>NC_138542.1:23936793-26336793 GCF_964234715.1 Podarcis melisellensis
TTAACATAAGGTTTAAAAGCTTTAAAAGCATATACTCACAAAAGTTCCTATACTCCCTATCTCTGACATTCAAAAACAATGTTATAAATATGCAAATTAATTTTTTTAAGTAAAATATTTGCATCTCCTTTCCTCCTCCAGGCTTTTGAACTTCTGAGGTCAACAAGGACAAACAATACCACTAGTGTCTCTTTGCAAAAAGCGGGGTTTGCTGTCTGCAAGCAATGGTATCATTTCCATAGCAACCCCCTAACTATTAATTTTCAATTAAAGCAGACACAAAGCGGACAGCCTGAGGCTGGCAGACAGTGTCAAGAGCCCATCTCTGTAGGCAACAGTTTCACACAGCTATCAAGCGATAGGTGCCTCTTCCACAAAGCTGTATCAGAGGTACGTCAAGTTTGGCAGCTTAAAATAACATTAACCTTCAGTTCAAGCCTTCATATTTCAAATGTGACGTGGTTAAGAATTTATCAATATGACATATTGTGATCAAAATGTAAACAAAATGGACACATTTCTAAATCATATAGCAAAAAAGGGGAATAATTTATGGAGAACAATTGCTAATACCATCTTCCTCCACCATCTCAAGATTTCTCAGAATTAAGTGCCTCACATGGCTCAATATTTTTTAGCAAATTACAAAGCCCCAATATATCACAGTAATGGCACCTGATACAGAAATGATGTGGGTAAATTAAACTTAAATGGTTTTAGTTACGTGCCTTTACATGTGTTACTTTCCAAGCCCATATTCTTGCCGTACCCAATCTAATGGTGCTTTAAAAAAATGTTTAAATGTGTTTTTCTAACAACAAGAGTGCAATATTTGCATTTTAAACATGTGTCATAATTGCTTCCACTAGGAATAGAATGGATTTATTAACACTAGTAGTCTTCCTTCCCTGAAGGGAACAGATTTATCCTCAAAATATTTTCGAGTACTCACATACATAGCTCTATTATTCAGTTTTGACCTGTGCCTTTGACAGGTGGGCCCTATATATATATATACACACACAAAGAGACTGGAACAGTAAGAACTCTCTCCAACCATATAGATAACCTAGAGTAAAAAGCTGCCACTGCTTGGGATATTTCACTCCAGGGTGCACAGAAACACCCGCTGGCAGTGACAGGTATTATGTCACAGCCTGTTTTCTTCCAAACAAAAGATGACAGGCAATGCAAACTGTTTTCAAATGACAACTTCCCATCAAAGTCCTGCTCTAATTCTGAACCCTTTCTGCCCTTTTGCCTCCAGAAACAATTATGCAAAAGAACATATAACAGGTCAAGATCCTCCCCCCCTTTCCCCTCACACTCTGTATGATCACAGTTGTAATCCTCTGGACAACTGTCAGCTTTTGCAACAGTTGGATGCCATCTCTAGTTCAGCAGGATCTAGAAGCAAGGCTTCTGGTCAGCAGCCAAAGACAGCAGCCTATTATTGATTCTGAAATCTTCAGAAGGAACAGTGACCACTGAGCATAAGATGCTCAGGCAGTGTGTAAACTCCATGTTAGTCCTACTGCATTTAAGGAATGGTGAATTTATTAGGAAGGCATACATTATACTAACATCTGGAAGAAGAAAAATATCTCACAAAGAAACAGAAAGGGAAGTATAAGGGAGAAGATGTTTCAAAGGTGAAGCAACAGTACACTTACATCACAATGCTCATAATTAACCCACTTTTTAAATAATTGCAGAACTCACAGAACTTGGAAAATGGAAGAAAAGAACACCACAACATACATAAATTCATACTAATCACCATTTTACCCTTGATTTAAGAATCACTAAATTTAACCTTTGTGTGAATGTATTATTTAATTAACATTTTTACAAATACACTGCTCTAATTTAAAGCAGTACCAACCAATAGACAGAAAACAATGTAGTCACCAATAAGGTAGCCATTAGTTTCAAAGGGGGTAAATATCAGTTTTTTATATGTAGACCAACAGGATTAAGTATGGTATCAAAATTATTGTAGGTTTATTCATGCACAAGATGCAAGAAGTCTGTTTGTCGGTTATCACTTTGTTAATTTGTGTTAAAGGATGTGATGTCTGAATTAGCAAACCATGGTTTGTGATTATCCAGCAAACCAAAATCAGAAACCCTGGTTTGATGTGGGTTTATAAACCATAATTTGTGCTACTGTCTGGCTTGATGTCTAAATGCACAAAGCATCACCAGAGCGTTTTTTCAGCCAGAGCTCACCAGAGCTCAGCTCCAGCATCTCTCAGGTAGGCTCCATTGCAATTCTGAGAGAAGAAGGGAGAAGTTCATGGTGAGCTCCGGTACCCCTTTTCCTAGAAAAATAGCACGGAGCATCACCATGGCAGCAGCTCCATCTCCAGAGGCTTTTGAACCATGGAAAAGGAAATGGTGAGCCAATGAAGAATTTAAACAGGTAAGCAACTTTGATGCTCAGACCACAGCTGGAGTTCAGAATTATACATAATGGAAGACAAGGGTTTGGCATTAAGGTCTGCCTTGAATAACCTTATATGAGCTGCATGACAAGCCCCACAAGGAAACGGCCATGTATGGAACTGTTTGGGTCTTAGGGGATTCCCCAGGAGCACATAAGCTATTGTGGTATTCCTGTGGAAGGCAGGGCTTATTTATCTTGGTCTCCAGCTTCCTTCCCTCAAGGTTAGGCCTGCTGCTGGGAACTAGGCTGCTCACTGGTTGACAGGGTTGGAAATGAATTTTGCTCATACTTGCGTGACCCATGGTGTGACATATTCAACTTTCCCTCAGAAAGAGTTGGTTACACTGTTATGCGTTCATTTTCTACTTTTGTCACAACTTCAGTGGGATAATTGCTCATATAGGAAAGACCCCCTTACAGGGTTTTAAGGGTGGTGTGGTAGGTCTCCTGCCTGGCTCTGGGGGCCTGACCTTTCACAGCTCAACCCAGGTTGCCAAGTAGAACCCAGATTCTTGGCCTACACCACACTATGCCAGCAATTTGCAGGTGGTGGCTCCAGAAGATGAGTTGGCGTCATGTCCATTGGACAAGAGCCAAGCTCTCCAAAAGCCAATCCTTATCCTTTGCCTAGCCACCCCTACATACCTGCTGTACCGGGAACTTACGGCCTATCTGTACCCATACCAGATTTCTAGGGTTTTTTTGTACTGTTCCTGGGGGAGGGTCACTTTGTGCATGACACACGATGCTAATCACTATTTTCACTGTACTCGTGATTCTTTGAATCCAATCTAATATTTAAGAATTTCATGTATTCTTAGTTATGTATCTGAGAAGTCATAATGATTTACAAGACGAGCATGGCATCACTGTTCTTCCTAGTCCTCTTGAAGTTCTCTCATTTGTCTACAGCTTGGTGGCATTTCACAGGATAAATAACTATGTGACGTTTCTGAGCTTCCAGCTTCAGAACCTGCTGCAAGCCGGAGCTCTGACCCAACAACAGCTGCAGTAACTAGCCCCCATCTCCTTTGTTCTCCCATGTCCATTGGTTCTAGAGTCAGCCATGATGAGGAAAGGGAAGCTTGATGGAAGTTTCACTCATTTTCTAAAAGTTTGTAATGCCAGACCAGGTGTGATGTTAAAAATGTTCATGTTTCAAATTCAGAAGCAAATTAGGATTTTTCCAAGACTGTGTGTAAGGGCTAAAATGAGACAAGTCTCAAGTGAGTCTAGAATTCCCTACCCCTACTGAATAGAGTGGGACGTGGGTGGCGCTGTGGGGTAAACCACAGAGCCTAGGACTTGCCGATCAGAAGGTCAGCGGTTTGAATCCCTGCAATGGGGTGAGCTCCCATTGCTCAGTCCCAGCTCCTGCCAACCTAGCAGTTCAAAAGCACATCAAAGTGCAAGTAGATAAATAGGTACCGCTCCAGCGGGAAGGTAAACAGCGTTTCCATGCACTGCTCTGGTTCGCCAGAAGCGGCTTAGTCATGCTGGCCACATGACCCGGAAGCTGTACGCTGGCTCCCTTGGCCAAAAAAGCGAGATGAGCACTGCAACCCCTGAGTCGGTCACGACTGGACCTAATGGTCAGGGGTCCCTTTACTTTTACCTTATTGAATAAAGTGAGTTTCTCCATTTGATCTTTTCCAATGCAAGGTTAATAGAAGAAAGGAAACAAAAGTATTTTTTAATTGTGCACATTTCACAATATTATACAACAGTTGTTCAGGCAACAGTATGCTGTAGTACTTTGATTTCTATAGTAACATTTGTAGCTCAGACTTCTCTCTTCGACATAAAACTTTTTTCATGCTGATTCAGGACTGTAGAATATATGCATGTGGCATATACTGTCTGGTGAAAACACTGTCTTTCCACACACAAGGACGAACAAACAAATACAGCCAAAATGGTCTCCAAAAAAAAGTTGATCCATGTGATGGTCACCTCCAGGCTTGACTACTGTAACTCACTCTACATGGGGTTGCCCTTGAAACTGACCCAGGAACTCCAGCGGGTGCAGAATGCTGCAGCGAGACTCCTTACGGGGTCCTCGCAACGGGATCACATTCACCTAGTGCTATACCAGCTGCACTGACTCCCGGTGGATTACAGGATCAGGTTTAAGGTGCTGGTTTTAACTTCAAAGCTCTATACGGCCTAGGACCCTCAGACCTACGCAACCGTCTCCTCTGATATGCCCCACGGAGGACCTTACAGTCTGCAAAAAACAACACTCTAAGGACTCCGGGCCCCAGGGAAATTAGACTGGCCTCAACCAGAGCCAGGGCCTTTTCAACCGTGGCTCCGGCCTGGAATGCTCTCCCACAAGAGACTAGGGCCCTGCGGGATTTGACATCTTTCCACAGGGCCTGCAAGACGGAGCTGTTCCGCCAGGCCTTTGGCCAGGGGGCAGTCTGACCTATTTTCCTTTGTATAAGAACAAGCATAAAGAAGGCCTCCCAGCCTGTTCACAGGTCCTTATATGATCAGTGAAAACAGCTGGTCCTGGGCAAGTATTAACCGCTCTCAATCTTAACCTGATAACTGCCATTTGTCCAGATTTTAATTTGTCTGAATTATTTTAAAGATGTATTTTAATTGATGCCTGTTTTTATGTATACTGTGTTATTTGTATGATGTTAGCCCCTTGAGCCCTGCTGGGGAGGGTGGGGTACAAATAAAATTATTTATTATTATTATTACCACATTAATGCAGAGCATTCCACAAACAGGAGGCCACAATTGAAAAGGCCTGTTCTCTTTATGCCACCCTCCAAATCTCCCTTGGAGAAGACATGCAAACTATTAGCATAACTTTAAGGACTATAAAATTAGCTATCTCAATGCTAAATACTGGGACATTTAAAAGTATGTATGCCATGCTTAAGAAGCAATGCCGTTTGTCACCATGGGTGTAGCCAAGGGGGGCAGCTTCCCCCTTAAATCAATAAAAATCAATAAAAACACAAAGCTAACTCAGGTTCACCCCCCTTTAAGGAAAGGCCTGCCCCCCCAACAAGTATCCTGGCTACATCCATGATACTGGCCCAAAGCAAAGGCTCCCACACGTATTTTCTAATATCCACAATGCAAGTTAATATATAGCAAGTTAAGATCACTTCAGGGGAAGGCAATTACATGTCACAATATCTAGACACCCACCCAAAGCAACTGAGCCACTACAGTTGCTTATTTGCCTTAAATGTACTTAGAAGGGGAAGGGTTATTGGGTCATTGTCATTTTTATTTTGATTATGTATTTTCTGGTTTTATATTTTGATTTTATTCTGTGAACTACTCTGAGACCTCCGGGTATAGGGAGGTATATAAATTCAAATTAACAACAACAACAACAACAACAACATATTTCGGAAGTTCCAAACTGGCTTTTTCCAGCTTTATTAGGGGAATGG
Organism: Podarcis melisellensis; assembly: GCF_964234715.1. Lineage (NCBI taxonomy): Eukaryota > Metazoa > Chordata > Lepidosauria > Squamata > Lacertidae > Podarcis > Podarcis melisellensis. The sequence goes on from NC_138542.1 coordinate 23,942,665, forward strand.
TGGGGAGAGTGCTTCATATATAATGGAATTGGGCCAGAGCAAACCTGTGTTTAATGATAATGTAGATAAATAGCATAACTTCTTTTAGTAGGTCCAAGTTTTTAATTCCTGAGTATAGCACACAAGCTTTTAATAGTGTACACAGATTTAATCCCCATTTGTTCCTTCATAACAAATGCAGGTATCAACTAAGAAATAATCCAACACCTACTTCCTACTGTTTTGAAGGGAAAAGTTGAAGCTACTGTGCAACTTTTTTTAAGAACTGCAACAGGATACACATAGTTTGTCCTCTAAAACTGGACCCCAAGTCATCCTGAGTTACATATGAGAGAGAAAGAGAGACAGAGAAACTCAGGCTATTATCTTTCCATATTTAAGCAATGTTAAATTCCATTAATTTCTAGGGGTGACTTTTAAACAGATATCCTCTACTGTTAAATCAATGGTATTCAGTAACATTTACCTTTGATTGGATTGTGCCTTGGGTCCCTCACCCACCCACCCAATATTGAAAAAAACCACGTAAAAACACATAGCCACACCAGTTATGTAAAAGTACGCAAGAAAACTAAATTCAAACGAATGTTCTTCCATCTGCTGGAAAATGAAACATTCCCTAAGGCTGTGTTATACAAGTGTGTGCAATCTTGTCGTAAAATCAGATATCAAGGTAAATAGCCCAGGTTTGTGCTGCCTGGGTAAACAATTGCATTTATCTCCCAATAAATAAATGCCTAAAACCCCTACAGTTCAAGGCCCCCCAGAACAAATGATTTGAGCTCCCTCTGCAGGTTCTGCATTTTAAAGTAACTAAGGAACAGTTCCTGGGGAAGGGGGGGTATATAAATTTAGCACGATCGTGATGATACGCAGAAACAGAAATGTTTTGACAGGATTTGGCAACAGAATAGTTGACACAGTTATTACTATTGTTCTAAAAACTAGAAATTCTGGCCAAACATAAGCAGGTGTCTTTAATTTAATTCACCGGAGTGGCACCTGTTTACAAAGACTTTGAATAAGCTTAGTAAGTTTATCTTCTTTTTGTAACTGCAAGCAATTTGATGACCAATAATGGAAAAACGGATGCAAGAAGGATTATATTATCTTTAACACTCATAACAGATTGTGAAAGACAAACAATGACCTATTAATTTAAATTTATATGCCCCTACATGCAGATATATGTTGATGTGGTCGTATGGAGTATCCAAAACATTTATCTTATGCACACAGAATCTTGCCCAGCCACCAGACTCATTCACCCAAACATACATCCCTCACTGGAAGCAGAGGGTAAATGCACTTGATCATTAACCAAGCAATAACTTATCATTGCATACATGTAACATCAAAGAAACCAGACTCTTGTAATGTCATTTCAAGCAGTAAGAATCTTTATCATGGTTCCTTAGATTTCTGACTGGGTGTAAACATGCAAAAAAAACAAAAAAAAAAACCTCATCACTTAGAGCACTGAAAATCTTAATTGAAATCGAGGTGCAAACTCTGTGCATTACTATGGATACATTTCAAAAGTAATATCCAGGAAACACTCTTTTTCATAAAGCAAGTTATACATATTGTGTCTATCTATAACAGTCATATACAGAAGATGAACACAACCTATAATGGTTTACTTTAGAAGGGAGAAAGGAAATCATGTACAAAATGGATATCAGAAAGACTTCAGTTTATAATCCTAATAACACAATCCAATTATTTTCTAATATAGATTCTTGAAATGAAGCAGCACACAATGCACAGACACCCATCCTAGACTGATGCCCAATAGCTACCAACCTGAGGAGTTATTCCCCGACTCTGATGTTTGTACGTTAACTTGTCAGCCCGGAGCAAAAAGAATCAGAGGAACAAAAAGTGCTGGTACTATTAATTGTTTATTCTAGGGGTGGATAAACTATGGTTTATTCATTCACTCACACAGCATGAGTGAAAAAATTATCTGCACACAGCTTTTTCGCTTATGGCATGATTCTGTCCATGCCATAGAAACATGGGGAAGAAGTCCACCACCACCCAAAATAACCTCTTTGCCTTGGTCACATTGCCAGTTACTCCAAAAGCATTGGTAAATATTGTTATTGCTGCCACCTTGATTTTCTGTAGGGCTCAAATTCTCTTATAGAAAGAAACCCCAACATCTAATTACTGGGTAGCACAACCAAATTATTCAAGCATTGGTGGTCAGATGGCGGAAAAGAAAACCAAGTAACTGTGCCAAAATGAAAAAGAAAAGCTGTAATTGTTTTAAATGAATCTGGAGATCACATGATATGTAAAATGGAGATGGAAGAAAATATACTCTGGCCAAAAAAGCTAGTTTGTTTAAGCAAACGCATGGGTGGAAATATCAGGCGGGATCACCAAAACTTACACTGTCCTAACAATTCCTTTGTATCAGTAATTTCAAAGGGTTTTCGAAACAACCAGATGTTTTTGTCACTTATTGTAGATGTAGCCAACAATATGGTTCACTTAGACATCAAGAACTGACTTATCAGGTAAAGAGAGAATTAAGTTTGGCCATATGCGAAGTTCCACCTTTTTACACAAATGGTAATGGGCATGTACACTTCTGGCAACATCAACTAATGAACGGGCTACCTGTCCTCAAAGAGGCTGGAAAAAGAAAAGACTTATGGTGTAGAGGAAAAGCAAAGCACAAAAACTATTGCCCAATAACAGGATAAACATTTCATACAGAGAGTAACAGTTAGTTAGAACCGCAACACTTGACAGGGCTTGATTAATGGGAAAAGATGCAACAAGCCTTGGTATGGCTGTTGCAGACAGAAGTCAAACATATCTTCACAGAAAAAGGCCTGTTTGCAAAATGGAGAAAAACTGAGTCAGCCAGGTTCAATTGTCCAAACCTCAAAAACTGATGCCAATATTAGATCGTTTTTGTCACACACTGATGAAGAGCTCAGCTAGAACCTCTCTGTGACTCCTATTCTCCAGTTTTTGGTTGTTGTTGTAGGTTGGTTGGTTTTTGCTGCTGCAGGGATAGTCCTTCTGTTTACTGTTGTAGTGCTGTATTTAAAATAATAAAAACATTCTGACCCTATACATGCTAGTAATTGCTTGCAGAGAACAGTGTGAAATGATTCATTGAAACATTTGGACCTTCATTAAGGAAAGAGTTCATAGAACCTTCTGCCACCACACTACCAGGCCTTCCAGAATATATTGATGCAGTATTGCATATTGTGTTTCATGTGTTTGTATAAAACAGATTTTTTTTATTAAAAGAATTCCTTCTCCATTACTATTGCAATGCAACAAGCTAATGGAAATGTCTATGAAATCTTCCACAATGCCATACACAACTCTACTCTGTCCTTTCCCTAACACATCATATTATCCACTGAGTGCTGGTGCAAAAGGGGCACCTATGGGAATTTGACCATCATAGCAGGCCATAACATAATTTTCAGCCATGCCATAGCTGACAGCTTTACACAATTAATGCCATGGAAAAGTTTTGTAGTTCAGGTATTGAAACATCTGAATGGTTGAGTTGTGACTTCGTGCTTCATAGTGAATTGGAGACTTAATAGTCACTTCTCCATACAGTAGTAACTGAAATGCCAGTGACCCCCCCCCCTTTTTTAGATACTGTGATACCTTGGTTTTCAAATAGAATGCGTTCCAGGAGTCCATTCAACTCCTGGAACCGGAGTGCTGCTCCTGCAGCCAATCGGAAGCCGCGCCGGACATTCAGCTTTCAAAAATTGTTCCGTTCAGGAGCCAATTTGTTCGGGAGCCAAGGCATTCAGCTTCCAAGGTACGACTATACTATTTTGATAACTGGTTCAAATATTGCAAGCCCTCAAGATGTCAAATTAGTCATTTAATGGAAACTACTCTGCATAAAACTGTTATCAAATAACCTAAACACAAAAAAAAGCATGAACAACTAACACAAATCAGCCCTACAACCAAACACTACTAAGCTCTATTCTCACCACTTTACTCCATGACTTCAGCTAATGAGTAGAGTTGCTGGCTGTACCATTCTGTACATGGTCTTGCCCCGAACTGCATGCTGTGTGAAATATGTGAAAGGGCTCTGCACGAGTCCATATGTATGGGCACAGGACCTATATACGCAACCAAGGTACAAAGGGCCTATACATGCAACCAGGGCTCTCAACTGCTACAGTTATACATATTCAGAGCTCTTTCTCACATTCTGCTTGACTCTTGGAGTGGGGAATGAGCAAGCACTATCTGCTGCCCTCCATGATTTAGCACATTTAGTGGTATGGGAGAAGAGAGAATTAGATTCCTGAAATTCCTTAGTTCAAATATGCAGATTCCTTTACATTATATATTTAAATAGGGGAATATCTTGCCTGGGACCAATATTAACGTCACAACTGTGGCAAGCTTTCTCCAGAACTCTTCATCACACAAGGTGTTATGAAAAGCAGGGGATGGGGGGGCCACTACGGGGCGCATCGGAAGATGGCTGACAATAACATCTCTCCGACCCACACAAGGTAATTTGGAGGCTATGATGGGAGTAATTAGCCTCCCTACCCCCCCCAGGATGGTGGGGGGAGGACTGCCCTTGCCTGCTGTGTCCTATACCACCCCCGAATTTGTGGGGATGGGGGCACTAGGCACAAAGCCCTCCTGTGGGATTTTGGCACTCCTGGACGCCGTCCCTGATCCGCGCCACTAGCTGCAAGAACTTCAAAAGAAACAATTTGGATGAAGGAATGCACATATCTCATGGAAGAAAGGGGAGTAAAGACTAATAGAAGAGATCTCTGATAAAACAAGACAAGAATAAAACATGAGAAGATACGCCAAGATACGGTATGGCAAATGACTGATGGGGGAGGAGGGAAAACTTTCCTTTCTTTCCTTATGTGATTAAACAAGAATCCCCTCCCCTCACAAGTCAGAATTGTCGTTTTAAGGACTTAAGCTGTGGATTTAAGGCTGTGTGGAGATAAACTTTCGAACCAAAGCATGTTTTAAGAAGAGCGTGGAATGTATAAGAGCTTTGGAATGACGCAGGTAAAAACGCCGTCGCCATATTGGGAAGTTCTGTCGGAGGACTTAAGTCTGAGAGGAGAAATAGAGAAATAAAGCTGTTTTTATATTGTGGGTGAAACTCCTCAGTGGGACTTAGGAATGACAGTTCTGTAATTAATGATGGAAAGAGCGATGTTATCTATGAAGGTGATGATATATGGAAACCATCTTGATTTGAGGGTTGGAAGAACGGAAAATTCACACAGGATTATTATTCGTGTTTATCGGCTTAAGGAGACTATCAAAAGAGATCATAAAGAAAAAAGAGAAAATATACGAACAAGATGTGATGTGGAAACAGCAAGATAAGACTGGACAGAATTATGAACTCTGTTTGGACTGATTTGGATTGATTTGGACATTAACGCAGTAGCAAAAAGATGATCAGAATCCCCCTTCGGATCTTGAAATATGGGTGTCCCCCCCCCCCAACAAAATTTAAAATTCGGCTTTGTAATTCAGAATTTATGTGATGTGATTTAATTTGATTTTTATTGGTTAATAAAAAAATATTTTAAAAAGAAAAGCAGGGGATGAGGGGGACAAGGAACAACATAAAACCAATTAAGTATACAATTTAGGCTACAAGCCATGAGGTCAGCTTGTAGACTCAGTTTCAAGATGGAGATTTCAGTCTGAATAAATCCCTCCCAGGTGCTATAGATATCTGGTTACACAACTAGGTTCTTGCAATGAAGAAGCAGTGACTGCTCCATATCTCTGAGAACTTCAAAGTCTAGCTTTGCAACCTAGTTCTGTCCCAAAGTGTAAAAAGAAGCACACAATTTATTGGGTAGACAGAAAGCAGAAATAAAAAGAAACATAACAGTCTTCAATTTAGCAAAGCCAGGAATTGGCTTTTTGAATGGGTCTCTCGGCAAAGCAAGTCAACTGAAACCAAACAGTGCAGTATTCCTTAATGATTGAAGGAAATGCAACCCACGAAATGCAAGTCTATTCTCATGTGATCAAAATCACCACTCTCTGGCTGTAGATTTTGCACTGATTTACTGGAGTCAGTACTTCTCAAGGTACACAAAAATGGGGAAGATAGCTTGTTTGTCCATAAGGGGAAAAATCAAAAATTGAGTTGGACCAACCAAAATGTGACCAAAGTGTGGCCCTGATGCAGTAGTCTTTTTTTACTGCTATTCCTTTTGTTGTTTCCCTTGTCCTTTTCACCTCCTGCTTTGCATAGCATCTTGCCTGATGAAGAATTCTGGAGAACCCAAGTGCCTGTTGCCCTTTTGTGACATTCTGGTTGACCCCGATAGAGGTACCATCCAACTGTGGATTTGGGAGGGTTTTCTTCTCTTTCTCTCTCTCTCTCTTTGGAACAACACAGCAACCTTTGTTTTTTATGCACCCTGAATAACACAAATATGTGTATTACACAACCTTCATTTTAGGTGACTGAAATCTCTCCCCTCCATCATCTATTATAAAATGTTGTCAGGCAGAAACACCCTACTAAGAAAGAAAGACTAAACTCACAAACCTGACAAAGGCATTCATATGAGAAACAAGGAATTTATTCAAGGGATTACCATATTACCCAAACTGCATATTTCAAGTCTAAGGCTGAAATGTTCCATGCCATTTACACCCACCACCATGAATTCATATAATCCATAGCATAGGCGCCGACTCCATGGGGCCTGAGGGGGCCCGAGCCCCCTCAAAAATTCGTTTGGGGGGGCTCAGCCCCCCCAATAATTTAGGAAAATTATTACCGTATTTTTCCCTCAAAAAGAGGAAGCGGCTGCTTTCCTGCATTCTGCCTCAGGGTCTTACTGCCCACCCTCCTCTGTTTCCTTGCTGTGTTTGCTCAAACGGAACAAAGAGCAGGGAAAGCCCCTCCCCTCCAGGCAAGCAGAGTGTCGTCTCTGTGCTCCAGGAGGGGGAGGGAGGGAGGGAGGGAGAGGGAGAGAGAGAGAGAGAGAGAGAGCACTCTTTGCATTGGGTCACCCCAAATTCACCATCAGAGCACATAGCATGTCCATGGCTACAGCCTGCCCCCCAAAAATCACACACCCACTGTTGCCTGGGGCTGCAATGGTGCAAAAACGTGGTTACAAAACATGGATCCACAGGGATTCTCAGGATTTTTGCATTGGGTCACCCCAAATTCACCATCAGATCACATGTCTGTGGCCACAGCATGAAGCACAAAAATGATACATCATTAATATTCACCGCCCATGGCGGCAGCCAATCGGCTGCCGCAAAGGGCGGGCCCTCACAGGTTCACTTAAGGTCGGGGCAGCCCGGGGCTCGCCCCTTTCGTTCCCCCAGCAGCAGCGGTTTGGAGGTCTTGGCCCCCCCCAATATTTTTTATAAGTCGGTATGGGCCCCCCCAATATTTTTTATAAGTCGGCGCCCCTGATCCATAGTCATGCACCACACACATATACATACATATAAACACACAAAGATTTTTTGAAATTACGCAACAGTGTGTAATTTCCCTCCTCAAGCTATAGAACCTCAACACCCTAAAGAAGCATACATATTGCTTTGGAGACAGTGTCTCATTCACCCTCACAACAGCTCTATGAAGTAGACATTCAGTGTTCCTGTTTCACAGATATGGAACTGAGGCTGAAAGATAGCAGCTTGCCCAAGGCCATCCAAGAAATCCTACTGAACCACTGGCTGTTTTAAAAATGAAAAATCTATTTAAAAATCAACACACACCTCAATACAGCAAACTTCATTTAAAAATCAAAACCAGAACTAATTCAAAACTCTCACTAAAATTAATTCAGGCCATGCACCCCAAAGCAGCAAACCAATTTCTACGAAGATCATCCACCTAACCTGAATATGTTACCAAAGCAGCACTTAATTTCTGCAAACAAAATGTAAAGTATTGTACCAAAAGCAAAACAAAAAGGTAAAGAGCAAACAGTACAACTGGTTACTTTTTTCTCCCTTATCTCAGGGATCCACCTTCATTGTGCTAGCTACCCCTCCCTCTTTAGACCAAAGATTCAATTGGGCAAAGGGATATGTCTATTGCATTATTATTAATTCAGATTATTCATCACTTTGTACCAAAGTCTCTAGGTAGTTTGCAATAAAAACAACCAATACACTTTTGATAACAATCAATTAAATATAGCAATATAAAAACAAGGTACAATCAGATGAGCTGCTAAAAAAGAGCACCACAATAATCACAACTACCTCCTGTAGCAGTATCAACAAAATTGTAAGTGTGTGTAACTCTTGGGACAGTACCCACAATGGTAGGGCTGGGCAATGTATCGATATATCGTCCAAAACCGGTTTGAAGTTCACATTGTGAAAATTGTTTCGTAATATTTGAGCTGGCAATATATCGCAAATCACAGTGTGTGTAAGGGCTAGGAGATATCTGGTTTTCAACATAGTGGTAACTCACCAGCTAAACATTGCAATGTTATCACCAGGTAAACCTCACAATATCACCAGTGAAACCTTGCAATGTGATCAGCAGCTAAACCTGTGAATACTCACAGAAGTGATGGGAGGCAGTGGCAGTAGCTGCGGCAGCCTGTGAGGCCTTGTGGCAGTGACGGAAAGTGGCAGCAGTAACGGCAGTGACAGAAACTGATGGCAGAGGACTGTGAGGCCTCACAGAGGTGATGAAAGTGGCAGAAGCAGTGGTGGCTTGCAAGTCCTCACAGCAGAGTCCTGTGGGGGCTCATGGCAGTGACAGGACGTAACGGCTGTAGTGGCATCATGTAAGGCCTTCCAGCAGCAACGAGAGATGGCAGCAATAGCAGTGGCAGTCTGCAAGGCCTCGTGGCGACACAAGCAGTGGGGCTTGTAAGGCCTCACCGTGGTAGCAAGAAGTGACGGCAGCCTGCAAGTCCTCCTGGCGGTAGTAGAAGGGGGTGGCAGAAGCTGTGGCAGTCTGCCTCAGCGAGGCCTTGCAGGCCACCGCTACTGCCACCGCCATGACAAGGCCTCGCAGGCTGCCGCCACTTCTGCTACCACCATCCACTGCTGTAGCAAGGCTTTGCAGGCTGCTGATTATTGTGCCCCTGCTGCCAGGCTGCCACTGCTTCTGCCTCCCCCACCCCATTGTTGATTCTGCCGCTGCCAGGCTGCTGCCATTTCTGCCACCTAGCAAACCTGCTGGCAGTCTGACCATACTCACTGGTGGTGAGTAACATAGTCATCATAACCAGATCAGTTTCGGGTCTGTAATGGGCATTAAATAACCTGTAAATATCCACTGTAGGGCTGGATTCAGACTAAGGCTATAATCCAAACTGCTGGCTGGCGGCAATAGGGTTTTATGGAGCAACTGCATCTACAGCCCTGCTGTTCAAGCTTGTCATGGCAGAAGGTAGTGGGGAGAAGTGCCTCTTTGCTGCATCAACTCCTCGGCTAGTGTTGCAAAGCTATCCTTATCTGGCTCCATCAATTGTTGGTCTCCCTGCCTCCTGCTTGACCAATCCCATTTGGCACCAGCCACCACTATAATACTATACCCATCCAATGCTAAGGACACCTCTAAAAGCTTTTCCCCTGCCACCTAAACTGTGAGGGGACACAAAGCATGGATTTGCAGAGTTCATTTGCCATATGAACTGGCAGTGGAGTATACACCCAGATCTCACTGGAAGGACAGGTCGTGAAGCTGAGGCTCCAATACTTTGGCTACCTCATGAGATGAGAAGACTGGAAAAGACCCTGATGTTGGGAAAGACTGAGGGCACAAGAAGAAGGGGACAACAGAGGACGAGATGGTTGGGCAGTGTTCTCGAAGCTACCAGCATGAGTTTGACCAAACTGTGGGAGGCAGTGGAAGACGGGAGTGCCTGGCATGCTCTGATCTATGGGGTCTTGAAGAGCTGGACACGACTAAATGACTAAACAACAACAACAACATGACCTTCTGACCCTGTAGGGATATCTGGAATAATTTTTCTATTTCCTCTTGGTGAAAAGAGCAGACCGAGGAAAAGTTCCTTACCTACCCTGCAGCCATAGAACGTATCAAGGTGCACAAAGAGGGACAGACACTCTAACTGGCAGTGGGAAATGGGGGGCAGGAGACTGCCAGAGCCAGTAAAATGGAGCAAATGTGTGTTTTTAGCAGGTTAACCAGCGATGGGTATTCTGGTAGCAAAGTTGTAAGGCAAAGCTAAAGATGTAGTGAAGCTGCTCCCAACTGGAAGTGGAGCATACACCCAGATCTCAAAGCCAAAAACTCTTCCACTGATCAGTGGATGTTTAATCTTGGCTGGGTTGAACCAAAGTACCACACCATTGAAAATAAAGAATCTGACCGCCTTTTGTTTGTTTGCAGTACCACTGTGCATAAATCAAACACTGTGCATAGTTGGACCAATTGTGCGTAGTTTGACCAAATGACACCCAAATGTTGGTTGTTTCAAAAAATTGCAGCGGTTTGTGGAAAAGCACGGTTTCATTCACTAAGCATTCAGGCCATGGTAATGTTGCAATAAAAGTATTAAGTGGAGTTCAGGTCTCTGATGCAATACCACGGTAGAATGCAGCATACTTGCTCCATTCCAAGGTTTTCAAAATGCAACTGGATGGCAATTCATCTTAGTAGAAGAGAGGTTTTACACCTCATCTGATGTATACCTCCAGTTTGCAATGTACTTTTCCCTCAAGAAAAATCTCTATATTGTGTCTGACTAAGGAACCTAAGTTTGGCTTGGCTTGCATCCACTCTGCAGTGTCTATACTTTTGAGCAGCAACCATTAAGAACCCTTTAGCAGCCATTTACACCTCTTCCAGAGCCATTAACACCTCACTGGTAGCCTCTTTTCCTCCAAGACCTTAAAGGGAGGTGCTAGAAAAGAAAGGGAAAATCTGCCCTCACTCCAGGCCTTGATTAAGTGTACTAGATGTAGGACTGTTTCACACATTACTGTTTTCCTGTCTCTGTAAGAACAAAAGATACATCATCACTTCTGAAGTACACTAGCAGCTTCCTCACCCTATACTTCCCAAATAAAAAATATTCATGCCATGAGCTTCTGAAATGAGGGTGTACATTTGTGTGTGTGTGTTGCACCATGGAGGATTTTTCTGTAGGAAAAACACACACACACACACCACCATGTGTGAATAGGTCTTTAGTTAAACAAGTTAATCTGTTTCTCTCACTGAGAAACAGCAGCTGTGGCTTCGTTTTTACCAGCCCTAACTCTCATATATATTGCACTGTATTTGTGCTTCTAATATTTTCTAGGGATCTATCTTTTGGAGGGGATAGATAGGGTGGTAGGAATTAATTGTAGCTCTGTAGGAAGGAGGGATTTGTTTATTTATTTATTTATTTATTTATTTATTCATTCATTCATTTATTCATTGCCTGCCCATCTGGCTGGGTACATTCTTAGAATACATTCTTAGAAAGAATACTAGGTTGTGGAGACACCATACATTTACAGCACACCCTCCCTCCCAAAGAATCCTGGGGATTGCAGTTTCTTAAGGATGCTGAGAATTATAGCTGTTGTAGGGAACTACAGTTCCCATGATTCTTATGGGGGTGTGCTTTAAATGTAATTGAGTGTACTCAGGGCTACATTAGAGTATTTTGGATTTGTATGTCTTATTTGGTGTTTTATTCATAAAAGTAAAATAAGAATCCTTACCAAACTGTTTAATGGATATTTGCTGTGTAACTCATGTGAGTATATCAAACTCTGAATTATGAATGTATTTAATAATCTGTTAGGTTGGCCATTAGTATGAAAGCAAAGCCAACAGCTTATTTGTATTCTAATGTGGTAAACATCAGGCAATGTAGCAGTTAAAGGGTATTAGGCTCAGGCCTATAATGCCTGGCTTCAAATCTTCTCTCAGCCATTAAGCTCACTGGGTGATCTCAGGCCAGTCACTGTCTCTCAGCTAAACTTACCTCACAAGGTTGTTGTGAGAATAAAATTGGGAGAGGAAGAACCGTATGTGCTGCTTTTTAAGTTCCTTGGGGTAAAGGTGGGCTATAACCATAACAACAGTGCCAGTTAGTTATCCAGTGCCCCAAGGCAGTTGGTGGTGGGGCTCACAAATTATCTCCTAATAAGTTTTTGATTTTACCAACAACAGTTTTAATAAATCAATTTCAAAGTCAAATCACTATTTTGATCCATTCTTGTGGGGCCCCTAAAAGGCATGGGGCCTACTCTGCCTATTTGGTATCCGCCACTGCAGTTATTCTATTTTACTTAGGAAAAACAAAGGCCAACTTATTCTGCCTGGAGTTGCTAGATTCCCCCACCCACCAAGCCACATACCTGAAGACCCTGTTTATCCACAGGAGGCAGGGGCAGAGCCTTCAGGATGTAGAACCCAGACATCCACGTCTCATTAGGTCAGATGAGTGGCACAGCCAGTCCAAGGGGGGAGTGGGAGATTACAGTTGCTGTACATTTGCACAAGGAATGATGCCCTACTTTCTGGAGAAAAGAAGACGAGCCATCATGAAACACAACTCTCTTGCACTCCTTTATCCTGCCAAGCATCACTCTTGAAAAGCAGAATGGGAGAATGTGCTTCTCAGATGGCGAACATTTGCCTAAGTGGGGCATATCAGCAGCCTTTTCCACATAAACAGGTTTATGCCAGGTGAGACATGGAACCTTGCACATCCTACCTAACACAGGGAAGTGGATCTGTCAGGCTGGAATATAGAGGCAGGGACAGAATGCTTCCCATTGACCAATTTTTGACTTGGAATACACTGCTGTCGTTCTTTCACATTTCTGCAAGCCTGCAGTATTCTTAGTATTAGGTACCTTTCATTAATTATCATCTTCCAAACTTGTCTCATTAATCAGCTGATCATTAATCAATAGGGCCAAACATATTTTTACATATGTAAGTGAGTCTTTTTAGTAATGCTAGGGAAGGATGCGTGGAGGATAAATACTATTAAAGGGTACATAAAATGTACAGTAGGTAAAAAATGTTTTCTTTAGCTAGAAATTGTCATACTAGTGTACCCAAAAAAAAACACCCAACCAAAAAAACCTGAGGAACTGTGTTAACAAATTCCTTGTAAACAAAGCAGGTTTCACATTTTATCTGCATGCCAGGTATTTTTTTTTAATGAAAAGCTTCTGTCCTACTTCTACACCAAAATTATAATGTTCTATTTTATAAAAAGATACTGAAATGTAAAATGAGCTGACATCAAAATATAACAAGGAAGCAGAGATAAATTAAAGGAATTCTTTGGTTCCTTCAATAACTAATCAGAGATATATAGAAAGAGACCTTTTAAGTTTAATGATACCTGCTCATTAAATGATGCTAAACACTAAAATACCATGAACAGCAGGGAATTTCAGTTTACATTAGAGGAAAAAAATAAAAGGGTAAAAATGACTGAAGTTGGTCAGTTCAAGCTGATAGGGCACTTCAAATGAATAACAGAAGAATAAAAGAGACACTCTAGGTTAAATTAGGTTCTCCTCTGCCTTTTCTTGAAAGTTCTTAACTTCAATATTTTTTTTTGAATTAACTAACCTGCCAAAAAAAAAAAAATCAAAGGCTTGAATTGGAGTAAAGTTAAACAAGCAACTGTACTTCAGAGTAAGTTTACCCATTAAATTGCAGATAAAACCTTAGCATAAGAAAAAAGATGGCGGATTTCATCTATGTATTAACTTCTAGTCTAGCCAAAGAAAAGAAATAGCTTTTCTTTGAATGTGCCTTACATTATATTTCAATGCTAAATGGGGTTATTGTAGTAACTTATAGCGCAATCCTATGCATGTCTACTCAGAAGCAAGGCCCAATGATTTCAATGAAGCTTCTTCCCAGGTAAGCAAGTATATGATTGTAGCCTCCGTCACAAAAATGATAAGATATTGAAAAATGTGAGAGGCGATTATCTACTATTTTATTTGGCATTTTAATGCATTTTAAATGTTATAAAATATTTCTTTGTTATCTAGGACAAGTGCATAGTATATACTAAAAATGCTTCTGAAGAAAGTGAGTTTGTAAATAAATAGTTTGTGGTTTTTATAATATTCTAACAAGGCACTTCTTTTTAGGCTACACTGCTTTGAAGATGATTACATTTATCATTTAAAAACAGCAGAATTCCATTCTGGGGTGTTTTCTTCTTAATGTAGAATATAAATGAATTTGGGGGCAGGAATATGCTCCTTCAAAAAGCCATTCAACCTATATTAATAGATGCTAAATTCTGTTCATGCATTTGAAAATAAGAAATATGGTGCTCTTATACACACCAAGATTTTATTTTCCTAGAAACTTCATTGCAAAGGTCTACACTAGCTAACAGTTATGGTCAAAGACATGGGATGTATGGCCTATATATGGGAACAATGATAAGAGTAAGCAATAACTTGAGACATTATCCGGACAAAGTTAAACACCTACAAGTTCATTTTCAGAGGAAAAAACAAGAACATGCTTTAACTAACTCCCATTACAACATTACGAATTCTATACCTTATTACCTAGTAAAAAGCCCCGTTGAACTGAAATGGGCTTACTTCTGAGAAAGTCCACAAATAAACATACCTAAGAGAAAACAGTTCACACTTTCATTTTTACACTATTTTCAAATATTATATAGTACAAATTTGATGGCAGGGTGTTGTATTAGGAAGAAATGTTTAGAATTAGCTCCCTGACCCCAGCCTGCCTCCTTCATCTAAATAGTAAATACTGAAAAGGTTCTAATGGACTGCATTAGCCTTATACAAAGGGGTGGTGGTTGGTTTTCTAATAAACACTGCATATGAGAAATCAGTGTTGGAAGTTTGCACTATGAGAGTTGTGTTGAGATGTCCTGTGTTGAGATAAAGTCAATGTGGAGCAGAATTAACCTAGGTAAAATTTACCTTTGGGATCCAACGCTATCCTTTAGTACTTTTCATAGATTTTTTTTAAAGAATGTAAAAACATAATAATCAAATTCAGTATGAAGCTTCTCTTTCCCACATGTTTACATTGTTATTGTTGCTTTTTAACTGTACCACCTTCAAGGTATGGAATCTAATAAATACATTTAAAAAAACCCTACATCAGTGCACCTGAAGTAATTTAACCACAAAGTAATTTAACTATTTGGCAGCCTGTTATCAACACAGGAGTCAAGCAGACTGAGCCCGGTGGGGTCTGGAAGAGGTCCAAGTGCATGAAGCAACCTTCGAAGCAGGCACTCGTGAGTCACAAGGAGGACTCAAACAGCAAGAGAGCAGTAGGCCAGTCCTCCTTGTCTAAGAAAGAATCCCCAGACCAAGCTTCTGTCATAGTCTCATTGCTGATCACCAACGTGCAGAGCTCAGTGGGGTGGGACACCAGCCAACCAGAAGAGTCTTTGAGGTGTACTTGCCTGGAGGCAGAGTCAGTGTCCAAAGTCAGATCCAGTCCTAGGGTCAGGCATACAGCAACCCACATCTTCAGAGGGGTCAGGGAATCCAATGATCAAAAGTCAAAACAAGCACGAAGCAGCCACGAACAACAAGCATTATTTTTAGCACCTGACTGAGCCTGGAAGTTCTGCTTAAGAAGGCTGAAACCAGCTGGTTATCATCAGTGCCTTCTCCTCTGTGTCCTTACAGGCTGATCAGCTGCAGGTGGAGTCACTCTACCTTTCCCCCCTTCAGGTTGCCGTTCAGAAGGCAAAGCTGTCCATGACAGCTTCTATTTGCAGGTGACTGTCTTATCTAGATGGGCATCAGGCAGGAGGTGTAGAGGTACTACAATGGGCCCCGGCCCTAGTGAGATGTGGGTTGGCCACCATAGTAAGTTGAAGGATAGGAGGCCCAGGATTCATTTGCCATGCAGGGTTTGGGAACACATCCTTGGTTACTCTAAAGTGGATATATTCACCCTCCTCTGAACAGAAGTGGAGGAGAGGAGGTGAGGACTCAGGGCTAGAATGGACAAGAAATTGGAGAATGAAAATGAACCACTGGCTCATGGATTATACAATCTGTATGTGAGTGGTTAAAACAACTTACTCTGAACATAAATGGCATCTGATTAACCACTAGGGTGTGGTATTTTTGTGGGCCCGTATATTGGCAGGAAAGTCTGCTACCACTGTTGTAATCTCCCCTCCCCTAGCTACAGCAGGACCTGGCATGATTTGGCAACTGCAGACACAAGAGGAAGGAGTAGCTGAGGGGATGGACGGCAGGCACACAGAAGTGGTGGAGAGGTCCTCTCTTTATATATCTAGATGTCAGAGAAGAGGAAGCAGATCTGCTGTCTCTCTCCCCACCGTTCATACAGAGTGCAAAGCCTCATTGACCAGCCAGAAGGAGGGGCTGAACAGGAGGAGATGGCATCAGAGCTAAGAGCTGATAGGCAGGATGCAGTCTTGTTACCCAGAACCAGGTGCCACCTTCATAGGTGGGATGAGATACACCCACCCAGACAGAGCACGGAAGACTCGTAGGGTGAGAATCTCACCCCATCCCAAAATGGCCCATGGTGAGGAAAGCAAGGCAGAATCCCTTCAAAGGGGTTTACATTAATACAGTTGGGGAAGGTGTAACAGCATGCAGTGCAAATATGCCCAGAAGTGCGGCAGCTGACTTGCCTACCCCATCTGAGGACCTTGGTGGGAGCAGAGCTTCTTTCATGGCCAACAGTCGACTGGAACAGCAACAACAGGAGAACTATAGCCACCACTGCCATCCTGGAGTTATCCGCCATCCTGATGGCAGTATAGATATGGTGGGAGAAGTTCTGGAACAAGCAGATGCAGTTCTGGTGGGACAATTAGGCAGTGGTGAGGGTGATCAACCAGCAGCCACTTCACTCAGAACGTGGCCTACAATGCTTGAGTGTGTGCATCTCCTCCTTAGCTTGTCACATTCTAGGCATGGAAAACAACACTGGCAATCCAAAGGAAGCCATTTCTGGAGATCCTATGGTACACTGTGATGCAGTGAGTAATGTATTCAATCACTCCTTCTACTCTACACTTACTTGGTGGATGGTGGATGTCTCTTTACAATTCATTGTGGAGGCACATTGAGGCCAGGCAACGTCTTGTTGCTATCAGAAATAGATCTGCTGAATTGGATACAGTTGTTCTAGATTTTGTGGTGGTTAGGCATAGGACATGGTCCTCAAGCTAATAAGGGGAGAATCCCCCAAAATGTCCTTGGGGTGCTGCACTGTGGCATCGACTCTATTTCAGGGGGCTGCGGTTGGCTGGGACCACCACAGACTGTACCAAGGACATAGAACATGTAGCACCTCTGTCTTTTCAGGATTCAGCTTCAATTTACTTGCACACATCCAGTGGATTTATGTAATGTAACGAACTTTTCATATATTGTGCTGAATTGTAAGACATTTCTGGGTGCTTGTTAAATTATTGTGTGCTTTCTGATGTGTAATATATGCAATTCATCTAATAAATATATTAATCTTATTTTAAAACTTGTACTAATATCTCAAACTACACTGTAATAAACTGTACGATACTGTAGTGGTCATAGTAAATTAAGTAAACAGCTGATATTCAAACTCCAATAGAACATAACAGACATGCAAAAGAAAAATCTAAATCATTGAGTCCCTCCCCCACAATGGGCATATCAAGTATTTAATGTGATACTACAATTGATCCTAGTCTGTAGGCTGAAAACTACTAATGTGATACAACAAAGGAACCTATAATAAGTGAACATTTTTATACAAGTCCTGAAATCCAGAACGGGGGAATTACCTGCCATTCTGGCATATAATTTTGAAGAATGCCTCAGCCATTAACCCAGTTGCATGCCTAACAATAAGCACTAATTTATGCAAGACATAACAGCAGCATCTCTCAACAATCCAAAATTGAAAGAGTGGCGGACCATTTTTGGAGACATGCAATGAAACGCATGTTGTAATATGTATAAATGACATGAATGTAACTATTTTCAGCTGAGGTAATAATGTTCTTATATTCGCAGTTAGCAACCACATCTATGAAATAAGGTGAAAACACTTTCATCTTATTTATGGTTTAATTATTTAGGTATATTTATAATATTATCTAATTATATATATTTCACCATTATGCCGTCTAGAATAAAACAATTTATTTAGTATACAAGAATAAACTATAAAGCTCTATTAGGTTTTGGCCTTGCCTTCTCCCAAGCCTCAGAAGTGGTTTACATAGGCCTCAAGATATTGCCGCACCCCACCTATTATATTAAAACTGCAATTTCTTTCACCTGATTAATCCATTCCCATCCAGAAAAAGCCAACTCTAACAAAAGGGTATCACTACTCAGGATCAGAAACTGTACAAGCTGTCTAGAAGGAGGGAACTCCTTCGTTTTATTGAGATAGACCCAATGAACTTCTCTCATGATTCAAGTTTGACACACACACAAACAAAAAGTAAGCACAAGTCAGTTACTTCAATGGGAAAGGAGAAGCCCTATCCCAAACACCTGAAATCTAGTGTCTTTGAACAGAACATGTAAGGCAAATGAAACACAGGTGTAAAGTGTTCCAAGACATTCACCTCTCTTAGGATAGGATCACCTACATTTTCCTTCTAAAGTTTCTAAAGGGTCAATATAGAAAAGCTGTATTGGTTCAGCCTCAAACTCTGGTAGTATCTCATCAGATTCTGAAATTGTCAAGAGTAATTTGTTCAGGAGGTCTAGTGGCCCACTAATGCATTAGACTTGGAGTCTGAACTGGTATTCCCTGAATATATCCCTGAAGAAATTGGAAGAGGCTAATGAGTTATCAGAGTGCTGAACCTTGTGACGGGGAAATGGAGAAGGAGAAGGAGAGAGAAAGACCTTAAGCAGCCCAAATGCAGTTCTCCAATGAGGTCTCCTGTGGAGAAAGCAAAGAGAACATAAACAGAAGCTAATAAATTGCACCACAGTCTGAGGGTTCAAGCTGGAGAGCCAACCTTTAATTTGATCTGGGACAACGTTTTCAGCACAGCCCTTTTTGGGGGGGGGTGTCGGAAGGCAAAAACACATTCAATAACTGGATTAATTTTGGGAGAGGAGACTCTAACAATTTTTGGGTGGGGTGGTTTTAGCTTTAAGGAGGGTGGTTTTATCTTCCTTTTCCTGCCACTACAACATTCTCTTTGTAATTTTGGACAGAATGCTCCTTGGGATGCTAACTGGCAGAGTCAACATATTTTAAAAAATGAAAAAAGAAGTGGGGAAGCAAGCCATGAGCTGTCTGGTAAGCTCCCACCACAAAAATATGAAACATTTTGCCTCAAGCAACGTTCATGGCCTCCATTTTGGGGTTCACTCAAAATTCTCTCGGATTGGATGCATCCTACAATGGCCCCAAAGATCTCAAGACCTACTTCAAGCATGTTATACCTGTTGGGGGGGGGGGATTTACCTCCATGCAAAATTTCTCAGATGCTTTGCTTGAGTAGTAATTTCTACATTTATCTTTGCTTTAGGGATAATTCCAACACAACTCTAATAGAGAAAACCAACTGTACTTATGAAGCAGTAGAGGAATTGCTAGTCAATCTCGCAGTCCACAGTGCAACTGAGCCAGAGTTCCTAACTGAAAAAAGCTATGAGCATCCAGAAACAAAATATTGTAACATGGCTACCACCCTGATTAGGACCTAGAGCAAATGTAAAGTGATAGCCAAGCCTGACAAGCACAACTTTTGAGCATTCTTAGTAGCTACTGATTTGAATACAAGTATACAGACATAAATTCTAAGAAAAGTTCTACTTCGCAATATGGAAAATTAACTTAAGAGAATTTGCTGTCCCAAGAGGTAGTGATGACAACTACTTCAGATGGCTTTAAAGAGGGCTAGACCAATTCATAGAGCACAGGCTTGTCAGTGCCTATTAGTTGTAATAGCTAAATGGAGGAGGGCTACTGGCTTCATGCCCTGTCAATGGCATCTGCTCAGCCACCAGTGGCTAGATGTGAAATTAGATGGACTTTTGGTCAGATCCAGCAGGGCCCTTCTCAGGTTCTTAACATCTATTTAAAAATAAAAGTATGTGTCTTCCCAAACTACAAAGCAATACTGACTTTGTTCTTACACAATTTCAAAGACCTGACACCGCTTTTTTTGGAATCATAGAGAAAAACAGAATAATATGCCCAAGCTGGATAGTATATTTCTCTTAGGAATAAAGATGGGCTGTAGCAGAACACCTTTGCAAGAAAGATTGTCTTTTAACAAAATATTGCATGAAACACCAGTTTTTACACACTCTATATGCATCTGCATGGCAGGTGGTGCACTGGGATAGACATATTGGACAGGAAATGAGGATAAGATAAAATTCATTGAGTAAATGGCTTAGAAGCTTCAAAGCATACCTCTTCCTCAAGTGTTCTGTCTATATAACAAGTCTAAAAATAAAGAATACCAGGACTACATTATTCAAGGAAGAAACGATAGCATCTGCCTTCTGCAGCTTACATTAAAATGAGGACCTAAAGCAAAATTTACATTTGCAGTGTCACATCACTGAAAAAATTAAGCTTTCTGGTTCTTTAGAAACTCTTCTTTTTAGCTATATTTTACTAGGACTGAGCTGAATTTTTATCAGTTTCAATTTTTGCATTTTTGAAATGATTTATAAGGGAGAAATGTGGTGCAATCTACTCCGAAGGAAGTCACATTGAGTTCAATGATACTTAATCCTAGGTAAGAGCATGTGCAGCCCAAAAAGATGAATTCAAACTGGGATAAATAAAGAACAGTAAAGATTATGATAGTAATAGAAATAATGTCTAAAAAGGAAGGTGCATTCACTGATCCTATTTATTTAGTCTCATGAGCAGGGGGAAAAGCTGAATAAATACATAAAGTTTCCATAAAACTACAAGAATGAAAACTAATTGCTACAAACTGTTCATTAAGAAAAGTAGGACAGGTATCACAGGACAGACAATGGACTCCCAAATTTGTTGGTTTACTATTCTAAAAAAGTCTAATTCAAACAGCAAAGAACTCTGCTAGTTTCAAAAGAGATTTTGATCTTTTTAATGTTATTTCTAAAGCCTGAGTTACGGTCTGTAATGGCCAGGGGAGGTTACTGCTATGTACATCATGGGACACTATGCTGGCAAAGTTCAGCCTTTTAAAATCCAATTTATTACAATAGAAGCGATATAATAACCATGTGCTTAACTCAGTGAGACTTAAATATAGTTTTTGTGTTTCTTTTGTTTTTAACAATTTCCAGAGGGATGGCCAAAATGATCTTTTGTTGTTTCTTTAAGTATTACAAGCTGTATCAAGGATTACAGATGGGACAGTTAATGAATTAAGACTCACAAGAAAACATGAAACAGTGAAAGTAGAAGCTGGAATCTCAGGTGTACTTGCACAACACACACAAATCACAGAATTGTAGAGTTGGAAGGGACCACGATGATCAACTAGTCTGGCCCCCTGCGATACAGGAAGCTTTTGCCCAACGCGGGACTTGAACCCATGACCCTGAGGTTAAGAGTCTCATCCTCTACTGACTGAGATTTCCCAGATATGCCGACTGTGTAAACAGGCATCAGAACTGCCGTCAGTATGGACTGCAAAAGAGAGTCAGTATAAGAATTTAAGAATAGGAGTGAAATAGCCATAAGAATTGGTGCCATTACCTGCTGGTGAATCTGAGGACATGGCTTGCTAGTTACTCCTGCAGAGAATCATAAAGATGCTGTGAACATTCTCATTGTGAGGGCTACACATCTTATCGTCTCTGATGCTGAAACTGCCTTTACTGGACTAGGAGCTGGTAACTACAGGCTACTTCATTTACAACATAACAATGAAAAAGTAGGCTACCATTTGGTCTTCCTGCATTGTGAGGCCACAACCTGAGAATGTTATGCTTATCCCATGGGTAGAAGAATCTAGGGATTAAGTATGTACACATCTACAAAGCTGATGTATCACATATATGTGTCATAAGGCGAAGAAAGCTTTTCATCTTCTTCCATCTTCTTCCCCTTTAGTCTTCCTTCAGAATATTTAGTTCTTTGAATATACAGTGGTACCTCGAGTTAAGAACTTAATTTGTTCTGGAGGTCTGTTCTTAACCTGAAACTGTTCTTAACCTGAAGCACCACTTTAGTTATAGGGCATCCTGCTGCTGCTGCGCCGCCTGAGCATGATTTCTGTTCTCATCCTGAAGCAAAGTTCTTAACCCGAAGTACTATTTCTGGGTTAGCAGAGTCTGTAACCTGAAGTGTCTGTAACCTGAAGCATCTGTAACACGAGGTACCACTGTAACAGGGATTTCTTCCAACCTTGGTAAGATTCCAGCCTTTTCTCCTGCAACAGCTTCTGGTAAAGGGGTCTGAACTCTCTCTCCTCACAATACATACTAAAATGGTAGGTGCAATGTTTCTCAGTTAGTAAGGCAAATCCACTGAATGCAGAAGGTCCAAAGTTCAATGCCCAGCATCTCCAGGCTGGGATAGCCCCATCTGAAATTGGGTAAGTCACTGCCAGTCAATACTCCAGCCTTTCCCAACCTAGTGTAGTCGCAACAACTACTGGAAGGCAACTGCCATCTTCTGTGCAGCTGTAACTGATGGGAATTGGAGTTCAGCAACATCTGAAGGGCTCCAGGTTGGAGAAGACTGCAGTAGACAATACAGAGCTAGATAGACTAACAGTTTAACTCAGGGGTCGGCAAGGTTTATCTTGCCTGGGCCACACTGGTCCCGCTGAGATCCCTCTGTGGGACGGATCGCACATGTGTGTGAGTGCGTACGCAGACGCGATTTTGGCGCCGCGGAAGCGAGTCCCCGCACCATGCCGGTTTAGCGCAGCACACGATCGACCATCTCAGTTTGGGGGCGGCTCGTGGGCTGGTCAAATGACCTCTGCAGGCTGCTTCCGGCCCATGGGCCTTTGGTTGCTGACCCCTGGTTTAACTCCACGAACAGGAGTTTCCTCTGCTCCTTACAGGTTCTAAGCTGCGCTTCTACAAGGCTAAATACAAATATTGCCAACTTTATTTACTACACTGATAATGATATTTACTCTGCACAGTTTGCCAGGCACTGGATTCTACAATTGATTCCACTTAGCAAAACTGCACGATAATGAGCATAAAATGTCACGATTGCACTGATGAAGGGGTTGGGGCAACTAATGGAGAGACAATAATTAAAAATTAAACAAAGCAATTATTATGCCTTTGAGCTTAAAAAACTAACATACTCCACTAATATTTTAAAAATTGGTGTAGCATTCTTGCCCTTGGGTCCAAACAAATGTGTCTACTCCACTGATTTCAGTGTAATGTTCACTTCTGAAAAAACTAGCAAAGATTAGCTAATATGTATAATTAAACTAGGTTCTCTTTCCAGTATAATCAAAACTAATTATTAAGTATCCAGTTTTGTTTTTCTTTTGAAACACAAACATCTGTTGAATCTTTTAGTATACTCAACACAAACCAAGATTAATGAGGCCTCTAGTATCAAACATTTCAAGATTTAAAACGTATGAATGGCAAAGTCTCAACTGACAAAAGTTTGAATTGCTACACTGTAACTTTGTTGAGCTGAAATACTGAAGAAACCCATCCATTCCTATTTTATATTTAAAAAACTGTGGATAGGTGACCAAATTCAAATTTACATTTTGTAACAATATGACCAAAACAGAGCAATAACCACAGAATGTATTTAGCCAAAAAATGCAGAGAATTCAAAAAGCATATTCCATTCATCTCCCCAAACAAATCACAGACTGTACTTCAAATGCATTGCAGGACTATTAGGTAATCCTTCTTTGTTTAGATTCAGTAGGGTTCAGTGACAAACATTCATCTTCCTTTTCCCTGCAAGTTTTCATTCCTCAGTTAAGAACTCATTCTGTTTCAATTGCAAATATTTTTTCCTGTAAAAGTTAGTGAAACAATTGCATTAAACTTGCAATGCAAAAATTACCCTGCAATTAAGCAAACTTTTAGAAGATTTTAATCTATTTTTTCTATGTTTAGATTATAGACAGAAAAGAACATTTACATTTGTAAGATAGGTTAATGAAGTTAATTGCAAAGCTTTTCAAATGAATCAATTCCTATATTACATTTTTTTGTTTTTTAAAATATAAGTTTTAAAAAATATAACATTGTTGACATTACACTGAAAAAAGGATTTTTGCAGGGAGAGGAAAGAGATTTTACACATACACATACCACACAAGCACACCTCTCTGAAAAAAACGGGCACATTTAAAGATCTGTATGTAACTGTTTTCCGTGCCAATGTGCACATACTTTCCACTACGATTTTTATTCTTATTTAAACAGGTGAAAGCAATTAGATTGAAAATGATTGCGTAGAAAATGGCCCTGCTTGTGAAAGAGAAAATATAGACTCTATAAATACTAAAATGAAAAAGAAATAAGACGAGAGCTATCTGTTTGCTATCACCACATAGGTGACAACAATGACAAAAAAAGGACGTGGGTGGCGCTGTGGGTTAAACCACTGAGTCTCTTGGGCTTGCTGATCAGAAGCTCAGCGGTTCGAATCCCAGCGAATGAGTTAGCTCCCGTTGCTCGGTCCCTGCTCCTGCCAACCTAGCAGTTCGAAAGCATGTCAAAATGCAAGTAGATAAATAGGTACCACTCTGGCCAGAAGGTAAACAGCGTTTCCGTGCACTGCTCTGGTTCACCAGAAGCTACTTAGTCATGCTGGTCACAGGACCTGGAAGCTGAACGCTGGCACCCTCGGCCAATAAAGTGAGATAAACCCCAGAGTCGTCCGCAACTGGACCTAATGGTCAGGGGTCCCTTTACCTTTACCTACAACAAAAAAAAAAAACACACCAACCAACCAACCAAATTCAAATGAAATACAAACTCTGGGAATAGTTAGATCAATTGTGACATAGCATATAAATCAGGTGATCCACAATTAGTAGTTACAAATGACCAAGGATTAACCCAACAGCTGGATGCTTAGAACGGGGAGGAGTTACCAATGTTATGATTTCACAAATTATGGAAGTTCTCTATTCTTGTTGCACACTCATTACAGGCAGACAAGCCACCGCACATATTTAGACAAAGGTATTCAATGTGTTTGAGAGACATCCCAGGTTCAATCACTTATAGGACAAGTGAGCAGGTAATGAGAAAGACCTCTGCCTGGGACTCTGGAGTGACTCTGTCAATCAGAGTAGACTAGGGATCACCAACCTTCTGGGGCCTGTTAAGCACATCTGGAACATCTGGGTGTGTGGTGGGTACCCTCTCCCTGGATTTGTGTCCTCACTCCAAGACAGAAAAAGTAAAATTGAATATGGGTGTGTGCGCGCACACACAAAATTAAAACTGATCTTTATAATTTGTTAGATTTTACATCCCCCAGAAAAATCAAATTAAAGCTTAGATTGGTGGACTGCAAAGTAAAAAAACAAAAAACCTCAGGTCTAGATATTTCCGGCAGCTCAAAAACACCAATCCACGCTGTGTATATTAAGCAAAATTGTGTTTGAAATGAAATTACACTGGTGAATTTCCAAAAGGGCTCCCCCCCCATGTAAACTTAAACTTGGAAAAAATGAGAAAATAAGAGAAACTGCACCTGATAGATTTACCTAACCATCCTTTCTCATGAGACAATCAATATTGGTGCTGAGTTACATAAAGCAGATTCCTATTAGAAAAATAAGTTTAAAACGACCGCCGTTTCATAAAACTAAGATCTGTGTATGTGCAGATTAAGTTGGTTGAAAGATACAAACACCCTTTGGGGTTTCTTGTCCCTAGGTTAATCTATAATCTCTTGGTGTGCATGCCACATGTGTTATATGTGTATTTTCCCATTTTAAGTTGAAATATGTTTACACTGTAAAACATACCAGAGGGACATTTTAATTATAACATACCCCATTATTTTATATTTTGCTGCAAATACGATGAAGTCACCCATTGTACCTCTCTGTATTACCTTACCATAAACGATGGATATGGTTGATGTATAAAGGGGGAACATATGCACCACCTCGAGTCCAAACAATTTTTTCCAAGCTATTGCTCTCAGAAGGTAAGACAGCACCATATCCATGCTCATCTTTAAACACCTCAAAAAAATTAGCGCAAAAACCTTTGGTGACACACACTATTTTTTCTGTTTTGTTGTTGTTGTTGTTGTTGTTGTTGTTGTTTAAAAACACACACTCTCAAATGAGATTTTTTAATTTGGGGGACTTTGAAATTTGCCCAGGGGAAATCAGAAGGAAATTATCAAAGATGTACATGTCCTATTGGATCACAATCTACAGCTATTTCCTCCCCACCCCAGGAAGAGCAACTTACAATCGTGTTCTCCGTGCTTGCCCTTGTGAGTGTTCTATTGCCATCCCATGAGCTTGGCAAGGTCCATCCTTTCTCCCAACCCTGGAGCTGGAGAATGGGGCTAGTTGCTGCTGCTGCATTGTCAAAGTACAATGCACAGTACCTTGTACAGGTGTACAGTGGCAGAACAAGCCTTATTCTCATCTCCAGAGTTGGATCATGGGGCAGGGAATGTCCTTCTAGTTGAGCACAACTCCGAGAGCAATCCCTTCTCACCCTCTCCAATGAGGGAAGGTCCTTTGGTGGAGAAATACAAATTGTCATCACATATTGAAATAAAGGGATAATCCTAACTTTTAAGGGACACATGATTGATTGATTGACTGATTGATTGATTGATTGATAGAGTTTGCTTTTTTTTAATGCCATGTTTAGTGCTGAAACATATTTTCATTAGACGTGAAACCTAGCAAGTAAAGTAAATCCATCTAACATTCAAATGACACTACTCAAAAGTTTTAGGAACCTTAATAAAAATGAAGATGTTTTTGATGGATTTTTGCCTGGATCTAAAGATTTACCCTTCCCCGCAAGCCTATCGGCCTGCTGTCCTGAACTGCCTCCTGACCTTCATGGAAGGTGGTTAGGGTGGGAGGAAGTTGTGGTAGAAAGAAGGTAAATTGACATTCCCTGTCCATATACAGGAATATGTACACAAATTTTGAAATCAAGCTTTCTATTTTATATAACCAGCAGAAAAATGCTACTAAACATCTGTACTAAAGTTAAATTACATTTAATTACAAAATTTAAAATCTAATACTTATATTTCAGGTTCGTGGAATTACAATACGACAGGAACACAAAAAAATCATTAAAATTAAGCATACAGTGAAGAAGAATAGAACTTAAAAATAGCAGAAGACCCCGCATTTCAGTGCTGCCAAATTAACTAGTGGACAGCAAAGGATATAATATATTAATGCCCTAGTCCTTGATGGACACTGCCAACACATCAGTAAGCTGATTTTTTTCTTTCTTTTTCGTGTTACCTACAAGAACCACATCAATCCCCAAAGGTTTCCCTTAGTACCTTCGTAAATAGATTAATTTTATATTAAGCTTTCAAGGTCAACAGCCCTGGGGTTTTATAGATGTGGTCAGAGAGGCTGAATGAATTCTAAAAAGTCAAATGATTTTAAATAAAATAACATACAGATGGAATATCTCAGAAGTATGTCTGTGTTTGCACATATTTGCATTTACACATACTGTATCACAAGCTTATTGATACCTCTAAAATGATATTATGGCATCTCCATAACATTGATAGCTCCTAAGACTTCCAGAGCAGTTTGGTTGTCATCAGATTGGTCTCAAGGAATGGCAAGAGAATAAGTACAATTATGTCCCCTAGGACAAATCAGGTACTTAAGAAAGCTGCAACTATTGAATAAAAAGTAGCTTTGGAGAACCTTTTGGGAAAAGGAAACTTTCACACCTCAGAAGTATAGGGGAAAGTTCCCATTAGTATTAAGAAGAATTTTTTTCACCACTTTATCCACACCTTGACACCAAGCCTACCTCATCTTGAGGGTAGAAGTCAGTGGTTGTGACTGTTGTAGAATTAAGTAATTGAGTTTCTTCTCTAAGCTGTGCTAACATTTTCTACCTGGTCTTTGTGAGCTTTTGTCTTCCCTTTGGTTGTAGCCCAGCATGTTTTAAACCTTTCATTTTGGCCTCTAAGTGACCTATTGCATGACCAAAAGGCCCATGATCTCACACAATACTTCTAAGACCAATCAGGGTTATGTTTCCTGCTACACCTGTATAAAAGGTTAACAATTAACCATATGAACCTTTAGAATCCAATTAGGAGGAATTTTACATAGTCCAACTGAAGTATTGTTACAATATTGATTTTAAAATTATTTTTCCCTGTACTGAAATATGACTATTTCCCCCCACAAATAAAGCCTCAATAACCCCCCCTCTCTCTCACACACACACTAGGTTTCTTTAGGTGCCCACAAAACACTTTCTAACTGCTAGAAACAGCGTCTCTCTGGAAAAGTTCTTTACCTTTGTATCTTTGCCTATGCATTAAACTCTTCACAACCATTAATTTGAACAACTATATATAGATTTGCTTTTTTTTAATTAGTAAGTGGTGAGATAATGCTTATGTTGTTATTCTCCAAAAGGAACAGGAACACTGGGCCGAAGTGCTTTTTTTTAAAGTGTAACATTGCCATGGCTATCCATGTGAGGAAAATCTGAAACTATAGATTGTCCACACTTTTAACCAACCAAGGAGGTTAAGCAGATGAGTGAGTTCAGCAGCAGGGCATGGAAGCCAGGGAAGGATATTCTGCCCTTCCTCTTTTTGATCTAACAAATCCCATGTTTCCAAGGAACGAACTCAATATATTACAAGAGGTTGTGGGTGGGTGCTCGGCGCAACGAGTGCCTTGTCTTGAGGGAATAAGTTTATTCGCTTGAGGCCAAGGCAGCTGACCTAGAGGAGATTGGTGGGCAAGACCTTCAGGTACACGGTAACTGCAGCCCACTCCAAGGAAGAACCTCCCCTACTGTTATAAAAAATAAGTGTTTGGGAGAAGGAGGGTATCCCTTTGAGGAATAAGAAATGATCCCTCAGAAGAAACCCATTCCTTGGCCAATGTGTGGTCGGTCAACCCCTTGTCCAGAAAATAACATATTTTTCACTCTATAACATGCACCCGACCATAACACGCACGTAGTTTTTAGAGGAGGAAAATCCGTAGGCATGCCACCCGTGGGCATTCCCTCCATAACACGCACAGACATTTCCCCTTACTTTCTAGGAAGAAAAAAGTGAGTGTTATGGTGCAAAAAATACGGTACTCCATTGGAGAGATGAAGGGATTCTGGTACTGGGGACATAAGAGAGATGGGCTCATAATGGGTGTGCTTCTACAGGATGAGGCAAATCACTTGAAATCAGGTGGACAAAAAATCTTTATTTAAGAAAAAAAACCCCACAGACTGTCCTATCACAGACCTCCCAATTCTTGGTTTAGCCTTTAGGACCAACATATATTACAAGTATTATACCCCTCTTTCATCTGCTAGCCAGCTAAAATAAGAAAAGGAAGAAAGAGGACTGCTTCAGCATTATTTACTTTTCAAAAAATTACTATAGTTTTCTTTATCTTTACATGCTGCTACATGAGCTCGCTTGCTCAGTGTATAGCTTTTAACTGCCTGCTGTGCTCACTTTATTGTGCTCACTTGTGATAAATTATATGATGGGAATTATATACCTGGGAGGGATGTTTAGCATGATCACCTTTAGTTGCTACTTTTTTGTGTTTAAATGTTTGTTTATGGTACTATGAAAGTTACCTTGAGACCTTCAGGTACAAGGTGATGCATAAAGTGATAATAATATACTTATAGTTCACAATCTGAGGAAACAAAAATAAGTAGTGTTTGGAGCTTTACAATCCAACTAGAACCAAATGTGTCCAAACTAGTAAATTCAGATCAAGTCAACAGCTTCTCTTAATTAAAAGTGACAATACAAATGTGGTTGGATCCTAGTGTAATTATGTTTAGCGTATGCCCACTGAGATCACACCAATTTCAATGAGTTTACTCTAAAGCAGTGGTTCTCAAACTTTTTTCTCTGGGCTACAATTTCAAAATAAAAATGTGCTTGCATCACACCAATATTTTTATTGATAAGAAATACATCGGAAAACAAAAAGAAACATCTCCTAGCAGTGCTTGATTTATAACATAGAACACAAGTACTTTATAATATGGACATGGGACATCTAGAAAGTATAAAATGATGCAGCGACACAGTGCTATATTTCTAGAGGTGCTGGAACTCAGCATGTACACCTCCCTCGTTCTCTTAGAATGGCAATGGCACCCACCTGAGAGGTGACAGAACCCTCCTGAGAGGTGCTAGAACCCACATGAGAGGTGCTGGAACTGAATTCCATCAAGTTCCATCTGATAAAAAGCCCTGCAACTACATAAGAACATGGATCGTTCCCAAAATATAATTATAAATGAGCCTCTTACATATGTATCTTAGTGTACCATGTATGCCTTATGTATACAAACACAATGAGAGGTGTGAGCTTGCTTTTGCTGGGTAACCTCATTTATGATCTAATTTGGGACAAACGAACTCTCAGCATCACAAAGAAGTCTTTCTCTTTTCTGATCTCTCATATTTGTCAGAGCTGAAAAACCCTGTTCACAGCAATATGTCATGGAGAACTACAGAAGAATAGTCATTCACACACACACAGAATATGGATGGATATATTTTCAAAATGAGAGCAAGATCATCAACTTGTACTGAGGAGAATGCTACTTGTGATCTGGAGCACTTTGTTTGAACGGCAGTTCTGGATCACAAGTAGCATTGTCCTCAGTACAAGTTGATAATCTTGCTCTCATTTTGAAAATATATCCATCCATATTCTGCACATACATACACACACACACACACACTACCACAGCAGTACCGATTTATCTACTTGCGTTGGTAGGCTTTCGAACTTCTAGGTTGACAGAAGCTGGAACAGGGCAACGGGAGCTCACCCCATACCACAAATTTGAACTGCCAACCTTCTGATCAGCAAGCCCAAGCGTCCCTTCTGATACTATACTATAATGCACTATACTGAAATGTTTAAATGTTTCTTTGTCCTTGAATCTTCTCGCCACACTTAATATCATCTCCTCCTACCACACCAGTGTAGTATACCACAACCTTTGAGATGAGTAAGTTT
The DNA here is from genome assembly GCF_964234715.1 of Podarcis melisellensis. Classification (NCBI taxonomy): domain Eukaryota; kingdom Metazoa; phylum Chordata; class Lepidosauria; order Squamata; family Lacertidae; genus Podarcis; species Podarcis melisellensis. The sequence continues at coordinate 23,973,807 of NC_138542.1, forward strand.
GGATCCAGTCCACTGAGTTCTTTTTAAAAAAAAAAATGATTATAAGATCTTGTTTGGCTTGGCTCATCTGCATTTCTGTCGGGAGTTTTCCAATGAACAATTTTGTTTATTCAAATTGTGGTGCAACTTTGTCATGCATGATGCTTTACTCACCTGGAACAACCTGCTTATATGCACTTTTCATTCCCATTTTCTACTTTTGAATCTGTACTGATTTAGCTCCACCACTGTCCAGCTGGCCTTGTCAGTAGAATGCCAGAATAAATAACACTGTCCTACTTACTCATGAAAATCAATGTCCTTATTTTCATCCTTTAAATGTTGGAGCATGTGAATAGATAATGCTCCCAATAGCATTATCACACAGAGGCCAGCAAAAAGCATCCCAATTTCCTAGCAAGTTCTGGAAAAAAAGGTTGTCACATATACAGACACATGACGTACAGACAAGAAGTTCTGCTCCATCTGTGCAAATCCCTGCATGCAGTTTTCCTTGTAGCCAAAGTCTTATATTCTGATTCTCTTGAAGTGGCATGGTTTAGTAAGGTGAATATATGCCTCTGTCCTATAAATCTGCCACATAAATTTAAATTTTTGATGGCGTTTTAAGATTAAGCACATTTTTAAAAAAAGGAATAAACAAATTTGCAGTAGGAAGGGTTTTTGTTTTTTCACTCCAGCATTTTTAAAACTTCAGAAATGCTAGCTTACCAGACACTGGAAACAAATTTTGTTTCCATAAAATGCATTACTCATCTTTATATGAATCAAGACTATTGTGAACATTTTTTTCTAGTCTACAGTAGGTCCGTTTCCATACGATGTAATGTACAGATATGCCTTCGTCTGAGCAACTGAACTTTTCACACCCTCAAAACCCACAAAATCAGATGGTCTGTGGTTTTTGCAGCTGGTGCGCTGTACTCATATAGGGGAGTGTCATATGAAAAATATTTCACTTCCTAAGCCCCAAACAAAGTCAGTCATTAATGAAGTGCAGGCAGTACAATGAGATCATATAAAGTATAGATTTCAACAACTACAGTAGAAATACTTTACAAGAACAGTGAACAAAAACACACATCAAATTCTCTCTGCCAGAAAATGAACTATGGAGCAACAATGTCTTTTTGGATTTAGCATTTGCTTTGAAAATAAGTAACCACTATCCAGAATACAGAACTTTAGTGAAAGTGTCAGCAGACTAAACAAATCACAGCTTGGCACAGGAAAAACAATAAATAACTTCAGACATCCTCTTTACATTAGAGGATGTCTTACCCTAATAGGAAAATATCAAGCCGCACAATGATTTCCTAGTGCTACATGTGAAATCTGCTTACTTAACGAAGTTATCTGTCACAAACCAAATACATATATTAAAAAAACTAAGTTCAGAGCAGAGGTTTGTCAATTTCCATTGTTTTTACATAAACTAAGCAACTTAACAATATTGAAAACTCTTGGACTTTCTTAGCATTTGCACTTCACATTTATCATCCCTTTGCCATTGCCATTCATATTATTTATTGCAATATTTACTGTATATTATTTAAGGCAATGCGCTGAACATTTCCCCCAAGAGTTCCCACTTTCCCCAAAACATCTCACAATTCCACAAAGTAAGAGAAAGTGAGACACACCAGCGTTGACGTTAATGATACATCAGCGTTCCTAACTTTCAATGAAACTGATATGACACACAGAAGCTCAATTTGGAAACTGTACGAAACCATGATTTGAAGCTGTGACTTAAATCAGGAATGTAAACTGTAGTACTAAGCATATTTGCCCAATTTGGCACCTTGGTAAACTATTTTATCTATTTCTAGTCTTCCACACATATGTCTGAAGGCAATGTACAAAGGACAACATAAGCAGCTTCAAATTAATTTTTTTAAAGCACAAGAAAAAAATTTAAATTTAAAAACAATGCAAAGTGCGCTATGCTTAGAGCAAGACTGAAGTGAAAGGAGACACTAAACACACAACAGGAAATGAGAGTACATTTGAGTTTACAACACATTCCTGATCCTCCCAGTGGATTTGGAAGATCATCGGAATTGAGGCAGACACATTCACAGGTCTAGCAACATAAAGTAAGAATGACAGTATGTGTTGTTTCTTCCTCCACTGATAACATTTTTGAAACTCATTTTAACCTTCTATGTGCATGTTACATACTCTGAATTGGGAACATCTGTCCTTTTTATTACATGAAGAAATAAAAGATCCAGAAATGAAGGTAGTATGATAAATTAGATAAACTCTAAACAGTTAAGTTTCATTTGCATTTCTGACTAGTGTCTAGCTCATCATCCCAGATGACAGCTTTATGCAAAAGGATTTCCCAGCTTTAGAGAAAAACTGTCTATATCACAATTCCTGTTTCCTTTTGCATTTTGTTTATGCCACCTTAGAAATACACCAAATCCTTCTGCATTCCAAATGCACCACTTTCCACTGCTTTGTTAAATATGTCATTATTAGAACGTTTGCACACACATTTTCATCATGACTTACCTATTCCTGTTGTTCTTTCTTTTGGCCCATGCAATTTCATGCTGAGCAGAAAAAATAAAGCAACTTTAATATTCTGCTGCATTGCTTTCATCTGCTGCGCTGTGAATACGTCCACTCTAGCCAAGTATCTCTTCTTTATATGTAAAGAGGTCATGCACACTCCTAATAGCTGCAGTTACTTAGATATTATCTAAGTTACTTTTTAGGCATGTAGGTTTTCAACACACAAAGCAGGAGGGCCAAGTTTGTCAGCAGTAACTAACCTAGATTCTTCCTTCTAACTGTCCTTGCTTCATCATTCCAAATGAAGGAACGCAGCACAAAAGGAATTTAATATTTCTGTGGTAAAGGAATGCAACTTATCACAGAAGGATAATGGGCAGAATCAAATGCCACTCTGGCATTTTTGTGGACAGAAGTCACTACAACCCAGGATACAAGAATCCGTGGTGTTTACCAAAGTTCAAAAGGGGAGTGATAACATAATTTATTATTGAATGAACTAAAAGCCCAATCTTTAATGGTAAAACCCAATGACTCAAACACAACTCTCTTTTCTCCGGTTAAAGGTCCTTAGGCAGTCTAAAGCTGCCACCCTCAGTACACTTATTTAAGACTAAGAGCAAGGCTCCCTTAAACATAGTTGGACATTTCTGAATAAATATTTATAATGTTGGGATGTATAATCCCAAGCTTATTTTGTCATTGAAAACTACTGGGCTTTCTGCAAAGTGCTTAAAGTAAGAAAACAACCTATCAGTGGCACATATTGAGTAAACCATGAGCTCAGCATTTCCAGGGATATATGCATCACTAAGGTCTCATTCACACACCACGGTAAGCCAAACCATGGCTTATCAAAAGACACTGTGTTGCTTCTCCTCCCTTTTTTGCTTCCATGTCATGCCATGCTAAACTAAGCTAGACTTGGCTTAGCATGTTACTCAAAACCTAGGTTCATGATTAGGCTATATCTTTTTATTACCAAGAGCTGTAGCCCTGAGCAAACCATGCCTACAGCTCATGGTTAGTGAGGGCTTAAAGATTAAAATGATATGCCATACCAACCCTTGGTTTAACTCAGTGCAGCAGATGAGTAAAAAGGACCAGGCAGGAACAGAGTAGGTGCAAGCTGCTCTCTAGGAAGCCACACATAGGCATGGTAGAGTAAGCCTTAGTTTGGCTTACTGTGATGTGCAAACCAGATCTAAATGTTCTACAATATTCTAGCACAGGGATGGGGAACCTGTGGCCTTCCATATGTTGCTGGGACTCTAACTCCCATCATCCCTCACCATCAGCCATCCTGGCTGAGGCTGATAGGAGTGAAGTCCAATGGGGGGGGCAGTTCTCCAGCCCTGTGCTAGCATTATATTCATTAATATGGCATATAAAGATGTTGCTGTTTAGGAAGCTGCTCATATGAAACACAAATCTTGACCCATCAGGAATATACTTGTTCCAGTCCTCAATAGTTTTGTGTCACCTATAAATCAAACGTAATTATTATGAAAACCCCTTGATACACTGAAGTCTCTAATGGCATTTTTAAATATAAAATTTCATGGGTAAACAGTAAATATCATGTAATGGTAATTGGAAGCTATCAAATTTGGCAAGCAGTGATGTACTGAAGTGTCAAAAAGTTTAGCGTTAGCACCAGCTTTATTTATCATCATTAATGCTCTGGAGAAGAAACTTAACAGCATATTAGCAAACTTCACAGATGGAACTAAACTGGAAAATTCTAATGAAGCCTTAATAGCAATAAGTGATAGTCCAAAATACTGTCTCAAAGCAATGGAAAACCTTGAAAGCATCAATACAATAAAAAAAAACCTAGGCAAGGCTCTGAACAGACAATAAATGCTATTTTGCAATGTGATATTAGACCACAAAAAGGCCAGTGTAACTTTCAGTTATATCACAGACCAAGACAGTGACAAATCCAACTTTTAAAGTAGCTATGGTGAGACCACACTTGAAATGTTTAACTCCGAGCAATATCAGTACTAGAAAGCCGTCAACCAATTAAAGAAAGTGTCTAATGGAAATCAGAATTTCCTAGGTGTGGGTATGTTCATTCTATAGCACACAAGGCAAGGACTGTCTATGTATCTTTCATATCTGAAATATGAAAAACCATGGTGTCAAACTCAACAGTTTAAAAAACAAAATAGAATTTGGAATGATCATATTCAACTATCTCCTATTTGCTACTTTATGCCTCATCCTTGGCTCATCACCAAAGGGCTGGACCTGAAAGGTCCCTTAATATGTATTTTTTCCAAAAAATATATATAGTGCTACTAAAATTGCTCCTCCTCTATTTTGCCATTAATTGGAAGAGTAACACCCACTAGGCTTTACAGCAGTCAGTTTCAATTTGAGAAAAAGGAAACAGATCTTACTAGCAAAAAGCTGTCCCTTTTTTTTGAACCTTAACAAGATGTCCACTAAAAATGTGAACTCTTCCTTGCTGGGCTTTCAGGAAAAAGATGCCCTCACTCAGGCCTACTGCAGATGTTATGGGATTAAAAAACCCCGTAACTGGCTAAACTAGTAGTCATCATCCTCTTAGCTTGTTTTAACCATACTTTAGTGTTATATCAACAGAAGCATTCGTAACGCTCACAACAATGATTTGAAGTGAATTAATGAGTAAGAATAATTAATTAGAAGGGAGAGCTATAGCTCAGTAGTACAACATAGACCAATGGTCTATCTCCATATAAATGTCCAATGTATGACTCCAAAGTTATTAAATCATGATTTTTAACTACACTTATTATGCACGTATACCAGGCCCAAAAGAATCATATTACTTTTCAAAAAGCTCCCAACTTTTTATTTCAGGAGGATCTAACATAACACTTTGTGGTTGCACAACAGTCATGGTCACATGTTGTGATATTCAGAAAACGTGGACAGTACTTTATGTAGCACGCTGCTCTCAGAAACACCTTTTTGAAGCACATGTAACCCATTCCAAAAAGTTATCCACCTAAAAAGATCCCAATGAAGTGTGTGCTGTGGAGATCAGTATAAAAATAAGGAAGCACACAAGCTAAAACAGGCAGTACAGCAATGACACATTGACATTGTTTTCAAATGTCCTGAAGAAAATGGAAAAGCAGAGTTAAAGGAACATACATGCTCCTCCCATAAAAGTTAGTTTGGAAAACATAATGTTTCCAACGTCACTAAGGTTGCAACCTAATCCCCCCTTTGTGTCATGGGGGGGATGGGGCTGATAGGGCAGAGCTGCCCTTCTGCCTGCACTGCTAGCTTATACCAGCCTCTGCCCACATAGTGATGCCAGTGTCACTCCCCACTCTGCCCACCAAACACATGCAAGTGGGCAGAAGTGCCACCTGGGTATCCCATCAGCAGCAATTGACAAGAAGTTCCCAAATGGGGAGTTTTGAGGAGACGAAATGGCTGTGCCAGCCCAGAATCCTGTTCTACCCAAGCCAGCCCTACACTGGGCTCAACTGCTATGCTAGCCGCTCACCTTTCCTGCCACAGCAAAAACAGCATTCCAGATTTCACATGCCTGAACTAAATATCAATACTTTAATAGGAAAGTATCATTAGCTTGTCATAACACTGGTCATTAAGATGATTTCCCTGTTACATTTCCTAATAAGCTTTGTCAAGTTAAAAGTAGGCAAGGTATAAATGAGAAGAACCAAAGGCTATCCTTCACTGTGTCACAGGCCATGTGGTATTATATTCCAAGTCAGTGCTGCAAGTTTCTAAGCTTCAAACAACTGAAATACCACAACATTCATAAAACAGAACTGAGCTACTGGGAGAAGAGGAAAAATACAAAAAAGGGATCAGACCTCAATAGCAGATAGTAAAATTAACATTTCAACAGTTCGTGCCTTTCATCTCAGTCTCCATAGTACATTTTTTTCTGGAAAAGAAACGATTTGGGTTTAGAAAGATGCAGAATTACATAAAACATCTGGAAAATGGGAAAAGGAATATTATCCCTAGTGGACCCTCCCTATGAAAAATTTAATAGGTCTGTTTTGGTAGTTTTAATCTCCAGAGCACCCCAAGCTATGTTATGGAAACATCATCTTGGTAATTTATATTAGAAAGAACACCTGGTGATAAAAGCAAATATATCCTTTTCAAAACTGAGGGGTTTTTTATTTTAATTGTCAAACTCTTCATCTTTTTAAATTTGCAACCACTTGACTAAAATTTAGCTTTCTGTCTTTGAGAATGATACACTGTAATCATTGTGAACTTACACTATTTTACTAGGATGCTACAATTCTTCCTTACCTCACAGAACACAGCATTTGTCTCAACTTTGACATTTAACTTCACAGTTTATAAGGGAACTGTGTTGAATCTTACAATATGAATATAATAAATTTATTTAAAATTAAATATTGACAGTTTATTATACACAAACTTTAAAAATGAAAGCCATTGTTAAACAGATTTAAGCTATGAATTGCCCAGCTCCACCTGACTATCTAATTTTAAAGCAACTTATTATTTAAATTCACAAATTACTTTACCACATTGAAATAATCAATACTCACCTCTATATACCACATGCATTTACTGAAATATTTGTTATCAAAATTTATTGCATTAGGGTCAAAGAACAATAAGTTAGATATTCTTATTATAAACCAGATAGGCAGAAAGATAATTTTGCTATTGAAACTCTAAAATATACCTAAATACAATTCCAAAATGCTACAAAGGTACACTGATATTTAATGTTACATTTAACAAAGTATATTCTATACAAGCAAATTATATTCAGAATTAGCAATAAAATAGTCTATATTGTTGTCAATTTTCTGTTTTATTAATTGATGTTATATTAATGTGAGTGTAATTAACATACTAGTGTATCCATGAGTTGTCCCAATAAAACAACCTATTAGGTCCATCCTATAATTGTGTTTTCATTTATCAGGTTTCTAGGTAGGAAAACTACATTTGTAAATTAATCCATTATGAGATCCAATATACTTCACCTAGATAAAAAATATGCTATAATACACCTTTATGTATGCTAATTAAAAAAATACAAGGCCTTAAAAATATTATAGCCTTTAGTCTATAAAGATTTTCAGCAATATTTTTATTAATTTGACACAGATACGCCTCCATTTCTAATATCCTAACCCTGCAACATTTTAAATGCAATTAAAAGTGGTTATGAAAGACTGTGAACTTGCTTGTGAAGTAGGAAATCACTCTTGTGATTAACATGCAAACGAGCTCATGCTGGCAGAATAGATTGGGGTTTTAAAACCCCAATTACTTTTGTATGATTATCTATTTACCAGTACACAGACTATTTTCATCTAATACAAAGTCATCATGCTTACATTTTCAGCACAGCAATTAATATTTACAATAATTATGACATCAAGCACTGTTGAGAGCACACCAAGCAAATTATTTACTATGTTTTTCCTTTAGTAAATAGATATTTCATTATAATACTGATACAATAAAATAATGTATTGCAGAATATTAAGCCATACTTTAGCTTTTATGCACTATGCAGTCTTAATACAGTCTTCCACTAGATTCAGATTTAACTATGGGATCATACTATTTTTAGCAGCTGAGTAAATTAAGTGCTGCTCAGGCTACAGATGCCAAACTTTTGAGCCTGTAACTGCTTTGTATAAAAAGTCTAAGGTTTGTTTAAACTTTCACAGTAAAAATAACAATAAAATTACTTCCTCCCCTCTCCCCCCCACCCCATCTTTTAGTAATAACAGTCAATTCTAAACTTTCGTGAACATGCTTTTTATTCATACTTGCTACAGACTGCATATACACATTTTTTTCCAGACTTCTAAAGAAAATTATAATGCATTAATGACAGGAACCATGGTAATGGAAAAAGGTCACCCTCTCTTGAACACCTTCTGTTTTAAACCATTATATATAAAGACATTTGAGAAAGCAAAGAATTAAAAGGCAGCCTTTGTGCAACCCATTACTGAAATATTATAGAATAATCTATATCAAATGTAGTGGAATAGCAGATTCTTTTGGATCTAAATTAACTGCAGCTAGAAACGCTTTTATGCTTATTATGTATCTGCATGTTGATTCAATTATTAAAAGAACACCTGACAGCATCAGACTTATTTAATTGAATTAATTAAACTGGATGAATAATCACTGAATTCCTATTGTGTGAAATTTGTCCTGAAAAGTAACATTGGCCCTTGGAAATTGCAAGTAATTTGCATGGTAAAATACAGTAAAGAAAGAAGGCTACTGTTTCTATAATCTGAAATTCCTCACCTCATACATGAACAAATGGACACATAAATGAATAGACAGCTGTGAATAATGAATGCTTTTTTTCTTTTAAATTCTAATTTTGTCACCAAAGCCCAGTCTAGGCCACTAGGCCTTTAAACAGCCTCTCAATAATCTTCTAAATATTAGTAATCTCATATCTTTTATTATACAAATTATTATACCAACTGTCAAACACACAAGTCTGACAGTCTTTTGTGAAACATATTATCAAGCAGAAAGGATGGAATAAGATTTTTACACTCTCAAAACACTATTTTTTAATTATTCAAAACACTGAAAGTTTGGCTGAAATCCTATTCTTAGTTACAGGAGTGAAACAGTATAACTAACTTCTGGAGGAAAACCATGCACATGATTGTGCTGTTAGTTATAGAAGTCAAGCTATTTCCTTTACCACATACCGTGGAGCAGAAAGGTTATTATTTGCTATGGTTTGGTGGTGGGCATTTCTTTTAGCAATTAAACAATCACCACACATAGAGTCTTCCTAAGGATAGACAAAGAATCTTGCAATAAAACATAGGCAGTAATGACATCAGGTGTACTTAGTTGTCACTGTAATTTCCCCCAGTCCCCCCTCCTTTTTCTAAACATGAACATACAGCAGAACACCACACAATTTAGAACAGATTTCTGGCAGAGGATGTTCCTAGAGTACACAGACCCAGTCTGGCATACTTTCAAAATCCAGGTGTTAGCTGCTGCAACACCACTGGGTTTCTCTCACTCACTACATCTTGCAGAACACCATCCACTTAATGTTTGAGACGTGGAACAAGAATACTTATTTCTCCTAAAATGTGCGTATTAACTTAAAAATGGATAACAAGCCAGATATTATTCCACTTGCTTAAAATAAGCTTTCATACCCCTGAACCCCCGATACTGCGAGTTCATAGACAAGCCACCTAGATTCCACATTATCTATACTAATTTGTATGTTTACATTTGTAAAAGAGGGGGATTTGTTTTCTTATATGCTCTAAATAACATCTTTTTAAGATTGAGATTTTTCTACAGTAATACATAAAAACAGTTCACACCGAGTCTCATCACAGTAAAGGGCAAGTTCTTTTTTGGGCACAGGAAAGATAGTTTGCATCCCCACCCCAAAATGTGTCTCAATAAATGGCATATAAGAATGCTTACTCTGTATCATCTTTCTCATATGCAAAAATACGTAAATTAATAAAAATGTTTAATGAATTTGCAAATTTCCATATTAACTCAATTGGAATATTTTTGTAAAACAATTTGACTATGGTAAAAATAAGATATTAAAAATATACAATTTTACAAAATATTTCTTTAAAGTCTATGGATATATTTTAATAACCATAGCAATAACTGTAGCAATGAGATTTTTCTTTTACATAAATTATACAAAGTACATTGGAATTACACACTATTTTTAATACTGGTTTACTATAGCTCTATTTCATAATATTGGAGGTGGAAATGGAAACAGTGCCATCATGTGATACTTTTCAGGGTACTTCACTTTTATTTTCAAGGACTGAGTCTATGGCTGATGTATAAATAAAAGATTCCTAGAAAAGGCACGAAACGGTACTGTATTTTTTAATGCAACTAAAATACCATTAGATAACAGACTGCTTAAAAAGGGGAAACATCTTTTATATTTGAATATACACAAAAATATTATAGTATTATCATATAAATCATCATGTTTTTAAATTTCTTTAAATCCATGCTTTTAGAGACCAGACTAGCATTGCTTTTTACTGCAAAAGGGGGTCAAAGAAGTTAAATTTATAGCTTGCTATAATCAGTGGACAAGGTGTTTGGAACAAAACAAAGCAAAAGTCTTAACTACTGTGTCACAAACTAGATTTACTATACATATTTTCTCCATTGCAATCACCAAAGCTTTAAACAAACAAAGCTCTTAACAAAGCTTTTTCCTTCAGGTCAGAGTGGAACAGTTTGTCCAAACACCACATTTTCAAGTCATTATGCCTTTTTTCAGTGATCAAGAAGGCACCCTGACAACTCTTGGGATTTAAAAAAAAACCCAATGTATTCTAATAAAGCTGAAATTTCACCTTGCTACTCAGCTCAGAACTGGCACACCTTGTACACTATATTTGAAAGGATATTTCTTTCGAGGAAGTGAAATCATTCCTCACAGAATAATTTCATTCACATAGCAGTAACTGTTCAGGAAGTGGGTAGAAATATTTGTTATTCGCAATGTAACAGCTAATTAATGAGGCACGGAACTAAAACTTGGAAATTCCATAACCTCTCAATAATACATATTATTGGTTGCAATGTTAAAGTTAAACACTTTTCACCTTAATGCACGGCAACTTGTAAGACAGCCAGGGGTTTTCTAAACTGAATAATAACATTGCAATATTTATTTCTTAAACACCTTAAAACAATATGCTGCGTACTATCAAATATAAAATACAAAAACAGAGTACTGCCTGCAAACTTTCAATACAAATAAACTTTACAACAGACTTCTTAAAAGTAAGATATTACAGTTTTCCTGAAATGAGGTATTTGGGGGAAAATGATTTGACAGAAATAAGCATTACTTTACAAATAAGTATGCTGCATGTGAGTACTTTTGCTAATGGGCTTGCACTTAAATTAGAAGCTGGAAGGGGAAAACTTGCTAGGAAGTTTGTTCTTGCTGAAGGGTAAAGGAACTCTGTGCTGGAGAGCCTCCAGAGAGCTGAATTCAAGATGCTGTAAACATTAAATAACAGGAAATGTTGCTGAGGCAAAGAGGGAGGAAACCCAGTTACATACAGTGGAACCTTAACTTACGTACGACTCTACTTACGTACGATTCCAGTTACAACCTTCAGTTGGTGCTTCGACTTATGAACTTTCCTCTAGATATGAACAGAGGCCTTGCCAGGAGCCCAGAGCTCACCCGGCCGGCTGTGGAGCAGCGCTGAGGCCTCTGTTACCAGGGAGAGGGCCCCCATCCCACGGCTGAAGCTGTGGAAGAGGTGCTGCCTGCAAGAGGCACTGCAGCCCCAAACCCTGCCGAGGAACTAACCTGAAGAAGTCCAGAGAAGAACCTGGCCTGGCAAGAAGAAAAAAAATTACCCTGGCCAAAATGAATCAGCTCTTTACTGACCCTTGCCCTACCCTCAGCTTGTAGCCAGGTAAGCCCACCCACCCTCAGTGCACGTAAGGGGGGGGATGTTAATTTTTTCATCTACAATACTGTCTTATTTATTTTATAGTACAGTACATTATTGCCTTCATTTTATGGGTCTATGGTCTCATTAGACAGTAATCCGTGTTAAATTGCTGTTTTAGGGGGTGCTTTTCATCGTCTAGAATGGATCAATTCACTTTTCCATTACTTTCTATGGAAAAGTGCACCTCTAGTTATGACCGGACCTCCGGTACAGATTATGGTTGTTCCATTGTACTAGATACAGACAGACAGATAGATAAAGATGCACAGGTGTCTAAAGGTTGGGGAGCTCATTATTTCAGATACAGCCACCTCAGAAGGTCCAGTTGTACATTTCTGATTCCACTTTAAATAGAATAATGGAGGGAAGTGATGTCAGGATTAAAGAATGATGTGATACTATCTCACCTAGAGGTTTTCTGCAGGAGTAAGAGATCTGCATAGGTCTGTTTGTTGCTTCCACCTGACTCAAAGCAAAATGATCCTTTCAGAGATTTTAACAAATCCAAAAAGAACAGCATAAGCAATAACACTTGCTCACATCTGGTCTAAATCTACAAGTCATCAACATTAGAATTTTGATACAGCAGACTAACAGTTGAGGGAAAAAACCCATATAAATTGTTAACATTTAGGACTAAAGACCTCCTAAAAGAGTCAGCTAACCTAGGCAAATTCTACACAAATATGATCAAGGTATGCAATACACTGGCCACAACTCTATTCAACAGGGAGTTAAGATTTACTGCAGAAGCTCCTAGAAATGTAGCTGAGGTGTGAAACAATTTAGCACCTTCACAATGACACCCTCCCCCACTTTACCTTCCTCCCACCTAAGTCACGCAAGATAAGAGCCAACACTTAAACAACCATCTAATTCAGGCATAGGCAAACTCGGCCCTCTAGATGTTTTGGGACTACAACTCCCATCATCGCTGACCACTGGTCCTGTTAGCTAGGGATGATGGGAGTTGTAGTTCCAAAACATTTGGAGGGCCGAGTTTGCTTATGCCTGATCTAATTCCTTTTCAAAAGCAAGGAACAATAATGAAACCTGAGCAGATCACATATTCAGTAACTGGGATTAATTTTTAAAATTTAAGAACAACTCTGTTCATTAGAAATGTTCTGGTTTGCTTTGGGCTTCCAACATCTGTTCCCTTAGGAAAATAAATTTCCTAAGCTTTGGACCCAAATCTCAAGTTTCAAAAATTCATTTTCAAGTGATCTGACTTAACTTCAGTGTGCACATATAGGGCAGCATCCAATGATATCTGTCCCCTTGCACAATGTAGTTACTTGTGGAACGAGACTTCTGGGTTTTCTTCTCCCCCAACTGTGCCTAAAATTTGTTACATGGCGAGGCCCCGGGCCCCACAGCTCCCTCCTAAATAAATACATGAACACAAGTATATTGGGTTAATGGGATAAATAAGGCCACTACTTTATTGGTTACAGATGTGAGCAGTTTGGCTTAGGCAGTTGGATGGAGCAAGACTATACCCTGACTCCTGCCTGTCTGCAGGGAGTCTCATAAGGGTCAACCACTGGAAGGGGGAACCCTATGATATACATAAACCCTATGTTATACATAAATTAAGAGGTCCCCCAGGGTCACCGTTGGGGTCGTGGCATGGCCTTAGCCCACACCCAGGATCCCTTTAACAGGACACCCTTAATGTGGAGGGGCAGGTGGTGGCAACAACCTCCCCTCCCATAATAAGGCTTACCCAATGCCTAACTGCTACTCGAGCCAATGGAGGCAAAAGGAGGCTGCTTCCCCAGCTGCACCACAATTTAAACAGTCGTAGCCATGCCCCCCGGTCAACCCAACTGGTTGCCCAAGGGGCCTGATGTGGCCGGGCGTCCTGCTGACATGGGCTACATCCCTCCGTCCACTGCCGGGACACTATGAGGACCCAGATTTCTGCCGACAAAGCAGCCCCCCAGAGAAATAGAGCTGACCTCTGGATGGTTCACCTTTAAGAGAGATGAGAGTATATGAATACTGCAGAAGGTAGGAAAGAAAGGAGAAGCCCTGTTGTGTGAACAATGACCTCTTGTGCTAAGGTGAAACAGATCCAAAGACTTTCCATCAGAACAACAGTACGCTTTAGCAGTGGTTTCCAACAGGTGGTTCGCAGACCCCATGGGGTCTGCATAATCCACCCAGGGGGGCTGTGGCACATACCCATCAATGGTCTGGGACATTGTTTTAGGGGGGCTGTGCTCTCACACGAAAGCACAGCACCCCAAAACATGTGAGATAAGGCTGGACACACATCTTGCGTAAGACTGTGGCAACCCAAAATACATGTTTTGGGGCACTGTGCTCTCGCATGGGCAATGTGACTCACACAAGAACACGACCCAGAAGACTTGTGTCCCGGTTTTGTGCTGGGACATATTGGAAGGTATGGTGACACTATTCACATAACAAAAACTACCACACATATATCATCAACATTTTCAAAAGTAAGGGCTCCATGGCTTGGCTTTTGAAAAACCTGGGGTGCGTAACACTTAGTTAATTGAGAATCACTGCCGTATCGGACAGTAAAGGGGAGTTTATTGTCCTGCAGATGTTACTGAACAGTCTTTCATGACTGTTGGCTAGGGCAGATAGGAATTAAAATACAACCTCTGATTGTTGGTCGCAGGTTCCCCATATATACCCACCACAGGAAGTCAGAAAAGAAAGAACCAGATTGGTAAAATACAAGTGTGGCCGGTCAAGGTCTGCATATTCAGTGCTTGATGTTAACATTGCACAGAGGGATGCAAGATTGGAAGCGGTGTGCCATCATTTCCTTTCCTCATAATGCCTTTCAAAAGGAAAGGAAAGGAGGATTTCTGAGTCAGAGAGAAAGGTCACCAGGCTGGGGTTCAGGTTTTATTATTTTGAAAATGTGGGAGCACACAAGAAGTGTGAAAAAACCACTTATAACTACTGTATTTTTTGCCCCCATAGGTTTTTTTTTTGGGGGGTAAATAAATAAAAATTATTTTCCCCCCAGGCGTGGGGGTGGTGCGGGGGAAGCCCAAGCTTCCCCCGACCCCAGAACAGCCTGCTATCTGCAAGCCTAGGGAGCCCAGCACGAAGTCGCGCCGGTCTCCACAGGCTTGCGGAGAGGTGCTCGAAGCCCCAGGCTTCGGAATGCAGGCAGCTCTGCGCAACCCTTGGGAGACCAGCGTGACTCCGCGCCAGGCTCCCTAGGGTTGTGCAGAGCTGCGCGAAGCCCAGGGCTGCAGGCAGTTCTGTGCAGTCCTCGGGAGCCCGGCGCGAAGTCGCGCCGGGCTCCCAACCGCTGCGCAGAGCTTCCTGAAGCCTGGAGAGCAAGAGGGGTCAGTGTGCACCGACCCCTCTCGCTCTCCAGGCTTCAGCGAAAGCCTGCATTCGCCCCATAGGACGCACACACATTTCCCCTTCATTTTTGGAGGGGAAAAAGTGTGTCCTATAGGGCAAAAAATACGGTACTCTGTTTTCTTGTAAGAGAAAAGAATGATGGAGAAACTAAGTCATGGTTCTCCCGCCACTATGCTCCTGCCGCAGTCCCCCTGCCCTCCAATATCCAGCATCCAATATGTTAGACAGATTGTGCCATCTGTCTAACAACTTTTTACATGCCATTATTAGAGAAAACACATAGCCACGCAATGCCATTAAAGGGCAATCTGATTAGGGCACTCAAAGGCTATGCTATTAACAAAAGGGGCATTCCTAATCATGCATTGCCTGCTAAGAGATCAAGCAGGTTTGTATTTTATGAGTGTGTTTGTCATGATTCCCAAGTGCAAAAGCTATGTGGGTGCAGATACAGAAAGTAGGGACAGCCGTGCTCAAGGAAGAGATACTAAGCCTGAACCCCTCCTCTGGGACGAAGACCAAGATTCCTGAGCCTGAGCCCCTAGACTCTGGCCTCTGTTCCATGGAGAGCTCACCATACATGCCTCCAAGGGCCTCATAGTGAACCAATGCAGACATGAAAGCTAGAATAAGTGGACTGTTAGGCTCAGGCCTGAGAGTCAAGCTCAGAGAGAATAAAAAAACACGACTGAGACTAAGTGCCTTTCAGAACTAGTGATCTACTCACTGGGCTGTGTCCAGAATATTGAAAGATCTATCAACAAATACCTTTGTTCTCAAGAATCCTAATCTTGACTTAAGCCTTACTCTTGTTTTCTGTCTGCTTCTTCTTCCGTCCCAGACTGCTGGCCATATTTTAACCACCCTGGCCTATCAATCAACCCTGCTTTAGCAAGAAAGGAGCGTGCAGAAACTGGTGTAATCCAGTGTTTCCCAACCTTTTTTGGGCAAAGGCACACTTGTTTCATGAAAAAAATCTCGAGGCACACCACCATGCCAGATGGGGAAAGGTCACTTTTTACTTATGTAAAAAAAAATAAAAAAATAGTAACAGCATAGAAGGTAATGGTTATCTCTTTGATGTCTGATGGGAGGGCATTCCACAGGGCGGGCGCCACTACTGAGAAGGCCCTCTGCCTGGTTCCCTGTAACCTCACTTTTCACAGTGAGGGAATTGCCAGAAGGCCCTTGGCACTGGATCTCAGTGTCTGGGCTGAACGATGGTGGCGGAGACGCTACTTCAGGTATACTGGACCGAAACCGCTTAGGGCTTTAAAGGTCAGCACCAACACTTTGAATTGTGCTCGGAAAGGTACTGGGAGCCAATGTAGGTCTTTCAAGACTGTCGTTACGTGGTCTCGGCGGCAGGTAGCAGCGCTCACAGCTTACGGACTGCACCGTGTAACAGGTGTCTGGCCCAGCAGCCTAAGGCGGACAAGCCACTGAAACAGGCATTCAGAATCCATTCATTTCATAAAACCTGCAGGGCTCAATCTCTGTGTTTGTGTATGTGTGTGTTTCTGTTTTGCCCAAGGGTCTGGGGGTGGGAGAGAGCTCTTTAGCATGATGCTTTTAAAACAATTAAATTATCAACAAACAAACCTGATGATACGAATAGCAACGTCAGGTGCTACCGGGGGGGGGGGAGGGGGCCTACTCGGAAGTAAATACTGCGTCTAGGCGCAATTAGCGCTGATTTAAGGTGCACCAAGACTGCCTAAAAACCTCACCAAAGATATGCAACAAAGCGCTTCGTTGCAGAGGGGAGAGTTTGTGCACCGTGGAGGCTGGAGGGCTTCTATTCTACATGCGGGGGTTGGGGGGCGAGGAAAATGTGCTCCGTGGGGGGGGGGAAGGCAAGAAAAGGAGCTGAGCTCTAACTATAGGCTCCCACGCTTGAGCACGCCCGACTCGGTGGGGCGGACCACCCTCTCTCCTGGAGGAGGAGGAGGAAGAGGAGGAGATTCCCATCCACGGCGTGGCCTCCCGCGCTCCTGAACGGGAAATCTCTGCAGCCCAAGACTCTCCGCGAGGCAGCTCCTCCCTTCCTGCCTTGAGCCGCCGCCAGCCGCGCCCCCCTCCCCAGTTATCTGCTGCCTGCCAAGCCCCGCCCCTCTTCATTGTCCTCCCCTTCTTTTTATTCCCCTTCCTCCATCCCTCGCTTTTTTCCCTCTCTTTCCTTTTTTTAAAAAAATATTTTCTCTTCCCCTTCTTTTTTCCCACCCTTTCTTTTTTCTCTTTCTCCCCCCCCTCCCCGCCCTCCTGGGTTAAAGGATTTGAGCAATGGGTCTGGAGGTGGAGCTCGTCGGAGGATTAGCCCGACTCGCCCGCCTCCCTCCCACGGCACACTAGGCAACGTCCGGCGGCACACTAGTGTGCCGTGGAACACCGGTTGGGAAACACTGGTGTAATCAACACTTCTCCTTCCCTCCACACACCTTTACTTACCATCTCTAAAAATCCCAACTTCCAAGTGTTCCTGTGCAGAGAATTTGAGTAAGAATAGAAGGAGCCAAATATCACCAGAAATTAACCTAAAATCTAATTGGGAGAAAATCAGACTATCACCCTTCAAAATACAGCTTGTAAAGGCACAGGTCATTCTTGACACATTTATAGCACATCTGTATTCTTTTGAACCTTGAGTTTTATACCAGAACCAACATCTGTGTATACTTTCACAGATGAAGGCTGTACGTGTGGGTTCACAATGAATTATTTCACTTGCATGGATGTAATTAAAACCTCTACATGCCTGGATGTAACTCTAATGCACATAAAAAGTGTTGCACTCTTCTTCAAAACTCTTTTGCCACAATGGACAGCCATCATCCTCCAAGTCAAATTGTGATGACTAAGCAAGTTTTTGAAACAACAACAAAACAGTGTGCAGCCGGTGTAGGTCCTAAGCTAGGGCAGGCAAATTTATTTTAGTGCATTAATTATCATGAAGCAAACTAGGGTAATGCTTATACAATTAAGGGTGATAATGGTATATGCTTAAGGCTTTTAACAAGGTAGAAGACTACACAGTCTATAAACAAAGACTCTTCAACCTTGTGACAGGTGTCTTACTTTATTCCTTCTGACTTATTTCCTTCTCCTTTCAGTATTTTATTGTACCCAGGGCTATTTTTCTAGACAAAGAGGTGCCGAAACTCACCATGAACGCCTCCCCTGGTCTCTTATAATGGCAATGACGCCCACTGAGTTCCAGCAAGTTCCACAAAAAAAAAAAAAAATCAAGCGCTGACGTGTTTGAAATAAAAAGGTAATCCAATTTTGTTCAGTATTTGGTCTTACCTACTTAAGGCTAGTATCATTCTTAAGGTAGTACTATATTGGTCCCAAATCATCAGGCATTGAAAATAGGCAAAATTATCTTTTAGAGGCTGGGGGGATTCTCTTAGTGAAAAGAGTGCACATACTTTCAAATTCCACAAATATCTTGCTCAGGCAACTCCATAAAGCTGGAAAGGCTGCATTTCTATTCATCATGCTAGTCTAATAGAAAGGTATCACATTACCAGCCTCTCATACCAGATTCTCAGATAGTGAAAAGGGTTCTGAGGAGAAATGCAGGTAGATGCTGGGAAGAACTCTAAGGGCTATCTTACTTGGTGATCTTTTTCTTTCTTTCCTTTGATAAGGAGGTATTAAAGTATAGCCTTTGGGAGAAGAAGCTTTTATTTGTTCTCAGATTTCATTTGTCTACGGAGTTAAATGAAATCTATGGTCAAATTTAAGTGCACAATCTATTTTGGTGAATTCTAGACATGAAGACTTGAAATAGATCTTCTGATTCCATGTCTGGATATGTGAATCACTGTTTGAATTTAGATATTTGCTACTGAAAACACAGATATTCTTCAAAAGACATTCAACATTATGTTCAGAGTACAGTTTATATTACACTGATTTTCAGCTCAAGCTGTAATTATATGCACATTAACTAGGAAGTAAATCCCACTGAACTCAATGGGGCGTACTACTTCTCATTTTGAAGCAGAATGTACTTTCGAGTTTAAAATTTCCCTAAGTGTAAATCATGTAAAGTATGTATTGTTTTAATTAACTACTAAGAAAAAAATATTGGTCAACAGCCATTCATCACATGATTCCAGGGCAATGTGCAAAAGCTTGAATGAAATGAAAATCACATAACACATAAATATACCCTAATTTTAAAACTAACAAACTTAACAAAAGACACAACTAAAAAAAAAAAGAATATAACACTTTTTTTAAAAAAAAAAAGCCATTTAACATTTAAAATGCTTGATCAAATATGAAGTTCTTCACTTTTTGCCAAAAACAACTTGCCAAGTCGGTGCCATATAGATGTGTCTCCTTAGAGAGGGCATTTCAAAGTCAAGGAGCCACTGCAGAAAATGCCCTCTTCATTATGGAAACATAATTTACGTTAAGAGCTTACTTGGGGAAAGGGTCAGGCTGCTACTGAAAGAGGTGCTCCTTTATATATTTGTGTCTTGAGTCATAAGGGGTTTATAGGTAAGCACCAGCACCTTAAATTGTGCCTGGAAGCAAATATGCAGTCAAAGTAGACTTTCAAATTAGGAGGATTACTATAACAACTCTGGTTGTACCTGTCAAATTCTAGCAGCCAGGTTCTGCACTAATGGAAGCTTCCTGATCACCTTTAAGAGTGATTTGGCTCAAGAGCCTTTGTTCCTGGCATTGGATAATCAGGACAGATTAAGGATTCTGCTGGTTTACCATCTACCTTGGTGCCCAGCAGTCTCCCTGCCTGAGCAGACAGAGTTGGTCTTGGAGGAAGTGTTGAGGCAACTTCCAGACTTCTAGTGTTAGGGGACTTCAACATCCAATAAGTTAGCTCTGGGGTGGCTCATGACTTTGTGGCTGCCATGATGACCATGGGGCTGTCCCAACAGGTCACTGGCTCAAAGCATATGGCAGGCCACACTCTGGACCTTGTTTTCTCAACTGGGCGGGAAGAGGGTGATCTCAAAGTGGGAGATTTTGGTATCAGTCCCTGTTGAGATTTAGGCTCTCAGTAAGTTCCCCCTCTGCACAGGTGAAGGACCTACGAGGCTGGTTTACCCTCGGAAGTTGATCAGTTTCCAGGTTTTCCACCCTGTGATTCTCGGATGACTGTATAGAAATTATATATATATTTATATATATGTTTTTTAATGTGTAACCAATACAAACCGAACCTACATTGGTCATTTTTTTTGGTGTGCTTCTGCCTTCTGCCCCATTTCCCTGGAGGCCATGCCTCCCACTACGGCTCTAGAATGATATTAGATGGTATTTTAGTCAGAACTGCCTTTCTTCTTTCTTTAGTTTTGTGTTATGCCTGCCTTTTATCTTGTTCCTCCCCTTGGTATATTATTCCTCTGTTGTGTGAATAGTTTTAGTCACAATAACCTGGAATCTTCTGTTGAAGAGCAGTTAATAAATATTCTAAATAAAGATTAGCATTCGTGATAGCCCCTCATGCAACCATGTAGACAGAAGAAAGTGGAGAATTAAGATAGGAGAAATTGGATACGCTCCTTGCTTAAACATGAAGCATGAAGACTCGGATTATTCAGATTTTCAGAGCAATTCTTCCCTGTGCTTCTGTTTGCTTCTTACTGATCAGTTTCACAATGCAGTATCGGATGGATATGTCCCATTTCCCAGAGGTTTGCAGAATGCCACAGGATTCCAAACTATCACAAATGCATTTAAAATTTACTGAAGCTGCTGGAATAGACCTCTCTGAGGTAATGAAGAATGGTGTGAGCGCCTTGAATTGTGCCTGTAAACGAGCCAGTCTGGATCTCTCCCCACCCCAAAATTGGCTTTGCTTGTGACATGCTCAGGAGTAAGATGACCAAGAGCGCTACTTTCTAAAACCAATAGGTTGACTGCCCCCTCTCATGTGCTTCCATGTGCTTCATCCCTTAGCAGTGCTCCAATTTGCTCTGTGTGACTGCTCCTGTTGATTGCTTTGAAAGCTGCAGCAGGTGCAGCGTGTGACATGTAGCTGCTTACAGGTGCCATGCAAATAGTGTGTGCAACATCTATTGCTGTCTATCTGCAGTGACTGCGAGTTAGCTACCGGGTGCAATTCAAGATACTGACATTGATCCACAAAGACCACTGCTGAGCCATGTTTTTGAAAGTTGAGCCTGAAAACTGGAAGAGAGGGCTGTGAGGTAAAAGAAGAATGGAACTATCTCCTCCCTTTTGCTCCAAGTTGTGAGGGGGTGGATTTCTGCGATGCGGAAGGAACAGTGGAGTGCCTGTGTGGTTTTCTGCAGTATCTCTGCTGCTTGCAACCACTACTTCCCCACCAAATGCACTACAATGCTTCTACTTACCCTTTTAATACCTTGCTGGCATAATTTTGGCTTTTATGGTTTTCATATGGTTTGCAATATTGTTTTGTTTTATAATGTTTAAAAGTGTACTTTATTTTACACTGCTAAGTGGTTGTAAACTGCTTTGGAAAAGCTTGTCTTGAAAAGCAGTATGCAGACTTATTTTTAAAAAAAGAAAAATATTTTGTGACTTAGTTTTCATCTGAGTACAGTGGTACCTCGGGTTACAGTCGCTTCAGGTTACAGACTCCACTAACCCAGAAATAGTACTTCGGGTTAAGAACTTTGCTTCAGGATGAGAACAGAAATCGTGCTCTGGCAGCGCGGTGGCAGCAGGAGGCCCCATAGGCTAAAGTGGTACCTCAGGTTAAGAACAGTTTCAGGTTAAGAACAGACCTCCAGAACGAATTAAGTTCTTAACCCGAGGTACCACTGTAATATTGTGGGAAGGAAATGACAGGCACATGCGCGCACACATTAACAGAAATGGTTTTACTGAGGACTGTCATCTTCCACCCACCACCACCACCTTCCCATCCATATTGCTTGGAATGATGCTATGTCTTTATGTTGCATTATTCTGGGACATGCAGGTTTTATGGAATGATTGCCATTTAAATACTGTGTGTCTATGGAACGATGAGAAAGCTGCATAAACTCTGTATCCCTCCCTAGAGAAACTTATTTTCCTCTTCTTAATGGAAGACCACACCTAACATAGTGCAGGAGACATTCCAAGCATCTCAAAAGGCAAAGGAGACCTGCAGGGGTTTTTTTAGCTGGAACTAGTCAGAACTCAGTTCTGACACCTCTCAGGTGGGCACCACTGCCATTATAAGAGAACATGGGAGGCGTTCCTGGTGACTTCCAGCACCTCTTTTTTTCTAGAAAAATAGCACCAGATGACCTTGCTGATTTTAGACTGAAAAGATCAGGATGTGGACAATATAGCACCCAGGCTTTAGAAAACCCTGTGGAGATCCCACATTGATAGTGCAATTTTAACTCTTTAGAAAGCAGCTAACCAACATGTGAAAAGATCTTCTAAACCATTAGAACACTTCAACCTTGCAGGTGTAATTAGGCACCCTAGGCCTTCTGAATTTGGTCTGCAATGTCATTTTGGGAAAACTATAGCCACCTGTTAGTCACCTGGCATATCAAGTGGAGGTCTCTTGCCTCCTGTCTTAGCTAACATAACAGAGGTATATTGCAATTTGGAATCAACTACCTGTAGAAGGATCTTGCCACCCAGTTCTGAGTGTAAATGTTTCCCACGTAGTCTTCTAATTTGCTCTTCCTGTTGACCTTGCCTCTCTAACGTTGATTCCAATGTGGAAAACATAAAAAACCAAAGTAACTGAACAGTCTGGTCCTGAGGCAGAAAGGGAAACACCAGGGAAGGGAAGTAACAGTTGAACATGAAGTGAGAGGGGCTTGTAGCTGCAGAAGGGGGAGGGAGATCAATTGCTTGAAGCACTATTAGAAAAGATCAAAGATAAGAAGGAAGAATTAGGAATGAATAATAAACTGTAATCGTAAGAATAGAAATAGTATGTTTGTTGGATATTTTAATGCTTCAAGGGAAGAAAGACCATTTTTAGCAAGTAATTTTCTCAGACATCA
This sequence comes from Podarcis melisellensis, assembly GCF_964234715.1. NCBI lineage: Eukaryota > Metazoa > Chordata > Lepidosauria > Squamata > Lacertidae > Podarcis > Podarcis melisellensis. Next base: position 23,997,193 of record NC_138542.1, read on the forward strand.
TATTAAAAAACCCCACTATTGTGCCTTTGCTCTTAGATTCTCTGCAGCAGCACAAAGGAGGATACTCTTGGTCAGAATATCTTAATTCCTTTTGTTTTACACTAAGTGTTGCAATAGGGTTAGCTATATTGTCATGTTTGCAAAGATGAGACATATTGCTATATTTTTACATACTGTACTTAATTAAAATTGGGACACAGGTGGCGCTGTGGGGTAAAGCCTCAGCGCCTAGGACTTGCCGATCGAAAGGTCGGCGGTTCGAATCCCTGCTGCGGGGTGCGCTCCCGCTGCTCGGTCCCAGCGCCTGCCAACCTAGCAGTTCGAAAGCACCTCCGGGTGCAAGTAGATAAATAGGGACCGCTTTCTAGCGGGAAGGTAAACGGCGTTTCCGTGTGCAGCTCTGGCTCGCCAGAGCAGCGATGTCACGCTGGCCATGTGACCCGGAAGTGTCTCCGGACAGCGCTGGCCCCTGGCCTCTTAAGTGAGATGGGCGCACAACCCCAGAGTCTGGCAAGACTGGCCCGTACGGGCAGGGGTACCTTTACCTTTACCTTTAGTTAATTAAAATACAAACGTTCTCGGCAGTATACGTGCAAAGATTAGTATTATTGACATTTTAATGCTCTTGTTTTAGCAATGCAATATATACAGAATAAACAGCAGGTCACTATGAATACTGGGCTGTAATTTCATTGAGCGAGTTCTATTCAGGACATAATCCATAGTAGCAAAAGTCTTGGTTTTATAGTCAAAGTAAAACAAGGATGGGAGACCTGTTTTCCTCCAGTTTTTGTTGGAGTACAATTCTCATCATTTCTAGCCAACATGCCCAATGGTTAGGAATGGTGGGCATTTTAGAGGCCTAAAGGTTCCCTATCTCTATTTTAAGATAAGGTACCATGTGAAGCATCTTTATACTGAGTCAGACCCCAGTGCTAATTTATCCCCCATCCTTGTTCATTTCAGAATAGACTTTGTACAAATTTCCTTAAATCTTTTCCACTCACACTGCACTCTTGGGTTTCAGGTTCTGCCATTTAAATGTGATTCTAGTAAGAGCGGAAACTGCTTTTTCACAGCCACATTATCTCCTTCATTTCTAATTGGTTGCACCTTTTTGTCTATGATAGTGAAATTAAGCTAGGTACAAATGATGTGCTTCTAGTTCATGCCTGTAATTTTAAAAATGTGTGGCTAATTGTTTAATACAAGTTAATTTGCTTTGCATAGATTGGGTTGCCTGAGTTTCCTTCATTTTAGTTATTTGCTTGGTAACTGAAGGAGAATGCTTACAAGTGTGTTTTTCATTATCAAGTATCTTTATCCATTTATATCAGGCTTCACAGGAGATTTCTAGTATTTAGACTGTTACTCAATGCTACTTTAAACAAGAGCCAACATATTGACGAACGCTCACCCTACTCCGTACCAATACCATTGCTGCTAAAGAAGGATGGACATTTCCATCGCAATGTACTGCTGCAAGGAAGACTGGAGGATGCCAGGAAAAGCAGCAGCTCCTGCTGCCTTCCCTTGCACATCAGCTGTTAGTTGGGGAAGCTAAGCAGCATAATCAAAGCCCTACTGGGCTTCCAGTGTCTTCAGGGCTTCTTCTGCCCTCATTTATGTCCTTATCAGGCTCCAGGGAGGGTCTCCTCACAAGCCATGAGGACTCTCCAGTTGTCTCCCACCACTTCTGGGTTTGAATTGAATTATTTAACTATTTCCCAGCACCACATGTGTATGTAACCACGCATGAATGGGGAGACCCCTGAATAATCAAATGAATGAAATTTAGCAATGCTGCCACTTATGTGAGCTGACCTTTTCTTAGGTATTTTAAGAAACAACCCCTCTATAATAAAGATAAAGGGACCCCTGACCATTAGGTCCAGTCGTGGCCGACTCTGGGGTTGCGGCGCTCATCTCACTTCATTGGCCAAGGGAGCCGGCGTACAGCTTCCGGGTCATGTGACCAGCATGACTAAGCCGCTTCTGGCAAACCAGAGCAGTGCATGGAAATGCTGCTTACCTTCCCGCAGCAGCGGTACCTGTTTATCTACTTGCACTTTGACGTGCTTTCAAACTGCTAGGTTGGTAGGAGCAGGGATCGAGCAACAGGAGCACACCCCGTCGCGGGGATTCGAACTGCCAACCTTCTGATCGGCAAGTCCTAGGCTCAGTGGTTTAACTCACAGCGCCACCCGTGTCTCCCCTCTATAATACACAACTGCTAAGTCTTAGCAAGCCATGTACAGGATTTTTGGTTTAACCAGAGAAGTATTGTATAATTAAGATGTTAGCATTGAAATCCAAATTTAGTCAAAGCATATTCTTTATCACCTGAGGGATGTGGGGTGGGGTGGGGTAAGTTACAAACTGAAGTAATTAAAACTAATGGAAATGTGGAAAAATACTGCATAAATATTACACACAGGTATATATTTAATATGCAGGACAGCCATTTTCTGTGTTGGGGCAAAGAATAAGATGTACCACAAGAATGTGGAATAGCGGAATTCAATTTAGAACAGCAGAAAAAAATATTTAAAGGACTTAACACATGGCTGGCAGTGAATAAGTGTTTAAAATTAGGACTATATATACATATACATTTCACAGTGTAAAACAGCAGCTACTTCCACATTTTAATTTCAGTGAAATCAGAAAATGTAATAAAAAACTTAAACCAATGTGCCTTGCTTAGAAGTAAACAAAGTAATTCCAAACTCTCACGAAATATCTACATAAGGCATTTTGTGAGCAGGATACACTTTCCCTTCTTTGAATGTTTAAAGCTCTCCTTCAAGCTCTTACTAAATCTATTGATCTGTGAAACACAGTGCACTCCAGGGAGGCAATTCACTTGACGTTATATATCAAATGATGAGATGAATAATGATCATACCGTTTGGTAATTAACCGTCTTACAAACCTTTTAACTGACTGAACGTCAGAAAGGTCAAATGAGGTCAAGCCTGCTTTAAAAAAAAAATCTTGTCTTACATTAACCACAGAAAATAATCACCTTTAGAACAGCAATAATATAAATGTATCTGGATGCAAATATTTAGATACTCATTTATCCCTTTTTCCATTCCTCCAGAACTATTGTATAATACATGCAAACTCTGCTTCTTTTCTTTCATCGCTATTACTCTATTAATTGTTACGCCTTTGGAGAAGTAGCTGCTTCTAGATGTAGGGCATGCAACTCGCACTCCTTAGATGAAGAGAAATGAGCAGCTCACAATGAATGTAAACCGTATCAATGAGCAAGCTATTTCTAAGGTTGCAATACAGTTACATGGCAGAGCCATGAATGTGCCTCTTTTAAAGAGAATTATTATAGGGCATTTAGTATTTCAGAAGCCCACTTTCAATATTTGTCTTCTCAATATCTAAAGTTTAGCACACTACAGTTATTTCTGCAGGGACTGGGGTTTCTAATCTATCAAAATCATAATAGGTTAGCCTTTGGGACAGCGAATTCTAAAATAAATCGTATTCAAAAGGGAAGAAAACTGCCAATTTTCTAAAGGGTGCACTGTACACATTCATAAATGTGCCTTTCCAAATTAGAAACTTTGGCAGATAGTCATAATGACTTTTAAAATGAGCCACGTGTCTGCACACACTCACACCCACACCCTATATTGATAATGAAACATATGCTGAACATTACGTCTACTTTTGTTTTCTCAAAAGTTATAATTTCTTGAATCCATGTGTTGGTGCCAAGTATGTCCAAGCTTTTCTTGGATGAAAAAACAAAGGTTGACCTGTAATTCTCAGAGTGACCAACAAACATTTTTCATGGCTCAGCACCAGGAAGGGAATATTGTAATGGCATAGGATGAAGAACAGCATCCCTTCCCTCTTTGTGTTCTATGGGTGTGGCTTTGTGTGAAGAGGGATAACAGCTTTTCCATCAGTTCAGAATCCCAACTGTAGCTGTGTGCAAATAAAACATATTACTTGTAGCAGAATATTACAGTGCTGCAAGGCTTCAAGTATAAGGGAAGTGGAAGAGAGTTCACAACCAGTCACGTAAATGGACAGTTAACTGGCTAATAATAAAAGAAAGAGGGGAGATGGCCGCATCTCCAGAAAACAATTATTTTCCTATACATGTAACACAGGTGGGCCCTGTGGTATAAGGAGAACATATAATCTGTAACACCCTACCCCCCAATCAAGTTTGGGAGCAAAGGACAAAGTGTGTGGAAATGCACATGCCATGGAAAAGCATGAAAAGGCATCACTCATACTGAGCTGCACATCTTGTGACTCATGAAGCCAAATACAGGCAACAATTCACATATGTCCCACTAAACATCCTGTTTTTGCTGTCTGCCCAGGACAGTAAAAACTGGGGGGGGGGGGGCTGTCAAACAGAATTCATTACTGGTGGGTAAAGGCAGCTTGGCTGATCATAAGTTGTGCAGGCTGAAAGAGGTTAAAAAGAAAACGGAGGGTAGGGGGGAATTTGGCTGGAATTGGTGCAAAAAATTATCAGTTCAGATAAGCTGCTATCTATTACATAAACCAGTAATGCTACAGAACATTCAGACCATATAGTTAAAATTATTTGCCAGCAATGATTACTTGTTTCTCTTTAAATGCAGCACATTACGATTTTCAAACAGCAATTCAATTTTATTCAAATGAAATGCAATTAAACATACAGGTTTCCTATGCCTGTCATCTCTACCTACAGAACACACAATAAACTGTATTATGAATGTGCTGATAAATAGATGGTTAGCAATCTATGTGCTGAAATCTCATACAACAGTTGGCAAAGCGGCGTTCTTTTTCATAAAGTTATTAAGCCTTTTTAAACTTACTTTTTAATAATAATATTTAAATCTTGCTAACAGATTTTCAACTTTACCATTTGGGGGTATATTTACAGGTACATTTAAGATCACACACAATAAAAACAACTTTTTCCTTGATATGCTGTGAATAGAAAGTATTCCCGTTTGCTTCAGTGCTTTGCTTTTTTCACGGGCTTAAACCTGTCAAATTATTCCATTTGATTTCAGAGAATTCTCATATGGCAATCTATTTTATTTACTTTATCTTCAATAAAATGGTTCAGTGAACATTAGCAACTATGAGACACAAGTTTCAATCAGTCCTCTGGCAAAGGCGTCAATCTACATTAGACCTACTGTGATGTGAGTTGCACTGAGAACACTAGAGTAAGACAAGGCAGAAGTGAATAAGCAAGTAAGGCAGAGTGAAGTAGCATTGGAGGGGAAAAAGAAAATTCTCCCTTGACACTACAATATGCTTAAACAACACAGGTGCCTAATTCAACACAAAAGTATCTTCCTAATGAAGTTGACAGCTTGGAATGTGCTCTAAGCTCCAGTTCAATTCAGACATCATCCCAAACCATGGTGAAGAAAATTTAACTGCAGTTTAATGTAATCTCCAAATTGTCAGAACCATGGTTTCCGATTGGGAGCAAGCCTGAATCAGAACTGTGTTCTGAAGCAATTTGCAAACCATGATTTGTGCTAATCTGGTGCGGTATCTAAGTTAACAAACCAGCCAGCTGCTGTTTCAGAGACTACTGCATCTAGAGAGACTGGCATGTTCAGCAGAAAGAGAATTAAAGTAGACCATCAGCTCTGAACTATGGTTAAAGTGTGGAAGGTCTCTGATTTCGATTCCAAACTAGGGCAGTATACTCTACGTAACAACTACGTACAGAGATAGACCAGTGTTTTCAAGTTTTAAAATTCATTTAAAATTCAAGTCAACTGAAGATTATGGAGTTTTCACCTCTACTACTTGTGCCTCAACGCTAGGCTATAATGCCTTCTCTTCTGTAAAATTTTCAAACAGTAACTGAAACAGCAGCAGTTTTTAGTATCTTTAAAAAGACCTGTTGGAGATTTCAAAAATAGCTACTGTTAATAGCCACTACATGCAAAACAATCAAATGTGTTTGAGAAACAACTCTTTTTGGAAGATGATATCATTAATTCCAAGAAATGTCGGGCATCACTTGGATATACCGTGAAAATGTCTCCCAAAGCATAAACTTTGTAATAAGTGATGCAAGTTCATCTCTGATATGGGCTGTAAAAAAGAAGAAGATTATTGTAATAGTGCTCTTCCCAGCAAATCAGACCATTAAGAATGTACTTAATGTTCACTTCAATTGAAAAGGAGGCCTGTTAAAATCCATATTTTGCTACTTTGTATAATCATAGGAAAATTTACTACCTAGTAGTTCCAGGCCACAAATTTGATTTTTACAAATGCAAAGTACATTTGACTTTGCAAAAGAAGGGAAAGGACTATGTTCATTTCTAAATTCCATTTAATATGTTTCTATAAGTTCTAACGTGTCTAAGAGTTCTAACAGGCTACAATTATCTTGTTAGAGTGGTTCAAATGTGTCATAAAATTGGTTGGTTCCCCACAGAGCTTGACAATGAACACATTTTTTTTACAAATATCAACATAAATAAGTATTGATATACATATATTATAATTTCTTTTATTATTCATCCTTTCCCACTCACTGCTATCATATCATTTACTTTCTAGCCAGGAATGTGAAAACTTCTAGAATACAGCTCATGCCACTCCATTAATTCTTTGGTAGTACAGCTCATGCAGGCCTAACAGAACACACTTTTCACACGTCTAACTCACTTAATTTCCAATAAGACAATTATTCCCTAGCACATATGTTTTACACCTATGTAAGATGCCTACATCACCTGTGCATAGTGACATTTCTTTATTAGATTTGTATCTTGTCTTTCTACTTTCATGCTCGAGGCATCCAAACTATCAAAAATTACATAAATCAATTATAATAATCATTCAACACTAAGTAACAATGAGAAAAATCTACCCAATCATAATAATCTGATAGAAAATTGAAGGTTGGCCCATCTATCTGCTGCTCACTTTGTACACAATGTTTCAGTAATCATCACAGCATCTTTATGATGAGTTTAGTTTGAAAAAGGTTAAGAAGCAGAATTTAGACGTAAGACAATTCTGAATTCTACACTGCAATGTTACCCAATTTTGAAAAATGGCATGAAAGCCCCCAATTATCCTGTTTCTCTGGGTCTTATTAACAGTTTAGAAAGGGATCTATTAGAGCTCAGTCATAAACCTGTTGAAAACTTAAAATGCTATTTTGATCTTTTTGTTACCTCGTATGTAAGGTACAAACCTATGTCTAACTTTGATATAATTGCATTAAAAAATAGCAGTGTCAGGTCATTCTTTCTATTCTCTAGCTGTTTTGGTCTGTCTGAGCTAAGATCGCATGTACTAGTCATAGACAAGATGCAGGAGAAGTCCTGGGACTGCATGCGCTACTAACCCAGAAACAATATCCTGTGAAATAGTCTAATCCCTAGAACCATACACAAAGGAAAAAAATTCCTCCAAGGATCAACCCATTTTCTTTGGTTTTTATTGTTTGGGGGGCATTTAGCTCATTACTGTGCCACTCAGGTCATCAACACCACGTTACTAAAGGATCATAATATTCACTGACACTATATCAATGAATGCTCAATTTCAACCATTTCAACAGTCAAAATGTATTATTAACCTACGCATACACGTGCATATACATACATACACACAGATACAAACACACACACAGATCTATCTATCTAATCTCCATCACTGCACATTATTCACAGATACAGAAGGACAAGTCTCTGCCTTAAGCAATCTATAGTCTAAAATTTGGCAGGGGGTTGGACTCGATGGCCCTTGTGGTCTCTTCCAACTTATGATTCTATGATTTCACATAGGGAAAACAGAGGAAAGGGAAGAGGGAAGCATAGAATCTTAGAGTTGGAAGGGACGCCAAGGGTCATCTAGTCCAACCCTCTGCAATGCAGGAATCTCAGCTAAAGCAGTATATTGTTGTTTTAGTTGTACATGCATAGGCCTAGTTAAAGACTAAGTAACAATACAGGGAGGAAACAAGAAAATATACTAGACTTCAAAGAAGTAAGAGTGACGTATTTACAAATATGTTCTGTAAGTACAGTATAAGGAGATTGTGCTGGATCTGGGAGGAAACAGTATCCAAATTTAGGATTTCAGGAGAAATGTCACATGATCAAAGCAATGAGAAATATGACTTGATTCTGGAAGAGAAATCTGGATAGATGTGGGGATCAGTGAGTTCCCAGCAAGAAGACTCAAGTACTCAAAATGGGAGGTGGCATGGATGTCAGTTTGTTGGCTAAGGAGCCAGAGAGAAGACCTGCATTTTTGCAATGTCATAAGGAAGGAATATGCTATGCCTTGGCAGCAGGCTGATTACAGTGGACTGTGGCGATCACACAGGGTCCCCGGACGTTTCACCGTCTATTGATACCTATGCCACCACTTTATTTCTCGCTGCCACCACCCAGGCCCTACCTGGTACAATACTGAGTCCAGTCAGGGTTAAACTGGAACATAAACTTTTGTTTATTTATTGCAGTTTAACAAGTGTGTGGTTTCATAAACGGTATCGGTCAATCACAATCATGGGGTGCCTATCCAGACCTATAACTTTCGCTATCTGCTCTCACTCATTAAACCACCTCTCAGATATTTACTTGTCTTCCTAGCTCCTAACTGATCCTGACTCAGCTTATTTCACTACACTAACTCAACCTACCCAGACTCTATCCCAATTCACTCCCACTCCAACCAACCACCCAACTCCCAATGAACTCCCCCCTTTGCCCCTCCCAGAGCTGATTTTATGGTCCCTCTGACTCCACCCCCTGGGTTCTGATTGGGTAACTTGTTTAACTATTTCACCTCCAGCACTCTCATATGTTAACGTCACATACCTCCCCCCTTAAGAAGTTTCGATTCAGGAGAGTTAACTTCTTAGAGTTACACTCCTGATCAAACAATTTTGTGTTTTGTTTTGTCCCCCCCCCATATATATACATACATAAACAAGTAAATTGTTGATTGTCTCTGTTCATCCTTCACTCTCTGGTTTTCGTGATAAGCCATCCGCCACAATGTTCAAGCATCCTTTCACACTTTTGATGGTAAAATTGAAGTCTTGTAGTAATAAGGCCCACCGCAGCAACTTACTATTACTCTTTATCGATTGCAGCCATATCAACAGTGAGTGGTCTGTACATAACACAAAGCCTTGTCCCCAGATGTACGGCTTCAATCTTTGAAGGGCCCACACAATTGCCAAACATTTTTTATCAACCATCAAGAGGTGCTTTTCTCTAGGCAGTAAATTTTTGCTGATGTAGGTGATTGGATGTAGGTCTCCCTCTGGTCCTGGCTGGCATAATATGGCCCCAATTCTGTATCCGGTAGGGGTTCACAGCAATGGGTTTGGCTTCCCCTGTGTCTATCCAATGTTCCACACCCTTGGCCACTCCTGGAATATTACTGAATAAAGATTCATATTCCTTCAAGATCTGTTCCTCTTACTGTTTAAGGGTTAAAGATGGATCAAATTTTGTGTCCTTTAAACTACCCTGGGACTCTCTCTCGTCCCCCCAACATGGTATGTCTGGTTCACCTGGATCCTCTTGTAGGGCATACAGTGCCCCCTTTTCTGTTCTAAAATAAGGTTTGATCATATTTACATGCACCACTTTCTGCCCTTCCTCTTCTTGTTGGATCACATAATTTACTTCATTCATTTTGGCTATTATTTTATATGGTCCTTCCCAAGCTAATTGTAGTTTGTTCCCTTTAATTGGTCTCAGCAGCAATACTTCACTCTCGGGTGCAAATGACCTTACCCTGGCCTTCTTGTCATACCAGGTTTTTTCTTGGTTTGGGAATTTTAAATCCCCCCCCTCCCCGCTAACTCTAGGGATCTCTTTAAGGTATTCTGCAAATTAAACAAATACTCCACTACGGACTCTGGATCTTGATCTCGCTGTTCTTCCCAATTCATGCGAAGTAAGTGAGTGTGGTGGAGTCTCCTTCTTTGGAGGTCTTTAAGCAGAGGCTTGACAACCATATGTCAGGAGTGCTCTGATGGTGTTTCCTGCTTGGCAGGGGGTTGGACTCGATGGCCCTTGTGGTCTCTTCCAACTCTATGATTCTAAGTCCAGGTGCCCTTTCACTTTACGTCCCAGCAATAATTCAAATGGGCTAAACCAGGTACTTTCTTGGGGTAAATCCCTATATGCATACAGTACTGGTTGTATCTTGTCATCCCAATCATTGGGATTTTCCGCGGTATAGGCTTTAATCATTCTCATTAGGGTTCCATTAAATCTTTCAACTAATCCAATAGTTTCAGGGTGGTAAGGTATTGATGTTAAATGCTTAATACCACACACTTCCCATAGTCTTTTCATTAGTCTTGATGTGAAAGAAGAACCTAAGTCAGTGACTATTTTACTGGCACAGCCCAATCTACTCATATAGTTAATTAAAGCAGTTGCCACCATTTCCGTTTCAATGTTTCGCAACGGAATGGCTTCTGGATATTTGGTTGCATAATCCACTATGGTGGATGTATCTTTTCCCCCGCCTGCTGGCTCTAGACAATAGCCATATGAGGTACAGCCCTAAGTGTTGAAAAGGGGTTATGATAAGCAAGGGGCACAATTTGGCTTTTGTTTTGTCTTGACCGGTGCCTCTTCTCTGACATATGTCACATGGGACAGTGCACCCTCTGTGTGCACAATAGAATCTTGTGCGTAGTTCTCCTCTGCAGCTCTACACACATAACTACACACAAAGCTACAATTTGCTTTTTACTTTTAAATCAGGTTTGAGAACTGGCACCAATCTTCTGAAAAGGAAACCCGGAAAAATAACACACTTCAAGTAGAAGGTTTCCATTCAAAGCTCATTGCTCACACAGAGCAGCAGCTGTATCAGAGTCTATGCCTGAAATTTCACATCATGCAAGATTAGGCCAGCCCTCTTGGCATAATCTTGAAAGTTTGTGGGCAGGAAAAGAAAGAAGTTATGTGAACAATACGAGTTGTCTTCCCTCTGGCTCAAAACCTGATTACTTATGGTCTCCAGAACCAGCTTTACATAAGAAGCAATGTTCACCACAGAACACATGATCTACACTGGGGTTTGTTTGTTTAGGGGGAAGAGAGAAACAAGCACAATTTTATGATGGGGGAAATGCAGTTGACAGTAATGTAATGAACTGTACTTACCTTCCTTTTGCAGACTTCAAAAAGCCTTTCTAATATTCAGCCTTGAATTGGAGTGGTACAGAACATCAATTCCAGCATTGCAGACCACCTGATAAAAGCCAAATATGACAGCTATAACTTGTGTTTTACCCTGACTAGTGATATATATTTCCATTTAACTTTATGACGTATTTACCGGCATCGCCACCAAACCTTCTTGTGAACAATAACTGTCATTCATCATAGTGCTATGAGTTGGGGGAAGGGTTAGGCTGAATGCCTGGGCCCCCTTCATAGCCAAGCTAGCTTCATGGTGAGGTGAGGTGTCATTAAGCAGAACAAAGGAAAGGGCTCTGTGCAAGACAGCAAACCGGTGGAGCCTCCTCCTTAGAAAAACAAAGCTAGAGTTGAGAGCAGAGAGTTGGAGTGATGTGAGCTAAAAGCAAAGAACCAGGAGAGTGATGCTTTATTTCTGTTTAAATCCAAAGTTGCAGCTATGGAAGAAAGAAGGCCCTCTTGGGGTATTAATGCTGTGAAAGCCTCCATCGTAGGCTCAGGTTGGATATATGTGTAACTATACCATGCATCATAAAGGCACCACAGTCTCTGCTGTGCCTCCTTCTGAAGGAAACACACACTTTGGGTAAGCACCTGGAACTCCTGGAATCTTCACATTGCCAGTAGACAGGGGTGTTGTGCAATGAAATCTAACTTCCCAATACTCACTATGGAGCAAATGCTTGGAAAGCATTTAGTACCCTTTCCATTTAGTACCCTTTCCCCAATGAAGACATTAAACATGTGATGATGGTAGATGAGTGGTAGATCGGGGATATGGATTGCTCCCTAAGATCCCAGACTCTAAATCTATCTACTACAATTGAGAGTAAATCTCCAAGACTTAGGCAGAGGCATTTGCTAGCCCAGCCGCTTGATAACCATTTTGACTTGATATGCTGTTAACTGGGTCTGGGGTCTTCTGCATGCAGGAGTCCAATGTGCAATGAAACTTAAGGGCACAATATTTATGAGAAGGTTGCAAAAGGTCAAACTTGCTAAAAGGAGAATTTGATTGGCATAATTACACAATGCCCTCAAACAACCCAGGGCCACAGGGACCCTGCCACAAGGTGTCTAAAGGAAAAACAAAACCAAAGGAGGACTAATTGTGCAGCTGAATAGCTTAAGCTACAGAATTACAGGTGCATTTGTAACACATACTATTGCTATTCCTTTCATATGTTTGTTTTACAGAAAGCCACCGAGGAGCGCTATTAGTGCTCCTAATGTCACAATATTCACCATCACCTCATTTGGAATATGAATATGTCCAGTTCGTAATGTTCAGCTGTATTATAATTTAAGAATCACTTATCCTCCAAAATTCTTTACCTGCTCAGAATGCAAAAGATGTAAGAGTCTGTTGCGTTGTGGGCGCATACATAAAAGTTATTTAATGTTTGTTCCTTATATTCTGTTAAGCTCTTGTTCACTGATATAAACTACATAACCAGAGCACCTGATTAAACAGTCTCCACTTGGGGGAGGGACACACACTGCCCAGGCTAGCACCCAGGGAGGTCACTTCAGTGCTGCAAATGCAGCCGTTTGACTTCACCCCCAAAGGTGCACTCCGTTGTCTCTCAAGGAAGATGCATGCCAACAAAGTATGGTCAATATCAACCGCTGTCCTCTATCCTCATCTAAATCCCTCTTGTGTTCATGGCAGTGTTTGTTCTGGTGGTAGGAAAGGGCAAATATCCAAGTAACTGTCTTCTATCAGTGGCATTGAGAAGTACAGTTCTAGGGAGCAATATGATATGACATACACTCATGGCATTGTGAGTATACTTATACAACATTTCAACCCTAAAGTTACAGGAGAGACAAACTTTTCCTGTAACTTCTCAAGAAGGACTGCATATGCTGAGCCAATTCCTAATTCACCTTAGGGGAGCTCACTCAGTACAAAGTAGGATCAAAAGATTTACCTCTCCCTTTATTCCACTACCCAGGAAACTAAAACAAAAATGGTTAAACTATTAACAACTAATAAAAATGGTTATCCATTTTAACCCACACACAGCATAACTCCAGAAGTCTCCTAAAATAGAAAATGGGGACAATTATACTCTAACAGTTTTAATTCAAGCTATTGTGAATTAAGAATGAAATTGTGTGTAAAATTTCCCACTACAATCCAGCACTGGCTCTTTAGTTATGTAACCCTTCTGTAAGGAAATATTGAGAGACCCTTAACTACAGCAGCACTACTGGATACCATTATAATTAACAAGGACATGCAAAAAATAAATTAACAGTTATGTTTTATAATCATGTGAAAGTGAAATGAGCTCATGAAGAGGTCCAAGTACTTACTGTGATCTCATTAGCCAAATTTTACATGCTATTTTATATCACTACTTATGCTGCTAGAGTATTAATTTGCCAGTGTGTTCCGTATATTCATGAAAGCATATTTTAAATATCAAGTAATGAAGCATAAGAGCTATTTGGCAATATCGTGACTTAAAACTGTACCTATAAAAAGAGACAATTTTTTGTATGTTCCCAAGATCCCCATTTCAAAAGTTGGCCTTTCCCTTTAATTTAGATATGAATTTGAATAAAGGAAAGGTGTTTTCAGCCTACCAAAAATTATGTGATTCTATTCTGGAAAACTCTTTGCTTAAGGGAAAAGTAAGAAGTGTCGCATATATTTGGAAGTGCTGCTCAGTGTATCCCAGGCCTTCCCTCACTCAGGGCTGCTGCCTGGAAGTCGCTCTCGGCCACTAGCCCACTACAATGGGAGGGATTGGAGGGAAGGCTTGGTGCAGTGGCCCCAAGTGACTTCCAGGCAGCAGCCCCAGCAGCACATGTGAGTCAGTTTCTCAGTCTCTCTCTCCACTCTATGCACGTGGGGTGCTCTCCAACTTACGCAATTTCAGTTATGTGCACAGGGGCCCAGAACATAACCCCTTCGTAAGTGGGGGGGCCCATCTCAAAGAAGACATGAATGCCACCAAGTCCCGGTAAATCCCAGCAGTTGCATCTCTACTAGTCGCACTGTATACATGCCCCAGAAACAATTGCCCCAGGAAGTTACCTGGGCAGACGACACAGACATCCTCTATTAGTAGACTGATAAGACACTGATTAAAAAACAATACTTAGGTGGTTCTAGAGGAAGAAATATTACTGCTACTCAATATAACTGACACTTAAAACATGTTTTATTCTCCCTGGTAAGAACATTAATACTGATGTAGCCACTGTGTTCTTAAGACAGGATGGGTACCCCCTGGCCAACTAGCAGATATGGATATGTGCAATTCTACTTTCCCTTTCCCATGATTCATATAATATGCAATTTCAACAGGACCAAACCTAACACATCAACATTTTCTCCAATATTAGGCGTGACTAAAAAAACAAGTGATTAGATAGTATCTCTAACTAAAACTACAGCATTCACAATCCTCAATGAAAAGTACTACAGTTGTGCTTCCCTTCTCCATTAATTTCTCTTTTAAAGACATCACAGAACCAAGCTCTCCAATTTTACATAATTTCATGGTTCAAAACTAAAACTCCAAAAATATTAACCACCCACAGAGATCACCTTGACATGCTTTTGCTGCAGAAAATAGAACATTATACTAACTACTGAACCCTGAAGCATATTCAAAACATCACATCCTATTTGTAAAATACACAAAGAAAATTGGGTAAGTAAGAATATTTTTAAAGTATTATGTTATTCTCATATTTTTCCTATATAAAATTAGAAGATTTTGCCCACACACATATTTTTCTAACAAGGTGAAATTATGCATGCGATGCATGTATTTGCTAACTAAACTTAGCCTTGCTTTCACTCAGAGATGCATGTGAACCTGTATGAACACACCTGTATATCTGCACATGTGTTTATGCATTTCAGAAATAAGACTGGAAATAACAATAACAAAAACAAGGTGTATCAATCTGCTCTCATACAACATAGCAAATACAAGCTAATCTTAAAGGATCAAATAATTATTACTACTTTAAAAATATAGTATTTCCCCCATTCATCTGAATTGTACATTGCTTGGCTTTGTAGAGGCAACACCAGACATGGCGCTGAAAAGTTATAACACAGGCCAGCACTTTACTCAAATATGGAAGATATTTGAGACCTGGCCAAGAAGTGTTTGGTAGTGGCCTTTCTTTCCTTCTATCCTTCCTTCTCTTTTCTTTTTTAACAAAGGGTCTTACCATTGCCTCCTTTAGGCTCACTAAAACAGTGGCCATCTCTTAAATAAAAGTTTGTCACACACACACCCTTACCCATTCCACCCTTAGGAGCCAAGAAATGGATAAAGCCAAGGAAGGGAAAAGGTCAGGCATACAAGTAGTTGGTGTCATTCCATCAAAGTTCATATTCACATCCTCCAGAAGAAGAAACTGAAATGGCACTAGAATGACAGTGACCACTGCCATCATATTCCCTCCTTACATTTCACAGAATCTGATGGGTTATTTATAAATCATAAAGCCTCCACCATTTTTCCAAGGGAAATTGCTCGATTTAGTAGGTAACGTTTTCGAGGAACGGAGAATTAATGCTCTCTAATATCTCACATTTAACTGGTTGATTTACTTAGATTTATTATTTTGCCTTTTCGTCAGCAGGGGAAACAGATGCACATTCATATTTCAGCTAAACAAAACAGATGGTGAAGCTTACTAGATATCTTTAGGACAGTCAGCTCATGAACGCTGCAATTTGATTACTTAATGTATAACACTGTGACAGAGGTTCCCCACCCCCATAAGTTGTTAGCAGCTGAGAACTGCTGGTTTTATGTCATGATTTTATCTTGTTGATTTTGTCATGATTTAAATCACTGATTTTAAATCACCTTGATATAAATCATGACTTAAAATCAGCAAGGTAAAAGGCCATTTCAATAATGGATGTAAATCAAGTTTCCCATTGCTTTTTCCTGTTGATGCCACCCCCTGCTCCTGGTTTCTTAACAAGGGCACAGGCCACTCAGTACAGATGCTGCCTACCTCTCACTTGTATTGGGAGAAGTGCATGTAGCAGATTCATAGGCAGCAGAGAATCCACAGAATGGATGGTAAGACTGTGGCCACCCCAGTGCCTGAGTGCAGCAGCAAACACAGCTGGGTATATTGCTGCTACCCTCACAGTGGGGAGCACGCCATCAATTGCACTTAGCTCGCCCAGCCTCAACCTCTGTGCATATGCTGCAGCACAAACCTGGCTGCTTTCAGAACTGAGGTTCAGGTGGGTGGTAGGTACTCAGCCACTGGCCTCCTTCACATACCACCCTTTCACCTTGTTTGCTGAGCAGCGTACTCCCACGTCTGCTCAGCACTGAACAGTTATGCTGTTGCTGCTGTCACACTGCCATCTCCTCAATTCCTTGCAACAAGTGTGTGAAATAGGTGACGGCTTGTTCTGCATAGACAGGGGAAAGCTTGAGCTGTGGGGGCCCGTGGAAGGGTGGAGGAAGCATGAGTGCAGCAGCACTGGCAGGATATGCACTGCCAGACCAATCAGCAGCAAACAGCATGCAACCTTTTGAGCATCAGAGGCTATCAGCCAACATCCTGCCTTACTGACCTTACCTATACTAGTCTCAAGTATCCTGCCTCTGCTATCCTTCTGACCTAGCCCTTCAACCTTTTCACCTCTCCCTTGAAATACTGACATATTGTGCACATTTACCTAGGATAATCACTAAACAGAGGGGATCTTACTTCTTGATAAAGATGCATAGGATTGACTGGCAAATTTCATAAATATTCCAATGAGAACAATTTCATTGGCTAAGTAATAAATTACCATATTTTTTGCTCTATAAGACTTACTTTTCCCCTCCCAAAAAGTAAGGGGAAATGTGTGTGCGTCTTATGGAGCGAATACCAGGCTGCGCATCTATCCCAGAAGCCAGAACAGCAAGAGGGATCGCTGCGTAGCGATCCCTCTTGCTGTTCTGACTTCTGAGATTCAGAATATTATTTTTTGTTTTCCTCCTCCAAAAACTAGATGCGTCTTATGGTCTGGTGCGTCTTATAGAGCGAAAAATACGGTATGCACTTTTTAAAAAGTAGTGTAAAAAAAAGTCCATGCTTTATTTTAAAGTACATATAATTCATTTTTTACAAGTATTTCCATTATTTTCCAGGTTAAAAGAAAAAGAAAAACTACAAATTTCTTGTGCTAATATTAAAGTCCAACTAACCAATTGTCTGCTGAAAAGAAACACATTATAGAGAATCAAGTGACAAGCAACATTTCTACCATTATTCTGCTTTTGGTAAATTTTCACACACTACAAAATTAGATCTGAAAAAAATCTATAGAAAGTCAAACAATTTCAGGTTGACTTTATGCCAATGCACCTGGAATGTGCACTGAAAATGATGGAAGTTGGCGGGGAGGGGTTTGGATGTGCACTTTATAATCTATACTATGTAGTGAAAATAAAGCAGAGGCATGTACCATCTCAAAAATAAAGGAAACAAGTTTTTTTCCTCTTCCCATGACTATGGTGCAACTTTGATCATAAAGGCTGTACACAAAACCAAACAGAGGCAGTGAAGGCAGGTAGCTTCTCACAGGCCAGTCATTTCGAACATAACTGCAAGCAATATATTTTATAAGTGTTTATTTTTAAAAAGGAAGAGAGGAAGAAAGCTTCCGAAAAATACATACATTGGGGACTCTTGAGAGACAAATCAGAATGCTGCTTGGGGGTCCATGATTCAAGTCAAAAGGCCTTTTTATTTTCTGTATGAGGAGCAAACACAAGAAGCCTACTGATAATGCTCAGCTGAACTGCAATACTTCCAAGCTCTTGGCAAGTCAATGCTACAGAAATAGGAAGTTCTATTCAAGGTTGCTCCGTTTTTAAAGTTCCTAAGTGAACTTTTAAAAAATGCATTTGTAACTATCATAGACTTTCACCCCTTTCCCAATCTGAATTTGCTATTTGGTCAATTCCGAATTAGGATTGTTAAATACTTCACTCCTATACAACTGGAAGATAGTGCTGCTCACTTCTGAGTGCATAGGCTTGCCTTGCACATAAACAGCAATATAGTTAAGAATAAGGTATAAGGAAACACTATCATGGAGAGACTCTCCAAGTCCCTATTTTCCAGTCCCAGATTTACAGAAGCCATCCTGGTTCTGATTTGATCGTGGAATATCCCGCTTTTCCTTAGGACATCCCTTTTTTGATCAGAGATATGTTGGATGGAGTTATGTGACTTCCCAAGCCAATGAAATAAGTACAGTGGTACCTTGGGTTAAGAACTTATTTCGTTCTGGAGGTCCGTTCTTAACCTGAAACTGTTCTTAACCTGAGGTACCACTTTAGCTAATGGGGCCTCCCACTGCCGCCGCGCCACCAGAGCACAATTTCTGTTCTCATCCTGAAGCAAAATTCTTAACCCAAGGTACTATTTCTGGGTTAGCGGAGTCTGTAACCTGAAGCGTCTGTAACCTGAAGCGTCTGTAACCAGAGGTATCACTGTAACTATACAGCTTTTATAAGACATCTGAAGGCAATCCTGTATACAGAAGGGTTTTTTTTAATGTTTAATGTTTTATTATGTACAAAATGTTATGAAGGAAATTAAAATAAAAGACAGAATTCCCAATGGTATGGTGTCTTGCATGTTGGACTTATTATTTGCAGAAATATTATTTGCAGAAATATAACATATAATATAACAGAGCAGTGTGTTTTAAAACTTGAACACACACACAAAAATATTGGTATGTATCTTCAAGAGTGGCACATAAACAATTGGAATGAGGTAGCAGGAGGGCACCTCAGATTCTAAATTCAGTGTCTTAGGAAGCTAGACAATGGGGCTAATGGAATAAAGTTTTCCCTTCCCTATTTTTAGCGGGGGGTTGCAGGAAAGTATTGAGCCACATCTCATTCTCTAAGAATCCTGCGATGTTAGGGCTGTGAATTTGGGTTTTTGTTGGTGCAGTAAAAATTCAACAGGTGGTAGTTGTCAGCCTTTCAAAAAGGGATACTTGATTGGCTTGGGGATCCCTATCCTGACATTGGTACATATACTACACGGTTACCACAATGAATAAATTTAAGTTGTCTTGAAAGCGAACAATCAAAGCATACAGTTATATGTAAATAAGGCTCACACTGGTCAAATAAGATTTAATTTGTGTATTCATTTGCCAAATGCGAACAATACAGCTTCACTGAAAGCCAAACATATAAATCAGTTATGTTGTTCTCTATGCTTTTCATCTTCAAGAACATTTATATTTTACTTTAAAAGATTAAGTAAATGAACGTCCATTGCTTATTACTCAGAAGAGGGAATCTGGCCTTCTTTATGAATTTCCTATCTTTGAATGCCACCACAGCTCTGTAGTTTCACTCCTACTGTGCTAGAAATATAATTTTCAGATAGCCCAGAGGCATTGTAGCACACTCTGTGCTGCCATGAGCAAGACCAATATTTGAGAGCTAACTTAGGACTCCTGCTGCCTGAGCTGGTAGAGAACAAGCATGTGGGAGAAGCGATGAGCTTGTTCTCCTGGGGGTAGGGTGCCAGCTGCACTACTCAGAGAGAGATAGTGTGGAATTAATAGTGGCCTCGTAGGGAAGCTGTACATTTTGCCTTTCAGTGTGAACAACCATGCATTAATGGAAACCAGAATGGTGGAATGAGACTTCAGAACTGACAAAGAGGAAGAAAAGGAATATTTTCAGGAAAAAAATAAATGTTTTCTTTCTTGCAACAATTCGGCTCGCGGTAGGTTAAAAGCATGCTATGTAAAGCATATTTATTATTTATTATAACAGCACATTCCTAGATAAAGGCTGATTCCAAGAACTCCTCACTGAGAGAGATGCAAGGGGGAAAACAAGGATCAATTACATGTAAATTAAAAACTGGTGAAAGTCTATTTAATTTACTGATATGGAAGGCTTTTAAATTTATGTTGAACAGGCATGATATGGATGTGAGCTCTGTCACGCACAGACACAGTTATATAAATGAGAAGCAAAGTAGCATATATTGCTGTACAAAATGTTGATCCAAAATCCAGGTAGGTAGGGCTATCAACTCAAGGGCTCCCATGCAACCTCCCCAGTCATTAGGAACCCAAAAAGCTTCTTCATTTTCTAGAATTCTAGGTGTTTCTTGGAAATCTGCAGCTGAACACAAGTAAGAGCACATATTGTTACAGGCCACTGTAATCTCTGCCGAGTGGTGTGAGATTCCAGGGGTCTTGGCCCTTAACCAGGGTTTGTATTTCCTTTGGGGAAAATGAGGCACAGCAGAAACTATGGTGTCTTAAAGATACATGGGGTTTTTTTGCACATATACACACTTTATCCTTGATGGAGGATGTGCAGAATATTACACCCCAAGAGTGTTTCCTGTTGCTTCTCCCCTATCTTCAGCAAGCTTGGGTTCAGAGCAGAAGCAGAAGAAGGTCTCTGAGTACGTACAGCCTCCCTCCCCAGCCCGCATGGAATTCTGCCCACTTCCTGCCTCCTCTTCCCAAAAAACCATTGCCAAAATATTGCTTCCCCTATTAACATCGCCCATTGTAACCCTGGCAAACGCCCCCTCTGTCCTTGCCGTGCCTTCTGTTTTGTTAATGACTTGCATTGAGTGGTCAATGACTGGTCATTTCAGTCTCTGTATCTTAATGGCTTATTCCTGACTAGCTATATCAAGCTGGCATGACGTTATCCTAAACTTAATGCAGCAGAGGTTGGCACAATTTTAGTCAAATCTTTATCAATTCTAACTTTCACCAATTTCAGGAATTACAGGCTACTTTGTCCCCCAGATTCCAGTACCCAAAACTTGCAACAATATTCATGCATATCAGGTGGCAGAAGTATCAATGAAGAAATCTTATTTTTCTGCCTCCACTGTGTCCTCAGTGAACTGCCCAGAAGAACTCTTTCAAGCGGCTAGTTAAATCCAATCCATAGTGGAAGCTGCTAACCAGTCAGAAGTTTACTGTAATGGATTGGTGATGCACTTTGAGGGCAAAGCTGTATGCAAACTAACGGCCAAAACTGAGGCAAGTCCTGTGAGGGAGTTCAAACTATCGTCTGAACAAGGTTTGGGTGATCAGTTTCAGTCCTTGCTGCTTGAAGGTGATGGCAAGATGCTTGCAGAACTTAGGCTAACCACCTGCCCTCTTGAACTTAGACCACCATAGCATGTGATATCTAGCAAGGAAAGACTGACTGGATGAACTTAGTAAATGGTAAATGCCCACCATACTGAAAGACGTAATGGTGCAGCTATTCCTGAATAAGCCCTCCCTGGACCCTAGTTTTAGACAACTACTGTGCAGTCAAAACTATCCCTTCCTTGGACCAGGTGAATGAGAGGCTGGTGGCTGGCCAGCTGTAGACATTCCTGTATAAAGCAGATTATCTAGTCTCATTTCAGGCCTGAGTATGGTACTGGCACAGCCTTAGTCTGCAATTTAGTATCAGCAGACAGATGGGAGAAGTACTACCCTATGGATTAGCTATGAGATAACTTCTCATTCAGACTACAAGGAGCTTCACCTCAAAGACAGTCCAGAAGCCACAGAATGCTACTGATTAGTTATTATATGGGGCAGTGTGGCAGGGCTAAGTGTCATTCATCCTTAAATAATAACCAGTAGTAATAGGGGTAGTAGTACTCCGCCCATCTGACTGGGTTACCCCAGCCACTCTGCGCAGCTTCCAGCATATATAGAAATATAATAAAACATCAAACATAAATAACCTCCCAATACAAAGCTGTCTTGGATCTTCTAAAGGTTGTATAGTTACCTATCTCCTTGATGTCTGATGGGAGAGCATTCAACAAGATAGGCACCACTAACCAAGAAGGCCCTCTGCCTGGTTTTCTGTAACCTCGCAGTGAGGGAACTCCCAGAAGGTCATCAGAGGTTAGACCTCAGTATACTGGCTTAAAACACTTCACAGATCATCAGTACTATTGTATAAAGCTCTGAATGGCTTAGGGCCCAATTATTTAAAAGAGCGTCTTCTCCAGTAGCCAAGGTCCAGGCACTGTTAGCAATGGGGGAGACTCCCCATTGTGGCACCCCCATTGGCATGGTAATGATGCAAAGCAAAGTCTACTTAGTAGCAGAGCCCAGGAAGTGGAACATCCTTTCGGTGGAGAGCTAGTTGTCCTCCTACCTCAACTCTATTAACTTTCAGGCATCAACTTAAAACATACCTATTTGTTCACTTTATGGTTAGAAGAATAACCACTGTATCTTGATGTTATTTGTATTATTATTTTGTGATCGTTGTTAGTTGCCCTTATGGGAAGGAAAGGAATAAATGATACATTTATTACATAGAACTGCAGCTTTCACTTACTATTCTGCTTTCTGAATAGCCACGTTAATGAAAATTGTTTACTTATAAAAATATATATGACAAAAATATGACAATGATGCAAACTTTCATAGTTTTCTTTCTAGAGTTTTCTGAGATGAAGCCATGTATTTTTCTTTGGTAATATAGCTACAGGCTTGGTTTGCATGTCAAATTAAATGGTTTATTATGCTTCAACTTGTTATTTTTTCTATAAAATTATATATATAATGATATGGCTAGAAGGAGTAAAACAAACCATGAGCACTCGTTTGCAACACAAAGCCAGCCTCTGGTTTGTTTCCTTCCTGACACAGTATAGGTAAGAATGTGGGAGAACTGACTCAAGAATTTCTGAGCAGGGTGCGACAATACAGTGCTCATTTACATTTTAAAAGTTTATTTTAACTATGATTTAAGGAAACGTGAACAAGCTCATTGTTTATCAGAGCAATTTATGGAAAGCTGATTTGTAAAACTTCAATGTGCTATGAGCTTATTTGCTTGATAGCTTATATATGTACAAGTAACTCGGATAATCAAACCATATATAGTTTGGGAGAAAACAAATTAATTGCTTGTGAAAACATCTTACATTAAGGACAAATTTTGAACTGATTTTATTTTTCTGAGTGTCCATTTGTCCTCCTTTTAAGGTGGAACCATGCAAGCTTATTTGGACATGAAATATATACTTGTATGAAAACTGAGACCTCACTTTTCTGCTCTTACATGGGATTATGACTAATTTTCCTGTCTGGTGCTATTCCATTGAGAAATCTCATCTGATGGGCAGAAAACTCTTTTTATCCCTCCAGCTGCAACAGCTGCATTGACTTTTGGAATCTGAATCACATTTAGTTTTGCCTCTGATATTTATAGAAACACTTTCAATTTCACTAGAAGTTTGGTCAAAGAACAAAAAGAGAGACATGGCAGGCAAATCGCAGAAAGCAAAGATAAGTCATGTACTTTAAAAATAGATATCTATCAAATAACCCCAGGTATCCCTATGCTACTCATTTAATTTCTTTGACATGGGATGTCTGCAATATATATCAGCTTATAACTTTAAGCTCTTATATTTTTATTCATCATTTTTTCTTTTTGAACTAACCAAGATTGGAAAGGTCTGAAAATGTTTTTATTTGTACCAAAGGACCATCGTGACAAGAGTAAAAAAACGCAGACATAAAAAACCCATAAATGAAAAGACTACCCAACAAAGTGAGGATCTCAAAGGGAGACTGTATGTCATGTAATCATGTCTCACTATTCAGAGTGTACTATATGTGTATGTATATAAAGCTTTTACTGGCCACCTGTGGGGTTCTGAATGCGGCTGTAAATCATACCAAAATAGATTAAATAAACCAAATAGAGCTTATTCAAGAGACAAATTTGGCCTATAATGCAAAATGTTAGAAAACAGTAGGTCAACAAAATGAAACGTC
The DNA here is from genome assembly GCF_964234715.1 of Podarcis melisellensis. Taxonomy (NCBI): domain Eukaryota; kingdom Metazoa; phylum Chordata; class Lepidosauria; order Squamata; family Lacertidae; genus Podarcis; species Podarcis melisellensis. Next base: position 24,021,214 of record NC_138542.1, read on the forward strand.
TCCTCACACATTTATTTTAAACTCACCAATAGCGAGCTGCAAAATTCATAACCAAATTTTCCTTCTGCTGTATTAAGCTGTCCTTGACAGAGATATTCTGTTTCCTTTCCTATTGTAATACACACAGATAATCAATTTTAATCTTTTGGGGGGGGAAGGGCAGTTTTACTGGGTCTCTGCGGAGGCTCGTGTGGAGTTACACAAGGTTTGATCAGGGTTCTACGGAGGCACCATGATCCACAACAGACTTTCTCAGTGACCAAGCAAAGTGTGTTGGAAGAGTGATCTATGCTAGCCTGTTTCTTACTTCTTTCTTCTGCCACTCAATTATCTCGGCCTCATCAAGGCCATTCCATCTACTGGTCTGCATCCATCTGTCTCAGGAGACATCCATCGACTTTGTTGATAATGAGCATTCTTAAAGATCATGAAATATATTAACTATAATAAAATAATCCATTCTCAAACAGCATTTCTGCCTATGAAACAAACATTATTTCTTTAACATAAAATTTACTCTATGGTTTTGTTCAGTTCTAATGAAGTATGTGTAGGAAAGAAGTTTCTTATTTATTGATTAACTTTACTTGCCTAATCAACAAGCAGGTTTTGAATTCACAACAGAACTTAATAAAATATACTTTATTTTTATATTGAATATAATAAATAGTCAATATATTTTACTGACTATAATATTTAATGTACTGTATATAATATAAATATAATATAAACTCGTGTCAGCGATCCTTCATTTTTATGTTATCATTCATCCTTTATTATTATATTATATTTACATTACATTATATTTATATATTGTATCTATGTTATTTATATTATTATAAAGTAGAACCTCAGTTTACGTTACCCTCGGGTAACATAAACTTTGAGTTGCAAAAACGGCAAACCTGGAAATATTTTTCCGGGTTTCGCCACTCAAGCAGAAGTGCTCTATTGCGCCGTGCGCATGCGCAGAACAGGCACCTCCAGTTGCAGAAACCTCAGGATCCGACCAGAGCTCTGGAACGGATTCCAGAGTGGCACCTCGGGTTACAGACCCTTCAGGTTACAGACTGTGCTAACCCAGAAGTAGTACCTCGGGGTTAAGAACTTTGCTTCAGGATGAGAACAGAAATCATGCTCTGGCAGCGCGGCAGCAGCGGGAGGCTGCATTAGCTAAAGTGGTGCTTCAGGTTAAGAACAGTTTCAGGTTAAGAATGGACCTCCGGAACAAATTAAGTTCTTAACCTAAGGTACCACTGTAAAATATTTAAAATAAAATTAAAATAATCTAGAAATGGCTATTATTTTTGTAGTATTCCTTGTATAAATACAAATGTTTCAAGCTTTACAAACATGATCAAACCATGATAAGTGACTGGAGCCCTCAAACTATAAAATGCCACCTTTTTTGCTTACATGCTGAATACATTTTGCTCTAGAAAATTGAGTGGACGCTGGCTGCCTGTCTCCTCAGCAGCTACCTAACAACAAAATATCATTCTCTCCAGATAAAGCACCTGTGACTTAAAGTACTGCCAGCCATACTAAGTACTGTAATAGTACACCTAAGTAGGTGAGATAACACCAACTGGCTTAAAACACCTACATGGCTGTTCTTTAAACTTCATTGTGAGCTGTCAATGCAAACAACATTTGAACTGCCAAATAAGTGGTAGTATGAATTTGCAGTTACATCGAACCTCAGTATTTAGAAGAAAAATATAACTACTCCCCCCCTTAACTCTTATATGTTTAATTATTAAGCATTTGCTTATTTATGTCACTATTTTTAATTATATCATTCAAATTAAAACTGGGTCAAAATAAGTCTCTGAAACCATAGGTCTATGCTGCAATGTCTTCTTTATGAGATGGCTGATAACCTTCTGAAGAATTTTATTTTATTTTTTACCTTAAAGAGATGAATTAAAGCTTATCCAATTAACAATGATTTGCTAAAGACTTTCTAGAAAGCAACAACATGCTGAGAGATAATATTCTATTCATATGACAATGTGAATTACATATATTCACTGCATTAAGCGAAAGAAGACTTTAATGCACTGCAGCAACCCATATTCAGTTCTGCTTGCCTGTAAGTCATGTAAAACTCAGAGTTGCTGCAAAGATTAAAAATGGGATAATTTATGCTGATATTATTATTACTAATTGGGAATAATTAGTAAGGAGTATTAGTGATACACTTCTCCTAGAGAAACAGTAATCAGCAAACACAGTAGGGCCTCACTGGCCCCTCCCAGCCCTGGGATTTTAATCAAGAAGCTTTTATGCTAAATCTGTTTTACAAGGCCAGCCACTCAAATGATACCTGAAGCGGCTAAGAGAAGCAGAGGTCCTCGCTGACTTGTGACATTCATCGAGACTGGGTGCAGCAAGTGATTGAGGAAGTTGCATGTGTAAAATGTCTGCCTGGATAAATACACTCCAGCCTAATATTGAGCTCAAAGGGTAGGTCCACAATTTTTAATGTAAAAGGGGGGGGGGCAAAATCTACTGCCCTCTGGATGTTACTTGACTCCAACTCCCATCAGCATGACTCGTGGTCAGGAATGGGAGATGTAATGTCCAACCACATATGGAGGGCCACAAGTTCCCCATCCATAGTTGACAGTGCACACAATCGCATACCTTTTGGAGCACTAAAACACTCTGAGGTTTTTATCTATAATCCATTGGTATATTAATTTTATGAAATAAAGAAAACGAAGGAGGATGGTATCTCCAGTATGTGGTAACTGGAAAACCTTTTCTACATTGATCCAGTTCTCTGGGTTGACCCTAACTGAAAGAAAGACTTCAGGTCTAAACAACTTTGAGTGCTAACTTAGCAGATGTCAGTATAAGGAATACTTGACTATTCCTAATGATATGGGAAGTGACCTGGCAGAAGAGGACGTTCGTTTCCTTCAAAGTACAGTTTCTTGAAGGTGCAGCAATAATGAAGCAAGCTCAGCAAACAAACCCTAATTCAGTATTGCACAACCTACAATTTTACAATATTTATTTGTGTATTTGGTTAAATTTAAAAAATCTCTCTGTCTCAAATTCAAAGTGTATCCCAGCTACAGCATCACCAAACATCAATTTCTGCACAAGGGCTAAGTCCTAGCAACAGCATGCAGACCAAGCCGTCACCTGCCCAACGCTGTAAATTCATGCCAGATTCTATAAACTACAACATCAACCCAGGCACTCAGAACTGGTAAGTTTGTATCCTGACATATTATTTATCACCAAAAATGTGAGAAGTTTATTAATACTGAATTCACCAGTGAGGGCTTCTCAATTTTTGTTTAGCATCAGGCTTAGGTTTCTTATAACTTATTTCTACCATAAGATCAACACCAACAAGCAGAAATCTTAAGAAGCCAAAATGAAAAGTTAATTTATAAACAATGTACAAAAAAGCAAAGCAATGCCCAAACAAAAGGTTATTAAAGTTGTACAGATCAGTATTTTCCTTTGTCCTCTAATCAACTCGTTTAAAAGGTGAATTACTATTTAAACAGAGAAACAGAACAAGAAGCCAAATGGTGAAGGCATTCACTATTATCCATTGCATTTTTTCTCAAGAATTCAAATTATCCCTTCAGGCAACTGACAACTGCTAGAACTGTGGAATGTGCTCTTTGAACTGTACAAAAGCCTTCAGCATTTCGTGCATTGCTGCAAACAAAAACTGCCAAGTGTAATTATTTCTCAGACTTAATGTTACAGAAGTGTTGCATCTCTCCCCCCCTCAAGGTGTACAAACAATGGTAAATTAAAAGTAAAACAAAAATTATGATTGCAATAAAAATCTTTTATCATACAAGTTTAAACTTGAACTTTGCAAACAACTTTTTTACTAACACCAAGAAAAACAACAATTTTTATGTGTCACTCTTAGTCATTGTCTTACAACTTTACTTAACAGGAGAAATCAAAATGAGAAGCTAACCATTTATTTAAAATAATAATTATTCCAACCCAAGAGAAAACCGCACCCAAACTACAAATACTGTTAACATAGCAAAGCCTTCCCGAGCAAGCCACTGTTCTAATGCATCACATAACATAACGAAACAGCATGCAAAAAAATGCATAAGGAAAGCTTCCTGTGGTTGGTGCAATCGGGTCTACACAACGTATGGGCCATACAGGAGTGCTGGTGCTCCCAGTGTTGAAAATATGCAGCACATCTCTGTCAGGGCCCTTGTATGTTCTGCTGAATTATCATAGCCTTCCCTACCATTAGGCAGAGTGAGTCAGCGATCTCAGGTGCCAGGTGCTTGGGGGCAGGCAGCAGCAATGAGGCAAAGAAGACTGAAGATGCATGCCGTGCATGAGCTCCTAAGCCTACTGCCCTCAGTTTGGTGGATGATGTTGGCCCATTATCAGTATTGAAGTGGAAGGAAGGAGGAATCTCTCTGCCTCGGATAGCAAAATGTCTTAGGCTGGCCCCAGGTCCCATTACATTTGGAGATACTGAGTGCATAAAACTGCAATGTACATTTTAAAATTGATTTTAATATTTTAAATTGATGTTTTAACTGTTTTTACTGATGATTTCATTGTTTTATTCTTTCTGCAAACTGCTCTGAGCTTTGTTTTTTACAGCCAAGTACTATATAAATTTTAACCAGTCAATAAAATAAATCTGCTGTGCATTTAAGTTTTCATGCCCTTTCACTAAAGCAGCTAGAGAGGGAGAGGAAGAGAGAATGGAAGTACTCCTGCCTAACACTGCTGCCTTATTAATTTGCTTTTTTAATGCTGAAGCAGAACACTCCAGAGAAGATTCAAAAATAGACAACCAGGTAATTACCGTTGGGCCTTTCCATTGTTAGATCAGCACCTTTTGAACCTGAAGACCAAAAAGCTAAAAAGGGAACTGGGCTCTCTCGCTCTCTCATACAAACTTTTACAGCCTTCCCAATTATCTAGAGTTAAATGCCACTCCGAAAAACTTCTTATGCACTTATGTCAGTAGGGGATTTGAGATCCTGACCCTTCCTGAAGTTCAGTCTCGCTCAACCTGCCAATACAAACAGACTTTAAAAAAAAAATAACAACCATGGGCTAGGATTGGGTTATGAGGCTACAATCCTAAACCTGCATTCCTATGCACATCTTCTTGGCAGGAAGTGTCTACATGTAAGTGGATCTTTGAATTTACACAGAGGGTAGCTTTTTTAAAATGCAAATAGTATCAGCTGAAGGAAATCTCTCTTCTGATGTTGGAATTTGAACTGGGGGGATTTTCACTGGTACCATGTAATTGATTTTATTTGTGAATAAAGTGATTTAAGAATTAAACAAAACCTGGGATTACATTAGGAAACCTCAACAGGAGAGGTGGTGATCTCCTGTTGAAAAATGATGTGACATTTCTGAAACAAGGGGGAGTTGTGTTCCTTTCAAACAAACTGTTGTGAACTATGCCCACAAAATACCAACAGCAGCAATTACAGAGGCTATTAATACATTATCTCCAAGCTGTGCTCCTTTTTCCCAGGTACAACACACTGTGACTTGACCGCTAAGAAAAAAAGTTTTCTCTATGGCAAAAGTGCTGAGTTGAAAAACTATGTGCAGACAGCACTACAAACAGGAATCAAGTGATATAACTTCTCATTAAAGACACAAATTATACCAAACAGGCAATGTATGGAAACATGGCAGAACTTATTTTACCAAAAGGTAAGATATACTAAGCAAAGATGGGTGCCCCTTGAGCAAATAATAGCTGAGAAATGTGGAATTATCTTCACAGAAGGAGTAGCCCAATTATACTCCATAGTATTTCCTCCTCCCAATAAAAGTAATTCTGAACTTAGTCCAGTAGCCTAGTATTGACAGGAATTCATGGGTAGCACACCCAAGTTGAAGCTTGGGCTGAGTTTTCATGTTTCAAGGCCACCAGGGATAATACTACTCCAGAGGCAATAGTTCTGCAGAGAGAGATTGCCTTGCATCAGTGCACAGTAGGTCTCCAAGCAATTAAAGAAGTTTTTGTTTTATGAGTCTTAGGCCAATCCATTCGTCTTCAGTTTCAAAAATTATAGGCACACCAGTATCCAGAAATACACTGGAAAGTGAGACTAATAAACGAATCGTGAATCCTTGTACAACTCTTCTCATCCACACCATACTTTAGGTTTACTTTTTAAAAATGGGAAAGCTTTGATTTTTTTCCCTTTTAAATGCATGCTCTTGTTACCTAGTTGTTGCTATTTGTTATTTGCATTTAAAATATTTGTTGAATGTATTTACTCTTTGCCAGTGTTTGAAATGTTCTAATTCATTCCACCCCATAAAAGACATTGAACCAACTAGAATGGTAAATTAAGAAAAGATCCAACTACCTAGATTAAAGACTCAGCTTATAGCTTTCAAGTGGGAAACAGCCTCCCTCTCTTATTTCTAATTCATTAACAGTTCTCAAGATGAATTAATCTAGATTCCTGTGTTAAATGGATAGAATATGTATCTGGACAAGCAATTACAAACACGGGAATGTGCAAAGAAGAATTAGTAGGGCTAAATTGTTTTTTTTAAACAAACTCCCCAAGCTTCTTATAATCTTAGCTGAACTGATTAAACAAAAGATGACAAAAGAATTTGCTTTCGGGCAAAGACCTATAACGTTGAGTTCCAGCTCAGAGCAAAAATTTTAAATCCATTTAACTCATAAAAAGGCAGATGTTTTTATGATGGCAAGGGCTAATAATATTTTTATTTAATAATGCGTCACAAAACCAAGGGAGTAGTTACCAAATTATAGAAGATCCACATTTCACATTTCTCTCTTGATACTCTCCAAGGGATGTCAAAGAAATCCAATGAAAATAGACTAATAAGATTTTCTTCTATCCACCTGTTCAACCTCATCACAGTATGGACTCTTGCTATGAAAGCTTTTTGATTTAGTTCTATACTATCTATCTATCTATCTATCTATCTATCTATCTATCTATCTATCTATCTCACACACACTTTATACATTATATTTTATACATTATATTTCTCTGCGTGGTTCAAATCCCCTGAGGGAGTGAGCTCCCATTGCTCGGTCCCTGCTCCTGCCAACCTAGTAGTTCGAAAGCACGTCAAAGCGCAAGTAGATAAATAGGTACCGCTCCGGCGGGAAGGTAAACGGCGTTTCTATGCGCTGCTCTGGTTCGCCAGAAGCGGCTTAGTCATGCTGGCCACATGACCCGGAGGCTGTACGCTGGCTCCCTCAGCCAATAAAGCGAGATGAGCGCCGCAACCCCAGAGTCGGTCACGACTAGACCTAATGGTCAGGGGTCCCTTTGCCTTTGCCTTTACCTTTATCAGATAAATGTGTTAGGATTTCAATCCAATAGTATTCGATAGTCTAAAACACACATCTTTTTCTAGCTTTACCAGTCTTCTAATGATGTGTTGACATTTACAAACAAAAATTGTTCTTCATAATATTGAGGAGAGGAGCAAAAGGCACAACTGCACGATACTCTTCAAGAGAAGTCAATCACAGTCATTCATTCGCTGCAACTGGATGAGGTCTTGGAGAGCAGAAAATGAGATGATGGCTTATTTTACATTATTTTACATTCCAAGAATTATTCAACCACTTGTGACTGAAAACAATAACCCAAGAAGGGGATCCTTGGGATAAGCAGGAGTTGCTCCAGACTCTCTAGTACAGTTTCTAGTAGAGAAGGATTGGACGGAACAACAGCAAAGCTGAGGCAAGGTATGTTCAGGGCAGTATAAATCAAGAACACCAAGAACTGAAATTTTAACTAGCAATATGAGGAGGCATTTGAGTGATGCTCCCACTTACTAGGTTCATGTGAGGACCAGAAGTTCCTTGGTCTTCACCCGGCAGTATCTATGTGTGTGTTAGAGACGGCATCCATAAATAAACTAATGCTAATTGCCTGTACAAGCACTACTGAAAATACAACAAGAAAGATATTAACAGCAAGAACACAATTCTGGACCCATGAACCCATGTTAATGGTTGATCAAGCTTCCTCATGGCTGCTTGGAATGATGGCAGGTGGCATGAAGAAGTTCAACCTGCCAAGGTCCCGACAAATATCATCTCCCAGAAGCTGCTATTTGCAATTCAATGGAAGCTCCCACTGATGCCAATGGAAGTTGCATTTCATTTTTTTAAAAAAATATTTTTTATTGAGTTTTCACATTTTATAGACATACACACACACAAACACAAAACACAAAACAAAACGTATATAATGTTCATTACCCTCTTTCCTTGACTTCCCCACATCTCTCCTTCCCACATTCCAATTTCAATAGTTAATTCAGCAAGTTATTTCCTCTTCTCTCTATTGTATTGTTATCCTCTGTTCTTAATATTTAACATCTCTTGTTAGGCTCAAGTTTACTTATCCTATTTTTACACATTAGCTCCTTTCTCTAAGGTCGACCTACCCTCTCTCCCACGAAATCCTCCCTTTTTATTAAACAAATCATATCAAAATTAGAAAGAACAAAAATCATAAATTTTTACTATTCTACTCTCCCCCTCCCTCCCTCCCTGACCCGGTTTCTGTCCCTTCCCAAATCACTATTCTAAAAGAACAGTTTCAGCCCGGATTTCTCACATCCGAGGCTCTCAAGCCCCAGTTAGTCTTTCTCCGTCTGTTTTGTTGCTTATTGGCCTTCAGTTCTCGAAGGAGTTGTGTCCCAAGTTCCGTCTTCTTTCCTTCCACCAAAGTCAGTAGCAATTGCTGCCAAGGATCTGCCAATCTCCCATGCTCAAACTTAAAGAAAAGGTCCCAATCATGCTTGTTCTTTCCTTCCACCGAATCAGTCAATAGCAATTGCTGCCAAGGATCTGCCAGTCTCCCATATTCGAACTTGAGGAAGAAGTCCCAATCATGTTTGTTTGTTTTTTTGTATTCCAGTATTCCAGATATTCCAGGGGCTTCTTCCTTTGTCCTTCTCTCCTTTTGCAGATTTACGGTCCACTGGTCTTCTTCTTCAGTTCCTTTGTTTCCTAAAGCTGCAGGCTTTTGGTTGGTGCTTTCCATCTGAACATCCTCTCCTTCTCCTTCTTCTTCTTTTCCCCCCATTTCCAAAGCTGTCTCTTCTTTTCCGGCTGCCAGGTTTTTTTCCCAACTTTGTATCGTCAGCAGAGTTGCTCAATTTCAGATTCAAGGTCACAAGTTGTTTACTCATATCTGCAGTCTGCTCTTGTAAAGTTCCCACGAGAAAAAACATCCTTTCTATCTCTGCCCATAATTTTCCTTCTGCAGCCATTGCAGTATCCTTTGTTCCCTCCAGGGGGATTACCAGTCCAATAGTTCTTTTCCAGCAATTCGTTACTTTGTTGTTCAAAATACTTTGTTTCCAATCAGTTCAGATACAATATGTCACCTTTAATCCAAAAAGAAATTTCTAAATATCACAGTTCCAGCCTCTAATCACCCGTTTGACAGCTCTTTTGACAGCTGTCAAACTTTCTTTCTCTTTTTCCTCAGGCTCACACGCAGGACACTCCCGGGTCCAGAATGGGGGGGGGGGGATTACACAAAAGCTTCTAATATTCCTCTCTCCTCTCCAGCACAATAACTTTTAATCCATTTCGTGCAAGTTGTCTTTCTAAACACAAAAGTCTTTCCACCTTAGTGCTCCTCTCCTTGCTTGAATCTTTTTGTGGGGGGGGGGAGTGTGGACTTCCTTTTAGCACATCCCCCGGTCGTACTCCAATCAAAGGTAAAATTTTAGTGTCAAATTTTCATTTTACTCACGGGTTCTTTGTTTCAGTCCAAATTTCAGGAAGGAAGACAGCGCTCTCCGGCCATGGCTCGCGGCTTCGCTCCGCCGAGGTAGCGATGGACTCTCAGCACCGCGCCACACCCCAGTCCACTCCGCAGCCTTTAAAAAGGCTCTTCGCGGGTCGGGGAGGGCGTTTAAGGTGCCCACTGAGTCACCAAGTCCGCAGGCTTCAGCGCCTGCGGTTTTTGAGGGTCCCCGTGTCGCCGGCACGGCAAGACCCGTCCTCTGCGGAGCCGATTCCCTCCGGAGCTCGGAGGGAATCCGCCATTACCGGATTGCGCTATCCCGGAAGTCTGGAAGTTGCATTTCAGGGGAAACAGCAGCTTCCAAGAAACATTTTATCTGGCAGGGAGAAAATGTTACATCTCCTAACCCCAATCTTCATGGTACTGAGGCTGCTCAGGCTTCCCCACAAATGCTATTTATATAACCAAAAAGAGAAAGAAAATCTTAACTGCATTTGTGCAATTACCATAATGTCAAGTTTGGACCTTAGAGATCTTTAAATTAAAGAAAACCTATTTTATCTTTATAATCAATACAATTATCATGCCAGCATCAACTGAAGGGTGGAGTCCATATTTCTAGAAAAAAATTATTTGAGAGTCTATGGGACAACAAAAGCCATGACCTCTCAAATTACTCTCCAACATAAAATTAACTTATAACTAGATTAATTTGTGATACATTGTTAGTGGAATGCATGCTGAAAGAACAAGGTTGGGGTTAACAGTTTATATTAAAGTGTGAGTTACAGGAAGTTGGTGTGAAGATTTTTCCACATACATTGAGAATGCAAAGAACTTTTTAGTCTAAGTGTGGATTCTGTGTGACTGTTTAATATGATGTGAGAAAAAAACTTACATTAGTGACACCTCTGCAATTATAACAGAAGGAAGAGTGTTGACACTTGGAAAAAATTAAGCTTATGAATGATTTTTTTCATAGGTTTTAAGGTCAAAAGAATCTGCAAAGATTCTATCCCTATTTACTATATAATAAAAAGAAATGAAATTGCCGTAGGTTTCACTGTACTATGCCCATTATTTTGAGTTTTGTTGAAATACATTCTCTGTAAAGGTCTGTTTGAACACTGTAATGAGACAGCTGTATGACAAACCACATTTCCTGTAATCTTTTCCACTCCTAAAGCATATATTTCTTTAGATTTATTTCTAATCTGAAAACAATCATAGTTGTGTTTTAACCACTATGTTACAGCAGTATATGATATTTTCCGAAGTGACTTTCAATTACAAATGCACATAGAATATAAAATTTTAAACAAGAATAAAAGATCATTAACCTCATCATGCAATAATGTAAGTAGGATGAATCCTGACCCACTCTACTAAACTATGAACACTGATACAGGCGAAGATATAACAATGCATTACGACCCCAGTTAGGAGCCAAATACCAGGAATGTCTTTACCTTGTTCCCAAGGTTTGATAATGATACACATCTCTCTGAAGAGAACATTCCACAATTGGGGAGCTGCCACCGAAGATGTCTGTCCTCATGAGTCTAATCTCCATACCTCCCTCGAAGGGCAAACCAAGTGCCTCAGATGACAAATGAAAGATCCAGGTAATTTCATGCAGGTAGACGTGGTCTCTAAAGAACTGAGCTATATAAGGCTTTATAGGTCAAAACCAGCACTTTGAATTCAACCTACAAAGCAATTGAAAGCCAATGCAGTTGGGTCAGATCAGTGTTATATGATCAGACCCCCCCTACTCACTGTCAGCAATCTGGCTAATGAAATCTGTACTAGCTGCAGTGTCTGAACTGTCTTCAAAAGTGGCCTCACATATAACACATTGCAGTGATCTAATCTAGAGGATGTCCAGACAGGGCTGCAGATGCTCCAACAGCTGAAGGTGATAGAAAGTACTCAGTGTCCCCAAGACTCCTTGTGCCTCCAATGAAACTAGTCAATCTCCCCACAAAGACAATCATACAGGGCGACCAAGGCACTTTGCATACCAAAACCAGGCTTAAACCCAGACTGAAATTAATCTAGAATTGATCTGCTTTTTAAAAATTCTAAAATGGATCTTATAAATATTATTATAAACATAAAACTAAACAAAGCTAAACACAATTTGTTTAAAAAAGGTAAAGGTACCCCTGACCATTAGGTCCAGTCGTGACCGACTCTGGGTTTGCGGCGCTCATCTCTCTCTATGGGCCGAGGGAGCCGGCGTTTGTCCGCAGACAGCTTCCGGGTCATGTGGCCAGCATGACTAAGCCACTTCTGGCAAACCAGAGCAGCGCACGGAAACGCCATTTACCTTCCCGCTGAAGCCGTACTTATTTATCTACTTGCACTTTGACGTGCTTTCGAACTGCTAGGTTGGCAGGAGCAGGGACTGAGCAATGGGAGCTCACCCCATCGCGGGGATTTGAACCGCCGAACTTCTGATCGGCAAGTCCTAGGCTCTGTGGTTTAACCCACAGCGCCATCTGTGTCCCTTACAATTTGTTTGGAAGCAACAATTATACAGTAAAAGGCAAGTTAAACAAGCAATGTAACCAATTGTCTATCGTTCCTCCTTAACCTTCCATGTGTTTGAGGCAGCCATCTCTCCTTATCTTCCTACACACATGTAAAATAACAAAATCCATCCATGGTGGTCACTTGCATGTTGCAGTTTTAGTACACATTTAATAAGTAGATAAACCTACTCACATTTATCACCTGTAAGTTGGTCATCTGAGTTCACCCTCAGTTAATGTTACAACAACTTCCCCTCATTGCCAGAAGGCTGATTCTTAGTGATTCATGCATGAACAAGACTCTCAACAGGAGATAAGTTATTCCTTTCTACATGACTTGGTACCCAGTGTTTGAATCTTGTTTTACAATTTCTGCACACTTATTTACACTTCAAAGTTCTTAGCTTCCTTTTCTGGCTTTGTAAACATCATAATATAACCCACCCATCTCCTGTCTTCATACGGATACCGTCTATGTACCATCCTAAGGAGATAGGTACAAGGGACAAGGTAATGACAACAGCACCCCATGGTAAGCAAGTGTAGTAATATTAAGTTCATCCTCCTCTGATGCCTGTCAGTTATTTTCCATATAACTCACTAAAATCGCTGTGTAAAAATTCATGACTCTTAAAATTCTTTAGGATATATATTATTTGTTTATTTATTTTATTAAATTTCTATGCCGCCATTCATCCAAGGATCACAGGGCAATTTACAATACAAAAACACATGCTATGTACGGGGGGGGGGGGGATACAAAGACAAAAAAATAAATAAAATTCTATGTATGAAAAAAAATAACCATCGCCACACAATGTTTTATTTTACTTAAGTTATCTCCAATCTTATTCTCTTGATATGCCACACTCCCTTTTCACTTACAGCCACAAAACGGACACTGAGAATGGCTTTAACCTGCCATTTCAGCATTCAAAAGCTTAAGGACTGCTACAGCATCAAACCTTACTCCTGCATCAGCCTTGTCCTGAATCTTCTTTTGACCTCCATAAAACACTTTGTCTTGCAGCACTACTGTACTGCTCGTGCCGATTATATGAAATTACTGGCAGGCATATTGCGCTACAGCAAAATTAAGATACTCTGTCTTAGATTAATACCTAAATGTCACACTAACTAGATGAATTCACTTCTATAATAAAGGCATTCTGGAAGCTAATTCCCGCCCCGCCCTGCCCCAAAAGAAAGACCTGTGTGCAAAATACCATCTAAACTGATTTTTAGAACCAGGCCCCATCTGTACTATATATTTTAAGCTGTATTGTGCCACTTTAAATTGTCCTGGCTTCCCCCTTAAAAAAAATTAATATCCTGGGGACTGTAGTTTGTTAAGGGTGCTGAAAATTGTCCCCTCGCAGAGCTACAACTTCCAGACTGGTATAACCATCAAAACCTCTTCCTAGGGAACACTGTGAATTGTAGCTCTGTGGGGGGACACAACTCAAACTGCAGTTCCCAGGTTATATAGAGCAGTTGGAGCCATAGATGGGCTTAACACAATAGTGTGTGTTAACCATGACTTACTTTGTCGTACAAAGGACTTATTTGCTCTGAAGCTAGTCTCCCACCACCACATTTTTCTTTTCTTTAAAGGCCTCACAAACCATAGCAAATGTGATATATTGCCCTCTCGAAGAATGATGTATTACCTCACGAAATTCTTAACATGTTTTTCAGAACCTAATTACAGCTGCCAATTTGTGATTGGGATTTGAGATTCAGCTTCCTGGTGCTGAATTGTACTTTTATTTTCCTAACTCTAGCCAGAGACACCTTTCTAAACATATCCAGCTTAGCTTTATTTTTCTTAATGTATTTTCAGAAGGTTTATAAAACTGCCTAAAAATACTGGGTGCTGTAAAAACAGCACGGTATTGTCACACTGCATGAGAAGACAGGCGCTAATAGAAATTAAAAATTACTTATTTCGAATGGCGCAACCACAAGCAGTGAAGTTATGAAGGATCTAAAAGTGAGGGAGCCACTTGTCAGTGTCACTGGCTTTCATTCCCTTCTTCCCACATACATCCTCAAGCAATCCATCTGCATTACTGCCAAAGACAGCAAAGCATCACATGAGGATCACAGATGGGCAGTTGTATTGCAAGTGCAACACTGCGAAGTAAATACCGAAAAAGGTTTGGCTCCAGCAGTTTTAGGTTTGCGAATATCTGTGCCAACCAAACGTTTTAGCAGCACAATTTCTGCATTTAGTAGATCTTTTTGAGGGAAAACAAAAAATATCCTCAGGCAATATAAGCACTTAATCCTCCACAAACACTGAATAGGGAACAACCTTTTAAATCATCTTAAATATTTACAATGCCATCAGCTTGCAAACTTCCTGGAAATACTTCATGTGTCTTAAAACTTATGCTACTGACAAAACACTAAAAGTTGCGCAAGTAACTAAGTCACCAGAGATTCTCTACAGTTCCGTATATACATATCTAGTTTCTCACCCAGCTGGCACCAGCAGCCTTTCTTGAACTAACAAAGGTCATTTCCTTCTAACCTACTTTTCTTACATTTTGTGTATGAAACAGAGCCAAGAGTTCTACTTACATTTTGCCCAACAATCAGAAGGAAGGGACACAATTAATATGGAGATGATTATAGGCATTAACTTTCATCAGTTAAATTAAAACTCTACACCAGTGTTTCCCAACCTTTTTTGGGCAAAGGCACACTTGTTTCATGAAAAAAATCTCGAGGCACAGCACCATTAGAAAATGTTTAAAAAATTAACTCTGTGCCTATATTGACTATATATAAAGTAACTCTCTTTAATAGGAATCAAATAAACACAATGGAACGGAATCCATTTATTTTATCTGTACTTGTAAGCAGGTTTTCATTTCGGCCTTGCATTCGTGTGTTCAGTTCATTCAGATGATGAAATATATCTGCCAGGTATGCCAGCTTTGCACACCACTCATCACTTGCAAGCAGCTTTGCGTAATCTGACCTCTCATTTGTCAGAAACACTTTAAGTTCCTCCCGCAGCTCATACACACGAACCAAGACCTTGCCACGCGACAACCACCTGACCTCCGTATGAAACAGCAAGGTTTTATGCTTCGCTCCCATCTCCTCACACAAAGCTGCAAATATGCGACTTTTCACGGGTCGTGACTTTACAAAGTTTACCATGCGCCAGGGGCGCCGACTTATAAAAAATATTGGGGGGTCCATACCGACTTATAAAAAATATTGAGGGGGCCCAAGACCTCCAAACCGCTGCTGCTGGGGGAACGAAAGGGGCGAGCCCCGGGCTGTCCCGACCTTAAGTGAACCTGTGAGGGCCCGCCCTTTGCGGCAGCCGATTGGCTGCCGCCGTGGGCAGTGAATATTAATGATGTATCATTTTTGTGCTTCATGCTGTGGCCACAGACATGTGATCTGATGGTGAATTTGGGGTGACCCAATGCAAAGATCCTGAGGATCCCTGTGGATCCATGTTTTGTAACCACGTTTTTGCACCATTGCAGCCCCAGGCAACAGTGGGTGTGTGATTTTGGGGGGGCAGGCTGTAGCCATGGACATGCTATGTGCTCTGATGGTGAATTTGGGGTGACCCAATGCAAAGATCCTGAGGATCCCTGTGGATCCATGTTTTGTAACCACGTTTTTGCACCATTGCAGCCCCAGGCAACAGTGGGTGTGTGATTTTGGGGGGGCAGGCTGTAGCCATGGACATGCTATGTGCTCTGATGGTGAATTTGGGGTGACCCAATGCAAAGATCCTGAGGATCCCTGTGGATCCATGTTTTGTAACCACGTTTTTGCACCATTGCAGCCCCAGGCAACAGTGGGTGTGTGATTTTGGGGGGGCAGGCTGTAGCCATGGACATGCTATGTGCTCTGATGGTGAATTTGGGGTGACCCAATGCAAAGATCCTGAGGATCCATGTGGATCCATGCTTTTAAACCACATTTTAAGTGGGGAGGGAAGGAAAAACACAGAACGGACAAGGAGCACGAGAGGGGTGTGCAGCTGGCTAAGCATGCAGGAGAGGGGTATAACTGGGAGGGAGGAAAGGAAGGCAAAAGTTTTCCCTCACCTACGCACCCAAGCCAGCCAGCTCGCACGCTCTCTCTCTCTCTCTCCCTCTGCTTGCCTGGAGGGGAGGGGCTTTCCCTGCTCTTTGTTCCGTTTGAGCAAACACAGCAAGGAAACAGAGGCGGGTGGGCAGTAAGACCCTGAGGCAAGTGCGTCTTGTGCTTGCTCAGCAGCTTCTTCACGGTGCTCCGCGGAACGGTGTTCTTCATCCCGGCGGCGGCTCCCTCTCTTTCCTCTCAAGCAGAGCGGCCTTCCTGCTCCAGCCGCGCCTGCGCCTGAGGAGTTTCGAATCTGCCGCCGCGCGCAGGGTGACGTCACGGCCGCCGCCGGGCCAATCCGCCTGCTCGGCCCCGCCTCCCTTCTTCTCGCCTCCCTCACGAGAGGAAGCGCCTCCCTCGCGCACGGCGGATGCAGCCTGAGCAGAGTCCCCTCTCGCTTAGAGCAGTGTTTCCCAACCGGCACAGCAGGCAACGTCTTGCGGCACACTACTGTGCCGCGGAACACCGGTTGGGAAACACTGCTCTACACTAAAGGAAACCCGTATACTATCCCTGGACAGGAAGTTAAAGTGTGCCATGTAAACTAGCTGTCTTTAGTGAATGCATTGGGCCTCAAGTCGCAAAAAGTGTTAGGATGGGTTATATTCATCCTATAGAAATATAAAGAGAAACTAGGAATATCAGCATTCAAAACTCAATAGAGCTCTAAATTAGTCAAGCTAGGGAAAACCTTCCAAACAACTATATTCCTGTACAGGCCCTATCTTGGATACCTACCTTCTTGTTTGTTTACTCTTGTCTCAAAATTGTAAACCGCTTAGGTTTTATTAAGCAGCATATGCATTTTGTTAAGTAAATAAAATAGAATCACAGTCATAGAATTGTAGAGTTGAAAGGGACCACAAGCATCATCTAGTCCAATCCCCTGCAATGCATGATTATTTTGCATAATGTGGGACTCGAACTCACAACCCTGAGATGAAGTGTCTCATGCTCTACCAACTGAGCTAGCCAGGACTCTCCCTTCCCTTTATTTATCATAGTGTTGCACATCAATCTCAAAGCAGTGCAAGAGTCCAGGGGTTCCAGGCACTTTCCCTGGGTCTCTGCTTCCTTTTCAGAATGAGGTACAGCAGAGACTGTGGTGTCTTTATGATAAATGGTTTATGTGCACATACATACAACCTGAACCTACAATGAAGAGGTTCGCAGCATTAACACTCCTTGCAAGGAGAAATCAAACATTGTGCGCTGCCTCTCTGGTTTTCCAGCCTGCAGCTTTACTTCTAGGTTGCATTACAGCAAACTCTCAATAAAAAAACTCAGGCTTTGTCTTTCAAAGACCCAGAGGAGAGGCTCCACCCTTTTGTCATCTGGCACAAAGCCCCCTTTCTTTTGCTTTCTTAATGGCCCATCACCCAGGCAATCACCTGAGCATTGGAAGATAGCCTGGCTTAATTATCTTCTAAAACTTGCTGGGTCCAGGGAATACAAGTGTACGGCACCCACAAACTCATAATAATACAGTTATTACTAAATGATTTCTGCAATACATATGGAAGAAGAACAATGAGGTGTTTTCCCTCTGAATATTTTAACTTTAACCCAGCACCTTAAAATTGTAAAATTACCCACATAAGAATACTACCATGAAATATCAGGACAGCTAAAAGCTTCAAAAATGCAAACCTATGGGGGACGCAGGTGGCGCTGTGGGTTAAAACCTCAGCACCTAGGACTTGCCGATCGAAAGGTCGGCAGTTCGAATCCCTGCGGCGGGGTGCACTCCCGCTGCTCGGTCCCAGCGCCTGCCAACCTAGCAGTTCGAAAGCACCTCTGGGTGCAAGTAGATAAATAGGGACCGCTTACCAGCGGGAAGGTAAACGGCGTTTCCGTGTGCGGCTCTGGTTCGCCAGACGCAGCTTTGTCACGCTGGCCACGTGACCCGGAAGTGTCTCCGGACAGCGCTGGCCCCTGGCCTCTTAAGTGAGATGGGCGCACAACCCCAGAGTCTGTCAAGACTGGCCCATACGGGCAGGGGTACCTTTACCTTTACCTTACAATCCAGGCCCTCCTTTATCTTAATCTCAGTCTTCAACACATTACACCTTAGACCTTATATCATTTGGAATTTGAGCTTCTTTTCCTACTGTCAACGACTGCAAAAATGAATAAACTGCTGAAATTAACAGAGGATGCCAATGCTACTCAAGAGTAGACCCACTGTGATCAGTGGGCTTAAGTAAACTATTCATTGATTTCAACATTACAATAACTTTGTAATTATTTGGAGTAATTAGGAATAAAAAAGAATAAAAAGAAGTCTATGGTAACTAGTGCTCATGTCTGGAATTAGGGGCTTCAAACAACAATAGTACTATAGGGTTAAAACAAAAACCCTTTGTACAGCTTTCTCATTAAACCCATCTATTTTTCTGTTCAGGAATATTTAAGACCTGCATTGCTTTGTGAGGGATCTCTGTTAATTAGTTCAACATTACTGGTGTTAATAAAATACACAAACACCCCCCATAGAGCAGATGGCTTCTGCAATTACACATCTTATCTACAGTATTTGTGATGCTGCCGTCTTTTATATCCTTTTGGTTGAAGATGGGCTTATGTAAATGGTAGAGTAACAATCAACATCTAAGTTTCCATTTCCTCATATGAATCCTGTCTACTTCCTTGAAATACAAACATATACTTACTTATATTTACTTAAAATAATGTAAAAATGTATCCAATATAGCAAAGTTTCAAACGCAAATAAACTTTTGAAATGCTGATACAATATTGTTAGGAAGGTTGCAGAGAAGCAGACACGGAGCAATGGATCCAACTACAAGAAAGAAGATTCCACCTAAACATTAGGAAGAACTTCCTGACAGTAAGAGCTGTTCAACAGTGGAATTTGCTGCCAAGGAGTGTGGTGGAGTCTCCTTCTTTGGAGGTCTTTAAGCAGAGGCTTGACAACCATATGTCAGGAGTGCTCTGTTGGTGTTTCCTGCTTGGCAGGGGGTTGGACTCGATGGCCCTTGTGGTCTCTTCCAACTCTATGATTCTATGATTGTGCGCCACACTCAATTTCTGCTGAGGGGGGTCCAGGAGCTTACCCAGGGTCGCATTTCCATAGGGTGTCAAGATGCAGTGCAGCATCAGATTCCAAGACATCTCCATGTCTCTGTCCCAGCCAGCCTTCAGTCAACCAACCAAGATGGTTCTGACCTTTAGCCCGACCATGGAGTTCTACCTATTTCATCCGTCTTGTTCCCAGAATGCTTGCTCCAAGCCTCTGTGTTCCCCACTGTGGGCACAGCTTGCCCCTCCTGTTTTCAATCCTAAACCTTTCTCT
Source organism: Podarcis melisellensis (assembly GCF_964234715.1). NCBI lineage: Eukaryota > Metazoa > Chordata > Lepidosauria > Squamata > Lacertidae > Podarcis > Podarcis melisellensis. The sequence goes on from NC_138542.1 coordinate 24,040,953, forward strand.
GCCCGCAGTAAGCATGACAACTCTTGTTTTGTACAGACCCAAGGAAACCTCTGTGATGTGTAGATGCCTGGTCATTGTTTCATCATGGCTTGCATTCAACCATCCTGGCCAGGCTGGTTTGCATAGGATAAACCCAGGGATTTCCATATTTGGCACAGTTCAGAGGAACTGTCCTTCAGTGTCCTAAATATTATCTGAATTCTACAATTTTACTAATTTCTAATGTTTACTAACTCTAGATCTGTAACAATATTGAAATAATACATGCATTCACAAATTTACAAGTCAATCCTTAGCCCCAGATCTGCTGGCTGGATAAGGTTAGGATTAGGTCCATGGAAATCTACACTGGCATATTTCTACCAGTGGTGTTTCCACCAGCAATAGCTAGCATTAAGCCCTCAAATGGGGCATTCCAGTGGTGGGGAACACAGAGAACACAAGTGGCCTCTGATTCACTGGGCCTCAAGTTCCTGCATCCCGCTGAGTTGGCCCATCCTGAGCCCTATCACCTACACCAACCTGGAGCTGACATATGTAATTCCTCTTCCCTCACTGGCCTCAATGGGAGGGAGCCCCCTCGCCATAGCAAGTCAACAGAGTTTTGTCTGCAGTTTCTCACTCCATACTGCAACTCACTTTGGATTGTGCTGCAAATGTGTAAACTGGTACAGCAGCACAGCAAAAGAACAAAAGGGGGGGAGACTTTCTAGGTACATACAAGCTAAAATTAAGACAGGGAGGCATTCCTAATACACACAAAATACAAAATTGCCTATTGAACTAGCTGGGAATAATCAGAACCAGCCAGCGTGTTGCATGCAGTGAAGCAGCTGCCTCAGGCTTCCATCACCAGAATGCCCCCCTCTCCCCACATTTTGGTGGGAGGGGCTGCATTCTGGGGCACAGCAAGGCCTTGTGGAATGTTCGCCCTCTCTCCAAGTTCAGCCAGAAGGGGGACGTTCCAGAGGTGGCGTGGCAGCAGGAGGTAGCACATTCTAGTTTTGCCTCAGGCAGAGAAATGGAATGGGCCTAAGAATAGTTATTATACCTGGAGCTTAGTGCTCTTCACCAACAAATAACCTTTATGAACTGCACTGGGCAAGGCTTCTAGAAGCTACAGTGGGGTACCATTATTAACTGATAGATAGTGGCTGCAAGAAGCATTTCATCATCCACTTGGGCAAATGTAGAGCTGTGCAATTATCACCTGCTGCATTTTGTTTTGTGAAGGACACTCTCAGACAGTTAGCATGATATCAGAGATAGTGTTTTGAAGCTTCATTATGAGCTTACAATAAACACCAACTTTGGCCTTATGTACTGTACTATTAAATTGCATCATTACATTATAATACTGTACTTTTAATTGCTGCCTCGCTAGTCTCTTTATGCTCATATAAAATAAATTGCAAATGAGATCCACAAATCCTGAAATACTGCATTATTTACGAAGATAGGCCACCATTCTGGATATTAGAAATGCCTCCCCATCCAAATTTCAGGCTCATATGGTACCCTTTGTTCATACCCTTTTGCTTTTATCACAAATCTTCCTCTTATTAAGGCTTGACTGCTACACTGAACTCTTTGACCAAAGTTTCCAAGACGTCTTTATACCTCATGCTGGTGTTGTCTTAAGTGAGGAAAGTAAGGCTGCTTCAGAATATTAAGGGGTCCTACACCATGTTCTGTACAGTATAATGTGTTAGGGCTGATCTACATACCACATGGAAGACACTTAGGGTATGTATACATTAAAAGCAGTAAAGCAGTTTTTCTCACTGCATTTTCCACTTGATTTTGCAAATCCTGTTTCTACTCCACCTGCTATGTGACCATAGTTTCCCACTACTACCACCACTACCACCTACCCCAAATCCTACCGCTGAAGCTTTCGGCCCTCCAACTTTGCTGCCACGCCCCCTGCCCAGCATAAATCACCATCCTGCGGCTGCAGCAATGATCCTATCTATACATCTTCCCGATGAAATGGGATTTATTCCCAAATAAGAGAGGAAAAGTCTAAGCGAACACCACACAGCTGATGATTAAACTCTTTCTTAGCACTTATAGCCCTTCCTTCGACAGTTTTGAAGTCAGAGTGAAACTGGATTTGGGGAAACCACATGAAAAAGCAGTATTTTCAGGAGGGAAAGTGGATTGTGGTAACGTCATGCGTACAAAGATTAAAACACAAGGGTGAAAACACACTGAAGCCAGTGTAAAGGGTAATAATGTGTATATACCCTAAATTGCTTCATGCAGCTGACAGGATGCTTACCACATTCTTAGGGTGGGGAGGTTTGGATGCAAAGAGCCCAATCCATTTGATGCATCAATATACACTAAAAACTTACCATGCAAAAAAAGCCGTCCATGTGGCAGCTGTAATATGAAACCAGCTTTGAATTTCTAGAAGTCAATACAAGTGTGGGCAAAATGGATGCAAATGAATCTGCACTAAGTAAATTGCACAGAGTGCGGAACAGGCAGCTGAGCTAACATATTGTTAAAAGAGATTTCATTCTTCTTCTGCAGCACTGCTAATGACGTATGCTGTTTTAACACGGGGCAAGGGGTTGTGATGCCTAATTCATCTGTGTTTACAAAGTGCTGTACAATTTTAAGATAACATAAAATGAATTGGCTGTAATTTCTTTATTCTCAGTATCCTAAACTGTCAAAGTACCTAGGCCAGAGAAACTCATGCTGCTACTCTACCACCAACATCCACAGAACTGGAATCCAGCACTTTTTCATTCAGCAGGATAGTTAAGATAATAGAATAAATTTTACAAAACAGTTTGATGTGCACATGAAATGCTTGTTTAGATTTTCTACAAACACATGTTCCGCAGTGTATTTGACTTATAGAATTCATTGTCAGGAATATGCAATGCAACATATTTTTGAGTTCATCAACCTGGGAGTTTGGGAGAGGGAATACAAAGATCCTCCTAACCAATATTTTATCTGATTTCAAATCAACAAGAAAAAGTTACAGCTTCTATTAAATGCAATCATAAAAATACTGCATGCTCCCCACACACACATACCAAAAAAGGCATCAGATCCTCAATATTAGTCTGTCAATCTTTATGCAATCCATAACACCATCACTCGCATCTGCTCTGATGCTAGAGTGGATGAAGCTCCATTGGAAATGTCCAGAGCATTATGAAGTTTAGTTTTGTTGGATCAGTTTAAGTTACTGAAGTCCCAAGGATGCGGAGAGGACACTTGAAGGGGTCTGGAGAACCACACATTCTCCTTGACCCTTGTCATTCATGGCCTGTAAGTGTTAGCCAGGAAGGATTGACTGCGTGGATTGAAGGGGAAGTTAGTGCCTCTTTACAGAAAGGTGTAATGTCTATTGCCTTGAAAGAGGTTGGCAATATATCCCCTCCATGGGCCCAGGGGTGCATTGAGAGCTATTGGCATTGTGCTAACATTCCTTTTGGAGGGTCAAGGTGACTGAGAATGTGGTGGTTGACCAGACACAAAGTATGTCTGGAGGAAGCTGATTATCTAGACCCATTTCAATCTGGCTTCAATCTGGGTTTAGCACCGAAACAGCCTTACGTCATCCTAACTAACAACTTGTGTGGTGAGAAATACTGTATGCATTTACTGCTGTTATCATGAAAATGTATCACAGAAGTGTACAACAACATAAAACCAAACAATAACATCATAAAAGCAAGAGGAAATTAAAAGCAAACATCAATAGAGCATTGTGGTGGGTGTGCTCCTAATTGCCTGCATAGGCCTAGTGGATTAGAAAAGTTTTCAGCAGGAGTTTAAAAGTTGGCACAGATGGAGCCCGCTGATACCACTGACCTCCTGGAGTGACTGCAGGTTGGGAGCTGGAAGCACTATTACTGCATCTATCTGCATGTCTGGGAGGCTTTTGCTCAGATTCTTGGCATTTGCGCTATGGCATTCTGCAGGATTTCATTTAGTCTCCCATACTTTTTAACATTCATATGTACAGTGAAGTTCCAGTTCAGACCACAGAGGAGAGGAAAAAGCACGGTGTGAAATCACACAGATTAAGCCTACAGTTGATAGCAGTCTGAGACACAGAATATTAAGGTGTCTGTTCCACAATGGGTAAACTAGGGTAGGTGTGGCTTATGGTTGTTTGTTTTAGGCCATGAGTACGTCAAAGTTAAAAAGTAAAGGGGAAATGACGCCATATTCCCTTTCCCATTCTCCACATTATACTGCTATAAAATGCTCAGCAGGTAGTGTTTGGGGGTACATGTGGAATTATTTCTATTTTCATTCCTGAATCTCACTGTAAGACTTGACAGCACTACTAAGTTCTTGCTTAGGACCCCTGAAATTCCAAAACAGAAGCACTTCTATTAGAAAGTAGAGATACATGGCAATACTACACTGCAGGTCCCACCTGCTGGTACCAATTCATAATCAAACTTCTACTTGTTCACAAGAATGACAAAATAAAGATCTTTCATTTTTGAGATAAGCATATTTTAGAACTGTGTAATCTGAAGGATGAATATAGTGGACCTATGTTAAAATCCATACTCAGTAATAGACTTGGTACGTTTTGCGGAACCTGCCATAACTCGGTCTCAGTACTTTCATATGAATTTTTGGGCTTGCTATCTCTGAACTGGGTGTGGAGACAACAAACCAAATATTGCCAATATTGTCTAAAATAAGTTCCATCCTTATTTTAGACATCATGATATAGCGGTATATCGCAGTGTTTAGCTGGTGATATATCACAATGCTGAAAACCAGATATCACCCAGCCCTAATTATCATAAATATATACACATCATTATGCACATATCTATATATACAACCTTCACTGTAAGAAATGCAATAATCTGCGAAGTCCTACGTGCTCTCAAAATTTAAAGATATAAAAGCATTAACAGAAGAATCAGAGTGAACTAACTCTTAAGTTTTGATGTGGAATGATTTCACTATGAGATTCAAGGGGTGTATCTAAATAATTTTGTACAAATAGTACTTCTCTCACTACTGACTGGGTTGCAATGTTTGGTTTTAGTTCCGATTAGGAAATGAAAATGCAAGTCCTCCCTTTATGTAATCTAAAATGTTCCATTAGGAGCAAAACATTGTAACTAATTAGACACAGATTACTGAAAGTCAAGAGAAGCAGTGTTCTGGATGAGATGAAGGTTTCAGCACCAGTGATCACCAACAAAGTAAATTAAATCATTTCCCCTTTCCAGTGCCCACATCTTCACCTACAGGCCTGGGCTTATTGCCAAGCATAATATTAATATTCTCTTGTGGAAAAGGTGTGAAAATTTGCCAATATAAAGTACGGGCAAAATTATTTGCTTCCCTTCTCCAGCTTTCTAGCAGAAATTAGGGATGTGAATGTTTCTTCCCCTGCACACACAGTTTTCAAATTTTCCTGTGAACTTGAGATGTGCAAATTTTTCAGAAGGAATGCTTGTGCTAAAATCATTCATCCTGCTCCAAGCAGCAAACTTCCACAGAATTTTTTTCTGTTCAGCTAGAATTCCTCCTCTACATTCATATGAAGGAACAGGCATGAATTCAACCCAGTCCGATATCAGAAGAAAAGAATGAATTGGGGAAAGAATGAATGGGGCACATCAGGGACAGACTGACCAGTATTTTGCGGTCACCAGTGCATTTTGGGAAAATGTGCTTCTATACCTCCCTTCTGCCTATTCTGTCCCAATTGACAAAGAAGTTTGCTGATTGTCATTCACAAATGGGACAGAATTGATAAGTGAATTAAGAGAGTGAGTTATACTTTGAACACACCATTGACAATATTAAGTACTCAATACTAGCTAAGAAAGGTTCACTGAAACACTTACATTTCTTTGAGCTCCTCTTTTCTCCTATTTTTGCAAGAGGACTTCTTTCTTTCTGCTTGTAATGGCCTTTCCTCAATCACTTGGCTCTCAAAAAGTTAAGAAATGAGGTCCCTTCAGAGACAGTGAGTTATCTGCATGACAAAGAACAGAGAAATGTTTAGATCTGATAGCCTGTTTTATACTAAATTGTTCCTGTGGGTTTTTCAAACCATTCCCAGCTCCCTTTCATTTATTACAGAAAAGTTTCATTGCATATTTATGCAGTGTATTAAGCTGAGGAATAAAGAACTTATATATTTTTGCCAAACACCTGAAAACCAAGACAGACAGGTAAATTAACACTGTCCTGAAGGATATTTATAAAGGAAAGTTTTAACATAACACAACCGTGCTTAGAAAATTACATTTCTTCCTGCAATATTTTAATCCCAAATTTATCTTGGGATAGCTTTGGCACAACTCTGGGATCACTCTGGAAACCTTGCATTACAATTTGTAAAAAAGTGTGGGATAAGATATACAACGAACGTAAGACTGAATGTTCCAAAGTAGAATATTGCATAATGTATGGCAAATTTTGTCCACTACCACCTCAATTCCTTTTATTCAAGGTACACTGACATAACTCTAATATGACATGAGACCCTCCATGATTAGCTTTGGTGACTACGGAAGCAGCCAGATCCCAGCCCCCTGCTGAAAGGCATTTGGGCATATCCTGAGTTCATCTACATCTGACCTAAAAGTTGTCAAGTACAGGATACTCAACCTCTCAATGGGATCCATCCACACAATGGTAAGACCACTCCCCTCTCCCAGGGGGTGTCATTGCGGGTGTGCATCCAGGACCTCCCAGTGACCCGGCAGTGGGCAGAGGGATGCCACCCACGTCATTAGGACTCCCATCCGTGTCACGCCATCCCCCGGCTGACCAATTGGGTTAGCCGGGGTGTGTGTGACTGATGCTGTTTAAACTGCAGCTTGGGGGGGGGGCCTCCATTTGCTTTCTTGTCAGATCTCCCAGTCCACCCACTTTCTTTTTTAATGCTCTGCTTGACCTTGGCCTTGCTATGGACTAATGTCGGTCGCCTGGTTGTTGGGGGCTAGGCAGGAATTTTCCCACTTGCCAAACTCGCACCAGCCATTTGGTTTTCACCTACCTTGTAGCAATCGTCGCAACTCTGTGAGGTTAGGCACTGGATAAGCCTTGTTTATAGGAGGAGAGGTTGTTGCCTCCACCTGCCCCTCCTCATTAAGGGTATCCCATTAAAGGGATCCAGGGATACAGATCCTGGCCAAAGCCTGGGTGTGGGCTTGGGCCATGCCACAACCCCATCGGTGATCCTTGGGGATGCTCTTAATTGATGTATATCGTAGGGCTCCCCCTATCGGTGGTTGACCCTTCAGAGACTTCCTGCAAACGGGCAGTAAGGATATGGTCTGGCTTCACCCAAATGCCTAAGCCAAACCGCTCACAGCTATAACCAATAAAGTTGTGGCCTAATTTATCCCAATTAACCCAATATATTTTTGTCTGTGTGTTTATTTCTGAGGGAACTGCAGGGCCTGGGGCCTCACCACACCACACCACGAAAGGTGATGTGAAGACGAACACAGAGAGAGATGGCGGGTTCAGGTAAATTGCTCACTGTCACAATTCTCTCAACGTTTGTTAAACAAACAGAAACAGGGTGACCAAAGATGGGCAAGGTGAGAATTAAGCAAAGTAACTATAGAAATTGTAGGAACCGCTCATTTCATAGCCCCCTCCTGGCAAAAAGTATTTAAAAGCCATTAGATGCAAAAGTTAGTTAGCTCCAACTAGACAGAAATTACCCAGAGCTCTCTAAGACTCTGCACACTACTGCTTCCCTTTAAGGCAAAATTGTCATTCCCTGCTTCTGTAGGACTTTTAGAATAATTAGGGATTATTTTGTACTTTAATCAAAGTGCGTATGTATTGTAATTTGCTACTTGCTTAGACAGTAACTTTGCTGTCTAAATCAGCATTTTTATATATTTTGTCACTCCTATTTTATATAATAAACCAAGCTTTCTTTATCTCTTTGTGTGAGAGCTTCTTGTGGACATAAGATTAAGGGTTAACATGCATCCGTAACAAGCGCACATCATTACTCCAGCAAAAGATCCTAAACCTCTCAGCAGTGTGTATATGAACATACATGAGTGCTGGCGATGCACATGTGAGCCCAAATATACACATTGTAACAGATTCACTCTCTAAATATCCTTTATGAACAAAAAGAACCATTCATACCTAAACAAAACAGAAGGTAGACCTGCATAATGGAATAAAGTGACATCCTGCTGTCAAGCAGGCAACAACTTCTGATACTGCTCTATGGAAGCTACTGCACACATCTCCTTTTTCAACTCCAGGAGAAAGGAAATGTTCTGGCCAGCCTGAAGTACTGGTCTGCCAATAGTTGCAGGATGGCTCTACTGTCATTTCTACACCTTTAGCAAGGACATAAACTTTTAATCTTATTTTTATAGGCCCTTGAGGATGGGCAGGTAGTGGGAAACCTGAGGCACAGGTCTATTAATAGTGGTGAGGGTCATGATTATATACTATCAAATCTGAACGTCAACATTTCTAATTTCCAAGTTACAAGGGTTTCTTAAATTATTGTAATTGCTTTACACCATCATCCTTGCATCTAATACCAAACTTCGGTAGTCGAATGCCTATCCTTTTGAAAGTGAAATGCAGCTTCCCCATAAAAAGTTAGTAGGTTTTTCTTAAGTACACAGTAATATGTTAGTTTCCAAATTAAAAGATTAACCATTTTTTAAAATGGTTGTACTTGTAATTGGTAGCTTCCAGGGCATACAGAATGTGAGGTAAACAGTAAGATGGAATGCCCTCCCATCAGATGTAAAGGAAATAAACAACTATCCGATTTTTAAAAGACATGTGAAGGCAGCCCTGTATAGGGAAGTTTTTAATGTCTGATGTCTTACTGGGTTTAATTTGTTGGAAGCTGCCCAGAGTGGCTGGGGTAACCCAGTCAGGTGAGCGGCATATCTATCTATCTATCTATCTATCTATCTATCTATCTATCTATCTATCTATCTATCATCATCTGCTTTAATATGAATTTTAAAAGTTATTTCCTTTATTAAATTAGCATCATAATCCACAAACAAATTTTGCAAACTCCAAGTTTGTCCAGGCCCACTTACAGCCATTATATATTTTATTTATTTTAAAATTATACAATTCAACAATTGCATAGGGGGCTATGTCTGACTTCTAGAAAGTGTCTAGAATTTTACAAAGGTATCCATTTCTACCGTTTCTGTTCTAGATGCTAACAAGTATCTATACACATCTCAGATGTAAACTCCAATGAGTTCAATTAGACTTGTTCTTAAGTACGTAGCCTAAATAATGCATAATGTCCTCTATGAATTGCCTGACCAGGATTATACACTACTGCATATATTCCTATATTCCTGGCCTGGTTGACAAAGAGAAGAGCAGACTGCACAAGCATCTGAGATCCCAGAGGGGAGCTCGCAGCCATTTTGCTACTCCCTGGTCCTTTTCTTTGCAGCACCGTGCCAAGCTAAGACAGGAGGGGTTACCAATATATAGTGGGTTACCAATGCATAGATAATTGCCAAGAAAATCCAACCCTGTCGCATTTGATTTCAAAAGAGGAAACTTCCTCAAAACAAAGGCATTGGTTAAAAGGAAGTTGAAAGGGAAAGTCAAGAGGGTCAATCACTACAAAATGCCTGGGCTTATTCAAAACCACAATGAAAGCTCAGCAGGAACAGAAGTCTTGTCCAAGTGAGGGGAACAAAAAGGAACATCAAAGTCTTGAGGTACAACAAGGTTTCAATATTGTTTCATTTACCTTTCTGTCAGTCTCACCTGGCCATGCATAGAGTAAGCATGTAAGTGGCCCACATGAAATGAAAGTCTGACCCATTCTCATCCCGACTAGTGAAAGCCAGTTGCAAGATGGTGGGTCCTGTATTATCTGAACTTGTTCTTTTTCATTCAGGCAGCATGCCAATAGCCTCAAATCTGCAGGCAGCTATTACCCTGCCTCCAGCCTTCCTCTTTAGCTTGCTCAAAGTTACTAAAATCACACATCAATATCCTTAATCCCTGCTTTTCAAATGGTTTTCTCATCCAAATATACTCCGTATATAAAACACATAAACCTAAGGATTTTAATTACTTCATTTTGTACCCACAATACATTTCATGTTTGTGTACATTTTGGTATATTGTTTTAACAAAGAGCAAGTCTGTTATTTGCTAAAATATTTTATTTATTGTATTCACAGTTAGATTAAGGGAGAAACACTGGGAATAGAACAGGATTCAAAATGCACAAAGGCCTACTTATTATATTTAATGTTTTTAAGCAGTTGCTTAGGTATTAGTCTCTTTTCCTTTCTCCCTGGAAAAGAAGCTAAGAGAAAATCTTTAGGGGGGGGGGGAATACCTTATCTGCATTCCTTTTGCAATTCAGTATGGATGGACAACAGTATTTCCTAAATGTTTCCTATTCAGTGCTAGATATGTAATTACCTTCGGTTCATAGTCTAGACATTATTGCTTTGGTAGTATTTAAGACTCCTTGTAACATGCTTGCTGTTTTTAAGTAAGCCAGGCTAAATCTTGACCAGATAAATTAGCAAAGAATGCAATAAAAGCTGCAATAAAAAGAACTTTATCCTCCAAACCTTCAAGTTGCTGCTAAATGAGATTTCTTTGAAATGCAGATCAGTTGAACTAGATTAGTGAATTTTAGCTCCTGTCAACATCATAACAAAATACAAATACAATTGTTCACTGGCCTTATCTCCATGCTTCCATCTGCTGCCTTGTTATTTACTTTCCTTGATTTACTATGCAGATCTAAATAAGGCACATCAAGGAGGGCTTACAACACAATGGCTTCTTAAGCTTTACATCAAGGTATTTGAAACTGAAGCCCTGAAAGGGCTGCCATCAAAGACATATCTCTAATGAACTTCCATATCAGAGAAGGTTTGGTATTTAATACTGCTGTGAAAAGAAAAAGCTACAAATCAGAATGGCCTATGAAGGAAAATGCCTGCAAATCTTGATGAGATTAACACCTACCAGAATTAATAACCCAATAAAAATGGTATCTGGTTGCTCGAAGAGTTAAACGTCCAACCCTTGGACAAATAATGCTTTGTGTCAGAATGTCAAAAATAAATCTGTTGACAAGGTTAAAAGGTAAGATTCCCCTCCTTTCTCCAACAAAAGCTCTAAATGCAGCTTTTTTCTCTTTTTTTGCTTATTCCATTAAGATGCACACTGTTGACAAACCAGAGCTCGGATAATTAACACCATCAACAGTATTACCATAATACTTCCTGTGCCATCAGAATCTTACAGTATCTGGGGTGGGGAGGGAACATCAACAACTTAAGCCAAAAGGACAGCATTTATTATTTGTTCATCTATTTTTAAAAAAACATTTCCACCTTCTCCTCCATGGCAAACTATTGCAGTTTGGAGCTAAGAAGGGGGGGGGCACCCTGTCAATCTGTTTATAAATAAATACTGGAGTGTCATTTCTATATAACCCTGTAATAATCCCATTCACAAAACACACATATACAAAATGCATTTTTAAAAAAGGGAGACAAGTTGGCTTTTACTCTGCTTTAGTTCCCTACCTACTTTTTCTAAATACAATCCTGCAAAGATTTAAGTAGTTTGAAATAATTTAGACATGGACACGCACTCACTTTTGCAGCAAACTGTCAGTTTGCTTTTACTAAGCATCCCAGCCTACAAACAAATCACACTTTCACCACCACCACCTCTTTTCTTAAAGAAACCATTTCAATCATTTATGTCCTTCTATAACAAGAGAAGATCCCACAAGCATGTTCTGTACTACGGATCAATCAGCTCCAAACCAAAGTAGACGTGTTACAGCTCTTGTGCCTGGGAATCACGCTGGAGGCTCACCAGATGATGAAAACTGAAGTATGCTGTGTATGGCTGCCCCACATGGCATCCATTAGCTTCTGGGCATGTCAAACTTCACAACTATCCTACAGTCAATGACAGCAGACAGCAAACACCTTCCCTTTTCTTCTTGCCTCCAAACATATACTTGACTCTCTACCCTTCTTCAAGATTACAGGCAGTCTTCCAGAAACAAAGTCCCAAAACAGAAGCAGTATCCCATGGCTATATGCTACTGAAATCACATTAGTCTTTTTTTGTTGCTAAATTTCATTTCGTATGGTCCATGCTGCAGACTTCTTTACCAACACAAGAGACCACTTGCTTAATGAAATGTCAAAACAACAGATTTGCATATGCAAAAGCAGGTGCTGTAACAGGTTTGACTACTCCTGACCTGAAGCATGTAAAAGAGGTTCATGAGCAACAGCTCTCCCCGAGGTATTAGGGCTGTGATGGGCAGTCAAAACCTTGCCATCTGTAGTCCTGTTGCTCAGAAATGACAACCTGAATTAAATATTGGTCACCAGATCTTGTATAACTAATCATCGCAGCATCTTCATCCATATGTTAAATTCCCAGGATGGAAAAAGAAAACGTTCTCGAAATGGAATATCCACCAAAATACATGAAATATGTAGAAGACAATAAAAATGCTTCCTGCAAATAATTTCAGGGTGATTGTAATAAGAATTTATATAAATTGCAATAATTTTATGATATTATTCATAATACACAAGGGCTGGTACACTTCATTAGACTCCTTACTTCCCTACAGACCAGCCTAGTCTTCGAGACTCTTAATAATGCCACATTAGCTGATGTTGCAAAATGCAGCAGCAGGTGAGAGGGCCTTCTCTGTAAAGCAGCCAGGTGTGGAATGCCCTCTCCTCACAGACTCAGTTGACATCAACCATGATGGATTTTATACGTCTTGTAAATACATATTTACTTACTCGGGAGTTTGATTAAGGGTTTTTTTCCTGCTCTCATAGTGCTGCGATATAGCTCCTAATGTACTGTTACAGTGGTTTGGTTGTTTATTCTATATTGTTATGCCATATACTGCTCTGAGATTGATTTTTAATGGTGAGTTATGAATCATTTAAAAAATAACAAAGCTGTTAATGAATGGTCAAAATGTTGTGTGGCACAGAAAGTTTCAATACACATTTGGTAATTTTGTCACCATATCAATTCCCCCCACCCACCCCAAAAGACGTAAATTAGTTTGGTAAAATCTTGAATTCACACTTGCCTTATTGTAACATTGCCTCAGCACATTGTTTTGTTTGGGGCAAGTTGACCTATTCAATTACACTAAAGTTCACAGTTGTTCATGCGTGTGAACTCACACCAAGGTGTATGTGCAGCAGGAAACTTTCAGGAACATGCAAAGATGCCATTACACTGAAAAGCCCCCTTACTGCTGCTTTTTCAGGGCATGCATTTGTAATTATTAGATCACAGATTTACAGCAGAAAGTTAACACATCTGGGAAAGTAGAAGCAAATCCATAGTCTTTGGCGTGTTACAGGCCAGGGTGGTGTAGTGATTAGACTGTTGGGTTTTGATCAGGGACCTGTGTATTTAAATTCCCAATCAGTCATAAAGCTCATTAGGTGAGCTTGGGGCTGTTACTTTCTCTAAGCATGGTCTACCTCAATAAAGTGGGAATCCCACCATGACTCAAGGGGTGAGGTACAAAAGTTGTTGACGATGACAGTAATAATGATGATAATGATGGTAATAGTTTATGATCCAACAAGCCAGATGAAATAACAAAATAACTATAAAATAAATAACTAAAACTAAACATATTAATACTTTTGCTCTACACATGGTTGAACTAAATTTCTATTTTGCCTCGCAGAATCCATCTTTTTTAAAATCTATTTATTCCTACCATGCTCATAATCAGATTCACTCTTAAAGACACTCATCATTCAAAGTGTAAGCAAATCTCAATCATGCGTAAAACAGTTATTTATTAATCCATACACTTACGGTCATTTTCAGCAGGTTGGTGGTCTAATCATAAAAACACATTATTATTAGCACTTATATGAATGTCATCAATATATGCAATAGGACCCAGTGCCAAGGTACTCATAATGTAACACTGGACAAAAGGAGAGGGAAACAAATATTCAGTTCAGTTGCAATACTCAGATTGGCTTTCAATAGGGAAAAGGATTAAAAGGTTGAGAGCTGGGCTGATTTTCACAGTGTGCTAAGTGGGCAGGTGGGGGTCTATGCGCAAAGACCCAAGCTCCTTGCTTCCAACATCTCCCCCAATGCATGGATGGTGAAGGGCAGGCACATCTTGCACACCTCTGATCTCCTCCATACTATTACAACCATACTGAGAAGAACACCTGGAGAGGTATTCTATTGCCTTCAAATTATCAATTCAACTGTGTTCAAAGAGCATTGAAAAACTACAAGTGGTACAGTATGCAGTGGCCAGATTATTAACTAGGAATGACCCATGTTAAAAGTTCACCACTACAGTGGATGTTCGGGTCGCAAACATGATCTGTGCGGGAAGCACGTTCGCAACCCGCAGCGCTGTGTCTGCACAGGTCTCGATTTGACGCTTCTGCGCATGTGCTGAAACCCGGAAGTAGCCCATTCCAGTACTTCCAGGTTCGGCACGGTGCGCAACCCAAAATCGTGCAACCTGAAGCGTCTGTAACCCGAGGTATGACACTATCCGCCTGACTGACTCAAGGTTCAATTTAAAAGTGCTGGTTTTATCCTTTAAAGCTCTACATACCCTGGGATATTTTCATCTAAAGTAGGGGTCACCAATGAGCTCACAGAGGCATTCTCTGGCAATCACAAAGTCCCCTCCCCATGCTGGAAGTAGGCTTGAAAGAAGTGTTCTGTTGTACCCAAGTGCAGTGTGTTTAGTTGTGGTGTTAACAGCGGTTTCTCTGGTTTGCCAATGTGACCACAGGTCCCAAAAGGTTGGTGACCCCTCCTATATTAGCCAGACTACCATTTAATTTACGTAGTAAGAGGCGACTGTTCATTCTGCCCTGCTCTAAGTGGACAGAAAAAAGAGTAGGCTATTGCCCCATAATGTTTATCAGCAGTGATAGTTCAGGTCTCCAGCCCACCATACCTTTTAAACCATATGGGCTCAGATCTGAACACTTCTACATAATTACTTTTATAGACTAGGCTTGAATACATCGATCCCATCAGTCCATGACATAAATAGGTCAGAGCATCTTTACGTACAAACCTATTTACATTATATATTACAAATTATCACTTCTGAAAACGCAACCATATATTTACTTTTCTCTGATCTGAAAGCATGAACCTGACCCTTAGCGAACAGTGACTTGCTTTGGAGCTATGCTAGCAGAAGGTAGCAACATATGCCCCAAGCCCCAAGTTGGATGCTCTTTCTACAGTCCAATGTGCTTGTCAAAAGATGTTAGAATCATAAATCCACTTTGTCTAGAAATACTTCATTACTCTACAAGGAAAAATATTTTCTTTTTCCCTTGTACAAACAAAGACGTAAAGCATCTTCATCCAAATTTGATTTACGTATAGAAATAAGTGACAGAATTTTAAAATGCAATCTACTTGGCTTAATATCAAATTCTGATTGCTATCGTTTATACTATATTTGATACACCATTATATAGTTTTTTTATTTAAAACAACAACAAAGTAAGGCACACGACCACTGCCAAAATAATTCCCCTCTCCTATGCTCACTAATAAAAAGCTAAACCTGTTGTAGTTATTAGTATTATTACAAATAACTTAATATACTACTTAGGCTTTGGTGCATTTCTTCTTCCAAAAAGAAATATTTAAATTATACATTAGGAAGCACCTCTCCATCAGAAACACTTCTGGAGTGAAAACCCAATTACCATCTCTGTCAGTGAAGCAGGTTTCCCACAGACATGCTGGTATCAAAAGCAAGCCAGGAATGTGTCTTTGTATACCAACAGGTCACATACACACTGGTGTGTGGCCAGGGTGTATATATTTTGGTGATAAGCAAAGTAACAGAGTAGCTTACAGCTAGGAAGTTAACTCCTCTTCTAGGTGATTGATAGCTTCTTTGTAAAGACTATATTCAAAAGAACTTTACTTTCATAAACATATACTGTAACTGAGAATATATTTACAACAGCATGCTTATTCAAAGAAGGGTACATTCTCACTTGAATTGTAGATCTCACTCAGGCCTTACAGTTTCTTATGAACGGTTTTTACTTTCACCTCAGCAGTATTCTTCTCTCTGTTCCTTACAAGAGCTCCTGAACAGGTTTCTCCCTATTAACTTTTAAGGGATCTTCCTCTGTCTGTCTCACTTCAGACAGATCACACTGACACACACAGTAGCATCCTGAGAAACCTCTCTCAGCAGCCATTCTCCCTCACAGATAGAGAGAAGCAGAAAGACAGTTACAAAACAAGTTACTGGAATAACGGTCACAACAGAATGGAATGCCTCGCTCACGTGACTCACAGACATCCAATCGCATGAGAGCTACTGACAAAGGGGGTGGGGAACCATGTTAAAAGTACACAGTAATTTAACATAAGCAAACATTCCCATTTCAGGAAATTAAACCATTATCCTTAACACACACACACCACTTAAGATATGCTGGGGAATCTTGCATCGTATTTTAATTTTCCCAGAATCATCCCTGCCCATCCCAGAATTGGCAGTCACAAACGGTTATGTATGTGTGCCGCCGTCTAACTGTTGGTAGCATGGCACTAGGTCTCTGTCGGCTAGGTCTGGGAGTTAGGACGTAGCCAAACCAACACAGCAACTTCTCTTCTTGAGACAGGTGCTGCCAGACTAGATTATATGGGTAGCTAAGGTGATGGTTCTCCTCTGAACTGCAGCAATGTAAGGCATGGGTAGGCAAACTAGGGTCCGCGGGCCAGATCAGGCGCAATTCCCTTCTGGATTTGGCCCATGGACGGTTCGGAAATCGCTGCATGGATCACCAGTGCACACATTCTTTCCCGCTCCCTCCTCCTCCCTCACACGGCGGCAGTGCCTCCTCCCTCCTGGCTTCTCCCTGCCCTACCTAGAGGAGGAAAGGGGCTAGGGCTTTGTTGGTGACAGCAGCAGCAGCGCTCAAGCGGCCTCCATTTTAAGCAACCCCTCTCCGGAGCTTTTTCACACGTCACTCATCATCCCTACGCCACCACCGCCAGCCCCTGCCGCTTGCAAGACACAGGTAAGCAGCCACCGGGGCTCATGGTACTTTTGCATCATCCCCCCCCATAGTCCGCCCCCCCCACAAGGTCTGAGGGACAGTGGACTGGCCCCCTGCTGAAAAAGTTTGCTAACCCCTGGTCTAGGGAGACCCACCATGGTCCCTTTGTGGAATGAAGCAAAGCATTTAAGAAGTGCCCAGGGCAGAAGGGAGCATGCAAGCACGGGTTTCATTCCAGTACCACCAAGCCCTGGTTTGGCCTAGCACAAGAACAAACCCATTGCCTACATAAAAGCACAAAACTGAAACACTGGTTCTAGATTAGAACACCTCTTCTGCACATTTCTAAAGGCAGAGGCAACTAAAAAGTAAGGATGATCCTACACGTGGGAGCTACAACTATAATCCTGACATTTTTTTAAAGTCATGTATAGTATCTTTTTAATACAATCTAATATGGGTTCTACTACAGATTTCAATGGTTGTGATAATAATATCCCTGTTCCTCTGCCAATATATGCACACTTGGCATGTTTGTCTGTGTGTGCCTGTCTGTTTATCAGGTTCAGCATCATCTTGCATGTGAATACATTCAGATGTGTGTACAAAACACACTTTAAATTCAGCTAAATGTGTATTCATTGTGGGATTGTGGCAGCTCTGAAAAGGCAGCAGCAATATATTGTGTAAATATATAAAAAAAAGACCTGCCTGCAAAACTCTCAATTGTAATAATTGTTCATTCTGGCTCATCATAGTATCTAGGGAGGAGTAATAATAAAAATGAACATTCTCTTACACCATCTGCACTCAAGCTACAAACACTATTAGGAATATTTTCAAACATTTATAGTTAAGTTTTAAACGCTACAGCATTACATTTGCTCATAAATTTACAGTGTGTGCATATTTGTGTCATTTTCCTAGCATTTAACACCTCGGTTCTTCAAATTGAAGAACTGTAGGGTGCTTGCACGAAGGTTAAATAACTGAGGCACAAGTAACACATGACTTCATTTTGCAGTTTGCTAGATGTTTGCCTGTGCATTTCAAACCCTTTCAGTGGGAGTCACAGCTAAGAGGAAGGCCAAGTGGCTGTGAAAAGTGGCTGAAACATTCCAGGGACTGTCTATGCTTCCCAATCTGTATTTTTCTACAGGGGAGATGACCACTGAGAAGGGGAGTGAATTCGAATTCTGCTGGAGAACAAAAAAGGTTCAAAAGCTCCCCATTTGCCTTCTCCTATAAAGAGAGCTGAGAGGAACATGAAGAGGGATATATCCTGGTACTCAGGCTTGCCTAAGAACCTTCTTCATCCAGCCATGCTCCAATCTGAGGGTCAGTTAATAAAGTTTTTCCTCTACAACCAAGAAACATTGAACTCTCCATTCCACAGTGAAACGCAAACTGAAATGAAACTGCACGTGGATGCAATCTCCATGGGGACCTTGCTGCAGCTGTAGTAATGTACTGGCTAGTTAACACACCCTTTTCTTCATGAGTATGAGCCCAGTCACAGGTTAGGACAGATTACACGGAACTGGGAATTACTTTGTAAATCAACCCTACGGCCACAAGATTTTGTAATAAAACTCAAGTTAATTTCTACAGGCACAGATCTGCAAAAAAAAACCAAAAAACTGCAGACTGCGTAATTTACTCCTAACTTTTTGGTAACATTCTCCCGCACCCCCTCCACTTTTTCTTTTACAGCTTAATATTTAAAATCTAAAACAATTTTGTATTGAAATGTAAAGCCTTGGGTGGGGGGATACTGCAGAGAGACAGAAGGGTCAGGGCAATGGGTGGAAGCTTCCCTTATTTTAGACCTGCTTCAGTATTTGTCTGCAATATCATTTGACGGATTGCATGTATGAGTTTGAAAATGACATATTATTTCATCCTTACTTTCAACTGAATGTACCTTTTGATAGGCATTTCCATCCAAGTGCACATCATATGCACATTTTACTACAAGCAATGCAGTCCACACTAATTTTCAGGCATGCAACTCTTTTCTACAGAGATTAGGTAAGTAGCTCCATGGAAGCTACTAGAGTTGGGCATGTATCCAAACCTATTCATCTGCAAGGCATGTACAAACTATGCTTGGCCACAAATTAGAGAGTAACTAATTAAGCAAAATACACAACTTGGGGAGTAGGAGGAGGTTCTGACACAGGACTCATGCTCTTAGCTCCTAGTCAATAGCTTCATGTACGTGTGAACTTAAAAACTGACCTAGATATACATGCATTTGAGATTCCTTTACTACTCTTGTGCATGAAGAAAACAGCCAAAGGTAACACATGAAGCAGCACTGTGATGGTTTGTGGCATCCACTTAAAACACTGAACACTGAGGTGCTAGCTGTCACATGCATAAATCAGTGAACTCCTTTTACACCTGATGCATTTATGAATTATCTTTTAATCCATTGTAAGACAAGGTTAGGGGACGCGGGTGGCGCTGTGGGTTAAACCACAGAGCCTAGGACTTGCTGATCAGAAGGTTGGCGGTTCGAATCCCCACGACGGGGTGAGCTCCCGTTGTTCGGTCCCTGCTCCTGCCAACCTAGCAGTTCAAAAGCATATCAAAGTGCAAGTTGATAAATAGGTACCGCTCCGTCGAGAAGGTAAACGGCGTTTCCGTGCGCTGCTCTGGTTCACCAGAAGCAGCTTAGTCATGCTGGCCACATGACCCGGAAGCTGTACGCCAGCTCCCTTGGCCAATAAAGCGAGATGAACGCCGCAACCCCAGAGTCGGCCACGACTGGACCTAATGGTCAGGGGTCCCTTTACCTTTTTAAGACAAGGTTAAAGTGTCTACTTATATCTTTAGCAAATAGCTACCAAGTTCTGAATGGCAGAAAAAGATGTTTTTCAGACAAACTGTAGGCCCTACGGAAGGCATTTTACTACTCACTACCCCAGCGCTAATGCATTTGCAGGCACACATTGGTGCGTACCTGTGCATCCTAGGCCCTCACAGCCTCTCTAAAACTGATTTGCGTTTTATAGTTCTGTCATGAATGCTACCTGCTAGACATGGGAAGAACAGAAATTTGCAGAGGGTTTTTTTTAAAAAAGCTTTTATAGAAGCCAATCATCCAAAGGAATGGATAAACTGCTTTTCCATTGGTTTGTTGATTCAACTTTCACAAAGCACTTCAGGCTACGAGCACGCTCCTTTCCTGTCCACAGTTGCTGCAGCCACAGTGGATTATGGCCAATGATACTAAACTTTAAAACACACTGCACTTATAACAGTTAACTGTTATTAAGAGCTGGGCAATTACATAATTTTGCAAATATAAAAACATCATTCACCCCCTCCAAATTTCAACCTGTGTTTTTAAATAAATGTTTTATTGGTTTTGTTTACTACTAATAAGTTTGTAAGATTTTCTCACACACACTTACCTTGTATCTGTTTTTATGTGTTGTGAATGCTGCACAACCTTGTTGTGGTTTTTCACTGCTACTGGTTTTTCACTGCTTAGACATGCAGGTTCATACAGTACTGTTCAACAGAGATTACAGCTGTCTATCTACACAGGACCTACCATGGCATCAGCATATTTTATTACCATAAATCCTATTCTTTCATGCTCTCAAAGACCCTCATTCCTAGGTAAGTTCAATCTGCAACAGCAAGGCAATTAATAAGAAAAAGCTTCAAAAGGTCTATGGGTAGCATTCAGATAGGAAAGGTTTACAGTCTGCTATTTTAAAATGTTCTCTCTATTTTTCCTATTTATTTCTTTATGAGAATGTTTCCAAACTTGTCATAACATGACTAGCACCACTAGAAATATACCACTACAGAAACTTTAGAAATATTAGCAAGTTGTTCTTAGAGAGCATGGGGTCACTTGTATGCAGTCTGGCCCTGTTGTGGTTGTCCTATAAACAAATGGAATTATTTAATAAAAATATTGCCATGGACTGTAATGTCAAACCTAATCTAAATTTGGTCTTCAAATTACTAGTTCATCATTATCATTCTTTAGCAGGCCAACCTAAAAAAACACATGCTTCTGAAATTAATGGGTCTTAAAAAGTGCTTAACTGTTGCTCAAATGTGGCCTTAACGTCCAGCTGAAAATGTTATGTAATGCAGTAATTTACTAAATCTGCATTCAAAATCATAGCTATTTCAATTGCTTTTTTCTGGAATGGGGAGAAAGTCCACAAGTTTATCTTAAATTTGGGAGTGTTTCTATAGGTTCAGAAACTATAAACTTAATGTGTAATACCCACGTCAAATGTGAATGCTAGCACATCACTGATGTCATGTGCACTGATGTCATTCTGCAAACTGTATTTTGCTGCTGCTGTAATAACAAAAACTCAGCTAGATCAGATTTCATGAATAATTAAACAAAATAAGTATGATTTAGGGTAATTCTTTTTAATTGCAGGTGATCCTAATGAGCTCCACAGATTTCCTCTCAGGATCAGTATAGTTTGTGGAACTGCCTAGAAGAATCTGAGATCCTCTCTCTAAAAGGATGAATGTCTCATCAAAACATCTTATCAAAAAGCCATTGTGTTTTGTTAAGAACTTTAGGGAGATTATGCATATTAGGGGAGAGGTAGTTAAAAAAAGGAATCACTAATTCACTCAGTACTATATAAACTATTTTCTTAATTTCTTAATAAATGAGCACAGATTAGTGTTCTTCCTTGAAATTTAGAAGACGGGCAAACAATATGTTTAAAGTAAAACCTAAATTAACATGCGAGGGTAAAAAAAACCTAGTTGATCCAAAATTTTCCCACTGATGTTATTATTTCAAAGTAATATTGCGAAGCACAAAGGGGAAATAAGTCTTCACAAAAAATGCATACAACCTTCAGTACTCAAGAGCTACCAAGGTATCTAGAATGAAGCCTTTTAGTTGTTGATGAAATTATTTTTTAAAAACCTTTAATACAAACCTGTCAGATCTCTTTCTACAGTATTAGAACAGTACTCAAGTTACATCAAAATCTTTCTTATCCTTTCTTACGCATTTAAAGGTATTTCAAATAGGTTTTAAAAAATATTTTTGAAACTGTAATTTTTGAAACTGTAATTTAAATTTATAATTTTTAAAAATCAGCCTTAAAACCTTTCCAGCTATCTAGAGAAAACAAAATCTCTCTTTAGACTACAGTCATAATCTAGTCTGTTAATATTTACCCAATTGACAAAAAAAAAGTCATACAAAAAAGTGTGATCAAAAGTAGGCCTTTTCTCTTGTCCGTCTGCTAACAGCATATTCTGCTGTTCCCTTGCTCTTTTACCCGTTTTGTTCCCATCCTTTAACGCTACAACCATATATGTTGTACATTAACATCAAGCTGGGTGGAAACAAAAAGCCAAAAAGAGATAGGCAAGGGATCTGGAAGACAACACTGCTGTCACTAGTGGTCAAATTGCTTAGTTTACTTATGACTTGGGAGTATACCAGTGTGTGACCTTCCTCTCCTCCCATGACTGCAGGTTTGGCAAGGCTAAATCTGCCTCCTAGCACTGTCAACACTTAGCAATGCTACCCTATGTCTGTTCTCCATGCCCTTTCCTCCCATCTGCTCCAAAGCCCATCCACGAGTATCTATCATTTGCCTGTGAGTTATGAATGCCTTACAAAAGGGTATTTACAAAGGCAAAGTTGTTATCATCTGAAACAGAAGCACCAATAGCTCAAGAACGGCTGTAATTTCTACATGTAGAAATCACCTTAAAAATTTAAAATACACTAAATGAAATGTTATTTTGTTTTTCCAGAGAGAGATTGTGTGTGTCTGTGTGTGTACATGTACCAGAAATATTGCTTTTCAAAAACTGACTACATTTAAGCAATTGTAATAACTTTTATGAGAAGCTGGTACACACGTGGAACAAGTTAAGTAGATTTCAAAAGGTCACAGCACTGAGTACATTTGGTAACGAATACATGGCAATTTAGCAGTTATTCAAAGATTAACTTGGAAAAATAAAAACAAACTGCAATTCAATCTGCACAAACACACAGACACAAACCCTGAATTGATACTGTGGCATGAATTCACCTGTACTGTAAGCAGAGATGGTCAAGTTCAATTAATTAGAACACATGAGCTCAGAAAGCTGTGATCACTGCTGTTTTAAATTAGCATGTGCAGTATGAATTAAGCATTTTCATAATTGCTTAGAAAGCAAGATGAATTAGGTGTAAAGGAGAAAACTGACATATCTTTGATGAAAAGCCAGTTTCCAAAACCTTTATAGTATATTGTATCAGTCCACATTTTTCTCAATTTTGCCTACTGTGTTATTTTTCTTCTTCTAAATAGGTATGATGTATTTAATGGTTTATGTTGCAATGCGATGGTTGCATCCGTAGGCTGAAGCATGCTTTGCTCTGACACATTCCTTTCCTTCCAACTGGGAAGACACACCATGGTTCATACGAGAGGAAAGTTCCTAACGGAATAGGCTTATAATAATTTTTGTGTGATTTTCTTTTTTTAAAAAATTAACCCTTCCCAACCTTGCGGGAAAGCAGCCTGTTCCCTCACTGGCTGAATAGAATAGCAAGTTAGTGAATAACCTGAGATGTTTCTTCCTTGAAAACAAGACTGCAATCTCAGAGCTGGAGTGACTGCAAAATAAGTGGGGGAATCCCATAGGTTTGGTTAGCCTTCAGGCACCCAAAGAGAGGCAATCTGGGATGTGCTGAGACTAGCAGGAGTCTTCAAGCCTCTAGCATAGGGTGTGGTGGTGAAGTAAAGGGAATATTGCAGCTGCCTCCATCCCCAGCCCTGAAACAAGATGGCATTACCTGAACAAGGAAGAGGACTATCATGAAAGTAGCAGCCCCAACTGACTCATTCAGTTACAATAATTAGCACATTTTCACCTAGAATAGTTTATCCCACCCCCAAACCAGTGCATTCTCCCAGAGGCCCCATGAAACCTTTCCTATCATGAAGCTCTTTACTTTTTCCCTACTGTACTTAACACTGCTGTTGCCTTGCAACAGATCTGCCTTCCGGGTTCGGCACAATGCACAAATGCTCGATCGCAAACATTTTGAACACACATAAATGGGAGGCTGCCTGTATATGTATTGCCTCGGTGATTAAGAATGTGTATGAATCACATACTTTTCAAGATAAAAGTGAGCAGCAACCAAGAAACAATCAGGCCACCAATGACATGTACAGCTTGCAACACGTACGGTATTTATTTTGTATACATGTGTGCAAATTCAACAAGAAGTGTTACCCTGGCTCAGTTTAGGATTATGGCTAAACAAAAGTGCTGTAGGTTGCATGTTTCCTTTATCCTGCTGTGTACCAATTCCAATGTGGACTCCACAGTGTTATGGTTACCAAAAATCAGAAAGTCTGAATCAGGAAAACCAGGGCTATTTTAAGCCAGAAAGTCGGGAAGGGAATTGGGGCCAGAAGAGGATGGAAGGAGGGAGAGGACAAGCCCACAACATATTCCCAGTGGCCAAATCAGTTTAACTATGAACATCAAATAACATGTCTACTCAGAAGTAAGTCCTATTGAATTCAATACGCAGAGTTAAAAAAGCGGCATTAGTTGAGTGAGGGAACAGAATTACATAGATTTTTAGACTTTGTAAAAAAAAAAAGTGGGAAGAATAGTTCTCTAGAGACATTTTTTTTACCACAAATGTCTGCTTTAAAAGACATTTTAAAGTATTTGAGATGGGCTTCTCACCAAAAATGGGCTTTTCTGTTTTAAAAGTCAATTGTTAACAATACATATTCCATATGTACTGAGTAGCTTTGAGAGAGATGTCATTATTACACAACTTTTCTGTTCTCTTAGGAGATAGGGTTTCTCATGACCTCACACCTAGACTTTTTTCTTTCCAAGGATCAGAACCTACATTTTATTACACAGATGCCACAAAACAGAATAACAAATTTGTGAAAGATGTCCAAACAGGCCCCTAGCAAACAAGCTGTTAATTACAAATATGACAAACTCATTATGTGGACCTATTCCACCATCTGGGGTAACGATCAACAACACAACAGCAAGGAAAATAGTTCAAATTAGGAAATCATAACTAATTCATGTGGGCATGACAAAAAGAGAGAGATTCTCCCAGGACTCCGGAAGATTAAAGTTACCTGCCTGCCTTAAGTTTAATACTTAAGAGTTAAATACTTTGTGAAAGCAAATACACAGTATGCCGATAGCATTTTGCAGTGAAGCCATTTATGACAGCCTATTACAGGAGTGTATAAGATTAATATCGATAGAGCAGTAATTGCTCACGTGTATCTCCTTACAGTAGCACACCAATACACATGAAAGTGCACATATATAATGCACATATACAACCCTCAAACTTCTTGTTTTGGCGAGATTTTGTCTCGCAGCAATGCAGTATTTAGAAAGCAGGAACAAGTGTAAGACCACCTATATGCCAAGGGTTGTCAAACTTTTTGGACCTGCAGGCACGATTTGAACGAAGAGGAAGTGCTATAGGCAGCCATCACAAAATAGCTGTCATGGGGATGTGGCATTAAAAAAATTAGAGAACAGTCAGCGCTGCTCCCCACTTCCATGAACAACCTCATGCTTGTCATGGCAAGACACTTGTGTCCTGCTGGTCCCAACTGTGCAGATTGCAAAACCGTGATCACACAGCATGATGATGTTACTGTGTGTCAACAACAGGAAGCATTCCCCAGTCCAAGAAAAGACGAAAGGTGCATACTATATGCAGACACTGATCACAGACACACATGTATCTGTGTCTCTCTCTCCAAAGCGTGCATGCGTGCATACACAAACACACTCCCCCCCATCTTGCATACATTTAGGAAAGCTCACAATGGGGGAAGACAGTGCCTCTCATTTGGGGAGTGGGGGAGCGGAATCAAAAATCAAATCCAAAAAATACATGATGGCCCCCGGGCTATATACCATTCCCAGCCACATAGGGAAATTCTACATCTATCTAGGAAGGACACAAACTTCTCTTATTGATGCTTCAGATTTGGCGCTAAATCGCTAAAAGGCAGTATACCATTTTGTTTAATATGCTTCTCTCTCCGGGATAATGATTTGTTTAAAGAATGATTTTATTTTCATTTGTATATTATAAACATGTTATGTTTTCCTGAACACTATTAGCTGGATACCTTGCTTTATTCCTGCTTTTGGGTAGAGTATTCTTTGTTCAAATTACTACATTTCTGCATCAATTGACAGGCAGCCTAAACATATTTCACAATTATTTTGGCTTAATGCATTCAGTCTCCAATATTACTCTACTGCAAACAAGAGTCTACAGAAGTATACTACGCTGTTTTATTTTCTGAAACGTATCGGTGAATACATAAACCAAAACATTTGTTTTCTAAAACTGATGACTTTCCCCCAGATTATAGTACATTTGTAAACATCAAGATGATTCGATGGTTTTGCACTCTCTTGTTATGTATGAACATCACTTGTATGAAAAAGCTTCCTGCACACATTGTATCATGGGCATAAACAACTTGAGAAAAGTAATGATGAAGGATTGCCATAAATAAGCAGTATTGCAATCAAGTCATGAACTAATGCTAATTAGTGCATTATTTGGTGGGGTTGGGAGCTCTGTTCACTTTAAAAATTAAAAAAACAACCCAGAGCTAAGATGGGAGAAAGTCAAAGACAAGAGTAAATGAACAGCAGACAAGAGAAGAGACCTTAAAAGAATTAATAGAAAGCTTGGGTAAACAATATCTATTGGAAAATAGAATTCTATCTTTTCAAGTCATATGGAGAAATCTGAGGAAACGAATTAGTTAAGCTGGCAAAGCTTAAGTGCAACAGACCTGAACATGTATAAATATAAATGGACAAGAAATCTCTCCAGACGTATTTTTTTTTATTTCAAATTGTATCCCATCCTCATTTCAACCTATTTCAAAGGAGATTAAAATATAATGTCGTGAATCAAATTAATTATCCTTATTGTTTAAATTCTAGCCACCAGGTGCCTGCTCAAAATGACTATAGTGTAAACAGCAGCTCTGGAATTATTTACAAGAGGTTCTGGATTTGACAACTCCCCCAAGAGCAAGAGTCCTTATAACTGTTGAGCTGTAGGAACTCTTCAAAGAGGATATATCTTCCTCATTCTAAAAGAAACAGAAATCCAAAATGCTGCGGCACAGGGAACCCAAGATGTTTAAGGATTTAGAATTTTAGTATAAGGTCACTTCATTCAGAGCTACCTACAGCCTGTGAGGAATCACCTGGGTACAGAACATTACCACAGACAAGTCTTGAGGTTACAAATGCAAAAACTGCATTTACCACTTTCAGATTCAAAAAGTGAGCCTGGGGGAAAATCGCCTTCCATATTGCCATCATTTGATGACCTTACTGTAGTCACAGATCCAGGAGAAAACAAAGGTTGGACATATCTATTGCCCGGGAAGGCAGCCACTATGAATGGGAGACAGGACACTCTTAGTTCAGTATTATGGTGATTCATCTACAACCTGCTATCCTGCACCTACTCAATTCTGAACTGAAATCAGAAGAGAAGGAAAAACAAAACTGTGTGACACAGATTCAATGAGTGAGAGGGCACAAGTGATCAACTAGTTTGATTCCTTTGTTAACAAAAGATACCCTATTCACAGCTGGCCATGTCACTGTACTCCAAAAATCAGGTTAATCTTAACTTGGGTTAGTGGAAACAAGCCATCTTTAATCTATAAAATCCATGAACCTGGCTTGTTTTCACTAACCATGGTTAAATTAACCATAGTTCTGGGATTGCATGAAACCCAAGTATGACTGGGTTCATTTTCACTAAACCGTGTTTTAGCATTATGACTGAATAGTCAATACACCTTATAAGACATGGGTTGGGGGGGAAATAGATCAGAATTTACTAGTAGATTTCAGAGTGATTAGCAAAGGTTCTAAGTTCCAGTTATTTAACAACAACAAAAACACTTTCCCCCATATAATTAATTTGCTGAAATGAGGAAAGCTAAGCAGGAGTGGTGGACCTGTATGGGAAAGGATTGTGAGCTCAACTGAGTTCTAGCACTGAAAACAAATGCCTAGGTTTACAATGTTTTCAGAGTATCCTGTTCTGTGTATGTTGTTTGCACCTGACTTTGTTTGGTAGATCTTCAGATTCCAGTGAAAAACAAGCCTGCAGTTTGCTCGCCTATTATAAACAATAAAACACTCAAAAACTAGTAAAAAAAGAAAAGAAAAGAAAAGCAGAGTATTTATAAAACAAGCAAACAGGACCACTGATATTACTTTAAAGCTCAGGGATAGCCTGGCACTTACATGACAGTGGTGCTACTGGGCAGCTTCCTTGGGGAAGTAATTCTAAAGACTGGGTGCCACTACAGAAAAGGCCCTTATCATTTATTTTCAAAATTTGTTATTTAAAGCAATATCCAAAACAAAAAAGCCTCACCATTAATGCATTGTGTCTCATAAATCAAACTCTAAACTGCAAAATGAATAGACTTTTGCACTGATGTGGATAATTAAACCGCAAAAGCTTCACAGACTTAAGAAACAAAATGCAGTCTTTTATCAAAAGCAGTCATTCTATCTCAGCCTGACAGTTAACAGCATATGATCTAGTAAACAAATACTTTCACACAGTACAAAAGTGCCATTAAAGGCCAAAACTGTCAACACAAATTCCATTCTTACAAGAGGGGGGAAAATATAAACTGTTGATCACCTCTGGTTGCCTTAACTAGCATGGAGGTTGTCATGGAAACATTTCTGCGAAGTTCACAGTGATGAAACACAAACACTTCCAGTTTAATTGCTATTAGGTTTAGCATACCACAGTTTATTTATACTCAAAGCGCATTATGATAAAATGCAGTAGAGAGTAGAAGCCCCTGATGATCTACCATAACAAATCCAAGGATGAGATTTCAAAAGGAACAAACAAGGAAAAATAAAAATACAAGAAAATTCAAAAACTTTTATAACACAACTGTCTCTTAAGCTACTTAGTCTTTTTGCCAGCATGTAGTTTTTTGAACAAAAACAAAGTCCTTAAAGTAAGAAAATATATTGATAATATTCATTAACTGGACATATACATGAGTCCAATTAAATGACTATGCCCTATCTAAATTATGCCTAACTTTAATTCAGTGAATTTTGTGTAGTCTCTTTTTAGCATCATTGTGACACCATTAAGCAGGACTCAAAGTATGGAAGTTAACTGCTAAACTAGATCCAGTTTTTTTGTATTAATATAGTAAAATTTCCATCCTGCCCTAGTTGTCTTAAGTGTAAAAACACCAGGGACAACTTCATCACCACATCAATCTATACATGACTTGCCAGCACTTGAGAGGCAAATGGTGACTGCAGTCGAACCTCTTGTGTAGTAGTAGTACCACAACTGTAGAACGCTCAAGAAAGAGGTCTGCCTAGTTTACTGTCGTTTAGGCACCAGATGATATCTTTTTATTATCCCAATGATTATCTGGTCACATAGGTGTTTTGCTTTTGCATGTGTTCCATAGAATTGAAGAGCTGGAAGGGACCAAGAAGGTCATCTTGTCCAAATCCCTACAATGCAGAAATCCTTTGCCCAACATGAGGCTCAAACCCATGATCCTGAGACTAATTTGCTTTTTTATTTTATTATTAGTATTTTAAATTGTTGTTTCAATATTATGTTGGGAGCCACTCTTTAAGAATATTATATGGAAGAGAAAAATATTAAATATCCATTTTTTAAAGGGGGAGGGAAGGTAATTTTGCTGGATGAAACCTGAAGTTTCATCTAGTCCAGATTTGTCTTGATTTACATATACCAATAATCCAAGCACTATTTGCAGAATCTGGATGTCATTGCAAACCAGAAAGCGAGAGAAGAACAAGTGACAAGGAAAAGGAAGGGTCAAACCATGGTTTGTCATTGCGTATGAACTGAACTACTTCATATCAAAAAGTAGTGAGCATGATCTTGCTGGTAGTCACAAGATGAAGACAAAAGATTAACTCACTTGTCCCTGCAGTCTGGTTTCTGTTTCTGAAAATGGATTCCATGCAGGAGTAAACAATAAAGGGCCCTAAAGCTCCCGCCCCAAGAGTATTGGACAGGCTGACAGATATTGGGAGTCCAACAATATATTGAGGGTGCCATATTGGCTGCTCTTGATCTAGAGTTATCATGGCTAAGAGATGTAAATATACCTTCCCTATCCCCTTTTAAACCACATATTATGATAGCAAAGTTGCAGTGCAATCCTATACATGTCTACTCAAAAGTAAGGCACACAAAGTTCACTGGAATTGACTCAAGAAAGCAGAGTCAATTATGGATTATGAGAAGTACTTTCTTCCATCTGTTCTCACCTGACTCTACTAGAGAAGGGCAGAAGTGGGGACTTGCGCCACAGATTAAATGGGTGTGAGAACATTATTGTATGTCCCACTTGCAAGAGATCCCGAGTGTTAGTTGCTGGTCCACTATGGGCTCCATTCCCAACATTACTTAAACAAAAACAGAAACATTCATATTATTCTAACCATCAAACAATGATAAGTGTATTTTCACTAGGCTCACTGTTTTGTTTTGGTTTTTTATTTTTTTTAAAAAAAGCATCACAAGGACAGAAATAAACCTGACAATACAAATACACTTACAAAAACTAATTGCAAAGCTGTTAATCCATCTCACTGGCAAAACAGATGCAAACAAGCTGTTGCACTATCAAGTTTACATTGATGAATACCAGGCAGAGGGAGGGAGGGAGAGTGAGTGTGTGTGTGTGTGTGTGTGTGTGTAAGAATGACAATAGAATATAGAAAGCATAAATTTATTAAGCCTTCCTTCTATTCCCTTAGTCTGGAAAATGTTTTGAAAAAGCATTAAGAAAGAGAAGAAATGCACTGTTAAGTAAACATTTCAGACCTCAGCCTTCTTTATACGCCTTTGAACCTTTTCTTTCATGTGCAATACTTGATAGCCCACAGAGAATAACTGCTGAAAGCCCGAAAGATCGGTAAAACAGAATTTCTGACTCAGGAAATAAAAATCAGCTGAAAGTGATTCCCACATGGCGATTGAGATCAATGGGAAGCAAGACCAAAATTTGCAATATCTATACTGTACAGTATAACATGGTGGTTGTCTTTTATTGCTGGTAGCAAAATTCCCAATGGCTACGGATGGAAGTAGACACAAAGAATATAAATGAAGCAATGGTGAATTATATAAAAGTATATCTCAGTGCATATGAGAACACTATAATTTTGATTTTGTGGGATTAAAACACATGTCTAGCAGGTAATTACAACTGCCTTATTTTTCTCTCTCTTCAAATCAGCTAAACACAAAACTCCAACATGCATTTTATGATCACAGAAATAAAGTAGATGAATGTGCTTACATGAAAACTACAGTCATTACAAGTTCTGATGAAACATTGTATATGACTGAATTATTTTCTAAAAAGCATACAGTACTTTAGTATTCCAAAGGAAAGCTTTGGGTAACCATAAAATTAGTAGTGTTGTGGGAGAGGATGCATCTCCAGGACAATTTCTAAGATCAGGTTGGGGGGGGGGGAGAGGGAATAATTCACTTATTTTTCTTGCTTTGGATGAGGTCATAACAATGCTTTCAGATTTTACTACAGTGGTAGCTCGGGTTACAGACGCTTCAGGTTACAGACTCCGCTAACCCAGAAATAGTACCTCGGGTTAAGAACTTTGCTTCAGGATGAGAACAGAAATTGTGCTCCAGCGGTGTGACTGCAGTGGGAGGCCCCATTAGCTAAAATGGTACCTCAGGTTAAGAACAATTTCAGGTTAAGAACGGACCTCCAGAACAAATTAAGTTCTTAACCCGAGGTAGCACTGTATTGCTTGTTACAGTTTAGCATAGTGGATTCAGAGAGTTGAGGAAAATCATGTGGAGACTAGATACTTCTTCCCTTTTTTGTGAGATTCCGACATTATACTAGCAATTTAAGCAACATACCTTCTTTACGATATTTTCTGCCTAAAAGGTTGCATTTCCAGTGAAGATCACTTGTTAAAGGTCAGTGTGTTTTGCAAGTTGAACCTACGAAAACTTCATAGCTGATCTGTGGTGTGAATCCCCATCTCCTCAGCTCAAGTCCAACATGAAACCCACTACACCACCTTTACTGTCTGACCACTATTCAAGGGCACTGATCCCAGTAAACTGGGTATTATACTATGTACTTCTGCTCTTGAGGGGAGGGGAGGTCTGTTTGCAATATATATATACCACACACATATCTGCACAGCTGGAGGAGATGCTATGGAGCTGCCATTATGAGCTGCACTTCAAAATTTACCACTACACCAGTATACAGTGGTACTTCTGGTTAAGAACTTAATTCGTTCCAGAGGTCCGTTCTTAACCTGAAACTGTTCTTAACCTGAGGTACCACTTTAGCTAATGGGGCCTCCCGTTGCCACTGCACCGCCACTGAGCGATTTCTGTTTTCATCCTGAAGCAAAGTTCTTAACCTGAGGTACCATTTCTGGGTTAGCGGAGTCTGTAACCTGAAGCATCTGTAACCTGAGGTACCACTGTATAAAAATCAATCAAAGAAATATCTTTACAGAACTTCACAAAATATTTCTAATGAGCGAGCGGTAACGAGGCAATCTTGAATAATTAACCTAAAGACGTTCATTTCTGCAAATAGTAATCTCCTTGTAAAGAATGTCAAGCCATGGCCATGCCTAACATAAATGTACCAGGAACACCTGCCATGACAATCTTGTAGTCCACTGCAAAATGCATGCAGATCAATTCAGCAGCAGCAGTGTAAAACTAACTAAATATATCCATCTACAACAGGATTGTCCTTTGCTACAGAAACCTCAGCATGATACTGCATTTATAGGTTGTTGTTTTTTTTAAAAAAAAAAGCTAAAGGACCCCTGGACAGTTAAGTCCAGTCAAAGGTGATTGATTATGGGATTGTGGCGCTCATCACACTTTCAGGAAGAGGGAGCTGGCGTTTGTCAACGTACAGCTTTCCGGGTCATGTGGCCAGCATGACTAAATTGCTTCTGGTACAACAGAACACCATGACAGAAGTCAGAGCGCATGGAAATGCCGTTTACTTTCCCACCGCAGTAGTACCTATTTATCTACTTGCACTGGTGTGCTTTCAAACTGCTAGGTTGGGAGAAACTGGGACAGAACAACAGGAGCTCACCCTGTCACGGAGATTTGAACTGCCGACCTTCTGATCAGCAAGCCCAAGAGGCTCAGTGGTTTAGACCACAGTGCCACCCGTGTTATAGACAATCTATTGCCAATACCTTAAGATGTTACAGTGCTTACCCAATACAATTTTTATTTTTATTTTTGCAGAGGAGGGCAAGAGGATGCCTCTCCCACCTCACAATTCGGCACACAGAAGGCATCCAGACTGACAGGTGGATTTTGCTTCAGCACTGGCAACCAGATGCCATCCTCACTGCATCCAAAGGCAGCAAGCTAGCTCGCTCATGGGGCACAAAGTAAGCTGCTCAGCATATACAACTCTGCCTTCCAACGCCTACTACTGCTACTCACTCACTGCTATGTGTTTCATCTGCTTGCTGCACCCTCAAATAAATGTTAACACAGCAGCATTGGCACACATAAGATCATGTTAGCGGACAAATGGGAATGTGTGTCTAGGGCTGGCTGCCCCTAAACTTGCTCACTCATGCATCCTTTGCAACAGCATAGTCTGAGACACACTGGAAGAAGGCAACTAGGGCAGCTCACATCAACAAGAATGTGAGTATATTCATTTCCAGTCCAACCAGGTCGCCACCAATGGGGAAGTATCCTGTACTTAGGAGTACATCTGATATGTCACCTCCTACATTTCCCTGTTCCATTTGGCAAATCCAATATTTTTCACAAATCCACATATACTGTGCTTTAATCCAGTATCTCACTTTTTCTGACCACAGTAAATGCCCTGGAAGATTATCTAAATCTGGCTTTGGTTTCAAAAGGATGTACAGACGTAATCTGAAGCAACATAAACCATGAAGTCCCTTCCAATTATATGAGTCTCCTCCTTTTCCAGAACAGTAAGTCCAAGAAGAAAAGCCCGCTATGTTTGTTTGTTTCTTTTAAACCTAGCCATCTTAACACGACGTTTGCAGTTTTTAAAACCAAGGTCTGTTGGTTACCTTACACATGATTCCCTCTTCAGCACCTGAAGAACTGAACTATCTTTTTTGGTGGTTGAACTGTTCTAACAACTCCCCTCCCTTCAATCGGGTAAACATTTTAAGGACTCGCCTGTTCACCTTTCCATGCTGCTGTTCTAATTTCTATGGCTAGGCTAAAATATAAAACCAGAGGAGAGGGCTGTGCTCTCTGCCTCCACATCTGGAGGAAGCAATGCTTCCAAATAACAATTATCAGAAACAAATTTGAGCGTGATCAAATTCTGTTTGCAGTTTCCCACAGGCATTTGACCAGCCACTGTGAGTACAGGATGCTGGACTAGATGGGCCATTGGCCTGATCCAGCAGGCTCTTCCTATGTTCAAAGTCATGGAATCAAGTAGATGACATGTCTGTTTCTCACAGACTTCAGCACAGTTCAACCTGGCCAGAATAGCATGGGGGGAACTTGGGTAATCTGGTTTACGGCTGAACTTTGCAATTCACTAAGGTATCACCAAAATAGCCTGAAAACGGTACTTTCAATTAATAGTCCTATTCTGCAATCACAAAAGGAGCATGTTCCATTTACAGTACCAGTTGATGACAAATTAAAGGTGGGAAAGACTCGCTGACATGTTTATCCCAGGGTTGCCAGCTCGTGTAATTTTAGGAGTTTGTTAATTCTCAGATCAACAGACTGTCAATTCAGTCTTGAAGCTCTCCTGTTTTGCCTTATAAAGACGGTTTCTAGTGCCGGTATTTACAAAGAAAGTTCAAAAATGTGACTGCTTAATGCCATAAAAGCACACAAACCAGGATCAAGACTTCGCTTAAACTCACTTATTGAAACTTATCTTTTTATTTTGGGGATCTTCGATGTCTGCACAACTGGCGACTTTCTGTGGCTGAGGAGCCTTGCTTTCTTGGGAAAAGAGTTCATGACCAAGTATACTGTTACCTAGAGACTTGCTTCAAAACCTAGACCCATAAAAGTGGTCCCTGAAATGGGAGATTACATCTTTTGAGCAAAAGTTAAAGCACCCAAAATGAGTTCCCATAAACATTAAAGTTAACAATGAAAAGTACAGGTGTTTATTGTTCAATAAATATTAGAGGCATTTTTAAATATTTTTGTGATGGTGATCGCCTTGTTTAAGAGGCTGTATGTCCTCCTAATATAGATGAGCTCTCAGCAATTTACAAAAACAAAAGTAAACATGAACAGCTGAGCCTTAGTTATCAAATTTAACATACAAATATAGTTGAAATGTTTGAGCAAGGAATAAACAGACATAAAAAGAGTAAACAAATTTGGGCCTATGCATGCAGCCCCTTCCCGCATCTCTTCTGAGCATGTGAAACTATGGTTTAAAAATTGGCTTCCAAACTCTGTCTTTTTAAAAAGCTCACTGTTCACACCAAACAGCAAGCTATCATTTACTGCAGTTCCTGGTTTCTTTGCCCACAGTAGCACAAGGGTTGAGTGCAGTTACATGAAGCTCATGCATAACCTTGTTTATTAAGACAGGATTTGATCATCCAAATGCAGCAAGTACAACCTAAGCCCCAGTCAAAAGAACAGCCCCCATACATGAACTCCATACTGATCAACTAATGCAATACAGACACATAAAACTCAAGCAGAAACGCAGCTCCAAAACATACATACCCAGGCAAGCGATCGAAAACCTACAAAGTGGAAGAACAGAAAAGGGTTCTCAATACTGGGGATAAATTACTTATTTACAACTAAAAATGTGCCAATATTAACATATGCACACACATTTTGCAAAAAGGCAAAAACAAATCCATTAAAAGCAAAACATTTTTTCTTCTTCTTTAACCAAAGTAATAGTAGTCTGAACTTCAGAGGTTTATTCTGCAGGTAACGGCATTCATATAATAGATTTTGTTTATTATAGAGTAAGGTATACAGTAATGGAAATCCATGCATACAATTAATGCAGGTGCATATTAACATCACATGCCAACCTGGACCGCACTGAACTTCAGGGATGCATGCCCGGACAATGAGTATGTAAGGAGGCCCTGGGCTGCCCAGATAACAAGACCCCCCTCTCGGCCTCACTGATGTGGTCTAAAGGAAAGTAGAGCAATAGAGCTTGGCTGCAGGAGTTGCCAGAAGGCAGTGTACAAACCACCTTCTCGACTGTTGGACCCACTATTGGTCTCGTCTGCTCAATTCACTGTAGCGTGTCTTCACATGAAGACCAAGTCTCTAAATCAATGAGGGTTTGAGACCTGGTTTAGATACCTGGTGAGGCCACTGCGAATGCTGACAGCTTCTAGGAGCCACAGGCGAGAGCTGAGTGCAGGGTGGGGACCAAATGTGTAGAAACTAGAGGATGGGTCAAAGCAAGTGTGCTTCAAAATGCAATGAGAAAGAGAGAAAATGGGTGTTCTAAGTGATCATTGAGCCTCAAATGCAAATTTTCAACTCAGGGGGAAGGGAGGGAAATAGCGCCTTAATATTAAAGAGCCACTTCATGCACAATGGATAAAAAGAAAGGGCACAAAATCCCCCTTTAAATGAAAAGTTTTTGCAGTGCCACACTAACTTCAGTATTTTTCCCTTCAAAAGTGACTCCTTATGCACTCTCGTTAAGCTGCATATTCCAGCTGGGATGCCGATATTATCATCTGATTCCTAGTTAAAAAGAATGCCAAAATATCTTTAAATAAACTTTACAGGGGTTTTATAAGTTATATATATTTAAAACCTATTTAGATTTGTTTTATGTCCTTTTCTGGGCAACATCACTAGAAAGCTTTCAGAAGTTGGGTTACAACTTTATTCACCAAACTAACCTTTTGCAATACAAGGCATTAGTCACCTAAAACATAAGCAAACAACAAATGTTTCTTTGCTAATTTATATCTCAATAAACCTTGATTTCTCTTTGCTGAACAGATATGTTTTCAAGACTTTATTGCTCTTTCTGTAAATTATAACCATTTTGTGAACTATTGACCATACATATTACATGGTGTACTTAGACAGTTATTGTGCACTAAGAACAATTTACTGGCATCATCACAACCTTAAAAGTAATTTAAATTCATTCAGACTGATAACAAGCAAGTCTGAATGAATTTTCTGGGTGAAAGCATTTCATGATCGTTTCCAAAACTAACATCATATTCCTGCACTCTTTGTGCTCATACACTATGCTAATTGGTTTTCAATTGAAAAATTATCCTTACAATATGCCCAGCAATACTCCACATCTTCTGTGCTACGCTAACTGTACAGTACACAAGACCATCAGTATGTTTCCCCCAACACTATTCCCTCATTAAGTTTAGATATGTTCTTACAAAAATATTACAAGAATGTCAATATTGAAGGGGAGGGGGAAGCATAACTATTTATCAACAATCTTGGCAGACTCTTCATACCTGACTGCATTAGGTCTTTTGCACTTTAAATTTTAGGTCATGAAAATACTGTAAGTACTGTAATGTAACCACAGCCTTATCTGTGCTTTCACATACAACACTGTGTGCCATCATAAATATTTTAATTCCTATTTTTAACTCCAGAAAACTTTATGTTTGTGTTTTCTATGAACTCTTATTTTCCCATTACTTTGAGAAAAACTTTCTTTTTTAAAAAAAAACTTATATTTGGGGATGCAATGAGTGGAGGAACAACACATAATGGATGCCATCAAGAAGCTTTCAAAAAGGTACTAATGAATCCAAGTTGCCCCTTCTTTTTAGAGCCATCCATTACTTCAGACTAATCACATTACCATATTACAGTAACTGCAAGAAGTAGAATACCCACTCTATATTTGCTCATTCTGAACAAGAAAGAGCTGCAACTCAGCAGCTGGGCATCTGCTTTGAAGTCAGAAGGCCCCAGGTGCAATCCTTGGCATGTAGGGTTAGGAGAGACCATTGTCTAAAACCCTAAATAGCTGCTACCAGTCAGTGTAGACAATACTAAGCTAAGTAGACAAATGATCTGGCTCAGTATAAGGTAGCTATGAACTGGTAACTCCTTTGTGGAAGAGCTGCATAGTCACCAAGAGCAAAGTCTTTTACATATACAGTGGTACCTCGGGTTAAGTACTTAATTCATTCCAGAGGTCCGTTCTTAACCTAAAACTGTTCTTAACCTGAAGCACCACTTAAGCTAATGGGGCCTCCTGCTGCTCCCACACCACCGGAGCACGATTTCTGTTCTCATCCTGAAGCAAAGTTTCTGGGTTAGCAGAGTCTGTAACCTGAAGCGTATGTAACCCGAGGTACCACTGTAACTCAGTGGCAAGATACAAAAATCCAAACATTTTTCTTAAGTCCAAACTTAATGCACATTTTGATGCAACAATTGATTGTATTTCTTTTCCATATTTGCATCTATTAGCATCTCTCGAAACAGAAACTCTCCAACTAGCATTTTCAAGTATCACACCTGTGTGCTTTTCTTATATTTATACCCCACCTTTCCTCCATCATGGAACCCAAGGTAGAGTACACATGATGTTCAGGCAATCTCCCATCCAGGCAAAAACCAGGCCCTAGATCTGCTTAGCTTCAAGCAAGGTGGTGACTCTATGTGCCTTAATACCATATCCTGGGGCCATATGCTTGTAACAAAATTGTTCACCAATTTCCAACAGTTCTATTCCTCTCTGGCTCATTCAACCCTAAAAGCATGTTATCAGCTGCTTCTTCCATTTCCTAACATGTATTTAAATATACAATAAATCAGTCGTTACTAATAAGCCTAATTGTGCTGATGAAATGAAATCTGTTCAGGATGATCATTTCTTGTGTATAGGAGCAAAAGAGGTCAAATAATGCTTGTCTAAACAGGTTACCACTACTGTATTTTGCCCAGAAAATACTGCCCACATTGCTGTTCATTAGGTTGGGTACATATGAGAAATATCACAAACTGTCAACATAATGTCTGTCCACCCATAGACCCAGAATAATGTCCAATAGAATCCCCTAGGGAATATTTTTATTAGGCAACTCAAATTGAATTACTAAGATAAAAATAAAAACAATATTTTGGAAAGGTTTTCCTCCACAACTTCCCTTCCAGCCCACGGAGCAAACCGTTATTATTAGGTAAAAATAAAAGCCAATTTCTCTTACCACACATATAGACTTTTTAAAAATATCATTTGTCACTTCCATACTATTCAATTATTTTATACCTTTCTCAGCTTCTTATCCAATCCCAGGCTTTGTTTGGCCACTTTCCACAAAAGTCTTATCCTTTCAAATTTCCAGCTGATTCTAGCAACCTGCTCATCTAAGATTTCCTTCAATTATTTGTGTTGAAACTGAAATGTTTCTAATTTAGTTATGAAACAAATGTTATTACAAATGCTTGCTTTTCCAAGTCTTGGGACTAAAGCCATAAGAACACAATGTTACTTCTAAACTTTTAACACAGACAGTGCCAAGAAAGAAGAGTGTCTAGAGAGGAGAAGATATATTCCATACCTTTATAGCGAGAAGGCAAAAATCAGTATATTTTTTAACTCCCCAATGTCAAAATGTCAACAGTCTTCAAAGAGGTATGCTGCACTAGCACTGTATCAACATCAAGCTTTTGATTTAACTTGACCATCTGGAACAGGCATGCCCAAGTGGTAGATTGTGATCTACCGGTAGATCACTGGACGTCTGTGGTAGATCTCTGGTAGACCATTGGCTCCCCCCAACGAAACTCAACAAGTCTGGCTCCCCTAAAAAAAGCTAAACAACTTTGACCTGAACCCCTAAAAAGGGGATAGATCACTGCCTGTTTTTAACTCTGTGACTAGATCGCAGTCTCTTGGGAGTTGGCTACCCCTGATCTAGAACATGACATGATGTCACTATGTTGAATAGAATGCAGTCAGCCAATAAAGCACACAAGACAGAATAACAGAATCATAGAACTGAAGCACTGGAAGAGACCCTGAGAATCATCTAGTCCAAACCCCTGCAATACAGGAATATGCAGCTGTCCCATATAGGGATTGAACCTGCAACCTTCGTGTTATCAGCACCACGCTCTAACCAACTGAGCTATCCATGCAAATTAAGGAATACAGCAGCAAGAAAACCACTGAAGCAACAGAAAGAGCTGGTAGTAAAAGAAATGAAACCAACAGCTTCTGGTTCTACTTCTATAACCATCTCATAAGAACTGTATACCTCCTCTGAAGGAATCTAGCTCTACAGGCACCTACACAGACCTTAGTAGGACTAGCCTGACAGCACAGATGCAACTGTCCAGTGACCAAAAGCAGTGAAAACTGAATTTGACAGAGCCAATGGAACAAATATAACCACAAGGGACCTATAAGCAGTACCAAATAACTGAATAACAACTGAGTGAAGTGATGCAAGCGTCAAATGACTTTAATCTCCAACACCTTTATCCTAAGGAGTAAATAAATAAAATGAATTTTAAAAGTTGGCCTGAACCTAAAAATGCAGCCTTCTCCACTCTCTTTATTCTAGCAAATTCCACCTCTGCAGCATGACAGTTTGGGAGACAAGGAAACTAAGTAAAAAACTGAGTTTATGCAGAAACTTAACACATGAACTATTTGATGATTACAGGAGTGTCCATCTTGTGAAAGCAGTAACAGAAAGTATTAAAAAGCATGACACACAAGATGGAACTTTGTGGCATCTTGAGGCAGAACGATGGTACCTTCCAGGAATGAATGACAGCACCTGTTTCAAAGTGTGAAATATTCCCATGAACAAAAAACATCATTCTGTAAGTGGCCATCAATGTTATATATTACATCATACTCATCAGATAGCAATGGCTTTGTAC
Source organism: Podarcis melisellensis (assembly GCF_964234715.1). Lineage (NCBI taxonomy): Eukaryota > Metazoa > Chordata > Lepidosauria > Squamata > Lacertidae > Podarcis > Podarcis melisellensis. The sequence goes on from NC_138542.1 coordinate 24,082,029, forward strand.
ATTACACAGGTTGAAGTACTGGTCACATATGAACACACCCTTTATTTATGAACAGGTACTGGCTTCCCAATCATTCTCTCCAGAAAACACCTGCTTTTTGCAACAAAGGTACACAGTCTAACTTCTGCTACTGGCAATTAACTTGCAGTTATCTTAAAAGAGGAATGTTGGCTTCAGAAGGAAGTATGGAAAACGGGAATCATAATGGCACAGTGCCAGATTCAACTAAAAAGTTTCACTAGTCGGAGCCACTGCAACTTTTCCCACTAGTGCAATGGTGCTTTCCCCCTCCCCTCCAATAAAATGGGGCAGTCAGGACAACCCAGAACAGCACACCACAGGGAAGATCACTCCATCAAGCCATCATAAATGCTTGCAATTATGGAGCAATCTCCTTAGAGCTACTTTGAATTCCATCCACAGTTTAATAATTGCCAAATAGCTACAATTTCACAACTGTTGTTGGTTGTATTTATAATATAGCATGTGTGTACACTACAAAGACTTGTGCTCTGGAGACACATATAAGCACATTGTGCCGTTTCGTATAGTTCCAACTCTTAATCAGAGAACTATGGAAGTGGCTGGTTGGCTATACTTGACAAGATCACATCCATCCATGTTGGCCTCCCATGATCTGCAGAAGGAGCTTACCAGTCAAGAGCAAAGACAGAACTTCTCCCTCTCAGTCCAATGAATGGCTACCAATGCACCCAAGCCAATTTATTAGGCAATGTATTTTCCTTGAGCAACTGCCCCCCTCAACGAACAAGATAAAGATGTAGAGAGGTACACCAAAACAAAACATAAAATCCACTAAGAACATAGCATGAGAACCATCCTGCTGGGTCAGAACAGAAGTCTACCAAATCCAACAGTGGCCAGCCAGATGCTTCTGGAAATATGTTTCCATAGCTGGGTATGATGGCAGCAGTCCTTAATCCCTGCTATTAATCAATTCTCTACCCCACAACTGATCATCTGAAAAACACAGCCACTGAACCCAGGGGTTTCACATAGCTAATAGCCATTTATAGACCTATATTCCATGTCTAATCCCATTTTAACAGCACCAAAAGCTGTGGCCATAAACAGATCCAGTGGCAGTTAATTCTATAAATCAATCATGCATTGTGTAAAGTAAAGGTAAAGGTAAAGATACCCCTGACCGATAGGCCCAGTCGCAGACGAATCTGGGGTTGCATGCTCATCTTGCTCTATAGACCGAGAGAGCTGGCGTTTGTCCACAGACAGCTTCCGGGTCATGTGGCCAGCATGACTAAGCCACTTCTGGAGAGCCAGAGCAGTGCATGGAAATGCCGCTTACCTTCCCACCGGAGCGGTACCTATTTATCTACTTGCACTTTGACGTGCTTTCAAACTGCTAGGTGGGCATGAGCTGGGACCAAGCAACAGGAGCTCACCCCGTCATGGGGATTCGAACCGCTGATCTTCTGATTGGCAAGCCCTAGGCTCTGTGGTTTAGACCACAATGCCACCCGCATCCCTATTGTGTAAAGAAGTTGACCTCAAATTCTAGTATTATCAGAAAGGGAGAAAAACTTCCACTTATGTAGTTTTTATAAATCTATCTCATGCCCTCTTATCTTTTCTACTAAACAAAAAGCCCTCAAACAGGTTAGCCTTTTCCCATAAAGAAAGAGCTCCTAATTCAATCATTTTGGTTGCTCTTCTATGCACCTTCTCCAACTCTACATCCTTTTTGAGACAAATTATTTGTGTTGCTCTCTGATAACCACGCTACAGATTTATACAACAGCATTATAATATTGGCAATTTTGTTTTCAGTCAATTAACCAATAAACCTGTTCATGGTATTAGCCTTTCTCAATGCTGTAGCAGATAATATTACCACCACAATACCAAGACCCATTTCCTGGGTATTCACAATCACTTCAGATGCTATCAATGTATTTGAAGTTAGGAGCTTTTGCCCAGGTGTGCACCACTTTAAAGTTTTAAATTGAACTTCATTTAGCATTTTCATCAACATTCATCCAGTTTGGAAGGATACTTTTGGTGTTCATCACAGTCTACTTGGGTTTTCACCACAGTGGATAATTTGATGTTATCCACAAACCTGAGCAGCTCACTGCCTAATTCCAGAACAAGTTAGACAGAACTAGTCCTATTATAGATCCTTGGGTACCCCTGTGAGTCATGTCCCCTATTTTGAAACTGTTTGATTTATTTATACCCTCAGGTTTCTGTTCTCTAATCAGTCAAAAGGCCTGCTTCTTACTCTATGAGCATTTAAGTTTATTCAGGGGCAATTTGTTCATAACATGAAATTAAAGTACCAGTATATAATGCTTATGAGAATATATGTATATATTTGAGAATACCTTCAAAAAGTATTCTCAAATGTGCGGAACTTCCTAATGCAGAAGCCACACCAATTCTACCACAGCAACCTTATTCTTCTATGTTTAACAACTCTGGCTTTAATTATGCTTCTCTACCAATTTACCCAAGACAGATGTTATGCTAATGGACTTGTAATTTCCCAGCTCCCCCTGGATCCTTTTTTAAAGATTGGTGTTTATGCTGGCTACTTTCCAATCCTCCAGCACAGAAACTGATTTTAGTGACAAGTTGCATATTTTTGTTAGAAGATCTTCACATTAGGGTATATGCCATTCAGACAGCGTGGCTTGATGATTTTAATTTGTCTATTTGCCCTACAACTTCATCTCTCATCACTTTAATTTGGCCATTCTTCCGACACCCTCCCAGAAAGCACACACAGTTCAAACCCAAGTATCTTGATCCAGTATCTTCAATAGCAAAGATCAATGCTAAGTATTTGTTCAGCTTCTCTGCAATCTCCCTATCCTCCAATAATCCTTTCATACCTTTGTTATGGACTAGTCCAACATCGTCCTGGGATGGTTAGAGGCTTACACTATTTGTTTTAAGGCTTCTAAAATATTATTTTATTGTTACCATGTTCTTGCTCCTGAAGCAAAACAACAGCATCTCAATTTAAAATACAGTGGTACCTCAGGTTACAGACTCCGCTAACCCAGAAATAGTACCTCAGGTTAAGAACTTTGCTTCAGGATGAGAACAGAAATCATGTGGTGGCAGTGGGAGGCCCCATTAGCTAAAGGGATACCTCAGGTTAAGAACAGTTTCAGGTTAAGAACAGACCTCCAGAACGTATTAAGTTCTTAACCTGAGGTACCACTGTAATACAGAAATTGAAATAAATTTTGAAACAACCTCACAATTGACATTTTCAAAGCTGCTAAACGACCCCTACCAAATTGGGCAGAATTTGTGATCTTTTATATTTTCCTCATGTCAGGATTTACACTTTTTAAAATATGCCTTATTGCCTTTTATAGCTTGCTTGACTCTTGCTTGTTAGCCACACCAGTTTTCTTTTGGACTTTCCTGCACCTTCCCTAAATTATATATTCTATCCGAGCTGCTATTGTGGTTTTAAATAACCTCCAAGCATCCTGAAGATATTTTGCCCTCTTCACTCTCCCTTTCAATTTCCCTTTAACAAAGCCTCTCATCTTTGAGAAGTTTCTTCTTCTGAAGAGAAATGTGACCATTGTTGGACCTTCTAGGCAACTCACACTCATATGTTGAATGTGACAATTCTGTTGTTATCGTGTTTAAACCGTTAATATGAAACTTAAGGCAGACAGTATGTTAGATCTGGAAACCACAACTAAAAGATATTTGGATAGAAAAAGACTTACTGAGCTGAATGTTATGTTCCTTAATTAAATTTATGCTTATGTCTGACTGTCTTGGTGTGTGGGTGGATGCTTAGGTAACTATATCTAGCCCCATGTGTCTGTACTTGAGTAACAATAGAAAGATAGAATCCTGTCGCTCTTTTCAAGTCCACTAGGTGATAGCAGCAGGTATTTTAAAGGAATTCTGCACTCAATGGAGTAGCTGAAAGACTGACCATAGGTACCACCCATGGATAGACCAATGTGAGGCTCCCTGGGAATATCACAGACCACTCTGAGGAAGAGTTATTTGCCCAAGGACTCAGTAGAAACTAAGAGGTGCTCAGACCTTTGTATCCTCTACAGATTACAAGTGCCCAGCAGTCAGGATTATTACAGAGTTCTTTGTATTTACTTTGGGGAGAAAGAAGGCCTAAGCGTAGTTTAGCGCAGTGTTCTGTAAAGGTGCCAAGGAAGCACTGAATTCTAGTCTTCTACTACGTGACAGTTTTGGTGATCAGCATCATCCTATTTTTCATAACTTGCTCTAAAAAATTGATGCCTTAAAGCACTTGGTCATTTTATTCTCTTTTTTAAAAATGGGTCAAATGTCAATCCTATTTAGACCCATTGAAGTCAATGGGCTTAAGAAGAGATAAATGTCAGAATGATTAGGAATAGACGAAGCTGTTATACTGATTCGGCTAGCTCAGTACTGCCTGCATTGGGTGATAACAGTTCTAAAGAGTTACAGATAGGAGACTTTCCCAACCCTACTGGGAAATGCCAGAGACCGAAGCTGCAATTTTCTGCATCTAAAGCATGTGCTCTACCACCAAGCTACAACTCCATCTGAACTCTGATCCTAAGCAGATTGGATCCACAAAGCAATCCTACACATATACTCAGAAGTAAGTCCCACCAACTTCAATGAGACTTGCACTCAGGTACGGCAGTCTATGTCAGTGGAAATTAGGCCCCACCTAAGTAATGGATCATGACATAACTTGTCCTGCTGATTTCAAGGGGTACTTAACTTATTATGTATCCAACCTAACATATTTTTAAGTAAGGGTTTCTTCAAACAATATGAATTTTATACATGAAAATTATTGCCACGTGAATGGAAAAGCATACTGTAGAGTGCACTAGCAATACAGTATGTTAGGCATACTGTGAACTATTACATGCAATGATTACCGTAACAGCTCGAAGTTTAATGAGAAGCAAGCCCCATTAAATTCAATGGGACTTACTCCCCCTATGTATGTGTGGTTAAGATTGAAGTTGGCCTTTGCTTAAGAATGAGTTTACTTCTACCATTTAAGTTTTAAAAGCTTATATATAACCACTATTTATGAAAAATAACAATTATGCAGTGATACAATCTAAATCTAAATCTAAACTATTCAGTGTTGTGTATTTGTGTTAAGGAAGGTTGAGATGTATGCCGCAGGACTCGTACAATAGACCATTTATATTATTTCTAGCACACCATTAACAAAAGCCTCAGAAGAGTAATCAGTTTGAGTGCCCCAAAATTAGTATTCAATATTTGTAATGGAACTGATAGCATTCCAAGTTTAACTATGATTTGCAATTTTCTCCACTGACAATCATACCAAAGTACTTCTCGGTGACCTGTGTCCTAAATCATTTTCAGTTCACAAAAGTAAACATCACATTCATAATTTGACTCAGACAACACACAAAGATACATTATTCAATTCTTACCAAGAACCTACCCCAATATTAACCTAGTAAACAGTAACACTTAGTTCCCAAATGCTAATAAATTAACTTTGGTGTGCCAGAGAAGCAAGTTGAGAAGCAATTATCTTAATTTCGAAAGAGAGAGAACAACAGGCCTAACAACAATCAGATAGCATAATTTTAAGATGAAATACTTACGATCTGAATCACTATGATCCTAAATATATTTACAAGGCAGCAATCCTAACCCCATTTACTTACAAGTTTCATTCACTGGAACAGGGTAAACATGCTTTAAGGCAGCTGTAAATTTGTTTAAACTGAATTGCTTTAGCTTAATTTGGTTATAAAGCCTAAGTGGCATACACAAACAACACAACAATCAGGAGTCCGGTACTCTGGTCAACCCATCACATTTTAACAGTGCTTGTAGCAAACATCTTTCAGAAGTATAGATAGGGTTTTCACGCTGCCTACAAACATGCACCATATCTGAATGTAAGTCTCATTTTCAATTAAATAAACCAGCTTTTATATCACATTCCTAGAAAGAACTTGGAAACAGTACTGCCTACAGGCGCACTAGTTTGTGTTCTTCCATAACAGCTGTGCCCCACCTCCCTTCTTTCCTTGGTTGCTACTCAGTGGCCTAGCAGTACTTTTTTATCTTCTCCCACCTACCTCCACTATTTGTGGTAATTAAAGTATGGTCACATTCTACCTAGCACCTAAATCTCAGGCAAAAATTTGAAGTATACTCTACCACAATCAGTGGGGTTTACTTCCAAGTATATTAAGCCTCACAGACATTGGTAACGTATTTAGGATTAAGGAGAATAAACAATTAGCACCAAGATTCCAAAATATAACATCGTGTAAAGTGTTTTAACAAAACATTTATTTTTTTAGACACATAGTTACAAACCGTTTACACATATGGCTATTCTGCAATCTTATCTACTTTAAAATATAGGGGAAATATATTTTTAAAAAACAAGAGGTAAACATGCACTGCAACTCACACATTTATTCATTTTCTTTCAGTTACCAATAAAATCATAATAACCGCTTCTTCTTGGCAAGTAAATTTCATTGAAGTTAATAGGCTTTATTTCCAGAAACTACATTTAGGAAGCCCAAACAGGCAGTCTACAATATGGCAATTTCATAAGCAGTCTACAAATACAAGTGAAAGAACTCCCAAGACCCAATTAAACCACTCCACTTAACTCAGCATAGTCTAATAAACTACTCCAGTTTAACCAAGAGACAGATCAAGTCATTTGTTGGAATGTTTTATAAAGCTGTACCAAAAAATACCAAGCACTCCCTACTTTTCTTAAAAAAAAAAAAAAAGCAACAGAATAGGATATGATCCATATATTATCATTTAAAATGCATGTTGTTTTAATTTTGCACTGTGTAGATTTGTCTACTTTAAGTCGCCTCAATATTTTTTAGTAGCAACCATCATAAAAACCTGAGTAAATAATAACAACTGGCAAATAATAAATCAATGTTTCCGATGTGTTTTCATATGATTCTAGTATGGCACAGTCGCAAAATGAAGAATACAAATAGAGCTCTCATTAGCCTGCACTGATCTTCAACAGATGATGCTTACTATACAAAATAGTAATACCACAACCAGTTGTTTTAAGGGCCCCTATTAGATAATCTGTAAGAGTACAGACAGCATTTTTAAAAAATTTAGTTGGCAGTCACATGATATTTTGGATATGTCAAATTTTAATATGCGAAGGAAAATGAGCCTTTACAAAGTAGTTATTCCAGATAACTAGATTTGCTTGTGCAAAATATTACTATCAATTATAATTTTGCACGTCACAATATCTTTTTGAAAATGGTAGTTGTGCATACAGTAGCAAGCACTGTGTGAATACTACAAACAGTTTATAGTATATTCTTTAAAATTAATATACCGAGTATAGCAACTTAAAGTCTAACTTTAAAGTCACTCCTTTATAAAAAAGAGATCACTTGTATGTTTAATGTAGCATTAGGAAAACTACTTTAAACATTAATGCACTGTAATATTATTAGGCACAATACTTTTTTTCTTGACAGGTTTCATTTATCTGAAGCAGAAGAGAAGCAGCAGCAAAATACCTAACAGGTAACATTTTTGTGATTTATCGTCAATTAATAGTGTGCTCTCTTCCACTTCCCAATTTCACTACAGAGTGACTAATAACTTGATCCATCCAACCAAAGTATATCAAGTATATATCAAATATCTGGATCTAGAACAGCAAAGGAACAATTAAAAATATGGCATGAATTATTTTACACTGTGATCCTAAACTCCTGAATGTGGAATTGGTCAACACTTATGCCACAAGAACTGAGTTGTGGAGTAACACAAGCATAGAGCTGCAATTCTATTCATACTTACCCATGAGTAAGTCCCACTGAATAAAGTGGAACCTACATCAGAGTAAATATGCATAGGACTGCATTACTATTTAAAACAAATTATATATATATATGAGAAAAATTATTTGAATTGAACTATCTATGTAAGAGGAAGATCACTGGAGCACTGAAATCTCTTACACTCAGTTGTGTAACATATTTCATTTTCTACTTCAAAAAAGAACTCTCTCTTCTGCACTGTGAATGCACTGCGAGTGCAGAATAGTCACTTTAGTAACTTTTCCTTAAAGCCCAGTTACCTTCACTCCTAATCATTTGTTGCCATCTGTTATAAATGTATGGGTTCTTTTCAACTTGATCCCACAATCAACTGTTTTCAGTAGAACAGGTACCCAGATGCAGAAAATTCACTCTGACAATGAAAGCAGACCACAACTTCATTTGGAGCAAAAGCTGTTGTACAGTATTTAAGTTCATTTATTAAAATGCCTGCTAAAATGTTTTAGTGAAAAGTTACTTAGACACAGAAACTACATCAAAGAGCTACCTTGGTTTCACCGTGAACTCTGCCCTATTTTTTATTCATCCTTACACTAAGACCTTTTTATGTTTGGGTAATCACTCAGAAACTCGAGCAAAAAAAAAGGCAGCTAGCGTTTTGTTTTATTCCTCACCTTCCCTGTCCTCACGCTCACAGCTCCACAAACAAAGCTCAACATGCCTTAGAGCCATTTACCTACTTGATCTCGAAAGCTCTTAAAATTAAACTTTCACAACTTTCTTGCGTTTTGAATTTCAAGAGTGAAATTCAGGAGAAGACTCTCCCACAGCAAAGGCAGCCAAGAATGCCTCCGGAGCTCCATACAGGTCTGCCATTATTATTTATTAATCTAGCGTTGTAGGCTAACGTTTTCTGTTGCTGTTGTTCAAGGTGAACACACACTCTCCAGCAAGAACAATATATATATAAATAAAATAAAAAACCCACTACGAAAAAGGTGGTGTTAGGAGACCAAAGCAAACGGCAGCAAACTAGCTAAATATATAAATAAATGAAAGGAATGCAGTAACTCGTCCTGGCCAGAGAGGGTACAGGCGAAACACCATGCACGTGCAACTAACTGATGGAAGGAAGAGAAGTCAGTGAATGCTGCTACAGCCCCCCAAGTGTCACAGCTAGGCCCGTCTTTCCACCTCCTCTTGCTGCCAATTTCCCTTTTCCCCTCCATGCATTAGGGTCTGTCTGGCATGGAGGGAAGTGGGGTGTCTCGCTGCTCTCCCCAAGGGCACACGTGCTCCCCGCCCCATGACTCTAAGCTTCCACCTCCCCGAGAGTGACACAAGAGGAGCAGGCTGGGAGAAAACAACACCACACTCTCTGGAATACCACGCCACGTTTTCTCAAGATCTTATGAAAACAGCCGGCAATTAGGTGATTTTTAATACACCTTTTACTTGCAGTGAGCAACTGTTAAAAGTCCGCGCAGGCCAAGTTCGAGAGTTTGCAAAGATCACCTGTACTTCAAGCGCGCACAAAGGTGCAAACACCCACCCACACAAGTCTAGTGGCACCTCAAGATCTTGCATCAAATGCACTGCAACTCAAAGCACATTAAGTCTGCTAAGTCTTTGAGGTGCCACGAGGCTTTCGGGGGGGGGGTGTTTGCTACCCGAGCCGAAGATCGGTCGCGTTAAAATGGGGGGGGGGGTTAACACCCTGCCTCGATTAATTTATAACCAAGAAGCCCTCCTGCAAAAACAAATATGCATGCAAAATTAAGTCTCCGTGTGGGCGTTTGCTTCGGCGAAAGAAAGAAAAGAGGGGCAGGAGTGGGCCACAGCGCTCGCCACCTGCTAAGAACAGACCTTGACACATGTCACCCTGGACACATGGACACGCCATGTTCCCGGCGGCTTGCAGGCAAACTTTTCTTGCAGCCAGGAGCAGCTGGAGAGAAAGCGGGAGGGGGAGGGGAGCCGAGAGTGAGGGCAGGAGGAAAGTAACTAGTCAAACCCCAGACTGAAGGGACAGGGTGGGGTGGGGGGAAAGAGAGAGAGAAGGGAGGGGAATAGTATTTATATATATATATTAAAAAAACTTACCAGGAGCGCACACTGACTGAGCAGGGTCCCGAGGAGATGGCACGGCGGGGGAGAGAGAGGCAGGCGGTGCACTCGCTCGCCGCGCGCACGCACACGCAAATACAAACACACCGAGGGAGAGGGAAAAGTGTTTTGCAGGAGGAGCTGCCGCTGCCGCTGCCGCCGCCGCCGCTGCTGCCAGGACGCGCCAGAGGAGCCGCCGGGTGGGAGGGGGAATCCGAACGGAACAACAACAAGAGAGAAAGAGAGAGAGAGAGAGAAGCAGCAGCGTCTCTGAATGGGCTGGATATTCCTCCGCAGGCGGCGCTGGCTCTGCGGCTCCCGGGGCCTGGGCGGCAGCAAGCAAAGCAAAGGAGCCGCCGACCGAACAGCAGCAGCCGCCGCCGCCGCCAAAGCTGAAGCAGGAGCAGCAGCTGCGCGGGGTCTCGCGTTCTCTCAGAGGCTCGCGCTGCTTCTCGCGTTCTCCCTCCCCCTGGGTGTGGGGCTGGCTCCCTCTCTCTGGATGGAGGGTGCAGCTGCCTCTCGTGTGTGTGTTTGTGGAAAGATTCAGATTTTTTTTTGGACGGGGAAAATGCGTGTGCACGCACGCCCCCCCTTTTTTTTGGGTGGCAACGACTCTTTAGGTTGTGTTCCTAAAGTTGTGTTCCTCTAAGCCAGGGAGGGGCTGCGAGTTTCTTCCCGCCACCACCAGCACTCCCCCCCCCCAAAAAAAAATAAAAGTGTGGCGGGGTCAATCTAGCAAGGTTCCCTCGCCCCCGATGCTGCAGCCTCCCCGCTTGCCAGCCTTCTCCCGAGCAAGGAGTCCTGCTCGCGGAGCAGGATATTATTCGGATTCGCAGTGAAGCGTCCTCCTTGACGTCAGGTCCACCTGCTATGTAAACAAACCACCCGAGAAGTTGTTTGCTCTCCTCTCTCGCTCTCTTTCTCTCTCTCCCCCCGCCTCCACCCTCGCGCCACAACCAGGCTAGCAAACGGGAGAGGGGAAAACAAAAGCGTCGTGTCAAATTGGTTGCGCCACAGCAGCTTTTCGGGTAGTACTCCAAAGGAGCAAGCGGGAGGGGGGGCTTATGCGAAGTGGGGGGGGAGACACTTATCAGAAGGAGGACAGGAAGGACTACAAGAGCCCTTTAGAAAGCCTGCTTTGAAGCGTTGGCACGGGGGGGAGGAGGAGGAGGGGTATGTGTGCAAATCTCCTCAGACTTGGGCCGCGCTTTTCAGAGTTTGGTCAAAGCGCGCGCGTTTCAGACTCCCTCTCCTCCTCTCTCGCCCTGCCTCCCTCTCCCTCTCCGGAGGTTTAGTATGCCAATAAAACTCAGGAGCTCAACTCTGACCTTCAAGCACACCCCACAGCGAGGAAGGCGAAAGGCAGCGGGTGGCCCCACACGTGCTACACTAAACACCCAGCCCAGCTCTCCTTGCAAAGAAAAGCGTGGTAAATCCCGCGCCAGCAGGTTGCCTGCTGCGTCCTCGTCCTCCTCCTCCTCCTCTAAAGGCGGGAAAGAATGAGAGAGACAGGGGTAAATGGAACTGACGCTTGGCTGACAGCTACGCTCCGATGCCCCCCCCCCCTTTTCCCTCCCGTTTGTAGGTCCCACAGCGGGGCTTACGCTTAGGCAAACGCACACAGAACCGCAAACTTACAACGTCCCCCTGTGCGTGTCTCCTCAGAAGTTATTCGTTCAGTGGGGTGGGGTGGGGTGGGCTTCCCGAAAAGGACATTTAGTAACTCCATGTCAGAAAGCGCCGCCTGTTGTCGAGTCAGTATCCCCGAGAATGAGGGTGTGAGGGAGGCACACTGCACATGCTCGGTGGCCCTTCGGTTTTAAATGGAACTCCGCGCTTTCCAAGCCTGAGCGCGCCTGTGGCGAATGAAAGCCTTGCGCGCGCGGCCGCCTCGAACTGTCCGGTTCGAACTCGCTGCTAGAGCGAAACTGGCTCCCTTGGCTGAGCTCCGGTTTCGCACACTAGAGAACCGACAACCCCCTTCCCTTCCGCCATAGTTGCTGGCCTCCAGGCAGACGACTAAGGCCCACCGAGCGCCCGCCCGCCCTCAAGAAAAGACGACGAAACTTTTTGGACGAGATGCAATTAAAAGCCCATCCATCTCCTGCGTTGCAATGACTAATAACGTCACCAAAAGCCTAAAGAGTCTGGTGGTGGCACCTCTAGCTAGCTTTACTGCACGCAACGCGAACAACTCCGAAAGTGCATTGTAACTTCTGCTCGGGTCTGGCAAGGGGTTTCCCGCTGCGCTTTACACACACGCCTTGCAGAGCCATGAAAACGGCCAGGCAACCGCCACATATCCTTCCCAACACCTTTCAGCCACGGATCGCGTTTCCAGCTGAAACAGTTGTTGCCCCTCACCCCAAAAGCAGGGGAAGGGAAGCCTGATCAACAGTGCAGTACTTTAATTTTAAATACATGCGCACATCAGATTTTTCAAACCGCGTGAACATATGGAAGTGCAATCGAGATAAATAATTTCAAGTATTCCGGCTTTTTTTTTGGCTGTGAGAAAGTTTCTAAAAGCAGCAAAACAAAATGAAATACCCGCATCGCAAGTTTCTAATCGTTCAACTTGATTTCATATTTCTGCATCATTTTGCAAGGCTACTGCTTGGTCGGTGATTAATTAAGAAGTGAAAAAGGAAATCCTACATTAAAATCTCGCGGATTTGCCTTGGATTTAATTTGTTGGTGGGACTTTTTGAGCGCTTTTAAAGAGAATTCAAAAAGTTCTTTTAAATTAACCGAAGATCTGAATGGAACACGACCGTCGCTCAGAATTAATGCGAAGTGTTTGTTTTCGGCTTAGCGTGTTACGCAAATGGGAAAGTTTCTCGCGACGCAGTTATTATAGGTTGCCCACCGCCGGTTGGAAAGCGCTCGCGCGCGGTTGATAGTGGTGGGGAAGGGTATCGGAAAGGACAGAAAGGAATTACTATGCAAATTTTCTCTTTCGCTTGGAATTTGGACGTTGCCCACATCTTTACTCATAAGATGAAAGCAAATTTGCCCTGGTTGTCCCCCCCCTTCCCCGTTCAAGATTTCCCCCAAGAAACAGGAGAGGGTGGAAAAAACAAAAGTCGGAAAGGACTCGGCCACACTTTGCTGAACTTTCCTTTTTGTGGGGTTCCAATCGCTCCACTGCCGGAGAAGTGCAAAAAGGTGCAAAGTTTTGAACCGTGTGCGTCTCATGTTTGGACAATTATTGGTGGGTTTTTTAAAAAAAAGTGCGTTCTGCAAAGCAGCTATTCCCGCCATTCCTCTGGCATACTTTTCGGAGTGTGTTTGGAGGCGCCTGGGCAGCAGATGAGACTACCCTTCCCCTCCCTTGCTCAGGTCTGAGAGGCAAGGGAAGGCGGGGGGAGAGAAAGCAGGAGGTGCGCAGGACGCAGGTTTTGCGGAGAGCCGAGGGCTCTCTCCTACCCAGATTGCTAACTCTCAGCCAATGGGGCTCCACCGGGTTCGAGAGGTGAAAGTTCAGCCCAAGGGCACGCGCACTCCAGGCTATTGACTGCTGCAAGGCGCGGAGTGCTTGTTGATGGGTGGTCGTAAAACATCTTCATTTGCCTCTCGCAACTCTTTTTGTCTTACCTCCGCCTTCTTTAATTGTCCGAGTTGCTCATAAACCTTGATGGCTCGTTAGCACCGCGAGCCTAAGAGGCACGTTTACTTGGGAGGAAAGACGCACTGGTTTCAATGGGACACTTGCTCTCTCTCTCTCTGTTTTTCCTCCCTCTTTGATTATTTGTTACTTCAAAGAGGGGAGTTCTAAGCCTCGTCCCTAAATGCATTTATTCGGCCGCGATTGCAGCGGGGCTTGCTTCCGAGTAAATGTGCCGTGGAGCGTTAGGCTGCGTCGCTAAGCATACATGGTAGGGATTACTTGAAACCATTCAGGCACTTATATTTTATTTTATTTTACTGCCAAGCTCATTTGTTTAGGATCAGGGCGTGAGTCCTGCGACTCGGGGCTTCCTCGAAGTTGAGGAAACCACAATAATAATAAAAAGTTTCTCTAAGCAGTGTGGGCGCCAGACATCAAGAGGAATCTGGGGGCGAGATGAACGGAGAACGAATACTCCAGTTCTGGGCAGATCTTAAGTGCCTCCAGACAACTCCCGTGAACCTTCAAACGAAATAATTCACCGAGCGGGAAAGCAAGCAGCTCGCTCTCTGGCAACGCGCAGCCGGCAGCCTTGGGGCGCAAGGTAGTGGTTTTCTCTCTCTCCTTCCCAAGCGCGGCGCCCGGGCCAGGCGAGGAGGCTCCGGGGCAGCGTGGGGATGTTCTCCCCAAAGGTCCCGATCTCCTGGCAGGCATGTCCAGAGCACAGTTTCGGCGGCGGGGGAGAGTCACCCGTTTCCTTTCGCCATCCTTTTTGTGCGTGTGACGAGTTAAGCTCGCGGACCAAACAAAAAGGCTCAGGAGCTGCCCAGCCTGGAGCCCAGACAGCGGCCAAGTTCGTTTGGCTGCTTGATCCGAGCGTGCTTTTCTGACATGCAGCCGCCGAGTCCAACCCTCGCCCGCCCCCCATTGAAAAGACAGAGGAGCTCAAACCGAATCCGTCCCCTTGCTTCAAAACCTGTTCCAGATCTCGCGCCTCTTGGAGTTCCTCGTTTCGCGTTAGTTTTAACTCAGAATTTTTAGACTGCCTTTTGTTTCAAAGGAGAGCTTTCAGATCTCTCCAGTTCACGCAGATAATCGCCTTGTTGTACTCAAGGGGGATACTACCCACCTGGCGAGACGAGGTGTGTGTGTGTGTGTGTGCGCGCGCGCGCCTTCTACTGAAACTGGATTAGGAGGTCGATCTTTAGTACATTTTCTTAGGAGTAAGGATTCCTTACAGTGGCAATTTACTTTGAAGTTGACCTGCCAAAAAAGGGAGTGAGCACAGTGTGCTGTTGTTGTTCTTTGTGCATGGCAAAGTGCACCACGCAGTAAAACACACAAAACAATTCCCCCCCCTCGCCCCACCCCAGGGTTCTTATACTTTTTAAATCAAAGTGGTTATTACGCATGAATTACCCCCTTCACTTTCTGGTTTAAGTACAAACTGGGTCCTCCCCCGCCCTCCTTTGTTCCTGTTTTGGGCTTGATATTTTCAGTCCAATCCCGAGTTGCATTCTATTCCTCGCTTCAAACAACCCTATTTCAAACGTCTTCTTTTAATTAATTTAATGTATGTCTTTTCCTTGCGGCTGTGTGTAGATCAGATTGCCATTTTTCATTATGATTGTTTGTAAAGGCATGGAACAAAACAATAAACAGGGTGTTCTTCAAAATGGGATTATTCCTCTCTGCGCTCACACACGCACACACTTCTCCCGCCCGCCCCCCAATTGTTAACGGAGATAGTTCGGGAAGGAAAGAACACGCTGGCTTTGAAAAACCGAAATCAAATCAAGGGGAATCTTCCTTAACAACAGCAAAGGAGTGACTAAATTGGTGGAGTTACACCACCATCTGTCGTTAAGCTTCGGGACTACAAAACTCGCGTAATAATAAATCTTAATGAGAGCTGGCACCCCCCCCCTTTACCCATCTTATGCTTCCCTGACAATTAGACTCACATGTAAAGCACATGACATTGGGAACTGCAGTTTACCCTTCACAGAGCAATTCCCAACACCCGTGACAAACTACATTTCCCATGATTCTTTGAGGGAAAAGTCATGCTATGCAGCCTCAGTTTCAGCTTCTAACACCTAGTGGTGTTCATGTAATAACATTGTGATGCTGTTCCAGCTGTGTACTACGCAATCTGCCCCGTCTTCAGGCATATGGTGCTGGGCATCTTTTTTCTGCCAGCAAATCCCTTCCACCTTCACCAAGACTGTGAGCTGTTCCTATTTGTTCTGGGTTGTTGTTGGCTGTAGCTCTCATCACACCTCTCCACTGACTGTGCTGGCTGGAGCTCATGGGAGTTGGAGTCCAACGACATCTGAAATGCCACGAGATTAAACCACATCTTCCCCAAAGAATCCCGGGAGCTGTACTTTCTACGTGGGGCTATCTTTGAAGGTGACCCAGAAACTACAATTAATCCAAAATGTGTCAGCTAGACTGGTGACTGAGAGTGGCCACCAAGACCATACAACACCGGTCCTGAAAGACCTACATTGGCTCCCAGTAAGTTCCCAAGCACAATTAAAAGTGTTGGTACTGACCTTTAAAATCCTAAACGGCTTCGGTCCAGTGTACCTGAAGGAGGATCTCCACCCCCATCATTCAGCCCAGACACGGACACTGAGGTCCAGCTCCAAGGGCCTTCTGGTGGTTCCCTCGCTGAGAAGTGAGGTTACAGGGAACCAGGCAGTGGGCCTTCTTGGTAGTGGTGCCTGCCCTGTGGAACGCCCTCCCATCAGATGTCAAGGAAATAAACAACTATCTACTTTTAGAAGACATTTGAAGGCAGCCCTGTTTAGGTTGTTTTAATGTTTGATATTTTATTGTGTTTTTAATATTCTGTTGGAAGCTGCCCAGAGTGGCTGGGATATAAGTAATAAAATTATTATTATTATTATTATTATTATTATTATTATTATTAGGGTGCTAGGAATTGTAACTCTGTAAGGGATAAACACTAGAGTTCCTAGGGAAAGGGTGCACTTTATGTGTGCTGTGTACACAGCCTACTACTTTTCTTCAAATACACAATGGACGATCCAATCCTAAATATGTTAACTCAGCAGTGAGTCCAACTATGGCACCTTACACCAAAATTATTTTGCATAGGTTTGCAGTTGCAAAAATCCTGCAGGATTTCCCGCTTCTCTTTTCCATAGCCCGCAGCATTCTGTCCAATCTCTCATTGTCACTTCAAGATATATATAAAACATCTAACCTGTGAGTGCTGTTCAGTGCTCTGATCAGCCGAGGGTCTCCAGGTAGTCAGAGGGCCTTTACAGAGGTAGCACCTACAATAAAGAAGAGCCCGCCCACCACAGATAGGCATGCACTAACCACATTAGGGTTTTGGCATATCTTAAAAACAAATCTGTCCTCCCAGCAATAGGAGCCAACTCCTAGGGAAAGTGCTTACCTGGCGGGGCTTACCTGCCCCCCCCAATATTTTATTCAAGTTGCACTTCTGCCTCCCAGGCTTTTACTGAATATAAGTATTGGTCTGGCACATAACACTATTTGTTTACTGTGGAGACTTCACTTCTAATGTAAAGCTGTAAAAGAAGAAATTATTGTATTAGAGTTTATTGGTTGATAGTTGTATTATGTTTTGTTATTGCGGACAACTTTGTGTGTGTGTTGCTGGAGGCCATCACAAGGGGGCAGAAGGAAAATAAAGGGGATATTGCATCTGGCACATTTTGACTTCAAAATCTGAGTTCCCTTCTTTGGGGTAGGGCCCCCAAAGTATAGACCATCCTTGCCTACCATTGCTCCATGGTGTAAAATATAGTTCAACGGAGTCCTCTCAGGGTGACTGATGAACTCTTCAGGAGCTGATGGAATGTGCTCTTGACCTCAGCTTCTTCACTTCTGCCTTCTCTCAAGGCGCAATTCTATCTTTAGTAACCCCCCAAAAGGTGAGGGAGAGGGTGTTCCAACAGTTCTCTCAGGCTATTGATGGTTCTTTCAGGAGCTGATGGTATTGTACTCCATGGTCTGGGCTTGCTCGCTTCTATGTGGTCCGTTTGGCGTCCCCCCCCCCCGGGCAAAAAAGAAAACAAAACACTTTAATGCAGGCTACTTAAAAAAATAAAAGTTTGGACACAATCCAGAAAACAGTTACACCATTTTGGTGTTACATTGTTTTGGGATTTTCATACATTTTAAAGAAACCATCGAACAATAATACAAATGTATCTCTTCAAGCCAGGCACGGCCAAACTTGGCCCTCCAGATGTTTTGGGACTACAACTCCCATCATCCCTAGCTAACAGGACCAGTGGTCAGGGATGATTTGGCTTTCGGCTGACATAATCCCACTAACCAAGCTGACAGTACACAGCAAAAAGGGAAGGTGGGAAAGGGCAGACACCAAAAAGATCCACGAGGTTCTGTCAGTTTTATTGGAAGGGTTTTGAATTATCTGTTTCACGGAATGCTGTGTATTATTTGATTTTTCCATTAATCTATCTACCATTATATTTATATCACGACCTTCCTTCCAAAGGAGCACAGGGCAGCAAACAACAATGAAGTAAAAGCAATACAATTAAAAATAAAATAAAACATATTCAGAACATTTAAAGACATTAATAACATAAAAAAATTAAACTGTGTAACACTTACAAGAACAGCAATAACGAAAGTGTTCTTGAATATATGTAGAAAACTCTCCCCATTCAAAACACACTCTAGGGCAACAATAACAACTGGAATAAAATTAGCAATCAAGCCAATTTATAATGCTGAAAAACAAGTAACACACAAGACAATTAATTTAAAATCGGAGTCCAGTGATTTATGAGCTGGTAGCTAGGAAGAAGAGATTTCCAAACATCCTATTAGGGCTGCTATTATCTGGGAATCTGAAGCTTCTATCAGTTTTCTGTCAGTGCAATTTTTGTTTTGATTTGCAGAAACAAATAAGTGCCCCTGGCTTGTAAGATTGGATGGATTTCTCGTAAGGTGGGCATCTCCAGTTCACAAACACACTCCTCCACCATCAGCATCTAGGCTGGTATTCATCCAGTATAGAATTCCGTGTGAGCCTGATCTCTCCAAGATCAGCAGAAGAAGTTCTGCCAGATGCTGTGTACTGGGAGGTATTGCTTCCAGCTGAGCTGCTTCAGCAGGGCTTACCAGGGCTTCAGAGAGATGGAGCAGAAGAGCAAGTGGTTTAACAGCTTCAGGAAGGAAGCCTTTATTCTACCAGATACAGAAATACTCCAGTGAGACTCAAGCAAACCACGTTTTGGTCCAACAACTCTCACAATGTGGAGATTCCTCCGGCTGAGCTTTTTGGGTGGTAACAGGCACCAAAAGCGAGCCTTGACTTGTTTGTTTGATAAATGTAATTTAACCACACAAACTGGGGGAGGTGATGCCTTTTTGTTGTTCCCTTCGAATTCAGCATGTTTGCTTAGAGCAAAGAGGGCTTATGTTTTAATAGCTGCAATTGTACAGCTTATTGAGAGCTGCTTCACTTTAGCTCATTCTACCCATCACACCCAATATTCCTGCATTGCATGGCCTTTGCGAGTTTGGGGAAACATATTGCTGCATTTTTAAAAATAGTGCCTTAGTGGAAAGGGGGAGATTATGCTGTCAAGAACTTGTGAAAGATCATTGCAGTTGAGAAATAAATTGAACACATTCCTAAATGTTAGCAATATTTCAGGGGTGTGTGGATTTTATACTTACCAAAGCCTAACCACACAAATCCTTAATGTGCAGGAAACCTCCTATTAAAGTAGGTAAGGATTGCAAATATTCAAAATGAATTTTCAATAGCACTTGAATTGCATCATCTTCTGTACTGGATTAAAAGTGGGATTTCATTGCTAGATCCCAAAGTTTGCATGGAAAAGCACCCCCCAAAACAAGGGGTTCAGCTCCTCACGTCCCCCATTTCTGAAACATTACTCCTTCTGTCCTCCCCTCCCCCATTTTTTCTGGTGCTACCACTGCCAGAATGTACTCCTAGTATTCAATTTAGCATCATGATGAAAGTTATTTTTAAACTGAGCATGATGATGATTGCTACCTCAGGCATGGCTTTAACAAAGTTTAAAATGTCTGGTGTTTTAGATTCATCCTTTTAAAGAATAAAAAGCATGTGTATTTATTTTATTATTTTATTTGAATAACGTATATATCACTTAACTACTTGTCTCTTGGGATGCGGGTGGTGCTGTGGTCTAAACCACTGAGCCTTGGGCTTGCAGATCAAAAGGTCGGCGGTTCGAATCCCCGCAATGGGGTGTGTTCCCGTTGCTCAGTCCCAGCTCCTGCCAACCTAGCAGTTCAAAAGCACGCCAAAAGTGCAAGTAGATAAATAGGTACCGCTCCTGTAGGAAGGTAAACGGCCTTTCTGTGCGCTGCTCTGGTGTCAGTGTTCCACTGCGCCAGAAGCGGCTTAGTCATGCTGGCCACCTGACCCGAAAAAACTGTCTGCGGAAGCGGCCGAACGCCGGCTCCTTCGACCTGTTAAGCGAGATGAGAGCTACAACCCCAGAGTTGTTTGCAACTGGACTTAACTGTCAGGGGTCCCTTTACCTTTACTTGTCTCTATGTGGTTTACAGAGATACAATACCTAAAATAAGAATCAGTTACACTATAAAATCAGACTTCAGTTAAAATGCTTGATGGAACAACAACAACAACAAATTCAGTAGGCACCAGACGTTTGTTAGGGCACATTTGCTAGATTTTGTTTGTCTGATTTCACCTGGAAGGGAATTCCATTAAACTGGGCTCACAGAGCTCTGGGTGGATTTGGGTGATGCACTCAGACCATGGGTGGCTGCTAACAGGTCTCAATTATTGGGCAGGGATATAAGGAATAAGACAATCCTTCAGGAATCCTGACCCAAATAGTTAAGGGCCTCGTAAATTAGTACAAGAACTTTGAACCTAACCTGGTTGCAAATGGGCAGTCAGTGCAGATTTTTGAGCACTGGCTTTATGTGCTGGCGATAGTCTGCAGGAACCATTTAGCAAGCAAACAGAAATTAAATGTTGGGGCTTGAGAGCCACGGAATATGTAGCTCAAGCACAGGGAGGCAATTTGTCCCTTATGAAGTGGACTGGCAATATTGGAATGCTGTGTGAGATGAATTTAATTGTTCTCCATTGCTCTGTGCTGCAGCTCTGTACTACTGTTTTCTTTTTTTCTGATTGTTTTTGTGGTTTCTATTTCCAAATGATTTTCAAATGTACAGTTTTAATTGTTATGTTTCTGTCACCTACCCTGGGAACATATGGCAAAAGGTGGGCTATGAAAGCAAGTATATAATGAAATAAATTGTTCTTTTGGGCAAATAAGCAACAGGGAAGTACTTGGAGTCAGCAGCTGTCAAAGTTTATGACACGGCACTCACCTTCTAAACTTACTACATCCTCTGTGACCTGAGGATGTTCACTTTGACAGCAAATGGTGGAATATTAGCCATATTTGTCCATGGCAGCAAAAATCTCAACAAGACTGGCTTGAAGACTGCCAGTATTTACAGTTTAAAAAGAGAGGCTATTGACATGGACTTTAGTGAATTTGGACAGACAGAAGTTCATATGAGCCATCTCAGAAAGGTAGTTTGTATGTAATGTGCTTGCATACCATTTTAAGCCGAGCTCTAATGTAACATCTCCCCCTTTACCACTTTATCAATTAGTGTTCTGTTTCAGTGGTTTGACATCTGTAACCAATATAACAGTGTTTTGCACAGAAGGGCATCCCCAGTGTCTTACGGACTGATCAACTAAGTGCCTTTGGTGTGTGTTGAAACGGACAAGGGGAGGCACTATGAGGGGCAGTAGTCCAACGGGGATTTTATTTTGTTAACTGTTAGGATTTAGCTTGCCTAGAAAAGTTGTCTGTAAATGATTTAGTCCTATTGAACTCAGAAGAACTACAGTACACTGCATGGTTTCCTCTGAATGATCACTACTATGGTTACTGTTATTAACATGCTGTCTTGCTCACTGAACACTGTACTTGCTGGCTAACCCCCCACCTCCACCCCAAACACACGAGTTACATAGCTGTCACTGGGCCATGCTCCCATATACCGTATTTTTCGCTCTATAAGACGCACCAGACCACAAGACGCACCTAGTTTTTGGAGGAGGAAAACAAGAAAAAAAATATATTCTGAATCTCAGAAGCTAGAACAGCAAGAGGGATTGCTGCACAATGAAAGCAGCAATCCCTCTTGCTGTTCTGGTTTCTGGGATAGCTGTGCAGCCTGCATTCGCTCCATAAGACGCACACACATTTCCCCTTACTTTTTAGGAGGGAAAAAGTGAGTCTTATAGAGCAAAAAATACAGTAATTCCCAGAAAACATATATCTGAAATAGATGGCTGGTGAAATACTCCCTAGGAAAGCTATACTTCCTTTTGCTGCACAATTTCTCTGGAATTCGTATCATTTTAAATTTGAAGTTCTGCGTGCTTCCCTTATTTTTATTCCAAAGATTTATAAAGCACTTGACCAAAAAATGTCTCCAAGTGGTATACAAAGATGCAGTGAATGGTAGTTTCTAGTGGCCACTAGAGCTTCAAAAGTGAGTATGAGCAAGTGACTCGCACTTCCTTTTCTGGTAGTTCTAGGCCAGGGGTCAGCAAACTTTTTCAGCAGGGGGCCAGTCCACTGTCCCTCAGACCTTGTGAAGAAGAAGAGGAGTTTGGATTTGATACCCCGCTTTATCACTACCCAAAGGAGTCTCAAAGCGGCTAACATTCTCCTTTCCCTTCCTCCCCCACAACAAACACTCTGTGAGGTGAGTGGGGCTGAGAGACTTCAGAGAAGTGTGACTGGCCCAAGGTCACCCAGCAGCTGCAAGTGGAGGAGTGGAGACGCGAACCCGGTTCCCCAGATTACGAATCTACTGCTCTTAACCACTACACCACACTGTGGGGGCCCGGACTATATTTTTTTGGGGGGGGGGGAATATGAACAAATTCCTATGCCCCACAAATAACCCAGAGATGTGTTTTAAATAAAAGGACACATTCTACTCATGTAAAAACACACTGATTCCCAGGCTGTCCACAGACCGGATTGAGAAGGCAATTGGGCCGGATCTGGCCCCTGGGCCTTAGTTTGTCTACCCCTGTTCTAGGCCTTTGCTAAAGGGTAGAAGCATACATCTCCTTTGGTGGGAGAATCCCAGTATTTCTCCCTGGATGTGAGAACTCTGCTGTAGGAAGCCACTTCTTGTAACCAGCAGCCGTAGAACAAAGCCAGAAGTAAGGACTGGAGGATAACCAAACAGAAAAGAACTCTGGAAGACCTTGTTGGTCAAGAAGATACTAAACAACCCTAGAAAGATGTTGCAACATATACTTCAGTGGCTTATCACACAGGATAATTGCATGCAGAGCTGAAGGTTGCCAGTTCAAATGCTAGCAGCTCCTAAAGGAAAACTGAGCATCTTCCTGTTTTGGATAACACTCAAATGGAGAGGGGGGGGATGAATGTGAGTCACTGGTGCTCCCCCACCTCTGTGCTTCTTCTGAACATTCAGAGTAGCTCATAATTAGCACCACCACTTCTTCTGCATAACCAAAAGTAATTAGCACCCAAGGAATTGGAGAGGTTCAAGACAGACACAGAAACACCAGAGAGCAAGTAAGGTGAAAATGAAGGAAGGCTACATGAGAAATGTCCATAAACAGCTGGAGAGATTTCTCGAATGCAGCATGGCAATAATACCACAATCAGCTTTTTACGTTTCTTTGTGTTTTTAAATCCTACTCATTCCCAAAGGCTCTGATTTATAGTTGCAGTAAATGTAAAGTAATATAATATAACAGAAAGTGTAAAAAAGGTTCATGTGAAAGTTTACCTCTCCCCCACTCCTATATATATATATATATATATATATATCACACACACACACATTATTTACAGGCTTCCCTAGAACAATGATATATCTGGGCCCATCTCAGAAAAGAAATAGCAGTTTTAAAACACAATGCAAAATAAGTAAAACACAGCACTAGAACGATATTCCTTGTATCTTTGATCAGACTGATTGCAATATTTTCTCTGCTTGCATTCTAAGTTTAGTTTCCCTCAGCACAGAATAACTGGGCTCTGCTCAGTGGGCGAGAGCAGTTGGATGCAACCTTGTCAACCGCCAGAGACATTTCTACATTGTATGGTCATATCACCTGGAAAATCCCTCAGAGCCCTCAGAAATCCACTAGCTTCCAGGGGTGGACCATTTTAATAGGTCCTCCATCCTTACAGAGAACAGTAACTGTGAACCTAGACACTAGTAGGAAGTACTCTGACTAATCATGACCAGAAAAGAGATGTAAAATCCTCTACTTTCAAGCCAACTTCTTTCCCCCCCTAGTAAACCAAATCAAGAGCAACTCTGTGGTTGCCATGGCAAGCCATGAAGTCCTGAGCCATCCCAGCTACGTCAGTCAAATTGAATTCCTAAAGACTTCATCCACCTACACCTTCTGAGTCTAAACTGGTGCTGAAGAGGCCATCCAGATTGGCACAGCTGGAAGAGACCAACTCAGCTAGGTCAGTGTCAGGCAAGCCTCCTCATTCACCATTAAGTCATGGATAAGAGAGAATTTATTATGAACCGACTTGTCACTCGGCAACAGCACTTTTTAGTTCCATTCTTCTAAGTTTCCCAACTTTCCAAAGTTTACAGTATACAATGTATATGTCACAGCCACATTAAAACCTTCCCACCATGTTGTATCTCATGTTTCACTCAGAGAGCTCTCTCCTTCCTTTCTGATGCTTTCCAATGTATTATTTACTTATTTCATAAAATCTATATGACGATTAGAAACAACCCCCGCCGTTTCAATGAGAAGGATAATCCACTCCCTCCCCCAAAAGATCACTTGATATTTGCTAACTGTGTTATAAACTGCTGAATATAATGGCATGCCATAACTTTGCTGAAACCTGCAATAATTACAAAGTTCATTACGGCAGATAACACTTACAACAGATCAATCAGATTTAGGCTACAATTCTATGCACATATATTCAGAGGCTAGGCTGTGTACACATGATACCTCTGAAGCACACTCAAAGTACCCACCAACACCACCACTTCTCAAAATTTCTGGGCACTGAAAAAAGTTTCCCCACTAGTGCTGTAGAAAAACACACTGTTAGGCTTCAGTCCTAAACACAGTTACTAATGTGTAAGCCCAATTGGACACAGTGGAACTTACTTTTGAGTAGATATAGCTGACATTGGACTTTGGACATATTTTTTTGTAGCTTCTGTTTTGTTTATTTAATGTAACTCCTTAATTTCAGTCACCAAAATACTACAATTGAATAATAATAATAATAATAATAATAATAATAATAATAATAATAATAATATGGAGAGCAGTATTTGCCTGTGGAATGTGTTTTTAAAAAATAGATGACTTCAAGTTATATTTAAAAATATGATGCACAACTATTTTCATACGATTTTCAACAATAGAATGCACATAATCTTCTGTTTCTTTGCAATGTATACTAATGCATGCTAATATTATTGTAATTGTTATGTCTAAACCACTTCATATTTTTAAGAAAAGAATCTCAAAGCGGATATCTACACTAATATGCGCTCATGTGATTGTCATTTGTTTCCAACTTGATGCATTTTTAAAATAAAAAGTAGGCTTTGATTGCAAGTGAAATATGAATATAAATGAATCTTCTGGAATGACACCATGTATGTATGTACAATGTATACCTTAAACCTTTGAAGGACATTCTATCAATAATAGCTATTTGGTGCCACCTAGTGGTTAATAGGTTATTGAACTGGTTTAACGGCATCTGTTTTAGGTCATTCTCAATATTTAAATTCAACACTTTGAAACTAATCATGACAACACACTGTTTCCCCATATGTGTACAGTTCAGATACCCCCCCCCGAATACCACATAATTAGGGTTGCTTTGCAGACCATCATGTGTCCATGCCATGGTGGTAAGGAAACTGTATCCAATGCCAGTTTGTCGACGTTTAATTTGTGTGCTTGCAAAGCTG
Organism: Podarcis melisellensis; assembly: GCF_964234715.1. Classification (NCBI taxonomy): domain Eukaryota; kingdom Metazoa; phylum Chordata; class Lepidosauria; order Squamata; family Lacertidae; genus Podarcis; species Podarcis melisellensis. Next base: position 24,107,631 of record NC_138542.1, read on the forward strand.
TGCTTACTGCATGAATGACACTGGTTTCCTGTGCATGCGTGAAACATGCGATGCATGAAGCGCCCCAGAGGGTTCCATTAGGCCAGAGAGTTTGTGCTTTCAGTGCATTGAATTCCCTGTTCGTTGGACTTCTGCAATCTTTTCTTGCTGTGCTTTGCACTGACAATGGGGAACCTTAATATCTTTTGTACCATTTAAGGTGTCTTCACACATGTGCATTCATCACTGGGTGACGAAAAGGGAGGAACAGAGTGTCCAAAACAGCCACAAAGGGAGACACAGGACTTTACAGCCCCACTTAGCTCCCTCGGATTGCTGAGGTTTGGAGAGGCGCTGAATGTGACAAATAGCAGCATGGGGAGGAGGACGGCAGAGCAGAAATGGTCCAGTCTCCATCCCTCAATGTTGCAGCCTCAATCCAAATCATTCAACTCATGACTGCTTTGACTTTTTTTAAAAAAAGTAAAGGCAACACCCATGAGCAATCCTATCCATGCATGTCTAATTTGGCTTGCTCCTTTTTATACAGAGCCCATCTCTCTCAACCCGAGTCTCCTGTTTTAATTGCTGTATTGATTTAATGGGATTGCTTTATCCTGCCTTTTAATTGTGGATGCTTCTATTTTAATGCTTTAATGGGGTTGTTTAATTATGGATGCTTACATTTTAAGGTCTGTGTAACAGGTGTTTTTTATTTTATTTTATACCTTGTAACCACTTAGAAGCCTGCTTTGGCATTAAGCAGTATATTAATGGTTTAATTCATTAATATAGGCAAAGGGATGGTTGCACAGAGCTTCCCCCTCCATTGAAGTTACAAAGCAAGACACCTTTGCAGGTGGAAGGAAGCCTCTGGGGGCCAAATTAGGCACGATCACTTCAAGTTCCATGTCTCCATCTACAACCATAAATAGTCACTGAAACCTCACTATCAGTATTGCAGAAACCAAGGGATGCCTCTTAACTGCAGTCCTGGTGAAAATCCCCCCCCCCCCGAAGCTGCTATTCACTGTAGGGTGGACATTGCCTTTGGCACCAGTTGATGTTTCCCTCTAGCAGCAAACAGTAGCTTTGCATAGCCTCCAGCATTTCTCCGATGAAAACAGGGACGTCCCATTCCATAACGGTAATTTCACCATTTATACCCCACATATCTTACTGGGTTGCCCCAGCCACTCTGGGAGCTTCCAGCATATATAAAAACATAATAAAACATGAAACATTAAAAAAACTTCCCTATACAGGATTGCCTTCAGACGGCTCGGGGGTCAGATAACTTCACACCCGCCAACATTTTTCCTGTGAAAATAGGGACGTCCTATTCCAGACCCTCCAACATTTCCCGGATGAAAATAGGGGCATCCTAAGGCATGGGTAGGCAAACTAAGGCCCAGGGGTCAGATCCAGCCCAATCACCTTCTAAATCCCGCCTGAGGATAGTCCGGAACTCAGTGTGTTTTTAAATGAGTAGAATGTGTCCTTTTATTTAAAATGCATCTCTGGGTTATTTGTGGGGCCTGCCTGGTCTTTTTACATGAGTAGAATGTGTGCTTTTATTTAAAATGCATCTCTGGGTTATTTATGGGGCACAGGAATTGGTTCAATACTTTCCCCCCAAAATATAGTCCGCCCCTCCCACAAGGTCTGAGGGACTGTGGACCAGCCCCCTGCTGAAAAAGTTTGCTGACCCCTGTCCTAAGGAAAAGTGGGATTTTCCAGGAGCAAATTAGAAACCGGGATGGCTTCTCTTAATCAGGGATGTCCCTGGAAAATAGGGACATTTGGAGGGTCTGGCTTTGGGTGGGTATGAGATTCATTGGGACAAAAGGGAGGGAGGAAAGAATTAAATCTCTCCCCATCTCTCTCTCTCTATACACACACACACACACACACACACACACACGACAGTGCAGTGGCTTTTTAGGGTTTTAAAAGGAGACATGGCATGTGAACCAACACATTTAGTGTCTGTTTTAGCTATCTACATGCATAAAAATAATGGAAGTGGAGTTATTTTGTGAAAGCAGTTCAACTGAAATAAGCAGGGTTCACTTTCAGGTGGGCCGTGCTGCAAGGGCCGAACCATCAGCTCTGTTCAACCCCTTGCACTTTAGAAAAGCTGGGAACCTGCAGGTGCAGCTCCAAAGTCCAAACTGATACCCCGGGGTTCTTGCTAAACCACAATATCATGAAAATCAGTGGGAGTTGTGGACATCCCATCACAGGGACATGGTGCATTCTTTGGCTTTTCAAAAAAGTCTGCGTACGCTACTATCATGTGATAAATTGCAAAGTTAGAAGGGGAAATAGATTTACCAAAATATTTTACGATGGTGTTAGCAACCAGAAATCTCTATACTTCTCTCTCTCTCTCTCTCTCTGTGTGTGTTTTATAATACAGCAGCAGCAGCAGCAGCAGCAGCAGCAGCAGCACCTCAAAGTATGCAATGAGTTGGTGGTGATGGTAGGATTTGAACCCAGGTTCCTTAGATCTAGGACTATTGATTTTGCCCACATCATCACACTGGCTTATACTTCAACAATATTAGAATTTTGAATTCTGTGTCTATCCAAGTGAAGAAGAGGAGTACTATGACTTCAATCCAATCCCGATTTACCTACCAGAAAGCCCTACTGAACTCAATGAGCCTTACTTCTGAGTAGACCTGTTATACTGCTTAGAACTTGCACTTGCTAAGCTATTCCGTTCTACTCTGTGAGAGTCCTCTCACAGAGATGCTATATCTTTTTAAAAAATCAATGGAGAAATCAATACATCTTACCCAGGTTATCAAAAGTGCTCTTAGATGCTTAAGTTGCTAAATAGCAGTTGGATCAACTTAGATGTATCTGACATCCTTCATTTTCAAAGTGAAAGGCAGTTCAGATTTTTTTTTAAAGAAGAAGATTGATTAGCAGTTTGCACAGAGACACCAATTTATTTCATATTTCGTATCACCCCTCATTTTTAATTGATTGGCATTTATTAAAAGCAAAACCGAATCAATTACCCCAGCCACACAATCATGGGAAATCAAGTCATATAGAACTGCCCTTGCATTTTATTTCTGAAACAAAGTGGCATTATTAATGAGGGTCTATGAGAAAGAGACCTTCAGGAAAAAACCAACAATGGGCAATGGAGTGTATAAAGAGGGAACAAAGACTGGAATTCACAGCAAGCTATTTCCATATCTCATCAATACATTATATTTCATGTGCATACAAATTATTTTTCATGGCAATTCTAAGAGGTAAATGGGTTGGCTTCATAATAAGCTAGGTGAGTTTAGGTCTATTGAAATCAACAGGGCAAGTTAGCTCATTGATTTTAATGGGAATGAAATTCAATTAACTTAGTCTGGATTCAACTCAGTATATTGGGCTCGGATATAAAGATTCAAATGAAGGCTGCTACCTCCTTCTTCTTTTTGGCAGTTTCCAGCAGTTCTGATGCTCCAGCATGCACATCAGCAGGGATGCAATTCTGCAACCGAGCCACTGAATTTGTCAGAGGTGTGGTTGTGTAGTCCTTCAAGGCATGGCTGTGTAATCCAAAAGGGGTGGTTATCCTGACCAGATCAGCTGTAATGTGCTACCCCACTTAATGTACGTAACCTAAAAAAAGGTGGTTATCCCAAAGATGTCATAGACAGGACTCAGCAGGTATTGGAAGAAGGGATGCCAGGGTTAAACATCTGGAACAGAAGCAGAGCTCATTCCATTGGAGGGTATCAAGATGGTGGCCAACATTTCCAATCAGAGTTAATCCAATGTAGAAAGATTTTTAAATGCTTGTTTTCCTGATGTGAAATGCAATCCCTACAAGGATGTCCTGGAGGTCTGAGATAATAGAGGAAAGTGAGTGAAAAGGGTCTCTTTCAAAAGTCTCTCGATTGCCAGTATGTAAATGCACACCGTCATTGCTGCTGTTCTCTGGTAAGTGGTAAAAAGGGAGCATCCGGGGGGGGGGGCGCAGATCAGGGGAGGTCTTGGATTCACAATATCAAAAGCCCTCCTATTCCCCTGAGCAAAGATCACCAGTGTCGAAGCAATGATTCCTCAACATCAACTTCATTGGACTGGTCATGTTGTATGGATGCCTGATGATCGTCTTCCAAAGCAACTACTGTATTCCGAACTTAAAAATGGAAAGCGTAATGCTGGTGGTCAACAAAAGAGGTTTAAAGACTGTCTCAAGGCAAATCTAAAAAAATGTAGTATAAACACCAACAATTGGGAAACACTTGCCTGCGAGCACTCCAGTTGGAGAACAGCCTTTACCAAAGGTGTCATGGACTTTGAAGGCGCTTGAACTCAGGACGCAAGGGAGAAACATGCTAAGAGGAAGGCATGTTTGGCAAACCCTCACTGTGATCAACTCCCACCCGGAAAGCTATGTCCCTACTCTGGAAGGACGTGTGGATCCAGAATTGGCCTCCACACTCATGTACGGACTCACTGTTAAGACTGTGTTTATGGAAGACGATCTTACTTGGTTACGAGTGATCGCCAAAGAAGAAGATTCCCCTGAGACTGGAATGTTTATTTTCTCTCCCATTGGCATCAATAGATCTTCTATTGGGAGCCACCCAGAGTGGCTGGGGAAACTCAGCCAGATGAGCAGGGTATAATAATAATAATAATTAGAAAAGAAAAGAAAAAGGCTGAAAAGAATGGACAAAAATCACACACACATACCACACCACACACTTTCCCCCCTGTTGGTGTGGGTCCAGCAGGACTTGGCAGTTCCTTCATTTCCAACTTTCCCACCTCCAAAGGATTGCTCTGTCCACTAACAGCAAAAGCCTGCTGGCCGCATGTTCTAGTGATATTTTGGAGAGAATTGTCACTTTCAGACAAGTAAAATCCATCACCCTTCTATCTATATTTGGCTTGTAGGCTTAGGAAAGTGTGATGGCAGTTATTAGCTGCTCAACGCAAATCCAGTAGTAAGATGGATTTATTTCTTGATTAATGGCGGAGATTATTCACATATTAATTTCAGTTTTGTATAATTTCACAAACTTGGCACCAGCATTCTTGTTCCAGCCACCCTTAAAATTACTATGATTATTCTAATTGTTAAAAAGCTATTATTTGATTCTAATTTATGGAGTAATTATCAGCCTTTAGAACATCTGCCATTTCTTTACTACACTTTGGAGGGAATGTGCAGCAGTTGCCTCTCAATTAAAAAGAAAGAAAGATCTTCAGCTGAAGAACCACAGCTGAACAAGTCTCCTAGAAAAGCTTTTCAAGCATAACAACACTTTGGTCTTGATTGATTGTGATTTGCGATGCATGCCTTTTAATTTATTGTGTTGCATTTCAGAATTGCTCTCCGAATCAGTGCCTGGGTTTCTGATGGTCGTCTAGAGTGCTTCCTGCAGCCTGCAAAACATTGAGAAGTGCCTGCATCCTCATTTATCTTTGCTTGTGTATCATTCCCTATATTATATCTGGGCTCTTTCTAAAGATTCAGTGTTATTGTTAACTCTTATAATTTCTTTGCATTTAAAGTTATAGGGATTCATGGACTCTCCATCTCGGCATCAAAAGATGCTAAACTACTAGGCACATATAGGATAATTATATCACACTTCCGTGATCAAGAGGTGAAGGAATAAAACACCTCAACCATTAATGCCAGGAGCACTGACTTCCACTTTGAAACTGCTGCACTTCTGATGTGTAGATATTGCAGAAGAGACAGAATTATTAACTGCACAGTGATAGGTTTTTGAGTGCACCTTGTCCTTCAAGGTCTGTCAATGAACACAAAGCCAATAACCTGTTTGCACAAGGTAACTGAATACATTTCACCTCGATAACTGGTGATGAACCATAACTTCTCCATGTGCTTCTTTGCAAATGGCGGAACATGGTAGACAAAGGAATGGACATTCAGGGCTGTGGCCTCAATTGAACTGAAGGAGGGAAATGCTTGTGCGGGACATTATCTTGGCACCATTGTCTTGGAATACATTCACGCATGAAGGTGGCAGGAACAAAATGAACAGATCCCTTTTTATTCTTCCTAAAAAGATGACCAGGGGTCTGGAAATCAAGCCTTCTAAGGAAAGGTTGAAGGAGCTGGGAATGTTTAACCTGGAAAAGAGGCGATTGAGAGGAGATATGATAGCCATCTTCAAATATCTCAAGGGCTGTCACATGGAAGAGGGAACAAGCTTGTTTTCTCCTGCTCTGGAGGGTAGGACTCGAACCAATGGCCTCAAGTTGCAAGAAAGGAGATTCTGACTAAACATCAGGAATAACTTTCTAACACTAAGAGCTGTTGGACAGTGGAACAGTCTCCCTCTTGAGGTTGTGGACTCTCCTTCCTTGGAGGTTTTTCAGCAGAAGTTGGATGGTCATCTGTCATGGATGCTTTAGCTGAGATTCCTGCATTGCAAGGGGTAGGACTCTTTCAATTCTACAATTCTATGATTCTATGAAAAGAAAAAAGACAGAAAGGGGGACATGGTTCTTCCCTTCCTTCTGCCTGGTTGGCCTTCTCTCTTCTCACCTTACCAGGTGTTGGCGGTGACAGCAGAAGTCATTGCAACAGCCTTCATCTCCCGCTTTCTTCTCACAGCAGATGGTGCTGCTCTTGTGCAGTGAAGAAGCTCTAGATCAGGGCAGTTAACCCATTATGATCCAAGGGACACATTCACCCTGGACCAAGCCTCTGGGGGGCCAACAATGGATGTGGCTATCCCACACTCTCTCACATACACACTGACATGCACACACATCCCCACAGGCAGGGATGGGGGAGAAATGCAATTCCTTTTTGTGCTTAAAGGCGAATCTATTGAATCTGAACTCCCCAAAACAATATGAAAGCTAACATGCACCCGCCGTTCACAGTTCGCACTTATCTGAACTTTGCGATGCAGTTAGTTAGCAAAAAAAAAGTGTGTATATTAAGTTACACATAAAAATGCATATATTGGTGAAAAGAGCACACAAAAAGCATTAAGTTAGGAGAAACTGCTTGCAAAAATGTGTGCATTACTTCAAGCTGCATACAAATTTTTGTGTTCACTAGGAGAAATTTGCACTAAAATGCTGATGAATTTGCATGAGGATTTTTAAATTATTATTTAAAGGAAATCACAAATGGATGCAGAAACTGAATTTGACGGGGAAAATTAGAAACAGGTACAACTGAAATGGACTGGTCCACCCCCCCCCCATCACAGGATGCACAGAAGCAGACAAATTCCAACTCGGATGATTTGTGCTATTTTCTGCTCTCCATCCATCAATTGATTGTTTTTCTTTTCACATGAGCCCAGAGGCACAGCACTCTGGGAAATGAACCTGATAGGCACAACTGCTTGAAGCGTCTTTGCTCCACAGCAGTAGCAGCCTGTGAAAAGTAAATAAATGGGTAGGGAAGACATTGTAGTCACTGCCAGAGGTGCAACACTGTTCTTTTGTAGCAGGGGCTGGTTTGTGGTGCCTGGTGGTACCATTGGCACACAGCCTAAGGCAAGAACAGCTAGTTCATATAGATAGAAAATGCACAATAATCAGCACGCACTAAATAAAACAAATAGCATTTTTTTTGGGGGGGGGAGATAAACCTTCAATTTAAGATAAGGCCAGGACTGTCACAGAATTAATTATTTGCTAAATGTAGGATAAAATAACATTTCAACCAAGTTATTTTACTTCTGCTTTTGCTTGTTTTCAGTCCTGAAATACGAAATATAAAACCAATGGGGCTGAGATCTGATCAACACATTCAGGAAGATCATTTTATAAAGCCCTCTTGGAATGGTATGACTTAGAAATGCAGTGACCGGTTGCATATTCAAATAATCTCCTCTGTGGCAAATGCCCTGAACACAGAAAACTCTGGCAGGGCTACAGCAGAAACCATTCATCCTAAGAGGCCCATTTTGTCACAGGTGGATTTTTTGAACTGACGCAGCTGAACATTCAGTCAAATGATTTTCCCACAGTCACAAGAAGCTGGGAATAATGTGCTTTCCCCCTGAATATACAAATCAACCTTTACTTCAAGCAGTGTGTTGGGGACTGTCTGCCGGTATAAGAAAAACTGAGCCAGTGGGGCTTATTTATAGGAGTCCGCATGACTTCAGCCTAAGCTATTTATGTCAGTCACTTGGCATTTAATATGTACACTCCAAAAGTAGCTGCGCAGAGAAAAGGATAGCCTCCTGCCTTGTTTATTCGAGACACACACTTGAATTAAAACATATTTGTGCCTTTTTAAAACAAAAACTTTTTATCGACCGTGAAGAATAATGTCTTTGGTTCAATGGGTCCATTTGGCATACTGTTTGTTTGTCGTGTGATAACTGAAGTAAACACCAAGATATTGGAACTAAACTTTGCACATATGTTCAAGACAGAATTCCATACCTGAAGTTTCAGGTATCCACAAAACTCCCACCCCACTTTAATGTGAGGGGAAATGCAAAAGACTATGCAACACAACATTTGCATCCAACACTGAGATGTTGGAATGAAAGTTTGTGTACACATTTTGAACGCTGTTCTAAGTTTTCAGGAGGGAATTTAAAATAGATGGCAATGTGATATCTGAAAAGAGGTCTCTCAGACACTGTGCCTTACTAACTAGTATAATTTGTATTTTCAATTATGGTAATTGTCTCTAAATGGTTTCATCTCAGGTACCAGTAGTTATCTGTATAAGCATGTTATCTTCCATCTCCCACTAACATTTCTAATCTTTCATCAAGTTAAATCTAAATTTATTAGCTGAGTTCTCTCTACACATGTTCCAGCTTCTCAACATCCTTCCTAAATTGTGGCACCTATAACTGGATGCAGTATTCCAATAATACTAGCAAGAATGACTTCTAGAAAAGGATGGCACTTTTTCAGATGGCATAAAAACCCCACACGATGAATAAACATTTATGTCATTGGCTTCCCAGTCCATAGTTCCACATGAGTATGCCTAAAGCATACATTAACTGTATGGTATAATAGCCAATGCTTTTGGTTTATTCCTGTTGAAGCAGAAGATATGAGATCAGACTATCCCCATTACAATGATAAGTTCATTGTTAATAAATGTAAACAATGCAATGAACTTCACACTGAAATAGGACTATACAATGTGTTGACAGTCATATCATCGTTTCAGATTATATCAGCAGTAACTGCAGTTTTGTAAAAGTCAGCAACTCTTGCTATCTTATTGAATAAAGAAGAATGTACTGCACTAACAGCTTAAAGCTTTCTAAACAGTAGCTATTTGCAATCATTATTGTTAAAGATAATGCTGTGAGGTTTGCTAAACAATTCCTGAACAATCACTTAGATGAAATGGTTTGTGATTTCCATGCAGCGATGCTGACTGTATTCTCTGAAGCATCATTTGCAACTGTGGAATATAATATTGACAGTGTAAAAACCAAAAGCGAGAGACTCCCCCAAGCAACAGCTGTGACAATAAAAGACATCGGTTCACTGATTTGCAGTACAATCTCAGTCATGTCTGACCCTAAGCACTCTTAATGCGAAACCAATTTCCATTAAAATAAATGAGACTCATTTTCAACAAAGTCCCCGTATTACACTACTGTCTTTTACAGCAAATATTTTTATCACGTTGTATTTATTACAGTATGAATTGGTCATCAGGGATGAAATGTCCAGCTGAATTGGTCCAATCCAAGTGCAAGTAGCATCCTCTCAGGTTCTGAAAGCTATAGCTGAATGCGTCTCTACTCTGTTGATTGAAAGGGCACATACACAAGGAAGCAGGGGACATCTGTTGAACATTCAGGAAAATGTTCTACTGTACAGTTGAAGAACGTAACCCATAAAACAAATCCACGAAGTTCCATTTTGCTTCACTGAATTGTATCGCAGATGAAAACTTTCCATGGGAAAAACCAAAGTTAACCTCCAGCCCTTGGAAAGCATTTTCACAATCAGCATTTCCCAGAAGGGATCCCAAATGTAGGGATTCATTTGAGAAGGCAAAACAAGTATCAAACAAGAGCAATTTCCTCATGGTGCAAGGTAAGGTGTGCTGTGATGTGGGTCATATTCCCTTTGGCATCCTTGTTGGTGCAGCCTGCGGTGTTGCCGAAAGTCACCACACACAAAATCGTTTACATTTGCCAGATGCTCCAGTAATTTCCTTTGCTGTCTTCACACCTTCCCACTTTGATAAAGCAATCATTTAGTGAAAGATTGTGCCTGACACTGTTTTTCCAGCTTTGGCCTCTTTTCCTGTAAAAAGGAATATTTTCTTCAATATATTTGTAAACAGCAGCTAAGGTGAGCTTCCTTGTAGGTGAGGAAAGAATCTCATTAGCAATCAAAGTGATGTAAGATAGTAGTGGCTTATCCGCAGCATCTTCGGTTATGTGTTTTTGATAGACTTCTTTTGGCATATAGCACACCAATGGCTGGTCTGGGAGAAATTCCACTGCATGCGCCTACCTTTTCTTGGTAGGTTCCACAGGTGTTTGGAATGTCTGTGCTGCTCTCAAAGTTGCCAGTCATTGCAGTAGTCCTGAATTCCCGGGTTACTGCTTAGGCTTTACAGTATTTTATGGGAAGATTTTTGGTAAAAGTATTCATTTGATACAGCCACTTGCAGCCAAAGTAAATGAGGTACACACAACCTAAATGGGTGTTCAGCTTCAGCTCATATTCTGCTCTCTCTTTTATACTGGGTTAGCTACTCATATTTACAAGAAATCAAGGTGCAAATGCTAACTGAATAGGGGAGGGGAAATGAAACAATTATAGCAAGAAAAGCATGAAGATAAACAGACTGCCATTCCCTTCTGTATAATCTGGGAAAACACCCTTCAGTGTTCCCCACTGAAAGCCAAGGACTGAAGGGAAAAAAGATCACAGTTTGATAGCATTGTGAAAGGGTTGGACCATGGTAGGCAAATTAAGGCCTGGGGGCCGGTTCCGGCCCAATCATCTTCTAAATCCGGCCCACGGACGGTCTTGCAGTCAGTGTGTTTTTACATGAGTGGAATGTGTCCTTTTATTTAAATGCATCTCTGGATTATTTGTGGGCCCTGCCTGGTGTTTTTACATGAGTAAAATGTGTGCTTTTATTTAAAATGCATCTCTGGGTTATTTGTGGGGCATAGGAATTCGTTCATTCCCCCCCCCCAAAAAAAAATAGTCCAGCCCCCCACAAGGTCTGAGGGACAATGGACCAGCCATCTGTTGAAAAAGTTTGCTGACCCCTGGATTAGACCCTTCGCTGACATGCAGAACAAACTGATATCACTGCTTGGCTCCTGTGCGTGACACCTAGTCAAACATGTTTGCATTTGACAGAACACATGCTTGCCTGATAGAAAATACAAATTGAAGTGAAATTTGTTGCGGACTGGGCTGTAATTATTTCCAGTCTATTGCACAAAATCAAAACAGAAGCTTTCATCTCTGAAGCCCTTCATTACTGGTAGCCTAACCAGGCATCCCCAACCTTCAGCCCTCCAGATGTTTTGGACTACAATTCCCATCATCCCTGACCACTGGTCCTGTTAGCTAGGGATTATGGGAGTTGTAGGCCGCAGGTTGGGGATGCCTGGCCTAAACTTTTGTTAGTGCCTGACCAGGTCCAGTCCAAGAAGACTCCTGAGGAAGAGCAGGACTCACAGCACTTCCAGGGTCTCTGAAGAGCAGTTGGAGCCTGCCATTCCAACGACACCCCGTCAGTAGCACAAGAAGACCCCACACCATCTGCCTGCCTGATCCAGTTTGAGATACCACCACCCCTCATCATTCTAGGCCCTCCTGGAGCAAAGGCTATGATGAGAAAGATTAGAATGAACAATGAAGCACCCCGTTAGCTGCATAAGGTCCACCTACCTATAGTCCTGTTTAAAAGATGAGGGATGTTCATGTAGGCATGTGTTCAGAGTGGGATCCAGCAGAGAGCCAAGAATAGATGGAACAGCCAACTCTATGTTGGTCCAACAGGTCCTTGTAGGCTCTCCTGGGGGAGTCAGTGCACTCTCTCTCTCTCTCTCCACCCACCCACCCACCCACACCAGGTGGCCGAGGAAAAGCACAGTCTTTGAGTTCAAACCTTTCTTCTTGGTAGCCCTTACTCATGATGCTGGTCACAACAGAGCAATGATCTGTAAAAAAAAATCTGCAAAAACAGAGTTGCCAACAAATTTAAACTAGAGGGAATTGCAGAGGGAATTTGGAAGTTTCCTGCTGAAGCAAAACAATCATGTTTCCCCCATGCAACTGAAAGGCATGCATGCTGCCCTCAGCAGACTGCACAAGTGAGTGGAAAGGAGCCTGCCAGCTGGCCTCTAAATAATTATGAACAGTGCTCACAATTGGTTCATTGGGACCAAAATATTGTTTGGAGACAGGCCTTGGCTCAGACCAGAGAGAGAGAAGACTTCACCTCTCTGGGTGAGCCAGATCCTTCTCCTTTTACATGGATTTCTGCAAAGAATACTTCACTTTACTCAATGTCTTAGGAGGTGTCTTTTTTGGTATGATTATAGCATGTATTTAAACAACCAAACTAACATGTGGTAGGCATCTGCTATCTCTTCAAGAACTTAATAAAATGGGTGGTAATGATAAAGTTCTTAATAAAATGGGTGCAAATAGACTTCTTCAATATTTCCAGATAAAGAGTATCAGTAAGAGGAATGAAAAATTACCTCAGTTTGGGAAAAGACAGCATCTGAAACATTAATTGCATCAGTTAACTCAAAAGGTTTAGCTGGGAAATGATATTTTTCATCAGATTCAGATACCAGAATCTAATTACATGCAAAAATGGAAAAAGGGCATTGGGATTAATATTCTATAGAGAGAATGGATCTGAATGTACAATAATACTGTTAAAAACTTCATAAGTTGTTTGTTGAAGGAAACCTTTATTAAAAACACAGCTTCAATAGCACCTCAATACCTTAACCTCAGGATAACAGAAATGTATGAAAAAGCTGCCATTGATAAACAGTTTTGTATAGTGCTATTTTTATTTATCATGCAAACACACCAGTCCATGAAATGCAAGTTTAGCAGGTGATAAACTGACCACTACTAACGTATCAAGTGATTGTGCAGTGTGGTCCTGGAACATGTGGTGCTAGCCAGGACCAGCCCAGTACATTTTGGCACCTGAGGGAAACCACAAAATGGCGCTCGCCCATCCACCAGGGAACAAGAGGGGACTAAAAATATCTCTGCCAGGCACAAGGGGAGGAGTGAAGATCTACACGAGGCACAACTGTGGAGTGCAGTGGCAGCAACAATGAGCAATGCATTTCTTGGAAGCCAGATCTGCCACCTAAGGCAGCCACCTCACCTTGCCTCATGCTGTGCACCAATTGTGAAATCTTCAGAAAACCCACAGCTGGCTTTTGGAGCTGGAGATACTGAAGAAAAGAGGTGGTTAGCTAATAACGCACATGTGAACTGTTGAAGCAGAGATGACTTGAATATCTGGAGGGGGGCCCTCCTGAACTTGTTGGATGCCAACTCCCATCAGTCCCAGCCATCATGGCCAATGGTCAAGATAATGGGTGATGTAGTTCAACAACATCTGGAAATCCTCCCTTTCCCCATACCAGGATGATTTTTTGATAGCTTCTTGGTTTTTATTCTTATGAGGCTGCTTCTATTTCTCTTGTGGAAAGGCCAAGGAATTTGTTTGCTGCAAATGAGGTTGCCTTGGCTCAGTGAGATACAGTTTGATACACAGCACATCTGATCTAAACACACCCATGGGATAGATCAGACTGGATTAATATTTTAGCAGTTTTCATTACCTATTTTGGTGTACAGAAAGACTACACACACATTCGCCTTTTACACATGTCTCATGCATAATGAACCACCTTTTATATACATATAAAAAACAGCTGAAGATTACAAAATGAACACCTAGGACAGAGGCCTTTTCATCTAGCTGGAAAAGGGTATTCGAAAGATTGCATCAATCAATTAGTTAATTAACACCGATTCTACCTTCCCTTATGGTCCAGGGACTTCCCAATTATTTATTTAAAGAATGTGAAACAATCCTAACCACAAGAACTTTAAACAATTAAAACAACAACAACAACTAAACATTACAAAATAAAAAAGCCACGGCGACAAAAAAAATCCAGTTTACAAAGGGCCAAGTCCCTTACAAAACCATTTTACGTTCCGCTTGCCAATGTAATGTATCTAAGTACATGAATGAAGCCTGAAAATATACTATACAAAACAGAGACGTTAAATGTCAATATGTTGTGACTACCAATATGTTGTGACAGTAAACTGGACAGAAAATTCATGGATGTTGGTGGAGCCACATGTGAGACCAAGTCAGAGAATTCTTCCAACAGAAAACACCCCTGTTTTGAATTTTTCTTGCTTGAATTTTTCTTGCTGAGATGGTGAAGAAATTCAGAGAGGGGTAAGACTTTTTTTATGCAGTGTGTGGTGACTGCAAAGAAAAAGAAAGGAAAAGGAAATTCCATGTGAGGGAATTTGGAAATGGATTAAAAATAAAACCATCAGTATGATCATTCCCTTAATACAAGTCTGCAGTGTGGATCACAAGTGCAATACAGTATACAGTTCTGCTCACCCCATCTGAACAAGGACACGTTGAGCTGGAAGGGGTGCAAAAAGGTGCAATCAAAATTAAGAGGTTTGAAGTAGTGTCTATTTGGAAAAGAAAGCTAAAGCATTTGGCCCTTTTTTACTTTTAAAAAATGTGACGGGGTGTGGATAAATGCTAAGCATTTTAATAAAATTAGGCATGGCGTGAAGGAAGCAGATAGAGAAAAGGTATTCTTACTCCTTGTCCCATAATAGAAGAATCTGGGGTCATCCAATGAAGCTGATTTGTTGGAGATTCTGAACAGACAAAATAATTTGTAATTTATGGGATTTTGTGGCAAAAGACATAGGATAGCCTCTGGGTTAGATGACTTTAAAAAGGCTTAGACAAAGTCACATGGGGTAAGGGTAGCAGTGGCTGCTAATAATGGTGGCTATATGAAACCTGCATGCCTCTGTATGCCATTTGCTGCAGAGGCATGTCATCCGGGGCTTGTTGTATTCATGCCTTGTTTTTGCGCTCCCCAGAAATACCTAATTGGCTACGGTGGGTAACAGGATGCCAGACTAGACGGGACTTCAGTTTAATTCAGAATTGATTCTGAATACCAGTATGGAGCCTGATTGTGCAATAAACATGTAATTGCACCATATGCAGTTCCTTGTTATTCAGATGTAACTGACATCAGTGTATTCACATTCCCTGAACAGCTACATTTCTGCATCAGTTAATAGACTTTTTTTAAAGTCCTCATGGAAATTACTGTTATTGTTGTTATTGTTATATTTCAGGGCAGTTCACAGCATAAAAAGATCAGCATTTCTCCTAATACACACATTTTTGCAGGCAATTTCCCCCAATACAATGCATATGCAATTTTCTTTAAAAATGTATTTTTTGCAAACTGTCCCCTAAGACACACATCTTTGCACACATCTGATTGGAGAAATTTCAAAGGACAGATGAGTTTTGGCTCATATATTGTTTCAGTTAAGTGCAATTTAGGTAGGTTCACAATAAAATCCTAACCGAACCAAATTTATTCCCCATCTGTAATCTATTCAGGGTAGGCTTTATCTCTTTTGCACAATGTGCAGGTGCTTTCTAATGCTGACACAAAGTCATTGCATATATATATGAATGGGCGGAGAAAGACTATTGTAGGGGCTGGTCAAAAGATGACTCATGCAATGCCGAGAGCTACCTGATACAATGTAGTATTCAGTTATAATGGGATTATATCTGACAGGCACCATAGCAGGGCAGATTTGCCACACTTGCGCCACATAGGACACATCTGTTTTGCAGTTGCTAGCTGGCAATGATCACAACCTTTTATTAAAATCCTACAACATTCCCGCTGGCCCTCTCTCCCTCCTTCCATCTTCCCCACAGTGCTTCATGTGTTTTGACATGAGGCAGTTTCATCCTTTGCTTCAAGTGTAAGGGTTAGAATCAGTGCTGTTTGTCTAGAAAAAGAAGTGCCAGAACTCACCATGAACACCTCGGTTGTTCTCTTAGAACGGCAATGGAACCCACCTGAGAGGTGCCGGAACTGAGTTCCATTGAGTTCCTGTTGAAAAAAATGCATTTGTTAGACTCTTACCTTTTGAAAAGCATTTAAGCTGAAAGTATTGTGGATTTCAGGACACTATGCATTAAACCACAGGGCAAAAACTATATAGAAAGGATATTAAATGAAACTTAAGGCAGCTATAGGAATGACAGAGACAAGGAGTGGCATCAATACCAAATTAAACCAAATTAACTGATTACAACCCTAGGAACTGTCTGCAAAGCGTAGATTAACATGGTTCACGGAGGGCAGATACTGGCTCCCTGCCCTTAAAAAAATACACGTATGCAAGGCAAGTCAAACTGCCTATTTTGTGCATAAGATAGAAATCTCATACAATATAGGAATCTTCAAGATGACAAAATAAACATCCCAGATCAGGAATCTATGGTTGCTTTCTATCACTTGGAATGTCAACTTAGTATATTATGGATACGTATGCTTTTATGTTTGCTTTCATGATGAAAGTGGTTTCAGGTTTTAAGTTGTTGGCTGGTTGACATCTGTTTCAAAATGGATGTTTTCACAGTAATGCTATCAGACTGAAGGCCTTTGGAGAACAGGCGAGCATAGTTAAAAAGCCATTGCTTCTATTAATAGAGCAGAGTCCCTTCTGCAATGTCAACTGTAATATTAATCCTTGTTTCAAATCACAGGTCTCAAATATCAGCTGCCACTACTCAGACGGGTCTCTTTCGGTTTATATCAGAGAACCCAATGGAGTCTTTTGAAGAACCTGGTCAGGTTAGTAGGGAGAACTTATTAGAAGTTCCCACTTTAAGCGATTCTCTCTCAGAAGATGAAGATGTTAAAGCTACACTGCAGCACCGCTTCTCCCCCAGCCCCCGGAGGCGGAATTCAGATTCTTCTGAAGAAATGGAAGCAGAAGCCCCATCCAGCATTGCAAGAAAAGTTTCATTTGCTGATGCATTTGGTTTTGACCTTGTATCCGTTAAGGAGTTTGATACCTGGGATGTTCCAATTACATTACCAAATGACGACTTAGAAGATGAAGTTGTGCCTGTGGAGGAATTCTATTTATCTCCACTGTTTATACTGCCTGCCACACAAGAAGAGCTTTTGCAAAAAGTGCGTGCACAGAAAGTATGGCTAGAGTCTGTCGAGTTCCTGCCAGGGATAACATGTATGAAGGGCATCATCCGTGTTCTGAATGTATCCTTCGAAAAGCTGGTCTATGTCCGAATGTCTTTGGACAACTGGCAGACTTATTATGACATCTTAGGAGATTATGTGCCTAATTCTTGTGATGGCGAGACTGACCAGTTCTTGTTCAAGATTTCATTGGTTCCTCCTTATCAGAGAGAGGACGCTAAGGTTGAATTTTGCATCCGTTATGAGACATCGGTGGGAATATTTTGGGCAAACAATGACAACCGTAATTATATTTTGATCTGCCACAAAAAGGAAACTGCGCCACCAGTGGAAGAGAATAAAGCCCAGGGAGAAGTTACAGATAAAGTCCAGGAAGGTGTTACAGACAAATATATCAAAGGCTGCTTAAAGACAATACCAAGCAGGTGAGGTTGAATCTTACACTTCCTTCCTTTTAAAAAAGTATTGTAAAACTTTCAATGATAGTTTCCCCAAAAGATGTCCCTATCTCTTCAAAGAAGGAGATGCTGTTAATAACTTTTTCAAAATCTGTCCCTGTGGTTAGTTTTATGCTTTGATACTACTCTAAATAAAATGTATATATATATATATATATATATATATATATATATATATATATATATATATCCAGAGAGGTTAACTTGAGGGAAATGTAATTACCGTAGTCTTACATCCTAAGTGTATTACCAAAATAGTATGAAAGTCATAACTACTAAGTAAAGGTGAAGCAGTTCATTACAGGTGAAACAGCTCATTCCTGATGCCTAAAATGTCGAGCATAGTTAGACTTTGATCACTTCCTATTTAATTTCACTGTAGAAATTTAGCAATAAACCTGCATAGTTGTTGTATACTCCTGAGAATTTAAATGGGTTTTGACGATAGTTGGGAAATGTTTGAAGTGTTTTTAAAGGCCCGTAATCCTTTAAAAACAATTATATTGGTCATAACAGAGCTCTGATAAAGAATTAGTCTGACCAGGGGACACTTTGAGATGGGAGAAGAGGTGGGAAGACCACCTAGTATATGTTATGCCACCAAGTTCTGTCGCCACAGAGACCAGCTTATCTTTCACCTTTAGATTGGTAACTTGTGAAGGGGCAGGTAGCAGCATCCTTGCTTGAGAGGTCTGCAGCTGTTGACTCATGCATGAGAGGAATATAGCGGAATGTATTTAGGATTTTGTTATATTTCAGTCATAAAGAAAACACACAATGTAAAGATCTATGTTTTGGTTGCTCTGAGAAAAGCAATAATCAATTTTGTTTTGTTTTGTTATTAACCATCATCTAGGCCAGGGATGGGAAACCTGTGGCCCTCTGGAAGTTGTTGGACTCCGACTCCTATCAGCCCCAACAAGTAGGCTCAATAGCTAAGCATGCTGGGAGTTGTAGTCCAACAGCATCTGGAAGGCCACAGGTTCTGTACCCCTGATCTAGATTCTGCTGTTTCCTATCTGTTACCGGTATATGTTTTGACCGGAAGTCTACAAGTGTATATTGCAGATGAAATGTTGGGTCCCTAACAATCTCTCTGTTATCTCAGAGATCTTAGCTATCTTTTTGCAGGTTTAAAACAAGCAGCCTGTAATGGCGCCTGCTCTGGTTATATAGATGATTTGCTTCGTTGCCATGGCATAAAATAATGCACGGAGATGCTTTCTTTTGCACAATGATCCATTAGCCCTGTTGTGGTCACAATCAGAGCTGGCTCTATATCTGAGCCGCAAAACATTTGCCTAATGGACTCCTAACATTGGCGGGCTGCCACAATATTGGTGGCTCCTCTTTGGGCATATTAGTGGCAGTGGGCAGCAGTTGTGCCATGATCTGTAACAAGGAACTACCATTTCAAAAGTCGTTCCGTGCCTTGTGATAATTTTGGCTGCTGTTCCGTTTCACGAAGTAAGATGGGCCCAAGGGAGCACAGGTGGGTAGGCAGGCCCAGTTGACAGAAGGCATCCACAAGTGGAGATGCTCAGCAATTACCTGAGGTGCCAAGGGCTGGTGGTGGGATTCTGCAGATTGGATTTATAAGATTAGATCCAATTAAGAAGAGCCTTGCTGGATCAGACCTGACCTATCTTTTCTAGCATCCCATTCTCACAACCACCAGCCACATGCCTACAGGAAGCACACGAACGGGATATCAACAGAGAGGTGCTGCTGAGAGTCCTGCTGCAAAGCAGTGCTTTCGGACATCCCCTTAGACTCACAACTTGTATGGTGTGAGGAGGATGTGCATGAAACATGAGTCCAAAGCCCTTTAGGGTGTGGGGAACTAGTTGTGCAGTTCTGTTGGATCCTGGCCCTGACCTCCAAAAGCATAACACCTATGCTGCCTTTCATCATATGTTAGACCTGCATTTGATCACGAGTTTTCTGTAAGCTCTAAACTAAGCTCAGGCACCTGCTCCCTTAATAGTTTGGACCCTAAGGGGATATTTTGATAACAATGACCTATTTGTATATAGTTGGTCATGATTCTAAGGACTCAGATATAAGGCTGACAATTTGTGACGCAACTGAATTAGTCTTAAGGGTTGAACTATGCAGGACAGTGGCAGGGTTTTCTCCCCCACATGCCTGCCTGCCTGCCTTGTTCACAGATGGGGGGCAAATGTATTCATCTTAATCTGATTTTGCTGAATTAGGATGGCTTCTTCTGTGGGCCTGATATAACATGTATGTTGTCGCCATGGTTAATCTGTGATATTATTATTATTATTATTATTAATAATAATAATAATATCTTCCACACCCTCCCCAAGGATATACAATTCAACAAATACATAATTCGAAAACCCAAAAGAAAAATATTCTAAAATGGATTAAAACATTCCAAAAACAATTACAGTTAGAAACTTCTAAAAGGGACTGCAATGAAAAACCTCTTTCTATCCAATGATCTTGAGGTAGCCAGGAACAGCCATGAAGGAGCATTTTCAAATTTTTCCTAAAAGTTAATAACAAAGAAAAAAGCACACCTCACTAGGGAGGACATGTCACAAATTTATGGCGAAAGACTATAATCTCTCTATCTCTCTATCTAACAATTGGAAGTGGTAGGATCTGACTGAGCACTAAAAGAAGCGCATAGGAAAGATGTGCTAAATCCTCTTTCCTGCCTCCTTTCCCCTCAGTCTGTGGCTTAGACACTTTTCTCTATTCCTTGCTCACTTCTAGTATCAAAGCTAAGGTGGGAGAAAAGTACTTGGAGCAACTGCGTGAGGGGAGATCAGGTGGTGTATGTGTCAGGGGGATGCAGTGCCCCTCTCCCAGGAACAGGTGGTGTGCTTACTGATGCAATAGAGGCGCACGGTGGTGCTGAGATTGGGGGTGCCCAGCCACACCTCAGAATCCATGCAATGTTCCCATTGGTGTGCTCATCTTGCCCTGACCTCTCAATCACCTGGTGGCCCATCCTGTTAAGTGGCAAAAATGCTGCTTTTGGGGAGGGCGACCACTCAGTACCTCTCCAACTCACCAGATGCCCCTTTGTGCTCTCATATATTCCTTTCAAAGGTTGCCTATGTGGCATGGATAGGCATACCTGCATCTGTAGAGACCTTCCTTGGTACCCACAGGGTTTCTTTCTTTGGCTTCACCACCTGCAGAAATTAACCTTGAAAGAAGAGCCAATAGGATAGTTTGTGGTGTGTGCTTTGTTGCAGGGTGTGTGTGGTGTCCACGATCCAAAGGTTTTACTCGTAAAATAATGCCCCGTCTCACAGGTTGTATGGGAATAAGGGAGATGTGTGGCTGACACCATCACCATGTTTTTTATTATTATTTTTTGTGTTTTTTATATTTTGCTGGAAGCCACCCAGAGTGGCTGGGGCAGCCCAGTCAGATGGGTGGATGATGATGATGATGATGATTTGTAGTTTCAGATAACCTGTTAACCTCTTTTATGTATTACAGTGGTACCTCGGGTTACATACGCTTCAGGTTACATACGCTTCAGGTTACAGACTCCGCTAACCCAGAAATAGTACCTCTGGTTAAGAACTTTGCTTCAGGATGAGAACAGAAACCATGCTCTGGCGGCGCGACAGCAGCAGGAGGCCCCATTAGCTAAAGTGGTGCTTCAGGTTAAGAACAGTTTCAGGTTAAGAACGGACCTCCGGGACGAATTAAATACTTAACCCGAGGTACCACTGTAATTGTAAAATGTAATCTGTTGCAGATTTTTATATATATTCACATGTACTCATACATTTAGAGAAAATACAGAGTGTTTATTGGGCTGTATCTTCAAACTACCTTTCTTTCTCCTTCCCTGCCCCATGTAGTTTAAATTGTTTGCTAACGTTACCTGGAATAATTTACAATTGTTACCATTTTTCCCCAGACAGAGATTAGGGCCCAACATTTTGGGCAAGATGAATCTTCATATTTTTATAGACTAGCCATCATGTGTCTCTTTGTTTTTAATAAAATGCTTCACTTGTAACAATGAGGTATCATTCAAAAATATGCAGTGAACAGAAATACCTGCTGTAACAAAAGTAATTAATAGACCTTGACATTAGAATTTTGAAATCTCCCCAATTACACTTACAAGTCACCTCCTGGACTCCAATTTGTTTTATCCATTGGCGATGTCACAGCAATTAAGCCAATGGCACCCAGGTATCCCCCTCCCAAACTTCCTGCTTGTGGAGCATGAACATTCTGGTAATCTGATTTAGCGCAGTGCGTGGAGACTCGCCGAATGGGCGGCTCGGTTCGGGGGTGGCTCATGGGCCAGTTAAATAACCCCCATGGGCTGCTTGTGGCCCATGGGCCTTAGGTTGCCTACCCCTGATCTAGATGGTGCTGTGAAAGTCATTCTGTCTCTCTCAGACTAATGTCTCTCACTCCATAGTAGTGAACATAAATGAGACAATATGGCAATGTGTTCTGTACACATTGTTTTCCTGAGGCTGCTGCCACTCCCCAGTAATATGATTGTTGTTGTTTAGTCGTGTCCGACTCTTTGTGACCCCATGGACCAGAGCATGCCAGGCACTTCTGTCTTCCACTGCCTCCCGCAGTTTGGTCAAACTCATGTTGGTAGCTTCGAGAACACTGTCCAGCCATCTCGTCCTCTGTCGTCCCCTTCTCCTTGTGCCCTCAATCTTTCCCAACATCAGGGTCTTTTCCAGGGAGTCTTCTCTTCTCATGAGGTGGCCAAAGTATTGGAGCCTCAGCTTCAGGATCTGTCCTTCCAGTGAGCACTCAGGGCTGATTTCCTTCAGAATGGATAGGTTTGACCTTCTTGCAGTCCATGGGACTCTCAAGAGTCTCCTCCAGCACCATAATTCAAAAGCATCAATTTTTTGGCGATCAGCCTTCTTTATGGTCCAGCTCTCACTTCCATACATCACTACTGGGAAAACCATAGCTTTAACTATATGATTAGAAAATATTAATAATATAAATATATAATAAAGCAGCTCACTGTGCCTGGGAGCTTGGAGTGCCCCCTTTCTATACCTTGGCCCCACACAATTGAATCATCAGTTTGTCTCAGTCATGTCTGGTGATACTCAGAAATGTTATCAGCCATGGATGTTGGCAGACTGAGATAGAAAATGGGAAGTGAGGAGGTTGGCTTTGGTATGGGGCTAGGAATTGGTTGACAGGGCTGTCGCTCTACATTGCCTTCAAGAATGGCTGAGACATGGCCATGTTAGGAGTGGGCAGAAATGGCCAGAAGTCATGAGAAATCTTATCAGGGGTACTGAGGCCCGTGGGATGGTTCAGAGAGGTTGAGGCAGAGGCCAGAATTCCCTCTCATGAAGGAGTGAAGGGGATGGCAGTAATATCTGAAGCAGACTAGAGGGATCAACTGCTAGCACAAAACATATCACTATGGGGTGCTGCTTCTAACTGCTTTAGGATGGGGGTACTTACCTATTTTACTTACCTGAACTAGTCACTTCTACTGTGTACATAATGAAAATGCATAGTAGTATCTTTCCTGAGCTTGTTGCATCATTCAGCGCTCCAGGGAAGCAGGGCGCATTCCTGGATCACAGTCACACATTTTCAGTTTGCCATATGATCTGATTTTGTGATCTGTTCTTTTTCAAAGAAAGGCACAGTCAATAATTTTTGTCATCACTGTGTTAAGATAGTCAGATATTAGTTATATAATTCTTTAGAGCCCAAGTTGATGCATCTGAAATGTTAGTGAAGGATTTTTTTAAAAAAAGAGGTAATATGTGATGGAGTACTAGATCTATTCTGTCATAGGTCTAAGATAAACGAGAGACCAAATATTTTAATATTGAAGTGTTCTATCACAAGGAACCACAACTAAAATACGCATGTAACAGTGGTTGCTGCCAATGTAGGTAGAATTTATTATATAAATCTGGACAATTATGCAGGATTTTGATTTGCTGAAACTGTCTGCTTTCTTTTAAGAAAAAAAACTAACTCAGCTGCAAGCAGCTGTGGAAATGTTTAGAAATATTAAAGTGATGGGTTCTAACCCAACTAAGTTCTACTCGGAGTAGACCCATTGAAATTACTGGCCCTCTTAGCCATGCTCATTCATTTCAATGTGTGTATTCTGAGTATATACTGTAACAACGGATACAACCCAGTGTCTGTAAAAGCCTTAGTACTAATTCATACATTTAGCAAAAGTATGGGGTACAGATTATCCCAAGATTACAGCATGACTATATATGTGTGTGAGAGAGATCACAAATCTGAGTGTATCACCTGATGATGATGATGATGATGATACCTAATACTGGGAATCGTACAATAAAGGGAAATAATACAACCTTGCCAATAGCTTACACCTATAAAACCTCATATTGAATTCTGCTTGCATGTGCAAACCTGTCATTCCTAGGAGCCAACTCCTAGGGGCCAAGGTCCCTTCAGCCTCCCCCATAAAATATTTTAGGGGACTGCCCCCCAAGTTGATGGGCGTTGTCATTCAAATGGTGTGCATGTGCCGTGTCATGTGATTGATTATGTGGGATGGGGCTTACCTGCCCTCCAATGTTTTGTTCAAGTTGGCACTCCTGCCAACTTAGGGAGAAGAACTGGTTGCAAATATGTTTCTGGTTGTAATTCAAAGTATTTGTGATTAAAGCCTTTAAGTGGCTTAGATCCAGGATACCTTTGGACCTAAAGTATAGGTCTAAGGCTTACAATATTCCATATTCTTCTGCTTCCCTATCAACCTGCCTGTTCCCTAACATCAGAAGTTGAGGCTCCTCTCTCTTTGTTCCACCTAGGATGGCAAGAGAGGGACTTCTCAGTGGTTGAACCCTGTCACAGAATACCTTGCCCTGAAATGTTTGGTGTGTGGGGGGGTTATTTTTTGTTGTTTAGCTATTAAAGACTGTTTTATTACAATAGGCTTTTTTGTTTAATTGGCAGCTGATATTCTCCTTGCTTGCTTGTTTTATATTGTTGCTTTCATGAAATTGTAATTTTAAATGTCGCAAGGTGCCCAGAGTGCTGCTTTTGCACCAGGAGGGCAGGATACCAATGTATAAATAAATGAATGAAAGAACAAACAATGTTAGCTAGACTTTTTCCTGTGAAATAACTTGTTTCACATGCAGGAAGTTAACAACCGAGTCAACCTATACATATCTACTAAGAGTAAGACCCATTGAGTCAAATGTTGATGGCTCCCAAGTAAGTGTGTCTAGGATTGCATGTGTTCAGAGGTGGCAAAATCCTGTAAGGGCTGTACCATGAATTTCAGTTAACTTTTTGAATCGGCTCTCTGTTCCTTTGAGTGTCGGGTCATGCATGCACAGAGCACCCAGTCATGTTATCATGTGAATGCACCCCTGTTGCTATTAATTCACTTTTGACTTTTGACTTTTCTCCTGCCATCAGTCTGCTCCTCAAAAAACAGTTAACTACAAAATCTCAAAGAATCAAACAAAATCTCTTAAACAAATGATGCATGTTAAGATGCTGGAAAACAGGCGAATGCATATAATTTCCTTGCTAGGATAAGTCAGAAACGTGGGGTGCTCATCTTGCAGAAGCAGGCTGGGTTTTTGTTTTTATTTTTAACAGACCTTTGGGTACGTCTTGTCAAAGCCTTCACTTGATAATGCCGACAGCTGCTGATCTTCTCTCTGTTTAAGAAAACTTGTTTGCCTTGTGTTTTCCTTTAAATGATTGCTCTCCAGCAATTAATAACCTTTTTCTCGACCAAAGAAAGACGTGTGTTAAAAAGAGTATACGTCTTTGCATAGCTCGGGATTTTTGCTCCAAGCCCAAAATTGAAAGAGCAGCCTGCAATCAGCCTGTGGCTTTGGCTAAAGCCCTTTGCTATTATTAGGAAGTGATGATGTACACGGTCTTTTCCAGTACATGGTCTTTTCCAGCAGAGCAGCTGTTCCCTGCTACTGTGAGGGTGGGCTTTGCATTTACAGGGTGACAACTGAGAAAACAACACTCTCGCTGTTCTCAGATCCTCTTTAATATTCTTTACACTAGACCAGCAGCTACTGCTAAGAAATTCACGGTAATTTTTGGGCAGCTAAGGAAGTCTCGAATGTTTGGGCACTTCTGGCAGCGAAATTGTAAAAAGAAATACGGTAGATTGATTTTTGCAACTTCTTTGGGCCCAACACATAAATAATATCCAATTGACATTATTATTATTATTGTTGTTGTTGTTGTTATTTGCCTTTTACACTGAAGTGCATCAAAGCTGCATGCACAATCAAAATAGAAATATATATGGTACAAATCCTACTCACCCCACTTAAAATGATGCACATAAGATGAGGCCACAGATATAGCTAGTTACCCTTCAAATTAAGGACCAAATGCCTGGCTGTAAATAAAAATGCCTTTGCCTGGTGCCTAGAAACAGACAACAAAGGCACCTGCTGTGCTTCCCTCAGAAGAGTATTCCACAAATAGGAAGCTACCACTGAAAATGTAAATGGAGAAAGGACAGAGGGGTTTAATGTGGTGTCCAGGTTGGTTTGTGTGTTGAAACAAAGACTGAGCTAAGTATCAAGAGAGCCCCTTCACCCTTGACTTCCTAGCTCACACCTAGCCTATCACAAAAAGCCTCTTACCTGTTTATTTGCATCCATTTGTCTGTCTGTGCATGTGTGTAAGTTAATCATGTTTTTTCAATTGCCATCAGATTCCTTATGTGCTGTTCAGAGGTTCATAAACATTTTCTCATCATCTCAGCCAACCATTGGAGTGTGGGAAAGGATGGAGAGGTTAACTGACCATCAATAAGCAGTTCCTCTTATTTACAGTACTGTGGGTTGTATTAAGTGTTGGCCGTACTCAGAGTAGACCCATTGAAATTAATGGAGATGGCTAACCTAGGTTCATTTTAATTTATATCCCACCCCTTCTCCCAAAGGAGCCCATTAACTTCAGCAGGTCTACTCTGAGTAGAATTTACTTGGCTACAATCCTAAATCTAAAGAGTGTCAGTAAATGAAGCAACTATAAGGAAAAAAAGGACATAAACCCAATACCAAATAAATCCAGACATACAGAATCTATATCTATATCTATATCATCTATATCTATGAATGAAGGTACAGGTATGGTATTTATGCAGTCACTGTGATGTAAAAGGGTAAGATTTTTGGTAAATGCAGTTACTTATTAACTTATTAAAATATTTATACAGCAATGCAAAAATTTTTAAAAGCAATTATTAAAACGAATGGCTACTCAGGAAAATGGTTAAATTACGTAGATCTGTTGGCATTAAAAAAATATCATATTTATTTAGCAGTTGCAAAAAACCCTACCATGTCTTTAAAAATGCTGACTCATATACCATCAGCCCCCCAAAAGGGAAGTGTTTCTCTTTTGCTCATCCGATCTTGACCATAGTTAATAGAGAATAGTGACAGGAACTGTGGACCACACAGTATCCCCCACCCCAACATCAGGCTCCCAGCTTCAATCAGCTTCCTAATGTGAATGTAAAATGTGCCTTTGGCCGGGATGCTCATTTCCATTACAAAGAGCCTCTCCTCCACTTTCTCTTGCACATGAGAACAATGATCAGGCACTGAAATAAACAGCAAGAGAGAAGCACAAAAGCAAATTTAAATGTGTGTGGAGGGCAAATGCTCAAGAGTGGGCGTGTTGCAGCCATCAGAGAGGCCGGCTCTGTTGGCCGTCCAACGGTGTGTAATTGGCTACAGCTGGGAGGGAGAGCCCTGGCGCCTTTGTCAGACAAGAACCACAGCACACAATAAACAGTGATGTGCTCAGCTTTTCGTTTACCAAGCTGCCAGTATTGCAGTGGGCCATTTTATGTCTTTCTGCCATGAAAACCCATGCTCCCCAAAGCCGTCAATGATATGATTTCTTAGTGAGCATGCTTAGAAAATTGGCCTCCCCGCCAAAAGTAAATTTCTAGTACTCATGGTGCAAAGCAAAATGTTGACTAATGTCACTAGTGTGTGTGTGTGTGTGTGTGTAATTCCTTATCTTTTTCAGCATATGCCATTGGAGCAAATGCGCTCTATTGCTTTGTAATGGGTATGGGAAAGAAGCTGCAATTTGAAAGGTGTTGTGAGAAGATACACACTTCTTGTGCACTGCAGGTAGTGCTGAAACTCAGTTTAGAAGCCATTAGAGCATGGGTAGGCAAACTAAGGCCTAGGGGCTGGAGCCGGCCCAATCACCTTCTAAATCTGGCATGTTTTTACATGAGTAGAATGTGTGCTTTTATTTAAAATGCATCTCTGGGTTATTTGTGGGGCATAGGAATTCGTTCATTCTCCCCCTTCAAAATATAGTCCGGCCCCCCTCAAGGTCTGAGGGACAGTGGACCAGCCCCCTGCTGAAAAAGTTTGCTGACCCCTGCATTAGAGCGTTAAGTAAATGTTCCTTATCTCTGGAAACATTCAATAGGATAAATAGATCTGGAGAAATTATTTGTCAGACTGAAGGGTGGGGAACAAGCAGAGTAGGAATTGGAGTAGAATGAATCTGGTTTGATCATACACATCTCCATGGTGAGCAGACTGGATTGGCCAGTCCAACACACTGTTTCTCCATTCTATTCCCAGGCTAGGAAGCAAGAGCAAAGTTTGCACTGCATAATGGAGTTTTAGCAGTGCATACCTTTTTTTTTTTGCAGGCAATGAATCCTTGCTGGACATCAAATTGGTGTCTGTAACTGCCTGTAACTAATGGATGTAAGCAGCAGGTCTCAGACACAGATATGTTAAAAGAGCCAGAAATTCAGGGGACTCTGCATTTTGATCAACGTGTATCATAGAACTGAAGAGCTGGAAGTGACCCCTAGGGTCATCTAGTCTGACCCCCCCGCAATGCAAGAATCTCAACTACAGCACCCATGACAGATGGCCAACAAACCTCTGCTTAAAAACCTCCAAGAAAGTAGAGTCCACAGCCTCCTGAGGGAGACCGTTCCACTATTGAAAAGCTTTTATTGTCCTAAAGTTCTACCTGATGCTTAGTCAGAATCTCCTTGCTTGTGACTTGAAGCCATTGGTTCAAGTTCTATCCTCCACAGCAGGAGAAAACAAGCTCGCTCCATCTTCCATGTGACAGCCCTTTAGATATCTGAAGGTGGCTATCATCTCTCCTCTTTTCCAGCCTAAACATACCCAGCTCCCTCAACTGTTCCTCATAAGGTTCGGTTTCTAGACTCTTGATTATCTGCACTGCCCTCCTCTTAATACTTTCCAGCTTGTCAATATCCTTCTTAAATTGTGATGCCCAGAACTGGACACAGTATTCCAGGTGTGGTCTGATCAAGGCAGAATAGAGTGGTACTATTACTTGCCTTGATCTGGACACTATAGTTCTGTTGATGCACCATAGAATAGCATTATTTTTCGTTGTTGCTGCTGCATCATTGTTGACTCATGTTAAGCTTGTGGTCTATTAAGACCTCAAGATCCTTTTCACATATGCTACTGGTAAGCCAGTTGTCTGCCGCCTTATATTTGTGTAGGTGACTGAAGTATGGTGTACCAATAAACCAAATAATTTGCCTTTGGTACTGTATCTGTTGTTTATCCCTGGATATGCTTTACTCCCATACCCACTGGGTTGCTAAAGAGCAAACCCTGAATTAGATCACCAAATCAACACTTTTAATAAAAACCTTAATTCTCATTGATATTTCCATATTCTATGCTACATCCTGACACTATAGATCCTTGGAAAATTCAGTATTTGTGAATTCAGATCTGAACTGCCCTTTCCAGAGTAATGTGCAGACCACAATGTGGCAATTCATTAGATTTCACACTTCTCCAATTACAGCGATGCAGTTCTCAGATCAGAATGCATTTAAAGAGCTGCATTTTGAGATAAATGCACTAAAAAAAAAAATGTACACCATGAGAGAATATATACCTACAAACGCCCTTTTGCAGCCAATTAGATTTAAATACACACTTAAATGCAAACCCCTAGATTAGTGCAGAAATAGAACATGTTTATGAGTGAATGCATGCAAAGTGACACAGATGAAAAATAGACCAATCTGGTGGTGTACCAATCTGGTCACCATAAAGAAGCCCATGAAACAAGACAGGCCAATTGTCACAGCACCATGAAGAGTTTTCTCATTAATTTCTAAAACTTTCCAGACTCACGTTTTAAATCCCCTCCCCATTGGTCACTTACCCTCTAAATATTGAATATGATCAGCATGCTAAACAGCTCAAATATCATGCTCAAATATGCTCATCTGCTAATCATCTCCCAAGGTGGTAATCTGCAGTGACCTTAGGCATGTAAGCCTTTAATGTTAGTCTAATATATGACTAGATAGACCAATATTCTGACCCATACTTATCTCTGGAGACACTCAAGAGCTGGTTTCCATGTAATACACTACTGGTTTAGACGCCCTGTCCTACACTTCCTGTCTCTTTCAGGCATGTACTTTATAGATGCGAAGAGTGTGTAATGTGTGGTCTATTAGGAATGTTTTGGAGCTCTCTGCATCATAGAAGAAGGTGCTACATTCTGTGCTGCCTGCTCTTTTTCACACAGGGTGCTGATCACATGAGCCAGCTGCTCATATGAGTTGAAAATGAGATAATCAGTGGCAGAACCTTGTGAAAGCATTTGTCTTCATGTTTGCTGCCATTCATGCAGCAGCCTGAAGCTAAGGATTTACAAAGCAAGAATCATAGTGAACAATGTGGATTAATGAGTGTAATGCCCCCTTTATTTCAGCCAAATGGGTCTTGGAGTTGGACTTGGGGTACCTTGTCTCCCAGGTCCAATGCTTGTCTTTTAAGCTCAGGGTATGGACCTTCTGGGTGGCTTTGAACAAGAACACCCTGTCTGCATTACCATTGCTCTACTGAAGCATTCCCAGGGTGACCAATTATGGACTCATCTGAAATAATGCTCCAAAGAACTCTGGTACCTCCTACCATGGGGACAATCTGATGGGACTGTAGAGAACATCAAGAAACTCCAGTGTACAGCCTGAGGGCACAATCCACTGAGAACCAAACTGTTGAAATGAATGGGAGCTTTGCAAGAGTTCTTGCAAGGGCAAGGCTCCATTCATTTCATTGGGCTCATGCAGGAGAAGGTCCTTGGTCCACTTGGCCCCAAGAGCTTAACATGTTAGTATCTCAACAATTAGAATATTTCCCCCTTGTTGTTAACCCTTATTGACAATCCTCCTGCAGTTTAAACTCAGTGCTTTTTGTCCTGTTATCAGGAGGAAAAGTGGAATGGTTGAGCCCTCTCTTTGTCAGAGATAAGTTTTAATATTTGCAAACTGGCAGCTTAGTCTCAGGGCTGTCGCAGGCAGAAGTATTTGCAAGTGTCGGGTGAACTGAAACCATCTCTTGCCCAGTTTCTGATAAGCCACACTGGAATTGTGCCAATCCCTGCTAGTCCGAGCCGATTAAGAGGATCAGTGCTGGCTGCACAGCCGGGCTGTTGCCAAATCCTGCTTACCAGATGGAATAAGGCCAGGTTCTTGGCCATGCGATGCTGGCTATATTGTCAGGGAAAGAAACACATCTTGCACAGTCACCTTAAAAAAACCATTCCTCCTGTGAACTCAGGCAAACAGGTGTTGAGCTGAGTAACGAAGGTGAACGCAAGCTCACTGGTGATCGGAGATTGTGATGCAACTTTTAGATGACCTTGTCATGAACAGGAAAATCATGGCTAAGACATCTGCACCTACATGCCAAAAAGGTTATGAGAACTGGCCGTCACTTGATACAACGTAATGACTACCCAGGAATGAGGTCATGTTCCTCAGCATGAAGAAGCCTCCAATTCCTATCTTATGCCTCTGGCACTCTGACCCTGGGTATACGCATAGAAAAGATAAGGCACAGACTGGAGCGCTACCCCAGTGGTATCCTATGCGATGTGAGGTCAGAACTCTCCTGCCACCATGTCTGGTTCTGGAATAGTACATTGCTAATATGCTTCCATCTCTGCCCGTTTGGGGGTGGTTGCTCTTCCCTAATGTAGCAGTCGCTCACCTTGCTGAGAGAGCATGCTGAGGCCCAATGGTTATTTTGCTGCATCTTAATAGTTATTGAGTGGTTTAGTGGCTCACAAGAGCAGGGCTTAAGATCCACTTTATTCTAAGAAGTTAAAAGAGCGGTCAGCATAAAAGCATCTCAAGAAGTGTTGAAGAGTCTGAAAGTGGAGGGCCTGTTTCTTACAATGGGAGGATCAGTGCCAAATAATGCAGGATTGCCCCTTTTTAGAAGGCAACACTCTTGGTGATACTTTAGAAATATTGCTCTTGGGGATACTTTAGGAATAACCAGGAGAAACGCAGCAAAAATGCCTTACCACTTGTACGTCCTCCTCTGAGAAGATGTTGACCTTTGCTAACTTACATGAATCCATGATTCCTACAAGCACTAGTGGCTCTGTTCTTTGGCGAACAAGAAGAGAAGTGTTTCTACACCTCATTGCATGAGTCAGTCAACTCTGAATACCGACTGAAGCTTGAAAACAGCAAAACAATCTGTGCAATTATCTGACAAGCATAGGATTTAATTTGCCTCCAGTTGCTACTGTAACCACACCTAATCCCTTGTCCAAACTTAATGTGGTCCAGTGGAAAACTGACATTTCTCAAGAAAAGCCAAACCTAGTGTGCCAGAGAGTGGCACTAAGGTTTTGATCTAGAATGGAACCCCTACACTGGCCAATCTGTGTAAACAAACAAACAAACAAACAAACAAACAAACAAACACTACACATAAGGGTACAGCTACATAACTAATATAACATCTAATTTCACAGGAACAGGATTTAAGCCACCTTTTGCATCTGTGGCAAATAGTATAGGTTTGGGTTTGCACCTACTTAGTATGGAGGAAGTGAGACAAGTCTGACATACATGGTGTGAGGAAGAAATATAGCATTTGCTCGTGAAAACTGGAAACAGGATCCTTGGCTTTTAATGGAACAGGGAACTGGTGACATGATACTTGCATCCTGCACTACAGATATGAGGCATCGCTCAGCACTCAGAGCTGCTGTGTTTACTGCTATGTATGTTTACGGGGTCATTAGCAGAACAGATGCGATTACAAAATTTTGACTGCTTCTTCTTTTTCTGTGGGGTCTGTCCAAAGCTATACTTCTCTTGTCCTAAATCCAGCACTCTGCAGGCCCCACATCAGTTGTCTGTGCTTCCTGATCTTTTAAACAAGTCCATGTGTGGAAAAACCTCATTTTGTCTTTCCCTGGGCTTTCACTGAAGCAGCAGACATCTGGGAATGCTGCAGAGTAAAAACCACCAAAGAGAATATTCATAGAATGAAAGGACATTCATCACTAGCAACCCATGCCCTCCTCAAATGTAAGGGAAGCAAAACCCAAACCCTGCACCTCGCCCACGAGTATTTCACAGAAATATTTTCTTCCCTTGAAATATTTTTCAACACCTCCCTCCACCCCTTAACAGAAAAATGTGGGAGACATATTCAGCACAGCACTAGAATAATACCTTGTAATTAAATATGACAGATATTTTAAAAGTCATTCCATCGCCTCTGTAAGAACCTGCACATGAGCCAATAAGTTCTTTACCTTCTTATCAGCTACACCTTTTATGAAATTCAAAACTTCACTGAAATTCATAAAACACAGAATTTGGATTAAATATTAAGGTTCCTGTGGTTGTGGATGTTGATTATACCAAAATCCCTTTCACATGTTTAGCTCTGAACTGGCATTTTTTTCTTGTTGTGCCATTCTTAGCTACCACCATTAGTCATTCCTTCAATTTCTCACAATATATGTAGCCTTGTTAGCTTTTAAGCTCCATTTGTGGTGAGCCATCTCTGCTTTATCAGTCCCATAATATTTACATGAGACCTACTGAAAATGTGAAAGCTGCAGCTGCTTGATGTCTTGCCTTGCTCCAAAAAAGATGCCATAATCCTGCATAGCGCAAAACAAGGCCAGTTGGAGATGGCAGTTGGAGATGAGCAGAAAACAGTGGGTAGCCAGGATCCAGGTAAGTCAGACTAGGTAAAGGTGACTCTGAGAAGGCTAGACTTGAGAAAGGAACCTGGGACTAAACCCAGAAGCAATGTAAGATGCTTAGCAGAGGACTGAGCTCACCTGGGCACCTAAATATTGACACAGAACCCTGCTTACCCCTTAAAAGCATAAGGGTAGCAAGAATTCAAAGAGGGCAGTGCTGTGGCCTGTGGTGCTCCAAAGCTGGAATGCCTCTCATAGCACCCCAGGGAAAGAGGGGTCCTGGGCAGCTGGAGATACGAGGGAACGGTGAATTCTGGTGCCTTGGTTTAGCAGTCTAAATCCCCATCACCAGAGGCTGCTGACCTTCCCTAAAAGTGGCTTCCCTTTCACCTGAATCACTGAGATCTAGAAGCATCTATAGTTTCAGAATGGACAGCTTATGCAAAGCCCATGATGAGATGTGTTGTAGAGCAAGATACCATGTGTAAAAGGCAGAGTCCCTCTATAATACATTGGCTCATGAACAGAAATGAATGCACATGAAACTAGAAGGTAGAATCAAAGTGAAGGATTGATACAATACCGATAGAATGAAAATGTACCGTAACTGGAAGCATCTACAAATGTCCACAAGGCAATGGTTTTTGCCCAGTGGCTGTGTCAATCGAAGGCAGCTTGCCCAACCAATCTTCACCTTCCCCATCTCTTTCTTGCAGCCCCCAATAACCCCAAAAAGCTTATTCAAGGGGACCTACTGATCATTGTGGGTTGTGCCACAATGTAAAATGGGGAAATGAGGATGTGGGAATCACCTAAACCAGACAAAGGAAACTTACACAAGCAGAGCTCTATTGGGGAAAGGTCCCTTAGTCCAATTTTGTATCATTTCACTCTCCGTACTGCACTTTAATTGATGGGGTCCGTTGAAAACGGCTTCTCTATGCAAACCAGGAAGTGATCTCTCCAGACAATGGTATGACTTTTATTTTCTAATCTCAGTGGCTGCAATCTCCTGTGTGACATGGACACTATTAGGCAGTTGAATGTGCATGTGTACTCTGTCCTTTTCCCTCCTTCCTTCCTGTCCCCCTCAACGCAGCCCCGGGCACTGGCAACCCACACTACGCTACTGATTTAGCCCGCAATGTCCCCCAGATCCTCTGAAAATTGCAGATGGTGGAGGGTAGGACAGATGAGGGGAAAGGTAAGATTGATTTTGCAAGTTGTCTTCCACTCCCAGAACCATTGGATACAACTCAGTGGATTTTCTGTGGGAAGCGACCGTATGGTGCCAGGAAATTGGAAATATATATTTCCTTTTGTGGTTTTCACATATGCAGGGCACCTATCCAGGGCAGAGATGTTGCTTGACGATAGAGATACTGTTTAAATAAAAACATTATTTGTCCAAAACAACTTTTCCCACTGCGAATAAGATACTGGTGAACTAAGGAAAGAAGTAAAGGCTACATTATAAATTTAAAAAGGTGGTGACAGGTCATGTGTAGATTGTTGTAGCCAAGTATAAATTTAGCAACCTGCAGCTGAATATTTTTGGAGAATTATTTCAGCTTGCCTGCAAGATGTTTGAATAAAATGGAATGGAAAAAAATGTATAATTCATTATAACTCCAGGATTTTCCCTAACGGCAACACATAAATGCCTCCCCTACCCAAATGGAATTATATAGGGCAGAATCTACAAGACAGCTCTCCTACAGGAGAAGTTCCTAAAGTTGGGAGGAGGGAGGGGAATAAAACTGGAAAACTGTAGGGCTGGAAATGGAGCTGAAGTCCGTCTAGTCCAGGTTAGGATGTTGTTGCAAACACCCCTAAAGCAAGGATGCAGAATCTGTAGCCTTCCAGGTGCTGCTGAACTACAGTTCCCATCATCCCTTGTCTTTGGCCATGCTAGCAGTCATGCATTTGTTTCTCTCCATTGCCATGTGGCAGCATCAGAAGTAAATGTTGCAATAGGAAAAAAATACAAGAGGCCTCCATATTTAGTTATAAAGTACGTCTAACTATTCCAAGCGAAATAAGCACTTGCTACAGAGGAACCTGCAACCTGTTTACTGATTTAGCTTTGTAGCAGACTCCTCAAAGGTATACTAAAGGGTGGAGGAGAAATTTGGTTTTGTTTACATTTTAATGAGAATCTACCTAGTTCACAGTTTTTGAACCAATGCACGAACTGAAACAAAGCTATCCTAAGAAACTCACTCTTCTCTGAATTTCATGATGCAGTTCTTTAAGAATGCACATGTCAGAGGGTCATGCATAAAAACACATTATACTAGTGAACATAGCATTCTGTTAAGGAAATAACATGCAAAAGTGTATATTTCAGTCACAACTCTGTACAAAAAAGTGTTTAATATGGTAAATTTGCACCAAAATGCTCATGAATTTTCATGAGGGTTTTTTGTGTGTTTTTAATTGCAAATTTCTGCAGAAAGATAGGAAGAAAATGAGAAACGGAGAGACCAGGAGCTGACATATCTGCCCCCCTTACTTATACTTGATCTAAAACGAATGTCCCAAAGGGTATTTCTGTTATAATACTGTGGCCGATGCTGTAACTGCTGCTTTTGCCGTTGTTGTTACACAATTGTATGCACTGCTTTTGCAAATTAACAAAATTGTTAGCCAAAATGACAAATCCCTGATCAAAGTGATTGCAGTGAACTTGATCTTATTTATTTGCTCCTGATGGAGTGTAGGAATAGATCTTGGACAAATTTATTTTTAACAGGGATCATTACAAACCCTTTGTCCATCACTTTTGCAGGGGTTATGTTCTGGGTCTCCACACACATAAGTGAAATCGCATAAAGTGGGGAGCACCCTGGAAACACCCTTTAAACGCCCTCTCTGACACTCTCTCTTCAATCCATGCCAAAAATACTGCATCAAAAATTATCCACAAATAGAATTAAAGCTCTTGGGCTGGCAGGAGGCTGGAGGATGCCCAGGAAAACTGCTGCTGCTCTATCCCACACACCAGCTGTTAGACGGGGAGGCTGAGCAGCGTAAGCAAAGCCCTGCTGTGCCTCTGTCTCTTTGGGGCTTCCTTCACCCTCACTGATGTCCTCTTCAGGCTGTAGGAAGGGTCTTGTCACAAGGCACAAGGACTCTCCAGCTCTGTCCTGCCATTTCCAGTTAGGAATTAAATTATTTTATTATTTCCTGGTGCCACGTGCATGCATAGAATATGTGTATGTGTGTGGATACCTGTATGTCCTTATAGTCAGGGCTTTTTTCAACCAGAATTCAGTTCCGGCACCTCTCAGGTGGGTGCCATTGCCATTATACAATATCAAGGGAGGTGTTCATGGTGAGTTCTGGCACCTCTTCTTCTAAAAAATATCACTGCTTATAGTGCTATTAAAAGGATACAGTGAGAGGACCTTTTCCGTTGTAGCTCCATGTCTCTAGAATTCATTGTCAGCTCACCACACTCTAGCCCTGTAGAGAGATTCTGAGGACCTCTTTGTTTCAGGTGACCTAGACATGAATTATATCTTTCATTGCTGTAGTGCTCTTTGAACTGGAATAATAAGGGAAAACAATGTTTTCCTATTTGGGATTGAGCAGTGTTTTCCTATGGCATTTAGTGCTGGGGTGTTTCGTACAAATCATCTTATATTTTATATTTTTGAATGTTTATCATGAAAGCTGCCTTGAGAGCTTGCTACCCAGAAAGGCAGCCTATAAATACACTCAAAGTAAAATAAAATATATTCTTCATTTCTTCCAACTTCCATCTATACTCCACCTCCTTGCCATCCTGGAATTCAAAGCAGCAGACTTGGGGTTCTCAGGAGGTCTCCCACTTAGTCACTGACCAGACTGACACCTGCTTAGTTTTAGCAAGGGGGGTGCACTGTGATCAGTTGTGTGCCAGCTGACTTGTGCAAAATTCCCAGTGATGCGATAAATAAACAAGTGATTTTAGGGACACATTTGGCCAGGGGTGGGTAACCTTCTTTGGCCCGAGGGCTGCATGTCACTTGCACATGGGGCCATAGGCAAAGGTAGTCAGAGCACCAACATGAATTTTCCCACCCTGGCACTGTGTCTACCTATTCATCACCACTTATTGGCTTACTCCACAATAAAACTGTCTTTGTCCTTTCCAGCCAACATAATACTACATCAGGGGGAAAAGCGAAGATCAGTAGGGCTAGGATAAAAAATATGAAACCTTTGATTGTTTGAACTGAAGCCTTTGTTAGTGAGCTACACAGCTAGCTTGTGAGCCAGTTGTACAAAACATTTGCTTTTGTATACCAGCAATGATGTAAGGATAGGTGTCACTGGAATTACTTGGGTTTCCTTCCTTCCTTCCTTCCTTCCTTCCTTCCTTCCTTCCTTCCTTCCTTCCTTCCTTCCTTCTCTGACCATCACAACAAACATTCTTTGTATTATCAATTTCTAAAAACGCTTTCATTCATGTAGGGAAAGACACTGGCATTTCAAATCAGAATTCTCCTCAAGCTGCGCCAAAGCAGTCTTTCCCAAGGCACAAGCTATTGAAGAGCCTGGGTATAAATAACAATAAAAGAGAACAAAACAGATGGCCCACCTTTCCTTGTCCTCAGCCACAGAACGTGCAAATTAATCTGAGAATGAAGAATGCATGAGACAACACAATAATTGACAGCATTAGGAACATAGTGTGTTGTTGGAAGCTGTCTTCTAATCAGTCAGAATTCAAACAGAATCATGCTCCTGTTGTAGAAAGTGCTGAGCAAGT
Organism: Podarcis melisellensis; assembly: GCF_964234715.1. Classification (NCBI taxonomy): domain Eukaryota; kingdom Metazoa; phylum Chordata; class Lepidosauria; order Squamata; family Lacertidae; genus Podarcis; species Podarcis melisellensis. Next base: position 24,146,132 of record NC_138542.1, read on the forward strand.
GGTTCTTGATATAGTTTGGACTACTGCAATCCGTTCTACGTGGGGCTACCTTTGAAGGTGACCCAGAAACTACGACTAATCCAGAATGCAGCAGCTAGACTGGTGACTGGGAGCGGCCGCCGAGACCACATAACACTGGTCCTGAAAGACCTACATTGGCTCCCAGTACGTTTCCAAGCACAATTCAAAGTGTTGGTGCTGACCTTTAAAGACCTAAATGGCCTTGGTCTTCTTTAGGGGCACAGAATCGCATGAGCAACCCCATATGACTCTCTTCAGGATTAAGACACCACTATTTGTCACCAGGGCTGTCTTAAGCATATGTGGCACTAGGGTGCAAAGATCTGCCCGGTGCCCCCCTCCAGGTTGCCCAGTCCCAGGCACTCAGGAGGGCGGAGCCAGTTGGCCACCTCAGTGTCTCGCTGGCTCAGTTGCCCCCGAACTCACTGTGCAGAGCCTCCCACAGCAGAAGAGCCTGCCGCGGCACTCCGACCGACGGGCGGGCTCTTCCCCGGACTCAACTCTCAGGCTCCGGACTCTTGGCCTGGCACCCTGAGAGCCTGGCACCCAGGTGCCCCACACCCATAGCGCCTATGGATAAGACGGCCCCGTTTGTCACATTAGTTTGTTGATCGGGCATTGACCTGGATAGATGAGTCCATTTACTATTGCATTTTAGCAATGTTATTTTTATACCCTTATTACATTTTAATATTATATGTGGGATTAAAGTTGTATACCCTCCCTATACTATTTAGGAATACTTAGTATCATTTTTTTGTCTTCAACGATCACAGCTTCTGAGTTCAGCTTTGGAGGTCAGTACATCATTTGTTGCGTCTTATATGGAGTCAGACCAATGGTCCATCTTGTTCAGTATTGCCTACATGGGCTGGCAGCAGCTGTGCAGTTTCAGGCAGGAAGTCAATCCCAGCCCAGTCTGGAGATTGAACCTGGAAGCTTCTGCATGTACAGCCATTGATCTATATGGCATACACAGAATGGACCCCAGTGAATTGCAAACAATGTGATTAATGGACAATTGCCTCGTGGATATGGCCCAAGAAACAACACAAGGAATGGGATAATCAGTCTTGGGGGGGGGGAATGTTTTGGCCCTCTGCTTTCAGCCCAACTCATTTGGAAAGGACACAAAGATGTTAGGCTACCTCTGGCAACTATGGTGGCCTCAGACAATGATACTTCAAGCCACATGGGAACCCTGATATTTAAAGTTATGTTTATGGAGAAATGCTAATGGCTTATTCTGCCTCACTAACTTTGATGCCATTAGCTTTGCAGATAAAAAGATTTCGAACTTAAATTCTGGGGAGCATCACTGACTTTCTTTTCTCTTTTAACAGTAAAGAAGAAATATTGCCAACAGCTGATGAAGACATATGGAATAATTCCAGGAGTTCAGGTACAAAACCCCATTCAATTAGTTCTTCCTTACCGCACACCTTAATTTTTAAAAGTAACAAAACACCCTGATATATATAGGTGTGTGTGTGTGTGTCTTTCTGTGTGTTAACTCTTCAGAGTCAGACATCCCCAAAATTCTTTATTCACACGTGGATGATAATGAAATTCAACAATGTAAGGAAAATGTAAGCAGCAAAGCTGTGGAACGTAACGAAGATGATAATGAAGATAATGAGAAAGAATTAGAGTTGTTGGTAAGTGTTGTGCATTATTCACTTAACGGTTTGATAATTTGAACCCATTTATTCCTCAAAGAAAGTTAGTTCTTCTCCAGCTTCAACAGTGCTGATAGGTACACAGAGATCTGCCAGTGCTATGCCAACATCAGAGCTTTGATTGCATCTTTAACATGATTGGTGGTAAAAAGTGCATTGATTCAGTCTATTCCATTATGTTCTGCTGCCCTTAATTCAATAACTTATCTCTTTTCTTCTTTTTATCACAGGCGATAAGGGACAATTTGAGAGCCCTAGAAGACTATTTCAAAGTCCTGTCTCTCTGGTCTCTCTGATCAGTGTACACATGTATACAATTTTTGTTCAGTAGACTTCCTTTGTTCTACATGTAGGCTGCCTCACACAGACTATGACTGGATGTAGATGGCTGTTTGCCCTGCAGTGGCTGCTTGTAAGCTCACCACAGAGCAACAGCAATGATGTGGGGAGTCAGTTATCTTGGCATCCGGCCAATGGGTAAGGTGAATCATGCTGTACCCCACACCCCTGGTATGACAACTTCCTCTTTTCTTCCTGCTAATGAACCTCTTTAAGAGCAATATTTGTGCACATATTGGTCATGAATCTCACCTGCCAGCTATAAAATATACATTCCCAGCACCTCTGATTCATATCAATTCCCTTCTAAACGGCAAGCATTTAACCTGTGTGGGTCATCCAAAATAGGCTGCCTTGCGTTTTGTGGGAAGAAATGACAGCAAGTCTGGAGCACATAGCTAAATAAGTATGGAATATAATACTGTTTGTTTGAGAACACAGGAAAGCTGAAACCCACAGCAGGACTTGCAGCCCTTTATCAGTGAGCAAGAAAATGAATTTTTCACATATAAGCACGAAGACTCCCTTTCTCTAACTTTAGGGTAGTTAAGAGTTGTCACCCAATGCAGGAGCATTCACTGTCTGAAAATCAGCATCTTTGTAAATTTATTTTTTTAAACTTTTTTTAAAAAAACAAAAAGACAGAAATAAGAAGCTGGGGGTGGGGGAAATCACAGGATACTCTTAGCATTCCCTGAGACAATGAATACACTAAAATTTAACAGTTTTTAACAAGAAGGGAAAATCAAAGTGATCATCTGTACAATAAATGAAGAGTGTATATGTATGTCATTCAGATTTTAATTTACCTTATGTGCTGCGTAATGAATTAAACAATGGAGGCCTATAATAAATGGAAATGCAACCAAATCTTTGAAACCCATAGGCAATTGCTCACAAGACAGCTCGGCAGTTGACAAGTAACATGAGCCTTATGTGAGAAGAAGGGAAAATCGTAAGATTTGCATATAATTATTGAGATCATGCAAATGTCAGTTATGAGGAGGGAGAGAGAGGAGGGGGAAAACCCAGCCATCTCACTATTAAATCCTGACAGTTGGCATCACTGAAGAGCTCAGATACATTTGAGCGCCAGTTGGCAGAGGGTCATTAAAACAGAATTTGCAGAAACATTAGTTCCTTCACTTTTCTTTGAGTGACGTTTTACTATTAATAGTTTGCAGAGGCTTTGCAGAAAACATATTAATAAGAGTCACTGTAATGGGGGTATCTGCAGCAAGTGTAAATGTAATAAGGTGGCCCCCAAGAAGCTATCCTCTAATTGATTGGTATGAAACCATCAGCCTGAGTATTCGAAAGCACGGAGAGAATGCCATGACAAGGAAATGCTGTTGAATTGTATAATGCAATATTTGGAGGAGAGAGCGAGAGAGAGGGAAGAAACTTACTCATTCCTGGCCTCTCCTTTACTAACTCCTTTTACAGTTTCTGGAACTCTCAAAACATTCCGGTATGCAGCCTGTAAAATGGGTGCTGAGAGGAATGAAGAAAAGGGAACCCTTAGAGTATTTGTCAGTGTGCAAATGTATCTTTATTTTACCGGACAATACCATTCATTCTCTAGCTTTGATATGCGGTGTCAATGCAGTCAGTTTAAAATAAAACATGCCTGGGAGGGAATGTGCTCTGTGAATGAATTAGCTTCTCTTGTAGAGAATATTCTCTTTTGGATTCATTTGTCTGAAATGGACTTGCAGCTTACTGAGCTCATGAATAAAGAGGGTGGGGAGATGGGGGCGGGGGTGGAAGCGAGAAAGAGAAGGGAATCAGGGCTATTTCATTTCTAGCTTTTACACAACCTTCTAACACCCTTTATTTTAAAGAGGACACGCAACATAAAATCTGTAACTGATTTGTTTTCTCCAAATCCGTCTTACTGAATACAAAACTTTCCTGATTAAATCCTTCCTCTTATATATCTAAGTTTATGTGTATGCACACATGCATTCTGACCATTTTTTTTCTTATTCTGTTCTTTCAGCTAAGGCAGCACTTCACTAGAGCCAAGGATGAAAGGAATTTATACACAACCGAGCCAGTTAGATTTCCAAATGAACCAAAAGAACTGGGGGGCAAGATAGACTCTGGCTTGCTTAGGCAACCTCTGGTGATAAGTTCATCTGAACGTGCTTTACAAGACAAAGGTCTGCACAATAACCAAACATCTTCCACAGGAAATGATTTTTGTATGTTACCCCCAGAAAAATTGACTGCACTGGACTCGGTAAACAATAGGGCCCAGTCTTCAGAAAGCTTTAGTACTATTGAAACCCTTTCATCACTGGAGCACTGGTCTGGAACGAAAGAAAAAGAGACCGACCGTTTTACAGATGTTATCTCAAGTAAACATGGGGTGTGTCCTGCAGATGTTCAAAAGCATGAATCTGAAGATGCCTCAGGAAGCAAAACAACGGAGAGTTTGTTAATCAGAGAGGATAATTATGATCACCACAGAAAGGCATGGGAAACAAGACCCAAAATAGTTCCCTTAGAGTATGATGAAGCCATTGAGTTAAAAGAGGAAGTATTGGAAAGAGTGGATGACAAGGTCAAGCCATTTCTTGGGCAACATATGCAAGAAACATCTTCCCAAACTCTTGAATCAGTTTTAGAAAGCATTGACAAAAAGGAATTCAAAATTGAGAGATATGGGAACAAAAAGGTGTATTTAAGAGGAGAATTTAATACCAATACCTTAGCTGAAGCTAATGTCACACCAAGGTCTTTCACAAGTTTGCATACCGAAGATGACATTGTAGAAGAAAAATATAAGTCTGAGTATAATCTTGATAAGGTGAAAGAAATAAAGTTGAGCATTTTAGAGCAATCTTCAGAAGAGGCACAAGCATGCCCTACCAACAGGCATGGAAAAGATTCCGCTGAAATACAAAATCAACAACCATTGTTGTTCACACCCAGTAACAATGAAGGCAGTACAATAGAGAAGTTTTCTCAAAGAGAAATGATGAGTCCTGGTGTGTTAGATGTAGCAAAAGATGAGGAATTACATGAATCCATAGATATATCATGGCTAAATGCTGGAGAAATCTCAGGCAAAAGAAATAAGCAGGAAAGCACAGCTTCTGTTGTAGGTGAATTAAGTTATAATTTAAAGGGAGCAGAGAGTAGTTACCCAGAAGACATTCAGACTACAAGTGGGATTTGCTTGAGCTACCCAAATTTGGTACAGGCAACTGATGAAAGTATATCCACATATTCTGCATCAACAAATGTAGAAGATGTGTTTGATGCTGGAGGAAATTTAGAAGAAGGGAAGCACAATCAGGGCTATGATGTATCAAACAGAAAGATGTTTCAGGCAGAGCTGTGCCAAAGTGATCCTGGCAGGTTTACGGAAGATGATCAGAGCAGCAGGGTCACATGGGGGGATCAAAGTTGGAGAGGCTTAGGAAGTCAATTGGCAGAAAAGGAAAGCGAAGGAGTGCAGGTGGAAGAGCTAACAGGTGGCGAAGCTATGTGGGGAATTAAAGACGATACAAGATGTTTGGATGTAACTCCCACAGATGAATTGTTTACCTGCCAAGACCCGGTGAGATATGAAGAGTCTTATGTAGTGGAGCATGATAGTATAAGGGAAGCAGAGGCAGTTACAGCCTCTTATATAATTAAAATGACATCAGAAAGCACTCCAGAAAAAATGTCTGCTGGTGAAAAAGCAGTAATTGTTAAGCTACCTCAAGAGACTGCACTAAGTGACAGGTCCACAGAGGAAAAGGAAACAGTGTTTGATATACATGAAGGGAGAAGTGATGGTTCACATTATCCTCTTTGTCAATGCAATACAGCGGGTGTATTATATGACACCAAATTTGAAGAGGAATCCGTTTCAGATATTTATAATGCACGCATACATGAAACGGTGCACGGAGAAATGATGTCAGTACACAGTGCAAGCGAAAAGCTTGGTGGAGCAGAACATAGCACTGGGAATGATTCACCACCAGATGAAATATTATGGACTTCCGCTGCAGAAGGAAAAGCCATTTCAGAGCAGGATTTCTATCCTGAAACATCTCCGAAAGCTTTGCAGGGCCTACCGCAAGGCCTATGCAAGAAAGAGGCTGAAGAGGCAAGTGTCTGGAGAATGCTTCCTCACGACGGTGCTAAAGCAGAATGCAAAATTTCTCCTTCTGAGGTCCTTGTTGCTGGCAGCTATTGCGAAAGTTCATCTGTGACATCTTCGGAAGAGTCCAGGGGAGCTCTTCCTGCGGAGGGGGGGCAAGTGTTCCATCCAGACACAGAAGCCTCAGTCGATATTGCAGCTGACTCAGAATGCGGCTTCACCCCAACTGGTGACACAGCTCCCATGATTCCAAATATTTCTTTGGAGACTGAACTCCAAGAACTTCCTGAGAGTTCAGCAGTGCTGCCTTCTAGTGAGAAAGGAGAAAGTAGCACAGGTCTGTTTCCCCATCAGCCAGAGCTCAAACAGGAGAAGCTATTAGGGCCAACCATTTTAATTAGTGAACCCCTAGAAGAAAGAGAAGAGAGAATCTCAGAGTCTGAAGGTTTGATAACTGAAGAAACATTGAACACTGACCACCAGTCTGTTTTTGGTCACACAGCAATTTCTGGCCAGCAAAATGAAGTTTATAGCTTACCACCTGAGTGTCTCGTTTTAAAGCACATTGGTTACAAAATACTTTATTTCCTCTTGTTCGTTGTGTTTTGCGTCACCTTGTACCACTACGATTTAATTGTTTGCTTTGCACTCTACTTCTTTTCATTGTATTGGCTATACTGTGAGGGCAGGGGGGACGAGGAATCGGTCAAAAAAGAGTAGTATAAAGCTTCCAAATGTCTACATGAAGCACTTAACATTTAATATCAGTATATCCCAAAGCACAGTCATGTCCACACAGAACCAACTCAAGATCCCCCCCTCCCCTTGAAACAATGCTTAAAGGAATGTACATGGAGTTTGCTCCCTCCTATAAGTAATTATTCTGCATAGGACCATTAAGTTTGGATCATTAAATACCTATATGAATATGAGTTCTGAAGCACATCAAGTTGAAATTAAATACAGCTGCTGCTCCTTTTCTGGTTAGGAAGATGTGAAGCTTGAGTCTCTTCAGAGTCTCTTACAATTTTATCGCACTCATTTGTTTTGTAGTAAAGCTTTATTTTCTTTCTGAAAGGCTTTTAAAAAATTGGTTTTATATAGCAAGTAAGTAAAGAGGGAATGGCATTATGACTAACACAGTAATAGGGCATGTCCACTTAGGAGTTTCCTGTATTTTATACTTATGCACTAAAATTGAAGGATGAGAAGTAGGCCCCACAAAATAAGGTATTGTGTGGCCAGGGAATTTTGCACACCATTCCTCAGTGTGGACTATATCACCTCCATTCATCCCACGATTTTCCTGTTTTGCTGGGTGAACAGATGGGAAAACCAAAGCTGCAGTATTGTTTGCAGGGATCTGATGCACCGAGTTGGAGCCCTTCTCTTCCTCCTCTTTCAAACTATGCAATGTGGACATGCCCTTAATATATTAATACTGACCATAGGCACAATCCACTGGGATGTCACTCTGCATACACCGCTGAAATTGATAGGAGTTGTGCAAGAGTGCAAGGAATGTGCCCCATATGCATTTCATAATATACAACTAGAATTAGCAAGCATATTTTGGGAGAAAAACCCAACTTTATGGGTTAAGTGGAGCCATCATCAGACATTGCCAATCAGAATTAAGGAAACATATGAGGAGGGTCATGCGGTCAAGTATGCCAGCTCTGTCCTTTGTCACCATTCTCCTCTCCCTCCAAATCAAGGAGGTCAGTCTTCTGAAGCAGAGCCTTCTGCCCTCATGAAGGTTCACGTGTGCTTTAGAACCCTGATTTTCTAACGTTCTAAAGAACATAGAAAGATTCCATGAGTACAAGAGATTCCCCACTTCAGAAGATTGTCCTGTACACACTGGAGGGTGACAGAAATAGTGACAAGTGGGGGGCAGAGATACCCCCAGCTCTGATGTTAACTTAATACTTCTTGATAATGCCTGAAGAAGGCATAGGTGGCTGCTGTTGTTTTTCCCCCAATGTGATGATATTAATAATAAATGTCTGCACAGTTACAACTCTAGACTCCAGTGCAATTGTGATGTAACTTTGTATGTGTAAAAAAAAAAAGTGCTATGCATAAAAAAACAGGCTCTTGTTCACACCACAGAGCTGATATGGACTGATGTAGTCTGAAGGATACAAATTAAAGCCTGGTTGTCTTTAGATATTGTTTTTATATATATATACATACTTTTTGTAAATGAAGACTGTGTAACGCAAGGGAAGAATTTCACTTAATTTTAGCATTATTCCAGTTGGACTTTCTGAATGATGTTGTTTAAACCATGTTGCTTTAGAAAGGCAGTCCCAACAAGTGTTGAATAATAGTAATAATAAACAAATTTTGAATGGTTGGATTGTGTGTGGATTACTTTGGAACCCCGCAAGATAATAATGAGTCCTAAGCCTTCTTCTGCGGGGATGCCATGGTAGAGTGTCATCAATGTGGTTGGACTCTGATTCCCATTATCCTTGATCATTGGCTATGCTGGCTGGGGCTGATGGGAACTGTAGTGCAATGAACATTACTTGGACTGTTAATGGTTCTAATAAGGTTTTTTGTGTTTTTTTGTTTAAAAAAGGGAAATAACCCACGATTTGAGTGATAAGCAAAACTATCTGCTGCATTCATTCAGTTACTTGCTGAGAGAGAACATATTTTCAGAGGTACATTTCAAATGTATTCCCAAAACATAAAAAACCCTTCTACATGACAATTTATTGTCTGGGAATGTGACAACCCTGGGAGTGGTATTCTATTTCCAAACATCTCCAGTTCCTGCTGTATTTTCTATTGCTACAGGGTTGATGCTATAAAAGTTTGGATCAGTTGGTAAGCCTTGGCTTTGTGAAAATTATGGAAATGCTAATAAAGAAAGAATAAATGAAAATCAGTTGCTTTGGTCAATATATTTCCCCTAAGCATCCATATTGGGCCAATCTTGAAAGAAAATTCTTTCTTTCTTTCTTTTTGTGGGAAGACAGGTAGATTTACCTTCTATTGCCACAATGGTTTCCATCAGTTGACAGACTCCAGACTCTGTAACTGGTAACTTTGAAACCCTTTTAAAGTAATATCCAGCATTTCCCGATATCCCTATCTTCACATGTGTGGAGCTGTGCACCGCATAAGAATTCTATGGCTCCACTCCCCACACCCTGAGCAATATACTTACATATCCATGCCTTGACATTTGTATACTTGTTTTCTTAAATGATCAAACTGTTTCATGCAGATTTTCTCGGTAGAGCACATTATCCCCATTTAACAGACGAGGGAGGGTATGCTGAGGCTGATTGTACCTTGCCACCTTGTGCATTTAGAGTAAACTGAGGTTTGAGTTAGAGACTGGGAGTTTATGTTATTAACCACTGCATTACCTTTTCTCAGTTTATCCTTTATATTAAAATGGGAAATGAAAAGTTGTGGATCCAAAATGGTGGTCAAAAGGTTGACAGCTTGGTTACCTAGATTCTTATCTAGTTGTTTGACTTTTAAAATATGTAAAATGCACTGGGACCTGCAGATAAATATTTCTATATATTTCCATGGCTGATGAAGTGAAACAAATATATATCTGAATAATCTGTACTTGAATAATCAGACAAAGGTGTAGTGGGCAGGGGAGCGATAAAATGAATTAAATAAATATCTAAATTTCAGATAAAATATCTGCCACAAAAAAGTAATGAAATAAAATACATATTCTACATATTTTTGCAAGAGACAGAATTGTACTTCTCTTTTTAGTGACAATGACAAAACTAAATAACTTTCAGGTTGTTGTGTTCTATTTATTTCTTCTAAAATATTTTTCATTGCCTTCTTTTACCTCATCAGCTATTGTCCAGAACAATTTTATTAACATGTTAAATATGTAAGCATACGTTTTGCATTTCCAACCATCATTGCCCACCTTTGAAGCTAAAGGGGTAGCTTTTTCAAAAAAAACACCACCCTACAATATACAAATATACAAATGATATATAAAAATATAAATACATATATTTATCTCTATGAAAATTCCAAGAGTCGCAGGCCTCAACTAATCATCTTTATATATATATTTTTTAAGCATGTGCAATTTTCAACATTCGCAAACTATTTGGTATCTATGGAAGAGCTGGATCTAGAACTTTAAAACACATAAATAACGTCAAACCCCAAGAGTCGCATCTGAAGAGATGCTGATGGAGAGGGGAACACATCCTGTTTTCTACAGAGAGCAGGAAGGAGTTGCATGGAACAACCAGCATGTGAATATGTGCTGCAAGCCAAATTTAGGGAAGGCCACCGCTTTCTCCTCTTCATGTGATAGATAGCTCATAACTACCATGCCATTTCTGGGCTGCAGCTCTGACCTTTTGCTTTAAATCACATGTCGAAATGCACCGTAAACCCCCCAGAATAGCACGGCACTGTTTCACTAATTTGATAATGTGCAAGGTGTCATGGAAAAGCACTGTTTAGACAAAACGGTTCGTTAATTTAGAATTGTCAAACATCATAAGGTGCAGAGTGCAAGAAATTCAACACTAGCAAATCCTACCATGACATTTTAGATTAGATGATGTGGTCGGACAACCACCTGCAGCTGTACGTCAAGTCTTAGTGCAGGCATATGGCTCGCAAAGCAAATAGAGTTGCCCATGATTTTCTATGGTGGAATATATAGCCAGGAATGGAGGATTCTGTCAGTTTTGATTTCTCTCACTTTTCCCATCTTAAATTCAGTTCACTATATTTCCTCATCAATTTGCAATTTTTAAAAAGTCTGTACGAAAATTCAGTGGCATTTGAGTGCACATTTCTCCCAATATACCATTCTTTTCTATGCAGTTTTGCCTAATACGCCATTTTTTGCAAGTATTTTCCCCTAATATAATGCATTTTTAATGCAATCTTCACCAATATATGCACTTTTATCCACACTTCCCCGATATATACTTTTTTGAAACTTTGGGTTCATGTTCATCAACTGCCTTCAGCTATTCACCACAGAAAAGACTCGATACAAGGCCATCTTCAAACCTGGCAGTCGTAACAATATTCTTATACATGACAATTTGGCACCGTTTGGATTGGTACCCAAAGAAGCTAGAAACAATAGCACAACAGGAGCTAAGCTTTGAGGTTCTCTTCTTTGGGACATGATGCAATGGTGTTTAGAGGCAGGGGACCGCGTTACAATGACGTCTTCTAATGGCAAGATGTGCTCTCTGTCTAGAACAAATAAACATGCATCCTGTTTCACTCTTTCCTGTGTCACCTCTCATTGCCTCCCATAGGAACACAGCTGCCTTACACTGAAACAGACCATTGGTGGTCCATCTAACTCAGTATTGGCTATATTGGCAGTGGCTCTCCAGGGTTTCAGGAATACTAGTCCTACCTGGAGATGCTGGGGATTGAAATGGGGACCTTCTTCATACAATGTAGATGCTCTAACATCTACTGGTACTTATAATATTGCTTACAATATGGAGAACAAGAACATCTTCAGTTAAAGGAGACATCACAGAGAAATCATGTAATGTCTGTCTTCTTGTCAGGGGCTGGACTGAGGACGAATGGTGGGGACCACCCCCCGTCTTCTCCTGAACCTTCCTGAGAACAGGAGAACAGTATAGATTTAGATCAGCGGTTTGCAGAAGGACATAGTTCAGAGGCTGCAGAGGGGAGAAGTTGGGAAATATTGGAAAAGGATCAGCAGGAAGAAGAAGCAGCACCAGGGGAGAGACAGCTGACAGACTCAGTGTCCTTGGAAAGTATTCCTGACCCCCCCCTTCTCCCCAGGACCAGATGGGCATTGAGGGTAGTAGAACAGAGAGCACAGTGGCAGAAGGCTCAGATTAGCCGATGCAGGACTGACGTAGATTAAGGGAGACGAATGGGGGGTGGGACTTTACTTGGAGCAACACCATCATTGCATAGAGACTACATCCCTTTGTCTTCCTCTGTGAATACTGAATAAATTACGTAGTAAGGACTCTTAGTGTTATCTGCTTTTTTAGGAGGGCTGTCACCGGTGGAGGGATAGTATTCCCTGAGCCTTGACACCTCTGTATAACCACCTTGATGCCAGTGTGCCACATCCAACCTGAATCAGTTTGTTTCACAGCTCCCTCTGATAATGTAACACTCTGCAGTCCACATTCAATGTTATGCAAATGTAAGCCATCTCCCATAATGGAGATCTGCCAACCCTCCTCCTACTGCAATTCACTGTCCCATTTGTAAAGCCTCTCCTGAGTGTTGGGGATTGGGCATGGTGATGGCAGTAGGAAAGTTGGAATTCAGGGGTGAGGCTGCCTTCTTGCTTGCTCACCCAACGCCTGTGCCGACTTTGATTCCAGGCAGCTCTGGACTGTCAGCAGAGCCCAAGCCACCAGTCTAGCATGTTTTGATCTTTGTTTTATACATTGCACATCAATACATCCACTCTCATTTCTTTTCGCATCATTATTGTTGGCAACTTTGAACTGCAAGAGACAAGAAGAGAATTAATTCTGAGATCTTAATTAGAAGAGAAAATTCCTCATGCCAAATGTTAAAACTAACAGTTGAATAAATCCTGCAATAATTTGTTCCAGGCTTGTAGACAGAATGCAATTTTTATTTTAATGTCTCCAGCTATTTCAGTTTTCATAAATTAATGTATCATCAATAACAATCTGCAATACACAAGTTTGCCTACAGCATTAGATCATTTAAAAATGATCTAGCAAAGAGATGTAGTATTCCCAGATGCTCAATGCAAAGTTATTAACTTTTGCTTTATTTCTTTCACACACTCAGTCACATTTATTCGCTCCAATCCATTTTAGTCAGCCAAAGCAAAGGAGTGAGCCAGATATGAAGAGATAACAAAACTATCCATCATTCACTTATTTATTTCATCATCAAAATCAATATATAGTCATTCAGAAGGACCAACTTTAACCTTCATCTTATTGTTCTTGATTTGCTTCTTTTTCAAAAGTTTCACTCTTCGATATAATCCCTGAAGCTGAAATATTTGTGGTGTATTTTTACACAGAGTGGATTGATCCCGGACCTCTGTTACCCCTGGGTTTTCTGGTGCCAATACAATGTCAAGTGTAATGAGTTGCTGTTGCTGGTGATGGTGATGGAAGGGGTGGAAAAACCGTGGCCCTTCAGACATTTTTGGACTCCAACTCCCATCAGCCCCAGCCAGAGTGGCCAGTGGTAAGGGATGATGGGAGTTGGAGGCTAATGCCATCTAGATTTTCCATCCATGTTCTTATCTAATCCCATGTCCTCAGACAGAAAATACTATATCTATAGCATCCCAGGAAGACAAAAATATCGACGACTCCCCTTGCACATCAATTTATCCAGTGCTGCGTTGCTTATAAGAAGTATCTCCTAATCTTTAACGATATATTTCCCTCTAATTTAAAACCAATGGACTTCATTCTGTTAGGTGAAGGCGGTTCTTTTTCTTCTTTCTGACATCCTATAGGTAAATATTTTAATGTGTCCCTTCTAATTGTTCTGTATGTCAAGCAAAACTGTTTCCCCCATATGACTGAATATCCTTGTTGCTTTCTTCAAAATCCTTCCTAATGTGCCAACATATTTTCTAAACTTACATTGCTTTGGGCTGACCATACAACTCCAGGTTTTACTGTTGCTGAACAGAGAGCATCAGTATAGTCTCTGCATCTTCACAGTCTCACCTCCATTGTGGAGGACCGACAGTTTGCACAGGTTTGTAGGTGACTTGGGTGGAGGGGCATGTGAGTGAGTCCAATACCATAGCATCCTCAGCCATTGTGTGCAAAATAAGTCATGCTCTGCCCCAACTCTGCTAAGTTTAATTTTGCATAATTAAAATGCAAAAAGTAAATACAGATGTACAGGTTAAATAGCAATATACATTGAAACAGTAGGCACAGCACTTTTTATCAAATACCATTAACCAAGTCATAAGGAAAGCCTGACTTAATGAGTTATAAAAGTTTCCATATGAACGCAATAATCATTTACAGTTCCTCTTGTTGCACAGTCCATTTATCCCTAATGCACCTTTTCAAAAACTGCTATTCCTGTATAGTGATTTTTAAATGATTTTGACACAAGTTTGTCTATTCAGAAAACAGTGCCTTTGCTCTGAATTGACTCTGAATTTGACTCAGGGACATCATCACACGGCCAAAACTGATTGGCTGCGTAGTATCACAGTACTGTCCTATTTATTATAAGATCCTTCTTGACCAGAATCAGTCATGTATAATTTAGGAAGCATCACCCTCACTTTAAATTAACTTCATTTGACTCAGTGATGTCATCACAGGGCCAAATAGCATTGGTTAAGTAGCCTCATGAAGTCATTCCAGGTACTACCTAATTCTTGATTGGCTGGGGTCACCTGTTTGGCTAATCCATGTAGACCAGTGATGGCCAAACTTGGCCCTCCAGCTGTTTTGGGACTACAACTCTCATCATCCCTGGCTAACAGGACCAGTGGTCAGGGATGATGGGAGTTGTAGTCCCAAAACAGCTGGAGGGCCAAGTTTGGCCATCACTGATGTAGACGAAAACAAAGTAGAAGCAGTAATTTGAACAAGCAGCACCCAAACTGAAGCAGATGGAGGATATACTAGCAGTGAACAGAACTCAGCTGAATGTCCCTTTGTTTACTTTTTGCACCAAAAATAGAGGTTTAGGAAAACCATTAATCCCATGTTTTCTGGAACCTATTTACAGTCATTGTTTCTCTCCTGGCTAAGGCTTCACCATTATTTTTGCTTTCTGTTTCGTAAAATGCCTTCCAGTCTGGTATCCTCTACTGGACATGATGGTGTCATGATGCTACATAGACAACCAGAACAGGATATATGTTGATGTCACCAAGGACAAAGGAGGCCTGTTTCAACTTAGAACAATACAGTATTTCCCAAACTGGTCTCATGGATTATCCTAATCAGTTGTGGATCAATCTGAGGTTAGGTACATATGACCGGCTTAAAAAACCAGCAAGCTTGTTTTTTCTCTGGGTATTTCAAATTGAATTTGTATTCTGCTGTACACAACAGCACAATTCAATGTGTATCAAAGTCTCCTGCTATATGTCCACACCAGTGAGTGGAAATGGGATGTGTGTGGATGTGGGTGTGTGGGTGTGTGTGCATTACCCTGCATTACCTGGCTGGTTTCCCCACTCCATCTCTGTACCCAGAAATCTGCTTTTTTTTCAATTGTACACACCTAAATTCACTTGTGCATTGAGTAAGCCTACAGTTCTCTTTTTTAATTGGGTTTTATAAACAAGAGTAATGTTATACAAACAAGTATACCAAGTTTTCTGATGTCATTTGTATATCACAAAAATAGCATAATAAATATCTACAACATATGTTTCATTATTATTTCTCAAGTCAGAGTGAAGCTGGCTTGGGGAAAATGGGATCAAAATGCAGTATTTCAGAGGAAACTTTGAGATGCATGAGGTCATGAGTAATGTCATGTGTCAACAGATTAAAAAAACAGAGGTGGGAATGCACAGGAGCCTGAGTAAATGGCAAATGTGTACACAGTCTAAGAATCAAATACTTTGTCAGACCCTGAAAATGCTGTTGAAGAATGAAGGACTTTTGATGTGAAGGGATCGCCCATTTCGTCTTAAAGGAATAAACAAGAGTGAATATTCTCACAGCTAAGTGGTTTGTAGGGCAAATGTTTCTGTTCCCATCGAAAGCGCTACTTTCAAAATGGGATCTCATTCGGGGCTATCTGCCAAGCAATATTGTTCTGAAAGGAAGGAGCTGCCAAGGCTCTGGGCATCTGTAGCTTCCACGGGATTAGAAGTGCTGCCAAAGTCCTCCCAAGACAGGCTCTCATTGGGGAAAATATGCAAAAAATATCATGCAATTTAATAAACTAAATAATACAAGGTCAACCTAAAAATCTAAGCATGGTATATGCATATCTATATCTATATGAGATCCATGTTATTTATTTAAATCCCCCCATGTGTATTCATTAAATTATGTGTTATTTTTGCATACTTTTTCCTGTTAGCCTTTTTGTTCATTTTGGGTTCATGTCGGCAGCTAGATCTTTTTGTTTGTTTGTTTGTTTGCCTCAGGCAAGGATGTCATTAAAGAAAATCTTGCAAGTTGACTGGCAATGCCCACTGGTGGCATCTGCAAAACTCTGGAGCCTGGTGCTATGTGAGAATTCTGTGCCTACCTTGGGAGTTGCAGTAGCAGCCCATCAAAGTGGTACTTGAATTCAGAGAGCTCAAAAGGCCTTGGATGTCATGTCCAAAGACGCTCAAAGAATATGGCCCTGCCAAATAGCGCCTCAAGCGTCTGTTACATCTTTCCCTGCCCTGGCCTGCTCATCCATATCACTTTAAACAATGACGCAGGCGAGCCAGTTTGTTTATGCCACCGAGTTTGGAGCATAATTTATTTTTAGATTATGAAATGTGCACAGAACTGTTTTCGACGGCTGATCCTGATTTCCTGCCTGTCTCTCTCTTAAAAAAAGAGGAAAAGCAGAACAATGAAGATATGGCTTGCCAAGAGCACTCATTAGGCCAGATCCCCACCACCACTAAAACACACACATTGTAAGTTCCATTCTGAAACACTCTCCAATTCTGACACTAAAATAACATTCACAATAGCATTATGCTATTCGTGCCTGAAATGCCCCTAAACCAGAGGAAATGAAGAGGGAGCAAGGCAACGCGATTCAGCCCCTGCCATCGATCTAGACGTGAGGAGGGATGGAGGAGAGGCTTCTTGGTCAGCCAGATGGACAGCTCAGTTACGTGTGTCAGAAAAGCGGACGTCTTCTTTTAAGCTAAGGCTTGACTTTTTTCAGGGGAGAAAAACCTTCACGAAGAAATTAATCCTTGGTTTCGAAGCAATGCATCCTGGATGTAATTGAATGCCGGAGAGAACAAACACACTGTAAACAAACAAACATGAAAGATGCTTTTAGAATTGCAGCATTTACTGTAGGGGAAGAGTTTGTATTTACTGTGCAAACCGAGAGCCCCTGTAAGTTCAAGGAAGAATGCCGCATGGTGGCTGGTGCATTATGTGTTCTGGAAATTCTAATTTTATGTAAATTTAGGAGGGAAATGTATGCATGTACCGGGGCTGGTCTTTGTTCTTGCACTGTTTTAGCATGACTAAGTAGGAGAGGGTGCCACAAAACACTGTTTTCAAAAACAGCAGATGGGGGTGATTTTTTCCCTAAGGAACCCTAATTTCCCTTGGAAAAACTACTTATATTTGTTATCTTGTCTCAATAGGGATATTATTTTTTGTAAAATCGCCCCCTCCCCGCTCCAGCTTCCTTATATTGAGCCCTTAGCCATTTTTACATTACAAAATGTAAACTAAATTTCCTGCATTTAGAGATTATATTGTATGCTGCGTTTCAAGCTGATTATTGGGTTAAAAGAAAAGAAAAATGAAAACAACAACAACTTTGAAGTCGGCAGTTTTGAGCAGTGCCTCCCTGCAATAGTCATTTTATGCAGATTTAGAAAATAAATGCAGTTTCAATGGGTTCTGCTTTGTTCAGCCACTGTTCGGGCATGTCAGCTTAGTAGCGGATGCCACACAGCAGGGACTATAAAATACCAACTGAGGGAGAAAAGCAGATGAGGTTTAGAGTCATTTTACTCTCTGTCAAGCCCAGAGTTTCTATGCAAAAGGACACAGATTTAATGCGGTTGTAATCAGGGCACTTGAAACCTTTAAAAGGCTTGGTGTTTGTGTTGTCAGATTATTTGCTGCAGTTGCATAACCAAGCAAGCAAAAAATGGCTTATATTTACTGTGTTCTTTTCTATAGCATCAGCCTCAAGAAGATTTATGGCTAACAGAACTTTGATGTGGGATGTTGAATCTTTATCCTTGCAATCCTCACTTTGTGTATCGTCATTCCCGATATAAAATGCAAAGATGGCTCAGAGTCTTGTTGTCAGTCGGATGGAATCTATAAATATTAAACAGGAACCATGTTGTTGGGGCGGGGAGAGAATGGGATTGCTGGATTGCTTTTCCATAAATACATACTTTTCAGCCATATATGCGTGTAGTTGTGTACATATATACATAAACACACACACACACACCCATGATGGGGGTTGTGGTCCAAATGTATTTTGAGGGCACAATGTTGGCTACCAACAGCCTATCCATTTGGAAGCAAAATGGCTCCACGTATAAGTTACGTGGTGGTTTCTACATCCTCAGGGGACTATCCCATTAGCTGATGTAGGCAAGCCTGTAAGAAATATACAAAAACCTCTCTGGGGAAAAAAAAAGGTTTAGTGAGGATAGAGCGTGCACACTTTTTATTGCTGAAGTGTTCCTATTATTATTATTATTACTCCCAGAGAGGTTTGTCTCAGTCCAGGGGCTGTGGGTGCCCCCCTGGCGTGTTCCGTTCTTCTCTGGTGGGGACTTTATCTTCTTTCCATCTCTGGGCCAATAACAGCCGTGCAGCCATGGTCGCATACATAAATAGCCTTTTCTGCTCCCTTGGGATTTCGACACCTAGAATTCTGAAAAAAAAGGCTTCAGGTTTGTTTTTTTATAGAAAAAGTTCTTTTAAACATTTTTTTTCATTAGATATCATTTCCCAAAATTCTTTTAATACCTTACATTTCCACCACATACCTTTCTCTCCTGGATCTGGCCACAGTGATCCATGTGACGGTCACCTCCAGGCTTGATTATCATAACTCGCTCTACACGGGGCTGCACTTGAAGCTGACCCAGAAACTCCAGCAGGTGCAGAATGCTGCGGTGAGGCTCCTTACAGCGTCCTTGCCGTGGGATCACATTCACCCAGTGCTATACCAGCTGCACTGGTTCCCGGTGGAGTACAGGGTCAGGTTTAAGGTGCTGGTTTTGACCTTTAAAGCCCTATGTGGCCTAGGACCCTCGTACCTACAGGACCGCCTCTCCTGGTATGCCCCACGGAGGACCTTAAGGTCCACAAATAACAACACTTTGGAGGTCCCAAGCCGCAAGGTGGTTAGATTGGTCTCAAGCAGGGCCAGGGCCTTTTCAGTACTGGCCCTGACTTGGTGGAACGCTCTGTCACAAGAGACTAGGGCCCTTGACATCTTTCCGCAGGGCCTGCAAGACAGAGCTGTTCTGCCTGGCCTTTGGTTTGGACTCAGTCTGACCCCTTATGTTTCCCTTGCCTTATGGTTTTGATCTATGGGCTACTATTAAAATGAGGCTGCATTTTAAATTGTATTTTAACCCGTATTTTAATTAAATGTTTCCCCACCCCCCTATTATGTTTCATTGTAATTTTATTAGTGTTAGCTGCCCTAAGCCCGGTTCTAGCCAGGGAGGGTGGGGTATAAATAAATTATTATTATTATTATTATTATTATTATTATTATTATTAGATAAAAGGTGCCTTCTTTTTCCTCACATTGGTTCCTTGAGACCCTAACAGCTTAAAGCAGAGGTAGCCAATGTAGCACCCTACTGATATTGTTAGACTACAACTCACATAATTTACAGCCAGTGTGGCCAATAGCCAAAGGTTGCTGGTGCAGGCAAACCCCTAAGAAGAATGGTGGATGAATATATCTTTGAATATGCAGAGATGGCAACATTGACGGCACTGATAAAAGGTACAAATTTAAAAGCTTTTAAAGAAGACTGGAAACCATTTCAGGTCTCTCTCTCTCTCAATTATTTCCCATATGCAAAGACCACAGCAGGGTTTGAAGTGTACGAAAACAACAGAATACATTAAGAAGAATGTTGGAGAGAATGAAATTAGATAAGACAGAACCTTAAAATACAATTGTACATTGTAAATTAGGCTGTAAACATCAATGTTGGGAGAGTGGGGAGTCATCCGTTTTGTCAAATTGGAATATACTGTAATTGTTGAGTAACAAGTGTTATTTTCTACATGGAAAAAAGAATAAAATATTATTATATTTAAAAAGAAATAAAATTTCATTTTCCTTCTAAGAGACAATATATCACAGCTCTACTCTCCCCTAATGCAACCAAACCACTTTCTTCCTCCAAAAGGAACTAGGGCCTCTTCCTGTCTCCAATGCGACTCTGCTGCTGGCTGAGATTTAACTGTTGCCTCGTCCCAACCGCTCTCCCCTATAAACTCTATCGTGAATCTGAAATCCGAGACTCCCTGTTGTTGCTATTTATGCCTAGTGCCAGATTGCTTCTGGAACATTGCATTTGAAGCAGACGATCTATAGCAAATGCCCTTGACCTATCCTGGTTTGGGCTAGCAATGACCTTTTCATTTATATTTGAAGCAGATAGCTGAAGGAGTACAGAAATATGGTCACAGATTGAGCTCATAAAGCTAGAAAATGCTCAGCAACTCATACCATACACACACAAACACACGGGATCTTTTTGTATAGTTGGACTGACATGTGTCTGGTGGACACAGTTTGAAGAAAACAGGGTGAAAGGCAGTGGAAGAGGAGCTCCTAAGAAGAGCCATGTTATATGGCATGGTAGGTCTCTCTGGACTAGGAAGCCAAGCTGGTAAGGACACAGGCTGGGAACTGGGCATCCAGGGCTGTTGAACAGTTGATCTGATGAGGGACTCATCCCAGGAGATCCTTCTGCAAAGAAATGGAAGGTCCTGCAGTAACTACTTCCCATGGTAGGGATAATATAGGTCAGGCCTGTCCAACAGGTCGATCTCAATCTACTGGTCGATCGTGGGGTGCCTGGTCGATCCTGGTCGATCTTGGGTTCCTGATTGATTGTCCCTCCAAAAAGCTCAACAAATTTGGCTCAACCTTCCCCCCAGAAAGCTCAACAACTCCAATGGGTAGATCACTGCCAGTTTTTTATAGTGGGAGTAGATTGCAGTCTCTTGGAAGTTGGATGTGCCTGCTTGATATAGGTGATGACTAAGGGGGCGGGGCAGAGAGAGGTAGGGGATATGAGCAGTATAGTATGAGTTCCATGGATTTGTGATGTGGAATGATGAATGCTAAGAGAAGGTTAGGATCCTGTCTACTCTACACATTCTTTGGCTCTCTTCCTCCAAATCAGAGAGATTGGAACAAAGCCAGGAAGTAGGAACAGAAGGATTAAACATAACATGCCATTTCCCCCCCTACACGACTTTTATTTTTCAATGCATTTTTTTTTACAAATTTTTGTAAATCACCCAGAAGACTTGGCTGATGTCTAAATAAATACAATTAGATATCTATTTTTAAATGTCTGCTTCATAATACTGTACGTGAATCCGTCTCCTGTCCATGTGCAACAGCAGCGCAGTGCTCAAATGCTGGATTACTGCCATGGCCTCTTAGGGGGCCGCCCTTGGAGTTGGTTTGGAAGCTCTAACTGGTGCAGGAAGCAAGTGTAGAATGAGGCAACCTACTATTAGGACGCAGCACCCTGTTGAAGGATCTGAACCGACTGCCAATTGTTGCTGCGTCAAGTCCAAAGTTTTCTTGATAGTGCACAAAGTCCTAAACTATTTAGCACCTGGTTATTTGAGAAGCCACCTTCTCCCATGCTGCTTTGTTTGGTCACTGAGCCCATCTCATAATGACCTCCTGGTGGTGCCACAAGCCCTCAGGATTAATTTGTCTACCACTTGGAAGAGGGCATCTACTTTGATGGCACCCACTTGATGGACCACATTCCCTTCTCTTATATGGCATGTAGTGACAGATGATTGCTGGCTGCTATCAACATGAAGATAAACCATTTTTTTACATTGCTTCTCTGTATGTTGTTCCTATGTTGTAAAGCACCCTGAGATCTACGGGTGAAAGGCAGTATACAAATTTAATTTAGGGTACATCAACAATAACAACAAACAAACAACAATAATAACTGAAATTTAAAACCAGTAATTTATTTTAGCCTTCTTGACATTTCTTTAAATATAGCCACCAAAAATCAGCAGTCCATCTACTACCTACCATATTCTCTCTAGGTGTCAGATGTGACTGTTTCCACTAAGTGTGAAATCTAGGCTGCCGTTTGATAAAAAGCCATAATTTTATTGTGTTTCCCCTAATAAAACCTGAGAAGTGATCTCAGCGATTTCTGAAGTCCAAATAGCATTTCAGCAGCGTGTAATTATTTCTTTCCCCCAAGTTTTTTTTTTTAGCCTGTCACTGTTCCTGTTGATACATTTAACAGCGTATCACGTATTTTACCCTTGAGTCCAAAACCAATTGTTCCAACGATGTAACAAGATGAGCCTGCTTTCTAACAAAGCTGTTAGTAAGCAAATGGCGCAGTGGATCTAATTGCAGCCAATTAGTTCTAATGTCTCCCAGGCCAAGCTGTATTTGTGCTTCAGTAATCTGCTTATCCGAAGTAGATGAACTATAGTTTGCGAAAGTGTATGCCATCATAAATTTGTTAGACTTTCAAAGCACTACAGGATTGTTTTCGGTAACAGCTACCTCTCCCTTTGGAAGGCGATAGAGAATTATTGCTCAGTACACATAAAGGAGCTTATATTGCATCAGGGATGGGCAACATGCACCACTCCACATTTGGCTGAACCCTAGCCATTATGGCTAATAAGATAATCAGAATCAAAGTCCAACAACATCTATAGGACTACAGGCTCCCCATCTCTGGGTTACACATAAACTTTTTTGGAATACAGTGGTACCTTGGTTCTCAAACTTAATCCATTCTGGAAGTCCATTCCAAAACCAAAGCGTTCCAAAACCAAAGCGTGCTTTCCCATAGAAATGTAAAATGGATTAATCCATTCTAGACTTTTTAAAACAACCGCTAAAACAGCAATTTAACATGAATTTTACTCTCTAACGAGACCATTGAGCCATAAAATGAAAGCAATAATCAATGTATTGTACTATAAATAAATAAGACAATTTTGTAGATGATAAAACTTAAAATTATTTTCCCCCCTTACCTGCACTGGTGATAGTCATTTCAGCAGTCACATAATCAATCAATCAGCAGCTGAACTGGGTTCCACACAGTCACAAAAACAAATTAACTGAAAAAGTCTCAGAAACAAAAACGCAAAATAAATAGCAAAAACAAAAGCCTAATCTGTTCCGGAAGTCTGTTTGACTTCTGAAATCTTCGAAAACCAAGGTACAGGCGCCCTGGAAAAAATACTCAACACCGCATCAGACGTTCGGCTTCCGAAAAACGTTTGAAAACCGGAACACTTACTTCCGGGTTTTTGGCATTTGGGAACCAAGGCATTTGAGAAGCAAGGTACCACTGTATGTGACAAAGGCCCCAATTCAATTAACCTGTTCTGCCAGGGAATCAGCACAAGGGATGCTACTAGCGCAATAGGAAGGGACCCTCTCTCTTCCCCTTGCATGACCACTCTGTGTTCCCCAAATCCACTCTGGCATGTTGTGAGAACCTCCAGAACAACACGGGTGGGGTGGGGTGGAATAGGCAAGATCATTTTGCCAGGCAAGCAGAAATGCTTGCACTGGTGGAAGAATCTCCTTCGTGCTATGTTGAATTACACACAGATTTTATTCCTCCATGTAGTTGTATAGCAGTGTTTCTGGAGTTCATGAAAGTGTAAAAGCAGCCTTTATGGCTATTTGACATATGCCCTTTGTGCCTTCGAGGCTCACTGATACAGACAGTAGGAACCTCAACACTTTTGCTGCACCTGGGGCTTCCAGGTCAATACTTCACATAGGAAAGTTGGACAAGGAGTCCAAAGATAGACTCTTAAATATCCCCCAACACCCTTGAGCAGTGTTAGATGTGCAGAGCGGTCTTCCACAAGGATCTCCTTGAATATGAGGATGCTGTGCTGATTTAACAACCTTCCCTTCCAAAATAGAAAATAGCAGTGTCCCCTGTTTGCAGAGAAAGCGGGATCTTTCCTGGTTCCAAACTCTCAGGTTTTCTTTTGTGTGAGAGGAGAGGACTGTTCCTGACTGCCTGCCGATTACAGTTTTTGCATGTTCTTGTATTCATTTATGGGGTTCTTTAAGCTGCCTGATGCATTGAGGACATTTAAAAAAAACAAAAACACCCCCCCCATTTTAGAATGTATTTAAATGATTAAAGTACAGTGGTACCTTGGGTTACAGACGCTTCAGGTTACAGACTCCGCTAACCCAGATATATTACCTCGGGTTAAGAACTTTGATTCAGGATGAGAACAGAAATCGTGTTCCGGCGGTGCGGCGGCAGCAGGAGGCCCCATTAGCTAAAGTGATGCCTCAGGTTAAGAACGGTTTCAGGTTAAGAACAGACCTCCAGAACGAATTAAGTTCTTAACCCGAGGTACCACTGTACCAGACTTGTTGACTAAATGTTGCAGTTCTGTTTTTAAAAGTGGGGGTATCCATTACTCACCTGCATACCCCCCAATTGATTGGTGCCCTAGGATATCTATATCATCTATATATCTATATCTATATATCTATATCATCTATACAGTATCTGGTGGGAGTGAGGCTTAGTATTTGGGGTGGCTTACCCGAGGATTACATTCAGCAGAAATTAACTAGAAAATTGAATGTGATATGTTCTAAGGGAGACAAAAATAAATAAATAGTAAGTGGGTCTGAAATTCAGGAGGGCTGTTTTGATCTAGCAATTAACAAAAATATGTGTCTGTTGACAATTATGTGGTCTCTGTGTGTTTTTCAGTTACCAGGAAAAGCTCTTGATAGCTGCATTTGGAGCTGATTTGATATCTCCACGTTTGGTAGTTGACATTCTGTTTTTATCTTTCTGAGCAGGTGTTTGCCTCCCCTTCTAAGAGATAATCTAGCTCACAGGCTCTGTTTGTTATTGAATATTTGTTTTTCTTGGAATCTCTGAACCAAATGTTTATGATGTGATTTTTTTTCACCAGGATACTCACTATCTTTTTACACCAAATTGATTTCAGAGTAGGGCTACACATATAGCCATGCTATTTCTAGATATTCCCCTCATTAAAATTATTGTTGCAGAGTAAAAGGAGTCTAGAGACCAAATCTCTCCATGGTATGATTTCATTAATGGAGCATTTTAAGATTACGCTTAATTTTGAATTCATCTATTTTACATATCTGTCTATCAATCTAAAAACTTACACAGACCCATAACAGTATCTTCTGAGATCATATTTTATACTTTGTATTAATAAACACACACACACACACACACACACACACACACACCATTCATATGTAAAAGCAAACATGCATGTACTGTGTATTAAACATTGTAATCCTTCTTGCCTGAAACTCTGCATAGAGTCAATGGTTGTGCTTTGCAAGCTAGGCTATCCTTTGTTCCTGAATGCACATTGAAACAATTATCACCTATTTTTCTGAGTCTCCTTTGAACTCCATCTCTGTTTCCCTGTCAGAAATATCTGAGTCAATAATTATGGTGAAAAGGTTCCTAAAATGCAATTTCCCTTCCCAGGGAAAACATCAGTCTTTAAACTGTATGTAAATGAACATTGTTAGTGAAAGCTTCAAAAGAGTCTGGAAATAATTTTGCCCATAGGGGGTTGCAGTGTGTGCCACCATACAAAAAGAACTCTTCCCTTGATAATGGAGAAGTCTTATTGGACCAGAGGTCACAATCGTCACCAGCTTCACTGGGCACATTTGCTTGTAAAGATTTTTTTAACAGGCTGGGCTAAAGGGTGCTGTAATAAAGGGTGCTGTATAACTGTTTATTGCAGACTTCCTCAGCCTGGTGCCTTCTAGATGTCTTGAGGAAGGCTGGTATATTGTATAAAAGAGGGGATTGGGAGCTCTGATCCCTGCTTACCAGTTCTGTGACCAATATGGTTTTCAAAACTAGTGTTTAAGCTACAACTGGAAATGAGACAGTAGCTGGTATCTTAGTTCAAGCTCAATGTAGGCCTGGCTTAAGGTTATTAAGTGCACCATATCCACTATAGGCTGCAGTCCAACTTAAATGCTCCTGTTTGGCTCCACTTTCAATGTTAATTAGAAGTATTAATGCTTCCACATAGAAGCTGGAACTCAATGTTGTACTAAGGAGGTCATTCCACAAGTGCAAGCATGCTGTTCTAGGGTTTTCCCCAACCCTGCTGAGCAGATTTGGGGAGAGTGTAGGACTGCATGGAGAGAGGGGAGTGGGGAAGCCCCACTACATTAGTGGGACTTGTTGCTCTGGTTTCCACTAGTGAAACAACTTAGTTAACGTTTGATGTTTGATCGTGTTTTTAATATCCTGGAAGCCACCCAGAGTGGCTGGGGAGGCCCAACCAGATGGGTGGGGTATAAGTAAATAATAATAATAATAATAATAATAATAATAATAATAATAATAATAGTTGAATCCAGGCCGGAGTTGAATGCTTCAACTGACCCCATCTTTGCTATCCCTACTTAGCACTCTTCGTCCACAAAAATTCCCATTCCCAGAAGGATAAACGCACCTAAATTCCCCTATCACATTTCTGTTCACTGGATTTAGGTTCTGCCAAGTAGCTGAGCCACGCCTCCTTGCAAGACCAGGAACTCCTTTTCAACCCCAGCCCTCACAACAACAGAGTCTTGTTATGTAAGAGATGTGGGCAGATTTAGACATCCAACTTATTGGCTCAAATAATAGGTCTCAGCTATGTGGCATGTCCATTTTGATTTCAAACAACAGAACAGGTTTGTCTGTGCAGTTCTTCTCTCAGAGACCCCGAATGCAATGTAAACTCTTATAGGTTCTAATACCCAGCTGGAATGCCAGTTTTCTTCAGTGAGGCTAGTAAAGGAATACAGTAGTACCTTGGAAGTCAAACGGAATCCATTCCAGAAGTCTGTTCGACTTCCAAAACATTTGAAAACCAAAGTGCAGCTTTTGATTGGCTGCAGGAAGCTCCTGCAGCCAATCGGAAGTCGCGGAAGCCCCGTCGGACGTTCAGCTTCCAAAAATAGTTTGCAAACCAGAACAGTCACTTCCGGCTTTGTGACATTCTGGAGCCAAAACGTTTGGGAACTAAGCTGTTCAGCTTCCAAGGTATGACTGTATTCAGATTGTTTCACGTTCCTTTTGTGACATTCATCACTGACACATATTCTGGGCTTTGGTTGTGAATCTCATACACGATGTACATCCAAGCAGCGGCAATTGACAAAATTCAACAAAGCCAGGATCCAATGGACTGTATAACTTTCTGTGTAAACAATGCGTCTTTCAATTTATCCTACATATATGTGAAGCAGCAGCACCCCAAACAAACCCTGCTAAATGTACCAACCCACCCATCCCTGAGATCTTTCCCCTGTACTCTGCAATGATTTAAGAACATCAATGCTATATCTGATAGTTAATAATTAACAAGTGGCTGGTGCAAATGTAACACTCCTGTCCTGGGCTTGGCAAGGAAGGTCATGGTACAATAGGGGTGGCAAGCTCTGTAAGCACTCTGCTTTATTTGCATATGTCAGACGAGGCTGCGAATACTAACATCACAAGCACTTCACATCTGCTTCTGTTTACTCCCATGCTAACAGCCCAACTGTACAAAAGTACAGTGTTAATTGCTCTGCTACACACTGGCTGTTGACACACTTTCCGCAGAGCTTTTCATAAATACACTGTTGCAAATAAACTACTAATGACTTTGCTTATTTCCAGCCCTGTCCCTGAAGATCCACAACATATACCCGTATTAATGATCCTCCCATTTAGCGGTGTCTTGTTGCTAGCTGTCGTAAAGGGTTGTATAAAGCCAGTATCAATTAAGAACCAATTATTCTCAGAGGGGTCTCTTTTTGGGGAGGAGGGGCGAAGGCATAAATAAGTAATGTGTGACATCCGAGAACCTCTGACAACAACTTGAGGTGAACTCTGAGGCAAGGGCACCGACTAGTGAACAAATCCACTACATTTCCTCCTCTTTTATAGAAACAAGTCCATTCTATAGCTTTGCTTTTTTTTTAAAAAAAGGCTTTTTCAGAAGAACACCCTCTCCCAAGGGTAAAGCCAATGGATGGTGTTGCCAGTTAAAAGGACAGCCTGTTAAAATAACTCCATCTGAGATTCTGGAGAACTATGGTGAGCAGAAGTGGACAACCCTGGGTTATCAAACTTGATATAAGGCACTGCCCTATGTTCCCAGAGTGCTATTCTACAGAATAACTTGCAAAGGACCCACCTGTGGCCATTGTCATTGGGAGAGGGAAAGATTGTATGCTAGCTTCATGTTATTTATGACTGGACCACCTATCATTTGTTGGGGAGATTGCTTGTTAATGGCCCAGAATAATCCCTCAATGTTCATGGCTCCTTCATGGGCAATTATGTCCTCATACCCAATGATTTCTCTTGTTTTGACTGTAAAGCCATTTGATCCCAGGGTATGTGACAAAACCACAAAGCATGATTTATCAAGGAAACTGTGGGGTTGGCGTTGTTGTTGTTGTTTTTTGAATTAACTGTTTTGTTAATTTTGCCACAGCAGGGACAGGAGTTGTTTGGCATGTTCAGAAATCAGTGGCTTTGAAAAGGTTATAGACTGCTGAGAAAGGTGTGTGTGAAAGAAATCCCATTGTCAGTTGGAACAGAATTGGACAGAGAGCTGAGAGATAGCTGAATGCTGGAAGTATCTTGACTGTGCACGGGTCTTTCTGTGGGAAGGGTAGTAGATCAGCTGCCAACACATGTGATACTTGTTTATTTTTAAATAAACTCTTCCAATGACATCGTGAATCAACAGTGTACTCTCGCCCGACAGGAACAAAACCCTGAATAACTCTGAAACTTCTTGCTGCTTGGAGAGTGTCACACAATGGACTGTATGATTGTTTTTGCTCAAAATGGTGGATTCAGGAGATGTGTGCTTCTTGAGTGATCCATGCAGAAGACCTGTTGGAGCCAGTTGCCAACATGAAGTTCTATGGAAACATTCCCTAACCATACATTAAATTTCGGCTGATTCCTACTCACAAGTCTTTCCCTAAAAAAGATTTCTTTAAAATATTTTCTTAAAAACCCATTGTATTGCAGTAGCACCATCATATTCATTCTCTCTCTGTCTCTGTCTCTGTCTGTCTCTCTCTCTCCCTTCTTTCTCTCTCTTAATTTGAAAGTTTATCCCTTGAGATTGATTTTCTAAAATTTGACTCCAATGATTGCACCTTTCTTACAGCTTATGGGAAAGACAGGAAAAGAAAATTGAAACAAAAGACAAGGCAGAAGAAAGGCAAGGGGCTGTGGAAGAAGCTAAGGAATAAAATACACATTGCATTTTCCTTTTCCTTGTGGCCTCTTTGTCAGAAACATGCCCCACTAATCTAAGGTGCTTGCTTAATTGCCTCATCATAAGTGATGGGTCTGGCGAGATTGTGCCCCAGCTGCTGTTCAATATGTGTTTGTGTTTGTGTGTGTGTGTGTGTGTGTGTGTGTGTATTTGAAAATTTAAAAGATTAAGTAATGCAAACTATGCACTCATCTAGAATAAATCTAGAGACTGAGAAACCATGTTAAGGGGGAAAAAAGGTCTGAAATGTAGTTTCCATAGGTTGTTAACGATGGGAGTCAAATCCATTCTTAATATGGTTCAGACTGGAGATGACATTGGAGAGGAGTTAGAGAGCTAAGTCACCTATAAAAAATGGATTTCCAAAAATCTGTACAAACAAGCTAATCATATCTCAATTGCAGGTCTCACTTTGCAATGAAGTTTTGCTATAGGAATATAGTTACTGTCACACTGAAAACAGCCAATTATCTAGCTAGTGGGTATTTTGACAATGGGCTAAATTAAATGCTTCAGAAGAAGAAGCAGTTCCACTCAATGGCTAGACAGTTCTGCAATATTAGACCCATGGAAAGCCCTTTCTTCCTGCCCTTTACCCATTACTAGCTTTCACCCTCAAGCATGAATATTGATAGTCCCCGTAATTGGTATCCTCCCTAACCCTCCATTATTCCTTAAGTCAGCAGTCCTGGTCTGAATCATGCCAAGAACTATTTGCTTCAGTAATATCCAACCTCAAAGAGTTGCAGAAATTAATTGCTTTATTATTGCTGTTCCAAATGCCTTAATTTCATCAAATGCTTTCATGTATATTGAGACAGCGAATGCCTCCACCTAATCCTTGAGCTACCATTTACCTCTTTCCCATTTATCATTTATAAATAATAATAATAATAAATTGATCCGACGTACACATGGGTGGTGCTGTGGTCTAAACCACAGAGCCTAGGACTTGCCAATCAGAAGGTCAGCGGTTTGAATCCCCGCGATGGGGTGAGCTCTTGTTGCTCGGTCCCTGCTCCTGCCAACCTAGCAGTTCGAAAGCACAAAGTTCAAGTAGATAGATAGGTACCACTCCGGTGGGAAGGTAAACGGCGTTTCCATGCGCTGGTTAGCCAGAAGCGGCTTAGTCATGCTGGCCACATGACCTGGAAGCTGTACACCGGCTCCCTTGGCCAGTAAAGTGAGATGAGCGCTGCAACCCCAGAGTTGTCCGCGACTGGACCTAATGGTCAGGGGTCCCTTTACCTTTACACAAAAGCAGGAACAACAGCAGGAGAAGGCTACTTGTGGACTTCTCAAAGGCATCATGAGAACCAGGATGCTCAATTAGATGTCCTGCTTGTGGACTTCTCAGAGGCATCATGAGAACCAGGATGCTCAATTAGATGGGCCTTTGGTCTGGCCATCCAGTCTGTTGCCTTGTGTTAACAGGCCACAGGCAGTGCAAATACAAGGCAGACAAGAGATACACATGTAGGCTGGTCGACAGGCGGCTGTGTGCACAGAGCTGCCCATGAAATGGGTTTAACTGCCAACTTTGACAGTGGGGTCCATTGTTTCCAAGGGATAGGGGAAACTTGAAGAGTCAACAAGGCAAAGGAGAAGAAAAAGGTAAATCAAAATGAGGGATGAAGTGTTACACCTGGTGTCAATATTCTCACAAGTGGGGAAATGCCAACTTTTGGTGATTTCTTGAACCCCTTTGGGAAAGGGTGGGGAACTGTTAATGGCAATGTGGGTGTCAAGGGAAGAGGAAAGATGTCCTTGTAGCTAAGGCCGTTTAATGGACTACTTTAATTAAGGATGTTTTAATGCCCCCATAGGAAATGATGTTTCAATTAATAGTCCTTTCATACATAAAGTATCACATTAATCTTATTCAGTTTCAGAAAGCACACTGGAACAGGGGAAAAAAGTACTCACAGTGTCACTTGTGAAAGGAGCCCTATGCTACCAGCTTTTGCTTCTGAGTGCATGCAATCAATCATTTGTTTTGCGATAGGTGGTTTCGCCACACACAAAAGCCCAAAACTAGCTAAAAGGCAGCTAGAGAGGAGCATTAAACAATAAACAAGTTTAATATACAAGATACATTATCAAGTTCATGACCAATATGTGGAGGGACTTGGTTTAATGCCTACATCACCTGTTGATTGACTCCTAGCAGGCAAACGAAGGCATCGGCATAGTCTGGATGCAATCTGATTTCATTAAAGTCAATGGCTGCTCTGCAGTTGACTTCAAGGGAAGCAATTTGCACTCTCTGCCCTCTGCCTGCTTCCACTAAGTTGGGCAAGAGAAACCAAACCACGTAGTTTCAGAGGAATGAACAGGCTAAAAAAAATCGACTCATTTCGAGAGAGAGGTTCATTAAATCTTTCTTGTTTGTTATTGCCATGTTTTGAAAATATGCAAAGAAACTGAAATACACAAGTAAAAGTTTTGATATGTTCCTGTGAGGAATGTGGGAGCAATCATGGAGGTGGCAGCAGGAGGCTTGCTCCAGCTAAACACAAAGGGTATCATCGCTAGGGTTGCCAGCTTGTGAAATGAAGTATTTTAGTAGCTAGGTGGGTTTTGGTGGAGCACTGTTCTGGGCTGAGGCAGCAGAGCCCATTGCAGACATGTGGGCAGAGCCAGGAGCACAGCAGAGATTTGGGGGTGAGGACATGGAATCTATCTATACATTTAGCTAAAAAGAATATGTTGGTGAAGGGAAAACATTGGTTTTGCCCTTTGCCTGTCTATTAGCAAAACAGGAAAGCAAACCCAAACCAGGCCAGGGTTCTTTCCTAGTTCACTGGCAACCACAGTCATGATATGCACAGAACCACTTACTAAGCCAGCAGCCTAAGTGGTGAAGAGAATTTTGTTGTTGTTTAGTCGTTTAGTCGTGTCCGACTCTTTGTGACCCCATGGGCCAGAGCACGCCAGGCACTCCTGTCTTCCACTGCCTCCCGCAGTTTGGTCAAATTCATGCTGGTAGCTTCAAGAACACTGTCCAACCATCTCGTCCTCTGTCGTCCCCTTCTCCTTGTGCCCTTCATCTTTCCCAACATCAGGGTCTTTTCCAGGGAGCCTTTGCTTCTCATGAGGTGGCCAAAGTATTGGAGTCTCAGCTTCAGGATCTGTCCTTCCAGTGAGCACTCAGGGCTGAAGAGAATTTTACTACCCATCAAATGCAGAGGAACTATAGTTCAGCACTAGAATCTGAACTTTTTATGCAGAAGCCCCCAAGTTCAATTCCTGGCATCTCAATAAAAAGTATCAGGTAGCAGCAGGTGATGGGAAAGACCCTCTGCCTAAGAACTGCTGCCAATCCAAGAGGAAAATACTAGGACAGATTGACCGATAGTCCGGTCTCATATAAGTTGGTTTCCAATATGGATGGTGCTCATCTGGGTTCACATTTCAGATCAAACTACAGGGCAGGTTGGATTTATTAATTTTGATCCAAGGTAAGCTATTAATGTGTGGTGACGATGGAGTGCGAGTCTTGAGCGAACTTTGATTTAATTCTATTCCTCATTTTGGACTGCGCTTTTGGACTACATACGAAACAATGCATTTAGCCATGGAATGTTTTCAGTCCAATAAAACTGCATTTTGAGAATAGTCACATTTTGCCATACAGATTCTGCCAAGCCATATATGCACCAGTCATTCTAATGGCCTACAGCTTTGCTGCTAGGACTTCCTGAGTTCAGGCTAAAAAAATAAATCATAAAACTAATGGGGGAGCTTTAGAATCATACAAAGTATAGAACCAGTTTATTTATCTATTGTCCACTGCCATCTGGGGCAGGCCCTCTAAGCTGTGGAATGACCACAAGGAAAACGAAGGGCAGGCCCAGCCTGAAAACAACGCAGAGAAATCTGTTGGAACTAACAACCCTGGTAAGCAACTCTACATTCTGCTGCCATATAGCCCTAGTGAGGTACTAAGAGCAGTTTCCCTAGATCAGACCATAGGCCTATTGTTCTGTTCTATCCATTAGTCAACTACATACCTCTTGGGAACCCCAAAGCAAGTAGGTTGGCTAGATACAAACAGGGTGGCAGAGCGCATGCACCTTTAATAGCAACACTTGCTGAAATCCCCTCTTCTACACAACAATTAAAAGATGCGGGAGACCTGTCTTCTTTTTCACCTGGCTGCCTAAGTGAGCACAATCCAGAAAGGTGGGTCCACCTACCCAAATGTATCAGCACCCATCTGCATTTATAGAGAAGTGATGCATGGGCAAGGGGGTGTAGAAACCTATAGAACCAGAAAGGTGAGACTCTTGTACACCGGGGATACTCCTGAAAGTACCAGCAACAACAATGACTTGAGGTAACAGAGTGCAATTACCATGGCCTCTCGGTGCAATTAAATTTGCTAGAAATAATTGTTAATGATAAGCAAGAATACCTGACTGAGGAAAGTATGAAGTGACATTAATTTGGATCAGTCAGAGACAATCAGCTGCTATAATAAGCTGAAGAATGTAACCTTCTAAACAGATATGCTTGCCAAATATAAGGTGCCATCTAGTGGCTCATTGTAAGATGAAGACCTTATCAAGACAGATACTTAAAGCAGCCCTCACCAACTTCTTTACAAAGTGTGCTATATTATTTATTCAGTAGTTTGCTTAAAAGTATCTGGAACCCTCAGGTTTTCTTTTTCGTTTTTTGTGTGACAGAAATTCCTACTGCTCTTTGTAGTGACATCTTGAAAGGTCTTATCAGTTTTATGTCAGCTGTGTGTGTGGCAGGTATTTAGGATGGAGTGTTTTTAGCATAAACAGGATTATCCATCCAGTAAGGGCAGTAACAGCATTAAACAGCTTGGTTTCCTTCCCAGTAAAATTAAATGACACAAGTTTTTGTTTAGCATTTCATGTAGATTGTGTTGATTGACATGCCATATATTTTGATACAGGAACATTTTCCAAGTTGCACTAGGAGCTTAGATAGCCTCACAGTTTCTGAGGTATTTTATAAATTAAAAATATGTATGAATTTACTATTATGAAACAGAAAACTGATAAGCTGGCTTTAGCTGACAGTCAAGAATGGGAAAAGAAACAGCACATTGCACCATTTTAAAAATCCATTCCAATCTTCTTCAACACCTATTTTTTTAAAAAAATTGTCTTGGGCTACCTTAACTCTAAAATCTTTCTTGAGGAGGATTAAGAAGGGGACTCAGAATTGACAAACCACAGCCTGAGAAAATAATCCCTTATAGATGCCAAACAGAAAGTTTTGGGGGATTACCAAACCCCAGTCACGTCAAAAGTAACATAACAAATGTGGCCAGTAGTATCACCTGGGTGTGCCATTTTGACCACAATTTATACCTAGCAATAAAATTAATGGAGGATAAGGTTAATGATGGCTACTATACTGTAGCAGCTGGTGAGGTTGCACAGGTGAGAGACTGTTGTTCTTCCAGCTTCCTAACACAGCACGTTACTGGTGATTTCTGAGAGGCAGAGGAGCGAGGAGAGAAACAGAGAGCTTGGCCCAGTGAGGTGCATGGTGGTGGACCCAGTCGGACACCGCCATGTCCCACACTAGGCCAAGCTCCCCTCCCTTCTTGGTAAGCGACAGCAGTGGTGGGTTTGGTTTTGGGTTCTCAAATTTCAGCGGCGCCCTGTGTCGTGCTAAAATTTGGTGCCCCCTCCCGCCTCTCATGATCCATTTTAAATCAATGTTGTGGTTTTCCTTGCGGTGCTGGTGCCCAGTGCAGTTGAACCGGTTGCGCTATACTAAAAAAAAAGAGATAAAGAACCCCTGGACAGTTAAGTCCAGTTAAAGGCGACTACGGGGTTGTGGCGCTCATCTCGCTTTCAGACCGAGGGAGCCAGCGTTTGTCCACAGACAGCTTTCCGGGTCATGTGGCCAGCATGACTAAACCACTTCTGGTGCCATGGGACACCGTGATGGAAGCCAGAGCGCACAGAAACGCTGCTTACCTTCCTGCTGCAGTGGTACCTATTTATCTACTTGCAATGGTATGCTTTCGAACTGCTAGGTTGACAGGAGCTGGGACAGAGCAACAGGAGCTCACCATGTTGCAGGGATTTGAACCTTCAATCTTCTGATCAGCAAGCCCAAGAGGCTCAGTGGTTTAGACCACAGCACCACCCGCTATACTAAAACTGCAGAGGTTATATTTTCTGAGAATCCTCCGGAAAAATAATATTTCAAAGGATCTGTTGGTGGCATTTTACCATTGTACTGTTGAGAGTTTATTAACTTATGGTCTCTGTGTGTGGTTTGGGAGCTGCATGATCAAGGAAAAGACAATGCTGTCTAGGGTTGTAAAGACTGTGGAAAGAATAATTGGATGCACACTTCCCACCTTGGATCAAATCTATGCTTCCAGGTGCCATAAGAAAGCAGCAGAGATAGTGCAGGATAGTGCACACCCCAGAAATGATCTCTTTCAGCTTCTGCCTTCTGGAAGAAGGTAAAGGTAAAAGGTAAAGGTACCCCTGCCCGTACGGGCCAGTCTTGACAGACTCTGGGGTTGTGTGCCCATCTCACTTAAGAGGCCAGGGGCCAGCGCTGTCCGGAGACACTTCCGGGTCACGTGGCCAGCGTGACATCGCTGCTCTGGCGAGCCAGAGCTGCACACGGAAACACCGTTTACCTTCCCGCTAGTAAGCGGTCCCTATTTATCTACTTGCACCCGGAGGTGCTTTCGAACTGCTAGGTTGGCAGGCGCTGGGACTGAGCAACGGGAGCGCACCCCGCCGCGGGGATTCGAACCGCCGACCTTTCGATCAGCAAGCCCTAGGCGCTGAGGCTTTTACCCACAGCGCCACCCGCGTCCTCTGGAAGAAGGTACAGGGTTACAAAGACTAGGAATAGCCGCCTGAGAAACAGTTTCTATCCAAATGCGATTTTAGTTTTAAATGCAGTGTAAGGTAGTCTCTATGGGAGTATATTGTATTTAATTATGGGGTATCAGAGTTTTTAGGGGGCTAACCAGACTGTGATAGCTGGGATAGAAGGGTTGTTGATTTTTTTTCAATTTCGTTGTTCTGTATGGGACAATGACAAAAAAGATTATTGTATTGTATCATATTGTGTTGAGGTGCTAAGAGACAAACAGTGCCCCACCAGCTGCTACTGCTACAATATACGCTACTTCTAGAATCAGCTGCAGCACTCCTCTGTAAGCCACTATTGTGTTCACGTCTTGCCTGTGGGCTTCTCAAGAGTATCTCACTGGCCACTGTGATGAGCCAAATGTGGGACTGATCCAACATGGCTCTTTGTATGTTCTTAAAGCCAATTGGTACTAATTGTATTGCGATACTAACAACATTACAACATGCCGTCCTATCTATACATGTTGACACAAAATTGATGTCCAATCGAGCTCGGTGGAGCTTACTCACACAGCTTAGTGGGATTGCAGTCTCAGGAAGTCATCTGATCTTCCATGGCTGTATATCAGGGGTGACCTTGGGTGAGAACAGGGAGGAGATACCCCCACAAACCCTGTGGTGGCTGGTGCCTGTTGGCAAATCAGAAGGCAGAGGGACCAATAGTATGAGAGGCAGAACCAGCTCCTGACATGTTGTAAATAAGAAAACAGGCCGTTTCTTTTCTTTTTGCTGTGTTTACACTTCATTGTTGTTAATAAGTTAATGGGTTTTTTTTTAAGGCAGGCAAATTTGTGTGGCAGTGCTCCACTGGCCCTAATGGATTTGTTTCGCACTTTACAAACCTTTGTTTCTAACTTTATTTGTTTATTCCTCAGAATAAACCATCCCCCAAGTTATTTGAAGGTATAGAAAAATAACTACAACAAACGTTCTTGAAACACACTGCTTTCTTTGCAACTGAATTGTGAATGGAGAAAATCCATTCACTGCATTTCTGAATGTTTTTTGATTTTTTTCTTTCAAAGAAAGTCTGCACAAAAATTGCTGCACATTTTGATGAAAATTTTTCCTAATATTTATTTTAATACAATTTTCACTTAGCCTATACATTTTGCCAGCAATTTCCCCATAACAGAATGCAATTTTATATGTTATGATCACCAAGATACAGATTTTTTGCACTCACATTAACTAATATACTCATATTTCTATGTATTATTTTGTTGCAGAACTGCAATGCAAAATTTGGAGAAGTGTGAATTTCAAAGGAAAGCTGTTCTGGTTCACATATTGGTTTAGGAAGTGCAAATTGGATACATTTGCACCGAAATCCAAACTGAATGACCCCCCTTTCTTTATATCCTATGTCCCTCTCGCCCATCCTAATATCAATAGCCGTGAGAACTAAAAAGTTGTTTCTTCCTTTTTAAGATGGCTAAGCTATTCAAAATGCTGAATTTTGCAACTAATACAAAATTCCATTCTTTTCTCTTTTTTTGCACTTGAGTAGGAGAATAAAATATGTGGAATCCCAAAGTGTTCTCATTGACTTCAGCTCCTAGTTATTCAAGCTAAGAAAACGTACCTCATATTTTTCTTTCTAAAAGCAGATTGTATAAAAGTAGTCTTTTCCCAGTTGTTCCCATTAGTTATGGAATTGATTTTGGGCTGGATATTCTGGTGGTGGTGTTATAACCAGACTAAAGAACCTGAAATGTCTTAAAGATTGATTTGGGGGGAAATACAGACAGTGTATTTCTGCATGTGCTCCTTTGATAGGCCTGTAGAAAATGTCATTTTAGCAACTTGTATAACTAGGTGCACTTGCTAAAAGCATCATCTGATGAATTTATACCATCTCGGCATATGTTATGAGCATAGGAGCCCTGCTGGAGAAAAAGGAAGCAGCCTCTAGTTAGATGAAGTGACTAAATGGCAAGGACATGCTCTGTTTTCTCTTCATTCTATTTCTTGTTTGTGGAGTGGATAAGAAATCTTCTGGACATTGAAGTCCTGGCTCCTGAGGAGCACCTCATATACAGGGATGAATCTACTATGAAACTAATGAAGCTTAAGATTCAGGGCCCCAAATCCCGAAGGGGCCACAGAAACAACTTTAGTCCACATTGCTTTAAAAAATGGGTCCAGTAGACCTAGTTTGAGTCGCACGAGAGTGGCAGCATGCCTTGGCATTTTACCAGATATGGAAAGGTCATGCCCATGCAAGGAAGGATGCTCCAGGCCAGGAGGAACAGGAAGTTTCGACTGGCTGGACCAAACATTCCCTTGCATGTCCACTCTAGCAAAACAAGGAATGTTGTATTCGACTGCTCCCAGTGGATTACATCCCACAATACGAAGCGAGATGGACCATTTGTCTGAGTTGGTATAAGGCAGCTTCCTATAGTCCCCTGTTATCCTAGACATGTGGCATCTAAGGAGCCTGTGGGCATGATCTTTAAAACACCCACAACAGGCTGAGCACCTGAAATGCTGCAATGAAAGTTTCCGAGACATCCACACAGAACCCCACTTAAGAACCAATAAAAGGAGATTTTACTAAATAGTGCTTCCTGTCCCTCACTTGGTAATAAAGGGGAAAAAACATTTAAATAAGAAATGACACAACTTCTGTTATGGAAAATACAATGTCAAATAAGGGAATTTATAACAGATTGAATTATATTCTAGTATTATTAGTGCAATAATGGAAATGTGTTGCCCATTTTTTAAAGCTAACATTCAACTATAATTACATTGAATATTATAGCTTCCTTATATAACAGGCATAGGCAAACTCGGCCCTACAGATGTTTTGGGACTACAACTCCCACCATCCCTAGCTAACAGGACCAGTGGTGAGGGATGATGGGAGTTGTAGTCCCAAAACATCTGGAGGGCTGAGTTTGCCTATGCCTGTTATATTCCAAAATCCACAGTCCGGCAATGCCTTTTTTTTAAAGGACCAACAAAGATGTCACAAAATAGTGAGCATGTTTTTGAGTTTGCCAGAGCTCCATGCTGTTTAGTTTTTCTAGAGCTGAGATTAAAAGGATTCCTTGCCATTCGGATTTAGCAATCCTTCCAAATAATCAGACAGCCTTGAGGTTTTACAGGTTAGGTTTAGCCTATGATGGCAGCCTATCAGGATCCTTTTCTGGGGAGTGATTATGTGGCTGCCAGTAAGAAGTTTCCCCCTTTCTGATTTGTCACAGTTGTTGTGTTAAATAACTGCACTCACCACAGCCTTTATGAACAGTGGTCCTGTTTCATAAATCACCAACACTCTGTTTATAGTCATGTAAAAACTATTTTAAAACCGTGGAGTATAAAATTTCCATTCGTAGACTTTGGTCAATTATTGATTTGTTACTAAATGAAATTAAACAAACTGAGTAAAGATTCCATGAGGCGAACTCATCAAAATTAGGCATTGTCAAAGAAGTGCCTCAGGGCGTGCTATTCTAACTTTATTATTTTCCCCCTTTAGTTACTCTGAACCTTGCATAGCTTGTAGGCAGTGTTAATTATCTACTGTG
Organism: Podarcis melisellensis; assembly: GCF_964234715.1. NCBI lineage: Eukaryota > Metazoa > Chordata > Lepidosauria > Squamata > Lacertidae > Podarcis > Podarcis melisellensis. The sequence continues at coordinate 24,185,951 of NC_138542.1, forward strand.
TGGTGATATCCCACAGCTGTTTTATAAGCTGATCTTTCCCTACACAACTTCAAAAGAAATCTTCAAACTCAACATTACCAAGTTTGAATATTATCTAATTAACCTCCCAGTCTGTCATGCCTTGTTGGTTATCATGAAATTATCACAGCCCCTCAGGTGCTGAGGCACAAGATGCAGCTAAGTGCCTCTAATTCCCTAAGGGGCTGATTAGCTCATGATAACAATGGTCCCTTGAGTTGTTTTATTGCTTTTATTAAAAGACTTTATTTTGTGTGTGTGTGTTTTCATGCAGGAGGAAGATGGAGTTGACAGTTCAGATTGTAGTAGTTACTCCTTGGAGTTAGGCTGGAAACCTTGATTGAATTTGCTCCTTCAAGGTACCCTGGAATGGTCTGCTCATTTCTGTGGCCTGATAATTAAGAAGGTAGTTTGCAACGCAGCCCTACCAGGAGAAAGACAAGTTAGTTATTCTGACACAAATAAGCAGCTTGGGGGAAAATATTACATCTTCAAGCAGTGGCTTGGGAATTACGTGCTAAGAATCCTAAGATTCTACAAACACAAATAGAACTGTGGTGACCATAAGATCCAACTTCTACAATAAGGGTGGGAAGGCGGGCAATTCTGCACAAAATGCTTAATTGGCATGTTTCCCACAAATTGGCATAGCTGTGCATTATCTTTTTGAGAACTGGGAAATCTTTAGGGTTTTCCCCTCCTGACTGTAATAGAGAAAAGAACTGGTCTATTAAAGTGGGAAGATCTGGGCCAGAAAGTGATAGGAATTCAGTTCACCTGTTGATTATTAAAACCCACCTTTCATGTGCTGACCTTTCCCAGTTCAGCTTCTCCAAATATGTCAAGCCTTCACATAATATACAACCAGGATTATATCAGAAGTAAATCTCATATAGGCCAAAGGTACACATTGAGAATTTTGGCATGTACAAATACCTGTGCGGATTCTAAAGGCTGAATGTTGAGGAAACGCGTCAATTGATTTTTCATGATACCAAACAGAGAAACTTTAGAAATGGGGGGAAATGATGCAGTTTTTCTATGATTTGCTTTTAATTATACCTCTCTGGGGAAGAATCCAAGCAAATAATGTTGCCTTGGGAATAAGGAAGCATGGTTTATGGTTTCATGTCCTAGGATAAATTGTTCTTACAGGTTGTTATCCCTTAAAATATTTTTGGATGAGGTGTATTCTTAAGGTCAGGTTTGGGATTGGATTTGTAATACAAATATTCTTCTCCCATCCCCCCCATTGCTCATACAATCCCTAACTCCCTCTCTCATTTCTTTTGTAGTGGTTCTGGGTTGGGCTGCTTTGCAGTTACATAATCACAACTCAACTCACCAGCTCAGTGATAGGAACCTTTTCCATCCATTCTCCTCTGCTTCATGATATATTGTATTTATATCATATATCCTGAAGCAGCCCAGCAAAACAATTCTTTCAAAAAAGCATCCTTAAACTTCAAGAGCAGCTTTGGGCTAGCAGTGGTGAAATGGATTTGATTCATTATAAGATTTAAAACATAAGGCTAAGCAGAAAACTAGGCATGGTGTATCGATGCATTGGGGTCCCTAGAGCTGCTTCTTGGCAGCACCAGAAGGCATGTTGGAGAAAGGATAACAAGCTGGCATCTGCTACTGTGATATATGGGTGTCTTGTTGATGAGGATTAATATGGTTTGTTTACTTCCAAGTAAGGACTCAAAGCGTGTGAGAACTGCACAGTGGAGGAAGGGCGGCCACCTGTTCTTGTCTTGATAGGCTGGACCAGCAGAGGTTCACTGTCTCCACTGAGGAGACTTTAAGGTCCTTTCCAGACTATTAAAAAAGAAGCAATGTGGTGTGGTTTTTAAAAAGCATTTTATGCTTATTATGATGCCAGCAGAGTTTCCAATACCCCATTTTGGGGCAAGGTATTAGAGTATGTGGTGGCCTCTCAGCTCCAGAGGTTTCTGGAGGAGATGGATTATCTAGATCCATTTCAATTTGTGTTCAGGCCTGGTTATGGGGCAGAGATGGCTTTGGTTGGCTTGCTGGATGGCTTACGCTGGAAACTGGGTAACTGTTAGTTCAGCTGGATCCCTCAGCAACTTTTGATACTATTGACCATGCTCTCCTTCTGATCTTCCTAGCTGAGATAGGGCTTGGAGGCACTGTTTTACAGTGGCTCTGTTGCTTTCTGGAGGAGTGGATCCAGAAGGTGATAATGTGGGACTCCTGTTTGCCACCTTGACTCTTGACCTGTGTGGGGTCCCTCAGGCTTCTGTCCTGTCCTGCTATTTAACACTTACATGAAACCACTGGGAGAGGTCATCTGGGGTTTCAGGGGTTGGTGTCACCAGTGTACTGATGACACCCAGCTCTATTTCTCCTTTCCACCTAAATGCAAGGAAGCTGCCTCTGTTCTAAACTGGTGTGTTTCGTCAGTATTGAATTGGATGAGGGTGAGCAAATTGAAACTTAATCCGGACAAGGCAGAGGTACCCTAGGTCAATTGGAAGGTGAAATAGGGATTCAGCCAGTGCTGGATGGGGTAATACTCCCCCTGGAGACACAGGCTTGCACAGTTTTGGCATGCTCATGGGACCAGCACAAAGTTCTGTCAGCATTGCAGAAACCTCCATTTGAACTCCTGGAGGATGCCTCTCTGAAGATATCATTTTGTTCCTGGTTGCTATAACTTCAGTTTGTTGAGCGTCTGAATTTGCTGTGTTGTCCACGGCCAAACATTTATGCACCTTCCATGAAGATAGGGTGGCGCTAAGAACAGACCCTTCCATCATACCAAAAGTCTTGTCTCCTTTTCATACTAAACAGGAACGTGTACTTCAGACTTTCTACCCAAATCATTCCCATCCTCTGGAAAAGGAATTATATTTTTTGGATATTAGAAGGGCACTGAAGGTGTGTTAACCAGGACAAAAGACATGGCACCTACCAATGCTCTGTTTATATCCTTTCACCCACTTACATTGGGGAAGAGGATTTCTTCTGCTACTCTAACTTGGTGAAGCAGGACTTGCATTTGCTTACCTTATGACATTTCAAGTTGCCCTGTCCAATTAAACTAACTGCGCACTCCACTAGTTCGACAGCCAGGAGTGCATCTGCACATTTAAAGCAAGAGCTCCCATTCCTTAAGGTGTCTAATTTGGCCTTGGTTAAATCTCATTTGGGTTACTGTAACATGCTCTAAGTGGGGCTGCCTTTGAAAAGAGTTCAGAAACTTCCAATTGCCTGCTGACCTGCCCTCTGAGTAGTAGTGGAAAGTGGGATGGTGTGTGTGGAGGACTTACCTGACCTCTCGGCACTGAAATTGCTGTGGTTAACTGGGAGCAAGAGCTGTGAGGTGGTATCGATTTCGGCACAGTGCAAATGCAACTGGAGAGCCAATCTGGGCTACCCTAGGCTTGCAAAGAATGGTCCGACCAACAGCATCCTGGCCAAAGACCCTCCCTAACCTCAAACTGGAACTCTATGCATTTTGCACACCTCTTTGTTGATTGTGACCCACATGTTGATTTTACGATTTTCCCCATTGCATCCCAATGGAAGCATTAACATTTTTCACCAGTAAGCGAAAAAGAAAAAGAAAGCTACAACCTTTAAGATCATCGCACAGAAGCCCAGATGTATAATCATTTGCTGCTATTTGTATGACGGTTTTTAATTAAAAGTACAAATTTGGTTTTAAAAACCCCAAACTGCCTTGTAATTATTTTATTACCGAGTGCCACACTTTGTTCCCCGGCAGCGTTATACCATGAGGGCAACAATTCTGCTGATCGAAGGGGTTTGGAAAAAACAAGGCAAGAGCTGCATGGACCCTGAGTTGCTGACTGCTGCAAAATTGCTTAATGACTAGTACCATCTAAATGAGACTACGAGCACAAATGACTCATAATCTCTCCCCATGCAGAGATTTTAATTAAATAATTATAACGTCCTTGTTGTAATTATTTATCAGTAACTATGCTCCTGAGCATTGCCTCTTGTCTCTTCATTTTTTCTGTCATCTTAGCTTCACTAAGTGAGGGGCTGGGTGGGAGGCAAGTCAGTTTGGAAGATCCATTTAGAATAAGAATGGCAGGGAGGTGGCATTTTTGGTTGTGATTCCCCCATACTTCTGGAAGAATCCATTGGTAGGCCCACTTTTATGCCCCAAGGTGCTGCCTCTCTTGACTCTCTTGGACAAGGAGAAAACTATTTTTTATTTCCCCAATCTTTTTGAAATTTGGTCTAAATCTAGCCCCCCCATTGTTGTATTTTTTACTGTTCTGCTGGGTTTTTTTATTGTTGAGGTTCTTTGTATGATTGCTGGGCACACATTTTCCAATAAATTATAATATCTTTGCATCTCCTTCACTCCTCATTGTGTTTAAAAGAATTCTGGATCATAGTTAGAACTGCATATGACTACCAAAGTCCCTTCCAACTGCATCATTATATGAAGAGAAGACTGAAAAACAGCCTTCAGAAGAAGTGAGGGCAAGCTACCTAGGATGAATGACAGCATCATTCCTTCCTAAGCCCAATTGGCAGGGGCGGACTTTGGTGATACATCGCCCTGAGTGAGGACAAAATCCCACCCACTCCAATTTTGAGTACGTATCTGTATAGTTATAGGCTATTATAATTGTTGTTGTTGTTATACTGTGCAACCCTCGGCTTGGCGCCCTCCTTGGGGAAACTGCCCGCACTGCCCTAAATCTGGCACTGCAGTTGGTGTTTTCTTTTTTGACATGGTAAGGCAGGATTATCAGGATTGGCCTCACAGACCAGATTTGACAGGGGGTGGGGCCACTCATCTGTCAACCACCTGACTTCACAATGATGTAAGGTAATTTGGTGCTTTGAAGTCCCAAAGTCAGGACATCAAAGCATGTCATGGAGAGCACAATGTTGACAAAACTGACAGGGTTTGTGCTGAATCCTGCCAATCTGAGCAGGATTTAACCCTCTGTTCATTAGTTGATGAGCAGGGAGTTTATTCCTGGTCAGGTTGGTTGCACATGCCAACTCCCTACAGGGTTTGGTTTTGTGGGGAAATGGCCTTATGGGCCAAATTGGAAGTATTCACAGGCCAAGAATGGCCTGCAGGCCAGAGGTTCCTTACCCCTGTGATAGGGTCATCACAAGGTGATTTCTACATTTTTCCGTAGTGATAGGTTTTTCTGCAAATGGCTCATACTGTCTGATACAAAACTGCCAAATCCAGGGCTCAGTAGATCCCAGTCCTCTTCGTAACACCTGGGCTCCTTTCAGAATAAATGCTCCCTGTGGGGGGAAAACAGCGAGAGAAAATAAATTGTGAAGGTTTTTCATGCCAAAAAATGAATATAAAAAGCAGGCATAATTCAAATCACTAAGTGTTTATGTCCCTGTAGCAAATAATTGAATTATGCCTTGGTGCATTACATAATAATAATTGTATTACTGTTTGTAAAGTGCTTAAAATAAATTAAGCAGTTCACAGAAATTAAAAAGGAGACACACAGTTGCCTAAAGAATTACAATATAAGCGAAAGAGGCAGGGAAGACAGAAGGTGAGAAAAAATATAAAATTTGCAAAATATGTCATTTAGGAAATATGGCAATATGATGAAAATTTTCACTTGAAAATAAAATGGGGGGTGGGGGGAGAGATTAGGTGTTAAAGAGCAGCCCTATGCATACCTATGTGGAAAGAAACTTAATTGAACACAGAAGGATTTACTTCTGAGTAAATGTGCATAGGAATATATTGGACAGGAAGGAAGAGAAGATTTGTGGGAGAAAGACAGTATCATTCATGTGGAGAAGTGAAGGAGGGCAGCAATCAATAAATGGCAATTGTTAAATGCTTGGGGAGAAAGCCCACCCTTCTGGCTCATCTAATTCATGATGAAAGCTATCCTTAGTCTCCGTTTCAGCCTCAGTTGGTATGAATGTAAAGAACGTCACTTTAAAATGATAAAGTGTCATGATCCTGAGATTGGACTCCACTCGTCTGGAGAATTGGACTGGAAATGCAGAAGAGGAGGAGCGGGAGAAGGAATCAGGATGAGTGCATCAGGATAGATTTCTGACTTCCATAGGTGGTCGTACATAAGTCAATTCCACATCTATATCATCTATCTATCATCTATCTATCTATCTATCTATCTATCTATCTATCTATCATCTATCTATCTATCTATCATCTATCTATCTATCTATCTATCATCTATCATCTATCTATCATCTATCATCTATCATCTATCATCTATCTATCATCTATCTATCTATCTATCTATCTATCTATCTATCTATCTATCATCTATCATCTATCTATATCATCTATCTATCATCTATGTCTATCATCTCTTTATCTACAAATATTCATGAAAATTAATATTTAAATACATGTTTTTGAATGTATTTAATCACAGCAAACAGGGAGTGCTAACAGGATAAAAACAGAGCCTCCAAGTGCCCCTATTTTCCAGGGACAGTCCTGCATTTACAGAAGCCATCCCGGTTTCCGATTCGATCCTGGAATGTCCTGCTTTTCCTTAGGATGTCCCCATTTTCATCGGAGAAATGTTGGATAGTATGGAGTTATACAATCCCCGAGCCAAGTAAATAAGTAACTATATAACCTTTGGAAGACATTTGAAGGCAGCCCTGTTGAGGTTTTTTTAAGAAAACAAAGTTTAATGTTTTATTGTTTGTATATATTTTGGAAGCCACCCAGAGTGGCTGGAACAACCCAATCAGATGGGTGGGGTATAAATATTATTATTATTGGATGGGACGTCCCTATTTTAATCAGAGGAATGTTGCAGAGTATTTAAAGAGTCATTTCTAAAGTATGTTGCACTGTAAACCTGGGAGCCAGTGTGGTGTAGTGGTTAAGAGCGGTAGTCTCGTAATCTGGTGAACCGGGTTCACGTTTCTGCTCCTCCACATGCAGCTGCTGGGTGACCTTGGGCTAGTCACACTTCTTTGAAGTCTCTCAGCCCCACTCACCTCACAGAGTGTTTGTTGGGGGGGGGGGAGGAAGGGAAAGGAGAATGTTAGCCGCTTTGAGGCTCCTTTGGGTAGTGATAAAGCGGGATATCAAATCCAAACTCTTCTTCTTCTCTTCTTTCTAACTCAGCTCCCTCTATGTAACAGTTAGGCACATTTGAATGAAGATTTGTGGTAGGACAGACAAAATCACCCCAACAACAGATGGTGATGGCTGCTAATTTCGATGGCTTTGAAAGTGGATCTGAAAGACCCATGGAAAATAAGGCTATCAATGTCTATTAGTCATGATATCTATATTCTACCTCTCAGAGGCAATATGTCTCTGAATATCAGTTGTTGGGAATCGAAAGTGAGGAGAGTGCTCTGACAGGCTTCCCAGAGGCATCTGCTTGGCCACTGTGAGAATGGGATGCTGGAATAGATGGGCCTTTGGCCTGATCCAGAGGCTCTTTTTAATGTGCTTATAACTTTTCTAGCACCCCCTTCTTTAATACCCAACATACTTCATGAATGACTTCTCCATATTCATATAAAATATAAACATGCCAATACTTCATGAATGACCTCCCTCTATGCATATAAAATAATTTGATGCAAATAGGTGATACAGTAAGGGAAAAAACCAGCGAAAGGTATCTGTGGGGATCTATATGTAAGAGTAAACCGGCAAATGGATATGGCGAAATAGCTGGCTCTAAACTTCTCTGTTTTTACTAAATTTTGTGGTGGAAAGAACAAAAGTTCATTCATTCATTATACCAATGAATACTATCCAGCATATTATATTAATGGAATAATAGGATGAATTGTTCATTTATATGTTAATAGGGTCTGAGGTAGGCAAAGTTAATTAAAGAACGTACAGAAAGGTTTTTGTTTGCCCTTGTGGACAGATGCTGTGAAGGAATCCATTTGAAACGGGACGTGGTTGCGTAACTATTGATGCAACTGGGTAAATGGGTTGTTAAAGGTCATTTTGATTGCCTACAATATGGTTTGATATCAATGCAATGTTTGATAGAACTTCAGGTTTGCTTGCTCGTTAACTTCAAATGGAAGGCATTAATTCAAATGTAAATAGCAAACTTTTTTGGGGGGGGGTATAATTCCAGTTATATCACATTAAGGGTGAAGAGACTGTATCTATCAAGGTTTCAGATAAGCCTGAAACCAATGTACTACCTCTTGAGGAAAAGACTTAGGAATGTTGACTGGTCAGGTTGATACTCTTTAATGAACTAATGAGTGATTTGCAAGTACCAGAATTTTCGCTTTGATGTTGAAAGATGAACAAATGGCTTCTTTTTAGGTGGATGATTTTTTGAATGTTTAAACAGACATCTAATAAAACCTGGTAGACAATTGGTGCATACTAATATGAGGTCAGATATCAGGTCTGTGCCCCACATGAAAAACTTTTTTAAAAATCCAGTTTTAACATAGGAAACTATTTTCTAATGGACCAATTCCACACTAGGTGTTGCTAAGATATAGGAAACACTCAAATGTTACATTTAAAGCACTAAGATGCCACTTTAAACAGTTATGCTTCCGCCAAAGTATTCTGGGAACGGTAGTTTTTTAAGGGTGCTGTTAGGAGGCACCTATTCTTCTCAGAGAACTTCTGTTTTCAGAGTGGCTTCACCATTAATCCCTCTCCCAGGGGATTCTTATAATAGTAGCTCTGGTTGGTAGTTTTTAATACTTTTTTAAATCAAAGAATGGTATGGTGAAATTCAGATGAATTTAAAAACGAAAGCATAAATGTATTCTGAACTATATAACAGCCCACAAAAATGACGATCAGACAAAAATGACGATCAGACAAAATCCTTGAACATCCCTAGTCATTTCTTGAGATATGGGGTGAATTGTTACTTTAGAAGGCCCAGTGAACTCAAGCAGAAATGGGCTTTTAAGATTTAGAGCTTTAATCTTAACCTTACTTACCTGGGAGTAAGTCCCACTGAATTCAACTGGCTTCTGAGTGGACATGATTTGCTAGATATTTAGTGGAGCAAGAGTCAACTGCAGTACACAATACGTAGGGTTACTATCCATAGTGAGATGTATATCTGTTTACTAAGGCGGTATTTCCTTGAGTCTCAACTAAAGATCCATTTAAATACACAAACACTATGAGACCACCAGAACAGAAGAAAAGTGACCGGCTTGGCTCATTTGTAAACTGCACAGCCCAAAGTAATAGCACAGATATATTACTAGGCTATATAAAAACCCTCACTGAAATTAGCAGGAAGGACGTTTCAGATCATGGCTTGGACCCTTGGGAACTGCAAAACAGACTGTGAAAGATCTGCCACAGCAGTTTAGTCTTTACTAGGCTACTTAAGATATTACAAGTAACTTATTTAGTTGTACCCATGTACACCCATAAAGGTTATTGTAGTGTGATAGAGATTCAACAACTTGAGGTCATAGCATGCCAATTATAGAATATTAGGGTAAAAGCCGCCTTCAGTTTCTGCTTAATGGTCTGATGAAAATAAAGAAGCTAATCAGTGATACTAGACATTTACCAACACGTCTTTAGAACTTCATTTTTCTTTATCGAAACTTGCACCAGTCTCCATTTACACTTGCCATTTTCCTTTTATACTTTTACTGATGCATATTTTCATCCCAGTATTCTTCTTTTGTTAGAGCAAGCTTCTGTTTAGGTTTTTTCACCCTAAAACTACCCTAGGAATGGAAATCATAATATGTGGCTGGCGTATATGAAAGTAGAAGTCTGTCAATTTCAGTTTCAATTTTTCTCAGTTTTAAAAACAATTCCTCGTGAAAATTCATCAGCTTTTAACTGTGAATTTTTGAACATAATTTTGCCTAATGTTCACATTTTTGCAAAGCAATTTCCCCTAATAAAATGCATTTTTCTGCACACTTTACCCTAGTATATGCCTTTTTGTACAAATTACTTGGCATTGCAAAATTTGGAGATGAGTCAGTTTCAAAGCGTGGCTGTGTTTCAGTTCGCATATTGTTTTTGAAAGTGCAAATCAGGTAGATTTGCCTTTAAATGCAAAGTGAACCAACTTTCTTCCCTATTCCTCTATGAAAGTCAGTGAGCTTGCAAAGGATGTCCAGTACTGGCTTAAACCTTTTCTGCATTCTCTAGCTAGCTGACATTCTTTAGTCTGTGATGAATGTGCATTTACTAAGTGGGCTTTAGTTTCTGTGCTCTTCTCTTTGTTACCTGAAAAATGTGGGTGGGTGAAAAGATTTGGCAGCGTACAATTGTGCCGTGTTGACATTAGTGTGTGGCACAGCATTGTCATTTGTAAACACACCTATATACTACGGAGATGTCTGGGCAATATTTTAATAATGCTCATGTGATGTGGTTGTAATGCTGTATCAGTGCAAAGGGGTGGCAACAATCCTGTTGTCAGGGACTGGGTAGAGGAGGAATGGTGGAGACCGCCTCTGCATCCTGACCCTTCCAGGGAGGAGGAAGAGGAAGACAGTATAGATTCACAACAGGGGTTTGAGGGAGGTCACAGCTCAGAGGCAGATGAGGGGGAAAGTTGGGGAATAATGGGAGAGCCAGAGCAGCAGCTGACTGACATGTTGTCATTAGAAAGCATTCCAGACCCTCCATCTCCCAGAACCCCGCGAGCCTTAAAAGTAGGAGAGCAAAGAGCTAGAAGACAGAGGGCACTTAGTGGCACCCATAGAGGACCCGATGAGAATGATGAAGGAGGAAGTGGGAGAGAAGGGGCATGGAGATTTACTCAGGACAACACCATTCGGGACAATAGGCTGAGTTCTATAGCCTATCTTCTGTAAAGATTGAAATACAAAAGGACTGTAAGAAACTTTTTCTTGTCTTTATACTTTACTGGGCAACCAGCTGAGAGCCGCTGACAGCATCCTGACACCTGCTGATCTTCAGAAGATTGTGCACGGTTTCCCTATTCCTTCATCCTTCCACCACCATGCCTTCTAAACCAACAGCTGTGATGCAAGATCTTACAATGGGCAGTTGCACCATTCCAAGTCATTGTGCCAATGCAACTTTCCACGTGTGTTTTTCTGTGCCAATGCAATAAAATGGCATGTGAAGATATACTAGTCTTTGAGGGTTTCTTTGTTGTCCAACCATTCTTCCAGCTGAACAGCAAACTGCAGAACCCCGCAGTGTGAGAAGAGACATCGTGGTCATAAATGCTTTTATGAGTCCCATTGATTTTTCAATGCAATTTGTATCCAAGTAAATGCTTAAAGTGGACATCTTAAATTCAACATGATGCTTCTCAAACAGTTACTTCAACATGCACATCAACATAGTTCGTAATTCCATTTTAACAAATATTTTTCTTTCTTTCCTTTCTTTTCCTTTTTCCTTTGCTGTTCTCATAATAAAACTCTTCCGAAGGGATTGCCTCTTAGTAGCCTGGCCAAGACTATGAAGAAATGCTCCAGTTTTAACTCACTTTCGGATCACTGTGGCTTGAGAATACATGTAATCTCTTTTCCATTTATAACTGTACTGCTTGACCTTTTGTGGCGAGGTGCCTTGTATATGAAATGTCAGAGAGAAGCTTATAGACATGGGACAAAGATATACTTTAATTAAAAAAGATGCTGTGAGACTGAAAAAAGGTTACTGGCCCAGATCACAAATATTTAATGCCAGATTACTATTTATGATCCTGAAAAAACAAAAAGGGACTTACAGGTATCTTGTAATTGATCAGCCGCTGCATCTATGAATGATGATATTAATTGTGAAATGGCACCTGCTGAAATTTATTCCAATTTTTTTTAAAAAAAGATTCATTTTCTCCACATCTCCCTATTTGTTCCAAAATTTTCTTTAGGGGAAAGAAAAAGACAGAATGTGGTTGATCGTTTTAAGGTCAGTTTTGCCTTTAGACTTCTGCCGTAGGAAAATGTTAAGCAAAGTACATGAGGTTTAACTATTCATTCATGCAAAGATTGGTCGGTTTAGGCAGGAAGTTGTAAACAGTCATGAACATTCCTACATGAGTGGGTAGAATGATGGATGAGGTAGTGTTGTGCTCACTGACTTTATTCCTGAACAGGAGAGAGAGTCATTCAAAAGGGTTCATGTTCTTTGGTCCAGTGGATGCACAAAATAGGAACAAGGTGACATTCTCAGAGAAATTCCTAAGGCACAAAGCAAAACTCTTGGGGAGAAAAAAGCAGAATGGCTTCAGGCCTTTCCAGTTAAGATGCTCCATTTTTCGTCCATATTTCTGTAGAGTTCAGCTTCAGCTGCCATCAGTTGGTTCATAAACCACATGAATCTTCATAGGACAAAGTGTGCTTATGCAACCACTGCCTGGCCTTTTGGCAAAATGCAAGAACGAACATTTAGCACTTTTGCATTTCCATGAATACTAGTAATGATTGTTATATATCATTGCCAGTGGCAGATGAAGAGGCAGGGTGCTTTTCAATATCAGCTGCTGTTGCTGGGGAACCTGAGCAGGAGCTTGTGTCCTCAAGTCCCGCTTGTGGGGTTTCAATAGGCTTCTGGCTGGCCACGGTGGGAACAGAATGCTGGAACTAGATAAGCCTTTGAACTGACTCATCAGAGCTTTCCTTTTATTCTGCAAAGAATATAGACTACAAAGGTGTACATTCAGCATTTCTGAATATCAAGAACACTCTTTAAGGAAAAGATGCATTCTCCATGCTCGTTTTCCCTTTAGAGCTCTAACGCACAAATGATTTTATTTAATCTATGAAAAAATTAGACTGCATAACACTATTTTAAAACGTTCGCATGAAAATAATAAAAATGCATACGAGGTATGAACAAAACACAACTGTCTATGTCAAATAGATCTGAGCAGTGTGCAAAATAAACAAATAAAACTAATAATCAGAGTCCACGAAAGTTTGGGTAAACATAAGGGGCATGTACAAGTCATTATTGTCTCCACCTCCCACAATCCTGTGGGAGAGCATTCCAGAGGGTGGATTCTATCGAAAAGGCTTATCTCCGCATTGTCACCATGTGGCAATCTGCTGGTTGTAGAATGACCAGCAGGGTCTCTTTCTGGATGTTCTGAGAGATTGGCTTGGTCTGTTCCAGAGGAAACAGTCTGCGAGGCATCCTGGTCCCAAGTTGTTTAAATGTCAGCAAGAAAACCTTGAACATGGCTCTGGAGCTAACAAGTAGCCAGCACTGCCTTTTCAGCTGAGTGTCTGACTTAAGCACTCTAACCTCTTCATTTCATATTGGCTGCAGTTTCCAAACCAGGAGTAAGGGTGCCCCACAGACAGTACATTACAGGAGTCCAAACCACATGCACGGCTATTCTCAATGGGTGGCGTATTCTATTCCCATTGCCTCTGCATCCTTCTAGAGTTCATGGCACCATGTTTGTTTATGTTCAGCCGCAGCCACTCTGCAGGCAAGTCTGTGTTGCTAAAAGCCACTTGGTTCCTGGGATTTGCATGTGGTGCTCTTGTTCTCTTCTGCTTCTCTTTATAGCCTTGTTTGTGGTTTTAGCTGAGGTTTTAGCATTGCTCTTGCTTTATGCTTTATCCTTGCCGGTCTAGATTGAGATGTTTAAATGCCGCTAGCTCACTTTAATGTGATTGGTGTTTTCACATTAAATTGTTTTTATGACTTTTGGCACTGGCATTAGTGTTGTTGCATACTGTAAGCCAGTTTGTAGAGGGTTCTGCCCAGAAAAGCAGGATATAAATATCTAAATAAATAACATTAACTGGGACAGGGAGCTGAAGAGGCTGGGGAGGGGAATATGCAAGAAAAAGAACCAGGCTAGCCATGATGGTGGAAGAGCCATAAGTTTGAATACCGGGTATGGTCTGCATCTGCCTCCATGTATGATGCCTCGGGTTCCATCATGGTGAAAAAAGGTGGGATACATAAAAGAAAGAAATAACAAACTAGGCCAATCCTGTACAAAGAGTGTTCTGATTTTAGCAGCAAAATGGAGCTGAACTTTTCCCTGGTCCCATTGTTTGTTTGTTTGTTTTTTAAATCTATTTTTATTAAAGATTTCTTAGTTTACAAAAATACGTGCATTGTCTGTTTTTTTCAAGTTGTGTTTTCTACAGATCAGTTTCATTTGTTGTGAGACGTTAGCGTTGCATGCAGTATTAGTCCCATTGTTGACATTTCAGTAGAAAACTCTTCCCAACTTATTTGTACCTAGCCAAATGCATCACCCTTATCAGTGCACCCCTTTTTCCTTTTAAAATCAGATCCTCATTATCCTGTTTGTACATGATTGGCACAGTTCAAGTATTTTAAATATGCGGAGATCTCATGGTTGGGTCCAATTCAGCCACGAGGGAAGGGATGGGGGACATTTCTTGACCCTACCCCCATTTCAATCAAATCACTACTCTTCAGTTGCAGGACCACACATCCCAGATTGCACCAGAGTAACCTGTTCTTTAATAATAAAATACAAATTTAAAAAGTATAGCAAGCTAGAGAAGAAATTCATAAAATTGTTCTTTAAAATGCCTGGGATTTATTTTTTTTTAGTTTTTGCTTAGCACCCAGATAAGAATGGGGTAGATGCAAGGTGAGCTTCTCTTGGAAGAACATCCCATAATCTATAAATTTATCCAAATCCATAAGATAGGACTACCCAACCCTGCGTAGCCTGGGTACATGCACTTACTTATTTTTGTCTTTAAAAACTTGAGACTATCTTTCCAAATTAATGTATCTCCAAAGGAAATTTAACTTGGCATTTAAAAAAAAATTAGCAGAAAGTTCAAGAAGAAGTGTGCATAAATGCTGCTTTTCCTTGCTAGAATTCATTTTAAAAAAAAAGGCATAAGGATATACTAAGATAAAGTGTTTCATCTTCACCAGTCTAACAGTCCTGTAGGCTATGTCAAGAACTATATTTGTCACTAAATATGCACTTTGGATTTGTCGCTTGTGGCATTATCTGGGCTTACAAATTTATGTTTTATTAGGCATGCATCCCAGCTCCATAGCCCTTCTGCATAGGGCAAGGCTCCCAATGAATTTGTTATTTCCAAGTCCCTCAGTTTGGAAGCAGCTGCAATAAGGGTATTGTGTCTTTAAATCTTTGCTGTTTTGACCACACTACCTGTGAGAGGAACTGCAAAGTAAACAAATGGCAAACAAATGCTACTGTTGTGGAAATCAGAGCACAGTATAATCTTTTAAATCGCATGGCTGTGGTTTCCCTTTATTTCTGGCATGCATACTGGGAGAGACGCCCTGCCCTTCAGAGCCAAGGGGTGCTCTGGCCATGGTACAAAGTGCAAAATATTGACGCTGCAGTTGGCATGTAGTAAGCATGTGAGTCACTTCTATAGTGGAAAATTGCAAAGTTACAGAATGAGCAAACGTGAGCTTTGGGCTCATGGTTAGAGCAGAACCTGAATCAAGCACCTGTCACCCTCACTTTAACTGCTGACCAGAGCAAATTTCATATATCCACCATTCTAAAGTCTAAGCATTATTGATTTCTCTGTCACTGCCAAATGACATTTGCTGCTTATATATTACTCAATATAAGAAATACAAAAGAGATCAGAATACGCAACACCATGTGATAGTCTAATCAGGGGTTAACAATGCAGCATCTGCAAGGGCCAGTGTACCCACCAGTACCATCTATAGTGCCCCTGAGGTAAATATCTCTTCAAAAATCCACAATGCGTAACTGCATTTTGGATGTATTATTAGGAACCATCTGCAATGCCCATGTTATGTCCTCTGTTTTCAATAATGGAAAACTGAATAAAATGCATGCAAAAGTCCACAAAACTGAAAAGTCCGTGAAAAACTGAATAAAATGCATATAAATATCTACAATGTGTGAGAGACTGTTTGCACTTCCTGCTCAGTTCCTGCTTGTGGTGGCTCAGCCTCGCCTGCATAGCCCCATGGCAGCCATTTTGTATTATGCAACACTCTCAAAGCAGCCATTTTGTAACTGCCATTTTCTCAACATTCCATATGTGCCTACTGACTCCATAGAAGTTGGCCACCCCTGACCTCACTGCTCAAATCTCAACCGATGAGATTCATGCTACAGAAATGCCACATTCACGTTGCATGAAAACCGTAATTCATACTACAGAAAAAAGTACAGCTTTTGCCAACTGCCTTAACATAAGCCAGCCAATGTAAACTAAAGAAACATCTGCCACAAGTGCTGGAAAGAAACCACAGAAGGATTATTTGATTTGGTCTTCGCCAACTTCACTTGCTTTCAGTGAAGTTTTGTAGAAGCGGTGGTGGCTGAAATTGAATAAATCAATAAAAAGTCCCAAGTCTTGAAAGCATTCACACAGATTCACTGGAGGTTGATGCAGGACTTACACACATTTAACACAACAAAGCCATCTTGTTTTGCTTGAAAATACAGTGGTTTTCACCCCATCTTATGCATCCCTATTCAAGTGAGCTTGTCACAAACCAGCTCAGTGATTCACCAGCTTTTACAGTAGAGCTTGCAGGTTCTTGTTTAGTAAGTTCTCCTCCTCCAGAATTTCTTTGTGGCCATCATCAAAAGAAACGTGTTTGCTTAGAAGGCAATGCAATGGGACAGCTCTATGCCATCCAGTCACTACATGTGGAGTCTTTCAAACCCCAACATCTTCTGACTGGTCACATGGCATGACTGACTACACCAGTTTAGAGCATTTCACTGGGGGGGGGATATGGCAGTCAACAGACATGTTGGAATCCAAAGGTGTTGTTGCATTATTAAAAATGCACCCATTTTTGCCATCGTCTTATCAATTGCAGACCCACCCCTACTCCTGAGGGCTAGGGTACCCTCCAGAACAGTATGAGAGTCAACAAAGTACCTTTGGGTCCAACCCTAAGAAGCAAAAGGATCAACAGGCACAGGCAAGCTGGAAAGAAACCAAAAGGTACAAGTAATTCTGACTTCTCTGACTCTGCAGGGAACAGTGGACCAAGCTACAACTTCAGATATTGTAAGTTTCTAGGCTAAGACCTACTAGTCATCAATGTGCCATGTCCTGTCCCACCAAGGCCCAAGCGTCAGATGACAGCAGTGGAGGCCCTTTCTGGCAAGGCAGAGCCAGGACCAGCAAGGCAGGGCCTGTCAGGACCTTGGATAGAGCTGGGTAGAAAGTATGGCTGGAGCATTCTCCTTCAAGCAAGAAGAGCTTATGTCTTTTGAAGACTGGATGGTCTGGTCCTGGTATTCCTCTGAGGAATTACCTGAGTTCTTAGAGGGCCATTACCTGGTTCTGCATCCATTGACTTCTACAGCATGGAGGTGGTGAGAAGTACACTGGGAGTGTGTCTCCTGAGTACATGGAGTCCAGCAAGGCCACATTGTCTGGCCCAGAAGGTCCTGGAGTAGGGAATGATGGCTCCCTGAGCAGTTCCTTCTCCATGCTTTCCATTTCCTTCCAAGTTCAAGATCAAGGCCAGAGGACATGATGCACAGATGGCTTGGTACCATGCTGAATAACTTCCCCCCAGAATTTGTGTTTGTTTGTTTAATTTCATACTACCCATAAGAAAAGGCTTTCTGTTTCAAGTCAGCTGTTTAGGACATGGGATTTTGCCCTAAGTGTTTGGCCAAGGACTCCTCAGAGATGGGGGTTGCTATTAGCTGCAAAGTTGGAATCAGTCAATATGGAAGTTTAATTTTGAGGCTGGCTTTTCCTAATTTGGTGTTAATCCCTAAAGCAAGGTGGATAGGTTGTTTTCTGGTGGACAATAGACTTGATACCTGTGGCCACTGATTATATGCCCACACATGGTTCACATAGTGAGCATTGATATAAATTACAACTAACATCAAACAGTCCTGACAACGATACAACCTGCTTATCATACACTTGTTGGCCCAGCATTTCCCACAAGATATGCCATTTAAAGCTCTCCTAATAGAGAGCTGTTGACTCATGCAATTCACAACCCACTAATATCATGGTCTTGTGACATCTGTCCCATTCCATCAAGCAATACAATTTTTTTTATTTTTGAAAAAGTGTGGGTTTGATTACCAGTCAATTATATGATTACGTGCAGCAATTATTACTAAAACGTCTTCAGTTTTGTGAAACACACTCATCTCAGGGGCAAATGATAACGCACGAGTTTTAAAATCCTTGGGGTCCCAGAATCTTAAGGAAGGTGGTAAAAGAAGTGTCAGTTGGTCAGAAATAGATGTTCCATGGCTGAAGGAGTAGGAGCTTTGTCAACTCTCCCTGCTCGCCATGTGGAGAAATGTCAGGCAGGAGGTGTCATGGACTCTGCGGAATCTGGTTATGGGCTTCAGGATCTGAACTGGAAGGGTGCCCAATTCTTGCTAATTCCACTGGGGCCTAGGATGAGAAATGAAAGATTGGAGTTGCTATATTTAGTGTGATACAAATTTAACTCACGGGCCATTATTCAGCGCAGAGTTAAATGTTCTTAAGACCATTGCAACCAACGGGCTTAAGCGTACTTAGATAAATTCATGGCATACAAGGCGGCATCCTTTGGTACACTCTGTTTCTGAGAGTGGGAGCAGGGCTGCTGCACTCATGCCCTCCTTGTGGGCTTCTTGTAGGCATCTGGTGGGCACTATGAAAGCAGGATGCAGAACTAGGTGGGCCTTTGGTCTGATCCACCTGGGCTCTTCTTATGCTAATATGCTTAAATATGCATTGGAAACCAATATTGCGCAACTGTGGCATATGCTACACAGGGTCCAGTTAATCTAAGATTTCTGCAAGGAAGGCTGGAGTGGTGGAGGTGTCCGTAACTGACTGCGCAGTTCAATGTCAACATTAGTCTGCTTTTTGTAAAAGCAGAGTTTCTGATGCTGGCAGGAGCTTTGTCTCCAAGGACAGCAGCAAAACATTTGCAGTGACTGGCAATTCTACTGCAATATACAAGAGGAAGGGCCATAGCTCAGGGATGGAGCATCTGTTTGCATGCAAAAGGTCCCAGGTTCTTTTAAAAAAAATATTTATTTAGTTTTTCAGATTAAAGTTTTACAGTCACATGTCCAACTTACAACATAAAAACAAGATTCCAAGGAAATTCTTAAACTTCCCTCCTCCCCTTTGTGGGTCCTCTTGTTAATCATTTCCTCCTGCATCTTTTATGATAATCCAAAATCTTCTACCTCTCCATTGTGTCCAAAATTCACCATTAAACTACAAGTGATATTCCAATCCTACTAACAATTTTAGCTGTTTACAATGGTTTTTAAGATAAGTAATAAATTTTCCCCATTCCTTATTAAAATTTTGGTCTTTCTGATTTCTGATTCTTCTGGTCATTTTGGCCATTTTGGCATAATCCATCAACTTAATCTGCCATTCTTCTCTGATAGGGACTTTATCTTCTTTCCACCTCTGGGCCAATAACATCCGCGCAGCCGTGGCCGCATACATAAATAGTCTTTTCTGCTCTCTTGGGATTTCGACACCTAGAATTCCTAAACGAAAGGCTTCGGGGTTGTTGTTGCTTTTAGAAAATGTTATTTTAAACATTTTTTCCAACTCATTATATATCATTTCCCAAAATTATTTTACTAACTTACATTTCCACCACATATGATAAAAGGTGCCTTCTTTTTCCTTACATTTCTGGCATACATTTGACCCCGTTTTATACAGTTTTGCTAATTTACTAGGAGTTAAATACTAACGGTACATCGTTTTCATATACTTTTCTTTCAACGTGTAACATGCTGTGAATTTTGAACCCCAATTCCACAGAATGTCCTAGCTTCAATCCCTGGCGTCTCCAGCAGAGCTGGAAGGGACCCTTACCTGAAACCCTGGAGGGCTTCTTCCACTCGTTCTCAACTGTGCTGAGCTAGATGAACCCAGCGATCTGACTCAGTATGAGGCATCTTGCTAAAGCAAGCAAACTAATCATGAAAAATAATAATGGCACCGGCCAGATGGAGTGAATAAGATGCTTGGAAAGTGGTTTTCATTTCTTTTTCAGATAAAGAGACTATATTTTCTTTCCTGTTATGAATTTATCTTCTTAAATAAACCTGAGCATAAACCTCAGTTACATTTCATTAGATGCATTTGCTCTGGGTGTTTTAGTCCTCTGGCAAGATGATCCGGTGATGTAAATCAATACAGATCAACAGAAGTGCTGACTTGCCAGCTGTGAGTTTGTCCCTGTTTTTACAAGTGTGGTTAAGTGATCCAGAGATAAAGGCCAAAGCTCTCTGCAAGGAGTGCCAAAGAAAGGGCAGCTGTGAACTGACCTATAATTACAAGCACAGCGCAAGGCTGTTCCGGGCAAGAATTTACTACACAGATATTACTTCCATGCAGGGAAACTCTTGCACCCTAAAAGGGGAACTGGAAGCCAAAACATGGATTTTATTGCATTAAACAAGAATCTGCAGCAACAGCAGCAGCTGCAGCAACAAAAACAACAATTTTATTATTTGTACCCTGCCCATCTGAATGGGTTGCCCCAGCCACTTTGGACAGCTTCCAGCACGTATAAAAATGTAATAAAACATTAAACATTAAAAACTTCTCGATACAGGGCTGCCTTCAGACATCTTCTAAAAGTTGTGTATTTCTTTATCTAAAAGTTGTGTATTTCTTGACATCTGATGGGAGGGCATTCTACAGAGAGGGCACCACTACTGAGGAGGCCCTCTGCCTGGTTCCCTACAACTTCACTTCTCACAGTGAGGGAACTGCCAGAAGGCCCTTGGAGCTGGACCTCAGCGCCCGGGCTGAACGAGAAGCTGCAACAAGACCAGATTGACTAGCTCAAACCAATGTGGGCAACCTTACCTGGAGGAGACAGATGAGACTCTCCCTCTAGCTCTGAGCAGTAGTTTAAGTGATCTGTACTCTTCCATGCAGGTGAACTGAGGAAGCACCTGACTGATCAACCCCTTCCCCACTCTTCAGCATTCATTAGGGCAAAGCCCCTAAGGCCCAAATGATGTTCTTGTCCTCAACCCAGCTGGTTGGCTGGCAATGAGAGGTGTGTTCAGCAGCATCCCTTCACCATGCAGATGCCTCAGGGTACTCACCATGACAGCCTTTTCAGTTTTCTTTCACTGCCTGCCCTATTAGCCTGTTGTGACTAGTGTGGATGCCCATTGACCAAATAAACCCAACCTTGTTCAAGATTATTGAAATAGGCATGAAAAGTTGCTCCCTTTGCTAATTATGAACCAAATTCCTTCTTGGCTGCTCAATTGGTGGCTAATCCAAAGTTCCTTAAGGGATGGGCTGGTAAGTAAAGGTAAAGGGACCCCTGACCATTAGGTCCAGTCGTAGACGACTCTGGGGTTGTGGCGCTCATCTCGCTTTATTGGCCGAGGGAGCCGGCGTATAACTTCCGGGTCATGTGGCCAGCATGACTAAGCCGCTTCTGGTGAACCAGAGCAGCGCACGGAAACGCCGTTTACCTTCCCGCCAGAGCGGTACCTATTTATCTACTTGCACTTTGACGTGCTTTTGAACTGCTAGGTTGGCAGGAGCAGGGACTGAGCAACGGGAGCTCACCCCGTCACGGGGATTCGAATCGCCGACCTTCTGATCAGCAAGTCCTAGGCTCTGTGGTTTAACCCACAGCACCACCCGCATCCTGGTAGGCTGGTAGGTTACAACTAAAAGGATGAGAAAAGTTTGAAGATTTCCCTACCCATCCACATGTGACACTACTTACTCAAATAATTCTAGGGTGGCACATGTTCTCCCTTTGTCCCAAGGGTGGGGAAAACTCACCCCAGTATAATCTCGGGGAGCACTTTTCTGTTTAATCTGTCAGAGATCCCATTGGAGTAGTTATGCCTTTAAGAAGTCTTGTGTAGCCTTGGTCAGTAAGCGGGTTTCTTGAAGCAGATAAAAGTAATTGTAAATGTTTAGATCTTTCAGTAGCCTTTTACACTACTGATCATTATGTGCTGGTGACCAACCATGTCACTGTATGCATATGTGTCAGGAAGCCACAGGAAACCAAGAGTTCTGCTCCATGCACATTTGACAAGGAAGACACATGCATTTGTCACATACGATGAGATATACATGCGGCTTTCATATATGGAAGCAGTTTTGGGAAATCACCTTTGTTCACAGCCAACATTTCATTTCCTTAAAGCCTCTTTGAAAAAAATGCATGTGAGAGAAACAGCTACATAAAAAAATCAAATCAAATCAAAAGGTCTCCTTTAAATAAAAAAAAAAGTTGGTGACACATGAATATGAACACATCTTGTAGAGTCCCCAGGATAATCTGCATAGTTTCATGCTTACCTCTGATCATTCTGACATTACAAAGAAAGACGTGTTTGGCCATTTTCTAGCAGCTTTCCTATGGCTTTTCTCAAAGCACACATTGTGATAAATGCCCCTTTTCTTCCACGGAGATTATCTATGTAGGAAAACAGTCATGTGTGAGGCGGCCCATAGCCAAGAGCCAGTTGTTTCAACGCTACTGAAAGATAATCTCTATGGAAGAAAATGTGTTTACTGGAGCCACATGAGTACTCTTCATGCTGTTCAGTATGCAGATTAGGTAGCTGCTGCCCTTAACAGCTGCGTGTTTGGTGTACTTGCAGTGCCAAATAAATCAATAAATCCACACATTATGGTAAATATAACTCCACTGCCGCTGCCAATGCAGAGTCATGTGTGATGGCTCAGCTATGGTCAAATATGCCCTTTTCCATTGTTGTTAATTTTCCATTGGGAAGCTCAGAAAAGTCCTCCAACCTCCACCTGGGCCTGAGGGAGGTTTGCTTTGAAAAAGTTTGAGTCCTTCCCCAATGTCAGAATTATATATCTTTTTTAAAAAACTCTTGCACTACAATATTTGTTATTACTGGATTCCCTTGCCCTTTTCCCTGTTACACACACAAGATGTATTTTAAGATTTCAGCACAGCTGTTCTCTCAGCTAAGATACCCTTTGTTATG
Organism: Podarcis melisellensis; assembly: GCF_964234715.1. Lineage (NCBI taxonomy): Eukaryota > Metazoa > Chordata > Lepidosauria > Squamata > Lacertidae > Podarcis > Podarcis melisellensis. Next base: position 24,208,879 of record NC_138542.1, read on the forward strand.
CTATGGTAGACTGGATATGGCATCTTAAGAATGTGTAACACCCTTCCTCCCTGTGCTGTCTTTTCAGTCTGCAAGGGTCCACACTATTTTAACTCCAGACATAAACTATATGGATGCCAAGAGTCTTTCTTCTGAAAATAATGTTTGTGCTGCTGCCATTCTGTTCAGCACGTCAAGGCTCAGGTCCTGTGAAATGTACTCGGAGTCCTGTAGTGATTTCATGCTCTTTATTGCAGCTTGTAAAACAGTGAATGAATTGCCCCCCAAACCTCAGGCTTTTATGTACATTATTTACACAATGAGTCCCATCTGGTTGGCTGATTCTGCTTCCCTCCTGGAGCCTGATTGGTCTTTTCCTGCAGGCCAATCAGTTGTTGCATACTACGATCCTACTTGCCTATTGTTCTAGGATCCAAGCTTAGTACATAACATCCTGCAATGAACAGCTAGGCACAGAGAAGTTTCTCCAGGTGTGTTTTTAATTTATTGCTCTACGTAGTCCAGATCCATCAACTGCACAACAACTTTCTTCCAGCCTCCAAAGGTCACATAAAAAACATTCCTATGGGACCATCTTTGTCTAAGGCAGTGTCCTCACCACCTTCTGTGAGGACCTCTCAGCTCCAAGCTTCAATTGGTTTGTTCTCCAACCCAATGCCCTCCAGATGTTCGTGAGATGTTTTCCATCCCTGACCATTGACTATACTGGGTGTGTATGGTGAGAATTGTAGTCAAAGCCATCTGGTGGGCACCAAGCTGGAGAAAGCTGATTTATGGAGGATGAGGTTACCAATCGCTACTAGTCATGATGACTAGGTTGGGGGCAGTCTCTAAATACCAGTTGGTAGCAGTGGCAGCTTTTGACCATTAGGACCGGAATGATGTAAATCAACAGTAGTTGATGGCAGGCAGAGCCAATTAACTTTGGTTTCATTCCTATCCTCTTGCCTGAGGAGTTCTATAAGAGCAACACTGCAAGTAAGGTGCCGGAGGAAGCTGACAGACACTGCCACTCCCCTCAACTGATTGTGAGTAAGAAGGGAGGCAGATGGGGGCTGGCTGAGGTTGGTGGGACAGCACCCCATTTGCTCTAATGAATGAAGCTCCACTGGTTGTTGGGAATCCTAAGTGGGAGAGTGCCATTTCACTCAGTCCCTGCCTGAAGGGCCAGCAGACGTCTGGATGACCACTGTGAGAACAGGGGGCTGGATCTGATGGGCCTGTTCTCATGGTCTTCTGTTCCACAGGATTCATTCTTTAGACACTGTTACAGGGCTGACAGGAGGAGCAGGTCATTCACAGGTCAGAGAGAGCTAGTGAGGCTAACTTGCAGTTCATTTCTTTATTAAGGGAAGAAGAAAAAAATACAAGGAGGCACATAAAGGCAACCCCCCACCCCAGTGAAGAAGTCGCTCAAACTAGTGTGCAGCCCCTCCTTCATTCTCTAGCTTTCTAAGTCAGGACTCCTCTGGTGTAATCTTTTGCTACGGCGAGACTCCGGAGCCTCTCTCTGTGCCTGCCTGGCGTGTTGCTCAACAACATGTAACACCAGTCACATTCTAGGAGTAAGTGGGGTCAGAGAGCCATCAGTAGAGAAGCTGTCAGGGTGGATCTGTGGGGGACATGCAGGGTCTGACTCCCCTCTCTCATCTCTGTCAGAGCCTGCATCCAAACTGGTAACCTCAGCACCCTGCCCTGTGCCAGGCCACCTGCCTACTTCTGCCTCTTTCCTATCCCTCAAACTTCTGCTTCTACGATCTCCCCCCTCCTCTGAGGTGCGGCCGGTGTCCTGCCACCAGGATCCAGTATCTAAGTCACCTTCTTCTGTGCCTTCCCTGGGGGTCTCTTGGGTGGGTGGCTTCCACCACTCTTCCTCATCCAGCCAATCCCTGACAGACAGAAGTAACTCCTTTTCTGTCCCTATTCATGCCATTGCAGTCCTACATGTGCATTAAAAAGGTAAATGTACGCCTGACTGTTAGGTCCAGTCGCAGACAACTCTGGGGTTGCGGCGCTCATCTTGTTCTATAGCTGAGGGAGCTGGCGTTTGTCTGCAGACAGCTTCTGGGTCATGTGGCCAGCATGACTAAGCCGCTTCTGGCAAACCAGAGCAGTGCACAGAAATGCCGCTTACCTTCCCGCCGGAGTGGTACCTATTTATCTACTTGCACTTTGATGTGCTTTCGAACTGCTAGGTTGGCAAGAGCAGGGACTGAGCAACGGGAGCTCACGCCGTCGTGGGGATTCGAACCGCTGACCTTCCAATCGGCAAGCCCTAGGCTCTGTGGTTTAGACCACAGTGCTACCTGCGTCCCTATACATGCGCAATACTCATGTGCAATAATGAAATTATTGCCCTTTCTTATTTCACACTGGGATATATGAAGGACAGCATGCCTGTACCTTCAATAAATACACAAATGAATGAATGAAGCTAAACTGCTGGGAAACCTTGACAAAGCCAGGATGATTGTTCATTATTTACATAGCGCGTCTGTGAGGTTGTTGGGTCCAGGGGGCAAATGTAGCCATGCAAACCTCTCTTAGCTTCGGCAGACTTGCGGCCTATTTTGTGTGTCTTCAACCCATTATGACAAGCGCTTTGTATACCAGCTCTCCAAACAATTATGCGTCCAGCTGACATTGCACCCCAAAATTTCTCTGTGCTCTAAAAAGAACCACAAGCAAGAAAATAGCACAAATGATACCATAGACTTTTTGTTTGTTTTTGAACTCACTGGCAACTAACATGAGCATAAAACGACATTCTGTCATGGGTTTTCTCACTGACAAAAACACGGAATGTGCTTAAGCCACCATGGGATCAGGAACTGTATGACATAAATCAGAGCCATAACTAGATTAATTTAGGGCATGGTAATTATAAGATAAAGCGTGTGAATATTAGGTTATAAAATTATTGGCATGGATTTATTAAAACACACTTCAACAGTTAGGGTGGAATAAAAGCTAATTTGCAACTGGTTGTAATGGAGTTGGAATCAGATTTCATATTATAAGAAAGTTCAAATACAGTAGGGAGAGAATGTAATACAATAAAGCAATGACTCAGGGGGCTGATTGGAATAATGAGATGCATTTCAATGAGCCCTGGCGCGCAATGTATTCTTTTATTACAACAAGGCCCATAAACAGGGAAGAAAGGTGCTGAAAATATGCAACTCAAACAGGATTGCCATGGCGACATGCCTAGAGTAGGAAACATTTCAAGGTGTTCCAAAGACACCTTGCAATTCTCTCTTATTTTGTTTTTTGTTTTTTTTTAATCTGATGAAATTTACATGGACTCAAACATTTCATTTTGGATGCACAGTTCGTTAAATAAATGCTGTTTATAAGGCCGTGTGAGGTGCAAAACCGTTGGGAGCAGGAGCCCAGCCTGCGGTTCTCAACATGCCGTTTTGACAGACATTTTGCTGACCTCTCCTCCACATCAATGCAAAATCCTAAGAGGCTTGGAGCCGTTTGTTTCTGCTGCTCTCTGGGGGCCTCCTGTGGTCTGAATTAGATTACTGCTATTCCTTGCTCAAGTGATGGGGGAAGTGGAGCGGCGAGGGAGGATGGAGAGAAGTCTTGGCTTTTGGCATATCTGTACGGAGAGAAAAATGTAACCCGTTCCAGATCTCTGAGACAGAGTGCAGTGGACACACTGCCCCTAGCAGGAAATAAGTTTGCAAAGTTAGTTAAAAATAAAATAAGATACTTTTACTGCAAGACGATTAGAATGTTTAGGAATATCTCACAAAATGGAGCACAGCTCTCTTGCTTACTCCCCTGTCTGCTTACTCTAGTTTTCCAATTAATAAATGTTCACAAAGACAAAATGTTTCCTCTCTTCTTAAGTCATGTATGGGAAGTTCACCTCAACTAGGGTAATAAAATTCCATCACCTTTATCCTTTTTGCAATTTATGTGCCTACAGAAATGCCCACTTGCCAATCGCTATACGATTCGTTTGCACATATTTACCTAATTCATATCCCAAATCCCTCATGCAGACCTGTCACCTGGTTGCAGGAAATAACATGAAATGATGTGGTGCATGTTGCAGCCATTCCCAGGAGTCATTTTGGAACTGCAGTGGCACCTGCTTCCCCCTTTGATTTTAACCAAAGATGCTTCTCTCTGAAAATTTGCACGATCGTATGTTACTTCCCCCATGGAGCTGTGGCTATCAGACGATTCTGTATGGGGCATGTTTAGCAGGCAGATCCAGAATCAGGACCGGCCCAATCCATCCAACTCAATTGAATAAGGACCGGGGAGTGAGGTGCTTCCTCAAGGTGAGGCATTCTGGACATAGTGGCTGGAAGGCTGCCTGCAGACCCTCCAAGTGTCCCTATTTTCCAGGGACAGTTTGGGATTTACAAAAGCTGTCCCGGTTTCTGATTTGATACCTGAATGTCTCGCTTTCCCTTAGGACGTCCCTATATTCATCGGAGAAATGTTGGAGGGCCTGGAGTTATGAGAACCCCGAGTCAAAGAGATTAGTAACTATACAACCTTAGAAGACCCCTGAAGGCAGCCCTGTATAGGGAAACCTATGAATGTTCGTTGTTTTATTATGTTTTTATATATGTTGGAAGCAGCCCAGAATGACTAGGGCAATCCAGCCAGATGGGCAGGATATAATAATACAGTGGTACCTTGGTTTATCTAGTCCGGAGATCCGTTTGTAAACAAAAACAGGTTGTAACCCAAGGCACGCTTTCGCCAATGGGGCCTCCAAAAAATATTTGTTCGTAATTCCAAAAAAATGGGTTGTAATCCAAAACAAGTTTGCAAACTGGGACACGCACTTCCAGGTTTGACGTGTTTGTAATCCAAAATGTACGCTAACCAGACTTTTTGCAAATCAAGGTATAATAATAATAATAATAATTAGAAAAGGAGGTCCCTATTTTCATCAGAGAAATGTTGGAGGGTATGTGTCTGTAATGCTGACAAAATCAGGGATGATGGGAGGTCCAGCAACATTATGGAGACTACAACTTGACTATCCCTGTAATGCTCTATGCATATCACTCAAAAGTCTCCAATACACTGATGATATGCAAGTCTAACAAATAAAACTCTTGACGCTGTGACTTATTACAAAGATAGTGGGTACATTTTATCATATGTGGTGGGAATGCAAGGTTATTAAAAGCTTCTGGGAAATGATATATAATGAATTGAAGAAAATGTTTCAACTAACCTTTGCAAAGAAACCAGAAGCTTTTCTACTAGGTGTAATAGGAACAGTAATTCCCAAAGAACAGAAGAAATTGTTTATGTATGCCACAACAGCAGCACGGATCCTGTTAGCCCAAAGATGCAAAGAAGAACAGTGGCCAACAATAGAAGAATGGCAAATAAAACTTATGGACTAGGCAGAAATGGCAAAACTCAGAGACTCTGACAATGAGAAATTTAAAAAAGAATGGAGAAAATTTATTGTGTATGTGCAGAAATACTGTAAACAATTGGTACATTGACAGGTTCAGATTAAGCACTTGTAAGTAGTAAAGAATTAGAGAATGTAAAGGTGTAACAAGTAGACAAAAATGATAACAAAATGCAGAGAAGGATGTAAGATGTAAAGAACCAGTAGGAGGGGGTGGTAGGAAGTCTTGAGGTTTAAAGAACCTCAAAAGAAGGTTTGTCAAATAGTAGGATTATTTATTAGATGTATAAATGTTAGATGGTGGTTTGATTTTTGTTTGCTTATTTTATTGATTATTATTATTTTTGAAATTTTTTAAAAAAAAAATTACAAAAAACATTACAAAGAGAGCATACGCAAAATCAAAAAGAGAACTTGTAAAATTCATGGCAGGGGGTGCTTGTTGGAGATGTATCTTGTATCACTGGAGGTAAATATAAATGCAGGAAAATCTTTCTTGTATTTCATTCTGTGAAGTGTCCTGAGATCTTGTAATGAAGGGTGGTATAGAAATTTAACAGGATGTTTTGTGACGCTGTGGTCTAAACCACCGAGCCTCTTGGGCTTGCTGATCAGAAGGTCAGTAGTTCAAATCTGCACGATGGGGTGAGCTCCCATTGCTGTGTCACAGCTTCTGCCAACCTAGCAGTTCAAAAGCACACCAGTGCAAGTAGATAAATAGGTATTGCTGCAGCGGGAAGGTAAACAGCATTTCTGTGTACTTGGCTTCCATTGCAGCCAGATGACTTGGAAAGCTGTCTGTGGACAAACACCGGCTCCCTCAGCCTGAAAGCGGGATGAGCGCCGCAACCCCATAGTGGCCTTTGGCTGGACTTAACCGTCCAGGGGTCCTTTACCTTTTAACCTTTATAGAAATTTAACAAATAAATAAATAAATGATCCACCCTGCAAGCTATAATCAGACATTTTAGAAAGCACCTCAGGTATACATAGTAAAGAGAGAGCAGTTTTGGCTATTCATAAGCTGTTTATGGCAAATGGCATCAGCAAGGAAAACAAGTTGCTTCCTTTCGTTTCCATGGCATCCTTGGTTGGTGTCACTTTAGGCCATCACAGCAATTCCTTTCCAGCACTATAACATGGATGACTTAAGAAATTGGCACAGCCTACTCACTGAACACATTGGGAAATCAATGCCAGGATCTGGAGTTTCTCTGTAAATATGTCTGTGTGCACCTGAATATGTGACATTATTGACCAGTCTTAAAAATATAAAGAATTGGTCACGCACATGCTGGTATTCTTTCCCCTTGCATGTGACTCAAGGCTGAATTGTACAAACATCAGAACATGTCCCACTGAATTCATGTGACTTAAGGTCCCACACAGGTCCCACGCATAGGATCATACAGTTGGTTATTCAAGAAGCCTGACGAGGCTGAAGCCCAGTGACTTCCTTGCATTTGGGCAAAAAACTATTCTTCAACGATTAAGTTGCCTATGGTTTAAGTATTATCATAATTATTTAGTAGTACTACCACCACCTCCATGATTGTTACACAGAAATATATTAAAATAATAGTTTTCATGAAAAAAAATGAAGAAAATACTGTATATACTCGAGTATAAGCCGACCCGAATATAAGCCGAGACACAAAACTGGGAAAACTTATTGACTCGAGTATAGGTCCGGTTCACCACACCACAAACCTCCTGGTGGGTCGGAGTGCGTGTGTGTGCGCACGCATGCACACATGGTAGATAGAGGGGGCTTCTCTCCCCCCCTCTCCCCCCTAGCCTACAACTCGTTCCTCCGCCGCCACCGCTGACAGCCACCGACAGGGACCCTCACTCAAGTATAAGCTGAGGGTTTTTTTTTTCAGCATAAAAAGTGTGCTGGAAAAGTCAGCTTATACTCGAATATATACGGTAAACTGAGTTTCTTCTAGCAGGATCAAAGAGATGGAATGCCGATAAACATTGCTAATTCCCTCCACACCTCCAGGACTCCATCTCAAGATTCTCCTCAGACCACAGACCCTCTCCTGGAGATTTGGGGAGAAATTCAATTGTGTTGCATTATAATGAGTGAAAGAAGCATTTTATCCCCTATCAACCAGCCAAATGTCAGGCTACCTGGTATCTTCACTGTATGTAACCAGCTGAGATTAGAAGCACCTGCTGTAAGGGAGAGGTCTTACCTGTCATCCCAGCTCGTTACAGTACCTGTACAAAAGACACCTGTCCACAGGAGCAATCAATCCAGCAGATTCCAAAGTAGCCACCATGACCAAGACCAAAGAGCTGTCCAAGGATGTCAGGGACAAGATTGTAGACCTGCACAAGGCTGGACTGGGCTACAAGATTCTTGCCAAGCAGCTTGGTGAGAAGGTGACAACAGTTGGTACAATAATTTACAAATGGAAGAAACACAAAATAACTGTCAACCTCCCTCAGTCTGGGGCTCCATGCAAGATCTCATCTTGTGGAGTTGCAATGATCAGGAGAACGGTGATAAAGCAGCCCAGAACTACATGGGGGGAACTTGTCAATGATCTCAGGGCAGCTGGGACCATAGTCACCATGAAAACAGTTGGTAACACACTACGCCATGAAGGACTGAAATCTTGCAGAGCCCCACAAGGTCCCCTTGCTCAAGACAGCACATGTATAGGCCCATCTTCAGTTTGCCAATGCACATCTGAATGACCCAGAGGAGACCTGGGTGTAAGTGTTGTGGTCAGATGAGACCAAAATCGAGCTCTTTGGCATCAACTGAACTTGCCATGTTTGGAGGAGGAGGAGGAATGCTGTCTACAACCCCAAGAACACCATCCCCACCGTCAAACACGGAGGGGGACATATTATGCTTTGGGGACAGGACACCTTCACCACATCCAAGGGACGATGGACAGCACCATGCATCGTCAGATCTTGGGTGAGCACCTCCTTCCCTCAGCCAGGGCATTGAAAATGGGTCGAGGATGGGTATTCCAGCATGACAATGACCCAAAACACATGGCCAAGGCAACAAAGGAGTGGCTCAAGAAGAAGCACATTAAGGTCCTGGAGTGGCCTAGCCAGTCTCTAGACCTTAATCCCATCGAAAATCTGTAGAGGGAGCTGAAGGTTCGAGTAGCTACACATCAGCCTCGAAATTCTACTGACTTGGAGAGGATCTGAAAAGAGGAGTGGGACAAAATACCTCCTGAGATGTGTGCAAACCTGGTGGCCACCTACAAGAAACGTCTGACCTCTGTAATTGCCAACAAGGGTTTTGCCACCAAGTACTAAGTCATCTTTTGCAAAGGGATCAAAAACTTATTTCACTCGTTATAATGTACATCAATCTCTGACTTTTGTCTTTTGGGTTTCTGGGGTTCTCCTGTTGTTATTCTGTCTCTCACAGCTACAGTAAACCTACCATTAAAATTATGGATTGGTCATTTCTTCATCAGAGAGCAAGCAGGCAAATTTACTTTCTCCCCTCACTGTATATGATCACCACAACTATATGCAGACAACATGCTCGTTCAAAAGCGGAAGGAAGTCTTGTTTTTGTCAGTTTCCAGTTTGTGTTAGTCTTCTTGCAGTTTAAACTAACAAATCCTTAAAGACTAAGAAATTATTATGACGTGTTTTCGTGGACCAGAGACCACTTTTATCAGCTGTGAGGATTTTTTCTTCTGTTTTCACCAATTATCCTTGTGCTACTGTGTTTCTTCCTGAAGAGGGCAGTGGAATACAAACTCAGATTCAGGGAATACACTTAAAAATAGCCTACTTGTGGCTGCTGTCAGTTTCAGTATACATAAGGGAATTTGTGCAAGTGCTCATGAAAGGTTTGCATAACACAGCATCAAATCAACACTCATGTGGCCAAAATGATTGTGAAAGTACTGATTCATAACCTGAATACTTTACTTTTATCCAAATTTGTGAGAGAACTAAAACCACTGCTGCAAAGTGCTGTCACTGTTCAGGCCTCAAACATTTGCGCAATTGGACAAGCCTACTTTTTGAACATGCTAAGAAACTGGGCACTTAGCTGCAGTCATAATATCTGTATACAAAAACACACAAATAACATTGTTGCACTATTTCAAAAAATGAGGGTTAAAAAATCCAGATCTTCGTAGTTGAGCCAGCTTTAAGTACCGTACAGTTCCGTGTATAAGACTAGTTTTTTTTTATTTTAAAAAATCATACTAAAAAGTGGGGGTTGTCTTACACATGAATAGTGCATAGGGTGGACGTTTGATTGGTTGCTGCCACGGCTGTTGTGCGTATTATTGGTTGCTGCGTCAATGGGTGGTGTTGATTGGCTGACGCTCTGGCAGTTGGGCAGGCGATTGGCAGCTTCTGCTGGTGATGTGACGGGGCATAGCTGTCAACTTACAGATTTGAAAATAAGGGACCAGCAGGCAAATTAAGGGACCTGCAGCCTCACCTGTTCCAGGCACTCCAGTCTTCCTGTCCTCTTGCAGTCTGGTCAAACTCATGCTGGTAGCTTCGAGAACACTGTCCAACCAACTTTGTAACCAGAGGTTCAACTGAATAGAATCTGAATCACCACAAGGCCTATGCAGCCTCAACTTAAGATGGCTCCCTGGCCTGGCTTTGCACTGCAAAGTTTGCAGCAGCATGTGCAACAAAATGGCGTCTAGCATTCAAAAAACCCCTCAGCTTGCATTAACTAGCCACACACAAGGCATGTAAGCTCCACCCCCCAGCCGTTCTTAGACTTCTTATTGGGTGAGCAACACAGCCAAGCAACACAGCTGGAGCCTCCCTCCTCCCTGGCTGGCAGGGAGGGAGGGAGGGAGAGGAGCTGCTTCCTTTGAAATTTAAGGGACATCATTTAAGGGACATTTAAGGGACATCCATCAATAAGGGACAGCAGTGGGACATGGCGCTGGAATAAGGGACTGTCTATGGACAGGGGGGAGGTGGGTTCTGCGACATGTGCAGGTGAGCGATTTTTGGCAACACCCCCTAAAAAAAGCTCAACAACCCTGGATAATCCCCCCCCCCAAGAGCTCAACAACTCTGGGCAATCTTTCACAAAAAAGCTCCACAAATCTGCCATCTCCCCCCATTTTCTTAATTTTGAGTCCCCCCCAATACATGGGGGCATCTTATAGACGGAAAAGTATGGTAAAGTTTATGGTTTTATGGTCTATGGTTGCACTAATGTTTAAACAAATCTTGGACCGTTGCCTTTGTTCATTTGATGTAAGTTTGTTCCTAAACAATTCATCAAAGGAGCCTACCTTGTTCCTCTTAGTTTAACAAATTGTCCCAATATGTCTTAGAAAAGAGAGGCCACATGTATGTATTTGTGACACATTTTAGTAGCATACATGCAGAATTATGTTATTTTGGTGCCCATGGCAAATGTCACACTGCACTATTTTCTGAAGTATTATTGTTTAAAATTTGGGACTTTCAGAAAGTGAAATATTTGAATCTGCCTTTCGCCAAATCTTAACAAGGCCTGCAAAAGGGGATTTATTGAAGACACGGTATAGGGACTCCAAAGTTGTCTTCAAGTTTTCTATTGTCCAGATGCAATTCAGATGATTTTGTATTTCCAAATGCTTCCAACTCAGTTCTCATATGCTCCCCCAGGCTTTCTGTCTTTAAGAGAAAGTTTATGTTTGTCTATCTCCCCTGAGTTTCCAAAGCAGTTTGTCAAACACATATGGGGACTGCTGTTATAATGCAAAAAATAAAATAAAATCAAAGCCTCACTGTGCAGGAAGAAAAATAATTTCTCACTTGTGCAATTGCTGATGGGGAAAAATAATTAAGAACTGACAAAGTTGAAAATTACTTTTTATCACACATTTGATTTTGTGTATTAATCGAACCCTTACCTCTTAACATATTCAGATGGAACTTGATGGCTGAGCCAAATAATGTGGGCTTAGGTTCAGAACCCCATCTATGTGTTGATGCTCTTTTGTCTCTGTTGCTTCCTCTTCTAAGATGTCCTATAGCTCTGAAGTGCAGACATGATTCATAGAGCTGGTGCCTTGCTTGTAAGGTTCATATTGATTCAAGTGCGAGAATGCAGTGCAAGTGGATTGCCTCTATACCATAGGCAATGTTAATTCTTGACCTCTCAGTCCATTGACTTCTAGGGTGACTAATGTTCTTTTAGTTTCAGTTAAGCACACACTCTGGTTTCTCTTCAGATCGTAGAAATCTTTTGTTTCAGTTAAGCATTTTGAATAAATCTCATGACCCAAACCACTAAAAGCTGTCAGGTTTAGTTATCATTTGGCAATAATAAAATAATAATTCCCTGGATGCCTAGATCCATATTTTGGGGCAAGTACTCTCTGGTAAGACAGCCCCAGCAGAAATTTAAAATCACAAAACATGCTGCAAAGTAAAGAGTGGGGAAATTGGCAATTAAAACTTTAAAATATCTCTAAGTTGCTTCCAAAGCTTCCCCTTTCTTTCCCTCTAGCATAAAAAATACCATACAGTTTGGTAAATTAAAAATGGTTTTTACTTACAAACTCTTCAAAGGTCAGATTCATGGGGTCTTCCGTACAGCAGCAAGAAAACACAGGCAGTACAATTTACAGCTGCAAATAAACATGCTAAGCGTGTTTTAAGTGCATATGGCACGGGATGGCGATGGTAAGCACTATGGAAAATTCAATGCATTTTTTAAATTGCTTTTTTAAAAAGCATTTTCAGAACGGCTTTTATATGTGTGTATATTCCATCTTAGTTTCAAAATCTGGTAAAATATTTCTAAATATGCAGTCTGGGCTTGCAGATCAACCCAGGTGTCCTTTCTAGTCGGATTCACATAGTGGAAGAGAGCTGACAATGAGCTTTGCTAACCAGGATTAGTTGCTCAGCTTTTTTTAGGATAGCACCCTACCGCCAATCATAGCACCTTACGCCACCGACCTCCACTGCTGCAGCAACTCACCAATCACCGTGACACTCACAGCCTCCATTGTGCAACACAGAGCACCATAACAGCTGAAGCCTCTTCCGTGATGCCCATTCCATTGAGTTCTGGTTGAAAAAAAGGCATGGGTCTGACCTAGGTTGAGTCTAGCAAAACTGCTTCCTCTGTGGTCTTAACCCCTTCATGCATTAACTAGAGCTAAGCATGCTGGTTATTTGAGGCTGATATATACCACAAAAAAACCTGCATGACAAAAATCACCAAGATACCATATATCTAGGTGGGCTATCATTCACACTAAAACACAGTGCAAGCTCAGGACTTGGAAGAGAAGGGAGGTGGTGAGGCCAGGATGGTATATGGGAAGGCTGGAAAGTGTGTTATTTTGGCACAGCCCCAACATCAGCCCTGTCTCTTCTTGGTAAGACAATGACACCATTGTTGGGAGATCGCAGTGTGGCAATACAGTGCACTGCAATGTGGCACTGCTGCACCAGGCTGGCCATTCGTGGATGCAAGTCACTAGATGCTTAGCTGATTAACATCCTATGGCCTTTTAAATATGTCTCTGGTAGGGGGGTTATTGTTTTGTTTTTGTTTTATTATTATTTCATGTTTTCATGTTGTGAGTTGCCCTCATCCAGAATAATAATACGGTAATTCATAATGATGATGATGATGATAATAATGCCAATCTAAAAGTCACTTCAACCATATAGGTTTTCTCAGCTTTCCACAGCAGTGTAAGTGTGATTCTGTGTGTCAACAGGTAAGGACTTTCAGCCACACTGAGGCCACCACAGCAAAAGTCCTCTCCAAAATGTCTTATTTTCCCTTCCAAATGAAAGTTTACTTTCTTCTTAACAGAGTCCAAAGTTTCCCAGAGGTCCTCAAAAGCCCTCTTGGAACTCCCTCCAGCTCTCTGCTGCTCTTATGGGTGCTTAGCTCAAAGGGCCTAGCTCCTGAGCAGGGATGCTCAACAGAGCACAATGGCAGCACAGTGACAGATATTCAGCCGTTCTGCAGAATTGCTCAAATGGCGCTGCAGTGTCTGTTCATATTAGCAGCTAGAAAAGTTTAAACTTTTCTTTCTTAGAAGAATGCTCAAGAGTTGCCATCACATCCTCTTCTCCTGTTTTAAACTATTTTTAAAAAAAGAACTTTAAACCATTTTTCATGTAAAAGTTTTCACAAAAAGAAAAAACCCAACATAACATGAAATATATACAGTCGTACATCGGAAGTTGAACGCCTTGCGAGTTGAATGTTTTGGCTCCCGAATGCCACAAACCCGGAATTGAGTGTTCCGGTTTGCAAATGTTCTTTGGAACCTGAACATCTGATGCGGGTTCTGCGGTTTCCAGTTGGGTGCAGGAACTTCCTGCAGCCAATCAGAAGCCGTGCCTTGGTTTCCAAATGTTTTGGAAGTCGAACGGACTTCAAGATACAACTTATTTAGTTGTTTGTTTGTTGTTGTTTACAAGGTGCTTTCTCCTGTGTTAATCCTGCTCAGAACAGACCCATGGAAATTAATAGACACAACTAACTTGGGCCCATGTGGGGTAAGACTTAATTGAATGCAACACTATGTTTATAACTTTCCTCCAAGGAGTTCAAATAGGTAAACATGGTTCTCCTTGCTCTTCCATTTTATCATCCTAACAGCCCTGTGAAGTAGGTTCAGCTGAGAGGGAATGACTGGACAGAGGTTACCCAGTAAACTCCATGGCTGAGTGGGGATTGGAATATGGGTTACCCCAGGTCTAGAACAACCCTCTAACCACTACACCACACTGGCTCTTTAAATAAAGCAGAAAATAGAAAATATGCATAGAATAAACTGGAAGCAAAATCTATAGCAGAGACAATAAAAACAGGGGCATACAGGTAAGTAAAACTAGTCATGGGTACTGATAAATAAAACATGGCCTGATGTGCACTTTTGATAATAAAAGTAAACTACAAAGCTTGGGCAGGGGCTGAAATTGCTTTGACATACATTAAAGCTTTAACATCTCTATATAGGTTTTGCTGCTGATCTGTTAAGATCCGTCGTCTACAGGTAAATCAAAAGCTCTCAAGTTTAGCTCTGTCCACACTTTAAGTGGGGTTCAGGCACTGGTGAGACCAGTTGAGTTTTAACAATATAACCACATCCTGTGCCCTAAATCCTCTTTGGGATTATGCAGCTTTCCTCCATATCTTCCAAAGCTGATTGTCGTAAACCCATTTAAGGAAATGACACAGTCAAAGCAGATCTATTGGTAAACCACGAATTATGAAAACTGTCACTAATCTGACCAGACACCATCAATAAAAATGTCCCAAGAAAGTCATTCACGTTTGGGGGTTTTTTAATCACTTTGCTCAAAAATATATGAAATGCTTCCTGAACAATGGGAGAAATAGGGTTCATTCATTAAACGAGGCTGCACTCCTGTTCCCGCTAACCTGGGAGTAAGCCCCATTGAATTCAGTAGTACTGACTTATGAGTAGATGAGGTTAGGATTGTACTGTGAGTCTCTCTGTCTTTTGTAAATTAATAAAGACCAGGATTAGATTAAAAAAATATTCTTCTTCTTATAGTTGCATCCACACTTTAGAAATGTGTTCTACATCACACCAAGCACAGAAGCATTGTTGTGTGCTGTTGTTAGATTCCTATCAAATGAGAGGATTTGTACAGGAGATTGCAAAAGGAATGAACTATCCTTATCACACCCTCTCGTAGTTTCACACTGTATTTTTAAAGTCATGGATATCTGTCTACATCTTAACTTTGTTCTGACAGCAACATGGGATGTTTAATGTTTCTGGGCAAGAAACGAAAATTCCCACTTTGTTTCCCTTATCACATCCCTCCAGAACCTTTACTGGAAGTGTTATCCTTTTAAAGAGTGAAAGCTCAGCATGGAAAGAATGTCTCAGATACGTTTCAAAGAAATATCTGTTTGCATAGGATATTGATCTCTCATTGCAGGCCTTTGGTAATACACTACAGCAATATTTAAGAAACAATTGCTACCGATGTGACAACTATTTTTCTCCAGATGCTACTTCCTTGCATGGAAAGAGTGAGAAGTCCATTTTACCTACGTCTAATATGTGGCAGGACATAATCATGCAATTCTTTACAGCATAACTTTCCAAACGTTCACTTTGGTGACACACTGTTAATAATAATAATAATAATAATAATAATAATAATAATAATATATGTCAGGGTTTCTGGGAGAGAGGAGGAGATGACAGAGGAGACGGAGAGCGAGTGGGAGGAGGGGCAGAAGGATGAGGAAGAAGATGACGGAATTCTGAGGGAATCCACGAGTCTGAGCAGCGAGTCAGAGGATTCTCAAAAGGGGGTTACCTTAATCAAGCAAAGGGGAGGAGAAGGGAGAAGCGGAGAGGAGCCCAGTGGAAGACAGAGGAAGCAAGAGACGTCTCAGCCGGAACGGAGAAAAGGGGGTGGAGTCGTCAGCCTCTCGGAGGGAGCAGGATTAGGAGAGAACAGAGAGAGGGGGTTGGAGCAGGGTGTTCAGCCGGAAAGGGTGGAGAGCAGAGCAGGGGGTGGTGTAGCGGTCGAAAGAAAGGTCAGCAGCAACGTACGCGCGCCAAGTTCAAACGTAGAGGCGCGCGGAAGTGGAGAGAGCTCAGGGGAGGAGCCCGGCCCTAAAGCCAGAAAGAGGGGGGAAGAGGCGGCAGAGGATTCAGCCTCAGGCGAGTCACGGAGAGAGGGAACCCAGGGGGGCAGGAAGACCCTGCGGAAAAGAAAGGAGAGGAAGAGGTGGTCTAGAGCCAGGCTATTAAGTTGGTGCGGAAGAGGGGAGGAGTCAGAGGGGACTTCAGCGGTCTAACGTGGCAGACGTACGGCCACAATGCTGAACTGTATGAGAAGCAGAAATCTTCAATAAACTTTTCCTGTAAATAAGCTGCAACGGAGTGAGGTCTCTTGTGAGCTGGGACCAAACCTGGGTGGCCGTGACAGTAAGTCCCCTCTCTGAAAGCAAAATTTTTTTTTTGCGAAGCTCACGAACGGGAGCAGCCATGAGCGCTGAGGAGCAGCTGGTTGCATTGCGGAATCAGGTTACCGCTCTCACATCGGCAGTCATTGCTTCGCAGAAGAAGAATGACGACTTGGAGAAGACGTGCCAGGATTTGCAGGCAAGGTGGGAGCGCGCGGACAAGGCGGGGGCCCCAGGATCCAGAGCGGAGGGCATTGCGCTTGGACGGAGGGGGGGTGCCCTAGTTCCGCATTTTAATGGCAACTTGCAAGACTATCCCAATTTCAGAGCGGACGTTGTATATGCACTGCACTTACTCCGTCACGATTTTAAAGATGAGGAGGAGAGAGTGGGGTTCATTGTTTCGCACCTGCATGGGGAGGCCAGGGCTTGGCTACGCAATTTGTGGCGCGAAGATGGACCGGCCCGTCGCGATTCAACTGCGTTCATCAAAGCGATGGATTCTTGTTTTCAATCCTCTGTGGATGTGGACATTGCGCGCCGTCAAATGCACGGGCTGAGGCAGGGGAAAGCGACTGTGCGCCAATACCACTCTAAATTTTTTGCATTGCTCACCGCCTTAGATTGGCCAAAGGACAGTAAACCGGTCAGAGATCTTTTTTGGGAGGGATTGAGCCCCCCCATCAAGGATGAGATCGCTAGGGGGGACAGACCCCAGACCCTAGAAGACGTGGTGCAACGGGCTTTAGCTCTTGGAATTCGACATGAGGGGCGTCCGTGGCATGAGGAGGACGGGCCCCAAGCGCGTGCGCAAGCAAGGACTCTCCCTTTTGTGCACAGGGACTTCAGCCGTGCGCACCCCTCGCCAATGGGGAAGGACAGAGAGGAGCCAATGGAGATTGGTGGTGCTAGGGCTCAGAAGCCATCCCAGAGCCCTGTCCCTGGTGCAGCCAAAGCGAAGCCTCCTAGAGGAACCAGGAAGTGTTACATCTGTGACAGTGCGCACCATATGGCGAAAGAGTGCCCCCAGAGGCTCCAGAAGCACACTGCAGCGCTGGCAACTGTAACAGCAGAGGTGCAACCAGGGGAGCAGCTTCAGGGAAACGACAGTGCCTGGCTGGAAGCAGAGCTACTGGGGCTCAGCCAGGCGGATCTGTAGACAAGCCCCCAGCATCACTGCAGAGCGTGGACCCTTTGCCTCCCAAACCGGCAGTTCTGCTCACAGCAACACTCCAGTTGCCTGATGGGAGACTCCTCGAGGTTCCAATAACGATCGATTCGGGAAGCAACGCCGACTTCATGGGACTGCAGTTCGTTAAGCAGCACAACATGGCGCTCCTGCCTGCAACGACGCCTCTGAACGTGGTCACGGTGGACGGCAGGAAGTTGCTGGGGGGGCAAGTGGTGCAGCAAACCCCTCCCATGATGATGCAGATTGGCAACCATCGAGAGCTTATTAGTTTCAATGTCACCCACTTATCGGACACACCCATCGTGTTAGGCATGAGTTGGCTGGAGAGGCACAGTCCCGCGGTTGCGTGGTACCAGAGGCAGATCAACTTTTGTTCATCGTATTGTGCTCAGCATTGCTTTCAGACCGATCAGGGAGGAGAAGCTGAGCAGCCATTGCATCTGGGTATGGTGCAAACAGTGCCTCACAAGTACCAGGAATTCTTGGAGGTTTTCTGTGAGAAGGAAGCTGACAAGTTGCCGCCTCATAGACCTTACGACTGCGCGATTGATTTAGTGCCAGGGGCGCAATTGCCTGCTGCCAAGCTGTACTCCATGTCGGAGGACGAAATGCAAGAGCTTCGGGAGTTCATAGACCATAACCTCAAGCGCGGTTTCATCCAGGAATCTAAAGCAGCGGGAGGCAGCCCTGTTTTCTTTGTGAAGAAGAAGGACACGCCCCAAAAAAGGCTTATAGTGGATTACAGGTTCATCAACAGCTTGACTAAGCCCAAAGCTTTCCCCATGCCCAAGATTGACGACCTTTTAGCGACCGTCAGGAGGGGCAAGATTTTCACCAAGCTGGACCTACGTGGAGCTTACAATCTCATCCGCATCCGGAAAGGAGATGAGTGGAAGACCGCCATGTTCACCCCTCTGGGCACATACGAATACAGAGTCATGCCTTTCGGCCTCCAAAATGGCAGCCACGTTTTTCAAGCATTTATGCACCACGTGCTAGCAGGTCTCCTCTACAAAAAGTGTGTCTGCTTTCTCGACGATATCCTGATTTTCTCGGAATCGCCGGAGGATCACGATAAGGACGTGAGGGAGGTCCTGCAGAGGCTGAAGGAACACAGGCTGTACGCCAAGTTGGAAAAGTGCCAGTTTGATGTCAGAGAGGTTGATTTCCTTGGCTACAAGTTGTCCGACGAGGGACTGGCCATGGACAGGGCTAAGGTTCAAGCGCTGTTGGACTGGAAAAGCCCTCGAAATCGGAAAGAGGTCCAGAGGTTCATCGGCTTTGCCAATTTTTACCGCAAGTTTATTAAAGGTTTTGCGAACGCGACGGCGGCGATCACTGACACCCTCAGTTCCAAGAAGAAGAAGTTCGTCTGGACCGAACAAGCGGAGCGGTCTTTCCGGACGCTTAAGGGTCTTTTCGCCTCCGAAGAGCAGCTGCTCCACGTGAATCCCGGCAGACCCATGCGGGTAGAGACCGATGCGTCAGACAGAGCGGTTGGGGCCGTTCTTTTGCAAGAGGATTCACAAGGCAACTGGAGACCGGGTGCGTTCTACTCCCGGAAGCTCAGCAAGACGGAGCGCAATTATACCATATGGGACAGGGAGTTGTTGGCCATTCATGCAGCTTTCAAAGCGTGGCGACACTTCTTAATAGGAGCCAAGCACACGGTGCAGGTCCGCACGGATCACAAGAACTTAGAGTATTGGCGGACGGCTAAGTTGCAGACCCAGCGACACATGCGCTGGGCGGAGTTCTTTGCGGACTTCGACTTCAAAATAGAATACATCCCAGGAGACTCCAATGTTATTGCAGACGCGCTGTCCCGAAAGCCGCAATACTTGGAGGAAGCAGCTCCAATCGCAGCAAAGCACATTTTCGCACCGCAGGCGTGGACGTGCGCTACCATCGCAGTCGACCTGGACGCGGTGCGACGCGCGTTGCAAAGGGATCAGTTTGCACAGTCTAAGATGGAGGAGCTACGCGGAGGGTCGCGACACGACGATGAGTTTCAATTACAAGATGGACTTTTGACTCGTAAGGGTGCCCTTTACGTGCCCACCGACGATCTTCGAGCCAAGGTTCTGCAACAGTTGCATGACGCCCCTAGTGCAGGCCATTTCGGCAAAGAGAAGACGATGGAGTTGGTGGCTAGAGACTTTTGGTGGCCCCAGATGAGAGGAGAGGTGGCGGACTACGTCGCCAGGTGTGATATCTGCCAGAGGTCCAAACCAGTGCACCAGAAGCAGGCGGGATTGCTAGAACCGCTGGAGACACCGCAGCAACCATGGGAGAGGGTAGCGTTGGACTTTGTTACAGACCTGCCCAGCTCCAGAGGTAAGACGGCGGTGTTAGTGGTGGTGGACTTGTTCACCAAGATGGCGCACTTCATCCCTTGTGCCAAGGTGGCGACGGCAGAACAGACCGCAAAGCTCTTCATCGATCACGTCTTCAGAGTGCATGGACTTCCGCAGTCCGTCTTGTCCGACAGGGGGCGCCAGTTTGTTTCCACTTTCTGGCGAAAGCTTCTGGGCATCTTGCACGTCAAAATCAACCTGACATCGGCGAGGCATCCACAAACCAACGGTCAAGCGGAGAGGGTCAACGCGATCATGCAGCAGTACCTGCGGTGCTACGCCAACCAGCGACCTGCGGCGTGGGTGGACTATCTGCCGATGGCTGAATTCGCCTACAACAACACGAAACACGCTTCCACCGGGGTGACGCCTTTCTTCGCGAACAATGGCCGTCATCCCAGAACCTTCCCGAGATTTGCGGCACCAGGAGGGGGGGGGCCTCAAGATGCCGACCAGTTTGCAGCGGAGTTGCAAGAGGTGCACGAGGAGCTGCGGAGACATTTGGAGCTGGCAAAACAGGCGTATAAGGTGCAGGCCGATAAGCACAGGAGGGCGGGAGAGGACATCCAGGTTGGGGACTGGGTGTGGTTAGCAGCCCACGCGATGCCGGCCAGGTCATTGGCCAAGAAGAAGTTAGGACACAGGCAGCTAGGGCCATATCAAGTTGAGGCTAAGATCAATCCGGTGGCTTTTCGTCTAGCCCTTCCGGAAGGTTCCAGGGTGCACCCGGTCTTTCATAGGTCGGTGCTCACTCCCTACAAAACCCCACACAGGTTTCAAGAGTCAGGAGCACCCCCAGAGCCACGTAGGAGGGCGCCTGAGAGGGGGGAATCGCCAAGACCAGAACCTCTTAACGAGGTCACAGAGATACTGGACTCGAGATGGGGGGAGGAGGGAGTTGAATATTTTCTCGCCAGGGAGGGCACACCAGCCGCTGCTAATAGTTGGGTGCCAGGCTACGAGTTAGACGAACCCCTTTTGAAAGAAGAGTTCCATGCACTTTTCCCACATAGACCCATGCCAGCTGAGTACTTTGATGACTGGCTTTTCACACCCACATTGTCAGATAGCACGTTCAGGGGTTTCTCTTCCCCCGAGGAAAGAACACCAGAATCAAGCCCGCCCAGGGGATCGTGCTCGGGGGTGGACACGGAAACCCCTTATTGGTGGGAGGAGCAGCCAGAGGAGGAATGGCGTAAGAGGTGGCTGATAGGTCCTTGGCGGGCAGCACCGGAGGAAGTAGCGATGGAAGCAGAGACTGAGAAGCATTTGGGGGAAGAACCCGACTTCGAATACACTTACACAGAACTGCCAGCAGAGAACATTGACGTAGACGACCTGTATCCTGAGCCTACCCCCGAAGAGCCGCAGTTTCCACAACCGGTCCCCGGCGAGCGGGAGGGGGGAAGGGGGGGCTTCGAGGGGGGGATGGATGTCAGGGTTTCTGGGAGAGAGGAGGAGATGACAGAGGAGACGGAGAGCGAGTGGGAGGAGGGGCAGAAGGATGAGGAAGAAGATGACGGAATTCTGAGGGAATCCACGAGTCTGAGCAGCGAGTCAGAGGATTCTCAAAAGGGGGTTACCTTAATCAAGCAAAGGGGAGGAGAAGGGAGAAGCGGAGAGGAGCCCAGTGGAAGACAGAGGAAGCAAGAGACGTCTCAGCCGGAACGGAGAAAAGGGGGTGGAGTCGTCAGCCTCTCGGAGGGAGCAGGATTAGGAGAGAACAGAGAGAGGGGGTTGGAGCAGGGTGTTCAGCCGGAAAGGGTGGAGAGCAGAGCAGGGGGTGGTGTAGCGGTCGAAAGAAAGGTCAGCAGCAACGTACGCGCGCCAAGTTCAAACGTAGAGGCGCGCGGAAGTGGAGAGAGCTCAGGGGAGGAGCCCGGCCCTAAAGCCAGAAAGAGGGGGGAAGAGGCGGCAGAGGATTCAGCCTCAGGCGAGTCACGGAGAGAGGGAACCCAGGGGGGCAGGAAGACCCTGCGGAAAAGAAAGGAGAGGAAGAGGTGGTCTAGAGCCAGGCTATTAAGTTGGTGCGGAAGAGGGGAGGAGTCAGAGGGGACTTCAGCGGTCTAACGTGGCAGACGTACGGCCACAATGCTGAACTGTATGAGAAGCAGAAATCTTCAATAAACTTTTCCTGTAAATAAGCTGCAACGGAGTGAGGTCTCTTGTGAGCTGGGACCAAACCTGGGTGGCCGTGACAATATAATTTATTATTTATACCCCACCCATCTGGCTGGGTTTCCTCAGCCACTCTGGGTGGCTTCCAACTGAATATTAAAAACAATACAGCATCAGACATTAAAAACTTCCCTAAACAGGGCCACCTTCAGTTGTCTTTTAAAAGTAAAATAGTTGTTTATTGCCTTGACATCTGTTGGGAGGGTGTTCCACAGGGCGGGCGCCACTACCGAGAAGGCCCTCTGCCTGGTTCCCTGTAACCTCACTTCTCACAGTGAGGGAACTGCCAGAAGGCCCTCGGCGCTGGACCTCAGTGTCCGGGCTGGATGATGGGGGTGGAGACGCTCCTTCAGGTATACATTTCACAAAACAGGAATTCAGTTTTACTAGCAAACCAGAGGTGAAACTAACCCCTTTCCAGCCAGGGGAGAAGTGCAGGGAGTGTTTGTGTGGCACACCTACACACTGCCTCCGGCACACTAATGTATCGCGACACACAGTTTGGAAAGCTCTGGTTTACAGCACCCATATAATCACCAGCTGGATTGGTCTTTGGTAAAGGTGAACGGTATGTGGCTGAAGTGTACCAGCAATTATAAATACTGGGCAAAATCAGTTGTCAACTGCTGCATGGTCGAAGGCAGTGTGCAGTACAAGCTCTTGGGAACTGTTCTCGTCCAAGCACCAGTGAAATGGATTTTCACAAGAGTAATAGGAACATCAGAAGCTACCTTATACTGAGTCAGACCACTGGTCCATCTAGCTGAATATTGTCTGCACTAACAGACAGCAGCTCTCTGAGGTTTCAGGAAGGGGACGCTCCAAGCCTTACCTGAGGTTGCTGAACATGGCACTTTTTGAATGCCCAACAGATGCTCTCCCACTTGTCTACTGCTCTTCCCCAAATGGACTGAGAATGAAGGTCATGATCATCATATTTCAGAAATGTTTTATTAATCATGCTTACTCCGGAAAAACAGGAAATGGTGAAACGTGGATTGCCAAAGGGTGCTGAGGAGTGTTTTCATTCTGTTCAACATAGGATTCTAAAAATTCATTTCTTTAGGATGCTGTTCAGAAGTCAGCTGAAAACAAAGATTCGAGTAAACCCTCAGGCTTCTGCCATAATTTCTCTACTACGTTGCCATCTTTATTTATTTTGCATAAGCACCCCTTCAGGCACTTCTGGAAGCTTTCGGAAAACTCTCCAAATACACGGAAATGCTTATGTGCAGGCTCTGGATTTCAGAAATATGGCTTGCAGAGCAAGATTTATTTAAATATCATGGCTAAAAGATTTCCTAATGAGAATGCTAGGTAACAGTACTAAACAGAGTTATGGGGGTCTAGCATTCAGAAGGACTTATTTCTGAGAAAACACACTGAGGAATGCATTGGGTTGTATCCTATGGTGACTTTGCTTCAGTACAGGGGCAAGTGAGCAGAAGTGTTTTCTGGACACCATCTCCCATCATCCCTGACCATTGGTTCAGCTGACTGAGACTTATGGGAGTTGGAGTCTGGCAACATCTGCAAGACCACCCTATTCCTACTGTAGTAAGAAGTGCTTTTGCTCACTCACGTCAGAGTAATTTACAGTCATTAGTTCCACCCAGCTGTTGGTGCCCTTTGCACTAGACTCCATTACGTTCTGGAAGCCAACCAAATCCTCAGAAGGTGGCTAAATTGTGGGTGTGTGGTGGCAAAATGTCCACTCCCAACTCGCACCAGTGGAAGCAAAGCTTTACTGAAGCCTTTCTCCATATTTATGATGACCAGAAAACTTATTTAATGAAAACTTAAGAATCTCATTTCATGGGTAATTCCAGTGCTTCCCCCCCCCAAAAAATGTTTAGGGGTAACTCTCATTTTGACTCAAGAAAATCACCATTTTATTGTTCAAATCGGGAAAAATACCACACATCCACATTCCACATTGCTTCACACATTAAACACTTGCTTCCATCTGAGACTCAGAAAACACCAGGAAAGGAAATGGAGCCACCGTTGAAGGTGATAACAATGAAACTGACCAATCACCATGCTGGATTCCAACTCCCACTTCACACTTTAAATGTTCGCTTCCGTCTGAGACTCAGGAAACACTGTGATAGGAAATGAGGCCGCCATCAGGGGTAGCAACAGAACTGAGTATTCACCATGCTATTCAACGGAACTGATGGTTCACCGTGCTAGAGAAGAAACTGATTTTTTTTTAAATTTTAGTTTCTTCTCCCGTTAGATTCACAAAATGTTTAGGGGTATGCGTACCTCTGCGTACCCCCCAGAAAAAAGCACTGGGTAATTGTACAACCTCAGGATATCAGTTAAGCTCAAAAACCATGCCTCGGTCCAAAAAAAGTTAGTTCGACTTAAGTCCCAATGAAATTAATGGGACCTAAATTAGTAGCAGCTGACTTGTTCTATTGATTTCAATAGGGACTTAAGCACAGCTAATTTTCTCTGTACTTCTGTAGGATTTGATCCAGAGGAGTCATTCCAAAGGGGCACCTATCCACTGGGAAGCTCCACGAACAGAGGGCCCCCCACCTTTTGTAGCACCTTTTCAGGGGAAGGGGCACAGGAAGCTGTCAGGAGAATTGGCTGAAATTACCTACCCCTTTATTTTTGCAGTAATATTCCCTGCTGAAATTCTGCTCCATCTTTGGGGTGCTGCGTTCATTCACTTCGCAATTTCTTGTCCAGCGCTGTTTTGAAAAGCATGGCATGTGCAGCATATGAATTGACAGCCAGCCCCATGTGGGTTCATTTGTGTTATATGGCATAAGAGACAAGATAAATCCCCCCCCCAACATGGAGTTTCACTTCTACAGACCTGGGATGGGTGGCATTGATGCATGGTTTAAACAAACAAACAAACAAACAAACAAACAAGTAAATAGATAAATAGGACCATAGTACCAGGAAACAGAGACTGTCCTCCGCATCTAGCGACAGTTCCATGGGAGCATAGGAGATTAGGCATTATCGTGACTAATATTTCATTCAGAACGTAGGTCTGGATTGATTAGTCATGTAAGGACACAAAGCAACCTATGTATGGCACCGCAAGCTGTTCAAAATGCAGCCATGTAAATTGTAGTTTCACCCCAACAAGCTCCACTTCCCCCGTGCTGGAATTATTCATTTGCTGTGCGATGGAATCTTTTCTCAGTAAACCCTCATTGAAGTATTGTGAAAGGTTTGACAGATGAGTTGCTGAGGTAATTACTTGGCTCCTTTCCACCCCACTAGCTTTTTGTCTGATAAATGGAGGCTTAAATTCAGAATTCTACAATTCTAATCTCAGTAGAACAATCAATTACAGTTAAATGCCAATATATTTTCCCCACCCCCACCAGAACTTCGCCGGTTCAAGGCTCTCTCCTTTCTTCTGTTCCTATTTGGGTCCAAGGATGGAATTTAGATGGCAACTCAACATACTTGGGGTGCTCCCAGACAGGTCCTTTCTCTGCTGAAATGAATGAGGCTTCAGCAGCTCAGAGCAAAGCCAAATTGCATATACAGTCTTGGGGAGAATATAGGGTTCCAGAGGACGTGGGTGGCGCTGTGGTCTAAACCACTGAGCCTCTTGGGCTTGCCAATCTGAAGGTTGGCGGTTTGAATCCCTGTGGCGGGGTGAGCTCCCATTGCTCTGTCCCAGCTCCTGCCAACCTAGCAGTTTGAAAGCACGCCAGTGCAAGTAGACAAATAGGTAAACGGTGTTTCCGTGGACTCTGGTTTCTGTCACAGTGTTCCGTTGTGCCAGTAGCGGTTTAGTCATGCTGGCCACATGACCCAGAAAGTTTTCTGTTGACAAATGCCAGCTCTCTCAGCCTGAAAGCGAGATGAGCGCCACAACCCCATAGTCGCCATAGGCGCCGACTCCATGGGGCCTGAGGGGGCCCGAGCCCCTTCAAAAATTCGTTTGGGGGGGCTCTGCCCCCCCAATAATTTAAGAAAATTATTAGTTATATTATGCTTTGTAAAATCACAAAATTATGTTGGTATTTTTTATTTTCCTTGTTTGACGATAGTTACCTTTTAAAATACATTCAGTAATGAGTTAAAACAAAGCCACTCCCGATCTAGAGAGGGGGTGGGGTTGCGGGCTCTAGACCCATCAACAATCTCGCCGGGCTGGCGTCAGCCCCGCGAGAAGCGGGGATTCCCCCTAGCTCATTAATATTCACCGCCCACGGCGGCAGCCAATTGGCTGCCGCAAAGGGCGGGCCCTCACAGGTTCACTTAAGGTCGGGGCAGCCCGGGGCTCGCCCCTTTCGTTCCCCCAGCAGCAGCGGTTGGGAAGTCTTGGGCCCCCCCAATATTTTTTATAAGTCGGTATGGGCCCCCGCCCCCCCAATATTTTTTATAAGTCGGCGCCCCTGATAGTCCCCTTTGACTGGACTTAACCGTCCAGGGGTCCTTTACCTTTACTTTACTTTATAGAGTTCCAGCTGAACTGAGCTGCTCGGTAATTCAACCTGCAGTTTGAGAATATGTCCTGCTAATATATCGCTACCTGAACACCTTCCAAAATACCATCTCTGAAAGAGCTAATTCATTTTAATTCTTCCTCGTTTAAAAATGACTCGCACGTATCCGAAATGATCATGCAACAATGGCAACTCAAAACTGCATGCAGGATTCACACTGACATGTTTTGTTTTTAATGCCAAGTATTTTATGAAATTATGTGATACCCAAGTGGCCTTGTGCTTCCCAGCTCCTTTCTCACATTGAGGACTATAACCATGAGCTTTGAGGGGAGAGCATTCATGGAGTCGACCCCTTGCACCAAGGAAAAGACACAAAGGGACCTTTAACAAGTTGAAGATGACTCATCTCTGAATTGACCATTATTACAAATCACAATATTCACATAAATTTCTTCTCCAGGACACCTTTTTTATTATTATCTTGATACCTTTGCTGCAACTAGAGGGTTTTATGAGAAAGAGGTGGACAATCTAAAATGAATATTCCCAATTAATTTTATTAGCCTAATCACAAATGCTATTTTTTGTAAACAAAACAGAATTAGGAGTGGGGAAATAAATAAATAAATAAGGTGTGTGGGAGTTTTACACCTTGTACTGTGACAGCAGCCGTTGTATTTGTTGTATTTGTTTCTAGGCTTTTCAAAATGTATCAGGAAGCTGTCAGAACTATCACTATTTTAATTATAATGCTAATTATAGCACACTGTAAATGAACAGAATCCAATTCTCTGCATAATCTTGGGAAGAAAATATCTGAAAAGTAGAGGTGTGCTGGAATAACAGCGGCAAACAATATTTTCCCCATTTTCTCTGCTATTTAACTGCGTAGCCTCTGATCTTGTCTCTATGAAACTGGAAGATATTTTCCTCCACTGGCAATAGTTTAATCTATCAAAATCAAACCCTTGACTTCACGAAAGTCAATGGTAATTTTTTCAACAATGTGAATAGTTTCAAGGTTCCACACATAATAAATTACATCAAATGAAAATCTGTAAGTTCCTAGTGGTGTGATTATTTACCAATCAATGTGGTTCTATTAAGTATTATATAATGAGCGAGTGTCCTGGTTTCTTTCTTTGAGAGAGAGAAAAGTTCTGTTTGCTAGATGGACAATGTAATTATTCTGGAAGTCAACAAGGCATTCTGTTCAGTTCACACCGCATTGTCCTGATAGCATGCATTATGTTTAGAAGAGAAACTATATTTTAGAAGATAGAAAAACTAGATGAGTAAGCAATTGACTGAAAACTCTATTATGAGCAAAAAATGGATCAACATCAAAGCGATACGCAGCAATGTTCCATCAGAGACATTGGACCTGCTACTTTCATTAGGAAATTCTATCAAATGAAGAGATGATTTAGAAGAAGGAAAAAACCCAGAGCTTTTTAGTATTCAGAAGACAGAATCTAAAGGCTCTCAGTAAAAGAGGACAGAGCTGGACACATATTTAAAAAAAATGAAATTCAAGGACAAATATAACAAATGCAGAAGACGAAACAAATATGTAAATGCTTCACTGCAGTCCTTTCGAGGAAAAGGTAGGGTTTATAGAAGACAGCATGTTGAAAATGAATCAGCAATGTGGTACGGGATCACAAAAGGTTGGTGCAGTCGAGCAGGACTGAATCCATTGCTTGGATCATTTTGCATCAAAGGTGGATTCAGATGACAATGTGGAAGTAGTGGGGTGACTAAGCTTTGAGAATGGCACCTGCATAGCATGTGGTTACACATGAAGGTCGTTATGATGATATATGTAGCCTCCATTCATGTTAAGACCAGCATTATCATGCCCCCGCTTCCTCATATTTCTGCATTGCTGCAGAGGGGTGGTAATTCAGGGATTGAATGAAGGAAGACCAGCTATAACTCCATGTGGCAAGCTTGAAAGAAGTTACTATGTTACAGATCAACAGTACCCATCCTGTGTCCTAGAATTAGAGCATCAGAACAGTTTCAGCATGGACCTGCCTAATCCACACCACGTGTGAACCAAAATGCAGCTATCCATCAAAATACACTCTCCTCCAAATTTTTATTCCAGAATTACAAGATAGCCACTGCCCTTAAGCTGACAATCTATAAAACATGACATGACGGGGAAAGGGATTGGGAGGGGGAAAGAAAAAGAAAGCAAACTCAAGCACCAGTTTGTAAGTTACAAAGTTCATATAACAACCAGTTAGAATGGATACAGTTCATGGATAGAAACCAAATGCATTCTGGTCTCTCAGCTGCCAACCATGCTTTCTTTCTTTCCCTTGCTGCAGCCATTGCGGGACAAGACCTGAAGAGACGCCCTGGTGGAACTGGCTTTACAGAAGAACCAGCTCCACCAGTGAAGTGGCTTGGCTTTCCTGCTTTTCCTCTGTTCTGGCTTCCACACGCACCTCTCCTTCAAGAATATATGAAAACATCGCATATATTTTTTTTCTTTATAATAATATTTATTAAAATTTTGTTTAAACAGTAAAAAACATACAAAGTAACATATAATTTTCCAATATCCACATTTCTTTCTCCTCATTGGACTTCCTCACAACTCTCGTTCCTGCATTCCAAACTCTTAAATTTTGCCAGCAATTTATTAACTTGTTTCAATTCTTATAGTATAATTTTCCAATATTAAATCTCAAATTTTAGAAAATTTAGATCACAGTTTTAAAGACTTAGTTTTAACATAATATTTATCCAAAATTTGTCTTTTCTTTTAATTGCATTTAGATTCATATTCCTTTTAACTAATTTGTTGGTACCATGTTGTTGCTAATCTTACATCTTTCTTAACATTCATACAATTTGCAATGTTTTTGTAAATAGTCCTTAAATTTCTTCCAGTCCTCCTCCACCAGTTCTTCTCCCAGGTCTCGGATTCTGCCAGTCATTTCCGCCAATTCCATATAGTCCATCAGTTGCATCTGCCATTCTTCCAGTGGGGGCAAATCTTGGGTTTTCCAGTATTTAGCAATGAGTATCCTTGCTGCTGTTGTAGCATACATGAAAAAAGTTCGGTCTTTCTTTTGCACCCTCTGGCCGACAATGCCCAGAAGAAAGGCCTCTGGTTTCTTAGGGAAGGTATACTTAAATATCTTCTTCAGCTCATTATATATCATTTCCCAGAAAGCCTTAACTCTAGGGCAGGTCCACCAGAGGTGAAAGAACGTTCCTTCAGTTTCTTTGCATTTCCAACATTTATTATCTGGCAAATGGTATATCTTTGCAAGCTTGACTGGGGTGAAAACATCGCATATAAAGGCAAACAACATCCTGAAATATACATTAATCTTGCAGCCTCCTAGCATTAGTTTTCAGGCCATGTTTATTACCCACGATCCATCAGTAGTCCAGTGGAGCCTAGCCCCCACAGCTTGGCCTGGAAGGGTAAAACCGCTCATCAAAGCTGAGCTTTCTGACGGGTGATAGGCTGAGCAAATTTGCTCAGCCCAGCCACAGTCACTCATTTTCTAACGTGATTGTTTTTGACACTAATATATTGGGATCATCTTTTCCCATTTAGCTAATATAATTCAGTCAGTATTCATTCTCTATGAACTAACATTACCTTCGACTCCATAACAGAATGGATTTCACTGTCAAACAGTGTTGATCACTCGTTGTTAAACATTTTATTAAACTCAAAGCAAATCATCTCGCTATGAATATGACTGCCAGTTCCTACACTGATACCTTTCTCCATCCCTGTTATCAAAATTCAGCTGGTATGCTGAGTGTGAGGTGCTGCAGTAAGGATTTCTTTATTAATGGTGTTATGAATAGTGTTCAAACCTGCCAGCCAGGCCTGGCCATGTCTACCTTTTGCTCTAGAGATTGCTGTTTGATTGCTCAGACTAACCAGTATAGAAGCCAACTCCTAAAGGGTCTTTGGCTCCACAATAAAATATTGTAAAATAATATATAATAAATAATATTGTAAAATATTGTAAAATAAAATATTGGCCTCTCCCCAAGTTTGCTATTGAAATGGTGTGTGTGCATCATATCATGTGATCAATTAGGTGGGGTGGGGCTTACCTGCAACCACCACCCATATTTTATTAAAGTTGGCATCCCTGCTAGCCAGGAAATGCCTGGAACATCCTCCAGTGTCCTGAATGAAGGAAACCACTGAGCAAAGTTTACATCCCCCATCTAAAGCTGATCTAATGTAGGTCTCTGTGTGTCTACACTATGAACAAACAGAAAATTAGAAGAAATTGGAGCAAAACCTGTTGTTTTATTATACTAAGATGGATGGCTTTCATCAAGCCTACCGGTTGCATAGATGCTTAAATAACAACATTAGGCTTTGTTCAGTGTTTGCTTACATGTTGTAAGTTGAGTCTCTAATGCCAGAGCTGGATTCATAAGATAGAGAACCTCATCCTTTAGAATGAGTCTGAAACCGACTGACCATCTATACTTCATCACAATTTAGATACTGAGGCTATGTCCACAGTTTAAAGTCTTTATTCTGTTTCTAGCTTGTGTGATGTAGTGTTAATGTTGGGCATCTGCTAGGAAGTCCAAATCTAGCTCAGTTTACTAGATGGGCCTGTCACTGTTTCTCAGCCTAACTAACCTCAAAGAGTCCCTGTGAGTATGTTGCCTTGAGCTCCTTGGAGAAAAGTCAGATTTTAATACAATTCATACTAAAACCACTACAATTTACATGCAAATAATTGAGCACATGACCAAAACGCCTACAACAGATTCTACTGAATGCAACAAAGGAAGGAACAATACAAAAACAAAAAAGCCAACTTTACTGAGCCTCTGAAAACAACTGAAAAGCAGGGGGCAGCAATTTCTGTCTCTGAAGGCACAGATATATGAAATGTGCTATCACCAGAAAAGAAAATTCTCTGACGCCAAGAGAAGAAGGTTATACTTTCCACTATAAGAACTATTAAGTGAGTCGATATCTTGATTCGCCCCCAAGTTTTGTTGCTGTAAAAGGAAGGAAACATTGCGATTAAGGAGCAACGAAGATGCCCTTTCTTAGGGGAAGCAACATGGAGAACATGAAAAGATTTAGTGGTCCATTTAGTCAGTGCTAGAAAAAAGGTGCCAAAACTCACTATGAACACCTCCCTTGTTCCCTTATAATGGCAATGGCGCCCACCTGAGAAGTGCAGGAACTAAGTTCTGGTAAATTGCAGCTGAAACAAACAAAGCTCTGCATCTAGTCCGTCTTCCTGCTTCCCACAGCAGGCAAGAAGTAAAACCAATATAATGGTAAACAACATCTTGAGGATTTCAGTACTAAATAAATGCAAGCGATTGGTTACAAGACCTTCTACTTAGAGGGTTTTCTTTTCCCCCAAACCACTTTATAGATGCATTAAGGCTTTCACAAAAGTTTGGCAACACTATGTTTAGTGAAACAATTCATTTTTAAACTCCATCCCTTGAGTGAAAGAGCTTTAAGATGACTTCTGTTTGTCTGATCGAGTAATATGTTTCTTCTGTTTTCAATAAATCGTCTGTGTTTATTTGATATTTGGGGTGGAAGGGGATAAACTTGTTCAGTTTGCATTTTAATGTGAGTTTGTGGTTCGAGGACCCGACCCCCGCAAAGTGAAATGAAGACACAAGGACACGTGATATAAGGTTGATGGGCTAGAAAAGGCCACAACTTGATTGATTACAGCAATGAAAAGGTATTGGCTTAGGCATTGGATCGAAACAAGTGGGTTTATTCACCAGTAGGTGGAGCCTGTTGATGCTAATCCAACTATAGGCTCACCCCTGCTGTCACCAAGGGTCGTGCCATGGCCTCCCGCCAAGCAGGCATCGGACAGAATACACGACCGCCAGATTCCTTTAACGGAATACCCCTAAAAATTGAAGGCATAGGCGATGGCCACACCTAGCACTTTGACACACCACAACACATTATTCCAATGCCTAACCTACCCACCAATACCACAAAAGTTGTGACGATTGCTACGAGGTAGGCGAAAAAACCAAAAAGCCTAATGCCAAATGGAAAAACTCCTACCAGGCCCCCCAGGCAACCAGGGCTCCCGCCCACAACCACTCCCCTCTCTTTCAGGGAGGAGAGTCTCTATCTATCTGGCACTACCTGCAACCAATAAGTGAAGTGAAATGCAGCTCTCCTTTTCCAAATTTTGTGTTTTGTTACCAGCCGAAAGCCAAAGGTATGTAGCACAATACATAGATTGGTGAAAATAACACAAAAACCTGCATTACGTTGAAGAAATTGCTTGCAAACATGTGTATATTGAGCGCAATTATGCATTAAGAGGCTTGGAAAGAGAAATATGCATGGAAATGTGGACTCTTAAAAGAAAAATTTGCAAACTGATGCAGAGGATAGGAGAAATTAAACATGAAGTTGGAAAATGAGAAATTGAGAGAACCAAAACCTGAAAGATTCATCCATTCTTATTTCATATTGAAATATTCAAGCAATTTATAGCATATCCCCCAGTGACCAACCAGAAATCCACAAGCTGGATGTGAAGACAATAGTCATCTCTTGCTGTTGTTCCCTTTGCCCATCACAACTAGCAGCCCTTGATAGATTTATCTTCCTTGAATTTGTCTTTTAATAGGAGACATGCACTTATGCACCACTTGCTTTTAAGCAGCCGTTAACTCTCTTACAGTAACGGTTTTCAAAGATGCTCTAGTGCTAGGACGAAACTGAGCCATTTTGATGCCTCTTGGCATCTGGCAGGAGAGACTATGCACTTCAACAGCTAAGGACCATTGGAAAGAATTAGTCTATAAAGCTATTTACACCCATCCACCCACCAATGATATGTAATTTATAATACAACACTAAACTAAAATATTGTGCATTTATTTATGTTGTTGTTTATAATGTTTAACATTTTAATTTTTTTTTAAAAAGAAACTTCTTAATCTAGAAGAGACGTGGGCTTGGTAACTTCAGACACGTATCAGTTTGATGTTACAATTATAAATTAAATCTAAATTATGGCAGATGTTTGCTGCAGTTCTGAGCTTTGAAGTCCTCATTGTGATTCTCAGCAAATTTGGCAGGCCCACGCTTAATGCATGCTAATGGAGCTTGCATCGGAAAAAAGACTTTGGGCACCAGGAAGTTAGAATGAAGGTCTGTCTTGGCAAGGATATTTTTATAGGGCAAGTGCAGCTGAGGCAGGCAGGGGCACACAATGAATACTGTTTATCACACAGCTCTGCCGTTCTTCGTGTGGCTCTGCAATTTGTCACTGAACTCAGCAATTCATCACTATCAAATATGTGGTGAGTGATTATATATATACATATATAAACAAATGCCTTAATTTTAAAATA
The DNA here is from genome assembly GCF_964234715.1 of Podarcis melisellensis. NCBI lineage: Eukaryota > Metazoa > Chordata > Lepidosauria > Squamata > Lacertidae > Podarcis > Podarcis melisellensis. The sequence continues at coordinate 24,242,729 of NC_138542.1, forward strand.
AGCACATATGCTATTAATCATATGAAAGATGACTCAGGCATTGAAGAAGCTATTTCAAAAACGCCACTAGAATCCATCCATAAGACTGTATCCGTATGTACTTCTAGACAACAGCCAAAAATCTGCCCACTGTACCTCACCCATTAATATTGTTGCACACCACCCCAAAGTCAGGCTTGCGGGGGATTCTCTCCTCCTCCGGTAGCATCAAGAAGCAAGGAAGAAGCAAGAAAGTTTGTTTTCATGGTTTTATTCAGTCATCTCGCTTTCAGGCCGAGGGAGTTGGCATTTGTCCTCAGACAGTTTTCCGGGTCATGTGGCCAGCATGAATAAAACGCTACTGGTGCACGGAGGACTGTGACGAGTGCCAGAGCACACAGAAACACCATTTACCTTCCCGCCACAGCGGTACCTATTTATCTACTTGCACTGGTGTGCTTTCGAACTGCTAGGTTGGCAGGAGCTGGGACAGAGCAACGGGGGCTCACTCTGTCACGGGGATGGGCTCACAGCATTAACACCCCAGAAGGTATTGCCTTTTGCACAGTCACAGCCTTGGATTCCAACAGAAAGCATCATGCCCTCCCAGGATTCTGCCTACTGCCTCCTTCCAGGCCAGCTCACACACATACCTACCATTCTTAGACATCAAAAAATGTTACTAATAAAAAGCAAATACAGAAAATCAAACCTCATTCTTAATCATTCCCCAAGGCCATGCCCATAACGCAGCTAGTCCCTAGCCAACCGTTTGTTGCAAAGCAAACATCGGGTCTACGAAAAACAAAACAAAGAAAACAAAAACTGACAGCATAATTAAGCATAATTTACAGCCAGCTCATTCACCTATGCTTCAACCAGAGCAATGCTTTATTTATTTAGTTGGAAATTTATACCCTGCTTTATTTAAACAAATATTCAATGTTTACAACAGATATCAAGACATCTGAAGTAAAAATATGAAATAAAATACCAGAGAATTTCCATGTTCTATGACAAAATGAACAACTAAACAGAAAATCCTCTTTGGTATCAAAATAAATATTCTGCATAAAATACAATACCAACAGCAACATAAGATTTCTTTCGCTCCTGATTTCAGTCTATTTATATACACATTTGAAAAGCCCTTGAGAAAACTGGGATGTTCTGCAATTGTCTTTCCTCTGTTTGAAACTGGTTGTTCAGAGCAGGGCAAGTTTTACTGCTGATAAGTCAACATTTTATTTTCCATTTGTTCACTGGAAGAAATTAGGTCTGCAGAAGCATCACAATTTAATAAAATATGGGAGTGTTTGAACTTTCCATTTTTGTACGTCCAGGGTTTGGTTTGTGGGGGTGAGAGGAAGATTTAATACTGAAAACTGTGTGATGGTGTAATTTGATGGAGGTAGCCATGAAATGCCTGAAGGAATTTAAACACGCGAGAGCTGCAATTTTCAATTACACTTCTACAGCTTTCTGATGCTCTGCTGTCAATTTGCATTGATCTGCCAAGTGTGTGGAGGATGTCCTAAAGGTTTTTCCTTAAATGGGATAACTAAAATGCCACCACAGGTTTTTTTCACCTTTCCAATAAGCAGAAATGTCCCTTCCGTTTCATTTGAGACTTGCACATAAAATCAAGGATGAGCACCGGAGGAGACAGGCAAGAAGAACTAACTAGAGAGCAAGACAAGTTACATTATGGATAACAGAAAAGTAATGTGATTTTTGAACCTGACTCTCCAACTGTACACTTGTGCAGCTTCACCTGAGAATTACAACTGGCCTTTTCCAAGTTTCAAGATGGCTGTCACAGAAGTCCACATTTAATCCTATGGAAAGTTTGATTCCATCAGAAGAATTCTTATAAACAAAGTTACTCAAGACATAGAGCCAAACTACATGATCAGCAAACCTATGATGTATCAGTTACTGAGTGATACCACTTCAGGCACATAGGTAGGGAGGCATGTTTATAAGCTTCCTACAGAAGCAATGAGAAAAGTGTGGCTTTTCAGACATTATGGTGCTAGGATACCCATCATCTCTGGATATGCTGGCTGGGGCTGATGGAAATGGGAGTCTAACATCACCTAGAGGGCCACAGGTTCTCCATCCCTGCCGCAGGGAACATCCAAACATGCCTGCCTTCTATGGGAAAGCACACTTTGGTTTTAGAACACTTTGGTTTTGGAACGGACTTCCGGAACAGATTAAGTTTGAGAACCAGGGTACCACTGTATAATGGGAAGCAAAGCAATGGTGGCTTCTTCCACCATTCCTTTCCCGGTCCCCCCTCCTTGCAGCCAAGGCCCTGCCGTACACGGGACACACCTGGGGTTCTGCTGCTCATGGCATGTGAAAAGGTTGAGGAAATGGGTAGGTGGAAAAAATGCTGGTTCCCTCCCCTTTGCAGCACTGAGCGACTCACAAGCATATGCATTTTCTCTTGTTTAAAACCTGGCAATCCTAATACCTCCCCACATTTAAAAAAAGAAGTCATAATTCCCTGCAGCCGCGAAACTAGCATGTTGTTGCTTGCTTTCTCCTTGACATGCTAGATTTAGATATGTAGAGATTTATTATTATTTACATTAGATTCCGTCATGCCCCACACCTCAACTTTAAATCCTATTTGGTACAGTCCAGTAACGGGTACCTCACGGCAGGATGCTGATCTTATCTTTTCCCTCTTAGCCAATGATTCATTAACAAACTCATCTTCCATTTCAGTGGAAGTTTTCCATCAGCCCGGAGCTGATCAAGATTTCAGTTAATGCTTCTTTTGACTGAGGAAGCCTTGATATTCAAAATGCAAAGGAGAACCCTGTCATCCCTTTAAATCAGCGCATGAAAAATGGATAGAGCTAACCAGACTTTTATCACACCATCTTTCAAAAAAGCTTCTCATGGACATTTCTCATGTGCTAGAGTTATTAAGGTGCCTTCAACAAGCCATACAAAGGAACCCCAGTAAAGACGCAGGTTGCACTTTATGGTTGCAAGATGCAAAGCAACAGTAGAACCTTAGCAGAGGGGATGAGAAAGAAATAACACAGTTTTCATGAAGGAGCAAAAGCTCCATGTATCAGGAGATCTCAGTAATGAAGCACATTCCTTTTCATTTAAACAAATTTTTTTCCTAACAACTTTAGAATGTTAATAAATGTTAAATATTCTTAAGGACAAGAGTGTTAATGACAAGACTTAAGAGACTGAGTTCAAGACTTTTGCCTCTCATTCACTTACTGTACCTATGAGCATTCCCAAGCTAATAAACCCTTAAATATTGTAAAAGTGATACATGACTTTAGTGTCAGAATTATCATTTGCCCTAGAGAAGCTGGCAGTGAGGCTATATAGATTATGGCTAGCTGGTTGATACAACTTTTGAAAAATGGCTTCATGAGCAAAGGGCTAAGACATGACTTCGAACCAGTGCTTTTTTTCTAAAAAAATGTTTGCGGGGTACTCTCATTTTCCTACTCATATTGAAATACTGCCCCTCAATAAAGCCAAACTTAGATTCACAAAATATTTAATGGTATGCATACCCCTGCGTACCCCCAGAAAAAAGCAATGCTTTTAACTCGCCCTCCCTTCTCTTCGGAAAATTAGAGGGCAAGAATAAAACTCTGATGACGAAAAAATAAGTGGCCTCAACTGGGGCAACATTTTAGGTGCTGCAGAGCATAAAAGCCCTTGCCCAACTTTGCCACATCTATTTGCAGGCTGTGAAATCAGGAGGCAAGTGTCCTGATTTTCCAGGAATGGTCCCAGAATTACAAAAGCCATCCCGGCCTCTGATTTAATCATGGAATGCCCTTATTTTCCCTGTTACAGATAGGTAGCCGTGTTGGTCTGCCATAGTCAAAACAAAACAAAAATCCTTCCAGTAGCACCTTAAAGACCAACTAAGTTAGTTCTTGGTATGAGCTTTCGTGTGCATGCACACAAGAAGTGTGCATGCACACGAAAGCTCATACCAAGAACTAACTTAGTTGGTCTTTAAGGTGCTACTGGAAGGAATTTTTCTTATTTTCCCTGCTGGTGCTGCCACTGCTGAGCCTGAGGAGGAGGATGAGCTGGTGCTTGTCCTGAGCGATGGCAGCGGCAGTGAGGGAGCATCCTGTTGCCTCTCTGTGGCTGCTGCTGCCAGCCGCCTCCCTGGGGCAGCTTGTAGCAGCTGCTAAAAAGTGGGAGAGGAGAAAGAGGGGCTGCCACCGCCAAGGCCCAACCTTGTGCGATATGCCGGCTCCGAGGGGCAGGCAGAGGACAGGGCTGCCCTGGGCGGGAAGAAAGGGAAGCGGAGCAGAGCGCAAAGGAGTCTTGAATTTTTTTTTTAAAAGATGCTTTGTGCATCCGGGTCTGATCTTGCCCCTCTCTAACAATTATTTATTGGTGTATGTTTTCCTTTGGGTAAAATAAAATTGGGATTCAGGGGTTCTCCCGGGATGGTGGAGGGTGTGTGTGCTGTGTCACATTGGTGTCGTGGTGGAGTCACTCGCCCTTCTTCTGATAGGAAATGCTCTGCGGTGAAGGGGGAGGGAGGCAATTGGCAGGGTCGAGGAGGTTCAGTTGGTGGGGGTGAGAAATTGGGTCCTCCCTTAAAGAGGGCACGTATTGCGGTGAGACTTGGAAAACTGACACCCTGTGTTGTGGGTGGGTACAATTGGTCGGCCACAACACCCAAAGCTGGGTGCAATCTGGCCAATGGAACGCAGTCCAAATGGTTCGAGGGACCTATATATATATGCCCATGTATGTGACCCAGAGCTTCCTCTTTCGGCACATGCATTCGGAAGACCCACCCACCTCTCCCTACTTTTAGGGCTTTGCGCTTGACCTTGCTATATCGTCGTGTGTCGTCTGTCATTAGGACAGGGGCACGGCAGGAATTTTCCCCACTTGGCTGATTGGTTGTTGCCATTTGGGTTTCGCCTGCCGCATAGCAAATCGTCACAACTTGTAAGGTTGCGGATAGGCTCTGGTTCAGGTGATAGGGATGGGAGAACGCTCTCGCCATCCTTATGTGAAGGGTATTCCGTTAAAGGAATCCAGGGACTCGATGGTTTGGTCAATCCCTACGAGGGGGTTGTGCCCGTGCCTCAGTCCAGAGGGGCATTTGGGTGGCAGAGATAGCCTGCTCCCAGCTTTCCGCTTATCCAGGTGTCCACCCTAGGCTGACCTATGCTGGTGCCCTCGGTCATCGCTACCTGCATGGCAGGGAGCTAGTCTAACCAGAGCCTATGCAACCAGTCACTTGATGTAATCAATAAAGTTGTGGCCTAAATTCTGCCAAAAACCAAAACAAAATTTGAGACGTGTGAATTTATTTAGGGGGGAAGTTTCTGAGTCTGAACATGCAAATGTCCCTATTTTCATCTGAGGAATGTTTGAGGGTATGCACTCTCAGCTGCTGGGTGCTTTCTTTCTTATTTGCTCTCTATACTTTTATGTATACCCATAGTAAGAGCTGAAGGCATTGCCCTCACTCTGATTTGGCTTCATTGCCCTAAATGGCCTTAATAAAAATGAGACCTATAAGCACCTGGTAGTTCAATTACCACAAGCAATAGGACCACAAAGCATGCAGCAGCATCAACAACGAAAATTAGGTGGGGTGTAGTTTTATGAAAAATTCATGAGTCCCTGAGCCTCCATACTTAAACCCAAAACAATTCTGAAATGAACTTTCACCTTAGCTCTAATTTTAATATGTGGCCCGTGTTAAAACAATCCTTTCTTTCTCGAGGTGTATATGTCAGATCAAAGGTAGGTCAGATCTGAAGAATCAGACAATTAATTGTTCATCATCAAGGGTCTTTAGGCTTGTGGATCTCTAACTGCAACATGGCAAATCTATTTTGGAAAGGTGGAGACTTTCAAAGATGGTGTTTGGCATGACATGGGTACCTGTTGTTCAAAGTGTGGGGAGGGGAATTAAAAGTGACTGACGCTGCAAATGTTATTTAATAAGCAAAAACCAAATATGCAAGGGCCAATCACTTGTTGTCTTGCTTATCCTTAAAAGTGTGGTCCTATTTTGTTTTCAAAAATGGAAGCTTTCGTGACAATGTATTTATCTGAGATGATTGGGAGGGAGGGAGGGAGGGAGGGAGGGAGGGAGGGAGGGAGGGAGGGAGGGAGAGAGACTTTCAACACAGCTTGCGATGGAGGTATTTCTTATCACTGACATCTCTAATTTAGCAGAATTCATTTGCTATTTTCCAGTGCCTTATTTTATTTCTGTTCTTGGGACCAGCTTTTCATCTGATGCTGCCTGTTTGGAATTCTATTTTTTAAAAACAGCAAAATTAACTGTTTTGTTCCTCTGTTTTGTACCTTTTATGATGCATTGTTAAGATTGCAAGCCATGAAATTGCCCCATCTTCACCGTAGTGAGATGCTATCATCATTGCCCATGCATCTTAGCTGCAAAACAAATATAACATTATGAGAACATGGACTAGAATAATACACACTCAGAGCATACAAAATCTGCATCCTTTCTAATTAGTTCTGTTATAATTGATACCACATGAATGCATAATGACAAAATATTTACTGTGTGTGAGATATTCATCAACTGTTCAGAGAGCTTTCTCCAGATTTAAGAAAAGGCTTTAACAAGTTTATATATGTTGTTCTCTGTGTGCTTTTATTGTATTATAAATAAGGAGAGCACACTTAACAAAAATGGTTGCATTCAGAAGGCAGGGCTGTTTTTCAGCCGGAACTCTTTTTCTAGAAAAATAGCACTTAGCTCCCCACATTTAGCTCTGATCTCAGAATTGACTGGCTATATGCTTCTGCACCCATGTATATATGAATAATAATAATAATAATAATAATAATAATAATAATAATAATAATAATAATAATAATATATTATTTATACCCCGACCATCTGGCTGAGTTACCCCAGCCACTCTGGGCGGCTTCCAATCAAGTGTTAAAAACAATACAGCATTAAATATTAAAAACTTCCCTAAACAGGGCTACCTTCAGATGTCTTTTAGAAAGAAGATAGCTGCTTAATTCCTTCACATCTGAAGGGAGGGCGTTCCACAGGGCGGGTTCCACTACCGAGAAGGCCCTCTGTCTGGTTTCCTGTAACCTCACTTCTCGCAATGAGGGAACCGCCAGAAGGCACTCGGTGCTGGATCTCAGTGTCCGGGCTGAACGATGGGGGTGGAGACGCTCCTTCAGTATACAGGATTTATTTATGTAACAAATAAATTCATACTCCCCCCCCCCCTCAATTTTATCCGCACAACAGCCCTGTGAGGTAGGTTAAGTGGAGAGACAGTGCTTGCCCCAAGCTTATCCATTGAGGCAAGATTTAAACCTGGCCTTCCAGGTCATAGTCCAATTCTCTATCCACTAAACCACACTGTCGCTGTGATCTACTTTCTACTGTGCCAGCCTCCTGCACCTTCTATGCACAATAACTGTTCATGCACAGTTCTTGATGGTGTGCAGGCATCTTGAGGTTTCAGCCATTGGTTACATTAGAATTATGCTCAATATGGTTAATTCAAATAGACCAGACTGCACAGAAATAAAACATTTTGCCTTTAATCTTTTTGGCTGAGTTTCATATCTCGGTGGCAGCCCATATTCTATGCCTGTTAAGGGTCAATTGCGCTTTAATCATCTTGAACATGTTCTTTTAAGGCTGTAGTCAGATGGGAGTTCAACTACCTATGCCAGGATCAGTTTACTCATAAATTAACCTAAACAATGAGATATAATTATTAGACTATTTAAAAATCTATAGAGCTGTCACACAGCAGGACACCACAAGAGGATACTTGGGAGGCTCAGAGTCCATAAATATCTCTTTATTTCTTAAAAAGAAATAATTGGCTGATTTTGAACTGACGGAAGCGACAGAAAATCAACCAGCTAATGATTGCAAAGGGATATTGTCACTTAAACAGCAACCAATCTTCAATGCTACGATTATAAATAGTAAAACAGTAAAACTCAGCAGGGGAAATGTAAGTGAGCATGGATTTCAAAACTGCAGAATACAGCAGCATGATCTTGAAACTAGGGCTGCATATATGAAACCTTAGGCTGGATCTACACTGAGCTGTTTAACGTTATTTTCCCCCTATTAAAACGATATTAAATGTTCCAAACGATATAAAACGTTCTAAAATGTCACAGGGCATACTTGTTCATGAAAATGTTTTTTACCTCGTTCTTTTCTGTCAAATGTAAGTAGTACCCAGCCACACTATTATCCAAAATGCTGTTTCTTTCTCTGCTGGTCGCTCTGATGTCGCATTTTAATTCTCCCTCCCTCCCAAGGACAAAAGAAGCAAAGGGTGGGAGGAGAAACTGAACACCGCCCCTCCAATACCATTGGAGGGGGCCCAGAGTTTGAATGCAGTGAAAAAAGGTAAAAGGTATAGGGACATATGAGCAGTGTTTCACCAATATAGTAGCATAAAATGATTTAAAATTGATTTTAAAAGACAAGGTCATAACACATTATGAACACAAAAAGTAGGACGTCATGTGTCCATCTACGTTATCAAAACCACTCCTTAACCCTTCCTTAATGTTAAAAACCAAGAGTGTAGATCTGCCCCTAGTTAGATACTCTGTATAGTGCCAACCAGGTTTCTAGGATAGTCTAAATCCAGTCGCATCCACTACTCTCCTCCTTGCTCATCATTCATATATCTGCATCCCCAGCTGCTGTATTGACATAGATTTGGATCAGGGCAAATGAGTCAGCTTCAGATGTGTGTATCTCTATCTCATATATCTGTAAAGGGGTTAATGAACTAAGTCTTAGTACATTTTGCGGTGTCTGGGGCTTCAAATAAAGTAGCGCTAGCCTTAGCGAGATACACAGTTTCTTTTCAGGGTTTTTTGCCGTATTAATCTCTGATTTAGTTTTAATAGAATCTGTTGAGTCTAACGCAATAAATCATGTGCTTGCACTGTGAGCCTGCAGCATAAAACTAGGTGAGATGTGAAGTTCCTCGATTGCTTCAGAGTGTGCTGTTAACGCTGAAACCTGCAAGTGTGAAATTAGGGGCTATCTCTGAGGACCAAGCCAGATATGACAGTAGCAGGTATGTGCTTCTTTTCACATAGAATCATAGAATTGTAGAGTTGAAAGGGAGCCCAAGGGTGATCCAGTCCAACCCCCTGCAATGCAGGAATCTCAACAAAAACACCCATGACAGATGGCCACCCAACCCCTGCTTAGAAAACTCCAGTGAAGGAGAATCCACAACCTCCTGAGGGAGTCGAACAGTTCTCACCGCCAGAAAGTTCTTCCTGAAGTTTAGTTGGAATCTCCTTTCTTCTAACTTGAAGCCTTTGGTTTAAGTCCTACCCTCCAGAGCAGCGGAAAAACAAAACAAGCTTGCACCATCTTCCATGTGACAGCCCTTAAGACAAGATGGCTTTCCTTGATTGGGACACTATGCTTCTGTTGACGCAGTCAAGAATAGCATTAGCTTCTTCTTTTTTCTGCTACATGAATCTATTGACTCATGTTAGTCTTTCTGCCTCCATTTTATCCTCACAACATACATGTTGGGCTGAGAGATATTTCTGATAGGCACAAGTTCACCTGGCATTTTTCATGGCAAAGTGGTGACTGTTCAAGTCTTCCTGCTCCTAATCTAACTCTCTAATCACAATGCAATGCAGACTATTCTTAGGCCACATTTGCATGATACATTTAATGCGGAATCACACCACTTTGAACATTCATAGCTCCTAACGCACAATTCTGAGAGCTAGTTAAGAGTTTGCTGAGAGCTGTTAGGAGACTCCTATTCCTCTCCCACAGTTAGCTGAGTGGTTTAACATTCAACCCCTCTTCATAGGGAACTCTGGGGATTGTAGCTCTGGGGGCTATTTAAAGTGGCCACAGTGCCTTAAATGTACTGGGTAATGTGGCCTTAGCCTTCCTATTGGTGCCAGTGCTCTCAATATGGGAGAAAGCAGGACCCACCTTTGGTAAGCAGCTCCTGGGAAGCAAGCATTGCAGCTCTGTCCCACTTCCAGCCCTGATGAGCAAGCTTTTAGATGTGGAATCAGATCATGGCAGTAAACCGAACCACTCATTATTTCGTTACTTTTGCATGGCTTTTGTAGGCAGCAGCAAGCTAAAGTACGACAGCTCATCTTCCAGAAATAGGTAAGGGAAAGACTCCTGGAGGAACTCCTGGTGCTGCTGAAAGCTAATTGCTGTTGGGATTGTGAAGTAATAGGTAGGTAAAATTGCCGCTTTTCTGTTGTACTATTGTTTTTGTGAAATGCTAATAGAAGGGAGGTAGGCCTGTTCCTATGCTGGTGGCTTACCTGGGGGCGGGGGGCGGGTACCAGTGGGGAATGGTGGCAGGAGTGGTAGTGTCAGGGATTGGCTGGATGAGGAAGAGGAGTGAGAGCCTCCCGCCCAAGAACCCCTCAGGGAGGACAAGGAAGATGAGGACTTAGTCCCTGGGTCCTGGTGGCGGGACAATGGGGAGGAGGCTAGGAAAGGGATGAGCTGGGAGGTGCTGGAAGCAGAAGGTTGGAGCGATCGGGGGTGTGTGTGTCAAAGAAGAAGGCCCTTCCAGGACAGGACTGGAGGCTGAGCATCTCAGTATGAGCGCAGATTCAGACAGGAAGGAATCAGGGTACTCCTGCTATCATGCAGCAGGACAGTCTCAGTCCTTGCTGGTTCTCCTCCACTCACACCCTCTCTAGGAGAGTCCTACATGGGCCAGACAGACCCAGAGGAAGAGCTCACCCCACCTCACATTCTCTGTCCGTTGGCGAAAGCTCCAGAGTGAGAGGCTAGAGAGGAAATGTGGGGCCAGAGCTCAGTTTCCAGCAATGTCTCAAGCTGAAGGAGTCAAGCCTGGAAGACCTCGCTGTGTTACTTTCTGTGAATAAAAGTCAATTGCATTTCAAGCTTCCGGCCTTTCCCTGACTTGCAAGGGGCCGGCACTTTCCTGTCAGCCCTCATGACAGGTAGGTAGCTATAAAAGCACCAAACAGCTGGGCCTAGGAGCCAACTTACACTGAAATTTCCCCACAATGCTCTGCACATAGTATTTTTCCCAGGGCAGTGTAGGAAATAGCAGCTGCCTAACTTGGCCTCTTTTAAAGCGGGGAGGGGCAGTACTGATTATAGATAGATGAAAGTACACACACACACACACACACACACTATAAGGTATTTAAAGAAAATTTATGAAGTCATAATCATGATGATTAAGGAAATAACAGTCTGTCTACCAATCCTTTGATAGTTTTATTGCAATTTATGAAAAAGATTGTGGCAGAACATCAGAGCACTTAATTTAATTATGGCTAGGAGGAGAACCGTTACCAAATAGGGAAGAAGAAAGATGGAAGTCCGAACAACTGCAAGAAGGATGAACTAAAAAAATCTAAAACAGGATCTCACCCCCAACTTATGCTCACTAAGTGAGCATAAGGACCATTCCATGCGGAGGCAAGGCCCAAAGATATGCCAGTGTAGTGGATTCATACCAGCATGTTGCCACATGTGCATGTGCCAAAAGAGGTATAGCTGGGAGTATAGAGAAGGGAGGAGCAGGTCTCTTCTGCATACTCAAGAGTTTGGTGTAATGTTTTTCTTCAAGAGAGATGGCTTAAGTAAAAACACTCCCATCATCAATGAAGAGCCACAAATGATTGACCCCACTTCTTCCCACACAGCCCAACTGCCAAAACAGAGGATAGGATCCTGCTGAAGGATACTTCCAGACTGTTACTATTCTTAGATGGAAGTCAATCATATACCAGAAATTTCAGGTTACACAGTTAAATTTCACCTGGGAGTTCTTGCACAACCAACTCACTCCCACCAAATCAGATGTTTTTGTGATAATAGGAAGCAATGGGAAAATGCATTAGAAAGTGTGGGATAACATTTGGTGCGGCATCATCTAACCCCTCTACAAGCAAATCAGGATGAATGCTCCATAAACAGCCAACATTGTCTTACTTCCCAGAACATTTTGTGCAAACAAAGCACGATGAATGCTCAATGGCCAGACTGACTGGAAGCGACCTAACTCTACAGCCAATATCGGCACCCCACCAGCAGTAAATAGATCCAAGGCAGGGAATACACTTCTCATATGGGAAGACATGAAGCAGAATACAATTTCATTTTGTGCCTAGAGTAAAGCACACACCCCCGGAAACTTTGTGATTGTAATCTGGTGACAGGGCTCTTTGTACAAAGAGAGTTCTTTACACAACCACTAAACAGCTAGTGCCAATAACATATTACAAACTCCCATCTTCTCAAAACACTTTACAGGTACTCTGCTTCAGACCTCCACAACAAAGCACCCAGCAGGGATCTCCACTCTAATCATACAAATGCAGAGTCAAGGACAAAGCTGTCTATCACACAGTGTTCAAAGTCACAGGGGTCCTGCATGAACAAAATGGTTGGCAGTCCCAGTCCTTTGAAATGCTGTCAGAACTTACTCCATAACTGATGCTGTTGAACAAAAGCACTTTGAGCTGTGACTCTGTTCTCGTAACAGTAAAGCAGAGTGAGCAAATCCCCGGGACCCTTTTGTTACTCATCTCAGCTGCTTTCATGATGGAATGGCCAATAGGAGGAGAGCCTAGTGCCAAAGGTTCTGCATAGGGTGGGTTCCAACAGCTCATGTCTTACCCTGGTTATTCTGGTGTGATAAACCAAACAATGGGAAAGTAACAGGCATCCTGAAGCACGTGTGAGTCAGGCAGCCAGAAAAGTGCAAATGGGGAACTGAAGTAAATTTTGGTAGATCTACAGTTTAATGAAGGCTTTCTAAAGGGGCAGGAGGAAAGCCAATGTTGCCCACACATCCCAAGAGGCAGACAACACAAAATGGACTAAGATTTGTAATCTTGATTACACCATATATATATATCTCCTTATATGTTTTATATAGATTATATCCATACACACACACACACACACACACACAAAGTATATTATATATACTAAAAGTATGCAACGTATTTGCAATTGTGATTATACCTTGAACTAAAAGTATGCACCTTTAATTTCTGGATAAGTGTTTCATTAAATTAGATTTGAGCTTTGAATCCCTCGAGACTTGCAGAAGGCACTTCCTCTTGCAGGATGATTTTCCCAGTATGATGAGGTCATCCCCATCAAGGTTAGTAGCCACTGATAGCTTTATCCTCCATGAATTTGTCTGATCCTCTTTTAAAGCCATCCAGGTTGGTGACTGCCAGTGCCTCTTGTTGGAATGAATTCCATAGGTTAGCTATGCAATTAGATCAGGGATGGGCCCAATGCCACCATGCAATAGTCATGTGGCTGGCTTGGCCTCCTTCCCCTGGTAACAGAAAACACTTTTCTACTTTCACTCTTCCATTTTCACATCCGAGTTGCTGAATCTCAGAATGGCTTAAGAAATGGCACCGTCTCTTGTGACATTATATATAAGATCATTAGTTATAGCTGTCTAACTTGCACAAGGAGATCTCCCTTGGGACTTATATGATGATCAAAGACTTGGTGAACAATCTGACAAGTAAAGGCACAAGAGCATTTTAACTGCAGCTTACAAGTCCCCAAAGCTTACTGGCTTCCTCTGCTCATAGTATCTTGTCCAGAAATGGGTGTATAGAAATGCTCTGAACACAGGAGGGAGGGATGTACTGTAGGCTTGTTTACTTTTAGCTGACCTTCTAAAGTCAGAAAGAGAGGTCTTGGATAAGACTTCCAAAAAGCAAGAACTTTCTTCTCATAGGCACTGGTCAAAATACTCTAAGTTCAAGGCATTCACATTCCACACTGCTGGAAAAATGGCAGTGCCTTAGCAAGGATGACCTTATACTTACTGGTGCTCAAAGAAGACTAAAGCAATGACTCGAGGTAAACATCTCTTTTAGTTAGTAACTGAGTGAACTCTAGACAAACTGGATGTTGTTGTGATGCATGTGTACTGCATATGAAACTCAATACGAATGTACCACTGGACAAGTTATTGTATTTATATGTTGTTCTTGTATTTCCATGAAAACCCATAACAATTATTTTGATTGAGGCAAACAAAAAGTAGTCACGGACGCCTTAATGTGAGGGACTTCTCTGGACTTAGTCGCTAAGGAAGCATATTATGAAGTTAAAGTTCTGAAGTTGTCCCACCACCACATTTTTTACAACCCTGCCCCAAAAGGGGATGTTGGCTGCTAGGAGGTAGTTGTCCAATACCTCAGGGTCAGGAAGAGGGTTTTTTTTTTAAGAAGGGGGATGTACCTCCACCTCTTTCAGAGCTGGTGATACAACCTCCTCACATACCCCTGAAGCCACACCAGCCAGCTCTTATCAGCCAAGGAGGGCAAGGGTCAAAATGGCATATAGCCCCCTCAATGTCCTAGAAATTGTCTCCTCTCTTTTACAAGACAGAAGCTACTTGATAGGGTTCATTGTTGTTGATCTATGCACTGTTTGTGGACACAAGAGTATTTTGTCAAAGCCACATGGAAGATATGAAGGAGTCACATAGCTCACAAGAAGTAGTATCTGAAAACATTGCCTACATTATCATTTTGAATGTTTAAGAGGATTGTAAAAAACAAACAAAATTTGGTTTTAGTTGTTCTGAGATCTGGTTGGAGATGAGGAAGGTTGATGAGGAAGGAGATAAGCTGGTGGGGGTTTTGTGACTGGCTAAATCTATTATCGATATACAGCCTCAACAATCATGTAGCTGTAGGACTACTACTGCAAGTATGCTTGCTGTTGTACCCCTATAATACTGTTCAGCCTGTACACTGATAATATGTAGATGGTTATATTCCCTCTTTAGAAGAAAACAAAAATCTGCCTAAAGAAGAGTCATCCCAAAGAGTCACTGCAAGATAAAAGCAAGCAATCGGTTTAGATGTGGAAAGCATTCAGATATCACAGAAGAAGAAGAGTTTGAATTTGATATCCCGCTTTATCACTTCCCGAAGGAGTCTCAAAACGGCTAACATTCTCCTTTCCCTTCCTCCCGCACAACAAACACTCTGTGAGGTGATTGGAGCTGAGAGACTTCAGAGAAGTGTGACTAGCCCAAGGTCACCCAGCAGCTGCATGTGGAGGAGCGGGGACGCAAACCCGGTTCCCCAGATTATGAGTCTACCGCTCTTAACCACTACACCACACTGGCTCCAGACATTAACAACAACATAGTAAAGGTATGCGGAGTGTTCGCTCATTCTTGTTTTCAGGTAAAACATATCTGCAAAACAACAACAACCCTTTTTCAGAAGCATTTTGCATGCTACAACCATCTCTTTCATTAACAGTTTCATCAGCAAAATGGCTCAACAAGTTACTTTTATTTTATATTTGTTCCTTTCAGGTGTCTGAATGATGAATGCAGAAGTAACATTGTGGGTTCACCTGTAAATTTTTTTTCTTTTACAAAATTCTCTAGAACACTGAGGTTCAAAGGGTTGCAGTTGTTTTACACTAAGGTGAGAGCCAATGTGGTGTAGTGATCCAAGTGCTGGAATAAGACTTGGGAGACCAGGGTTCAAATCCCCATCCAGCTTTTGGCCTGTCACTGTCTCCCAGCCTAACCTACCTCACAAGGTTATCGTGACAATAAAATGTGGAAAGCCATGTACACCAACTTGAGTTCCTTAGAGAAATGGTGGTATGTAAATAAGTAAAACTATTTGGATCACCACCACTTCAAACAACCATTTTCAGCCACGCCCAGTAATGACTGAGGTTCCCTTGCATCTATTCACTGGGGTGGGGGCATCCAATGACTATTTCACACACACACACACACACACACACACACACACACACACTCATTACATGATAGTTATATAGCAGCAATCGGATATGTAATGTGCTCTGCTGAGGATAGTTCCAGTCAGGCATTGTTCTACAAGGACCATAGGATACAATTATACTATTGATTTCCATGGTCATTTTCAAACTTAAAATAATACGCAAGTATCCACATGGTAGAGAAAAGCTTGCGTAATGCAATAACGCCCCCCCCCCCACCTCAGAATCATATGCCATAAGGAATTAATTCTGCGAGTCCCCTTCAAAGCATTGTCTTCGGTATGTATTTTCCATATTTAATTTATCATTGCTTTACTAGTTCACTAGGAGAGAAAGAGAGAGCTGCTGCTTTTCAAATTCATTATCCCAGTTGCCTCACAATTTCCCAAATGAAATGATGGTGTGATAGTGTTTCATCATGCTCCCATTTTCTTGGTAATAGTTTTCTCCAAGGAAATGGATGGCTTTTGAATTTATGTTGGTAATGAAGGTACCATTTGCTTACAAACATTTCAGTAAAGCTTTCTTTTAGGAGCAAGACCCTCTCTTTTCATTCATTGAATTAACTTATTTACTTTCAAGGTCACTTAAAAGGGTTGCAGTTCTCTGGACTGTGTGATATGCTGAATGGAACGATTTGATTCATATGCACTGCTACCTCGTTTTTGAAAGGAAGCAAACATTTTATTTTTTGTAATCAGAGTAAGCTGTGTGAGGAATGATTTTTACCTGGCCCACTAGGTTTAACAAAGTGCTGCCATCTCCCTTTCTGTCTCTCAATTTGAAAATGTTTTGTGCCCTTGCCTACGTATTGCATTGTTTGTTTTAATTTTTTAAATACCATTCAGGAGTGGCATTTGTCTTTTTAAAAATTTTTCATAACAGCACTTGAATAGGATAAAGTGCAGCCACCGTCAAGCTTATTAAAATGCTTGTAGACTGTTCTATGCCCCATTGCTAAAATATGTGGCAAATGGGTTTGCACCTTCACCCTCCACCACTGCAAAGGCCTTGTGTGTGTGGATAGGCTGCCAGACATCCTTTGTTACTTACTTTGAGGGAAAGCAGCCTCCCTCTGCTCTTTTGCTCCTTTCTTGGAAAACATAGACAATTCAGGCTTTCTTTTTGTGTGCATTTGACTTGTTATAATCAATAACTTCTTTGTAATCTTTCAAACACTTCTGTATTTCTTTGTAGATGTGAACTTTTTGTAATACACAAAGAGCATTTATTTATATTGTGTTTATATTACACATGTGTGGGTGTATAATATATCTAATATAAATACATATTAGATATATTAGATATAATATAAATAAAATATAAATAATGACTCAAATGGCCACACTGGCAACAACAATGGAATCTGAGCCAAGCAAACATGTTCAAACATGAGCTGTGGTTGGAATTCTGCTACAACAGCAGCATCCAAGCCAGATCAGTTTGGAGCAGTTTCACGCAAAGCCATTCTTGGAAGGCCATAATTTTAAGACCTGGATTAGCTTTTTTCACATCCCTCCCTTCTTCCCTTCCGTTTTTCCTCTTGCCATGTCTTTTAGGTTGGACAACCAGGGTCAGGGACCATGTTGTTTTTTTAATTGATCTGTAAACTCCTCTTGTAGCATTTGTGGCAGAACAGCAGGGTATTTATTTTGCTTCACCACCCTTCATTCCACAGCCATGTACAAATGCTTTAAAGAAATAAAGAAACAGAATTAAGGGGGAAGTAAATAAAGAAGGGACACTGGTGGCACTGTGGGTTAAACCACAGAGCCTAGGGCTTGCCGATCAGAAGGTCGGCGGTTCGAATCCCCGCGACGGGGTGAGCTCCCATTGCTCGGTCCCTGCTCCTGCCAAGCTAGCAGTTTGAAAGCACGTCAAAGTTCAAGTAAAGCGAGGTGAGCGCCACAACCCCAGAGTTGGCCACGACTGGACCTAATGGTCAGGGGTCCCTTTACCTTTAAATAAAGAAGAAAGAGGGGGGGGGGAGGATAATTGCATTGCATCACATTGTCCTAGTGCCAATGATACTATATGGGGTGGCACTGGAGAAAAGTGAAGTTGGCTTTAACTGCCTTCCCTCTCCATTCTCAGATGGTTATGGTTCCCTTTATTCTTCAAGCTGACCTTTCTCGTAGGGCAGCTTCTCAGTCAAGGTGTCTGAATGTTGTACACACTCTTCCACAGCCTTTTCAGCTGGGTTTCTTGTCCATCTTTGACCTGCTCGCTCCACGGAGGCTGCAGCACTGACACTTCAAACAGTAGATTCTTAGAAATACTGTGGTGAAAGTTCTATTCAGCAAGGCTGCTCTTCGCTGGGAAGGGAGAATGCTGAATTCCCCTGTAGTTGTCTCTCCCTGTGCCCTTTTCACTATGAAAGAGTCCACCTCCTCTATCAAAAGGGGCCAGTTGTTTAAGGTAGCGTTGCCTTCAAAAAACTTCTACCTGAGCTCTGAAGTCTTCTCTGTTGCCGCCTGTCTTTGCCCCTAAAAAAAACTTCTCTTCTTTTAAAATAAAATAAAAACCCTAAACTCGGAAGAGTGACGACCGAATATAGATTCCCACAGGCGTTTGCTAGACTGATATATCAGAGTGATTTGTGTCCTGATTTGAGCAAAGCTGTCACTTTCTGTATGTAATAAAAAATGTGAGTTGTCAGGAATCTATTTGGAAGTTTTGACTCAAGTTACAGACTTTTAAAAAGAAAGTCCTCTGCTGCAGATGAAGGGAAAATACTCTGGCCTTGTTATTGCTGAGGTGGTAAATCTTGTCTCTTAGGCTGTGCCATTTCAAACTTCGGGCGACTACCATGACGGACTGCTCCTCCATTAAAAGTAATAATGTGCTAATTGTTATTACTGCAGTTACCACTACCATTTTAACCTGGCTGTGAGTCCTGGAAGACCTGCTTGCTGCCTTGCAGGCTTTTCCCGCCTGGTCTGAGAGAATTAGACCCTGGATGACTCCGGCTACAAAAGCTGAGGCTGCTGAACTGAATCTTGGGTTGGGGTTTTGTGGGGTATGTGTGTGTGCCTGTTGCTGTTATTTTTGTGTGTATCCTTATTTTGTATTTTATTATTTAGAGGTATGTGGAAGTTGCTCAATTTGGTTGCATACTTTTTGTTGTTTTGTTTATTGTTTATGACTTTGGCACTGCCCTTCTTTGGGACTGGGATGTAGACTGATCTTCTCCAATCCTCTGGCCATGCTGAGTTTTCCAAACTTGCTGGCATATTGAGTGTAGCACCTTAACAGCACCATCTTTTAAAATTTTAAATAGTTCAGCTGGAATATAGTCACTTCCACTGGAATATAGACACTTCCACTTCTTCTGTGTATTCTTTCCACCTCTTCTTGATGTCTTCTGCTTCTGTTAGGTCCTTACCACTTTTGTCCTTTATTATGGTAATCTTTGTACGAAATGTTCCTTTCATAGCTCCAATTTTCTTGAACAGATCTCTGGTTTTTCCCATTCTACTGTTTTCCTCTATTTCTTTGCATTGCTTGTTTAAGAAAGCCCTCTTGTCTTCTTGCTATTTTTTGGAAATCTGCATTCAATTTCCTGTATCTTTCACTATCTCCCTCACATTTTGCTTGCCTTCTCTCTCCCGCTATTTGTAAGGCCTCGTTGGACAGCCACTTTGCTTTCTTGCATTTCCTTTTCATTGGGATAGTTTTCGTTGCTGCCTTCTGTATAATGTTTCAATCCTCCATCCATAGTTCTTCAGGCACTCTGTCCTCCAAATCTAAATCCTTAAACCTGTTCCTCACTTCCACTGTATATTCATAAGAGATTTGATTTAGATTGCATCTTACTGGCCCAGTGTTTTTTCCTACTTTCTTCAGTTTAAGCTTGAAGTTTGCTATAAGAAGCTGGTGATCTGAGCCACAATCACCTCCAGGTCTTGTTTTTTCTGACTGTATAGAGCTTCTCCGTCTTTGGCTGCAGAGAATATAATCAATCTGATTTTGATGCTGCCCATCTGGTGATGTCCATGTGTAGAGTCGTCTCTTGTGTTGTTGGAAAAGAGTGTTTGTGATGACCAGCTTGTTCTCTTGACAGAACTCTATTAGCCTTTGCCCTGCTTCGTTTTGAACTCCAAGGCCAAACTTGCCAGTTGTTCCTTTTATCTCTTGACTCCCTACTAGTACTACATAACTAGGGAGATGGGTGGCGCTGTGGTCTAAACCACAGAGCCTAGGGCTTGCTGATCAGAAGGTCGGCAGTTTGAATCCCTGTAACGGAGTGAGCTCCCATTGCTTGGTCCCTGCTCCTGCAGTTCGAAAGCATGTCAAAGTGCAAAGTGCAAGTAGATAAATAGGTACCGCTCCAGTGGGAAGGTAAATGGTGTTTCCGTGTGCTGCTCTGGCTCACCAGAAGAAGCTTAGTCATGCTGGCCACATGATCCAGAAGTTGTCTGTGGACAAACACCTGCTCCCTCGGCCAGTAAAGCGAGATGAGCGCCACAACCCCAGAGTCGTACACGACTGGACTTATCGTTTAGGGGTCCCTTTACCTTTACCTTACTACATAATTACAATTATTGGGGATTATTGGGCTGTCTTTGCTTTTGTTTTCTGTTTTTTTATATTGTGATTTTAAAATGTGAATTGCCCTGAGATCTATGGGTATAGGGTGGTATATAAATTTAATCAATAATAATAAAATAAATATGTACTTTTAAGATATGTTTTAAACTGCCTTGAGCATGGTTTTAACTTTGGGAAGGCAGCATATCAATAAAATGCTTGCTTGCTTGATTATCCAAGAAAAGGTGCACCTATTTTCCAGGGACTATCTGTCTCAAAAGGCACATGGTATTAGTTCAAGATGAGCATCTCAATGCAGAAGCATCTGTACATTTAGATTCACACTGGGGCCTGCAATGGCTATATGCTCAGAAGCCTGCTTCACTGCACAAATCTCTTTTGCCAGAGACTTGGGCAAAACCCAGAGGCAATTCAAATAACCACTGAATGCATGGCTAACTATTCATTTTCTGCCCAAATTGACAGCGCTTCCAAGTGTTCCTATTTTCCAGGGACAATCCCAGATTTACAGAAGCCGTCCTGGTTTCTGATTTGATCCCGGAATGTCCCACTTTTCTTTAGGACGTCCTTAATTTCATCAGCAAAATGGAGGGCATGGGAGAATATCCCTATTTTCACTGGAGAAATATTGCAGGGCATGGAGTTATGCGACCCCCAAGCCAAAGAGATAAGTAACTATACAACCTTTAGAAGACATCTGAAGGCAGCCCTGGGAAGGGAGGTTTTTTAATGTTTACTGTTTTATTATGTTTTTCATATGTTGGAAGCCACCCAGAGTGGCTGGGGCAACCCAGTTAGATGGGCAGGCTATAAATAATCAAATTATTATTGTTATTGAATAGGATGTCCCTGGTTTCATGGGAGGAATGTTGGAGGGTGTGGGTCAGGCTGCCCTTTTTGAAACTTGCCCAATATCACCTAGTTAGCACCATGGCAAAGCAGGATTAGTGAACAGAGGTCTTTTTGGTCTAAGCCAAACAATTTGTACTATACTGTACTGCAGTGGCTCTCAGCCTTAATAGACTTTTCAATTTTTCTACAGGAAATGGAAAACATCCACTGTACCGCTTTCTGGAAAAGCAGAAGAGAAAAAAAAAACGTTTCAAGGAGTATGGAATGTTGAGCACAAATAAATGCATTGCTTATAGGTTGGCAGTGTGTTTGTCACATTTCCCAGCAAACCAAGATTGTTAAGGTACTCTCAGCAAATCAGTATTCCAATACGGTCAGCTTTGATTTACTAGCAAAACAAAGCAATATGCCAAGGCGCCAGCCCTACCGGATAAATCACAGCAATATTTGTCCACAATAAGCAGAACAGTTCCTGTTGCAGCACAAAGAACGGTTTAACCATGAGATATTTTATGAGGCTGTCAGGCAAACAAACTGGTACATGGAATCTGTTAGATATTTATATCTTCAGTTGTTGACAATGTGTCTGTCTTAGTTACCCCTATCTTCTGTGGCTGTGCCTATGATAAATAGCAGATTAGTAGATGTGTGAGAATGTTTTAGGCTCCATTTATATGCTATAGACATGACAGATCAGCAGTTTATTCCATGTTTCTATTTTGGCTAGAGAACTGGAATTAAGGAGGGGAGACAACTGGGCAAACAATTCCACAAGGAGTCAAAACTAAGTAAGATGAAGAGAGTTTAATTCCTCTGACCATGAAATACACAAAGCTGGATCTCATGCAGCATTTGATTCCCATTATATGAAATTGAATGCAAATTGCACTCTGCTTTTGTTTTATTCAGCTGTAATGAAACAATAATACCGTATTTACTAGAGTCTAATGTGCCATCGAATCTAATGTACACCTCCATTTTTTAAACCTTGAAACCAAAAAAGTATTTGCTGGTGAATGTAAATGTGCCATTGAATCTAATGTGTACCTTAATTTTCGCATTGTAATTTGGCCAAAAAAGGTGAGCATTGTTTTGTTTAGTTGTTTAGTCGTTTAGTCATGTCCGACTCTTTGTGACCCTATGGACCAGAGAACGCCAGGCACTCCTGTCTTCCACTGCCTCCTGTTGTTTGGTCAATCTCATGCTGGTAGCTTCACGAAAACTATCCAACCATCTCGTCCTCTGTCATCCCCTTCTTCTTGTACCCTCAATCTTTCCCAACATCAAGGTCTTTTCCAGGGAGTCTTCTCTTCTCATGAGGTGGCCAAAGTATTGGAGCCTCAGCTTAAAGTCAAGTAAATACAGTATTAATTAAAAATAGATTAGTAAAAATAAAATATTTGAAATACTAGCAGTATTTCATACCCAATGTTCCTCAGGAATTCTTTAAAAAAAAAACTAAAAACAATGCCATTTTAAAAGCTTCAGTCTGCCAGTCTTGATTCAAAATGGCATCCAATTGTATAAAACATAGATGAAAATCTGTTTTGATATTAGGAACTATAATGAAAAAATTGGTTCAGTATCCTGAGAGGTGTCCAAATGCATAGGGAACAGACAATTTTTCAAAATATATAGCAGTTTCCATCTTTTTATGATTGGGCATGTCCCCCAGTTAAAGGTTCTTTACCAGGTAAGTTTTCATTTCTTTATCCCTCCAGAATTTCAGGCAAATTGTCTCACATTGATTCATAGAAAATTCAGGTCTGTACTGGTTATCTTTTTTCAGCTAGCTATCTTTCCAACTTTATAATTTTCCTCTAAAATAAATGTTTTTATCACCTGTCACAAATATCTATCCCTACAGTGTTATGCCTCAGCTAGTGGTGAGGTTATACATTCATTCCAGAAAAATAACATATTTTAAAAAAAGAAGCTGTACTCACAGATTATGGAGAACTTGAAAACTGCAAGGTACACGCAAGCCAAGGGCCCCCAGGGGTCTACATACCACCTACGATGTACATTTACAAATGGTAGGGCCTCTATTCTTTAGCATGGCAACTACATTATCCCAATGCCAACTGTGGCCAGTAAAACTGCAGCTACATAACATAAGCATCATCCTGGATCTTCAGCAAAATTGATGTTCAATCTCATAACCTAAGACTGGATAGGTGTAAATGGATGCCCATTCCCTATAATTCACAAGCACATCCTAGATACAAGTGTGAGGTGTAATCTCACTTGTGTCTATTAATGATTAGGTGTGTTATTTTTAGATGAACCTATCTAGTCTTCTTCGGATCTGAAGATTTTGCTTTATCCCAACTAGACTCTCCTGGAAAACCCTCCAAGTGTCCCTATCTTCCAGGGACAGTCCCAGATTTACAGAAGCCATCTGGGTTTCTGATTTGATCTCAGAATGTCCCACTTTTCCTTAGGATGTCCCTTGCGAGAAGCCAAGTTACAGGGAACCAGGCAGAGGGCCTTCTCGGTAGTGGCGCCCTCCCTGTGGAACGCCCTCCCACCAGATGTCAAAGAGAACAACAACTGCCAGACTTTTAGAAGACATCTGAAGGCAGCCCTGTTTAGGGAAGCTTTTAATGTTTGATGCATTACTGTATTTTAATATTGTGTTGGAAGCTGCCCAGAGTGGAGTCAGATGGGCGAGGTATAATAATAATAATAATAATAATAATAATAATAATAATAATAATAATTTTCATCAGAGAAATGTTGAAGGATATGAAAGGCCAGGGATTGAACCTCGGACTTTTGCATGCCAAATATGTGTTCAACCATTTAGCTGCAGCCCTTCTCCTATACACAACACTTTGTGCAACACTTTACCACCTTGCCTATAACCAATAACTTGAGAATTATTGGGTAGTTTAAAAAATTGTTTAAAACAGTTGATGTTCTCGCAATACTAATGCAATGCCAATGCCTGATATGGAACAAGCACTTTAAAGATAACTATTAACAGCCCCCCGTTTGATTAATGGGATTTCCTCTGTTTGGGCCTTTATCTGCAGCCGTTTCTGCCTTTTCTTTCTCATATCTATTGAAGATTAAATCATGTCTCTTGGGTGCCATACTGGCTCGCATTGATTGTGACATATTATATCCTATCGTTTGTTCTTTATAGTAGGCCTGAATGACAAATGCATCCTTGGCCCCACACATATTGGCTTGCTCTGCGGAAGATGGACTATTCCGTGAGATGCTGGGGGGATGGTTCGCTGTTAGTCCCTTTAAAATTCAGAAAACAACAGCACAATAGTGAGTAAGAAGCACATTGTGCTTCCATTTGTAACCATGAAGATTGTCGGTCATAAACTTGAGCAATTGCTCTGAGGCGAGTCAAAGAACAGAGTCGTAAAGTTATCAAATGCATTCCTTAAATGAGGGGAAATGAGCGAATGCAAAAAGTTGCTGGGATCCGTTTGCAGGACTTCTGTTTTTAAATTGTGTTCAGCTGCAAAAGAAATGTTTCATATGGGCATAATTTTCAGCATAGGAGCACCACGGTTCATTGCACAGCTCAATAATATTCCCACACGGCGTTAAGGCATAGAACGAAGTTCAGCTGCGGCAAGGATAAGAAAATTGTGGCCCTCCAGATATTGCTGTACTAATTCCTCCTATCAGTCCCAGCAGCATGGTCAGGGGTCAGGAATGATGGAGTTTGCTCCTCCAGATGCTCAGTTCATTCAACATTCATCCAGATTTGCTTGCACAAAGCTTATGCAATGGTTTGACCAGGTCCAGTCTTTACTGAGTATGCATTCTGATTTGTGTATGAGGTGGTTATATGGCAATGAGCATTCATCCTGATGTGCTTGCAGAGTACTTGCACTTCTTCCCATTCATCATTTGTTCATCCGTGTGAAGAAGTCACCTTACCTCTTTTTTCTTTTCTTTTAAACTTCCCCCTCCCAATAAGCCATGTGCAGGTCAGCAGCAGAGGCTTCTGAGGCAGGAATGCCTCTCTTTAGACAAAGCTCTTCACACTGGTAGAGAGACACCTCTGCTCCTTCCCAACCCCTTCTGTTATGTACTGAGTTGAATAGGATCCAAAATGCAGCAGTCTGGTCTTAGAACAATAGGATTCAGAATGCAGCAGTCTCATTGGTCCACAGGAGCCAACCAATCCAGCTCCAGGTGGAAGTGAATCTGCAACCTGATTGGCCTACAGGTGAATCCCGGAATTAGCCAATCACATGCGGCCCATTGTGTAAATAATGTATATAAAGCAGACATTCTGGGGGAACTTCTATTCCTCCTCACCACTATGAGCTGAGCAAAGAGCATGAAATCCACTCTCGACTCCGATTATATTGTTGGGATACTGCCAGGGAGATAAAGTCCATCTGAGCCCCCAAGCCGGCTGCCGGACGATCCATCAACCTCCCGTAGATACAGTATCAGCAATTAGTGACACGAAGCCTAAGAAATAGCTTGCCACATTCTTGGGCTGGTGCACATTCTGTCAGCAGAATTCACACAGCAAAAGTTGCACTCAGGAGGGTATCATTTAGAATGTTTATTCAGCGTTGGTCAGAACAAAGAACAAACATGACTGCCTGCTAGCGTGTTCTGGAGCAGAGAGAGAGAAAACGAAAGCAATAGCAAACATAAACATCCTGAGAACAGGAAATGCGCAGACTCTGTGACTCACAAGCCTGCTCCCTTTTAAGGTGGAACGGAAATATCCTAACATATATTTCACCTTCCATATGGTTAATCTACAGTTTATGATCAGATGGCCTGGTGCAATTCAGCATTAATGCCCCAGCAGAACAAGAAGCAACAATAGGGAACAGAGGCACTGAGTTCTGCACAACATGGGGGAGCGGGCTCATCATGTGCACGTGATGTCTCATGTGTGACGTCACATGCATTGGGAGGAGACTGCAAGAAGAGGCTCTCCACCACCACAGGGAGCCCATCTCATAATTGGGGGGTTCAGACTGTCCCCACATACTTTGCAGGGAGGGGCTAAGCTGTCCTCAGACCCATAGAGTTGGCACCTATGATAGGGAAGATCCTACAAACAGGAAACTATTATTCAATGTTTCAGGGGATTTTTCCTGAAAAGGACTTAATTGTTAGTAAACACAACTGATGGATCTCAGCCATGGAAAAGGGGATTGCTGGACAAGATAGCACTTTGTTAAGTGCCATGTGAAATTTCCATTCCAACTCTGCTTTATCTAATGGGAAAGCAAAGCCTCAGCGACAGTAAAGGCAGCCGTTGTGGGAGCAAGGAAAGTTATGCTTTTTTTTTTCAGATCGAAGGACAACTCAATTTTAACCATCATTTCTTACTTCCATACAGATAGTTTAAGTCTATATAATGCCAAACTTGGTGTCCATTAAATTAGAGTGTATAATGCGTAGTGAAATAAATCTAGAGATTCAAGAAGGCATGTCTTTTGAGCCACATAAACCTCAACTGGAGCAACATGACATAGACAAATAGGCTGCCTAATAGAATGTTTACTGTTTGATTGGAGGTGAAGTACGATAAAGTGAGCAGAGGAAAGGACTCCATAAGCTTTATCTCCATAACAACTGAGAGGAGAACAATTATTAAAGAGCACAAAGAAACACCTTCACAAAGCAGGCTTTAACCTTCAAGCAAAGAGGAGTGACATAACAAAATGCTGATAATGTCTAAATAAAAGAATGTAGGAAGCTAAGCAAAGGGCGGTGGGGGGTATTCCTAGACATCTATGCCTCTTTCCTGAGATGCTGCCAGCACAGAAATTGTTGCTGTTGTTGTTAATTTTATCACCCACCCTCCACCAGGAGACCCCAGAGCAGGTTGCAACAATTTAAAATCCAGTATTACAATCAATTAAAACAAATTACAGCCACAGGAATTGTGCGGGACCTGGAGAGAGATGCTTGTGTTCATACCACCCATGGCATTGTACAATGTAACAATTTTTTGATGCAGTGTTGTCTTGGAAATAGTAGATATTCCAGAGTTTTCTGATTTCTGTTTTCCTAGTTTCTCAGTTTAATATGACTACTGACCCGAAAAATTTGCACTCATAGGTTCAATACAACATAATGGCTTGTGAGCTGTGCTTGCTAAACTATAGATTTTTATTGTTGTTGTTTTAGATGGTACACCCTTTGAGGTAAAATTTCTTCCTTTAATTTGTGTGCAGAGCTATGTACACTGATAGTGCTCTACAAATAAATGTTAACAATGAGAAAAATGAGGGGGGAAATTGCCCTAGATTCCCTTTCATGGGCTCTACGAGGAACACACCCTCCATTTTCCAATAAAATGGCTCCCATCAAGTTTTCCATTTTCACACACACACACCCCACACACTGCAAGTTTTGAAGGAGAGAGGAAATGGTAGGCTGTATGCTCAGCTACAGAAATGACTTCAAATGCTAACACTTATTTCTGGGATAGATCACAGGCAGAATGTACAACTCCCAGATTCAGTCTCTTGGTCAGAGGTCTTAGCATGATGAAGAGATGGTTGAATGAACAAATGTGTGTGTAGACTGTGAGCAGGTACACACACACACTGGGTCAATTACATCTGCAAGAGAAAAACTAACATTCACACAACTAACTGCTCCGTCCCCAACCAGTGGCAGGCACTTAGATTAAAGGCTGCAGTGAGAGATCCTTGATAAGCATTTTGATAACAAGATACTGTAAGAGTATTCCTCAGCTTGTGCAGAATATTTTTCATACACCGGTAACCACATCTCACACCCACGCTTCTGGGTTTTCATTTAGAACTGAGTGTGAAGCTGTCAGGAAGCACTGAGTTTTAGCACTGCCATTTTTGGACATGAACCACTGGAAGGAATTATAGGAATTGGTCAGCGTCAGGGAGCCAGCCAGCAATAAATCACATGGAGTAGGTGAAGTTAACTCTTTATAAGAAGAAACAAGGCCTGCTCAGGGGAGACAGGCCTAATGAGCACAAGCAACTCTTCTCGGTGGGTCTTGAGGCAACTGCAGAGGCTGAAGGTCCCTACCTTCCCACAGCTGCCTAAATCTTCTCCTCCCCCCAGCCCTTCCCAAGCAACTTGAGACTCCGTCAACCAGTCTGTTTCTGCTCCTCCCTCTTCATACCTCTTCTGGGAGGTATACCTTCATACCTGGGAGACCAGTGGGTAGCTTGTCAAAGCAGAAGGGAGAGACACCCATGCCTTTTCACTAGCCTGACCCATGTCTGCCTCTTCTCTTGCTTCAGCTTCTGATTCTGGACCTCACTCTATCACAGATTCTCCCTGCTCACTAAACCCAGTTTCCTCTTCTGCTTCCAAAACCTCCTCCCACCACCATTCCCCTGGCTCTGAGCCTTCTTCCCTTAGGGGTTCCCCAGCTGGTGCCTTCACCCATTCCTCTGTGTCCAGCCAGTCTATGACAGTCAGGTGCACAAGGGATTTAAAGCAAGGGTGGGTAATCTGTTGCTGGACTCTAAACCCTATCATCCATGGCTATTAGCCATGCTGGGTGCAGCTGAGGGTCGTTGTGGTTGTCCCAACAGCTTCAGGAGAGCCAAAGGTTCCCATGATTCAGAAATTAACCACAGCTGGTAGTTGTATGGGGAAAACAGATAGAGTCCTATTGAATCCCCGATTTTTAAAAATAATACTCCCCCCCCGCCAAAGCTGCAGGATATAAAATGCCCCAGCAGGAGCAATTATTTACTTCTTCAGCGCTGAGTGACAAAACACAGTAAGCACTAAAAAAACCTCCCTTTGTTTTTTTAAAAAAGCCATTTTAATGTATGTGACTTTTGTGCTACACGAACCATTCAAAATGTTGTTGTCGTTGTTTTTGCCTCACCTTCCATTACTTAGCCTTAATGGTGTGTTTTCTTTGTGATGAGAAGCTACAGCATTTCAAAGGCCCGCATAGCTGCTGAAAGAAAACCTTGCAGGCATCCACGGTTAATGGTATTATGTGATGCCATGACTGCTATTGGTCAATAAATGTGTTTCCATATAGAGCTCCAGCACACAGTGAAATCTAATCCCCTCTCGCTCCAAAAATCTTGTGTATATGGTATTCTGTATCTTGTTCTCTCTTGGGAATTTCTAATATTCCAGTTAGTGTAGTATTGACCTACAACTAATGAGGTATGTTGCGGAAATAAATGGGGATGCTGTCGATAAGGTACAAGCTCTTGGTTGTAAAACTGTATTAGGAAAGTCTGTTTAGACTCCGCAAGTAACGCAATAACCTAGTGTTAATTTTCACTAAGCCTCACCAAGCAAAAAGACAATCACCATATTACAAAACGATGCGATACTTGCCTAAGCACAGGGAAGCCTAACATTTAAAAACTAATTAGATTCTCTGATCCAGCAAACGTTTACAGGATTGTGCAATTGATACTTTTAAAAATGCAAGATTAAGTTCACATTACAATCCAATGGTTCCGTTTGCACGGAACGCTAAGACAAACTATGGGTTAGCATGAATGAGCAAGCATGCTCACGTACATTTGGTAGCTGCAATACTTTATTCTATGTATGTTTTAATGTCCTTGAGAACATTTATTCGCCTTTTAGTGCAAACCTCTCCTAATAGACACATGCTTGTATGCAATTTTGCCTTATGGATACATTTTTGCAACACAGTTTTCATTGATATAATGCATTTTGATCAGTTATTTTTGCAAATAAATGCATTTTTATATACACTTTACCCTAGCATATACATTTTTGTACACATTACTTAGCCAGAGGTGGGCATTGCAAAATTCGGTAACAATTAAATTTAGATGGTTGCGCTTTGGTTCTCTCTCTCTCTCTCTTTCTGAAAGTGTGAATTAGGTATGTTTGCCTTTAAATGTGAATGGAATTGAATTTCTTCCCTATCCTTATATATAGTTAGTTACAAGCTCTCTTTTTTTCTGGCAGTCTTTTTCCTCTGGCTGACAAATTAATCATTAGTAAAGTGTCGCAGCAGAAGACAAAGATATAGTCAGGTAAAATCTCCCCACCCCAACCACCATTAGGTACATCTTTGCAGCGGAAGAGCATATGCCCATGCTGCCCAGGACAGGTGCGCTCCCAAAGGGGGGTGAGGGTGCCCTCCCAGGCGCGGGATAGCTGCTTGGGTGCCCGGAACAGCGTGTGGGCCCTGCAGCTGGGGGCAGAGCGAGCCACCCATGGGGGCGCAGCAAGCTGCCCATGGCGGACATTCGGCGCACCACCGGCCCACAACTCCCAAGCTGTCAAAGCAAAGGGGGGACGGAGGGAATGCCGCTGTCAAAGTGGGCAGCTCCCCCCCTTACTCCGACAGCTCGGGGTAGGCTTGGGAGGCATAGGAGGGTGGCGTGCCAAATGTCACCCCCCTCAGTGAGGGCACCTGGGGCGTACCCCCCCACCGCCCCCTTCCTACGCCCCTGCATCTTGGGGAGCTAAGAGTATTATTAGTCAGCTTTTCTGCTGACAGTGAATGGTCATTGGGAACATTTCCTTTTCATGATGAAAAGAGAACAATTTCAATTTAAAGTGGGTGCTGTGTACTACAAGAAAGCCTAATGATACCAAGGGGCAAGATTAATACTATACCATGCCCTCCCATAGGTTGTTAATTTGATTTAAAAAGCAACAGAAACACTGGATTCTTTTTTAAGGGGAATAAAAGATCTCCAGAAATGTTTTGTCTGGCCTTAACTGTTCAGCGGTTGTGATTTCTGCTGATGAATAATAATCGAGAAATGGAACGCCGTTTGCATAAAGGAAGGAACCTGTAAGCAGTTCATGATATATCACATTCTTAATAAATTCTCTCTTTTTCATGAAAGGATCCCAGGTAGCAGCACTGTGCATTTTTCCTGGCTTGATATTTTTAATTAAAAGGACACTGTGATTTGGTTGTGAAAATTTGGTCTCTAGTGATGGCTAGGATTAAAAACATTAAATACATTATGTCCACCTTACTAGTTATTCCCAACTCTAATTTCACCAGGCTGCTACACACAACTCAAAGTGTGCTAATAGGCCCTGTATGTACAAGACCCTCTTAATGCACAATTGTATAGATAAACACCATGCAGGTGATTGTGGATATTATATACTGCAATTACTATGATCAAAAATTCCAGAAATAGGTGCCACAATAATCATGCGTGGTTTTTGCATGGAACCACCAGTATCCTTAGATGGGATGCATGCCACTATCTGTCTCAAAAGGCACATGGTATTAGTTCAAGATTAGCATCTCAGTTCAGAAGCACTCCTGTGTGAGTGCCTGGAGGCGGTTGGAGGATGGATGGCGGCTAACATTGAGGCTGAATCCTGACAGAAGTACTGTTTTGGGGGGACAGGGGGTGGGCGGGGGTGGGGGATTCCCTGGTCCTGAATGGGGTAACTGTGCCCCTGAAGGAGCAGGTGCATAGCCTGGGAGCCATTTTGGACTCACAGCTGTCCATGGAGGCGCAGGTTAATTCTGTTTCCAGGGCAGCTGTCTACCAGCTCCATCTGGTACGCAGGCTAAGACCCTACCTGCCCGCGGACTGTCTCACCAGAGTGGTGCATGCTCTGGTTATCTCCCGCTTGGACTACTGCAACGCGGTCTACGTGGGGCTACCTTTGAAGGTGACCCGGAAACTACAATTAATCCAAAATGCGGCAGCTAGACTGGTGACTGGCAGTGGCCGCCAGGACCACATAACACCGGTTCTGAGAGATCTGCATTGTTTCCGAGCACAATTCAAAGTGTCGGTGCTGACCTTTAAAGCCCTAAACAGCCTCAGTCCAGTATACCTGAAGGAGCGTCTCCATCCCCATCGTTCAGCCCAGACACTGAGATCCAGCGCCGAGGGCCTTCTGGCGGTTCCCTCATTGCGAGAAGTGAGGTTACAGGGAACCAGATAGAAGGCCTTCTCGGTAGTGGCACCCACCCTGTGGAACACCCTCCCTTCAGATGTGAAGGAAATAAGCAGCTATCCTATCTTTAAAAGACATCTGAAGGCAGCCCTGTTCAGGGAAGTTTTTAATATTTAACGCTGTACTGTTTTTAACACTTGATTGGGAGCCACCCAGAGTGGCTGGGGAAACTCAGCCAGATGGGCGGGGTATAAATAATAAATTATTATTGTTATTGTTATTATTCAGATGCACACCGGGTTCTGCAATGGCTTTGTGCTCAGAAGCTTGCTTCACTGCATAAATCTCTCTTGCCAGAGTCTTGGGCAAGAAAGTGAAACCCATGGGCAATTCAAATAGCTGCAGAATGACCGTTCCCCACTTAAAACGGGGGGCGCCCTTTGCGTGGATGCACGCAGCCCCTAGATCTGGAGCGGCTCCAACAGCATAGGCTTGGTTTGCCTTCCCTCAGGTGGGATACCTGGAGGTCTCCGCCTACCTCAGTCAGTTGTCCAATCCCACCTGGGGGAAGCGTTGCCAAAGAGACTAGGCCAGGTAGGGGAGGGATTACCTGCTAGCCATTCCTTTTCTGCCCAGATTGACAGCCACTCCAAGTGTCCTTCTTTTCCAGGGACAGTACCGGATTTACAGAAGCTGTGCTGGTTTCTGATTTAATCCCGGAGTATCCCGCTTTTCCTTAGGATGTTCCTATTTTCATCAGAGAAATGTTGGAGGGTATGGATTCTTGCTTGAAAACTTCCTAGTCAACTAGTCCGAACATTGCTTTTATCAATCAATGTACTGGACGATGTGATCAAGGTTATATATTATTGAGCTCCCAGCACAACAAGCTTCAGTTCATTCCTTCTAGTTCTCTACTGAGTTATTTTTCCCTACTGGGTTAAACAAGCCTATTCACTGGGGTTGCTCTAACAGGATAGAAAATATGCATTCTACCAACCAAGTGGCCAATAATTACATGAAGTTTCTTCAGTCATGATAATACTAAAAACCAGAGAAAGCTCAACCTTTTTCTCTCTCGCCTAGATTTTGCCCACATTCTACACACAACTCAGTAATTTAAAAAATGTAGTCCTTTTCTGTGTTCATTTGCTTTTCTTCTTCTTTTTGTATTAGCCTGATGCCTATCTGCAAAGAGGTTGATCTTCTTCTTCTTCTTCTTCTTCTTCTTCTTCTTCTTCTTCTTCTTCTTCTTCTTCTTCTCCTCCTCCTCCTTCTCCTCCTCCTCCTCCTCCTCCTCCTCATGTTAATATTCCCTTGCACTGAATTGCTTCCAATCTTACCTTCATTCCTTACAGACAAATACACTATTGCTATAAGTACATATGAAGTGGTATGTTTCAAAGAAGACAAAGAAAATACATTTCAACACTACATTCTTGATTCTTTGAAAGTAATAAGCTGGGAATTTGTTTCACACATATGACAATGGTTTCAGGGTAGTTAAGCGGCGCCCTTATACATGCTAGTGGGACAACGGAATCTATTGAATCCAGGTTTCAGCTCCAAATTTGCTGCTTTATGACTGAGTCTTCAATAATTTCACTTAACTTCATGAAACTTGTTATAGCTAGAGGAGACTGGTATTTTAATACCATCTGTGATGGCCTGGGATTCCGAGTCTGAGAGCGATCCGGAGGAACCCCAGCCGGCACAGGACTCCCCGCCTCCAGGGCCGGCTGAACTGGGGCAAGGCCTAGTTGCTGAGGAAACTCAAGAGCAGGCACCAGGTGAAATCATTCAGGCCCCAGAGGTGCTGGAAGACTCAGTGGCTACAGGTGAGCCTCCTCCAGGACCCAGTAACCCTTCGGCCTCTCCTGATCTGCAGAGGCTTAGGGCAGAGAGGCGAAGGGAACTGGTGTCTCCCAGGAGGAGTGCTCGCCTTAAGGCCAAGAGAGGCGGGGCTTCTGGGGGCCGGGACCGCCCCTGGCCTTAGAAGAAGATAAAGGTCAGGCAGCCCGGTCTCAGGTTGCGGGAGCAACGTCGTTGTGAAGTATCTGCTTTACCCAGTCCTTGTTTGGCACTCCCAGTGTGCCTATTCCTCGCCTGGATTCCTGCTTCTGCCTTACCAGTGTTCCTGCTTCCCCGCCTGGATTCCTGCTTCTGCCTTACCAGTGTTCCTGCTTCCCCGCCTGGATTCCTGCTTCTGCCTTACCAGTGTTCCTGCTTCCCCACCTGGACTCCTGCTTCTGCCCTACCTCCGTTCCTGCTGACCTGCCCGGCTCCCTGTTGATCTTGGCCTACGGTAATAATACCTCATCCCCCCTGGGACCAGCACAGTTTGCTCCCGCCACACCCGCACTCCCTCTTTGTTGGGGTGCGTTCGGGAAGATTCAGAGGCCATGGCTGACCAAGCGGCTACATTGTTGGCAATAGCCCAGGAGAACCAGGCCTTGACGCACACCGTGCAGCAGCTCAGTAACGTGGTTGCGGCACTACAGCAGCGTTTGGACGCCCTACCGGCTCCTGGGGCCGACGCCCCGGCTTCTGGCAAGTACCCAGTGGCCTTGCCTGAGAAGTTTGATGGGGCTCCGGCCAGCTTTCCCATGTTCCTTGCCCAGGCCAAGCTGTATATTCAGGGGCGCGCCCGGAACTTCCCCGACGACCGCACCAAGGTGCATTTTTTGATTAGTTTGTTAAAGGACCAGGCGGCCAAGTGGGCGTTGCCGCTGCTCAGGCAAGACTCCCCCTTGCTGGCAGACTACGGGGGGTTTTGCAATCTGTTGGAGGCCGCGTTCGGCAACCCTTTGAAGGGGAGTCAAGCCAACCGGGCGATTCGGCGGTTGAGACAGGGCAAGTCCAAGGTGGCCGCATACACCACAGAATTCCGGCTGCTGGCACAGGACTTGACCTGGAACGACTCTGCTCTTCGGGACCAGTATCTCGAGGGGCTTTCAGATGAGATACTGGACCAGCTGGCCACAATGGAACGCCCCACCATGCTAGACGCTCTCATCCAGCGGAGTCTACAGATAGACGATCGGCTAGAGGACCGGCGTCAGGCTCGGGGCCGCCGGCACCTCCAGTTCTCGGCCCCGGGGTCCACCAGCAGCCCCACAGGCCCAGCTGAGTCATTGGAGGAACCCATGCAGCTTGGGGCAGTGCGGCCACGCCTCTCCCCCGCAGAGAAGTCGCGGCGTCGGGAGGGGAATCTATGTCTCTATTGTGGCGGAAGCGGACACTATGCACGATCCTGTCCTGAGAAACCGCCAACCCCAGTAGCTGATGGCCCTGGCTCCCTGGGGTCCCAAACAGCACAGAATGGGACCGCACCAATTGAATTACAACACCTTATGGTTCCGGTACATCTATACCCTCCAGGAGGGCCATGGATTCTTACCCATGCCCTGGTGGATTCAGGGGCAACCCGCTCTTATATGGACGCTGCTTTTGCTGCCCAGCATCGGGTGCCACTTCGGAACAAGCCAGAACCGGTACAGGTGGAGGCAATCGACGGACGGCCACTGCGTTCGGGCGCCGTCACTCGAGAGACCCAGCCCCTGGTCCTGTGCCTCCAGCAGCACCGTGAGATGCGAACTCTGGATATTGCTTCCATGCCCCGGTTCCCCCTGGTGCTTGGGATGGACTGGCTAGAGGATCACAATGTGCAGATTGATTGGGTCAAACGGACTGTACACTTCCCAGACCCCAGTTCGTCTGCTGAGACTGAGATGCTAGCAGCTGCGCCCACTGAGGAGGCTGCTGCAACGCTCCCCGCGGAGTACCGGGACTATCACGACGTGTTCGAGGAACGGGGGGCAGACCAGCTGCCGCCGCATCGGTCCTTTGACTGCGGCATAGACCTCCAGCCCAGAGCGCCTCTACCGGTGAGTCGCTTATACTCGTTAACAGAGCCAGAGCGCGAGGCTTTGCAGGACTTCTTGCGCAAGAACCTGGAGCGAGGGTTCATTAGACCTTCTACCTCGCCCACTGCTGCGCCAGTGCTCTTTGTTAAAAAGAAATGTGGGGAGCTCCGCCTTTGCCATGATTACCGGGCCCTGAACAAGATTACCATCCCGGACCGGTACCCCTTGCCCCTTATTTCGGAGTTACTGGAGCGGGTGCAAGGGGCGCAGGTGTTCACCAAGCTAGACCTCCGGGGAGCCTACAATTTGATTCGGATCCGCGCCGGGGATGAGTGGAAGACAGCATTCGGGACCCGGTACGGACAGTTTGAATACCTGGTTATGCCCTTTGGTTTGTGCAACGCGCCTGCTGTGTTTCAACGGTACATCAACCACGTATTTCAGGACTTGCTAGACAAGTACGTGGTGGTGTACTTGGATGACATTCTGGTTTACTCTCGTGACCCGGCGTGCCACGAGGGCCATGTCCGGACCGTGCTGCAGCGCTTGCGCGAGCATCGTCTGTATGCAAAGCTCAGCAAGTGCGAGTTCCATCAGCAGTCAGTGGACTTCCTGGGTCATCGACTCTCACCAGGTGGGGTGCAGATGGATCCTGGGAAGGTGGCAGCGGTTCGAGAATGGGCGGCACCTCGGAACCGCAAGGACCTACAGCGTTTCCTGGGGTTCGCCAACTATTACCGGACCTTCATTGCGGATTATGCTCACCGCACCACCCCGTTGACCCGGCTTCTGCGCCCCAAGACGCCGTTTTCCTGGGACAAGGAGGCGGAGGAGGCATTTCAAGGGTTGAAGGCCTGTTTCCAGAGAGCGCCAATCTTGCAGCATCCGGATCCTTCTCGACCCTTTGTGGTAGAGACTGACGCCTCCAGTACGGCTCTCGGTGCCGTCTTGTCTCAGCAGCACGAACCGGAAGCGCCACTCTTACCCTGCGCCTTCTATTCCCGCCAGCTCCTTCCAGCGGAGCGTAACTATACCGTGTGGGAGCGGGAACTGCTGGCCATCAAGGTGGCCTTTGAGGTTTGGCGCCACCATCTTGAAGGAGCAAGACACCCGGTGGAGGTGAGAACCGACCACCGGAACCTGGAATACCTCCAGACCACCCGCAAGCTGAACCAAAGGCAGATCCGGTGGGCGTTGTTCTTTTCCCGGTTCCAGTTCCGGATCCGCTACATCCCTAGCTCCCAAAACCAGAAGGCGGATGCCCTGTCCCGGAAACCTGAAGACAACGCAGACACGGTTCAGCAAGCAGCACCCACCACGATCCTACCACCAGCTGCATTCCTGGCCACCCAGGAGGTTGAGCCACTGCAGGCTCGGGTGCGGGAACAGCAACGGGTCGACGCTTGGGCCCAGGAACGACTCCGGGAACTGGCCGAAGGATCATGCCCTCAGTATCCAGGGCTGGTTTCGCATCAGGGTCTTCTGCTGCACCACGGGCGCCTGTACATCCCACCAGGGCCGCTGCGGGCTGAGGTTCTCCGGATGACCCATGACGCTCCAGCGGCGGGGCACTTTGGGCGGTATCGGACCACCCATCTGGTAAGCCGTGAGTTTTGGTGGCCCCGTTTGAAGGCTGACGTGGCTCGCTACGTCGCTGGTTGTGACGTCTGCAGGCGGGCCAAGGGGCCTACCGGGCGACCCCCCGGCCTTCTTCAGCCGTTGCCGGTTCCACCACGTCCTTGGCACACAGTTTCTCTAGACTTTGTAGTGGAGTTACCCCCGTCTCGTGGCTGCACCTGCCTTCTAGTTTTCTCCGACCACTTCACGAAGATGGTGCACTGTGCCCCCTGCCCATCCATACCCTCAGCTAAGGAAACCGCGCAGCTGTACCTTCAGCATGTCTTCCGCCTGCATGGCCTACCTGAGCGTGTAGTATCCGACCGCGGTGTTCAGTTCACGTCCCGGTTTTGGCGTGCTTTGCACCAGGCCCTCGGAACAGAGGTCTGTCTCTCATCTGCTTACCACCCACAGACTGATGGCCAGACAGAACGGGCGAACGCGGTACTGGAACAGTACCTCCGGTGTTACTGCAGCTACCAGCAGGACGACTGGGTCGACCACCTAGCATTGGCGGAGTTCGCTTATAACAACGCGGTGAATGCGTCCACCCAGCAGACCCCGTTCCAAGCCAGTTATGGCCTTCACCCACGGTTGTTTCCGGATGTGCTGCCGGCATCTGCGGTCCCTGCGGTGACAGAGTGGCTTCAGGAGCTCCAGTCCCAGCAACAGCTGTTGATGGAGCAGCTGCGCCAGGCCAAGGAGGCGTACAAGGTCCAGGCCGACCGCCACCGCCAGGTGGGGCCGGAACTTCACGTCGGTGACTTGGTATGGCTTTCCACTCGCCACCTCCACCCTTCTCGACCTTCGCGGAAGCTGGACGCCCGGTTCACCGGCCCGTTCCCTATTGTGGACCAGGTCTCGCCTGTGGCATTCCGTCTCCACTTGCCAGCAAACCTGAAGGTTCACCCGGTATTCCACAGGTCCCTCCTGAGTCCGGTGGCCCCACCCGACGAGTTCCACCCAGACCGTCCCCGACCGCAGCCAGTTTTGGTGCAGGGAGAGCCAGAGTACGAGGTGGAACGCATTCTGGACTCCCGATACCGCAGGGGAAGGCTGCAGTATCTCATTGACTGGAAGGGGTATGGGCCAGAGGACCGCTCCTGGGAACCAGCGGTCAATGTCCACGCACCTGCCTGCATCCGGGAGTTTCATGCAGCGTACCCCAGCAAGCCGGGTCCGGGCCCTCAAGTGAGGGGGGGGCCTGGGAGGGGGGATGGTGTGATGGCCTGGGATTCCGAGTCTGAGAGCGATCCGGAGGAACCCCAGCCGGCACAGGACTCCCCGCCTCCAGGGCCGGCTGAACTGGGGCAAGGCCTAGTTGCTGAGGAAACTCAAGAGCAGGCACCAGGTGAAATCATTCAGGCCCCAGAGGTGCTGGAAGACTCAGTGGCTACAGGTGAGCCTCCTCCAGGACCCAGTAACCCTTCGGCCTCTCCTGATCTGCAGAGGCTTAGGGCAGAGAGGCGAAGGGAACTGGTGTCTCCCAGGAGGAGTGCTCGCCTTAAGGCCAAGAGAGGCGGGGCTTCTGGGGGCCGGGACCGCCCCCGGCCTTAGAAGAAGATAAAGGTCAGGCAGCCCGGTCTCAGGTTGCGGGAGCAACGTCGTTGTGAAGTATCTGCTTTACCCAGTCCTTGTTTGGCACTCCCAGTGTGCCTATTCCTCGCCTGGATTCCTGCTTCTGCCTTACCAGTGTTCCTGCTTCCCCGCCTGGATTCCTGCTTCTGCCTTACCAGTGTTCCTGCTTCCCCGCCTGGATTCCTGCTTCTGCCTTACCAGTGTTCCTGCTTCCCCACCTGGACTCCTGCTTCTGCCCTACCTCCGTTCCTGCTGACCTGCCCGGCTCCCTGTTGATCTTGGCCTACGGTAATAATACCTCATCCCCCCTGGGACCAGCACACCATCATTTCATAGATCTCAATGAATCCCTGCCACGGGCTACAGAACTGTGAATTCAACTGCAGGATTGCCTTCATTAATTCTTCATAGCAAAAAAATAAGTGGCGGATGAGTTTGGAGAGCTCTCGTTGGCCTAATGCATTCAATCTTTGCATCCTCCCTCCTTGTGTATTCCACTTCCCTTAATTTCCATGTTGCGCTAAACATAATTTAGATGGTAAATTAGATTATTAGATTTGTTATTATATTAGATAATATAATGTCAGAGACCTTGCTGAGGAGGGCTGCACTGAGGAGGAATGGTGGGAGCCACCCCCTCCCCCTGAATCTTCCCAGGAGCAAGAGGACAGTATAGATTTGGAACATTGGTTTGCAGAGGGACATAGTTCAGAAGGCAGATGCTGGGAAATACTGGATGGAGAAGAAGCACTGGGAGAGAGAGAATTAACAGATTCACTGTCTCTGGAAAGCATTCCTCCGCTCTCCCCAAGGTCAAGAAGAGCTCAGAAAGTGGCAGAACAGAAAACACAGAAAGCACAGTGGTTACAAGCTCAGGTGACAAGATGCGGTAGTGACAGGGGTGACTAGGGAGGAAGTGGGTGGAACCCTTAATTGGGAGCACCACCGTTCCTAGGAAGGGGATTATTTGTTCTCTCGCTGTGATCATTAAAGTTTCTAACTGGTAAGGAGACTCCTTTTCCTTTGTTCTGCTTATCTACTGCCAAAGGGGGGAGGAAGTTAATTCCCTGAAGTCTGACATATAATTACAATATATTATAATATAAATGTAATATATAAATGTATATGCATGTATTTATAATATATAAAGATACACTAATAATAAAACTATTAGTAGGGTTAGGAATAACCTCCAAACCCACTGTTTACAAACTGTCCTCAGACTATGGTTTCAAATAATAGTTTATGCTTCAAAACATAAATGTATTTGACAGCACTAGTTTATAATGAGCTTTTTACTGCAAGTTTTTGTTACAAGCACAAGCTTTTGTGGGCAACAACCTACTTATTCTGATGCTGAGCTGGAACTGGAGAAAGCAAGGTGGCAAAGTCAGTCTGTTTCCTCTTCATCAGCTTTTAGCATTCCTAAAGGGATGTTAATAGTACAAGTTATTCAGACAAATTTCTTTAGCAATCCCATTTGCAGCCTCACAGTCACTATGTCTACACAATTTTACCTTTCCAAGAACAATAACAATAAGTGCATGTGCTGCTCTCCTCATGAGAGGTCCCCCCCTCCCCTGCTGTTATCGCTTCCCACTGTGGAGAGATGCACTTTTTAAAATGGCTGCCTGCACCTAATGCTGCAGATAAAGGAACAAAGGAACCAACTGCTTACTTCTCAAAGGTGTTTTAGAATTCCAAGAATTGCTACATTCTAAGGAGGCTTTGTTGACCCAAGAGAGCAGCATTCCAGTGTAAAAGTAGGAGCTACAGGAGGATATGTGGTCATATGAAGTACAGCTACAGAAGAGAGTAGCAATGAAAATGGTGAGGAAATATGTGTTATATCTATTAAGAAGATTCCATAGGAAGGAAAGACCAAGCATAGAGAAACATTAGACTGTAAAATCAGGAAAAGAGCTTTGCACATAAATGTTTTCCCTGGTTAGTCATCAACATCTTGAAGTGTCAGCTGAACATTCATTATTATTTGGAAAATGCAATTACACTAATGGAAGTATTAGCTGTTTTTATAGAACACACTTGAATGTGGGTTTATGTACTTGCCCCTGACATTCTTAGAGTGAAATACTTTGCAGTTACATAAAATAAAAATGGTTTTTCAAACTAGACACAAACCACAAAAAGATGCTGTATGTAATTTCTACATACGACCAGGAACTCACACAGAATTATCAGTGTTCTGGATATCCCACCACCCTGTTCAGAACAATTTGAAACATGTTGTTGGTATCCCCATTGTGTAGATTGGCAACTGAGGCATGCATCCATGTCCCACTAGCATGTATGCAGCCTGGCTCACACTGAATTGCCTCTGTAGTGCATGTATGAACCAACTCAGCCAGTATGCCAACTCACACAACCAGGCCTTACATACATGCCTCATTTATGTACGCAGCACATTTCAAAGAACAGTCATAACAGGTGTGTACCCCATAGGACTTAACCACTTAAAATAAACACATGAAACAACAGAAGAAGGAGGCCTGCCTATACATTGGGCAAAAGGGTTCCTGCGCTGCAGGGCGCTGGACTATATGAACTTCATTGACCCTTCCAACTCCACAATTCTATGATTCTATGATTATTTTCTGTGTCCCATCCTTCCACCCTAAGGAGCCCATATGGAATCGACTAACTTAGTTTGGATTCACCAAGGAAGCCACACATTTGGACCTACAGTGACATACTCCTTTTGTACATTCTCTGTGGCAGAATAATATATTTAAAAAATTGAACCATTTTACTTCACAACAGAGCAAAACATAAAACTAATTAATCATGTCCTGCTGAATGCCACTATTATGGATGCTGTGGAGACTTGTCACAGTGGCAGTAAAATATTCATATTCTGCAAACCAATTACAAGGTACAGTAAATCACTTGAAAGTGTTGTTGATGGTATTTAGAGAGAAAAAGGACGTTCTTGTACACACAGCTACCTGAAACAATCATTTCTTTTTGTGGTCAGGGAGGTAAGAAAGACATCTTTAGCAAATACAGGTTTGTGTGTTTGCAGCAATAACGTCCTACACAGGTGGCTCAGCCTCCTTTCTTGCATTTATCTTCAACTAAAAAACTGCACTAGATGAACACTACAGGCAGAAATTTGTTCTGCAACCAAAAAAACCTCCTGCCCACACACTGACATCAGCACCAGACGCTCGCTTTAAGTGCTCACCACCTAAATGAGTGAGTGGGTTGCCACAAGAGAATGGGCTTTTCGGTGGTGGCCCCATGGCTTTGGAATTTTCTTGCTTCAGATTTGCATCATGTTATTACACCAAAGCGATTTTGGAAGGCTCTGAAAACATGTGTTTTTATACTAGACTTCCAGATATGTGATTGCTTCATTGGCTGGATTGTATTGTTGTGTTTTGTTTTCACCAATTTGTTTATTGATAGTTAACTACTCACTCATTGCTGGGGGGTCTTATGTGCTGTAAACTGCTTTGCATGGGCTTGCCCACAAAAGAAGCTTTAAAATACTATTAATTAAATGAAGAAAATTTCCAACTCTGAGAAAATTCTGGTAATCTGGTTGAGGGTTGCAATTTTATTCCCCCCCCCCCACTATTCCACTGAAAACTGGGTCACACATAGTTGGGGCTATGTGGCTGCGACCAAAAGCTGTATTCTCTCATTGCTGGTTTCACAGCTATGATGTTTGTATCACCCACCGATGTCTCCACTGACACAAACCAAGGAAAAGCATAGCACTAGTATAGAGACATTCCACACAAGATGGGGAAGCAGTGGTATTCCAAATGTTGTTCAACTCCAACTCCAACAAGCCAGTTTCTCTATCCCTACTCTAGTTGGTAAGCCCATAAAATACATCATGGAGTCTTGAACAGAGGGAGAGCACTTTGGAGTTCCAGCCACAGTACCGCCATAATGTATGCGGTCGAGACTAGATATTATGAGAATCACATGGTTGTCACCAAAGTCAGCAATCTCCAACATTGTGCTTGTGAGCTGAATGTGTTTCTGAGAGCATCTAATGTAGGCCTGATGGGGATCTGATACCTTGAAACATGAAGTGTTCTCTTAACTAGAGTCCCAGCAACACATTTCATGGGTAACTAGTATCTCTTTGTGACAAATAGACATGCATACCATACTGATTGTAGTAATTTAGATACATTTCCTTTCAAGAAACATCAGGATGGGAGTTTACAGAAGATCCCAAGTTTGTGTGTGTGTGTGAGAGAGAGTGACCAGAGTGGCTGAAGAAGGTCTTGCAAAAACTAGTTACAGATAGGTAGCCATGTTGGTCTGCCATAGTCAAAACAAAAAAAATTCCTTCCAAAACAAAAAAAAAGTGTTCTCTAGTTAAGAGAACACTTCATGCACACGAAAGCTCATACCAAGAACTAACTTAGTTGGTCTTTAAGGTGCTACTGGAAGGAATTTTTTTTGTTTTGCAAAAACTAGTTGTACTGCCAATTAATAAAACCACAATGTTAACTCTAGTCTTAAGATACTGAGCGCAAGTTTATTGCATATGCCTTAACAAGTGATACCATATTCATCACTGATCTATCCTTGATCAAATGCTCGAAAGGAATGAATTGGACTTTGTATTTCAACATTGCTTTATGAATACATTACAGTACGGTATATGTGGTGATACTAGTAATATTCACCAGCCTGATTTCCTCTGATGGTTGCTGTGGAAACAGAAATTAAATAATTTGTGTGATGTTGGACTATAAATAAATCTATGGGAGTGATCTGTCGGGCCTATTGTTTCAAACCACATGATTCCTGGTGTGTTGTGAACATGTGATATAACCATGCGAAACACAACCTGGACAGCAACAGCTTGCGCAGTGGTGTGTACTGCAAAGCTTGGCTGCCATCATCAGACAGCACCCAAGGAGAAGAGGGAGGACTGAAACCTGCACAGCGCAGGTGACATCACACTATGCCTTCAGAAGACCTGATAAAGTCTTGTGACATCAGTAATATCATTTGAGATATTTGTACATGCAAAACAGATGCACCAAAACTGAACAGATTTGGCCTTTTTTGGCTCATGGTAGTGACAACCCATGCATGTATAGCATACAGACACTCATACATGTGCGCACAAACACACATAAAAGTACAGTTGACCAACTATCACAATTTACATAGGCCATGAACTGCCAGTGGTTGTAGGAACACTTTTCCAACTTAAGACTGTTTTAAATGGCAACATAGAAAATGAATGTCTTGCTAACCCATTCGGACCAAGCTATAATGAGGTTGTAAGGCACAGTTGTGGTGGTTCTTCTTCTTTTTAAAAGCTCCTTTTGGTATTTGATCTCTCTGGATTCCAGTGCTCGGACATCTGCTCCAACAAACCTGACTTGCTTGCTCAAGATAAGAAAGATTCTCACAAATTTTGCCAACTATATCAATTTGTTCCAGAGTCTAAAAAGGTAAATTGTTTCAGCTATAACCGAAAGTGTGCTTCAGTGCTCAGTGAATCAGTATTATTGCTACTGGAGTGAGAGATAAGAGAATATAACAGGACTGTGGAAGAGTATCTAGAGTCCAGTAGATGTAAATTAATGGTTGAATAGGATGAGCACACTTCGCCCAGAAGGGGAGAATATGATCCATAACCTTC
Organism: Podarcis melisellensis; assembly: GCF_964234715.1. Lineage (NCBI taxonomy): Eukaryota > Metazoa > Chordata > Lepidosauria > Squamata > Lacertidae > Podarcis > Podarcis melisellensis. The sequence goes on from NC_138542.1 coordinate 24,287,481, forward strand.
CCTACTCCCCTGTATATTTTTAATGACTTGTCCCAAGACAACTTTAAAGTTATGGCTATATAGTAAAAGGAAACTTTCTTAACATTTGGAAGATTTCATGGCTTAATCTATTGATACTTTTAATAAATTACTAATTACTAATCCTTTATGCATAACACAAAGAATAAGAAGCCGTTTTGAAGAATAACCTAGTGTGCTTTTTTGTTGGAGGCAAAAAGGAGTTAGAAGGTAGGAGCTTCCAAAGCGAGACAAATAAAGGGTGATGAATTTGGATGTCTGTCAATGAGTCTCTTAACAGAAACATGTTAAATACTGGTGTGTGGGTGTGCATCAGTTCTTTGTGTGGGCTGAATAACAAGGCAAATTTGGTGATTTGAGGGTCTTCCTCCCCCTTCCAGAGGCAAAACACAATGTCAATAATCCCTCCCCACCTGAGTCAGATCAGGATCCCCACAAAGCCATGTGTCATTCTGTTGTTTCTGTCCTTTTCAGCATCTTCTGTCCTCTACTGTTCAGTACCTCCAGGTATTATTAGATATTAGGCTGTCCAAAATGTTGCCTGCGGAGCACTATAGTTAAAGAACAGCAGTGGAGAATTATTATTATTTTACCAAATGAGCAGTGACTCTGGTGTGAGATGTAAATGTTGTTGAACTGTTTGGGAACAGTGACCATGGTGCTATCAAATTCAGTACAAATGGAAATTAGGGTTGCCATATTTCAAAAAGTGAAAATCCAGACACAAAAGTTTTGCCCACAGTTTTTGGCAAAATTGATGTTTGTTGGCTATTTTTCAGGAAAATCGGCAAAAACAACACTGCCAACATGGCAGTTGCCATACATCCGGATTTTCCAAGACATTTTGCCTATTTCCACCCAGACACTGCTTCTGACTGCAGTATTCCGGGTACTTCCAGGAAATTCTGGATGTATGGCAACCCTAAAATGTACAATTGCCAAGAAAACACAGCACAGTCATATTTGACTTCAGAAGAGATTCTCCCTCCCTCATGAGGGGATTGGCGAAAAGGAGGTTAAAAGGTAAAATCAAGAGGGTCAAATCTCTTTAAAATGCTTGAGAGTCGTTTAAAACCAAAGTATTAGAAGCCTAGCTAGAATGTATACCATAGATCAAATCCAGTACACAGCCATAGTGTTTGCTGTAATCACAAAGGTGACAAATATTTGTGCATTGCAGCTAGCTAGTCAAAAAGGCATGTGCATTGTGTGATTTATTTAAACCCTTTAAAACAAAAGAAATCTGAAAATGGGGGTGGGTTTGAAAACTGTTTGCTTACAAAACGCATTTCATTATCTCTTTGCAATGCTGGTGGTTATTCCTCTTTTACTGGTTCATTCAACAGTTTGCTTTTAATCATTTTGTTTTATTATTTTTAATTCAGCACTATGTAATGGCATATGCTATAAGCCATGAATCAGGGAGCGACTAATGACTAAAACTCGTACAGTTATTCTCTTTTGCTCTGTCTATTATTCTGCTGCAGCCACAACCCAGTATACAACACAAGAGTAGATTCAAATGGAATCACCATATGCCAGCCTGAAATGGAAAACTGATGATTGATTATACATCTTGTGATGGTATTACCCCTAATCAAAAATTAATGTGACAGCCTTGACTGAATCTGGGTGCAAGAGAAATTATGTGAAGGGTCATAACTCAGGAGTAGAGCATCTGCCTTGCCTACAGAAAAACCCAGGTTGAATCCTCAGCATCTCTAGGTATCAGGTTTCCGGGAATCCTATGCCTCCCATGGTGGGATGCCAAGAAGCAGATAAACAAGAAGAGTTCTTACCAAGTAGTTTATTCAATATTCACAGAGAGAGACAAAGGAATGCAGTCTCTCTTAGATAATGGTGTTGTTCCAAGCTTTCTAGAGACACTGCAGTCTCTCTTAGATAATGGTGTTGTTCCAAGTAAAGTCTCACGCCCTCAGTCCCTCCCATTCTACATCACCCCTACACCAGCTGATCTGTGCTTTCTGCCTCTGAGCTTTCTGTTCTACTATTCTCAAGGCACGCCTGGTCCTGGGAGATGCGGGGCCAGGAAGGCTTTCTAGAGACACTGAGTCTGTTAGCTGTCTCTCCTTCCTGCTGTTCTCTCAATATTTCCCAGCTCCTCCCCTCTGCAGCCTCTGAGCTATGACCTTCTGCAAACCACTGTCCTAAATCTATACTGTCCTCCTCTTCTTGGGAATGTGCAGGGGGCAGGGTTTCCCACCATTCCTCCTCAATCCACCCCTGACACTAGGTAGGGCTGGAAGAGACTCCTCTCTGAAATCCTTGAGAGTCAGTGGCTGCCAGTGTAGGCAATACACCGGGGGTCTGACTCAGAATAAGGCTGCTTCCTATGTTCCTATATGACTGAGAAGACAACCAGACCCTCCAAGTGTCCCTATTTTCCAGGGATAGTCCTGGATTTACAGAAGCCTTCCTGATTTCTGATTTGATCCCAGAATGTCCTGCTTTTCCTTAGGACGTCCCTATTTTCATCGGATAAATGTTGGAGGGTGTCGTAGGATGTCCCTATTTTCATCTAAGAATTATTGGAGCATATGGAGATATGCGACCCCCCCTGAGCCAAGGAAATAAGTAGCTATACAACCTTTAGAAGACATGTGAAACCCTGTATAGGGAAGGTTTTTTTAAAATGTTTAATGTTTTATTATGTTTTCATATGTGTTGGAAGAGTTGCTGGGGGAACCCAGTCAGACGGGCAGGGTGTAAATAATAAAACTATTATCATTATTCTGGAATATGACGTCCCTATTTTCGTTGGATAAATGTTGGAGGGTATGCACACTCCAGTTTTGAAAAGCTCCTGCCTTAAGTTGCATCTAATAACCCAGGAAGTGAGATGACTGTGGAGGTCAATAATATTTACCTGACCTGTGCTTGAACATGGGGAAAGGGTGGCTCTTCATTAAAAGTACAAGTCACACACCCTGATTCTCTCCTCCTGCTCCCAATTTAGCCACTTTGTGACTTTCCTACAGCCTTCTAGAACAGTTACTAAGCAGATCATCACAAAATGTGAATGGAGTTGGGCTCCTTCCACCTGCCAGTCAACCACCACACCAGACCAATCCTGTAGGTTAACAAGCAGAGCACATCTGCTTGGGCTACCTTCATTTTCATAAACTGCCAACTTCCCATTCAAACAAATGAGAGCTGTTTTTTCTAATGCCCCCTGTTTGGATCAGGACCATAGCAAGGTTAAAATCTCCCTATCCTCATATCCTCAGGGTCCCTATCTGGCAATTTGTGACTTGAAAAGCTTGCACTCGAGGATGAACTACATGATAAACGTTGCATGTAGTTTGGTCCTCACGAAAGCAAATGAGAGCGCCGAGTCCAGGGATCAGCAAAACGAGGCAGTAAAGATAGAGATAATGCATTGCAGACAGTCAAAAATCCTCTTAGCACAATGCTGCTGAATCAAGGTAATCATCGCAACATCTGGTGTTCTGTTCTGCTCCAGGTAAGCACTGATAATAAGAAACAATGAAAAACAGCTTCCTAGCTGTGGAATATATGCCATAAATAAAGAGTGGGCTCTGCCTCTGTACCTACAAACAGAGGAGAATAGGTCTGTCGTCAGGGCCAGCACACCTGTGAGATAGGGTGAGGAGCTGTTATGGGCAGCAGAAGACCCCCATGGATACCTTACTATGTGACTGAGAACCATCAAACCGTTCTTTCCTTATTCATCTTCATCCTCTTCCTAGAGGGTAGAAGCATGGTTTGTCTCAGAAAAAGCAGTGAATAACTATGAAATCTGCTTCCACAGAATGTGGGGAGGGCCATTAACATTGACCGCTTTAGAAGGGGATTAGACAAATTCATGGAGGATAAGACTATCAACGGCTAACTAGAGGGTCAGGGAACCTTTTTTCAGCCTGAGTGGCATGTTAAATTCTGGGCTACCTTCCAAGAACCCCATGCCAGTGTGTGGAGCAATGAGTACAATTTTACCTTCACACAATTGCACAGTAGGTTAGGTTCCTCCATCCAGGCAAGAGGCATTATAAAAGTTCAAGTACACATATATGTGTGAAGCAGGGCCAGTGAAGGGTGCGGTCTAGGGAGAAGGTGAGTGGTCTGGAGAGAGTTCCGAGGGCCAGGCAGAGAGGTCTCCAGGGCCACATTTGGCTCCTGGGTTTGAGGTTCCTCACCCCTGCTATACCTCTAGGATCAGAGACAGCATGACTCTAGGAAAAATCATTTGTTTCTGGCATGAGTGAAAGCCTGCCAATGAGTCATTGGGGGGGGGGATCCAGCTTAATCATTCCCCTTCTTTGTGGCTTGCAATCAGAAAAGCAGCAGGTCAGATATTTCTCTCTACAATTTGTGCACATGTCTATGAAGTACACACATGGGACTAGATGGCCTAGTAAGAATTCTTCCCACCACCCATGGCACTAAGTTGGGCCAGTCACTAATTTTGCCCACCTCACCGCTCTTTTCTTATGGAGAAGAAAAGCCCAAACCTCCAGGTTCCTGACTTGCTTTGCTACCCAGAGAGGAAGGAGGAGGAGGGTACTGGAGGCAGCAAAGATTGTCCCTGAATTGACATGGGTGGAAGGGAGGGAACAGTAAAGCAGTTTTAATCAGCCTTAGTGAATCCTTGCATCCTCAGGTAACAGAGAGAGGCAGAAGGAGGGGAGAGGCTTTTTGAGGTGGATTTGGGTGAGAAGAATGGTGTTGACCTCCAATCCTAAACTCACCAGAAACTGCTCAGCTTCTGGACAATAAGCTGAAACAAAATGCGTGCACATATCTTCCTTTATAGACATAAAAATGTAAGGTTGTCATCACGCAGCCCTCTGGGGAATATTTAAATAAAGCAGGGGTGGAGGAACACAGAAGAGCTGTGAGGGGCTGAAGGAGCTTTGAGGATATGTGGGGCTTGAAGGAGGTGATTATATGGGGTTTGAAGGAGCTGTGAAGGGCGGCAGGTTTGGGTGTGGTGTTGGGAGTTGGAAAGGGGGTGGGCTTAGCTGGGGTGGGGGCAGGTGGGGTTGATGAACAACACAAGCAAGAGTTGAAGCCCTGTATGTATGCGTGTCCCTTTTTTCCTTTTCCAACCATCTTGCAAAACAGGTGGTTATTTATTATATAGATTTTCATGCCCTATTCCCATCTCCATCTTTAAACCAGCAAAATTTCTGCCTGAACATATTTTATCAGAACAGGCAAAACAGTTTCTCCACTGCAGTATCCCTGACAATGGCTAATAATGACAAGAAAATTCATCTTCTGTTTAAATTCCTGAGTGCTATACTGCATATACCAGGGAGGTATTCAATAGCTTTCTGTGCTGCTAGAAAAAAAAAATGCCTCAGCCAATTCCTTTTATTATTATTCTGTCTTCCACATATCATTGCCAACGAGTGGCAGAAAATGAGTAAAGTCCCCTGACTAAAATGACTTTCCTACTTTTCTGTCACACACACACACACACACACACACACACACACACACACACACACACACACAAATAAAAATCTGCCTACTCAGTGCTGGTCTGGCAGCCAAGCTGCAGTTCTCTGCTTGGGGTTATTTTCAGAGTGAAAACAGGATTTTCAAGGTCAGTGCCGTTAGTTAACACAGTCCTCAGACAATACGGCTTCTGCTCCCATTGCTGTTACTGCTTCAGTTTTATAAATGTTAACTTAATTGTCAACACTTTCCCCCACTTTTTTTATATACTGGCACATTTCCAAAGGCTTGTTAAATAAATACATTTCTCTCTAGAACAAACTTTTTCAGAAATGGAAGGAATGACTTTCAGAAGCAACCAGCATTTTTCCACAAGTCTGAATATCACAACTGGGCCTCTTTTAGTTAAGGGGCAGAATTAGCAAAGAACACTGAGTAATAGCCAATGTTAGATTAGACTCATTGAAATCAATAGACTTAGATAATTTAGGGCCATGCGTTTCAGTGAGTCTACTCTGAGTATGACTTAGTTGGATATCTCATTGTTTTACCTATAATTAAAATCAAAAGAAATATAAGAACATACATACATTCAGGGCCAACCCTACCATGAGGTAAACCAGCTCAGGTGGTGGATACTTGGAGTGGCAGCAGCCCCCAGCTGTTCCTCCCACTCTCAACCATTCCCCTGTGTTCACATGGCCTGGCCTACCCGCTTCGTGTGGCCTGCTGCCTCAGATGTTCAGTCCAGTCAGTTTCTGTACATGGAGTGAAGAAGGGCACCTGTCAGGAGCAAGTCAGCAATAAATCACACAGAGTACATGACGTTAACTCTTTATTCAAGGAAACAAAGTTGACTCCGGAGGCCAGGCCTAGTGAGCACAGCTACTTGTCCTGGTCAATCTTGCCCCTATGAGGGAGTTGTGGGGAATGGAGGTACCTGCCTTCCCACAATTGACTAAATCTCTTCCTTCTCTGGGTCCTTCCCAAGCAATCTGAGATTTTGTCATCATGCCTGTCTTTGCTCCTCCCTCTTCATACCTCCTCTGGTTCTGGAAGCCTAACTCATCTCTGCCTCTCCAACCTCCACTTCTGCCTCTGATTCTATACTGCTCTCTGCTGCAGACTCTTCCTGCTCACAAAACCCTGTTATCTCTTCAGTTTCCGACACCTCCTTCTGCCAGTCTGCTCCCACTTCTCCCTCTGACCACTCGTCGTCGTCCCACCACCAATCCCCTGGCTCTGAGACTTCTTCCCTTCCCACTCCTCTGCATCCAGCCAGTCCATGACAACACCATCTTTTCCTTTGTTTCAGGCATCAGAATTCCTTAGGCTGGTCCTGTGTATGCTTACTTTCAATTGTGTCTTTATAATGAATAGGCATGCGTGAATGCTCATATTTAAGCTCAGACCAATAATCCAATGGATACAAGGGACCTCCACCAACTAGCCCCAGAACATTCCAGTGTTAAGTGTTCCTGCCAGTCCACATGGTCGCAGTACATGGTATCATTCTTGGGTGCCTGAGAAACAAAAGAAGAAGAAGAAGAAGAGTTTGGATTTGATATCCCGCCTTTCACTCCCCTTCAGGAGTCTCAAAGCGGCTAACATTCTCCTTTCCCTTCCTCCCCCACAACAAACACTCTGTGAGGTGAGTGGGGCTGAGAGACTTCAAAGAAGTGTGACTGGCCCAAGGTCACCCAGCAGCTGCATTTGGAGGAGCGGAGACTCGAACCCGGTTCCCCAGATTACAAGACTACTGCTCTTAACCACTACACCACACTGAGTGGCTTCAGAAACTAGTGAATGGCAAACATTTCAGCATACTACATTGAACTGCATGTCCAGAGGCGATCATAGTTAATCAAATTACTCAGAGGTGATTACTTGGGAGAGTGCCTAGGTCATCATTTTCTAAGGAATAGCACTTTTACTAGGATGTAAAGATGAGAAGGATTTGCCCCGCTTAGCACTGCATAGGCACCTTTATTTAGTAAGTAAAAGAACAGTGAACGGGGTGTGAGAATGTGTTGCACTTCTTTGAGGGGCTGTGAACCATTTGGGGTCAGTGGTCACATTTGGAATTTTAAGGAAAGTGCTGTGGGTGCCAGTCACAAAATGGCTACCATGCAGGCAGGGCGTAACAGAAAATGGCTGCCAAACGAGCACAAAGAGACACAGTAACACAAAATGGTGCAAGCTTGCTCTCTCGTTCAATGGAAAAAAGGGCATCTACATCAGCTACTGCTGCAGTCACAGAAAGGAAGGTGGAGATTGCAGCTATACTACTGTAGATAATTAAGAATACTTTCTCCAAAAATATTGGCTTTCTGTTTATTTCCTCGGCTATTTTTCTCACAATATATTTGTTATCCTGCCCTTTCTTCCATTTAGTATTGGGTCTCTATGTCATCATGAGACTCGGTTTTGTAATGTGCTTGTAACTGCTGTCAGGACTGGGAATGACTTGGGAATGACATTGTTGATTCCCAGCATTAGCATTCATTTCAGATTCTGCAAAAGTCAAAAGTGTCAGCAACAACAAAATCATTTTGCTGCTTTATAAACATGGCATTGTGTTACCTGCCTTGTTGCGGTTATGACTTGAACGGACCCCTAACTATGAACTGAGAGACCATCCAGTAATTAATGCATTTGATGACAGCTCCCATAATAGACAACTCAATTCTGTAAGCCCAACCTATTATAATAGCAAAGCATTATCTTATTTCCATTGCAAAGAATATTTCTTTTTTCAAAAGGAGAAATGTCACATGCCTGTCTACTTGTTCTAAACAACACACACAGAAAAGCTCCTGCATGATAAGTAGGCATCACAGTTTCACCTCAGAAGTGAAGTTCAGGCGTTCTGCTGTCTTTCAAATTGGAGGGCATCGGTGAAGGCAGTGAGTGATTATCCAACTAAGTCATATGGAGTAGACCTATTGAAGTCCATTGACTTAAGTCCATCAATTTTAACGGATCTGCTCTGAGTATGACTAATGTTGAATATCACACTCTGTGCCCAAGACAAATGTGGTGTCCCTCCCTCCCACCCACAGATAAACACACTCCAATTTTCCACACAGAAGCCAACCAGACTGGCAGTCGACCATGACTTCAGCACTGGCAGGGGGACAGCATCCCCCACCACAACTAAGAGCAGTAGGCTATCCTAGGGAAGGAATGAGGAGCCTGTGGCCTTCCATGTGTTGTGGACTCAAAATTTTGTAGGTCCCTAGGCCCCCCCAGAGATGGTCAGGTGAGCTACACTCTCCAACGCCTCACTGCTGTTCCCCACCACCTCAGCCATCTGCTCCCATAGCAGCCTCACTCTCCCCAATGCTCTGGGATGGATTTTAAATGAAATACATGGATGAAAAGTGTGAGGTTACAATGTTTTGATGATTGCATGTCTACTCTAAGCTCTTCTTCCAGAGAGGCAGAATGTAAACAAAGTGCAAGATCCCCCACTATCCCACTCTGGTGCCCACCCTGTCTTATTTTATGGTGTAACAGAAAGGAAGCCGAGGAAGGGAACTCAGGGCTATTCTGGACAGCCTGTTTATTGAGCCTTCATCCTGAATGCTTTCACAAAGGTTGCACGGAGGTTATATTTTGCTTCCACTCTTTACTGAGCATACATTCTGATTTGTTTTCAGGGATGTCATACGACTAAAAACTAATTTGTTCGCAAAGAGGTTATAAAGTTTCCTGCCAAGCGATCATTATCCCACTTCTTGCCCATCACTTTTCTAACTGCAAAAAGTCAAAAAGTATGTTTGTTGTGGCGGAGCACGTGAATCCACTTCAGTTGTGCAACCTAAATTTCTGCTAAGCAACTGAATCCTTCCCACAAAATAGTGACAGCCTGGAGGAACCTCATCTTCTTTCTGGATAGTTCAGGATGGGGCATATTCTTCTTCCTGCTTGTCTCTTCTTCCCTAGGATGGGGAGGTGGCTGGGAAATGTGAGCTGAGATGTTTCTCCTCTAATTTGCTTTGTAAGCTTTCTGGATGTAGTACAACTAGAAGCCTTTCCCTCTGGCTGCATCATTTATTGACCCCACAACCATATTTTGTGATACTACACTGGTGCATCAGTCAGGAAAGGTGTATTAAAAATATATATTTACTGCTGCAGCAAGACGTTAAAGAGAGGCTGTGAGGGCATCCTCCCCTCCTCTAAAAACCCGGGTTTTCATCAGTGACTGCCAATACTGATCAAGCTATTAAAATGGGGAACAAGTTTCAGAATTATCTTCCTTCACTGTATGCTCTGTTTCAGTAACAAAGAAAGGGGATGCATTAAAAGCTTAGAACTAGGCGCAGCACATGATGAATATCAATGCTGAAACGTGATCCTGAGGAATAAGTGAAATAGGTGAAACCAACTTTCCTTGCATATTTCAGTGGAGAGAACCATACCCAGTTTCAGTCAGAACAAATAATGAGCTGCTTGTTTTGCTAAACTTATTTCTTTTGTCCCCTTCTACTCTGAGGCAGACTTTCCGGCTGGAATTCTGTAATCAAAGTTGTATGATGTTCAGAAGCCATTGCCCATTCCTCCATTGCCCATTCCTCCAATATTAGGGCTGGTTTAAACATTATATTTAAGGGTGGTAGTGGCTTTAAATATTTCCATGCGGTGTCTGTTCAACTGTTTCAACATCCATAAATGTACGATGCTGCCTTATACCAACTCAGAGCATTAGTAAAGTCACTGAGTGTGTGCCATGGCTGCAGCATGCTTCTCTCCTCTTTCTCTTATGCTGCATCCCTGTCAGGGCAGGATGCACTTTTCCACCTCCCAAACCTGCAGTCTGGGGTACTTGCCCCCACCGTCCACCCACTGGTAAATCCAGGTCTGCATCAGTAGCTCAGTAATGTCTACTGCAGTGGTACAACTCACCTTTTGCATGCAAAAGATCTCAGTTCAATCCATTAAGTCCCACCTGAAACCTGAAGAACTTCTGCCAGGGAGCACGGACAATGCTGAGCTAAATGAGCCAGTGGTGTAACTAAATACAATGCGATTTCCTATGTTCCCAGCACCGTACATGCTCTCCTTTAAATGGATGTGTCCAAGACTGAACATGGCATATAGACTTCGGTTCTCTTGAATTCTTGGGGGGTTAAGAAATCTGCAGAGCAGCAGGGGTGCACATGGCAATACCCCTATGTTCGCCAAAACAAAAAAAATTCCTTCCAGTAGCACCTTAAAGACCAACTAAGTTAGTTCTTGGTATGAGCTTTCGTGTGCATGCACACTTCTTCAGATACGCCATCTGAAGTGTTCGCCTTCACACTGGCTCACCTCAGGCCTTTGCAAGGTGAATGGGGCTTCCACTGAACATGCTTAGAAGTCTTTGCGGGATCAGAAACCCTGATGATCAGGATTCCAGATCTTGCAGAGCCTTCTAAGCATGTCCCACCAGCTGATGAACAGTGTTATTGAACTACAATTCCTATGACCATACTGGCTAGGAGTTGGAGTCTAACAGAACCAGAGGGCCATAGGTTTTCTATTACAGTGGTGCCTTGGTTCTCAAACTTAATCTGTTCCAGAAGTCCATTCCAAAACCAAAGCGTTCCAAAACCAAGGCACACTTTCCCATAGAAAGTAATGCAAAGTGGATTAATCCGTTCCAGACTTTTAAAAACAACCCCTTAACATGAATTCTACTATTTAACAAGACCATTGATCCATAAAATGAAAGCAATAATCAATGTACTACAGTCACACAATCAATCAATCAATCAATCAATAGCTGAACTGGGTTCCACACAGTCACAAAAACAAAAGAGCCACAAAAACACAAAATAAATAGCAAAAACAGACAAACCTCAGCGTAACACTCAAATCGGAAGTGTGGCACTCAAAACGGAGCATGTTCGGCTTCCAAAAAAGTTCACAAACTGGAACACTTACTTCCGGGTTTGCAGTGCTTGGGTTCCAAGTTGTTTGAGTACCAAGTTGTTTGAGAACCAAAGTACCACTGTATATTATTTTCTATTATATTGCTGTTGTTGTCAGTGCTATTTTTCTAGAAAAAGTGGTGCCGGAGCTCACCATGAACTTCTCCCTTGTTCTTTTAGAATGGCGCTTGAACCTACCTGAGAGGTGCCAGAACTGAGTTCTGGTGAGTTCAAGCTGGAAAAAAAAGCCCTGTTCCCTATCACAGGCACCAACTCAGGCCAATTCAGCCCCCTCCCCCCAGTATGTGAGGACTGGGTTGAACCCCCCCCCCAATCTGGGGTGGGGAGCCCTGTTTGTTGTTATTATTCTTATATTTATTTATACCCTGTCTTTTTCCCTGATGAGACTCAATGTGGCTTACAGATAAAAATAACACCTGCTATAAAGTTGGGAAAAAATAGGTATAATAAAAAATTATATATAATGTATGCATGTGTGTATATATACAGTGGTACATTGGGTTACATTCGCTTCAGGTTACAGACTCCGCTAACCCAGAAATAGTACCGTGGGTTAAAAACTTTGCTTCAGGATGAGAACAGAAATCGTGCTCCGGCGGTGCGGCGGCAGAAGGAGGCCCCATTAGCTAAAGTGGTGCTTCAGGTTAAGAACAGTTTCAGGTTAAGAATGGACCTCCCGAAGGAATTAAGTACTTAACCCTAGGTACCACTGTATAGCGAGAGAGAGTATATATAGTATACAAGTGTCTCTGTCTTAAGTTGTGAAGTATTGAAGGGTATATAACGGCCACATTACAGCTGAGTAGCTGGCTCAGTTATATTCACCTTTGTTGTTGTTGTTGTTGTTTAGTCGTTTAGTCGTGTCCGACTCTTCGTGACCCCATGGACCAGAGAACGCCAGGCACCTCTGTCCTCCACTGCCTCCCGCAGTTTGGTCAAACTCATGCTGGTAACCTCGAAAACACTATCCAACCATCTCGTCCTCTGCCGTCCCCTTCTCCTTGTGCCCTCCATCTTTCCCAACATCAGGGTCTTCTCCAGGGAGTCTTCTCTTCTCATGAGGTGGCCAAAGTACTGGAGCCTCAGCTTTACAATCTGTCCTTCCAGTGAGCACTCAGGGTTGATTTCCTTCAGTATGGAGAGGTTTGATCTTCTTGCAGTCCATGGGACTCTCAAGAGTCTCCTCCAGCACCATAATTCAAAAGCATCAATTCTTCGGCGATCAGCCTTCTTGATGGTCCAGCTCTCACTTCCATACATCACGACTGGGAAAACCATAGCTTTAACTATACGAACCTTTGTTGGCAAGGTGATGTCTCTACTTCTCAAGATGCTGTCTAGGCCTGTCATTGCCCTTCTCCCAAGAAGCAGGCGTCTTTTAATTTCGTGGCTGCTGTCACCATCTGCAGTGATCATTGAGCCCAAGAAAGTAAAATCTCTCACTACCTCCATTTCTTCCCCTTCTATTTGCCAGGAGGTGATGGGACCAGTGGCCATGATCTTCGTTTTTTTGATGTTGAGCTTCAGACCATATTTTGCGCTCACCTCTTTCACCCTCATTAAAAGGTTCTTTAATTCCTCCTCACTTTCTGCCATCAAGGTTGTGTCATCTGCATATCTGAGGTTGTTGATAGTTCTTCCGGCAATCTTAATTCCGGCTAGGGATTCATCCAGCCCAGCCTTTCGCATGATGAATTCTGCATATAAGTTAAATAAGCAGGGAGACAAAATACAGCCTTGTCGTACTCCTTTCCCAATTTTGAACCAATCAGTTGTTCCATATCCAGTTCTAACTGTAGCTTCTTGTCCCGCAAAGAGATTTCTCAGGAGACAGATGAGGTGATCTGGCACTCCCATTTGTTTAAGAACTTGCCATAGTTTGCCGTGGTCGACACAGTCAAAGGCTTTTGCATAGTCAATGAAGCAGAAGTAGATGTCTTTCTGGAACTCTCTAGCTTTCTCCATAATCCAGCGCATGTTTGCAATTTGGTCTCTGGTTCCTCTGCCTCTTCTAAATCCAGCTTGCACTTCTGGGAGTTCTTGGTCCACATACTGCTTGAGCCTTCCTTGTAGAATTTTAAGCATAACCTTGCTAGCGTGTGAAATGAGTGCAATTGTGCGGTAGTTGGAGCATTCTTTGGCACTGCCCTTCTTTGGGATTGGGATGTAGACTGATCTTCTCCAATCTTCTGGCCACTGCTGAGTTTTCCAAACTTGCTGGCATATTGAGTGTAGCACCTTAACAGCATCATCTTTTAAAATTTTAAATAGTTCAGCTGGAATACCATCACTTCCACTGGCCTTGTTATTTGCAGTGCTTTCTAAGGCCCATTTGACTTCACTTTCCAGGATGTCTGGCTCAAGGTCAGCAACCACACTACCTGGGGTATACAAGACATCCATTTCTTTCTGGTATAATTCCTCTGTGTATTCTTGCCACCTCTTCTTGATGTCTTCTGCTTCTGTTAGGTCCTTTCCACTTTTGTCCTTTATTATGGAAATCTTTGTACGAAATGTTCCTTTCATATCTCCAATTTTCTTGAACAGATCTCTGGTTCTTCCCATTCTATTGCTTTCCTCTATTTCTTTGCATTGCTCGTTTAAGAAGGTCTTCTTGTCTCTCCTTGCTATTCTTTGGAAATCTGCATTCAATTTCCTGTATCTTTCACCATCTCCCTCGCATTTTGCTTGCCTTCTCTCCCCCGCTATTTGTAAGGCCTCATTGGACAGCCACTTTGCTTTCTTGCATTTCCTTTTCATTGGGATGGTTTTCGTTGCTGCCTCCTGTATAATGTTACAAGCCTCCATCCATAGTTCTTCAGGCATTCTGTCCACCAAATCTAAATCCTTAAACCTGTTCCTCACTTCCACTGTGTATTCATAAGGGATTTGACTTAGATTGTATCTTACCGGCCCAGTGGTTTTTCCTGCTTTCTTCAGTTTAAGCTTGAATTTTGCTATAAGAAGCTGATGATCTGAGCCACAGTCAGCTCCAGGTCTTGTTTTTGCTGACTGTATAGAGCTTCTCCATCTTTGGCAGCAGAGAATATAATCAATCTGATTTCGATGCTGCCCATCTGGTGATGTCCATGTGTAGAGTCGTCTCTTGTGTTGTTGGAAAAGCGTGTTTGTGATGACCAGCTTGTTCTCTTGACAGAACTCTATTAGCCTTTGCCCTGCTTCGTTTTGATCTCCAAGGCCAAACTTGCCAGTTGTTCCTTTTATCTCTTGACTCCCTACTTTAGCATTCCAATCCCCTATAATGAGAAGAACATCCTTCTTTGGTGTCACTTCTATAAGGTCTTGTAAGTCTTCATAGAATTGGTCAATTTCAGTTTCTTCAGCACAAGTAGTTGGTGCATAAACTTGGATTACTGTGATGTTAAAAGGTCTGCCTTGAATTCGTATCGAGATCATTCTATCATTTTTGAGATTGCATCCCAGTACAGCTTTCGCCACTCTTTTGTTGACTATGAGGGCCACTCCATTTCTTTTACGGGTTTCTTGCCCACAGTAGTAGATATGATGGTCATCCGAACTGAATTCACCCATTCCCGTCCATTTTAGTTCACTGATGCCCAGGATGTCAATATTTATTCTTGCCATCTCATTTTTGACCACCTCCAACTTACCCAGGTTCATGGTTCTTACATTCCAGGTTCCTATGCAATATTTTTCTTTACAGCATTGGACTTTCCTTTCGCTTCCAGGCATATCCGCAACTGAGCGTCCTTTCGGCTTTGGCTCAGCCGCTTCATCAGCTCTGGATCTACTTGTACTTGCCCTCCGCTCTTCCCCAGTAGCATGTTGGACGCCTTCCGACCTGAGGGGCTCATCTTCCAGCGTCATATCTTTTATATGCCTGTTGTCTTTGTCCATGGAGTTTTCTTGGCAGGGATACTGGAGTGGCTTGCCGGTTCCTCCTCCAGGTGGATCACGTTTGGTCAAAACTCTCCACTATGACCTGTTCATCTTGGGTGCCCTGCTCAGCATAGTTCATAGCTTCTCTGAGTTCTTCAAGCCCCTTCGCCACGGCAAGATCACCTTGCTCTGTACTAAAAATAATAACTCTTCAATTACTCATCCGTGTTCCTATTTCTCAAAGGCGGGGTGAATGGCTGGCTGTTGCCTTAAAGCAGCCCCCCTCCCCTTCCTTTTGTTACCACTGGATGATGTTTGTAGTTTTGTTTTTGCCCTGGGCCTTCCAACCATCTGGCCTTTGCATTCTAATCTTGCATTGCCATCAGTCACAGAGTGTCACAATAACTCACTTCCTGGGCTGGTGTTTGAGAGAAACTTGAATTCATTTCGGTTGATCTTTCACAACAGAGGCAGCTGGAATAAGTGCCGTTCCTTTGCATGTTGCATCCTCTTTCTTGTTTCTGTGCAAGGAAAGAAAACAAGCAGCCAGCTAGCTCTGAAGTTCTTACTCTGACCGGGTAGCTCTTGAAGTACTGTGTGAAATCACTTCTGAAGTGGCAGGTTAGAAACTCAAAGTACACTAAGCACATGCTGTATTTATTTAACTTTTTGCCTTCCACTTGACCTTGTCACCATCAGGGACTCTTGTTCTATGTTCTTCCCATCCCCTGCAAGATTTTGCAAGTTCTCCTGCTTATTCCCTGCTTTAAAAAGTCGCTCCAAGACATCAAGGAAGGATGCAAAGCAAAAACAAAACAAAACCACCAGAAAGTAAGCAAGGAGGAAGGTTGTCACTTTTACTCCCAAGGCTACTCACTTGGTATTCTCTAGCCTCCTCTAAGCTAGCCATCAATGCCACTATCAGTAAAAGTGAGAAATTGAGGGTTGCTGATGCTGGTATTTCTGCTTCGGCTGTTGTAATTTCCATTGCCCCAAGAGCCAGAGAACTTCTTCAGATGTCGAACTGTTAATTCTTACTGCAGAATACTCTGCCATGTGCCACTGCCAGGCACAGAGTTCTTGTCGCCCGAAAACGTAAATACTGAGCAGCCATGATGAGAAATAAGCAATACACTTTTTACAGCACCATCCTAGGCATGACTACTCCAAAACAATGGCCCATCAAACTGAGTGGGATTTACTCCCAGAAAGAGCCAGTGTGGTGTAGTGGTTAAGAGCAATAGACTCGTAATCTGGTGAACTGGGTTTGCATCTCCGCTCCTCCACATGCAGCTGCTGGGTGACCTTGGGCTAGTCACACTTCTCTGAAGTCTCAGCCCCACTCACCTCACAGAGTGTTTGTTGTGGGGGAAGAAGGGAAAGGAGTATGCTAGCCGCTCTGAGACTCCTTTGGGTAGTGATAAAGCAGGATATCAAATCCAAACTCCTCTTCTTCATCATCCGGGGCAGTTGACATGGTACAAGTACACCGCTGTTCATCTCAATAGATGTTGCATGCTTCTTATTTTTCCCAAAACCTCCCAACGTGGGGCAATAGAACACATGAAGCTGCCTCATATCATTGATTTTTGATAAGAGCTGTTGGAACAGTCTCCCTCGGGAGGTTGTGGGTTATCCTTCCTTGGAAGTTTGTACGCAGAGATTGGATGGCTGAGATTCCTGCATTGCAGGGGGTTGGACTAGATCAGGCATGGCCAAACTTGGCCCTCCAGATGTTTTGGGACTACAATACCCATCATCCTTGACCACTGTTCCTGTTAGCTAGGGATGATGGGAGTTGTAGTCCCAAAGCATGTGCAGGCCTATGTTTGGCCATGCCTGGACTAGATGATCCTTGGGCCCTTTCCAACTCTACGATTCTATTATTTGTCCATCTAGCCCATTATTGTCCACTCTAAGTGGTGGTGACTCTTTGGGGTCTCAGACAGAGATCCTTCCTATCATCTGATGGAGATGCCAAGGACTGAACCTGGGAGCTTCTGCATGAAAAACATGCACTCAACCACTGAGCTATAGCCCATCCTCAGTTTGGTGGACACCCATGTGGTGTAGTGGTTAAGAGCAGTAGTCTCGTAATCTGGTGAACCAGGTTTGCTTCCCGCTCCTCCACATGCAGCTGCTGGGTGACCTTGGGCTGGTCACACTTCTCTGAAGTCCCCCAGCCCCACTCACCTCACAGAGTGTTTGTTGTGGGGGAGGAAGGGAAAGGAGAATGCTAGCCGCTCTGAGACTCCTTCGGGTAGTGATAAAGCAGGATATCAAATCCAAACTCTTCTTCTTCTCCTTCTCCATGTCTCTTAGCCTAACCCTACCTTGAAGGGTTGTTGCAGTGATAAAGTGGGGAGGGGCATAAGATGTATAAGGAGAAGAATGCAGTAAATAAATAAAATCCTTGGAAATGTCAAGAGTTGAATTTTGTTTTCATCAGAGGCCCAAAGACTGAAGAAGTTATGACAGCAGAAAGGGAAGCTGTCAAAGGAGCTCTAGTGTATAATGGGGGGGGATGTTTTTGAAGAAGAGGAAATGGCTTTGCATTTACTTGTCAACATGCAGAGCGGCCGAATTGCTCTGGACTCATCTAGTCAAGAAAGGACAATGTACTTTGGTGAACACTTGAAACTAGCATCTCTCTTGGCTACAAATCAGCCTTGGAAAATAATGCACAGCCAAGCAGCTACAGAGTGAGAAATGTCGAGCTGCATCAGGCTCCTTCCTCGCAGTGATTAATGCGGCTGTCAAGCATTTACCCTGACTGGTACTTTGGGCCAGTTAGGATGGTAACTGTGGCTAGATCAAGTTTTCTTCCATTTTTACAGCAAGTGTACTGGGAGTTAAAGCTGCTGTGCCTCTCTCTTTTTGCTGCAACTCGAGAAAAGAAAAACAACAACCTCACATTGCCAAGCCTAGGAGAGATCCTGAAGAGGAACAGGCTAAGCTTTTCTGACAATTATGGACCCTTATTCACATGGGCATACAACAAAGTGTAGCATCATGCAAAATGGTTATTGTCTCTTTTTTCCGGTCAATCTCATAAAAGAGAAGGCCTATTTTCGTGTAGCCACCCTCCGAACCTCATGATTGGTTAGCCCAGTCTAATGGCTGCACCAGCCCTTAAGTGGCCCAAAGTCACCCATAGCTAAGTGGTGATTTGACAAGCTGGAACATGTACAGAGGAGAGCAACCAAGATGATAAAGGGTCTGGAAACTAAGCCTTATGAGGAACGGTTGAAGGAGCTGGGAATGTTTAGCCTGAAAAAGAGGAGACTAAGAGGCGATATGATAGCCATCTTCAAATATCTCAAGGGCTGTCACGTAGAAGATGGAACAAGCTTGTTTTTGTTGAGAATTCCATTCCTCCTGAGCTGCAGATGTGTGGGATTGTTCATGTTACATGTCTGTTTACATTCCAGCACTGATTATTGGAGTCTTGTGAGAGGAAATTGAGATACGCTGTTTTCGCTCTGTATAGCTTTTGCTTTTGCAGTTCTCTCTCTGAGGAAGAAAGACAGAGAGAGAAGCCATGTTTTCTTCATTCTGTTACATTTGATTTAGTTTGCAATAAATTAAGCGTAGATGTTACTCCTCAAGGCTGAGCTTCTGTTTTGAACTCTGCTAATCGTGTGCTCATATCCCTGGATACAGGTCACATCCACGTGATGGGAGACCGGAGAGATGATCGCAGCGACGCTGTGTTGGGGGGAGGCACCAGGCCTCAGCGTTATCCCCCAACAATTGGTTATGGGCCCAGAACGCTTCTGCTGAGCCACTCTTTCTGCTCTTGAGGGTAGGACTCGAATCAAGGGCTTCAAGTTACAAGAAAGGAGATTCCGACTAAACATCAGGAAGAACTTTCTGGCAGTAAGAGCTGTTTGACAGTGGAAGAGTCTCCCTTGGGAGGCTGTAGACTCTCCTTCCTTGGAAGTTTTAAAGCAGAGATTGGGTGGACATCTGTCATGGATACTTTAGTTGACATTCCTGCATTGCAGGGGGTTGGACTAGATGACATTTGGGGTCCCTTCCAACTCTACAGTTCTATGATTCTATGAAACCTGGGTGGAATATACACACATATAAAAAAAGTTGCGAAAATGCTTTTTTTACGTTTTGAAAAATAAATTGAATTTTGCATAGCTCACTGTTGCCATCTAGTGTCACATTTGTACACTGCACTTTGCAACACATTTAAAACGGTTTATTTGCAGCTGTATAGCTGAGTCCCCGGTCTCCCAGGTCATAGTCCAACAAGGACTACATCACACTGGCTCTCTCAATAGCTCCTTGTAAAATTGGTATGGCATTTTAAAAGGGGAATACAGAGGAAGCTGCCCTTTGTAGAGATTCAGACCATCGCTCTTGCTCAGTATTGCTAACATCAGGGGGTGGGGATCTTTTTTCAGCCCCAGGATTACGTTTCCCTCATAGGATGTCACGAGGTCATGGACTGGCTGGATGCAGGAGAGTGATGGAAGGCACCAGCTTGGGAATTCCCAAGGGGAAGAAGGCTCAGAGCCCAGGGATTGGTGGTGGGACAGCGATGAGTGATCAGAGGGAGAAGAGGAAGCAGACTTGGAGGAGGAGGAAGCTGAAGAGGTAACACGGTTTAGTGAGCAGGAAGTGGCTATGGCAGAGAGCAGTCCAGAAGCAGAGGCTGGAGAGGAGCTGGGCCAGGAGGCGGAGGTGAGTGAGGGTGCTGAAGAAGCCAGGGAGTCTCCCCTTCCTGCTGCGACCAGCTCTCCTCCCCCCTGGTCTCCCAGAACCTGCAGAAGGTGGAGCAAAAACAGGCATGGCAAAGGAATATCAGGTTGCTTGGGGAGGAAGAAGAGTTTGGATTTGATATCCCGCTTTATCACTACCCGAAGGAGTCTCAAAGCGGCTAACATTCTCCTTTCCCTTCCTCCCCCACAACAAACACTCTGTGAGGTGAGTGGGGCTGAGAGACTTCAGAGAAGTGTGACTGGCCCAAGGTCACCCAGCAGCTGCAGGTGGAGGAGCAGGGAATCGAACCTGGTTCCCCAGATTACAAGTCCATCTCTCTTAACCACTACACCACACTGGCTCTTAGAGTCCCCACCACTGCCTCACTGGGGCAAGACCTGCTGGGAAGAGTTGCTGTGCTCACTAGGTTTTTTTAAATAAAAAGAAGAGTTAACTTCATTGACACCTTGGGAGTTATTGCTCACCTGCTCCCGACTCCCACCTACACAAGGTCAGACCCCTGGGGGCAGTGCCACAAATGCAGACAGCTGTGCATGGCTTTCCAAAAATGTAACATACATTGGAGAAGTTGAAGAATGTTTTCTCCTGTTTCCTGAACACAGCATGTTTGCTGCTGCAGAAGAGGAGGAGAGAAATTCATGGATAGGCGGAACAGATGTCTGAAGTAGTGTTTAGGCCTGAGGGACTATCTAGTGTAGGGGAACCTGGCTCCTTCCATGTTTTAACTGCAT
The DNA here is from genome assembly GCF_964234715.1 of Podarcis melisellensis. Lineage (NCBI taxonomy): Eukaryota > Metazoa > Chordata > Lepidosauria > Squamata > Lacertidae > Podarcis > Podarcis melisellensis. The sequence goes on from NC_138542.1 coordinate 24,308,212, forward strand.
CTCTGAGTGGGATGGGGACAGATAACCCTGTCCAAGGGCAACTAATTTTTTTGCAGAGAAGTACAGGGAGAAAGCAATCCAAGTGTAAAATGATCAGCACAATTCTGCGCCAAGACTTAAGGTACCTTTTTTGGCCGGAGAAACCTGAGGTTTTAGGCCTTGCTGAGATGTCAGAACAAAAAATGAAGCAAAATCTTGAAATAAGGGGGAAAGAGAGAAGCAAAGATAGTATACTCTCAGTTGTGTACACACTCCCATTTACTCTGCATTCAGTTTGCTCCCACCACCGGTATGTGAAGCCATGCACACAAGATGCTCACCACAATCTACATTTAGCCTGTAGTTTCTTGAGAAATGCTACATGTTGATATGTTGATGTCCCGTAGGTACGAGGGTCCTAGGCCATATAGGGCTTTAAAGGTGCCATGTTTGTTCTCTCGCTGTGATTTTTAAAGTTTCTAACTGGTAAGAAGACTCATTTTCCTTTGTTCTGCTTATCTACTACCACGGGGTCAGGAAGACGATTCCCTGAAGCCTGACAGTACCCCCCTACGTATTCATGCATACAATTATTTGCATTCTAACTTGTATAATTCATAATAATTCCAGTAATATGGAATGCAACATCCTCAGTTAAGAGCAAAATCCTCAAAACACTTTGCAAGATTTCAAGGTTGGGTTTTTCAGCTTTATCTGTGTACAATATTCATTTGTGTGTTTATTTCCTAGTTCAGTTTTTTGCAGATAGCTTCCAGCTGAACTGGGGTGTTAGTTTACTGCCTTTTCACGGAGAAGCAATGTACTGTATTGATCATATGCGTTTTATTATCATGCATGGCATATTTTTATTTTATTTATCAGGATCTGCTCTTTGACTTTTATCATATATGGCAAACCTAGGCCGGGCAATACATTTGTTTTACTTTTTAATAAGATACAACTGATGCCTTCCTGAGTATGCCCATCTTTTATTAGAGTTTTCTCTCTCATGCGTTCCACCCTTTCAGCTCTTGTTTGGCTGTCACTTAGCATTTATTTTCTCCAGCGTAACATCTGGTCCTGCTGCTAACATAGGCTAGACAGATGTCTGCCCTAGAGAACGAGTGTATCAGCTTTGTGTCAGGCACTCCCGTCGCCTGCACCACCAAGGCATGTGTCCTTGACATCCGATCTGCGCAACTGTACTCCAGGCAACAAGCGTGTGTGCCAGCTGGAGAGTTAAAAGAAATAACTCTGATGTGTTTCTTAGCCTGAGATATGGAAAGTGTTTGTCTCTCCAGAGGAAATGACAACAGAACACAAAGTCAACCCCAGCTAAAAGGTTGGTGCTGGGATCCTTCCATCCATTGACTCAAGGCATGCCTGCATAGGAGTTTCCCATGCTCCTTGTCTACCAGTTTAGCAGAAAGTCACAAGCATAGGAAGAAGCAGCTTAGAAAAGAGAAGAACATAGGAAACTACAGTCAGGCTGTTGATCCATCTAGGGCAGTGGCTGGCAGTGATTCTGCAGGGCTTCAGGTGAAAGGATCTCCCATCCCTACCTGGAAATGCCAGGGATAGAACCTGGAGCCTTCTTCATGAAAGGCAAGTGCTCTTCCACTGGGCTATATGGCCATTCCCTGAGTGCCAAGTGACTTGAGCTGTGAACTAGGAAGTCCCAAACTTGTCTCTAGCTAAGCCAGCCAGTAGCCACTGCTTCTCAGTCCCAGCCTGTCCACCACTCCAACTGCAATACTTTGGGCTGTATTCAGTGTTAGTCCTGTTCGTATTAGATCCATTGAAATGAATGGATAGGACTACCATTGGTTCATTAAGTTCAATGGGTCTACTCTGAGGAAACCTTAGTTGGCTTCAACCTGATAAGAATTACTAGCCCTGTATAGGGAAGTTTTTAATGTTTGATCTCTTACTGTGTTTTCATATCTTGTTGGAAGCTGCCAGTGTTATTTTACTAGAAAATGGGGTACCAGAACTGACCATGAACACCTCCCTCTGTCTCTTATAATGGCAATGGTGCCCACCTGAGAGTCCCCACCCAGTTTGCACCTGCCTTCTCTGCAAAAGATGTTAGCTCAGCCTTTCCCAGCCTTGGGTCCCCAGATGTTGTTGGACTACAATTCCCATTATCCCTGACCGCTGGTCGTGCTAGCTAGGGATGATGGGAGTTGTAGTCTAACAACATCTGGGAACTCAAGGCTGAGAAAGTCTGTATTACATAGCCAGGACTTGCTTTTTCTTTTCTTTTCAGGAGTGGAAGTAAAGTGAAAAGGAAATTAAATAGAGTTGGCAAGAGAGGACATGCTCAAACTTATTAACAAATTAACAAATGGCCACATCTGGATGCAATCAGTCTCAGAATTCCTAAGGAAAGCAAGTCAAATCATCTAAAAAATATAAGCAGCCTGGCAGCAAAGTCAAACTCCTTCCTAGAGGACTGGAAAATAACTAATAACTAAAACTATTTTCTGGTGTGAGTAAAGCAAAGTGGTGGAGAGCAATATTGAAAATTGTGTTAATGTACATATAGAAAACCAGAGAGATTATATGACAATGAGCATTCATCCTTATTTGTTTGTGCATATGTTAGACACCTTCTCACCAATCCATGGTTATTCCACACTTTTTTAGTCCATTCCTCATCACTTTCCTTATCACTTTTTAAAAGAGTGCTTTAATCTGTTTTGGTTGCGCCAACCTAAATTTATGGTGCATGAATGAATCTCTCCTGTAAAATACTGGCAATCTGGAGGCTACCTTAATAGGTTCTTATTGTGACGTCCTCAAATGTGCCTTCAGAGCACATGCACAAATAGGCACATGTTTTCTGAAAATAAAGTAAGGAGTAGATTTCTCCTTTCTGATCAGGACACCGCTTTATCTCGCATCAGGCTAACCTTGTCACCTCTAAAGATGCTTTGGCTTTAATGTGTGATTTTAGTGGGCAACTCCGAAATATGTTCTGACAAGCCTTTCCCCTTGGAATTTATTGGAGGCAAGGGCTTTCTTCCAATTTGTGATTCAGTTTCAAAATTAGCATAGAGATTCAACAATAGCCGGTGCCAACCTCTCCCCGCTTCCCCCTGCCATTCTTTGTTTGGTTACTACTGCATTTTCCTATCTACTTTTTGACCTTTTTTCCCTTTAATGCTGGAAAGATGTTGGACTTGCTTGATACAGCCAGCGTCAAGCCAATGCGTTTCCTTAATTGAACCCCTCTACAGTTTCTCCAACGCTGCATTTTATGGCGGGTGATGAGTGTATGCATGCTTGCTTGGAAAATTCTCTGTATTATTGAAGCCAGAACCAACTTTTAAGGTTTACTTATATTACTTTACAGGGGACGCGGGTGGCTCTGTGGGTTAAACCACAGAGCCTCTTGGGCTTGCTGATCAGAAAGTCGGTGGTTTGAATCCCCGCGATGGGGTGAGCTCCCGTTGCTCGGTCCCAGCTCCTGCCCACCTAGCAGTTCGAAAGCACATCAAAGTGCAAGTAGATAAATAGGTACTGCTCTGCAGGGAAGGTAAACGGCATTTCCGTGCGCTGCTCTGGTTCGCCAGAAGCGGCTTAGTCATGCTGGCCACATGACCCGGAAGCTGTACTCCCGCTCCCTCGGCCAATAAAGCGAGATGAGCGCCGCAACCCCAGAATCATCCACAACTGGACCTAATAGTCAGGGGTCCCTCTACCCTTTACCTATATTACTTTACATGTTGCAAAATAATTAAAGGATTGTTGGTTGTGTAGTTACCTTAAGCGATTATGACTAAAGAATGGATGTTTTCTTCTCTTAAAGAAGTATATACCGTGTTTCTCATGGATAAGCATTTTTGCATCATAATGGCTGCAGTCCAGTCCATAAGATATGGAGCATTCCACTGTTGCCACGAGAAAGCACCGCGTATATGCATAATCACATCTACTGAATACAGCAAAAGCAGCCTCATGCATGTGCCAGTTCTCTATGGGTAAAATCCAGAGGTGTCCATCTGTTAATGGAATGGAATTCTATTTGTGAAACAAGACTTCTATTTTCTCTCCTTCCCATCTGCATAAGCTCTGGAGTAGATTTGGGTGTGCAGAGGGGGAAGGATAGGAAGCGGAAGTCCCACCATGGAAGCATAATTCAGTTTGTGTAGTGTTGGATGTTGCCCAGTGTGCATGTATATTTCAGATATTGGGACGCACAAGATCCTTCCATCAGCAATCTGAGAAGATCCAGAGAACTAATGCAGCATTGTGGCTAAGGGACTGAACTATCAATGAGTACCATGAACTTTCTAGCTTGCGTTAGGTAAGTCACTTACTCTTTCTCAGTTTCCCCATGTGCAATATGGGGGATAATAGCAATGTTTTACCTTACAGTGTTGTTGTAAGGAATACAGCTGGATCAAGTTTGCAATGTGCTTTGAAAACATCTGCATCTTTCTTTCAGGTTAAGTTGCAGTAGTATTACAGTCCCAACAGGGACATGCCACATACTTCTTCTGAACATACAACTTGGTTCTTGGTGCCTGTTTCACATTCTGTCTTCACTGGAGAGGCACAGACAATGTAACCAAAAGCCACATGCCGCTGGCTCTTATATAGGCAACCCAACGCATTTTTTTTACAGCTTCCAAGCCACACTCAATAATGGAGTGCTCCGGTGCACACTGTTATTCCATCTGTCTAAGAACCTACTGGAAATTCTGGAGAGAGGAGTAGAAACCCTGCCATCTGATCAGTTGGTTTCTTACAGCGATTTCGCAGCAACGAGGGGCGGAGGAATTGCATGGTCCTGCTATATCCTGGAACATGGAGACTGGAAGCAGCCATCGGAGCATGGCCTCATTTTTTCATCTCAACGCACTGCTGCTTGATCTGGGCCAAAGGAAAGATGTATTCTGGTGGCTTGTTTTCCACAATACTGTTGCCTTGCGATGGCCCAGATGTCTAAACCAAGGGGAAGCTGGTCCGTTTGGGCAAATGGGCCACTACCCAACCAACCTCACTCTCCCCTCACCCAGCCTCCACTTGCCTGCCTGCTTACTTACAACCAGACCAGGGAGTGACACTATTTGTCAGGTTTCTTCTCTTGTGGTCTCAGTGTTTCCCTGTAGAATTCAGCAGTAAGGAGGATGGGGACAAAACTAGAATTCATTGGATTGGCCTATCATTGGCTCTGGCCCCACCTGCCATTGACTCTGGCTACTTTTGGTCTCCACCCTACCAGTCCCTCTGGCCACTGGCCACCATTCTCTGAACCTCCTATTAGACACCAGCTACTATGGACAGAGCATTCTGTATGAAATATCCTATGGGTGTGTCTAAACTCAAGAGGGTTTTGTACGCTGAGACGTATAATAGCTCCTCTTTCAGAGGATTTAATGATCAAACTTGTCAGTCCTGAGAATCCTGGCTGAACCACAATGAAGCTTTGTATTTCAAACTAGTAAACTAAGGGCCCGAACACAATATCTGAGGGAAAAATCACTGTTGTCTCTTCCAATTCATTTCCAAGACTTCATGAGCAAGTGATTGATGACACTTTTTAATTATTCTCTGAAGCTGCTGTGTGTTACGTCAGATAAACAAAATTAATTTGCTGCTGAGAAACACGTAGCGCTTTCCAAACATACTAGAATAGAAAAGATGAAAGATGCGTTAATAGGACATGTAGCATTGCCCAGATCTTTAAAATATGCACGGTCTTTCTGTGTTTACTGTGGGTGGGGTCCTTGGCTTTTTTGTAGAAACATAATCAGATATCAAATCTTCATCACACAGTTTCCTGATGATACACTGTTAGTTTATCTTCATCCCATGACATGGAGTCTTGACCTCATCTCTGCGGCACCCAGTATCAATCCATCAAAGCACTAGACAAATCAACTTCTAGTTCAGCTGAATGCAGAGTTTTCCAGAGCTATAAACAGGGCTTGTCCTAGTACTTTACTGCATGTTAACTGGTCACTAAAAGAATACCTAATTAATCCTGCTGCCGCTACAAGAGAAATATGCAAGGTCCCTATTTCAATTTTACACATTGGAGAACAATATCGAAAGGTTAAGTTATTTCTCTAGCTGCTGTGGCAAGAAGCCACAAATCAAAGGCATGACTGCTGCAAAGCTGCAAAGCACTTCACTCATAGCACTCCCACACAATCATCCCTAGCAGAAATCCGGGATTTATTGCCTGCTATAAAGAAGCAACAACAAAACTTCCCTCCACTGCACAAAGCTTGCCCTTTAGGACTTTTTCCTCGCCAGATGCAGCAGTGGCAGACAGCAGTCTGAATAAAGCCTGGGGAAAGAACCCAAACATGGGGTGAAAAATAGGAATCTTGGAAAGCCACAATGAAATGTACATCCACATGCACCTTAAAGTCTTTGTCTGTAAGCATTTGCCAAGGCATGTCCCCAAGTCTGTGTTTCTGGATGTGGCGTCAGGGCTAAGCAGGAAGGGACTGTAGGAGGAGAAATCCTCCACACCTCAGGACTGAGGACCGCTTCTCCCCATATGAACCAATCTGGACCTTGCGATCATCATCTGAGGCTCTTCTTTGTGTGCCTCTTCCAAGACATCCCCAGAGGATGGCAACACAAGAGCAAGGCTTTTCTGTGGTGGCTTCCCACTTATGGAACGTTCTCCCCATGGAGGCTTGCCATGATGACATATCTTTAGGTGCCAGGTAAAAGCTTTCCTCTTCTACCAGGCCTTTGGCTAATTAAACAATCTATGGCCTTCTAAACTAGGGGGAGAGTTATTGGTTTTGTTTCTTACTATGTTGTGTATTTAATGATGATGATGATTTATTTCTACCCTGCCCATCTGGCTATTTTTGAGGGTTTTTTATATTATAAACTGCCCTGTGATCTTCTGATGAAGAGCGGTACAGAAATTTTAATCATCATCATCATCCTTACAGGCTAAGCAGGACTGTCATTGACATATTTCCCCCTTAGCCCCTCACCAGAAGTGTCATGTGAATACTGAGCGTCAGATTTAACTCCGTGGAATAAGTTTCAAGGGAAGAGACATGATAGCGAATCAATCACTTGATAATTTGGGGGGGGGGTTGTACTATGCTTAAAGTCCACTTTAAGGAACTCAAGGTGGCATATGAAGTTCTCCCCATTTTAAGCTCATTGCAACCGTCACTGGCCCAAGAAGACCCACTGAGCTTCCTGACTGAGTGAAGATTTGAACCTGGGTCTGTCCAGTGCTAGCCTTACCACCCCATCATACCTGAGTAAATGATGCCACGCGTTCCACGCTATAATTGCAATAACATAAATGTTACAATAAATGCGACAGCCACACAGTGCAATTTGCACATAAGAAGAAACTGGACCTAAGAAGAGCTAACATTTCTTTTTCCTGTAACATGGTTCTGTTTTTCTTTTCCCAGCCTTTCTGATTTTAAGAGCACATTTTAGTGCTTTGATGATCTTTAGCACCACTGTGTTGTTTGTTGCTGGTTTTGTTTCGTTTATACTCTGGTGCTAGTTTAAATTTGATCCTTGATTTTATGTCTTTGCTGTTTTTATGGAGTGATGTGGATACACACACACACACACGCTGCCCAGAATTTTTGTTGTTAAGGGGCAGTGTAAAAATGCTATCAATAAGCAAATAAATTAAGAAGGCTATAGAAGCAGTCTGGTTATTGAGCAGAAATACGAACAGCAGAGTATGAAGAGGTTAGATTCTGCGTATGCTGTATGTGAAATGCATGTTAATGAAACTTGTTCCATCCATAATTTCCTTCTGAGGTAGTGACTTTTACTCCCTTTTTCTTGGCTATACCAAGGAAGCAGCTAATGATATGGAACAGTTTGGGGCTTGTGTCACCAGGGAAGGAAAACAAAGCAAGTAGCACGTCTTACACTTCAATACCTCAAGAAATCATTGCTGCCAAACCACAGCAGGAAAGTCGATCTAAACTCGCAAGACAAAGGTAATCTTAACAAGAAAGGAAAGCCAGAAAAGGCTGGCTCCCTTTGGTACTGGCCAGGCCTCCTGCCCAGCTAGAGCTTCGGTTTCACCACCTTCATAAAAAGGATGGCTGCATACAGGATATGGACCCCCCCATTGCCTCCGCACTGGATGTTTGCTTAGCACACTTCTGTGCCTGAATAAGGCACCAAGCCAAGACTCTCCTCCCTGCTCAGGAAACTGTGTCCTCCCTCAAAGAGGGCATGTCTTGCGATGCGACCTGACAACCAAACCCTGTGTTGTGGGTGGGTTCAATTGGATACCCACAACACCCTATCGGTAGGTCCCTCGATGCTGGGTTTAATCAGGTCAATGGGACGCTAGCCAAACAGACCGAGGGACCTATATATGCCCATGCATGTGACCCTGAGCTTCCTCTTTGGGCCAGTGCATCGTAACACCTGCCCACCTCTCCCTATATTTAGGGCTTGCGCTTGGCCTGGCTATGCCGTCATGTGTCATCTGTCGTTGGGACAGGGGCACGGCAGGAATTTTCCCCACTTGATTGATTGGCTGTTGCCATTTGGGTTTCGCCTGCCACGTAGCAAATTGTCACAACTTGTAAGGTTGCAGAATGGCACTGATTCAGGTGATAGGGATGGGGGAACGCTCTCGCCATCCCTATGAGAAGGGTATTCCGTTAAAGGAATCCAGGGACTCAATGGTTTGGTCAACCCTGGGAGGGGCTGTGCCCGTGCCTGAGTCCAGGGGGACATCTGGGTGGTGGACTAGCCTGACCCCAGCTTTCCGCTGTTCCAGGTGTTCACCCTAGGCTGACCTATGCTGGTGACCTGGGTCAGCGCTACCTGCCACGATGCAGGGAGCTAGTCAAAACAGAGCCTATGCAACCATTCACTTGATGTAATCAATAAAGTTGTGGCCTAGATTCTGCCAAAGACCAAACCAAAATTTGAGTCTTGTCTGAATTTATTTAAGGGGGAGGTTGAAAGGTCTAAACACGTGATGTGGTAAGCATGCAACAATACATAGCCCTCACTCACACATAAGGCTAGGCTAGTGTTGCCAGGTCAGGAGCATCCGAGACTCTGAGATTTCAGGGCCCAAACCTGAAATGTAGGGGCAGCGCCTGGTGATGTTATGGAAGTAAGCCCTGGAGATAGAGGTTAATTGGGAGATGGGAGCAAACCCCCAGGGTGTCTATGCTTTAATCTGCAACCAGCTCCTGCCCGGCCGATGCTTGCAAGTTGTATGCACAATTTTCTTGATGTTTTTAATTATAGGCCCTTTTGCCAACCTGGAGATTCAAGGCCTCCACCTGCTACCTGGAGGGGGCCAGGCAAACTTCAAGACTTCAGGTCATACCTGGAAGTCTAGTAACCTAGTCTAAGTCAAACTGTGACTTTTCATGAGTGAGCTAACATGCAGGCTCCCAGACAAGAGATGGTGTCTACTTTGCTGTAAGGAGACAGCCAAAAGGCTGTTTTCATTACCTTCCTACCAAATGCAGTTATACACCAAACCGGGGAGGGGGGGATGTGTTTCACAGCCTTGGGTGAAAGCAAGAATGGAATATTTTCTTTGGAAATGTTCTCTTTGATTTGCATTATGCTGTTTGGGAGGTTTGAATTATAACTGCAAATGATTTTAACAAGCAATACTTTTTGTTTCAATACTTCAATTACTTAACATGTTTAGCTCAACTTACCTTATTAGTAGTGCTCAAATATCTTAGCAGGTTGTTTTTTTTCTTTCTTTTTTTGCCCTGATGTTTCCAAAACACAATCTTTACAATAGGAATCTATGCTGCAGTCAATGTGCGTATCTCGGCTGCGTTCTGTACATTTCTCCAGGCAATATACATAATCTCAAACAGGCTCCTTTTCCCAGCTTGGATAGCCTTTCTTCAGGTGGTCAATTCTTCCCTCCCCTGTGATCACAGTGATCGATCCCATGCTAGTATTAAGCTTTTTTCCTAAGAAAAGAAGCAGTACTGAGGATAATTTTAATCAGGAATGTGGGAAGGGAAGGTTTAAAACTCTCCTCACTCTGTGATTCCCTCACTGACTGGAAAATAGCTGAGAGTGGGGAAAGGAAGGCGGGACTGTAGAAAAAAAGTCAATATTTTTGAGGAGCTCCATCCCTTCTTGTTGTTGTTTGGCGAATCAGTAGGAGAGCATGTTGTAAGGTTGTAAGTGGACCAGAAGCAGCCTGGGGATAGGGGTACAATTAGGGTCACCATATAAGCCAGAAAATTCTGGCTATGTCTGGGGACCAGGGGCTAACACGGCTGCCCGGGGGGGGGGGATTTTTAATTTAAAAGAAATTGTCTGGGATTTTGTCTGTTCCACAGCGGAAGCACTGTGGAGAGGTCACTTCCTTGTTACCTCCCAGACAGTGATTTTGGAAGCCCGCTGTCCGCTGATCGGGGAAAAAGCTCAACAAGCTTTTGGACAATCTCCCTCCAAAAAAACCTCCCCAGATTTTTACTTATTGAAGTATGGCAACCCTAGGTACATATTACTCACTTCTGAACTAGTAGGAGAAATCAAGGACATGTCACTGTGCATAGTGACCAAAGAATGTGCATATTGCCCAGAAAATATGCAAAATGCAGTCAAGATATGCACATTTCTTGAGGCCTATTGGTGATTATGCATATTGGCCAGACAACGTACAAAATTTTGTTGAGATATGCACATTTCCCAAAGCTTGTTAGGGGTTCTAAAAGAGAGAGAGAAGAAAGAGAGAGAAGAAATTCATTCTACCCAGTAATATGCAGGATACTCAAGCCCCATCCTCTACAATAAGACTTACTCCTGAGGAAGCGTGTACAGGATTGTGAACAAAGACAAGCTGAATGACCATCTGATATTCCAGATTGTACACCGAGATTCATTCATATTTATGAAAGGAAGGAGCTGGTAGAAGCACACAAAGACAACACAAAATTTACATTTTAAACACATCTTCTCTTGGAAAGGACAAGCTCTGACCTTTGATGTCTTCATAATGCCAATATTTACTCACAATAAATGCAGCCAAGTTTAAGAAAAGCAAGGAGGGTTGAGTAGGTAATATATGTATTTGTTTTCATTTATTTACATTTTTTCATTAACTCAATTGTTATTGATTTTGTCCTTCATAAGAATTCAACAGGACGCAGGCAAACAAAGTTCAGAAAGAAAGCATTTCCATAACAATATTATATCTTGCGTAATCCTGGCAAATGCAAGGTCTGACAAAAAGAAAAGTTCCCCCTGAAATCAGTATTCTTATGGGTGAAGCGGCTAGTTCCAATACAATATATTTCAAAGTTATGTTGTTTTATTCTCCATAAAACCATATTCTTCTTAAAGCCAGGCTGTGTCATTCAGATTTCTGTTTCTTGCTTCAAGTTTCCCCATAATAATGACAAATTTCAAGCAACTGGCTTGAAAAGCCATGGAGTCTCTAGTTTCTCAGGAGACGTTTTGACTTTCAGAAGCCACACAAATATAACTTCTGTTTCCTTAGCAGCTTTAATTAATTAATGTTTTCTTAATTGGTTTTAAAGTGTATTTTGTGCATCACTTTGATCATTCATATAGAAAGCCAATTTATTTCTGGCAATGCAATCTGAGACCTGAATTGGTTCTTAAGAGTTGTTCAGAACGAGAGTAGGGATTGGCTGATTAAAATTGCCTCAGGTTTTGGAGTGATTCCGATTTAAAGTCATTATAGATCTGTGGAAGCCTTTGAGATAGTTCAGAATCCTTTAAACTGCTTCAAAGGGAGTTAAATGCGGGCCTAGCCATGGCAATTTTGGAGCATCTGGACTGAAACCACCTGAAGAGAAAGTCATCGCTCGAAAGTGCCCCAGAGACCTATTATTTCTGAATCAGAAGTACAATAATCCAGAATAATTTTAAAGCAGCTATTCAGGTCAGCATGTCCTTTTATATTTCTTTATCTGTGCAGGATTTAATTCTCCATTTGTAGACAGAACAGGACCACCCCGAGGCTATGCAGGATGTCTGTAGAGGACTTTTAACGAAAAAATCTGCACATGTAACTATAGATTGTTTTCTGGATGATTCTGTATCTGTGCCTATAAGATGGCCCAAAACCTCATATGAAAGCATTGTACCTCAGAAAGCAATAACATAACACATAAAAGAAACCTCTCAGGAAGGAAGGAGAAGATCAGACCCATGTTTTCTTGTGATCTGCATGTCATTTCCCCCTTTTACACTGTGAGTCATTTCTTAACAACCATCACGATGAAATAAGATGGTGGCTATTCTATTTATTCAATTTCTTAGACGTCTTCTACTAAAAATAGTCTCAGGTACAGTACATGCTGCAAACAAAGGATTGTGCCCAAGTAAGTTTTACTTAGAGTAAACCCATTGAAATGAGTTAGTCATGTACATTAATTCTAATAGGTCTAATTTGATTCTGACTAACATAAGATACAACCCAATATTAAAAAATACAAGGATGAAAAACGTTGATAACAGCAACCAGCACATTTGTTAATATAGTGGTACCTCAGGTTAAGTACTTAATTCGTTCCAGAGGTCCGTTCTTAACCTGAAATTGTTCTTAACCTGAAGCACCACTTTAGCTAATGGGGCCTCCCGCTGCTGCCGCGCCACTGGAGCACGATTTCTGTTCTTATCCTGAAGCAAAGTTCTTAACCTGAAGCACTATTTCTGGGTTAGCGGAGTGTGTAACCTGAAGCGTATGTAACCCGAGGTACCACTGTATGATTCTAATAGCAATGCTACTGCCCAATGAGAAAAGCACAAGGGAAGCCAGTTTAAATGCCCAGCAGAATACAAAAATGTTGATAGCCAAATGCCTGGGGAAATGGGGACGCTTTTGCCTCATGCCAAAAAGTTGTTAAAGGGTCTCAGAATCTGTCCATAGGCTTCTGGTAGGCTTATGTGAGAAGAGACATTCTGCACGATAGTGGGGTCTTGGACAACTATAAGAAGGCTTTATAGGTTAAAACCAACCCTTAGATTTGGGCTGCAAAAGATATTGCTAACCAGTGCAGCCAGAACAGCATTAGTATAATATGGTCAGACCAGCTGGTCCCCGCTAGCAGTCTGGTGGCTGTGTTCTGCACCAGCTGCAGTTTCCAGGCTATCTCCAAAGGCAACCCCACATAGAGAGCATTGCAGCTATCTAAGCTGCAGGTCACGTGAGCACAGGCAACTGAAGCCGAGCTATTGCCACCCAGATAGGGATGTAATTGGGCTAAGAGACAGCAGAAGGTTACAGGTGCCATTGAGGCCACCTGTCCCTCAGGTAACAGTGATGGATCCAGGAATCAGGTGACTCTGAGCTATGAATCTGCTCCTTCAAGAGGAGTGCAATACTACCCCAAACTAGTTGACCACCACTTCTCTGGGCAGCATAAACCATTTGATAAATATACAAAACAATCCCACAGGCACCTTCTCTGTTGTCTTTTTGGCACCTGCTAAAGACATTTCTCTTTCAACAAGCCTTCTAAACTCTCTATTCCAACTCGTATCTGTCTTGGAATATAATTGATTTTTATGTATGTGCTGCTGTTTTTAAGTGTTTTTATATTTATAATTAGTTTTTGGTTTGTTTTTAAATATGCAGATGTTTTTAACTACTTTAATATGTGTAACTGTTTTATATATGTTCTGATATTGTAAATTGCTTTGGGATGCCTCATGGGAAGTAGTTTATAAACAAAAATAAATTATTATTATCATTAATTTCATTCTCTTGCACTCTGCTGCAAAGGCTTTTGAGAGAGGTTTAATCTCTTGTGCATTAAAAAATGCTGGGTATAGCTACATTTTGGATTCTGGTGGGTTTAAAGCCATATTTCCAAATTATTACTGGGTAACTGATTGTTTATGTCCACCGTTTGGTTTCCTCAGCAACTAGTTGTAAGGGGGAAGGGGACACTTTTGCTATGGCAACCAGAACTGATTGCTTATTTTACAGCTTTGCTGGTCTCCATTGTAAAAGCAGTAGTTAGATAATACGCACACAAAGGGCCAAATAAACATATGTTCTCTAATGGCATGCATTTGCAAGATTTCTCTTTCTGGGGGATGAGTAATCAATAAGACTGTTACTAAGTAGCTTATGGGTTCCAGCACTTTAAAGTGAAAACACCAGGTTTGGTTATGCTTTGCTGCTTGTGAATTTTCATAAAGGCAGAGCATGCTTGGAGATTAAAAGCTATTATTTGCTGGATACTAATGATGAGGTGGGGGTTCTCCTCCCTGTTCCTCCTAAATTAAAGAATTTACTGCACAAGAGCACATTCATGCTGCTTCTTGAGGAATTTTGCCCACCCAGAGAATCCCAGAGAAATCAAACTTCTTACATTTTTTCTTGACATTTTATGACATAGCTCTACAGAACCCCAGTCGATACCTGCTTGAGTATAATCCAAAGTGCCCGGTAATGCCTCTTGCATGCCCTTTAGATCTTCTGTATGCCCATGCATTTATTTACTTTATTCTATACATTTATATTCCACCTTTCCTCCCAAGAGCTTGTAATTGAAATTAAATGAAATAAAGAATGAAAACTGAAATGTGTGTGAGAAGGGCTGAGCAAGTGAAGGCTGGAATGTGAAGATTATGTTTGCAAAAGAACCACGGGAAAAGGATGGAATTACATGTACGCAGGAGCTATTACTATAACTGAGGAAAAAATAAGAAAGTTGTTATGCCTCATGATTAAAACCTGTTGAAACTAGTAGATAATAATAATAATAATAATAATAATTTATTATTTGTACCCCGCCCATCTGGCTGGGTTTCCCCAGCCACTCTGGGCGGCTTCCATAAAAACCAGAAATACACTAAAATATCACAGATTAAAAACTTCCCTGAACAGGGCTGCCTTAAGATGTCTTCTGAATGTAAGGTAGTTATTTATCACTTTGACATCTGATTGGAGGGCGTTCCACAAGGCGGGTGCCACTACCGAGAAGGCCCTCTGCCTGGTTCCCTGTAGCTTTGCTTCTCGTAATGAGGGAACCACCAGAAGGCCCTCGGCGCTGGACCTCAGCGTCCGGGCAGAACGATGGGGGTGGAGACGCTCCTTCAGGTATACTGGGCCGAGGCCGTTTAGGGCTTTAAAGGTCAACACCAGCACTTTGAATTGTGCTCGGAAACGTACTGGGAGCCAATGTAGGTCTTTCAAGACCGGTGTTATGTGGTCTCGGCGGCTGCCCCCAGTCACCAGTCTAGCTGCCGCATTCTGGATTAGTTGTAGTTTCCGAGTCACCTTCAAAGGTAGCCCCACGTAGAGCGCATTGCAGTAGTCCAAGCGGGAGATAACTAGAGCATGCACCACTCTGGCGAGACAGTCCGCGGGCAGGTAGGGTCTCAGCCTGCGTACCAGGTGGAGTTGGTAGACAGCTGCCCTGGATACAGAATTGACCTGCGCCTCCATGGACAGCTGTGAGTCCAAAATGACTCCCAGGCTGCGCACCTGGTCCTTCAGGGGCACAGTTACCCCATTCAGGACCAGGGAGTCCCCCACACCAGCCCGCCCCCTGTCCCCCAAAAACAGTACTTCTGTCTTGTCAGGATTCAACCTCAATCCATTAGCCGCCATCCATCCTCCAACCGCCTCCAGGCACTCACACAGGACCTTCACCGCCTTCACTGGTTCTGATTTGAAAGAGAGGTAGAGCTGGGTATCATCTGCATATTGATGGACACCCAGTCCAAACCCCCTGATGATCTCTCCCAGTGGCTTCATATAGATGTTAAAAAGCATGGGGGAGAGGACGGAACCCTGAGGCACCCCACAAGTGAGGGCCCAGGGGTCTGAACACTCATCCCCCACCACCACTTTCTGAACACGGCCCAGGAGGAAGGAGCGAAACCACTGTATAACAGTGCCCCCAGCTCCCAGCCCCCCTAGACGGTCCAGAAGGATGTTATGGTCGATTGTATCAAAGGCCGCTGAGAGATCCAGCAGAACTAGGAAACAACTCTCACCTTTGTCCCTAGCTCGCCGGAGATCATCAACCAGCGCGACCAAGGCAGTTTCAGTCCCATGATGAGGCCTGAATCCCGATTGGAAGGGATCCAAATGGTCCGCATCCTCCAGGCGTGCCTGGAGTTGTTCAGCAACCACGCGCTCAATCACCTTGCCCAAGAATGGAAGATTTGAGACTGGGCGATAGTTGGCCATACTGGCCGGGTCTAAAGATGGTTTTTTAAGAAGCGGTTTGATGACCGCCTCTTTCAGCGGATCTGGGAATGCTCCCTCACAGAGGGAAGCATTCACCACCCCGCAGAGCCCATCGCCCAGCCCTTCCCGGCTTGCTTTTATTAGCCAGGATGGGCAAGGATCCAGGAGACAGGTGGTTGGTTTCACGCGTCCAAGCAGCCTGTCCACATCCTCGGGGGTAATGGATTGAAATCGATTCCATGCAACTTGACCAGGCAGAGCTCCAGCACTCTCCCGCCCCAGCCCTGCTCCCACGGTGGTGTCTGGCTCCTTCCGAATATGAGTGATTTTATCCGCAAAAAACTTTGCAAAATCGTTGCAGGAGATCTTGGGGTCTTTACAAAGCCCCGGTGGTAAAGGTGGTTCTGTTAAATTACGAACCACCTGAAAAAGTCTCCTGCTACTATTTTCTGCAGATGCAATAGAGGCGGTGAAGAAAGTCTTCTTCGCCGTCGCTATCGCCACTTGGTAGGCTCGACGTTGAGCTCTAACCTGTGTCCGGTCAGATTCGGAGTGAGTTTTTTGCCACCGACGCTCTAGCCGTCTCAGCGATTGTTTCATCGCCCTCAGCTCCGAAGAAAACCACGGAGCTGTCCGGGCTCCATGCAATCGGAGAGGGCGCTTCGGAGCCAGACAGTCAATAGCCCTGGTTAACTCCGCATTCCAGCGGGCCACCAGGGAATCAGCTGAAAGGCCATCAACATGGGATAAGGCATCCCCTACCACTCTCTGGAAACCATTTGGATCCATTAAGTGGCGGGGGCGGACCATCCGAATTGGTCCCACCTCCCTGCAGAGGGGAAGGGTCGCGGAGAAGTCCAGTTGCACCAGGAAGTGATCTGACCATGGCACTTCTTTTGTTTCACTTTTACTGAGTGTCAGATCACCCACGTCACTAGAGGTGAACACCAGGTCTAAGGCATGTCCATGACTATGAGTTGGGCCAAACTTATTCAGGGACAGCCCCATGGAGGCCATGATTTCCACGAAGTCCCGAGCTGCCCCTTGTAAGGTCGTGTCGGCATGGATGTTAAAATCCCCTAGGACAACCAAACTAGGTGTCTCTAGGAGAAAATCCGCCACGACCTGAAGCAGCTCAGACAGGGAATCCTTGGTGCAGCGGGGAGGTCGGTACACCAAAAGGAATCCTGTACTGCCCCTATTGCCCAACTTCCAGAACATGCACTCAGAGAACTGGATCTTCCCAGTAGGACGCCTGGTGCAAGCTAGTGACTTCCTAAAAATCACTGCAACCCCCCCTCCCCACCCACATGACCTGGGTTGCTGTGCGTAAGAGAAACCTGGTGGGCAAGCAGCGGCAAGGACAGGCCCATCTGCTTCCTCCAACCAGGTCTCTGTCACACATGCCAGGTCAAGTCCTCCATCCACGATCAGGTCGTGGATGGCAGTGGTTTTGTTCATCATTGACCTGGCATTACACAGCAACACCTTCAGGTCATGTGGGTTCCCCCTGTTGATTCCAGTATCCATCCGGTCAAGGCCAGACCCGGAGGCAGGGATAGTCTTCAACCAACGACTAAACCTGCCTCCTCGGTAATGACATGGTCTGGTCTTAGCGTAACTCCGCCTCCTGCCCATGATCACCGAGATCGGATGTCCTATTGCCACATATAATCACTCATTTGCTTCCCTTTGCTTGTAAGTGTTTAATGCCTGTTGTTGTTGTTGTTGTTGTTGTTGTTGTTTTTCATATTAGAAGTGCCACTGCTCAATTACTTGCTGGCAGAGGTTGTGTTGCACCAGCCTTACAATGCCTAAATAAATGTCCTGTTTGACTGACAACTTGAGTCTGGATTTTATTGGCCGTCCAGGATGAACCCACAGCGTATTGGGATAGTGAACCCCAATATTTCCCAAGGAGCTCAAGGTGGCATACATCATTTGCAATTTGCCTTGCTTTGTTGGCCCAAGGTCATCCAAATAACTTTGTTTGTGTGATTATTTGAACCCTAGTATCCCAGGCCCTACTCCAACACCCTAGCCACTACACCACACTGGATCTCGGCTTCTCCTTGTGAAGGGTCTGAATCTGCACCTAAAGTCCATTTCATTTCCACTTCCACAGACACATGGGCTGTGGGAAGACACAACAGAGGGTTTTGATAAGAGGACCTCAGAAGCCTCAGTACACTGACTGAGATTTCCACATGGTCCTTTGGATTGTGGTCTCCAGCTATTCATACAGTCGTGTGGAGTAACACAGTGTTAGAACTAGAAGGAATCTTGGACGTTATATCATTCAATCTCCTACCCAAATGCAAAACTCTTCCAATTACACCATCACTGTTAGATGATCATCCGGGCCCTACTTAAACACCACCAGTGCAGGAGCATCTACTACCTCCTAAGGCAGTCCACTCCTCTCCATTTCCCCAATTCAGGGAGCTTGAAAGAGGTGTGCTACTTCAGCAGTGAAGCAGCTCACACTAGGAGCTTATATAGGAAGTGGAGGCCCCACAGTTTCCTGGCTCTCAGACAGGCCCTGACTTGGGCAAGTGCCTTCATGTACTTCCCCACCTCTCAAGTAGCCTAATGTGCAATTAGTTCTGCCTCATTCTCCCCTGGGCAGCAAGGTTGGCATGGTGTAAACACACAGGCGGGAGCCCTGGCTCCAATGGCATGTTTGCACCATGCTAGTCTCTTCCCTCCGCCACTCCATCCAGGTATGCAGCAGCCCCTCAGCCCCTCAGCCCAAGGGAGGTCAGGTGAGTGGTGCCACCTCACCATGCCATCTGTTGTGGGTGGTAAGGAGAATCTAAGTCAGTCAGAAATCCAGGCAGCTAGTATGGGGGCCTTCAGTCCTGCAGCAGGGATACTCAGATCTATCGACTTTTCAGGGTCCCTGGCAGTGGGGAGCTCTGCTTCTCTTACGGGGCTTCAGGTTCAAAGTCTGAGCAGGGCCAAACCCTGATGACTCCACTAGCCTCTCTTCTTGTTAAGACATTTCTCCTAATGTTTAGCCCAAATCTGTTTCCTTGCCATTTTCACCAATTAGTTCTAGTTCTGGCTGCTGGAGCAGCAGGGAACAAGTCTGCTCAGTCTTCTACGTGACAGTCCTGCAGATATTCTGAATTATTCCTTTTCCTCCCACTCCAAGGCAGGCAGGCAGACTGAGACCCATTTCTCAATCTGCAAAATAGCAATACTTATTACTAAACCTGACTGTTGAAAGAATGTATGAGTGTGATAAAGCAAGTCGCATATTAAAATTGCTACCTCCCGTCAGATAACACTGTATCCATTATGCTTTTGCTAATATATGGTACCAGGAAGACTGACGGCTCCATAACACTGTTACATTTGTACACAGACGTTCCTCATATGTAGAAAATTGTGTGATTCCTGAATATGACAATCCACCACCTATGTAGATTGCTGTGGGTGACTAATTGATTGATTGATTGATTGATTGATTGATTGAGTTTACTTATAAGCTGCTTTCCACAATGAGCTGTGCTGTGGCTGGCCTTATTATACACTTATTGTGCGTGTATATGTTTTCTGTTCTGTTCTGCTCATGCGGAAGTACAGGCTGAACACAGCAAGATAGGCTGCAAGTGGTCAGCACCACGGACAGCTCAATGTGTGTGGTTGGGGGCAGCTGATGGTTATGAAGTCAAACCAACAAGCAGAGAACTTGGAGCGTTACTCTTGACAATTATCATGAGCCAACTGTAAGATTAACCTGTCCCACAGCCATGTGGGTATCTCAAGCTCTGCTTTCTTATAGGAAAACTGCTTGGGCTTAAGTAGGCTATGCCATATTCTGAATGTGCCTACACTGCCAAGGAAGACACTGGTGCCCCTATAAACCATAGTTTGTTCTAAGAATGAGTGTTCTAAGTCAGAGACGTAGGATATGGCAGGACTGCCTCCTCAGGCATAGCAGATGGCAGCACTGCAACCCCCCAGAGCTCCCCTTCCAAGTCAGCCTCTGGCAGTGGACTTACTTTGGAAACTGTCTCCTAGGTTGGTACCTGAACCCAGTTTTCTTCCCATCCTGTGTCATCCTCTGAGGGAGCCTGAGAATTGGTCCCTAAGTAGCTGGTACAACCCTATAGGTTGTGTAGAATTTTTCTACATAAAAGCGGCATGTAAAAGTGACTATATAGGGATTTTTTAATGTGTGAAGGATCCCTGATTTCCAATCCTTATTCCAAACAAAAATTATAATGATTAAAACCATCACTATCCAGCACTTCATTCGTTAGCATGTTGGGTTTCTTACGTTCTAGCCCCTATGAACTTTTGCCTATAGATTTTCTAGGACTAAATAAGCCTCATTGGATGTTTAACATACATGGAGAAGCAGAACCTTAGGATCTTTGTTGATTATTTGAAACTCCACTCTAAGTGGCCCAAACTTTGCAGAACTATAGATCCTTTGCAAGATCATACTATCCTTTGATAATACTCAGTCAAACCAAAATCACAACTGGTATACCAAATATGGATCATGTTACTTCTTTCCTTAGTAATTTTGAGTACAAATCTGTGTCACCTAGAAAAGAAAGTACTATCTATGCAAATTGTTTCTTACATATGGCAATATACCTAAATAGAATGTAGGCCAACTTCAGAAATGCAGCTTTCCTTTATTGCATAAGTCCCCCTCTTCCTTAGGACTTAGCTAGGGGAAATGGAGGGGAAGGCTCAGAACACATTTGCTAAAAGAAAGATTTGGCCAGTTGCAGAAATGACCACAGCATGGCCCTTAAACTGCTGTTCCTTGGCTGTGTCATTGCGAAGGGGGACAAAGAATGGCCAGAGGGAATCAGCAGCATTAGGCAAGCAATGTGACAAAGCCAAATGAAGGAGAAGGGAAACAAACTCCTAATAATGACACGGGCGCATATGCTAATATATTTTATGGCACGCGTGCAGCATAATTTCACACTCTCAGAAATAAGCCCAGAGGCAAACTACACAAAGGAAGAGATGTCTATTTTCCAGGATCAGTATTATTATTCTTATAGTTGTTCCAGTGGGAGTATGCCACAGATGCCAAGTCCTTTCAGAAGTACATCGGTAAGCACAAACATTATTCTGTGAACTGCCCTGAGACCCCCGGGTATAGGGCGATATATAAATTCTAATAATAATAGTAGTAATAATTGCTGGAGTTGATAAAAGAGTGTACCATTACTGGCAGGGAACTGGGTCTGTTTAACATGTGCACATCTGCATACCTTCATATCTGGTAATCTCTTTCCTGATAGCCAGGGAAAGGTCAGCCCACTTAAAAGCTGCAGTTCCCCCTTTCTGGATAGGTGAACAAGCTTTCATCATCAGCTGAGCTTGGAAGCAGCTATTTTTAAGGTCAAGCCTGATGTGTAGAATACTGGTTGGTTGGTTGGTTGGTTGGTTGGTTGGTTGGTTGGTTGGTGTGACAATCACAAAGCAACCTTATTTCCACTTTCCCACCCAGCTATGCAGAGCACTGTTTGGCAGGCTCTCATGGCAATCATGAAACCACTTATGCTGGTCACCCAGAGCTTTCTGATGATGGTGGTGGTGGTTGGCAGTGCTAGTGAAGTCTTGGAAGCAAAGACAGATAGGTTTGGCAGTGATGGTGGAGTTGGAAGATGTATGTTTCTCAGTAAGGAGAAGATGTACCCACTGTTTGAGAGAAACATGTCTGCCTCAGGCCTTAGAAAACTAAGAAGGAACGGGAGGTATAAATTTTAGGACTGATCAACCATTTCTTCTTTTTTTGAGAAGGAAGATTTGTTTTACAGGAACCAGATTAGAGAAAACCGAAGCATAAACTGCCGTAGCATAGAGTTTTAGCACTTAGTGATAGGTTGACATGCAATTTGTCTTTCTCGAGTAAAAAAAAAAAAATACACACACACACTTGAGTCGGCATCTCTAAATTATTTAAATGATTATTCAAGCTGACATACCTTTGTTCTTCTTCTGTGATCGGAGGAAGCCAAGCTGACAGTAATGTTTTGGAGTGTCACAATCAGGTGGTGATGATCAGGCTGCCCACTTTAAGACAGGCGAAAATGTACCAGCTTGACATATTCTTACTGGCAGCATCATTGTTTCATCTCACACAAAAGGAACATGCTGCCATGTTATGGTTTTGACAGCCTACCTAGGGCGAGGGGGACAATTGCACTTAGCTAGCAACTTATAGTGCAAACACGCTGAGAAACATAACCCACTTTCGCAAAGATCAACATAAACCTTTTTATTATAATTGACAATGCAGTTGGAGCAATATGGATTTTTCTTCCACGCGTTCTGTTGTTAGGATATGGTTACGGGTGCTGTGACTTTGAAATATTTTCCTCCCTGGCCTAATAAATAGCGGGAGACACATTAAAGACGTGAATTTTCCAAACTAAAGGCTGTTGGAGGATTGATTTATTTCCATGTGTCCTGTGAGCAACAGACTGAAGACACAATTTACCCCCATGTTCTTCTGCCTAAGTCCCATTGAAATGAATGGGGATGGTGAAAGAGAATTATTGTCAATTTCATGAAAGCACTTCTGCTGTGAAAGGGTCATTAGATTAAATGCAGGTCCAAATATTGGCCATTCTATTCCCCTGGCTTTGGTGCATGCAATACAGTGGCATTGGAAGAGGATGAAATGTCTCTTGGTACCTTGATCTTAAAGGAGCAGACCAGCAAGCTCAATGCAGCCCACTGTGGCGATCACACAGGGTCCCTGGACGTTTAACGGTCTATTGATCCCTGTGCCACCACTGTGCTCCCTTCCCCGCTGCCACCAACCCGTTACTCTCGGGTAAAACACTGAATCCAGACAGTTGTTAAAAGTGAACCAAATAAACAAGTTTATTTTATAAACATTAACAAGTTTATGGTTTCTCAGATAATATTCCTGGTCAGTATCTTAAATTTAGTTTCTTTACCAGCCTATACCTTCCTAATACCTTCTAACTGATTAGCTCAACTGTTTGACTGACTCCTCTTAACAAATTCTCTCACTTACATCAGACTAGCCCAACCCACAGACTTATCCTCTCTGTCTCTTCTCACTCCAAACTGTCTTCTCAACCACCCTAACTCTAACACTAACTCCTCCCATTGGGTTCCCATTGGTTAGCCATTTTACAATTAGTTAACCCTTTCCTTATGAACCCAGTATGATGTCACACACCTAGGAGGGCAAACGCCACACCCACTGTCTAAAAACAATATGCAAGTTGTCGAGTGTGTTTAAGGGGCGTGATGCCCACAGGGTTCTGTGAAAGCAGGATCCAGGATCACTTGTGGTACTTCGGAGATACAACTGAGTTGTGAGCATAACCCAGCAAGGGAGACACACATTGCCATGTGCAGGCAATGCTGAAGCCTATCTGTAACTATGCATCCACACAGGGGCAAAACTAGGCTTTATTTCACCCGGGTAAAAGAGCCAGTTTGG
The DNA here is from genome assembly GCF_964234715.1 of Podarcis melisellensis. Lineage (NCBI taxonomy): Eukaryota > Metazoa > Chordata > Lepidosauria > Squamata > Lacertidae > Podarcis > Podarcis melisellensis. The sequence goes on from NC_138542.1 coordinate 24,331,803, forward strand.
CAACCTCCCACACACATTTGTGAACACACACACACACAAGATGGAAGCCTCAATAGCTTCTGGAGGCTTCACCTGGGGCACAAAACCCAGCTAGACCCCCTGTGCCTACAGCACTGCATCCACACTGCATTGCTTAGTCTAGCTCCAACTGCTTTGATCCTAAAAAACAACAACACAGAGAGCGAGAAACAAATGGACATCCTTATCTGAGACAGAGAGTTATGTGCTACTAGAGCAGGGCTAGAGCTATAATATCTAGGCATGCAGCTTGGGGAATTTTCTGCCCCAAGCATAAAGAAATGATAAACAGATATCTGTATGCCGCCGCTGCCCCCACAATAAAACAGTTTTCTTTTAAATGATTTAGCTACCAATATCAGTTTTGTTTCCATAATATTAGCTATAAATCTGGATTTACAATTACTTTTAGGTATAATATCCATACCCTTGCTGAAACAGAGACATAAGCCTACTGCCAGTTTAAGAGCTTTGTCATAAGAGTAAATTATTCTGATACGATTTCATATTCTCTCTCTCTCTCTCCACCTTTTGTGAAGAGAATGAATATTTCTTCGACTCCGCTCTGCCTTTGCTACAGTCTGTCACCAGAATGAGTTATCACCAAATTTTAATGCTCCTATATTGAGCATTTTTATTCTCATTATATTCTCCCTCCTTCCCCCCCTTAATCTAGTGAGAAAAATTATAATAATAAAAGAGGAAAATAGGAGGACATTTATCCAATCCCTTGACACTCTTGACACAGGAGCCTGGACAGAAAGTACATCAAACTATATTATACTAAATATAATGATGCAGCAAGAATGAAGGTTAAAATTAGTTCATTCTCTTGGTTCACCTTCAGGGCCTGAGAAGGGACTTCAATGGCCAGCATCACTTTCAATTAAAGAAAGAGACGGGAACAAAATACCATCAATGGCTACTTTGAAGTACACTGTGGAATTGTTTTTTTTTTAAATTAAGCTGGACTTTATTGGCCACTTTGGTGTAACAAGGTGGAGAACTGAAAACATAATATTATTTTTATAACTTCAAAGTGGCAATCCTAATCATCCATCCTAGGAAGTAAATTCCTTTGAAGTTGGGCTAGGAAAGTGAATATATGGCAGAATATACACATTATACCAGCTTACAACACAGCTAGGTTGTTCTCCCCCCTCCCCCATGTGGATCAAAGATGGGGTTTGGGGTGGGAACGCATCATTACTTCATAAGAAATCACAGCATAGATATGGATCATGGCTAATGTTGTGTGTACACCACTTCCCAAAGAAGCATTGGGAGCGCACTGAATGCAGAGCAAACGAGAATGTGTACACACCCTAAGTCTGAAAAGAGCCTGTGCTTCTTAAAATATGACCATGTTTACCAGCACTGTTACATAGGGGCCTATTGGGTACTAAGGATCTTACAAAATGTTGGGTAAATTCAGACAACCATCAGGACCGCCCCCCCCCCCGCAAGTGTCCCTATTTTCCAGGGACAGTCCTGGATTTACAGAAGCTGTCCCAGTTTTTGATTTGATTCCGGAATGCCCTACTTTTCCTTAGGATGTCCCTATTTCCATCTGAGAAATGTTGGAGGGTATGGTGGGACAACCCTATTCTAATCAGAGAAATGATGGAGGGTTATAAAACCCCCGAGCCAAAGAGATAAGTAATTATACAACCTTTATAAGATATCTGAGGGCAGCCCTGTATAAGGAAGTTCTTTAATGTTTAAAATTTTATTATGCTTTTATATACAGTATGTCGGAAGCTGCCCAGAGTGGCTAGGGCAACCCAATAATATGGGCGGAGTATAAATAATAATAATAATAAATTATTATGTAATAGGATATTCCTATTTTCATCAGATAAATGTTGGAGGATATGTAACCATTTACCAGAGTGTACCTGTGCAACTTGGTAAGCTGGTTGGTGTCTTGTCAAAATGGGTTGGCATAATAGGCATGGTATCAATTTTATTTGATTCAGTAAATTTATCAGCTCACATCCTGACAAAGTTCAGTTTGGAGGGGCCTTGGCAACATGATTTCTGCTGGGTCTCTCCTAAATCAGTGAGTCACTGGCCCAAAGCTTACCTGGCAGTAGCAGTGGGCAGCTCTAAACCATGATTTTCAATTTCTTTCTTGATGAGACAGCATGCTGGTATTTTAAATACCCAGCACAGGGGACCAGAACTACAGATCAGAATGACAAGCAGAAAATATTCAATTTAATATGTCAATTAGGAAATCGATTCAATGGGGTTTGCTTAAGATACAAAGCACAATGTTGCCATAAAGAACACAGGTGAAATGTAAAGTGTTAAGTTCACAATACAGTATCGAAATTATACAAGTACTGTAATTTTTATTAAAGGGGCGGGGGTACCAATAAGTTTGCTTACATGTTATACCACTTAGCTGTGGGGTGTGAAATGGTCTCAGTTGATAAAATGTGAGCAAACGTATTTGACACTTTCTAAAAGCTGATTGATCAGGAAGTCAGCATGCCCTAAAATATGGAAAGAGTTATCTGAACCCAGAAAAGCACAAAGGTGGGAAGCAATGATACCATCACCTGTGGTCACTTTTTATATCCTTTGCTCTTTTACAGGAGCAATTTTACAAAGTCATCTCTCAATTCTTAAAAGAAAATAACACCCCAAGTATAGAACTCACCACCATCTGAGACACCTTTAAATGTGTTTCCTAAGGGTGATTTATAAGTGCCACCTCACTCATTAAAGCAGACAAAGAATCGACCAGGGACAGCTTCCTGCCAGATATTGAATACGTAGAAACTGGGCTTAGGTACTATGTCTACAACCAGAAATATGCTTTATCATTCGGAAATTTAATAAAACACCAAAAGGCCCTCCATATACGCAGAGTACAATATTATGAACATGGCTTTAGGCCAAGCCTTCTATTAGATGAACAGTACAGGCTCAGAAACTGTGCAAAATGATGCATTTCATAAAAATAAAATCCAGCCACTAAATCAGAAGATATGTGTATGATTTCCTGAATTACATAAACATCTCCATCAATCAGGCAGGCCAACCTTAGAAAATATTAGTTCATATATTTATTAGATGTTTAGCCTGGCTTTCCGCCCAGGAGCGGAATATCCAAGAATCCCTTACCAACTCTTACCATGAGGCTCTATAAATGAGTCCTTCCCTTATGGATGTTGTGAGTTTGCAGGTGGAACCCTAGGTACCTTCCCAAACCTTCATTTCTGTATCTGTGAAGGAAGAATACACAAAAGGAAAACTGGTCCTGAAAACTGGTCCCTTTAACGAGGTAAAGGCTGTAGCGGCCAGTTAAGTGCTCATCAGCACCTGCCCTGTGGAACTCCCTCCCACCAGATGTCAAAGAGAAAAACAACTACAGTACCAGACTTTAGAAGACATCTTAAGGCAGCCCGGTTTAGGGAAGCTTTTAATGTTTAATAGGCTATTGTATTTTAATATTTTGTTGGAAGCCGCCCAAGTGGCTGGGGAAACCCAGCCAGATGGGTGGGGTATAAATAAATTATTATTATTATTATTATTATTATTATTATTATTATTATTATTATTATCTCAAGGAATGACGGTGCTTTCCAAGAAAGGGGGTAGGCATTCCCACCCACTCCCCTCACCTGGCTGGAGGCTAGTGATCTCAGGAGAAAGAACAGTAGCGCACACACACACACATACAAATTAAGTAAAGAAATAAAAAATAACTAACCAAAAATAGAAATAATAAGAATATTTGCGATTGAAATGCTCACTGCAATGGGGAAAAGGATGAATGTTAAGACTGCTGAAAAGGTTTTCAGCAAATCCAAGAAAACTTGTTTTAGATTATTTATAATTTTTAAAAAGATGGGGGGAAAGTTGTGTTCTTTGTAATTTTGCTAAACATACTTGTTAACCGCATGGAAGGTACTCCCTGATGTTAATTTTATTTAACTCATGACTGACGATTTGGACAGATTTTTCTGAGAAGCTGGGAGTCGAAAGAAAGTGAAAACAACTGTTGTCGAGACATCCCATTCCGAATCTGCAGCTGGACAGAGCCGGACGGAGGCTGATGATGGGTGGGTTTCCTTCCCTCCTAACATAAATCCTGACTATGCCCATGGTAGGGGTGGTTTGGTTGGAGCTGGCAACCCTAAAAGCGTATCCCTGTGACCTAGAACTTGGACAGTATGACCGCAACGCCCAGAACCAAGAATGCAGTGAGAGAGACACCCGTTTATGTTGGCTTATAGCTCTTTTCCCTGCTAGATCTCCGGATCAAGCATTGCATTGGGGCGATTCCACACCCACCTTCCATTTGCGGTACAGCGCTTTCTTTTCACAACATAATTATTAGGCTCACGGAGTCTGCTGCTGCTCCCACGCCGGTGTCAAAAGCCGACAATGGATTCAATTAGTCGGTCAGCACAAATCCGCGAGCCTTCAAAAAGCAGCGTGAAGACTGCAATCCATCACGCCAACCGCCTTTTTTTTTATTTTTCTGTTTCTAATCCTATCCTTAGGCAGCGCCAAGCAACCGAAAGCTGGAAGGGGGAAAAAGGCAAGCATTGCAGACGGCTGCTTTCCCTCTCCTCTGACTTCATCATAATCCAGTAGCGCTGAAAACCTGCTCGGGATTTCTAGCAAAAGCCCTAACCGGGGCGGTTAATCAAGGGTTAACCGGGAAGCCCCCGCAATGCATGACGGGAGTTGTAGTCGCCGGCGGTTCCGAAGGGCGCAAACCAATCGCTCGCTCTTCCTCTTTCCCCGCTTGTAATGGCCGCTTCCAGGAAGGTAAGGCGAGTTTGGCTCCCGTGCTACTCGAAAGGGATCGGTGGGCAGACGGGGCGCCGGAGAATCCGGTGCAGCCGCTCTGAGGTTTCAAGTTGCCCAAATGCTTTTCAAATTGCCTTTTCCCCCGTTTGGAGCAAAAACTTGACAGGTTGAGCCCCCAAGTTGCTCCCAGTTGCAGCTTAATTTAAGTTTCTTTTCTGGCCATGTCGTGTGTCGCTGCGCGTGACTCCCAAGCGCGGAGCTTTTCCCTGCTGGCCTCGGGTGGTTTCAGGATGATTTGATTTGTTTGATTTATGTGTTTTCTCCCTTATTCTTTTTTTAGTAGTAGGCGTTGTCCAGGACGGTTGTCAGCTTCCTAAGATCCCAGCGCCAACCACTCCAGGGAATACCCTAAATACACAGGCTGTTACCCCCCCGGTAAGGTACTGCTGGTTGTGTGATCGTGGGACTGTCGTGTTATCCAAGGATATAGCTTGCTCTCTTCCTACAGGGGTTAGTTAGCCATGTTGGTTTGCTGTAGCAACAGAAACTGCAGAGTCCACAGTTAGGGCATAAACTTTCATGGGCTGGAATCCCCTTCAACCAATGCTTCCTTAAATATTAGGCATTGCTTACTTTTAAGAGAAGTATCAAATTCCTTGTTGATTTGAGAAGGAGACGGATCGCAGTGTGCAATCCTCACCTTGTCTACTGATAAGTAAGCCCTGTTGAATTCAGTGAATCTACTCATAGCTGTCAACGTTTCCCTTTTTTAAAGGGAAATACCCTTATTCTGAATAGGATTCCTCGCAAGAAAAGGGAAAAGTTGACAGCTATAGATCTACTCCCAGGTATGTGGGTTATGGATTGTAGTCTTAGTCTGCCATTTAGACCTTGGTGTTTGCTTTGTTGCTAGAAGAAAATCCTCTGTTATTGTATCCTTGTATATACACCTGTCAAAATGTTTTGCTGTTTTACTGTTTAAATGTTTTACTGTTATTCTGGGAGTCAGTAGGAAGAGGATAGAGAGTTGTGTTCCCATTGCAGAACCCTGCTGTATTTTTATGAAGCATGTGGATGAGGGAGCTTTTCCTGCTGTGGTACAGGAAGTTGCCGTATACATTTGTTCCATCTAAGTCAGCTGGCAGCGCTCCAGGGTTTTGAGCAGAGAACCTTTCCTAACCAACCTGGAGATGTTGTGGATTAGACCTGAGGCCTTATGAATTCAAAGTTTGTGCCCTACCGCTGACCCCAACCCACTTGGGGTCTCTGGCAGGCACAGAGGCAATGGGATGCTTCACCCTTCCTCCTCCTGCCTGGACACTTGCCTGAATGAGTTTCTTGTATTTTATGACTGACAGGCTAGTGTTTAAATACATGGCTGTGTAATATAAGACTTCCCTTATTGTAAAGGGGTGTCCCTCATTCTGAAACACTATGGCCTCATATGTTGTAACGGCCATTGTTTATCTCATGCAGCATAGCCCTTGAATACATTTTTTAAAAAAAACTTTGGCCTTGAAAATATAGGTTTGCCCCCTCCATTAAAGGGGGGGGGGTAGAAAAGAAGTGTGCCCCTTACTTAAAAAAGGTAAAGGTACCCCTGCCCGTACGGGCCAGTCTTGACAGACTCTGGGGTTGTGCGCCCATCTCACTTAAGAGGCCAGGGGCCAGCGCTGTCCGAAAACACTTCCGGGTCACGTGGCCAGCGTGACATCGCTGCTCTGGCGAGCCAGAGCCGCACACGGAAATGCCGTTTACCTTCCCGCTGGTAAGCAGTCCCTATTTATCTACTTGCACCCGGAGGTGCTTTCAAACTGCTAGGTTGGCAGGCGCTGGGACCGAGCTGCGGGAGCGCACCCCACCGCAGGGATTCGAACCGCCGACCTTTCGATCGGCAAGTCCTAGGCGCTGAGGCTTTAACCCACAGCGCCACCTGCGTCCCCCATGCCCCTTACTTAGTGGACTATATTTGGCATCATAACAATAGGCCCTGCAAATATATCTTTATTTCACCAAACAGTTACTTGGCCTAAATATTCATCGTTAGGAAATTTGATCTGGCAGTATTGTGTGCATGTCCTCAAACATGCATACTGATGAATGTGAGGGTGCTTGAGGGATGGGGATAATGAAAAGCAAAAGGACACAGCTTAATTTGCTGTGTTTAAATAAAGCATTGTATTATTAGTAAACTAACAGGGAATGTCTATTTTTAGAAACCAATAAACATTTTGTTTTTTAAATAGTACAGTTTACGAGTTTGGACCTATTGTGCCAAAAATGGGGCAAAATCACATTTTGATCCACCATCTTGGATCAAATTGGTGCCTGGCATCCTAATAGCAACTAAGTTTGCCGCCCCCATCTCGGAAACCCTCATGCAGAGTTTGGCAATGCTATCTCAAGAGAGAGCCAAGCCTGTGCCAAAAAATGGGTGCAGTCACAGAAAAGTCATGTGTCAGCCAGCCATCTGGATTCAAAATGGCAGCCAGCAACTAAACATGGACAGGTAGCACAGCCCCCACCTCAGAAATGCCTCGTGCCAAGTTTAGCAATGATATTTTGAGAGGCGTCCGAATGTGTAGAGAACAGCGGGACAGACAAACCCCTTTTCAAAATATATAGTAGATGAGCTGTCATTTGCATTGTAGTTCTTTTTTAAAAAATGTTAATACAGATTTCACTTCAGATTATCAATCTGCAGTACCTGTTCACTGTTTCAGTCAGTCTGCTGTGGCCTCCACATTACTCCATCCATCACCCCCAAAAACAGTTGTCATGAAGAAAATTGTCAATAAATGAATTCTCAATAAATGCATGTTCTTTCATCAAAATAGCTCGGTTGGTAGTACATAAGATTCTAAATCTCAGGGCCGTGGGTTCAAGCCCCGTGTTGAGCAAAAAGATTCCTGCATTGCAGGCGGTTGGACTAGATGGTCCTTGTGGTCCCTTCCAACTCTACAATTCTAGGATTCTAGTGAGCTGGGATTTCCATAACACATTAGCTATTCAAATAGTTGCTGTGCAAACCAATACATTTAGCATAGTGGCACAGATATTTTGGAACGCTGTATTGAAATGAGACAAATGCCCTCCATTGTGATATTTCACCACCTGCTGAAAACATTTTTATTTCGTCGGGTGTTCTTAAGAGAATTAATTTGATTTGGTAATGTGCTCTCTACTTTATGTTCTTAGAATTTTAAGTTGTTTAATTATTGTATGCTGCTATGATTTATTTTGGGGGGGGGGGAAGATGACAGTTTTTAAGTATTTTTATCAATAATAAACTAACTTTAAATCCTGAGATAATAAGCAACCAGTAAGTATCTCACTCTGTCATCTTCTCCTTTCTCCCTATTCGCTGCATTGTTCAACTAATCATTTCTGATGCTCAGGCACAAGTGCCTGTTACGTAGGTAGCCGAAATGGCAGCTCTCATGCACCAGAGGAAAGTATCAGCAGACTTGGCAAAGCCCCAATATTTTCTGACGTACAAAAATTATGGTGAAAAGCTCCTGAGAGGAGGGGCAACCCCAAACACAGCTCAGGGGAGACTGAGCATGCTCAGTGGTCAGTAAATACAAAATAACTGTTGGGAGGTGAACAGCAAGGCATGCATGAGAGGAGGGTGGGATGTATCGGCCTGTTGAAGGGCATGGCTGACTGGAATAGTGAAAACGCCACACTGGAACATTTTGTTGCCGGTCCGACTTGTCTCTTTCTGATGGCTTGAAAAGTTCCTGCCAGTCATTAGCAACACCTCACAAAGTGGGTGGGAGCAGAAGTACTACTTTTTTTTTAGCAATACTCAAAAGTCATGCCAGTTGTGAAGTTGACAAACTTTCCCTCTCTTTCCCACCCCTCTTGTGTTTAGCCTTTCGCTCAGGTTCATCGGATCAACAATGATTGGGAACAAGGGCGCTACCGGGAATGCTTCCCATCTCTTCTTGGTGCTTTTATCACTCCTGATCGGGCTGCCTGTTGTGGCAGCTATGGATACGGGCGATGCATTAGCCCTACTCCTGGTTATGTTTCTTAGTTGCATTGGATTATGTGCCTGCCTGGGCTTATATGCGAGGAAACGCAACGGAGAGCTATGACTGAAGAAAAAGATGTCCCGGTCAAGCATAGCTACCTTGTTTGATGAGTTTCTGGCTGTTTCCAATACTGGAGTACGACTCATCAAATCCTTATTGCCCTGTGGTGTTCAGGAACAAGGACTGTGTCTGACTGGAAGATTTTGAAGAATTGCACCCCACATTCATAGGAAGACAAATATTTAATATTTCTTGGGATTAAGATGCTGCCTTAAAAGGGGGGGAGTCTTGTTTTGATTGAATAGGGGAAATTATCATTTCTGAATGTGAATTTATATTAACTGAGGTACAGTGGAGAATTTGTGGCGGGGAGGAGAGGCAGTCTGGATAGAGATTAGTGTAAAGAAACACCAGACTATACAGCATTGGAGACGCAGAATTAGTTCATTTAGAAACTACTTTGATTAGCTTCCTGTGATTAAATGTGTACCTCTTTTAACTTCCCCCAAATTAATATATATGTATGTTTGTGGTTAGGTCAAGCTACTGTGTACCTTCCTAGTTTTGTTATGTATTCATTTTGGGACCGTCCTGGTATAGGTAATTTTGCAGACTTTGGTTGTTTTGGGGTACAATCTATTGGGAGCATATGTTATTCAAGCTTTGTTGAAGCACAATTATGGGTTTTTTTCTGGTATGCTTCCTTTTCTTAATTACAGTAGAACTTGCATGAAAGTTTCTGATAGATTAGGCTCTCAATTGTTCAATCAAAATATTTCCAGGGGAGGATGTTTGAATGACCAAATATATTTTCTATATATCCTTTTTTATTACGATGTTTTATTGTTTGCAGCGTCATGTTCAGTATTTTAAAGATACTCACTGTGGTGGAAGCTTTCAGTATTTTAAAGGTGTTTAACAAGGTTAAGGGTCCCTGATAACTCAACCAGATGATTATCCTGGGTCTTCAGGTGTAACTAAATCAATAAACTCCACAAGTTGTATGGTTTAAATGGCAGCATGCAAGCTTTCTTAGTTTGTGTGCTTAATTCTTCAGGGCTTGAGGAGAAAGTCTGTCTAAATTTAGTCAAGATCCAGTGCTTAAAAAAGAAAGAAACCAACAAATAGGGATAGTGGGATAGGCATGTTTAGCTAGATCTTGTAAGGCAGTTGTTACTTTGTGTTACACAACTGGAAGAGTCTGAACATAATATAATTAAGTCAGGAATAAGCATGGGTAGGCAACCATTGACCCTCCCAATGTTGAGCCACATTTTCTGTCATCCTTGTCCATGCTGGCTAGGGTTCCAACAAAATCTGGAGCTCTGCAGGTTCCTTGCACCTTTTCCAGTGGAAGGACCTCCAGTCTTTGGTCCCTAGAGCAGAGTAGGTATGTTTGCTGTGAGATTGTATGAAGCTTTGCAGAGGCAAGGTCTAGTCACGGTAATGTCAACCTAAGGAGGCAGGACAGAATAGGAACAACAGATTTGCAGGCTGGCAGTCTTGGTGAGCGACTCAATAACTTGTAGGAGGCTACTAGAAATGGGTTACAGAAGACTGAAACCACAGAGGCAGGGTGCGCCTATTCTTTTCTCTGCCATTACAAGCAGCTGTGTTTGGTACCAACGTGTTTGACCCTTTGGAGTTGTTGCAAGTCTGTCTTGCAGAGGAGAATCAGCCATAGCATTTAAACAAAGAGCCTCTGAGTTGCTTTCTGGTATCTTTGTGGTAACGTTTCAAGATGTTGATGAGAGCAGGTTGAGCAGGTTATGAAGCTTTGCCTGTTACTGGTCTTGCAGTCTGCCTTTCTTTCGTGTTGGGTCTCATGCAGGCCTGATGTACATAGGGAAATGTTAACATCCATCACGGGCAAACCTTCCTGCTGCAGCTATTGGCCAGCTGGTTTTCATTTACTGCATATTTTTCTAATTTCAAAGTCACTAGAATACGCTTTCTAAGGTTCTTGCTCTAGCTTTCTCTCCCAGTAAATTGTCTCAAGGCAACAAGTGGTATAGCATCTAGCAAGCATCACCAAGAGGTATGGTACAAGGAGTCTTTCTAAAACTTCAATCTCCACTTTTGAAATCAACTCTATTAGCATGCTTTCAAGAAATTCTGAAATGTATCTGTTTGTGTCCCTCCACTCATGAAAGACTCCTTGATCCACTGGAGCAGCTTTTCCCAAATTTGGGTCTCCAGGTGTTTTCCAGGTAAGATTCCCATTATCCCTAACCACTGGTCTTGCCAGATAGGGATGATGGGAGTTGTAGTCCAAAAACAAGTTTGTGAAACCCTGCATTGGGGGCTTTAGTGAATAGAAGTGAGAGTTGATGCTCACTTACTCTCTTCCCCCGGTAGCCCCCACTGTAAATTTGTTTCAGGGTGTGGGGGCCCTTTGGAATAGTGTGTGAAGGGGCACAGGGGGCTGCAGAAGAAAGAGGAAATTTGTAAAAGCCGCCTGCCTCCTTCCTTTCACTGAAAGGATTTTGGGGAGCCAAGAACTTTCCATGAGCAGAGGGAACACAATTTGATACAACCCAAAGCCTTTCCCAGCCGTGGTTCAATACAGCTTAAATGTTGTAGGTCACCATAGAGATTCACTTTGGTTGCTTCTCAGTGTGTTCCTTTAATGTGAGAATCACTGGGTATGTGACTTCTGTATGATAACCCTTTCTAAAGCAAGCCGGAGGGCAGCTGTCTTTTTTTCATCGCCTAGTAGGGAATATGAAGCCAAAGAAAAAGTGTCGTTTTCCTTTCCGTGGTTTGTTTTTGTGCATTGTTGAATTAGTTTTTCCTTACACAAGCATCATACTTGCAACCCCCTCAAATGCTATCCATTTTCAGAACAGGCCTTTGATCAAAACAATAGTTTCTCTCTGTGCCCCTTCATTTGGTATCTCGGTTTCTTACGAGCTACAGGAACAAAACCTTGGCAGTTGCGCTTGCTAGCCTGTGCGATTCTCCTCCCACCCCGGTTTTGTTTCTCCTCATATTTTAAATAAAAAATATTCTTTTCATTCTCTTTATTTGAATGACTTGGTTGTGACAGAAGTGGGGTAATTAATTGCAAATGGCAATAATTGGAAATACTACTTTTTCTTGCTATTGGTCTCAGGCTGTGAATTAATTCTTTTTTGGCAACTTCACTAATGTGTTATAAGACCTGACTGCCCACATTCTTAATCCCTTTTATTTAAATAGTGCAGCAGGCATAGGCTCCTGAATTTTTCAGGGTTGGGGCCCCTGTGTGAGATAAGACCTTTTGCCTTTGTGTGACAGTGTACGTGGAATATTTGGTTATGAAATTCATTTGCAAACACTTTCATTAGGGTGACGTGCAGGGGCTGTTTTAACCTTCCCCAGATTGCACAATTAAATTCCATTCCCCTCACTTCAATAGTCGTTTAACCCTGGTTATTGAGAGACAGTCTAAATGAAAAGATTTACAACTATATTCGCAAGATGCTCAAACTCTGGCACATCTCCAGTGGAGGGAATTTTATAGTTGTGGGCAGACACAGAGAATCCTTCTCTGCACATCTTTCTCACATTGTCATTTTGCACAGATGGTATCCTTGGGTTCTTGGTTGATGCTAGACACATTGGGAAATAAACATTTTGAAGTGTGCGCATGAGGTTTTTACCATTTTTGGATCTAACACTCTCCCCACCCCACATGAAATGAGTCCATGCTCTAGTGCAGAGGTATAGTGTTTGCCCAATGCCTTATGTGCTGTGTCCCTCCCACCTGTGCTCCCAAAGGGGGACCCCCTTGACATCCCTAACACCCTGGGCCACTTTATGCATTAAACAAGCAGTTCAAGACTGAAAATGCACTCTGTAATTGTGCATATGTTAAACTAATGAAAAGAGATGGGTTGTTTTTTTTAAAGACCCACTGTTGCGAGAGCATTCTAAGTTGATTTATTGAAGCATGCAAATGTCTTTTTCTTGTATGTTTAAAAAGTGTATTACACAAAATAGATAGCTGTACATTTATTAGGAATCTCTTCACTTCTGCTATCTAAAAGCTTCCCATTGCCCTCCTGCTGCTGAAATCAAGAGGCTGTCCCATTTTGGATTTTTTTTTAAAGAAAGAAATGCTTCAGCATGTGTGCTTCATGTATACACTTAGAAACCAAAGAAAGAATGCAAAATTTTATTACTTTTTAAGTAGTACTTGAGTGGTCTAAGGCCCTGGCTCACAAGTTTATGTAAATGTATAGCATTTTTATTTACTTATGTAACAGAATTCATATTCCACTTAACTGCAAAAGCCTCTAAGCAATTTACATAAAATTCACATTAGAATTATCAAGAAAAAATCAGAAGTTAAGAACAAGTAGACTTAAAAATTCAAAATGTAAATAAAACAAGCAGTAAAAAATATGCGTTTTTTAAAAAAAACTATATATTAAAATGTACGTCAAGGTTACATATCTGAGTAGGCTTGCCTGAACAAAAACAGTTTTTAGCAGGCACCAAAAACAAAACAGCAAGTTGTGCAGTTAACAGTTTGTTCGCTGCAAGTGGCTTAATATTAAATGTTCTAGGTGTTGAGAAGGTTGGGCATAGTGGAAATTGATGGCACCTGGAGATGCATGATGGGCTTGCCGTGTCACCTTTAAAACTGTAAAAGAACCATCACTGGCGGAATGTGGCAGAGGTTTGGGTCAAGGTTGTGGTGCGTTAGTCCTCACAGGTGCCAGTATAAAACATTCTAACAGTTGGAATGGGGGCAATTTTTGCCAGACGAATATTGTTGGGTTAAAGGAGTAATACACATCACAGCCGTGATCTAATGCAAGTGGCCACACAGGCACTTTAAAGCTTTTGTGAAAAAGACCTTAAGTCATCACTAGTCTTCAAATGTTGTCCAGCTGGCCCTGAAAAAATTGCTCAGAAGAACATTTGGCAATAGCGGGACGGGAAATGTTTTGTGCCGTTTGATACCTAATAAATAGCAAGGTTGCCTGTTTTAGGGAGTGTTCCTCTCCTTTTCGATGTCAGCAGAAGTCCTTTTAAGCTCAAAAGTACAGCTCCAGCTGTTAGCCACTTAGCAAGGAGGATATAGATTAACATACACTAACAACAATAATATCATTACATCCTTAAGTGGCAAAAAGTATTCACTCGAAACTTTTCCTGACCAGATACACAGATATTCACGGTCTTTCAAAAGATTAAGTCGTATGCTTTATGAAATGCATAATGGTGCCTCTTCGCCGCAGAAGCTGTTTAAAATGCAGACTCGCTGTGCTAAGCACTGTGGTATAAACACTTAGTGAGGCCCAGAGATGCATTAAATGTGTGGGCACATAATAGCCTGCAAACAAATATTAATGGGAGAGCACACGCACACACACACCGCAGCAACAAGAAAATCCTCAAACAACACACTTGTTAGCAAATGGAACCTACCACCTAAGCTGAAGGGAGGGGAAGCCGTTGCCCTCCCGAAGTTGCTGAATTCCAATTCCCCTGCCAGTTGGAAGTCTCTGGAGGGACACAGGATTCCTGATTTAAGCAGTCTGCAAACAGAAACCTACCATCTTTCAGTCCATAACTTGTAAACTGGCTAAATAATAGAGAAACTCTAGATCAGCTAAAAAGTCAATGCTTAATGATACAGGCAGGCCCAAGTGAAAGGCCTTTGCTGGGTTTGGGGGCCTCTGTCATTAAATGCGTCAAGTCTTCTATAGAGTCTTGTCAACCACTCAGATGTTGCATTAGCACACTTCGTTTTCCATAGCCATTTCTTTCCACCTGAAGTATCATAGCATTGAATGCATTGATTAAGGAGTCCAGACAGTCCCTCTGGAAAATGGAAATGTGGCGGTTGCTTTCTCCGGAACAAAGCAGCGAAGACGAGCATTACTAAAGCAGAGCACAGCACCATTCATATTGACTTATGTCGAAAATGCACACCTGATATCTTTATCATGAGATGTACTCAAGAGTTCATTATCTCATGCTTAGCCCCTCAGGCCAAAATTCTGCTTTGCGTTTCTCTTTCTAATTTTGGTACCTCGCAGATGATTTGTTTTGTGGGAATGGAAGCAAGCTAACTTGATGGGACATGGAGATAAAGAAGTCGACTGCTCCTGCTTGCATGCGAACTGGTAATTACAGTGATTCATAACAATATGTCTAGACCAAAAGGTTGCAGAGATCTGTATCATAGCGTTATGGGGACCAGATGCATCTGTACATATTAAAAAATAACCCCCTCTCCTTCACTGTGCAGAAGTTTTGGCTCTGTGGCATTGATTTCCAAGAACTAGATTCTGCTGCTCAACTGATTCACTTCCCAAGCTAAGGGTTTAACAGCACCACTGGCTTGTTCTTGTGTTGATGGTGGTGGCAGCATAACAGTGCATGGGAGAAAGACAGCAGGAGACCACAGAAGGAAAATGGACAATTTCTCAGGTTGTAAACCTGTGTTTGGGCTGTATATGTTCTAGGCTGTACTGGGGAACTGGCTTACTTGAATGATTTTCCATATAAAAACATTCCACATGCCTTAGGGAAAGGATTCTAGCTTAGTCTTCCAGTCAAATGGAAGATGTAAAACAAAACCTCATTCTCTCCTTTATTCAATGAAAAGAGAACATTGGTGGAATTTTAGCACTGATAATTTTTTTAAATATAATTTTATACAGTAATAAGTTTACAAAAGTATGGAATTAAATGAAGACATTCACACAGAACATCCATAGGGGAGTCATAGCTATATTCATATCGCTTACTCATTATTATTTTCACAAAAAGTAAAATTAAATATTACTGTATTGTGATTCACAACGATATAAAAAGAATCCTCACTTGTTCTCAAAACGACATTGTAATGAAAGATAGGAGACCTTCCAAGTGTTCTTATTTTCCAGGGAAAGTCCCAGATTTAGAGAAGCTGTCCCGGTTTCTGATTTGATCTCAGAATGTCCCGCTTTTCCTTAGAAAGTCCCTATTTTCTTTGGAGAAATGTTGGAGGGTATGAGATGAGTGGTCTGAACACTTGTATTGCTTCCTAGCTGGCTTTATCATTTGATTCTGAGCAGCTTTAAAGCCTCCATGAAGTTTACTAAACAGGAAGTGTGTACTTGTGCAACTGTTATGCAGTCATAAACTCATATATCACATGTTTAATGTTACTAAGAAACTGGGCCTAGATAGTAAAACCTGCCTGTTAAAAAAATAAAAGTGGCAAAAGGCCAAACCAGAACCAAAAATGGTGAGGAGAAAATGGTTTCACTGATAACAGAATTTGCTGCCAAACTACTTTGGGGAGTAATGAATCGAGCTGACACCCCCCCCTTTCCAAAGATACACGTTTTCAAGATTTAATTCTATATATACACAATAAATACACACGTTTGAGAGTTGGGAGATGCTACATTTAAGGATAGTCCTCACGATGGCATCAGAGAAAGACAAAAATATAATTCTTAATCGAAATCCTTCTCACCTGTACCTGAGATTTGATGTCATTGCGCATTGTAACATATTACTTTGGAATGTTATCTGTTTCTTATGATAAAGGGTTTTTTTCCCCAATAGTACCTAGTTGCATTAAAGCAATACATTTTAGGGAGAAAATATTGGATTTTTGGAAAGGAAGGAGAATGACCTCATTCCTTACATCACCCTCAGATTAAGCTGAAAGCACCGCTTTGGCTTGATAGACGGGTCAATCAAACACTTTTATGCAGAGTGTCTTTCAAGATGTTGGCAATTACAATAGGAAAAGTGTAGGAACAGCAAGCCAGATTTCCGGCATTCGACTTGCCTCAACCCTTTGGCCTGTTCCTAACACACACACACACACACACACACACACACACAGTGTTATGAAACATGCACACGCAGACATCAAAGGATGGCTTTATAGCAGAATGACTCATTTGTTTCATTTGTTCTATCCTGAAGTTTAATGAATCCAATTAATCATGCATATTTTAGTAGGCACTTCATTACCAAATGGCTTTCTAGGGCCACAAAGAAGATAGCTATGCCTAATTCATAGGGGCTCAGGCTGCAGAGGCAGTGGAAATCTTTGTGACCTTTTGTACAGGATAACTGGTCAGAGACTTCCATATATATATCATAAAAAACAATCCGGCTAAATTTAAGCACGTTTAGCTCCCACCGAGTGCAGCAGCGCAGCTCGAGGTTTTGAGAGTTATTGGAGAAAACATCCTCAGAATTGGGCAGGGTGGGGATACTATCTACAAAATTGTTTGTGCTACGTCTTTGGTGCTCGATGACGTGGTGGCAGTGATATCGCTATTGGTGGTCTTTGACTGCATACATTTAAGGTACGCTTCCCCACACACTGGGAAGTGTAGTTTGTTAAGTGTGATGGAAGTTGCAGCTCTATGAGAAATGAACTACAGTTCCCAGGAGTCTTTGGGAGTGCTTTAAATGCATGGAGTGCATACAGCCATAGGTGCTTGCAATTTCCCATCCTTGCCACTTCCTGGTGCTAGGATACAGAATTCCTGGAAGAGGAATAGATATTGTGGGGGGAGGGGGAGAGAAATTGCCCATAGAGGGGGAACTAGCTCTATATTATCCTAGCGCAAAGTCATTACTCTTAGGAGCAGCCCATCTAAACTGCAGTGCTAGGTCTGGAAAAGGCTGAACATGGAGCAATCTGCATAGCTATTACCATATTTTCCCATGTATAAGACTAAGTCCCCCCCAAAAATTAGGGGGCATCTTATACACAGATACATCTCCCTCCCTCCCATTTTCTTAAATCTGAGTTCTCAAAAATAGGGGGTGTCTTGTACATGAGGGTGTCTTATAGATGGAAAAATACGGTATATGCAGCCCTATTTTTGTAATTGCAAAAAATAGGCTTAAATATACATTCACCTGCAATGGATCTATGGCAGTGTGGATGTATCACTGATTGGTGTGCCTTAGATCTGTGTTTGCATTCTTTCTCATTCTCCATTATCTTTATTTATTATTATTATTTTATCATATCCATCAGTTGCATTTTTGCACTAAGGTGTCTCAAAGCAACTTGCGCAATAAAAACAAAGATGTTAAAACCAGATATAAAAATAGCAACAAGCAAAAACTAAAATACTCATCCAGAAACATATTCTCTAGCAATGTCTTAGCAATCTTCCTTACTGACCATTTCATTGTGGGGTTTTTACCTTTTTGGGGGGGGGGGAGGGAACCCAACTTGTATAGAAGCAGGTCATTATAAACCCAACAGGATATAAATAAAAATTGAGATTATTCCCGCCCCTTTGGCTTCTTATCAGCGTTACTCTTTATCACTTGCTTCATTCCTGTTGAACCTGGCCTCTGTTCTTCCTGTTCTGGCACAAACAGCGCCACTGGAAACAAGATATCTTCATATCTTCCAAGACTGTCTGCCCTGGAGTTGTATTATGAGTTGGTCCCTGTTTACTAGCGTGAGATAAGGAGGGTCAAGTGATATATTTTACTGGATTATTTTTATGAGATCTTGTATATTTGACGGCAATGTCGTTTACAGTGTGATGAAGAAACAAGCTGAACATAGTATTGAATTGAAGATGATTTTTCAGCCTACAGTTATGAGTCACTGTGCAGGAAGTGGTACACAGGTTGCAATGCGAAAGGTCCCTCCCTCGGGGGTAGTGACAGTGAAACAGAAGCTATTGATGTCTCTGCAATTGCAATTGTCCTTTACTGCTAGTGTTGCACACCCACAGATGGACACATAGGCTGCAGTCCTATAAATACCTGGGGATTAAACCCAATGGCCCGCCCTCAGAGGCTGATGGAGCTAATGGATTTCCAGACAGCCCTGGAGGATTTTCCAGCTGCTGTGACTGGTGCTTCTGTCAAAGCCCTGGCTGACCTCCAGGACATCTGAATGGCTTGGGCTGATCGCCCCTGAGTGCCCTCTTCTGCAGGGATGCCAACTTGAATAAAATATTTGGGGGGAGGCAGGTAAGCCCTCGCCAAAGAATTGATGCTTTTGAATTCTGGTGCTGGAGGAGACTCTTGAGACTCCTCCCATGGACTGCAAGAAGATCAAACGCATCCATTCTTAAGGAAATTAGCCCTGAGTGCTCACTGGAAGGACAGATCCTGAAGCTGAGGCTCCAATACTTTGGCCACCTCATGAGAAGAGAAGAATCCCTGGAAAAGACCCTGATGTTGGGAAAGATGGAGGGCACAAGGAGAAGGGGACGACAGAGGACGAGATGGTTGGACAGTGTTCTCGATGCCACAAACATGAGTCTGACCAAACTGCGGGAGGCAGTGGAAGACAGGAGTGCCTGGCGTGCACTGGTTCATGGGGTCACGAAGAGTCGGACACGACTAAACGACTAAACAACAACATGTAAGCCCTACCCTGTGTAATCAATCACATGACACAGTGCGCACACACCATTTGAATGGGAATGCCCATCAACTTTGTGGGGGCCCAGCCAGCACAAATATTTCATTGTGGGGACCAAAGCCCCCATGGCCTCTAGAAATTGGCCACTATGCTCTTCTGCTTTGTGGGGCCTGCTTGACTGCCTGGTATACTGGTCCAGAGCTTAGGGTGAGGAAACAAGCTGGGAGAAGGCTTGAACATGAGTGGAGGAAAACCCCGGTCAAATGCAATCAGACACTGGTTGAGGGCTCATCGTCAAACCTACCTAGTGGCAGTGAAGGCAGCAAAGAAAGCATACTCACTGTGTCATCCAACAGAGGTTTTACAAGTGTTGGTGGGGCTTTTATAATCTAGCCCAAGAGGAGGTGGCAGAGTCAACGGTAGCCCACTGTGACCTTTTTGCAAAGCATTTTTGAGGATAAAATTGCTTGCATCCACCGGGATCTTGACTCCGCTATTACAGGAGATGAATCTCAAGGGACGACTTCCGGTCGGCGCCAGCGTTAATGGCGGTCCTTGCTTCGAGCTCCGAAGCAGGACTGCTCCGTGAGTTCGGGTCTGACCCGCTACGGCGAGCGGGGGACCCCTAAAATCACAGGCGCTGAAGCCTGTGAACAAGGAGATTCGGTGGGCACCTTTGCGCCCCCCGGTATCGCGAAAGAGCCTTTTTAAAGGCTCCGGAGCGGCATCGGGTGTGAGCGCGGTGCTGAGGATCGCAACCCAGCTCACGGAGCGAAGCCGCGTCGCCATTGACGGAGAGCGCCGATTCCTTCCTGAAACTACCGATTGGAAACAACACCCGTGAGTAAGAACAATAAATAAAGGGAACGGGACTTTAAAATTTGAGAAGATTTGGCTGAAAACGGGAGAGGCAAAAAATAAGGAAGTCTGCCCCCCTGGAGCTACATGATTGACTGAGCAATGAAAAGAGCAAGCTGTGTTTAAAGGGGACGCTTTTATGCTTTTTAAATTGGTTAAACTTGACATCGGAAGAGGACCTCCCCCCCCAACGAGCAGGAGAGGGGGGGGAAGAAATTTGACTTAATTTTATCTGCTCAAGAAGGGAGATTTGAATGGGAAACCTTCCACTGCCGATACTCTGGCCAGGCTGCCGGGGAAGTGAGCGCCTGAAGTGAGCTGTCAAACTTAATTTGAGGATACAAAGTAAGATTTGTCTGACATAAAATAACGGGACTTTAGCGGACAAAAACTGTAACTTTTAAACTGCAAAAAGTAGGGTTTGTATTTGGACTTTCGCTTTTGGAACTTTGCATGGCTATTTCTCTCCCTGTTTCTTTGTTACCGCATTGGATACAATGTACTCCCTCTAGAGGCTTAAAAGAGAGACTGTTGCATTGAGACATAAACAGTGGGATTTTCCAGCTGCAACTGTTCCTGTGGGAACGACCTTGAGATATGAGCGGCCCACTGGATGAAATATCAACAAGATCCAAGGCAAAACAGGCTCAGGCTCAAAAGAAAAGAGGCTCCTTGACAGGAGCAACAGCAACACAGGAAAGAACAACAACGGTATCAATGGATTCCATGACACAGGCTCTACTCAAGATAAATGAATCTCTAGAATCGCTTACTAGGCAATCTACAGAGAACTCCAAGAAACTGACGGAATTGACAACAAGATTGGATTTGAACACGACAATTATATCGACAAATACAGATTCTATAAATCGATTAATTCAGGAAAGTGCAGAGACGAGGAAAATAGCCGAAAACGCGAGGACCACGGCCGAGGAAACCAAAGGGAAATTTGTCCCTATTGCAAGGAAGGTACATGAGCATGATGAAGCCCTGGCCCTTATGGAACTTGAGAGGAAAGGCAAGAACTTGAAATTGAGACTGGTACCTGAGGAGGAGGAGGACAAGCTTGGGGAATTTCTTACAGATAAGTTTCAAGAATTTTGGAGTGAAGAGTTGGGAGAAGAGGAAGAGGAATTTACAATAACTACAGCCTTCCGGATTGGAAGAAAGCAAGGCAAGAAGCCAAGGGATTGTTTAATAACTTTTAGATCCAAGGAAGAGAGAGATAAAATATTGAACCTACATTTCCAGAGGGCATTGGTTATCAAAAATTCCCAAATACAGATCTTCAAAGATATTCCCAGATACTTTTTGGAGGTGAGAACACAATTCAAAGACCTAGTCGAAATATTAAAACAAAACAACATTCAATTCAGGTGGGAATTCCCACAAGGACTGTCCTTTAACTTCAAAGGGAAGAAAATTAAAATAAAAACAATTCAAGATAAAGAACACTTTTTGGAGAGAAACCTTGAGGACTTTCAGAAAGGAACTGTAGAGGGGGGAACACTGGACATTACCAACCTATCGTTTGGATTGAACCAAGCACCGACGGACGAGGAACAAGAACTTGGAGCAGTGGGTGGGAAAAGTACCCAATAATAAAAATGTCTCTGCAACTTCTGAGTTGGAACTGTAATGGTCTAAACCATCCCCGAAAAAGAGATCAAGTTTTTCATATATTAAAGAAAGAACAATTAGATATAATTTGCTTGCAAGAAACCCATATTGCCAGGATACACAGGAAACTTTTGATAAGTAAGAGATTAGGACTGGAATTTGTTTCCTCGGACAAAGTTAAGAAAAGAGGGGTGGTGATTTATGCCAAAGAAAAATGGGAACCAAAAATGATCTTTAAAGATGATGAAGGAAGATACCTGGCAGTAGAAATTCAAATACAAGGAGAAAAGATCTTAATTGTTGGAGTTTATGCACCCAATGAGGGGAAGGCAGAGTTCTTCAAGAAGTTGCATGAGACCTTAATGGACTTTATGGATCTTAAAATTATAATGATGGGAGATTTTAACGGAGTTGTCTCCACAAACATGGACAAGGCACAAAGAGAAGTAATATCCAAGGATGGGAGACTACCAAAGACCTTTTTCGAACTCACTGACACCATGGACTTGATCGACATCTGGAGAACTAGGAACCCTCTGGAAAGAGAGGGAACCTTCTTCTCGGAAGCAAAAATGACCTGGACCAGAATTGATCAAATTTGGATTTCTAGCAGTCTGGCACCAAGAGTGAAAAAAACAGAAATCTGCACAAAAACCTGCTCCGACCATAATGCAGTCAAGATGGAAATGAAATTAACAACGGCTGGAACCTTCAGATGGAGAATGAATGACACCCTATTTAAAGATGAAGAAATCTATCATAAGGCCCAAAAAATATTGAAGGATTACTTTGAGATAAATTTGAGAACTGAGGTTGAAAAAAGAATAGTATGGGACGCAAGTAAGGCCGTGATGCGTGGATTCCTAATTCAGCAAAATTCTATAAAAAGGAAGAAACAAAATGAAAAGAAGGAAAAGATTTTGAACCAGATAAAGGAAGGAGAAAAGAAACTGAGATCTAAGCCGAAGTCTCATGAGATTTTAAGAGAAATAAAGTACCATCAGACCCAATACATGGAATTGATGAATCAGGAAATAGAATGGAAGATAAAGCAAATGAGACAAAGGACATTTGAATCAGCAGATAAATGTGGGAAACTGCTGTCATGGCAACTGAAAAAGAGGCAAAAGTTAAATACGGTGACATCCCTGGAAATAGATGGGAAAATTATCAACAAACCAAATGAAATAAGCAACTGTTTTCAAAGTTTCTTCAAAAAACTTTATGCACAAGGGCCTACAAATGAACAAGAAATAGAAGAATTCGTCAAAAAATATGGACTATCAAAGATTTCAGAACAAAATAAAAGGATTTTGAATGAAAAAATTACAGAACAAGAAATAGAGGGTGCCATCCAGAATACGAAATTGGGGAAATCACCAGGACCAGATGGTTTGACTGCAAAATACTACAAAGATCTTAAAGAATGGCTAATACAGCCATTGAAGGAAGTATGTAACCAGATATTAGAGGGGAAAAAGGCTCCTGAATCGTGGAAAGACGCATTTATCTCACTTATACCGAAGACAGAAACTGAGAAACATCAAGTTAAGAACTACCGCCCTATATCACTCTTGAATGTGGATTATAAAATTTTTGCAGATGTTTTAGCAAAAAGATTTAAGAGAGTTTTGATGGAGGAGATTCATAAGAACCAAACAGGCTTTCTCCCAGGGAGACATATGTCAGAAAATGTGAGGAACATTATAGATATTTTAGAGATGCTAGAGGTGGACATTAATAGGAAGGCAGTTCTGATCTTTGTGGACGCGGAGAAGGCCTTTGACAATATTTCTTGGAAATTTATGAAAAAGAATCTCCATGGGATGGGGGTAGGCCAAGGGTTTGAAAACGGTATAGGTGCAATATATTCTGAACAAAGAGCGAAATTAATTGTGAACAATGTGGTAATGGATGAGATACCAATAGAGAAAGGTACACGACAGGGATGCCCTATATCCCCTTTACTGTTTATATCGGTCCTGGAGGTTTTATTAAACATGATTAGGAAGGACCAGCTGGTAAAAGGAATACAGGTCGGATCCAAACAATATAAGTTAAGGGCATTTGCAGATGACTTAGTGCTAACTTTGCAACAGCCAGAAGCTAGTACAAAAAGAGTTTTAGAATTAATGGAGATATTCGGCCAGGTCGCAGGATTTAAATTGAACAAACAGAAAACAAAGGTGCTGGAAAAAAATCTAACAAAAGAGGAGAAAGATAGGTTTCAAAGTGAAACTGGGTTGGAAATAGAAAAAAAGGTTAAGTACCTGGGGATAAATCTGACATCAAAAAATGTGAACCTATTTAAAGACAACTATGAAAAATGTTGGACAGAAGTCAAGAAAGATTTAGACATATGGTCTAGGTTGAAACTTTCCTTGTTAGGCCGAATTGCTGTTATCAAGATGAATGTATTGCCAAGAATGCTGTTTTTATTTCAGACGCTACAGATTCTAGACAAAATGGACTGTTTCAAGAGGTGGCAGAAAGATATATCTAAATTTGTCTGGCAGGGCAGAAAGCCCAGAATAAAATTTAAGATTTTAACCGATGCAAAAGATAGAGGGGGCTTTGCACTGCCAGACTTAAGACTTTATTATGAATCAGCAGCCTTTTGCTGGTTGAAGCAATGGCTACTTCTTGAAGACACAGACATTCTTGATCTGGAAGGATATGACAATAGTTTTGGTTGGCATGCATATTTGTGGTATGACAAGGTAAAGGTGTATAAAAGTTTTAAGAACCATATTGTCAGGAAAGCATTGTATAATGTTTGGAATAGATATAAGGATTTATTGGAAAGTAAAACTCCTAGGTGGTTGTCACCAATGGAAGCGAAAGCAGTGAAAAAAATTAATATGGACTCTAATTGGCCTAAGTACTGTGAAATTCTAGAATATGATGGTGAAAGACTGAAGCTACAAAGTTTTGAGAAGCTAAAGCATAAAGTTCGAGACTGGTTACACTACCGTCAGATAAATGAGATGTTCAAGCAGGACAGGAAACTTGGTTTTCAGAAGGAGAGGTCAAAGTTAGAAACAGAATTGCTAGAATCCAATACTAAAAACTTATCTAAAATGTATAATTTGCTGCTGAAATGGAATACACAGGATGAAACAGTGAAATCAGCTATGATTAAATGGGCACAGGACATTGGTCATGACATTATGTTTGATGACTGGGAACAGTTATGGACCACCGGTGTTAAATTTACGGCATGTAATGCCCTGAAAGAGAATATAATGAAAATGATCTATAGGTGGTACATGACCCCAGTCAAACTTGCAAAGATTTACCATCTGCCCAATAATAAATGTTGGAAATGTAATGAGGCTGAAGGTACCTTCTACCATCTTTGGTGGACCTGCCCAAAGATTAAGGCCTACTGGGAAATGATCTATAATGAAATTAAGAAAGTCCTTAAGTGGACATTTGTAAAGAAACCAGAGGCTTTTCTCTTGGGCATGGTCGGCCAATTGGTATCAAAGAAGGATAAGACATTCTTTATGTATGCAACCACGGCAGCAAGAATCTTGTTGGCAAAGTATTGGAAGATGCAAGAATTACCTACTCTGGAAGAATGGCAATCGAAGGTGATAGAATATATGGGACTGGCAGAGATGACCGGCAGAATCCGTGACCAGAGGAAAGAGACAGTGGAAGAGGACTGGAGGAAATTTAAAACATATCTAAAAAATTACTGTAAAATTGTGGACTGATAAGATGTTAAGGGGTAGGAAATAAAGAACTACAGCTGTAAATTTTAAACTTTAAGGAAATTCAAAAGGGGTTTAACTAAAGACTGATTGACGAGTTGCTCGAAAAATGGTAAAACAAGGATGTGGCGAAGGGAAGGCATGGGGAAGTCGATTTTTGTTGTTTGTTTTCTATGTTTGTGTCTGTTTTGTATTGTTATTAATATGTGTAAAAACTAATAAAAATATTTTTTAAAAAAAAAAAATGAATCTCAAGGGACATCCAGAGTCCTGTCTAGTCCTGTTGTGCTGGATGAGTCTCAGTTAATAAACTTGAGGATGTGGACAAGGTGCTTGGATCCGTCAGGGTGACCACTTGTGCTTTGGACCCTTGCCCTTCTTGGCCGATTTAAGCCAGCAGGGAGGGGACAGCTGGATGGGCCAGAGATAACTGTCTATGCCTAAGGATGCATCTTCAGACGTAATATGACATTAGCCAGGCCAGACCACCCGTCTCATTCCTCTCAACATTCTCATTCCTCCCAACAGAGCCACAGCTTATAGCAATCATCCAGTAAAATGTTTCCTAGTAGCACAAGATTGTAATATGCACTGTAAATTTGATACCATTTTTCCAATGTACTTTTAACTAACCGAGGACACTTAATCATTCCAGGCTTGTATCAGCAATGTAGTGCTCCTGAATATTCGACTTTGATGAGGAAGGTAATTATTTACTGAGTTTTGCGAGGTCGTATGTGCGTGGTTCGTGTGTTTTACGTGCTCTGAGGAATTAGGCTGGAATACCCTGAACCCTGTATCGGAAAGCCAATCCATATATTTCAGTGGGAATAAACTACATTATATCCAGACACTCTGCCTTGACAGACTTGGATGTAGCTTCAAATGAACAGTCTGAGTTACAATTAGATAAGCTATGTGCGACTGCATAGTAGCAGTTATGTTATGAATTGAAAACTAACCGCAGCTATATTAAACTAGAACCAAGGAAACATCATTTAGACCTGTGCAGAATCACAGAATTGTAGAGTTGGAAACAGACCCAAAGGGTCTCCTTGAAGTGCAGGACGCACAGCTAAATAATCCCTGGCAGAAGTCCATCCAACCTCTATTTAAAAACTCGAATGGAAAAGAGTCGCCCACCACCTTACAAGATGGTCAGACAGCACTTATTGTCAGAAAGTTCTTCCTAATGTTTAGGTGGACAGCCTTGGGGAACTACAGGTGAAACTCGAAAAATTAGAATATCGTGGAAAAGTTCCTTTATTTCAGTAATTCAACTTGAAAGGTGAAACTAATATATGACATAGACTCATGACATGCCAAGTGAGATATGTCAAGCCTTTCTTTGTTATAATTGTGATGATCATGGCATACAGCTGATGAAAACCCCAAATTAGCAATCTCAGAAAATTAGAATATTCAAGGAAATCATCAAAACAAGGATTGCAAATGGAGCAAGATTGGACCTCTGAGTAGAAGCAGATCTCGCTTTGTATGTCATGAGTCGATGTCATATTTTAAGCTGAATGACTGAAATAAATGAACTTTTCCACAATATTCTAATTTTTCGAGTTTCACCTGTATTCAGAGATCAAAACGTCTGCGGAACACACTTAGTTCTGCAGTTTGCACATGATCAATCTTCATGGGATGGCTGTTCTACTAACCAGCGACAGTCTCGGACATGACACAGGCAGAACTTCCACATTAAATGCAACGTTATTCAGTGCAGTCAGTTCACACATTCAGCGGCCCATCCATCAAGCCTATTGCAGTCAAGTGGCATATACGCATGTGGGAACCAGGCCTTCATCCCTACCTGCCATCAAGTTAGTGGGAGTACACTGCACTCCTGCCTTAGGATCTGTGCTGGCCTCTTGTTCTCTTTCAAATGCAATTCAAAGTGCTGCTCTTGACCTATAAAGTCTTAAAACAGCTTGAGCCCTCCACATCACAGGGGGAAATCTTTTCTGGTGAACTCTCAGCTTAACTAGTGACGACCTCTTGCTAATGCCTTCCATCCACAGATCGTGAACCATGAAAGCACAAAAAAGGCAAGTATCTTCTGTGCTTTGGAAAATCGGTTTCTCTACTTTTGCACAAAAGTCCAAGCCTGAGCAGCTTCCCAAAGTGAGGGAAAAACTTTCTGAGCAGACACCTGGCAGGTAGATGGTTATCTGGAGTATTTTTTTAATGAACAGAAAAGTTGCTGTCCACCTTGAACCTAGAAGAATAAATCTAATCAAGCAATTAATTAAATGCAGTAAGGGCATAATTGCCTATTTTTCCTCTGTAGGCTTAAGGTCAATATCATTTCATAGTATAACAGAGTTGGCAGGGACCACAGGGGTCATTTAGGCATCTTTTGGAGGAAGGTGGGGGCTTGAACTCAGGACCCTGAGTTTAAGAGTTTCATGCTCTACCTGACTTGATCTTATTAATGAATTATTATTATGTTTATATTCCACCATTCCTCCAAGGAGCTCAAGGTTCTTCCCCTCTCCATTTTACCCCCATAACAACCCTGGTAGGTTCAGCTGAAAGACAGTGACTAATCCACCGTCACCTAGCGAGCTTCGTGGCCAGGTGGGGATTTGAACCCTCGCCTCCCAGGTCCTCGTTCAACATTCTAACCACCACACATTTTTGTACAGTGGTACCTCGGGTTAAGTATGTACTTAATTTGTTCCGGAGGTCTGTACTTAACCTGAAACTGTTCTTAACCTGAAGCACCACTTTAGCTAATGGGGCCTCCTGCTGCCGCTGCGCCGCTGGACCACAATTTCTATTCTCATCCTGAAGCAAAGTTCTTAACCTGAAGCAATATTTCTGGGTTAGCAGAGTCTGTAACCTGAAGCGTATGTAACCTGAAGCGTATGTAACCCAAGGTACCACTGTATAGCATTTCGTTTTCATTTGTCCCGCTAGAATTCTTCACCTCCTCACTTTACTTTCATCTAAAAAGGCCGGAGAAGAAAGAACATCGGAATATTACAATCCCACACACGCAATCCTGTTTGTTAGGATGAAAACAGATGTACATTTACAACAACTTCCTACAGCACATAGGTAACCTTCTTAGCAAGCACTGAGACTCCAATGTCAATTCTACTCAGAGTAGTCCCATTGAAATGAATAAGCATGCCCTACTTAGGTCCATTAGTTTTAATGGGTCAACTCTGAGTGTTGGATACAAGCATTGGTCAAATTTCCACTTCTAATTTGAAAATGGAGTGTTAGGAAAGTGATACAGCTCTTCTCCCACTTGCTGTGTTATTGAGGACCATCTTGTCAACTGCTTAAATGCACACTACGGTAAATTAGTAACTTGATAATTTATTTATCATTGTCAGGGAATGTGTTGGCAATTTTGGACACATACCCCCACTCTCTTGTTCCAGGTGAGAGGTGGGCAGACTGAGTTGTAGTGGAAGATCTCTGGGTTATCTGCAGTTGGCTGGCAAAGATTTCTGACTCCCAAATGTTTAACAAAACAATTCCAGCTTTTCCCACCCAGTGTGGTGCAGTTGTTAGAGAATCAGTTGAGGACCTGGGAGACCAAGGTTCAAATCTCCACTCAGCCATGAAGCTCAAGGGGGGACCTTGGGCCATTCGCTGCCTCTCAGCTTAACCTACCTCACAGGGTGGTTGTAGAGAATTAAATGAGGAGTGGCAAATGTATGCCTCCTTGGAGGGGAAAAAAGGGAAGATTATCAATGCAATAATTAAATAAAAACAGGCTGCTGCAGTGAAGAAGTGGAATTTTGTGGGAAAGAACTGTGTCCTCTGGTGTTGCAAATGAATTCCTACACTCAGTGTGGGCTCAGAGACACCTTGTTCTTTCACTCTTTTGTCTTCTACACCTGGTTCTGCTTTGCAGATCTTGTGGAGAGGAGGTGGGGGGCGGGGAGTGAAGCCTAAAATCTACTCGCCCATATTGTAATCCCATAACACACATATATGTTCTTGTCAGATTAAAAAAATAACCCTCAGGTGTATGGTCCTAAATAGACCATAATTAATTGATAGTGCAACATCAAAGCTGAACAGGAAGCATAGATCCCTTCCCACACCTATTAAAAGAAGCTTGGAAACTCATAGCTTTGAAATGCACATCTCCCCTGTGCTCCACACAAAACCCTCACTTATTTTTACACTGTCAGGAACTGGTGGAGGCAGGCCATGCTCTTTCACCTCCCCAAATGAGAATGTTTAGAATTCCTAAATTCAAGACCTAAGTGGAGAGAAATGCTGTGTAAAGCAATGACAGCATGGGAGGCACCAGAAAGGGACATGCGTGGTTTCCTAAAAAGCACCCCCCCACACACACACACATAGCAAATTGCTTTTCACATTCAAACTGTATCTAAAAACATATAATGAATTTTAATTGCTACTTCAAATGCTTACTTGAAAGTTTGCTTCATTGAATTCAATGGAGAAAATATTCTTGGGGTGAGAGTGTTGTGCAAACTATGCCATTGTTTCTTTTTCAAAATTCTAGTGTGGGACAAAGCTCCCTGCTTTCCCAAGAAATGCATCTTTCCCCTTCTGTACCCTAAATAATAATAATAGGGTATAATATTTATACCCAGCCCGATGGGCAGGGAATGATTGTTGTTGTTGTTATTCCCTGTCAATTGTTGTTGTTGTTGTTGTTGTTGTTGTTGTTGTTATTCCCTGCCCATCTGGCTGGGTATAAATATATACAGTCATACCTCATGTTATATTTGCTTCATTTATGCTTTTTCAGGTTGCATCCCGCAACGACCTGGAGGTACCAAAAAGGGTTACTTTGGGGTTTCACTGCTTGCGCATGTGCAGACACGCAAAATGACGTCATGCGCAGAAGCGGCGAATCGTAACCGCCTGCCGCTGCGGGTTGTGTTCCTTTCATGTTGTGAACGGGCCTCCGGAACGGATCCTGTTCACAACCAGAGGTACCACTGTATATTTGCTTCAGGATAAGAACAGAAGTAGGGCTCCGGCGGCTCGGCAGCAGTGGGAGGCCCCATTAGCTAAAGTGGTACCTCAGGTTAAGAACAGTTTCAGGTTAAGAACAGACATCCGGAACGAATTAAGTACGTAACCAGAGGTACCACATATATATATATATATATATATATATATATATATATATATATATACACACACACACACACACACACTGGTACCTCGGGATGTGAACAGGATCCATTCTGTCACATTTCGCCGCTTCCGCGCATGCTCGTGACGTCATTTTTTACCATGCGTGCGACAAAACCCAGAAGTAACAAGCTCTGTTACCTCTGGATCAATGCGGAGCGCAACCTGAAAATACTTAACTTGAAGCACATTTATCCCAAGGTATGGCTGTATACAGACACATACACAATCACCAGAAGTTGGGACTTCTACCAGATAAATGTACTGTATACATTTCTAAGACTTGCTTCATTTTCTGGAAATGGTTTCAGAACTACCACAAAAAGAAGTGGGGGGGGGGAGAGAGATAATGAGGTCCAGCCTGACCACCCATTAGCTACAACCAGCAGCGTGGCACAGCAGGTCTTGCAGCCTTTTTACGGGTGGGGGGGGAGAGAGAGGGGGGGAAAGGGAAGAAATCAAAGGATAATTTTGTGGGGGTTTTTTGCAATTAAACCAAACAGCCGTGCTCCCTTTGCCAAGGGGAGAACCGACGGCATAGAGAGTTCAGGAGGAGCAGGAGGGAGACTCCAAGAATGCCTGTCCCTCCTCCCGCCCCTCGTCTGCCAAGTGCAATAACAATGCAGTCATCATCAGGAGGGAGAGAGAGAGAGAGATTAGGGGAGGGGGTGCGCGGGGAGCTGCTCCTCCGCCCCCTCCCTCGAAAGCGGGCGGGTTCAAAGGCGGCTGGCTGGCTGGCTGGTCCCAAACCCCGCGCCCCGCTCCGACGGCCAACGCCAGACTCGGCGGCGGCAGCGTGCCACCGCCGGAGCTGCTACTACCGCTTGCCGAGGCTGCCTTGCCCTCATTGAGCCGGCGGCGTCGGCTGCTGCTGCTGCTGCCGCCGCTGCGTTAGTGCGAGAGCGAGAGCGAGATTGTGCCGCTGCGACAGGGGAAGACGAGGCAAGGAGCTGGAGGGAGCGCACTGAGCATGCGCCGCCCGGACCCGCTGGCTCCAGCGCCTCCGCCAAGGTACCCTGCTGGAAAAGGAAGAAATAAAAGCCAGGCATGAAAATACCAGCAAATAGAAAGGAGATCTGGTGAGGGAGAGGGGGGGTGGGGAGGTGTGGGCTCTCTCTCTCTCTCTCTCTCCCACACACACACACACCAGCACCAACAGGTATTGCGGGGGGGAGGGGGGCTTTGTGTGTTTGTGCGTGTATTTTTGTGTGTGTGTGTGTGCATCATCTCCTGGGCAGGGTTGGATGGGATGTGGGGAGAAGGGAATTGGCGGCTGGAAGGAGGCTGGCTCCGTGAGTGTGTATGTGTGGTGGTGGTGTTGTTGTCTTGAAATTTTTTATCACAGGGCTGCATAACGGAAGCGTAGGGCAGACAACGATGCCTGCACGGCGGGGCTGGCTCGGAGATCTGGCGCCCCTGGGCAAGTCAGAGCATCTGGGCTGGGGAAGAAAGAAGTCAGGCAGCCAAGCCTCTTTGCTGCCTCGCGTATGTATGTGCATGTCTCGGGGTGTGGGAGAAGCTGGTTTCATGGTGTGTGTGTGTATGTGTATTGCCTGCGTGTGTAACAATGCACTCATGATCTGATCAAGGCTCTTGTTTACGCAGCAAGCAAGCAAGCAGGGAGGCAGGCAGGTAGTTCCTCAAAGCTGAGAATGGTGGAATCTATTGTGAAGATGCTCTGTGTGTGTGTAGTGCTCAGAAGAGACAGCATAGGAGGAACGCTCCATGGGGATAGGCGAGCAAGGCTGCCTGACTCCGCCGCCGCTGTGGAGTGGCTGCTAGAGCCCTGCAAGCAGCAGAGTGGGTCTTTGTTAATTACATTTTGACAGGCAGCATTAGGATAAATCCTGGAATTCTGACTAGCCAGACGCAGATCCTCGCATTCCGTGCTGGTCAAAAATACAACCCAAATCAAACCGGAGCAGACGGACGTTCTTCCAGGGGTGCGTTTCATATTTAGCTATGTAAATACATGGCTGGGTGGTGACACACACCCCACTGCAATGAAGTGGGGGGGGGGGAGAATATATATGCCCATATGGCAATTCTTTAGCTTAGGTATTTATTTAAAAGTCTCGTGGTGGAGGGGAGCACTGGTTCATTGCAAAACCAGGATTCCTGTTGTCTCCTTTCAGTGTGCATGAACTAGCAGGGTGTGATTAATATGCTTTGGCGAGTTGGTTAAAAACATACATTCTGCAGGGTTTCTTTTGGATGTGTTCCATATCAACACAGCATCTGCCTCTGAAACACACACAATATCAACAGAAAAGGTGGGCATTTATGGGCAACCATTCTTCCTTGGCATTTTTTAATTTTATTTTTAAGCTGCCAGTACCGGAATGATGATGTAGGAAATGGGTTGCCTCTGAAGCTTCAGAGACAGGAACTGTACAATCCTATACTCTGCCAAAAAAAATTGATTGTAAACAAGAAGGAATAAACTGAAGCAATGCATAGTAAGTGTGCAGTTCTCACTGAATTTCCCTCAAACAAATAATAGTACTCCAACTTGCAACTTCCTTTGGCTCTCCATAAATTAACATATTCGTTAGCACCTCCCAACACCATTTGTATGTTAACTTAAGGACTGATAGCTTGATTTTTTTTTCCAGATATTTTGATGGCATGATAAATCAGGAAGCGGAAAAGAGGATGTACTATGTGACTAGACAGACACCAGATCAGATCTGCTTTTGGAATATATTTTCAGTAAGATGTATGGATCTATTTTTTCCTTACACATCTATCTAGATCATGAGACTTGACTGAGGCAATATTCAAATCATTCGTCCATCTATGGCGAACTACAGCCATGCAGCTGACAACATTTTACAAAATCTCTCCCCTCTAACAGCGTTTTTGAAATTGACTTCACTGGGTTTCATCATAGGAGTCAGTGTGGTGGGTAACCTTCTGATCTCCATTTTGCTAGTCAAAGACAAGACCTTGCACAGAGCTCCGTATTACTTCCTGTTGGATCTTTGCTGCTCAGACATCCTCAGATCTGCAATTTGCTTCCCATTTGTTTTCACTTCCGTGAAAAATGGCTCATCTTGGACGTACGGGACTCTCACTTGCAAAGTGATTGCCTTCTTGGGGGTCCTGTCTTGTTTCCACACTGCTTTCATGCTGTTCTGCATAAGCGTTACCAGATACTTAGCTATCGCCCACCACCGCTTTTATACAAAAAGGCTGACCTTCTGGACTTGTTTGGCTGTGATTTGTATGGTGTGGACCCTCTCCGTCGCTATGGCTTTCCCTCCGGTGTTGGATGTGGGCACCTATTCATTCATTAGGGAGGAAGACCAGTGTACCTTTCAGCATCGCTCCTTCAGAGCCAATGATTCTCTGGGATTTATGCTGCTTCTCGCCCTTATCCTTCTAGCCACACAGCTTGTCTACCTCAAGCTGATCTTTTTCGTTCACGATCGCAGGAAAATGAAGCCAGTTCAGTTTGTTGCAGCAGTGAGCCAGAACTGGACGTTTCATGGTCCAGGAGCCAGTGGTCAAGCAGCTGCAAATTGGCTGGCTGGATTCGGAAGGGGTCCCACGCCACCAACCTTGCTGGGGATCAGGCAAAATGCCAACACCACAGGGAGGAGAAGGCTACTCGTCTTGGACGAGTTCAAAATGGAAAAACGAATCAGCAGAATGTTCTATATCATGACATTCCTCTTCCTAACCTTGTGGGGCCCGTATCTGGTCGCCTGTTACTGGAGAGTTTTCGCGAGAGGGCCTGTGGTTCCAGGTGGATTTCTAACGGCTGCTGTTTGGATGAGTTTTGCCCAAGCTGGAATCAATCCTTTTGTCTGCATTTTCTCCAACAGGGAGCTGAGGCGCTGTTTCAGCACAACCCTTCTTTACTGCAGAAAATCCAGGTTACCAAGGGAACCTTACTGTGTTATATGAGGGAGCATCTGTAAAATCTTTAGCCTTGTGAAAACACTACCCTTCTCTGCTAAGCAATTGTGGCCTGTTGCCATGTCTGGAGAAGAAAAGGAAAAAAGGGGGGAGGGGGAAATCAAACAGGGGCTGTCAGCGGTTGTAAGGATTTGGGCAACGACGTCCTGCAATCTTTGCAATAGCTCATCTCTAATCCTATTTCGAAACCTAAACTTGTTTCTGCTGGCCACTCGCGAAGGTTTGTAAATTAAGAGTAAAGGACTGAGCCACTGCCCTGAAATGCTTTGATGTGGTGGAAAACCTAGATTGTGATTCAGAAAGTAGCAGGTGCTAAATATATCAGCGCTCAATGCTGTATATATCACTACATAAAAGTAAGACCATCACAAAAAGATTAAAATTGGACATCTGAATCAGTTAAGTTTGACATGAGGTTAATGTGTTGATGAAACTATTTAAGACACTGGATGACCTTTAGATCATTTCATACAATTATTGTTTTTCAAATACAAAAATATGGGGACTGTGTTAAGTCCTGTAACCAATGGGAGATGTGCCATTTAGTATTGGATTATCACCCCACATTTGCCTTGTGAGTTCTGGGGAGCATTACAAAGCAGTTTTGTGGTTTTGGGTTGTTGCTGGGGAGGTTTTCCCCTTGTTGTTTTTTTCAACTTAGGTTTTATTTTTCTCTAAATACATTCTTCGTCTTTCACCCACCCACCTGCTGCCATTCGCCTCCATCCCCCACGAAACGAAATACTGGTTTGTTTGTTTGTTTGTTTGTTTCCAGGCTGAAGTATTACTGGCATATAATTGTGTTCTATGTCTCGTTTGATTTTTGTTGGTTTTTTTAAAAAAAAATCACGATTTGCTATAATTTTTATTGGATGCATTTTATATTTTCGAAAGCTAGATATCAGTCTGTTAGGCAACATCAATGAGATTATCCAATCATGACAAAGGAGTAATCATTACGCAGAATAAACCACATGTTGCCTTAAAGGGTTATCTAGTATCTTCCATTTTGTTTAGCATTTTAGAAATAAGCAAAGAAAGTGAATCGGTTAACTCCAGTCTGCCATTTGGGAGTGCATGAAAGATCACTTAAAATCCCTTCTTTCCTTTTTTATTCTCATGATTCCCCAAATCAGTATGCTCATCACTAGGATTATATTCCCCCCGCCCTAAGGTATGTTGCCCATTCTAGTTTGTTCTGAGAAACACAGGCAGACAATGTATGTTTATATTTTTAAGACAACTGTCATGGGGAGACCGCAGCCTTAGTAAGATATATTGCACAATTTGTGAAGCATCTATTCTACTGAAGGCACAGTCTTGTTTATACTTTCTGCACATTTTGGTGTATTGGTTGTTTCAAATTATTTCAATTTTAACTTGTGAAAGCATATAATATGATTTCTAGTATTTTAGAAAATACATTAGAGTCTGTGAGTCTTTCCTTCTTTTAGATACAAATGTGTGGATTTCAATATAAAGTTGCATTTGCCAAAATTTACCTGTGTAGCCTGTTAATTTTCTTGGAATAAAATTTTACATTTTTCCAGTTATACAACAAACCTTTTATTATGATTATTATTATTACTATTATTTTGTTTAGTGAGCATGACTTTTTGAGAATGTAGCCATTATGGATTATTATTCTTTGAAGTCACTGTATTCCCAAACTGTAAAATGCATGAATGATGGGGACCACAGGATTGATAAATGATATTCTCGACAATAGCACTGTTGTGTAGTTTATCATAATTACCCTGATACCTATTTGTCAGTTCTGCTGAGAGGTACTGTTAATTTGGGGATCATGATATTTGAGATCCATGGCCCAGGGCAATTTTTCACACAGTGTATAGCTGAAGAACACCATCCTGAGTCTGACAAGGGAAACCTTAACTTCAAAGAAGGACTTGCTCCAAATTAATGCTGTGCTCTACATTTCACTATAGCTCTGGAGCAATCCATCCCAAAATACACAAGAGTAGAATCCAGTTTGTGTTGCTCCATAAAGTATGAGTCGAGAGAGGCTGTTTTCAAGTTTCCTCTTCCCATTTACAGTCCTTTGCGCGCACACACCCAAACAAAAATATATATTCCACAAGGTTGAGAGACCTTTTGGAGTAGATTTTATGGCTCTGCAGGAAGAAGGAGGAATACCTGCCTCCCTGTTCACCTTTGGTCAATGTAGTGGCACCAACTAGATTTCACTGACAGCTAAACTGCTGTAAGCATATGTAGATATTCTTATTAACAACAAAAGAAGTATTGTTTCTGTATACTAATAGATTTTAAAAAACGGGTTGAAGAATTTTGGGAGGGGAAGTGGCATCTTGATTGCACTGGTGTTCACGGCAAGCTTCTTAATTTAACCCTCATGTACTTCATGCTAATGTTGATGGGTTCAAAGATTACATTTAGCATGCGGTGTTGGAAGCACTGCAATAATCAATCTTCATGAATGCAAAAGCATTTCAGGTCACCATCCCCAAGAGGCTTGAAATGAATTTAAAGTTCCAGGGACCTGCATTGGTTCCTGATCCACAAGCTACAGAACAACTGTAGTTCTTGGCTATGTGTCTGATTTAGTCCCACGTCATAATTCCTAGACAGCTAGGGCCTTCATCCCTCCCCTTGCACATCTGTATGAAAATCCTAGGTTTATCCCCATGCATGTAAGAATCATGCATGTGCCCACACTGTCTTGAGGATATGTGTTGCGCATTTTCAAGGCCTCCACATGATAAAACAGGAACATGTCCATGACAGCACACATGATGTTCTGTGTGTTGGCCTGTGGGGTGGTGTTCTACAGCATAACAGGAAAAACACCCATGTGTGAAGAGTGATCCGTAGGATGTTTTCAGAATATCTAAAAAAGAGAGAGGCCTAAGTAGGGATGGACAAATGCAACAATTTCACTGTATCTCAGTTCCTCATTTCCCCAATCTTAAATGCAGTTCTCAACATGAAATCCTAATGAAAAATTCATCAGCGCTTTAGTGTGAACTTCTCCTAAGGACACATTTTTGTATGCAGTTCTGACTAACACACACACCTTTGCAACCAAATTTCCATAATGTCATGCAGACATGCATGTTATTTCACTAACGTATGCATTCTTCGGCACACTTATCCCTGATACATGCATCTTTTAGGTATACATTGCTTGGTCAGGGAACTGCATCGCAAAATTCAGATTTTGA
Organism: Podarcis melisellensis; assembly: GCF_964234715.1. NCBI lineage: Eukaryota > Metazoa > Chordata > Lepidosauria > Squamata > Lacertidae > Podarcis > Podarcis melisellensis. Next base: position 24,369,460 of record NC_138542.1, read on the forward strand.
ATTTCTAAAGATAACTGTTTTGTTTTGCAAATTGGTTCAAGAAGTATGAATTAGGCAGTTTCTCCTTAAATTGCAAATGAAAATTGATTTTCCTTCCCATCCCTAGACCCACCTTGACCACATACTCAAGCCGAACTCCCAACCATAGGATAGCAAAACAATGTTTAGTTTCATATATGGGAAGTATTTAGAATAAAATATATTCTACTAAAACCATTAGGATGCATTGGTATCTGACTTCTATACAATAGTTACTTTCATAACATGCACTTACGATCACATATTTTAAAAACATCAATAAAACTGCAATTCTTATAGCAGTTATGCAGATGTCAATGTCTTGAAGGCCAGAAACTTTCAAACACTATTCTCAATTGAGTTTTGCAATGGATTTTTATTCTGAGAATTGTTTGTAAGGTGCTTGAAGGGCCTCTCAGAGCAATAAAGCAGATTATAAGCATTCTAAATAAATAATATCATAGACAACGATAACCTATATATTGTATAGTTTGGGAATATAAAGTGGGCATTGTTCCCCATTAATCAGTTTACAGTTTTGCAAATAGTACATTATAAAAAAAAAAAACAATGGAAAAACAGTTTAAATGTTTAAAATATTCAGGCTTGGTGTTTTTTCATTTTTTCTTTTGCATGTTTTTGGACAGGTTTTCCTTTTATTTTGCTTCAACAAGAAGAGCAGAGGTGTACCAACCAAATGAAATTAAAAGGCAACACATGAAATATTTTAGCATATAGTTACTTACTTTGCAAAATGCTCTGTGACACAAAATTATTCAGGCAAATGTCTTAATACAGCTCCTAAAAGGATTATATGCTTACATGGATTAAAATGGTGTGTGGGGACAGCTGTTATAATTTTGGGTAGCGTATTGTTCAGCGAATGAACGGGTAGAGATCAAGAAGAAAATTATGCCTGTGTTGTTGCAAAGCTGGCTTCTTACAATGCGAGTACTTTATTTCCTTCTAAACGTTGGGATGTAGGCCACTGACAGACAAAGCAATGACACGCTTTACTCGAGTTTCATATTTAATTTTATTTTCTTGATGTCAGCATTTATCTCCCCCCCCCCCATATAACCCAATATCGGAGTTGAGCTTTGCATTTAGAAGTACCACATGGTACAGTTCCCGTTGGACTGTACCACTTCAGACTTTGGTGAGAAGGGGTCACATATTAAAATGCCTGTCAATGTGCATGGAAAGCATACAGTACTCCACGGTATTTCTGAATGTGCAGTTTGATTTCAGTGACTTCAGCAATTGTAATAATATCTCTAACTAGGCAGTGAAATAAAAATGTCTCTCAATCTGCTCCTTCCCCCCATAAAGTTACCCCTTCCATACTTGGCCCACCTTTCTTAAATTTAGGAGTCATGACAGCTACTTTTGGTATGTTCCACTATGATGACTGGGTTGCAGTTTTGAAAGGCATTGTGTGACACTGTCTCACTAGACTGGCCAAACACGCCCAAGCCCATTTTGTAATGTGTACCTACTAAAACCACAACATGTTGATCAAGCACTATATGTACAATGATTGTGTAGTGTGTATCATTCCATTGACATTTTGTTCTATGGTTTCTGAAATACAGTTAGTTGAACCAGTGCTATTTTACTAGAAAAGGAGGTATACTGGAATTCACCATGAATCTTGTTCTCTTATAATGACAATGACGCTCACATGAGAGGTGCTGGAACTGAGTTTCAATAAAAACCCCTGGGTTTAACCTTTTAAATGCTTAAACATTGTAAAACCTCTGTGACAACCCTCCCTCCTTTTTTTCCTAGAATGATGAAAGACAGGCAATTTTCCTTACATGTCAAACTCCCTACAGTGTTTATCTCTGTGTGAATATATCTGTGGCCTGCCCAGTAGTGAATTAAAGCTCAAAAGGTTTTTTTCTTGCTCTATGGCCTAGTGATTAACTGAGGGATTTCTTTCCCCCCCCTTTTGGTACTAAAGCTGCGGTTGATTAATTTACTGGTTAAGCACTGATTTGCAACCTATGCATATACCATGATATATGTTGTTCTGTACTTGGCTGACCTGCAAACCCATATGAGACAGGGTGGCAAGTGCTTAGAGCATAGAATACAGCCCTAGGGAAGAACCTTAGCTCATGGGGAGCAACCATAGCTTAGTGGTAGAGCACAGGTTTTGAACACAGAAGGCCTCAGGTTCAATCCCCAGCACTTCCAGATAGGGCTGAAAAAGCCCAGTTCCCTACCTATGGCCCTAGAGAATTTGCTGCTACTTGGTGTAGACAATACTGAGACAATGTGTAGACAATACTGAGGAGCCTTAGTAAAAGGCAGAGCTCTGGGTTGTTCCTTGTATTATGGATCAAAGCTAGAAACTGCTGTGAGCTAACAACAAATGTTTTACTGAATTCTCCACCTCAGATGACCCTTTGGTTTCTGCTCTTCCACTCTCTTTCTTCTTTCACTCCTTGGTCTTTCCAATCATTCTTTATTCCTTCCAGCCCATCTCTTAACGGAGCCTTGCTCTCACTTCTCCCCCTTTCTGATAATAACGATGCCGTCTATTCCTCTTTTATGACTGCCCATCTGATGTGGAGACATTGTATGATCATGGAGCCTCTTCCTTAGTAACCTTTGCAGTCAGTTTCCATGTGTAGCCATCATAAATGTGCAGCTGGCTACAATATTTTACAATATTCTGCAAGTCATTGTCATAGTATGCCTTTTCTTTAAATTTCATAGAGCCTTTTTGGAAGTGTACTTCAACCTACGCCATTTCCACAACCTTTAATAAGTTGGGCAACATTGTTCAACTAATCCTTCCAAACAGAAGCACTCCAGGTGCTTTTCCATGTTCTAGTGGAAATACCCTATTATTCAGCAATGTCAGGTTTGGGTCAGTGTATTCCTCCTTCGCAATTTCTTGGCAATTTGTACTGCATTTTCAACAAGGACATTTGACTGAGATTATCTGAGCCTTGTAACGATATGGAGAAACCCATATACTTTTGAAAAGTTCTTAAACACATGGCAAGCAAACTGAGGGCCATTAGCTAGCCAAACCACCTCAGAAATGCTATGCCCGGCAAATATGAACTTGGATTTGTTCAGTCACCTGAGAACCTGTGGTATAAGTTAATAAAACAACTTCTGGATAGTGTGGAAAATAGTCTACAATCAGCTCATACTATTTCCTGCATATACAAACATATATGTTACAACTTTGGTTCAAGCTGATACATGCGTGTCTGGCTTGGCCCTTTCAGATCAGCAACAAATGCTGTGATGATTCTTCATCGTGTTGTTTTCTTGTATGAAAAACATCTATCTCAAAAGTCTATTCCTGCTTGGTGTACTGTGTCCCTCAAAACTTCTTACCCGCAATATCGTATTTAGACTTTCCTTCTGCGGTTAGTGGGAAAGTGTTAAACAAATCAATGGCTTGGGGCCCTGCAGGATTCAATTAAATAGCTACCTTCCTTTTTATCTGCCTTATCCACAGCTCCACTGGCTTCCATGAACAGGCCAAACTGCTGCTTAACTCAACTGGAGCATGGCTTGAGAGATCTAACATGTCTGGGAGAGATGTTCCATCTGCCTTCTTTCTCACCCTTCCAGTCTTCACTATCACCTTGTGGATCTGGACTCCACTCCTGGGGCCATGTGTTGTTCATTGTATTACGGAACAGAACAAGAAAACAACATTATAATTGTGTTCCAATACAAGAGATTTCCATCTTGGATGCTTGTGCGCTTCCACTCCCTTTCTGGAGCCGTATTCCTTCTCCTCCTTATTCCTTCCACCCTGACTCTTCATGGAGCCTTACCTTCACAGAAGCTTCCTATGTTCCTCATGAGCATGGGGCTTATTTGGTCTGGCATTGCTTTGCTGCAACAGGACTCCATGGGTAACATTGGGAAAGTCAAAGGTAGATATGGTATCTACCTCATTGTTTTTGTACTTAGACACACACACACAGAGAGAGAGAGAGAGAGAGAGAGAGAGAGAGAGAGAGAGAGAGAGAGAAACCTGATAGGAAGGTTGCCAAAGGGGACTTGCCAAAATCCAGAGCCTTCACTGGAATTTCTCATATTTACAAGCACTTAACTTGTGCAGAGCAGGGGAAATGTGCAGGCAGCATTCTTTCCAAATTCTCAGAACCTGATTGACAAGCCAGGAAAACAATGAAGTCCAGCTACATTTCCTTCTGCTTGTACAGGGCAATGAAGCAGGAGAGGTGGGGAGGATTTCTGAACTTCTCTTCCTTGTCAATTATGGCAGTTGTTTTTCTCCATTTGGCCATGGCTGCATTAATTTTTCTGGTTGCAAGGATTGACATTGATTTTCCTGACTTGGGAACAGATTGGGTACATGACATTATTCATTTATTTTCGCTTGTGTGTAGCTTTGCGGGTATTTGTTACTTAGTTTTTCCTCTCTAACTGGAATAAAGCGACGGGCACTCGTGTGCTATTGTTTTTAAACAGATATTTTTAATAACAAATACATTTTAATTACAATAAATTATTTAAAGCATAATGGATTGCTTGCATTTAGGTTTTTGCTATTATACAGATACTTGCAATGTAGGCTATTTGCCTCTCCTGCCTTGGCAAAATTTCTGGCTATGGGCTTGGAAACAAATATATCCTAAATCTCACTGGTTTCTGTGGTTAGGTTGGGCAAAAAGGCATGATCTGATAAAAGGCGACAAGAGGGCACAGGTTCCTCAGTCCCGAGGAAATCTATTTTTTAAAATAATAATAAATAATATTGAGAGGGGGACCAACTTCTGAGTAGACATATTTGGGCTTAAGCGGGTTTCTCTGGATTTCTTTCTCTTTCATTTTTTCATTTTATTTTTCTGTGGTGTAAATTGACATAGCTTTGCTGGCTCCCAGTGGATCTGTGCTGGCATGTGGACTGGTGGAGAATCTTTCACCACTTAGCGAATGAAAACAATGTATTCCGCAGAGCTACAAAATACTGTTACAAAACAGCATTCAACCGACCTTTAGGCCTTAGGGGCATTGAAGTTCATTGAATCCTTGCTCACTGGCTCTTTCCTTTAAGAACATTATGTTTGTTCAGTTGTCTATTGTCTGCCTTTTCCTGCAGAAGAAAGTTCATTTCTATTTATATTATGAACCCATTGCTGGAGCAGCCGATCGTTACACATGAGTAAAATGAGCAGATTTAATTTTTTTTTAAAAAGCGAATTACAAAGCACACATTTGATTTTAGAAAATGTTATTTAATAGTAGTAAGTTATCAATCCTGAATATGCAACATTTTGAGAGACTTCAAACAAGGAAGGGAAAGTGATCCTTATCCATATTTTCCCCAAAGTATCACTCACAGTAAGCATGGACAATAATATAGTACTGGGGGCGGGGGGTTGTTTCTTTGCCATCTGTAATAATTGAATAGGATCTTTGTCAATATGGATACAGTCACTCCTGTCTTATACTTGTCTTTCGACTTTTGACACATAATCCTTGGGATCTAAAATGACAATTATACTCCTTCTATCAGTGGGCTTAATCACAATAGACTCATCCTGCCATACCATCTCACGATGTTTCCAAGAGAGAGAGAGAAATGCCAGCAGTTCAGTCTCTTAGACTGAAGTTTCTTAAGATCCATCTCTCAGACAGAGAGCTTCTATGAAGCTTCTATAAACATCAATCCAATAATTTTAAACTTGTGTGCATTGGATCAAAGAGTTTTCTTGAAAAGAGCTCTCTGCTTTTATTCTCTTAAAGTTGGTGTGCATTGATTTGCGTACCTGCATTAATAGTTATTCCTCTTAATAGCAAAGTGAATATTTCACATGTATATGTGCTGGGAATCCAAACAGGCTTCGGAAGAGGGCAGTATCGGGTCCCAGCTGAAGCAGCCCCCTACCTTGTTTAAAAGGCAGAAAGAAAGGAGGGGAAAGAGAGAGAAGGCCTGCACTGTTAAATAAAGTAAACAGCGTGGGAAATTGTCAGATCGCAGATACCCAGTTAGATGAATAATGGCAATTGAAGGCTCTGTGCAGGTGCAAGAAGAGGGAACACAGCCAATTTGGGGGTGGGGGGAAGTACAGTGAACAGAATGTGGGCAAATAATGCATGAATGTTGTGAGGGAGGAGGGAGATGCTATGGGGAAAGTGGATATTTTGCAGAATAGGGGGGGGGAATCAAAAAAGGAAACCAACAACATTATCAAATGCGGAGCTCATGTCTACATTTTGAAACGTGTGGAGACACACAAAATGGGAGCAGAGAAGGGTGCAGGCTTTGTGAAAGGAAGGGCAGTTATAGGCCAAAGCAGAGTCACATTTCTAGCATAAAGTACAGTGGTACCTCGGGTTAAGTACTTAATTCGTTCCGGAGGTCCGTTCTTAACCTGAAACTGTTCTTAACCTGAAGCACCACTTTAGCTAATGGGGCCTCCTGCTGCTGCCGCGCCGCCAGAGCACAATTTCTGTTCTCATCCTGAAGCAAAGTTCTTAACCTGAGGTACTATTTCTGGGTTAAAGGAGTCTGTAATGTGAAGCGTATGTAACCTGAAGTGTATGTAACCCGAGGTACCACTGTACATCCTGTTCTCACAGGGGCTCACAAGCAGGACCTGAATGCAACAGCACCCTTCCCCACTTGCGATACCCAACAACCAGTATTCTGAGGCATACGACCTGCAACAGAATATTGAACATGGGTAGCTAAGGCCCCAGTGATGATTCAGTACTGGATTTCAGCATGTCAGGCAGAATGGCACCTCACAGAGATGCCAAGTCTTTACTCCCCTTTCCATTCTACCGAGTAGGGCTTCAGCCCGCTGTTCAGACAGAAAAACGTATCACCTTGCTTCTATCTACACCTATCAGTCCATGGAAATATCACCAACTGGAAGTGTCTGGTGTGGGTTGTGTGACTTCATCCATGCACAATGTGTTCAGCTTTGGCATAATGCTTCTCAGTTCCTTTGCAGCTTCTCACAAAACACCACAAAGGGTTAGGGCAAAAACTGAACCATCTTCCTTTGTAGAGTCAAATTCTTCTTCTTCTTCTTCTTCTTCTTCTTCTTCTTCTTCTTCTTCTTCTTCTTCTTCTTCTTCTTCTTCTTTAAATGACTTTTATGTACAACTCTTCAGCCATTCTTCACAATCCACTCAAATCCCAATCACAACAGCAAGTTATTTAGCAGGAAACGCAATAGGAAGGAAACCCGATAGATCGGTGGGGTCTGTCTGCTAAACATGGTCATGATTAAGAGCACAGTAGCACAGAGTTGTTTAATTTGTTTTCGCTGGATGTAAACACGGATCCAGTTATTCTAAGCAGATTTTGCTTTCCGCTTCAAATGCTTAAAACAATTCATTCTGTCTTTTCTTCTAAGTTGTTTCATTCCAGAGATGATGAGACAGCCAGTAGGGACACTCTGCCTAATATTGACACCTCTTGATCCATGCCGTCTAAAGATAGATGCCAACTGCTAAATATTTTATTAGCGTAAAGCTCAAAGGAGGCCATTATTTGTAAGTCAAGTTAACTACAGTGGAAATAAAGCTAATATTCTATAGCGTCTTCAGTACATTAGACTTTACTCCTGGTAGACTGGATGCTAGCTGGCACACACAAACACACACACACACATTGAGAGAAAGGAATACAGCATCTGTATAAATTGCTTATATATGTTTAAGAACTGATTTCTAAAACTGATTACTTTTTGCAACAGTTTTGCAACAAAACAAACGTTTCCAGTTTTCCCTTCTCTCAATTTTTCCAGAAAATAGTAATAACCATGGCAGGCATATACATCAAATATTTGCCTTCTTGTAGCACCTTTTAAAATGCCACAATATTTCTTGGGCATCTTGAGGCTGTCAATATTTTGCATGAGGGATTCAAGTGCATACCTGGAGATTTAGGTTTGTGCAATTAAAACTCATTAAAGCCTTCTGTCATCCAAACATAGCAAAATAATTTTCATTCAGACTTTAGGCCTTTTGTCTTAGAGAGTTTTAGATATTGTTAAAACAAAAAAAATTCCTTCCAGTAGCACCTTAAAGACCAACTAAGTTAGTTCTTGGTATGAGCTTTCGTGTGCATGCACACTTCTTCAGATACACATTCTTCAGATATTGGTGTATCTGAAGAAGTGTGCATGCACACGAAAGCTCATACCAAGAACTAACTTAGTTGGTCTTTAAGGTGCTACTGGAAGGATTTTTTTTTGTTTTGACTATGGCAGACCAACACGGCTACCTATCTGTAACTTAGATATTGTTGCCTCTTTTAGTGGGGTGGGATGTGTTAGACTACTTTTTAATGCGTGTCAATATTTTAGCTTCATATTAGTTTTATTATTTTATTATACATGAGTCGCTTTGAGTGACTAATAAGTGCAATAAATGATAAACAATAATAATAACATGCTCTGTTTTAAGCCACATTGGCTTCAAGTGTTTCTAGGGAGGTCACTAAGAATACAGGAAAACTGTATTTGTTGGAGTCCAGAGGCAATCCTGCAAGTCTACTCATTTGTCTCTCTTGCAGCCCCAGTCCAACCAAAATAGCAGAACCGACAGTTTTCATGTCATTGTTAGTGAAGTCATTTGTATGGCCTTCTGCCTATATGAGCTACTTTCCACCTTTGTCTGCAAACCTGGGGTTTAAAGGCATGGTGAAGCTGTAAGTCCCCCAGAAATTCCCATCCAACAGAATACTGTCTGGAGTACATTTATGCAGGAATAACATGACGCACTATAGGAGCCCTGTCACATTCCAAGCCCTGGGAGGTAGGCTGGAATTCTCAACTGAGCATAAAGAAATTGGGAGCAGTGAAGGCCTTCCATTTTGTGCAGTCCGAGGGGAGAAGATGGCAGACTTCCTGCCTGCAGACTTTGGTTCTGTTCAGGAAGACGAGAGTAAATTATGGGGTTCTCTTCAGGCTCCTCCTGTACCCTGTCAGCAGGGTTGGGAAATGTGAAAAAAAAATGAGGCTCATTGTTTTTTGCTGCAGTGTGATTTTAGTGCTCATGCTCTTACACACAATTAAATTTATAAACCACTTAATAATAATAAAAACACTAAGCAGTGTATATAAACTCATAAAATATTTATCGATAGCATGCAGACTAAATGAACAGAAATTTAAAACAAGTATTCATGACTTAATTATATGTCCAGACTGGTTTGCTGATTTTTTTTTTCTTTTGAAAAAGGTTTTAGCAGGCACTTAAAATTGTATTAATGAAGGTGCCTGTTTAATGTTAATATACAGGGAGTGCCAAACCATTCTGAAAGATTGATTATTCACAGATTTCTGGCACTAAGGATTTTTTACTTCATCCTGAGTGGCAGAGCCAGTGGATGAGCCAGAGTGGGTGTGCATTTAATATTACAGCGGATTTTCTGAAAGTGGTGCTGAGATGAGTATCTGTGCAGAAAACCATGGATTTTGCATTGTTTCAGTTTTTGGGTCAGCGTTTGGTTAGTCATCTTTGGTAGGGAGGGGCTGGCCATTCCTTGACGGTTGTAGGTGCTGATGATGACTAGCTGTTGAGTAATGACTAGCTGTTGATTATTTACCTACTTTTCAGAGGAAAAGCCTCATATGAAAGGCTGTCTTCTATTTGAATGAGTCCTACATCAAAGGGCTGTGTGGTCCAAATGCAGTTTAAGGCTAGAGAACCACAAAAAGGGGAGTGCATCTGGGGTACCCATCAGAAGTTAGCGCCAGGGCAATAGAATAAGCAGGCAGAAACACCTGGTCAAAGTCTTTCCTACTATGTTGAGATGTGCTGCATCTCTATTTAAATTAGAGTATTTATTTCTAATGAGGACAGAGGTGCCTGGCGTTCTCTGGTCCATGGGGTCACGAAGAGTCGGACACGACTAAACGACTAAACAACAACAACAACATTTATTTCTAAATTTGTAACTATACATATAAATAGTCATGTGCACATTTTTATCAGCTGGTGTCCTTTTTATGTTTTTTTTAATTAATTTCAAATGTATAACACATCCTTCTTCCCCAAAAAGAGCACAGAGGGGCTTACAAGAATAAAAGAAGCACAACACAATTCAAAACCATCTTATAACGTATTGCAGAGAGGAGTTAAACCCAACAGAACAAAAAACTTCATAAAACCAATGACTAAAAGCCTGGATAAACTAATTAAAGTGTTTCCACATTTCCTGAATGCAGATAAAGAAGGGAACTGCTTGATTTCCCTCGGGAGAGAGGCCCAAAACATTTTTGGTGATATGTGTCCACCCTAACTCCAAGGCCCCAGTTGCCCCATGTCCATGTCCATATATTTAATATCATCTTAGCACGAGTATTTCTGGACATGTACGGTTTTAGTTCATTGACAGCTTTTGAGATGGAAGAAATTCGGGATCAGGTTCATTTAACTGCTACATTTCATTTCCTTTGTTGTTTTAACACAAACAGATCATTATATTTCATTAGCATGTCCATGCCCTACTTCTTTTTGTATTTGCATGTTATGTTTTCTAATAGAAAAAAAAATGTATATTTTAGGCAGATTTCTATCTGGAAGATAATAACAGAGGGATTTGGAAACATTTGAAATAGTAGCTTTTACCCACACATCTTAAATATTATGCAGATCAAGTTTAAAGGTGACCCCTCGGTCGCGCTTTACTGTTTATTTCATTTAAGGGTAGCAACCTTTTTTTCAATATTACAGTTGAATAAAAAGCCAGCTGCTGTTACATTATAAAACTATGGCCTTGTCCTTATTATTTAGCTGTTAAGCCACTTTCCCCCTATTCAAATTAAACCAGAGTAGTCCACACCCTCACATATTTAAATTTGTATATGACAGAAGATTTCAACTTTTTTGAGTCCACGGCTCCCTTGACCAGCTACATTCCTTCTGCGGCACCCCTGTGGGGTTCAGGAGCCCATTTGTGTCACCCCTTGCCTGCCAAGCTGGCAGCCTCTCGCCCTTTTTCAAACACCCTCCCTTGTGGGGTGTTTCCTCAGCCTCCTCTCCTTGGGAGTCCTCTGGGCAGCTGTTGAGCTGCCCCCTCTCCACCCCAAAGAGAGGTACCTCCTCACATTTCCTTACAGGAGCCTGGGGAAAGGATGCCTCCAGCCTGAGTGGCCCAATGGAGACTGGCCAATGGTGAATGTGAGGCTAGCACTTTACCTTGGGAAGCAGCAGTGATAGCAATGGATGTTTCCAGGCCTGCATGGCGGAATAGCACTCAGTTCCCAGGCAGGCCTTGCACATAGGAAGCACAAGAAAGGCCAGTGCAGCGCCAGCCTCACCTCGCATTTGTCTGTCCTTTCCCAATAGCAGTGGTCGGTAGACTGGCTGGCTGGGCTCCTTCACCCTATTTGCTTGCTTGCTTACTCCGAGGCTGTCTCAGCTCCTGGCAACCATCACCCCCTGGCCAGCCCCAGAGCCACCGTTTGCCTGGGGAGCTTGTAGCCAGGGCTGCTGCAAGAAACAGCTGTGCAAGCCTTTGGGAGGCAAAGATGTAGAAGGAAATGACTAGAGCAATCTTTAAAGGCCATAAGTTGCTCCCCAAGTTGTTCAGCAGCTGTGTAATGTCTTATCTGGGATGGGAAAATTGTGTCGTCGTTCCATTGTGTTTTTTAAAAGTCAGATCGTCTGAACTCTGGGGTGGTGGTGGGGGGAGGAAGGAAGCTGAAGGAGGGTAACATGGGAGGCTGGTGTTTAGCTCACAACATCACGTACGTGCCTCGTAAAAAGTGAGTGAACAACGCATGTCTATTCCACAGTGTGTGCCCCATGTGGAAGCAGCCTGAAGACTTCTTGCGATACTTGTCTAGTAAAAAGGAATAGGCATTGCATTGAGTCATTCATTGTGTTCTTTTTTTGCCTATTTAGCCACAACAGGCCCACTGGAATAGGTCGTTGAATAGGACCTTGAGTTTCATAAAGGATTCTGCAGAGATCGGGTGGGGGAGAGAGAAACTGTTATCCTGCATCCCTCTCCAAGGTGAAACAAACTTAAAAGTAGCAGTTCATGTCCTCTCTATTGGAATATAGAACCATGGAGTTTGACAGGACCTTGGATTCCAGTCCCCTGCTCAATGCAGGATGTGACCACAGTACCTCTGCTTTCCCAACAAGCCTCATTTGCCATGGAAACTGTCCATGACCAACAACATGAAACATCCAACAACAAAGCACTCATTGTTCATGCTGCTACCAGTCAACCCGCATTGTGTCCACTGGATGAAGCAGCCATACCTATTTTTTTTAATGGCTGCAGGTCTTCCTTTTCATATTATAATAATTTTTATGCTGTCGCAATGTTTTTACAAGCAACAGTAGAACATTTCATGTGCATAAGCAAGCTGGGTTTTATTTGTTCCCAGAGTATGAACATCCAAGGCCATCCCGGTTGTTTCTGCAGGTCTGGGTATTAGCAAATTGCATTCAGGGCTCTAGATGCCCAAGGAATTCAAATGAAGGCCCCACCAAACTAAAAGCTCTCAGCACAAGACTGTCCTCTTCAGCCCCCTGAATCACTTTGTCCACATTTGAAACAAATAAAATAAAAGAGAGAATGCAGGCAAAGGCCTTGACCTGGGTTGTTGAGATGAATGGCAGATTGAGATGAGTAATGCAACAAAAACCAACAGAACTACACTATATAATTTTTTTAACGTATTTTTTTCCAAGCGAAAGATACCAGGAACATTTTTAATTTAAATGGAATACACAGTGAAAGTGAGAATTTTCAGGAGGAGACTATATTTTAGGGGTGTTAAACCACAGATTTGCTGATCAGAAGGTCGGAGGTTTGAATCCCTGTGACAGGGTGAGCGCCCGTTGCTCTGTCCCTGCTCCTGCCAACCTAGCAGTTCAAAAGCCCAAAGTGCAAGTAGATAAATAGTTACCGCTCTGGCGGGAAGGTAAACGGCGTTTCTGTGTGCTGCTCTGGTTCGCATGACCCGGAAGCTGTATGCCAGCTCCCTTGGCCAATAAAGCGAGATGAGCGCCGCAACCACAGAGTCGGTCACGACTGGACCTAATGGTCAGGGGTCCCTTTACCTTTACCTTTACTATCAATTATAAGATTGGGTTTGAACCTCAATTCAGCCCACCTTGGCCCAAAGCACTTTGGAAACTGGCAGATTCAGCTCAGGGTTCATTTGAGTCGACTTCATGTCCTCTCTTCTCCTGCCCTGTTAAGAATGTTCATTAAAGGGCTATAATTTTCCTCTTTTCAAAAGGCAGATGAAATTTATAGACATATTGGCCCCTCCAGAGTGGACAGAGCCTGCTAAATTACAGGCAAATAGATCAGAGATTTGGTGCTCAGCACCTTTAAAGTTTGATATATTTTTTAAGGGACCTTTTTCTTTTGCTGCAGAAGTGGGTGGAATTTGTAGGCCACGTTGAACTTTGAGGGCACGACTCCTGCCAAATTTCAGAAAGGTGTCTGCAGTGTTGTTGTTTTTTTACAAAGACACTCATTAGATTTTTGGGGTGGTAGGGAAAGGAATGACTTAATCTTCCTTGTTTTTCTAACCATAGAGAGGTGATCCGGGGTAAGAAAATTGCCAACTTGCAGACAAATAGGTCTAGAGATGTTTATGATGGGCACCTTTGAAGTTGATTAGGAGGGGAGAATAACTGAAAGGGATTAGCTTTCCCGATAAAATATTCCCTCTGATTATAAACTTGATCTGTCAGTCAAAACTCCCTCCCCCCACATTGGTCTTCTATCTCCCTTCTTCTATCACCCCACCGTGGTATTTCTCTTACATCATAATCTTAGAGATGATTGGTTTCTCTTTTGACAAACCCTTGTCTGCATTTTGTTGTGGTGTTTTGTTTTACATCTGGTTCACTGAGGCACCATGAAGCACCCCAGAGATTACGGCTTTGACTTTGCCACCTCATACAGATTGAGTTTTACCTCTGAGAAGCCCAAAACTCCTCTGATACGCTTCATTTCATTACAGGATTGGCTATGTGCACCCCTTCTGCTTAGAAAATCATTTTTCCCTTTAGGGATTATTAGTCCAAATCAAATAAAATGAAAAGAAAAAACCATCAGGAAACATCTACTAAATGAACCACGCGAAAGAGAAACTATGTTTCAAGATGCTGATAAATGTTTAGGTATCTCATAAAGGGGGGGCCAAGAAATTTTCTTCTGGTGGTTTTTGTTGGGTTTTTTAAACCCACACACAGCTGTTACTGCATTTGAGTAAATGAAAACAATATTTTCCAGATATCTGTGCAAATATATATGAGTAATTGTGTTTTTAAATAGCTGTAGATATGCATGCATCAAAGTTTTTAATGGAGGTTTTCTTTCTTTATTCAAAAGCCTTTCAAAATCCCTTGCTATTTAAAAATCTGTAAGCAGTATACAAAAGGACAACATTCATACAGCAAAACAGTATCATAAAAACATAACTAGTGAAGTATTGCTATAAAAAAACAGGAAAACACAGAAATTCAGTAAAACAAGGTCCAGACTTGTGGATTAAGGAAAGCCTGGGCAAAAAAAAGATACATCTTTGCAAGAAATCTGAAGCAACTGATGGATGCTGCTTCCTGTGTGACAGAGAAAAGAACATTCCAGAGCACAGGGGCAACAACAGAAAATGCCCATTTTTGGGTCACCACCCTGTGTTATTCAGTATTACAACCAAGTTTATTATTTTTCTTGTTCTTTTTTGTAACTTTCGGGGCCTGTTTAATTGGCTTTCTAGAGGAAAATATAAGTTTTGGGGTGCGTTATTGATAATGTATTAATATTATAATTCTGAGTTGCTCATATAACCACTGTCATACAGATATTATAACCATTTTCTATCTCTTATAGAAAACCCTCCAGAAAAGTCTTTTTCATAGAAAAGGGCTATTCATAAAAATACATTAGTATATTAAGATAGTGATCTGTCTTTTTGGCAGTGGCGTAGCTAGCTGCTCGGGCGCCCGGGGCAGCGCAAATGCCCTGCACCCATGGGCGGGGCAAGCCGGGGCAGAGCACGCTGCGCATAACCTCCATGGAGTCCGCAAGCCCCATGTTGCTATTTCGGTCAGTGCGGGGCCTGCAGGTGCCCAAGCCACCGTGTCACTCCCCAGGAGAGACGTGCGGCTCAGGCGCACTGCAGGCCAGGCCCCACGGTCACCCCCCTTCCTACGCCACCACTTTTTGGCAGTCAAAGCAAAGCCAGTGCTTCCATGGGGCGTGGCGAAGCAACAAGACTCAAGTAGCAGATGTGGCTTGACTCCTCATTTCCACCATAGCACCACTGCTGCCGCTGCAACGACCTTGTGCCCTCTGTAGAACTGGCAGCAGCATGGGAGCAATGGAGGGGGCAAGGAGGAGGCCAGGATCTGCAGGGGGACAGTGTTGGGGGATGCAGGGGCATTTTCCCTACAGAGTTAATATTTCCCGGGTTTCCCCTGATCCAAAGCAAAGAAAACCAGATGGAAGTCTAATTAACAAAAGCATTTCAGCTGGCTGCATCCTAGGTAGTTTTCTACCTGGAGCAGAGCAGCAAATGCCCCACCCAGTGCCTGGATTCAAGGTGCATATGGCTGGTCAAGTTACTCTCGCACCACCTGAGACAGAAAATATTGTAAGGCACATTATTATTGTATCTCATGTTTCATGGAATTCTGTAGAACATCTGGAGTGGGGCAGGGACGGACGGTAATTGTGCCTGAATGGGAGCTGGAGTTGCTTGGATCCTTCCCCCTTATACCTAGTGCCTTCCATATGTTTTGGACTACATTTCCCACCATCCCCAGCCCAGCAATTTACATCAGTCCCAGGAGACCTTAACTATCCACTTTCCACACTAGCTCATGGATTTTCATCTCCAGCTATGATGTCTGCTCTTTGATAACCACAAATATAATAGCAGATGGAAAGCTTTCTCCTCAACTCATAGTTTTAGTTGGATTCCAAGGTATAGGGAGGAGCAATTAAGTGACTATATGGTATATTCAAGATAAATGGAACAACTCGTTATATGCTTGCATAAACTAGTACCAAAAATTCATGAAATATGCTCATCAACTAAAGCAGGGATAGCCAACATGGAGGTCTTATGATGTCATGAACTACATCTCCCATCATCCTTCACCATTGGCCATGCTGGCTGGGGCTGATAGAAGTTGTAGTCCCAAACACCTGGAGAATGTTGTGTTAGTTACCTAAAGGATTAGGATAAGTATGTTATTTAAGATTAGGTGTATGAGTTTGTTTCTATTGATTATTGCTTGGACATATTTCAATGTTGTTACATTTTTCTGGTATTTTTTCTTTTTCTTTCTTCTTTTTTTGTGTCACAGTGAAATGTTTGATTCTTACATATTTCCTATAATCCCAAATGATTTCAGAAACCATTTACCTGCAGCACGACAGTATAGAAATATAAGCATATTTATTGCCAAGAAACATCTTGCAATGAAATCATGATTTACTACCATGAGATACTTCTAGTGCATCCTAACCTACATACTAATCTGCTTATATATTTGTGTGTTACAGGCTATACATGTATACATTTGAAAGCACTCCATTATGCTTTGGGGGACTCTGATACAAATCAGTTTTGCCGATACTGAATAACTGACACCAGAATTTGGCTTTGATTGAAAGGCTATTGAAGCTCTAATGGCAGCTGTCTAAGCAAATATGCATTTTACTTACATTGAAGAAACCAGCGATTGTAGATGTGAAAAGTGATGGTTTGCATAAGTGGAGATGACTTTTCACTTCTTACAATTGCACTGGGGTATCTGTACCATAAGGTCAGACCCTCCAAGTGTGCCTATTTTCCAGGGACACCCCCCGGATTTACAGAAGCCGTCCCGGTTTCTCATTTGATCCTGTAATGTCCCAATGGTCCTTAGGATGTCCCTATTTTCATTGTAGAAATGTTGGAGGGTCAGGAGTTATGCGATCCCCGGGCCAAGGAGATAAGTAACTATACAACCTTTAGAAGACATCTGAAGGCAGTCCTGCATAGGGAAGTCCCACTGCCCTAAATCCGCTTCTGTTGACAACCAGCTTTTCGTTCCCCTGTTTGCTGCTTGGAGTGGCAGTTGACCAGGGTGGTGATGTGAGAGAGAAATTTTAATTGTGTGTTTTACATCCAAAGTAATGCACATGGCCATCTGAAGCACACTAGCACACCTATTAAATCCACCAAGTCCAGGGCTGAAAATTACCTAGCTGCAACAAGGATGAACTAACAGGAAACGGCAGCAGGAAGTGATGGGTAAGGGATGTAGCTAAATGCTTTGTCCCAGCTGTCTGCTGCCAATCAATGTAGATGGACCAGTCTGGGTTGGGATAAGACTAATTCCTAGGTTCCCATTTCCAGCTTTGGAGTTACAGCTATTGCTGCTGTTTTTGATTGAAAATAGCTCACCTTTATCCCAGCTAGTTCACGTAGACTGGAAGCAATTGGATCTTGCAGCCAAACCTGTGGGTTAGGGG
Organism: Podarcis melisellensis; assembly: GCF_964234715.1. Lineage (NCBI taxonomy): Eukaryota > Metazoa > Chordata > Lepidosauria > Squamata > Lacertidae > Podarcis > Podarcis melisellensis. Next base: position 24,386,948 of record NC_138542.1, read on the forward strand.
CACTTGAGACTCTCCTTCCAAGCATCAGCCCCCCTCATAAGGCATAGCATTTATTTTCTTTCTCGTCTTTACTAGATTCTATGCTGCAGTGAAACTCACATGTTTTGAATTGCCTCTTCCTAAACTCATTGTTTCCCCCTATTCCCATTTGAAAGTGTTTATATTTTAAATATCTGTGTAAGTAACCTGGGAATGTCTACTGGGTAAATAGAATATTTAAATATTCAAGCTGCAGCTGTGCTGGGTATGAACACATCTTGCTTTAAGTCCCTGCAGCTGCAAAATATTTTTTTTTAAAACACACACACTTCTGAAGAGAAATAGATTATGACAGTAATAACCAGCCTGGGGGACATGGTTTTCAAGGCATTGTTTATATTTATCATTCCCAAAGACAATCATTTTAAGTGCATCTTATTATAATTCCTTATCCAGCAAATTAATAACAAGCTGGAAAATGTCCTTTCTAACGACTAGTTCTAGAAGCACTCTATTGTTATTTGACATAGCCCCTTTTCAGCAATAGCAATCCATAAACAGGGTCGTCTAAAGGTTATAAAGGGCACTTGAGCAAGACATGAGTAACCCCCCCTCAAGCAGCTAACAGCCATTCAAGTAACAGCCATCTAGGAGCTACGGTTCCCAGTCCCCCCTCACAGAGCTACAGTTCCCAAAACCCTTAACAAACTACTATTCCCAGGAGTCTTGATGTGGGGTTGTGCTTTGAATGTACTTTAAAAGGTATGGTGTGGATCTGCCAATTGTTAAAGGAAAAAGACAGGCCGCTCACTAGACCCTGGTACCATCAGGTAACTGCAGGTAGGCTTGCCATACATTGGGAACATTCCTGACATGTCCTGGTTTTCAGATGTAAAAATGGCATCAGATGATAATTTTGCAGAAAGTGGCAAAACGTAATTTAAAACCTGGATGTATAGCAACACAATGGAAAAAGCAGCGAAAACCTCTCAAAAAAGCTTTAAATCACTAATTTGGGTTTGCCCCCCCCCAAGCTCAACAATTCCTTAAAAAAACCTCAACAACTTTGTGGGTGTCAGGAATTTTACTCCAGAGAGATACTGTTGGAGGCACTGTGAGAAATTTAAGATGGGGGTTTGTCACTGCCACCAGAAGGCAACAGCCCCTCCGAGTGTCCCTATTTTCCAGGGACAGTCCCGGATTTAGAGAAGCTGTCCCGGTTTCTGATTTAATCCCAGAACGTCCCTGCTTTTCCTTAGAACAGTGGAGCTCATCACCAGCGCTATAGCCACTCCTGATAGACAGGGCTGGGCCAATGCATTTTGCTGCCTGAGACAGAACAGCAAAGGGCACCACCTCCTGCCCAAATCAAGGTGCATGTTTTCCACAGCTGGCCAAAGTATTTTGGCATCTGAGACATAAAATCCCACAGCAGCCTTTCCCTGGGAGTGAAACTATAACCATATTTTTTAAAAACAAAAACAAAACACACACAATTTGCTGCCATTTCCTGACAACCAGAACCAGCTGTCTGAGGCAGCCACCTCACTTTGCCTAATGGTAGGGCCAGCCCTGCTGCTAAAGAGACTGCAAGTCAGAAGATAAGACTGGCAGCATGAGGCTGTATCAGTCATGTTGCGTGCACACAAGGGGAAACTTGGTGGTGGGCAACATGGCGAAAGGACATTTTTGCATGAACGGAAAAAGAGCGCGTTGCTAACACTTCTCTTCTCAGAACTCCTACAGGTACATGGCCCTGAGGCTCCGAACACAAATAGCAACTCCTTCAGTTGGGGATGGAAGGACAAGCACCACACACAGGTAAGCAAAAGGAGGCCGGAGTCTGTGTATCAGAGTACTAAAATGGCTAAAAAATGCATGCCAGTTATCCATAATCCCATGCGAGCAATGGAAACTATGTCTTTGCTATGGTGTACGAGGAGTCTAATGCACTCCACATTTTGGAGCAAACTTACCGAGCTTGCCCCCTCAGACTCAGGCACAGATCAGAACATAAATCTGCAGATTAAGCCCCATGTCTGATTATTCGATCTGTGGATGGGTTCATTCCGTAGCTAGAAGGTGATCCGAGGGCTGCCTTTTTCTTTCCTTAACATTTCCCACCGGCTTAGAAAAGATAACACTTCCTCCGTGGCTGTGCAGTAAAAGAGCTGCTTTGAAATGCTCCCAGGAAGCAACTCTACATCATGACATTAAAGTCTTTCCGGGGAATTGTACAGAGCAAAGGATGGCTGTCCCTGTGTACCTATGGGGGCAGCCTTTCCCCCCTCCCCACCCATGGTAGCCTTACAAGGACATTGCACTGGGGGCGGGGGCGCAGGCAGAAATGCCTCCCCTATTATACAAGGAAGCATGTACAACTTTCCCAGGAAGGGACTGCACCTTATGATGTACCATCACTGCCTCGGAACATTTTATAGCCGATTTTTGTTCTACGCTATTCAGAAGAAGCATTAGAGGCTGTAAAATGTTAAAGAAAGAGACAATCCTGAGATGTGTGTGTCTCTGTGTGTGTGTTTATGTGTGTGAAAAACTGGTGGATTTTCCTTTAAAATCCACCCACAAACCTATCTCTGCAGAACAGAATTCTGCGGCAAATCCATACAAGATGGAGAAAGCGTCCAAACAGTGACTATACTCTCTCCCTTAATTCTGGGGGGGGGGGGGGAGTTTACTGGGTCTCCAGATCCAGAGCTTGTGCGTTTGTAGCAGCTGACCATTACACTTCTCCTGTCTTCCTTGACTTTCCACAGGCAGCATTCCAGCTGGCTTGGAAGGCAGGACTTTTCTCAGTCAGACTCCTAGTGAGGTCTACAGCAAAACCAGCAGATGCCAGCAGATTCCTGGCCCTTTGCTCCAACCTTCTTAACCCAGCTACTGTAGCTTTGAGGGCATCTTGCTGGACAGTTGTGTAACAGGTGAAGCCCTACTCAGGCATAGGAGACCAAGAAGGTTTGCAGCTCCGTTCATATCTCCTTCCTTTTTTTTCTTCCAGAACCTGCCTGAGCTGTGATGCTGTTCAATAAAAGCTCTGGTTTTGTGGCAGCTGTTATTTCTTTGTCAGCTGGGGTTGCAGGTAGGAATCCCCGTCCATCCTGTTTCTTCCTTGCTTTAGCTGGCCTTGGGGTAGGCCTCTGGCTGGGAGCAGGGCTCTGGGACTTCCTGCTACAAGGGCTCAGGGATGGCAGAATCTCCACCCTCTGATCACTAAAGTCCAGCAAGGGTAAAGGAGATCACAGGCAGCACCATCACTGTGGCTAGAATGAAGGAGGCAGCCAATGGCTGGGAGGAGGGGCATGGTTGAAAAGGTCTGCTGATGCAATAAGCAGGAAGCTCAGCCAATCTGCAAATGAGCAAGGGCGTGGTGTGGCTTGACAGGATAGCTGTAATGGTTATAGGGGTTGCTCGTGCATAAGTTGCCGCCACTCCTGGCTAGGTAGCCTGGTTAAACCTTCCCTGGCTGGACAGCCCTTCACTTCGTGGCTGTTTCAGTCGCTAGCAGAATCCGTCAGTGGGCGTTTCTTGAACCTCTTCCAGCAAAGACGTTCTTTGACGCCAAGTCTCCGCCTACTCTCCCTGCACGGAAGTCTTCTGTGCAGGGTGGGAGTGGGCAGCGGAGGACCCGTGCTCTCCCCGCTGGTCTCCGGTGAGGAGTCCTGGAGCCCCCTCGCCGATTCCCCCATCTGCCCCCCTTTATCCCTGGTGTTACGCTGATTTCCTTCCCCAGCCGATGAGCTGCCTCTCTCCCTGCTGGGCCCTTCTCCAGCATCACTTTGGAGCCTTGCCTCCGCCTCTAGCTCCGATGGCAGTTCCCTGACAATAGCTGTTGCAAAAGGCATACAATTTCTAAATGGGAGTGTTCCGACCTTCAGCAATCTCATGGTTAGTCATTGCAATACTTTTACAGGTGTCCCTGCCACACAAGACTGGGACTTCTTAGGTAGCAAATACAATGCCTTGCCTGAGGAGGTATGCCATCCTCATTATTACCGGTAGGTGGCATTTTAAAACACTCCTGTTCACTCAAGGGCTGAAAGATACTGAAAGACAGGGGAGTAGCGACGGCTTGGGTTGCCAGTACCCAGGGCCACATGGAAGGGTAGTGGTGGGAGGGAGGGAAACAGATGGAGTACGTATGTGCATTCAGCATCTGCATCACCCAGGAGAGGTCACTCAGCCACAGACATAAGGGGGTAAAGTTGTTCCATTGTCTGGAGAGGTCACTTCCTGGTTTGCATAGAGAAGCCGTTTTCAATGGAGCCCAGTGATGGAAGCGTGTAGCTGTATTGAGGCAGCACCGGGTGTTGCACCCCTAATTTAGGATTGGAGAGCTGAACTTGAGAGCATAGGATCCAAACCGAATGGTTCCCTGGGGGGACAATAGGGGATGATAGAATTGCCTGGCCCAACACTGGTCTCAGAGGATAGGCATAGATCATTCAGAATTGGACAGGCAAGGGCTTACAACCTCTAATTAAAACCTGGCTGAAATCCATCTTCATAATCTTGCCCTTATGCAGAGTCCCAGAGGCACATCAATCCTACATTGGAACCTTTGCAACTGCAAGAGACCAGTGAATAAGGGATGCTACATTTAATGAATTAGCAGAATATTAACTGCATCAATTATTTAATGCTTTGGGACCAGTCTAAACTATTAGGAAGATAATAGCAGGGATCATTTTGCTACTATTCCACACAAGCAATAAGTTGGTGACCTGTAAGAGTTGGCACCTGTTTAGCAATATGTTGTATGTTTGCATTGTTCCTATTAATAAACCCTACTTTCCTCTAAGGGGAGGGCTGTTGATCTGTGGAAGAATGTAGACTTTGCAGTCAGATGGGTTACAATCCTTGGCACCTCCAGGGAGAGCTGGGAAAACCTGCTCCCCAAAACCCTGGAGACCCACTGCCATTCAGTGTAGACGATACTGAGAACCATGAAAAATCGTAGTGTCCTTTCTGAAAGCAATATCACCACCATGTTGATTTATTAGGAGCCTACTAATGGAATGCTTCTCCTGAGTGAGAAATGAAGCAAACAGAATCGAGGTGACTGACAGTCCTTCAAGCATTAGTCAAAAGCTCATCAGCCCAGCCTAGAATGTATTGCACAGATGAGACAAAGGTGAAGGGAGGGGGCAGGACTTCACAAAGGACGAGTGAGCATGGGGGAAGGCGGTTATTTGGGCAATACGATAAATAACATCCACCTAGCTCGTACATCAGGATAGCAAATTATTAATGGCTGCTTAACTACTAGCATTTAAGGTGCCCCCCCTTTCCCAGTTTATAGTTAACCTATTTTCTGTCATTTGACTGCATCAGAAAATAAATCTTTTGTTAAAACAGCCCAGCCACTGTTGGATCAAGCCAAGAACAGCATGTACAGCGGACTTTTTGTTCACATCTAGATAGGATATGGAAGTAGAAGTGTGCTTCCATGCATACACTCTCTCGCTGGACTGGGGTGATAATGCACATGCTGAAAATGAGTTCCTGCAAGATCTGCCGCTGCACCTCAATGCATATCAGGGAAATGCTACATTTGAAATTTTTCAAACTGAGTATGGTAAGGGTAAAATATAGTACGAGAAACTAAGGCACGAGTAATGGACTATGTGGAAATGGCGAAGCTGACAGCAGTATTAACAGATCAGAAGGATGAACTTTTTAAAGAAGAATGGAGGTCTTGTTGGACTACAGTAGTACCTTGGTTCTCAAACTTAATCCATTCTGGAAGTCCGTTCCAAAACCAAAACGTTCCAAAACCATGGCGCGCTTTTGGAAAATAATGCAAAATGGATTAATCCGTTCCAGACTTTTAAAAACAACCCCTAAAACAGCAACTTAACATGAATTTTACTATCTAAGGAGACCATTGATCCATAAAATGAAAGCAATAAACAATGTACTGCAGTCACGCAATCTATCAATCAGTAGCTGAACTGGGTTCTACACAGGCACACAAAAAAGGAGAGTCACAAAAACACAAAATAAATAGCAAAAACAGACAGATCTCAGTGTGGAGATCAAAATGGAAGTGTGGCACTCAAAATGGAGCACGTTCAGCTTCCAAAAAAAGTTTGCAACCCAGAACACTTACTTCCGGGTTTGCAGTGTTTGAGTACCAAGGCGTTTGAGAACCAAGGTACCACTGTATTTGAAAAAAGTATTATAGTCAAATGAAATTGTGGGCAGGATTCGAGATAGGAGCAGCAGAAGAAAAATGATAAAACAATTGAATTAGAGGGGTTTCCATAATAGAGTTTGATATATAACACAGTAGAAAAGGGCTTGAACGAAAACACTGTGGAGGTGTGAGTGGGAAGTCCATTTATGAAATACTGTAATGTAATTATTTGATTTGAAGTCAAATTGTGAAATTTAATACAAAATTAGACAAAAGACAAAGAAACTAAGAGGCGCCACTATTTAGTTATATATATTTTTATTCCACTCTTCAAACAAAAATTCTCCCAGAGGGTCTTAGAGATTGCTTAAAAAGGGGGGGGAGACACTCGCTGCCCTCAGGCTTTCTATCTAAGAATACATAGCACAGAAAGAAAATGGACAAGGGGGTGGGGTGGGATGAGGAAATAAGGAAACTCAGGTACAAGTTCTTAGTTGCAAGTTGGAAGGAGAGGAAGTAACAGACATTGCTGGTGTGTCGTGAGCAGCCTAATGGAATGGTTGTTGTTGTTTAGTCATTTAGTCGTGTCCGACTCTTCATGACCCCATGGACCAGAGCACACCAGGTACTCCTGTTTTCCACTGCCTCCCACAGTTTGGTCAAACTCATCTTGGTAGCTTCGAGAACACCGTCCAACCATCTCGTCCTCTGTCGTCCCCTTCTCCTTGTGCCCTCCATCTTTCGCAACATCGGGGTCTTTTCCAGGGAGTCTTCTCTTCTCATGAGGTGGCCAAAATATTGGAGCCTCAGCTTCAGGATCTGTCCTTCCAGTGAGCACTCAGGGCTGGTTTCCTTAAGAATGGATAGGTTTGATCTTCTTGCAGTCCATGGGACTCTCAAGAGTCTCCTCCAGCACCATAATTCAAAAGCACCAATTCTTCAGCGATCAGCCTTCTTTATGGTCCAGGTCTCACTTCCATACATCACTGGTTACTGCTGGGTAATTGATGAAGGAGGGAGCATAGCTTCTCAGCAGTGTTGATGGGGCCTGCATCTCTTCCCTAACCTCCTCTACTGCAGCCTGATGTAGTGTCAGTATCTGAGCATGCCATTAAGGTTCCATCGTTCATGTGGAAACCAGGTCCTTTGCCACATGTGTTGTGCGGGGAGATGAGAGTTGGGATCCTACCTTTTACTGCTGCTTTGCTAACTAGGGAAGTCTAACTAGATCAAATACCTTAAGCCCGCTTCCCCTCTCTCGGTTTTAATTGGATGCAGTATTGTACCAATATTATAAATATGTTTTAATATTTGCAAAGGGCTTTAACGCTCAGCTGGAAGGTGCGAAAAATGCAGCGCGCTAAATATAGGAAGTGGTTATTAATGTAGCACAAAGGATGTGAATTGTTTATTAAGAAATAATCACAATAAACAGCAGTTATAATGCCTTGGGTTTTGCACAATATTCTGGAATACAGCCAGGGTGCACAATGATCAAGGCTGGTTTGCATCTTTTGCCTACCTGAGCAGAGCTGGATAAGATGAATTGAGTGCTCCCCAAATCCTCTCTGGATCCACAAATGATTTTTCCAGTTTCTGTGAAGAGACGGCTCATGGTTGGAAGCATTGTACAAGCAGAGGGGGGAAAGAGGCAGCAATAAACAAGCAAACCTCAGAAATGGAAAAGGAGTTGTATCTGATGAAGACTTTATACTCCAAACTCATTAGATTTGGCAAAAAAAAAAAACCACTTTCCCCAGCAACTTCTCTTTGTCTGCCTCTGTTTGGTTGGTGTGAAGACTTTTATAAGCCTAGATTCACCCGGATCACCCAGAGGGATGATATCTGTTGCAGGCAGAAAGTTGACTTTCTAGGATCTCCAGTTAACGGGATCGGGGGCTGGCGTTAGGATGTTCTGCGTGTGGTGAGTGTAGTGCACCACTGCAAGTCAAAGACAGTACTAGGCTACATGGACAAAACAAGGCAACTTTCTGTGTTTCAGAATTCCTGGCAACATAAGTGAGGGGTGTTAATTCATGCAGGAAGCCAGCTGGAGACAATGTATGAGCACTAAGCAGGCCTGACAACTAACAGTTGAGCAAATTGGCCTTGGGGGGGGTGTATCTTAGTAAACAAAGCTCATTTCTATCCGAAGACCAGTGTGCTCTCTTTCATCTTAGCAGAGCTTTCTTATTTTGGCCATTTTTGGATGGACAACAAACAAAGTCCAAGGCTTCTCTTTTAGGGGCTCTGTTGCAGCTTGTCGATGCAGTGGGTAATGGAGACAATTGGATTGATATAATAAAAAGGTTGCATCTTATCTATATCTATTAAAGATATATATGGATAAGGGGGGTCTGGAAATGTCTGTTTCATGCATGATAAAATACATTTTGAACTACTGGAAATAATTTTAGAGGTATCTAGGGTGAATTGGGTGTATGACTTTTCTAATCTTGGCATTTGGCTGCCATCTCGACAGCTAAGTACCTATGAGGCTGAATTTCTAAATTACTTTAAGTAGGTAATGCCATAACCTATAAACTTCCTTTGTCTTATCATGAGTAATTGCCCACTACTTGGCAGGACTGGGCCTTTTTCAGTGCAAAGAACATAATGATAGACAAGATCTTTGTTTCAAGAGGAAAGGTTTATCACTTCCCACCTTTGGTAACAAAAGCTACAAATGATTATGAAACACGTATAAATAAAATAGACCAGTTCAGCTCAAGTTTGAAGTCATTGTTAACCATTAAGTGGCTGTTTTCTGGGGTGGGGAATATTGGGGTGTTGTACGCGACTTAAAATTCTCCATCTCCTCCCTGGGCATTCGCAGGGAGTTTCTTCCTGCTAAGGAAAGAGCCAGCAAGGAGAGCAGGCTGGGAGGCTCGACAGGTATGTGTCGAAAAACAAATAAAGTGCGCCTTCAGAAATACTGTTTTATTCATATGCATAATTCATCAATTGATTAGGCAATTCATTAACAAACTCAGTAAATTAATTGGCTAAGGTTTCTTGAATTGGATGGCAGTCTAATTACAAGAACACAAGGCGTGATAGATCACTTCGATTCCTTACACTTTCAGTGTCTGTGGTTTAATAGCGTTACCTGGTGCCCTTGGCAAGATATATCTGCATGATGCCATCTTCCCTTATATCTTTAATTTCTTGAGTCTACCTAGACTTTAATCCAATTTACATCTGCTGCACTGCTCACTTTGGCAGGAATTCTCCACCCACCACAGATGTGCAATTTCTGGAAGGTTCTGCATCCATGACTCATGGATTAGTGTGTTCCAAACATCCTTGTTGTTTCATATGAAAGCCATCCTTTGGATTGCTGATGAACCTAAGGCAGCAATCCTATCCACCTTGACCTGGAAGTAACTTCCACTGAATGCAGTGGAGTTTAGTTTTGAGTAGGTCTATAGGATTGCGCTGTGAGCTTCATCTGAATTAGGTACACACCTGAGCCTGTGTAAATGTTCTGCATATTATCCAAAACATCCTGTAACTTTAAAAAAAAGGAATGTATAATAATTAGACTGAAAATATAGACGCGATTAAATTTTTAAAATGCAAACTGTTTAATGTATTAATTATGTACCTGCTTATGTCTCATAAATATTTCATACTTCCCTTCAGTACAGAATTCCTGAAGCAATTTATATAAAAGAAAATAGAAAAACAAGCAAAATACAAATATTACAAATCAGAACCGACACAAGCATTCAAATGCAGCATAATCTTAACACTCAGGTCAGATTTCCTCCTAGCTCTTTCTTTATACAGCTAATCATATTTATCTGGAATGGGAAAGTGTCATATAGGTTGGTCCTAAGACCTGAGGGATGCGGGTGGCGCTGTGGTCTAAGCCACTGAGCCTCTTGGGCTTGCCGATCAGAAGGTCAGCGGTTTGAATCCCTGCGACAGTGTGAGCTCCCGTTGCTCTGTCCCAGCTCCTGCCAACCTAGCAATTCAAAAGCATGCCAGTGCAAGTAGATAAATAGGTACCACTGTGGCGGGAAGGTAAACAGTATTTCCGTGCACTCTGTTTTCCGTTGTGGTGTTCCCTTGCACCAGTCATGCTGCTCACATGACCTGGAAAGCTGTCTGTGGACAAACGGTGGCTCCCTCAGCCTGAAAGCAAGATGAGCGCCACAACCCCATAGTCTAAGGTTACCAGATTTTTTTCAATGAATCTGGGGACACTTTTCAACTTCAATGGATTTTGTATGGGGACTGATTTGTAAATCTGGGGACTGTCCCCAGGAAACGGAGATGTCTGGTAACCTTACCATAGTTCCCTTTGACTGGACTTAACCATCCAGGGGTCCTTTACCTTTACTTTTACCTTTACCTAAGACCTGACAAGGCATCACCAGGAGTCTGGTCTCAATGCCACAACCAAAAAGGACTCCAAGGCTAAACCCTGTGCAGATTGCCATTTCTGAACAGTGGCAGGAGCAAATTATCTTATCGCATCAGCACAGCATCAGTCCCAAACTGGACACATGAAATAAGTTAGTGAGCGAGCCTCACTGCAGGGAGAAAAGACCTGTTAATTTCTATCCTATTTCCAATTGTTTCACCTAGTTCCACAGAAGACAATGGAATGGTGAAATGGGATCAATTTCATCCTCAATATAAACTTTGTTTTAAAAATGTACTTGAATGGCAGGATATGGCTGACTTGCAGTTTATTGATCTCATTTCATATATTTCTATACTGCTTAATACCTGAACAGTCTCTCAGCAATTTACAAGGAATAATTAATACAATATAAATGTGTGTATATTAAAACAAAACATTTTTTTTTAATGCTACAATACCAGATAAACCCCCCAAAGCAAAAATATAGCAACACATAATGAAAACATCTCAAGAGTTGGGAAAATAACTCAGTATATACTTTTGAAATACACTAAGGTAATATATTTGAATCCCCGCGACGGCGTGAGCTCCCGTTGCTTAGTCCGTGCTCCTGCCAACCTAGCAGTTTGAAAGCAAGTCAAAGTGCAAGTAGATAAATAGGTACCACGCCAGTGGGAAGGTAAACAGCATTTCTGTGCGCTGCTCTGCTTCGCCAGAAGCGGCTTAGTCATGCTGGCCACATGACCCAGAAGCTGTACGCCGGCTCCCTCGGCCAATAAAGCGAGATGAGCGCCGCAACCCCAGAGTCGTCCGCGATTGGACCTAATGGTCAGGGGTCCCTTTACCTTTACCTTTAAGGTATAATATTGTATCAATGCTGCTTCCTCTGCTGGGTGTTAGTTCTGACATTTCCCAGAACTCCTGAGGGTGCAACAAAAAAAAAAAGAAAACAATCAGTCTTCTGCCAAAACCAGTTTCCTCTAGTCTATGGCTAGACTTGTATGCTATGGGCAAAAACGAGACCTCAACCATTCAAATCTCCACTGCTTCTAAGTCTTTAAAAAACTGTCTTCTGTTTGCAGCCCACTTTTGCCCTTGTACTAATGGCAGGACCCTCAGCACCTCAGCTGCTGTGCTCCCTCAATGCCTCACAGGATGAGGCCTCTAAACCTGTGGCTTTGAATTCTCAACACCCTAAATTTCCCCAGTTGGTGTTCTTATGAGATGACTGAATTTGCGGTCATTACAACAAGGACTCTGTTCTTGGAACAGTTTCTCAAGCAGTGAGATGGTCACTTTCCCTCCCCCACCCCACCCCCTCCTTGGGGGTGCAATCATATGCACACTTACCCGTGAGCAAGCCCCACTGAATACAACAGGACTTACTTCTGAGTAAACAAGCATAGGCTTTCCCTGCCTGTGCTCCACCCTCTCTTCTGAGAATCTGCTCCTCTGCATGCGAAATTGAGCATATCATTGCTATCTCCTCTTCAGGGTGCTTCTCTCTGTCTCTCTTGCTCTCCTTTCTTCTTTTCTTTTTTAAATGCAGCTAGACTCCGTGGGTAATTTTCCAAGGAGATTAGCAAGGAGCAGCAGGAACAATAAATGTTACTTAAAATAATGGGAGAAGAATTAAGGAGACAGACCTATCACAATATATCTAGCCTCCCTATTTTGCTAGGATTTGGTTTTATTGAAGGATATTTTTCTGTAGATAAGAGTAACAAATTGTCAGCTTTTCAAATCATAGGGAAGCACAATAGCTTAATTCTTTGCGATCTCTTCTGAGTGCCTGCGCTTCATCTTCCTACAAATGAGTTCCTTGTAAAAATGTCACATCGCAGGGCTGCTGCTTCAAGGCTATTTAATATTCTTCTTTTCCTAACAGAGATATGGATTCCTTCCCTTACATCTGAGGTTGCTTTAATCAGCCTCGCATAATAGCCTAGCTCCCCAAACTGGTGTGCTTAGACAAGAAAGGAACAGAAAAGCAAATTATAACATTCTGACCCGCACAAATGAAGTAACAAACTGTAATGTTTATAAGAGCTAACATTCTTCTTCTCTGCAGCTATTAGACCCTTGCAAACAAAGAATGAATTTCAGTGTATCTTTCTGCAAATGCCAAGTCTGACAGTTTGGGTCCAGGAATTCGGGTCACCGCTGTACAGTCGCAAAGTAGAAGGGAAGGGGGTGATTTTCCCCCCTGGTCCCAACTTTTGCCCTGCAGCAAATCCCTCTCCCTCTCCTCCACTCCCAATCCGCTGCCTTTCTCCAGGCATATATTTGGTGATCTGGAGGGTACCCGAATGGTATCCGAATTAGTGACGTGATGAGTTCATAGTGATGTGTGTATAATTTCATCGTAAGTTGAGACATCAATTACCAAAATTCTCACCAAGGCCTTTAAAAACCTATGGATTTGGAAAAAAACCATCCCCTCATCTGGTACCATAGTACTGAGCCCTGCTGGACTCACTCTCAGTGGACAACTTAACAGGACTGCCAATATAACCAAGATAAGAACACTTATATGAGCCTCGGGGGATAGAGTGGCTGTTTACCAGTTACCAGATTTTAATTTTGTTGTATTCCCAAAATTAATGTATATCATTAATCTCTATTATTAGTATTTTATTATTACTATTTTGTTGTTGGTTCAGCAATGGAAAATTCCCTTCCGTTGATGCCATAAGCATGTGCTTATTTTGCTTAATGGTTAATCCAGCCCTGCAGCTTCGCTATACAGAGGTACCTCGGGTTACAGATGCTTCAGGTTACAGACTCCGCTAACCCAGAAATAGTGCGGCAGCGGTGCGGCGGCAGCGGGAGGCCCCATTAGCTAAAGTGGTACCTCGGGTTAAGAACAGTTTCAGGTTAAGAACGGACCTCCAGAACAAATTAAGTTCTTAACCCAAGGTACCACTGTATGATGATGGAGATAATGGGAATTCCCATCCTGGCTGGAGTCAGCAGGGATGTAGTCCAGGTTGCCAAAGCTTGACTTAAGAGAATCAAGTCAAAGGCTGGACAAAACTGCCTTCGTCACTTGCTCACAATCCCCCATAGCCAGGGGTGTTCCGAGGCGGGGGCGGGAGAGTGGCTCGCCCCGGGTACCATTCCAAAAGAGGGGTGACAGAATGCCAATCCCCAATCAGTGGCACCTCCCGGGACACGCTCCACTCACTGTGCACCCCCTGGGATGCACACCACTCCCCCTTGAACACGCGCCACTGCAGGTACCAGAGCAGGTTGCTCCGCCTCTGCCCATAACTTCTTGGTGGAGACAGAATAACCAAGGCTCCTTCTACTCTTTCATTCCTTTCCTGTTCTTAGCACTGTAGCAAAGCAAACAAAGAAAGCCACGCTTATGTATCCAGACATAGCACAAGGAGTCTTGATGTCTAAGGTGAAGTCACTTTCAAAACACAGATAAATGAAAACCTGAGCAATTCTGTCCTTTTGTGTGTGCCATGGTAGCCTTAACTCTGCAATGTTGCATGCCACGGTAAAATGAATTGTAATGACCTTCCCTATTTCTAGGTGGGATTTCATCACTCACCAGCAAACCAAAGTGGTGCAATTAAAGTTGATCTGCAGATTCTGCACGTTAAACCTGCTTCTCCAGAAGATCCATTTTTTTGCAATAAGGGAAGTGAGGCGGAAATGCACCGGATCATGTGGGACAACTTTTGCTTGAGACAACGTCCTCTAGCCTCTCTTCAAACAAATCAGAAAGATGGTTCAGTCCATAGGCAGCATCACCTAACTTCTGTTTGCAGGATGAATGCTCAATAAACAGGTCGGTGGGAACCGACTGATGCCTCCCTAGAAACCATAAGCATTGTGGAAATGTAAGCATAGCTTAACTGAGCTAAGAGCCATGCAATTAATATTTGAGAGAAAGCAATGACTGTAAACCATGATTTGATTTGATTTTTGAATCATTTATAACCCTTTAAAATGGGGGAAGCCAGTGAGAAGATGCAGAAAGTAGTTTGCATAGTGGATTTGCTTATTTTTTCCCCTCAGCCGTTCCTACCCCACCTTTCAATAGAAGCCTGTTCAAGGCAGCATCCAGCATCAGAGACAAATGTGTTGTTTATTAAAACAATAAAGTCTGCAAGCCATAAAAAGAACACAAGGATAAAACAGCAGAACATTTGCAGCATTAAAACGATCACATCAGAGGTTTAAAAAATTAGGAATAAAAGGATGCTGAAAAGTCATTGTCAGGTAAACTTCCCTGTGCAGAACATTCCACCAGGTAGAAGAACAGCACATTCCTCTGTGCTATGAAGAAACAACAACATCATTTAGCGCAGGCCATGACCCTCCAGGTGTTGTCGGACTCCAACTCCCATCATCCCCAGCTAGCATGGACAATGGTCAGGGATGTTGGGAGTTGTAGTCTGATGTTCGGAGGCCCACAGGTCCCCTATGCAACATGGTTGTGTATACACTACACTTACTATGCCTATCCCCACAGATCTTCTCCCCACAGATCATTGCTCACCTCTGGGACTTAGCAACCAGCCTACCTAAAGCAATGGTGTAGCGTGGGGGGTGCAGGGGGGCTGGCCGCACCGGGCGCAACATCTGGGGGTTAGGGTTAGGGGGCGCAAATCCACGGGTTAGGGGGCGCAAATTACTTGCCTTGCCCCGGGTGCTGACAACCCACGCTACGCCACTGACCTAAAGGATCACTTCCTCACACGCATACCTACCCAGACCTGAAAATATTGCTACAAAATCCGGGTGCCTGCCCCTCTCTCTGCTGAGCAGCAGCCAGAGCCCATGGGGTCCCAGGCACACTCACAGGGTCTGTGTCCCTTTGGAGAACAGAAGGCATGGGAGAGACTGTTGTGCTTTAAGAAACCAGGTTTATTCACCTATTTACACCTTCAGTCTGCATGGAGGGAGTCCAGATCTTACGGCATGCACATTTTCAGAGGCAGCAGTACAAGCAACCTTCAGGTTGCCTCCCTCAAGGATAGACCCCAACTTTTCTTCCTCCTTCTTTCACCCAGAAACCCCTGCTCAAAAACACATCCCACCACCTTGGCAACCTTTCAAACCCCTTTCTCTGTCCACACCTCAGGGCAGGGGGAAAATTCTCCTGCATTGGCAACGACCCTCAATGGTCCTCTAAAAGGTAAAGGTAAAGGACCCCTGACAGTTAAGTCCAGTCGCAGAAGACTCTGGGGTTGCGGTGCTCATCTCGCTTTACAAGCCGAGGGAGCCAGCGTTGGTCCGCTTCTGTCACAACAGAACACCAAAACCAGAGCAGCGCACGAAAACACCTTTTACCTTCCCGCCGGAGCAGTACCTATTTATCTACTTGCACTTTTTGGTGTGCTTTCAAAGTGCAAGGTTGGCAGGAACTGGGACCAAGCAATGGGAACTCACCCCATCATGGGGATTTGAACTGCCAACCTTCTGATCAGCAAGCCCAAGAGGCTCAGTGGCTTAGACACAACACCACTCGAATCCTCTATTGTTCCCGTAATGGCCCTAGCTTGGCCAGGCTAGTTTCCATAAGCCAGTCCAGGAATTCCCGGAATTCCCTGTCTGGCACAGTTCGACACTTTAATCCATATGCCAATTAATGATCAAAACCCTGGCATTTATTAATTTCTAGGCTTTACCCAAATCTATAACAATACAGTATTCATTCAAGGTTCTAAAGGGTCTTCTCTGTGGCAGTGCCCAGTTGTAGACTACAAATAAAAATTGTAGAATACAAATTGGTATTCTACAATGGAAAGACTTACTTGATGCCACGACTTTCCCATGCCCTCCAACATTTCTCCGTTGCATTTCTATGATTTTATGTCCTGCCCACAATCCCATCCCATTTCAGCTGTTTGAATGGTGTGTATCTTTGCCAGTGTTCTGCCAGTGGAGCGGCACAGTGCCAGTGGCTTGCCTTGAGATTTAGCAGTTCTGCCATATCCTGTAGCTCCTTGACTGGTAGGGTTTTAAGCGCTGGGTTGCTCCCTCAATATCATTTCTATGCCAATATTAGAACATTTGTATTGCATTCACGAGACTCCCTCTGGTGGCTAATTGAATGTTCCAGAACACAAGGCAAGAGTTCCTGGAGGGTTGGCATTGTTTTGTTTTTGGCAGTCTGCGTAGTTTACTGGATGTTGTAAAAGACTATTCCAAAATATAATTGAAAAAATATATAAACTGGTTAAGAAGCAGAGATGTGCTATCTCCACTTTTTGGCAAGGTCCATGAAAATAAAAAAAGCAATCCAACATTATAGGAGAGCTTTCAACAACCTTGCGCCTCCTATAATGTCGTTGGACACTTGACCCTTGACCATGCTGGTTGGGGTGGATGGGAATTGTAGTTCACAACATCTGGAGGGTGCCATGTTGGTGAAGGCTGTTCTAAGGAACTGCATCTATACACTAGAGATGGAAAGCTGAAGAACATGTCTCTAAAACAGGGGTCAGCAAACTTTTTCAGCAGGGGGCTGGCCCACTGTCCCTCAGACCTTGTGGGGTCCCAGACTATATTTTGAAGGGGGGAATGAACGAATTCCTATGCCCCACAAATAACCCAGAGATACATTTTAAATAAAAGGACACATTCTACTCATGAAAAACACACTGATTCCACGGGCTGGATTTAGAAGGTAATTGGGCCAGATCCGGCCAATAGCTGTCAACGTTTCCCTTTTTTAAAGGGAAATTCCCTTATTCTGAATAGGATTCCTCACAAGAAAAGGGAAAAGTTGACAGCTATGAGATTTCGGCCCCCGAGCTTTAGTTTGCCTACCCATGCTCTAAAACCTCTTACCAATATGCAAAATGGATGACATTTCCAAATGTGGCATTCTACTCTGCATTCTGATTTAATCTTCCATCTCATTTCAGGAACAAAATTAACGGTCTCTGGATTGGTTCTTTATACTAGGCCCCAGCTGGGAATCTGCAGGTAGATTGTTTTCCTGACAGAACAGCTGTTTAAAATTAAAACCTCTTTGTCAGCACTGGTCCTATCAGGCAAATCTCGTGAAACTTCAGTGAGATCTTGCAAGATCCCACCAAAAGTCAGTGCCGCTGCTGTTCCTTTGTAGGGCAGCTGTACAACACAGGTGAGAGAAGTTCTACGCAGTTGGGGGCACATTCCTTTTTTGTGTCAAGTGGCGAAACAGGATGTGTTGCCCCTGTCTTTCCCAAGCAACATTATTTTCAAAGCGTTCCTTGTCCATCTCGTTCCCTGCAAAGAATCAGAGGTGTTATCAGTATGCATCTACTATCGGATGCTTTTCTGTATGTGGACACAGCAATTTTCTTCTCTGTTCAATTTCTGTGTGATTTAATGTAATCTCCACTTCGCTGATGCACTGAAAAACCTATCCGGAAACACATTTCCTTTGAAGTTCTGCTTTTGCCGGGTGTTTGGCAAGACAAGTATTCTTACGTGCCACCATCATAGCTGCTTTTGATAAGGGCATCTTAAACTTTGTGATGGCAGCAAACTATCTTGGCCACTGTTAATATAGCTCTGCTTAACACATCAAAACACTGCTTGCCAGGTTCTCTTGTCACTAAGAGATAATGAATAGCAGGTCCTATAGACATCCACTCATTTGCATGTAGCGTATACATGTTTTCACATCCCAAAAGGGTTTTTTGCAAACACACCAAACTGCCTTCAGAAAGGAATTTGAGCAGACTTAAAAAGAAAAAAGAAAGAAATAGTGGCAAGGCTCCCTTAACACATTAATTTATTTTCTCATTTTTATCCCACCATTCCTCAGAACAGTGTACACATGGTTATTCCTTGTCTTGTTATATCTCTACAACAACCTTTCAAGGTAGCTTAGGCAGAGAGAGTGACTGGGCTAAGGTCAAGTGACCTTGTGGTTGAATGGGTCTCTCTGGTCCCAGTCTGTTACCCAAAGAACATCTGGAAAGCCACAGGTTCCCCACCCTTGCATCACAGCCAGGGATGTAGCATGGGTTGCTGAGACCCGGGTCGGGGCAAGTGCTGGTGGACTGGGCAGCTAGGGTGGGGCACACATGAGAGGTGCACGCGTGGAGGGTGAATGAACCCCGACTCCAACAGGCTGCTCAGGATGACTACAGGCAGATTCTGATACCAGGTGCGCATCCTGTAACTTTAGAAGCCCATGACAAAACACCCACCAGTTTTAAAGGAACAGTCATGTTTTTCCTCTGCTCAGCAATGCCTACAGCGATGGCTACAGATATATATATGCTGGCATGTTAACTCCTTTATATCTGTAACCAGAGACAGGCAGCAAACATGCATTTTAAACCCTGCAGTGGTCATGTGTGTGTATGTGTTTGTGTAGACACATGTGGGGCAATCTGGAGTGTTGAAACAAGGCAGGGAAAGGGTTGATCACACCCTTTCCCATCCCCCCCCATACAGGCAAACCTTTGGCACGCCAGATGTTGCTGAACTACAACTCCTATCATCCCTGGTCATTAGCCATGCTTGCTGGGCTGATGGGAATTGTAGTTCAGCAACATTTGGAGGACCAAAGGTTCCCCACACCTGGCCGCCCTGATCTCCATTAACAACCTGCCATCTAAACACTCAGTGTTGTTTTATGTGACTCTTTGCTAGGAATACTTGGAAGGGGAGAGCACCCATTTCTTTATGTCAGTGTACAAAAACCATCATCATTACTCCAGTTTCCAGTATTGGTTTTCATAAGTGTGTCCTATTTAATTAGCCATGTGCATTTTGAGTTCCTACACAGGAAGCCATCCAAGAGCGTCTAATTTTAGCATGATCTGATTTTTCTCTGGTTGCCGTTCCAAACACCTGGGGCCAGCCACATGAGTAAATTAGATTGTACTAAAATGTGTAGTAATGAGGCTCAAGCAATGGCTCCCCAAAGGGGAAGCAGAACTATATTTAGCTTTCTTCCCCTCCCCCTCTTGCAGCTAATGCTTTATTCTAATGTACAGAAATGTATGGGAAGGATGCTGTGCAGAACTCTGAAAGAAAACCACAGATAGCTGTTTAAAGGCAGAAGGCAGAAGGTTTACTTCTGGGTAGCAAGTGCATGGCTGGTATCAGCCACTACTTATTGGGTGGGTCACCTATCAAACTGAAATGGCTGGGAGCATCTCTACAGAGGGCCTCTTCTGAAATAACCTTTTGTGGAACTTGAGAAGATGCCTTAAACCGGGTCAGAGAACAGGTTCATTTCACCCAGCAAAATATACATCAGGAGGCTTCGTTTGCAGACCCTGTCCTTATTTTCCAGAAACAGCCCCACATTTACAGAAGCTGTCCTGGTTTCTGATTTGATTCCAGAATGTCCTGCTTTTCCTTATTACGTCCCTATTTTCATCTGAGGAATGTTGGAGGATATGGAGTTATGTGACACCCCTGAGCCAAGGAGATAAGTAGCTATAAAACCAGTGCTTTTTTCCCCTGGGGGTATGCAGGGGTACACATACCCCTATATATTTTGTGATCAAATTTGGCCTCATTGAGGGGCAGTATTTCAATATGAGTAGGAAAATGAGAGTACCCCTAAACATTATTTTTTTTAGGAAAAAAAGCACTGTAAACAACCTTTATAAGACACCTGAAGGCAGCCCCGTATAAACAAGTTTTTGAATGTTTATTGTTTTATTATGTTTTTATATATCTCAGAAACCACCGGAGTAGCTGGGGCAACCCAGTCAGATAGGCAGAGTATAAATAATATGGAATAGGACATCCCTATTTTCACTGGAGAAATGTTGGAGGGTATGAGTTTGATCAGAATTGAGTATACACTCCCAGAGTTAATGCTAAATACCTTACTTCTGGTAAATGAGCCACCATAGCTGCTAGAGGGCCATGAAAAGGTGTGTCCTGGGCTTTTTAGACTTGTCTACCCATGTGCTATCTGAAACCAAAGGGACGCACTGGTTGCCAGATGTGAGTTTTTTCTAGCTCTCCTACCCCACTTCCAGGATGAGCTGCTGTTCTCTGTCAAGCATGTAAGTGGTTGCGAACCCACTTACACCAGGTGGGAAATGACCCTAAGGTACTGTTGGCAAGAAACGATAAGAGGAGCTTTAAATGGCATAGAGTCACACGCCACCTTAAAAACCAACAAATATGGTGTAAGCCGCTTTTATGATAAGCTTTCAAGGATTCAAACCCATTTCGTGAGATGCATGAAGTGAAATCGTAACTGGCAGGTATATTAATGAGAAAACTGTAAAGCGGGAGTTGAATGGCAAGAAGATGCAAAAAAAATACAGCCAGTGAAAATTAGAGCATAAATGTATGTTAAATAGGCACACAGTAGTAGATTCAAGGTGCCAAGTCCCTGGAGCCCTGGGTGCCTGAGCACCCACAAAATTTCCCATGAAGGGGCTGGGCACCACAAATTTGGGTACCAGGGCCATGCACACTGCATAGTACCCACGACCCCGGGCTCCCAGGGTCATGGGCCAAGCTGGCACTCCTAAGCAGATCGGTGATAAGCATTGTGGAGATGATTGCATCAACCTCTGTAGCAGAGCCAGGAACTATTCGCAAGAAACAGGTCACAGATAGCACAGATACCCTGGCATTGCTCAGTTGACTAACACACACAAGTTGATTAAAAAACAAGCAAACCTTTGTCTTGATTTAACCCACAAACGATAACACCGTATTTCTCAAGAAATTGCAATCTAGCTACTTCATGATGCACTTTTCCTTTGCTCCAAAATGCCTGCCTTAAGGTCCGTCAGAGAGGGTTCTGGGAAGTTAAATTGTTCTCCCATTGTTCTATGAATATTAGCATTGATTTATTTTATTTTATTTTTTGCAGACAGAAAATCAGCTAAATTCATACTGCTGGACTCTCCAACAGTACATGCAGGGATCGTTTACAAAGGTCTCCCATCAGAAGCCGTGTAGGACACGGAACTCTAATGAGCTTTTATTTTCCGCATTCCTTTTTGTGCGAGTAACCTCAAAGATACTGGAAATAGAGCTGATATTTAAGTATGCAGAAGAACTGCTCTTTTTTCTTCAGTGCTTTAAGAAGCCCTGAGGAGAGAAGCAAATTAATCAGAAATAGAGGATGATGAGAATAGGTAACAAGGGACTGCCTCTTCATTTCTGTGTGCAGAAGCAATTAATGTGCACAGAATGCCTATTAATTGGAGCAGATTTTTATTGCTACTGGAGCACAGCTATATACACCAACCTGACTTCCCTGCCAAGTTGCTATTCTTATTGTACGGCGTAATAAAAATGGCATAATAGTATATAGGATACAAATTTAACAGCATGGGAAAGGAAGAGTGCCAGTCATCTATCGCACTAATAAATACTGCATCTTAGAAGAAAGAAATGCGACTGCAGCAACTCTGCAGTCAGATGTGGGAAAAGACACATTTTAAAAGATTTATATCCCACTTAAAGGAAACAATGGGAGAATGTGATGTTAACATTTGTCCCGACTGTCTAGTGTTCCTATTGCTGTCTTTTCAGAGGCCTGTGAGGCTGCAATCCTGTGTACACTTACTTGGGAATAATTCTTCCCCCATTGAACTCTATGGGACTTACTTCTGAGTAAACATGCATAAGAACGGGTGGCATCGCTAAACTGCAGAAAAGACAAATCGTCCACATCTTTGACAATGCTGCTGTTGATATAACAAGATGTAATCCAAATTAGATTGTGTAGTTTATGTTTCACCAGTTAGAAATCCTGTTGACTTGCTAAATGTTTTTGTATATTTCTTACATTACTAACCTTCTGAACTAAGAGTGCATTTTAACTGGCTAACAGTGCCGTCATACTACTCAAACTTACACCTGTCTGCTCAGAAGCAAGTCTCATTGAGTTCAATGGTACTTACTTCCAGGTAAGTGCAATAGGATTACAGCTTCAATCTACTTCTTCTTTGAAGCAATCCCAACATTCATTGGTGTGATATGTGAAATGCACAGGGTGTGGAGTTTGAGAGCCAAATTATGACTAAACAGCAAATGATTGAAATTCATTGGTTCATTAACTTTCACAAGACTGCCAGCAATTAGTCAGACTGCATTTTCGTGAATATGTCAATTATACAACATTGCTGCAGAATGTTACTATGATTAATAACCAGCAGAAATGTTCAAAAGGCTGTACAAATTAAAATAAATGTATACCACAGCTATGAGTATCATGTCAATTTTCAGTCCCTGCTCATTGAGGGCAGGAGGGGCGAGATGTCATGAGAATGATCAGAGTCTATGTAAGGGTTTGTATACAAAGGGTAAACCAGGAATCCCTTGATGTGGCCGCCATATGCAAAATGATAGATATGGGCTGCAATGTTTAGTTCAACGATCTCTTCGATTAAAAACATTGTGCTTGCTTAAAAGGGTACCCCCTGATGAAACTGGCAGCAGATATTTCACACCAGAGAGAGTGGCTTCTTTTTAGATGAGTCACCCACATGCATCACCTAATAACAAAGGAAGAGTGCTTTGGGCTTAACAATTCTTGTTATCCGTATGGAATTGTGTGCAGATTATACGGTTAAATTAACCAATAAAACTCATAAATTGGTCGGCGTGTTTAATTCAATGCCCAACCAAAATGAACCAACCAAACTTTCAGCACAATCCTATGCCTAAGTGAGTAAGTCCCATGGAATTCAACAGAAGTTACTCTCGTGGAAACGTGTACAGAATTGCAGCCTTAAATATGGCTAAAGGGCCTCTTAGCTGTGACACTCAGGTTTGATCCTTTTCATCTTTATGGGCCTTTTGGTTCCATGCAAAGGCAGTTTTATTCTAGAGACCATTTGAGATTATTTGTATTTTCTGCCATTTAATTACCTATGTTTGCTACAACTGTTTGTCCTGTTTAATTGTCTGATGGGTGCTTTCATGTATATTGTGGCTTGTCCATATATATATATATATATATATACATACACACAGAGAGAGAGAGAGAGTGAGTGTATATATATATGTATATATATATATATATATATATATATATGCATGCCACCTTAGGAATTTCTTTATCAAAAGACTGTAATAGAGACATTCTAATATGTAAATTCGTCTGTTTCTTCCATTGAGAGAATTAACCATGTGCTTAATTTTCTCCCATTGAAATCAATGGCCACTTCCTCCTGGGTAAGTACATGTAGGAATGAATCATACATATCTGCTCAAAAGTACACACTCTTTAATTTAAGGAGACTTACTCCCAGGTAAGCATATATAAAACTGCATCTTACATCTGGCACTGAGCCTTAATTTCTAATCTGATGCACATTGTCTCATGCCTTCTTTTCCCTCAAGCGCCAAAAATGGTCTACACATTGCCAATGCTTCTTTTACTTTATCCTCTGTGCTGTAATTCATCTTCCCCCTCAGCTATTACAGTTTATTTGGGAAGGTTTTTTATACTGTACAGTACATTGCACATAAGTCAAAACAATTTTCAATTTAATTTGCAGTCCCCATAGGACACTGCAAGCATTTGCTTATTGCAGTCTATATAAACGAAGAGATAAAGTATACACTGAGGCTATACAGTTAGGCTGCTCAGTTGGTTTTATAAGATTGTTTATAGAGCATTTTTCACTGTACACAGTGCAATATATAAAAAGTGGCTTGGATAATGTATTGTCTAACACAGATTGAATCACTGTTTCACAGCAATGAAGTTTTGGACATGCTGCCTCGAAAGAGATAAACAATCGAGCAATTCACAGGGTAGTATATAAAGGCAGATTGAAACTGCTTTGCTTCTTAAAGAAATAAATCTTGGAATATTTCCCCCTAGTCCAGGAACCACAAGTGCATTTGGAATTTTGAGGTGGTGCTGTGGGTGCCGGCCACAAAATGGGTGCAGGGTGACATACCACAAAATGGCTGTCACAGGGCAGCTGCATATCACAAAATGGCTGTTACAAAAGAGCAGGAAAAGAGACAGAGATGCAAAATGGTGCAGACGCGCCTGCCCATCACTGGGGGGAAAACACACCTATGTGTTTTCTACTGCTACACTTGCTCCCAGAGAGAAGCTCTTTGCACCTCTCCTCTGTTCAGAATGAAACAGTTGTTCTCCAATCCTGGCGTCCAGTGAAATGTGGGTATATTTAAGGGGATATGTTCAATGTAGGAGAAGCCAAGCAAGTGCAAACAGGAACTGAACATGAACCAGAGACTAATTTCTTGTGCTTTGTTTTTGAGGGAGTATTTCTGAGGGAATACTTTTGAGGGAATATTTACTGAGACCCACAGACTCTGAACTGGTGTTGACTGCCCTAGTCTTCCTATTTTAGTCAACCATGCATATATTATTTCAATGAGAATATAATCCAATGACACATTTTTCCATTGAACAAATGGGAGCTCTTCAAAGAAATGATAAGTTTGTCGGCAGCTCCACAAGTTCCTATAGGTGATGAGGCCACCATATGTTTGACCGCCATCTTCAACTGCTGATTCCAGAGCTGTTCCGCAGCAGACAACAGAACCAAATTCAGGCAGCTCTTTCCGTGTAGAAGCTGCCCTAAAATAAACTTTGCCACATAGCATCTGTCACCCCACAATAAACTCCTTATCACATGGAATGGGTTACCTTTGACCCTGCTACTGGAACTTTTGTTTTACGATGTTTGCAGTGGTGTACTAAAAAGCACACAACTCACACAATAAACACAGACTCACCCAAACTATTTACAAAGTGACACCACCTGTTACGCAGAGCAATTTGAAAGAGCCTCCATGTAGAGGCCTACAATAATAATAATTAATAATAAATTTTTATTTACACCCTACCCTTCCCGGTTCAAAAACCGGGCTCAGGGTGGCTAACAACAAATCTGAAACACTTAATTGTAAAAGCAGCATAAAATACAGTATAAAAACATGAATAACAATAAAATTCAAAGTTCAGAAATCAATTTGGGGAAAATCCATCTAATAAGCATTAGATAATCACCAGGGCTAGCTGGCTGAATTAGTCCTACTTGGGCCAGCGAGGAGGCCAGGGGAGAATTAGCTGTGGGGTCTCAGAGCGGGTAATCTTCATAAAAGTTAACAAGTTTGAGAACAGGTACCAGAATCAGCTATGTATAAACTACAACCAGAATAAAGAACTGCCTTGCAGACAGAACTGACTGGAATTAAAGATCCATACAGTAATGGGCACAAGTTCAATAAAAATGTACAGATCAGGGATCAGCAAACTTTTTCAGCAGGGGGCTGGTCCACTGTCCCTCAGACCTTGTGGGGGCCCAGACTATATTTGGGGGTTGGAAATGAATGAATTCCTATTCACCACAAATAACCCTGAGATGCATTTTAAATAAAAGCACACATTCTACTCATGTAAAAAGACCAGGCAGGCCCCTATAATTTTGTGGGGAGAGTCAGCACACAGGCTCCCTCCCAAACACATACTATAATCTCATTCATTCAATCTCATCAGTCATGAAAGAGAAGTTTCTTCTTCAAATCTGAAACTGTATCATGACCCACAGTGGGGACTTTCTATTATAGATAAAACAGGGTGGGCTTAATTTTATAACTAAACAGTGTGTGGGGGGGGGAACAAAACCCATCCTTTCCCTCATCTTACTTTCCCAGGTTCTACTATGGCTTCAGTTACTCTGCTTTCCTGTATCACATAATCTCCTCCAGAATGCAGCATTGCACACCTAAATACTAAACGGACAAGCATCTTAAGAACATATTTGCACCTACCACAAAATGTAGACCAGCTACGGTGGTGTTTACTTTTTGAGGGAGAACTTAAGCTGCTCAAGTCCATCTTCAATAATGCATAAAATCATTTTTCTGTGGCAAGGGGTGTGTAGCACAGAGCCACCTCAAGACATTTTGCTGCCTGAGGCAAAGGACAAGATGGTGTCCCTCACCCAATGCCAGGTAAAGAAGCCAACTGGACTGAGAATTGAATCTTACCTCAGTACTGATGACAGGGCATCCTCCACCATACCTGAGGGCAACTGGCTAGCCCAGAGTGTGCATATGAAGATGCTCCTCCATGTGTGCATTGAGATGTGCATCTAATTTACACCCCACAGTTCCTAAACCAATACATGATACAGCTGCAGAAGCCAACTTACACAATAGGAATCACCTGCACTAATTTGGGCTGAGCACCTTTACACCTTCTCCGTCTATCGATTTGTCTATTATATATACAAGCAGGAATTGTAATCATACACTTTCAATTGGGAAATTCAGGCTTGCAAGAGAAACTGTTCCCTGAAAGTTTCATTTGAGCGCTGCAGATGGTGCATACTTGCTATATTGCATTTTGCTTATAGAGGATAATTTGGAATATTAAAAAAAAGGAAGAACGACAATTAACACGACCTGCAGGCATGGATAAAAAGCACAGGAATGGTTCAAGTAACATAATTTGGTACTCCCGCTTCCTCACTTAAATGACTCCTTTCTTTTCAAATGCTCTTATACCTGAAGGGAATGAGTATCAAAAAATGACATCAGCTACAAAACCAGCTGTGAGACCAACTGGATTTCCTTCCCCAGGGTAAGTATTGCGACAAAATAGCTAGGCTTAGCTCTAAAGATATATTTTTATTTCCTTATAGGCATATGCAGTTTGCATTTGCAGAAGCACTTACTCCAAAAATTGCTTTTATTTCTAACAAAGCAAAATGCAAAATGCATTGCTAAAAGTGTGGCTTGCAAATGGTAATGCCTCCCAGCAAAAGCCTTTTCGTCCCTTCCAATTTTAGGGGTCTTACACTGTGATGTTGTCATTTCTTTCTCTTGATACAATGCAAATAACACAACTACTGGGTGCTATCTGTACACAGGAATGGCAGGACTTTATGACTATTTTGGCCCCAGGATCTATATCATCCAAAACCACACAAGGAATCAGTTTCATCAAGGATGACAGAATGGAAGTCCTATCTGTACTACAGATATATATCATTTTATACCAGTTTCGCTGCTTAAGAAATAACCCCCTGGTTTTACCTGTTGCCATACTTTTACATTGTGACTATCATTTTTATATTTTTGTTGAATTGTGGGCTGCTTTTTGCTGTTAGCCACCTTGATTACTTTAAAGGTAACAAAGGTAAAGTAGCTCCTCTGCAAGAAAACAATGGTTCAGAGAACATTTCCAAGGTAAATGTTGCCAGATTTTAAAATAGAGGATTTATCTTCAGAGCCTTTCTTTTCTGATCTATCTGCAGACAATTTAAGTCTTCAATTAGCTCCAGACTTTGCTGGAGTAAAACTCTAGCTCTTGGAATCCTGGAGCTACTAAATTCTGTCCCAGTGCGATTTGGAGCTGTCCGTGGTCCTGAACTTCTGTTTTGCCCTCTCAGTATGGTTCCAGAAGACCTGTTTACTGACCATTCATCCTGATTTGTTTGTAGGAAGTTTAGATGGCACGGGCTATTTAAGGAGCATTCACTCTGATTTGTTTGTGGAAAGGGTAGATAATACCCAGACCCACACCATATATTTACAGCTCCTATACCACCTTAAGACTTAGGGCTTCCCCCAAAGAACCCTGGGAATGGAAGCTTGTTAAATGTGGTGATAGTTCTTAGGAGACCCCCGTTCTCCTCACTGAATTACAATTAGGTCCTTATGGCACAAAGAGCTGAAGTAGCCTTATTTTCAGCACAGCCATGTGAAATGGAGCGTGACGTATGAATCTATAAACTGGAAGAACATTTGCAAATAGCCTTCCCTGCCCAAAATATTCCTTATATTCATTGTATTTTTGGTTTCAGAACTGTACCAGAATTAAGTCAAAAGTTGTGTGCATATAGCAATAGCACGCAATTAACTTTGTAATAGATCTTAAACCGTTGAGCTGTGAAAACTGCTCATATTTAGCATGGATCAGCAGTCACTGTCATAGATTGTGGACACTTGTGGACACTCATCTCTGGGACCTAGTACATGTATGTGGATTCAGCAACAGCAAGCATCTTAAGAGCCAAGATTACGTACATCTTAAAACATCTGCAAATGGCCTGTTGGCTTGACTCACCAGAAGAGCCAGCAAGGCTGGAGGCCTGAGCAATCCTAGAACCACACAAGTACATAAATGGCCAATAAGGTAACTTGCAAGGATTTCAGAACAGAATGCAAGATTATTACAGATTTCTAGGGACCAAACTAAAATGAATAGAGTAGTTCAATGAATGCCTCAATAATGCAAGACTGCTTCCTCCAGACAATTCCAGTGACATCACTGGAGTAAGTATAGAGTACAGTGGTACCTCGGGTTACATACGCTTCAGGTTACAGACTCCGCTTCAGGTTACAGACTCCGCTTCAGGTTACAGTACCTCGGGTTAAGAACTTTGCTTCAGGGTGAGAACAGAAATCGTGCAGCGGTGGCACAGCGGCAGCAGGAGGCCCCATTAGCTAAAGTGGTACTTCAGGTTAAGAACAGTTTCAGGTTAAGAACAGACCTCCGGAACGAATTAAGTACTTAACCCGAGGTACCACTGTACACAGTTTGAACCAGTGAAGCGACAACAGAATAAAGGATTGCACAGACAACCAATCTGGGGAACAAAGGGAGCGCCTTCAGCTCAGCAGCCGTGAAACTGTGATGCTAGTTCAACTCTGACAATAGCGTGACCACTCTTCCAGCTTAGCATAAAGAATGAATCTTTCTGCAATGAAAGTAGCCTTGCAAACCAAGTGGAAAGCTGCTTGCTTTTTTAAAAAGACAGTAGCTGTGTTCACTAGTGCTACAGGGAGAAAAGTGCAAGCCCTTCGGGAGAAAACACATTAAAAATATAATGGCAGAATGATTGTAATGATTATAATCATTATCAACACCATCATTATCTGGTAGGTTAAAGTAGGCACAATATTTTAAGAGCAGTCATGAGGTTCTTCACCCATAGCATTAACTTGTTTTTGCCTTGCATTACAGATGGACATTCCAGCAAGTCAAGTGCTGAATCGGCCCTCAGTTCTACACCTCAATGCATCTTCAGAGCTGACAGATAGCTCTCAGCAATCTCCATGTGTTTCACTCTACCTTGCTTTTCCAAACTGCAGGTTTCTCTACACATACCTATCTTAACCTCTTCCCTTTCTCTGGGATGGCCTGTGGAGAAAATAAATTCTTTCCTATCACATGGCATCCCCAAAATGGCACTTGTAGGTGCTTTGATACCTTCAGACACATGCCCCTTGGTGCCCCACAAAGCCCCTGCCCTTCCCTGTTGGTTCTGAGTAACACCAGTTTTTCCTTCTTTGAAGTGGGTATTATGTGATGTCCACAACAGTTTTTTAGAGTTACCAATAGTGCCCCCCTGGGGTCCAAAAATGTTGGGGGTCCCTGCCATAGCCTCTGCTTATATCCCAAGGATTCCAGATATGATCTCTGTACATTTGCCAGCCATTAGCTCCCATTAAAAAAATACCTACTAGCTATTCTGGGCCATTGGCTAGCAATCTGCTTAACAAAAGAGACAAACAGTCCAGTGGTCAGAACAATACCTAAGTGTTATGTTACGTTACTAAATTTCTCTCTCTGTCTGTCTCCTACTCCACCGTAACATTTTTTATGTATTCTCTTAACATCTGCTACTTCATACTAAGGCTGCAGTTCTAATCATACTTATCTGGGAGTAAGCCCCACAAAATATAATGGGACTTAATTCTGAGTAGATATGGTTAGGGCTGTGCTGAAAATAATAATAATAATAATAAGCATGAAGTGTGAGCATGAAGTGTGGGGAATATAAGAATATCTTAGAGGTACGCAGTTGGGAAAAATATATATACAAGCTTAATTTAGTACTAATTTGTATTACACAAGTTCTTTGGATGCTGTTTCGGTAGCCTCTGTTTTCTTGGGTCTTGCCCTGGCTTCAGTAGACACAAATGTTCCCATTTTTAAATATTTATGATATCACCAGCCTCTTTAGATTAGCCCAACTAACATCTCCTCCTCTGTCCTGTCATTTCCTGACATCAGTGTACTGTCCTCAGCCCACTGCACATGAACTGACTAGTAAGCAAGATTATACATAGCAAATGCTGACAAAATCATGAATCCATGCAAAAGACACAGGCCATCCTGAGTGACATCAAGACAGGAGAGCCTGTTGGACTGGCTGGCTGTTTTGACAACATTTGCTAAAGAAGAAAAGAAAGAAAGAAACTTGTATGCCAACAAAAAGGTTGACACAAAAGAAGCAGCTTGAAAATCAGTTATAGCTCATGGCAGACAGGAACTGTAAGAAGAAAGGGAAGGGGGAAAATAGTCAACAGGACACAGGGGTCATTGCTGAGGGCTGGATAAGTCCTGCTAAACACTTAGCAAATGCTTAAATTATTATCCCATGGAGGCAATTCAGAAGCCTACTACACTGGTGTATTCATACTGACTGCAATAGGGGGTGTAAACATATATACCCAGAGAATCTAGCTATTGCTGTGAATGACTCAGCAAAAGATTTCAACAGGGAGGCTTGCTAAAATAAATGAAGACATGATATGAGCAGGGACACAGTATATAAAATCCTTCAGATCCATTTGTGAGCATGAAGTGTGGGGAATTAAATATATGAATCCATGTGTGGGTAAACAACAAAAAGAAACGGCTGGGTGCCTGAATTCAAAACATGGGGCTAGCACACAGAGATCTTCAGCAGCAGGGTATTAAATTCACAAAATAAACAGCTCAGTGAAGCATCAGGAATATAGGCTGTTAAACCTTTTTAGCCAGCTTCAGCTACACACAGCAGCTAACCTCTTTCTACCCTCTCTTGCAACGAACACACCACACACTGTTAAGTTTAAAATGCTATACTATACAAGGACTCAGTCATGCATTGTTCCATGCAACAGCAAGGATAAAACAAGCAAAATGCTCTTCAGTAGAAAATACAGGAAGATAGCTTCAGACATGTGCTCGAAGGTTCTGAACTAGCTTAGACACATCTGTCTTTGTTGGCTACATGATGCAGAGAGAGAGAGAGAAAGGAAGGAAGAGGAAAGAAACTTCACTTCCTCTCTGGAGGAGAGAGGGTGTGACTTAACTATCTAGCAATATGGGAAGTTTTTAGCATTATTTAATGATCAGCATACCAGAAAAGGCTCCACATTTCTGTACAGCAGAATGCTGTGGAAGGAACAGAATAGAGACAGGGTTCCAAGAGCATGGGATGGATGGGGGATAATCTAATAGTAATGATGTTATTCTTTCCTTGAGCCACTTATTCTACCAACTTTTGTCATATATGAATGAATATAACAAAGATTAAGGTAAAAAAGGAGAAAAGTACACATTTAGATTCTGCAGTATTCTTAGCAGATCATTTTCAGGTCCACCCCACCATCTAATTATCTGGCTATCAGATATCTGGCCAGCCCACCAATTGGATAAAGGGATTATTTGGCACAGGTGTCATGTTTGAGAGGATTGCTGTAAGTGTATAGGGTACCTAGGGGCTTGAGTATAGCGGCTGTGCTACATACATCAAGAAAGCACACTTCAGGCCCTTCTAGCTTTACCTTGTTTAACATAATGATAAGGGGAAACAATGCATCAGGCGAGAGCAGCCGGAGTAAGTATGAATGCATTTTCTTTTTACTCAGTTTTGGGCCTGCTTTGAGTTTTCCTGTATGGCTTACAGTAATCAGCCACACAAACTGACAGAAATCAGGATAAAAATATGGAACCTAAATAACAAATGAAAATTGAACTTAAAAGCCTGGGTGCATAAAATGGGTTTTGCCCCATGCTGAAGAAGCAGAAGAACTGGTTGTGGGTGAGTGGACAGGTGCCTGGGGGGGAAAAGCCCTAGTCCTTGTTCACTTACCTGTTGGTAGGTGAGTCACAAAGGGGCTCTGAAGAGGATGTACCTCAAAGTTTAGGGAGGTTTATGTGGGTAGGGGTGCTTTAAATAAGAAGAAAGGATGAGAACCAAAACACATAGGCCTTATATTCAGTTCCTTAGTGCTGGACACAGTAGTAGGGAAAAAGCTCACTTAGTGTGGGTGTCTTCTCTGTTAGAATTCCTGCTCTATGATTGCAGTCATGGGATTGTTGTCTATCACATGACGGTGTATGTTTTGACTCCACAGAGTGGGAAGTGATGGAGACAGGATGTTTGTGTTACTGTGAAGTGGGACTGTTGTCCTTTGTTATTTTTCTCTTTGCTGTCTGATGCTAGAGAGAGAGGGAACCATGTTGCTGTGCTCCATGTGTGTTTATATGTAAATAAAGTAGATTAGCCAAAATGCTGAGTTGCTGAGGTCTGTTACGCAAGCTGTGAAGACTGTCGATCCCTAAGTGTGCCGGTGTCTGTTGGCATCGGTCGTTGTGATGTTTGGGCTGAAGAAAGCTTTTGAAGCTCCCGAAAGAACGACCAGGAGGGAGAGAACATGCCAGTCAGGCTGGGTTTTCTTACCTTCTTAATCTATGCATTGTGTTTCACAAGACTGTTTCTCTTGCCTTTTATCTTGTTTGTTGTTAGCTGCTTTGGCACCATTGTGTGGAAAGGTGGCTTATTGTTCTTGATAGCGACAGAGTTGTTGATAATCCTGAACGGGCATCTATCTAGGTGTGCAAGTGCCTAGATGTGATTTCGTTAGCGTCCTTCCTTATCCAGTACAACATACCCTCAAGATAGGCCTGGTTTTGAAAGAGTAACCTGAAGTTTGCCTCCTAGAAATCATCCAAGCGTCTTGTATATTATATTTTAACATGTCTCCATGTTCCTGTTGTGCTTAGTATATCATTTTAGCATGATGGAGGATATTAAGAAGGACTTACAGCTCCCTACAGCTTTAAGAACAGATGTTTGAAACATAATTTCTGTGGTGCACCCAGCCTTTGGATTGAATCAAGACAAAGGCTGCAATCCTAGGCATGTTGACCTGTAAGTAGCTCCATTTAACTGAGTGGGATTTGTCTCTCAGAAAATGTGCAGAAGATTGCACTGTTACACAGGGCCCATTTTTAAAAAACTTGAAAAAGTTAGTGATGACTTAGGTCTCATTTATTTCACTGGGAACTAAATGCAACTTACACTGCAATTCTTTATCTGTTCATGAGTAACTTGTTAATGGAATTTACTTCCTTGTAAGCATACCTAGGATGGCAGACTTAGTCTGGCTCCCACCTATTTGCGTAAAATTAATAATGCTTGTGTTGCATTAGACATGCCAAAAGAACATAGGTAAAATCATAGAATTGTGCCGTTGGAAGCACTCCAAGGCTCATCTAGTCCAACCCCCTTAGAATAAGGACTAAAAAAAAAGAATTTACCTTTGATAACTTCAAAATATGCAATTGAAAGTTGTTCTGCATGCAGATCTTTATATATGCACATATACACATACTGTGTGTGTGTGTGTGTGTGTGTGTGTGTGTGTGTGTGCTTCTGTATATTGCTTATGTTAACCAAAACTACCACCAAGAAATAATGACCTTTTAAACTTTTTTCAGCTCTCCTGACAGAAAAGAGAGAATAATCCTAGATAAGTAGAAGGTTGGGGTGATTGGCACATAGTGTTGAGTAATTTTCAAATAACCACTGCAGCTGTTCCTTTAAGAATATCCTGATGTGCAGACATTAGCAGGATGTAGTGTTTATCAAAATGGCCTGGCTTCATCTGCTGATGTCTGTACATCAAACTGCTCTTAAAGTCATAGGAGCAGGCTAGCCCGGTTATCTTTCTGATTATCTAACAACTCTTCAAGTTCAGAATAAAATATGAGACTTCTTTTATATTTGAACCGTAGTTTCAATTTTTCACTGTGACCCCATATCACAATTCTGTTTATGACATTTTAGTATTGGTTTCCAGCACAGCCTTTGTTTTGCAACTTTTCAAAAAAAATATCTATGTAGTTTCTCTCATAATAATAATAATAATAATAAATTTTATTTATATCCCGCCCTCCCCAGCCGAAGCCGGGCTCAGGGCGGCTAACAACACCAAAATAGTGCGACATTATAAAAACATTATAAAAATTAATTAAAATCAAGATTGATGGCAGCCATAAAGTTTTGTAAAGGTTGCCAGAGGAGGGAGTCAGGCTGCGCCCTAACCAAAGGCCTGGCGGAACAGCTCTGTCTTGCAGGCCCTACGGAAAGATGTCAAGTCCTGCAGGGCCCTTGTCTCTTGTGACAGAGCATTCCACCAGGTTGGAGCCGCAGCCGAAAAGGCCCTGGCTCTAGTTGAGGCCAGCCTAACCTCTCTGTGGCCTGGGACCTTCAAGGTGTTTTTGTTTGAAGACCGTAGGTTCCTCTGTGGGGCATACCAGGAGAGGCGGTCCCGTAGGTACGAGGGTCCTAGGCCGTATAGGGCTTTGAAGGTTAAAACCAGCACCTGAAACCTGATCCTGTACTCCACCGGGAGCCAGTGCAGCTGGTATAGCACCGGATGAATGTGATCTCGCAGCGAAGACCCCGTAAGGAGTCTCGCTGCGGCATTCTGCACCCGCTGGAGTTTTTGGGTCAGTCTCAAGGGCAGCCCCACGTAGAGCGAGTTACAAT
Organism: Podarcis melisellensis; assembly: GCF_964234715.1. Taxonomy (NCBI): domain Eukaryota; kingdom Metazoa; phylum Chordata; class Lepidosauria; order Squamata; family Lacertidae; genus Podarcis; species Podarcis melisellensis. The sequence goes on from NC_138542.1 coordinate 24,421,959, forward strand.
AATCCAGTCTGGAGGTGACCGTCGCGTGGATCACAGTAGCTAGGTCAGGGCGAGAGAGGTAAGGAGCCAACTGCTTAGCTTGGCGGAGATGAAAAAATGCCGCCTTTGTAATAGCTGCAATCTGCGCCTCCATGGAGAGGGAGGTATCGAAGATTACACCCAAACTCTTAACGGACGGTGCTGGCACTAATTGCACCCCCGCAAGAGATGGGAGCTGCCCCCTCAGTCCCATATCATCCTGTCCCAGCCAGAGGACCTCTGTCTTCGAAGGATTTAACTTCAACCAGCTCCCATGCAACCATCCAGCCACAGCTTCCAAGCATCTGATCAGTGTGTCTGGGGCCGAGTCAGGATGGCCATCCATCAACAGATAGAGTTGGGTGTCATCAGCATACTGATGGCAGCCCAGCCCAAAACTCCTGACAAGCTGGGCGAGGGGGCGCATAAAGATGTTAAAAAGCATCGGGGAGAGAATCGCACCCTGAGGCACTCCACACACCAAGGAGTGGCGCGATGACAATTCCCCCCCAAGCGCCACCCTCTGTCCCCGACCAGAGAGAAACGAGCGCAGCCATTGAAGGACTGTGCCCTGGATCCCCACGTCGGCAAGGCGGTGGTCCAGAAGTTCATGATCGACCATGTCAAAAGCTGCTGACAAATCTAGAAGAATCAGCAGCCCCGACCCGCCTCGATCCAGCTGTCTACGAAGATCATCTGTTAGGGCAACCAGAGCCGTCTCGGTCCCATGGCCAGCGCGGAAGCCGGACTGGAATGGATCCAGAGCCGATGTTTCATCCAGAAACCCACCAAGCTGTTCAGCAACCGCTCTCTCAATCACCTTACCCAGGAACGGAAGATTCGAAACCGGGCGGTAATTGGATAGATCTAAAGGATCTAATGATGTTTTCTTTAAGAGCGGGCGCACCACTGCCTCCTTCAATTCCCCTGGGAATGTCCCCGTGCCAAGGGACAAATTGATGATATCCCCCAGGAGGGCCCGCACCTCGTCTGGACACGCTCTAATCAGCCAAGACGGGCACGGGTCAAGAGGACAGGTGGTGGGCTTTCCAGCTCGGAGGAGTCTGTCCACATCGGCTGGGGATATCCGGTCGAAGTGGTCCAATACTGGACCCGAGGACAGTCGAGGGGCCTCCAGTTCCTTTATTGTATCCAAATTGGCAGGGAGGTCATGGCGGAGCGACAAGACCTTCTCCGCAAAAAAGCTCGCAAATGCCTCACAGCTGTGTGTCAATTTGTTATTTAAATTTGGCTGTCCTTCGAGGGACGTTAAAGACCGAATTATACTAAATAATTGCGCCGGGCGAGAGCTAGCGGATGCAATGGAGGCCGAGAAGTAGGACTTCTTAGTGGCCTTCACAGCCATCTCGTAGGTTTTCATAAACACCTATAAGATGTTCTTGAAGCTCCGTCACGGGCACGCCGCCATACTCGCTCTAGCCGTCTGAGGTCCCGCTTCATTTTCCGGAGCTCCTCGGTAAACCAGGGAGCCCGGTTTCTGCGGGGTCGCAGAGGGCGCTTAGGTGCGATCTCATTGATGGCTGCCAGGAGATGGGTATTCCAGCCCTCAACAAGCTCAGTCAATGAGTCGCCAGGGGGAGAAAGGTCCCGCAAGGCTTGACGGAATCTATCAGGATCCATCAGCCTCTGCGGGCGAGCCCAAATTGGCTCGCCACCTAAGCAGGGTGGGGGTGGAACGTCAATCCTGGCTTTCAGAGCGTAGTGATCAGACCATGGCACCTTCATCGAAGGAAACATGATCACATCTATACCAGCGCCAAAGATCAAATCCAGCGTGTGGCCTGCTTGATGTGTGGGGCCCGAAACAAACTGGGAGAGCCCTAGTGTCGCCATGGAAGACACCAGGTCCAGAGCCTGTGAGGAGGGAGTGGCATCAGCATGGATGTTGAAGTCCCCCAATACCAATAGGTTAGGGAACTCCAAGGCCCAGCCGGCCACCGCCTCCAGCAGGCCTGGCAGGGTGGCTGCTGGTGCGCTAGGTGGCCGGTACACCAGCCAGACAGCCAAGCTCACCTCGGAGCCCCACACTAGGCCAACACATTCAATGCCGGGGATCGATGGTGATGGTAGAGCCCTGAAAGAACAATCTTCAAGCTATATGCTTGAAGTTAAATATGAAATAGTACGGTACCGGCTAAAGATAGACAGGTAGAGGGAATTTGGCACGAGAGGTTGATTTGATGCATACACGGCAAGATATGAATAGGAGTTGAACACTTAGTAACTCAGGGCTCAGCAAACTTTTTCAGCAGGGGGTGTCCACTGCCCCTCAGAGCTTGTGGGGAGCCGGACTATATTTTGAAGGAAAAAAATGAACAAAATCCTATGCCCCACAAATAACCCAGAGATGCATTTTAAATAAAAGCACACCTTCTACTCATGTCAAAACACCAGGCAGGCCCCACAAATAACCCAGAGATGCATTTTAAATAAATGCATGTAATAAATTCACGTAAAATTCATGTAAATAAATTCATGTAAAAAACACGCTGATTCCCGGACCATCTGCGGGCCAGATTTAGAAGGCGATTGGGCCGAATCTGGCCCGAGGGCCTTAGTTTGCCTACCCATGCTCTGGATGAATGCCCACATTCAGAGGTTGGCAGGGGTTGAAATGGGCATTTAGGAAATGTGGACAGGTTGAATAACGAGTGCAGAAAAGTTCAGGCTCCTTCAAATGATTAAAAATATTGACTAATCTGTAAAAATCAAGAGCAAACGAATGGCAAAGGAGAAAGAGGAAAGGATAAAGATGAAGCCAATGGATTCGCCCTTGAGGTGAACTGGGGGGACACAGCAGGAAAATCCCAAACCTTTCCAATCTTCCTGGTCCCTGAATTGAGTGGTTTTGTTAGGTTTTTTTTACAAGTTTGTTTTTAATGTAGTTTAAAACAAACGTATTGCATTACTAGTGTTGACCAAACCAAGCCCTACAAGCATCTCATATTACAAAGAAAGGTGGGGGGAGACAGGGGTAGCAACGTGAATAAAATATTGGGTGGGAGGGCAAGTAAGCCCCGCGTTGCATAATTGATTACATGATGCAGTGCACAGACACCATTTGAATGACAATGCCCATCAACTTGGGGTTTGTGTGGTCCCCTCAAACTTGGGGTTTGTGTGGTCCCCTCAAATATTTTATGAGTGGGCGGGGTATAAAGAATAAATTGTTGCGGGGTATAAAGAATAAATTGTTGTTGTTGCTCCTATGAGTGGGGGGTGTAAAAACTGGGTAATTTGTCTTCCTTGCATCATGTTACGAGCAGGAGGTGGATCTTCATGTCACTTGGACCGTATGGGTGGTTTATAATGCACAGTTCTGAGAACCTGCCTCCCCTTTACGCTTAGGCGTCGCCGCTGGTGCATTTGCTTGCTGCCTAGAGCTGCCCATGGCAGCAGAAGCGCTAGCAACATTCCAAAGGCCTAAGGACTACATTTCCCATCAAGCCACGGGGAGCGGGGTGGTGGGAAAAACAACAACGAAGCATCCGGAAACGGGCAGCGCTTCCGGCGGCTGCGCCTGAGAGGAAAGAAAGGCGCGAGACTACACTTCCCAGCAAGCCACGGGAGACGAGCCGGGCCACGTGACCTTCGCCAGACTTTTAATTCTGCCTGCCTGGCTTGCCGTGAGGCGCAGAAGAGTCCGGCGACGGCCGCCGCCCCCTTTCCGCGGAGGGAGCGAGGCGGAGCGCAGGCGCCCTGCTGCCGCTACCACAGCTATGGAGCCGGAGCTGGGGCCCCCCTCGGGCGCCTCCGCCTCCTTCCCGTGCCCCCCGCCGCCCCGGGAGCAGGAGCGGAAGCTGCAGCAGGAGAAGCTCTCCGGGGTGGTGAAGAGCGTCCACCGGCGGCTGCGCAAGAAGTACCGCGAAGGTAAGGCGGGAGAAGCCCCGACGCGCCTCTTCCCGCGGAGCCAAGGGACCGGGCGGAGGAAGCGGGGGGTCCCACCCGCACGGAGGTCCCTCTGTCGCCCGGGGGAAGCGAGGCCTTGGCCGAGGCCTGGCGGGGAAGCGGAGCCCGGGCCCCACCCCCTTTCCCCGCCTGCCCTGTAGGCCTCTGGCCCACCGGGCGAGGAGCAAGGCAGGAGGGCGGCGGTGGGGGACTGGGGTCGCGGGCCTGTGAGAGGAGAGGGCGGCCGCCTTGGGGCCTCCCTTCAGTCAAGAAACGGTTGTTGTTCCATCTTCATCGCTGTGCCAAAATGGGATCCGATGGCTTTCTTTCTTTCTTTCTTTCTTTCTTTCTTTCTTTCTTTCTTTCTTTCCTTCTTTCCTTCTTTCCTTCTTTCCTTCTTTCCTTCTTTCCTTCTTTCCTTCTTTCCCTCTCTCTCCCCCCCCAACGCCCCCCAATATATCAAGAGCCAGAAAAGTGGCCACAGGGATGATGTTAAGCGGTTGCCCGCAAAGGTTTAAGAGGGCGTGACATAAACCCCCAAAACATACACAGTATCCTGTATAATTCAGAGTATTATCGGCCACGAATCCAGAGTTTCAAGCCTCTTTATTTCAGCTACCTGCTGGGAAGCACCGTGGTAGAGATGGGTTGGGAGGCCACGAAGTGATGTTTTCTTCTGTGATCATGGTCCCAGAGCTTCGCAGTGTTTCCACAGCCCCCGTTTTGAATGCTGCCATTTTGTTCCAGAATGTTATGAAGCTGTACAGCATAATGGGTGTTGCTTTTACTTGGCGGGTATTCCAGCCTTGCTGCTTCAGATTATTTTCCTGATTTTGCCTGGCAAGTCCAGGAAGCTAAAGATGTGAAAGAGTTGCGGAAGGGAGATGGGGAAAATGCTACCATATTCTTTTCCTGGCATTGTGGGCAGTGAAAAGGATGAGGGCCTTTTCTGGACTCTCGGGGCTGTTTTCCACATTTCTGTTGCTTAAAAACAGGTGTACACACCCATATTTTAAGGCCTATGAGGTATGAAGTTACTTGGATGCAATTGGAGAGGGACGAATCCGGAAAGTTGACTACTGGGAATTCTGAAGCTATCCATTTCGGTATTCCGCTTGTTAAACAGACTCTTGCATACGTCTGTATTTGTTAGGCATCTCACCTTGCAAGGCTTCTCTCAGCCTTCATCCTGCATCCTTTAGAAAGACATTCAGTCCGGAATGTATGTTGAGATTGGCAAATATAGCAACAACTAGTTTAACTTTTCGTGGACTTGCATGAAATCATGTCAATGGAGTAATTAATCCTAGTAACCATTCCCCCAGCCCTCTTCTTGGCAATATGAAAATTCAAGGCAAGAAACAAATTCAGACGTCTCCTTCCAGCTCTTGTCATCATTTTGCATGTCACATATCCAATATCTAATATCTAAGTTTACTGAGAGAGAATTGAGGCCTAGTGTAAGCTGTTTGCTGAAGTGCACAGAGTGCAATAGAAGTGACATACTCAGGCCCTAGATACTTAAGGTCTTGGGCAGGGGTCGCCAAGGTTTACTGGCCATGGGCCAGATCACTCCCACGAAGATCATCCGTGGGCCGGACTGGCGCAGCATGATGCTGGAAATCACATCTGCGCATGCCCAGACACCGGAAATCATGCCTGTGCAGAAGCAATTTTTGGCATCTGCTTATGCGCAGATGCAATTTACGGTATCTGTGCGTGCACAGACACGATTTCTGGCGCTTCCCGGCGAGTCGGTGCACTGATTTAGCACAGCGTGGGGGGGACTCGCCGAGTGGGCAGCTTGGTTCAGGGGTGGCTCATGGGCCGGTAAAATGGTCTTCGTGGGCCGCATCTGGCCCATGGGCCACACATTGCCAACCCCTGGTCTTGGGGCTCTTATCCAAGGGCAACTGAATAAATCTCATCAAAGGGGTCAGCTAAAACAATCTTGCATGTTATCAAATAGGTTTAACAAACTTGCAAAACAAGCTATCTGATAAGGGTATTGGATAACATGCAAGATTGTTTTAGCTCATCCTCTTGATGAGATTTATTCAGCTGCCCTTTGAAAGTCCTTGCAACTCAAAACTTTTGTGTTGTTTCTAGCATACCTTGAGTTATCTTCTTTCATTGTCTTGTATTCTAATTTGTCTGGCATGTTTTGGGTGATGGGATAATATGTGTAATATGTGTGGGGTTTTTTTTGTTTTGTTTGCATTTTGGTGGAATTTGTAACATAATCTGTAAACCATGGGTAGGCAAACTAAGACCGGGGGGGGGGGGCGCAGATCCTGCCCAATCACCTTTTAAATCTGGCCCGCAGACAGTCTGGGAATCAGCGTGTTTTTATATGAGTAGAATGTGTCCTTTTATTCAAAATGCATTTCTGGGTTATTTGTGGGGCATAGGAATTTGTTCACCCCCAAAAAAATATATATAGTCTGCCCCCCCCCCAAGGTCTGAGGGACAGTGGACCGGCCCACTGCTGTAAGTAAACAGGAGCCCTTAATATATTTAGTGTGATTAATATGTCTTAAGCACAAGTGCAACCTAACTTGTCAGCCAAAATTCATGCATCTGTTATATGCTTTGTACTATAGCTATATTTATAGCATAACTTTTCTTATCCTAGTAAGACACGTTTTAGTAAGATGTATCTGTACCACATCTGTAGAAAACACATGTATTTGTACTATGAGAAACCCTGCTGATAGAAAAAGGATTATAAGGCAGCTTGGTCTAGAGATGGCCTTAACCACTCCGCTAGTATCATTTTTTGTTTGTTTGTTTAGATTTATATACCACCCTTCCATCAAAAGATTTCGGAGGGGTTCGCAAGATCCCATTGTGTGTGGGATCTAATATAATAATGAAATGGCATCCTGGTGCATTTCGTTGCCTCTTTGGTAGATTCAGTCGTGGAATTTTACTGCTGACCCTTAAATAAAAGTCTTGTTTGAATGTGGTACAGATATCCCAAGTCCTCTTTGCATGTCAAAGAGGTGGAAATGTAAATTTCATACTGAGTAGCTAGTTTGACTAAAATGTTCATAACCATTTTCTGTGATGCAGAACAACTCTGGTAATTAAGCTTTTTGTGTGTCCTCATTTACAACTGAAGGAAGCAAATGTACCTGTAACTGCACTTTCTTGTAACCATGCACTGTGACTCTTGCCCCTCTGGGGTGTATCTTCCCACTGCCCATCTAAAAATTTAGGCAGGGACCTATCTCATTTGCCATGTATAACACGATGGTACCGTGTATATTGATGCTACACAACAATAATTTTACTTCTATATTATCATCAGCTATTTAAATAAGGTATGAGCCATTTCCTTGATGGCAATTACTTCCTCCCAGAGGTTGCAAGATTATCCTGTGGACTTGGCTTGATTACCTTAATAACTGCTGTGGATGAAGGAAATGCCATTCCTGATATGGTAGTTTCTACATATGTTGTGGCATGTTCTTGTCATCCTTGCTTCTAGATTGTCTGTGACCTCTTCTAGCTGAAATCTTGGCACACAAGGAGCAAAGTGGGTGTACAGTAGCATTTCCAGTTAAACCATTTCACTTATTTTGAATGAAATAAATGTCATGTTGTGGTATTTCAGGGTTTTCTTGCAGAAGATCAAAGAAAGCAAGTACTTGAAATCAGTCCATCGCTGCTAGTATATCTCTTAAGTATATCCACTCTTCTTTAGAGCTCCACGATCAGCAGTTGCTAATGGGCTCCCATATGCTTCATCATAGAAAATTGGTGGGAGAACCTATATCTAAGAGATTCCATGGTTGCATATGCTGACGGGGCTCGGCTCTGCTAGCCTGAGGCAGAATTAAAAAATGGAAATTTTCAGCCCATAGTTGCTGAAGGTAGGACCTTCTTGTAATGGAAAGATTTAAGGAGTAACACTACAGATCTGCCTTTAATTTACTTGTTTGCGTAATAGGTGCAAAAAAGCAATAGACAAAGTACATTTACTGTTACCTCCTTGGAGTAAAAATGCATGCATCAGAAGAAAACAAGCACTTTATATATACCGTATTTTTCGCCCTATAGGACGCACCTAGATTTTTGGGGGGGAAATAAAGGGGGAAGCCCTCCGCCAGCCTCCAAACCAGGTCGGGAGACAGCGGGATGGCGCACTGCGCCTCCCCGCTGTCCCCCAAGTTTGCGGGGCTGGCGACGGGGAAGAGCAGGCTTCTCCCCCCCGCTTGCCTTCTATCAAAGTCGGGGGACAGCGGGATGGCGGCGTTCCGCCTCCCCACTGTCCCCCGAGCTTGTGGGGCTGGCGGTGGGGCTCTCCAGGCTTCAGTGAAAGCCTGCATTCGCCCCATAGGACGCGCACACATTTCCCATTCATTTTTGGAGGGGGAAAAGTGCGTCCTATAGGGCGAAAAATACAGTACATAAAACCCATCAGTTGTCTCCCATTTGTTAAGCAAATGGGATGAGTATATAGTTTTCACAGAGGCTTAAGTTTCAATTTTCCATAGTGTCAGCTGTGTCTTGAAGTTAATAAGCTGATGTAGGTTTTCCAAAGAATGTACTGTGAAGAAGCCATTTTAATGGATGTGCTCCTTCTGTCACTTTGAAAGACGGTAGTGAAAGGAAATGTTGGCGATCCAACTTTGAACCCTAATCCTTAGTATATGTGGCATACTTTCTGGCATTACCGCAATTACATTAGTGTTGTGGCAGTGTTACATGTTGTGGTCTTTTCCAGGCATACTGTTGGAAAGTTCCCCACATGCTCATAAAAGAATTACCACTGTTGAATCTTGAATGAAGAAACTTTGATTCTTGTAGAAGACTTTCTTTTCTTGAAATGTGCAGTGCTTGTAGCCCTGATTTGTGGATAAGATATAGTTTTCAAACACAGGCATGAATGAGAGCCAATATAGTTGTGCTGGGGTATGCACATTTTAGCATGATTTCGTCACCAACTACTTTCACTTGCCATGCCAGCACTATTCCTCCCCAGGGGCTCTGTTATGAGGACTTAGGGTGGTGAGAAGGATCTTTGTATCTTAGTTTAGCCATTGGAACTTATAAATATTCTCACAGCTTTGTCCTTTCTCCAAATGTTGAGCGGTGAAGGGCTCCTCCCAAGATTTCTGCATCAGAATCTAGTGAACTAGGCTCTCAGTATTATCTTGTAAGGGGAGATGTTACTAGATGAGGGGGTGGTTGCCCTCTGTAGTCACTCCTAATGATTGGCTTTATGGACCTTTTAGGTTGACAACTTACTTAATATGCAAGTTACAAGTTCAACCCTTAACAAAACTGAGTTCTGCACAAGTCTTTCTCCATAGTTTTGTCTTATTTTATCAGTTCACATCTACATTGAATTGGATGTGCTTCGGCTGTATAGTATGGTTGTTATGGACTGTTAATATGTGACCCACACCTAAAACATATTCAACCAAATATTGAAGTAAACATAGTTGAGCAGTTTTTCTAGTAGTCAAAATTAGTTGAACTGAAATATTTGGTTTGGAGGTTAAATATGTAATAAGGTGCACAGTTTAATCGGAATGTGAGATGCAAAGCTTTTTAGTTGGAATCTTTTAAGTATCTTTAGATGTGACAATTCAGTGGCATACGGTTTCCTTAAGTTATTTATATTGTAAGGGGGAAAATTTAATGTACTGTATGCAGGTGGGGGGAGGGAAAGGAATATGAGTGTCCAGCCACTACTTTTGAACTGTGCCACTGTTCTCTACCAATATACAGATGTGCTTCAAGTAATATACATCTGTATATTGGTAGAGAACACCTTGCTGTATTTTTATGAAATGCAATCTATACATATTCCAATAAACAAAAATACATGAATATGGCTCCAAGCTAACTAATGTATTTGCCTGATACCCATTGAACACATGTTTGGGACACCAGATCTGAGCCTAACCTGGTCTCTAGGCTTGCTATGAGGCTTTCCTGTGGTGGGGGTGGGGGGACAGGACTTGATTGGTCAATCTTTCACTTATTCACACAGTATCAGATGCCTCTCCACAGAACTCAAGGGTGTTCTGCATGCACAGAAGTCTTTGACCCTTTGCGTCCTTTCATTATGTTGAAGCTTTTTCCTGACATATTCATTATACTTATGAATAACTTTATAATTCAAAGCAATCTAAGCTACCTGTCAGCTCAGCTCTCCTTTAACCATTATGTTATCCTGATACCCAGTATGTGTACAGTACATTGTTTATTAACTATATTAAAGGTGGGGGCACAGATATAAAACACGAATCGCTGCACTGATTTGAGAGATTTAATCTTACATCACAGAGGTGGGGACAGTGTGGCCTTGCAGTTGGTTACAGCTACTGAGGCATTTGTGTATAACTAGATACATGTGTATTATTTATTTCTATTATTTACTAAATTTGTATAGCACCCCTTCATCCATAGATCTCAGGGTGATCCACAACATAAAAATACGAGATAAAAACACACAAAACACATAATAAAAACAAGAACAAAAACAAACCATTAGCCAACCCACCCCAGTTCACAGTAATACCAAGATGAGATTGCAGCTGCATGCCAATCCCAGGTTGTTTACATGAAGGAAGGTGTAATTTGAAGCATCCAAGTGGTGAATAACAGCTGTTTAAAATAATTATTAGGAAGTTGTATGCAGCGTTGCTTCCTAGTCTTTTCTTAAGTGTTTTGTAAAATATTTTGGAATTCAAATTTTGCTTTTGAAAAAGCGAGAGGGTAAAATCTATTAGCACCCATTTTATTTTGATTTATGGCATGCTGCTAATTTTCAGTTATCTACAAAAGAGCTTTTTGGGTGTGTACAAGGAAGTGCAAGAATCAAGTATGTCATTGCCTTTCATTCCAAGCTCTAACAACAACAACCACCTGGTAGTAGCTTTTTGAGCATTCAGTCTAATTACCTTTTGACCACTTGGCTTACAGAGGATAAAATTTATTTGAGTACAGTGGTACTTCTGGTTAAGTACTTAATTCGTTCCAGAGGTCCGTTCTTAACTTGAAACTGTTCTTAACCTGAAGCACCTCTTTAGCTAGTGGGGCTTCCCACCGCCGCCGTGCTGCTGGAGCACAATTTCTATTCTCATCCTGAAGCAAAGTTCTTGACCCGAGGTACTATTTCTGGGTTAGCGGAGTCTGTAATCTGAAGCGTATGTAACCTGAGGTACACCTGTATTTTGGCATTGTGTGGGTCAACTTTTCAAGTAACCTACCCTGGTGTCCCTGAAGGGTGAACAAAATGATACTGTACCTACTGTGAGGAACAGGTTAAGGGAGTACAAGCAAAAAAACATTGGGTAATAGCTGAGAGTTGGGAAAATATTTAAAAAGGGTGCTTTAATACAAGCTGAAAGTCTTCTAGAATCTAATGTTTTTTTGTAACATAAAAATAGGCTTTCCCTGCCACTATACTACAGAGTGGTAGCTTTCCATTTGGTGCAACACTGAATTGGTTACTAGTTGTGAACTGAACAGAGAACATCAGTCAGTTATTTAGAAGAGATTATACAGCTTTCCAGTGTTGGTTACATCAGCATAGTTTAGAAGGTTCAGGAAATGGTGGTTAGAGTAAATTCAATCTTGGATGGTAAACAGTTTGTCTTATTAGTAATCTGATATTGTAGTTTGTCTGCTGAGCCAGAAAAACAAGCAAAATTTTCCATTAGGGTAGTGAAGGCCCTTCATGGGACCTGAAAGAGAGGGGAGGGAAAGGAGGAATGAGTTTTCTCCCTGGATCTCTTCGCTGCAGCACAATCAGTGCTTGTGTGGCTTCTCCAATATGAGCTTGAAAGGGAAGTAGGATAGCAAAGGATAGGTTACTGTGCAGAGTAAACAAGGGAGAAAACCTGAAGTGTTGTAATCTAGTCATATGAGTAACTTCCTTAACGAAGTCAGACTAAATATGCCAGGTATATATTTTCAACAAACAGCTTCAAAAACATTGTAGGCAAGGCTCTTGAGCTACTTTTGAAAATATCTTTTGCATTGGTGTAATTGTAATCCAATTTTCTGTTCTGAATAATGAGTAATCCTTTCTGTGGGTACTTGGGAGATGGGGCAATAGAATATCTCTTTTGCTCCATAGGGTTGTTTCCTTTCCAATTCAACAAACTTGATGCAATCCTCAGATGGGTTTGAGGGAAATATTTCATACCTTTTTTCCTATATGACTTAAGATCCATACTGTATTTTTATACCCAAACAGAAAATGAAGCTGCTAGTTGGTTTCTGCTATTTCTGTTTAAGTTTGCACAATTAAGTTTCTCTCTTCCCCTCATTACAATGCTTCCACAATAAGCCGGACCCTGGTTTTGATGAAGACTCGTCCATTATTCTCACCCGTCTCTTTTTTGTGTGTGTTTTTAGTGGGGGACTTTGATAAAATCTGGCGTGAACATTGTGAAGATGAAGAAACACTCTGTGAATACGCTGAGGCAATGAAAAATCTGGCAGATAACCATTGGACTAAAACCTGTGAAGGAGAGGGCCGCATTGAATGGTGTTGCAGGTAAGTGGTCTAATGCAAACTATTGAGAAAGTTGTTTTTGGTCATAAGCTTGCAGGATTTCTACAGGAGAACAGATTGCAAAAATACATTTCCACAGAATATATGTTTCTGTATATAATTGCTTTCAGGGATCTGTTTTTGTTTTCTTTATATTTGTAACAGTCTTTGTATTTAACAAATAGTGAATGGAAAACGTGTTTCTATCAAATGTATACAAATGGAGACCTTCTTTCCCAAACCCAAGGTTTCATGATGTTTTCTGCTGCCAAGCTTTGTTTTCAAACCACATGCTTGGTTCTAAATTGATGGATTAAGACTGCCTCACTAGACAGGTGGAGATTAAAAGGGATTTTAGTTGTTCGTTCCAGTTTCTAGAATAGATGTACCCAGTAATACTGGAATGTGAAGACCCACCTGTAGTGTAGAAATGGCAGTTCCTTGGGCTCTACCCATGCAGTCAAATGAAAGCACTTAGTTTTCAGATTAACAGTTTTAGTTGCTCGTTCTGGTTGAAATGGGGTGCGGGATACAGTTGAAGGGAAGCCCTGTAGGGATATAAACACCAGCTTGGTGTGGAAAACACTTCTAATAAGACAAAAGATTCAGAAGAAGAAAGAAGGAAAGAAACATTAATTGCTTGTGATCCTGAATAAACTGCATGGTCTTGAACAGATAGCTCGGGATACTATATCACATTAATTAACATTTGGCGCAAACCCATTTGTTTAATTTTATGTGTACAATCACTTCAAATCATTCTACCGAGATAAGGAATAATTATATTCTGTTCTTTGAAATATATAGATAAGAAAGTGCCTTTAGAAAATGATAATGAAAACTGTTTTGAGTATCCTTTCCCCCTCTTTTTTTCTCCCCAAGTGTGTCACGGGAATATTTTCAAAATGGTGGGAAACGAAAAGCACTGGAAAAAGATGAGAAAAGAGCAGTTCTTGCTACTCAAAGTATTCAAACCATGAGTATTCACCCAGCTTCCAAAATAGAGGATTCTTCTGAAAATTCAAATCACAGTTCTATAATGGATGAGTAAGTGTTATCAGAGGGCAGATGTGGTGGTGGTGGAAGATCATTTGTGTGTGTTTTGTGAATTTAGCATGCTAGACTAAGTAGGCATTTTAGAGTCCTTTTTATTTTACTGAAGGGGGTCATGTATGTGATCTAATGTTTCTGTTAAAATCAGTGGGACTTTAAAAAGCTTACATTTGGCCTAATCATGCCAAACAAGAACTTTATTGCCAAACAACACCAGAGGCAGCCTGAAGTGTATTGTCTAAACAATAGAAACTTATTTTTTTTACCAAAAAACCTGTAAGAGTTGTGCAATTACTAAACTTATTGTGTGTTATAAGCAAAGGTCAGCAGAAGCAGGAAACCTCTATTTTCCCAAGAGACAATAGGACCTATTTAGCTTTCACTAAATAAATTTATTATTATGTTACTTTTTGGACCCATATGAAGTCTCCTTCCCTCCCAAAAGAAAAAAACCTTTCAGAAATGTGTTCAGAACAAGGACCTGCTTTGCTCTCTCAATAGCTGAATCACATGGAAGTACAGTTTGAAGGGGACTAGGAAGAGGGTTAGGAATTGCCTATGTGGGAAGTTGTGGGCTTATGGAGTAGACAAGGTTTCTTGGGAAATGCCTTGGCTTATTTCCAACCAAGTATGACCAGGACATGTCACCATTCACCAGTTATATAAATGCAGCTATATGTTTCCTGTTTTAAAAGATTCACAGATTTTTTTTCTTTAAAGGTTATTTCACAATTTGAATCCCCTTCTATTTAGATTGCTACATCCTTCAGGAAAGATCAGATTACTTGATGTTGGCAGCTGTTTTAATCCATTTTTGAAGTTTGAAGAATTTTTGACGGTTGGCATTGACATTGTCCCAGCTGTTGAGGTATGAAACATTTGTCAGTACAGATAATCAAGAAGATTATTAAATCCTTAACATGCAAAAAATTATTCAGTTGGATACTAGCAGCATGCACTTGGCTTGTATCCAGCTAAGCCACACTCAAAGCAGACCCATTGACTAAAGTCCACTGATTTCAGTGGCTCTAATCGTGACTTTCGTCAGATACAGTCATATATGTTTGGGTTTGTTTAAGCATTCTATCCACAAATCAATGTGTCATAAAAAGTAAAACTTTTAATGGAACAGTGCAATCCATTAAAGGTAGCAGTTTGGTCATTGGATTTTTCACTAAGAACATGATCTATCCAAAGTTGAGTACTGCTGAACCCCTTGATTACATGCTGTAAAATTCAGGTAAAAATCAGTCTGGGAAATGTCAAAACATATTTTGCTTCCTGAATTGTTTTAAAACCAATGTTTTGTATGAAAGACAGCTGCCAGGGTTTTCTTTATTTTTATGTGTATTTATTAATGCATTGAATAATCACTATGAATTTTGCAATATTCCTTTAAATTCCATAGTTCAGTGTTACATCAAAAGTATAATTCAGTTCCTTTGTGCTTCAGAATCAGGACTGCAGTGGTTAGACTACTTAATTGGGGGGGGGAGTGCCTCCAATCATCCAACAGATTTCTTGTTAAAAATAATTAGTAATATTTAGTATTGGTGCAAATGCCTAGAAAAACAGCAGATGGCAAACACCATCTTATGCCATTCCCACTTTCTCCCTTCCATAGAAGGGAATGTCTCTTATAAAATGATACCCTCTATGGAACAAGTACCTTGTCTAAGAACAAACTATGCCGTTTGCTTAATTTTTATTTTTTTAAAAATGCTTTACACATATGCCTGTTTAATTTATCAGTTAATTGACTTCTGTAACGCCCTATACAGGGGGTTGCCCTTGCACGATACAGAAATTGTGATTAGGGCAGAATACTATTGCTAGAGTGCTGTCACTTTTGGCATGTGGTCTCATGAGACTTCTGTCTTGGAGGATGGGCAGTGGCTGCCTATATGTTAGTGGGCCCAATTTAAGGTGCTCTTGTTGACATAGAATGCCATGAACAACTTGGAAGCAAGGTATCTGAGAGAACACTTCTGCTGATACCAACCTACCCCGGCCTTGATATCAGTGGAGGAGGTTCTGCTTGTTGTATCTTCCCTCTGTTGAGTGTTGCTTAACTGCCGGGTATGCGAGGTAGAGCCTTCTTCGTAATGATAAAACTATCTTTCTCTAGTAGGGCATCGACAGTTTACACCTTTGAAACTTTATCACCAGCTACAATACCTTTTTATTCACCCAAGATGATGGTGGAGGTGGCTAACAGCTGTGATCTGCGGGGTTGTTGTTTTTTTATGCCGTCCAACTCAGTGGGCTTTCTGATGTTTGGCTGCTACAGAATTGTTTATTATATCTATTTCAATTTCTTACATTCTGTTTTTGTTTTGGAAAATGCTTTGCGATTCTTTTTCTTGATGGAAAATGCTCTACAAATGTTTAGAATAAAATACTTTAGCTCAAAAGATTTATCTGTTCACGGTGTAGCAATGCTTCAAATGCGTAGTTTTAATGTACCTGGCTTGCGCCATCCAAGTATATTACTGCATCTGTGTTTCTTTTCGCAGAGCGTCTATAAATGCGACTTCTTGAACCTTCAGATTCAGCAACCTCTTCAGCTTGCACAAGATGCCATAGATGCTTTTTTGAAACAGCTAAAAAATCCTATTGATTCCCTGCCTGGAGAATTGTTCCACATTGTGGTCTTCTCCCTCCTCCTATCTTACTTCCCTTCACCTTATCAACGATGGATATGTTGCAAAAAGGCCCACGAACTTCTTGTATTGAACGGATTGCTGCTTATTATCACTCCTGACTCTTCCCATCAGAATCGCCACGCTATGATGATGAAAAGCTGGAAAATTGCTATAGAATCCTTGGGCTTTAAACGTTTCAAGTACTCAAAATTTTCTCATATGCACCTGATGGCATTTAGGAAGATCTCACTTAAAACAACAAGTGACTTGGTGAGTAGGAACTACCCAGGGATGTTGTACATTCCCCAGGATTTCAATAGTATAGAAGAAGAGGAATTTTCTAATAACTCCTGCTACATCCGATCTGATGCGGAAGATGAACAACTGGCATACAGCTTCATGGAGCTTCCAGATGCTCCTTATGACTCTGACTCTGGGGAAAGCCAGACCAGCTCTATTCCTTTTTATGAGCTAGAAGATCCTATATTGCTTCTAAGTTAATGTAACAATTAAAATATGCTATGAAGTTCAAACTCCCTTTACTGTAAAACTAATTTTGCTATACTGACATCTGCTCTGCACATGAAAGCATTTACAAAAAGGAAATTCGAAAGGTTTTTGGGAGCCATCACTTTTTTCTACTTACGGATTTTAAAATTTATTCTTGTATTGAAAAGCTGAAGTGCATGTTTTATGCAGAATGGCTCATGTCCATAGCATAAACAGGGTTTACTTTAATATTTGTATTGGTAAAATACTCCGGAAAGGTACAATTTCCCCTCCGGCCTCCAGTGCTGTGAACTGTGATTTTGCAAATATGCTAATGTTTCTTGGTGTGATATTTTTAAATCTCAAGATATGATTTTTGAGGTTCATGCTAGCATTTCTTAGAGGTTTGGCGCAGAACGTTTATAGTATGCACTGTTAGTGTTTGACTTGAACAAAAAATGGACCTAGAACAAAGTTTGGGTTGAGTCAATCTTGATAGGGTAAAATGAAAATCTCTGCAGATTGGTTTTACATGTCTTTAGTGCTGCAATTAGGACATTTCAGGAAGAGATTAGATTCTCTTGCCCCTGATGCTGTTGGAATGATATATAACACACACATATAATGGTAGATTTAAAATATGGGATTATTATTATTTTTTTGTTAACTTCCAAGGTACAATATCCTTGCCATTTTTTAATTACACTAACATCATTGCCCACACTACAATTTTTCATTGTATTTTGTGTTACAAAGTATTTTGCATTGAAGTAGTTCAGTACAAAGCTGCATAACAGTCCCTTCCAGAAGTCTTTGATGCATGAAATCAGCAAAGTATTGAATTGAGCCTCATTATAATCCTACATATTTTTATTAATGTAATTTGTAAGTTTTCCCCGCAGCTATGAATGAAAACAAATAAAGGCACTCTAGTGTTTTGGAGGGCTAGATGACTAATCTGCATAATAAATCTTTTTTAAAAAATTCTGAAGTTCACAAGCTAAGAAACTGGTTTCTTTGGTGGCAGATAGAAAAATGAAGTATAACTTGTTTTCACAAATCTAATCCTGGATGGAACTGTTTCCTTTTAAACAAATTCTGTTTTATTAACTGCACCAACATTTTTTAAACTGCATCAGAATTTTTGGACTCCTATATCTAGCTTCCATATCAGATTAAAGGCATTTGTTTTCACATGTCTTAATGTGGGTTCAAGCTGATACAAGTTGAAATATATAAACCAACAGCCAAAAGACCCTATGGTTTCTGTAGTTTCATAAAATGAAAATCAGTAAAATATATTTAAAAATAAATAAAATGGCAGTTTTAATAAATGTTGGCCTGGTGTTAAGCAGTCAGCTGCCATTTCAGGAGTGCCACTACACAGCTTGAAAGGGATTTCTGTGTGTTTAAAAATGTGTACAAGTTTTACACTCCCACCAAAATGTCACACTAATGTTTCACAAAACTGACATCTCAACTTGCTTTTTGAATACTGTTAAGTAGTTTTTATACACAACTTTCATACAGTGTGGTGTTGCTTTGTAAACATTTTTTTGTACCTCTTGCATGTAACATTAAAAAACAACCCTATGAATGTTCAGATTTGACTGCAAGTAACCATAGGGAATTTATGTTTAAAAGAAAACCTGATTAATTGTAAGGTTTCTTCTTACCTTCTGAAAAGGACAGTGTGATCCCTCTGAAGGCTTTGTGGCACAGCCTCAGGCCCAGATTTGGCCGGCCACTCACTCACTTAATCCCACAGGCAAAAGTAGGATGTGGATGGGCTGCATCTGTGACAACAGGGTGATTGCCTGTCATATGCTGCTTGTCATAACTGCTATCTTGTAGAGTGGCAGTTGGCACTCAGAAGCATCACGCCCCAGTTAGTTTGATTATCCATTGAACCAAGAATAGTTGCTGCATAGGCAGGTAGAGGTTTCCTACATCTAATGCTAAATGTTCCTTTTCATTTATTTAAAAGCTTCCTAGGGTGTTTTTGTGTGTGTTGGGAGTAGGTAAAGCTGCCATGCTGGTGCTACCTTTTCTCTCATTCCAAAAATATACTTCTCAAATGTGCAAGATGTGCAGTTTAATATTAGCAGAAAGTCCCTAGGACTTCCTAAGCATAGGTGCATTTCTGTTATATAGTGCATGTTAATGTTTTCTCATTCATTCAGATCCTGAAATTCAAGTCATGATATATGTAAGTGAAATGGTTTAAAACTTTTAATGGTAGAAGTTGGCCAGTAATATCTGATGGCTTGGTGAAAGTGTTGTGGATCCTTCAGTAGAGGAATCACTTTATTATTTCCCCAATTGCCCTAATGTGAACAAATATTTTGGAGCAATTAACCACCCCCAAGTAATATTTGCAGGCACATTTTATTTTAAATGGACTTGTTACTGGAATCTCACTA
This sequence comes from Podarcis melisellensis, assembly GCF_964234715.1. Taxonomy (NCBI): domain Eukaryota; kingdom Metazoa; phylum Chordata; class Lepidosauria; order Squamata; family Lacertidae; genus Podarcis; species Podarcis melisellensis. The sequence goes on from NC_138542.1 coordinate 24,441,017, forward strand.
GAAATACAGAGAAAGCTGTGTAAATCTGGGGAGTTTTAGGGTTACCAATAATAAAGGAATCCAGGTCAACGCAAGGAAGAATGTGTAGCACAAAAAAATTGAATTTGTGTTTTCATTTCATTTAAGTTTTTTTTGTGAACACATTAAAAGAAGGTACGCAAACAGCTTTTGAGTATTGCTTGGTGTGTGCTATATTGCCCAGTTTGCTCTTCGCTATGTATGAGGACACTACTTCAATGATTAACTTGTTGCAAAGTATACAGTGTGAGTGCAGCATTTTATCACAAACCATAATAATCTGTATATTTATACCAGATTTTATACATAATCTTCAGAAATGTTTTAGAGGTATTCAGAACTGGGAAAAGGGGCCTACTTCATCAATCCAATAATGCCTTGCTCTGGTCCCACCAATTTGTTTATTTTTAATATACCTGATTTATAAATAATATTTTAAAATTTAAATAATAATTAAACATCAACTGTAGGAAACTTTATAATTTTTAGTTTATAATTAAAATAACATGTATTTTACCCATATCAATCATTACACACTCACTTAGAGATTAAGGCTTATCCATTTCTAATATATTTTGGTTCATATATAGCAGATAAAAATATTTAGCACTCTATGTGCATTCATTTATTTCCAAAAAAAAGTAGTAGAACATATGAATTCATCACTGACGCTTACCACTGAGTTTGCGTTCCTATTTACAATGAATTGTTTAGAATGAAATATTTTGAGAATTGTTTTAACTTGTCACTTTCACAATCTTAATGATTCCCCCTTTTTAAAGGTTGCAATTACTAGTCTGTAACTTGTACAACTTAAATAGTAACAACAGATATCAAACAACAAAGCGACTTTCGGCACCAATTTTACTAAAGCCCTTTGGTATTTGATGCACCAAATTAAGGCTGCTACCACTTTGCAAAGGTATAGAATTAAACAGAGGTGTTTTCAGATATCTCACCTATAAATACTGCTCACACCCAATGTAAGTAAACCATATTTTCCAAAATTAGTTGCGTTCTTAAGCATTTATACTGCCTGTGCCCAGAATTGGCCATTGTTATGACAGCAGCAAACTTGTTCTCAAGGGAGAGCTGTTAAGATAGAATGTGTGTACATCTGATGCTACCATTTTGGTTGGCTGGAACATGCCACAGATTATTTCGTTTGGATTGTGTGAGAGGTGGCCTCTTGTCCACCAGGATGTGCAGACCAAGTGGCCCAAGGCTCTTGGTGCTCAGTTAAGTTACATGCAAGCAATATCCACCCTGGGCTTCAAAATGTCTTGGGCCAGCCTGCCACCTATATAAGTCTCTAGACTCGGGTCTCCAGCTGCTTCCGGACTACAATTCTCATCCCTATCCAGCAGGACCAGTGGTCATGGATGATGGGAACTGTAGTGCGAAATCATCTGGAGATCCAAGTTTGGGAAACCCTTCTCCAGATGAATTGGGGTGTACCTGCCTTAAGGAGCCCTTCTCTTCCTTTGACGGCAACCTTCTGAGCTTTGCAGCACCTCAGCAAGTTGGAAGCCACTCTGCCCATGCCCAGAGGCCAACGACGTCTCACCGAAAGCCCCTTTTTTGATCAGGGTGGGGACCGTGCTGGGGGAACCACTCCAGCCCAGGACAACGACGCCTCCCTTTGCAGCGGGAGACGCCTGTGAAAAAGCAAACACAGCCAGGGCGTGTCTCTCCCCCCCCCCCCCCATGCAATCTTCTCGAGGGCTTGTAAGCGACGTCGCTCAGCTCAGAAGCTGCTCTGGCGTCCGGGATTCCTTCTCCGTCAGCCCGCCCGAACGCGTCGCTTTTTTGAGCCCTCGCGCTCCCCGTACCCGCGGCAGGCAGGGGAGGAAGCGTCAAAATGGCGGCGGGAGGAGAACTTTTCGGAGTGAGCGGCGGCGGCTGGTGAGTTCAGCGGTGAAGGGGCAGCCGGGGAGGGGGGGGTACCCGGCTGTAAATGGGGCTCGAGGAGGCGAGGCGGAGTAGGGTGTCATGGGCAAAGGCAAGAGGTTTCGGCCTCCCCTCCCTCACACTTTGGTGGGGAGGGGGAGCCTCCCCTCAGAAGTGAGCAGCGCCTTTGCCTAGCCTCGGCTACAAGTGGCGGTTGGGCAGGTGGGGGCGGTTCTTCTCTCCCCCCGGCCGTTTGCGCTGCTCTTGTCTGTCTGTCTATCCAGTCCGGGCCTTGCGATGGGTTTCTCCCCCCAAGGTCCGCCCCCCCCCGCCCCACAAGCGGTTCCTGAACTAGCGCAGACTTTGGGAAAGAGGCCTGTAGAGAGGGAAGGGAAAGAAAGTTGAGTGAATGGGGAGGGAGCCAATCAGACGCCGCGTAGACGCGCCCAGGTTGCCCTGCATCTCAGCGCACCTGGCGCGACGTCACTTTTCTTTTCTTCACTCAGGAAGGAAGTTTTCCCCTCTTCTTTTCAGGTTTGAAGCAGGGGCTCTTCTCCAGGTCTGTTAGAACGCAAGAAGCAACAATATCGAGGCTCCCTCTAGGAAATTTCCAAAAATGGAGCTTCGGAATTATTTCTCAGGTTCGGTGTTCAACGAAGGGAGAGGAATGAGAGGGGGCGGGAAGCGTGTTTGCCTTGATATCAAAACTCCAAGGCAGGCATAGGCAAACTTCGGCCCTCCAGATGTTTTTGACTACAGTTCCCATCATCCCTGACCACTGGTCCTGTTAGCTGGGGGTGATGGGAGTTGTAGGCCAAAGCATCTGGAGGACCGAAGTTTGCCTATGCCTGCCAAGGTGTGCACTTTTAACAATAAAGGAGGGGTTACGCAGATTTACATTATTTAGCTTTAAAAAAAAAATATGCCGCCCAGTTGAGCTCTGAGTGATCCACGCATTTAAAAATACAAAAGCAAACAAAAGGAGGGGAAATAGATATAAACCTAACCACAAAGGTGAGTCTAGCATCTTCATGATACTGCTTTCACTGCATGCTGGAGATGCACCTCTTTGGAGTTAAGATATATTGTATGGTGGAACTTAACTTCTTAACTTCAAAGAGTGTTTATTTTGGAATGGTTTTACTTATTTTTATTGTGATGGTTTTGATTATTTTTATAATACAGTGGTACCTTGGTTTAAGTACTTAATTCGTTCCGGAGGTCCGTACTTAACCTGAAGCACCACTTTAGCTAATGGGGCCTCCTGCTGCCGCCGCGCCGCCGGTCTGATTTCTGTTCTTATCCTGAAGCAGAGTTCTTAACCTGAAGCACTATTTCTGGCTTAGTGGAGTGCGTAACCTGAAGTGTATGTAATCCGAGGTACCACTGTAAATGTATATTGTATATTGTTGTAACTTGCCCTAGGATCTTATGGTGAAATCTGACAAATAAAACAAACACAGAAACCTAATAGCAGGAAGGGTGTGTGTGTATATGTATATGTATATATGTATATGTATGTGTGTATATATGTGTGTGTGTATATATATGTGTGTGTGTGTGTGTGTGTGTATGTTGCACTCAGCATTAAAATTAGGTGTAAAACATTAAAAGTCCATCAGACTGAAAGAGGCTTCAGTTTCTGGCAAAAGACACAATGGTTCATTCAGACCAACTTGGCTGTTCAACTTTATATTCCTGTAATGTTTAAAACATGGATTTTTGTAGATTCAGAATCTAAAGTAGGTGCCACTTGTGAGCACGTATTTTTAAACAAGATTTACATATGATCTGCATTACTGTTAATGTATCATACCAAAATTAGAATATTAAGTATTTGAATGCTGATAATAACTATATAAGCATGCCTATTTACTTTATCTGTAAACTTGTTTAAAATGTGTAACTTGAAGTTAATGTGGTTTTTTCTTTTTCTTTCAGTACGTCAGTAATCCCTGGCAGTTATTGATGAAGCAACGCTACAGGAGGCTGCTTTTGCTTCATGTTTATTGGAGGAAATTCAAACAGTTATTTCCTGTGAACTGGATGCAATCACTACGAGTCAGCTTACATGTGTAGATCATTGCGTTACTGTGTTAGCCACTGTCTCTATGCAGCAATGACAAGACTAGATGAGGCAAACCGAGAAGTGAACATGCACTCATCTGTCCGGTATCTGGGCTATTTAGCCAGAATTAATTTATTGGTTGCAATATGTATGGGCCTTTATGTCAGGTGGGAGCAGACAGCAGATGCATTAATACTTGTAATTTTTATCCTGGGACTTTTTGTTCTTGGAATTGCCAGTATACTTTATTACTATTTTTCAATGGAAGCAGCAAGTTTAAGTCTCTCTAATCTTTGGTTTGGATTTTTACTTGGCCTTCTCTGTTTTCTTGATAGTGATTCTTTTAAAAATGATGTGAAAGAAGCAGCAACCAAATACTTGCTGCTGTCTTCCATAATCATAAGAATATTGTTTGCTTTCGTGCAGAGGATATGTGGCTGTATTCATCATCGACCAACTTTGCTGACAACAGTTGAATTTCTTGAGCTGGTTGGATTTGCAATTGCCAGCACAACTATGCTGGTCCAAAAATCCATGAGTATTATCTTGTTGGTGGTGGCTTTGGCAATGCTGATTATTGACTTACGGATGAAGTCTTTCCTCGCAATTCCAAATTTGGTAATCTTTGGAGTCCTTTCCTCTTGGTTATTTTTTCCATCCCTACTCATACCAACGAACCCATTCGCCTTGGGATGCTTTTTCAGCTGTCTAATAACGGATCCTCTTCTTGACATCTACTTCAGTGGACTTTCAGTTACAGAACGTTGGAAACCCTATTTGTATCGTGGTAGAGTATGCCGGAGATTTTCAGTCATTTTTGTTGGCCTTATCGAACTTATTTATTTCATTCTTTCAGCCCTGAAACTAGGCGATTTGGATGTCTGGTATTTTGTGATACCTGGCTTTTCCATTTTTGGAATTTTCTGGATGGTCTGCCACATCATTTTTCTTATAACTCTCTGGGGATTTCATACAAAATTAAATGACTGCCACAAAATATATTATACACACAGGACAGAGAACAACAGCCTTGACAGAGTTATGGCATCAAAAGGAATGCGTCATTTTTGTTTAATTTCAGAGCAACTTGTATTTTTTTGCCTTCTTTCAACAGCAGTTTTGGGTACTGTATGTTGGCAGGTATGCTATAATGGTTTTACGGCCTCTTCTGTTGCTCTTAGAATGGGGGGATTTTGTATCAAAATTCATGGCATGTAGCAAGTTACTGCGTCAAATGTGTAGTACAGTCCCTGAACATACCAAACAAGCAACCCAATCAGATGGGTGGCATGTAAATAATACAATTACTATTATTATGATTATTATCATTATTATTTTATTCCACAGTGGCTTAGATGAACTGCAAAATGTGGCCAGTTTACAGCAATGGATTGAAGACACCAGATGATGTTACTTTATGCTCAACATAAATGACAATTTGTATGATAGTTTGGAAGCTAGTTTTATTTTAGAATGCATATACAAGAGCCCTTCATTTTTCCATATAGAAATTAATTGCAGCCTTGGTTGTTCATTCTTAGCTATCCCACAATGAGTTTGCAATGCTACCATTTTTGCTACCATGAATATTTCATTTTAGAACTGGAAAGGTGGCATGTAAGTTTTCTAATAAGCAACAATAAATCAATATATTTTGCTATTCTCAAGGCTGTTTTCATGTTTCCTCATGCAATCCATTATATACTTCCACACAGTAATCTTGTTAGCACTACTGAACTATTTACAGTAGGGTTGCTGAGGAAAATTTGTGAATTACAGATTTTTCATTTATATGTGCTAATTGCTATAATATATCTAATGATTGCATCTGTTTTTATTTTAGAAATTCAATGGGATCTTCATGAGTGTGTTTCTGATTGTCTTGCCACTAGAATCCATGGCTCATGGACTATTTCATGAACTGGGCAACTGTTTGGGAGGAACATGTGTTGGCTATGCAGTTGTGATTCCTACCAATTTCTGCAGGTATTATGCCTTACAAGTCAACAGTTAATGCAGACATCTTATTAGGTGAAGTTATTAGACCAACTTCAGTCTCTCCCTCACCAACTAAATACAGTGGTACCTCGGGTTACATACACTTCAGGTTACATATGCTTCAGGTTACAGGCTCCGCCAACCCAGAAATAGTACCTCGGCTTAAGAACTTTGCTCCAGGATGAGAACAGAAATCGCACGACGGTGGTGCAGCAGCAGTGGGAGGCCCCATTAGCTAAAGTGGTGCTTCAGGTTAAGAACAGTTTCAGGTTAAGAACAGACCTCCGGAACGAATTAAGTACGTAGCCAGAGATACCACTGTACTAAATACTAATTTGTTGACTTAGATTTGGATTAACTTCACACACACACACACACCCGTCTTTTGTCCTAATGGTACTCTGAAAAGTTAAATATATTGACTTAGCTCCTCAGGTGCACTCTGTGAAAAGAAGGGATTTAAGTCCACTGGCGGAAGGAATTTTTTGCAAGTACCCCCATCATGTTCTGGAAGTTAACCCAACCCTCTGGAGCAAATTTTCAGAGTGCATAGGAGCAGATTTCCAGAGGGCATGGGGAAGCATAGGGTTCCCCATGCTTGCTGGCAGGAGTATAGTTAGGAGCCAAGCCACTATGTGTGTGGATGTAATGATTTGTCTGCCTTTCCTCCTTAACATTTATTAATAAGAAAATACACGAAACATTATGAGGACAAAGAGAGAGGGTTTTTTGTAGGGCAGGGGGAAGAATAATTGGTATAATGCCCCCCTGGCAAATGACCAGGCCATGCTGTGTCCTGGACACTCTGCTGAGGGACTTCAGTTCTGTATTTGTAAGGGAGACAGAAGGATCAAGCTGCATCCATCTGTGTGTGCTGTGCTGTGCAACCTCATCTTTGTGGAATGGGGGTTGCTGTTGGAGTGAACATGTGGAAGAAGAGGATGGGTAAAGAAGAGGATGATGTGGAAGAAGAGGATGGTTGTGGAGCACAGGGTGGGTGATCACCTCCCGAACTCTGTTTATAAGACCAGTTAAGCTAGTTAAGAATGTACCTGACAGCTATTTAAATTGGTAGGTAATAGAGGATTATTTACCACCTAAATGAGAACTGTAGTACAGATCTTCTCAGTGATTTTGAGACCTGTTTTAAGACACTTGTAACTGAACATTCTAAATTAAACTAAGTAAGTCCTCACAGTGGTGAAGTGGTTCAAAGCTCAGCTCTGGGTAGTGAACAGCGTAACACAGGAGTAATTTCCATTATTGCAACATAAGGACTACCTCCATTAATGACAAAAGCTAATTTCTCCCTTTTTCTTCTTCTCTCCCCTCTGTTTCTTCTAGTCCTGATGGCCAAGCAACACTGCTTCCACCTGAGCATGTACAAGAGCTAAATTTGAGATCCACTGGCATGCTGAATGCCATCCAAAGGTTCTTTGCATATCATATGATAGAGACTTACGGCTGTGATTATTCAACAAGTGGAATTTCTTTTGACACCCTTCATTCTAAGTTAAAATCTTTTCTTGAACTTCGGACCCCTGACGGACCCAGACATGATACCTATGTGTTATATTACAGTGGCCATTCTCACAGCACTGGAGAATGGGCGCTTGCAGGTATTCTACGTTTGAAGCTTTTCATAATCCTGATTTCTTTGTCTTTAAGAATATTTAAATCTTAAGATTAGATACTTCATATTTGTGAAATTTATAATCCATTTGAATCATAAATACTATGAGTAGATCAAAGGTAGAGGGAGTAGAAAAGGGTTTTAAAATCTCATTTGTGCATTTGATTTATGAAGTGTTAGAAATTTTCATATGGAATCTTAACTAATTATTACACCTTTTGAAAAGTTGCCATGGAAGCTGCATATTCATTCAAAACACCACAATATTTTGAATTTTGCCCTTATTAGTTTCTTAGAAGAATTTCCAGACTACAAAACCAGCACAAACAGCTTGGAGTGAGATGTCATTTGCTCTTCTTTCATGTTGTATTATTTCTGGGTTTTTCCCAATTTTATACTATTCCACCTTTGCAGATGCATTCATGGAAATGGGACTGCAGTAGTATAACTGAAGAATCTAAGCTAGTGTCTGTTAACAATAGTCAAAACTGGAAATTGCAAAGGAGTGCAAGATTATTGCCTCAATTTCAGTTAGTTGTAGCTGACTAAAAGCACTCCATGCTGTTGCTTTTATCTGAAGAGGCTTAACACAAAGTTCGGAGCAGTTATATGTCAAGAGAAAGTGATAACGGAGGAACAGGAAGAAGTTCCTTGACAGTCATATGCGAAGCTTGTGTTTAGGCACTTCACAGAATTTGCATTAAAGAAAATATGGCATAATCAGAAGAAGGAAAGGGGCACTAGTGACAGATTGATTTTGATCAGTTTACTTCGCTCTCACAGTGAAAACCATAGCATACAGTCTATCCCTGCTTTTTGAATACAACCAGAATTCAGAACTGAAGTGTGGCTGATATTGTGTGCCACTTTTATCAGTCCTTGATATCCCGGGCTAGGTAGAACATGCCGTCATTAATGGTATGTATCCTGCAGGAGAGGGGAGGTAAGAGAATTTCAGCTCATGCCCAGTTCTTTGGATTCTAGACAGTGTATCGAGTCTCCTAAAAAGATTTGGTGAGAATGAAAATCTAAACATCCAGTTAGTATTCTAATATGTAAAGGATCCTCTGAGGAATAACTCTGTGTAGCAGAGCAGCATAGACTGAGGACTCTAATGACATCTTTAAGGAAGGTTTACTGTGTTGGACTTGTCTAATGATGTTATTTCATTGTTGGAGGCTTGGTAGTTTAACAGTGGTGTGTAAAATAAACTGCTAAGTAGTCATAAATAAACCATGAGCAGCAAAACAGCTTGGAAAGTTGAGTTCACTGACTGAACGCAGCATCAAGGTTTGGGCAGTAAAGCTTTGTCTGTATTACTGGAACTGCCTGCCTGTATTACTGGAACCTCTTCAAATGAGCGTGTATAATAATGTATTCTGCTTAGAATTACAGCACTTGTATGGAGCAAATAGAGAAAGCAGGAAGTAGTTATATTGTGTTAAGAGAAGTATGTGGACAGTTTGTTTTATTTAAAGATTCTGATCACAGCATGTGATTTTAGGGGGGGAACGTATGTGCTTTTCAAGTAGTGTTTCCTTACTTAGGCCCAGAAACTCTGAATATAATCAGCAGTGCTCTTTCAAGATTTTGAAACTATTATTGGAGAGGCCCCAGAACATCTCTATTTTAACAATATTACTCGATAGCATTCAGTCAGTTACCGAAATGCACAAACAAAGGGAGATTTGCCATTTATTTTGTTCATTACAAATGAATTACTGGAATCCTTATCGTTGTTGTTTTTAAAAAAATGTTTTTTATTAAATATTTTCTTGGTTTACAAAAGTACATGCATTGTTTCTTAAACATTGCTTTGTGGTAGCACTTTGTGAATTAATTAAATAAGAAAATTCCACTGGAAGCTGACCATTTTTCTAGACTAGCTCAACCGAGGAGTTCAGAGTTTTGTTTTGTTTTTCTTTTATCACAGTTCCTAAAAGAACTGATGAAAGCCCTAGGGCAACATCTCTCCTAATTAAAAGTCAGCTGCTCCCCCGAGTGGCACTTCTGCTACTTAAGAGTTAGGGTGGCTGCTCCAGTTACTTCTGGTTATATATCATGCTGCTTCTTTTAGGATCAAAATGGAAATTCCTAGCAAGAGCATGGAAACCTGGTCATGCCGAAGGCATCTTGCTCATTTTAGATGCATGGACTTTTAGTGAAGGGTCACAGTTTTTAGACATTTGCAAGGGATTAAAAAGCTAAGCAGAAGTGAGTTTTTAAGTGGTTCCTGAATGCCTTTCCTAAGTTAGTGCCAAAAGCATGAATTTCTCCGCTATGATCAGAATTAACCATAGGTGCAAGGATTGGAGGGATATTTTCAGTTTCTGGGCCCAAACAGGTAATTATTCTTTTAATTATTATTTTTGTCACAGTTGATAGCTTGGGTCCTCTATTCACTAGCATTCACAGCTTCAATCCAGCATGCACGGCACCCTTTTCATATGCAATCAGTCTAGAAATGGATCTGAATATGAGAACATTGTAGAAATTCAATGTGTTCCGCAAGTATTTTACATCCTAACCTGCTGTGTTAGAAGCTAAGCTCCCATGTGAATGTTTCATTTTCAGTAACAATTATATTTCTGGTTTCCCCGCAGGTGGTGATGCATTACGGCTCGACACACTTATAGAATGGTGGAGAGAAAAGAATGGCTCTTTTTGTTCACGGCTTATTATACTGTTGGACTGTGAGAACTCTCAGCCGTGGGTTAAAGAAGTAAGAAAAGTCAGTGACCAGTATGTTGCAGTTCAAGGAGCAGAACTGGCCAAAGTGGTAGACACAGAAGAGTCAGACCTCCCGCACCTTGGTGATTTTACCAGAGAATGGGTTGAATACAACTGTAATCCTGACAACGACATCAGCTGGTTTGAAAAAGGGCGTACTGTGAAAGCCATGTATGGCGTGTCAAAGCGGTGGAGTGACTACACATTGCACTTGCCAAGTGAAAGTGATGTTGCCAAACACTGGATGATATATTTCCCACGCATCACTTACCCACTGATTCATCTGGCAAACTGGTTCTGTGGTCTTAATATCTTTTGGGTTTGCAAAGCTTGCTTTAGGTGTTTGAAAAGATTTAAGATGAATTGGTTTCTTCCCACAGTTTTGGACACAGGACAAGGCTTCAAACTCGTCAGATCTTAATTTAAGAACCAAAGATGATAAGAACTGGGAACTCATAGAAAATATGACTGATTTTTATTTTTAACAGTTTACTGTTTGAAGAAACTTTGCTACTTTTGTAGCTGTATTCCCTTTGCTCATTGTCCCGAGCAACTAAAGTATTTGCAAAGGGTTTAGAAACCTCGTTAGAAAACAAAAAGCAGCAAAAGTGTTAATTGTTACTGAGCTGAATCTGAATTCCATGAAAGTTATGAAACATGACCATGTCCTTGAGAGACTGGTTTGTCTGCGCACTTGCACAAATTGATTTAAATTGGCACAGTTTCCATGCTTTTTACTGTTAAATACCTGATGTGTTCTCAGCACACCACTTGGCACTCATATATAAAAGGAAGTAATTATGATCATACGTTGCTTTGATAAATTTCAGGCTTCCAGAAATAACAATGAACTGAAATTAAAACAAAGCAAAGAACCAGGTCAGGAAGCTAGTAGCAGTCCAGGAATGCTTAAGTGAATGTAAGTTTGATAGCTTTTTTTATTGGAATTCCATGTACTTAGAACAGCAACCTTACAAGATGCATATATGGAAACAACTGTCATTGATGTCAGAAGTATTCTTCGGATGGCAAGGCAAATTTGGACCCAAATCTTAGCCATCCATGAGCAGAAAGACTCCTTCCATCAGTGGAAGGCTTTTGATCCAGTTCAGAAGCTGTTCTCTCCAATAGATCATGGTATTACAGATTTAGAATTCCTTCCAATGCTCTGGCACAGGTTTTTGGAGGATGCAAAGGGCTACAGGAAAAGGAAGCTCAGCAAAAATATTCCCCACTTTCTGCCAGTGGAACATCCCCTGTGGAACTCCACTAAGCAGTAGCAAAATCTGGATCCAAGCCATCATGTTTCATCTTGGATATCATAGTTAATATCTTCATCAGAGTTTGTAATGGCCTCACTTAAAAATGATACAAAGATAGGCAGGGCCTTGAATTCACTATTGTTGAATTCAACAAAGTTGGCTTGGTATCAGACCAGCTTTGTTGTCTTCACTTATATTAATCAGGTGGTAACGATCTCCTGAAAACTATTTCTCTCCTCAGACTGAAGCACATTATCTTTCTTAATGTAAGGGAACACAAAAGGCTGTTTGTGGAAAAGAATATATGTTTTTGCCTCCTTGAGGCTTCAAAATCTGGCCTTAATCATTTAAATTCCAAAGTGGAAGGGGTTGAAAAAGGTGCTCATATGAGAGAGATGATATCAGTACTGTAACTGCCTTTTGAATATTTCCAGCTGTTGGATTTTGGCTCATTCTATTCATTTAAATAAAAGCTATCATCCACAAATACTTTTATCACTTTGCTAGAACTGCCAGATCTTAAAACTAAAATCCCTATAAACTAGTATCACACCCCCACACGTTTACTTTCCATATGGAAGTTCAAGTGTCAAGTTTCTCTGTCATCTATCAAATTATATCAAAACTCTGCTTCATGAAAGAACACATACTGAGACACACGGTGCCTTGAAAGCACATTTGAAACACATGTTCCACTTCAAAGAATTATAGGCCGCCATAGTTTAGTCCTCACAGTTACAATTTCAAGCAACCATTAACAAACAACAGTGCCTAGAATCTTTGAGGGGGGAAATGTGCTTCAAATGTGCTTTAAAGGTATAGCATATATGCAGCCCAAGGCAAGGATGGTAGTGGGTATGTATAACTGTGACTACATGTATAAACGTGACTACACATCCAAATTCTTACATTAACTTTTTAAGGGAAAGTTTTATTATTTTTAGCTACCTGTCAAGCACTGCAAAACAAGTATTCACTATTTAATGCATTAAGAGCAATTCACATATCCAGGCAATTTGCCATAGAACATTAGTTGAAAACGGCTATTTAATAATATTTCTGCACTAAACAAACCTTTCTCTCACATAGATCATGGTGTTACAGATTCCAGAATTTATTGGTAGCAATTTCTTCTCTTGCATAGCCAACCCCAGTGAAACTAATAACCTGCAGATACCTATGTTCCTAAACTAGATGTTTGCACAGAGAGATAATGAAGAGATGCTGGTGAGATCAACTGTAGGTTTGTCTGGCACAAATAGTAACAAATATCAGGGCCCCCTTCTCCCACAACTATTATACTGGGATGGAAGTGTGATCAAAAGTCAGGGAATGCTGTTTATTCCAAAATGAAATGAAACGTGTGCACAGTTAACTGAGGGATGTCAGAATCTGAGGCAAAGGAAGACATTGAACAAGTTGAATGACTTGTCACCAATATATGATGTTTATTAGACAGGCAAGCAGGCCCAAATGAATTCAAGAATATTCCTACCCTGACAAACTGTTACAGTACTGGGTTTCTATTTTCAAGTGCAGGTTCAGCCGAAATGTCATATTTGATTCCAGATTAATAGTTTCCAACAACCTACATCACATTATGCTGAATGGAATGAATCAACTAGAAAGTAAATGATTTACTGACACCCAACATTTTGTGTGATTCTTTTGATATTGTTTGAGAATGACATGGTTCTGTGCAGAGATTAGCTTGGCTCTTTACATTTCATTTTGCTTCCGTTTTATACTTCACATTTCCTAGAACGTGCAAATGTTCATGTCTCCCAATAGTTTTCATCTAATTGAAAAGCAGATAAATGATCTCGGCAAAAGGAGGAAGCCATTTCCTTTCTCATACAATTGCACTTTCATCTGTTCTAATTTCTTTAGCAGTGCTTTGAAACTTTCTCAACACTGAAAATGAATGTTTCTCTTGCATACATTGTGCTTCCTTTGGATTAAAAAATGCTATTCTGACTAACATTGAGCTAAACCAGAGTGTGAAAGAAGTTTATTGGCAGCAAATGGATAACATTGCTCTTATTTTTTTTCCCCATTGTTACCACTCAGTTTTTTATTGAATTTGTTCTATAAAGGGATCATTTAAATATATGTGGCTTTTTTGTATGCTGCTTTTTAAATTTTGATTTCTCAAGTTCTACATTCTGTTACCTTTTCAGGTATTCAGTTTCATGGTCTTTTTGTTTGTTTTATTATTTGTTATATTCAAAATAAAAACTACAATAAGTTTGACTGATAGTAACATTAATGAATGACCTGACCTTTATTTTCTACCTGGGAATGAGACAGCTAGACAAAAGGCTGCTTTGCACTTACTGCTAAAACCATGGTATTGCATTATGTGCTTGACTGATCCTGCTAGCTAGGGATGATGGGATTTGTAGTCCCAAAACAGCTGGAGACCCAAGTTTAGGAAACCCTGCCTAGCTCATGGAATTCGCTAGCATTTAGTTTCACTTTCAATGAATCCTTGTTTGTAGACTGGTTTAAAATAAGACCTGCTAATTAAACAAGCTAGCTTTGTTTGAAGTTGGTTTGCTTAGAAATTGACCAGAGTTAAGTTTTAAATCACACAGTCCCTGGTTTGTATATGACAAACCAGGATCCTTTGAAAATGAAACTAAATTGTAGTACACAGGAGGGGGACCTCATGTGAATCTCATTTCAGCGGGTGCAGGTGAAAATGTTGATATACCACCCTTAATGATTAAATTCCACGGCAGCTTACAAAAATGTCAAAATACTATATTCAAATCATAAATGTGGAAATCCGCAATAGAAAAAATATCAAATCAGTGTATCACTAAAACCAAGGTATTAAGATCAGCAGAAACAAACTTAAATCATTAAGTATTTAACAGATGCCAAAACAGGTTGCTGCCTCTCATACCTGATCTTTAGTGCATTAGGCACTCAGCTCTTCAGACGTCACACCTTAAGACCTACTGTTCTTTCATATTATTTTCATAGAAAGGAAACCCATGTGACCAGTTAGAAGGAGTGCTTAAAAGATTGCTTCCTTTTATTTCAAGCAGCATCTTTCAGCCGAGATAAAGCTATGTATGCAGTCCATAATACACCTCTGCATCACACATCGCAATGCTGTGGCAGCCATGCATGCAACACTCTTGCACCAAACCTCAAAGGAGTAGCTGTCGTTCTGTATGGTTCCGCAATACGGTGTTATGCTAGCTGCACCTTGCAGCAAGGACATTTTGTAAGCTGGGGGCAATTGACCATAGACTATGAAAATAATACTCTGCTTAAGATCATGGGTAGGCAAACTAAGGCCTGGGGGCCAAATCCGGCCCAATCGCCTTCTAAATCCAGCCTGCGGATGGTCCAGAAATCAGTGTTTTTACATGAGTAGAATGTGTCCTTTTATTTAAAATGCATCTCTGGGTTATTTGTGGGGCCTGCCTGGTCTTTTTACATGAGTAGAATGTGTCCTTTTATTTAAAATGCATCTCTGGGTTATTTATGGGCCATAGGAATTCGTTCATTTTCTTTTCCAAAATATAGTCCGGCCCCCCACAAGGTCTGAGGGACAGTGGACCGGCCCCCAGCTGAAAAAGTTTGCTTGACCCCTGCTTAAGATCCATCAGCTTAGTTTACTTAAGTTTAGTGAAATAAACTGCATTTACTTGCAGTACCATTGTATTTCCTCTGCAACTGTTTGATAGCCTAATAATAAATATGGATCCTGTACGATTTGTCTTAAGTGGATATTAAGACAGAGCAGCATTTAAGAAATGCTGCACTACTTGGACTACTCAAGTTTGTTCTTTGTGGGAATAGTAACCTGCTTGCATTACAGCCACAAGATGCAAAAGCTGCTTGAAAGCTTCTGTACAGTATTCCGGGCAAGCTATATTGACTGCACAGGGTAAAGGGATCTTTGCTTAGAAGTCTGTAACTATCATTTGATAGTTAACATACTAGTTTTCCGAGACATCTAAAACCTCTGCACCTTCAGTATTCATTTATTAGGGGACCAAAGCACATGTTATGTTAAAGGTATATTTACATTTTTTAAGAGGCAGGGGCTTGTCAGAATTAGGGCAGCACCATGTTTGCAGGTGTATTTAACCTTTTTCCTGATAAAAATTGCCCCATACCCACACTATTGACTTCAGTATTTATTTATTTATTTATACATACATACCTTGCCCATCTGGGTGGGTTTCCCCAGACACTCTGGGCTGCTCCCAACAAAATATTAAAAACACAATAAAAGATCAAACATTAAAAACTTCCCTAAACAGGGCTGCTTTCAGGTATCTTCTAAAAATCAGATCATTGTTTTTCCTTGACATCTGATGGGAGGGCATTCCACAAGAAGGCCCTCTGCCTGGTTCCCTGTAACCTCACTTCTCGCAAGGAGGGAATCGCCAGAAGGCCCACAGAGCTGGACCACAGTGTCCAGGCTGAACGATGGGGGTGGAGACACTCCTTCAGGTATACTGGGCTAAGGGCCCAGTAATGCCCCTAAGGCAAGGGTGGGGGGACCTTTTCTTTTTTTCTTTGCTAAGACCCTTTCCCCCATGAGGCATGCCAGGGGTGGGCAGGCCAGAGCAGAAAGTGGACAATGCATCCTTTTCTTTCAGCCACCCCTCACCCTCCCACATTATATTAGGCCAAGGGCTACATCAGGCATAGACAAACTCGGCCCTCCAGATGTTTTGGGACTACAACTCCCATCATCCCTGACCACTGGTCCTGTTAGCTAGGGATGATGGGAGTTGTAGTACCAAAACATCTGGAGGGCCAAGTTTGCCTATGCCTGGGCTACATGTTGCCCTCCTCAGCCTTAGTGAAGGGAAGCCTGCTTGCGGCATGTGATTAACTTGTTCTAGTGTTCAACACTGTGCATTTTATGGAGCTCCTCTTAGCAGGCATTCATCAGATTGCATTGTTAGCCACTTTTCTTAAATGGGGTGCCTCATTCATATTTAAGGTGTTGGGAGACTCTGATCTAAACAGGAAAAAGCAGGTCTGTGCTGTTGCAGGTGCCTCCTTCCATTTGGATATTATGTAGACATACGGTAAATATTGCTCTCTGTTAATACATATATGCAGTTAGCACATTTCTGTTTAAACATTTGAGGTGAAGAAGAATGGGTTTATGGTAGGAAATAGTTAATGTAAGCCATTTCTTGTGGCATAGTCCTAAAGCAGCCTGTCATCTCTCAGTGTTTCATATGCACATCCTTTGCATAATGCCTTGTGAAAAGTACCACAGCATAAACAGCATGCTAATGTGCCAAGAAATGTCTTCTGAAAGAATTTAATTGGAAAAATGTTTCTACTAGAAGCAATAAGCCAGCTGTTGATTAGGAACCAAATTCTCTTGGCAACATTAGTGGGATTTTGCAACACAAACTTTATTCAGCCATGATCATATTCACTAAGTGCACAATGAACAGAATTAAACCTGCATATTTGGCATATTATGTTCCCATGAATAGTCCAACATAAACAACTTGGGAAGTTAAATAATTTCAATGAACACATCTTTGTTCAACACATTCAATCATCTTCGACATCCCCCCTCCCCAAAACTGAAAATAAAACACTAGAGTGCAGTGTGTTGAACAGTAACAACAACAAAAACAACAGTGTGAAGGCTCAAGAGAGCGCCAACTGAAAATGCAATAAATTATTTGTAATGTGGAGAGTTTCTGAATTTCCGATGCAAATATTCAGACAAGTGAAACTTGTGGCTACTACAGTTTGCACTCTTAGGATCTATTGTGGGCCACTCCTATATTTAAAAATTCTAAAGAGATTTAGGCGGGGTTGACTGCCAAATCTTCTTAGGTCTGAACAGGGAATATTGGTAGTAAAAGAAGAAAAAACACTGAGTTTTGTTTTGAGTATACAAGAACAGGAATTTAGGTACTGCCATGTGTCGCAGCTGTGGAGGAGGGGACAAAGAAACCCACTGTGATGCACAAAAACATGCATTTCCCAAGTTTTTAAGACAAGGATAGAGGAAATGTTTCCCTGAATTCACTTGCAGATTGGCTAAAAATGAATATGATGAAATAGCTGGGAGGTGATGAGTAAAAGACCATTGTTAAAATTCTACTAAGTTACTAGTGTTGACTCATTCAAATCTCCCCTTAGTGTGTGTTTTTTATTCAGCAAACTTAACTCCCTTTCAGTGATGAGCCTAACCCTGATCAGTGTCCCCAAATACTGTCACTAGAACTAGATGATCATTTATCAGACACAAAATAGATCATTCCTAGATTGTGCCTACCATGGTTATGCAGTTTTTTAAAAATAAAATTGCGTAGTGTCATGAAGCGTCTTTTCTTTTAGAAGAATATCCTTATGTTGGAATTGCTGTGTGGATAATAAATGGCAGCTCTTTTGAGCAGAATAGCTTCTGCAGAGGCTTCTGTTTTCTGCACCCCTTAAATTTGATGCTGGCAATTTCAAGTGACTGGCTCTCACCCCTTGCACCATCTACCGCCTATGCATTTAAACTGCACACATTACTGTTTTGTGCCTGACAACTCATAGAGCATCTTGGCTGTGCACTGAAATGAGAGGAGACGTCTTTTAGATCAAGGATTCTGGGGCAGCCATGTGGCTTGTCATTTGATACTCAAAATATAATATAATATATAAATATAATATGGCTGAGTGAAGCCCCATAGTTTTATTGGGGTGCTTAACTCTTTTGCTGCAATCAGTGGAACTTCCAACTTTAGCTTTGGCTACCTCATGCCCAATAACTGTACTTTAAAATATCGCCATGGGGCTAAACAGGCAATAAATGAATGGTTGGTTTGGCTGACCTAGAGTGATCTAGGGCTTTCACGCCATCCAGCAGGAAGAAAAGGCAGGCATCACGAAAGGAAAACCCATGAATAGGCCAAGACCTACTGGAATGCTGGCTGCAGCTTCCCAGGAGATGACTGGTGATCCAGACACCATCTGACGCTTCTTCGTGCCTGAAGCCTCACACCCAGCATTGCTGCCTCCACTCCACAGCTGTTGCATGAAGTAATTGACCCTGCAGATGCTGCTTTCCTGTAGTTACAATATAAGTATTTTCAAAATGCAGAGGTTTCATTTAGAAAGTCTGGTAAGTATGTATGCACCGGATGAATCTGTAATGCGGGATTAAACCAGTGCATAGGGGGTTATTTAACTACATTTTTACATCTACCTGCACATTATGATTACCTGGAACCTGGGTTACCTGAAGGAGCGTATCCACGCCCATCATTCTACCCAGACACTGAGATCCAGTGCCGAGGGCCTTCTGGCGGTTCCCTCGCTGTGAGAAGCCAAGTTACAGGGAAACAGGCAGAGGACCTTCTCGATAGTGGCACCCTCCCTGTGGAACGCCCTCCCACCAGATGTCAAAGAGAACAACAACTACCAGACTTTTAGAAGACACCTGAAGGCAGCCCTGTTTAGGGAAGCTTCTAATGTTTGATGCATTACTGTATTTTAATATTTTATTGGAAGCCGCCCAGAGTGGCTGGGGAAGCCCAGCCAGATGGGCAGGGTATAAATAATAAATTATTATTATATTATTACTGGAACCTGGTGTCACCAGCACTTCTTTATTCGCCTCTGGGTCCCGTGTGAAGCAGAGAGGCATTTTTACGAAATGAACACAGTGGCTGGCTGGAGCATCACCTGGTAAATTGGAGGGGTGATGGAGGACATCAGGGAGTAATGGGGTGCTGGGGGGTGGGAAAGTGAGTGGTATAAGGGCAGGAGGAGGGCAGGGAAGTGAAAGGGGATGTATGCATGATGGTCTTTTGAGAGAAAAGGCATGCATAGGTGTGTGGCTGGTGACTCACTGCTGAATTACTTCTGCTCTTTAGAATTTCAGGACTTCAACAATTTCAGGAACATCTGCCTTCGAAGAAATCAAGGCAAGGGATGTGGCACAGATACAGTGATGGAAGGCCTCCCCCCCCCCCCGAAATATTCGTGCCAACAATCTTAAAAATGGGTCACAGATTCCCATGACATGATGCAAAGTAAATGCAGCTAACCGTAATAAAATGTTGCATCAGCAAGGCTGCTTAATTTTAAGGGAATGGAAGCGTCCCAGCTTCTGCATCCATAATTTAATGTAGCTTCTTCCTATTCTGCTACTAGAAGCACGCATGACTCCATGGCACCTCTAAATCGGAACAACTGGTCTTTTTCAGAATGCCAACCACAAAGGCCCCTTTTTCTTCGCTGCTATTAAAATGCAGCACAACATACATTTACAGGGCAGTCCTACATACAATCACCTTGAATTCCACAAGGCTTGCTTCTGGTAAACAGGTAAAAATAGGATTGTGTTGCTGGTGGGACTGCCTTGTTGGTGCTATCCTGTGACGGGGCCTTTTCAGTGGTTGTCCCCCATCTGTGGAATGCCTTCCCCAATGAGGTGCATGTGTCTTCTTAACTTTCAGGAGAAATTCAAGAATGCACCTGTTTGCCCAGGCATTTGGTGGATGAGGAATAAATTTCCTGGCAACCCTGATGTCACAGGCTGAAATAAAAGAGTTCCATAGTAATTGCTTTTAGAATGTTTTTCACTGTAACCTTTTTATGTGGCTATGTTTGCACGCGCACACACCTGGGCTATGCAGGATGTAAATGCAATCAATCAACGACCTTCCTTAAGCTGTTGCAAGTATTTTGCTAAGACCAACTGTGATGGCCTAATGTCATGAACTGCTGCATTTTGCTTGCATTGAAATGCCTATCTTTCTAGGCTTTGTTTAGATGGGCTGTTTGCATGGACTTGTGCATGTTATATGGGATGCATAGTTTCACCTGTTTGTCCATCAGGGGTTATGGGTTTAACCCACTATACCCTGAGGCTCAGGTATCATGATAGTAAAATTCCTTAGCATAGGTGCAGAATGACCCATTCCTTATCTGAGGGTGGAGAAGTTAAAAGTTCCCAGTTGCCTTGAACCTGTAACATGGAGAGAGGAGCTTATGATTAACAGTGGAGACCACACCAAGAAGTAGACATTCTCCCAAGATTCCTTAGGGAAAGCCACACTGTTTAAGGTGCCACGCCACTGCTTTGAATGTATAGTGCAGATGGAGCCTGAGATTGTAAGACCACTAGACCAACCTTTCTATTATATAAATTAGTCCCATTAAACAGTGGCGTAGCATGGGTTGTCAGCACCCGGGGCAAGGCAAGTAATTTGTGCACCCGTGGACTTGTGCCCCCTAACCCTAACCCCCAGGTGTTGCACCCGGTGCGGCCAGCCCCCCCTGCACCCCCACGCTACGCCACTGCCATTAAATAGCTTCAGGTACACCTGAATTAGCCCTTATGGAAAGGGGTTTCATGTATTTAAGCAGCATTGGCAATATTACCTTTACACATCAGCTCAGTGACAGCTACAAAACAAAACGTGTTACAATGTATTAATATTCCTAAAATACACATTGGTGGCTTGGCTTTGACTCTAACCTCCTTATGAAAGTAGTATTTGTCAGTGCCACACAAAAAGACAAAGGCACACTGTATTTTAAGGACATGAAGCAGTACATTTCTGCCAGCAGATGGCAAGGAACATACAGTACACACCATATAGTAGCATTTCAGATTCTCAGCTGAAACGTATAAGGGCAGATAAAATTCACATTTCAATCCTTTTAATAAAGCCAAGTATTCATACTTCAGCTTTGCTTCACACCTGACTTCTTGAAACATGTTTTTCCCCATTTTAATGAATTAATCTTCCAAAATGTTTTCTAAAATTCACATTATGATACATCTGTTCTGCCTCCTAAAAGATAATTTAGTTTCCTAAGTGCGGTAGGGAAAAGAAAATAATGAAATCTCGGTCATTATTAACTTTGCCTTTTGCTTATGAGTCCTTCAGATCACTGATCAAGATGAACTTGCTATATTAAGATTGGAGCATGACTACATAAGGGTTCAGCAAGACACACACTGGCATATATTAGCAGTAAAGTTGAAAGCTACTTATCTTGCACATCACTTTCTACTTTTTTGTTGATAAAATGTTTCAAAAATGTTTTCAGTAAACTCTGAGCTGATACTCAAAAGCAACTGCAGAAGGAAGGGGCAGATTAAGGGATCAATTACAAATTAAACTTGAAGCTATTGTTTATTAATGTTCTAGCTCAAAATGAGCACGTACAAATGCAAGTTGCACACAGACCCACATAAATGATGAGCCAGACAGCAGTATTTGGGCTAAAGATGGGCAACAAATTTATTAAATAACAATTAGGATCTGAGAAGGGTAAAAGCATTAAATAATTAATGTGCAGAATCCTATGAATCTGAAGCATATGAAAATCAAACCACACCCATAGGTGCTAACTCCCTGGGGCCCTGAGCACCCACAAATTTCAATGCCAGGGCCATGCACGCTGCATGGCACCCATGGCCCCAGCCACCCACAGTCGCAGGGCCAAGTTGGCACTCCTGACCACATCTCTATTTTTTGAGTGAGCTCACAGCCTCAGAGTAGTTAACTTTTCATTCCTAGTCCTGCTGGCTTGCACAATAAGTGTGCTAAATGTGTAGTGCTGACAGGGTCCTATAATCTTTGTTCTGCATTACTGGTATACTGTATTTTCCATTTACTAGGAGGATCCTAAGCTTGGTCTCATATTTGTTCCTGTGTAAGTGTATATAAGGGATGTGGGTGGCGCTGTGGGTTAAACCACAGAGCCTAGGACTTGCCGATCAGAAGGTCGGCAGTTTGAATCCCTGCGACGGGGTGAGCTCTCGTTGCTCGGTCCTTGCTCCTGCCAACCTAGCAGTTCAAAAGCACATCAAGTGCAAGTAGATAAATAGGTACAGCTCCAGCAGGAAGGTAAACGGCGTTTCCGTGCGCTGCTCTGGTTTGCCAGAAGCGGCTTAGTCATGCTGGCCACATGACCCGGAAGCTGTACGCCGGCTCCCTCGGCCAGTAAAGCAAGATGAGTGCCGCAACCCCAGAGTCGGCCACGACTGGACCTAATGGTCAAGGGTCCCTTTACCTTTAAGTGTATATAAATATTGGTGTGTGTCCAAATATTCAGGAACGAACCCTATATTGTCCGAGTGACAGCTCAGAAATCATTAACTGTCATGCAAACTGCACAGCACAGGTCTCTCTAGATATAGGGACACGTTTTAGGAGAACTTCGCAAAGAGGATACTAGTGGACGGATTTAATTCCTTTCACAGTCAGTGAATCTTTGTAAAGCACACAGGCATGCCCAATGCCTGAAAAAGCACTGCTGCACTGGGCCACCCGAGTAGTTTACATGGGCATGAACTACTAAATTATCCCCATTCATGTTCAAATTACCTTTTACAGCCCAATCTTATGTACGTTCACATATAAGTAAGTCCTATCATTGAGGCTTACTCCCAAAGCAAGTGTCTCTATGACTGCAGCCTTGTTCCTGTCTGAACAGGTCACAGTGGGGCACAATAGTTGGAGAAAAAACATGAACATGGTGAGCTGCCTTAGACTGAGTCAGACCACTGGTTCATGAACAGTTTTGTACTGTCCAAACGGACAGGCAGGGCTCTCTCCCGGTCCTACCTGAAGATGCCAAGGACTGAACCCGGGACCTTCTGCAGGCAAATCAGAAGCTCTTCTACTGAGCAGGCCTGTTATTGCTTTGGAAACATCACAGATTGTCGCCAATCCGAATGGCTCTTGCTTAAACTAGCTTGTTGCCTGAGCGGATTTGCCAGGAGCATGTCTTCCCTGAGATGTCATCGCGAGATGTCAAAAGCATTGGTGCTGATCTGCGCTAACTAGGAGACCGTATGAAAGGGATGTCATCCATTCAAGGAACAAGATGTAGTTAAACAGCAAAACAACAATAATTGCCCCTAATTTCCCAAGCAAGAAAGACACAAGCCTGCAAATATCAGAAGAGTCTCAGCCCTGCGTTTCCATGCGATGCTTTATTTCAGTTCATGAATAATGGATACCATTCTTTCTGTGTCTCGTTCCTTCGCACAACGTAAAAAGATGTGCATTATGCAAATATAATGTCTTAAAATGGTCTCCTGTCAAATACATATTGTTTTCTGTTTCTGTTTTTAATGTAATTGACAAAACACTTGATAGTACTGATTATGCCTCCCCCTGTAAACAAGTTGTTTTATGGGTATCAGCAGCTGTGTTTATGCCTCTATGAATTTCTGACTTCAATATGAAGTTGTCATTGCACTGTGAAAGAGCACTGCACAAAATCCTAAGCGTGCTACACACCAGCTGGCAAATAAACAAACAAATAAATCCTTTCAGTAATAAAGCCAGGTAAAACAATATTAGTATACTCCAAAGCAGCATCAAAAAGTTTTATTGGATTTGCTCTTTTAGATTTTACGTACATGTTTGTACTTTAACTAGGAATACCAAGGAATATAGAAAAAAACCTAGATGTTCATGCAAAATTTATGGCATGATTCAATCACCTTGGCTAAAGCAGGGCAAGGCATACTCACATTAGCAAAATCCCAGAGGTGTATTCAAGACTAGAACTGCACTACTATTCTTGGTAATAAACAGAAAGACCGAGAAACAGTTATTATGCTCATAGGCATAATAACCCAGCCCAGAAAGTTTCCAAGCCTCAGAAAACTTTGCTCCACTTGCTTTCATGTTATGCTATTTAGACAGAATATTGTTTTGAAACTTTTGTTAGTTGCCTTTTGGGCACATCAAGGGGACAAAAAACGAGGTGTGCGTGGTAACACTAAGAATACAGGTGTTTCCCTTCCTGTTCAGAAACAATTTTATGCACAGTGTTCTGAATTAATATAAATGAGTAATGTTATAGCACTGCATAATGTAGTCAATGGGCAAGTTCAAGTCCCTCACATTTATTTTGAAAAATCTTATGGGCCCTCTCCAGTTATAATATCAAGCTGTGTTTTATCTTTATGACTTGAAGATGAATCATGTCTCATCCTCCATAACAGTGTAAATGCACAATGCAAATAGATTTGGGGCCAGTGTAGGTTTCGGCATGCCACCCACAAACCACTGAGGATCCTGAGAGCCTCACCCAGGAGGTACAATACAAACACACTCAATATATGCAAATATTAATAAAGCCCTTTACTGAGGAACGGAATACATTTTAAAGAATGCCAGTTTTAAAATAGAACATATTTTAAGCTCCAGGGTCAAAAACATCACTCGATACCTTGCCGTGTACCAGGCCACCATGATCCTGTTGAAAGCTGATTTCTTCTTCATGCATTCCAGCCTGTAAATGAACTTGATCTTTTTGCCACAGTTTTCTTTAATTTTTCACTGCCTAAGGAACAGGGAGGGGAGGGGTTACTGTAGTCAGCATTCTCTCGTCTATATTTTTGCATTAGTTTAACCATCACCAATATTCAAACGGACTCCACCCTAATTCATATAATATCTCTTATAAACAAAAAGCCATTGTTTAGGGAAAGTTAGACTACAGCAGCGTCCTTAACTAAGAAACTGCCATGGTAAATTGTGCAGCAGAAACATGCAAACCACTCTCAAAGATCTGGTTGTTCTCCTATTGTGTGTGTGAGCTAGTCTGATTCACTCCTTGCTTACTAGAAGAGTACTTCACAGTAGCCATGGTGAACCTGTCAAGTTTATCTGTTTCTCATTTTTCAATCTCAAGTTCAGTTCTCCACAACAATTTTAGGTTGTTGTTGTTTTTACAAATCCTCATGAAAATTCCTCAGCACTTTAGTGTGAATTTCTCTTTATACAAACTTCTGTATGCAATTTTGCCTAATACACATGCTTTTTCTAAAACACATTTCCTTACTATAATGCGTTTTTGTAGGTTATTTGCACCTATAGGTGTGTTTCAATGCAAACTTGACCCTAGTATATGCATTTTCATACACAGTATCAAATTTTATTTCTGTCACAAACCAGCATAAGATAAAACATACAAATAAACTGAACACATAAGACTTAAAACAGGTAGGGGATACACATTATTTGGCCCTTCAAAATTCAGAAAGGTGCAAATTTTTTAGGAAATGTTTCAGTTTGCGTATTGCTTGGGAAAGTGCAAACTATGCAGGTTCACCTTAAAATGCAAACTGAATTGAATTTCTCCCCCATACCTAAATCATGGTAAGTCCAACTTTAAGTTGTCAGTCAATAGGGTTGCAGAATAGAGAGCAAAGTCATTGAAAGGAGCAGTATCTCTAGAACATGGTGGGACGAAAAAGCTTTGTAGTACTCATTGCATGATCCATTGCAGGATTCTTAAGAAGCAAACTTAATGATCTTTGAATGTCACATGAAGGTGGAGGGTGGACCTCCTGACTATCCTATGGAAGGTTACTGGTGAAGGTTACTGGCCCAAGGAAGCTGCTCCATGCAGAGAAAGGGCTCCTATACCATTGCTGGGGAGGCAGTGAGCCTGGGCATGATAATCTAGGCAAGACACTCTGTAGCCCCTCTACTGTTCATGCTTCTAGGAAGTCATAACTGTGCACTATGAGAAATACTCCCAGGCAGATTAGGATTCTGGGGCCAAGAGTGCATCTAATCTTGACCCAAGGGTGCTTAGCAAACATCAGTCTTGTGTCATTCCTTATCGCTAGGTGAAGGTGGAGTTTATCTAGTTCTGTAGGATTTATTTTTCTGTGCAACCAATGCAGGGTGCAACTGCAGCTTCTGTATGGTGGTTGATTTGAGAGTTACCTGTCTCTAGGTATTCCTTCTGAGGAAAAATCCAGGCCCAGTAAACCATAGAAATTAAGCTGCCTTATTCACTGAAATGGCCAGGGCCTAGAGAAGCTCAGAAGACAGCAGGGGGTTTCAAGTTTCCAAGAATTGCTGCATCTCACAGGTAGTACTCTGGCTAATGGCAGGCATGCCACATTGGGGGGTGGGAAGAGATGGTTCAGTTGCTTGGCGAAAGAATTCCTGCCATGTGCTGAGGTTGCACCGCATTCCCCGCAATGTACAAAGTACACCATATTCTCAGGTTTCCTTTCTGCAGCTTCTGTTGAACATTTTAAGGCCTTCAAATGCAACCTTTTTGAGATGGAAAACAATAATAACGGATAAGAAAAACTAATTGCCAGATTCCTGTGTGGCTGGCAAATGTGAGTCTTTCTTCACTGAAAACACCAATTCAGGCACAGTTTTAAAAAAGGGGGGAGCAAATGATAAGATTTATTAGGAGAGCTATACTAAATATAACAAGAAGTATTTTTCCCTTGGAAAGGCATTGTATAAATCCAGTGTAGTCTTCGGGACTCTGCAGGCATCATTTTTATTATGCATTCCTGATGATTTGTGCTCGTGCTGCTATCAGAGAAGTCACATGTGATTCTACTTTAAATACTGTTTGCACCTGCAAAGGTTGTGGGCTTTTACACAGCTTCATTTCTAATCAGCTTCCTGCCTGAAATCCTGTAATATTTCATACCACCAGTCTGGAGAAGCCGGT
Organism: Podarcis melisellensis; assembly: GCF_964234715.1. NCBI lineage: Eukaryota > Metazoa > Chordata > Lepidosauria > Squamata > Lacertidae > Podarcis > Podarcis melisellensis. The sequence continues at coordinate 24,468,084 of NC_138542.1, forward strand.
TGATTTATTTTGTGGCAGGATGATTATATTACTACAGACTGATCTAAGAGAAAGGTAGAGTATGGCAGCAGGGAGAACCACACAAGTCACAAGCCAATATGGCTTTAAATATATGTGGCTCCAGCTGCTTGGAACATAGATTCCTGCCAGGGGATAAGATGGATTACATTGCCTGCATTATAATATACAAAGTAGATCATGTTTTCAAGTTTTCTTTCTGAAGCTTCTGTTGAAGCTTCCAGGGCTTGATGAGCACTTTAATATTTTGAAAGTATTCATATAAAAACAATTCTGGCACAAATTCTAACAATATGAAAAAATAAAATGATTACCAGATGCTGATGACAAACTGGAGCGATTCTTCCCTGAGAGCACCAATCCAGTATTCAGGCATAATAATAATATAGAAAAGCAAATGTTAGGATGTATTTAAAAAGCAACTGCACACACCTAACAGCAAATATAATATTATTAATATTATCAATGTGTTTTATAAATCTGCAGTGTAGTATTTCGTTGATTTTGTGACTATTTAAGGAAATTACTGCGGACTTCTCTTTTCACAGGTTTTAATATACGGAGCCCAGGGCTTGCCAATCAGAAGGTTGGCAGTGCGAATCCCTGCGACGGGGTGAGCTCCTGTTGCTCGGTCCCTTCTCCTGCCAACCTAGCAGTTCGAAAACACATCAAAGTGCAAGTAGATAAATAGGTACCGCTCCAGTGGGAAGGTAAACGGCGTTTCCATGCGCTGCTTTGGTTCGCCAGAAGCAGCTTAGTCATGCTGGACACATGACCCAGAAGCTGTATGCTGGCTCCCTTGGCCTGTAAAGCGAGATGAGCGCCGCAACCCCAGACTCGTCTGTGACTGAACCTTACGGTCAGGGGTACCTTTACCTTTATTGTTTTTAGGACTTTCTTCCTATTCTTCAACTTCCCTGAATCACCCTCACATAGCAGAAGGCCTGTCTATAATGGTGGAAGGGGTAATGTGCAACACTGTTTCTTGAGCATAGAATCATATGAGTTGGAAGGGAGTATGCAGCTGCCCTTACGGGGATCGAACCTGCAGCCTTGGCATTATGAGTGCCACGCTCTAAACCAGGCTTCCTCAACCTCGGCCCTCCAGATGTTTTGAGACTACAATTCCCATCATCCTTGACCACTGGTCCTGCCAGCTAGGGATCATGAGAGTTGTAGGCCAAAAACATCTGGAGGGGCGAGGTTGAGGAAGCCTGGTTTAAACCAACTGAGCTATTCTGTTCTGCCCCAGTTTATCCTCCACCCAAAACACTGTCTTGCTGCCTGCTGTGATAAAATTATATAATTTACACCATTTACAAAATCAATAATGTGAATTATGTGGCCATTGCCTTATTCCACCCCATTCATTTTGATGCAAATGGGGGGGAGAGAAACCTAATCAATTACGTATCAATCCTGGACTCAAAGCAACAACAGTGAATAGCAATTATATTCACCGGATTGATAAGCAAACACCAGCAATTTCTACTCCTGTTTTCGTCAAAATAATCAGACATCCCTAGGTGCATGCATATGTTTGTGTGTGCAAGATTCAGTCTGTGCAAATGCAAGCACCTTAACAATCATAACTACATTTCCAAGCTTGAAGCAAGAAAGCGTCCTATTATTTTTTATGTTTAAGTATCTTTTCAGTATCTATTTAATTATTACCATTAATTCCTGTGACTGATGCCATGCTTTGCCGTGAGTACATCTTTCGCCTTAATAAGGAAATGTTGTCGGAATACGTTGTCAGAGAGCCACATTTAAATGGTCTCCCCAAGTTTTGTTCTTTGTTTTTGCTAATAGCTAATTCAAAAACATGAGAAATTATGTTATGCAATATATATTTTCATAAGAAAAAGTTTTTTCTGAATTAAAGGATTAAAATGAACTCTAAAACAAAAAAGCCATGAAATGTTTAGCTAAGGCAGAACAGAAATCAGACTGTAAGTAAACAAGTATCATATGTACAGCTTTCACTGCTAGAATAGCAGTCGCTTTAAGAATTCTGCTGACTTGAGGAGGCATATTTTTCTACGTAATAAACCCCAATTTAAGGCACACATAGCACAGTCATGTGTTGTATCCAAGACTTCTGTTCCACTTGTCCAACAGATTTCTTCTTAGGAGTGGAACTTCTCCCTCCTTCCGCCTGCAGTCCCACACCCTCCAAATCTGCTGATGAAGGCTGGAGGACCCTTGAGAGCAATTTCAGGGGCATGAAGGAAGAAGTCCTGTTGCTCAAGTGGAATACTGCTTGCACAGCACCGGAGACAACCGTTAGTCTTTCCAGTAAAACATGGGGAGCACTCAGGAACAACAAAATGAAAAATTGGCATAAGGGTTCATCTTTCCCATAAAATGTGCTTTATATTTTTCTTCCTCTAGGATCTGCTTGAGATGGGTTGAAAATTACTGAGGCCCACTGGTCACAGAACAATGTTGCAGTGGCAGAGCCTGCCACAAAATGGTGGCAGATAAAGGCAGCAGACATCATGTTCTGTTGCTATCACTGCATTCTTTGCCATGGTGTTTTCCTTGTGGCAGGGACTTGCATTGCTCAGCTTTACGGAAGCTGAAAACAGATGTTTGTTCTAAAAGACTGTGTTTCAGCCTCCCAATTTTAAGGAGAATTTACTGATCTAGAGGCTCTAGATATGCTTTTAAAAAACATTTATTTTCCTTCCAACCCTAGCATGACTCTCAATGTATTTTTACTTATCTCCTGTAATTTCTTCTCCAATCCTATTTTCACAATCAGCTTGTATTTATTTATATTTATCACATTTCTATCTATCTATCTATCTATCTATCTATCTATCTATCTATCTATCTATCACATTTATATGCCAACTTTATCTTCCAAGGAGCTCAAGGTGGTTTACATGGTTCTCCTCCTCCCCATTTCATCCTCACAACATCCCTGTGAGGTGAAGAAATGTTGACTGGCCCAAGGTCACCCACTGAGCTTCACGGCTGCGTGGGGATTCGAACCCTGCTCTCCCAAGTCCTAGTCCAACACTCTATTACGCCACACTGGCTTGTACCTTTTTCTCCCCTCCAAACTCCCAGTTTCTTTCATCCCTGCTTCCTGGTCATTCTACATTCACTTTTCCTGTAACCTCTTTTCCCTCTCACTCTCTTCTTTTCTACTCCCAGTTTAATTATTATTAATAATAACATTTTAACCCTTCATTTCGCTTTCCAATTCCCTTCAACATCTCTTTTGGCCCTTTCCCCTCAGAGGAGGGAGACCTTCCTTCCTTCCCTCCTTCAACATCTGTCTCCCAGCCACTTCTGCTCAGAATGCAAGGACCTTCTGCTGATAGCACAATCGAAAGGCTGCAGTACAGCCAGATGACAGGGCAGGCAAATGATGAGAGACAGGACAGGTTGTGGCACTGAGGCCCACCTCCACTGTTCGAGAATCAGTGCCATGAAACACTGTGTTGAATAACAGACACACTACGCAAGGCTCTTAACTAAGTAGCTTGGCCCTTGAGTGCATTTTCTTGAACGGGACCTTTGTGCAAGATTTTCTGAAAGCTTGGTAGGCAACGGAGGCAGGTATTTTGACAGGCTTCTTAAATACCACACAGAGAAATACAAAAATAGACCCACAACTCTTTGCAGGTGAAAGCCAGCTGTGTGAGCGGATTCTGTAGGTTTATAGCCCAAGGGCAGGAAGTGTTCTGGCAAGGGGAGCATGGGGGAAAGTGCCTTTGACTTGGAATTTTCTGCAGAATGACAACTGGAGAGGAAAGAAGCATTCCTCAGAACAATGCAAAGGCAGCTGTGTGGCTTGCACAGGCTCTCCAGCCAAGCTAATAAGCACCGTGTGGATTCTCCACTCATCTCTGCTCAAGGAATAAGTTAACTATGAAGTTCCCATAAAGTACTGTTTAGTTAATGTATCTTGCTCTCCAGTTGTTGTTGTTGTTGCTGCTGCTGCTGCTGCTGCTGGGTTTATGGTCACATAGAATCATAGTATTGTAGAGTGTAAGGGGCTACAATGATGACCGTCCTAGTCCAATTCCCTGCAATGCAGAAATCTTTCACCCAACGTAAAGCTCGAACCCACAACCTGGAGATTAAGAGTCTCATGCTCTACCAACTGACCTAAGGGAGAAGACACTTTAAAAATTAGCAACCTGTCACCATCTGCTTTTGGGGGGGGGGGAGAACCAAAACTTTTAAAAGTTTAAGTTACTCTAATCTAGAGTTCTGAAGTATGGGGTAAACAAAAAAAATTAAGTATCCTGAACAATCTACTTGCACAGATTCCAGACAACCAGATTCCTGCCACGCAGAAGGACAGAGCAGCTTTCGGGCAGCACCAGAAAAGATGAAGGCAGGAACTGGGTGCCTGAATGGTGCTGCAAGGCTTTTAACCTATTGGCCCTAGCAGGGTGACATTGGGGTTCTGCTTCAGGCATCTTGCACCAGCACTTCAGAGAGCATTCCATCATGCAGGAAAATTGGTGGCAGCTGAACAAGAGGCTGTGTTTTGTGCTGGACAATATAGTGCAGGCATAGGCAAACTCCGGCCCTCCAGATGTTTGGGACTACAATTCCCATCATCCCTAGCTAACAGGAACAGTGGTCAGGGATGATGGGAGTTGTAGTCCCAAACCTCTGATATAGTGAAATGGGCTCGTATGCAACTAAGTCCATGGAAATTAATGAACCTAAATGAGCTGTGTCCATTAACGTCAGTGGATCTGCGTCTGCGGTTTGTTAAATGAGTTTCCTAATATACCTAAGCCTACAGGCAGCAACAGCCTCCCGGCAGAAGCATCACTGCTATGTACATGGAAGGGGAGGGGAAAGGTGGCAGGTGAGGTTGGGGATTCTTGACGCACCAGTGGAGCTACTCTGGCGTCTCCACCAGAGCAGCCATGCAGCCACGGCCTTGCCCTCTCCCTCTTAGTAAAGTAGCAGTGACACGGCTGGCAGGAGAACATAGCTGAGGGTCAGCCCACTGAGGGAGGTGCTCCTATAGGTTTCTATAACCAAAGGACATTTTCGAGGAGTCCGACTAACTGAAAGGCAAGGCAAAGCAGGCATTTGTAGCATAATCATTTCAAGTACATTTACTGGCTCTTACAGTTGGAGAGGAATCTAGCTCCATCAAACAGGTCTATTTCAGTTACGGTGTGAAAAACATTTAGAGACCAGAGGTATCTATAGAAAGAAAAAAATCATCAGAAGATAAGGAACTTGGTTTTATTAACATTTATGCATTGTAATATATTTATGCACTATTACCTTCATTTCATGGTTTATTCAACATCACAAAACGTAAGAACAAAGGAAACTGCTTTATACTGAGACAGGCCATTGGCTGGCCATGATTAATACAGTCTACAATGGCTGAATGAAGCTCTCTGGGGTTTCATGCATGAGTATACTTCCCTTATGCTGTAATCCTGTGCCTGATTTACCTGGGAGTAAAGTCCTATTGAGCTCCTTCAGACTTACTTCTGAATAGACATGTCTAAGATCACTCTGCTAATATATAATTTTAGAAGCCTTTCTGCCCAGATGCAGATTTTTTTTTAAAAAAAAAAATCTAGGTATGTCTAGGATGGATTGATTTAAATCATCAAGAAAGGAATGTGAAATCATTAATCAAATTATTTAAAGATCTAGTTACTTATTTAAATATTTCCTAAAATGAAGTGCATGCTAATTGCTTAAGGTAACCACATTGTTTGATAACTGGAGTACTAACCGAGCAAATTGCAGCGATCAGTTAATTTCCGGGCATCAAATAGGATTAAAAGGTCAATAAGATAGATCGGAGGATAACAGCTGTGGTGATGTGCCCCACAATTCTTTCTTGAAAACAGCATTTCAAAAGACGGCTATTCATTTATTTTTATGAAGGTTATATATAAAAAGTCAGTTTTAATTTTCAAACATGCTTTTTTTAAAAAAGGAAAAAGAATATTATAGCAGGAATTTTAAAAATCCAAATTACATGTTAATAAATAATGACAATGATGATGTGTCTGTATATTATTTATTCCCTAAGGACATGGGTGGCCCTGTGGTCTAAACCACTGAGCCTAGGGCTTGCAATTGGAAGGTTGGCAGTTTGAATCCCTGCAACGGGGTGAGCTCCCATTGTTTGGTCCTAGCTCCTACCCACCTAGCAGTTCGAAAGCACATCAAAGTGCAAGTAGATAAATAGGTACCACTCCGGCGGGAAGATAAACAGCGTTTCCGTGCGCTGCTCTGGTTTTGCCAGAAGCGGCTTAGTCATGCTGGCCACATGACCCGGAAAATTTGTCTGTGGACAAACGTCGGCTCCCTCGGCCAGTAAAGCAAGATGCTCACCACAACCCCAGAGGTGTTTGCGACTGGACTTAACTGTCTCTTTACCTTTACCTTAAATCAATTGTATATGTTATTTAAGAGTACATTCATTCTGTGCATTTCTGGTAGTGAAGGAATGATTCTGCAGTTGATTCATTCTGATCCCATATCACTGTGGATACACACACTTAATGTACTTCACATGTGTATGTTGTGAAATCCTGGAACTGTTCTTTGAAAATCAAACTACACGTTACACAGAAATAAACATGATGTAAATACATACACAAACACACACCAATCATTCTTTGTGTATAGCTAGAAAAGCCACTTCAGGAGAAGGCAATTGGGAGCCCATTGTTATTTCCTCACTCCAAATCATCTCCCAAGTTATTTGAAAATCCCATGTCAGTGGAGATGAAAGCTGAATGGAAAGGGATTTGGAATGGAGAATGGTTGAATATATCCCAGCTACACTTCAAGTCACCCATTCCCCAAATGGCTTTTCCTGGTTGTTGTTGTTTTTAATTGCCCTGAATGAGAAATCCAGCTTCTCTGTGAAGTACAGTGCTGTTGCAACTACAGTGGAAGAGACAAACTGAAATGGAATAAGTGCAAAGAGATTACCGATACTTCACTACTTCAAACCCTTTTCAAAAGCACAGCGTCCCCTCCAATAGTTTGCATTTGCTATCATGCAATTTTATACTGCATGCAGCAGCTGCTTGCATTCCTACTCACTTATCATAGAATGAAGGAATTTTCGGACTATAAAAATCTTCCACATCAAAGAAATTCCTGCTTTCCCAGGAAATATCAGATGCCTATTGGGAAACAAAAACAATTAAATAATCTTCAGAGATTATTTAGTAGTTCTGAAAAATCAGTACTACTAGACATTGGAATATAAGGGTTGATTAAGAGCATGTGTAGGATTTCTAAAAGGTGCAGTGCTGTAAATTGACTTATTTATTTGGAATCTGGATAACTCAGAATTTGATACTGGAGTAGAGGATCTTGGTTTTTGTTTTTATTGTCAGGGATGAAAATAAGTGGAAAGACTATTTTAGGCTGTGCCTATAGCAGATGATTTGGTCCTTTCTTAGTACTGCAATGCCAGCACTACTAGCCGTTCTACAGATGGGCAGTTGGGCAAACACAATGGAGGCTTTCCTTCAAGGATGTAACATATAGACGTACAGTGGTACCTCGCAAGACGAATGCCTCGTAAGATGAAAAACTCGCAAGACGAAAGAGTTTTTCGTTTTTTGAGTTGCTTCGCAAGACGAATTTCCCTATGGGCTTGCTTCGCAAGACGAAAACGTCTTGCAAGTTTGATTTTCAATGCATTCCTATGGGAATCCGTGCTTCGCAAAACGAAAAATTCGCAAGACGAAAAAACTCGCAGAATGAATTAATTTCGTCTTGCGAGGTACCACTGTATAGAGTCATTTAAAAGTGGGGATGTATCTATTGTAGCGCCAGATATAGAGGATAATGCTTTTGTAAAGAATATAAAAATGCTGTTCAAATCATGTCATTGTGGGGAAAAGTCTGCATTTGACTTTCCTATGACAGAGAATAATATTGGACTTAATTAAAAAGCATGCAAGTGGGTGGGTGATGTCACACTTCCTTAAGAATTTCAGAGTTAATCAGAACAGAAACACTAGAAATGTAATCATATCTGTAGAAGTCAAGAGATGGCTTCTTTAATGATTGTGTGAACCACTGAAATCCTGAAAAGAAACATGAGTCGGTTCCAGTAATAATGTATAGATTTCACAGCCACTGTCTTATTAATATTACACACAGAGAGGAAAGATTTTCAATATTTGACAAGGAAACAGAACCAGGCTACATAACATTCTATCCACAGTAAATACAGTTATCACATGATAACCTGAATGTATTAAATTGCTACTGCTGGCTATAGCCTTGCTAGTCTGCCATGTCACGGTAATCATACATAATCACAAATAGTGCTTGTTTCTTCACTCTCAGTGCGGAGCTGTGTGGTGAAGAACATGAAATTGATAAGGATGAAAACAAGAGGTGTGCACTAAGCATGAGATTTGGTTCCGACTCCCACTCAACATTCTGAAAAAAACAGCCTGAGACAGTAGAAACCAATTTTTGAGTCTCCAATTTGGCTCAGGGTCACAAAACAAACCCTAATTCAGAAAAACAAAGCTGTTGGCCCTCCAATTCACTGTTATAATTATTATAATTATTATTTTAATATGACTATAACTTCCGCAGCTTATTGACAGTAATGAGTGAGATCTATAGCTGAATACCCCCTAGCAAGTAGCTAAAGTCTGTCAAATTACAAAGTAATAGGTCCAGTGGTTTGTTTTTTTGTGCTAGACCTTTTTTCAGAATTGGATAAAATCTGGTAGCCGCTTCAGAGGCAATTATGAGGCAAACCAATGAAAACCATAAGTTCCAGGACAAGGCCATTTACCTTTTCATGATCTTTATTTTTCTTCGGAGGAGGCAGTTTCCCAAGGGAGTTTAAAATAGCTCCCCTTAAGATCATAGTGCAAATATGAGATGAATTCAGCTTGAAACTAAAGTTCAAATCAGTAAGGGCTCTCATTTTTTCTTTTGCTGAGCTCCACGCAAGAGCTCTGATACAGTACACATCCTAGAAAATAAAAAGTGTAGCAGTCAGCAAAAACTGAAAAAAGGTGTTTTGTCTAAATCACAGCTTGAATCCACAGCTTAAATCCACAGGTAGCTTAAACTACCAGGTTCAAATCCCTACTCAGGGATGGAGCTCACCTTAGGAAAGTCAACACAGGAAGCTGTCTTATAATCAGTCAGATCATTGGTCTGTCTAGCTGTCTAGCTCAGTATTGAGTGGCAGCAGCTCTCTAGGTTTTCAGGGGGAATGCCCAGCTCTACCTGGGATTCAACCTGGGATCTTCAGCATATTACTACTGCCCCTCGCCAGAAGTCACTACTTTTCAGCTCCTAACTTACTTCACAGGCCTCCCACAAAGATGAAATGGGTGAGAGAACTGTGTAGATCACAGACAGGCTACAAGGGTAGCATTACTCCAAACTGTACAGTTCGATGCAGCTTACAATAAAACAATTATATATATATATATATGTTCTACAAACACAAATCGCACAATGATTAAGCTAAGAAATAAACAGAGAAAGCAGCTGAACTGGTCTACTTTAAAGGAACACTTCAATGAAAGGCACAGGAGAACAGCAGCCTTCCACCAGCACCAGTCACAGTAGGAAGACATACCTAGAGAAGATGTTCTCCAGGCATTGCACAGCTACAGATACGGTCCTCGTTATGCTTCTCTACATTCCTCACCTCCAAATAGAGGAGGAAACAAAGAAAAGCCTCTACCACTGATTTAAGGTGATGAGCAGGTCCAATATTTCTGATAGCTAAGACCCAGCCAACTGAAGAGCTTTAGAGGTTAAAACTAGCACTTTGGAATGTACACAGAAACTAACTGAGAGCCAGTGTGGATGCAAACTGTGGTGAGATTATGACAGAAGCCACACCATTGCATTTTAAACCTTTCTCAAACTGTGATCTGTGAGCTCCAGATGATCCACGTTAAGGCTGCAGAACTACCAAGAATATCAAGACTTCATCCTGGCATGGACCAATTGCAATGCTAGCGGAAGAGAGTGCTTTGACAAGGGGCAAATCATCACATAGGGCAAAGAGGCCCCAGTCTTTATTGATTTCTGTAATATGGTGCTGGTACAGACTGCTACTTTTCCCTTTAAAAAATCACCAGTTGAAAGGGCGCTTCTCAGCAGCTTGGCCTCAGGTCTATGGCGATAACAGCATGGGGGGATTATTCATCCATTGCACTAAAAAGGCAAGACTACGGTTATTAAAATATCAATTATGTATGTGCTTAGATTAGTAGAACACCAAAAAAAATATTAAGAGGTTCACCAGAGCCTCAGGAATTTCCAAGTGGTCTGCAGGGGGGGGCGAGGAGCTTGGGAACCACAGATTTAGGAAGTATTATTAATCCAGTGTAAGCACTGCACATTGTTTTACATTGTTATACATCTTGCTGTCAGATTTCTGAGAACAGGGCAATCCATGTGGATTAAGGCAACTCCCTGCCAGAATCCTGAAGGTAATAAAGGAGCGTTAACAGTCAAGAATGATGTATTGTAGGCCTCTGTGTGAAAAGAAACAAAAGAAGCTTCAGATTTGACTAAGACAGAGAAACATACACAGAGAAAGGGGAGTTTTTATAAGCTAACAGCATCAGGTGATTCAAAGCTGCTTCTCTCTGGAGATCAGATGAAGGGTGGTAGATTTGGTTGGCTGATATGAATGTTAAAGATGTACCTCCTCCTATACCCAACCTGTATATCTGTAAATAAACTAAAACATTACAAAACACTGTAAGCATCCAGTGTCCTTCTTCCAAAGGGAACCAAATTCAGCTACGTGCTGAGCCCTGGAATTTTTCATCACTCAAGAGAAACAGGGAGAGTGCAACTATATATGTTTGTGCTCAAGTAACAGCAAGTTCTACTAGATTCATACACATAGTATAGCAAATGTTTACCGCATCAGCTTGTGTTTATATACTCAGTTTTATGGTGCGGCAGTCTAATTTTTATCAAATCGTGAAATGGCTTTGTGCAACTGAGGCCTTGGACATGGATGCTTGCTTCAACTCTTCATGAGTCTGCAAAGAAATTCGTGTATTTTTTTGGCTTTACCTCTTAGAAAATATGGCACAATTTCCCCGACCAAAAATCTTAAAATTCTACAAGAGTATAAAGTGTACATACAGCGAATCCTATAGTTACATGAACAACAGCATTACCACTCACAGAATTCATGGGGTCTAAATCCACAGCTCTTGTAGCATCACATATTGCTTTTTTTATTTTGCCTAGGAACAGAGCAGAAAGAGTTACTTCTATGACTAGCAACCACCACAAAATATTATATCAGGCTTCCTCAACCTCGGCCCTCCAGATGTTTTTAGCCTACAACTCCCATGATCCCTAGCAAGCAGGACCAGTGATCAGGGATGATGGGAATTGTAGTCTCAAAACATATGGAGGGCCGAGGTTGAGGAAGCCTGTATTATATCAACTTGCTGCTTTTCATTAGTGCACATACAGGCCTGGTTTGCACATCACATTTAATTATGATTAAAAACAAGCTATAGTTTAGTATAAATGCACTATGTACTTGGACATGCTGGTGAAAAGTTCCTGCTTCCCTCTTCCTCTGCTCCTGCTAAGCTGCCACATCTGAACCTGGTTCAAGGTTTGTTTCTCTCCAAACAAACCATAAGCAGTAAGCCAAGAACCAACCTTAGTTACCACTAGTAGTTTGTTTGGAAAGAAACAAACCATAAACCCACGGGGAGGAGCAGAGTGAGAACTTCTCGGCAGCATGCACAAGAATCCTGTACATTTGCGTTAAATTATGGTTTGTTTTTAACTACTGTTTAATGTGGCGTGTGAAACGGGCCACAGCCTTACTAATATAACTCAGCATGTTAACTTTAGAAAGCAACCAATCTCTATCACTGCAAACTACATTTTGTTACTAAACCCAAAGACAAGGCTACCTGTAGGGCCAGAAAATGTTGAGTTGCCATCCAACTGGTTGGCATGTACAGTGGACCCTCAGGTTACATTACCTTTGGGTAACGTAACTCTCAGGTTGTGAACACAGCAAACCTGGAAGTGTATACTTCCAGGTTTCACCGCGCACACATGCGCAGAAGCGCTCTATCACGCCGCACGCAAAGCGGTGCCTCATGTTGCGGACTTTTCAGGGTATGTAAGGACCCCTGGAACGAATTAAGTTCATATCCAGAGGGTCCACTGTAATGCTAAAATCAATGGTTTAGTGCTATGTAAACAAGCTGGAACAAGCCCAAGCAAAACCTTTGTCTCATCTACTCCCCTTCCGCTATTGTTCTCCTGCACAGAAAATGACATTATTATTATTATTATTATTATTATTATTATTATTATTATTATTACTACTACTACTACTACTACTACTACTATTAAATTTGTATACTACTTTTCTGAGCCATAATTCAGCATCTTTTGCAAAACACAAAAAGGCTTCCCACTTACTTGTAAATGTACCTGCGTAAATCTATCAAAATGTTGATAATGCAGTTACTTGATCCATTTAAGAATGCACATGTGTAAATCTGCCTCTGTTGTCTGTCTCCATGTAAACCATTTCAATGCAAATTCTATCAACGCTGCTAGATGGTTGGTTCTTTCAGGTCATTGTGTTGTTTGAAGCAAGCAAAAAATGCAGGAAACCTGCCATCTTGCTTTGTTGCTGCTCAGGTAAACTATCAATTACATGCCTAAATGGGCACATAATTGGATTTCCGTGCGCAGTAATCTATTCAACAGGTGGTGCTGAAGGAAATATTTTTGACTTATTTTCCTAAATAAATACAAACATGTCTTAGTTTTGGATTTGATATCCCACTTTATCACTGCCTGAAGAAGTCTCAAAGCAGCTAACAATCTCCTTTCCCTTCCTCCCCCACAACAAACACTCTGTGAGGTGAGTGAGGCTAAGAGACTTCAGAGAAGTGTGACTAGCAGTAAGGTCACCCAGCAGCTGCATGTGGAGGAACGGGGAATCGAACCCGGTTCACCAGATTACAAGTCCACTGCTCTTAACTGCTACACCACACTGGCCTGCAGGGATTTGCTTTAACTTAAACAGGCAAGAATGTTTTTCTTTATGACTAGGTTGAAATGGGCACAGTTTAACTTAGGCTTGGCATAAGGGTGAAAGTGAAGCCTCATTTTTAAGGGAATCCAAGATCTGTAAAATATGGCATCTTAACAGAGCTGGATTGGTTTCGGACTAATTGCAAAACAGGCTTCAACTCTGAAGTAAGTGGATGAAATAGCCAGGTAGAGGGTTTTTTAGAGAAAGAGGGATCCCACCTCCTTAATGATTCTGAACTTACATTACAAAAATATCAGCCGGTTGAGGTAAGTTGGCAATTGAAAAAAGAGGATTGATTTGAATTGATTGATTTCAGATTGATTGATTGATTTCAGAAACAAAACCCAAAGTATCTGCCCAGGATTCAGTGCACAGATGTCAAATCCCAGAGACACTAGGAACACTGACAATTCACAACAGAACACAGGATGCATCACAGCAAGATATAGAACATGCATGCAACTCTGTGAAGACCTTCAGGTGAATGTATACAGCCTTGGAGAGGTAGGGTCACAGTTGATTTGATCGTAATCCGCACACTACCTGTTGATTTTCACTGAATTTAGAAAAACATCCGCCTTTGGCACGTAAGACAGACTCATAACACTGTAGAATCCAAACTCAGATCTTATCACGCTGTTCCATAGTGATGCCAAGGCGGGTAGAATATATTTCAATTTGACTTATTACTTTTCCTACACAAGCATGCTTATTGAGCTTGGCTACAGAAGCAATATGTCTTACCGCATTTTACATATGCATAAGCTCTCCTCGCAAACGCAGGTGTCTGGTAGTAAGATCCAGAAACACAACCAACATGACAGACACTCTGGAGAAAAGAGGATACTCTTGTGAGCTGCTATATTATTATATTTAATACAGCCCTGCAATGTGATCTACACAGCTATGCCACATAAACACTGCCATTGTGAATCTAATGGAATTCTTGAGCCATTCACATTAGCTCCATTGCTCTTTTATTTATTTCAAATTACTGGTCTTATTTACCTCAGCAGGGTTCTATGAGATTACTCCCCAGACTGTTCAGACTCCTATGGGGATGATTTATGTCATCATTCCAGTGCAGTGTTTCCCATAATTGTACTGAGTTTAAAAAACATTAGAACCCAAGGGGCTAGACAAGGAACTATAACATTAGCAGCATGCTCATATAAATCAATTTATTCCCTTGCAGAGAAAAAGGAACGGAGACAGAATTTAATGAGATTGTATGGGAACTACAAAGGCACCAACAACACTTATAATAACTTATGTTTAATCTGAAGTATAACTAGATCACAGAAATAAAATTTGAAGGCAAAACAATACACACACTCATTTTTCCATAACTAATTTCTGATTACTTCCCTTTGTACCTGAGAACTGGAGAGTGGCCAATGTAGCACAATTTTTTAAAGAAAGGATCCTGTGGGGAAACAGCTGCCATTTGTGGTGAAGCTTCCCCTATCACTGCATCTCTAGAAAAGGATTACCTTGTTGAGTTTCCACCATACAGCTGTTAAAGGCACAATAAAAAAAATTCCCACAATGCCATCTCTAAACCAAAGCCTAGGCTGCCATCATGCATCCGATTATTTGGGAGCAAAGCCCCATTAAACACAAAGAGACTTAATTCTAAGTGGGCATGTATACCATTGCACTGTGAGTTAATTATGAAATGAATTCTTAATGAAAGCCTGGTCTTTGGCACAGCAGGAAACATAACTAAGCTCTTTGCAAAGTTTACACATTTGCCTTTTTGAGGGAAGAGGATTTCTAAACATCCACCCACACTTTCTGTGTAATATCTGCAGAAGATAACTTTGAGGGACTACCTGATCTCAGATTAAGATGCATTTTGGTTGCTAGAGGAACAGGGAAGGCAAACTATCATGGCCTGGAAAATAAGACAGAAGTAGGAAAAGGGCACTAAAGGGGAGGAGGAAAACAACAAGGATTTCTATTGCCTGGTGCTCACTTATCAATCACAGCTCTCACATCACTCATTGGCTAGAAACACTGACAGGTGGGAGGAGCCAGGATGACTCATTTCAAAGAAATTGCTTAGAAGGGTATCTGCACATTTTGCTGAAAAACTTTCTTTCTAGGACAGCTAGACATTTACTTAAAAAACCCAAAAAAACTATCAATAAAGCCCCAATGCCTACATAAGGTCTAATCAACATACTAAATAACATTATCAACACTACTTAAGCGACTCTACAGCAGTGGTTCTCAAACTTTTTTTCTCTGCACCATGCTTTCAAAACAAAAATTTGCTTACACAATGGTCTTATATCGTGTTTTGTTGCACTACAATTTGTATTCTATGGAATTCAAATTGCAATATGATAAAATATATAATAAATAAAAGAAGCAATAAAGATACAATTACAATTCATATATTTTCTAGTATAGCACATTACAATTGCTACAACAAGCAGATAAAATTAAGCAATTTGCCAAGACTCTGAGCAATTTTCAATTTGTCAGTGGGGGGAAAGGTTTGGGAATAACTATGGCATAAAATATCCTAACATTTTGAGAAATTAGTTCTTGCTAAAATGCCAAAATACTTATTTAGGTGTTAGTTCTCATGTGATGTACAGTAATTGTTAAATGTTACCACAACAGTAGCTTGTTAACCTAATTCCTCCTAATCATGGGGTGAATAGTATGCTATTTAAAAATTATGTACATGAACAATGCATCTAAAAATGCATTCCTTTGATTCATTAAACTTCTCAAAAGGTAACAATTAAATGAAAACAATATGTTTCTCTCCCTACAATACAGAACTGCCGTACAAATTGTACACATAATACAAATGTTATGGAAGTTCCATACCTTGGGGACATTTGCAGCTTCTATTGCATTAGTAAACGCTTCCACAGCATCACGGTGCAAATCTAATTTTTGGAGAGCAACACCTAGATGATAATAGCTTTCAAACACCTAAAAAAAAAAAAAAAACAGGATAGCACATTATTTATAATATTTCAGTACTGGTATGATTAGAACAGCCCCAGAAGTTCAAAATAACGAGTAATACCCACTAGAAGATTTTGTGCTATGAAATAAGAATGCAACCAGGACTATTGGGACTAATAATCAAGAATGACTATTCCCCCAATGTTTAAAATACAATATAAATAGATTACAGGCACACACCCATTTACATGGGGGTTACATTTCAAGGTGGTTTCATGTTGGTGAAATCACGTATAATTGAAACCCATTGAAAAAGCCTGCAAAAACCGTTCTGCTTCACCCCGTTCCATACTTTTAGTGATGTTTCAGTGACATCCTTATGACGTTTCTGGGTCACTTCCAGGTTCATCGCAATGCACATATACATGGTCGCTCACATATTGAACACATGTAAGCTGGGGGCTGCCTGGATACCGTAAAAACAAAACAACCGCCAGAACAGCTATAGGAAGCATTGGTACCATACTAAATATAAAAATATCAGTCAATCAAAAGCCAACCCATGCTTTACAGCCAAACCCACAAGTGTGTGCTTAATAGTGTTTGTGTTGGTCCTATTTTTCTTTTAAATGCTAAACTGAAATTACCAGCCGTATACAACTATGACCAGGAACATATTCTGCAGGAAACTTCATTTTGTTCAAGGAAGATAGCAGCTTTCTATAGTATTCAATTGCCTGAAAACAAAATAAAAATAGCATAACGACCTCAAGCTGGGGTGAAAATGTCCAAGTAACAAAATTTCTGTTTCAAAAACAAAAAGCAGGTCAGAGCAGTCACTCCTTTTTGTTGTTGCAAGATTCATTCGAATAAAATATAATTGTGTGTATATTTGTGTATATGTATGCATATATATATATATATACACACAACAGTGTGTATTTGTATCCAATATGACTCATGTATAAAGCACTCATTTAAAAAGAGTACTATTAGAAAAGGAAAGGAAAATCACAATGGGCATCCCATTTCTCTCAAGCTCTGCCACACCAACTGGTGGAGGAACGGGTGTGCGGAGGGAGCCATCACAGCGGGGCCCCCAGACACACGCCGTGCACTCCCCTCCCCCCCAGGCGCTGGGCGTCACGCCCCCCAAAACTCACAACACGCCTGTGGGTGGTGCGCCACGCCCCTGTGGGTGGCGTGCCCCCCCCCCCCGGTAGTGGAGCATGCAGCTTCACCACTGGCCACACCATTGTGTCAAAGGAAGAAAACAAATGACTGTAATTCTAAAAGGAATGCAAAAGTATAGTGTCTCAGAATGGTGTGGGGGTTAGTGTTGAACTAGGACCTGGGAGACCAGGGTTCAAATCCCTGCTCAGCCATGAAGCTCACTGGTGGTGACCTTGGGCCAGTCACAATCTCTCAGCCTAACCAACCTCATAGGGTTGTTGTAAGGGTTAAATGAGATGGGGAACAAGCATGTATGCAGGTTTGAGCTCGTTGGGAGAAAAAAGTGTGGCACAACTGTGGCAAAACCCAAGCAGGGGGCGTCCTAAGGCAGAGAAAAAGAAACCATTTGCCCTTCCCTAGTTAACAGCAGCCTGCCAATTTTCACCCCAGATAGCAACAACTGCCATCTCTCCCTCTAAACTTTAGTCTAAAGGCTTGTGGTGTGTGTGCCTTTGGTAGCGAGATGCCAAACCAGCTGACCTCCTGAGTGAGGACATCTTCCCTGCTATGAGAAAGCAGTGGGAAGCTTCACCTCCCGGAATGATCCTGCTTTTCCTTAGGACGTCCGTTTTCATCAGATTTAGCAGTTATGCGACCCCTGAGCCATCTGAAGATTGGCCTCCATAGGGATTTTTTAAAAAATGTTAAACATTTTGTTATGTTTTTTATATATGTTGGAAGCTGCCCAGAGTGGCCAGGCAACCCAGATGGGTGAGGTAGTAATAATAATAATAATAATAATAATAATAATAATAATAATAATAATAATATTAAAAACTATTCACAACAGAGATAAAAACATGCAGTAAAAACGTACTAAAAAGTTAAAAACAGGCATCAGTTAACCAGTGTGGAAAGATGCATTCTTAAAATGTGGGGTGTGGGGGGGGGGGTTTTGGGGGGGAGAGGGGGGTCATTGGGTGGTTGTTTTTATTTTGGTTATGTATTTTGTGGTTTTATATTTTGATTTTATTCTGCCAACCGCCCTGAGACCTCCGAGTATAGGGCAGTCTATAAATTCAATAAATATTAATAATAAATAAATGATAAAGATTATGACGTCCCTCTTTAAAATGGAGAAATGACGTATGGAACCCTACGTCACACACAAACGAACGTGCAGCCCATCCAACATGGAAACTGGGGTGAAACTACTTCGCGCGGATCAAGCCAGATGATTATATCCGGAATATAAATCCCCGCGAAGGTTTCCACAGCCAGATTGGACCGGTGGAGCCCGAAGGATTCACCACGCGCAGCTTTGAGAGGCGCTCTCGCGCCGCCCCAGCGAGCCGGGAGGAGGCAGAGGCGCCCGTTACCTCCCGCCAGCGCTTGGCCCGCTCGCAGCCTATGGCCGAGTGCAGATACGTGCGCGCCTCCGTCTGGACGCGCCCCACTCTGCAGACGAGCTTGGAGACGGCGGCTTCGAGGTCGGCCTCCGCCGGGTCCTCCGCCCCGGCGCTCTTGGCGAAGGCGGCGGGCTTCGTGCCGGCCGAGGGAGGCGCCGGGCTTCTGCTTTGCCGCCGGCTTAGCCGAGAGAGGCGCCCTTGCTCCATTGCGGTGGGCGAGGCGCGCGAAACTGGCGAGCCCGGCGCGGTCGCCATGGCAGCCTCCCCCCTCCCCACGCGCTTCGGAGCCGCAGCCATGGAAACGGGTGGGAAGGGGCCGGAGTAACGCGCCGCGCCGCAGCCCACTTTCTGGGGTTCCTGTTTGATTGGGGGGGGGGGTGTCTCCGTTTTGCACCGTCAGGAATTGAAAGAATCCTATAAAAATCCTCATGGCGTCTTCACCAGACGTCTGCATTCAGTAAGGAAAGTTTGGGCCGCTTAGCAGGCAATGCAATTTTTTTTTCAATTAAAACAATGGGAATACTTTTGCCTTTGCTGCAACGCAGATGGACGTGTTTTGCACGTGGGGGGATGTCTTGCAACTCTGCCTGTGTTATGTACTGAGTTGAATAGGATCCAAAAGGCAGCAGTCTGATTGGTCCTAGAACAATAGGATTCAGAATGCAGCAGTCTGATTGGTCCTAGAACAATAGGATTCAGAATGCAGCAGTCTGATTGGTCCTAGAACAATAGGATTCAGAATGCAGCAGTCTGATTGGTCCTAGAACAATAGGCCCCAGAATGCAGCGGTCTGATTGGTCCTAGAACAATAGGACCCAGAATGCAGCAGTCTGATTGGTCCACAGGAGCCGCCCAATCTAGCTACAGGTGCAAGTGAATCCGCAACCTGACTGGCCAACAGCAGAATCCCGGAATTAGCCAATCACATGGGGCCCATTGTTTAAATAATGTATATAAAGCAGACATTCTGGGGGAACTTCCATTCCTCACTACTATGAGCTGAATAAAGAGCATGAAATCCACTCGACTCCGAGTATGTTTCAGCCTGCTTTCGACGTCACTGTTGCTGCTGTTGAGGCAGGCGACTTGGGCACAGCTACGCCTCTATGGGAGGGAGAAACACGCAGATGTAACGCATTAATATTCTTTTAATTTCTGCCGCCCGTCTGACTGTGTCTTCCAACTTTTGCATGCCTTACTTCTGAGTAAATGTGCCTAAGGCCACACTGCTCCTCGGTGGATGATCATTCCATGTATGGCTTAAGTTGTCTCTCGAGGACCACGACCGCAGTTACCAATGAAGAGGCCGGGGAAATTCATATAATTCAAATTATCCTTTTCTGAAACAATGAGAAACCTTTTAAGGGATGTTTTTGCCTTTGCGTCGCAAGGCAGGCTTAGGAATAATTCACTCTGACGTTCTCTCTTGCAATAAAGTAACTGATTTTAATCGATACATACTAAGTTGTTATTCCAACTATATTTATTCAGACTGCCCTTGGTAATAAAAGTGATCCCCCCCGCCCCATTTCTCTGCTGATGGCAGATTTCCGCCACCTAGTGGGTGAACTGTATGCTTTTCACTGGAATTCCGTGCAAACACTGGGTTTTCTGCAGACCTGTTTGTTCAGCATTCATTCTGATTTATGCAGCGGTTGACTGTTTACATATCACTCTGCACCCATTGCTCTTTCGCCACTGGATTTTGAAGCTGTGCATGCACAATATTAGCCACAAGCCACAGCTAGCCTGTAATTTCTGGAGAAATACTTTTGCTAGATACGTTTTCCCTATAATCAGCCTCTAAATAAATAAGTTAAGTCACATTCACTTCACAGTCAAGTTGAGGTGCATACATTTGAAACAAGTGTTGTGCATTATATTCAATAGACAGCTTCAGGAATAGGAGGTTTAGGGGGAGGGGGTTGCACGGTTAAGAAAACCAAATCCCACCCCTTCTCTGATGTGTACAAAACATGCAGGTGTGACCTGAAACACATCAAAAGAAAGATCTGCATTTTAAGGTGCATAGCAGTGGTCTGAACGTTAGTTCTCATTTGTTTACCACAGGCATAGGCAAACTCTGGCCCTCCAGATGTTTGGGACTACAATTCCCTTCATCCCTAGCTAACAGGACCAGTGGTCAGGGATGATGGGAATTGTAGTCCCAAACATCTGGAGGGCCAGAGTTTGCCTATGCCTGGTTTACCAACTCACACACGGGTGGCGCTGTGAGTTAAACCACAGAGCCTAGGACTTGCCAATCAGAAGGTCGGCGGTTCGAATCCCCACGATGGGGTGAGCTCCCGTTGTTCAGTCCCTGCTCCTGCCAACCTAGCAGTTCGAAAGTACGTCAAAGTCCAAGTAGATAAATAGGTACCGCTCCAGCAGGAAGGTAAACGGCGTTTCCGTGTGCTGCTCTGGTTCACCAGAAGCGGCTTAGTCATGCCGGCTCCCTCGGCCAATAAAGCGAGATGAGCGCTGCAACCCCAGAGTCGGTCACAACTGGACCTAATGGTCAGGGGTCCCTTTACTTTACCTTTATGACAATGAGCATTCGTCTTGATTTACTTACGAGGGGTTTACACATCTTCTCAATTCTCATCTGTTCATCCCACACGTTTCAATGGATTTTCCTATCTCTTTCCAAACTGCAAAGAGTCCTATTTGTGTGTCTTTGTTTTCGTTTTTAATTTGTTGCACATAGGTCTCTCCCCCAAAACCTTGACAGTTCAGGCACACATTCAGTTTTCTGGAGACCAGTTGGCAGGGGCGCCGACTTATAAAAAATATTGGGGGGGGCCCCATACCGACTTATAAAAAATATTGGGGGGGCATACTGACTTATAAAAAATATTGGGGGGGCCAAGACCTCCAAACCGCTGCTGCTGGGGGAACGAAAGGGGCGAGCCCTGGGCTGCCCCGACCTTAAGTGAACCTGTGAGGGCCCGCTCTTTGCGGCAGCCGATTGGCTGCCGCCGTGGGCGGTGAATATTAATAATGTATCATTTTTGTGCTTCATGCTGTGGCCACAGACATGTGATCTGATGGTGAATTTGGGGTGACCCAATGCAAAAATCCTGAGAATCCCTGTGGATCCATGCTTTGTAACCACGTTTTTGCACCATTGCAGCCCCAGGCAACAGTGGGTGTGTGATTTTTGGGGGGCAGGCTGTAGCCATGGACATGCTATGTGCTCTGATGGTGAATTTGGGGTGACCCAATGCAAAGATCCTGAGGATCCCTGTGGATCCATGTTTTGTAACCACGTTTTTGCACCATTGCAGCCCCAGGCAACAGTGGGTGTGTGATTTTTGGGGGGCAGGCTGTAGCCATGGACATGCTATGTGCTCTGATGGTGAATTTGGGGTGACCCAATGCAAAGATCCTGAGGATCCATGTGGATCCATGCTTTTAAACCACATTTTAAGTGGGGAGGGAAGGAAAAACACAGAACGGACAAGGAGCACGAGAGGGGTGTGCAGAGAAGCAGCTGGCTAAGAATGCAGAGGAGGGGTATAACGGCAAGGAGGAAAGGAAGGCAAAAGTTTTCCCTCACCTACCCACCCAAGCCAGCCAGCTCGCACGCTCTCTCTCTCTCTCTCTCTCTCTCTCTCTCTCTCTCTCTCTCCCCCTCCTGCCTGCTTGCCTGGAGGGGAGGGGCTTTCCCTGCTCTTTGTTCCGTTTGAGCAAACACAGCAAGGAAACAGAGAAGGGTGGGCAGTAAGACCCTGAGGCAGAATGCAGGAAAGCAGCCGCTTCCTCTTTTTGAGGGAAAAATACGGTAATAATTTTCTTAAATTATTGGGGGGCTCGGGCCCCCTCAGGCCCCATGGAGTCGGCGCCTATGCCAGTTGGTAAATGTCCTCATGTAACTCTGCTCAACAACTGTCTTCATGCAAATTCTCCAGTATGAGAATAGGAAGAGTCATTACCATACAGTGAGTGACTGCAAGGAAAGCCATTAACCTGAATGGCTTATAAAGGCAACACTAAAAGTAGAAGCATTTGTGTTGAGCTCAGGTTAATATCAGAGCATTAGGAGAGAGTTGAAGGGCACCTTTTCATGCTACTTTGGTACTCAAGTGCAGAATGCAAACAATGTCTACTGGGCATACATGTGCATAAATTGCTACTTTTACCCTTCAAAATATATGGCACTGGGAGGCATTTATTTTCTGTTAATTTTTTTCATAGATTGATATACTTCGATACAAAGTATTCCCATGGTGGCTAGCTACAGTACTTAAAACCTTAAAACATAAAACAACACATGAGACAAAACAAAAGTAAAATTAGCAGTAGATTTTGAAATTGCAGCTTGTATTACTTGCTTACATGTGTTTTAGTAAGAAAAGCAGCATGCATGCTCTTCATTTTGTACAATGCAATCCTATGCATGTTCACCCAGAAAAAAGTCAGAATCCAATAGGACTTACTCCCTAGCAAAAGTGCATAAAATTGAAGGCTTAAATATGGCTATATTCTGTATCCTATTTACTACAGCTGGATAAAAACAACCCAACTGTACAATTAGTTTCAGACACTTAAAGGGCACCTGGTCTTCTTTTTGAAAAGCAACCAGCAACAAACACAACATAACAATTTGGGTTTGAAACAGGATATAGTCCAAAGCTGCTGCTTATATGGCAAAGCAGCCTGCTGTTCAATTTTTTTTTTTACACAAGCGAAAGAGAAAAAAATACAGTTCCATTGGGCATTGCCAAGCTTCTTTATATGCCTGAAGTAGCTCCTTGGATTCCACCCAATGTTAACATTTATAAACTATGCATCTCAATTAAATAAAAAAAAAAATCACGTGAAAACGCCCTAAATGTTTGTGTCCTTGCTTTTAAATAACTCATGGCCACCAGGGGTCCTTCTTCCCTTAATAGTGCACAATACAATATATTCAGCAATATTGCCAGACATTACAGGACAGTTTGCCACCAGAAAAAAACAACAACTTTGCATAGGGGTTTTGCTTTTGTTTTGCTTTTAACAGAAACTAGATACAGGACATTCACAACCTTCAAACACCAAGTTGACAGCAAAATGCTTACTGTACAATGTTAGACATTTTAAAATGGATGGCCTGTCCCATTTTGTCACTTGAGGCAAAACAAGAAGGTGCTTTCCCTTCCCTGCCACCATCTCTTGTCACCCCCTTACTGAAGTCTTGCTTACGGGGGTCACAGGTGTGTGGCTTCCAGGTTCCCGCAAAAGGTCTGCAAGGTCTTGCCAGAAGCCACAACAGCTTTTCCTTACTTCTTTGGTGGTCGCAGTACAAGGGGGTGGGTGGCACCCATGGCAGCGCCAGATAAGTAAGAGAAGCTGTGGTGAGATCTCATGAGAACTCTGTGATATCTCGTGAGATCTTACCAGAAGCCACCACCGCTTTTCACTTCTCTGGCGGTGGCACCACCCCTTGGAATTTTGCCACCCGAGGCAGCTGCCTCAATCTGCCTGATTGGTGGGATGGTATGTTCAGCATATTTTTCTGAGTATACTTGGAACAAAGGCCCAAATCAAAACTTCAGTGCTCAGAGTTTCCTGGGGCGAGGGAAAGCAAATGAAGTACATCATAATTCCCAACAGCACCCCATGATGCAAAATCAGTATTATTTAGGCATTTACGGGCATGATTATGCCACACACTTAAACTGCCAATAAGTAATCCTGTCATTGTTTCAGCGGCAGGATTAACTTGTGGCATAACTTCTTTGCTTGAACTATTAAGATTGCTTTTACATACCCTATCAGTGGCCCTGTATTTGCTCAGTCCTGCACCTCAACTTGGCAAGGTATTCATTAACTTATATTTAAAATTGCTTTTCTGGATCGGATTCTGCCCATGTAAAAGCATGCTGTAGGGAGAGAAGAGAAACATCCAGCTCTCTGATGAATGTGTTTGGTGTTCTTTGCAACAGTTATACAGTACCTGAATATACCTGAAGGAGTGTCTCCACCCCCATTGTTCTGCCCGGACACTGAGGACCTTCTGGTGGTTCCCTTGCTGTGAGAGGCCAAGTGACAGGGAACCAGGCAGAGGGCCTTCTCGGTGGTGGCACCAGCCCTGTGGAACACCCTCCCACCAGATGTTGAAGAGAGGAACAACTACCAGACTTTTAAAAGACATCTTAAGGCAGCCCTGTTTAGGGAAGCTTTTAATGTTTAACAGACTATTTTATTTTAATCTTTTGTTGGAAGCCGCCCAGAGTGGCTGGGGAAACCCAGCCAGATGGATGGGGTTTAAATTATTATTATTATTATTATTATTATTATTATTATTATTATTTTATTTAACTATCTGAACTGACAGCCCTGGAAGCATTGACAATCTGTTCAGCAGCAGATATTCTTGCCCACACACCCATCAATGCACATAAATATTTTTAAGCTGGGGTCCTGTTCTTTCTTTTATGGCACACTATACTCCAGATTGTATGTGCTGCTCGCTAGATGGCTATTTTTTACAGCTGATAGTCAACTGCTCTTTGTAGAGTTGATTGTTACGAACAGGATGTATCGGTTGGTTTTTCAACAGTGGGCACTAAAGATCAAAGAAAATCTCCTGATAGATGGGTATTGCTCTCCAGCTTTTGAAATGACATACCCATTAGAACTGAGGAAAAGGAGCAAAGAGACTGGGTGGGAGGGAGAAGTTTGCAGTTTCAATTGTCATAAAGAAGCACAAGGAAAAGGAATGAGAGTTTCTAGCTCATATTAGCCAGATCTGGGGATACAGGATACAGGCAAGTTGCACAACATGTTTTTCTTCCTGGGGACAGTCTGATGCTACTTGCTGAAAGAGCACTTATTTGCTGCCAGTATGCTCTGTTCACATGAAGCAAATGTTTAAAAGATACCATAAATCTCCAGAGTATTCTTTCATCCCAAGAAAATGAACTCCTGTAGTTCTGCCCCAGAAACCATTTATCCCCCACCCTTGGACAAGGATAGAGAGCTTGTAACAGTATGAAAATTCTTACTGTAGGAAATTGGACAAGATGACCTTCAGATTCATTTTGGTCCTTCAGTGCAGTGGTTATGTGATGTAATTTGCTCTCTTTTCAGCATAATCCCAAACTTCAGCTGATTCAGTGTTTTGTGCTTTAAGCTTATTAATGGTGCCTTGTCACTTTGCAGGTAAGCTATACTGTATTTCTCAGCCTGGATAAAAGTGGAGTGAAGGGTTGCTAAGGAGAGAATACAGCTGGGAAACAAAAGAAACTGTAATTATTGATAAATGTTGAATGTGCCTTTCCACTCATTTGCAACATTGTACGTTTTTCGGAATTATAAATGGGCTGCATGGATGTGAGTCTCATTCCTTTGGAACAAGCTCATTGCTATTCAGGACTTTAAATCAGTGCATCGTGAAGTGCATTGCAAACAGTGGCAGACCAGTCTAGAAGACAGAAAATAGTCAGGAAATGCAGTTATATAAATCCATTCCTGAACTGAAAACGCTGGAGCTGGTTCTGATAAGCAAATGTAGTTGTTTACGATTCATCTCTGTATGTGAATCCTTTGTTATAAAGCTCAAACTGGCTGCAGACTGTAAACTGCTTGGATGTTTTTCCTCCCCTTTTGGCATGAAGCACTAACTGTAATGATGCCAGAGCTGGACTCTTAGCTAAGCACCTGATTTTTACAACGTTGAGTTGTCACGATTTCACAAATACAGTATTTGATTCTGTACCTTCTGACAATGACTTTTGCTTTCTTTGGGATTGAATTTTCCTGGTGCTTTAGTTAAATCCTAGTTATACAAGATGTGAGCATGGCAGGTAAACCTCTACTCCATGGAGATATTCCCCATATACATGCCTGGTTGTCACTCATTTTCTGTAGTGTTAGTATATCCATGGTGCAGCCAGGGGAAGTCCCTGATTGCTGGCATGCAAACATAAAAAGCAAACACACACGAGAAGAACACTTCTGCGTTTCTGGAAAATTACCACAGCAAGAGCTATGCACAAAAAGAGTTAATAGTGTCAATGAGAGCCAAGCTACATGCTACAATAAACATGTTTTTTATAAAATAAAAGAGTGCTTAAGGCCTCCACTTTCATTTTGAAGAAAAAGCAGCCACAGGACTTCAATCTGGAACGTGTTCTGAACCCAGAATGGGGACTGTTATGTATTCTGTGGTCTGTGTTTACCTGAGCTTGAGTCTGGACTAAGGATTCTGAGCTCCTGTGTTCTGATTTGATACATGATGTCCAATCACAGAACATTTCAGGATTTGGGCCTCTGCCATTGGCCCTTGAACTCTGAGTCAGGATTCGCAGCTTGGGAGTTTAGACACCCAATCAAGGTGGGAGTGGGAGTGGCCCAGGCTTTCAGAAATGTATATAAGCAGTTGCTTTGCCTCTGTTTCCCGGTTATGTGGTTCAATAAAGGTTCTTGCTGTTATCACTTGGTCTTGCCTCGTGGAAACTCACCTACACTTCGTTGGGATATGCAATTGGTTCCTGCCAATTTTTTTTTACTCCCAAATGCTGTTTACTGCAAGTAGCACATTTAGGGGGCAATAACAGCTGGGAGGGAGTTTCAAAAGGATCTACCCGGTGCTATGTCTGGGATCAAGCAGCCTTCATTGAACAGATTAATCACTATAGATAGAACTTTCATAACACTAGATGTCATCTCAAACATGGCTTTTCAACAGAAACAATTCACACATTTGGCTGAGAGTCTTAAAGCATGTGAGAAAGCATGTGATGTATACACATGTGTGAAACCAGCCAAGCACTGTTGCAAATCAAGGCTTGCCTTAATTGTATAATAATAAAAAAACCTAAAAGTATGCTTTGCAAAGGAGTAAATCCCATCCACCTTCACTTGCAAATTTTATAACACAAGACAAAGCAAACACTTTATGATGTGCCACTATAAACATATGCAACCTTAGAGAAAGCAGATGCTAATTATTATGTTTATACTGAACAAGAAACGGGAACCACAATACAGGATGTTGTGCCATCTGCAAGTGTCTGTAGGTGTGGGATCTAGAGGCATCACCTCAAAATCAGACGTATTTTAACTAAGTTCATCCATATAAATAACCAAAGGAATGAGCAAGAACCTATGCACCATAGTTCTAGAAACAAATGCTTAGCAGGCTTTTTAAAGTTCACTATTAAGAGTTATGGAGCCTACAGAATGATTGATAAAAAGCTTTGTTGCACAGATGTCAGGAATTAGGTAAGTATACTGAGAGAGGATTTTATTGCAAAAATGGCACACTCTCCTGATCCTTCCAGCTGCTCAGTATTCCCTTAGTCAATAGCCTGGACCTGGTTCCCTTGCTTGCTTTGTGCTGAAGTTTCCTATACTCCCCACCCATTCTGTCTGATTAAGGTATTGCAAAATCATGTCGTTTAATTCCTTAAGGTCTTCAATACTCTTCTTTTCTAGCACTATTTTTCTTGACACTTCATCCATCTTGTCTCCAGTGTGAACTATGGAAGAAAAGGCAATGTTTAAACCAGCACTCAGATTGTCAGATTGAATATGGTTCATAATACAGGGAATAGAAGAAGGAGGAGGAGGAGGAGGAGGAGGAGGAGTAGAAGAAGGAGGAGGAGGAGGAGGAGGAGGAGGAGTAGTTTGGATTTCATATCCCGCCTTTCACTCCCTTTAAGGAGTCTCAAAGCGGCTAACATTCTCCTTTCCCTTCCTCCCCCACAACAAACACTCTGTGAGGTGAGTGGGGCTGAGAGACTTCAGAGAAGTGTGACTGGCCCAAGGTCACCCAGCAGCTGCATGTGGAGGAGCGGAGACGCGAACCCGGTTCACCAGATTACGAGACTACCGCTCTTAACCACTACACCACACTGGCTCTTTACAAGACTGCTGCGTTTATTACTTTGCCATGTCCCAAGCAAAGTTAACTGTGCTTAAGAGTGGGGGACAGCAGCAAATATATATATATATATATATATATGCTTTCGTAGATTTTCACGGGTACAGGAATGCAGGTTTTGGTGTCCTCGGGTGTCTTCCCGTGTAAAAGTTGGGGTGTCTAGGCGACGTTTCGACGAGGTCTCACTCGTCATCTTCAGGCTGGTGCTTTCGGCTTCTTGTTACTGGAACAGAGCAGGATCTCAGTGTTTGAGTTCCTATAAATACTGTTGAGGGGGTGTGGTGTATAGCCTCCAATGTTCTGGGCAGAGAGGAAGTTCCCAGGCTAGTGTGCCTTTTCTTCTTTTGTTCCTTAATTACTTGAGGGATATCCTGAGTGATTTCTTGAGTGATATCCTGAGTACCACTTAGGTGGGTCATTAGGTGTGGATTAGTTGCTAACACAAGAATGCCGTCAAAAAAGAAGAAAAAACTTCCTCTCTTTTCCAACACATGAAAGAAACAGGACACGAAATTAATTTTGCAGATTCCAAATTGCTCTTTAACATGGAACATCACCACAAGAGAATAATCATGGAAGCCATCGAGATAGAGAAACACCCTCACAACATGAACAAGCGTGACGACACATCCCGCTTGCCAGACATCTGGAAATTAGCCCTCCCCACAAAAACTAACACCAGATCCAGAGGCACACAGAACGCCATCACCAATCAACCACACCAGACCCAAACCCAGACCCTCTCCACAGATAAATTACAGACACCATCCAGTAGCCAAACCATGGAGGCACCTCCGGATGCTGCACCCCCCTGCAATCCCTACACAGATCTGGCTGACACAAGCCACAAAACCACAGCTCGCCCCTATACACGAAGCCAAGCCAGAGCACAACTAAGTGCAGTACAGCCATCTTCTCAGAAAAACTCTTCACAAAGTTCAAGAGGTCAAGACACAAAGACTTTAGCAACTAATCCACACCTAATGACCCACCTAAGTGGTACTCAGGATATCACTCAAGAAATCACTCAGGATATCCCTCAAGTAATTAAGGAACAAAAGAAGAAAAGGCACACTAGCCTGGGAACTTCCTCTCTGCCCAGAACATTGGAGGCTATACACCACACCCCCTCAACAGTATTTATAGGAACTCAAACACTGAGATCCTGCTCTGTTCCAGTAACAAGAAGCCGAAAGCACCAGCCTGAAGATGACGAGTGAGACCTCGTCGAAACGTCGCCTAGACACCCCAACTTTTACACGGGAAGACACCCGAGGACACCAAAACCTGCATTCCTGTACCCGTGAAAATCTACGAAAGCAAATATATATATATATATATATATTTTCAGGGAGTGGATGTGATATATATATATTTTTAATATTTTATTTAGGATTTTCTTGTTTTACAGAAGTGTAATGCCTCGTATTCCCCCCCCCATGTAACATTTTTACAAATCCGTTTCATTTGTTGAGGCATTAGGGGGAGAAGAAGAAAAAAAAGGAAAAAGAAAGGGGGTGGAGGGAGGGAAGATGGATGGGGGTGGGATCAGGTGGTGGTGTTTCTATTATGCTTAATGTATGTAGAGTTTGGTGTCAGCGTTGGCAAATATAATTTTTTATCAGAAAATCACGACTAATAGTTTTTTGGCATCCACACGAACCCTGATCCACTGAACCAAAGACCGTGTTCTTCTGCATTTATTTGGTGTTCATCTCTGCCTTCCTGGAGTAACATTTCATCAGCAGTTCTCCATTTTAAATGACTTTAAAACCCCCCCCCCCAAATATTATACATTTTATTATATCATGTGATTTATCATTTCAAAACATTGCCTTTGTATTACCCATTTGTGACAATCATAATTCCCAAGTTCCTCTGAGTTCCTCCCTTTTCATGTACAGAATTTAGCCCACCTCCAACAAACTTCCAGCCAAAATTGCACCGACTGTACACATTTACACGCCCACATACTGCCATACTCATTCTTTCCCATGCCTATCCTAGGAAAGTACAAAGGAGAGAAAGAAGGGGGTTGGAGAGGAACAGGAGAATCACATAACATTTCTAAAACACCATATGAAGGGAGATCAAATTGCATTACCCAAGTCTCTTTTAATATAAACCACCTGTTCCCGCCCTGCCAGTTGCAAAACAAGGCAATGTTGACTGGAAGGTGGGTTTTAGATTTCCATTCACATAAGATCAGCTTCTTAGCCTTAGCTATTCACACAGCTTTATACTAAAATACTTTTTTATTGCCACTGTGAGCATTGTTCGTTCATTCATTCATCTATTCATTTATCCATTGTGCCACATATCAAAGATGAGAGCATGGTACAAAACATATAGAATCTAGGCCATTAAATTCCATCCTATCCTCCCCTTGCAATCGATATCGTAAGAACGAAGGCATGCTTACTTACCTATTAAGATTATTACAAAAGAAACTAGCGCCAAGCTGACAATTAAAGTAATGATCAATGTGACAAAGAACCAGCTTTGGCATCTCATGCTGTTTTGAATTGTCAAACACCTCTGACTGTGTAAGTTCTCTTCCCAGACTGCTGTAAAACAAAGACAAAATTCTAAGAGGAAAACATGCAATGGCCTTTGAGAATAAACATAGCAAGTTGGCTCTGGTTTTAAGAAGGCAATAATGGGAAAAGCTAATAATTTCTGAACTGGAGCCATGTATTCCCACTGCTAAGTAATGCACCACCATCATGTCATTCAAGAAACTCTTAATTACAGTGTCATAAGCAATTATTCACTTAAAAGGGGACTTAAAACGCATCACGTGCTTACTCAATAGACTGTTACTTCAGATGTGTCCATGTGTGTGATTGGCCTATGTGGGGAGCCAACCAATACAAATAACTTTATTGTACTAGCCATTGGCCATGACAAATCTGAATAAAAAATAAATACAAGCAAAAGGGGTGCTGTGCCACAAATAATAGTCTCTATTTAGGTCTCTGTGTCTCCTTTACAGTTCACTGCTAAATTGTCCAGAGCAGGCTTCCTCAAACTCGGCCCTCCAGATGTTTTTGGCCTACAACTCCCATGATCCCTAACTAGCAGGACCAGTGGTCAGGGATGATGGGAATTGTAGTTTCAAAACATCTCGAGGGCCGAGTTTGAGGGAGCCTGGTCCAGAGTCTTCTTTCTGATCTTTTTGGCCACCAAAGCAAAAAGGGTGACTTTATGAGTCACTGAAGCATTTACATTGCTAAGAAGCCATAGGACCTTCTCTGCTGGGGAGAGACATATTTCCTGTACGGTCAGGTAAGAAATTGCCTCCTGGGTCTAGTGTATAGTGGGCAATATAGTAAAAAGTGCAAGATGTCTTCCACCTGCGGTTGCCCATGTGAGGAGCAATTCTGGCCCTGGACTGATTCCAGGTTGGTCACTGGACAGGAAAGGCTATAAGAGGCTGCTTGTTTGGGGTCGTTGCCTGAGCAACAACAAATTTCTGACTTTGCTGTGTTTTCTTCTGCCTTCCTTTGACTCTGACTTCTTGGTTCACTCTTGACTGGACGTGAGGCACAGAGAATATTGTGACAACATAATAAGTAGCTGACTTTTAACAACCTCCTAGGACAGATGTGGGGAACCTTTGACCTTCCAGTTGTTACTGAACTACAATTCCCATCAGCCCCAGTAAACATGGCTAGGCATGGAAGCTAAACCGGCGGGTCAAAGTTTCCCCACAACTGTCCTGGTTCTTCTCTGCCAGGCATGAACAGAACCATTTTTAAAGTACCTGTCACAGAAAGCCCTCAGCGAATCAACAGAGTGGACTAGCATAAATCCCTACTTGAAGAGTTGGCTATATTGGACAAATTTTGAGAGCAAGTCTAATTTCTCTAACACAAATCTTCCTGCCTGAGGAGAAACCAAAGTTTGCAGCCTTTTAATCGTTGTCCCTCTCTTTCCCCCCTTTCCTCCATTTCATAACAAACCTATTATGTGTTAAGTTTATTGAGTTCCATCACGATGTAGGCAGCTTCCCAGTCACAGGAACGAAATGTGGAATACCCTTAGGGTGGGCTTTCAAACACAGTAAGCTATCTTTAACAAATGTCTCTTGTCCGCTCTGCTTAATGGGCAGTCCTTAGAAAGTGAGCTGGCCAAGAGAATTTAGATTAAAGTACTGAAAACCATCTGTGAGCAAGAAACCCTGCCAAGCTGCTGTGCTCTTGGCCAAAATAGAAATGCAGCCTTGCTTCTCTACCCAGGCTAAACTGAAGGCACCTATTTCAGAAGCTCATTTAAAATGCTTCCAGGCTTGCTGCATTATGTATCTCCCATGTTGCGCCCCAATATAAATAAATGAGCCCCTGATAATGCATTTCAGCACATAAATATGGGGGGGAGCCAATGTGGTAAAGTGGTTAGCATGCTGGACTAAGATTTGGGAGATCAGGGTTCAAATCCCTGCTCAGCCATGAAGCTCACTGGGTGACCTGGGACCAGTCACTGTCTTTTAGCCTCATAGGAATGTTGTGAGGATAAAAATGAAGAGGAAGAAAGCAGTGTATGCCACCTTGGACTCCTCGGAGGAAAAGTGGGATATAAATGTGTCAGAGTAATAAACAAAACAAATAATGTAGAAATTTCAGTTTTCATATTTATCTTACCATACACAAAGGCATTGCATTAATTGGGGCATTTAAAAAATCTCATAAAACCATTACTTGAAAACATAACTAAAAATTGCTAGGGATGTTTGCAATTTAGAAAGCTGATCAGATTCCTTCATAAAAACAGCTGACAGCCATAAAGAGGGCATCTGTCTGAATGTTAGAGGGCAAGAGCACACATCTCCAAGGCTGCATTCCCAAACCGCATACTGGAGAGCAGCCCACTGAAGTCAAAAGAAGGGAAAACAAATGGCTCTGAGAAGCAGTCCTTTAAAAACTCAAAGCCTGCATTGATCTGCAAACTCTAGTGCCAAGATGAATTCACCCTACTTGAAGCCCATAGTAACCCCTAACAGCACTGAGCAGCATCACATAACATGGGTTATCAGGACACGCACACCCTTCTCTCTCATGTTTTATAATATTGTTATGAGTTTCTGGGTGTGATACCTGCATAATCCTAGCAAGTGTTCAACGCTAATCAAGCCAGGCTAGCTTCCTGGTGAGATAACAGCCAGGAACAAAAGAAAGGCAATGGGCCATTAAGACAATAAAGGAAAGGGGGCTCTGTGCCAGATGAAAAATGAGTGGGGCCCCTCCTTCAGCTCTTAGAGAGTTGTGATGCAACCTAGAGAGAAAACCTGCAGTGTGCTGGTCCCAAAGGCTAACTGTGCAGCGAGGTCCGAGTCCAGTCTGAGGTCACAGTATGGAGGCTGTCCGTCAAAGCTGAAGCGGGGTCCAAGGCAGGGAGTTGGGTGAGGTCAAGAACTCTGGCAGAAGAGCAGGACAGGGTGCAGGCAGGAACAGGCTACCAACAATGTTGCTCCTGTAACCTGGGACTGGGCTGGCTGGCTTTTATCTGCTCCAAGGCATAAGGCAGCCCTGGTCCACAGGTGACTCACCTCTCCTGGCCTGGAGGCGAGCACTCCTCCTGCGGGAACTTAGTTCCCTCCGCCTCTCTGCCCTGAACCTCTGCAGCTCAGGAGAGGCTGGAGGATTACCGGATCCAGAGGCAACCTCAGCTTCCCCTGACGGGGCTGAGAGTGGAGCACCTGCAGGCAATGGGTCCTCCATCATCTCAGGAGCCAGAGCAGATTCAGCTGGTGCCTGCACCTGAGGATCCAGCACAGGTGAGGACCCTACAGGCTCAAGTTCCAGCCCTGGCTCAGCTGGTTCTGGAGGCGGGGACTCCTGTGCAGGCTGGGATTCCTCAGGTTCAGCCTCCGAGTCCGAATCCCAGGCCATCACATGCAGGCTGGTAAAGGGCACCGCACTGAGGGACTGTCCATTTGATCAGAAACAAACCATTCTACAGCACACATGTTACCGAGAACTTTCAGACAAATTGTATATAGGCATGCTTTCTAAGTTAAGGACAAGCCACAGGATTCTGTATCTGTTCCAGCATCAAAATGTGGAATGCTGCCAAGAGACAATAACTTCCAAAGAACTTTCAGAACACTGCAAGGGAATTGAGCACAGAGAGCTAAAAATAACATTTGTTACCATGTGTACAGTAGAGACAAATACACATGAGAATAAAATTAGGGTGGAGCAACTGAAAAACGATTATCGGATGTGGCTATATGAAGCGGGGAAACATATCTGTCTTGTCAAGAGAATATTATGGTCAACTGAACCCCTGCTGAAGAAATGATGATCCCAGAAAGGGTTTCATTTCCTCCTCTTCAAAACAAGGAGAGGGAAGCAGTGGCCCTTCAGATGCACTTGGACTTCAACTCTCATCAGTTCCACCCAGCCAGGCCAATGGTAAGAGATGATGGGAGCTGAAGTCTAACAATATCTGGAGGGCCACACAAAACCCTAAAATGTCTAATTGACTTTTTATTTCTATTCTTTGTATTTAGCATTGTTGTTTTATTGCTATGGCCAATGGCTGACGCAAATAAAGATTCATTAATTCACTCTGGAGGGCCACAGGCTCCCCATCTCTGAAATAATGAAGTTTAGAGTCAAATGATTCAGATCGAAATAGAACAACCAGTCAAAATGAAAATCTCATAGCCTTCTGACAAGCTGGTTAAGGGCACATTCTGAAGACAAAGGACATAGCCAACTCGATGAAGCTAAGCAGATCTGGGTCTGGTCAGTGTCTGGAAGGAGGATAATCTGGGAAGAATGGTGAAAAATATGATCTATCAAATAAATATATACGGCGTTTTAAGGCAGTCCTAAATGTATTGATTTGGAAGCAAGCACAGTGGGACTGACTTCTCTGGGAACATGCGTGGGATTGTGCTGTGCATGCAGCCAATTAATTCAGCGGGGAAATATACGGCAGCTAAAAAGTTCTAGAGAAAGAAAGAGGTACACATTGAAAGCAGCTAATGGACGAAGCACATTGTTCATAGCCTGAAAAGCAGTGAACAAGTAGGCAATTAACATTTTTTAACAGCCTCAGCATATTGTTCTATTTATAAAAAAAACACCCTGTTTTATTTTCAAAGTGACTCAAAGCAGCTTAGTAGAATGCAATCACTACCAGTTCAGTTCAGTGTTTATTCATAAATCAGTGATATTATCATATAGCAGAAAAATCAAAGGAAACAGAAGACAGAGTCTCTGTACCGTTCTTTAACTGTTCTGCAGAACAGATTTTTTTGGCCGCTGCAGTTTTTATTATCCCTGGAGCACTTTGGCACGACAAATGGCAGCTGCCAAAATTCACTCTTTGCAAGAAAATATATATCATCACTAAGCCCCATCTTCAAAGAAAATCATAGTTTTGCACAGTTGTGTAAATAACCCTATAGTCATATATTTTGAACTATTATCTTTAAAATGTGCACAGAAGACAGATAGATTTAAGCTATGTCTCTCACACAAACCACGCTGTCCACCTATTGTGAATGCCAACTTGTTAATTTAACCTTGCAAGGTGCTGACTCAAGTTGGAGTCTACATTGACTACCCATGGTTTAGATGCACAGTTAACACTTGGTCCCTTCTTACTAAACCACCCTGAGAACACATTTATCTAGACAAATAAGCCACAAAATGAGTAGCATTAATCTGATATCCTGAAAGGTGGTTGACAAATGGTCTGCAGCATACATACCGGTGTGCCGATATCGATCTGCACAAAGATTTTGTTCATTTAAGTTGTTCAAAGAATCAACTGCATAAAGCTTCCTTTCTTTATGAAAGTTTTGTAAGTCACTTTCCACGGAAGAACTCTCCATCACACCTATGAAGAAGAAGAAGAAGAAGAAGAAGAAGAAGAAGAAGAAGAAGAAGAAGAAGAAGAAGAAGAAGAGAGTTTGGACTTGATATCCCGCCTTTCACTCCCCTTAAGGAGTCTCAAAGCAGCTAACAATCTCTTTTCCCTTCCTCCCCCACAACAAACACTCTGTGAGGTGAATGGGGCTGAGAGACTTCAAAGAAGTGTGACTAGCCCAAGGTCACCCAGCAGCTGCATGTGGAGGAGCAGGGAAGCAAACCCTGTTCACCAGATTACGAGTCCACTGCTCTTAACCACTACACCATGCTGGCTTCTTCTTTTTTAAATTAAACTTGGCAACATGTCTCTAATGAATATATTTGCTCTTCTGGGCAGCAAACACCTATGATGGCAGCCTCCAAATAGGAAGCTGTTGTTGTTGTTTAAATCTAACTTAGGGGCATTGATTTTATCACTGAGGTTTTCCATATGACCTTGATGGCTGCTGGTATGGAGTTCAGTACCTCCTATGTCACCTGCTCAATAAATATGCCCTCAAAAATCCAGAATGCACGAGGCACTGTTTGCTTTTCCTGCTCAGCTCTTGTTTGCAGTGACTCAGCTTCTCCTACTTGGAACACGCATATTTACACTTTTGCTAGGACCTCTGAACAAAGGAGAGGTGCCAATAACTTCTCTCTGTGAGTGATCCTGGTGATGGTGGCTGACACAGGTGCCTTTCCCCCCATTCATGGGGCAGCTAATGGGGGGACATGAGAAGTCTTGATCCTGTTTGCCGCAGGGCCTCATTTGAAGAACGTGGAATGGAGAAGACATGAAAACTAACAGCAAAAATGGAGGAAAATACTAAAGGGTGCAGAGTAGCCCTGTAGCCAGGGTGCACGGTCTCCCTAGAGTTGTGTTTTGCCACAGCCCCCCAGCCACCCCCAGATTTGTTGTAGTAAAATTATCTTTTTAATTTGTTACAGGAGCAATTTAAGAATAGGCTGCTCTGAAAAATTCGGTGAATAAGGCAGGGGAAGAGCACAAGATAAGCATCATCTGAAAGAGACAACCCCAAGTCTGCTCAATCAAGACTTTCCCTAAGAATGGATTTTTCATTATCACAACCACCCTATAATTACTTAATTGATCCTGACCAAAAGACAACAACCCCAGCCTATATAGTACCATGACCCTTGACAAGTTAAATATTAGAACTTTGTATTATGGGCTAGCATTAAGACTCCACCCCTTGAATTTTCCTTTGTTCTGTTTTCCAGGTTCAGTTTCATTCTTAACGCAGCTGGTAATGAAGAGGCATGTTTGTATGCCTGCAGTGAGTAGTAAGAGTTGGTTTATTCTGCAGTTATTAAGATGAGTAGAGCAGGACTGGGTGCTTATTGCTAAAGTGTGAGATAAAGAGATAACTGAAAGCAATCTGAAAAAAACTATCCACCCTAATTTACCCTTTACTTCCTTAAAGCCCTCTCTATATGCTATTTTTTCTTCTTTTCCTTGTGTACCTGATGGCAAAGAATGAAACAGTCCTAGAGGAATAAAAACATGGCTGTGTACACTCTACAGTTAACTGACTGGTTGCTCAGGCCTAATTTCTGATTTTCCCCAAGGTGTGAAGCTTAGTATGAGGCTTTTTCAGGGTTTCTGGGCAGAAAAATCAATGCAGCAACCAGTTTTAAAAAAAATCCATTTGCTTTCCACAATTAATTTCCCGTGTTTTTTTAAGTTAGTACTTTGTATAACAACCAGTTAAAAATGATTTGACTGTCCAACAGGAAGGAAAATTTGAAGGTCAGGTACAAGATTAGATTGAATTTTTGAGAAAACAAACGCCACACAAGTCTTTAACTTTGCAAACAGCATAACTATTTTGTTTGTTTTATTCCTTTCAATATCACCTTGTTCACTGTATCGTTAACATCCTTTTTTTATTATAAAGCAAAAGAATATGTCATTTAATGCCTGGTGCTCAAACTAAATTTTCTGTTAACCTACATAATGGGCTATGTAAATATGAATTTTACTCTGCATGGAAGAGAAGGAGTGAGGGGAAAGATCACTACCTTTCCCTCCCCCTGGCCTTCCCACATCCTCTCCCACCAGTGAGTAGAGCGGGAAATTGGCTGGGGCCATGTGCTTCCCCACCCCACAAAAAATGCTGCACCCAGAAATGTGGTCATCCCACCCAACAAGGAAATCTGGCTACAGGGCTGCTGCAAAGGAAGTTCTCAAACATTGTGAGAAATTTCTTGTTTCCAACTTGTTCTGATGCAGTGCACAAATGTCTGCTCGGCTTCACCTTTTACCCTTTTGGCAGTTCACCAAGGACAAGCTGAATGACATAAAAAATATCTGGCCAACTTTCTTCCCTGTGCCTTGGTTTCTGTGCCACAAGTCTCCTGAGTCATCTTTTCTTCAGTATTGACTGTAAAGGGCCCT
The DNA here is from genome assembly GCF_964234715.1 of Podarcis melisellensis. Classification (NCBI taxonomy): domain Eukaryota; kingdom Metazoa; phylum Chordata; class Lepidosauria; order Squamata; family Lacertidae; genus Podarcis; species Podarcis melisellensis. The sequence continues at coordinate 24,506,845 of NC_138542.1, forward strand.
TATGCTTTTATCTCAAACTGAAAAATTAGGCTGCTTCTTAGCATCGTGGAAGTATTACAGTGGTACCTCATGTTACAGACGCTTCATGTTACAGACTCCGCTAACCTGGAAGTAGTACCTCGGGTTAAGAACTCTGCTTCAGGATGAGAACAGAAATCGCGTGGTGGCAGCAGGAGGCCCCATTAGCTAAAGTGATACCTCAGGTTAAGAACAGTTTCAGGTTAAGAACAGGCCTCCAGGACGAATTAAGTTCTTAACCCGAGGTACCACTGTATTTACTTATACTGCTGAAATCTATCACTGTACCTCAGTCTACCTAAGTAAGGTGTTGGCGCAGGAGTGAGCAGCCCCACGACTTATTTTCCTGCAGGATTGGCAATGACATTTCCTGGGTCTCTATTTGCCCGTCTTCCGTATGCCATATAAATAAGCCTTTCTCAGTGGAAATAGAGGAAGAAATATGTTCCATTGGCAGGACTAAGGCTTAAATTAAATTAAATTTGGAAAAGTCCAAAATCCATTAATTATGACCAACCAAAATGTCATACGCCAAGCTACTGAGTCCACCAGAACTCTCCATCAGGCGAGATGTTCTATTTACACTGTTGGAGGCAGCAAGCCTCTGAATGTCAGTTGCTGTGAACAAGGCCAGCCCAAGACATTTGGACCTTTGAGGCAAACCACAAAATGGCAGCCTCCTCCCTGCTAGGGAAGAAGAGGAGCGTGAAGCTCTACATTGGGAACAGGGGGGAATAGAGATGCACATTGGGATCTGCTGCCCCTGTGGATTCTGCCGCCCAAGGCCTTGTCTCATGGGTGGGGCAGCACTGGCTGTGAGTCACAACTGGGGAACGTGCTTTTGAATTCAACTCCAGCTTGCTGCCTTCCTATAGGCATCTAGTTGACCACTGTCAGAAGAAAATGCTGGACTAGATGGGCCATTGGACTGCTCCTGCAGGATCGTCTTATGAATTTCAAGCAAAGTGGGGGAAAGGTTGGTTAATTCCCCCTTCCCCCATTGTATAATAGTTTTAGAATGGACGTGGCTATGGAGATGTAGCCGTAGGGGCTGTCATGAAGAATGTCTGCACATCAGAAAGTTCCACTGTACCACTGGTGTACATTTGAATTGGCATATATAAGCCCTGTGGTGGGTAGAACGTCTGCAGGATGACATAACTTTTTCATGCAGCATGTTGGCGCTTCCCACAGGAAGCAGCGATGACCTCAAACGTAGATGGCTTTAAATAGAGGATTAGGCAAATTTTTGGCAGACAAAGCTATCAAGGGCTAGTCGCCATGATCTCCACTGTCAGAGACCTCATGCATCTGAGTATCAATTTCTGGGAAACTGGGCAGGTGAGCAGAATACTATTGCACTCATGTCCAGGTATCCGGTTGGCCACTGTGAGAACAGGATACTGGGCTAGATGCTGAACCATTGGCCTGATCTAGCAGACTCATCTTATGTTATCTCTTACTCATACATCATCTCTTATGCACAGCATTGCAGTGTTGAAATGAGCTGGTTGGCTCTGTAAACGTAAAGGTAAAGGGACCCCTGACCATTAGGTCCAGTCATGGCCGACTCTGGGGTTGCGGCACTCATCTCACTTTATTGGTCGAGGGAGCCAGCGTACAGCTTCCAGGTCATGTGGCCAGCATGACTAAGCCGCTTCTGGCGAACCAGAGCAGCACACGGAAACGCCATTTACCTTCCCGCCGGAGCGGTACCTATTTATCTACTTGCACTTTGACGTGCTTTCGAACTGCTAGGTTAGCAGGAGAAGGGACTGAGCAATGGGAGCTCACCCCATCGCGGGGATTCGAACCACCGACCTTCTGATCTGCAAGTCCTAGGCACCCACAGCGCCACCCGCATCCTAACAGTACTAACAGCCAATCCTGAGGCACAAAGATGAAATCCCTGACAGCTGCATCAGCTTTCATCACATGTGCCTGTACCATTCTGCATGCTTATTTGCTGTCAATCTCTCTTAGAACCAAGCGGCAGGGTATTATATATTCAAATACAAGGAAGCTAAGCAAAAGGTTCCCATTAGTAAAGAGATGGAGGAAAAAATACTGATTAGTGATAAAAAATAAGATTTGCAGACCTTTTCTGAACTAGTGAGGATTGCAAGGAAAGCTGTGGTTGCAATGAACAGGCCCATTCTGATCGAAAATATGTTATATATGCAACACGGAGGGGTTATTGCTCCCATGGGAAACTGTGACACAGGGAAGGGAGCCATATCAAACACAGCCATATAATGATTCATTATTTCTATTTTAGGTTCCCTCAACAAAGGACCAGACACAGTGCTTTAACCCAAGTTGCACAGAATTCTAAAGGTTCACCTCCAGTATTCATAGCGTTTTTTGAAATCCCTGAGGCAGATGTTTTCCTCAACATTTCCTGTTAAGAGTATCAACAAGCAAGAACTATGGAAGAGTCCTCTAATTAACTCTGCTCTAGTCAATGTAATTTGCTTTGACTGACTGGTTTTAAGTTTAGTTTGAAAAAGCCAGCTGTCCTGCTATGCACTTAAGTCTAATGAAAAATTAAAACCAAGAAGTTGCATGCGATTTGTGTTTTCTTTCCCTTGAGTGTGGCTGGAAGCAGAAGCTAACAGCATGAGCACTCAAAACTCAGCCGCTCTTAACACGGTAACTATAACCTTTCGTGCATTTGAGTGAGTTGGTGTCAGTATTGATTTGGTCTTTAACTCATCACTTGTCCCCCCCCCCATTTAATTTATTCAGGATGAAGAGAGAAGTTAGCAGAAAAGGTAACTGCAGTTAACCAAAGATCTGAAAATAAATCCAACTAACCAAAGAATAAATATTAGCAGATTTAAAACCATAAAAACTGAAGGTTACTTACATCTTTAACTATGTCCAGAATTCAGAATAATTCTCCAGAGTCTAATTCTAAATCATTTCAGAAGAATTCTGGTATTTTGTTCAAGTAGAAAACATACTGTATGCTATTCCTCTTGTCCTTTGGAACGCCATTGGAGTGTCTCAATTAAACTCACAAGCTTAGCTCCGAAACACAGTGTGCTTTCCATCTATATTTAGTATTCATTTGAGCCAAGTTGTCAGGTTTCAAATACTTCGTTAGAAGACAGTATAATTTTTAAACACACTTATAGAGAGAAAAATATATAGACAGGGTAAAGTTTATAACATTCGTGAATAGATATGAACCCACCACGTCAATAAAATATGCTGATGATGTGCAATGTTGTTCTCCGGTATATAAAAGTTGCAAACATGTATGTATTCACTATCCATTGGAGAGAACTGAACGCCTCAAGAGTTGAAGCTGATACAGCTGGTTTTCTCATCTAGTGGCACCATACCCTCCTGGGTAGACTGAGGCAGGAGGCTCATTGTTATGGTAGACAAAACCCATTCAACATAGCCAAGGCTTTTAACTGAATTATGGTCCTGCACCTCTCCACTGGTTTCCTTGTCTGCTGTCGCATTGATCTTAAGTCTTCTTTATTTATTTAGTATTCTAAAATATTTATAGGATGCTTTTCTGAACAAAAAACCCCAGCTTACATAGAGGGGTTGCTAACCTTTTTGGGCCAGTGGGCAAATTTGCAGACTGCAGAAACTGTGCCTGGTGCCAAACACACACAACTACAAGTGCATGTCACAACCTATACTGTTGACTACAATAGAATGCTTCCTTTAAGTCGAATTTCAGTGGAGGGAGGGGACTGTGCAGATGCCCTCTGACTTACAACAATTAAGAATATTAAGTATTTTTTAAAATAAAAAAATCAGTATTATTAAAACATAAAACAAACTCACCAAAACAGACTGAGAACTCGAGTAACAATGCTATATCAGCTTTCCTCCAGTTAGCAGGACAAAAATTACTCAATCTACTACGTTTGCTCTTTTTTCTTTTTTCTTATTTAAAAAATAGATTTAGCATTACAAAGTTCTGGTTGTTTAACTGACACTTTGGACACTTTTAATAGGAAAGTGTCTCAACTATTTAAAATAAATGGAGTACCGGCTAGTTGCCAGTAGTCAATTTTCTCAGTGCATATGCAAATTCGTTTGTTGTCCTTTACATAGAAATCATTAATATTGCCACATAAATAAAATCGTATTGGTTTGTTTTACTTCCAGCAAGGAGGCTCAGGAGCAAGATACCTGAAGTTTCACACATTTTGAGGGCTTGCTCTTGGATGCAGCTGGTGAGGAAAGAAGCCTTGTATATATGTATGTGCTGCATTGAGAGAAATTACCACAGAAAATACAGCTGACATTAGGGCAGTTTGTGAGATAAAGGGAGGAAAACCCACTGAGTCAATGAGATAGGGTCTGAAAAGTGAAGCTGCTGGGAAATGATTTATAATGAGTTGAAAAAAAATGTTTAAAATAACTTTTTCTAAAAACCCCAAAGCTTTTCTTTTAGGAATTCTAGGTGCCGAAATCCCAAGTGAGCAGAAAAGGCTATTTATGTATGCAACCACAGATGTTATTGGCCCAGAGATGGAAAGAAGATAGAGTCCCCACCATAGAAGATCAAGTTGATGGATTATGCCGAAATGGCTAAAATGACTGGAAGAGTCAGAAGTCAGCAAGAGCAGAATTTTAATAATGGGGGAACATTCATAATTTATCTTAAAAACCATTGTAAATAACACTTGTAGTTTAATGGTGACTTTTGGACATAATGGAGATGTAAAAGATTTGGATCAGGCATAGGCAAATGTTTGGATCAGGCATATGTTTTGGGACTACAATTCCCATCATCCCTAGCTAACAGGACCAATGGTCAGGGATGATGGGAGTTGTAGTCCGAAAACATCTGGAGGGCCGAGTTTGCCTATGCCTGATTTGGATGATCATAAAAGATGCAGGAGAAAATGATTTAACAACAGGACCCACAAAAGGGAGGAGGGAAGTCCAGGAGATTCTTTGGAATCTTGTTTTTATGTTGTATATTGGATATGTGATTGTAAAACTTTGATCTGAAAACCAAATAAACAAATATTTTAAAAAAGAAAGGCGAAGCGCTGTGATCAATTCTAAAATCAATCCTTAGAAACTGCTAGACCCTAGTAAGATTGTACCCAGCATGTGTACCAATGTCCTAAGACTGTGAGAGGGGTTGTGGGCATCAACAGGTCACTTGTCCCTGACCATTTGCCATCCTGGCTGGTGCTGTTGGGAATCCAACACCTGGAGGCCCACCCCTGGTGTAGAGTAGTTGGACCAATGGTCTGACTCCCTGTATTTCCGGGGGTTGGACTTCATGACCCTCAGGTTCCCTTCCAACTTTACAATTCAGGCTTCTAAGGCAGCTTCCAACTCTTGTTAACACTTTTTAAATTAAATGATAGCATATTTAAACCTAATTTTGATGCAGCAAAAGCTTTTACAGATTACATCCTACTTCTGCTCCTGGATAGTACTGTAAAGATGTGTGTGTTTTCTGGTTCAAGGGTACCTAGGTCACATTGCACCATATTGCATATTAGAACATAATGATGCAGTTGCTTTCCATATAAGAAAAATAACTCATCAGCTATCAGGTCCTATTAGATCCCAAAGTCTCAAGTCTCATTTTTAAAATGAGAAGAGTAAGCAGCAGGTAATATCTACCTCTAGAAGCAAAACTAAGTCCCCCATTGTACAGAATGGAAGATGTGCAGAAATGTTTAGCCGGTGATTGAAAATTGGGCACTTGAGCCACCTGTTGTTGCATAACCCCAAGTAGTGAGAAATTCTGGAAGCAGTGCTACCTGGGTGTGGCATCCATTGGAGGAGAAAGAACAGGACACTTTCATACACCGGTACCTCAGGTTACATACGCTTCAGGTTACACATTCTGCTAACCCAGAAATAGTGCTTCAGGTTAAGAACTTTACTTTGCTTCATGATAAGAACAGAAATTGGGCTCTGGTGGCGCGGCGGCGGCAGGAGGCCCCATTAGCTAAAGTGGTGCTTCAGGTTAAGAACAGACCTCCAGAATGAATTAAGTACTTAACCCGAGGTACCACTGTATTTGATTTAACAAATATAGAAGAGATGTAGAGATGAAAAGCGGTGCACTTGTGACATGTTAACTGCCCCAGATGCCTCTATCCCACCAAGATGCTTTGAACCTTCATCTATCCCTCCCTCTTGGCTTCTGCATCTATTTCAAACAGGTCCTATTTTCCCTCTCACCAATGTTTCTGCACCCATCCATTATTCTGGGAACTTGGTGGGTGCGTCACCTTTGCCAAAGATGTACGGCTCTTTCCTTCTATTTCCCAACCATCTCTTGGCTTCCATGGAGACAATTTACCCAACCATTGTATCATTACAGTAGTAGCCAGCTGGAAGTTGTAGTGTTTAAAGCTGAGAGGAAGGCAGCCTTGGAATGGATCTCTCCTATCATGAAGTACTGGTATAGAAACACCAAAATTCTTAGCCCAGCTGGACAATTGTCTAGCACTGAAGTATTGGGTTGAACTCAGGTTACTGTGGAAAGAGAATCTGGAATGGAAGATTTGGGGTGCTATAACTACTTGCCTGATAAGATGGTATCACCAAGGCAAATACCGGTATTTGGGAAATTACTCTTGCCATATTTATGGATGTTTATTGTTTGTTTACAGACAGTTGCCTTGGTGATATCATCTTGTGTTGATTGAAGCAGTCATTGTATCAGCCCTCTGTTCATTGGTTTATTGATAAGATGGTATGGCAGCCTGATAATCCGATTTAGCCAGTGGAACCAAAGATACAATTGCCTTCTAGTCCACTTCACTGGTTACACCCAAAGGCATTCAAGGTGATCTCCTTTACTCTGCAGTTCTTGATCCTTTGGAATAAAGCAATACCGGCTTGTCCATTTCATCCAGTGACCATCTTGGTACATACTAAATATATTAAGGTAAAGGTAAAGGTACCCCTGCCCGTATGGGCCAGTCTTGACAGACTCTGGGGTTGTGCGCCCATCTCACTTAAGAGGCCAGGGGCCAGCGCTGTCCGGAGACACTTCCGGGTCACGTGGCCAGCGTGACAAAGCTGCATCTGGCGAACCAGAGCCGCACACGGAAACGCCGTTTACCTTCCCGCTGGTAAGCGGTCCCTATTTATCTACTTGCACCCAGAGGTGCTTTCAAACTGCTAGGTTGGCAGGCGCTGGGACCGAGCAGCGGGAGCGCACCCCTTTCGATCGGCAAGTCCTAGGTGCTGAGGCTTTAACCCACAGCGCCACCTGCGTCCCTAAATATATTACATTAGTGTATTTGTCCCCACTTGTTGAGATTGACTTCAACTATAATTGGATAGGGATTTTCATTTCATGCGGCTCAATGTGGTGCCTTCCATAGTTCCAGTTACAGATAGGTAGCCGTGTTGGTCTGCCAGAAGTGTGCATGCACACGAAAGCTCATACCAAGAACTACCTTAGTTGGTCTTTAAGGTGCTACTGGAAGGAATTTTTTTTTGTTTTGACTACGGCAGACCAACACGGCTACCTATCTGTAACTGGATAGGGATTGTCACAGCTTCTGAATCGTGTGCATTCAAGTACTCCATTTGACCAAGTCGCACCTCATCCAGGAAGGAGGAATACAGATGAAACTGACCTATGGAAGGCACAAGCCAGGGTGGTGGAAAAGATCATGCCCTGAAGTTACACTCATCTGTCCTCACTTTCATTTAACTTAGACCTTCTGACTATAACTGATTCATCAGCCAAGAGAAGCTTTTGCTAAGCTTTGGCTTAGGTAGAGCTAGGGTGATGAGAGTTCAAAAAATATTGAGAGCAACATATTGGCAACCACTATTCTAGAGGACCATGTGGCATTTCATGAACTTTGGTGTATCACATTGAATTCTCTCCTGGGTAAGGACAGTCCTTCCAGCATTCAACGTTTAGCTAAGGGAATTACTGCAATACACTTTGTACAGAACTACCTCATTAACTTATAAGGTAGGTGGCAACCAAGAAGAGGGCCTTTTCTGGGTGGCAACTGAACATGTATCTCTACCCAGAAGAGTTTGGTTTTTTTCCATTTTTCCTTTTTGGCAACAAGCAGTAATTATTTTTGGCTGAACTTCTGGAGGCGAAAGATTAAGAACATGTAGTTTTCATTTTGTCTGCTGTTTTACTCCTGACATTTACCTGATTTGGGGATTTATGAGCTAATAAAAAGTCTAGATATCATCTACATATAAGAAGCTGTGGATCACCGAAGACAGCAGTGCCAGCACCGTTATTAATATTTACAGAGCAGTCCTACTGATAGCTCAACTCAATTTTACAATTAGTGTCAAAAGTGATACTTCGGTTTAAACAGCTGTAACCCTTTTATTGCCGGTATATAATTTCCATGCAACTCTCTTTCACATAATTTCATTTCAGACAGACGCTTTGAGGAAAAGCAGCTTTCAGATATAAATAGCTTTTATTATCCAAGTTTCAGCATATGATGCGTAACATTTCTTGAAAGATTTCATGTGCTACTTCACTGTAAAGTCTGTGAGCCAAGCTAGAGGGGTCCATGGCAAGTACACCAAGGTCACTGCCACAGCCGGGATGTTTCATTTTAAAACACGGGTCTATAAAATAGCTTGTTCAGAGGCATGCTTAACCCTACAGATATTCTTATTAGAATCCCCCCATCTTATTAGATTGCTAAAAACAATGAACCTTGAAACAAAGCAACCCTCAGCACCATTTAACCAAGTGTTAAGAATTATGCCAGATTCACGAGCTATCTTACTCACCAATAAAGTGCTACAAAAGCCGCCTCTCTCCCCCTCGTCAGATTACATTCTAATCTACAGTACAGATCCATCTAGGGAGCTAATATACAACATTGTTCTATAGATGGGCAAGAAGATATCTAAGAGATACATAGAGTTTTTAAAAGTCTCATTTCACTTTGAACACCACAATTAATCACACTAAACAGGAATTCAATTTAACCGAACGAAGTCGAAGGTCTTCAGAAGAGCTTGCTCTAGAACACTTCGCCCACATCGGCCCTTTTATCACGGCACTTGTTTCGAGCCTTCGTCCGGGCTTTGAATGCTGCAGAGTTGTACAAATGCTATAAAAACAGCAGAGAAATGCAATCAGCGTTAACATTCCTTCTGACAAGGTTTTGGGGTTATGCATTCATTTTGCACAGACATGCCTCAGTGTATTTGACAACAGTCAATGTGCAAAAATGAGAAAGATTTGTTAAATCTTGTATGCTGCCAGCTGACCTTTACATAGTTCTGCATCACCGAGTTCTAAATAATTCAAGTGGTGGTCTTAGCATTAAAAATTAAAATTACAACCACAATACTTTGTTGATGCAATTGCTGCCCAAAATATCGCACGGCTGGAAGAAAATTCTGCAATCCTTATGATTGCTAAGCAACCATGCCAACACAGTTGGGCTTCTCAGATTTATTATCTGTTTCCGTTCTGATTTTCTACCATACAAATGTATCACTAAGAACCTGGTAAAAGAGCTAATCGTAACACTGATATCCTGGTCACCGTGAAAGCAGATATGCATAGTAACTGTTGCCAGCAGCTGCCACCACTCCCCAACAGCACATTATGAAGGCTGTGCACACAAGTTGTGTATCAAGATAAATGGAATTCTAAGGGAAGGTTTACATACTCAATAAACGTCTCTGCAAAATGTTCCTAAAGGACACCCCTGAAGAGAAATGGAGTTGCCAAAAGATTGCAGTTCAAAGATGCTCTGCTTGCAAAGGGACACTTATGTGGAGTCAAAGCTGACCACATAAATGAAGTCCCCATGTGAATGTCTATAAATTATATCACAACAACTGAAGCAATTTTTCCCCACTGGTGAGACCCTTCTCGAGGGAGGGTTAACCCTTCTCATTCCAGCTTCAAGGCCCCACATGGCTTTTTAAAAGCTTCCATTGGCGCTAAGGCTTTTTAAAACCCTAAATGCTACATCAGGGTAGGGACAAACTGGGAGGAAGCCCTGTGGAGCAGAGGTCCCACAACACAAGACAGCATTTATTTTTGCAGGTCCCTCCGCCATGTGCTACTTTTATGATTCTGGGGATGGACTGCTGTTTATTTTTACACTAACCACTTTCTTGAAAGAACTATTTAAACTTATGAACTTCATAAATTTGGAAGCTGCAATATAGTGCTTTCCTTAGCCATAAGGTTAACTAGAAATGAACAATTTGATACACAATTGGAAGGTGTATGTTTCAGGTGCACGGGTGGCTGAAGTGCACAAGCAGACAGCCCTCAATAATATGGTCTATGTATACTCAGGATCATCTCTTCTCCGGCCTGTCAAATTTATCTCAGCCATCACCCCGGTTCTCTGTTATGCCACCTGTACATCCAGACACAGAAAGCCATTCACAGTTGCTATCTACAACTGTGAAACCACCAGCTTCTCTTACAGACTAGAGGGCGGCAACACCTTCTGAAAGAGTAGGCTGTTGGCCCAAACAGTCAAGATGGAACAGATAAAGTTCTTTAAAGTTATTTCTATCAACAAAGTCAAAAAGCAAAGGCCAGGCTTTCTAGTAGTACATCACTGCATATTTGGGGAATTTATTTGGGGGTGATGGACACCTACTCCAACTCTATTTATCTGTACTGCTTTCCCCTCTTCTTTTCACCAAATTACAATGTCTGCCATGACGGAGAAACCCCAAGCCCAGGATTAGGCAGTGCTGAGCCACATGCTCAGGTTGTGCTACTGAAAGCTCTCTGAAGGTAGAAAAAGACCAAGCAAGACACAGTTTCAGTTAGATCAGGGTTTCCCAAGCTTGGGTTTCCAGTTGGACTACAGTTCCCACCATCCCTGACCACTGGGGTCCTGCTAGCTAGGGATGATGGGAGTTGTAGTTCAAAAACCCTGAGTTAGATGTTTTTGTCAGGAGACTACTTACTGTGCACCCCAGGGCAAGTGGCGAAATCACAAAGCAGAAACTGCACCAAATTTAAAAACCAAACCAAACCAAAGTAAATCAGCTTAACAGAATGCGAGTAACATACCCTTTCAAAACGGGGTATCTTCATGGATTTAAGTGTTGCCTCATCAAGCATCAGTGGCGGCCCGAGTTCAAAGACATTCCGGAGAAGCTCATTGGACTGGATAAAACATTAAGTCATTAGAGTTGAGCAAATGTTGCACCTTCAAGTGTTCAAACATTGCTTGTGACATATTGGCTATCAAGAGCTGCTAAATGTGATTGTAGTACCATTTTTGTTTTCTTTCCATGGTTAAAAATCAAGGAGGGCCCTACTCAAGTAGAGATGAGGTAACAACAAAATGATTTCCTGTTCTATTACCCCCATTTGTGTTTTTAAAGTACAGTGGTGCCCCGCAAGACGAATGCCTCGCAAGACGAAAAACCCGCAAGACGAAAGGGTTTTTTGGTTTTTGCGACGCTTTGCTAGACGATTTTCCCTATGGGCTTGCTTCGCAAGACGAAAGCCCATAGGGAAATCTCCGGGGACCTCTTTTAAATGCTGGCGGTGGAGAGCAAAGCCTTCCCCCCCCCCCTCCGGACTTCAGAAGAGGTCCAGGAAGGCCGGCGGGGGCGAAAGGCTTTGCTCCCCACCGCCAGCATTTTAAAAGCGGTCCGGGATAGCAGGGAAGCGCTTCCCGCTATCCTGGACGGCTTTTGAAGGCAGGCGGGGGGGGGGAGCAAAGACTTTTGCCCCCCGCCAGCCTTCAGAAGAGGTCCAGGACCCCCTGCCTGCGTAACCGGGGGCTTTTAAATCGCCCCGGGACTGTCCGGGGTGATTTAAAAGCGCCCGGACGGCTTTTGAAGGCAGGCAGGGGGGACAAAGACTTTTGTCCCCTGCCCGCCTTCGGAAGAGGTCCAGGACCCCCTGCCTGCCTAACCGGGGGCTTTTAAATTTGTCCCCCCGCCTGCCTAACCGGCGGCTTTTAAATCGCCCCGGGACAGCGAAGCCTTCGCTGCCGCCCGCCAGCATTTTAAGATCGCCCCGGGACAGCGGAGGCGGGAAGGCAGGCGGGGGGGGGAAAGCAAAGACCTTCGCCCCCCGCCAGCCTTCAGAAGAGGTCGGGGGCGGTTTCCATAGGAACGCATTAATTGATTTTTAATGCATTCCTATGGGAAACCGTGCTTCGCAAGACGAAAAACTCGCAAGACGAAAAGACTTGCGGAACGAATTAATTTCGTCTTGCAAGGCACCACTGTAGTTTAAAAAGCACTAAGTACCACTGCCATTCTAATGAAAGTTTTTAAGTTTACCTGCAAATGGTATTGCATCCCCGATCCTAAGATTTCCTTGAAAGTATCGTATGTTTGTTTTTTAACCCAGCAGTCAATGTACATGCGCTCAGGTCCAAATTTGACTGTCTCTGTAGGGAAGTCATGCTCCTGTCAAAATAAACAAGCAGTCATCTCAGGAAAGTGTGGCTTTAGAAATGCAACTTACAGCTGCCGTTGCAAACTAAGACAGTACATTGCTTGACTATTTGTAAAAATCATGCTAATTTCATGACTTATTCTCAAGTGGAGATAGCTGAGCCAGACTCCAATGTATGCCTCCCAAATACTGCTGCAGGCCTTGGATTCTCAATAATTTGCTCATTTTAAACATCAGATTAAAATATAAGAACTAAAAACAAATCCTGTGAAACACAATTTTTGGACCTAGTTGCTATCTCAATGTACTGGGTCCCCATCCCCCCCTTTAATGAAAGCAATTCAGGAATTATTAATGACTCAAGATTCACCTTTGACTACAGGTTAGTCCTCTGACAGCAGTTTGCTCTTTAGACAAAGCCAGTATCTCTCCTGAAAGACCTGAAGTTTCAAAAGCACCCCTCCCCAAAATGCTATTCCCTAAGCAAAAGTGGCCTCCATGGATGCCATCATTAGTATTAAAAATAAAACAAGGTACAATATATTCAATAGGTGTTTCTTAGAACTGAGCAACGTCCCTTATACTAAAAAGAACAAGCTTTTCAAAGCACTTGCTTTTCAAAGATGAAGTCTTAACCAGTAACATTTTATACATTTTTTTACATTTGCTCATTCGTCTTTACCTCTACAGCTCGCAAGACATCTCTGAAGACAGACCGCTGTTTCCTTTTGTCCACTTTGGCACGGTGCTTGTTCCCATCTGTAGCTAGAGCCTTCAGTTTCTGTGTTAGAAGCTCCATATCTTCATAAAAGAAATCCTAGTCAGATGGGGAGGGGGGGAATAACATGTTATTTGTGGGAGTTGAACTTGTTGAATATTTTGCCAACCGTATTTCACATTTCAGTTAGAATACCTCAACTGTCATACAAATCTTCATTAAATGGAGAGATCAAGTTATAACAATACTAAAAGCTAGGTGTTCTGAGAGGTTGTAGGATAAAATAGCCCTCCCTTTAAGGGCAAAATGTCTTCTGAAGTCTACATTTGCTTCTTCTATCCATCACCCTGAAATTTAGAAAGGGGAGATTATTCTTTGTCCTAACTGGAAACTGTAAATTAACCTGATGGTTATTGTGCATGCTTGGTTTCGTTGTTTTAAATTGTTTTGTTGCTGTGACCTGCCTTGGGACCTTTTGGTGAAGTGTGAGAAATCAATCTATTATTATTATTAAGGTTATAAAGTGTCTTTTAGTAGGGGTTTGTTTGGAAATGTAGCCATCATTTCACTGCTCTGATGTGAGTAGCTTCAAGTGAGTAGATGCTGAAATGGTTCTGCATTTCAGACAGGTCTCCTCTTTCCATTCATGACTACTAAAACTGAGTCAGCTCTTGATTCCACCTTTTACCTCCCACATTGTTTATATGTGTGTTTCAGTAGCAACACTGAATATCTTATGTTTCCTTCTCATCTGACTACACCTGTCTGCCCAAGTTGTTCATCACACGATCCTATGTAATGTCTTTATTGGCTGTTCCTATGAGTGGAAAAATTTACTAGTGACAGCTCAATCATTGAAACAATGAGTAGGCTGAAAGATTATTTGGTTTTTGGCAGTGTGTAGGAGCCAATGTTAATGAGGTCAAACAGATGCCATTAACCAAAGTCAAATGCTGTAATCAGAGCTTAAAGTTTTGAACGTTTGTTTAGATATTGTGCAATGGACTGGCTGTCTTGATGAATCTAGTTATTCTTTTTTCTACCATCCTGGGTCACCTAGAGTTTTTATAGGTACCTTACCAAGACAGGTACATAGTTAACTTGAGACTTTTTTCTTCAGTACTGTTAAAGAAAACAGTAAAGATATTAATAAAGCCACTTTAAAATATGATAAAGCAAATTATGGAAGTCTGAAACAATAATGAACTAAGATGATCTTATTGTATCAGCTGCCTATATGCTACCAGGTTCAATTCAAGATTTTGGTATTTAAAGAAACCATTGCAATCATTGCAGGTTGTCCCGCCTTATGCTGTTGCTGTTTTTATTAAGTGGATTTTTTAAAAAAAATCTCATTGAATTTTTGTGCATTGGTAGAAACCACCCTAGAATGATAATCATGTTATGGGGAAAAGTCTAAAAAATTGGAGAAATAAGTAATTTCCCATATAAATGGTATCTCATGTAAGTTTATAATTATGGGAGTGATGTGTTCTCTCTCTCCCCCCCCCCCCCTCACTGAACTAAAACACTGCATGGTCACACGATCTATCGCACTCAAGGGACATGGTAAGACATAACACAGAGCATGACTTCAACTCCTCAGAAATATGATCCTGATTTTTGCAGGTGTTTAGTTGCTACTGAAATATTACATTTGATCCAGATTCTAATAAGACCTATGTATGATCAAATGTTATTCATATGCAGAAAGCCATTATTTCTCCATCATATACATGAAACGCCCAAGATATAGCATAAAAGCTATTTACAAAAATATGCTCTCCATCTTTCCCTGCAGAATCATTCTCTGAACTTACCCCATCTGTTTCTCTTGCTAGTTCAAACAGAAGAGCCAAGGATTCCCCAGCAGCAATCCTCATGTTGACATCGTCACAGGATAACAGGATGGGAAATTTATGCAAATGCCTAGGAAATTTGGGAGCATGTTATTGATCTGCGTTACTGCACACAAAGCCATATTTGATTTAAACTGCACTTCTGGGTATGGTTTCCAAGGGAACAGAATACGCACATTTCAAGTTTCTTCTTCACTTCATTCATTGGGCAGATGGTTAACAGAAGCGTCCATGACAAGAGAGCGCTGATGTGAAGAACTGTATTCTGGGTACTGGAAATGCTATTTGAATTCCTCTCGTTCTGATAGGATTTTGTGAAGATATTTTCCAGGCATTCCATGGTTGTATACAATTCCTGGTTTAAGAAACAGACCGAGACCGTTTAATTCACTGTTTGATCTGGAATGGTTAATTCATAGCTAAATAATACCGTTCATAAAAATGCTTACTGTGATATCATCAGTGGCAATAAAGCAACAGACTCCTAAGCAGGTGGCACACTAGAAAAAGGAAACAGAAGTTAATGCTTTTAACTTTACTGCTACATTTTGTGCTCACAGAACAGACAAAAAATGAGTGAAGCTGTGGTTTAAATCATGTAACATGCTTGTGTCCTTGTCTTCAGACAAGACAACAAAGCATCCTTTAACAGATCAGTCAACCACACACTTTGCAAGTGGTTTCATACAAAAACAAGGGATGTTTACGGTTTTGTCACTGTCTTGGCCAGATCTCAATGTTTAAGGAAGCATGTTACAGGAAAACACCACTCCCAGCTCCCTAGCGGTCTCTTTTCTCCTTCCTTCCTTCCTGGCTAGCTAGCTCTAATACTTCCAAGGGACATGACCCACCAAACCTGCAAGAAACATTCCGAGTTACAATTGCTGTTTTTATCGCCGTGCACCAGGGGTCACCAATGTGGTGCTTGCAAGAAATCTACATCCACAGAGGCCTCCTTCTCCCTGGCCATATCAAGCTTGAAAGAAACATTTTAGAAGAGGTTGTAGTGTGCGCTTGGTTGCAGGGGTGTGTATGTGTGTGTGTGTATGTGGGGTCATGCGCTGTCGCCAGCAACCCTACCACGGAGAGTAAGCGTGACACACAGGCATTGCCTGAAGGTTCAAGACTAAGTTATAAGCCTTGATGCCAAGTCTTCCAAAGAATAAGACACCAATTGACCAGGGAAACATTTTTAGGCCCTCAGGTTCCAACACACACACCACTGCAATATGGGATACAAGGCATCCACTTGCATTTCTTCATCCCAAGTACCAACTTTTTACTTACAGCTTGCCTTGCTTGTACACTTGCTGACGCATCACAGAGAATCTTCTTCAGAATCGGCGCAAGGGTCTTATATATTTCCTCACTTTCAATTCCTGACCCCAGCTGCACACAAAGCAGACAAGCCAATCCTGCTGCTGCACGCTGCTCATCGCTCTTGCCTAAACACAGAAAGCCAGTCATGACTTGGTAGAACTAAATGCAAGAGCAATTAAACCTGACAACAGAATGCTATTTTATAGGAAAAGAGATGCACATTACCTTTCTTTATACAGCGTTCGATGCTATCTGTTAGCGTCATTCTCCTTTCCAGGATGAACTCGTACAGTATTTTTGAAGACAGGGCATTTTTAAGACCTTCAAGAGCTGACTGCCTTGTCTTTGCACTATTGGAGAGTTCATGGTAAAAGGTCAGTTGAAAGCTTTGTGCTGCAAATTTCAATCTGGTTGTGTTATGCATGCTTTAGATTCCACCTCTACCTCCTTCCCAAAAGGCAGAACAACATTTAAGGCTAAGATTTGCAAAGCCAAGATTTGAAAAACTACATATCAGAGCTTCCCATACTAGCACTCAACCTCTGCTGTGGCAAACACATTCGCCCAATTTCTCATTCTGCAATCCTTAATGTCTCAATGCCAAGGAAACACTGCTCATAAAATGTTTTCTCTTCACAGCTCTTTTCCTTTTCTAGGCCTAGGGAAAGACTCTTAGGAAAAGAGCATTTGAGGGAATGGTAACTGGAGGAAGGTAGATATGGCAGGGAATAAGACTCAGGTTTAAATTGAATAAATTCCCAGTGCCTTTAGAAAATGACAGAGTGCTTTCTTGAAGTAGTGGTGAGCTGAGAAATCATGGCAGGCAAGAACATTGAAAAATGATGTGGGTGGAACAAGCTGAAAAAAGTTACTTTCCCTATTATTATCTATTCCCAAATTAAGACATGATGAAGGCTGACTTATACAGTAGCTATCCTAAATGTATCCTAATTCATAGGATTTGCTGCCAAGCTAAGATACAACTTCCTGAACAAATCTGCCCTTGGGTACAATAATTATTACTTATTAAACTTCTATTCTACCCTTCATCTGAGGATCACAGGGCTGGGTTACAATATTATAAAGCTCCTATGACCTCATGGGAAAGCTCTAGCCCACAATTTGCAAAATCTTTTAAGCCAGCCTCCTAAACCAGGTATCTTCCAGATGGTGCTAGACTCTTAATTTGCCCACCAACCCCAGACAGTGCTCAAGGATGATGGGACAGGAGCCCTAAACATCCGGAGAACAAACATCCAGATGGTCAATTTAAGCTTTTACTTCTCAGACCTCCCATACCTCTTGTCCAACGTGAGGTCAATTAATCCCTTCAGCTTGTACTCCAAATCTTCTTGCGTTGCTTCCTCATCAACTTCAGGCCCTACACATATGTGACAAGACAGTACGATTACAATTAATAAACCTAGCCTCACAGAATGAGTCTTCAGAGTCTTGTGGAAATTATACATTATCTGATTTAATCCATGTAAGGTCTCCTCCACTTCTGCCTGGCCACCAAGCCTTCAGTGGAGGATCTGCTCTGTGTGTTTCTGGTCTGACCCCGTAATAAATCAATTCATTCATACTTGATCTGCTCTGTGTTCCACTGCTGGGCAATAGTGGAGTTGGCAGATAGATGGGGCTGGACCTCCACTATGGCAGCCAGGTTTACGAACCGGCCCCATTACTAAAGGTGTTTTGATGCCATGTAAAAACATTTATTCATTTGTGGAGGGGGAGAATAATCTGGACAAATAACCCCCCTAGAGTTTCTACTTGTACAGTGGACCCTCCGGATACGAATCAAATTCATTCCGGGAGTCCATCTGCAACCCAGAAAGTCCGTAGGCAGAAACGCTGCTTCTGCGCAGGCCGCAATTGAGCGCTTCTGCACATGCGGCAAAACCCAAAAGTTATGTATCCAGAGCGGTACGTAACTAGAGGGTCCACTGTATGCTCTTTCAGAAAGGGGGCTTTGTGAGTACCCAACACAGCTATTACCTTGTAGTAGGCAAAACTTGCTTCACTCAATGACTAGTCTACTCCAGATAATAATGTGAAAGTGTAACAAATACATGAAACATAAATTCTTTGACTTGCCTTAGTTTCATAAAGGAGCTACAAATTAGACCCCCCCCCCAAGTTATCTTGAGGGTTAGGTGCTTTTAAATAAAGTAGCATTTCGAAATAAAATATACCACATTCAATCCAAACCAAACTCTTTCCAAATGTAATAAGCATTTCATGTCTGCAGTAGTTTCCTAATAAGACACAAAGGTTAACATACCATCCTCAGTGATGCTGGAAGGATCACTGAAGCCACTGCAGTGACTCATAGTTTCAATTGATGCATCTTCATCACTAAAAGACTGCATATTTCTGTGCTGGGCACCTAGGAAAAGCATTTGGAGCAGTCAACATCAACACAGGGTAATACTCTGGAATGTCTACGCCATCAAGACCAATATACTGCCAATTTTATGTGTTGGGAAGGAATACCGACAGCTATATCTCAAAGACAAATTATTTCAACAAGCCATAGTTCTGTCTTACCGTATATGCGTGGCAGCCTGTTTTCAAACTATTCTGCTATCATCTATTCTTAACTGCCTAAGTTCTTTTAACCTCCCAGTATCTGCACATTAAACAAAGTGTAACATTCCTCTGCTGTCAACCATTTGCAACATGCTACCCGGCAGAATTTCTCTGGCCAAAGAACAGCCTTGTTGGCATAGAAGTAAGCTTTTACTAAAACAAAATGGGAGGCATGCAGTCCAACACACAGCAAGTATACAAATGTGGCAGGAGCAGTTTATAAGACTACCCTATTATGCATGTTGCATTTCTAGACTTCATCCAGCTTCATTTGCAGGCCCAATCACAACTATTACTATGAGGCACCACTAAAAAACCACTAAATATAGATATTTTTATAAAGTTTTTAAGTCACAGTATCAAACTCAGGTAGAATAAACAGAAAGCATCAGAATTCTCAACTCTTGGGGCGGGGGTCAAGCAATATCTAGCCAATTTCACTGGGTTAGAATTGCTGTATACTCACACTGGCCTCACATGTTAATTTTATCAACAGCCACAACACATAATTACATCACTGAGGTTGCATAAATGTCTAGTGACTAATCGTCTTCCAAGATGCCTAGTTCTCATCTTTTTATTTTGAGCAATGAGCAACATCTTGCTGCTTTTAGACCTATTAGATGATACCTGTCACAGCCTTGCAGGTATTTTCAGATTACCAGGAGAACCGGAGAGTTTATTTCTGTGTATAATTTAAATGGTACCTAAGACTGAAATATATCACTGCATATGAAACAAAGCTAAACAGATTAGATTTGAGCAGCAAGTTGTATTATTAATCTGTGCCTTTACAATTTATATTGCATTTTGAATCTTTTCCCATCAAGCAACAATATGGGTCCGATTGCTCAATCTTTGTGAGCATTTGTTTAGGATAGAGGCCTGAAGGAACATAACCACATAGTTTTATTTATTGCTTCACCACAAAATCTAAAGCTGTCCATAGCAAATACCAAAATGATTGGAGACTTGTCCTCCCATTTAAAGCCTTTCAGTGTCCACAAATACATTTACATAAGTTGTTCTCTGTCTCGATTTCATCTTGGCCCAATATACCTGAAGGAGTATCTCCAACCCCATCATTCAGCCTTCTGAGTCTTCTGGCTGCTCCCTCACTGCGAGAAGTGAGGCAGAAGTTCTTCTCGATAGTGGCACCCTCCCTGTGGATCACCCTCCCAACAGATGTCAAGGAAATAAGCATCTATCTGACTTTTAGATGGCATCTGAAGGTAGCCCTGTATCAGGAAGTTCTTAATGTCTGATATTTTATTATAAAGTGCTGGAAACCGCCCAGAGAGTCTGGGGAAACAGGCAGGGTATAAAAAATAAATTAATTTATTTTTAGTAGTAGAAATAGTAGTAAATCTGTCTGTGCTTGGCTACCGAGACCATAAACACATGACCTTTCAAACACATCTATTTGGAGGGGATCCCTAACCTGGCAGAGAGAGAGAGAGGACCTGAAATACAGGCCAGGTGGCAACCTTAACAGAGAACAAGAAGCTCGCTTCCCGCCACCCGTGGGAACTACAGCCCCCATTACGCCCCGCGGCGGGGGCGCATGCGCGCCGGCTCCCTCACCTGACGTTCCGCGCGGGTTACCCCCTCCCCGCCGCTTGGACTTGGGCATGGCAGCGGCCTTGTAGCGGCGACGGCTTCGCGCGCGGCTCCTTCCCGGTGCTCCCTCTCTGGGGTTCTCGTCGGCCTGGCTTTTGTTTCTCCCCCTCGCCCGGGCAGCGCTGACAATCAGCCGATGGAAGAGCAGGAGCGCTTTTTATTATAGAAACGTCTCTGTGAGGCCGGCTTCCCGGACCGAGGCAGCGGATGCGATTGAGGAAAGCAGGCGATAGGCAAAGCTGTAGCAGCGGCAGAAATCCCCGTGGATGCCCGTGAACGGAATCGATACATGTTTCTCCTCTCAGACGCCAAGGAACTAAAGGCGGGGGACTGACGCTGACGTGGCTTTTATAGGGAACCCAGCGGAGGCGGAGGCGGTGTAGTGACGTTCAGGGGCGTGGCTTAGAAACGACCAATGGCAGCCGCAGGTTTCCGTGACGTATAAGAGGGGAGCCGCGCATTGACCTCTGGGGCGTGTGGTTTCCCCCCCCCCCAGCATCCCTTTCTCTCGAAGTTCCGCGGTCGTTTACAAGGGCGGTGCCTCTCGCAGCTGCCGCTTCATTTCTTCCCCTTCCAGACACAAGGGATCGTTCCAGGCCCCCGTGGCATGCTGGGAACTGTAGTCTGTACCCTTTCCGGGGCCATTGCGGTACACGGCGGTCTCACGTCGGCCGCCTTGCCTCCGTCGTTGTCCTCAGATAACCTCCTGGTAGTTCGCTGTTCCAGACAGAAACTGAGGCGAAGGTTATTCGCTTGCACAGCCCTCGAGCGAAGGGTCGGGATGCATGAAATGATATCACCTCCTCCTTAGCCCTGGAAACTTTGAAAGCCCAAATAGCACTTTAAATATATTTTAACATAGGGACAGGGATTTATTATTTTTATTCTTTTATTATTAAGTTTATATACTGCCCCATGCACGCAGATCACAGGATAAAATCACAATATAAAACCACAAAATACATAATCAAAATAAAAACAAGAACAACCCAATAACTCCCCGCAAATAATCAGAGAGGGAAAACAGAATTTAAAACACATGTACACAATACTTGTAATAAAAAAATAAGACTTGAAGAAATCACACCCTAAGTAGACTGGTAGTAAGTACATAGTTACCAGCATACATACTCTCCAACATTTCTCCGTTGAAAATAAGGATATCCTCTTCAATAATAATAATAATACTAATACAGTCACTCTGGGCAGCTTCCAACATACATAGAAATATAATGAAGCAATAAACTTTTTTTTTATAAAAAAAACCACCTTTCTTATACACTACATGCTTCAGATGATTTCTAAAGGTTGTACAGTTACTTATGAAAATAGGGATGTCCTAAGAAATAGCGGGACATTCCAGGATCAAATCAGAAACTAGGACAGCTTCTGTAAATCCAGGACTATCACTGGAAAAGAGGGACACTTGGAGGGTCTGCAGAAGACACATACTTTAAACATATATTTGATTTTTCTGATCATTAGGATTTGGACATTGATACCCTTACACATGTTTATTCAGAAATAACTGTAATCCTATCCCCACTTACCTGGGAGTAAACCTCACTGAATTACTTATGAGTAGACATTAGGATTGCACAGTATGTCCCGCTGAGTTTAACAGAGGTTACTTTCTTTTCTGTTTACCAGATTGGAGTGCAAATTTAAATGAAAATGCCTACAACAAGAAGAGTACAGTAGGGGACATTTTTAGTACAGATTATTTTATTATGGCACAGCTTTTCGTAGGCACCTGTCTACCAAAGTACATAAGAGTCCTGCTGAATCAGAGCAAGCGTCTATTTAGTCCAGCCTACATAGATCTGGGGGACGCGGGTGGGGCTGTGGGTTAAACCACAGAGCCTAGGACTTACCGAACATTAGGTCAGTGGTTCGAATCCCCACGACAGGGTGAGCTCCCGTTGCTCGTCCCAGCTCCTGCCAACCTAGCAGTTCGAAAGCACGTCAAAGTGCAAGTAGATAAATAGTTACTGCTGCGGTGGGAAGGTGAACGGCATTTCCGTGTGCTGCTCTGGTTCGCCAGAAGTGGCTTAGTCATGCTGGCCACATGACCTGGAAGCTGTACGCCAGCTCCCTTGGCCAGTAAAGTGAGACGAGTGCCGCAACCCCAGAGTCGTTTTACCTTTACCTTTACATAGATCTGGGAATCTGGAGAGCCTCCCTCATTGTCCCTCATTGTCCCTCAGACAACTAGTATTAAGGGTAACCTGTCTCTGAATACTCAGTCAATTCCTTTGAAGAACCTCAAATTCTAGTGTTGTGAGACTGGGAGAGAATTTTCTGTCCAATTTATCCAAACCACATACAATACTATAATCTCTACCAAATCCTGCCCCCTGCCTGGTTGTCTTTATTGTGGCTGGTTGATATTAAACAAAAACAGACCAACCAAGTCTATTATTTCTGTCCCTTGTAGCTATTGTAGACTGTAGTTTACAAAAGCGTATGCCAGCATATATTCATTTTTTCCTAACAACTTTTAAAGCAATTTAAATTGTGCAATCCGATGCACAATTACATAGGATAGGAGTAAATCCCATAGAACAGAGTGAGGCTTAGTTCTGAGTAAAAATGCATGGAATGCATTGTCAAGTACTAAATAAAATAATATTACATCACATTTGCCCAGACACTATATAGCACTGAAGGCTTCAGCTGATGGTCAGCAGAGAGCAGGTTTGCCACATGACCTCACTTTCCATTTGTAGCAGTTGTATCCGTGGAAGCTGCTAAAAATAGAATATATTTCTTATTTCTATGTCATAAATAATCCCTCTAGTTACATAGGTTTAGGCTGATTAATAGATACACGTGGTAAGAGGCTGAGATCATTATGACTAATCTATTGTGTATAATTACTTAGGTCATGCATTTTACAACATGATGACAAGAGCTTAGAACCAATTACATGTACAAACTCTCTCTGTGTGTCACTCCCTTCGAAGTCAACTATGAACATCCTTACATTAGGTTTTCTCCTATATAATTATTGATCTGAGCTTGATCCAATCTATGACAACCACCTATGAAATCTGGATACTACTGATATTCAGTTCCAAAAACCAACATCCTGTCGAAATCCATGTTTCCCAGGGAAATTGTCTATCCACATTGTAAACGGGACCTTGGCTTTCAGATGGAGGCAGAACAGTTTTCTTGTTTGATGTTAATATTTCAGCGTAGATGGGTGTCCTGTCTATAACCAAGGTACAGTTCAGCCCCTTGCTGAACAGCATTACCTTAATCTGCATATGTAAGGCAGTATACTAAATATTTAAACCTTTGGAAGGAATTTCTCATTGTCTCTGTTCTATGGCAGCTGGGAGCCAGGACATTGTCCTTACATTATTTACTTTAGGCATCAGCTTAATATATAGGTCTTCTCAGGCCTATGGTATTGGAGCTAACCTTTTAGAAAACATACAGATTCAGGGCTAGTCTGAATTGTAATTGAATTTGCTTCTGTTTGGTTCAGTGCTGAGGCCTTCTGCTCCTCAGTATTTGCCTTCTGCTCCTTGGTTTGGATTGCATACAGTGACCAAAACCAACTAGCTTTCTCTGAAGCAACAGCTGGGATGTCTCAGATGATGCCTTGCTGTGGTTTCTGCTTCACGTTGCCCTTTCAGTTCAGATTTTCACAGCTGAACGAAATGTGAAGGTATTAAAAAAAAGAATTTAAAAAAACCAATTGCATGGAAGAACACCTGCTACTTCTACCTTTTTAAAGTTATAATAACTAGAAGAATGGAATTTGTTCAGTCAAAGCAGGGTCAATGGCTGAGATGAGTGAAGACAATGAACTATATTGGCGTGGGATGAGACAGAAAACTGCACAGCACAGAAATTCCATGGGTGTGTGTTTGTGCAGTGTATTATTACACAGCACCAGAGCTTTCTCTTGCTCTAGGTTTTTTTGGGTGTGACATTAGAATACCATTGTAGTGACTAGTAGGGACTGACTCAGAGCTTTAATTATAGCAGTGGCAGGAAGTCGGACAGGAAAGGGGTTTTCTAGGCAAGGTGTAGTTCTACTAATCTATGTAATATACTTTCTGGCGGCAGCATTCTACTCCAGAGCTATGGTAAAGATCAAATTCCAAAGCTCTTTTCGTTGGTCACCTGGAGAACTGGCTTTTTGATGTTGCATATTAAGAGACAAGGATTGTAAACTGTTATATACACGCATGTTATTTATAGGATGCCCTATGACAAAAAGTTACCTAGGCAACTTGCAAAATAAAAACAAATGCAATAAAAATGCAAGATGCAACACAGCATTAAAACAACAGCTGCAGGAGGCAGTGGAAGACAGGGGTGCCTGGCGTGCTCTGGTCCATGGGGTCACGAAGAGTCGGACATGACTAAACGACTAAACAACAACAAATATGATTTTAAAAATACATATCAGTAGAGCTACAATTAAAAGGTACAACATGAATTAAAAGGCTTGGGGAAATGAAAAAGTATTTACCAGATACCACAAAGCCTTTAATATAGGTGTAAAGTGGGCCTCTCTTGGGATACCACCAGTGTTCGAAACTCCCATTGTTCTAGGTGCATTTTGCAACAGGGAATTTCATTCATGCAAGCAGTTTCTGAGCTCTGGGCACAGTACTGAGCCTAAGATTTCAGATTAAAACTGCACAGTAGAAGAAAAGGAGGACCCTTTTCTGTCTCCCCACTTCCAGCCACTTCTGAAGACTAGAGAAGGCACCATCATAAGAATATTAGAGTGGCAGGCAGGGGAAGTATGTATTTGAGTTGGGGGTTTTCTGCAGTCCTCAGATGCGGACTAGACCATGTGAAAAATGAACATAAGAGTTTAGCTGCAGTCCATTCATTTTCAGCTTTGTATTCTTGTTATAAAAAAGGCATGCCTAAGCACTCCATTGCGGCGCCCATAACCTAGGTTTAAGGTGCCATTTAGCTCCTAGCTTTCATATTTCAGTTTCTAACACTGAGTCCCACCACTGAAAAATGGTCCTTTCACCACCACAGGGGAACTCAAAGAAGAACCTCATAAGAAGATCTCAACGTCTGGGTAGGTAACTGAGGGATGAGATTATTGTTCAAGCACTAAGGTCACAAATCATGAAGTGCAATTGGAAGCACTGTGGAATAAATGATGAATTAATAAATCAGTACATTTTTAATTCTGTAACTCTAGTAATACCCCACAGTACATATAGCCAGATCCACAGTGATAGTGTTATTTGTGCCTTGGCATTGTCTAGCATTTATATATGTGTACAGACAGCTACACAAAGAAACATAACTTCTGAACAGAACCTAAGGATTTGCATTCTTATGTATCCTTACTTGATACTGTCATTACTTAACTGTTTGGCTGATTTAATTGCTCTATTTTAAAAAATCACTTTGTTTTGGTTTTTTTAACAATCAAGAGGTACATAAATTGTGTTAAATAAAAATATGAAGCCCCATTGAACTCAGGGGATTCAATGTAAATTTTCAGACAAGTAGGCTTTTGAACACTAGATTTTTCCTTAAAAAT
Source organism: Podarcis melisellensis (assembly GCF_964234715.1). Classification (NCBI taxonomy): domain Eukaryota; kingdom Metazoa; phylum Chordata; class Lepidosauria; order Squamata; family Lacertidae; genus Podarcis; species Podarcis melisellensis. The sequence continues at coordinate 24,532,869 of NC_138542.1, forward strand.
TGGAGATTTGATCAGAGTACATCATTAAGGATATTCAGTATGTAGGAATAGACACCTTCCTTTTAAAGACAGAGGGCACTTCCTTAGTCTAAGTTATTTAGATTGCTGCATACACATATATTTCTAATAGCTTTTGTATGCAGGTGAAGGTACAATTGACTGAGCAGCATGAGCACAGTGAATCACCCTGAGTTACAGCGGGCAATTAGCAATTTCTGCCGAACACTAATAGAGGCTCGCACACTGAGCAGCATTGCATTTTGGGAGTTAGCTCTGCAATCAGCATTCCAAAACAGTGAGGCAGATATCTATTTAAAACATTTTAATCCTGTTCCTCAGCCAAATAAGTCTTCTGGAGAAGTTTACAGACCAAACCGACTAACCAAACAAACAAAAACTGTTGGGAGTGGGATCTGCTTCCTATTATTGTTCCCTCTGATGCCGTCTGGTAGCCTAGTAAAAGCCAAAGGCAGTAGAGCTGATGAGATGGCAATTCTAAAATAGCATCAATCAGCTTGAACCTGTACGCAGAGAGCAGGTAGTGGTGGCCTTTCTGAAGGACCCAACCCACACTTCTCCCGCTTCTAGGCTCCCTTGGAGATTCACTGCCAATCAGCGTAGATCAGGGAAGGAGAAACTGTGGCCTTCCAGATATTGTTGGATGTTTGCACCAGCACACTGTGAGTTCACCTTTAAATAGTTAAGTGTAACTATTGTTTAAAGTGATATGTAAAACCAGGCCACTGAATCCAGTAATCATGTTAAGGCTACAGGAAATGATTCCTATGGTTTTTAGCCTTTTTGCAAGATGAGGAGGAGCATGGTCTGTGTCCTAATCCTGCAGCAGCTTTGGGCTCCACCCTGGCCAGGCGTGCCAACTCTAGGGGACAGAGGTGTCATCAGCCCCCTCAATATTCCTTAGCAGGGGGCTCAGCCCTCCTCCCCTCATATTGAGGGGAGGGGGGAGGCCAAATCACCGATCTGAGCTCAGCGTAGCATCAAAGGCAGGCTCCTCCTGAGAGCAAGAGAGGAGCAGCCATGGCCATTGAAGCTGCACGGCACTGGGCATGGCCTCCTCTCGAGGAGTGTGTGACATCACAGGTGTGCGATGTGCATCACATGCATGATGTCACTCGCATGCTGTACCACTGAGCCCCACAAATATTTGGCCCAAGGCAGCGCCTCTGATTCTGCCTAAACCCTCTGGAGCTTCCTGGGTTCTCATCCCCTGGTTAGGAGGTTTTTCAGTTCATGACTTAGTTCCGGAAAATCTTTAAGCATTTGATAATGAGTTCAACTGCTGTATGAAGCACTATTCCCTTCAACATTAATGTAGAGTGCAATTTCTACTCTTACCAGTGATAACGTCTTTGGGTTATGCTACCACTTCTCTCTTAGTAAATAAATTCAGGTAAAACTGGGGAACAGCCAAGCCAACTTCTTAAATGTAACTTCAAAATGCAGTTAAATTGAGAATCCGCTACTGCGTGTGGTGCCATTTTGAGGCATCTAATCATAGCCTGCATTTTTATCCAAGCTATATGTTTGATCAGGGCTTGTATTTTAAAATGAGCTTAAAGATTTTCAAATGTTTCATGCCAGGCAAACCAGCTGCCTAAGAACCTTGGTAAGATGTTTATTCTCCTGGACAAGGGGCCCCCTGATTTATAGCAGAAAACAATTCTCAAAGTCGTAAAAAGGGAATTACAGGCTGAGAGCAGGACACTGACCTTGCATGTTACAGAGTACAATTAAGCTGTAAGAGTGGGTAAATAGTAAAATAAAACCATGTGCCTCGCATTAAAACTTGAGCCATATTTTCCTAAGGTTAAAAAGGCCAAGAGCAAATGGAGAAAGCAACTTGAGAAGGGAGGTGTAAACAGAAGAAGAGATTTCTTCCTATTTTATTTTGAGGCTGTAAACTGTTCCTTTATACTTTGAGAAGATTTCTTTTCCTTTTAAAAGGTTATTTATAATGTATGAAATATATTAGCTTAAATGTAATTATGCAAAGGATTTAAGAAATGCTAGATTCTTATTTCATATAGTTGTAAGAGTTGTAACTATCCTGAAATTAAGTCAGCCACCAGCCCAGCCCCCCTGCCAAGCAGGAAACATCATTAGATATATGGTTGTCAGATATTTGTTTAGAAACCTCCAAGAAGGAGATCTTTCAATGAGGATGTGAACTCAAGATCCTTGACATATGTTTAAGATAAAAATTTAAGATTAACCATCTGTTTTGGAAGGCAATAGGGCAAGGAGGGCAAGAGGTGAGCTGGTAATTAAGATTCCTTGTTGAGACACATGTAAGATATATTACTACTTATTTGTCATATATATATATATAGCTTTTGTCTCCCATAAAAGGCAAAAGGAAATGGGTGTATCTTTTGTGATTGGTTCTAGCAAACAGCCAATGGGAATTTCAACCAGGCTGATTGGACAGAGGCAGCCAAAGGAGGAGCAAGGAGGCTGGATTAAGGAAATATAAGTGCTGGCCAGAATGGCAGGAGGCCAGGCCAGATCTTGGTAACCATATACCACTGTGCCTCTCATTTATTTGTCTGACAAATAAATTATTATTTTAATTTCTCTATTGCTGCGTTGAATATTTCATTCCAGCTAAGCGTTAACCACAAGCAGGGTGCTACAATTTGTTGCATGGAAATAGAAAACAAACAAACACACACATTTTATTATTATTATTATTTATTCATTTTCTTACATTTCTGTCCCAATTTCCCCCCTCATGGAAGCCAAGATGACATACTTGTGGTTCCTGCACCCATCAGTGCTCTAACCAGACCCAGACCTGTTTAGTTTTGCCAAGGTAGTGGCAACCTGTGCCATCCTTTAAACAATATCCTGAAACCAGATATTATTTATTTATTAATCTCTATACTGCTTTATATTTTTAAGAAAAATCTCAAAGCGGTTTACAGCATATTAAATCAATAAACATAAATAAAACAATCGGAAGAAAGTCAAATATAGAGCATACAGTCAAAGCAACATAACAGAAAACTAAAATATTATCTTAAAGATTTCAAAATAAAACATTACAAAGGAGGTCAACTACAGAATACTTATTTATCATAGTAGGGCTGGTGAGTGTGGGCCTCGCCCCCTAGGCCAGGTGGAACGGGCCTTGTAGGGAGTGGCCTTCACGCCCCACAGCCAGGTGATGTTCCTCTGGCTTCATGAGGAGCCTCTTCAGTAGGGCTGGTGAGTGTGGGCCTCACCCCCTAGGCCAGGTGGAAAGGGCCTCGCAGCCGGGTGATTGTCACTAGGCCCCTCGCTAAGTTCATATTGAAATGTAGCTGATGGTGTGTACCCTCAGCAAGTAGAGTACTTTAGGTTTTACAGGAACACAGGGCCGTAGCTAGGGGGTGGCCAGGAAGGCCCCCGCTGGGGGCACAGGCAGCCCCCCCCCGCAAAATCGGCTTTAAAATTGTCCATAAATATGTCTACAAATAAAAATATTGATTATTGCCTCATAAGAATTGAATGGGGGTTGGGGTTGGAAGAGAGGCAGAAAGAAGAGCTAATTTGTCTGTGGCTAGGGGGCGCAATCTGGACGGTTCTGCCAGGGGTGCAAAATCACCCAACTATGGCGCTGCTTGGGTGCCCTCTTTATTTATCTTTTTGTTGGGATAGATTACAAAGGCAGGAACCCTATAGTTTGACTACTTCCTACAACTTCCTCTCAGCGGACCATCTCCAGAGTGCAATTCTCTTTCTCCAACATTGTCTCTATGGAAGGTAGAAAGTGGTTTATCTGCATACTCATCCACAATCGAGAGCCTTGGATCTGAAGGGGTTAGGTTACTTAATAATGAAATAATAATAATACATTGGTCTTACATTCAAACAAAGCCCAAAGGAAAATTCAGATGACTATGTTTAAAAATGTGTAGGGAGCCTGTGAAGATCAGTGCTCAACCAGGGAGGGTGAATTGGTCACCCTTTTCTCACTCCTGGACTGTTCTTCCACCTTTCATGTTGACATCATCTGATTCTGATTCTAATATTTTCCTAGCCCCTTCCTCACATTCTGCAGGGTTACCGTAGAAACAGCAAGAAACAACTTTGCATCATCGCTATTCCGTTGCCCACTTCTTACCGGACGCTCGATCAGTAAGCAGTGCGAGGAGTGCTCTCAGCACTCTCTATTTGTGTTACTTCAGCATTCCTATCAACATGGCAGGTAGGAAATTGTGCCATCGTGATGTTCACATGTTCCGCTTCATTGTCCCATGAAGCAGACAGAGAAGCCAGCTGAGAAGTTAAGGATTTATAGCTGGGGAATGGATTAAATCATTGGATAACTTAGAGACGGTAAGATACATACAAGTGGATGCTATGATAGACAGCAAAAGAAAAGGGAGAAAGGGAGATGCCCTTAAAAAGCTACCCCAGTTAGTCAAGGTCCCAGTACCCCGCATGGGGCTTAGATAAGACATGACTAAGGCCCATTCAATGGCCTTCAATGGGACTTAGTCTTGAATATATCTTTCACTAGATATGCCAATAAAGTCTGAGGCTCCTTCAAAATCACATTTATTTTTGGTACTGTCAATCTACATTGCACTTGTCCAAAGCAGCTTACAAACCAAGAGTTTCCAGGCAGCAACAACACAAAACATCAGTTTGGGAGGAAAAGCAGTAGATAAATATCCATGAATGATCCACATTGATCCAGAACCAAAAGCACTTTGGTTAGATCAGGCTTCCTCAACCTCGGCCCTCCAGATGTTTTTGGCTTACAACTCCCATGATCCCTAGCAAGCAGGACCAGCGGTCAGGGATTATGGGAATTGTAGCCTCAAAACATCTGGAGGGCCGAGCTTGAGGAAGCCTGAGTTAGAATCTGTTCTCATGTGAGAGCCTAAATTAGGAATTGTTCTTAAGATGAATGATGGTCTTTGTTTCTGTTGTAACCCCTATCTCACTGAATTATAGAAACAGGTAAGCCTATCAGGTGTAAGATTTAGTGGGTGCCTGTGACTTCACTAGGTTTCCAGATTAACCCAGTCAAAATTGGGGGGTACCAACCAGGGGAGGAGTGTATCGTAGGGCTTGTTGTGACTCAGACTTGTCATAACTTCAGTTACTCTTCTCCTAATGGATATCTTTTCTATCCTTGCACCTTCACTTAAGGCCAACTGCCCATCACTGCATCATAACATTCTCTGGCCAGTTAGAATCTTGGAGGTCACTGTGGTGACAGCTGGAAACAGGTTCTCATGACCCCAGTTCCAGGGGCTCCCATTATGGATGCTGACTTGAATTAACACTGAGCGGGGTGCATTTGAGGGCCCCTAGGGGGTATCACCCTCATGTTTTCCCTGAAAAGAAGGGGAATAGCAGAGCATCTTGAAAGACAGAGTCTTTTATGGCAACAGCAGCAGGGCAGGGTGATTCATCCACGTAAGAGAGAGGGGGAAGATGGGAGAAAGATTCTTTCTCAATGGGATCATAAGCAACTGGATATCAGGAAGACGTCAAGGCAGCAAAAGAAGTCCAACCATTAGGATCTTCCACAACCCTTTTCAAAGATCCAGTTGTTTAGAACCTCCAGCAACAGGAGCTGGGGAAAAGACCTCTCTCCTTGCCACTGCACAGGGACTTTGCAATGGCCACACCTATGAATCAATTATATAGACCACCTCACCTCCAGCTAGTCTAGGTGCAGCCTCCTAGGCTTGGACCCATCCAGTCCTGGCCTCTCTACCTCAAAACAGGTCTTTGAAAAGATGGGAAAAAGTCAAACCAAAATTATCAAGGGGTTGGAGTAACTCCCTTATGTGGAAAGGTTGGGGCCTTTTAGTTTCAAAGGAAGTACGCTCTCTGTCAGCCCTGGTAGTTGTATTAATTCTAGAACCATTAAAAAGCAAACTAATCAATGTCCTCTCTCATATAGGAGTGGTTGCAAACAGAAATGAACAAGATCCAGGCCTCTTTGCAGAGAATATACTTTTATGCACCTCTGACTGTATCACAGCAGGCAAAATACTACGTACAGAATTGGAACAGTTCTCCAGGGTCTCAGGATTGCAAGTTACTTTTAAGAAAGCAGAGGTAATGCTTTTCACACACCAACCTATCCAACAGACTTTTATAGCAATGTTGAAGATTCCAATAGCCAGGAAAAGTTTTAGATATCTGGGGATGCAAATTACCCAAAATTTAAACAAGTTGTATGAGTTTAAATATAGTATGGTTTGGAAAGCTCTAAATAGGGATATAATACATTGGAATAAATTAAGACTCTTCATTATGGACAAACCAGTTGCATTTAAAATAACGATTGTACCTTCATTTCTTTTCTTCCAGACTTGGGTGAATGCGTGAGATGGAGGAGGACCCTGGAACCTATCCCTGAGGGTTTCAGAAAAAGCCTGCCTGCCTGTGGGAAGGAAGATAGGTGAGACCTGGCCATAAAACCCCAACAAAAAAGAACCCCCCCAAAGAGAAAATTATACAAGGCCAAAAATGAAGCTGAAAAGGTGGAGAAAGGGGGCACCCAAGGCACCCGAGGGAACAAAATAACCCTTGAGGAAAGGCCTAAAAAACATTCCAAACGCTTCTTTTGGCCGGTGCCCCCTCCCTAGCCCCACTCCCTGCCAAAGCCATCAGCCCAATTTGGGCAGAGGCTGGCACCCCTCTCCCTGCCCCCCCATGTGGATTACCCCGAGCCGTTAGCAGGACCATCTGCCTCGCAGCCACATAGGTGGGCAACCATTTCTCACCTTTCCCTCCCTACCCACTGGAGACCCCTGCCCAGCATTGCTGGCGGGGGTCCCACCCTACCTGACCCGCCACCCTTGCCCACCCCCAACCCTCCATATTGCCAGACACCCAGCCCTCTGAAGTAACACCTCCAGCCCCACCCCATTCAACCCCAGGCAATCAGGGGATTAAATACATACGAAGCTTCCGGAAATCTGAAGGATCAAGTCAGGGGATTCCCTCCATTGACCAAGGTGAGTTTGTGCCCGCTCAGTCAACCTCTCAGCTTTGACACAAAGGGAAGGGTCTTGCTCAACTAATGAGTGTTACCAGTGCAGCAAAGTTGGACGTTATAGGAGATTTTGCCCACAAGCCAACAATGCTAACCCAAAGAATTCAAAGAGGTGGCAAAATTTTATTCCCAGACGCCCGCAAGAGCATCCTCTGAGGGGCGAGGCACCTCAACGACAGACTAATCATTCTTACCAACCAAGAAGGAAGTGGGTGCCTTTGCCGCCTCCAAAACCTTCTGGCAGCGAAATAGGAGAATACTGACAACTAAATAGGAATCCCATCCACTCAGAACTCCTGTGTCCTATCTTAACTCTCTCTGCCACTGACCTCATGGGCAAAATACACATGGATTGATACTAGTACAATTGCTGACTAGACACAGGGCCGCCGCATCCGTCCCAGGCGCCCCCCAGCTGGTGAGCACTCGGGGGATGTGATGCCTCAAGTGCCCTGCAGGCCCAGCGCTGCCTGATATGGGGTGTGTGTGTTTACAGTTCTCCTGATTTTTATTGCATTCTAAAAGATTGCCAAACAGATATGCCTACCCTGAACCCATGTTCAGTGCCTCCATCATCTGGGAAGGAACAGTCAAGAAACTTAGCCAGAGATGCCTCCCTTTTCTCTATCCCAACACAGCACACATCTTTTGAGGACTACAGTTTGATTAGTGAGTTGCACAAATCCATATTTCCAGGTGCTGACATCTTAAAAGGGATGGTAGCCAGACCAGTTTGGGGCCTGAAAAGCTTATCTCTAGTGACGTGTAGGGCTTGAGCTGTGGTTTATTGTTGGGGACGAACTGTGGTTCCAGGGTTCCAGGGTCAATCTCCTAGCAGAAGGGTTCCAGGGTCAATCTCCTAGCAGAGCTTGAGAGATGCATTGCCAGTTGTGAAACCCTGGAGACAGTGGTAGTGGAGACACATTGGTGTCCTGGTTTTGGAAGAACTTTATCTCTCCCTCCCTTCTGGGCAAACTTTGACACGTCCTGCCTGTCTGTCAAAGTTGGCCTGCAGGGACTTGAGAAGAGAAGAACCAAACAAGCCAGACCTCCCTGCACATCAGCTGATGAATGACAAGACTTGGTGTGTTCAGTCCTGCTTTCTGCAGGGTTTGGCCAAGTCTCACAGGGAACTGTCTCATGGATGCTAAGCACAAGTGCTAAGCACAGGGCACAGCAGCTGTCAGGTGCAGGGCAAATGGGCCCGGTTTGGGCAAAACGACCTTGCTAGCCAAACGTTTTCCATTCACTGGAGGTTCCCTTGTGTAGGCATTGCTGAGCCCAGGCAGGCCCCGCAGATTTCCACCATTGTTTGGTAATCAGGTCAAAATGTTAGCAGGGTTATTGTAAATGCAGCAGTGTAAAGTATTATAGATGTAGCAGGAGAGGAGAAATATGAATATGTGGGGAAATTAGAATACGCAGTCTTAATGGATAAAGAAATAGAACCATAGAAGGGGGAAGGGAAGTCAAGGATTGAATGTAAGGTTATATTCAATGAAATGTAAAACACTCTAATGAAAAATGATAAATACAGTCATAAAAAGGGGGGAATTGAAAGGCATGCACTCCCCCCAAAAATATATTTATCCTGAAGCGATTGATGCCATTTTGGTGAAAATTGAACCAGGAACTGAATAACCTTCCCTTTGAGGATAGACATTCAGGGTTTTTCGTTGTGAAAGACAATTGTTGCTTCCATTCCTTTCCGCAGGGCTTTTGTAGAAGACCATCCTGGTGGGCTGCATCTAACATACTTAGGAATATATTATGAGCAGATGTTTGAGTTTTAAGCCCCAGTTTGAGGAGAAGGCCGAAAAGATACCTTGTCATCATGTCCTTGCAGGTGTTTCCAAGGTGGAGACATGGCTCTGTGGATTTTTACCGGGACTGGGACTCTTGCCAGAGAGGTTTTGGAAGCCAACTGATGGAATTCTGGCTGGGAAATGACCATTTTCATCTGCTGACCTCCTTGGGTAAATAGCACACCTTCTTCACTCAGCTCCTCCTGCTCTGACCACAATTTTCTATTTCACTGCCATCTCCTGGGTTCTCCCCTTGTGAAGGTGGGAGACGCAGTGTGGTGTGTGATGGTTGAGTGTTGGACGAGAGAGTGGTTCAAGAGTCACCTGATGCACACGTGAGACAGTGACTGGTTCTCACGTGACTGTGTCTAGGTCTCCTTCCATAGCCATCCTCTGCCCACTACTAAGGAGGAAGGGTGACTGTGGTGTGGAATCATAGTGCTGGGGAGAAGCAGCAGGCGGCGCAACTCCCCCCAGACTTGTGAAAACGTTTGGGCCAGCTGAAGTAGGCAAGGAGGGTGAGGCACTTTGGGAGTGGGGGTGGAGAGGATGGTTTTATGTGTGACACCCTTTTAAAGACCATTCTAACCTTATTTGTCACACTGTGTGTGTATGTGCGTGTGTGAGCTGCCACTTTGGGATCTGCACCCTAAGGTGTTGCTACAAACCTTTTTTTTTTTTACTGCAAAGGATAATAGACCTTGGGTGACTCTATTGCACCCCCTGGCAATGTCATCGGGAGTGTAACATGGTCCAGCTACACCCTCCTTCCCTTACAGTTAGCAGTGACTAAAGTAGCCTCTCTGGCCATTATATAGGTGACACTATAGCAGAGGAAAAATTAGGTCATCAGTTTCCTTTGTCCTGATGGCGTGTAGCCAGAATCTCTGGCTTTTCCCCTCTGTTGCCTTACAAATTGGGAACAGAGGGATTGGCACATATGTGCAAACTTGGTTTGACTTTGAATGGAGTTTGTTCCCTTCCTCACAGGCAGTTCTCTTTCTTATCATAACAACATGCCTTTCTCAACCAAGGACAAACAGCAGGAGCCCAAGAACCAGAAATGTGAAAAGGTGTATAAGGAATCTGGTGGTACAACTGACACCTCTACAACATCAAGGGATGGGCGCCCACACCTCCTTTGCTGATGGGGTGAACTGGGAAAGTGGCCAGGAGTACCACGATTCCTACAAACCTTCAGAAATAAAATTCAGGAGCTTCTCCTCCTCAACTCAATGTTTTCATTTTATCTGGAGGCTCTATATGTATTTTATCCCCTGTTGGGCTGGGGCTGGAGGTTTTACTTCAGAGTGCTTTTTTTAGGCCTTTCCTTGAGGGTTATTTTGTTCCCTCAGATGTTTTGGATGCCCCCTTTCTCTCTCTTTTCGGCTTCCTTTGTGGCCCAATCCTGTCCCTGTTGATTGCACTCTTGTTCACCCTGACCTTACGCCACCCCCTGCCCCTGTGACATCCCCAGTTCAAGATGCACCCTCAGGCAGAACATCCCCATATCAGACCCTGGGAGCGGAGGGAGGACAACCCAACATGGCTCCTTTGGGTATCCCCTGGACAAGCTGAGGGAAATTGGTGCTGTAGGTGGAGAGGCTGAGGTAGGGAAAGGCAATGGCGCTGAAATCTCCCTGCTGGGTTGCAGTATAGAGCATTTGAGCAGAAGCCTTGACAATCTGGAGAAAGTGAAAAGAAAAAAACAGACCTCCACTCTGAGGGATGGAGATGAATCAGGACAGGACAAAGATACCACTGTTTTAGTAGCTTCCTTTTTACCTGAAAAGTTTCCCAACAAACCATCCTTTCGGGAAACAAACAGGGCGAAGCAGAATATCTAAGTGCACACAATCACAGTGTGACCTTATGACCTTCAACAGCTTCACCTTTGTCCTTTTAATTATCCCATTGACTTGAAATGTTTTATACTGTGATGCCAATAAAGGTATTTGATTTGAGATGAATCAGGGCTGTAGCTAGGGTGTGTGTGAGAGAGAAAGGCCCTCAGCAGGGGTGCAGGTGAGGGGGAGGAGCACAAAATGGGCTAAAAATATGTCCATAAATATGTCTATAAATAAAAATATTGATTATTGCCTCATAAGAAAAGGTTTTAAATAGAGGGTCTTTATATGATTTGGGGGGGGGGTTGGAGGAGAGGCGGAAAGAAGTGCTAATTTGTCCGTGCCTAGGGGGCGCAATCTGGACAGTTCTGCCAGGGGCACAAGATCACCTAGCTATGGCTATGCGGGAACATGCTGGTTGTCAGGTGATCTATTGTTTGAACACGAACTAAAGCCACATACACTGTTCCGACTGGAACACAACCTTTATCCGACAGTTAAGCATAAAAATCTTACCTTGCTTTTACTGGTAGTGGCTGCTCAGATGGACATTGCTCAACAATGGAAATCACATGGTTCAAGAATGTCCAGGATATAGCTGTCTGAATGTCTTACACAACACGGAAGAGCAGTGAGAGGTGAAATGAAGAAAGATCAGTTTGAGAAACTCTGGTTTTTGTTTTTTTACTTTCCCCTCTATATTAATAAAGACTCAAAATTCTAAGACCCTCCCAATAGCCACATCTCACTTTGGAGAGGCTATGCTGGCCCGTACAAAACTGGAAATGACTCTTCTAAGATCATTTAATCATTTGCTGTGATTGTCTGACTTTGTACTAGAAACTATTTAATCTGTATCTGTAACTGGATTCTGTTACGTATGTTTACTCTGAGTTCTAATTTGTTTATTTGAAACAAATTTTGAACTATCAACACATGGTTGCATCCAAAATATTTTCCTAGAACTCAAAATGAAATATATTTATCGGATTCCATAAAGTTATCCTAGCACTGTGTCAGTTCCTGTCCTCCCTCAGTGTCTGTTACTGTCAATGTTTCCCTTTCCTAGTGACAGCAAACTCTTTCCCATCTCGTGCAACCATGGATTGGCCCTCTAGATCACCACTGCTGATGTGAAAGTGGGGATCGAAAAGGAAAGAACATGATTTCAAGAATTAACGTCTCACTGCAAGGAATGAGTGTGGATCTTTTGATTTATTAGATGGATTGAAATATGGATTTTATCTGCCATGTGACGATGCCCTGATATGTTTCAGTAGAGAATCTGAAATGCTGCTATATGTGATGTGTATATTTCTTGCCATCTACTGGCAGAAATGCACTTCTTCATGCCCTTAAAATATGTGCTGCAATATTTTTTCTGTGGCATGGAAGCATTTCTAAAGATGTTTGAGTCAAAGCAAAACAACCAAACCAATTTATATTTTAAGAAGTAATGCAACAAAATAAGATGCTGAATTTCTGCACTGTTGGCTCTAGATTTCACTGGGCTGATGCCTAGAGTTGAGCTTTCCATTACCTTTTAAATGCATGCACCCTCTTCCCTTGCTCTGATAAAGGCTAAATCAAATGTAACTGCAGCTATTTACTGGAGCTAATTTATATTACAAAGAAGCTGGGCCAGTGGTCTCCCTAGTTGATTCTCCAAATTCACTGTAAAGCATTAAAACCATCAAATATTATGCTTAGCCAGCGACTTAAAAGCCATTACAGCTCATAAAAGCAGAGATGATGGTGTTCCTGTAGTTTTTGTTTCTGTGCTCGTTTGGAAATCAGACGCACATCTGATAACATATACCCCACTCCTCTGTAAACTGCAAGAGCATAGTCCCTACCCAGAGCTCAAAGTAGATTCAACAAGCCTGAAGGCTGCCGGCCTTACAGGATCCTGTGGAGGTTAGAGATGTGAAGCTCCACCCCCAAAGAACCCCCCAGAAAAATTGGGGGAAGTTTTTCTCATTTTTTATTATTTGTTTCCAAAAAAACCAACAACCTGGGGAAAAGAAACATAGGAAAATGCGGAAAGGCACCCCCCACGTTTTTTTCTGATTTTCCCTAGGGCCTTCACATCTCTAGTGTAGGCAGAATGGTCAACACAGCTCAGTCCTCCATCGTCTTGTTGCTGCCCCCAAAACCTGCTGGCTGAGAAGGGCACCTCACTCCACCTACTGGTAGGACCCATAACACTCAGTTCTGAAAGCTTTATGGTAGTTAATCCTTTTGACAAAGACAATTTTGCTATATACATGTCCCTCGCTATTCCTTCCCTGTTGCCAAAGACTAGTCAAGGGAGATTTTTCGTTCAGACTCCCCCTTTTGCCAAATGGAGTTTGCTAGACTGATGGAACAAGTACCTTTTTGCATGCCTGCACTGCTCAGAATTGCCGCATTCACTGTGTCTTTCTATACAGTATTGCCTACTCAGAAGTAAGACCTGCTGAGTCCAATGGCACTTTCCTCCAGGTTAGTGGCTGCGATCCTATACCCACTTACCTGGCAGTAAGTCCCATTGAACTCAATTCTATTTGAGTTGCTGCAATAATTGAGCACCACCAAGAAGCCACTCTCAGCTAGCTATAGAAAGCATAATCACCCAACAGATTTATATCCCAGCATTATCTTCATCGTCACCATCAACAGCAACACATGTGTATCTTAGCTTTCCTCCAAGGAGAGGTAGCATAGATGGTTTTCCTGTTCCCCATGTTGTCCTCACAACCCTTTAAGGTATGTTTGGCTGTGAGGTTATGACTGGCCCAACATCACCCAGTGAGCTTCATGACTGAGTGGGGATTTGAACATTGGCTTCCAGCTACTAGTTCAAGACTCTAATCACTACACCACACTGATAAACAATGGATAGCTCAGTTGGTTAGAGCGTGGTGCTGATAACACCAAGGTTGCAGGTTGAATCCCTGCATGGGACAGCTTCATATTCCTGCATTGCAGGGGCCTGGACTAGACTAGAAAATCTTCAGGGTCCCTCCCAACTCTACAGTTCTATGGTTCTATAACTTGGGCGCCTGGAAAGAAATTTTGTCAGATACCCAAGCTATCTAGGCTTCTATTTATGCCAGGCTATTTATGCCAGGTTTTGAATTCTGGTGCTGGAGGGGACTCTTGAGAGTCCCATGGACTGCAAAAAAATCAAACTTACCCATTCTTAAGGAAATCAGCCCTGAGTGCTCACTGGAAGGACAGATCCTGAAGCTGAGGCTCCAATTCTTGGCCACCTCATGAGAAGAGAAGACTCCCTGGAAAAGACCCTGATGTTGGGAAAGATTGAGGGCACAAGGAGAAGGGGACGACAGAGGACGAGATGGTTGGATAGTGTTCTCAAAGCTACCAGCATGAGTTTGACCAAACTGCTGGAGGCAGTGGAAGACAGGAATGCCTGGCGTGCTCTGGTCCATGGGGTTACGAAGAGTTGGACACGACTAAACGACTGAACAGCAACAACATTTATTGCCAGGAATGTTATTCATCCTTTTCATTGGTCTTAACAAAGTATTTGCGACAACTTAGGGAATTTAGCAGCACAATCCTAAGCATATTTACCAGAAGTAAATCTCATTGAACTCAAGGGGACTGATTGTCTTCTGACTAGACATACATAGGACTGCGCTGTAAATGTATGCAGTGCTGCATTTTAATAGCAACTGAGAAAGGGCTTCGGGGGGTTGGAATTCTGAAAACGGCCATTCATATCGATTTACAGGTGCAGGGGGTTTGTGTCTGGGGTGAAGCATGCTTTTAGTGGTGGAATATGAAGATGCCGCATTAAATTATGAATGTAAAAGTTAAGCTTTTGTTTCCACTTCCTGAAAATCAGGCAGACTTGCTGATACGGCGTTTTTATTATGGTTAGCTGCATTTATTTTGCATCATGTCAACATACATCAAGGGAATCGGTGACCCATTTTTTGAAGGGAAAGAGAGACTCTTCGAGTGCATGTTTTCCCAGGGGTCCTTCCTCTCTGTATCTGTGCCACATTGCTTGCCTTGATTTCTTAGAAGGAAGATGCTCCTGAAGTCTTTGAAGTTCTGAAATTCTAAAGAGCTGAAGGAGTTCAGCAGTTCAGCATAACTCATACATCTATGCACAACTTTTTTCTCAAAAGACCACCAGCCATACACATCCTTTCCCTTCCCTTCCCTCTTCATCACCCACCAACTCCTCTCCTCCAGCACCCAACTGCTGCCTGCTGCACTCCCTAAACCATACCCTCTAACATTTCTCTGATGATGATGATGATAATGATGATGATGATGTTGATTATTCCCCATCCATCTGACTAGGTTGCCACAGACACTCTGGGAGGCTTCCAACATATATAAGAACATAATAAAACATTAAACATTTTTAAAACTTCCCTATATAGGGCTGCCTTCAGATGTCTTCTAAAGGTTGTATAGTTAACAACAACAACAACAACAACAACAACAACAACAACTTTATTATTTATACCCCACCCATCTGGGTGGGTTTCACTAGCCACTCTGGGCAGCTTACTGCACAGAAAAAATTGTAAAACATTAGACATTAAAAATTTCCCAATACGGGGTTGCCTTCAGATGTCTTCTAAAAGTCAGACAGTTGTTTATTTCCTTGACATCTGATGGGAGGGCATTCCACAGGGCAGGCGCCACTACCAAGAAGGCCCTCTGTCTGGCTCGCTGTAGCTTCACTTCTCGCAGTGAGGGAACCTCCAGAAGGCCCTTGGAGCTGGACCTCAGTGTCTGGGCTGAACGATGATGGAGACGCTCCTTCAGGTATACAGGGCCAAGGCCATTTAGGGCTTTAAAGGTCAGCACCAACACATTGAATTGTGCTTGGAAATGTACTGGGAGCCAGTGCAGGTCTTTCAGGACTAGTGTTATATGGCCTTGGCGGCCGCTCCCAATCACCAGTCTAGCTGTCGCATTCTGGATTAGTTGTAGTTTCTGGGTCACCTTCAAAGGTAGCCCCACGTAGAGCGCATTGCAGTAATCCAAGCGAGAGATAACTAGAGCACGCACCCCTCTGGCATGCACTTATCTCCTTGGCTCAGGGGTTGTATAACAGGGAGGGCTGGTTTCTAGTAAGAGCAGGCCAGCAGACAAATTTGAGGGGCATTTGGATTTAATAGCTGAATACAAGAGAGAATGAAAGATGCTGTCTCGCATGCAAGAGGAGCAGCACCAGAATGAAGCAGATAATGTCGTTTTTGTGCAGTGGCACCATGCATTACCAATTTAGGGAACTCTGCAGGAACTTAAAAGATATACAAAATGATTTGCTAGACAATAAGATCTGAGTTCCTAAAAAGCCACCAGTATCGTAATAGAACTATGTGTACATTTCCAAGCTAACCACAGCAAATCTCTTGCTGCCCACCTGCACTGGGATCATTTAAATACTTAAAAAATATTAAAGCAAAGCAAGTTAAGCTATGTTCATTAAGCAGTAATCATAGCCTCTGGGTAGAAAGAACCATTACAGAGTGATTGAAAGGGGAGGGTAATATTCAAAGCTTGGATTTTTTTTTTAATGTCTTAATGTAACTACATTTTATGTCTCTTCAATTGAAATAAGTGACTCCAGACTGTCAGTTTTCTGCAGGAAATGTTCAAGTGCACAACCAGAAGTTAAGGCTTGCACAATTAAAGTGGATTAAAGCGTTCTGTTTCCCTAGAGCTACAAAGGCGTTTTTAAAATTGACTTTTTGTGTTTGGAAAGTGATGGGGAGGTGCACTGATAAGCATTGGGTGAACAAATGATTGACAGGCAGACATGTAAACACCCTGCAAACAAGTGAGGATGAATGCTCATTGTCATATAACTGCCCTGTAAACAAATCAGAATGAATGCTCGAGAAAGAGCAGACATTGTCCAACCACCAGACAAGATTTGGGCAAGCAAATCAGGATGACTCCTTGGAGGAACCCCATATGAAATTGAAATATTCTCAGAGTTCTGTAGTGACTTCATTCTCTTTATTGTAAAACAGTGATTGAATTTCCCCCCAAACCTCAGGCTTTAAAAAACATTATTTACACAATGAGTCCCGTCTGATTGGCTGATTCTGCTTCCCTCCTGGAGCCTGATTGGTCTTTTCCTGCAGGCCAATCAGTTGTTGCATTCTAGGATCCTACCAGCCTGATAGGCTGATTTACTTCTTCCTGAAGTCTGATTGGTCTTCTCCTGTAAGCCAATCAGTTGTTGCATTCTAGTATCCTACTTGCCTATTGTTCTAGGATCCAAGATTAGTACATAACAGAAATGATCTGGAACATAGGAAGGTGCCTCATACCAGACGACTGGTCTAGCTAGCTCATTATTATATACATTGACAGGCAGCAGTTCTTCAATATCCCAGTCAGGCGGCTAGCTGAGATTTACCTGGAGATGCTGGTGGATGAACCTGACACTTTCTGCATTGCAAAGCACATGCTCTCCCACAGAGCTATGGCGTTTCCTTTCAAGATATGAGTAGGGACATGAGATTGTAGGAGGTCAGAAGTAAAAGGGAATAAAAAGTGATGGCGTTCTCTTACATTGCAAAGCTAACCATGTCTACTCAGAAGTAAGTCCTATTTGGTGGGATTTAAATCCTGGATAAGTAGGGTTAGGATTGCAGCCTTAAGTTACCAGCTGACAATACCCATCACAGAATGAAACAAAGAGGCAGCAAGGCAAGGCTTTTTATTCTGGCAATTAATATACAATAAATGCTGGAAAGCTTTTGAGAATGCAGAATGAATTCTCAGGACGAGTTTCTTTTCAGATGATATTCGAGGGGAGAGTGAATAGGTAACTAGTATGAGAGAATAAAGCGTCAACAATGCAGTCAACTAAACATAAGTTTCATTTGCTACTCTGCATTCAGTCTTCAAAATGTGGTTTCAAAATGCAAAAACAGCTACAGTGATCAGCATAAGCCCCTGCAGGAAAAGACCTAAGTCATATCCTATATACAAAACCCCACGCAAGAACGAGCGGCGGACTGCCTAGAGCTGGGCTGCAGTGCATGCATAAACAAATAAAGTTTGTCTTTAAATTTTGGAAGCTGGGGCAGGGGGGAGGACTTTCATGTTTCATTCACATCCAGGGCAGCAAATGATCATCAGTAGAGCCTTTGCCCTCTTTGACCCATGAATGCAAGACTGAAAAGCGGGCGTTTGTCACTGAATCCAATGGAGCTTACTCCTAGGTAACTGTGTAAAGATTGTGCAGTCTTATACTGCAATCCTAAGCATTTTTACTCAAAGTAAGTCCCACTGAGTTCATTAGAACTTGCTTCCTGGTGTGTGCCTGATCATTCCTGAAATTTACTCAGAGTCCTGTAGTGATTTCATGCTCTTTATTGCACCTTGTAAAACAGTGATTGAATTGCCCCCCAAACCTCAGGCTTTTATAAACATTATTTACACAATGAGTCCCGTCTGATTGGCTGATTAACTTCCTACTGGAGCCTGATTGGTCTTTTCCTGCAAGCCAATCAGTTGTTGCATTTTAGGATCCTACTTGCCTATTGTTCTAGGATCCAGCTTAGTAGATAAGAAGAAGAAGAAGAGTTTGGATTTGATATCCCGCCTTTCACTCCCTTTAAGGAGTCTCAAAGCGGCTAACAATCTCCTTTCCCTTCCTCTCCCACAACAAACACTCTGTGAGGTGAGTGGGGCTGAGAGAGTTCAAAGAAGTGTGACTGGCCCAAGGTCACCCAGCAGCTGCATGTGGAGGAGTGGAGACTCGAACCCGGTTCTCCAGATTACGAGACTACCGCTCTTAACCACTACACCACACTGGCTCTCATAACAATTCCCACAGTTACAACCACCACCACCTTGGCACTGAGGAGAGCCTTTCCTGTGGTAAATGCTTGATGTGCTGAGCTTGTAGCTATGGGGAGAAGTGGGAACTGCCTTTCCTTAACAATATGCACCAACACATGAAACAACCACTTGGTCTCTCCAGCCTAATAGCGCTCCAGAAAATGTACTCTGAAATAAAAGTGCTTCAGAGGAACTTGTCAAGACACTGCGCTGTTTACTGCTTATCTTTGGGGGTGGATGGTTGACTTGGTGTATATTACCATGCCTGCCTTCCTAACATAAGAGAAAGGGGACTGAAAGAAAATGCAAGGAATGAATATAAATATTACAATAAAAAATAAAATATTGTTTTCAAATAATATATTGCCTACTTTTTATGCCCTTTAAAAACAAATGTGTTGAGCGGCACGTGCGCCCACGCATTTGTATGCAAACGAACACGGTGTGTGTGTGCCGAACTGAGTCTTTGACCTAGGTGAAAGAAAGCCTAGTTTTGCCCCTGAGTTTGTGTGAAAAGGTGCAAGGACAGTGTGCTTTCCTGCTCTGTCCTTCTCCAGGCTGTGCAGCACAGAGTTGTCGCTTATAAAGAGGTCGAGCAACGCAAGTTCTGGTCAGGCCAAATGGAATGTGTTGAAAAATGGCAACAACAGAGTGAGAGCGTTTGTGGCAACAAGCTCAGTGGTGGATAGACACACCCGCTCAAGGCAGAGGGAAAGGAGACAGATAGGGCACAGGTGGAGAAAGAGAGACCTTTCGGGCCAGATTCTTGTGAGTGGTAATCGGGCGATAACAAGCCAATGGAGTATGTTCATTATGTAAATGGAAAAAACCCATCTCGGCAGAAAAAGAGGGCAGCCTTCTGAATAACAGTGATAAAAACACATACACAGTCCTGATGCAGGAGTCCTGGGTAGATTATGGGGAAAGGCCAGGGGGTGAGCTGAGGTGGGGGAGATAGGGAAGCAAACTCCACAAATGGTTCCTTAACACACAGCTAAGCCTTAATCTGTCTCCTTGATTCCTATTATTATAATTGTCTTAGAGGCCAAGGCGTGAAGAGAAAGCCCTGGGGAGGGTCATTGTTTAGCAGGAGGAAATGGCAGGCAGAGGCCTTAAATGCATATAGGATGTTTCAGGTCCAGTGGATCGCCATGAATAATTGAATAACTTCAGGAGCACCAACTTGTTATATTGGTGGCTGCCATCGGGATGCTTCCAACTGGATGCATTATTCCTTGCACTGGCGCGCTCTCCTTCTAAAGTACAGTGGTACCTCGGGTTACAGACGCTTCAGGTTACAGACGCTTCAGGTTACAGACTTCGCTAACCCAGAAATAGTACCTCAGGTTAAGAACTTCGCTTCAGCATGAGAACAAAAATCATGTTCCAGTGGCGCAACAGCAGTGGGAGGCCCCATTAGCTAAAGTGGTACCTCAGGTTAAGAACAGTTTTAGGTTAAGAACGGACCTCTGGAACGAATTAAGTTATTAACCCGAGGTACCACTGTATTCTAGAAAGAGGATATCCCTACGCATTTTTTTGTGAGAGACCCGAAGCAGGAAGCAGCCACCATTATGGGCAGTTAGCCCATTGTAAGGAAGGGAGATTACTGCGCTGAGGTATCGCTTCTCTGCAAGGCCCCGAACCCTTAAGCATAGGCGCCAATTCTATGGGGCCCTGGTTCCTTCTCTCCCCCTTAAAATATTTAGGGGGTCGTGCCCTCCCAATATTTTCTGCAAGTTGGCGTCTCCCTCCCTCCCTTGGGCAGCCACCTCCTCCCCAGCTGGGCACTGCTCTCTTTTTCTGGCTTGCCTTCCTACTTTCTGAGCATGTCTGAGGCAGGGCACCTGCTGAAGGGAAGCGGGCAGCCAGGCAGGAAGGAGAGACAGGTTGGTAGGAGAGGCAAGCATGCAGCAGTGGGGTTGGGAATGGGCGGCGGACGAGTGTGTAGAAACTTATTGCGTGTGTACAAGGGTTGAGAAGAGAGCAGGAAGGCGAGGCAGGGGAAGGTGCGTTCCACAGAAGGTGGGGGACACCGCCAATATTTTGTTAAAGTTGGCGCCTATGCCCTTAAGAATTGGTTAGTAGTAAAAGCTTTCTGGGAGATGATATACAATGAAATGAAAAAAAAAGTTTAAAATAACTTTTGTTTAAAAAAAACCCAGAAGCTTTTTTATTAGGAATTACAGGTACCGAGATCCCAAAAGACCAGAAAAGACTTTTTATGTATGGAACAGCAGCCGCCCGGATGCCACTAGCCCAGAGATGGAAAGAAGACAAAGTCCCTACCAGAGAAGAATGGCAAACCAAGCTGATGGACTATGCCGAAATGGCAAGGGTAACTCAGGAACCAAGAGGACAAAAACTTTACAAAAGAATGGAAAAAAATTATAAGTTATTTAAGAGACCACATAATTGAGTTTGGAAGAAGACGCAGTTTTAAATGTTTAAAATGGGACTCTAGGGAGGGGGTGGGGATGGGAAGTTCTGAGATTCAGAGGAATCTCTGTATATGGATATGTATTTGAATATTTTATCATTTTGTATTGTAAAATCAAATAAAAATGATTTCAAAAAAGAAAAAGAAAAAAGAATTGGTTAGTAGTGAGGAATCTCTTATTCCCATTCTCTTGTTCATTTCCTGATTCCCACATTGTTGGTTGCCAATAGCTTTCACCCAGCCTTCTTTCGGTGCAACTTTCCTCATTCCCAGTGATGTGTCACGCATTAACTTTCCCCATTTCCCATGAACTTTTCAGTAACGTCTTATCAGCTGATAAATCAGCACCAACATTCCGATCTTGGCAGAGTCGCATCCATGAAGATTTCAGCACCTTGGCTGTTCCATTTATTAAGAAGGGGTCTTGTTCCATTTTTTTCATATGCACTACAGTGGTACCTCGGGTTACATACGCTTCAGGCTACATACGCTTCAGGTTACAGACTCCGCTAACCCAGAAATAGTACCTCGGGTTAAGAACTTTGCTTCAGGATGAGAACAGAAATCATGCTCCGGCAGTGCAGCGGCAGCAGGAGGCCCCATTAGCTAAAGTGGTGCTTCAGGTTAAGAACAGTTTCAGGTTAAGAACAGACCTCCGGAATGAATTAAGTACTTAACCCAAGGTACCACTGTACTCCTAGCACTTCTCAAGCAGGCATTTCAAATCTTTATTTGATGCATAAACGTCCTCCAGTCATGGCATGTTGTGTTGTTTTTAATCTGCACATTAGGCAATTAATATTTAATTGCTATATCCTTCCATTTCGGCACTGAGGAAGTGCAATCGTTTTTCAAGATAAAGCCTTTTTTCCTCCCCCTAATTTGATACGTTTTGTCGGAGCGAAGGAAGGAAGGAAGCTGTGTGAAGTACTACATGTGTAGTCTATAATGTAACAGGCCAACAGGGTGCAGTACTACGCTGCTCTCTGTTTCTCTTGAACACGGCATGAACCATTTTCTACTGTTAACTTTAAGGAAGAAAAAAGAAAAAAGAGGAGGAAGGGAAATGTTATTTCCATGCTTGTCACATAGAATGAGAGGCAGAAAATAGTTTGAGGGTGTCCGCTGCTAGAAAAATGTCAGATGACAAGGGGCAAAAGCTTTTGATTTCAATAAGCTCTTTGGCACCTGGTAGCAGCTTGAGTTTTTGCTGGGAGAGAAAGGCAGCATACAAATGGACAATAGGCAGAAGGGATGGTGGACTTTCTCCAGGCAGCAGATGAAGGAACAACTAACAGAAACTGGCTTTGATTGGTGGTGGTGAGGGGACCATGGCGCTGTGGGTTTATCTTTCCTGTGTGCCCCCGGATTTCCCTTGAAAGGTCTACAGTACACGATCCCATCTTTGCATGGTAGGGGGAAAAGTGGATGGAACTGGGCCCATGAACCTTTGTACTAATGCAATATTGTGAGTACTGCTCAGGGCCAGCCCAAGACATGTTGGCACCTGAGGCGAATGACAAAATGGCGTCCGTCCCCCCAAGGAAGAAGGGGTGAGTGAAGATCTACATTGGAAACAAGGGGGGAATAAAGTTTTCCCCACTCAGAGAAGTGAGGTGCACATAAGAATGGCATGCAACCACATAATCTCATGTCCAGTGAGGAAGCAGGAAGCAGCCTGGGCAGTGGAAAATGTTGCGGTTCTCAAGCATCACTCCTTAGTGAAAGGAAATCTACTAAGCTACCAGCTGGCCTGGGCTGAGCTGAAGTTCCTAGTGGCCTGTAAAAAATATGAAAGAGTGAAACTTACTATGGCATAGGTTTTAGTGCTAGAAAACGTGGTGCTATAGTTACTCTTTAAAGTGCTATCATGACTTGATGTTCTTTTTGCTGCACTAATATACAGTGCTATTTTTCTAGAAAAAGAGGTGTCGGAAATCATCATGAACACCTCCTTTGTTCTCTTATAATGGCACTCACCTGAGAGGTGTGAGAACTGAGTTCCGGCTGGGAAAAAAAAGCCCTGCTAATATAGCTTTAGAAATGCCCCAAAATGAAATAATAATTTTTGAGGTTGAGCCTTCTATATTTATTGCCACTGTTCATTTCACTTGATTTTGTATTTTTTTAAATAAAATTCTTATTGCGTGGCTTGTTATATATTGTTTTATGTCGCCGTTTGCTCCAGACTGGAAGAAGCATGGGATATAAAACTATTAAATGAATGAATGGCTACCCCTTTGCCACACGTCATCTGCATTGTGGCAAACCAATGGTACATTCACGGGCACAAGGAACTACAGGTGCACAAATATAGCATGGCAGTGCTGTAGAGTGGGAAACTATTTTTGCTGCACACCTAAATCTCCTCCTGGAAGCAGTGGGTTGTAAAATGCACAAACCTTCTGTCCGTTCCACTAAGCCACTATCTGGTGATGATAAGCCACTGAAGAAACCACTACTGGGTGTGGTGTAAGAGCAATGTACTGTCATCAGAAACGCTCCACTCAAATCAGCAGAGCGACATCTATCTATTTATCTTAGCTAATAATGCAACCAACTGCTATGTATTAAAATGCTGGCAATGATATGGAGCTGAGCAATTTCCCTGGCTATAATTCAAGGAGTAATCACACTGCATTTTCACCCCTGATGATCAAAGCACACACAAGTCAACTGATTTGTCTCTGTGGGTAACTTATAATAGATTGTTTTTCTAAAGCTATCTAATTATTATGAAACGTTCTTATATTTTATACTTGATTGCCTCTGCCAAACCCCTTTGGTTTTGTCTGCCTAGTAGGCATATGTTGAGCCAGTGAGAATAGACTGCGTGTAATATTTTTTCTTGGAATGGCAAAAGGTGTGTGTAGCGGGGAGTTGTCCACTGTGATGCACAGTGTCACAGAAGATGATGTGAAACTTTGAATACTTAACTGGATATTCAGGGTCCTCCCTTAGTATCCACTGATGCTTGGACATACGAGACTGAACTAGGATTGATTCCAACATAAGAGGCATTCTGATCAGTCACCTAAGTTCCTAGCAGATATACATGTTGACTCCAAGATTTGCCTCTCAAGATTTGACACCAATCACAGGCCTGGGGTCAATACCAGGCACCCTTGGACAATTGCTGGCACCCTAGATAGATAAAATCTTTATTTGCATCAGCCACTAGCCATAGCGGGGACACAGGTGGTGCTGTGGGTTAAACCACAGAGCCTAGGACTTGCTGATCAGAAGGTCGGCGGTTCGAATCCCTGCGATGGGGTGAGCTCCCGTTGCTCGGTCCCTGCTCCTGCCAACCTAGCAGTTCGAAAGCACGTTAAAGTGCAAAGAGATAAATAGGTACCATTCCGGTGGGAAGGTAAACGGCGTTTCCGTGCGCTGCTCTGGTTCGCCAGAAGCGGCTTAGTCATGCTGACCACATGACCCAGAAGCTGTACACCGGCTCCCTCAGACAATAAAGCGAGATGAGCGCAGCAACCCCAGAGTCAGCCACGACTGGACCTAATGATCAGGGGTCCCTTTACCCTTTACCTTTACTAGCCATAGCAATGCTGGCACCCTAGTTCTCCAATGGGGCCCACTGGTGCTGATGCCTGTTCTGAGACCCTGCCTTACCAAATGGCAGTGGTGGGCAGTTGGCAATGACACACGTTTGCCCTAGAGAAACACCAGTTCTTTTTGTTGCCACGCTGCACTGGGATTGGCTTAGCGTGTTGTGTGAATGAGGCCAGAGGCCCATGATCTTGAGCAGGTGCACCCAGAAGTGCTTATTGTTTTGCACATCACAGCCCAGTGCCAAGCCGTAGGTTCCTTTGGCATTAACATGAGACCCACGTGAAACACGTTCAAAGCCAAGGTGTCCACACCCTTTTCAAATTATACCCACCCCACCTTCGTTTTTGCATTTGATCAGACATCCCAATTCGTTTCTTAAAAATAGATAAATATTGTCTCGCTCCCTAGGCTTCCATTGCAGCCTGCAGAGAATTTAATTCAGTCTCATGTGTATCAGCCACCTGATGGGGGTTTCAGAGGCTTCTGCAGCACTCTCCAGCTGTGATCCTATTTTATTAAAAAGAAGTGGGGGAGAAAGAGATTGGGCTCATCTTTACAGGGAAATTAACTTCTGATGGCAGCATGCTTTCCAATTACATCTTGCTTTCCTGTGAGATCAGGTGATGACATGAGTTATTTCTGATGCTCAGTAAATTGTAAGCATGTTTGGCCTTCCCACCCAGATGCCTCAATCCCGCATGGGTGGAAAAATCTTCTGCAATTAATGCATATGTTAACGATTGTTCAACACTGCAAGTCCCATTGATGCGGATGGGCGGGGTGGAGACTCTAGTTGTGGGCAACCAGAGCTGGATCAGAGCTACAGTCTGTAGTGAATGTGTGTTTGAATGTGACGCCATATTTCCAAACCACAGGTTTTTCAGGGATGGTGCCGCAGCTGTGGGATTCCTTCTGGCAATAGCATTATTTAGTTTCCTAAATCAACCACAACCACCACTGACCTGAGGTTCCTAAAAAATGTCAGGGCATTCACACATCCAGTATTCAAAAGACTATGGTTGATTCAATATAATAAATCTGATAACACTATAGCCCCACAACTCCTTCTCCTTCTCCTTCTTATGTAAACCAAACTGTATGTCCAATGTCCAATGCTTTACTCTTCCCTTTTTAAGAACTTTGCAAGGTGCTTTTATAGGGACATCTGTGGTTTTATAGGGACATCTGTGCTTTTATAGGGACATCTGTGGTGCTTTTATAGGGACATCTGTGGTTTAACCCACAGAGCCTAGGACTTGCTGATCAGAAGGTCGGCGGTTTGAATCCCTGCAACGGGGTGAGCTCCCATTGCTCACTCCCTGTTCCTGCCAACCTAGCAGTTCAAAAGCATGTCAAAGTGCAAGTAGATAAATAGGTACTGCTCCAGCGGGAAGGTAAACGGTGTTTCCATGTGCTGCTCTGGTTCGCCAGAAGCGGCTTAGTCATGCTGGCCACATGACCCAGAAGCTGTACGCCGGCTCCCTCGGCCAATGAAGCGAGATGAGCGCCGCAACCCCAGTCGGTCACAACTGGACCTAATGATCAGGGGTCCCTTTACCTTTACCTTTAAGGTGCTTTTGCCAGTACCCTTTGGTCTTTTCTGCAATTAATTTTTTTTTACTATATTTATTATTTCTGTATTTTATAATTTCAAACAGTTCCTCTTTTATACATTGCTTTCAATTGCTGAATTTTTCTTAATTAATTAAAAAGTTATAGAAAATGAAATGCCAGGGCAGAATAAGGTGGTGGGCAGATTCAGTGTGGTATAGTGGTTAGAGTTTCAGACTGTTGACTAGGGAGACCCAGGTTCAGATCCTAACTCAGCCACAAAGGTCATGGAGTGAATTTTGCCCCCCCCCCCAGCCTCACCTCCTTCACAGGGTTGTTGTGAATTGGAGGGACAGAGAACTATGTACAGCATGCTGCCATGGGACATCTATAACATATAAATAAATGTTCCAAGCTTCTATGTGTAGAAGTAATAGTAGTAAAAAAAAATATTTAAAAAATGAAAGGGAGTTGTCACAAACCAACAAACAACAAAGCTAAGATGATGTCCTCAGAATCATGGATTCTCCACATGCAAGGAGGGTCTCTCAGTTTGCTCTCTCTGCCGGCTTTCAAGCCTCCATAGCAGGAGTGCAGAACCCTTTTCAGCGAATGGCGACATTCACTTCTCCTCAACCATTGGTAGGCAGGACCAGAGGCAAAAGTGGGAAGAGCAACAAATGCTACTCTAACAGGTGGCTCATTTCTTCACATTTACACATCCTCCTTTATCTTCCATCCAGGCCAGCATTATTAGAGGTCAAGGACACATTCTAGGCAGGCAGAAACACTCAACGAGGGTGTGAAGCAAGGCTGGTGAGCAGTGCCAGATTTAGGTTTGATGAGGCCCTAAGTTACTGAAGGTAATGGGGCCCTTGAGATGTCCAGCTATCCTTTGAAAACAACAAATTGTCACTGTTTTTGTGTTGAATATATGCTATATGGTAATTTATGGACCTAATAGGTATCTAAAGCCATTTGCACATAACAAAATATGTATTTTATCAAAGTAATTGTTGAACTGAAATACAATTAAGAAGTATATTAATTTTGTTGTTGTTTAGTCACTTAGTCGTGTCCGACTCTTCGTGACCCCATAATTATTGAGCTCTAACTTAAAATGATGTAGGTTTTATGTTATTTGTTTTTTATCTTATATTTTGGAAATGTACATCCAGTTGTTTCAAAAATATTTGGGGCCCCCCAAGAAAATGAGTCCCTAAGCTATAGCTTGTTTAGCTTATAGTAAATCTGGCACTGCTAGTGAGGGGTGGGGCTTAGTGGGGAGGGGAGGGGTTGCCTTGTGGGCCAGAAAGAGAGAGCTATTTTTAAAGCCAGCCTTTCCAGACATGTGGAATCATAGAACTGTCGAGTTGCAAGGGGCCCTGAGGATCACCTAGTCCAACCTCCTGCAGTGCAGGAAAATGCAGTTGTGTGAATGCTGACATGTATTTAAATCTGGCTTTTACCTTAAAAAAAACCCACCGTTTTAAATAGTCATTTTAACTGCTTTTTTGCTGATAATTTTGTTGTTTTATTCTTTTTGCAAACCGCTTTGGGGTTTTATTACAATCAAGCGGTGTATAAACCTTATGAAGTAAATAAATTAAGTAATAATAATAATAATAATGCTTCCTACAACATAGGAGGTAAATCTACCCCCCCCTCCTTCTCTGCTGGCCCTGGGAATGTGCATGAGTGAACAAGCATTGCTGCATGGTGGCGCTTGCAACAGGACACTTATGCGTGCTTCTTATATACCCATCAAACTATCTTTCTCCTTCTCAGGGTTCTGTTGAATTCAGTACAGGTAACTGAAAGTAAGCGGGAATAGGATTCATAGCCCCAATCCGTCAATGAATCCGGCTGGGGAATCCTTAAAACCAAGGGCTGCTGCTGAAGCTGTCCTGCCATTCTTTCCCGGGGGGGGGGGGGGAGGGAGAGAGAGAGAGAGAGAGAGAGAACACAATGTTCAAAAAGAAAACCTTGAAAAGAAGTAAATGGTAAAGCCAGACTTGAAAGGGAAGTGCATGAGGAAACAAGGACCTGGCAGGGAGCCTTGTTCCAACAGAAGAGTCTAACAAACAGCTCTCCAGTTTGTTCCTCTTTCCCGGTTGTTTTCCTAAGCAGTTTTCGGGCTCTGGAAGACTGCTTTGGAGAACAACCTAGGGTCGAGGCAAATGGTATACACAGTGCTCCTCATTCCTGAGTGCCGTCACAGGACTTGTTGAAGTGGCCCAGCAATCCACTGGTTGCATAATTGAAGCTTTTTAAAAAAGTGCATGCATTTTTATGCTCGGTCCGAGGTATACACTCTATAATTGTAATGATTGTTAACCACAAGTGCATAAGAAACCTTTTCTACTTACATGAAACTATTGTGCTTCATCCAATTTTAGGTTGTTGATAACACACTGCATTCCAGTGTTTTCTGTGTTTCACCGGTCATTCCCCACCCCCGGCCTGGTTTATGGAGATTTCTCCCTCATTAAAAATGCAGTTACAGCACCAGTCTGTTCAGTCTGGACTTACAATGCACTATTGGGTTGCTGTGTCTTTAATTAGAAGCTTCCTTCTTTTGGCTTCTGTCCTAGAATTACTTCTTGTTCAATATGGCATCGGCCAAGCTGGGGAACTGACTCTTTAATTGTCCCTTCATTATTCAGTTCCTTTTTTCCACTGTAGGAGAGGGGGGAAAGGGGGCCTTTAATCACTGGTGTTGGCTTTTCAATTAATAAGCCTATTGGCTTGAGTTTTCTGAAGTTTAGCTTACTCAGAAAACGATTGGGTTGGAGGAACATGTTCACTCCTCCAGATACTTTTAAAATAAGTATCCTTTTGCATTGAGCATTCTTAGGTGAACCATCAACAAATGAGAATGGAGAAGGGAACTCATATATTCAGTTACCTTATTTCCTCTATTGAACGAACTCCTGTTCTTGGGCCATCTGGCTGCAGAAGCACCTGTGAGATTAATAACATACCAGCTCTGCCATGTGTACAGTCACTGTTAGCTTAGTAGTTGAGTCTAATTTGATGCCAACTGTGTCTGGGCAAGATGTTAAGAGAGTCATCTGGCTGAATAGGTAGGAGGTCTTTGTTATTTACAATTGAATTCAGGCAGTGAGGAAACTGACAGGACACTGTGACCTGCGCACAGCAGTGTGTCCCATGGCACTCCCATGTGGAAGGGTGAAGTATGCCCTTAAAGGGTATCTTTGTGTACACACACATGTACGCAGTACAGCTGCATGTACAAGGTGCCAATCCTTTCCCCATAAATAGGAGTGCTGCTTTTCCAAAACCATCAGTGAAACCATGCTCCCAATACTGGTTTTGCCTCTGTCATCAGTCTCCTGTTTTCAACAGTCAAGAGTAGACCTTGGCTACAGCTCATAGTTAGCGGGTGGGGAGCTTAACCATGAGCCTGGGTTCCGACAACACGCTAAGCCAAACCTTCATTTACCTCAGTGTGGCGTGCAATAAAAAAAGTCTGGGGAGGAGCTAAGTGGCTGTGTGCGCTTTGCAAGGCCCCATTAAGCCACAACTACCATAGGAGCCAACTCCTAGGGGTTGGGGTCCCTTCAGCCCCTCCAATAAAATATTTGAGCCCCCCCATTGATGGGCATTACCATTCAAATGGTGTGTGTGCACCGCTTCATGAGATCCATTATGCAGGGCGGAGTTTCCCTGTCTCTCTCTCCCTACCCCCCAATATTTTATTTGAGTTGGCTCCCCTGAGAACTACCATGTCATATGGATTGGCATGGCCAAACTTGGCCCTCCAGCTGTTTTGGGACTACAATTCCCATCATCCCTGACCACTGGTCCTGTTAGCTAGGGATGATGGGAGTTGTAGTCCCAAAACAGCTGGAGAGCCAAGTTTGGCCATGCCTGGATTGGCCAAATGTGTGTTACTTCATCTACTTAAAATGGCCATATGAGACCCTCCTCTTTCCTATGGTAATTGTGTGCTGCTTGACTTGCTTCAACAGGTGGCAAGTCTGCAACTCAACCAGGACCAACCGCCATTTTGTTTTCCTCTCCCAGGAGGCAGATGTAACACAGCCAGACCTCGCCCCACAGCAAGGATCAACTGCCATTTGGGCACACAGTTTTCCAGAACTATTTCCTACAATGGTGTTAGTGAGTGCCTGGATTGCCTTATTTCCCCTCCCACTTCCTTCCTTGACCCATTCCGCCTTTTGTATCATGTCTATTCATTGTAAGCAATGAATATAAATGAGTGCATTGGCATAGAGGCTATATATAAATGCAACCAAAAAGCGGCAAAATGCCTACAATTAAATACTCATTAGCTTCTGTGAACTAGGCAGATTTGAAATAACTATTTTAAACAATGTGGCCTGTTATTGCTTTAATATATACATATACATATATATATAAAACTTATATTTAATCCATGTGTAAGATGTTTTTGCTGCAACAAAAGATATGCTCATATATGTCTATTACCCAGGAATTGCTGTTTGCAACCAAACCAGAAAGGGGGAGGTGATAAATAGCTGGAACAATTTAGCTCTTGTTGAAATAGGAATGTTCCAATTCCTATTTCAATAGCCATTTTTATGTTATAGCCATATTTATTCCTCTTCACCTGGGATTTTTACCTGAGGAAAATGGCAAAAAAGTCCCATTGATTTCCATGGAAACAAGCTCAGAAACTCTCTATTTATGTAAATGGTCTCTAATGTTCATATTTACTCTTAAGCACAAATATAAAATAGTTCTCTGGTGCCAGCTCTTTCGTAATCTATTCTCTCCCTCAGCCCTTTGATGATCACCTTTAATTAGTAACAGTGCAATCCTATACATGTTTACTCAGCTCCAGGCAGGTGTATAGGATTTCAGCTTCAGGAAGAATGCCTGACAAAAAGTAGGCAATGCATTAAATATCATCTCTTGTTTCACAACCATTTATAGCTTGCTCCTTGAACAGTTGCACTTAAATTTGGTACTCTTTTAGTTTGCCGCTCTTGGAAGCAAAATAGCAGTGCCTGTCAAGGCACCCCTTTTCATTTCTTCTTTCACGTCTGCAGCATTTGACTTAGCAAAAGCACCACCTCCCTCTGTATGGCTTTTCTGAGGGGGTGGCTTCTGTTAGGGTATTAAATGGCAGCAATGGATGTAGGAAACCTGTGGCACTATGCCCGTTATCAAACTAGGTAATTTTCTGTTACTTGTCACAGGTGCCAACAACCATTTTTAAAGAGGAACAAATGTGAACATCCCCCAAAGGTTGCCTGAAGTTCATTAATCAGGAAATAACGACTAGGTGACAGGCAGTTGCGCTACAATTTCTTTATAACTGCTCAGTAATTACTCACTGGGTTTGTGGAAGTTGCCATCAATTTGTCATGAGCCAGCTGCCTCAGGCCACTATTGTACACATATCTGCACAGGCAGACGTAAGTCAGCAGTTCTCTGCACAGCCACAATGATGGAACCAGAGGCATTTTCATGACAAGATTAAGGGTTAACCAATGCTTTCCTGGTGTGTGTGTGTGTGTGTGTGTGTGTGTGTGTGTGTGTGGCAAGTTGCACCAAGAAATCACAAATGCCATGATCACAATGAAGTGTTCAGGTTGACCAAATTGTGTAACGGTCCTTGCTTTGCATAATTCTGATCGCATTTAAAAAAAGAAATTCCACACACTCCTGGCTTTCTCTTTATTGCACACAAGTGAGCTTGTCATGAACACATCAAACTACAGGCAACTCCCCATTTATGCGGGGTTTACATTCCAAGGCATCACGTGTTTAAGTGAAATCACGTATACAGTGGTACCTCGGCTTACAGATGCTTCAGGTTACAGACTCCGCTAACCCAGAAATAGTACCTCGGGTTAAGAACTTTGCTTCAGGATGAGAACAGAAATCGTGCTCCGGCGGCACAGCAGCAGCGGGAGGCCCCATTAGCTAAAATGGTGCTTCAGGTTAAGAACAGTTTCAGGTTAAGAACGGACCTCCAGAACGAATTAAGTTCTTAACCCGAGGTACCACTGTATTTGAAATACCGTTGAAAAGCCTGCAAACATCCTATTCCACTCTTGCCTCATCCCTTCTTTGTGACATCTTTGGGTCCTCCCCCAAGGGAGCATCCTTCCCTACTCAGCAGTAGCAAGTCCACAAACCACTGTGCTCAACTTCAGGGACCACTATTCAAAAGTAAAATGTTATAAAAAGAATGATAAATGAACACACAAGAAAACAATGCTGTCTCCTCCTTGGGGGAGAAGATGGGCCTATTTAGGCAGCAGGTATCCCCTGCTGCCTAAATATGTGTTTTTATGATGCAAATAATGAACCAACTTCAACTGGAAAATAAGCCAAGGTTCTGATGTGGGGCAGCCCATTTGCTAATTCATGGAGGAAAGCTGTCTGGCACAATTCTAGACCTCTGCCATTATTTTGGGAACACCTTCTAAGAATTAAAGGAGAGCAAAATGTCAAGATGCCTTCATTGGTATGACACACTTGGGGTGGCCTTTAATAATTTCTCTACTGATGTTTCAGCAGAATATCTTCAATTACAATGAAGGCAGTTGAAACCATGTAGTCTAGATGGGTAGTCATGTGTGTCTCGTTGCTCTGGATTTCTAGGGCTCATACTTCTTGTTTCTTTTTGCTCAAGGATACTCAGCAATGGTTGATTTGTCAAGATAACTTGTTCCAATTTGTGGTGATCATAGATGACTAATATCTTGTTTTCACACCTGCCTGCTTATATCAACCACATCTCTGCATATGAATTCTCACCTTAAGCTTTTGTGTCATCTTTCCTGCTTTAAAGGTCAACGATCCCACCAAAGTCGGGGTCTTTTACTTTATTCTTTAGAGCTGTTAGCATGGTTGCAAATTCTTTTCCTTGCAAAACAAACCCAGTGTAGTAAAAAAAAAGTGTGTGCTCAAAACTGTTCCTATGGTAATTTATATGGTTAAACTAAAACGGTTTGAGAACTTGTCGACATTTTCCATATAACCATCAGTGATACCTTGTGATGATGTTCCTACCTTTTTTATATCAGTCATATCATTTCAACTAGGGAAGAGGAACTTGTGGACTTCCAGGTGTTCTCAGACTGACCCCTGGCCATTCTGATTGGGGTTGGTGGGAGTTGCAGTCCAACATCTGGAAGCCTACAGGTAAGCCACCGTGACATAATTATATAGGCTTCTGATCGTGCTCCTTCTGGGGTAATTTGTCTACCTTTGGTCCCCACCCTGCACTCAGCTCTCACCTGTGACTCCTAGAAGCTGTCAGCATGTGACAGCAGCCACACCCTGGGGACAGCTTTGGTTGGCTCCCTAAACCAGTTGAGGGTAGCCGATGGGCTCAGGAGTGCAATACCTCAAGGACCGCCCCTTTCCATATGAACCTACCTGGACCCTGAGATCATCTTCTGAGGTCCTCCTTCGTGTGCCTCCTCCTTGAGAGGTCCAGGGGGTGGCAATACGAGAATGGGCCTTCTCTGCAGTGGCTCCCCACCTGTGGAATTCTCTCCCCAGGGAAGTTCGTATGGCACCTTCATTATACACCTTTAGGCACCAGGCAAAAATGTTCCTTTTAACCAGGCCTTTGGTTGATCTGTTTGACATCCTATACCTTTCTAAAATGTGGCTTTTTTTGGTGTTATTGGGTTGTTTTTATTCTGATTATATATCTTGTGATCTTTTCTGTGAACTGCCCCGAGACCTCCAGGTATAGGACGGTATATAAACATAAACATAAACAACAACAACAACAATAATAATAACAACAATAATAAATAAAATAAAAAACCCTTCTTGAGTTAGGAACTTCCCCTACATGGGAAGATGGGCGGGCTCAGGTGGATTGAGCGGAAGATGCCAATGGTCAAAAGGGCAGTTTTGATTTTAGAACCCTCCACAATCACGATGTGGCTGTAGCATGGCAGCAATGCAACAAGTAACATGTCTGCTCTTTCAACTGTCACTGAATTTTATTGCATTCATTTCTTTCATGGTGCATTTTTCTCCCAAAACTCTGTAAGTTTTTCACTGTATTATTCTAGTTTTTTTTCTCCCTCCAGCAGGTTACTAGATTAGTATCCATAAGTACATAAAATACCATTTTCCAGTATGTCCAAGGAATGGATTTGTCAGCTCTGCCTAGGCAACCTGGTTCTTGCCCAAACATGAGATTCCATCCCTAAGGCAACGGGGGTGGGAACATGCTGTAGCTTTCCAATCCTCAAGTTTAAGCTTGATATTAAACTAATATCTAAGTCCTTTCATGTACAAACAGCTTTCTTGAAAACCAGATGGCAAAGTCACCTTTGGCTTGACTACTTCCAGCATCCTCACAGAATGATTATATCATTACTTGCTGCTGCCGTGTTAAGAACTATTTATTCATTTATAGTACTTATACCCCACTTTAGAGCGCCCAAACATTCTTACAGCAACTTACTACTAGGGGGGCCACCTATTAACAAAAAATATTTCCACAATTTAAAAAAAAAATCAGACTCAAAAGTGGAGCACAGGAACAGATAGTACATGATGATGATAGCATTATTCAGGTGGCAGTTTTGGGCCACTGTGCTTGGTCACCACCTAACAGACAGCAGCTCCTAGCAAAGGCAGAGAGACCTGAGTAACCAGAACCCACTCAGCCTGTAATAAAGGCAAATCTTCCCTTCCAGCATTGGACTGAAGTTACTGGTAAAAATGACAGTCCTAGCTCCTGCTTCTACCTCCACCAAGCTTCTGTTTATTGACTTACCTGACCAAGTTGCCTCTCTCCCCTTGCCTGCTTTATGGTGGGATTTTGTAACCACTCAGTGGTAGAACTGTAGCAGAATATCACTTTGCAGATTTCCCAAAATGTGGTGTTTGTGGACTCCCTCATGCGCTAAAGGCAATGCAACCACCAGTTCTCCTCTTTCACATGGCATGGGAGCAACTACACATTTCCAAGTTGCAGTATTGTAAAGAATACCAATATTATGCCTGGTAGATAAAACAGAAGAATAACCATCTAGAAATAATTTCACGGACTGGATGAGGAAAGAAGTCTGCACCTTGAGTTACGACAATGCACTCCACATTCATAGAAAATAAAAAACCCCAGTGCTTGTCTCCCATGGGAGACGGTGGGCTTCCCTTCCTTGGAGGTTTTTTTGGGCAGAGGTTGGATGGCCATCTGTCTTGGATGCTTTAGTTGAGATTCCTGCATTGCAGGGGGGGTGGACTAGATGGCCCTCAGGGTCCCTTACACGCTACAATTCTATGATTCCATGAAACACAAGATAGCGGAGAATGAAAACACTGAAGCTCAGTCACAGACCATCTTTCCAAAACCTGCTATTTGCTGTTTTAAAAGTATTAAAAAAGAACCCTGGAGATGTCAGGGGCTGAGCATGGAAGTTCTGCATGCAAAGGATGTGCTCTGCTGCCACTGAGCTTTGATCCCATCCCCTTGAGTATAGATAGCACCGAAGAGTTGGTGTTTTTTTAAAAAAAAGTATTGTTCTTTTCTTTGAAGTCTTCGCTTTTCTCTGAAGTTGGCTTCCTCCTTTCCTGCCGTACAGTATATAAAACCATCTCTTGCTGCAAAATGCATTCACCATCCATTCATTTTGGATGTTATCTGTGTTCCAGAGAATCCCTCCTAAAAAAACCCCCAACAAAAACAAAACAAAAACCCTGGTATGTTTCCTTAGCTGTGGACATGCAACATGGGGGAGCTATAAATTAATCTGCTTAAGCTTTTGTCTTGCATATTTCTAAGATACAGTTTGTTACAGAGGTTTACCTGTGTGCTTATCCATCCTGTATTTTTAGCTATTGGTTTGGCACAGTAAGACCCTGAAACAAGTGTAATACCAGCAAAATAACACATCAACAGAACACCCAACTAAAAACAAATATACAGCTAAGCGGTAATATGAACGCCACAAGAATACAGGAAACCAGAAGCATTCTATTTTTGCCCAGTTCAAAATCATATCAAAGCATCAAATGTCTTGGCATGGCTTCTCAAGAAAAAGAACAACAGAGAGGGAACTTTGCAGAGAAGTCTAAAGCCTGGAGCTACAACTGAAAAGGCCCTATTCTATGTCTTCGCCCATCGCACCTTAGGCAGCAGAGGAGCATCTCCCCTGCTGGAAACCTGAGTATTTGGGTATGTTGCTAGACTCAAGGAAAAATTCTGATCCAATTTTTATTTTTACCATATTTCTTAATTAAATAAGAATTTTACAGATCTAGAACACCCCATGAGCCTCTCACTAACACTACAAGAACATCCTCCAACCCATCTTCTTAAAATTCATAATCTCTGGAGCACAAGATGTGACAGAGAGAGGGCAGGGGCAATAGCACAGTATCCATAGGAATACTGTGGCTAATTCCTGTGTACTGTCTGCTATGAACAGAAGTGGTGCTCTGTGTTTGAACTTACGTTTCTTTCCTGTTACCTAATCTTTTTAACAAGAGATACCAAAGATTGAACTTTCTGCACACAAAGCATGTGGTCTAACCCTGAACTATTGAGCCAAGTGTTGGAGCCAAGAAGAATTGAGCAAGACTTAGCCGCTCCTCTGCACCAGGTGAAAGTGTGAGTCATACACATGTCTAGTCCTAATCACACTCCAGTCATGAAATCACTGGCTGAATTTACACAAACCATTCTCTCCTTGCCAAATCTGGCTAGGTGGCTATTGACCTTCCTAGCAGGAATGGAAAAATGGTATTTAAGAATAAACAAAGCAGAGAATTTGGAGCCTTGCGGACTAAAGCTAGGTGGCGTATACATTTTACCCAAACATGGAAATCTTTGCCAATAAGACGTAGAAGTTGTGGCAAATCTAGGCCTTTGGGAATTGGATGAGGTCCACTTGGCTGCTATCTAAAGTTGCAGGTCCACTTGGCTGGTGTCTAAAGCTGCTTGGTCAACAGTGTTATTTACCCTAAGCAGAACTGTAACAATTCCGAAATGCCAAACTCACTCTGCTCCCACTTCTGTAACAAATATTGTCTTCCCTCTTCAGTTTGGTGCCCCTCAATGTAGCTACATAAAAACCTAAGAAAAATCTGCTGGATCAAGCCAATAGTCAGTATCCTGTTCTCATAACAGCCAACCATATACCTATGGAAGGTACGCTGGCGGCACTAGAGTGCAAGACCACTCTGCCCTCCTGCAAATTCCAGCAACTCGTATTCAGAAGCGCGCTGCCTCCGACAGTGGAGGCAGAACATAGTTAAGAGGGCTAGCTCATGTTCTTAATGTTTCTTAAATTACTGTTGGTGAATTATTCTCTTTACATCTGGTCTCTGGCCACCTTTGCCTCCTTCCTGGCTTATATTCTCCAAATCTTTTCTTTTCAGTTCTAACCTCCACCCAGCCACCCTTTCCCACCTCCATCCCCCTTGACTTGGAACTCTCCCCAGGGATCTTTCAGCTTCCTTCCACTCTGGCCTCTCACCGGTCCAGATCAAGTTCTCCTCTCATTGTTACAACAAGCCTATGCATGTCCACGGCTAAGATCAGATTCGTGTTACCGCATTACTGGCCTTTCCTAAATGACGCTGTGTCCAAGTTAGCAGCAAGGGAAGAAGTGACAAGGAAGCAGTTCGCATACCACTGTGTAACATATGACCAGGCCCAGAGTAGAAATTAGCCTCAACATGAATATTTCACTCTATTATCTCCTGTATTTGCTTTAAACAAGAGATTTTATCTGAATGGAGGAAGCTGAAATCCTGTTCTGCTAATCAGACTCTAAACATCGCGACATAGTATACATAAGGGGCTAGGTTGTCTCCTGTTTACAGCTGTAAAACAGCAGGCATAAAAGTTGCTTGATTGGAGATGTTCCGCTGAAAAAGCATCTATACCAATAAACATGACAGCATGTTTCTAACAGCTAAACTAATTCTGCATCTAGCGCTATAGCTGCAATCCTAAACGGTTTCTCAAAAGCAAGCCTAACTGAATGCAGATCAACTCAGTAAATGTGCATTGTCTTGTAGTAGTAGTAGTAGTAGTAGTAGTAGTAATAATAATAATAATAATAATAATAATAATAATAATAATTTATTTATATCCCGTACTCCCCAGCCGAAGCCAGGCTCACAGCGGCTAAAAACAGTAAAATAATACAGCATTCTAAAATCAATTCATTATAAAACCAGTTAAAATCAAATTGATGGCAACCATTGGGCTAGAGTTCTGTGAAGAATTACCAAAGAAGGGGGTCAGGCTAAAATAAGAACATAGGATTAGTTTCTAATTTATTTTTTGAGCTTCTCTCTCAGAGTGGGTCTATTGCAGCCTGTCAAAGTTACCAAATCACCTTTTGCTTTGCGAGGAAACTGCGTATTCAGAAAGATGCTTCACTTAATTATCAAGGTTCTCCATTATTTATCTCCTCACAAAGAAGTTGATTTAACACACTCGTCCGTTTCAGAGCCTCTATGTTAGAAATATCCTCGCTGATGACAGGCACATCCTCTTTCTGTTTCCCAGCTGTCAATTCATCCTCGCTGTCCGAGAGCGTACAGAGAAGGGTATCGTTTTCATAGGTAGGAAAATAATACCTGGAAAGAACAGGGAAGAACAACGTCATACCTTGTCACTGAAAGTCCCCTTTACAAACATGCTTCTAACTGGCAACATTGGTCCTGCTTCCACACGGCATTACCTTACAGTTTGCATATCCCGGCTGACAAAGCCTAGTGTGGGGTATGCATATGAATATTACAACCATGTAGGTGGGTGCCAATCACATGGGAAAGAGAGACAATTTGAGACCTCCCACATGAATGCAATATTTGAACACATTTCCTAATACTGCTCCCCACACTGCTGGGGAAGCAGTCCCAATATTTGGATGGGCAAGTATACATGCACAGTATGTTTTCTTCCATATAAATCAACACATTTAGTTATTAGAAATCTTAACAGGAGTTTATGGGCTGTTTAAGGTAATAATACTGTATATTATTTCTAAACATCCACCCTGTATTTGATTTATTCCGCTTGGAGTAATGATCTGGTTCCATCCAACTCACTGCACTGTGAGTTCTGGGTGCAGGGCAGGAGTTGGGTCCAATACTCACAGCCAAAGTGAAAATGTAAATTTGTGGTCGAGGACAGCACACTTTCTAACTTTATCCATAACCTGGTAAAAGTCATGCACTCACCAATGGGCATATTGCATTCCTTGTATTATATCACTTGGGTAATACCCAAGCAAAGCGGACATTGCAGTCTGTTCTATCGCCCTTTTACTCTTAAGGTATGTGGCTATCAGATACTACACATAAAACTTATTAAGTCCTTGGAAAAGACAAAGCAGGCCCAAGGGCAGAGAATGCAGAATCCATGTCTCATTTACAAGACACTAAGCTGGTTCTCATGAAACAGTATGTCAAACTATGATTTACTGAGACTTTGCAGGCTCCAGGAGAGGAGCTCCCAGATACTTTGCTCCTCTCCCCAGTACTTTTTACTGATGGGTTGAGCTTAGCTAAGGTTTGGCTTAATGTGTTTATCGTTAAGCTTCACTAATTACAACCTGTAACCAAAGTTCGCTCTTGGCTACAGATCATGGTTAGTGAGAACTTAACCACAAGTCTGGGTTCAAAGGACACACTACTAAGCCAAAGCTTATTTTTCTTGGGGCAGTAAAAAAGATCTGGGGTACAGCAAAGTGACTGTAAGTTCCTTTCTGGTGGGGGAGGGCTGCACATTCACATGGACACACGGCTTACTGTGCCATGCAAACCAGGTCACTATCATGCACTGAGCACAACGCTGGAGAAAAACAAAAACACTCTTACTGTGGCTGATCCCACATGGATCTGGCTGGCAGAAGTGTTATATGTTTGGTCTCTTCCATATGATTTACCAACTCCCTTTTCGATTGAAATTTCTCCTGGCAACTGTAGCATCGACACTGATGGACCTCTCTTCTGATGAAGTTCAACAATTTCACTTGCTGATAGAAATTCAAACCTAGCAGAGAGAAAAGGTTTTTTTTTAAGGTGCAGGGGGAAAGGGGGACTGGAAGACACAAGCAGTGAAGGTAACCATTTTGGCCCATTAAAAAAAATGAAATAAATCCAAATTAGGATAATACTTTTCTTAAGCCAATCAATATATCACAAAATAGCTAACGAGCTTTTGAGTTCTTAAGAAGTCTTCATCGGGCTAGGTGGTAAACAGAATATTGGGGGGTTAGTGGGAGCAAAGAGAAAGCATTTTTTTTGGCTTATGTTCAACCCATGGAGTATGTGTCTAGTTGCAGTCTTGAGATGGAACAGGGAAGGAGGTATCTAAATCTTTTCTGCGGTTTCCCCCAATTCTCCAGAGCTGATTTGGGGAGGAAGCACATTTGAGAGGAATCACAGGCTGCTTTGTTGCACAAGAGTAAATCCTTGCACTAACAGAACAAGAACAATACATACTGTCCTCAATCTGCTTACTACAGTGATTTCTTGAGAACCACTATATGTATCTCATGCTACCCTATTAAATTCAGGAAAGGTAAGAACTGCCAAAACTGAAACATTTGGGAGTGACATAGGTTGACTTCTGGTCCTGCCCTTCTAAGAAGACACATTTCTAGCAGCGGTAGAGGTCTCCAATACAGTATATGTTTTTTACTCACCATGCTCAGCCTTAATGTTTAGCAGGTCGAATCCATGAGCCTCCTGGAATTTGGGAAGAGCAAAAAGGGCTTCTAATTGTGAATAATTAAGAATTTTTCAAATTGAAAACACCTGAAGTTTATAAAGAATAGGCGCACCTTAGCAAATATGCTGTGATTACAGGCTACGGACTACTGCTGTATGAGTTCTGAAAATTCTTCATGCTACTATTGTTAGGATGTTACAAGCAGCATCACAGGAAATCAAACTACCGTTCCACCTAGCAGAGGACTATTTTATTCTGCATGGTATTTGCCAAGCTTGCTCCTTGGAATTTGTTAACTGTGAACACCAGGGATTGAAACTCAGGCTTTCAGTACTCAGCGTGCATATTCTATTAAGACAGACCTATTAAGAGAGACCTAAGTAGGATATAGGTCTCTCAAGTGGATTACTGAAATGGTAACCTTTACAAGTGGGGCCCTGCAACAAAATGCTGCAGTGTGCCATGCTTCTGTTCAGGGTACCTGTGACTCTAAGCCACACCCACCCACCCCGCCAGCCAGCCAGTATTTTGTGCCCATTGAGCTTCTTCAGTCCTCGCTGGGTTGTTTCTCATTTTCTTCTCCATTTTGTGTTTTATCAGAGAAGCCTGGACAAATTGTACCCAGTCCCAGCTGCATTAAAATATTTTATTTATTTACTACACCTGCCAATAATAACATAGCATGAGTACAAGAAGACTCGAATCAGTATGATGATGATGATGATTCTAATCTTTCCTTACTATAAATGCAAAGTTTTAAACTCTGCTAAAAGGTGGCCAAAACATTCTCTCTGCTGAAACTAATAAAGTACAGAGCAGCCTTCCCCAATATGGTGGTCTTCAGATATTTTGGACTGCAACTCCCATCAGCCCTGGTGGGCATAGAGAATGTTAAGGAAGTAGTCCAAAGTATCTGGAAGGCACTTTGTGGAACAATGACATAAAACAGTGGGGTTTTTTGAACTAGAACAGGGCACCTGAATGCTAATCCAAAGCAAGATCTAATACAGAAAGTGGAACAAGCCTCTTACCTCCATGTGAGCATAGAGCTTTTCTGTAGTGTCGGCTTGCTTTTCACAGAAAAGGCACACTGCACAAACCGGATGCTCTTCCCAGCCGGACCAATCTCTGCAAAAAAAAGCAGCGCAAAAAGCCAGTGAAGTTGGTGATTTGCAAAGGTTTCTGAAAGATATGGAGATGCTACAGACATGGGACCCAATTCTGCTTCAACTTATCCAACATGAAAGTAAACGGGAATCAACTTCACAGACTGTCAGGCAGTTATGTCAATGCAAAGTACAGTGGTACATTGGGTTACATACGCGTCAGGTGACATACGCTTCAGGTTACAGACTCCGCTAACCCAAAACTAGTACCTTGTGTTAAGACCTTTGCTTCAGGATGAGAACAGAAATCGTGCTCCGGCGGTGCGGTGGCAGCAGGAGGCCCCATTAGCTAAAGTGGTGCTTCAGGTTAAGAACAGTTTCAGATTAAGAACAGGCCTCCGGAACGAATTAAGTACTTAACCTGAGGCGCCAGTGTAATGCCCCTTTCTGTGGAAACCGGAACGGAGTTGAAACGGGACAGAAACCTATTTCACAAGAGTCTTCACCACCTGCAAGGCAGCCATGGTATTCCCCCACCGCCGTTTTCACCCCAGAACTCTTGAGCATTCCATAGTCACTAAGCATACTTGGTCCTCACTGGATGAGTTTTGATGGTTCTTTTTAGCTTTTCATGGTTTTTTCATGTAAACATTGTTTGAACTTGTACAAACCTTGGGGCTCTCTGTTTCTCACTGGCCCTTGGCTACATAGCTTTCGGCACTCAGCATCTGACTGCTCTAACGGGGAGTGATAGCATAGGCTAGCTATAAGAATGCATGCAATACTGGCAGAAATCAACCCTTTGAACTAAATGAAATGTCCTTTGGAGTAGGTCTTACCATCTGCAAGGTTGTACCATTACCCAAGGTAACGGAATTCCACAGCCCTTTCACATCAGGCTGCCATGGCCCCCCTTGCTAATCTGTGGCCGGGCATCTCTTCTATAAATCTAACAACAACAGGCAGCATTCTTTCTCCTGGTTATGCAGACATGACTAATGCTTATTATTTGATAAGGCAAATCTTTACAGTGGTACCTCGGGTTAAGTACTTAATTCGTTCCGGAGTTCTGTTCTTAACCTGAAACTGTTCTTAACCTGAAGCACCACTC
The DNA here is from genome assembly GCF_964234715.1 of Podarcis melisellensis. NCBI lineage: Eukaryota > Metazoa > Chordata > Lepidosauria > Squamata > Lacertidae > Podarcis > Podarcis melisellensis. Next base: position 24,575,848 of record NC_138542.1, read on the forward strand.
TAGCTAATGGGGCCTCCCGCTGCCACTGCACTCCAATTTCTGTTCTCATCCTGAAGCAAAGTTCTTAACCTGAGGTAATATTTCTGGGTTAGCAGAGTCTGTAACCTGAAGCATATGTAACCTGAAGCATATGTAACCCGAGGTACCACTGTACTGCAGAAGGGTATGGGTGTGTTTACTTGTAAGGAACAAATGCAAGGTAAAGAAATACTTCATTTCCACAGAGGGTGGTTTGCTTCCAGTGTGCAGTTGGACAATGCCATCTCTATGGTAATCAAAACCATTAGCTAGTGACCATGCTCCGAAATAACAGCTAGAAAAGGAATTGTTTTTTATTCCCACCGGCTCAGTTTCGCCTCCTCTTAACCCCCATTTCCTCTCCAACCCCTAACCCTAAATTTCTGAGAACTTTAAATGAAGGAATAAAAAACGGCTGCAAAATTTTGTAGTGCACTGGGGCCTAGCTTTTCTGTGCTATCTCCCCTAGGGCACTTGCCCCTTTGCTTTGTTTTCTGACTCTCATGGGGGTTATGAGAAAATTGGGGAAATATGGTGGGCTCTGCTTCTTTAGAAGGGCAGTCCATACAGTTTATTGCTATGCCCTAACTGGAAAGGACATACATTAAAATGCAAAATTATTATAAGTGGGGTGGGAATACATAACATGTTGAACTGTATCTTCTATGGCTCTGCAGCTCCTTGTGGTTGCTATAAAACACTAAAAAAAGCTGGAAATCCTATTCATCAACATTCTCGGCCATACCGACATTGTCCCTGAATGCCCCTTTTTTTTACAACATAATGTTGCCAAGCCCGCAGAACAGATTTCCCACCACTCTAAACTTTAAATACAACCCTTACTCTTCCTGGTTGTCCAACAATTCTCTGTCATCTTCAGACTGAACCTCTTCCCAGGTCTTGCCAAATTCCTGGAGGCGAAAGAAAAACGCACAGAGCAAACATGAATCCATGATACTTCAGCAACAGTCAATGCTCCAAGTCTGAGTCAGTGGATGTAAATAATTCAAAATGAGGCCACTCAAGGTCATTTACAGCTAAAATAAAAACAGCTTAAAACACAGAAAAGAAAGCAATAATTAAAAAACAAACATTAATAGAACTAATATGTATATATGTATGTATCTATATGTATACGAGACCTGTTAAAATATACAGATCATCACACCACTCCTCTCCTTAAAAATAGTCAGTTCCCAAAACCAGTCAGAATAAGTTTTCACCTACATGTCTTACATTTTTACATTTCCAGTAAAGCATTTGCCTCCTTGTAATAGCTTGTTAGAGTTAAGATACTGTTGTTTTACTGTGGGAAAATGTACTGTATGTATTTATTTATTTTTATTGTTAGCCTGCCACAAAAGCCTAAACTGGCTGGTTTGGAGTATAAGTTATGTTTATTTTGTTTTTTAAATTGTTATATTTTGTGTAATTTCGCACACCACCTTGAAGGGTCAACTGTCCCTCAAGGGGTAGTCTATATATCGGGTAATAAATAAATACAATAAATATTTAACTCAAAAAATATATATCATGAAGATTTCTAGGACACGAAATCTAATATTGGGCTGGGTTATGTTAAAATTCTGACTCTTTGTCAAGATGTGATCCTGGGTAAGTTGGAGTGCCACAGATACAATCCACTTTTATTTTATATCCTTTTCTGGCAATGCATGTTTTTTTTCCTGGGGGTGGGGAAGACAGAAGGGCCATTAAGTTTGAAGGAGCTACAACACTGAGGAGTAAGGGAAAATGTTTAAAATAATAGTAAAGCACCATCTAGCTACTCTAATGCTAAGTGTATTATTAGCTAAATGCTTAGATCAGGAGTAGCCAGGTGGCATTTTATTTTAAAGGGCTTTCGCCTTATTCACACAACATTGTAGGTCCTTCAGACACAGTGTTAGTTATTACCACTTCTAGGTATGTTGGCATGTCCTACCCTTGCTCCTTATTAAATAATAACACAGAAAAGTCATGGAGACAAGAGATTAAAATCGAGTCTTACAAATCTACAACGACCCTATTGCAATATTTTATAGCAAATGAAAACACACACACACAAACAAAAAAAGACCAGTCCCATAGCTCCATCAAAGCTGCTACAGCGTGTCAGGTAAACGGCGCACAGACATACATTTCTTAGAACAGCCTGTAACAAGATGTCAGTACAGATTAGGGAATTTGGATCCTGTAATTAATTCAGAGATGCTACTCTCGAGGGTAAACTCTCCAAGTGCGGCAGCCAGATTCATTAACGTTACCAGGATAGTGAGATAACTACCGGTGCTTCACATTAACACCCCTCTCACCACACACACCCTCCATAGTACCACGCAGCCTCCCATGTTGAGTGGTGATGTCGAGCAGCTAGCTTTTTAATGAAAAGCTAATAAACAGGAGTGGGAAGGGGGTGGTAGAGGAAGAGTTCCCTTCCCTAACCACTTACAGTATAATGGTATCAAGTGGGGATGCGGGTGGTGCTGTGGTCTAAACCACTAAGCTATTGGGCTTGCCAATCAGAAGGTCGGAGGTTCAAATCCCTGCAACGGGTTAACTTCTGTTGCTCTGTCCCAGCTCCTGCCAACCTAGCAGTTCGAAAGCACACCAGTGCAAGTAGATGAATAGGTACCGCTGCGGCGGGAAGGTAAACGGCGTTTCCGTGCGCTCGGGCTTCAGTCACAGTGTTCCATTGTACCAGAAGCGGTTTAGTCATGCTGGCCACATGACCCGGAAAGCTGTCTGTGGACAAACGCCGGCCTGAAAGCAAGATGAACGCAGCAACCCCATAGTCGCCTTTGACTGGACTTAACCATCCAGGGGTCCTTTACCTTTTTTACCTTTTTACCTAATGGTATCAAGTGACCCCAAGTTTAGAATAGACAAAAGCTTTAGATCTTTTAGGCTACATCAGGTTTTAAGTAATTTCCAGCTATACTGGAAGCAACGGGGAATTTTAACTCTTTCAACAAGTTCACTGCAGGAGAATTACAGAAGCAAACTGCCCAATGGCTTGGGCTTGCTCTCCACTACTGGAATTAAAAGTCTTTACAGTGGTACCTCGGGTTACATATGCTTCAGGTTACAGACTCTGCTAACCCAGAAATAGTACCTCGGGTTAAGAACTTTGCTTCAGGATGAGAACAGAAATTGTGCTCTGGCGGTGCGGCGGCAGCGGGAGGGCCCATTAGCTAAAGTGGTGCTTCAGGTTAAGAACAGTTTCAGGTTAAGAACGGACCTAAGTTCTTAACCTGAGGCACCACTGTTTTAACAGGACCATTTCATTATCTGCATAGGCACACAGGCACTCATGTAGTACGGCAAAAGGGTGAGCCCAAGGGCCAGGCAATCCCCTCCTTCCCCCATGCTCATTTACCTCTTCTTATTCCATGTGGTTGGTGGGGTTACACAAGCCTCAGACTTACTCCTGTGTCCTGGCATATTGAAAACACACCTAAACTTTGTGAATAGCCCCTCAGACAGGCTTAAAGCAAGCCAGGCCAGTTAAACTTGTAAATTGCCCTGTGGTCTTCCAATGAATGGCAAAATATAAATTTAATGAACAACAACAACAATAAACTGTGACACAGAAAACTACTTTAGAGTAACTAGCACACAGGATCTCCTAGCCATAAGGCACAAATAATCCCATTAAGTGAAATTCTAGTACACAGGCAATACTAGAAAAAATATTACTGCTATTACAGTAACTCTTGAGTTTTATATAATATTTACTGCCCAATAAAAACACTCTTATAAGGCAATAGCATTACATTTCTGTCTTCTTAGAAAAATCAAACATGGTTTTGAAGAGCTGGTTCATGACCTCCAAATGCTTCAGGGTGTGCAATAATGAACGAGAGAGGCTACACATCTGTCATTTCAATTATGTCAGTCCACATTCAGTTAAAGAGAAAGGGAAAGCTTTAATAGTGGCTGGGAAACTAATTCAGCCTTAGTGAAATGCCAGTGAGATACCGGATATCAGAATGTTAGCACTGCAGTATAACACCTCCAATGCCTTGGGACCAAAGAACTTAAAAAGCATTCCTCAGTATCCACCATCCTGGGCCCTATGATTAGTAGCGGAGGCCTTGTTGGTGTTGACCTGTCTCCCCCTCATTATTAACATTTGGGGGGTGGATTTAAAAACATGCCCATTCACCTTGGCTGAAAGAGGCATTTCTGTTTCTTGGCCACAATGAAATGCTCGTTTTCTCACTTAGTCTTGCAGAACATGGCCAAAGAACAAGCAAGAGCAACAATTACCTCATCCACTCTACATTTTACCAGATTCTCCAAAAGAATATCATGAAAGACTTAACCTTACAGAAATCAAGATATACTATGTCTGCAGCATTTCCCTGATCCACCAAGCTTTTAACTCTATCAGAGAGTGAGTGAGAGAGAGAGAGAGAGAGAGAGAGAGAGAGAGAGAGATTTGTCTGGTATGACTTGTTTTTGAGAAACCCATGCTGAGTTTTAGTAATCATAGCACCCTTTTTCAAGTGCTCACAGGCTGACTGTTTAATTATCTGTTCTAGAACCTTTCCTGGTATCGTTGTCAAGCTCCCCAGCCAGCAAAGCACTTGCATCCCATTGATTTAAAACTGGTGAGATTTAAAGCTGATTCAGTTTGATAGCATCATGCATACAATTTGCAAATCAGGCTGCAATTTCAGACATTCTTACTAGGCAGGAAGTCCCAGTGAACTAAAAAAATGAGTTGACACATAGAGGATTGCACTGTCAGTCAAATAAGAGTTGAATATACAGTGGACGCTCAGGTTGCGAACGTGATCCGCGCGGGAGGCACGTTCGCAACCCGCAGCGCTGTGTCTGCACACGCGCAAGTCGTGATTCGGTGCTTCTGCGCATGCGCCAAAACCCAGAAGTAACCCATTCTGGTACTTCTGGGTTCGGTGTGGTGTGCAACCCAAAAACGTGAAGCGTCTGTAACCCGAGGTATGACTGTACATCAACTTACCAGATAATTAATGATATAAAATCTGTCGTATTCTCTGTTTTTGGCATTGATTCTGCGATGCTGCTTCTTCCTCATGTGATCCTTGAGCGTGTTCTTATCTCGAAAGGTTTTTTCACAGTACAAACACTGCAAGCTAAGATTAAAAGTAAATAAATAAAATTACAAACTGGTGCTAGGGACATTACTGCAAGGAGCCAGCCAGTTACTTCAAGTAACTATGATGACAGCAGCTTACTTTGAGAAAGCACGGTTAGATAAATTTAAAGAGAGAAAGCCCCCCCGATTCAGGCAGTTCGAGGTTTTCAGGAGCATATGCTGAATTAGAAGGCTTAAGGCATGCGTTAACGCTCTGTTTCAGCAGCTGTTTCGATGCAAACTGCTTCATAATCTTGGAGCACCCTGCAAGAGCTGACATAGCTCAGTTGGCAGAGCATGAGACTCAATCTCAGAGTCGAGGGTTCGAGCCCCACCTCAGACAAAATATAGCTGCCTTGCAGAGGGTTGGATTAGAAGACTCTTCTAACAACAATTCTGTTATTCTATGATTACTTGAAGGCACAATGGGAAGACAAACATCGCCCAATGTCAGTTGATTGACAGGGAGGTGACCCCACCCATTTTTAAAATTTGTCCCTGGAGGGGGAAAGCAGATAAAGAATTGGCTCACCAGAGAAAAAACATTAATCCCTTAATCACTGCCAACTGATGTAGTGTAAATATGTAAAATTAAATCATTTTTGGGGAATTATTGGTGGTTTGGCCGTGTAGAATTTATACGACTGCTGATTTATTGGTACTACTGAGCCTTTTTTTTTTTTTACATGTTTACAATAACTTTTATAAATTTTCTGTATTGTACCCTTGTACAGTATTTGACACTGGAATAAACAAGTTCTGCAGCCATGGAGGCAAATATACATATAAAATTAAAAAAACCCTAAATTTATGTAATAACAAAAAAAAAAAAAACAATAATTCAAAGCATAAACCACTGCAAGCACAACAGGCAGAGCTACTGAGCTTTAGCTTTGGCATCATTTGGTACTGGATGAAAATGCCCTTCAAGACAGAAAAAATGGATTGACTTAATACAGCAAGAATATTATTTTAAAGATTGCTTATTGCAAGAGTGTTACAGTGTGGAAGAACCTTAGTAAGTCATGCTTCAGGTAGATTTGGGCAGAGTGACTCTGCTTGGCATTAATATAACGCTGATTGATCAGATTCCCATATAGCTCATTCTGCCGCCTGAGCAAGAATCACAAGGACCCTTTGCGCGGCTGCATGATTCACAGATCAATGTAACTGAACTGATTTGAAGAACATTTTAACATGTTAGCATATTGCACTGGTAAGTAAAAATACTGCCCTCTCTCTAACCATCACACACACACACACACACACACACATTTCCTGCCTTTAGGTGCCCAGATTGGTCAGGGATTGCATTTAGAGACCATCTCCAACTTTTACTGTTAATTCATCCATAGAACTATGAAACAATATTACTTATTCAGTTCCCAGGCTCCCTTTTATAAGCTCTTAAAAATCCATTTTCTACCAACTGAGTCAGTTGCTTCTGAATACTCAAGGACCTATACATCAAGCTCTTTTTTTCATAAACACAATTCGGAGATAACTGAGCTGCTCCTTACTATTGATTTAATTCCATACTTTTTTAAAAAATAAATAAATGCAAGAAGCATCCTCCCCACCTCCTTTCCAGTAGTGACTGTGGATGTACAATGGGTTGTTTTTATTTAGTGGATTTTCTGTGGTAAGGGGAAATTCAGATTAATGTTAAGGAAAGTATGGTTTGGGATAAGCATTTTGATGAAGACAAAACCATGTTTGTAAAAAACTGCAGTGGTTCCGCAATGAACGCACATCTGGAAGCATCCCAAATCTTTGTACAGTGGTACCTCAGGTTACATATGCTTCAGGTTACAGACTTTAATTTTTTTTAAAGTTTTAAATGTTTAAAATGGGACTCTAAGGAGGGGGTAGGGATGGGAAGTTCTGAGATTCAGAGGAATCTCTGTATATGGATATGTATTTGAATATTTTATCATTTTGTATTGTAAAATCAAATAAAAATGATTTCAAAAAAGGAAAAAAAAAAAAAGAATTGGTTAATAGTGAGGAATCTCTTATTCCCATTCTCTTGTTCATTTCCTGATTCCCACATTGTTGGTTGCCAATAGCTTTCACCCAGCCTTCTTTCGGTGCAACTTTCCTCGTTCCCGGTGATGTGTCACACATTAACTTTCCCCATTTCCCATGAACTTTTCAGTAACGTCTTATCAGCTGATAAATCAGCACCAACATTCCGATCTTGGCAGAGTCGCATCCATGAAGATTTCAGCACCTTGGCTGTTCCATTTATTAAGAAGGGGTCTTGTTCCATTTTTTCATATGCACTACAGTGGTACCTCAGGTTACATACACTTCAGGTTACATACGCTTCAGGTTACAGACTCCGCTAACCCAGAAATAGTACCTTGGGTTAAGAACTTTTCTTCAGGATGAGAACAGAAATCATGCTCCGGCAGCGCGGTGGAAGCAGGAGGCCCCATTAGCTTCAGGTTAAGAACAGTTTCAGGTTAAGAACAGACCCCCGGAATGAATTAAGTACTTAGCCCGAGATACCACTGTATAAGTGACACTACTTCCAATTCTGATATACAAAAGCTATGGGACCTGGGCTCAAAGAGGAATGGTTTAGGTGAAGCTAATGATGTGAAGAACCCCCAAAACAATATACAGAGTCTCTCGTGCCCACTAACTTTATTTGTTACCATTATAATATCCAGTCTTTCCGTAAACTTGGCTACTTAGCGTACCTGTCTAGTTTCTTCTGTAGAAGTTCCAAAAACTCCTCACAGTGTACAATGTTATCTGGCAGCCCAACATTGAATGCATGATCGTTTGCCATGTGATTGAGAAGGTCTGATCTACAAAGGAAGAATTCAAGCAGAGCATTAGTTCCTTTAACATACTTTCACAGCAGCTTCAAAACATGGCTCTTTGGGTTGGTGGGTTGTGGGGGGAAGAAAGAGGCTGGTGCTATGGTTTAAGGAGCATCACTAAAAATAAATGTCCTTTCCCCCCTTTGTAAGTGTGCCTCTTTTCCCTGCAGAGGCCAACATGGAGAGAGGAAGAAAGCCCAAAGAGTCTTTCTGAAGCGGCTCTCTGTACTCGGAACACTTAAAATAGTATAAAACCGCAACTAAGTAACTGCACTGTTTCTTTTTTTGCGGCTAGACAAATTATTTCCACTTAACTGAAGAAAATGTGGATTTCACCCCTATAAAACCAACACTGAATAAGTTACAGCACTGTGCGCAGCTTTCCCAGCAGCGAAAGCAGTTGTGTGTAACTAAATGGGAAAATTTACATCTCAAGATTTATCGCCACCTCACTGCAGCATTTCACAACCTGACCTGCCAGCTTGAAACCAAAAAGAATTGCTAATTTTAACCAATACTCTAATTACTCACCGGGGGCACCATTTGAGTAGATTTCAGTAGAAATTGGAGAATATATTAAGGCTTTGCAGAGGTTGCCAAACTTTTTGTGCCCAGGGGCACCTATGCAAACTGGATAAACTGAACATGGCTCCCCTCCCAACCTATTCTATTGGATACAACAAAATCACCCTTTCAGGCCTAATACCAGGGTCGGGAAAGGGATCTTGCAGACACCCAAGAAGGCTTCTATGGGCATGTGCCTGTCAGTCCACCTTGGTGCCTCCTGAATGGTAGCAACACAAGACAAACCCACACACCTTTTTTAAAAAAGGAAAGAACCTTGGCATGCAAAACAAGTACATAAATCAAATAGTTTAGAACCAGGCAGGTGATGAGAAAGAGCCAATGCAAAGCTAGAAGAGGAGAATATTCCCACCACTAAAATGTGTGATGGGCTTGGTTTGCACATGGTTAACTATGTTTTAAAGATGAATGTGCAGCATGCTGGTGCCCAGGGCTAAAACCATGGGCAAAAACTCTTGGTTACGGATTGTGGTTTATTCTGAGAGACAAGCCACAAACCCAGGTTCAGTCATAATACCAAGTCAAACCATGGCAATGTGTCCAAGATTTTAGCCCAGTATACTGCACAACACCTTGACAGTATAGTTAAGCCTAACTGTGGTTTAAAGTGATGTGCACAGCAGGCCACTGAGATTTATAGATCACTAATTCATAGATCTACTAATTCATAAATAACAATTCTGGTCCAACAACCATGGTATGTCAGACCGAAAGTGAGCCGTGTGCCCATGTCAACTAATGGCATAGTCAACTAGAATGCCAGTCAACTAATGATTCAGGACAGGCAAAACAAAAGAATTCTTTACGCTTCTTCTTTAATGGATTTCATTGCACATGATGTGATGATGGCCAATGGCTTACAAGACTTTGAAAGGGGATGAAGTCATGGACAATAGATCTATCAATAGCCATTAGTCATGATGGCTAAATCCTTGTTCCAAAGCATTGTGCGTTCCCCAAGTTGCTCATGGACTCCAAAACCCATCAGCCCCAGTCAGCATGGCCAATCATCAGGGATGAGAGAGGCTGTGGCCTTCCAGATGCGGCTGGACTACAAAATCTCCATCACTGCCTTAGCTAGTTGATGAGCATGTGTGAAATGGGATGTTGGACTGTATGGACCCTTTGGTCTTTCCACTAGCACTTTTCTTACACTTGGCTACCTGTAGGCAACTCTAACATTTTGCCAGCTATAAAATGCTGCTACAGTCACATCTGTACCAAAGCCTTATAGTGACATTTCCATTTCCCCCATTTGCATAGGCTTGGGGTGTTCATGAGGATGAAAACACGTAGTCAAACGTTCATCGCTAACCTGTTACCAGTAAACTCTTTATCACAGAACATGCATGCACCGTGGAAGTCGGTGTCATTTCTCTCTCGCTGCTGTTGCTCCAGATTCTCTCTCTGTTGAACAGGAAGAAAAACAACACATGCAATCACATTCATTTTTGAAAATAGCTTCATTGTAAATTATTCCTAGCAGTTTTCCATTGTCTCTCATTATCAGCTAATGAGCAACACAGGCACTTGATTCATTTGAAAACATGGTTTTCTCGCCGACGATTAGGTTCAAATGTTCACACAGCATGAAGGAAGAGTAACAGGCAAAACAGGAAGACCTGAAGGCTGGTTTAATCCAGTGCAGTTCAAATGAAAACTGGAGAAAATGTATTTGTACCTCCCAAAATAAGAATTTGGATGACACAAGGATTGATGGACTCAATCTGCGTAACGAAAAGATTTTAGCCTCGATAAATCAATATGATCATCAATGGCTCCTTGATGTATAGGTGCACCCATGTGAATAAAAGGAGCAATTTTTTTTTTACCTTAAATAATATAGGTTTAAGCCTTAAACCAAAGCAAAACATTTTATCATATATTCCTAACAGGTCTCCCAGAACACTTAAAAAAAACCATTTTTGTATCTATTTCTAGGAATTTTCTCCTCCAATTTAAATAAAAGCTGCATTTTACTGCTGAGTGTTCATAGTATGAAGCTGCATATTGCTTCAGGCAAGAGAACTGAGTTAAGAGAGGCTAGGTGTATCTTTTCCACGAGAGAGATTGAAGCAAGAAATCATTTATATTTTACACAAGTAATGGAAGACCTAGAGTGAGGAAACTGGAACTTGAAGATACTTAGGTTTCTCCTCAACGCACAGGAGATATAAAGAGCTCAAGATTTAAAATGTTGTAGAACTAAAAACCCTCGACACATTCTATATCATCAGGAAAAAACAGTTGTTTGGCGCCCCAGGGCTATGAAACTAAGCAAGTCATCACTTTTTTAAAAAAAAGATCCCTATTTCTTCACCCTCACACCCCGTAAGCACCTCAGCAGAGGAACAGGCAGCTTAATAATAATAATAGGCCAATGACTAAAGAATTCATAAGCTGTAATCAGCAACACCTAAAGGGCACTGCATTGGCTACCCCTCTATGGTAAGCTTGAGTTGTTCTGGCAATTGGTTTATTTTTGAGGAAATCAGACATCCTGCTTGAACTACTTTGCAGGTTGAGCTTACCTATGCATGCCTGCTTCTCGGCAGCTGCAAAAAGTGGTGGACTCGGTATGTGTGAAAGAACACACACCTCCCATGCAGCTTTCACATCTCCAAAACAACTTAACGAGAAGAAAGTTTCACCGCGGAGGTGCCATTTTAGGGCTTGCTTTATGCAAGAGCCACAGCAAGGTTTGAAAGGCCTGCTTTTGAACTGTCACTGAACAGTGCCTCCCCTTCAGCTGTTGAGTCATTAAGCGATAAGATGGCAAGAGCCCTAGAAACTCAAGAGATATATGCATGCGTGAATCAGTTCAAAGAGAGCAAAAAGAGCAGAAGGACCTTTATCTAGCTGCTGCCCCCCCCCTTTCAAGAGGTTCCTATTTATTTTGCTTCTTCTGATGTTGGATAGCTCTGCAAATAAGAAGCCATGGCTGATAAACACATTCAGCTGCCTCTGGGAATGCTCAGCTGGTGGATTTGTACAATTCCTTTGTTGAAGGAAGACCAGAGATTTATTGATAACAGGGTCACTAAGTAGGATTGGGCAGTGCTGCGGAGAGATCAGAATCCCAGGTGAAGAATCTTTACTATTGTGGAAAAACACATGACATATACTTCGCATTCAAAACTGCATCCTTGGATTCTTCTGAGTCATTTTCAGCACACCTTTAAACACACCCTCTAACATTTCTCCGATAAAAATAGGGACGTCCCATTCCATTATTAATTATTATTATTATTATTATACCCTGTCCATCTGACTGGGTTGCCCCAGGCACTCTGGGCGGCTTCCAACATACATAAAAACATAATAAAACATTAAACATTTAAAAAACTTCCCTATACAGGGCTGTCTACAGATGGCTCTGGGGTCGCATAACTCCACACCCTCCAACATTTATCCAATGAAAATAGGGACGTCCTAAAAAAGTGGGACATTCCAGGTTCAAATCAGAAACTGGGATGGCTTCTCTAAATCAGGGACTGTCCCTGGAAAATAGGGACACTTGGAGGATCCGCTTTAAAGAAGTAAGTCCTACTGAGCTTTCTGGAACTGTTAAGTTAACCATTGAGGATCAACTTCATTATTACTGTAAGAGGAACCCTGGGAATTAAATTAAATCCTCATTTTTTGTGCAGTTCGTTTCCTGTTTCGGGATGGTCACATGCAACACCACCTTACCAGCCTTTGTTGCTGAAGTTTCTCCCTCAGTGTTCTGTCTTCAGGCAAGGCATCACATAAAAGGAAGTAATTATCTTGTTCCTCTGTTAAAAGATTACAGATCAAATGTCAGGAGAACACTTAGGTCGATACATTAAGCTTTTTAATGTAATACAGGTTTGAGTTATATTAAGTCACTGAGAGAGGGAAAAAGATGCAAGTGTTACGGTGATTCTATCCATTTAAGACAAATGTTCCTTCTAAGGGGTCTGTTCAGAAATTTCCTAGACATGTTGGCAGTTGTGCTTCAGCCAGAAGCAAATCCATGAATATAGAGAAGCCCATCAGGGTATGTCATTAGATTTTACTGGACAAGGAAAATCAGCCCCAGGTCTCGTCTCTGGCTGCATTCAAATGTCACAATAAACCATGGTGTAATAAACACCCCTCCCAATTACTACTCCATGAAGAAATCTGAAGGTTTCCATTTCATTTTTATTAGTCACAGTTTAGCACTACTTTCAATCCTCACCTGTGATAAATATTAGCTATAGTTTGTTGAAACAAGCTAGCTTCAGAACCCATGGTTTACTGTAACAGCCAAATGCAGCCTCTGCAAATTTCATACATTAAGGGAATAACTGTACACCAATGCTTCACACTGCCTGGTGTGGAAAGAATTCTCCAAAAGAAAAAGAAAAAAAATCTGCATTCTGACTTTGTACTCAGAACAGGCTGAACTGGTCTTCTCACCCCAATCTTCCAGGCAGACAGGTAGAGGAACCAGCATCAGTTTAAAATGCCTGAAGCCCTTGTTATGCCTCTTTTTCTTTAGACTCTCCATTTCCTAAAGCTGAACTGCATTCTACAACTGCCAAGATTTTCCTTTCCTTTTTTTTAAATGAATACCTGATGCTAGGCCAGAAGCAGGGTGCCGAACTGATTGTGTCTCATAGCAGTTATTTAGAGGTTTATAATTTTATTTGACAGTCAAAGCTACTATAGCCACCCTTATAAACCTCTAATCGGTGAAATGGAACACATCAGAAATATTATAACTAGAATGGGAATATCTATAATATTAAGGCAGAGGACTCCTTCCCTAACATTCTATCATAATCATCCTTTGTTTGGCCCCAAGTATAGATGATGATGAGGATGATGATGTATGCAACATGTACAAAAATCAACACAGGCATTGCCCACAAGCTTATAGTCCAAGATATCATGCTAGACACTCACTCTTTGTATTTTAAAGTGAATCAAATAATCTGTTGAACTCAAGCCCACAAACAAGAGTGCTTCAGCATCTGATACAGTTCAGCAAAAAGTGTCCCAACAAAATTGGTGGTCCAATGGCAGATTGTGGGGAATTTTGCAAACCAGGGCTGTGCAGGCTACATTAACAACACACTCACCTAAAGCTGCTTCAGAATTTGTTCTTATCACACAACAGAAGTCTGTAATGGGCTGCTCAGAGAATCTTTTCTTCCAGTACAATGCGTATCTTTAAAAAAAAAAGGGGGGGGGGAGGAAGCAAAAATGTAGGCAGCTATGTTACAAAACATTTCCCAAACTGTTGTTCGTTTCATTACACTCTTAATATGCAATTCTTGTTGCAGCATTTGGATACCCGAGCCACTCATTGCTACCAGTCTTTTGTAGAGGTCATTTTTCAAATAAGGCGACGTTTCTATTTAGCCAGAACAATCTTCCCAGTACAGATAAGTTGGAAATTGGAAATCCATTACCAGGTAATTTCAAATGTTCAGCTTGTATGAAGAAACCAGATACAATGACTAGTGTTTGATTTTTAAAAAACGAAAAACATGGCAAGCTTATGGTGCTGAATAATCTAACCTTTTCTACGGATTTTATTTGCCCTAGATTCTTTTCGTCTTATTACTTGGCTTTAAAACTTGATACTTACCAAAACATAAATGGGTGCTTTGTGCATGCTTGGTCACAAGTCTCTAGAAAAATGTATACTGCATGAATACTGAGACCTGCTTAGTAGTTTAATTATCCAACTTGACAGTAAAATACATTATTCCATCCAAGCAAATATCAAGAAGCTCAGTTAGAGCCAGCTCTGTGCCCTAGTACCATATGGCATTCCCATGAAAGAAGGAAACTTCTGGATTTGAAAACACTAGAGCCATAATTTGGCAAGAAAAACAAACTGTCCTCGTGGGATGGGATGAAATGCAACAGAGGCACAGAAAGCTGACAGAGAACTTGAACACAGCAGTGCCAATAGTCCTACATATTGACTATGTATACTTTTAAAGAAGCAAATAGTATCACATTTCCTGGTTTCTGGCATTGGCTTTCAAGTCTCTGTTACACCCTAACAAAAGTTATTGCTTTCAGCTGTTTTCCTTGCTCATCAATCAAGCATCTTAATGAACCAAGTGTGTGTGCCTTCATTTCAATAGTGGGCACAGATGTTGAGGGAAGGATCTAGAGGAGTGGAAGGTAGGGACCGGATCTCAAACACTTGCTGGCTTCAATTATTTCCAGGTGCAATACAGACACTAATGTTTGCAAGCATAAAAACGTCCATGGAAATAGTTCACTTTACATGATGTAAAGTTGTGAGCATTGATCTGCACGTCCGAGGTTCTCTCAGGAGCCAGAAATTGAACAAGAGCTGTCTGGTTCTGCTGGGTAATCACTAAAGACAAAAGTGGCATGGAGATTTCCCTCTGAGCTGACGCTGTGTTGCTGAGAATCCATCTGAGAAGCTTCACAAATCCCTTTGCCTCTGATAAATGGTGATGCAGTGAGGCTCTGCTGGTCCTCAAACACCACATTTGGGATTGCAGCTGTGTACTCGCAGAGGTGGTGGGGGAAAGAAAAATGATATTTTCTTTGCTCATCTGCAAGACAGATCCCGGCTTGTTCAGCAAACCATGGCTATAACAAACCATGGCTTAGTGTTGCATCCAAACTACCAATTTCATCTGTGGAGAACCTTTTGCAGCTCTGGACTGGATCCTGGATTCTCCACGCATGGGGGACCATTTTGACAGGTGGGACACATTTTTTTCTCTGTGGTTTATAGTGTGGTTTGAATTCATGTCACACTGCAAATGAAGGTCCTAGCACTGCTTGAAGTCCATGCAGACCAGTGCCAACTTTAAACCCTATTTTCATCCAATGGAAACTTTGTAGTGCAGCCAAACCCAGCAGGCTTGAAGTCGCCACTGAGAAGCAGTGACACCAAACCTCACTTGAGAGTCTTCAAGGCCATTCCTGCTTTGCTCACTAGTTGCTGCACCTCTACCCAATGTTGTAAGTGGTGTTGGGGGAATTTGGGACCTGTACCAGACCTAGTGGGGACGCGGGTGGCGCTGTGGGTTAAACCACAGAGCCTAGGACTTGCCGATCAGAAAGTCGGTAGTTCGAATCCCCACGACGGGGTGAGCTCCCGTTGCTTGGTCCCAGCTCCTGCCAACCTAGCAGTTTGAAAGCACATCAAAGTGCAAGTAAATAAATAGGTACCGTTCCGGCAGGAAGGTAAACAGTGTTTCCGTGCGCTGCCATGGTTCGCCAGAAGTGGCTTAATCATGCTGGCCACATGACACGGAAGCTGTACGCCGGCTCCCTCGGCCAATAAAGCGAGATGAGCGCCGCAACCCCAGAGTTGGCCACGACTGGACCTAATAGTCAGGGGTCCCTTTACCTTTACCTTACCAGACCTAGTTAGGATCCCAGAGCCCAGAGGCTCCCTAACCTGACCTATATGCTTGTTCATGACACCCAGGTATACCTCTCCACTTCAGAGTTCTCTCCTTCCATCCAATCCTGCATGTCTCTACCTGCTTGTGATACTGTTCTCATCACCATCTCAGACTCAACATGTCCAAGATGAAGCTGCTTCTCTCCTCATCACAGCCTTCCCTTTTGATCCTCCCCAGATCTGCCAACAGCATCACCACTCAGACTGACTCTGCTTTATCATCAATTTTTCTTTCATTTGTTTGCCACATTCAATCAGTTGCCTTATATATACAGTACTGAAATGTAATGAACCAGGCCATGGCAACTCATCTGGATGTTGATATGTGAACATCATTTATTTATAGATCACCTTTCCCAAGTGACAATTCTTTAGTCTCTTGGAAAAATAAAACCATTGATTCTGACCTGGGGACAGATGATCACTCGGTTCCACTCACAAGTAACCTATGCAACTGTGAGTTTATGCATGTCAGTCTTCTTTGAACCATTTACAGTGGAAGAATTGATCCCATTCATTTTTGGTGCACACCAGTCGTCTCAAATCTGGCGTACTGACACATGCATGGTAAAAACTGAGTGCAGAAAAGGTCTTGATCTTTGCCATCTGCAGCCAGACACACATAGCAGCTTTGCAGATACCAAAGTGGAAAGCAGAGAGCAACAAAAAGAACACATGTACAGACTGGAATGCATGCTATGTGAAATTGCTAAGCAACAGCATTTAGTGTTTTGAATAAAGCTTGTCAATTAGAGAAAACATGTGCACCTTGAAAAGCACATATTGATGAGGGGCAGGTATATTGGTTTATTTAACACAGGCTGTAGATCAGGGATGGGCAACCTGTGGCCCTAGTCAGCACAGCTGTTGGTATAGGAACTTCTAGAACTTTTGTAATTAGAATATGCAATTAGCACTGAGGCCAATGCATTCCTAGAAGGGCGTGGCCATCACATGTCAACTGCAACATGTAATACTTTTTAACGGAAGGAAGTCCAACTGAGTTACCAGGCTCTAGAGTTTACCATGGAAAGACAACGAAAAGGACATTTCAAGAGTGGATTCACCATGTATTTCTTTCTACCTGTCCATTTTATTGCATGGGTTTCCTCTTCCATAAAGAAAGTGATCTACACTTGTATGAATCAGTTCATAGAGACGGATAGACAAGTTTTGACAGGCTTACAAGAAATAGCAACCAATCTGGAGAACTTAATATAAAGGCCTGAGCTCCAAAACAAAAAAAGGAAGCAGTTTGGTCAATGCAAAGATCTGCCTCCCTTAAGGTTCTCAACTCTCGTTCCAGCCCCCAAAAGGCTGATGCATCTATTTTTGTGCTATGATCAGGGCTACTTTTGCAGAATGATTTATTCCCAATTTTCGAAGTTTGGGATTCCTTTGCACACACACATTCACGTTCCAGCCTTGTTTCTACAGTCCCTGGGTCCAGCTCTCTCATCCAAGGCTCAGTTTCTTACATTAATGTCTAGCAAAATTGCCTTTTATTTATAAACAAAAATGTATCTATCCTGCTGCATCATAAAACATTGATTAAATTATTATTTAATTTCTATACTGCTTAATATATTAAACATGTATCTAAACATGTATCTAAAAAACAGAAGAAACAGCAGACAACTTAAACAAAATATTACAAAAACACACAGTTGCATTAATACAAAGTTACTAATATATATAAATCAATATCAATTCATTTTCCTTCAGAGACACATACCCTTTCAGCCTCCCTTTTACTGTTTTTGGGGATCTGCCTGTTTTCTTTTGCATAATTGGGAACGTTATCCTGTGTTTTGGTTGTCTCAGTATATACCAGTTCTGGTTTCCTGGACATTTTCTGCCCTAGGTTGCTTTATCAAATTTTAAGCAAGAACTACATACCTCCGAAAATCTGCTACTAGCCTGACATCTGCAATGACAAGCTTGTGCTCTATAATCATGTGTTTCAGAAGTTGGTTTTGTTCTGATGCAGGAGAATATTCTTCACAGAATATACAAGGCACAGATGGAGAACCTTCTACAGCAGAAATGCCACCTGGACTTTCTGGCAAAGAAAGTGGCTCCAAAATGTAGTCTTCGTGGTCTAAAGAGAAATAATAATTATAAATTACAAAGATATTATATTAGCCTATCTCAGTGTCAAAAGCAATCTTTTTTTTAAGTCAGCAAACAGCCTTGTGTGCACTCTATAGGATGGAATGAAAAAGAATGGAAAGATGTTTCTTTATTAAATTTCTATCCTGCCCTTGCTCTCAAACGAGCCAAGGGTGGCAATGAACTTCCTGTATGGCTGGTTTTGCATCAAAGACTTCCTGCATATTACTTTCTTACAGTGTTAGGTGCAGAGTAGGGGAGAAAAACCGTGTCTGGCCAGCTTGGAGTTTGCAATAAATGTGACATCAGCCCAGGCTGGTATGTAGACCTCATACAGGTAAAATTCCCAGTTCACTTCAATGGAGGGCATATACAGACCTATAGGGCATACCTAACTGTGTCTACTCAGAAGTAAGTCCTACTAAATCCCATGGGCCTTACTCCAACATAAATGGGATTAAGCTTGTAGCCTTACTGCAAAGTGCACACAACTATCTGAAAAGCCAGTCTTCTGCAACATCCTAGTGGCAAGAATCATTTCACAGGAAAAACTTGCGGTCTGCTTACCCAATGATTAAATGCTAAACCTTTGGCTACAAGTCAAATGTAAAATAAGTTCTACATGGACAGTTTCCGCTGCTCCCGTTAGGAACAGTCAGATCAGGTGTTGCATCTCTAATGTCCCCAAAGATTAATGAGCAAATTTCAAGATAGGATTTGGCCACATACAGCAAAATACTTCCCCGTTTGCAAATGAGAGGCTGCATTCTTGCAAGAGCGCGGCTGTCCTTTTATATTGGTTATTGACACCTCACAGAGCACTACAGAAGGGTCACAGCTTAGTAGCAGAGCTCATGCAGCACATTACAAATTGGCAGAGGTTGACAACCTGTTTGGACTAGAGGGCACATCTCATATTTTGCAAATGTGCTGGAGGCACCAGTCACTAAATGGCTGCCATGGAAAGGGCATGGCATAACACAAAATTAGAGCAACAATCATTTCCAACAACCATGGGAAGCCAACTATGTCCTGCTGGCCCTGGCTATGGAGATCACACATGTGTGCATGCACACTGATGCTTCTGCTGCCTAATAGCAAGGAAGCATTTCAGAAAATATATACAAGGCAGCCACACCGTTCTCATTTCACAGAAATCCCTTAAGTACCTGCACATTTTGCTCCATATCCTTCTTTCTAGGAGAGCTAGAGGCTTGTTTTTTCCCCAAATGGCAGGTCAGAGTTGGGTGCACCTGCCCAGGAGCCCCGCTGGATCAGGGCGACCCCTGATCCTCTATGGCATGTCCAGATAGGGGTGAAAAATAATCCTGCCTAAACTTCCCAAAAGCCTCGGAGAGTGTATACAATGCTGAGCTATTTGAACCAAAAGTATGAGTTTGTATGAGACAACTCCTTATGTTCCACTTTGCCCTGGGATCCCAAAGCAAAATGACCAACGGGAGAATGGGGAAAGGGAGGATATGCATCTTGCAGCACAGATAGCGCACCTGAAGCTCTTAGCCCAGTTTCTTGAGGCTCTTGGTCGGAGTTCATGTGGGTTAAAAGCAGGAGTAAAAGCAAAATGCAGAAAGAGAGAAAGGAATGGCAGCAAGTGAGTGTGCCTATTTACCTTTCACTATGGAATGAGGCCTCCAGCAAATTATTCCCCCCTGCCACCCTGGAATGCAGCCATCAACGGAAAAAGGGTCACATACTCCAGTGCTACAAGGAAATGTGCATACCTGTAGATAAGGATAGAATAGGCTGCTTCTTCCTGACAAAACTTGGAAGGTACACTTCCTGCATACTTGTCTCACTAGCATAACCTATGAACAGCAGTCTGGAAGAAGGAAAGGTACTTGCAGTTCAAGCGTAACCATGTTCACTCAAAAGCAAGTCCTGCTGAATTTAATAGAACTTACCCCCAGGTAAGTGGTGTTAGGATTAGCTGATGATAAAATTGACAAGAGCATTGTTGAAGAACTCTCTTTAGTCTCCACGAGGCAAGAGACACTATACCTGCAATCATCAACGATACTGGAATTTATAGACTGAGTGTCTGCATTAACACATTTGTGGCACAAGTCTTTAAGAGCAGGGCATATAGATATGGACATTGATGGGTCCGTCAGCTCATTGTGTAGAAATACAACTGTACCCAAACAAAATAAGAACATCTGCTGGAATGTTAAGTGTCTTTCTAATTAAATTCAACAGTTGAATGAATCAATTCATTAGCAACAAGCCTGGTTTATTATCTCATTAATACAGCTGGCTAATACGAGGAGATTAGTTGAAAAACTTGACAACAATCCCAAAACAAGAAGGGATGCAGCAACAACAAAAACATACAGCCAAGAAAACAAGGTAGAACAATGAGATGGGGTTTTCAAACAAAATAAAAATCCTATAATAATACTTAAAAAGAAAATAGAACAGTATGCCTGCTACATAAAGTTTTAACTAGAGAGGAGTTACATAATATTTATCTTGTGATCTCTGCTGCTTAGAATACTATGCACTAGATATAAAATTGCATGAGATGCAGCCACAAGCCTTAAACAAGATATGCAATATTAGCAATTCAGTCTAGGGGCTGGTGAGATCTATCATTATATTCTGAGATATCACCCTAAGAAGTTTCAGGACAATGCTTTTAGGCACAACTTTGAATTAGGGTTGCCATCATGAAGTCAGAGTACCTTGTAAATCATTTTCTCTAGTCCAGAGGCTTCATACAACTTGAAAAAGAACAGGTACAATTACAGCACTTCTAAGCTACCATATAACTGTGCCTGTTTATTGTATTCTTGCAATATAGTGGGCATTACTGGACAGGTTGGGACCAATTAATTTGTGCTAAGGTAGCATGAAATGTCTAAACAGCCATCTGGTGGTCTACATATTGGGGTAAAGCACAGAAAACCAATATGTGATGTGGCTGCCCCTGCTATGGCTCTGGGTCCATCTGAACTCTGCATTTTGGACGCATCTAAGTAACACTATGCACTGAGTCCAATACAAGGATGTTCGATACTCTTTACCCACTTAAAGTGAAGGAGGAAAATTTATGTATTTCAGACTTAACATTATATTCTACAGGCATTGACATCTGACATTATGAACAGCTCCACCTAATGTGGGCACAGCTCTTAAAAGCAAGATAGAGAAGATCCTAATTCCTATAATCAAACTGTTCAGCACCTGGGCAATAGGGCTAGGACGCCCCAAAAAAATTCACTTTTTTTTGCAATGTCATGAACTTGGATTTCCTAAGTATGAAAAAAGTCTCCTCTATCTAAGCTGAGTGATTTTTTAAAAGACCAGCATAATAGATACAACCAGATTTCTGACTAAAAGATGAGCGAAAGCTTATCAGTTGAGTAAAATTCATGAACGTTTTGTGAAATGCTTTAGATCTTCCTAATAAACTGAATTAGCATTTTGTTCAAGTTCATGGGAGTCATTTGTCTGTTGCTTCACTCATTAACATGCTATTACTGCTACATGGGAATTAGCCAGAGCAGCCATGTGCTCCAAGACAGCACATCTCACAGATCAATCAGCCTCAGTATTCAGCAGTGATCTACTGAATGCAAATTTAATACTTCAAAAAGGCAACTCGGTCCTGCAGCTAAACTGGGTCAATTTTACATGAGCCGTGTATCGATCTTCTCAGACATTTGCTGCTACCCAAATACAAGGCCTCACTGCATAAAGGCATCCAACAGTGTAGGTTTCAGAAGAGCAGAAAGTTACCAAAATCATGTAATCCAAGTTTACTTCAAACAGGTACTGCAGGAATCCAAGCCTGACAGAAATGCAACTGTATTTAACTGCAACATTGAACAGTTTTGTTCAGCACGGAAGTTTTTAGATGCTGCAGTTTCATTAGCATTAACAAGTGTTGCTATGGGTACCAGAGTGGAGGCGTCGGAATATAAGTGAATGGAAGAAATAGGAAACAGATGAACAAAAATCTTCAACAGTTGGAGGGAAACAGCCCAAATTAGGCCAGGCTTTAAAAAAGAAGACATCTTTCCTTCTCCTATTAGTGAGTCCATGTCACGATATAGGTCCTTTCTAAAAGAACAATGGAGTAATATACAACTCCATATAAGATATACTTGCATACATGTAGATCATTCTGGTAGATCTTGAAAACAAGAACATTTTTTTTTTTAAGGAATAACTTTGCCAGCAATGGCGCATAGAATGCTATATTTGTTTTAGAAATGTTATTGATTTTATCTGTTTTAATCTGTGTTTTAATGATGATTATTTTATGTATAATTGTTTTCTAACTGACTTTTAGTTGTATTTTATCTTTAGCCTTATTTGTATACTGCTGGGAGAGCTCTATGATCAAGCAAATTATAAATCATTTAAAATAAATATGAACATCATGGGGATAGCATATTATTCTCCGTGTGAACACCCAAAATTCATTGCCCTGCAGAAAAATATTGTCTGTCTCACTACAGGGAAAATGGACTAGTCCTGTTTTGTCATTAATATCTTCTTCAGCTACATCCTGTTATTAGAAATCTTTCAGTACATGGACTGCAGATGGATTAGAGAGAGTTGTGTCTCAGTTTGCTGGAGGCAGCAGGTTCGGAAATATATCAAGAGTTGTCACAGAGAAAGAGAAAATACCAACAGCCACTGTCCCACGTCATGGTCTCTCAGTCCCCCCCCCCCCCGACAAGGCACTGTCTCAGCTTTAGAACACCAGATGTGAAACGCAAAGAGCTAACAAAATAAAAACCAGAGCATACTTTCTAATATAACTGATAAATACAGTCGTACCTTGGATCCCAAACACCGGAAGTGAGTGTTCCAGTTTGCGAACGTTCTTTGGAACCTGAACGTCCTGCAGCCAGCCGGAAGCTACGCCTTGGTTTCTGAATATTTTGGAAATCAAACGGACTTCTGGAACAGATTCCGTTCGACTTCCGAGGTACCACTGTGCTGAGGTACAACACATTCCACCTACATATATTCCAGGGTTGTTGTTTTTAATTATAAAAGGAAAATGCCTACTTCCGATTCCAACGTATGCAGCTCAAGCCATGGGTTGTGAAAGTTTTGAAATAAAGGAATACAGCAACTGCCTTATACAACCAGAAGCTAGTTTAGTATTGTCCACACTGCCCAGCAGCAGTTCTCCAGGAGGAGGAGAAGTGGAGTTTGGATTTGATATCTCGCTTTATCACTACCCGAAGGAGTCTCAGAGCGGCTAACATTCTCCTTTCCCTTCCTCCCTTACAACAAACACTCTGTGAGGTGAGTGGGGCTGAGAGACTTCCAAGAAGTGTGACTGGCCCAAGGTCAGCCAGCAGCTGCATGTGGAGGAGCGGAGACACGAACCCAGTTCACCAGATTATGAGTCTACCACTTCAGGGATTTAGCCAGGGTCTCTTCCAGCCCTACCTGGAGATGCCAACGATTGAAGGTGAGTCCTTGGGCATGTGGTGCATGTGCTCTACCGTTGAGCTACAGTGATGTGAATTAACCAGTCCAGATCAAAACTGCCACAAACTGTTTGGTTAAAAGGTGGGGCCTGCTCCAAAAAATGGCAAGGCTGGGCCTTCGCGGATCAGCAGAGGGTGCGTCATCTTGACAACAATATTATTTTTGCTTTCAAGAGGATCGGATGCAGGCCAGGATAATCACTTTGCATATTCTACTTCTTCCAGGTTAGGAGGGACACTGAGGGTCCTCTGCTCAAGAGTTTCCATCAGTAGCAAGACACCAGAATTTATAAGAGGGAAATCTTGTTTTTCCGATACTAAGCTGGATGGATACCACCAAAAAGCATTCTACATTCATGTATTCGGACACTGATTAAGCTGCAACTGAACCACCAGCTCAAGGAAACACCTGTAGCTCCATCTCCCCCCACCCCTTTCCCCTTGTTCATTTGATAAAAAAGGGGTGAGACCTGGTTAGAAAATGCTCTTATTTATGGCTTCCAAATCAAAAACTATTTTTCTCCTGGGTAATGGCCAATTCTGGAACAAAAGCTCCTTACAACTCTTTCTAAGTATTCCTTTTTCTAGTTCCGCAAGCTCCCAAGTTATTAGCATCTTACATTTCTTCCTTTCTGGTCACAAAACCATGGTGCCAAACACGGAACACAAACATATCCATGGCCAACAGCACAAACCTAGTACCTAAGCCAATTAACCCTGAAAATCACAGTATTTTAGTTACAACAACCGTCTTTTCATTTTTCAATTCTCCAAAGCAAAGGGAACAGGGCATAACTATGTCTTTTAAAAAATGCAGAAAAACAATAGGGTTAGTATAAAATTAATACCACCACTAACCCAACAGGAGCTACAACAGGCTCTAGCTCTGCGCATCATTCTCTGCTTGTGCCTACTACCAATATGAAGACCCAGGTAATGCAGGCATCAGCAAGAACAACAGGTTGCTCACCCTTGCTTTAAATGGTCCAGTGTTATGACAGTACTAGCATCTGTGTCATTTCAATGGTCAGCAGTGATTGCAGAGCCAATCAACGGTTGGTTGAGAAAATGCTACATCTGCATTAATGGAGAAGGGTGTTATATGAGGCTACTTGAGTGTGTTATACACACACATGGGTATACATCCTATTCTATTATTTACCACACAGGTCTCCTTGAAAACCTTACTTTCTGATTTAGGTTCTCTCCGGAGGACAAAGATGGTGCACCAACTTTGTTTCTCAAAGCAAACGTTAAACACAGAATAAGACAGCGTGGTCTTTCTGCACGAGTGGCTCAGTCCTCAATTGAAGCAGCATAGATCCTGTTTAATTCTGTGTCACTGAAGCTTTGAATAAAGCCGACTATTTTATTGGCATGCTATTATGCTTCCTTCATTCCAATCTTGAGTGCCTTTGTTTCATAGTGGCAATTCTACCAACTTGGCCCTTTAGTTCAAATGCTCACAACAGTAGTTTCTACTTCATTAGGAAACAAGATTGGTAGCGGCTTCAAGTCTTGCATCTCATTCTCAAACTCAGCTCTTTTGGCAAGCTTCAGTAAAATTTTAGAAACACAAAAGATTTCCCCCCTCTGCTAACGAGAATATCTATATGCAACGTGTTCCAGGAGATTTTAAAATCGAACGCATCACATATTATCTGAATGAAGCCAGTAAACCTGGGATATCTGTTTCAAAGGAATAAATTCAATATATGGCTTTGAACCCATTTCCATTTAAGTTTCACATGTATTTTTGTATATCACACCCCCTTTATACAGTGCACAACAGACAGAAGAACTAATAGTTTGCCACAGGTCAACCCAGGGATCTGCAACCTTTGCGGCACAAGGGTATATTTGGAAATCTAAGAAATTTCCTTGGGCAGCCACAACAAAACACTCATCTCACCAAATAAAAAATTATGCTGCACATAGATTCCTCTCCACTCTCAGACAACAAACCTAGAACACCTCACCCAAAAACCATAGGGAGGCAAACCCCTTGCAAAAAAAAGAAAGAAGAAAAAGAAAGGAAAAAGCCCAATTCTTACTTCCTTCTCCACACTGGGCACCCCAGGATTAAACCAAGGCAATCACTGTTAACCTTATAAATTTTCAAACCCCGATATTATCAGTTCCATGGAGCAGCATCAAAGGAAAATATCCCTTCCTAGACTACGTATGTCAGTTCAGGCTGCTGCTAGGAGTTTGTATGTTTTAATGCTGCAGTGCTTGGGTGTGGCAGTAGGAAATTCTGCCTTTCCACTTACCTCTATATGCCCCCCAATCAATTCACCCAACCTCCAGCATTGTGATGTTTGTGTGTGATGCTCACTTTTATTTTTAAAGAATAGCCAAGGGGCGTTATTTTATGTTCTATCTCAGGGCTGTGCTGCTTATCAACAAGATCAGAGATAAAAGATCTCTCTGGATACCCTTTAGAAAGGATCTCTGAAGAGCAGGCAGAGGAGTTTTATCTCCTGATCCAGAGATGTCCCAGAAGATGTATAAAAACCTTTGAATCAGTTTATAAAATGGGTTTTTGGTTAGCAGTCTCCCAAAAGCGATTTGTTCTGCAGTGCAGACCACCAGCAGATCTCATCTATACCCCATTTCCTGGCCTTTCCCCAGATAGCCAGTGCATTCACAATCCGCAAATGCTTAAATACAGCCAAATTGGCAGGTTATAGAGTTAAATCTATTTTTCTACTACAAATCTGCCTGGTAAAAAGGGAGTGGGTGAGAGGAAAGAGATATACCTTTGCTTTAAACATTAAAGTTTAATTCATTGCTATTCTAATAAAAAAAACCTCCTCAAGGCAATCACAAAACAATAATAATAATAAAAATGTTGTATGAGGGTCGTTCAGGAATTCCCCATAAGCTCCTTGAATGTCACATGTGTTTAGACAAGCCACCCTTCAGTGCTAGCACTCCCAGTGCGGCTTACGGTAATATTAAAGCAATCAAAAGAGAAACAATAATACCAACACTACAATACGAGAGAAAAGTAGTAAAAAAACCAACCAGCAGCAAAATTAAAAACCAGCACAAGCCATATTTAAGGGCCAAACCAGATGAGACTCCATTCATGCAATTAGCATTTGTGTAAATGACTTTTCTAAAAGCCAAACAGCAGCACCTGCTCCAGATTGGGACCATAGTTTGTGGGGTAATGTGTGTGTGTGTGCAAACAGCACTCTCTCTCGTTCTCTCTCTCTCTCTCTCTCTCTCTCTCTCTCTCTCTCTCACACACACACACACACACACACACACAAAAGCATCTTGCTCCAGATTTGACCTCCCATGCCTGCTATCTACATTGGGGGAAAAGCTTTCAGATGCAAGGGGCAGGGGCAATATGGATCAGAAATGCAGCAAAAGCCCCTTTGCCTCACCCACAGCATTCTGGCTCAGGGCTCCCCTGCACCTATTTACTTTTTTTTTTAAAACGGTCCCACTTCCACAGATATCATCTTGTTTACTACCGCCCTTAAAGAGCCTGGGTTGTCTCCTGGGTGCTGAAAAACACGAGATTTTCAGGCAAGCCTTCCAGGAGAGCATTCCGGAAACAGGGCACAACAGCTGAAATGCTGCTTTGTCTAGTGTCACTCAAGTACCCTTCAAAGGCGCTAGAAAAGGCCCTCTGAAGATGACCTCAGTGTGCAGGAAGGTTCATGTATTGCAGGAGAAGCACCAGCCAAGGACCAAGCCGTATAAGGCTTTGAAGGAGCGGTGGGGCATCTTCCACAGCTAGAGGGCTACATTCCTGAATAAGATGAATTCATAAAATCCTGAAAGGGGCCACAAGGATCATCTAGTCCAACCCCCAGCAACGCAGGAATCTTTCGCCCAACATGAGGCTGGAATCCATGACCCTGAGATTAAAAGTCTCGTGCTCTACCAACTGAGCTCTCTCTCCCTTCTGAGCAACATTTTGCCAGAGCTGGAGTCAGACGTAGGTCAGCAGCAAAACAATAAATCAACTGAGGCCAGTGAAGTTAATTATTTAGTCAAGGGAACAAACCACTACTCTGGCCTAGTGGTCTCATCAACTCTTTCTGGGAGGTCTTGTCCCAATGAAGCAGCTGCGAGGACTGAAGGTCCCTGCCTTCCCAGAGCCCACTAGGACTCCTCTTCAGAGTCTTTCTCAAGCAGCCTCAGGCTGTATCGGTGCACAATCTGTGTGTTCTAGGAGACCAGGGTTGAGGCAAGCTGGTCGCAGAAGGTGGAGACTCTTCAGCTTCTGCCTCGGAGTCTGAACTGTGCTCTGCCGCAGCCTCTTCCTTTTCACAAAACGCTGTCGCCGCTTTTGCCTCTGACACCTCCATCTCCCGGTCTGCTCCTTCTCCTTGTGACCACTCAACCCATCACCAATTGGCTGGCTCTGAGCTTTCTCCCCCTGGGGGTTTCCCTGGCTGGTGCCTTCCATCAGTGCTCTGCACCCATCCGGTCCATGACATCTTCTGAGGGCTATGTGCCAGTAGTGACAGAACCAGGAACAGAAGTGGACAGAGCAGTGGTTGCAAGTTTTACCTTTGTATGTTTTGGCACCTACTCACATATTCACCTCTAATCTCCACCCAGGCAGGCAAAAAACATTATCCGAGTTCAGCGACACATTCCGATCAGGTAAAAACATGGTGGGTGTGGAGCAAGCAAATGATATGGAGCAGGGAGTGAATATGGCCCAGGGAGAATCCAGGGGGACAGACAGAGAGGCCTCAAGTGCTGCATTCGTTCCCCCGGCCTGAGGTTCCCTACCCCTGCTTTAAAGATAGGCATGAGCCCTTTGAATTGTACTCTGGAAGGGATCCTCAGCCAGCGAAGCTGTTTTAGACCCAACAAGATACACTTCCCTAAAGTTACCCCTACTCAAATAATAAGGTTTAATTGTGATGTTAAACATAAGAAGCAAAGTGGTAGCATGTCAGAATGTTGAAATATACTATTCTGTATACCATTCCTATACTAAAATTGTAATCCTATAATCTTAACCCAGGAAAAGCATAGGCATGCATAGTCTTGTGTTATTTGATGCTAAAGAACACAAGGGTTTTTTTACACTCCGCCAAGAATCAATATATGAAGCAGACTGCTCGACTTCCCTAGAAAGGACATTCTGTGCTTGTGGTGCCACCACCTACGTGGCCCCAAATCACATATTGTGGAATGGGATTTATCGAAAAGAAGGGAAAAAATACCACTATATGAAATGGTATGTGGTGGGGCAGGGGTTCTCAGGTAATCAGTGGGTATTATTGTTACCTCCAGACTATATTCCTGTTGTATCTGGAGCTATGTATCTTGGTGGAGCATGCACACATTTAATACTACTTCCCTGTAGCAGGGCTTACTTTTTTAAAAATAAAATAAAATGCCACTCCTAACAAGGGTGATTTCTTATTATTTGGTAGTTACTTCACAATTCTAGATAATTGTAAGAAAAGCAGGAGCAGGAACAAATGCTAATAATTCATGGGTGTTGTTGTTGTTGTGCGAGTTAAATATAATGGACATAAAACCCAAGTAGAGATGTTTGAAACCTATGCATAAGATATATAGGAAAGGACTGGGTGCGGGAAGCTTGTTTTCCACCCCATTTGTTGGATACTAGACGCTCTTGCTTCCAACCATCCATAACACTTAGTACAGTTATCAGATAATAACTTTAAAAGGTTTTACTTGTATGATAAAGATTTATTCGTATGATTTTAATTCAGCATAATTAACATCTACTATTTTAAGAAACCCAATTTTGGTAGTGATAATAACTGGAGCTTGGAATTTAATTAGAAAAGCTATTTCAGACATAATCACTTCTGCTTGTAATCATTACCCTTCTAACGGAACTGCACTAAAAGAATGTGCCTAAAACACCTGCTAAGGTTTTTCAGTAGGGAAGACATTGTTTTTACTCCTAAAGACAATTTTGAAAAGTCACAAGCCCGGAAACATCCTAAATTGCGATGTTAGCTGGAAGCACAGCCAAGACCAGATATTCCTAAGGGTCCTTTACGGCAGAGGAACAAGGCGGCTTTGGAATCTGAGAGCTTTCCATGAGTTTACTCAGGCCTTAACACAGCTGAGAATACTGCTGAATAATGAAATGGATCAACACCTGGGCACCTCTCTTCTTTTGCCAACCTGGCTTTTTCAGTTGTTTTGTACAACAACTCCCATCAGTCCCAGTCAGTATGTGCTTGACATACATTACTTCTTATCTTCACAACAAACCTATGATGGTGAGATGCAAGATGTGTGTAAGGAGATGGAGAGTGTGAAAGAGAATGGTAGCTTGCCTGAAGCCACTTAGTGAGTTCATGGCTGAGACAAGGTTTGAACTGATGACTTCCTGGCTCACAGGATACATTCGTCACCACTAAATCAGCTCTAAGATAAGTTAGGGTTAGAATGCCAAAAGCCACTCAGTGAACTTAATAGAAGAATGGGGATTTGAATCCAGATTTTTCTGATCTAAGCCATGTCACCATCCATTTAGTTATCACACTGACTCCTTAAACATCAGATGACATTCCACTGGCATAACCTTATTGGTGATGGTTTTCCTACAAGGTGCTTGTACACAAAGGCCTGAACTTGAATCTAGGACACCTTAAGGTCTGCCTGAGCCCTTATAAGCCCAGCTTTACCACCAATAGTATCCAGAGGAACGCTGTTAGTTGTCCATTGCATTTCAGATAGCTTCAGCTAGAACATAGGCATTCATTGTTGTTGGTCTCATGCTGTGGAATGCTCTTTCAGCAGATCCTTACTACTAATTTTGAGGTCTCTCTTGAAGACCTTTTATACTGGTAGGTCTATTCAGCTTAGCTTTTCCCAAAGGAGACAGTAGTGGTAGTTATTTTGTATAATTCTCTTGACATCTCATAGTTTACCTACATATATTATTGTACACTGCCTTGACATTTTATGAGGGAGCAGTTTTATAAATATTTTTATAGATAACATAAATATGCCGTAAATTAGAAGTCCCCCCCCCAAAAAAAATAGAGTGGCATAGAAATAATTCAAACAAACCCTTTTTTGTGTTCACCTGTGACAGAACTGAGCTGCTGTAACATAGTGAGTACTGTTATGCACCACTATTATGTAAATATTCACAAGCAGCTTGTTTTCTTCTGCTTCCCTACCACATTGCCAGATTGATTACAATCAGACACAGGAGCAGGATTCCCCAGAAGCACAGTGGGAAAGGGAAGCAAGATCTAGAGATTACTAGGAGAACAACAAGTGCCCTGAAAAGAAGAGAGATGGAACACAAAAAGGCAAAAACTGCTCTTCAAGGGATGAATATCAAAGCACACTGCAATGTTGCACCTCAAGGATCTGTGGGCATACTGAAGTCTTGCAGTTTGTTCCAGTTCTTTCCTTATGCTGACTTTCATTACTGAATGGGATTTCATCTTCCTGAGGCTTCAGAGCTAGTGGCATGGCCTTTTATAAAAATCTGCAGGAAAGTGCGACAGGAGTAACTGCATAAGCACTTGGTAGACCAACTGGCCGTTTCAGGGATGCATACTTATGATTCAGTAACACCAATTTTTGTCATCTAGGACGCCTTTTACCCATTCTCTTGTACTTCAAGAATCTGAAGCATGTGCCACTGCAAGCTAAACCAATTTCTGACAAAGCTGGCGTTGTGTTCGATAAACACATGCCATATGTTTGTAGAAAATACTTGCTCATCCTGGATCTGTTTCCAGCCATTTCCCTTCCAGTCATCTCTTTACTTCAACTCATGCACATACGGTTCTTCAGGTATCTGAAGAAGTGTGCATGCACACGAAAGCTCATACCAAGAACTAACTTAGTTGGTCTTTAAGGTGCTACTGGAAGGAATTTTGTTTTGTTTTGACTATGGCAGACCAACACGGCTACCTATCTGTATACGGTTCCAACGTTACATCTTCATTGGTGTTTAGAAAGAGACCGGCAAAAACAGGCATGTGCCTTTCAAGGATGGGATGCAACTGCAAGCTAAGTAAAATACACGGCAAAAAGAAATAACATTCATCCCCTTTCTGTTGCAACAGCTTGGGCATAGCGTCCCAAAATACACCTGACAGTACAAGTTTATTCAGAAGGAAGACTGATGGCTTTCAACAGGATTTTCTCCCAAGCATTCAGGAAACTGCAGCTTGACAACACAGTCCTTTGCAAACTGACTCCCAAACACTTTATACTCTGATTGGTGGGGCTTACTCCAAGTGCATGCATAGAGTAACAGCCTGAATCCTTCAGACACCATGCAGAGACTAGCCACAGATCTGATTCACCTGTACTTGTAGGGTTCAGAAATATATTTGGGTGAAAAGCTATATAGAAAGAGCCCACTCTCTGTGATGATCTAGCGGGCCAACAGCTCCACACTGGGCAAAATATTCCTGTATTGGAGGGGGTTAGACTAGATAACCCTCGTGGTCCCTTCCAACTGATTCATGTATCTGTAAATATTTTAGAAAATTTGAGGAGATATTTATTTGTTTATTAGGCTTTGAATTATTCAATTTTATCCTTAAGGGTGCACCTAGTTTTCTGGAAGTAAACCAGCAGAACTCGAATGAGCTTACATTTGAGGACCTGCAGAGGAACACTGCCCTATAAAGTAGTAACGCCATGGTACTTCTCTCAAGACACGTGGAAGTATTTGCATGATGGTTTGCACACCGGGTGACGATGCCTACACGTGCTGCAGACCATTGCAACAAGAAGGCAAGGAAACGCTGTTATTTCCCTTTCCTAGCCCTTCCCTTGTCACGGCCTGTCAACTTTGCCACGCACCTAACTATATAAAGGGGTTGGCTCAGTCGGTACAGCAGGAGACTTTTAATCTCAGGGTCCTGGGTTCGAGTCCTGCCTCGCAGGGGGTTGGACTAGATGACCCCTCGTGGCTCCCTTCCAACTCTACGATTCTAATGATACCACGGAAGCGGCTCAAGAGTCACGTCGGCACACAGCGCATGAAGCAGCCACCGGCTGTAACGTGGTCTCCGGAACTCACCGCTCTTCCTCGCCCGCTCCGCCGAGCCTTGGGGAGTTGCCATGGCCACAGCCTGCAGCCGAGAGGATATCGCGCGGCGAGGCTACGCAGGCACGCGGGGGATTCCACCGGGCTGGGCCAATGGGAGAAGACGAGGCGCCCCTTCCCACCGCCCCTCGTCGTCGTCGTCGACGCAAGGGATGTCGGGAGCGCCGGGCTCCGTCTTTTGTTTTGGCCGCGGGCTCTGCCCGAGAACACACGGCGCGGAGCGGGAGGCGTGGCTTTGCCGAAAGACTACACTTCCCATCATGCCATTGAAACTTCATGCCGGGGGGCGTTGAGAAAGAGGCGAGCGAGAGGGGAAGGCGGGGCAAGGGGGCGGGGCTGGCGGCGGCTGTCCCAGAGCGCGAGCTGGGCTCCGTCAATCAGAACAATGACTTCTCCGCGGTCGCCTGAGGAGCGGAGCTGAGGCGCGCACAAGCGAGCGGGAGCGCTGGCCGCCGGGCAAAGGGGGCTCGCCGCTTGGCGGTCGCTGCTGCTGCTGCTTCTGCTGCTCTGAGGCGGAGGGGAGCCGCGGCTGCTGCTGCTCCTGTTATTGTTTGGCCAAGAGGGACCCAGAGCCGCCTTGCACTCTTTGGAGCATGTGGATTCCCACCGAGCACGAGAAATACGGAGTGGGTGAGTGAGGAGAGCTCCCCTCAAGAGACCTCCTTTGGCGCCCTTCGGCTTGTCCTCGCTTTGCCCTCCCCGGGTCTGGCTTGCTGCTCCGAAGGGGGCGAGTCGGGAGAGGAGAAGGCGAGGCACCTATCCTTCGCACCCGCCGCGCACCCTTTTGCTCCTTCCAACCTTGATCTTGGCAATTCGTGCATCCGTCTGTTTACTTTCCAGTCGGATGCTGCTGTTTGGTGCGAGCGAAAGACCCATCATTGCATGAGATCCATTCTCTTCCCGTTCCTCATCCTTCAACATATCACACTCTCACACACACACAGAAAAAGTGCCTTTTTGTGGTTTTGGAAATGTGGAGCAAAGGGGGCGGGGAAGGATTGGATCTCTATCTTATTATTTAAAAAATAATAATTGACGACCATTGCACGTAAGAAGAGTAAGTGGCTTTTTTAAAGAGTCTGCATGCAACGCGATATCCAAACAATGTATCCAATTAAGCAAGCAACATCGTTAAAAAAAGGGGGGTGTTCCTCAGTCCTCTTGGCGTCCTGGATAAAAAAGAAAAGCAGACTAAGCAAGCTCTCGATTGTGCGAAAATGTGTATTTTGGCATAGGATTTAAAGACAGGCTAAAAACTGCTGCCATCTTTCGTGTAGATTGCGAGAGGCACTAGTGCGCGGCTGAATGTGATGTGGGGGTGTGTGTGTGTGTGTGTGTTGGGGTTGGCCGAGGAGTGTTTTTGTTTTAATCTGGATAGTAACCTACTTCCAGTAGTGGTGTTTTTGTTCTCGGCTTTAATGGAGTACAAAAGTGTTTGGATTGCCCAAGGAAACAGACAGGGTGGTGTATTGTCAGTTAGGGAACTTGCGATCCTGTTGGAGGAGGAAAGGCTGCTTCCATCCTCTTACAAAAGGTGAACAACAAAGGACGTTAGATGTTGACTGATGAATGTGGAATTTCGCATCTTTCCCATCACCCCGCCTCCCAACAGCGGCATGTAGGTTTTCTTCTGATTTTCCTCTCTCCTTACACACACACACACACACCCTTGCCTCAACTGACTATTTAAAGCTCGCATTTTCTCTCTCCTTCGTCACTTACACCAGATTCTTCTGATACTACTTGGGGCTATTAATTTCAGCCAGACAGATAGCAAGCTTTCCGTTTTAAAGAAAACAAATGTTAAGCCTGCGGTATTAATTATTTCTTACATTGTGCCTCATTTTAAATTTACTTTCTAAATGATGTGAACATCAAGGATATCTTCCCTGATCTGGGTTTTGGATAGCAGTTGCCAATGGGCGATGGGGTTATTTTGCCCACCTCTCCTTTGGAGATGAGATTGCAGGGTTTCTTCAGCTGATAGACAAAGTGATGAAGAATTGGTTATTGTTTCGTTTCGTAGTTGCTGACTAGTTCACCCCAATAGCAGCTGCTTTGATTGGCTTTACAGGTGAAGGGCATGGCAAGAATGTTGCTCGCTCTGGTCTTGAGGTATGCCTGCATGCTGAATTGCAGGTGTAACGAAAAATCCAGCTGGAATGCAAAGACTTTCTGTATATGTGTGAGATCTCTCTGTATTTAACCATGAGCATGGGAGCCAGGATGCATGCCATGCAACTGCTCCATTTGGAAATGATCCCAGATGCTGCTCTATGACCCAAATGTTAAATTATACAGATCATTGATGGGATTTATTTTCTTGACTTCTTTATGTACCCAGTCACAGCTGGGCTGCTGGATATTGATTAGTCCTCCCATTGATCTTTGCGGGGAAAATACACACACTGAGCTATGCACATGGATTGAAAAGCCACTTTGGTATTTCCTGGAATGGTATGTGGGATATTATTGGTCAAGTATTTCAAGCTATAACATTTGCTTGCATTTTTGTAACACTTTGAAAGGGTCCCCCCCAACAACTGAAACAGATTTTCCATACACGAAGAACAATCTGAATGCTACAGTTTATTTCAAGGGAAGGAATACACACACACACACACACACACACACACACGCAATCTGAATTGCCAACCTAGAGTTGCTGGACCATAACATTTTCCTTGAAAGATGTCTCTCCCCAGCGAACTTTGTATTGTGCTCTGGTTGCTTCCTCTCTGTTGAAGTGGAAAAGGTGTGACAGTGTCGCTAAGCTATTATTCTTGTGATCTCAGGGGAAATACAACATACCCTTTCCTGAAGAAAAAAACCAACCCTTTGAACAAGCCCTTTCCTGATCTAAATATTTGGTTCTCTTTCTTGAATTGCTTTCAGCATATGCCACTGTGCTACATGGAGAATGCACCAGGCAATTGTCACTGGCTGAGTGGAGTACATGTGCTGGCTTATGAATGGCTTCAATGTTGAGTCAGTGATTGCTTTGGTGTCTTGCCTGAACATTTGCCAGAAAGAGGCCTTAGGCACCTCTTCATTAGCGCAGTTAGTCACCGGACAGGCAACTGGCTTTTCTTTCATCACCTTAAAAATGAATTGCCGTTGAAGCAAACCCATAAGAATCCTGAGATGTGAAGAGCAGCAAGTGCAGGGAAATGATAAAATGTGTGTGATGGGAAGTACTGTTAACTCCCTTATTACATGCAAACCTAAGAGCTGTATTTTATTTTATTAATATGAAGGGTTCATGATTTTCAGTAGGCTTTTGCTGCCTGCTTGGTGTACAGCCTGATACTGTGCATATTTGCTCAGAAGTAATGTCCTCCTGAGTGCTGTGGGACTTCTTCCCAAATAGTAAGCATTAGACAGCAGCTTCCAAGATGGAGTTCCTCCCAGCCTTTCTCAACCTGTGGGTCCCCAGAGGTTGTTGAACTATAGCTCCCATCACCCCTAGCTAGCAAGGTCAGAGCTCAGGGATGATGGGAGTTGTAGTCCAACAACATCTGGGGACCCACAGGTTAAGAACATAAGAGTACATATGGCAGCCATGCAGCCTGGCTTAAATATGTGTTTAAGTAACTTTGCCTAGAATTACAGCCCTAATACTATATATATTCATACCAAAGCTCCAGTGTGTTCAATGGGTCTTAATTCCAAAAAAGCACGTACTGGTATATAGATTCAGCCTTACGTTGCAATCCTAAACTCATTCACTAGGAGTAAATTCCTTTGAACACACTGGGACATACCTATGAGTAAACATATGATTCCTCTATTACTGTGTATGTAACTATGAGCCCCCCCTGCCCAAATTATGACCAATTTGTTTTCAGCCCAGCTTTTCTCCCAGGTAAATAAGAATTGTCGTTAAGTTTGCTATTCTACGCACACTTACCTGCAAATGAGCAACGTTGACCATAAACACGCGTT
Source organism: Podarcis melisellensis (assembly GCF_964234715.1). Taxonomy (NCBI): domain Eukaryota; kingdom Metazoa; phylum Chordata; class Lepidosauria; order Squamata; family Lacertidae; genus Podarcis; species Podarcis melisellensis. Next base: position 24,612,410 of record NC_138542.1, read on the forward strand.
CAGTTTGGCTATTAGTCTGCTAACGCTCCAAACTAAAACCATAGCATTTTTCATCCTAACAATTTTACTACAATGATGTACTTAGCCTTTTTAAAGTTCCTGCAGCCCAGTTAGAGCTTACATCAAACACCATCATCAATTTTGCATGTCCAAGGTGGCTAATGCTATAGAGGAGTTGCACTTTAGAGTATGTATGGAGCTTAATCCCATCCCCCCACGATTCTGCTCAGTGTGTCTGATATGGAACTCAGCCCATGCCATGAAAGGTGTCCATAAAATTAATCTGGAAGCTGTAATTTTTGTGAGATATTTAATTCACACCAATCTCAATTCATTTCTTGAATATATCAGCAAACTGAAAGTTGACATGAATTCCATTGGTAATTTGACTTCAGGAGAACCTGTTTAAAGTTCTCCTATTAATCTAATTTTAACATGGAACATGGCCAGTGAACGTTTTGTAGAGTTATTTTGTAAGTCATGGCTTTTAACTGAAAGTCAACTAGGCACACCTGAAATGTATGGGCAAAACAAGTGTGGAATGTGTACTTCCTGAAATTAACAGTGGAGGCACCTGGTTGTATCTGGGGAACAATTTGGAGCTGGCCAATGTGAAATCAGTGTCATTTTAATTTACTTTCCACATTGTTTGACTAGTTCAATGGGTTGCTCTTTTACCTGAGGTGAGGTAGCTAAAATAAAGGCCTGGGGCCTCATTTAATAATTTTGGTTTTGATTTTAAGCACCATAGGCACAGACGGTGGGAAAAGCTGGATTTTGTTGTGGAAGCAGAAGGCGAAACCTTGGCTGGCTGGATATAGCTTATGAGCTGTTCAGCCTATGAGCTGTGCATGGCCTTCTCTTAGATTAGAGGATTAAGTTGTTATCTATTAAAAGTGATGAGAGACTCATCTGTCTCTGCTTATTTTGCCAAATGGAAGTGATGTCTCCCAAATTCCCTTGGACTTCAGCTGATCCAGAATTTTGCTTCATGTTTTAATGCACTGAAATTTAAATACAGCTGGTCATGTTACTTATTCAGTGTAGAAGTCCTAGTTATTGAAGTATCTCAAGAAAAAGTACCCATGGCCACAGGTCGGCTGGGTCACTTGTTTTGCTCATTACGGAAGAGGAAAACTATGGGAAAGACAATTGCAAAGGAGAAAACCTTCCCATCATAGGATGTTTACACCTCATCCCTTTTCTAAACAGGCTTTTTCCCTGACTTGTCTGTTTACTCAGACCCTGTCTTTGAAAGTGCAGATTGAAAGACTCTTGGTTCATTTTTTGCTGTTGTGCTGTTATTTTCTTGATTTTTGAAGTGTAATCTTTTGCCAATAGTGATAATTTTTGGTGCTTCCAAAACCTGACAATTTCATGTTACTTCCTAGGTGGCTTTAAGCAAAGCAAAGTATGCAGTTTTACTTGCAAATACGTACAGTTTAAATCGTCTGACACCAACAAAAATATATAGATATGATGATATGGGTAGAAGTTATTCCAATGGCGGGGGAAATTGTTCTGTATCAAACTCTCCTTTGGTTCATGTTGTCCAGGTTCCCAAATGGGAACTCATGTAACATGTGTGTAAAGTATTTAAAGTTTTCAATGAAACTTCTGGTGAGATCGGGGAAAAAAGGAAGTTATTCCAATGGAAGGAAGAAGGTTTATACATCTTATGGTGTTATTGCAATTCAGGCAAAAAGTACCATACAAAAAGTGACTAACATCTCTTCTCTCTGTTGATGGTGAAATCATATACTGAAAATATGCAAAATAGTTTATAGGAAGGAAAGTGCACATGGCACCAAATTTGATATAAAATCTGATCTCCTCAAGAAATGGAGCAGTATTATACTAAGTAATGAAAAAATATGACCCTGACAATATGATAGCATAGCACATGTAACACAAACTGTTCAGTTTTATTGCATTATGCAAATGAATCTTAATATCTGATAAAACCTTTATGATTGGGGGAGGGGGAAGGCAGGCAGCCTTGCAATACGGGCAGTCCTGTGCTTTCAAAACGAGTAAAAGGTAAAGGTAAAGGTACCCCTGCCCGTACGGGCCAGTCTTGACAGACTCTGGGGTTGTGCGCCCATCTCACTTAAGAGGCCAGGGGCCAGCGCTGTCCGGAGACACTTCCGGGTCACATGGCCAGTGTGACATCGCTGCTCTGGCGAGCCAGAGCTGCACACGGAAACGCCGTTTACCTTCCCGCTGGTAAGCGGTCCCTATTTATCTACTTGCACCTGGAGGTGCTTTCGAACTGCTAGGTTGGCAGGCGCTGGGACCGAGCAGCGGGAGCGCACCCCGCCGCAGGGATTCGAACCGCCGACCTTTCGATCAGCAAGTCCTAAGCGCTTTGCAGGGTTTTAACAGATTGTGTTACACACAGTCACTATGTATTAAGGTGATCATTATTATGGTGAGCGGTTATGTACCTACCCTCTGCTGCTGTTCATGGCTCAGGAGTGAAAGCACTGTCAGGGGCTCCCATTTTGCTTCTTCCATTTTTTGTAACAGTTATGCAGCCCAGAAGTCAGTTAATTACATCAAATTTGCTTTAGACTTGAAAGGTTGGCAGATCAAGTAGTATCCATTCCGTGTGTGAAGATTTATAAAACCATATAGAATAATCATTTCTTTTCACCAGCTGGAGTCCTCAAATCTCAATGTTGAACCGAAACATACATAATTTAAGTTTTTAATTTAAGAGTCAGAAGTTGAAGCAACGCCCAAGGTAACACTTCAGCACTGAACATTTGCATGCAACATTTTTTTTTATTCAGAGAGTTGATGTCATGGACTGGCTGGATGCAGAGGAATGGTGGGGGGCACACCTGCTGGGAAACCCCCCAAGGCAACCCCCAGGAGAAGAAGGCCAGAGCCAGATGATTGGTGGTGGGATGACGATGAGTGGTCAGAGGGAGAAGAGGATGGGGGTGAGGTAGGTGTTGGAAGCTGAAGAGGTAACAGTGTTTAGTGAGCAGGAAGAGGCTGTGCAAGAGAGAAGTCCAGAATCTCAAGCTGAAACAAGAGAGGAGAGAGGCGGGTGGCTGGTGAAGAGACATTGGTGTCTCCCCCTCCTGCTGAGACCAGCTCCCCTCCCCCCTAGCCTCCCAGAACCAGAAGCGGTATGAAGAGGGTGGAGCAAGTACAGATGTATTAACAGAGTCTCAGATTGCTTGGGAAGGACTTGAGGGACGAGCAAAGCTGTGGGAAGGTGGGAACCTTCAGTTCTCACAGCTACCTCATTGGTGTAATATCTACCAGGAAAGGTTGTTGTGCTCACTAGCCCTGGCCTCTTGAGCCATGTGTTTCTTTGAATAAAGAGTTAACTTCACTAACACTGTGAGTTATTGCTGACCTCCTTCTGGCACCTGACCCTGACCCTCACCATGTGGACTACTGCATTATCAATTGGACAGAATCATTTTCTGTAAGGGGCCATCCATGTAGCTTATACACTAATCCTGAAAATATGCTTCTTTTTCATGTTGTCTTAACTAGCCATCTTATCACAAGAAGCAACTTATCTAGCGTGTTTTCCTCCATAAAGCTGGTTCATACATTCATGGGATAATACTTGGTGTCTCCCCACTTGGTGACTTGCAGATGAATGCATGAACACCTGTCACTGAAAAGCTTGCTCCTTCTCTAGAGCTGATATTGTTAAGTAAGTCAGCAAGGGGACATAGCAAAGGGAAGGAAGGAATGGGTGACACAAGGGATATGTGGAGCTAATAAATGCATGTGCATGCCACAAGTTATCTTATCAACCTTCTGTGAGATTTCACTGAGCCCAAACAGAAACAAAACTATCACCCAGAGAGAATATAGGCTTGTTCGCAGGTTACACTGAACACAGGTACAAGCTGTCTGTACACATCTAAAAGGTGTTTGTATGAAAGAGTGTGTCTCTGTTTATTTTTACAGTTCAGCTCAGGTGGTGCCCTCTTGGTAGCTCCACCACCCTTGCAAGCAAGAGAAAGGGCTTCTAAAATGTGGCACTTACACCAGACATGTGTAATTCATCTTCAGGTCATTTGCTGAAGATTCACCTCTTTACCATGCCCATTGACTGTTTAGATTTGTGTGATTTCACCTCTATAGTCTGATGTATATTCCTCAGTTAAATTGTTCTGTTGGATTTTAATATTGTATGCTTATATGGCTATAATCTGCCCTGGGACCATGTGGTAAAGGGCAGAGAAGGGAATCTCCTAAATAAATGAATGTGTTTCATACAGAGACGGTACACTTGTTTAATATTACATATTAACTGTGTTGAGTGCACAGCTGAACTATTTGTGCACATATATACTCATTGGATTAAATCCCTTATAGGAAGAACCTATTCCCATGTACCATAGTAGCACGATGGCAAGGAGCTGAAATATTCTGCTCTGTCTGTGTGGCAGACAGTTGTAGTTGCCTGATTTAAAGTTTGTTCAGTGCACCAACACTAAAACGTTTGCCCTTGATGGGTGCTGGCATGAAAGACCAAAGAATCTTTAATCACTGAAACAGTTGAGCACTTTCAATTTACATACGATGTAAAAGCTACAGGGCAGTGCTCTTTTCTCAGTATGTCACTGTCTCATTAGAAAGAGTTTCCTATTGAAGGTCTACTGGGTGCATATACCTTCAGTGTAGCAAGAAGATAGAATCCAGGCAACAAAATACCTCAAGGTAGTATGTCAATGTTCCTTTTTAAAAAACCTGTCTTTATATTACCCAGTCAGGTATAATTACGGTTTTTTCAGAGTTGCCACTTTAAATTAGTGTGCGTATCCCTGACCTGCTACTATCTTCTCTGTTAACTGTATCACTAGCACAGCACTTCTGTTTGTGGAATGCAGAAAGATATGGTTATGCCATATTCCTACAGAACTGAATTTGCAAGAGGTGATGAACCAGCGATGAATATACCACTTATGATCATCTTTCACTAGGTGGACCAATGTGGCTTTAGTTTGTTCCCAAAAAGTTGAACAGCCTTTTTCCATATGTAGAAAATGGACACTTGACATTTCAGCGTGAACTATATTCCACTTTACATGCTGTTATTTTCTACTGGTTTGTGCAGAGCACAGTACAAGCATTAAATCACACTGTGTACCCCACTCTTCAAAGCCACTTAGTGTTCCCAGTATATCTTATGCAAGGTGATTGTGTGGTACTTCTCCAAATAGGAAAAACAAACAAACGCATAACATCCATGGTTAACTTGTGCCCTGTTGCATGCAGTGTTAGAAACTGATACACGAAAGCTAGGAGCTAAATGGCACCTTAAACCTAGGTTATGGGCACAACAACAGAATGTCTAGGTGCACTTTTTATAACAAGAATATAAAGTCGATAATGAATGTACTGCAGCTAAAATTCATGTTCATTTTTCATATGGTCTGGTCTTTCCCCTGCCCACTACCCTAATGTTCTTAAGAGGGTCTCTTCTTCAGTCTTCAGATAGTAGCTGGAAGTGGGGAGGCAGAAAAGGATCCTCCTTTCCTTCCACTCTACAGTTTTAATCTGAAATCTTAGGCGCAGTACTGCGCCCACAACTCAGAAACTTATTGTGCTAATGAAAGTCCCTGCCGCAAAATGTGCCTAGAACACTGGGAGTTTTGAACACTGGTTGCATGCTTACCTAATACATTGTTTACAGTAATGGTCATTTGTTGTATAGAACTTGTGACCTGGCCACATAAATTCAAAGGTCCTCTTGAAGGTAGAAATCACATATTGATTGTCTCAAACTACTTAGCCCTTCTTCCTAAAACAGCATTCTGTGTCCTGCTCTTGCACAAGCCATGGCTAAAACCAGTCTTATTTGACTTCAGAAAGCTATGCCATGCAGACACTCAGTGGGCCCAGAGACAAGTCTGGGTGGTGCATTCTGATGATGATGATGATTATAATATATACCCCGCCCATCTGGCTGGGTTTCCCCAGCCACTCTGGGCAGCTTACAACATATCTAAGACTTCCCTAAACAGACTGTTTCTAGTTTCCAGGCTGCCTGTAACATTAGGCCGAGTGAGGTAGCTACCACAGGCAGCAGAAACTGGAGTGTGGGGATGACACACACAGTCAAGGTGAAGTGCTGGAGGACAGAGCAGGGTTGGCCTTTCCCACACTCCACACCACCCAATTCAAATTCAGTGGAAGCTGCTGTCCAGCCTGCAGTGTGAAAATTTCAACAACAATCTTTATTACGGTCTAGAGACTCAACAAATCGTTACAAAGCAATACATAATTCATACAGCCTACCTCCAGGTTAAACAAGCATTTTGTTCAGAATATAGGGATCATTGGTTCTTGCAACCACCAATAAAAACTTTGCCACTGCTAATGTTCTAGCATTTGTCCGGTGAAAATAAGTGTGAAAATAAGATTCAGCTGCCAGTCCAGTCGGCTACTATATGTGGACTAGGGGTGGAGGAGGGGGCCTCAGGCCGAAAAGTGTCTTGGGCTAGCCATGTCCACACCACCTTTTTGTTGGAAGTATTGCAGAGTGCCCACAGTAGGAGAAGAAAGGAGAGAGACTGAGCCAATGTACTGAGGTGGGGATGGGGAGAACAAGCCATAATATTGTTCTCAAATCTCCCAAGCCTGCTTCCCACCCAAGGGAAGGAACTGCCCATCTCCTAATAGTAGTCTGCATGGTTGTTGTTGTTTTTAAAACACTTCACCTTTTAAGAAACTAATTTCAGAAAGTCTAACTGTGCAGTGGGTTGTGTGAGAGCAGAGAAGTGGTTGGAAACACTCCTGAATTGTTTCTTGCGTGGCTTAGTGGATATTTGGATGTAGAAAGCTGGAGATGCAGGGTATCATTGGGAATTATCCCTGTGACACAGCCTGTAATTTGCCCTTCTTTCCCCCCTAAACAAACAGATGCAAGAGTCCATCTTTAGTCTTTCACTGTCTTATGGTAGTCAAGAGTTATTTGCAGATGTGTTGGTAAAGATCATGGTAATGACTCACAGTTGCAATGCCCGCCCTCTTTCTCATTACTTGACAACACAAAACAATTTCCCTCTCTAAACTCAGCAAACCTGAGAGATGAATTTTGGTTCTTTATGGATGGGTTGATATTTGCTTCATGGAAGGCAATTTTTGTTTTCTTACTTGAAAAGAAGGCTGTGTACAACATTGCTGGCTTAAACACATAGCTAGGTTGTTCTTGTTCTCGATTTGGATTGAAGTTGGTTTTGGGGGAAATGCATCAATATTTCATATGAAATATAGATAGTTAATGTCATGTGTACCCTTCCTTCCCAAACCAGTATTCGGAGTGCATTGAATGCAGAGTAATTTGGAGTGTGTACAGAAAGTCTAAGATAATATCATTGATTAAGACCTGGGAAAATATGAACTTAGTTGAACTCCATTCCTCTTGCTGATGGAGGTGACAATATCTCAGGTGCAAACGTAAAACCAGCATTGTGGTCAATTTGTAAAGATGTGGGTATACTATCTAAGCAGAGGATGGCTGTTTGATATACAGTGAGATATTAACAATGGTTCAGTGTTACGTTTCCCTCCTGAAGAAACGTATGCATTCAGTGTAAGTTGAATGTAAAACAGTGGCTTTGGAAAACAGTGATTAAAAGTAGGATATGATACCCCTCACCGTTACACTTTTTATCTCAGTGAAAGATTGACTTTTCCTTCATTAAGATAATCATAAACCAGTTCTGCCACCACCATCAGCAAGAGTGGGTAGAAATCACAGCCAGTTGTGCTCATAAAATTAGAAGAAAAGGCAATACCTTTTAAAGGAAGCTTACTTGTAGCAGTTGGTCTTTGTGAAAGATAAATAATGACAACTAATGCTGTACTGCCGTTCTTACAATTTCAGAATTCTCTTAGGTGATAGTAGTAAACCTAGTTTCCTGGGAGCAAGTTTCATTTACAATAATGGGACTTACTTCCAGTAGACGCTGGTCCTCTGGGGCAAATGGGATACTGCTCCACCAACTTCAACCTGCTATCATCTGCCTTCCTTTCTACTAACAACAGCAGGTGACCCTGCCTATCTGATTTCTCCTTCTCTCTCTGCTGTTGCCTGTTGTAAAACTCAGCAGGGAAGAGGTTGGGGACAAAAGTGCAATTAGTTGCCTCTGCCTGTCTTTGTGACTTTCACTCCGCTTGCTGTTGGTCTCCCTACTTTCTGCCTTGATACTCCCAATGGCCACCAGACCCGGCTGCTTGCTTCTGAGAAAATACACAATCAGAAATGAAAGTTTGATTAGATGGTGGTGGCAAGGGAGAGACCAACTTTTACCCCTGGATAATCTCAAGTGTGGCATAGTTAAATGCGAAAGTAATTTTAGTGGCGCACCAATAAAACTGCTAGCCTATTTGCAAAGCTAAGCAGGGTCCTTGATGGTTTCAAACTGGATGACCCTGGTCCAAAATCGTAGAGTTGGAAGGCACCCCAAAGTTCACCTAGTTCAACCCTCTGCAATGCAGGAATCTCAACACACGGTCTTCCATCCAATTTGAAACCATTCCGGACCCTGCTTTTACTTTGCAAATGTGCTAGTGGTTTTATTGCTCCACCATTAGCCATTGTCATGCAACTTTCAATCTCTAAAGGGTATCTAATAGAATGCCTTGAATGCTTGCTTACTTTAGAGGTGGTCCCAATACATAGTAGTGCACTATGGTATTGGCTTGGTTACCTCCTCTTGATTTTAAAGTGGCCAGTACTAAGCTTGCTTATGAATGAAATTAAGAATGCAGTTGGAGATGGATTATTTTTAGAAGAGTGACTTGGCTTGAAAAAAAGATTACCAATGTTATGCATTCTGAAATAGAAGACTTCAGGAAAGAAGGTCCATGCAAAATCAACTGAAAGACACCACGTGTCAGACCGAAGGAGGAGAACGACATTATAGGAATGATCTTGATATACATTTGATTTAAAATGCTACTGACAGCACACAGTATTTCTTGCATTCTTTCATTACTGTGAATATGCCAATCCCCAATTTTTTCTTACTGTCGTTTTTGCTGTTGCATTTTCGATGTGTTGTCGCTTTCTATTGAATTTATCTAATGAGCCATACCCAGGAGGATTGAATGCCGTATGAAGGTGCTATTACCTTTCCCAATTAATGTAGAGGGAAGTTTCCACTCTTGCCAGGTTCATTCTGTTCCCTCTCTATTAGTAAACAAGTTGCAGTTAGAAGCGGCATAACAGTCAACTTCTTGAATATGATTTCAAAATGCAGTTAAATTGAGGATCCACTATTGCATACATTTGTTGCATGGGAACGGAAAATCAAAATAGTGTCGCTACAGTTTGAAAAACAGCATTCCAAGGACTAAGTGATTCTGCCCTCTGTGGTGCAGCTAGGTAACTTCACACCTTCGACTCAATGACCTTCCAGGGTAGTGGTCTTCAGATGGCCAGGTGTAGTACTTCCGCCGTGCATTGCACAATTTAAATTTATTTTCTCTCCACTGTCCCTACCACTGTTCTATGCAGCAGGTTTGTTTTCTCCTGCTCTGGAGCGTAGGACCTGAACAAATGGCTTCAAGTTACAAGAAAGGAGATTCCGACTAAATATCAGGAAAAACTTTCTGACAGTAAGAGCTGTTCGACAGTGGAACAGACTCTCTTGGAAGGTAGGGGACTCTCCTTCCCTTGGAGGTTTATAAGCAGAGGTTGGATGGCCACCTGTCATGGATGCTTAAGATGAGATTTCTGGATTTCTAGGGGTTGGACTAGACAATTATATGATTCTATATTATGTGCGAATGCTAAAACTCCTGTTCATATCTGCTTAGAGCCACCTTGGTATCAAAGTTATAAAAACTTCAGTGTGGTAACTATCTGCCTTCAACTGCGTACTTTAAGTGGCAGGTGACAACTTTTTTGTGCGGGAAATAAGACTTTCGCATTGGGCTAGAACCATGTTCAACTTCATTTTTGGCTTACCGACCACTTGAGCTTAACAGACTCCCAAAGCTGTTGTTCAGAGAGCTTTCTGGAAGCTTATAGAGTTAGCAGCCAGCTTTATTTAGAAAACAGAAAAGTGAGAGAGAATGAGAATGTGCCACTAATTTTTTAAACAACATAACAAAAGGCCTTTGTAGGCAATGCAGTAGAAAATGAGAACTTGCATTATTTTGGATTGTGTATGGCATCATTATAACCAAAGCTCACTTTAAAAGTGTGGTGTTGCCTGGGGATCCAGTCTGGGTTGCCTGTTTAATTGCTCATGTGTTTATTTCTCCCTTTCTATTTGTTTTGAAGGCTGATGTGAGTTAACATAGCTGTTAAGTAAGTTAAATAACCACAATACAGCTGTGTATGTTAGAGGAGGTAATAATGGCCTCAGCAATGATTGAATTCAAGCCATTCAGTTGCTGTCCAAACATTCTGCCAGCATAGCTACTTGACCACCTGCTTATGTTTTTTCTCTTCTGCTTTCAGTTGCAGGCACAACCAGGCTTTCTTGCCCGCCCCCCTTCCCAAAATAGGTTGTTGTGTGTAGAAGTTGCATGTGCCTTCCATTTTCTCAGGAGGTACTTTGGTTACAAGTCTGTATATTATTAATACTTTTTTCGTACCATATAATGTCATTGTTCAGTGGTTTTCAAAGGGTGTGGCGCGCCACACTGGTGTGGCAGGAGAGGATGGCAAGTGTGATGGGAAGTTCCAAGGACAAAGAAACATTTCAGTGTAGAATGGTATAGTTGTACAGTGTAGTAAAGTATTGTATAGGATCAAAATAACTTTTTTTGGGATATACAGCCAGAAACAGTAGCCCCACATCTCTTCAAGAGCATGGGCTATTCTTCTACAGTTTTCCACGATGTATTGTTGTGAACCGGGATTTTCAACTTTGACAGATATGAACGACCAGAAAAGAGAGGCTTCTTTGTGTTGATGAGGGGATGAGAGTTTGTGTACTGAACCCCTGGCCTACCTGATGGCTAGCCAGTATGTCGTCCAAAGTTCAAAGACCAGTGGTCAGTCCATGCAAGCAAAGTCCAAAGGTCAGGAAATGCAGTTTGGGATCAATCCAAGTAGGCCAGGTCTGAAGTCCAGCAGTTAGGATACATTCCAGAGTCAATCCACCAATCCCGTAGAGGTCCAGGAACATCCAAACCAAGGTCCATAAACATGGGCAGTTGAGCAGACACAACACCTCACCTCTGCTGCCCGTTTGTACTTTGCCTGCTGATGGCAGCATTTGGGCTTGACAAGGCATGTGACCCTCACCTGTTTCAGCAAGCCCCACCTGACCAGCTAGGGAGCTGGGCTGTGGGCCCGTGCCTGCCTAAGCCTCCTAGAGCACCCCTCCCGCTGCTCCCTACGCCTCAGAGCTCACTGAGTTTGTGGACACAGAGGCCCTTCTGGCTCTGGTGATAGGCTCTGGCTCTGAGAGAGTTACCTGTGGGCTGTGAAAGTGACTAAGGACTTGGCCTAATGAGGAAGATAAATTCATCAGCCACTAGGTGAGGTAATATCAATGTGCTTTTTGGACTCTCTTCTTACACACCCACACACCCCAGTCACCAAGATCTCAATGACAAAAATAGTTTTTTAAAAAAACTTGTCAGTTTTAATCTGGAGCATTCCCAAACTTACTTTTCAGGAACCATGTTGTTGTTGTTGTTGTTTAGTCGTTTAGTCGTGTCCGACTCTTCGTGACCCCATGGACCAGAGAACACCAGGCACCTCTGTCCTCTACTGCCTCCCGCAGTTTGGTCAAACTCATGCTGGTAGCCTCGAAAACACTATCCAACCATCTCGTCCTCTGTCGCCCCCTTCTCCTTGTGCCCTCCATCTTTCCCAACATCAGGGTCTTCTCCATGTTACAGAGGTTTTAATGGCATTGGAATACAAAATCATACTTGTGGTTTAAAATAACACATTGACACAATTTTAAAAAAGAAAGAAAATGTAGGTCTATGTTAATTAAGAATTAATGAAGGAAGCTTGGGGTCAAATTTCTGTTTGCAATGCTTACGACATATCACTTGTGCTGAGTACAGTTCCATATATTTGTTAAATACCATCTCTCTGACATGGAGGGTGAAGGAAAACAAGTTAACTGTAAGGAAATCCCTTCAACAATAAGCAGCAGGCACTGGTATAGAACTAATGCACAATTTTATCAATTGATCTGGCTCACGGGAATTAAAGGTTGCAACTGGCTTTCAGTATATCCTAGGGAAGTCAACAAACTCAGACAGCCAGAAAGATACCCTAATCCTAAGCCTGCTGTCATAATCCTTTGGATATTGAAGGATAGATGAAAATAGATGTGGAATAGTGTCATTCAGTACATTAAAGAACTCTGCTAAGGTGAAATGTTTGAAAGATTTCTTGCATACTGAATTGTCAAGTATAGGAAATAACCCACAAGCTCTCCTACATACATAATTTACCAGATGTGTTAATAAACAACAGTATTTTCTAAACTACAAATGTTTCATTGGATTACCCAAGTATTTAATAGCTAAGCAAGTCAGTTAATATAGTGCTACTTGATGTCTGGCTCTACCAAATAATGTCATACATGAGCGTATGGCCAGTGTGTATTGCTGTATACACAGACTGCATGAGAGAAGTGTTTTCTTTCCTTGTTCACCAAAGGAACTGGAATAAAAAGTGATATTCAGCAGTAGCTGTCACTTCTGTTTCCACTTGGTGTACCTTATTCACCTTGTGTGAATTATTCACCTTGTGTACCTTATTCAATTTTGCACCTTGACTTGATTGTATGTGCTATGTCATGCCTCCCTTTTTATTGATTTTATGGCTCACCAGGAGGTTAAAATTCTGAATTTGGGTCAGATACCTTCTGGATCAGATCTGGCCTCAAGGGGAATGACAACCCACAGTCTCCAATATGTGTCAGAAATACTTTTTATTGCCTTGAGGATCCTGCTGAGACTGTAACAATATTCAATACAGTTCTTTCAAGAAATAAAGTACTGTAACTATAGAGCTGTTGTAAAGATTACCAAGATGATATATGTCTTATCACTTTGAACATATGTAATGCATTACGGAACCACGCAAAGCCTATTACAGATAGTTAAAAGCATTCCTGTCGGTATTCTACGAAAGAGTCTCTGTATGTATTGGAGGCAGAGTGCATGTTCTAGGCTGGGCGGGGACCTTCTTCTGTCCAAAGGACACCTTCCCTCTGGGAACTGCATTCCAGGAACAGGAAGTGTCATAAGGAAAAGTCGGTGGAGCAACAAATGCGCCTCCATCTTTTGCACAGTAAGGCTATATTCCTGCCACATTAATTTCGGAGGTTTCTACCCTGAACAACCTGCCCAGCTGCATCTCTCCATTCACACAAGCAAGAGGCACTGTGACAATTCAAGGACATATGCCAGGCAAAAGTACTTGAAGGATGCTGAGCTGGGCCAGTGTTGAGTTGTGACCTGGGAGAGTTGCGAGGTTGAGACAGAGAGATCTGGAGGATGCTATTCAAGCCCGAAATTCCATACCTATGTACTAAGCTGTGCATTCACGATGAGTCTCTCTGTCACCCAACATGAACTGAATGTACATCCTGGAACTTGCCCCATATGTCTCAGCAGCTGCATGTGCCCAAACATCATTGGTAGCAGTGGACCGGTGGACGTTTCATTCTTACGGACAAATGCCTAGCAACGTTGCAAGGAAGTTCAGAGTTTCCAGAACACAGTTGGAAAAACCACTGTTTTTGCTTGAATTGTTATCCTGTGTTTACGTGTGGTGGTGGTGAATTGTAAACAGTGAGGTTAAAAGGAAATGCCATGCAGAAAAGCACTACTTTCAATCCTCCTCCACATGAAACCATGTGTCTATAGGACTATAACTCTGGATAACACTTCATGCATCTGATGGAGTGAACTGAAGTCCACAAAAGTGCATGCCGGGGTTAGCTAATGTTTTTTTTCCCCAGATGTTACTGCGTTACACTTTCCACCATCCCTGACCATTGGCCATACTGGCTGGGGCGATGGGATGAGGCATGTTGCTACCCCTGGCTTATGGCACAGTATAGGGTTGCCATATTTCAAAAACTGAAAATCCGGAGATTTAAGTGATTTCTGTCTGGGCACTGTTACAGACGGCTGAATCCCAGCTATGTCCGGGAAATTCTGGATGTATGGCAACCCTACCATAGTAACTGAGCTATTCAATAAGGTGCCAGAAGACTTTGTTATTTTTGATCCTGAAGACTAACACAGCTACCGCTTTAGAACCATCACAATTTTAAGAGTGGGTTATATATTGTTACTAAGGGACGCAGGTGGCGCTGTGGGTTAAACCACAGAGCCTAGGACTTGCCGATCAGAAGGTTGGCGGTTCAAATCCCCGCGACGGGGTGAGCTCCCGTTGCTCGGTCCCTGCTCCTGCCAACCTAGCAGTTCGAAAGCACATCAAAAGTGCGAGTAGATAAATAGGTACCGCTCCAGCGGGAAGGTAAACAGCGTTTCCGTGCGCTGCTCTGGTTTGCCAGAAGCGGCTTAGTCATGCTGGCCACATGACCCAGAAGCTGTACGCCGGCTCCTTCGGCCAATAAAGCGAGATGAGCACCACAACCCCAGAGTCAGCCACGACTGGACCTAATGGTCAGGGGTCCCTTTACCTTTATACATTGTTACGTTCTTATTTGCATCCTTCAAAACTCTGGGTGATGTGAGTGTCATTACTTCCAAGCTAGTCATGTGGTGTAGTGGTTAAGAGCGGTAGTCTTGTAATCTGGGGAACCGGGTTCGCGTCTCCACTCCTCCACATGCAGCTGCTGGGTGACCTTGGGCTAGTCACACTTCTTTGAAGTCTCTCAGCCCCACTCACCTCACAGAGTGTTTGTTGTGGGGGAGGAAGGGAAAGGAGAATGTTAGCCGCTTTGAGACTCCTTAAAGGGACTGAAAGCCGGGATATCAAATCCAAACTCTTCTTCCAAACTCTTCATATAAAAACCTCAGCCAACTTGCTATCTGAAATGTCCATCGGATGCCCAAGAACTTGGGCAGGTAAACTGCCTTTAAGATGAGAACTTAAAATGTTTGCAGCAACCTCTTACTCTTTATTGTGGTTCCCACTGAAGGAACACTACAAACTGTCACACCCACCACCTGTACTTCTAGTTATAAGCTGTCAGTATCCCATAGATTCCATCTAGCCTTTTATCTGTCTGCTCCAGATTTTTGCAAGTGGGCAGTAGCAGGGACGTAGCGTAAATCATTACTGCTTAGGCTGGAACTAAAGAAACAGTTTAATCCGCAATTAATTGAACATTTTGTACCCTATATGAAAATCTGTTTACATACCTTGACTTTCCATTGTTTTGATATTGCTTTATACAATAAACCATGCTTCTTGCTGATTTACTAGAAATTAAACCAAAGACCCTCTGCATATAAAGCATAAACTCTGTTGCCAAGCAATGGCCTCTCCTCTGAAAATATTTTTGTTGGTTTTCTAAACCCCAACAACTTGAGTTACTTGATTCCATACCACCTTTCCATATCACATGTTGAATTTGCGGATGGAAGAGTATTGAAAAGTAAAATGTTCTCCAAATTAATGAAACCCACAACTTGACTCTGCCCCATGCCATTGCTTTTAACCAAGCTTGAATCCTTTTGGTGAGGCATGCTTTATATCAAAATTGGCATGTAAACTGACCTTCCTAAATAGTGAATATGTGCTGCTCCATTTTTCAGCTTGTGCAGCATTTGACCAAATGTTGTGGTGCAAGTTTTGTATAGCATCAAAAGCCCAGAGCTTTCTTTTCCACAGGGGGTTTTGTTTCAGGTAGTGAATAAATTATAACTTGGAAAGTTTGCTAAAGAAGTCTGCTGCAAAAAGATTGCTTTCATTACAGTTTCTTGAAAAGATACAGGAGTGCATTTCGGGGTGAGAATATTATCACTAATTATCTTCCTCCATCTTGTCAAATATTTCAGGCACAACCAAGATTAATGTTTTGTGTGCCATTATTTTTGGGCCAATTACTCCTCGGGAAAGAATAGTTCTTGCTTAAGGCTCTGGAAATTTACTTTGCTATGCTGATTTAACTAGGATGTGGAAATGTCACAAAATGAACTATTGATATTGTTTAAGTAGTCCTGATGGAAAAGTCTCCGTTCACAAGCTGTTCTGCCCAGGGGAGTGTAACGTCCATTTATGAATAAATCATTGCACATTGACACCTTTTATTGTGTGCTACTGAATAGCAAATTTTTACTGTGAATTTTTTCTTTTGTATCAAGCCATTTTTTGTTTACACCTCTCAAGTTTGCAACTAAATACTAATTTTGAAAAGGCCACTTAATGCACCGATCCCCTATATATTGAGCACCAATATCTATATAGAACTTAGTCCGTTAATTAAATTGCTGGCCTTTGGGCAGATACGTTACTAGGGCAAAACACTGCACACATATGCATCGCTCAGGTGGTTCTTGTGCCAAATGAAAAAGATCCAGTTTGCTTCATTCCTGCTGATGGAAGGCAGCCCTTTGCCAGAATGCAACCCTTTGTGAAGAGTTGTTGCTGTTCAAAAGTGCAAGGTGTAAAGTGCTGCTTAGTTAAGAGCAGGGGTCAGCAACCTTTTTCAGCAGGGGGCTGGTCCACTGTCCCTCAGACCATGTGGTGGGCCGGACTATATTTTTTGGGGGGAAATGAATGAATTCCTATGCCCCACAAATAACCTAGAGATGCATTTTAAATAAAAGCACACATCCTACTCATGTAAAAAGAAGAAGAAGAAGAAGAAGAGGAGGAGGAGTTTGGATTTGATATCCCGCCTTTCACTCCCTTTAAGGAGTCTCAAAGCGGCTAACATTCTCCTTTCCCTTCCTCCCTCACAACAAACACTCTGTGAGGTGAGTGGGGCTGAGAGACTTCAAGAAGTGTGACTAGCCCAAGGTCACCCAGCAGCTGCATGTGGAGGAGTGGAGATGCGAACCCGGTTCCCCAGATTATGAGACTATCGCTCTTAACCACTACACCACACTGGCTCTCAAAACACCAGGCAGGCCCCACAAATAACCCAGAGATGCATTTTCAATAAAAGGACACATTCTACTCATGTAAAAACATGCTGATTCCTGGACCGGTCGCGGGCCGGATTGAGAAGGCATTTGGGCCGCATCTGGCCCCCAGGTCTTAGGTTGCCTACCCCTGGTTAAGAGGCTTTAGGTGGTCCAAAGCATAAAATAGAAACCATTCAGGGTATGCACAATGAATGAACGGAATTTAAAGTTAGATCCTCTTATGGCATTGCTCATTGCATATAATTGGCTTGCTTGTGTGAAAAAGTCACGTGGCCAGCGTGACAAGCTGCATCTGGCGAGCCAGTGCAGCACACGGAAACGCCGTTTACCTTCCCACTGGTAAGCGGTCCCTATTTATCTACTTGCACCCGGGGGTGCTTTCAAACTGCTAGGTTGGCAGGCGCTGGGACCGAATGATGGGAGCGCACCCCGCCGCGGGGATTTGAACCGCTGACCATGCGATCGGCAAGTCCTAGGCGCTGAGGTTTTACCCACAGTGCCACCCGCGTCCCTTTGACGGCCCCAATGGTCTGACACAAATAAAATGGGGGAGGGGGGAGACAGACCGATGAGAATTGTAGCACTTAACTGAACAATGGCATTTTAAAGCTATATGCAGATGACAGATTTAAGGAGGAGGGCCCTGGAGCAGTGGTGGACCATCTCCTTTAGAAACAGAAGGTCCCAGGTTATATCCCTGGCATTTCCAGGGATGGAAAGCCAGTGTGGTGTAGTGGTTAGGAGCGGTAGATTCGTAATCTGGTGAACCGGGTTTGCTTCCCTGCTCCTCCACATGCAACTGCTGGGCTAGTCACACTTCTCTCAGCCCCACTCACCTCACAGAGTGTTTGTTGTGGGGGAGGAAGGGAAAGGAGATTGTTAGCCGCTTTGAGACTCCTTTGGGCAGGATATCAAATCCAAACTCTTCTTCTTCTTCAGGTAGGGAACGACCCCTGGCTGAAACTCCAAACAGCCGATGGCAATCCGTGTAAACCACATTGTTAAACTGATTGGACCAGCCCTCTCTATGAAGCAGCTTCCTATATACACATTAATACATTATTTTAAAAGAATAACTCTATCTCACAGTGTAAGCAATGCCTTCTCTTCCTGTCAGCAACATACATACAGCGCTGCTGTGATATGTTACGTAGCCCGCGGGGAATGAAGCGCTCAACAAGATGAAGCACGCTCTTTGTCTCCAACACAGGAGCTCTAATACAGATCAGCTGTGCTAGAAATCTTCCCTTTGTGGATGTATTCAGCCTGTGCCAATATCCCCGTGAGGTATGAGTGAGCCTTTATCTTTTTTTTTTTCTTGAGGGGTGGGGGGAGGGGGAAATAAATACCAGCCTTTTTGCCTCTATGCAGATCCATCGCCTGCAAAGCCTTTGTCTTTGCCATTAAAATAGAGAAGTCCCCCCCCCCGCCATATGGGGTGTCACCTTTGAACTTGACTGGTAGATTACAGATAGGGATTGGCATATAATGGTAATTGCCTTCCTCCTTGATCTTTCTTTTTTTAAAAAATAATTTTTATTAACCGGCCAATCAAATCAAATTAAATCACATCACATAAATTCCAAATTACAAAGCCGAATTTTAAATTTGGGGGGGGGGGACCCATATTTCAAGATCCAAAGGGGGATTCTGATAATCTTCTTGCTATGGCGTTAATGTCCAAATCAATCCAAATCAGTCCAAACAGAGTTCATAATTCTATCCAGTCTTATCTTGCTGTTTCCACATCACATCTTGTTCATATATTTTCTCTTTTTTCTTTATGATCTCTTCTGATAGTCTCCTTAAGCCGATGAAAACCATTTCCTCCTTGATCTTTCAGCATGTATAAAAGTGTGTCTTTTGCAGTGGTCAAATCGTACATGTAGAAATGCAACACCTTTTACGGGGAAATGTTAGCACGTACTGCTTCTTGAATTAAGCATAGAATTAATCTTCTGTCTATATACTTTACAGGATATTTATTTTGGCTATTTATATCCTGCCGGCCCACCCCGAAAGCTCAGGAAACTGGGTTTAGGATTATAGTTGAACAGAAACTATCCATCTTAAGCAGAACTATCAGCAAACTATTATTACCGTACCAGCTTAACCCTGATTGCCAAAACAAAGCACGAGAGAGCTGTGCAACTTTTCTATAAGCAGCTCATTTCCAGTAGCTCTGCAGGGAAACATACCCCAATGTTTGAGGGGGGTAACAATCAAGGATTTTTTCTCTCAGAGATTTGAAGTCTAGGCAGGGTGGGGGGGGGGGAGAGAAACCATTTCTCTCCTTCCACAATGGTCATTTTTTGAGCAGGGGGGTGCTCACATCTCTAGTTCCTCTGCCCCACACCAGTCATTAAGGGCTCCCTGAGACTGCTTTGGTTTTGGGAGTCATTATGTTGGGAGTCATTATGGGGACACAGCAAAAGCTGCGTTTGCATCCCTTTCCCTTCCTCCACCACCATAGCCGGAAGCAGGTGGAGGTTTTGGGAATACAGGGAGCTGCCTTTTACTGAGTTAGCCCATTGGCCCATCTCTCTCAGTACAGTAGTACCTCAGGTTAAGTACTTAATTCATTCCGGAGGTCCGTTCTTAACCTGAAACTGTTCTTAACCAGAAGCACCACTTTAGCTAATGGGGCCTCCTGCTGCCGCTGCACCACCGGAGCACGATTTCTGTTCTTATCCTGAAGCAAAGTTCTTAACCTGAAGCACCATTTCTGGGTTAGTGGAGTCTGTAACCTGAAGCGTATGTAACCCGAGGTACCACTGTATTGCCCATACTGACTGGCTGCAGTTCTCCAGAGGGAACATACTAGAGCCTATGGCGATTGAATCTGTAATAAGGTGCGTAGAAATCAGATGCTCTGTCATTGAGGCCCTTCCTCTATAGCAAAGTTTCCCATAGTTGGATCTCCAGCTGTTTTTAGACTACAACTCCCATCATCCCTATCTAGCAGGACCAGTGGTCAGGGATGATGGGAATTGTAAAAAGCTGGAGACCCAAGTTTGGGAAACACTATAGGATGAAGGAGTTGTCAATTCACTTGTGTTTATATGATTTAGAACTCAGGCAATTTGTGTGTGTGTGTTGAGTTTTACATTCACTTTGTGAGGTGACAGCCTTTTAATAGAACCATGGTCAAGTGTTTGTTAAACAGTGATATTCTCATTCTTTCGACTTCTCCAGTGTTTGTTAAACAGTGATCTTCTCTTTCTCTCTTTCTCATTCTTTCTCTCTTTCTCTTATAACTCCTCTGCCCCCACCCCCAGCTGTTTGTGTGTGATCTGATCTAGGTTTATACAGCTATATCCAGGGAAGATCCTCCTTCCGGTCCATGGCTGGGGGAGGTTAGACGGATGTTGGGCACAAATAAATGGTCTTGGCTGCTAAGAGGGAGGTGTTTTGCTCTTGGTGACAGTTGTGTCTTTAATGTAATATAGATCTGGCCTTAAGTGATTTTAGAAAATCCCTTCAGTAGCTTGTTCCAAACCACTGAGGGTTCTGTATAGGCCCATGTTATATGATATTAATCTCGGTATGTACTTTTAAAAAACATATTGTAGTTGTGGGTGGGGTTTCTTTTTTGGGTGGGGGTTATTTAGCTCTGCTTTTTCCCCTGCTCAAATAAGACACCAAAATACATAAATAGTGCATACATTGTATTCCCAACCACATGATAATTTTACATATCCAATATTTGTGTTCAGTGGGATGCTAATAGAAGTCTGTTTCAACTCTGGGTCTTTTTCTGAAGTTCATATAAATCCATCTTCCTCTACGGAACTAGTTTCCTCTATGGGGGAAAAAAATATCAGTCAGATTCCAGCTTGAGTTGTTGCCAAGCCTGAGTCCTCCCACTCGTTTGGTGGTAAGTGTAATTACCTCACTTTGGAAGCTCAACCTGCAAAAATGCTTCCACCTAAATTGCAGACACGTTCCTGTGTTACTGTCAAGCCATCTGCACAGTTTCCCTTTTGCTTAAATGAATGGATTTACAACACAGCTTGCTTTAGAAGCCAGTGCATGCCAGGCTTAATGGATGGGGTATTGGGGATAGGCTTGACCGTGGGCCACGCAGTGCATGGGCGAGGAGTTTTCACAGTACTTTCTCTATTTGGATTACCTTAAACTTGATTGCATTTGCAACCCATTTCTCCCAGCACATGAGCTGAGGCAGATAATGAAGCTAAGCAGGTCTGGGAGACCACTTGGGAACCTCATGTGCTCCACCTTGCATTCCATAATAGAAGAAGAGCAGGATATAAATGTCCTAAATATATAACCTTGTTTCTTCCTGATCTCATGATGTTTGAGAGGAAAAACAATAAATCACTTATGCCTTTGCTGAATGCTGTAAATTTCCTTAGGAACGATAATAAAAACACAGTGCTGGCCATGCAGTTCAGTTTCAAGGTAACCAGCTTTAGAAATGAGTATGAATTTCTTGTACAATTTTATTCCACTTATTGAATAGAATAGTTTAGGTAACCCATGAACGTGGCACCTTTGCTAGCTTGTGAGTCAACTTTGGGCAACTTTGCCCTGCTTCTAAATTTGGTCTTGATCTTAGTATGTGGAAAGGGGTGTTGCAGATATTTCACAAACCCTATTTTTGTCTGTGAAATGTTGCATGCGGAGCCTAAACAGCTTCCTGTGGGCACTTTCAAAGCATCATAGGTGTGAAACATCATTCTGGACCCAGTAACCAGCTTCCTTTTCTCTCAAAGAAGCCTGCTACAGAACAGCAGCATGTTTCTTCACTTACCCTTGGACATGATCTGCAGGAAACAAAGCCATTAAAATATGTAAATAACTTTAACACAATACAGTACTCGGTCTTTAATATCTAGAAAGGCATGAAAGATGGCTATTCCTTTGGTTTTAATGCTGCTTTGGGCTTTGCAGGCACATTACAGTGAGAGTGATGTTTCCCTGTATTGGCATTTAATAACAAAAGTACCCATTCAATGTTTTGCAATAATTAGGTACAGCGCATTTCAATTTCGGGATAAAATGCAAAGTAATATAATGGCACACTTACTTTATTAGTATTTTTTCTGGAAACTGGTGACACAAACAGACAGACAGCAGAACAGCTTTGCAATTATGGACCCTAATGTTTTTCAGCCAGTTTGGAAATTAATAATGTAATGGAAAGTTTGGAGGGAAATATCTTACTGAGTTCTAAGTAAGAAATGGTGGCTGTTATCTAATGATCCCATGGAGAGAACCTCTGTTAAAGAACATGCAGATTTCTATTAGTTACCGTATTTTTCACTGTATAAGACGCACCAGACCACAAGACGCACCTAGTTTTTGGAGGAGGAAAACCTCCAAAAACTGCAATGCTGGTGGTGATGGGGCACTGATAGATTTCTAGAATGTTTTGAAAAGGTTGTAGAGCAGTCTGAAACCTTGTGGAAATTTTGTGTAAGTAGGATAAAGAAAACCCCTCACATCAAGTATATCTTCAGGGTTTTGTGATGCTCCCTTGGTGTTCCTTCCCTTTTTGAAAATGTTATCAGAAGGCAGTCCCAGTTTTCCATTCAGCCAGACCTTCTGCAGCCATTCATTCATGATTTATAGTGTCATAAAACCAGAGGAGAGGAGGGAATTCACATTGACAAAAAGGTATGGCTTTAGGAAAGGATAGATACTTCCTGAAGGTTTTCCCCCTCACATGTACCTGATTTTCTCTCTCGCTTCTGGCAAAATAGTCACCCATACAGCCATATGTGAGCTTATACTTTTCCTTGTATTATTCATGTAAAACATGTATATCCCACCTCTGCTGGCTTACGTGGCAGCTCACAACAGACAAATTAAAACGAGTTGATCACCAAATATGTTGCCTTGGATCCAAATACCAATTTGCCCAAATTGAAGCTGCTTGGCTTTTCCTTGAGGGAGTACTTTCAGATTTCCCTTTTGCCCTCTGGAATTGCAGCTTTTAGAACTCACCCCCATAGCAATCCTTTTGTGCTTCAGAAACCTCTGGGTTTGCAACTTCTTCCATTTTCAGATGCGAGTGATATCTCTGTAGAGCATTTGAATTGTGTTCTGGTCAGGGGAAAAGCATTGCATTGCTGGTGGATGGATTAAGACAAACAGCTGTTAGTATGGGGGGGGGAACCTACTCAGTCAAACAGCTACGAAAAGCAAGATTTGAACGAAAGCAGCTTATGAGCCCCTTGTATGACAGTCGCTACTTGCATCCTCAAGCATATGATGAAAGCAAGTATCTCTTAAACGCTTGTCTAAAACAGACAGCTAACCATTTAGATCACCAAGCAAACGACATGCTGGAATTGGAAGTAGGCTGTTCTTGCCTGCTGACGTTTCTGTATTTTTAAACTGCAGCAATCCTTTGAAAGCTTTGTACCATCTTAGGTTTGTTGCCAGAAAGTTTGCTGGCCACAATAAATGGTCACAATACTCCAGGCACAGTACCTGATGATAACCGGTAGCTTCCTGTGTTGCTAACAATATAGAAAAGGTTTCATTTGGTAGAGGAAATATGGGTGCTGTTTAAACAATGATTTCAGTGGCTGTCTGAAATTCCGGCTTCAAATGGGAAGAATTTTTTGTCCTTGTTTTCTTTAAGCCTTATGTTGGTAAATAAAAATTCTTATGAACGTTTCACCTGGACTGCAAGTACCTCTCTTTGGTTGCTCATTACTGTTTTAATTAACGCAACTGTAGTTCACATTAATTACTTTTCAATGATCAGAATTAGGGTCAAATTATGTGTGCTGATTAGATTTACTATAAATGCTGGCAGCAAATGTAGAAAACAGACTGTTAACCCTTGCACAACTACAGGAACTGTCAGAATCACCCTCTAAACTCTTACAGCAAATTGTCTACAAAACCAAGCCCATATAGTGTGAGATTCAAAATATTAACAACTGTAACTAATTTGTAGCACTCGGCATAGAATTATAGAGTTGGAAAAGGACCACAAGGGTCACCTATTCCAACCCTCTACATTGCAGAAATCTTTTGTGGGGTGCGGCTCCAACCCACAACCCTGAGAGTAAGAGTCTCATGCCCTACCGATTGAGCTGGGCTATTACCAAATGGAAGGGTTGCAGCTTAGATGCTGAGCTAAAGTTTAAGGTTTTGTCCCTGGTGGGGCTGAGAGATGAAACAATGGTCTGATTTGATGGAAGTCAGCTTCCTATGTTCTGAAGCGCCAAAGGACCAGCAGCAGGACCTGCTGCAAAAGGTATCAATCAATCTTCGGGGCTAGGAAGCAACATCTGCTTCACCAACTGGCTCACTCAGATCTGAACAGCAAGAAAATGGCTTTTAACCACATAAGATTCTAACCTCAGGCGATTCCTGCAATGCTATGCCGCTTACCTTAATGGAAGATGCCCGTCCTATATTTCACTAAGGGGAGCAAGTTTTAAACCTTCTACTGTAAATAATAATAATATTAATAATAAGAATAAGAATAATTCAATCCAGTGTAAAAAAAAGGAAGAAAGGCATGACTTGGAAATATTCAGAATCTTATTAGCCAGGTAGCATAGCTGGTAGCTTTTCTTCACTCTGCAATATGGGTAGGTTCATTGCTAGGGATCTGAACGTGAACGAAAGAGCTGAACATTTGTTTTTAAATAGTAGCACAGGAATATATAAGTATGTGCTTAATAACAAATAATTGAAGTGTTGCTTTTAAGTCTTTTCAGAGTGTCTCAAAAGTGATAACTAGCAATTACGTTTAATAGCATTTTGTAGTACATTCACACACACACTTCATGTCTATTGAAACCCAATTAACAGAGGCTTCATGTGATCTTCAAAAGATGTAGGGTTAAGTAGTGCTTTAAACATGTTCAGCTGCTAGCAATCTACAGTGACTCTTGCACACATGTACATGTAATGTTTTTTATGAAGAAATGTGCTTATATTTTGTTTCATTCCACATTACGTCTTGGCTGGTGGTTTCAGAAAAGCATAGTTGTTTGGCAGTTCTGAAATGTTGTTGGTATTTTTACGCAACGTAGCTGAGCCAAGCACTTCTTGGCAGAACAAATTACATGTAACTTGATTTGACTGACCGAAATAAAGGGAAAGGAAATGTTTCTGAACTACAAATACTGGATGTTGAGTAATCAGAGGAAGCTTTCATGATAAAGAGAAGTTCTGATTTGAAGTTGGCTGGGGGGGGGTGTTTTTGGCCTCAAATTGTGTAAGAATTGCAGCTTGGTGTTGTGGAATGTGATGATGTCTTTCACTCTTCTGAGAAGAAGAAGAAAAATCTGAATAATAAAAAACAGAGATGGCATCGATTGGGCTATTTGGGTTAGTGCCCATTTGAGCTATACATTTCACTTTTCTGACATGCCTCATGCGTACCCTCATAAACATCAGGAGATGTGTTGGCACTGAGTGTGTTGATGCTGCAGGGCAGAACAGTTTAAACCGCCAATCTGTCGTGCTGGAGGGGGTTTGGATGAGGCGGAGATGTGCTCTCTCCCAGACCTGCCTGGTTCCTCTGACTCCCAGCTTTGCAGGAGGGAGCTCCTTCATTCAGGAACACTCTGAACATGCCTGCTCAAATGGTAGGTGGGTGACAGCCAGTGGAAATCCTCCAAGGGGGAGAGGCAATCTGATGGATCCTTAGCAGGCCCTGCGGTCATCATGCTACAGCAACAGACTCAATGTGGGCCAGTCTGGGAGCAGATGCAGTGAAACAGCATTTTTCCCATGTCTTCCCATCTTCCACCCTGGCCAGTGCTAGCGGCAGGGCTGAAGATGTGGTGTTGGCTATGCTTCTCCACTGCCGGCCCAGGGATTTGGCTTACCCTCTAAATGGGTGGAATGAACACACATCCATATCTCACAAAACAGTGTGATTAAAACTTTTACCCCAAGTCTGTATGTATTTTAAAATTTAATTTCCACCAACCAAGTATTAAAAACAAGCACAAACATAAAGCGAAGGTAAAGGTAAAGGGACCCCTGACCATTAGGTCTAGTCGTGACCGACTCTGGGGTTGCGGCGCTCATCTTGCTTTACTGGCCGAGGGAGCCAGTGTACAGCTTCCGGGTCATGTGGCCAGCATGACTAAGCCGCTTCTGGTGAACCAGAGCAACGCATGGAAATGCCGCTTACCTTCCCGCTGGAGCAGTACCTATTTATCTACTTGCACTTTGACATGCTTTCGAACTGCTAGGTTGGCAGGAGCAGGGACCGATCAACAGGAGCTCACCGTGTCACGGGGATTCGAACCGCCGACCTTCTGATTGGCAAGTCCTAGGCTCTGTGGTTTAACCCACAGCGTCACCCGCAATTAAAGCAAGTCACCCCAAACAACCCAGACGGTAAAAGCAGCGCTGAAGAACCAAAGAGTAGCAAGGCAGAGCTGACAATACACACATACATAAAGCAACAACAAAAGCAAAGGCTTGTTTAAAAGGCTTGTTTAAAAAGAAATATGTTCAAGCGCAGTGGGACATCAATGGACTGTCACCCACCTACCCATCACCCTTAAGGGGTGATGCAGCAGAGAAAACCAGGACTGAGCCTAATATATTTTGTTGCCTGAGGCAAAGGACAAGATGGTGCTCCACCTGTGCCCTTTGCTGTATGTTCAGTGGACTAGCAGGCAGTGTTTGAAATTTACCAGGCACATTTTGAACCTGGCTATTAGTCACTTGCAACCAAGTGAAGATGCCCAGGTTCCATCTGGAGGTGCATGCCCGGGGATCCTTGGACCTTGACTGTTTTCACACCCTAGTAGCACACCCAGCAGGATTCTTTCTGTTATCGTTTATCTGCACAATCAGTATGAATTTCAGGAACCAAAAAGTCATATTGCAAAATATGACATTCTAGCTGTCCGTTCCAAAATGGGCAACTAGGCATTCTGTTTTGGTGACTGTATCTCTGGTTTAAGAAGCCATTTTAACACTGATGGCAGGTGACTCTTGCTACAACACTGGTGATGGGATAGCATAGGGTTGCCATACACCTGGAATTTCCTGGACATATCCGGAATACTTCAGTCAGAAGCAGTGTCTGGGTGAAAATCGAAAAAAATATCCGGGAAAATCTGGAGTTAGTGCAACCCATATTGTCAGTGTTGCTTTTGGCAATTTTTCTTAACAATAGCTCGAAAACTACTTCTTTTTGCAAATTTGCCAAAAATGTTCAACAACTTTTCAGTCTGGATTTTCGCTGATTGAAATATGGCAACTCTAGGATAGCATCCTCCATTGCTCCTGGGGCAGCAAGCAAGCTTGAGGGTGGCACAGGGCAAGCCACGTGGGACACCCAGCCCTGCCCTCCATCAGAGGGAAATGGCAGGTGGGTCGTCCTCAGTTGTGCAGAGGAGGCTGCTTGAGTTCAAGCAGACATGAGTGGATGCCCTCTGCAGACCTCCCCCATGCAGCACGGGGAATGTTGCGGGACTGAGGAAGGAGCATGCGATGTGCTGGAAGGATACAAAGCTACACGCGGATTTTTTATGCAAATTTGTGCTGTCCTTTGTGAGTGGGGTGGATGGCCAAGTTGGCATGCAGTGCACTGGGTGGAAAAAATCCTGGCATTGGCAACCCTGTGTGTGGTTGCTGCTGGCATCCTTCAGCTTTTATTGGTAGAACTCTGCTTGTATGGGAGGCAGAGGGCCTATCGTTCTTTTGAATGTGACTTCAATTCTGGCAGGTAAATAGGGCTGCAGGAATGTGGCAAATGCCATCCAGATAGAGAAACAAAATAAAAAAATTCCTACCAGTAGCACCTTAGAGACCAACTAAGTTTGTTATTGGTATGAGCTTTCGTGTGCATGCACACTTCTTCAGATAGAGAGATATTATTCCAGCTATGTGGCTATTCAGATTAGTGTAGTACTGTACAGTAATTAGTAATTTCAGATAATCTGAGATGCACACACAAATTGTTCTATGATCTGTAGAAAGTAAGTCTCTCTCTCTCTCTCTCTCTCTCTCTCTCTCTCTCTCTCTCTCTCTCTGTGTGTGTGTGTGTGTGTGTGTGTGTGTAAAGTGCGGATGACAGTTTCTCCAGTATGTAAATGTTGGCAATCCCTGCTTTCTGACTGTAGCTTCTCAAACTGAATCAACTGCTATAGACGAGGATTTACCAGAACTGGGTAGAAGTGTGCTGTGACTTCTCACATTGTGCATTGACAACATGTCGTTTTCTTGCAAACTGACACTGATTCATGTTTTATTTGCTGGAATGCCAATGTCTGCATTGCAGTGATTGTTCTATGCATTATAAAATCGCTTTCCTGCAAAGAATGGAATACATCTGAATTCCTGGAAATTAATAAGACAAAACAAAACCGAACATTTCTAGCCTCAAGGTTGTAAAGCAATTTAAAACCTGAAGTTACTGGTTCTGATCATATAATCTGAGATAGGAGGAGTAGGAGAATTGTGCTTTGTGGAAAATGACATTTGCAACTACCAGTCCCTATTTCCATGCCTCTGTCTATATCCCATAAGTCTCCTGTCCAAATGAGCACCCAACTTCCTTCCTTGCTTTTTAAAAACTCAGTTTTATTAAAGGTTTTCAACATATAATACAATAAAAAACCAAACCAAGCAGATCTGATATAAGCAAACAATACAAAGAGAAAAGGAGAAAAAAGCAAGAAAACAGATTACATACTGTACTGTATATTTATTGCCCTCTATCATTATTCTATCTTAATCTTCATTTCACATACAGTTGTACCTTGGAAGTCGAGCAGAATCCGTTCTGGAAGTCTGTTCGACTTCCAAAACGTTCGGAAACCAAAGCACGGCTTTAGATTGGCTGCAGGAAGAAGCCAATCGGAAGCCGCAAAAGCCCTGTCAGACATTCTGCTTCCAAAAGTAGTTCGCAAACCGGAACAGTCACTTCTGGGTTTGCGGTGTTCGGGAACCAAAATGTTCGAGAACGAAGCTGTTTGAAAACCAAGGTACAGCTGTACAGAGATATGAGTCTTCCCAGCTCTCATCTGGGATAGCTTCCACCTTTTTCAGCCTCTCACCCTGAGAAAAAAAAACACTTTAACCTGTCTCCTGCACAGGTCCCCCCTTCTTCTGTCCTTATGTATCTTCTTTGGAATATAAATCTTCTTGCTTTATTTAGAATGAAAGTGTACGCTATTTTCTTCCTGATGAACTATTTGTTTTTAAGTGCAGTACAGTACAGAATTAAAAATGGAAGTCAACCTGCTCTTGTGCATGCCAAACTAATTAACAAGGCCTTTAACAGGAGATGCTTTGCCGTTATTTTTGGAGAGGAGCCCAGAGAGTTACAACTGTGTTAATGTTATTTTTATATTGTTTCAAATACTTCTCTTGGCAACTGCAATCCAGTTTCAATCTCAACCAACATACGACATGGCTGACCAGCGGTTTTTTTAGATGAAGGGATGCATTCTTTTGAAGAAAAAGAAAATGATGCGAACCAACCATACTAAGTTATGGATGACATCTATAGTGTTGTTTCTTTCAAGATTGTTGAAGGTTGATATGGCAGTATGTAGTGTAATTTATTTTGTCTACCTGTAGTCAAGTGTATGTGTGTTTTCCTAAATATTTTTGGGTCTTCCTCCGAAACATACTAATCACTTTAACGACATTGTAGTATAATCCTATGCATATATTTGAAAGTACTGTAATGCCCACTATATTCAATGAGACTTGCTCCCTTGTAAGTTTATCTAGGGCTTGCAATTTTGGGCACAAAAAGCAGGTAACGTAGGTTGGATCATTTTAGCAGACCTTGCTAGGCTGTTATCTCCACTGGTTGAGAATGTAACTGTAAGGGATACAATAGTAGAAACATATTGAATGGATGACCTTCAGATGCACCTAGTCATTCCAGGAAATGAAGGTTTGCCATTGACACCAGCCATTCAGTTTTTGGACATCAAATGAATTTGGTTTCAGGCAACATAGTTTTCTCATCTGATAATAACTGCAGCAGAAGCTTCCAACAGCTGAACTGTCGCAGATCAGTTTTCCACATCAAGCTGACAGTCATTTACATCTGACCTACTTTGCACCGGTTCTATATGAAGGTGGCGATCAATACCATGCAAAACTATATCACTCTTTATGTTTGTTTGTCTTAATTGGCAACACAGTCACTGTACACAGCGAAAAGGAGATACATGTAAAAATGAAGGGGGCAAGTTGGAAGATTAAGAATGCAATAGGAAGGGTTAGTAACTGTTAGTAACTCAATGACAGTTGAGGACTTGCAAGATCTATTGTTTTCTCCAATGAGCACATGCTGTGCCAGAATGGGGAGTTTTATTATGCCACTGGTCCATTTTGGGTTGTATCCTTTCCCCCATAAGTGATGGATGGACACACACATTCTTTGATGAATTCTAACCATGTGTGAGGGACGCGGGTGGTGCTGTGGTCTAAACCACTGAGCCTAGGGCTTGCCGATCAGAAGGTTGGTGGTTCGAATCCATTCAACAGGGTGAGCTCCCGTTGCTCGGTCCCTGCTCCTGCCTACCTAGCAGTTACCACTCTGGTGGGAAGGTAAACGACGTTTCCGTGTGCGGCTCTGGTTCGCCAGAAGCAGCTTAGTCATGCTGGCCACATGACCCGGAAGCTGTATGCCAGCTCCCTCGGCCAGTAAAGCGAGATGACTGGACCTAATGGTCAGGGGTCCCTTTACCTTTACTTTTAGCCATGTGTGAAGAAGCATGCGTTAGAAGCCAAGTTCTGGAGTCAAAGTTGATTGAATCCTAAGTTAGCTGTACTTTGTTGCTGCTGAAATCCACAAGACCATTTAGTCAGGACTTAAGCCCTGCAGGTTTCAATGGGAACCAAGTGCAACAAACTTAGTCTAGTCCAACCCAATAAATCCATACCTCTTGTCTCTGGTATAAGTGCATATAGTATAGTTGTTATAAGACATTCAGACAAAAGCCCAACTCCCAATTTTTCATCTTTCCCCCCCTTTTTTTACATTGGAAACAGTTCTTTTTCAAACAACCAATTCCTTTTCTCACTTTTTAAAGGGTATCTTCCCCGCAACTTCAGTTTTAATCCATTCAAGTTACAAGCAATGGACCTAAACCACATAATCTCAACCACATGCCAGTCTGATTCCTTAGTTTACTTGGTCTCCTGAATGTACCTCTTCCTCTCTGCCCCACTTTGAAGTTTAAAAATGCTAAATGCAGTCAAGAGCAGTACAATTTTGAGCATCTAGAAGAAAAGGATTTATATAGTTATTTTGCAATTTCTACTCCCTAGACCAGTGGTTCCCAATTTGGGGTCCACATAACACCCCTAGGGGGCCTGTGGCACCATTCACATAATAAAAGCTACTACAGAGATATCAAAATTTTCAAAGTAGGGGGTCCATGGCTTGGCTTTTGAAAAACGGGGGGTCCTCAGTACTTAGCTAATTGGGAAAGACAGTTCTCAGCTACTCAATTTTTCTGCTAATCACCCCTGGAATGCCACCCAGGCAGGAATTTTTCCTGACCCCTCCTTACCAAAGGAACCAGTAATGTCCCTGCATTACAGTTGTACCTTGTTTTGCGACAGGGATCCGTTCCGGAGTTGCGGCTGCTAGCTGAAAAGGATACAGGGCAAAGTGCTGTGCCTGCGCACATGCACGGAGCGGTTTGTGCTTCTGCGCAAGCATGAAGCGTGATTTAGCGCTTCTGCGCATGTGTGAGTGGCAAGCCCAGAAGTAACCTGTTCCGGTACTTCCGGGTTATCAGCGTACATTCGCCGGAATGGACGCTAGACAAGGCGGACATTCGTGGAGGTATTACTGTAGTGGATTTCTGTTCTTACAACCTTTTGATCCAGTCCATAGAAATGATGGACATATATTGTTTTAGTTGCAATGCAATGAATTTCGTTAGTATCTTAATTTGTATGCTATGCAATTGTGAATTGTGTGCTATGCAATTTACAAAAGAGAATTGTGAAAATCTGAGCAATACCTTTATTAGGCCGAGCAAGATAATGCAAAATAGTTACAAAGACATCACTTATTGTTACAGAATTTTGGTTGGCCTAATAAAGGTTTTGCCCCAATATGGACTTTGGATCCCTCGCCCCCCCCCATAGGCAAGTACCTTTTGTATTGCTGCATCTGATTTCTTTCAAAGACTTATTAATGCCACCCAAAAGCTGCACTACTTCCTGGTTTTAGATTCCATTCACATATATGTTTGATTGTGGCTGCCAGCTGGACCTAAGCTCACTTGTAGTGTTAATACATCATTTCTTCTTTTAATTGCCTAATCATTGTTAATTCAGTCACTACAACAGATCGATGACAATGAGCTATGAAGTACATGAGCTGCAAGCACATGGAGTGTACTAGCTTATTCAATTAGCATTTTATTGAAAGGAAGAGGAATCAGTTGGGCTAAAGAATTAATTGCAGACTTGAAGTGTAAATGTGTGTGAAAGAGAATGAGAGGGACCATATAAGGGCAGCTTGTTTATATATGCCTATAAGGCAAGCTCATGTTCTGGTAGCCTTTGAGCCACAGAGGACTAGGATGATAGGAAGATGCAGGAGCATATATTGCCAAGAGCGCTCTCCAGGCGATTATTTCATTTCATTTACTATTTCGTGTATATCCCACCATTCAAAAGTGCATTCATGGTTCTCTCCCCTCCCCATCTTATCCTCACCACAACCCTGTGAGGTAGGTTAGGCTGAGTAAGAGAGACTACCCTCATGGCTTCATGGCTGCTAAGGGGGATTCAAACCCTAGTCTCCCAGGTGTTAGTCCATCACTGCAATTGCTAGACCATAGTGGATCTCTCTTTACATATACAGGTTGTAATGCAATGCTATATCATGCAGGGGGAGTGTGTCCCTGTTAATTCTGCTTGTATGCTCAGTGATGTATGATACCTTCGACAGGGACATTCTTTGGGGGCTTGCCCACATTTCTCTATTGGACCCAGTGCCCAATGCCTCTAAAACTGCCCAGAGACCCTTCTGCATGTGCCTCTCCACAAGAGATTCTGACGGTGGCAACATGAGAACGAGGCTTTTCAGTAGCTGCTCCTTGCTTGTGGAATGCTCTCTCCAGGGAGGTACAGCTGGCGCCATCTCCATCTATTCTTAGGCACCAGGCAAAGCATTTCCTTTTTACCTGGGCTTTTGGCCCTTAATTTGAATGTTGGCAGCTACAGTGGTACCTTGGTACTCAAACGGCTTGGCTCCCAAACAAACTGGCTCCCGAACGCAGCAAAACCAAAAATGAATGTTTCTCAGAAGCCGAACATCTGGCACGGCTTCCGATTGAGTACAAGAAGTTCCTGCAGCCAATTGGAAGCCACGCCTTGGTTTTTGAACGAATTTTGGAAGTTGAACGGACTCCTGGAACAGATTAAGTTTGAGAACCAAGGTACCACTGTATTTGTGGCTTCTTTGAGTGAGACAGGTTCTCTAAGGCCTGTCTTTTACCAATATAGTAGGCTTTTAACGGTTTGTGTTTGTTATAATTGGTTTTAGTGTTTGTACTAATTTTGTTAAGTTACTTTGGGTCACTTTTGTCAGGAAAGCAGCTAAATAATAATGATGGCAATGGCAACAATGCTCTACTTTTAAAAGCCTGATACAAGGCAAGAAAGAGATATATCATTAAAAAAATTAACATAAGTTTAATTTACACCCACCCCCTCTGATTGTCAGTTTGGCTCATCTTGCTCAGAGAGTAGTTATTTCTTCTTCAAAGAGTTCTCCATGCCTCCGTCTTAGAATATCTTAGTATGTTGTTACAGTTTATCCCAGGTGCATCTCTCAGAAGAGGCTATGATTAATTGTTTTTATGTAGACAACATAAGTCTGAAGTACGCTTTACAGGTTTTCAGTTGATGTGATTAAGAGCAAACTGTAATTAGGGCTCCAGCATCTAAGAGCTCGATCTGAGGCAAGTTAATTTGTAAGTGAATCCTACGGCGTTCAGCAGGGTTTACTCCCAATGCAGCCTGTGCAGGATTGCAACCTTAGTCAAATGATCAATTGGGTTAATTGACTGAAAACCTTTTGATCAATTAAAAAGGTACTCTCAATAACTTGAACAGAGTGTGATATGAATTTTAAAATAAATTATTTTAATACACCAATGTAAACCAGAAGTGGTAGGCACTATCTTAGGGGCAGCGCTCAAAATTAGCCAAGCGCCTGGAACATTTTGCACCTGGCGACCAGGTGAAGATGCCTGGACGCCAGGACAGTGCCTGACATCTCCACCATCTGGCTGTCTCACAGCAGCATTTGTTTGTTTTTTGCTGCCGTGTTATGGCGTGAGTCAGATCTTAGCTTGTCCCTGGCCAAAATGGAACGTGTACCTCTTACATTTTTTAAAAGGTTTCCTACCCTTGCAGTAAACCATAGCTACGATTGACCATAGAGTTGGAAGAGACCACAAGGGCCATCGAGTCCAACCCCCTGCCAAGCAGGTTTGCATGTAACATTAAACTGTGGTTAACTGCAAATGGAATCAAAACCTTCCAGTCTCTTTGCTGTCATATTGGAGAGAAGGTGTACGTGCATGAGGTGTTGTTAATCGCCTTAGTTTTGTTACTGTTTTGTCTGAATGCCATCACAATGGTAGAGTTTCTATTGCTTTCAGTTCTACCACATGTTCAGAAAAACATGACGTTTGCCTGCAATGTAATAGACATGAAATTGCTGTGGTTCTAACCATTACAAATTGCTAGTAGGCATCTCTCAATAAAATAAAGTTACCCTGAACCAGCCTTAAAAGTAATCTCTTTCTTGTTTCCATGGGTATCTGTTAGTCATGAAGGCAAAGGCATGCTTGTTGACATGAAAGCCCATGCTATATAACAAAGTACTGTGAAATACCTCTTGCACTGAAAGGTGCTTTGGAGATGATTTTGATGGTGGGAAATGGTCCAAGGCTATAAGTTGCATAAGCTTTTGAACATGAAGATAAGGTACATTTAGCCTAAATGTATAAGAGAGGGAGTCAAATTCATGTTTAGAAATGCTCTTGGGGATTTCATGATCCGAGTGATACTCTAAATTCAAGTGGTGAGGGAAATGGAAGCTCTGTATTACACTGCTTTTGAACATAATAAAAAAATGATTGTGATGAATATTCTGCTGTTTATGCTCATAAACAAGGACGCTGTTTTTCTTGGGCCCAGTGTCTTATGATTCCAGCTGCCCCTGACATCCATGGAAGTCAATAAGAGCCCAAAGTGCTTGGCACTTTGGATCTTTTGAGCTTGGAGAAAACTTCTGTGCTATGATGATAATTGAACCATTGGATCAAGAGTTTGGTCCAGTTGTGATAAGTCACAGCCACCTCCCTCCCCACACCAATAAATGCAAGCTTGATATATTGAACGACTGCCGTCAAGTAGCTTTCTGAAGCTTCTCAATTTAGCAGTCTGTTTAACATTCACTGCCCGTTCTGTCTTGAATTTCACATGCAGACAGAGATGGTTGTGCACCAAGCAAACTGTAGTGAAGCAATGTGATAATGGCAGCAGTTGCTTTAAAGAGTGGTATGGCAGCGTAGCAAGCAAAGTACTTACTCCCTGTCTGTTGCTATGTGGGTGGAATATCTAAAACATGGCTGGGCAATCACTGCTCTTTTCTCTTTTCTCTCCCCCTGCAACACCTCCCCTTTCCCAGACTTGGCAAACTGACCTCTATCAGATTCCCCCACCCCAAAGGTAATGATATCTGGGTGTCTCTGTATCTTTCGGTCCTGATATATGCCAAGTTTTTGATGTACATACAAACAATATTGTAAACTGTATTCCCTTGTAAGGTTTTTAACAGTTAGTCAGCTTTCTGTGCTGCTGCTTTCTACGTGATGTAGGGCAAAATTCAGAAAGTCGCCGCAACACATGACATTTGCTAGCTCCTTTGCTGCAAAATTGTGCTTGTTCTTGGAAACCTGGAGTTAGGCATGGAAATCCCCAAGTGCTCCATTAAACCCAGCAAAACAAGTCTTTGGTTATTGTCTTTGACATATTGGGTAATTAATATAAATGAGCAGAGTTTTCTGTGTGTTTGTCTGTAGCTCAACAAGAGCAAGGG
Source organism: Podarcis melisellensis (assembly GCF_964234715.1). Classification (NCBI taxonomy): domain Eukaryota; kingdom Metazoa; phylum Chordata; class Lepidosauria; order Squamata; family Lacertidae; genus Podarcis; species Podarcis melisellensis. The sequence continues at coordinate 24,648,516 of NC_138542.1, forward strand.
GGCTAAGAACCAAGGACAGTAGTGCAGAAGATGCCTTGAGGTCTGTGAGGACTTAAGCCCCACCCTCTGAATCTAGGAATCATCACTTTTCTAACTCTCAGTGTTGTTGAAGGGTAGAAAGGCAAATTTTAAGCAAAAACAGGCATATCCTCTCAATTCCATTTGATAGTTCATATCCCTTGCTGCCAGAGTGGTTCTGCACAACTATACTCCTCCCTGCCCCATTAATATGACTATCAACAGTGGAGGTAAGCTTTCAAGAAGCTTTCATCCTGTTTTCTCCCCACTCCTCTTTCTTGATTAAGAAAAACTTTGATTGGGATTAAAGTGAGGGAAGAGATTTGGGGGAAAAACTAGTTTTGTGGTGTGGATTCTCTCTTGGAAAAGAGACAAAGTGGGATAGGGTTCAGGACAGAACTAAGATCAGATTAGGTGCTTGAGGGCCAGGGCACCAAGCCGGAAGGCAAGGCTTGAAATTGGAATTTGGAATGGATGGCTGGGAAAGGCTCACAGAAGAGCTAGTGGGAAGCAAAGAAGCTTAGGACACCGCTGAGGATAAGTGATAAAATTCCCTCCCCCTCCCATGTTTGTTTGGGATACTGGCAGTCCATCTAAGAAATGGTGTCGGAGAAGAAAAGCCCCCTTTTCAGTTTCATACCTGGCAGCTAGTTTTTTTTAAACTTTCCCAGGGTCTTTAGGCAGAAACAGGGCTCCTTGCTGTAGGCTGAACATTTCTCTTGCACACTGGGGTGCATGTCATCCAATGCACAGGGTGTGTGTGTGTGTGTGTGTGTGTGTGAGAGAGAGAGAGAGAGAGAGAGAGAGAGAGAGAGAGCGCTATTATGATTATATCACCTGCATTGTAGGGCTTTCCAAACACCCTTTAGTGTGCACACAGTGCCATTTTTATAGGAAAAGAGGTGCCGGAACTCACCACAAATGCCTCTCTGGTTCTCTTATAATGGCATTGGCACCCACCTGAGAAATGCTGGAACTGAGTTCTGGTTGAAAAGAAAAGTTCTGTGTATACTAGATATTGTGGTAGCACCTTATGCCATCAAGGGTAAAATGTGAAAAGGAGTATGGGTACCTGGATAAGAGCTAAAGCATTTGACTGCTTTTGACTGTGACCTATTTCCATACTGAAAACAGGACAGAGTTCAGTGCTGCTCATTTTGCTCACTCCCCGATTGACTCATTTTTACACATATTTGACTTTTTTCATTCAATAAAACCAGGCATTCTCCCTGCCCTTCTTTTTAGACGTAGAATATACTTTGCCACTTGCACTGAAAACTTGTGGTTGCATGTTTATTAGCAGCAGATAAGGCATACCGGTAATTATCTACTCATACTCATTTTTCTACATAATGGATTTCTAACTAACTCAATAGTGGCGGGATTTTTAAGCATGCAGAATCCTTATAATGAGTTTAACTAAAGCTCAGTATACTAAGATGAGTATGCATACCAGTGTGATAAACAGCCCAAGCCAAGCATCTTTAAACCATTTGAAGATGGAGGAACTTAGAAGCTACTTGAAGCTACCTTCAATGAAGTCTGCCTCTTCTTGCCTGCCTATTGTTTGAACCCTTTGGCTAGATGCTTTTGAGTAGCCCCATTGCAGAATGGACCCAAGGTCTGCCTAGACTTGTCCTGGATGGACAATTTTCCCCCTTGTGTCTGATCCTGCAAGGACAACTGGTTCTGCCTTGCAGCCTAATAAGGATGCAATATGTTTTTGGAAACTGAAATACCAAAGGGTAGGAAGAGGCATCTGTGCATTATTATTTTAAAAAAATAATTTTTATTTGATTTTACAAGTAAAAAGTTATCACATTATCAAATACATAATCATATGTAGAGATTTGTCTTAATCCCTCAACTTCCGACCTTCCCCTCCATTGGTCCTATTGTGAACATTTTCACCTGCATGTTATTACCTAATACATATTTTGTATCTTTCCATATTATCCAATGTATGTGTTACATTACAAGTGTTATTAAAATCCTGTTAATGTTTTCATCTGCTTGCAGTGGTCTCTTAAATAAATCATAAATTTCCCCCATTCTTTCTTGAAATTGTTGTCTTCAGGTTTTTTTTAATTGTGAGAATATAGATTCAATGAAGGATTTATTTGGAGAGGATGGTTTGCAGGGTATGTCTCTGGTTAGTACAGAAAGTCTCTGAAGGGACAACATTGTGGGATTGTTTGCACATTGCCTAGGCCAGATATGGGAGATCTGTGACCCTCCAGCTATTGTTGGATTCCCACACAAAGCAGAGGTAGCTGGTGTTGCCCCATAAGGGGGAAATACCCCAAATCTGCATTAGCGCTTTATTAGGCCGGCCAAAATATCACAGAAAAGTGTGCAAGTATTCAAGTTCTCCAAACAATGTCAGGAAATGGGTGTTAGGAACAGGATTTGGGGATGTAGATTCCATCCCTTTATCAGTGGGTTGATGGAAGCATGCGTTGCCCTTAAGCCATACTAACAGCAGTCACAATACTCTGTTTGTTTCTCTTTTACACCTATTGGGAACCTACTGAGCTACTAAAGTGAATTTAGGATGTTCAGGAAACTCAGTACACAATTCTATGAGGCTCAGTTCACAGGAGCCCAGAAATGTGCCTTTTCCACTAGCCTGTCTTGGATTATTTATGTATCTGCCTGGGCTTGACTGGTGAACTGATCATCGGAGAAGTCTCCCTCCAGCACAGATAAGCATACAGTGGTCAGTGATGTTTCTTGACTTCAAGTGCAGAGATCGCCAGTGCGTTACAGACACAGTTAATCTAAGCTGACAAAAACAGACAGCAGTTTGCAAAAGACCAGTTCTCGGTGGCATGAATCTTTTCCTTGTGTTTACACAGATAATGGGGTTCATTCAAAACCAATCATCTCTCCAGTGTTTAGGAGGTCCTTTTATTTCAGAGATTACGGCTGTGTTTGTGACACATCAAGAACGAGCATTGTGTTGTCTTCCTTCAGTTAGCAGGAGGGGTGACGATCTATCCAAATGTCCTGCCATATTAGAATAGCTCAGTTGTTGTTTTTCCTTGCTCAGAGTTATAGACACCAGTAATAGGACTCAGACTTGTTTCCCGGGTTAGCTGTAGATTTTGCTTAGCATTTTCCATGAGAAGTATATGTGAGCATCAGCTAAGCTAGTGCAACTGTTGGCAGCCTTAGGATCGTGATGGTGCATCATTTTATACTTCATTACCATAAACAGTGCATTTCCCCACCTCCACCCCACAATTTGAGCTAGAAGAATTTGTAGTGAGTATGTAGCTTCTATAGTAGCCTTGAAATAAAAACAATCCTATAAAGGTAGGATTTCTGAAACTTTCCTGATATAAATGGGTTTTTGTGTGGCAGTAATGCTGCATGCACAAAGACTTTTTATGAAGAATGCAACCTAATTGCCTATATTATGAAGTGCACCTGAAATCACATCCTATATAGCAGAGCAAATATGGAGCTTCCTTAATGGTGTGCACAAGACATTTTGTTAATATGTATGTTTACTTGGATTTTAGCTACAGTGGTACCTCTACTTATGGACATGATCCATTCCGGGGTGCTGTTTGCACCCCAAAAAGTCTGTAAGTAGAACGCCGCTTCTGCGCATGCATGTGATGCAATAGAGTGCTCCTGCGCATGTGTGAAGCGTGCGCTGAAACCCAGAAGTAAACACTTCCGGGCAGGTTTGCTGTGTTTGCAACCCGAAAATCCGCAACATGAACCTAATGCAACTAGAGGTATGACTGTATTAGCCTTTTTGAACTGCAGGGGTAGTTTAAAGTTGTCAACCATAGCTTTCTACATTGTAGAGAAATGTCTGCTTTGAAGTTAACATTTGATGGCAAGGGTGGGCCTGGGAGCAAGCCCCATAGAAATCTTCTGCTCCCTTGGCTTGCTTGTTCCCTATACGATTCACTGCTTCCTCACTTTGTGTGTAAAACACGTGTGGTGGGTCATGCTGCAATGATGGGTAAGAATCAGGAATGCTTGCAGTGCTCAGAAAGTCACAGGCAAAATGTGTGAGAAAGTGTGTAGCCATAAAAATCCTGCAGATGTTTAGCATGGCACACCTTGCCCCTGACGCATTGTCTCTGGATTGTTGCTGACTAAACAATTATGAATGTCCATCTCAAAGCTAATCTATCTTGGGGCTAATTCAAGTTTTCATTGGCTAGCACAATTGGGCCATATGAGCAGTGCAACGTGCAAGGCGAGAATACTGGAGATGAGCAGATGGGGATCACACACGACTTCCCAGCTGAGGGTTGCCAGTTTGTGGCATTGTGCAAGTTCCTTCCTGGTACATTATGCTGCCCATGTGAGCAGACCACTTAGTTTATCCTTTAAATATACATGTCAGTCACTGAACAACACAATGCAAATTCACTTCCACAGCCTCTTTCTGCTGTAAGCCAGCTAGTCTCCAAGTGATATGGACTGTAGGAATCTGATATGCTGTACAATGCTAAGACAGTATGGTTTCATGTTTATGCAAACCAGCTACGAGAACTGGATTTGCATAGCTTCAAATTGCCATATCAACATAAATTTCTGTCAGATCAGCAGATTATTTGAAAGGCAAGCATTATAATTGAATTCTTCTTTTTTCCCCTTTTGGATCCAAATGGCAACAATAGGCTAAACTATGGGCACATGCAGAGTTTTGCTTGCTTCCTTATTGAGTGGACGTTGCTTTTGTTTTTCCAGAACTCTCCTGAAATAAAATGTGTGCCAGAAACTGGGGAGGGGGAAATATGAGCGTGTGGACTTCTTACGTTGGCTGTGGGGACATTACTTACTATGCGGAAATCTTGCTCTGGTTGAAGTCTAAGGCACCCCTTGCAGGAGAGTGAAGCAATAGCTGATCTAGAGGCAGTGCCATTCGTATTTCAGCTCAGGATCCTCATGCATCTCCTCCCTTGTCTAACTCTGTGTAAAATTCAGGGTTATGAGGGAGATGCAGCTTTCAAATAATTACAGAGTAGCTGGATCACATGTTGTTTTTTGCCCGTTGTGAGGGAATGGGTAATGTCTGAATGGACCTTCCTGACTTTAGATAGGGGTTGGGGTTTTCATAAAATCACAGAATTGTAGAGTTGGAAGGGACCACAGGGATGATCTCGTCCAGCCCTCTGCAATGTAGGAATCTTTCACCCAAAGTGGGGCTCAAACCCACAACCCTGCTCTACCAACTGAACTAGTTTTGGTTTTCGGCAAAGGCAATGATGGCTGATCATGAGAATATTCCCCTCTCTTATGTTAATAAACTGGCAAGTGAGTTAAATGCTTTTGTAATGAATTTAACAACAATTCTGTACCTTATTCGATTCTTCTTATATGCTTACAGCTTGTTTAACTAGATGGGTCATGTTGGATGTGTATTCACAAACTATCCAAATCTAGGATTTGATCTCATGGGCCTGTATTTGGAGGAGGAAAATAAATCTGTGGTTTACGTGCTAGATTCAGTTGCCAGAATTCCTCCCTTGAAAGTACAGAAAACCCCAGGCACCCTTTCTACCTTTTCAGAGCTCCTTCTCAAGCATTTTGTTTCTTTTCATTCACTGTGTGACTTTCCCGTAACAGTCCCTCTTTTCATCTGCTGTTTCTAGCTGTTGTGGCTGCTGTGTAAAATGGCTTCTGGGAGCTGCTTTGGAGGGTCTTGGCCAGGAACCCAGCTAAATGTGTGAGGAGTTGGTTAGGTTTTGGGTGAACATGCGGAACGTTGCCAAATTTGTCAACGTCATTTGGGATTCAGGAAGGGTGGCGACAATTCCTCGTACTGTTACTGTGAAAAGGAAGGAGCTTGACAAGAGGTCCAAGTTATGATAGATAACTAAATGAAGGATTGCTACTAAGTTGATCAATTCTCATGGTTGGGTTTTTTTTTGGTGTATGTGTGGTGGTGGTGGGGAAAGATAAATAAACTGTCCTAACTTTATATCTTAACTATGTGAAGGGATATCTTTGATCCTTGTGGTCCCTTCCAACTGTACAATTTTATGATTCGCAAGGTTCTCCAAACATAGGGCAGCATCTATTCCAGGCATCCCCAAACTCGGCCCTCCAGCTGTTTTGGGACTACAACTCCCATCATCCCTAGCTAACAGGACCAGTGGTCAGGGATGATGGGGATTGTAGTCCAAAAACAGCTGGAGGGCCGAGTTTGGGGATGCCTGATCTATTCTAACAATATATGTAGTAAGTTGCTTAATGACACGTTTGTTTGCTGTGTGAATTAAAAATGAAAATAGTTATGTTCTCACATTATACCTTGTCAAATCCTTTTAGTTGTGTTTTTTGTTCATATTGCAAGTTGAATGAACTGGAGAAGAAGGTCTCATTTTTCATTCCTGGCCAGGTGACAGAAACTTTCAATTCCATTCTTTCCTGAAAGGAGACAGAGGAGAGAAAAAAATATGTGTTGTACTCAGGTCTGTGCTTTGCCTTCACAGTGTGCTGACACTTGGTAAAAAAATGAATGCAGCTGTACTAAAGTAGCATCTAAAGGGTACTTGAGGTCATAAAAGAGCCCTGGGCCGTATCGTAGCTAGTCATTTGGAGGACAGCAAACACGCTGGAATGTGTTTTACTGATAGACAACAGAATTCAGCCAGGACACTTCCATCACCATCTGAGATAGAGATTGTGATGCTCTGTGCTAAGGAAGCAAACTGGAATTCAGGCCGGGTGCTGAGCACCTAGCAGACTGAGGCAAGCCTGGGTATAGGATGGTTAAATGCGGAGGGGGGTTCAGATTGTGTTCTACAGCCAAAGCTCTTATGTTGCTTCAGCAGGGAACAAATGGAGCCTTAACCCTATATAGCAGCAGGACAACTGCCTCCTAATTGTTATTTCCAGCCATACTGGAAGATGTTACTATACTTAAAAGGGGTCTGGTACTCTCCATTATTCTCTTGCTGTGGCAGAGTTGGGGAGTCTCTGGCCACACCGCCCCCACCAAGCCTGAGGATGAAAGCATCACATCCTCTGCCTCTGGGGAGACACTAGTCTTTTGCAGGCTCCTCGGGTAGCAATTCTTTTGGGTTTTGCCTTGCATGCCTTTCCCCCTTTTGCTTTGAACGCTTAACTCCTGGTCCCTGCCAGATTTCTTGTTTTATGCAAGTAATCCAAAGAGTTTTGCTTGAAATACTCACATGAGAGATAGAAAAGTTATGAAGGTGTTGGAGTAAATGTCTCGTGTGCAAGGTTGTAGAAAGCCTTAAAGTATTTGGCTCCTGCTCTGCATTTGGGCTTCCTATAGGCATCTGTGAAAACAGGGTGTTCAGCTAGTTGGGCTCTTACTCTTCTCCAGCAAGGTCCTTAATGAGGTCCTCATTTCTTCCCAGTTTCCTTTCGGCTTACACTTCTTACCATGTAGTTGTACTTTGTTTGACTCTATATCCCTCCTACCTAGCCAATGTTTGGCTATTTTTCCTCCTGCTTTCCTTCTACAAGATTGCAGAGAGGGAAAAGGAAACATTGGACTACAAATAGCATGAAAAGGGAACTGAGGAGATTAGCTAAGTTCCAGTGCTGTAAATAGAAAACATTCATTGCCTTATGAAGCTTACTATAAATAGAAGGTATGAAAATTTTGGTAGTATTTATGGGTTTATTTTGTGCTTTTCCTTAGGTGGTGGGAGTCAGCATGCATGCAGGAAACAAAAGCATTTGAAATTCTGAGCTGTCAGCTGGTTCTTCTCCTCTTGGGTGGTGATGGTTGTGGGCCTCAGCAGTGCTATCCAAACTATTTCATTTATTACATGAGAAGCACCACTAGCTGTGCAGGAGAATTCCAGTTTAAAGCAGACTGTAGAAATCCTCCTCTTTGCATGATGCCTTATGGTCATGACAGTGCTTCACTTTTTCAAATTTACTTTTTTGGTGCAGGCAAACATTAATCCTTTCCAGAGCAGCATCTATAGCGGTAAAATATCTCTTTAGTACCCTAGCAGTCCTTCATAAAGTAAATAGAACAGAGGTCATTCTGAGTGCAAGAATGTCTACCTCCTCCAGAGATGAAGATGGAACTGGAGGCAGAAGAAAGGAAGTTAAAATGAGATATTGAAATAATATTCAGATTCTGATGAGGCATTACAGTGCTTGCCTCTGAGCCCCTTCTACTTGTGCTTCTGTGAGTGTGACACCACCACTATTAATACTTATGTAGATATATTGGGGAATGCTTCTGTAATCAGGTAAAAAGAGGAGAGGAAGAAAGAAAGAAAGAAAGAAAGAAAGAAAGAAAGAAAGAAAGGGAAAGAAAGAGAAGCTGTCTACATAGGAATGTTTGCTGCAGGGTACACTATCGGAACACTGGTATTTCTAGCAGCAATTGTATCACGTAGTGCTGCTAGCACTGAAATTATGGGGGAAAGGCAGGGGACTTTCCCCAAATATCCCCATCTGTGCTCCTCAAATAAGGAACTGCTGAGACTAGATACACGTCTGCAGTGTGCAGCACTAGAAACTGGGCTTTCTGCGTTGTAGTTCCAGTCCTCTGAAATCAGTCACCAACTGGAAATTAGAGAAGTTCCTAGCTTCTTGATATTTAGGTGGTTATTGAAGATACTTTTGTTTTTAAAAAGCCCCCCTCCCCCCTAAGTATGACCTAGTCGTTTTATGGAATATGAATTGTAGAATTGTAGAAATGATTTTGCTGCTTTCAATTTAATGTGCCTGCAACCTTTTGTGTGCTATGTTATTTTTTATCTAATTGGCCACTGCTTCGGTAGCTTCTGGCTCCGGAGCGGTTGATAAACCTGCTCATAAATAGCAAATCACGAGAGACGCATTCTCCCTCCAGTTTAAGAACACAAAAAGAGCTCTGCTAGATGAGGCCAAATGCCTTTCTAGTCCAGCACCTAGGAAGCTGGACAGCTCAGTTGGTAGAGCTTGAGACTGCGGGTTCAAGCCCCATGTGGGGTGAAAGGTTGCTTCATCGCAGGAGATTGGATGACCCTTGCAGCCCTTTCCAACTCTACTATTCTATGTTTTGTATCCTGATTGACAATCAGGATATAATTGCAACGTTAATCTTCTACAGTTGCTTCTCCGAATCATGTTATCTCTGTTCCTCGAGAGAGTGTGGTGCCACACCACCTCTTAACTCCCCAGCCTGCTAAAAATAGCAGTTAAGAAGGCCATCACAAAAGGTGAGAGGACCTGTAATTAAAACACTGGGTTTTGCCCTGAAAGGCATTTTAATCTGAACAGCTTCAGACAACCTATTTGTTGAGCATTCGGTCTGATTATTTATTTATTTATTTATTTGCTGTAATGGTTATATGGGGTTGCTCGTGCGTAAGTTGCTGCCACTCCTGGCTAGGTTGCCTGGTTAAACCTTTTCCTGGCTGGACAGCCCTTCGCTTCGTGGCTGTTTCAGTCGCTAGCAGAATCCGTCAGTGGGCGTTTCTTGAACTTCTTCCAGCAAAGAAGTTCTTTGACGCCAAGTCTACGCCTACTTTCCCTGCGCGGAAGTCTTCTGCGCAGGGTGGGTGTGGGTAGCGGAGGACCCGTGCTCTCCCCGCTGGTCTCTGGCGAGGAATCCTGGAGCCCCCTCGCCAATTCCCCCATCCGCCCCCCTTTATCCCTGGTGTTACGCTGATTTCCTTCCCCAGTCGATGGGTTCCCTCTCTCCCTGCTGGGTCCTTCTCCGGCATCGCTTGGGAGCCTTGCCTCCACTACTGGCTCCGATGTCAGTTCCCTGACATTTATTTATTTATTTGCAGGGAGACCAGATGACACTGGCTGTTTAATTGTTTGTATGGAGGTTATAAGACATTGTACCAAAGCAAGTTTTATCCCACACTTTCCACTTCATTTTCTTGCCACTTTCCTTATTGCAAAAAGTCCAATCTTTGGGGAGGGTAGATTTGTTGCGCAAAACTTCCCAATCAACCACAATTGTGCAACCTGAATTTTCTGCTTTGTGATTTTTGTAAATAAACAGCAATGTATCATTGTGAAAGATTTTGCTGTATTCGTTGGCCTTCTTTATTCCACTATCTTTTCCAACGTTTTTCACTTGCATGACAACATACTGTCTAAAGGTCACACCTCACTCAGATGAGCTACCCTTCTGCTGATGGGATTTGAGTATGACCTGTGAGAGAACTGCAATTCAACACTTCACTTCTCTCCCTGTGCTGCTTTGTCCAGTGTGTGATAAACACTCGCTGAGGAGAACATATCATCGAATCCTTTATTAATCTAAAATATGTCCAAGACTGAAGTTTGAGATTTTGACTTGTAGAAAATTAAGTTATCTGATGTGGGTTGGGAGCAGAAAGGTAATGGATGCGTTCAGGTATACTGATGGCTTTGTATGAAGAATTAAAGGCTATTAAACATAGTTAACTTCTTAGAGGGAGGCTTCCTCTAATGGCCTCCCTGTGGCCAGAGCTAAATACTGCATGGGTAATGTCCGGAACAGTTTAGTACATAGGTAGGCAAACTAAGGCCCGGGGGCCGGATCCAGCCCAATTGCCTTCTAAATCAGGCCCACGGACGGTCCGGGAATCAGCATGTTTTTACATGAGTAGAATGTGTCCTTTTATTTAAAGTGCATCTCTGGGTTATTTGTGGGGCATAGGAATTCGTTCACCCCCCTCCAAAATATAGTCTGGCCCCCCACAAGGTCTGAGGACCGTGGGCCTGCCCCCTGCTGAAAAAGTTTGCTGACCCCTGGGTATGTGGATTGCTGTCATCATGGGAATAGTTTGTATGCCACTTGAGCACCAGGAATATCAGGCAGAGATGCTTTACATGATGGTGAGCATGAATGTTGGTAGTCGAGTAGGCCACTGTAAATAATAGAATAACAGAATCATAGTGTTGGAAGGTATCAAGTCCAACCCTCTGCAATGCAGGAATCTCAGCTAAAGCATCCATGACAGATGGCCACCCAACCTCTGCTCAAAATCCTCCAGTGAAGGAGAACCCACAACCTCCTGAGAGATCCTGATCCTCTGTCCAAAAGTCCTTGCTGTCAGAAAGTTCTTTCTGATGTTTTGTTGGAATCTCCTTTATTGTAACTTGAAGCCATTGGTTTGAATCCTAGCCTCCAGAGCAGAAGGGTAGCTGTTGTGTTGTAGTTGTGACCAAAAAATCCCCCAAACCAGCACATGATAGCCCATGAAGACTTAGTTGCGACTGGGCTGAGCTTTAAAGGTTTTTGTGTAGCCCAGCAAGGCCAAAATTGTCAATTTTTTGAAATTTCAAACCCTCATAACTCAAAAATAGGATGACATGAAAAATTAAAATTTTAGATTTAAACTTAGTTTTGATCATTCAACAAGCATACACAATATTAAGAAAATTGGATGATGTGAGGTAAAAAGGTTGGATCACTTGATTTGGAATTGCCCAAATGAATAAATGAGCAGGCCACTTAAATCGATCTCTTCTTTCCTTATGTAGTAACTTTTTTTGGGTAGTGAAATTTATGTGAAAAGTTCAAATGGGCCAAATTATCATAGGATGAGATGACATTAGTACCTATAGATGAACTGTTTCTATATGGCTAGTATACATGCATGCTGATAATCCAGAAAACTGGAGCCACATCTCTCATTTTAATTGATCAAATAGTAGTACCAGAGGTGAAGACAGGAATGGGGTGGGGAGCAGTTAATTTCAGATGAGCAGTGCTACAGTTCAGACTATAAGCAAAATTGAAAAGGATGTCTCTGTTCATCCTTAAGTGCTTGAGTAGAATTAGTTGTCCATGTTTCAGATACCTTGCATGTGCTGTCTCTGTCAGATGAAAACAGAGTTGGCTAGGCAGCTTATTCACAAAAGATTCTGAAAACTAATAAGAGCTGGCAGGCAGCCGTTAATTTGCATAGTTTTATTGACACAATATGCATAAAAATCGAATGAATGTTGTGGGCCCAAGGCCATTATTAGGGACGCTGTTCTTGATATTTCCAGTGCAAGACTAAGGGTGGCAATTGTTAAGATGTTTTGGAAACGGTAATTGAAATGTCAATACATGCTCTTTTAGAAAAGCAAATGCTTTCCCAAGTATGTACATTTTGCTAAAGAGAACGTAAAAAAACACACATTAATGTTGCATGAAATTCACATATTGCAGCCTACCTCTGTATCAGTGGAATTACAGGGGTGTGAAATTCTTAATGTTTTATTCAGCATCATTTTGCTTCTCCTAGGGTTGCCCCTGACTGTTCTTTTTTAGAGACCCCAAATCAAACCTACACCTCTCTCTCCATGCTTATCATCATTCCAACCAGTGGAAGCTTTCAGTGAAACATCCTGGCAAGAGGACCAGGTATACACTGTTATCCACATAACACTAGGCTAAACATACTGTTGGATTTTATGTGCTCTGCCCATCGCCGATTCAGCAAGAAGTTTGCAAAGCAAAATGAAGCAAGATCTACCAGCTTTCATTTCTCCAGTCTTTATTCTCCTTGTGGTTTGAGGAAGTTGTTGATCATTTTTGACAGCTGCAGGAAACATGTTCTGTGCACACTTCCTCTTGTTGTACTGGATCGTGGGTAGAAAATGCCTGCTTGCAAAAAAGAAAAAGGGGGAAAAAAAGACTCCAGGAAATGTAAACCAGATAGAGACTGTGAGGAAGAGAGCATAGCCTGTGCTAAGGAAGATAGTGATTACTGTTGGCATAATCTATTCAACTGGCGGCACTTCACCGGGGTAAATGTTGGCTGCTGTTGGGTTCATGTTGACATTTGTAGGTATTGCCCAAATGGTATGATATGAGGTTGAGCTGCCTCTCAGTCGTAGAATATGTGCTTTGTATGCAGAAGATTGCAACTTCAATCCTTGGTGTCTCCAGGTAGGGCTAGAGAAAACCCCTTTCTGAAATCCTGGAAAGCCAATCAAGACCAGGGGTTTGAAACCTGCGGCATCTCCAGATGTTGTTGGACTACAAATCCCATCATTCTTCCCAACCGTTAGCTATGAGTGCAGGCAGCACTGAGCCAGGCTGACCAATAGTCCCTGTATAAGGTCGCTTTGCACAATCCTATGCCTAGTCTGGCCATATGTTCCAGATTGTAACAACATCCCCTCCACCCTCTCTGGTGGGAAATAAATGTTGGCTGGACATAGGTTGCAGTTCAGATGTGTATTAAACCAGTCACAAAATCTGTTCAGAGCAGGGAATCAATTTGTGTTGCCTTTCAATGGATGGGGGAAGGTGTGACTTTAGCTGAACTTTGACTTGAGTCTGCCTTTGTGTCTTTCCTCCCCAACACTCATAAGCTCCGACTGGAAAGGCACCTTCTAATTTGCTACCAACCAATCTATTCCCGCATTGGGTGAAAGATTCTGGCATTGCAGAGCGGTTGGAGGGGGATGAACCTTGTGGTCCCTTCCAGTTCTATGATTCTCCGATACATATCTGTCAGTTATTTGGGAAACTCAGTCCTCTTTTACCAATTGCTATCAGAGAAGCCTGGACCCCTGACCATTAGGTCCAGTCGCAGATGACTCTGGGGTTGTGGCGCTCATCTCTCTTTACTGGCCGAGGGAGCTGGCATACAGCTTCTGGGTCATGTGGCCAGCATGACTAAGCCACTTCTGGCGAACCAGAGCAGTGCACGGAAACGCCGTTTACCTTCCCGCCGGAGTGGTACCTATTTATCTACTTGCACTTGACGTGCTTTCGAACTGCTAGGTTAGCAGGAGCAGAGACCGAGCAACGGGGGCTCACCCCGTCGTGGGGATTCGAACCGCCGATCTTCTGATCGGCAAGTCCTAGGCTCTGCGGTTTAACCCACAGCACCACCCGCGTCCCTCTTGCTTATTGCATACTCTGCTGCATTAAATAAGGGAAGGTGGTTATATCTTCATGGATCCCGAGAAGAATTGGCGGCAGAAGCATTTGCTTCTCCATTCTGATCCAGTAGCAAAGCCACGGCCAACCTGGTGCTCTCCAGATTCTTTGGGCTGCAGCTGCCATCAGCCCTCGGCAGCACGTGCAAAAGATAGAACTATTGTTCCCTGAATCCCTGGACAGAGATAGTCCGATAGTCCATGTGTTGGTAACCTCTAGGCTGGATTACTGCAATGCATTCTGTGTGGAGCTGCCCTGCTGGGCTTGGTCCAAAAACTCCAGCTGCTACAGAAGGCAGCATCTTGCTGATGTGGGTAGATAGCTGACACCATTGTTAAAACATCTGCACTGGCTACCCATCTGCTGCCGAGCCAGTTTCAAAGTTCATGATTCCAGCCCGGACTTGTAGCGTGCTCTTCTAACAGTGATTCAGCAGGCGTATTTAGGATTCATTTGTAAAAGTTTGCTGAAAACTTCTCTATGCTGCCAGGCTTATGCAGACAATTATTACTATTTATTTAACCACTTTGTTAGCCAACCTGTGATTTGGGGTTTTATGTGGTTTTCATTGTGCATGTATATTTGTTGTACACTTTGCCACTTTTAAAAACTTGGAATTCTAGTGTATAGGCTTTTTTTAAAAATAAATAAATTTTGGTGCTTGAAATGGATTGGCTGGGAATAACGCCTTAGGGTGCTGTGGTTGGGGATTTAAAAACTTTAAACTTGGGTTGCTGAAGGGATATTGGACATAAATACTCCTTAAAACTACAACTAAAATTATGCCCTTTGTATTGTTGAATTTGAATTAAATTATTCTGCATGAGTTTTTTTTGTGTGTGTGTGTGTGTGTGTGTGAGAGAGAGAGAGAGAGAGAGAGAGAGGTGACAGACCTTAAAAAAAAAAATGAATGGCTTAGCTGCATCTGTAAACAATTTTAGCAAATTTACCTCACATTTTCTTTTATCTTGGCAAGTATCCTGATGATAGAAGGAAACTATTTTGGCTTAACAAATCTAAATCACTTTAATACTGATAACTTAAAAAAATGAACTCTTAAGCATTTTGCTTGGCGGTATCTACTTTACAGTCTTAATTTTACTCCCACCCCCTTTTTATTTCTGTTCTCTTTTTTCTTTTTTCTAGTTAGGTTAGCTGTATTTTTAAATCTGATATGTAGTCTATTGTAATAACACACTTAATGATTCTTTCCAGCATTAGACAGTTCATTCATGTTGGGTTGTTTTTTTGAGATGAGTGGAACTTTTAAAAGTCTCTGCCAGTTTGAATGTTTGCCGAGTTATGAGTAACTTGAGGGTTTGTTTTTGTTTCTTGGAAGTGCCGCTTAAAGTCAAGAGACATCCGGTAGCTGTACTTTCAAAGATGCTGATGTTTAGAAATTGCTCTGGTGTTTTTATTGGTCTGAAAGGGACCAGAGAAATCTTTCTCATTATTTCCTTTAAAAGAATTTGGAATCCATCTGTTCTATACTTGGTAGAACTACTACTTAACTTAGTTTCCAGGAGAGTTATTTATGAAAAGACTGCTTAACACTAAGGCTGTTACCCAATTAAAGAGAACGTCATTGATTTAATAATTTAGTTAATTGATTTATTAATTTATTAATTACATCTGCAAACATCAGACTCTATTTTAGAATAAATGCAGAGCCTGTCACCTGTAGATTTTGTATTTGTATTTAAAGTGATCGCCTACCACCCCAATCTGCTGCCTCAAGAAATTGGAGACAACTTCTTAAGCAATTAGAATTAAAATAAATCTGTTAATGCAGAGGTAGCCAGTTGGGTGCACTCCAAATGTTGTTGGACCACAACTCCCATCAGTCTTGGCTCAGCATTGGCAAAAGTCAGGGATGATGGAAATTATAGTCACAATGGCTTCGGCTGGGGAGGGTGGGATATAAATAAAATTATTTATTATTATTATTATTATTATTATTATTATTATTATTATTATTATTATTATTATTATTATCAACTGGAGAGTTGTTTAACCGATTTACTAAACACCCAAAATCCTAGAAAATAGATCTTTCCAAATAAACAAATTATATTGAAATCACAAAATTTTGTCTCCTAAAAATGGGTAATGTATGCTGGGTATCAGGATGGCAATGAGTCACAGTGATAGTTGGGTTTACAAACACACCCCTCCTCTGTTGACGCAGCTTTCTAAACTTTCACTTTAGATTTTAACTACAGTGTAGTGCTTTCTCCAAAACCATGAATTGTGGTTAATCTTAAGTATGCCTTGTTGAAGCAAGTCAGCTTCATAACTTCAGCGGTTTGAGCTTGGCTTGTTTCAAAGAAACTATTGTTAAGGTTAACTACAGGGTTTTTGGGGGGGGGCGTTCAGGGAAAACAACAAGCTGCACTTAATCTAAACTGGAAGTCTAAGCTTCGCAACTCCTCTCATGGTCGTGCTAGAGAAAGAGAAGGGAATGGGATTTGCGTGAGCTTGAGGCTGATGTGGTTTGTTCCTGTGATGATAAACCATGGTTTATTGTGATATCTGAACTTAGTCCCTGCAGTTGTGAGCTTGGCCATGAAATGGAATGTGCCTTGTGTAAGTGAGAAGGTGCTCATTTGATAATGTGTACAGCTTTTTGTACAGATGGGGTGTACTGTACATGCCCATTTCTCTATTCTTTTGTCCCAATTTCCCAACTATCTACAAATTTTCAACTCAGTTTTTCCAGTACCCGCCATAGCCTTTCAAAAAGAGTAAATAAGAAGCTTCATTACAAAAGGCCAGGATCCTGTAACTTGCACCCTAAGTGAGAAGATACAGGTGTAGCAACTTTGAAGAAAGAGAGGAAGATGGGAGAAACTAAAAGCTTAACATGGAACATACCTTTGCTATGTTATTGTGAAATTGTTTTCGTAGTGTTTGTTTGAAATGCGTCCCTGCTTCTTTGTTGTAAGCTGCTTTGAGCGTGAATTCTCTCTCTGTGTAAAAGTGGAATACAAATAAAATGAATGAATGAGGCCAAGATTCGTAATATTCAGTTATTCTTGAGAAATGGGAGTAGCCTGAAGATTTAGAATGTCTTTCAGCCGTACTGGCTCCTGAGGCAGGTTACAAGAAGCAATTCAATTATTAAAAGGTTCACTTACTGTGGCTACCTACTAGCAGCAGCAGAATAATAAAAAGATGAACCAAATAAAGTACAGTGGTACCTCGGGTTACATACGCTTCAGGTTACATATGCTTCAGGTTATAGACTCCGCTAACCCAGAAATAGTACCTTGGGTTAAGAACTTTGCTTCAGGATGAGAACAAAAATCGTGCTCCGGCAGCACGGCAGCAGCGGGAGGCCCCATTAGCTAAAGTGGTGCTTCAGGTTAAGAATAGTTTCAGGTTAAGAACAGACCTCCAGAACAAATTAAGTTCTTAACCCGAGGTACCACTGTAAAGTAAATAGTAAAAAATAACTTGCTAACTCCTGTTGCTGAAGCAAGTGGCTATAGGGGGGAAAGTGGAGGGATTGCCAAGGAAAATAGGCCACCGTCAAGAAAGCCCAGCCTGCTAATTCCTGGTTGAGGACAGCTCAGTGCTCACAACTGGAGCCTACTGGGGATGACCCTTATACAATGTGTATCTGCCTTTCTCTGTAGAGCCGCCATCTGACTCCAATGATAATTAGGCTCTCTTGGTTCTTACATGAGTTTCATGCATAGCCTGTTGAAGTCTTGTCTCCTCCTGCTCACGTCTAGCAGGCATGAGGGTAACTCTACTCTCTGCCGAGGCTATACCACACTGAACGTTTCCCTGCTGCTTAGCAGTCTGAAACCAGCTAATCCAGCACTTTCATTTCCCAGCCTCTGTGTCTTTTGACCTTTTCTCCGCAGGTCTTGCTGCCAGAATTGTCTCTCAGGCTGTGCGTGGGAAAGGTGAGCCGAACCCAAAGCATCCTGCTGAATGAAAAGACTGGGAAGGATCGGCGGAGGCTGCCTCACTCCCGCCTGCCGTTCTCCCCAGCGTTTCTTTGCTTTCAAAGCTGGGAACAGCAGGCTGTCAAGCAGCCTTCCTCCACATAAATTCCAATATTTGAGAGAAAGAGAGACAGGCTAGAAAAAAGGGGGGAAAGCACTTTGGCAACATCTGTTCGAAAAGCCCGAGCCAAATTTATATTTGTGCTTCTGCGAATGCCATCACCGGCGGAGCAAAACAGAGCAGCAACCCAATGACAGGAGGATAGACAGAACAAGATCTCGCTCCCATGCGACAGATGTGCAGCTCGCTGAGCTAAACCAGTCGGTGATGTTCACAGGGTATTTCTGCAATCTGATACATGCAAACCCAAACAGAAGATTTAAATCCTGAATTGACTTAATAAGGCTGCTACTGTTGCGGGAAGAGAAACAGTTTCTAGAAGTGAGGTGTGTGTGTGTGATTTAAAAAACAGACACGTGCTTTCCTCTCTTTTAAAGCCAGTGATAGAATCTAGTAGCTCCTTGGTTGATGCAAATGAATCCCGATGGATAGATTGCATTGTTCTACCACTGTGCGATCCACTTGTTGAAAAGGGCTGCTTCCCTATCTCACCCCCTTAATGAGCTCTGTTACCATAGCAACACCCACTGGCAAACAGGGAGATTACAGTACCACTGTTGTCCGGCCTATAACGTTTCTCTGCTCCTCTTGGCACACTGACCTAGAATATTGTCCTGCATCCTAGCACAGGGTTTCCTTTTAATTTTCTCCTTCTGGTAAACCCCGGAAAGATGCGAAAGTTGATTGCTTAGTGCATTGTGGATAGGGGAAATTCCTTATCATTAGCTTTCAGGCAAGTACAGTTAACTTCTGTGTTCATGGTTTTTGACTACGGCTTTGTTTCACCAGCCAATTGTGCACAGGTGTGGCTGTTTCCCTCCTATAGTGTCGGATTAGGTACTTTTTCCATTTATGACTTCGTTCAATTATTAATAGCATCAAGCCAGCGTGTTTCTGTTATTTTCCACTTGGCTGATGTATCTGAGTCAGCTGTGCTGGGAAGTCAGAGGTCAGCTTGCATAAAAACACTCCACACATGAGCGGTCTACTCGTGTGGGGCAGTACAAGTGCACAAAGCAAGCTTACACAAGGTTATCTGTAGCCTTCCATAAACAAGGCAATTGCAACTGATTATCACCTCCACCTAGTTCACAGAAGGGGGAATGGGACCTTCTGTGAGTTTTTCTGCTTCCTTATATGCTACTCAGGAAGCTACCTTATACTGAGGCAGACAATTGTCCCATCCATCTCAGCCTCCGTCCCCTGAATGACCATGGATCTCTGAAGTTTCAGGCAGAAATCACCCTCAGGCCTTCTTGGAGATGAACCAGTGACTTTATGAATACAAAACATGTGGTCAACCGCATCCTTTGTCTTCAGAGAACCACCCCTCTCTCTGTTGCAGCATTCCTTGTTTATTTAAGGACTCCTTCAGATATCTGGATAAAGAAGCCCAGGGTCGCTTTCTTGTATGGTTCTGCCAAAAAAATTTCACTGTCATGGTGGTCTCTGTTTGGCTGTCATAATAGTATGAAAGCCTTCATCTCTATATCAGCTGTCGCATTTGGTAAAGAAGTATCAGGTGTTACGCCAGCCTATGGAAGTAATTTTTGGCAGCTTCCGTAGGACGGATTGTTTAAATCAGCTCTCCAGTATTCAGTGTAGTGTCAGGAATGAGTAGATTGATCTTTCCCCCATATATGTTCATCGGGGTGCCAATAAAATATTGGGGTGGTCACACGGCACAGCACACACACACCATTTGAATGGCAATGCCCATCAACTTTTTGGGGGTCCAGCATGCTCAAATATTTTAGGGGTGGGGGCTGAAGGGACTTCGGCCCCTAGGAGTTGGCTCCTGTGGTGTTCATTATCTTTGTGTTTGGATGTTCTTTGTCTGGGATCAAATAGGAGATTGCAGCCCTGGCTTTGGGGAGGGTCACGAAGCCCATACTTCAGATGTAAGAGCAAATGATTTCAACATAAGTGGAAGTAACTCGTTAAAGTGATATGCATTGTGGGAGGGAGCACATGATTGCAGCTCATAGTTCAGTGTTGTTTGTGATACTGGATGGATTTTCCAGAAGGCAGGCATTAGCTGTAGTTCCTTTTTGTGGTTCCCCTTTTAGATTGACTCTGTCTATTGTGTGATGGATGGCACCTACCTACGTTCTATATTCTGGTGTTTTCCCCTTTCCAGAAATATTTAAAATGCAGCTGACTTTCTGAATTCAGTTATTTTGACCTTGCTTATGATCATTCATAAGTGACAGGCTTGACCTAGATAGGCAATGAAGTTTGCTATCCTTCTGCACAAGAGAGAAACCTGAAGCCTTTCAAAGGTGTAAGAACCCCCCCCCCCCCGCCTTCTAAAATTAAGCTCTATGAATAAAGAAATACTCCTTACTCTTTGGAAATACTAAATTAAATGCTCTTTAGATATAAGAACTGAAAGCATAATGTGTGTGAACTGACTCAAAAAGAACTGAATAATAGCTAAGAACTTGATATTCTGTGAAGGTGATCTTTTGAGAAGAAAATCCATATGAGAATAAATGTTTCTGTGCTATGTAAAATTCTTTGCTTTTTAATTCACTGAATTTAATGGGGCATAATTTCTACACTTGGAATTAGAAACCATGTGCTATTTTGTACAATGTACTTCTATATTAGCCAAGAGTAGTTGGTGGGATCCATGGAGCAGCCTTAGGGTTTGCACTGAAGACAGCTACTTCGCTGCCAAAATGTCACCTTCGACCTCTATGAAATTTCCACCACCAGAAAGTGCCTGCAAATATCTCTTCAACAAACGTAAATAGGGCATGACCTTCACAGTCAAAAGGACTCCCCGTCTTGGAAGCCTCTAGAGTAAGTTTCCACTTGTATCTCTTACTTTTGCTTCTGTTCATAATAACCTCCCACTTCTAGAGTGTTGGCTTCCTTCTCAAATTGAAGTTTGGGCCAAGTCAGGAGGGGAAAAAATACTAACTTTTCCAGCAAGGTGATTTGCATGACATTAACCATCATTCTTTGCTTACTGTCAAAATTCTTTAAGCTTGCAGTGACCTACTTAAGGGTCTTATGACAAGATTAAAAATGCCAGGGAATTTCATGCAGCAAAGTGTGCTTGCCTTTTAAGCATTCCTTATGTATATTTTTCACTTTTGTTTCTATGGAGATAATGGTCAGAATTTTGCAAGCTTGTGAGTAACTCTTCTTAGAAATTTCCTCTTTCTCTGGGCTCCTCAAAAGAGAAGTTGGTTTTTAGTGGATTTGTGTGTTTGTGTGTGTGTGTGTTTTTTTTTTTTTCATTTAACATGCTTGCATGAAGAATATTCAGGAGCAGACTCACTTTGGCTGTAATTCCAGCTTGTCAGCGTTTCTTATAAACACCTATTTTCAGGGGCTAAGTCAATTATACCTATTTTCTTAGACCCACAGCTAGGCAAACTCCCTTTTGCCATGGACTGTTTCTCTCCATTTCAGACTAACTCACCAGTGCATTAAGAGCCTTTTTAGGGGCTTATAAAACTTGGAAATGTTATTTGCAATTGCAAAATAACAATGGAAATGAAGTAGATCAAGAGTAGTGTACCTCTGAGACACATGTTCTTGTTCAAACCTTGACCTCCACTACATGATTAAAATGTAATAGTATATTTACATGAGTGACGATTATATTAAATGGGTAACTTGCGTATTCAGTGAACTAAGCCGTTTTATTTAATCATTAAATAGAAATCTAATTTATGTGTTATCCGTTTAATATTATGGACACTCATGCAAATAAAATACATTGTATAGATATTGATGCCCTTTGATAACGGCTGCATTGAATGTAACACTAAATTATGGATGCGGGTGGCACTGTGGTCTAAACCACTGAGCCTTTTGGGCTTGCCGATTAGAAGGTCGGCGGTTTGAATCCCTGTGACGGGGTGAGCTCCTGTTGCTCGGTCCCAGCTCCTGCCAATCTAGCAGTTCGAAAGCACGCCAAAAAGTGCAAGTAGATAAATAGGTACCGCACCGGTGGGAAAGTAAACGGCATTTCCGTGCGCTGCTCTGGTTTCAGTGTTCCATTGCGCCAGAAGCGACTTAGTCATGCTGGCCACATGACCAGGAAAAACTGTCTGCGGATAAACGCCAGCTCCCTCGGCCTGTAAAGCGAGATGAGCGCCACAACCCCAGAGTCATCTGCAACTGGATTTAACTGTCACCTTTAATATGTTAATAAGTTTTGGGATTGTGAGCAATCCCCTTCCCTTCTCTAGCATAATCATGACATGGTGGGTGGGAATTAACTAAGCTAAATTTTCAACTAACACTTAACATATTACAACCAAAACTGGATAAACTGTGGTTAGGACAGGGGTTCTCAACATGGAGTTCTCCAAATGGTGCATCAGCCCCAGCCAGCATATCCATTGGGTTTAGGAAATATGGGAATTGTAGTGCAATGACAACTGGAAAATCATGCTTTATGAAGTAATATTGTTTCCCTAAACTAGGGGTAGCTAACTTTTTTGGGGGGGGGGGGGCTTAAACTATGGTAAGGGTTAACCACAATTCTGGGTTCAGACATAATAATAAAGCACAGATAACTGCCTTCTTGGACAAGGAGCATTTGTGAAGATCACAGAACTTGGAGACTATGAAGTATGAAAATGTATCTTTTCATGCTTCCTATAACTTTTCTTCTCAGGAGATCAGAAGGATGCTGGGTCTTGATTTTATTAGGCAAGGATGCTTTGTTTACAAATTGTAGCTATTGTGGTCCTTCTACATAGGGCAACTGCAAAACCCCTGGAAAACTGGCCATATAGAAAAATAACCCCAAAAGTGACTGGGGAAAACTTTTGTATATTGCAGAATGGGGAAAATGTGCAGGATCATTAAACGTACTCAAATCATTTCTGCATTCTGGTTACACATTGAAGAAGTGGCTTGGTTGTTTAACAAACACACACAACAGCTACAAAGTCAAATGTTTGAGTTGCCCCTTGGTCAAGTTTTCTAGGAGTTTTTTGCCTAAGGCTGGTATCTGTGGCTGTGATTTGGGATTTTTTAAAAAAACTAATTCCTGTGCTAGAAATGGAGAAGTTTAAGCAAAGCAAAATACTGCAGGGGTGTGTTTTGTACCTTCAGCTGTCAGAGCTCAACAATAGGGGAAAGGGCTATGTAGTTCATGTGTGATGATTTCAGGGTGACTTCGCTTGTCCCCATGTGGATGCTAAACACAGCAGCCACGTCCTTTGTATAGCAGAGATTAAATTGATCCAAAGATCTGCAGGAATGCAGCCTAGCATTCAATACCATTTTTTTACACCTCATTTGACTAGTCTCCATGTGCCAGATGTTGCATTCTTCCCTTGCGTAGCTAGTAATCCTGCCAAGTTCTAACGGTGGTAAATCTGATCTGCGTGAAATCTTGAGATCTCCATAAAAGCTTCGTGAAATTTGGACAAGCGCTAAGTTTGAAAGAACAGCAGGTTTTAGTCGACAAAGCTGTTGGCTGTTTTTTGAAGTGGTCCTTTGTGACCTACAAAGGATCAGAAGTGTTTGCTATAATGTAGTAAACTATCTCCTTTCCCTTTCTCTGCTTTCAAGCAGCCCCATACAATTCAACGTATGGGGATGCTTGGGGTGTCGAATCAGTCAGAGGCAATGCTCTTGGATCGCTTTGCCTTTGGCTCATGGGAAATGATGCAGATAACTGATGGGTCTTCTCATGTGTTACTTAAATAGCCTTCCACTCTCTACCTGGCACAACACTGGTGCTAAAACAGCAGGCTCGCTTGGAGTTTCGAAGGGACATTGGAAAGCTCTACCTTGTCTCCTGTGGGGCTCCTAATGCCTGAAATTCCTTCCCATTCAAATCCCACATTTTCTGCAAAAACCTCTTACTTAAATTCCCTTTACTTCATCCCTGTGTGAAATGAAGGTGAAGTTGATTGGCCATTAAGTTTAGTGAACGTTGCTCACCTTCGCCTGCTAGCTTCCCTTATCTCAAATATCTGCAAGCTCTTTGAGTGTCTCCCCATCATCATCACCACCAGCACCACCTTGGGTGTCACAGTGCTGTCAGGCTCCTTCCACTTCAATCCTCTTCTGATCCTGGGAGACAGTGGAGCATGAGAGGTGTGCAGGAGGAGGAGGCATGGAAGCTCTTCATTTTACACCAGCCTGACCTGTCACCCTACAGAACCTGCCCTTGTTGAAATGCTGCTTCTCTGCAATTATCTAAAGGTCCAGGAGCTTTATCCACAGTTGCAGATTATTGCCATGTTTGTCACCATTGATTGCCAGCTGCTCGCAAGAACCTTCTGAGATGAATCTAAAAGTTTTGGTCTCTGGTGTTGCTGCTCCAACAGGATATGTGGAGATGCACCAACGGCTCCAAAAGTGACCGAGTTTATACCTGTGTGGTGAATGTGAAAGAATAGCCTGTGAATCACTTGTAAATGTGAACATTTTAGAAGAAAGTCCTCTGGGTGTCTGAAGACTCTAGAGGGGAGATGGCAAGTTGAGCTGGCAGCATTTCAACTGCAGAATTGGATCTCTCGGGCTGATAGCCTGGACCCTTCTTTTTATTTCATTACTACAAGTTTTGCACCAGTGCACAGTGATTGCGCTGGCTTCACATCAGTGTAAAGGAGAATAATTTGATCTTCTTTGTCTTCCTCCTCCTCCTGCTGTGAGTCTAGAAATGCCATTTCTTCTCTGCTCTCTGTTTTAACTATAATCGCTCTGTTTTTCTGGGAGAGGGGATCTTTTGGCATCCTTTTCATGGCAGTGTCAATGTCGGTGGTCTTCTAAGTAAGCTAAGAGCCTGTTATCTCGGATAGAGGTGGGGAGTTCACATAAACAAATATCCAGCTTCTTCACTAGCAGATAAAGAGGAGTCTCTTATTATGGTAAGGACAGAGTTGAAGTGTCAGCAATGCTATTTTCTAGTGGAGAACTGTATGAGTTGTTTCCTGTGTCTAATGCAGTTGGAACAGAAGGCTGCAGACGTTGCAGGGTACATTTGAATAGGATTAGCTGAACTTGACATACTCGGAGATCTTCTGTACTTTTTCAAATGCAGGTCTAAATGTATGTTGATTTCCCTACTTACATTCATATAAACATGATGTACATAGCTTAGAAGGTATGTTTCAGTCCACTGATCTTTGCTCTTCAATACTCCTTCCACCAGCAGTTAACACATATGCCTTAAGAGATTAGGCAGGATTATGCTGGCCATATAATAGCATCTCTCTCTTTGTCTCCACCACCACAAGCATGGAAGCCACCCAATAAGAACAATTATCACATCTGTTTGTTGGGACTAATGAATTGCAATGGCTGTCCAGAGAATGACAGCAGGCTGACCTTTTGGATAATCCTAATGAAATGGGAAGTGATTCTTTTCTTCTTCTTAACACTGGAATAGTATATGTGGTAAAATATTTGAAATACTGTGTAAAGGTTAATTTTCAATGAGGGATGCTATTCCTCCTTCCTCCCTTTTATTTATTTTGGCATTGTTCGTGTACGTTCTGTAGTCTCAGTTAGCATTTTTTTCTATGTGTTACACCAAATATATTATTTAATTGAGAAAGCAATAAGGAAACCGGCAATTTACAGCAGACCTGTATTGTTCTAGTTAATGGTTCTTGAAAGTATGTCTGCATATTCTCTCCCACTTTTATTTAATGGGGTGAAGTATATTTGATCCTATTATTTAAATGATTTCTCTGGGATCGAAGCTGGAAAATTGATGAAAGAAAACCAGAACGAGGGAATTCGGATTACAATTTTGCTGTTGGGATTTTGTTTAGGTTCACTTTTTAATGGCGTTGACTGAGGGGCAATCCATATGACTGTTGTGCTGAGCTCCCTATTGGGGAAGATCTGTACCATACATTTAAAAGACACCCAACACACATTTAAAGATTCATGTGCTCTAAATGTGCATTGAATGCACTTTAAATTTATAGAGTTGGTCTCTCTCTTTGTCTCTTCCCTCTTGTGGTGATTTAGTCATCTGGGTGATTCATCATCAGCCCAGAAAGGCTGCTGCCAGCCTTTCCCAATTGTGATATGTGAACATGAGGAACTGGTTAGTCACCAGCACACTTGAATTATTGCAGAAAATATAAGATTACATCGTTGCTGCAGGAGTAAGACTCTGTGTGAAACTCTTACCGTTCATGCCAGTCTGTCGATCGCAGATACATCAAAGGGCATGTGAGACCTGACAATACACTGGGTGGTCATAGAATCATTGTTGTTGTTTAGTTGTTTAGTCGTGTCCGAGTCTTCATGACTCCATGGACCAGAGCACGCCCGGCACCCCTGTCTTCCACTGCCTCCTGCAGTTTGGTCAAACTCAAGAAGATAGAAACTCATGTTCGGAGCTTCGAGAACACTGTCGAACCATCTCTTCCTCTGTCGTCCCCTTCTCCTTGTGCCCTCAATCTTTCCCAGCACCACGGTCTTTTCCAGGGAGGCGTCTCTTCTCAAGAGGTGGCCAAAGTATTAGAGCCTCAGCTTCAGGAGACTCATACAACTGTAGAGTTGAAAGGAACCACAAGGATCATTTAGTCCACGGGTAGGCAAACTAAGGCCCGGGGACCGGGGCCGGCCCAGTCGCCTTCTAAATCCAGCCTGTGGACAGTCCGGGAATCAGCATGTTTTTACATGAGTAGAATGTGTCCTTTTATTTAAAATGCATCTCTGGCTTATTTGTGGGGCATAGGAATTTGTTCATTATCTTTTCCCTAAATATAGTCTGCCCCCCCACAAGGTCTGAGGGACAGTGGACCGGCCCCCTGCTGAAAAGGTTTGCTGAGCCCTGATTTTAGTCCAACCCCCTGCAATGCAGGAATTTATCTTGCCCAATGTGGGGCTCGAACCCATGACCTTGAGATTAAGAGTCTCACGCTCTAGCTACTGAGCTATCACAGCGGCTGCAAGGTGTATACCCATTCTCCATGCACTTTCTACCTTTTTCTTTCTTCCAAAGGACTAAAGTATCATTGGGTTGTGAAATATATGCTCATAATCCTGGCAATGCATATTTATTGTGTGTGTGCATTCTCACATATGGGACGTGGGTGGTGCTGTGGGTTAAACCACAGAGCCTAGGACTTGCAGATCAGAAGGTCAGCGGTTTGAATCCCCGCGACGGGGTGAGCTCCCGTTTCTTGGTCCCTGCTCCTGCTAACCTAGCAATTCGAAAGCACATAGACAAATAGGTACCCCTCCGGCAGGAAGGTAAACGGTGTTTCCGCGCACTGCTCTGGTTCTCCAGAAGTGGCTTAGTCATGCTGGCCACACGACCCGGAAGCTGTATACCTGCTCCCTCGTTCAATAAAGCGAGATGAGTGCTGCAACCCCAGAGTTGGCCATGACTGGACCTAATGGTCAGGGGTCTCCTTTACCTATTCTCACATATACACGTGTAATGTCCTACCATTCAAGTGAGAGATTCCTAGGTGGATAAATGTGCGTTTGGGGGGATGTGTTGTTGTTGGTTTTTTAAAAAAAAAACCTTTAAATATCATCAGAGGAGTTTTGCACTCCATTATTGGAGCATGCAGCAGTGGAACATTTATAAACATACACTTTTTAAAAAATGGCATCAAGAAAATTGTGGACCATTTTAGTGGTGCTAACTTTTTAAAGGCAGCATTTGTGGGTTCATAGTGGATGACCCTTTTTTAAAATAAAACAAAGTATAGTCCATAAAACTCATAAAACAGTCATATAGTGCTGCTTACCTACATAAGGTGTCAGAATTCCCGTATGTGCAGCCGAGATCAGCAGTCTCTGAGAAGTCTCAATCTTCATTTTATTGGAGGAGAAAGGACTTGATGCATATGGGAGAAAAATGTAGCCACATTATATTTTAGATAAACTGTTCCTTTGACAATGCTGCAGGGAGAATGAAAATGGGCTTCACTTCAAAACTTTGCCCCCTTCCAACAAACCAGGGAAAGTTTGGAACTTAAAAATGCAAAGGGCTGGTGTATGTGTTTTCAAAGAGATAAGCCCAAAATAGCTAGCGGGTGAGATTAGAGTGAACAAAACGCAACAACAGGCAAAGCTGGAAAAATATTGTCACTCGGAGGTGTACGAAGTGCCGATTTCTGGCCATTAGTATTCCAGTGAGACGTTGCCAAGTCCAAAATGAAACCCTGCCCTTCAAACGGAAGAGATAAGAAAAGCAGTCAAGTTGGATGCTGTTTCCTTTCCTTTTATTTATTTATTTACAGAGGATATAAGGTCATTTGAGCGACATGTATGATACAAAGTTTTTGTTTTGCCCAAAGTACGTAATGTATAGTGTTTTCACTCTGCCTTACAGGGCTGTATCTGAGGCACCTTTGAGTTCCTTGGATGAATGAGTAGCATACAAACATAACAAAATGAATATTGTGCTTCTGTCTCAAAGCATCATACATGCTCACATACTCTGAGGAATAGTTTACGATGTCTATAGTGGTAAGTAGAATCTTGCGGAGCTGGAAAGGGTTCAGAAAAGGGCAATCAAAATGATCATGGGTTGGAGCAACCCTCATATAGGGACAGGTTACAACACTTGGGGGCTTTTCAGTTGAGAAATTTTTTAAGAGGGGACATAATATAGGTATATGAAATGGTGTGTCATGTTAAGAAAGCAGATATAGAAGTTTTTCTCCTTCGTAATACTAGAACTCATAGACATTCAGCGAACCTGAGTACTGAAACAAAAGAAAGGACTTCTTTACATCGTGCATAGTTAAACCATACACCCATAAGATATAGTAATGTCCACCAACTTCAATTTCATAGGCATTAAGGCTACCCAGGGCTACAATTCATGAAAAAAAGCGTTCTTCCTTCACTGTCGAAGACTGTACACCCTCTGGAGGGCCACAGGATCCCCTCATCCCACACAAAAATTCTGACATATGGCCCTATTCGCTTTTGCCAGTGGGCACGGGTGCCAAAATGCGTGCTTCATGGCTGCATTTTTCTATTGAAACTTTGGTTTCTTATAAACTTTGTCCTGGTGTGTTTGGCACAGACTACGTGGAGATGAGACTTAAGATTTATTTGTCATTTTTCTAGTCTGTATAAAGCAGTGTTTCCTCTTTCCAAAATTAGTATGTGTGAATATACAGATTCCCTTAGACAAGGGGAACTTGAAAACAATCTAAATATATCTCCTGAGTGAGTCTTTGCCTTTAGAAATGATGCAACACCGAGGACTCCTGCTCTGAAGCTTTTCAGCAGTATCCCAGCATATAGTTTTGTTCCTCTCCATACTCGTGCAGCTAATATGTCCCCACAGTGGGGAAGGGGGTCAGCAGACTGTTCACATACAATTCACTAGAATTATCTTCCCAAATTTTTTTTGTAGTAGTTATGTAGATGTTGTTGTTGTTTAGTCGTTTAGTCGTTTAGTCGCGTCTGACTCTTCATGACCCCATGGACCAGAGCACACCAGGCACTTCTGTCTTCTACTGCCTCCCGCAGTTCAGTCAAACTCACGTTAGTAGCTTCGAGAACATTGTCCAACCATCTCATCTTCTGTTGTCCCCTTCTCTTTGTGCCCTCCATCTTTCCCAACATCAGGGTCTTTTCCAGGGAGTCTTCTCTTCTCATGAGGTGGCCAAAGTATTGGAGCCTCAGCTTCACGATCTGTCCTTCCAGTGAGCACTCAGAGCTGATTTCCTTCAGAATGGATAGGTTTGATCTTCTTGCAGTCCATGGGACTCTCAAGAGTCTCCTCCAGCACCATAATTCAAAAGCATCAATTCTTTGGCGATCAGCCTTCTTTATGGTCCAGCTCTCACTTCTCACTTACGTAGATACGTAAAGCAAACAAAGATATTACGCTCCTCCTAGTGCAACAACCGAGGGACGCAGTGTTAATACAATGTGCAGATAATCTTCTAGGAACAGGTAAAAGGATATTAGCAATGTCCAGCATATGCCCGCTTCCTCTGCTAAAGTTCTGAAAGACTCATTTGGGCAAGCTGTGTAATGAATCCTGCTGTTTTTGATGGAACGGATCCCAGGAAGACTTTCTCATTGATGAGCTTCATCAACATGCCTACAGGCTCCAGAGCCTCCTTGATTGTTGAGGCCTGCAAGGAAAGTTGTTATTATCCCGATTGCTAGAACAAATATAAAACACGACATTTGCCTTTCACAGTCTCAGCGGGACAAAATGCTGAGTTAATCAGCAGCCTTTAAGAGTGAAACTGAAGAGAGGGTCCCCCCCCCCCCGCCCGCTTTTTAAACAAAGTAATATGCCAGCTAGGGTGAGAACTGTGATTAGCAAAATTTCACACTTTGGGAAGCTGGAGCATTGCTGCAGCATGTCTGATGACTCCAGCTTGCAGCTATTGCTTTGGGATCGCAATAGATGCTGGAACAGATGTAAAATGAAATTTAGGGCTTAATGCCACTTCACACATTATTATAGTCTTACAGCTCATAATTCCGGTCTGGGAATACCTGGTTTTAGGCTGTGTACACATTATTAGCTTTAAACACAGGTAGGTTGTCCCCTCCCCTCCCCCACACGTGTGGATCAAAGTTGTTCTGGGGAAAGATGTTGTATTTCATAAGAAATGACAGGATAGATGTGGACTGTGGTTAAGGCATTTGTAGACCGCATCCCAAAACAGCAGTGGAGGCATGCTGGTTGCAGAGTAAATGGGAGTGTGTGCATGGCCTTAGATGCAGAGTTGGGGTGTGGATAGCTTTGAAGGTAAAAGGTAAAGGACCCCCGGATGGTTAAGTCCAGTCAAAGGTGACTATGGGTTTGTGACGCTCATCTCACTTTCAGGCCAAGGGAGACAGCATTTGTCCACAGACAGCTTTCCGGGTCATGTGGCCAGCATGACTAAACCGCTTCTGGCTCAGTGGAGTACCGTGACGGAAGCCAGAGCACATGGAAACACCGTTTACCTTCCTGCCTCAGTGGTACATATTTATCTACTTGCACTGGCATGCTTTAGAACTGCTAGGTTGGCAGGAGCTGGGACAGAATAACGGGAGCTCACTCTGTTGTGGGGATTCGAACTGCTGACCAGATTGGCAAGTCCAAGAGGCTCAGTGGTTTGGACCACAGTGCCACCTGCTTTGAAGGAGACATTATCTGAGAAGAAAAAGAGGTTCTAGAACTAGACTGTATCATGATGACTCTGAGGCTAGTTTCTCTGCAGGTTGAGATATCTTTTTTGCACAAATACTGAGGGTTGTTCCTTCCTTTGATGCAAGTGAGGCAGGTTTTTGTGTGGTGGTGGACCTGGCGACAGCACACTGCATCTTTGATCAGCTATTGAGGTTCCCAGAGCACTGACAGGGACCAGCCCTGCACTAGCACACAACCCAGCACCGAATTAATATTTTAGATATCCCACAATGTCCTGGAAAGATGCCACCTCAGAGGCATTATGGGAATTTTAAATGGAGAGGACCTACCAAAGGCTACCTACTGAGGAAGTCCCTTCAAACCAGAAGCAGGCCTTGCATGGATGTTGGGTATGGAAGCAGAATAAACTAATTCCACTCCTGAAACTTGTTAAATGATACATGAACTTTGCAAAAATCATGATGTATCTTCTCACCCCATTTAGGGAAAGTACTGGTTATCAACATGGTGCTATGTCCTTCTAAGGGAAGCCTGCCAAACCTTGGCTTTCTATAACTTCAGCCACCAAACTAGAACTAACCTTATTTTGCCATACATTTGGACTGTACTGTTTTGTGGTGGGTGCTTGCTGTTGACTTTATAGTGCTTTGAATTTTTAGTGAGGAAGTCTTATGCTCTATATTTTTGTTTCGAATGTCTTACTGTTGTTTTATTCATTGACTGTTAGCTGCTATGGGTTTTCTTGGCAAGAAAAACCAGATATAAATTCCTAAAATAAATGTCAATAACGAAAGCTCCTTTTCTCAATTTTTTCCAGTTCCTGCGCAGTCTCCCTTTTCTGTTGTTGTCAGTCAGAGGCTAATAGCAAAAAAAATTATTTATTTATTTATTTATTTGGGAAATGAATGTTACCTGTTGCTGATGTAATACTGCTGAGGAGTGGACCAGAGACTCATGTGTTCACTGTTTACTTCTCCAGAGAGAATTTCTGCCTCCTTTTTCTCATTTACTTTACCCATGGTTTAGCTTTACAATGTGCACCCATTCCAACCATTGGTTAGAGCAGGGGTCAGCAAACTTTTTCAGCAGGGGGCCGGTCCACTGTCCCTCAGACCTTGTGGGGGGCCGGACTATATTTTGAAGGGGGAAAAATGAATGAATTCCTATGCCCCACAAATAACCCAGAGATGCATTTTACATAAAAGGACACATTCTACACATGTAAAAGCATGCTGATTCCCGGACCGTCCGTGGGCCGGATTTAGACAGCGATTGGGCTGGATGTGGCCCCCGGGCCTTAGTTTGCCTACCCATGGTTTAGAGTTACCAGACTTCCCGTCCGAATGAGTTTTAGCTGCAGGTTTGCCCAAAAGGCATCCTTTGTAGCCCTTCAACACCCCCACTCATTTGCATAAGGGTATTGCTTTCAGAGTATGCAAATTTACTGCTGTCGCCCATGCCTAGCAGTGTCCAGGTGACAAAAATGAACTAGGCCAAGTGATCTGCTGCTTTCCTATTTTTGGAAAAGAAATAAATACATTTTCCTTGCTCAGAGATGAAGCAGAGTAGCCGTTAGCTGCAGCCTTCTGAATTTCCATTCCTGGTAATGTTTTCTTGAGAGTGTTTATATATATATATATATATATATATATATATATATATATATATATATATATATATGCAGGTTTTGGTGTCCTCGGGTGTCTTCCCGTGTAAAAGTTGGGGTGTCTAGGCGACGTTTCGACGAGGTCTCACTCGTCATCTTCAGGCTGGTGCTTTCGGCTTCTTGTTACTGGAACAGAGTACTGGAGCTCTGTTCCAGTAACAAGAAGCCGAAAGCACCAGCCTGAAGATGACGAGTGAGACCTCGTCGAAACGTCGCCTAGACACCCCAACTTTTACACGGGAAGACACCCGAGGACACCAAAACCTGCATTCCTGTACCCGTGAAAATCTACGAAAGCATATATATATATATATATATATGTGTGTGTGTGTGTGTGTGTGTATAAGCTTATTTGAGTTAGAAGTTTTTCGTTGCATTTATTATGCCTCTTGGAAAGTTATCTTCTGTCAGATTCTTGGCTAATGACCTTGCTGAATTAACGGAATGAAAAGGAATGGGCAGAGAAAATGGGTTTGTCTCAGCTGGGGTGGAGGTAGAGGAGGGGAAGAGAGAATGTGCTGCATTTACCACTGTACTCATCTTTATGGATAGTTAGTGTTGAATGGAGGGTGAAGATCTGCCAGCTTCTCAGGCAAGTAAAAGACACACTTAGAAATAATAACACACAAACGGACATACATGGATATATATGTTTCTGACAATTGATGTACCGGTATTCAGCCTGGGAGTTACCTAGTGAATAAACTCTTGAGGTTTTTTTTTAAAAAAAAGACAGGTGGAGAATTTCTATTGCTTTTTAAATGTCCATTTGGAGCCAGATCCTGGAAACCTTTGTCAAAACCTCAGCACAGAGGCAACTAGGAGGGCTTGTGAACCTGGTTGTATAACGTTTGCGTGTTTGTTTATTAATAAATTCGTATGCCGCCTTTCACCCCTGGAGGCAGGAATAGAACCACTGAAACACAACACCGCTGCCACCACCCCAATGCCAAACTCCCTCAAGGATACTGTGGTCAATAGTATTGAACATGGCCAAGAGGTCAAGAAGAACAAGCATATTTGCACACCCTCAATCTGGTCTCCTGACAAATATCATCAGCCAGGGTGACCAAGGAAGTTTCAGTGCCATGACCAAGCCTGAAACTACAGTCGTACCTTGGTAG
Source organism: Podarcis melisellensis (assembly GCF_964234715.1). Classification (NCBI taxonomy): domain Eukaryota; kingdom Metazoa; phylum Chordata; class Lepidosauria; order Squamata; family Lacertidae; genus Podarcis; species Podarcis melisellensis. The sequence goes on from NC_138542.1 coordinate 24,682,316, forward strand.
TTGAACACCTTAGATGTTGAACAAATCAGCTCCCGAACGCCGCAAACCCAGAAGTGAGTATTCCAGTTTGCGAACCTTTTTTGGAAGCCAAACATCCGACGTAACTTCTGATTGGCTGCAGGAACCTCCTGCAGCCAATTGGAAGCTGCGCCTTGGCTTCCGAACCGTTTTGGGAGTCGAACGGACTCCTGGAATGGATTAAATTCGAGAACCAAGGTATGACTGTACACACTAATGGATGCAGAGATTTAGTCTCCTCCAAGCATGCCTTCCTGAATCTAGACTGCCACCACCCTCTTGAGAACCTTTCTCAGATAAGGGGTTATAAAATATTTTTTAGTGTAAAATAATTTTTAGTGTGGCCCCAACGTTGCCAATAACTGTAATAAGTGAGTGCTTTTGTGCAGCTGATCTTTTGTACTTGAATTGCTAAAGAGAGGCTTCCATTGTGTCGGTTTGATTGTTGTTTCACCCCCCCCCCTTTAACCAAAAAGTAGTATAATTCCATGTGTAGCATTGGACTGCTGCTTTTCTTGCCTAGTCGTGAATTCTCTGGATAGCCTTGGGCAATTTATTTTATCTTCGTCTCATTTCCTAGTCTGTAAAATGGAATTATTAATGACCTACCTCACAGAGGTGTTGTGAGGTGGAATGAGAAAGTTGCTTTACAGAATGCTGTACTCTTAAAAGCAAGGTAGGAATCAATAATATAAGATTGTGATTGCCCAATTGTGTCTCAAAAAGCAGACATGAAACGAAATCAATAAGGACTATCCTGATGCTGTAGTATTAAGTGTAATTTAGAGCTGAAATGAGTATTGGCAACAGTGTGAAAGTTTGCACAATTTTCATTTTGGCGCATCCAGATTTTGCCTGTGAAATTTTAAATGTAAAATTTGAATTTTCAGTAACAACTTATTATCTTGAAATTCAAATTGTCTCTTTACTACTTTGATTTTTTCAGGTTGCCAAAAAAACATAAGTAGCATTGCTTGCCACCCATCGCATACTAAATAGTGTTCTATTTCAATAAGTGCAACATTTCTATACCTTTTTTTAAAAAAAAGCTTCTCTGGTCAGCGCATGTCACATATTTAATATTGCCAAAAGCAATTAGATTTCAAATAGCAGTATGAAGCATTTGGTCAATATCTGACAGCTAGTCAGTGTACAGAAGTCAATTTTAGAAGATTTTTTTTTTGGGGGGGGACAAACTAGTTTGCTTTCATTTATTCTATAAAGGAACTATGGTGCCTGAAAAAATAAAGAAATGGGAGTTGTGCTTTTCATGGGTAAAACCTAGAACCAATCCCCACCACCCAAAAGATGCTCAGAAGGCAACATATGTTATGTCAGATTTACATTGCTGTATTGTCATGCACTCACAGTGTGATCGTTGTCGTCTTGCTGTAATGAAAGGCCGTTAAACCTTAGAAAGATTATGAATGCTGAGGAAAGCGTCATTAACTTTTATTATATCCAGAAGCTAGCAGGCATTTGAGTCTTTAACTTTGTTCTATTATGAAGGAAGGAAACGTGCACACTGTTAACTTGGACATTTGCTATGGGGGTTTCTCTCACAGCGCATATGAGATTTATCAGCTGGGCTCATGCTGTTTAATGAGAACAGACTTCTGCAGCTATCCTGTTCATTGATAGAATACTATAGCGCTCTGTGATGAAGGTATTTGGTGTTAGGCTTAACAAATGCTACTTCGCATAGATTTGTTAATTTGCGTGCGTGGTAGGGTAGTATTTTCAGGTCACGCAAGACTTTATTGCTCTCTGTGCGTGCGTGAATATATACTGGAAATAGCACTCACTTTTTCAAAGTGGTATTAAACAGACCTGGGCACCCTGATTGTTCCAGCTGTCTGCTGTATGGTATGCAATTAAAGGGTCATTCTTTTTATATTACTCTGAAATAAACTCCATAATTAGATCATTGCGCAAGTGAAGTTTAAGTGCCTCATTTCTCATTGGGGAACAATAAAATAAATCCAATTGCCGTTAATGTTCTCTCTCCCCTCACAAACATACCTCTTAAATAAATTACACTATTGACCAATATTTAGTGGGTTGTTTTTTAAAAAAATTCTTCACTCTCCACCTTGTTTTCTCTGCCCACCCACAACCCATTTTAAAATGAGACAGAAATGTTTTCATGTACTGTAATTAAATCTATGGCTGCTTGAAAATAATTCTTTTGGAGATTCATGAGCCTTCCTTCATTGAGCCAAGTTGGATGGAACCTTCGTTTGCTCACTGCTGATCTACCTATAAGAACCGAGTATATAAATCTGAAATAGGAAGAACTTCCATTGTGAACATCATCTATTGTGAGCTGTGTGCAAATGCATGTGGATTTGGTATTGCCATCCAAAGTTGTGTCTCCAGATTAAGTCAGGGTTAAGGAAACTGTCAGAAACCAGGAGTGCTGCAAGGGAACCCTTCCTTATTGGGTACCAATAAACATAATTAGTATAGCATTTTTAGAAGCCTATCTTCCCTCTCATAAATCCTGGTGTAATTGGTATTGAGCTAGCCATTATTTGTAGTCGCCAATGAACCTTGCATCGTCTGGCAAGCCGTACCTTTCTCCCAAGCTTGCAATTTATGCTCTCACCTTGACAGCTTCTGGAAAGCTTCCCACTGCATGAAAAGTGCAGTAGAAAACAGGTTATCTAGGATAAGGATCCATGCAGTTCTGGGTGTCTTGTTTGCCAGGAGGCTGCCAACTGGATTTGTGGCTATCTGGTCTACTTTCACAGTTGCCTGGTGCCCCCTTTGCTTTCTGCTATGCCCTTCTGCCTTCTTTTGAGTAATTCTGCCAGGCACATGGGCTTAGCTGTATTGAAACTGACCTTGGCACGAGGCCTCTCTTAGAATTCTATCTGTATTTTGCAGCAAAGTTCGTGAATGTGCTGGATCAAATAACGAGACTCTTATTTCGTTCTTTGTTCTATCACTCTTGACAGGGTGCCTCTTTCTGCAAATGTGCCTACGCTCTTTTGTTGCCTATGTTTCAGGAAGTTTTGTAGCTTTCTTCCAACTCATTTTTGTGTTCAACCTTTCTGGACCATAGCATTTCTCCCCTTTTAACTTGGCGGGTTACATACAATATAAATGGAGTTTAATCTCCTTCCCTTTTTCTCATACATGTTCATGAGCCATCAGGAAACCTATGGCTCATTCTTAAGCATGGCCACTCAGGAAGAAGTACCATTGTGTTCAATGGGGCTTAAAGGTAAAGGGACCCCTAACCATTAGGTCCAGTCGTGACAACTCTGGTGTTGCGGTGCTCATCTCGCTTTATTGGCCGAGGGAGCTGGGTCATGTGGCCAGCATGACTAAGCCGCTTCTGGCGAACCAGAGCAGTGCACGGAAATGCCGTTTACCTTCCTGCCGGAGCGGTACCTATTTATCTACTTGCACTTTGACGTCCTTTTGTTGTTGTTTTTTTATAAAATATTTATTAAGGTTTTCAATATAGATACATAGATAACTCACAATACACCATATGTCATAACATATTTTCACAACTTCTTTGGACTTCCTCACGTCACCCGCTCCCATTTTCATTTTTAAGAAATTTTTGCCAGCAATTTATCATCTTATTTGCATTTTATATCCCACAAACTTAATTTATGATCTAATAGTTCTCCAAATGGTTCATATTTTCTCAATCTCACTTGTCTTCCTAATTCTATCTAATTTAGTGGTGCCCGATTATTTATGATTTAGCAACCTGCTTAACATTCAGCCAAATTACAATGTTTTTGTAAATAAATCTTGAATTTCTTCCAGTCTTCTTCCGTCCTCTCTTCACCCAGGTCTCGAATTCTGCCTGTTATCTCGACCAGTTCCATGTAGTCTATCAGTTGCATCTGCCAGTCTTCCAGTGTGGGAAAATATTGACTTTTCCAGTGCTTCGCTAGGAGTATCCTTGCTGCTGTTGTTGCATACATAAAAAATGTTCGGTCCTTCTTTACCACCCCTTGGCCAACAATACCCAGAAGGAAGGCCTCTGGTTTCTTAGTGAAGGTATACTTAAATACCTTTTTCAGTTCATTATATATCATTTCCCAGAAAGCCTTCACTTTAGGGCATGTCCACCAGAGGTGGAAGAATGTTCCTTCACTTTCTTTACATTTCCAGCATTTATTATCAGACAGGTGGTATATTTTTGCAAGTTTGACTGGGGTCATGTACCATCTATAAATCATTTTCATTACATTTTCTTTCAGAGCATTACATGCAGTAAAGTTCAACCCATTAGTCCACAACCTTTCCCAGTCCTCAAACATAATGTTATGCCCAATGTCCTGCGCCCACCTTATCATAGCTGATTTAACCGTTTCATCTTGAGTATTCCATTTTAGCAGCAAGTTATACATTTTAGAAAGTACCTTAGTCTTCGGTTCTAACAGTTCTGTTTCCAATTTCGATTTCTCCACCTGGAACCCTAACTTCTTGTCATTTTTAAAAACTTCTTTAATCTTTGACGTCCTTTTGAACTGCTAGGTTGGCAGGAGCAGGGACCGAGCGACGGGAGCTTACCACATAGTGGGGATTCGAACCACCGACCTTCTGATCGGCAAGTCCACCCACGTCCCTTCAATGGGACTTACTCCCAAGTAAATGGATATAGGATTGCAGCCCATGAGATAATATCAGATAATCTAGGGTAAAACTTGCACCGCCAACAAATACATGATGCTCCATTAAATGTGACAACATTTTGGTCTTGTAGACAGCCATCCGAGTAGACATAGGTTTGCCATATGTCTGGATTTCCCCAGACATTCCCGGGACTTCAAAGGCGGAATTGATGTCTGGGGGGAATTTCCGAAAGGTGGTGCTTTGGGTTTTTCCTTCTTGAAATATGGCAACCCAACCCAGTACAGATGTTCAGGATTAGTCTTGACAGATGGATAGGGTCATTCACAGCAGTAGAATAAGAAGAATAAAATTGGAAGTATTTTTGAAGCGTGCAACAGTGTCCAGCAGTATTTGCAAATCCAGACACTAACAGAAGGTTGGATGGGGAGGGGGAAGGGAAGAAGAGTAAGTTTTTCAGCCAGGGGTGACCTCTGCCCATAGCTGGCATAATTCCAGCTTTTATGTTAAATCAACATAAAGCTCTGTGTGAGTAGTTTTGATTTATCTGCTTTAAAAACAAAACAGAAACAAAAAGCCCAAATCGTCTTCATGTTGTATGAAGCCATAGGGTACCATGGATAGAGATAAAATGGGTTACTTGTTTAGAAACAAGTTGGCTTTTTTATATAAGCAAAGAGAAGAAGTGGAGCCCGAAACGTTCAGCGCTTGTTTATATAGTAAGAATGTATGGAAGGGTAAGTGTAGCTAATTATGTTCCAACTGCTCACTTTCTTACATTTTAAAAAATAAATAAATCAGTATGTACTTTCAAAGGGAGGGGCAAAGCCCAGAGTTTGTATTTCCTTCTTATTGCACTATTGCGACATTAGAATACTTTTCCGTGTTTCATGAAGGAATTTTAGTAATGATAAATTAAATTGATAGCACAATCCTTTACATGTCTATTCAGGAGTGACACCCAATGATTCCTATGGGACTTGTTCTCGGGTAAGCATAAATAGGATTGCAGCTTAAGTTGCAGCGAACAAGTGCATTTATTTAGTTAGTTATTTCCCCCCAGTGCTTCCTCCTGAAAGGTAGCTCAGGGCAGTGAACATAAAATAACACTATTAATCACAACACATTTAAACAATCAATCAAAACCTCATTCAGGTTGCAGCGGTTAATGCCTTCATCGAATCATAGAGTTGGAGAGTTGGAAGGGACCACAAGAATCATTTAGTCCAACCTCTTGCGATGCCCAACGTGGGACTCGAATCCATGGTGTCTCATGCTCGACCAACTGAGCTATTCAGCAAGAGCAGCTATGCTCCAAAGGCCTGGATAAACATTGTTAACAAATACATGTGCATATCTCATGGTCATTACAAAGTTAACAAACTTGCAATCCCCCAAGTGTAAGACCACAGGAATCTTCTGATCTTCTGGAATGCATTATCTCAGCCCTGTTTAGGGAAGTTTTTAATGACTGATGTTTTAATGTTGTTTTAATCTTTTGTTGGAAGCTGCCCAGAGTGGCTGGGGAAGAAATAATAATAATAATAATAATAATAACCATTATTATTATTATTATTAGGTTTGTAAGTGTGAAGAGGTATTCTGCAACACACAAATAATAGGATTTTACTTTGCTGTTTCACTCCTTCTGAAGCAGAAGTGAGGAAGTTGTGGCCCTGGCCTAGTTTCAAAACCCTGTCCATTTCACAAACTCAATCCACTTTACCCTGGTTCCCCACACACCTCCATCACACAGTCCTGATAGGTTAACCATGTGGAAATGTGGTCCTTGACAGGTGTGGGGGAGAGAAAAGACAGATTCTCCAGTCCTGTTCTAGAGGGACATGTGCAGAGCTATGATGAACTGTTTAGGTTAGAAGCCTGTGCTGGTACTGAAATCTGTCGTGTTTGCTGCCACTGAGGACAGACCCCTAAGTGAAAGATACAAATGTCTATTTGGTCATTAATAGCGCCACATACTTTGACTCCCCTATTTGTTCTGTTCATCAGGAGCATATAAAGTACAGTAAGCCCACAATTTATGCACAACCAGCTTTACATGCTTGGCAAATCAAAATAAATAAAATAAAAAGGGGACGGGCATCTGGGGAAAAATATGCTGGCAATTGCACCCACTATGGAACCCAATGTGTTTTGACTTTACGTGATTTTGGCATTAGATGCCATTCCTGGAATGTAACCCCCACAAAAATTGCAGGTTTACTATGCTGAATATGACTAGGATAGCTCAGCTGGTAAAGCATTAGACTCTTGAGCTCAATGTTGTGGGTTCGAGCCCCAGATCGGGCAAAAATAAAATAAAATCCTGCATTGCAGGGGATTGGACTAGATGACCCTCGGGGCCCCTTCCAAATCAACAACTCTACTATTTCTATGAACCAGTTCACCCCATCCCCATCTCCTGAGTGTATCTAAACTCAGTGGGGTGAGAGAGTGAACCCTGCCCCACTCACAGAATATGAGGCATGAAATAAGCCTATTTGTACATATGGAGATTCCTCTTCACGAGCTCTGTCAACTGCAAAATAAAAATATAAAATAATGGATTAATCTCACTGGTAGGGCCTAAATCCAAGTATGCTGATTAAACACAGTGTGGATGGGGAGGTGTAACAGATCAAGACTGGCTCCAGCACCCCACTGAATGTAGAATGTGGTTCTGGGCCTGCTTAGGTTGTTTCTTCTACGTTTAAGAACACATAAGATTATTCCTCTAGATCTCTTAGCAACTTAACTGTTTCGAGATACAGTGGTACCATGGTTTACAACCATAATCCGTTCCGGAGGTCCGGTTGTAAACCAAAACAGGTTGAACCGAAGGCACGCTTTCACCAATGGGGCTCCCCCCCAAAAATGGATTGTGATCCAAAAAAAGGGACACGCACTTCCGGGTTTGATGTGGTTGTAATCCAAAGCGGTTGCAAACCAAGGTACCACTGTACTATTATTGTGAACAATTAAGTGGACGGAATGCATGGAATGCATGCTGAATTCATGCTGAACCCTTGAATCCCTTTGTTTTCCAAATAATCATAATTGTAACGGGCTATTGTGTTGACAGTTCTGCGTTGATAACCGCACAACAATTGAAGTTATGAAGGGTACAAAGGACAACCCCAAATGTTCCTAAAATAGTCCAGTTTCGATTGTAATATTAAATGATTGGGAAGAGATTTATGGAAGGCAAATTTCCCTTCCACTTTGCTGCCCAGTGTGCTTGTTCCCACATTGTCCAGGAGAGCACTCTGACCCACACTCCTGGGAGAAGTTTCAGAATAGGTAACTTCCCTTCTGTAAATGTCCTTCCATTCACTTATCGTAGACCTCAAGCCCCTGTATTTTTCCAGTTTGCCACTGAAGAGTGGGTCCTTAAACAAACCTTCCCCTCTGCTATCACTGCTGCTGTGGGAATTTGAAATGGTGCCCCTTTGTGTCATGGGTTCGTATGCACTGTATGGATTGCCATTATCCATAACAAGACACATAACAATATTTTAATACTGACAATGCCTAGGAAAGTTTGCTTCCATGCTAAGTTTCTGATGAGACGGCTCTTGCTTCTGCTGAGACAGGATCATTTCCGCCTTTAGAAAGGCTATTTTGTAAAGATAGTTGTTTTGTACAGCTCACAACCGGGAGGCTGCAGAGGAAGTGTCTCCAGGATTACTGTTTAAGGGCGCCATTGACCTTGTGCACTGCCCTCCTTCCTCCCCTCTTTCCTATTGTGGGACTTAACTCACAAGCAGTGTCTTTGAGAGAGCAGCTGGTACTTTAAAGGCAATTTGTCATGTAGCTGGGACTTGAAAGATCATTGCAGTTCCTTGATTGGGCTGATAAGTAATTCTCCGTGCACATCTGCAATTCCACAGCTGCTTCCTCCTTACTGGAATCTTGCTTTCTCAGCCAGTCTGATGGATTTCCTTTCATTCTTGTTGCACCCTTAGTTTTGTCTATTGAGCTTCTTACAGTTGCTGATTTCAGTTGTGAGATTATGGAGGAGAGTGCGAGTTTTGGCCCAAACTGATATTTCTTTACCAGTATTACTATACCCATTGGTTAACATCAAAAAGGATAAATGGATTACCAGTGTCTAACATATTTATCTTTCCCTTTCTCCACCCGCATGTTTGTTTTTGCCCACATTTTAGAAAACAAAACTAAAGTGCAGGTAAAGTCCCTTTGAAACATTCATGTAAATAGAGATTCCTTTCTTCTCAGAGCATGTGTCTGATCTTTTGCAGTGAACTTAAATGCTCTAGCAGTCCCTTTCAGCATCTGTACTCCTCAACTTAGGAATGACCCTGGAAAGTCACTCTCTCCTACTTTTTTTTAGTTTAGCCTTTACAAAGTTCTATGAGACTTGTAAGATTGCTAAAGGTAAAGGTAAAGGTACCCCTGCCCGTGCGGGCCAGTCGTGTCCGACTCTAGGGTTGTGCGCCCATCTCACTTAAGAGGCCGGGGGCCAGCGCTGTCCGGAGACACTTCCGGGTCACATGGCCAGCGTGACGAAGCTGCTCTGGTGAGCCAGCACCAGCGCAGCACACGGAAACGCAGTTTACCTTCCTGCTATAAAGGGGTACCTATTTATCTATTTGCACTTAGGAGTGCTTTCGAACTGCTAGGTGAGCAGGAGCTGGAACCGAAAGACGGGAGCTCACCCCGCCGCAGGGATTCGAACCGCCGACCATACAATCGGCAAGTCCTAGGCACTGAGGTTTTACCCACAGCGCCACCTGCGGCCCTCTCAGTAAGATTGCTACAATCACGTTTAAACCCCATGCTAGTCCTTTAAAAATAGGGCTGCCATACGTCCAGAACTTTCTGGACATATCCTGGATTCGTTCTCCAAAAACAACAGCCAGGCGGATTTTTCAGAAATTGCTTAAAATGTCCGGGAAATTCCAGGTGCATGGCAGCCCATATTGGAAGTGTATATTTCCCCCCAAAAAACCTCAGAAACTTAGTGTTTGGGGGGAGATTTTGCAAAAAGAAAAAAGCTCATAAACCTTGGCCAAGGGAAGTGGATCAGAATAAAAATTAACACAGAAATTAGCAAGGCTAATTGCAACCATGAGTTGGGGCATCCTAAACTATTGTGGCAATTGAGATCCCTAGTGGGGGTGCAAGGGGGAAAAAATGCCCTTTTCACTTAAAACCCCCCACTGATTTCTATACCTTTTCTCACCTGAAAATCAGCAGAATAAATAAATAAATCCCCAAAAGAGAAATACAAAATAAAACATATTCCTTCTCATACTCAGTATGTTTTGTCATTATCTAATTGCTACAGGTTTTATCTAGATTTATAATAAAGGGACCATTAAGTATCTAAGCACAGCCCTAGATTTTACTATGAATTTGTCTGCATATTTTTGCAGCTCTATTCATAGTGATATGAAGAGACTCCCCCTCCCCCTTATACTAGAAACTGCTCATGTTTCTGTTACTTATTGTTAAGGGAACGGCTTTTTCTTTTATTGGGTAAAAGTAAGAAAAAATAAGCTCTTGCCACCTACCCACTAAAACCACAATCTGATATTTTTAGTAGATACATCCATGGGTGTAGCTAGGATTTTTGTGAGGGAGGGGGCAGGCCTTTTGTATGGGGAGGCAGAACCTCAGTTAGCTATGTATTTTTATTGATTTTTATTGAGGGGGGCAGCTGCAGCCCCCTGGCTATGCCCATGAATACATCTTATATTACCATGTGTATTAGAAAAAATAGTACATTAATGGCCATGCTTTTCCTTATAGTGAAAGTTTAATGGCAAACATGTGGCTTGTTAAATGTATATATATGTTTAATTGGAATTTAATATCTCTTTCAGTAATTGCAAGTTTTCGAGGAGCAGTTCCCCATGGCTTATCACTGGAGATTGGAGACACTGTTCAAATACTGGAGAAATGTGATGGTAAGTGTTGACATTAGTACAGGACTGTCTGGTGGGAAGGTTGCCCAAGGTCATTTCACCTCATTACACTGAGGCAGGATCAGTGTGTTTGCTCTAGATGAGTGCCTATTTAATGGGGGAAAAGCCAACTTTAATCTTCGATGAGAAAAGGCCACAGAGTTTGGACATGCCGCTGTAACAGGAAATCGCCTACAAAATTAAATGTTTCTAACCCAGAATATATCAGAATTAGTCCAGTCACCCAGATACTGTGGAGAAAGCAACTATGGTCAGTGGGGAAATAATTATCTTATGTACAGTAGGCATTTTCAGTAGCCATGAAAGCAAAATCTAGACACTGCTCCAAATTATAAACAAGTACAGTGGACACTCGTGTTGCAAACGTGATCCGTGCGGGATGCACGTTTGCAATCTGCAGCGGCGCATCTGTGCACACGGAAGTTGCAATTCAGCACTTCTGCACATGTGCAGCTTATGGGTTTCGGCGGGTCTGTAACCCAAAAAAATGCAACCTGAAGCGTTTGTAACCCGAGGTATGACTGTACATTGTCAGTCACTTCCTGCAGAGGTAAGAAGAAATAACACCAAAATCGTTGGGTAAAGCATCTAGTACCGCTCATGTGATACTGGATGCTAAACTGTATTGTTCCAAAAATGTGTGCTTGTTGGGGAAAAGGTGTAGCTTTAGAAATGCCATGAGCAGTGCTATTTTTCTAGAAAAAGGGTGCTAGACATCACAAGGAACTAGGGTTGCCATACGTCGGACATAGCCGGAATTCAAGCAGCTACAAATAGTGTCTGGGCGAAAATCACTGTAATCCAGACCTATGGAAACCCATTAAAAAAGCTGGACAACTTTGCCAAAAGCAGGATTTTCACTTTTTGAAATGTGGCAACCCTACCATGAACACTTTCCTTGTTCTCTTATAATGGCAATGGCTCCCAAAACTGAATTCCTGCGAGTTCTGGCTGAATAAATCCCTGGCCATGAGACTCTAGAGTTCTTTTCTCTCGTGATGTAATGGGTTAAATTTCTGTCTGTTAGACAAAGAAAATATAAATGCATACCCTCTGCTATGTTTCAGATTCTCCTTTTCATACCAGTGCTGAAAGGATATCTATTTATTTATGTGCTGTTGTTTACAACTCTCTGATATTTTTTTAATGGGTGTTAGTTTGCGCTAGTTAAAAATGAGTGGGGGTGGGTGGGTGGGTGGAAACTTCAATTGTGAACGTTTTTCTTTCTGCACAAGACCCATTAAAGGGTATGAGATTTGCGTTATGTGTCGCTGCTGACACAATAGCATGCTATGAATCCATCTGCCACTTTTTATTATTGTAGATGACATATGTCAGAGTTTTTCAGATAAAATGTAAGTTTACATATCAATTGTTATTATATTTCTACAGGCTGGTACAGAGGATTTGCCTTAAAAAACCCCAACCTCAAGGTAAAACCACTTTTGTTGCTCACCTGAAATGCATGTAAAATCACGCTGAAATACTCATACGAATTATAAAGCTGCCACCCAAAAACCAAGCTATTTGGCATAACCAAGTAGCAGTAACATTTAAGGCATAAAAAGGTGGCTTTAGCCTGTGGTAGCCTGATGATAGTAGCACTAGAAAAGAGAAGAATACACACACACACACACACACACACACACACACACACACCTGTGTATACCTGAAGGAGCCTCTCCACCCCTATCATTCTTCCCAGACACCGAGGTCCAGCTCTGAGGGCCTTCTGGCAGTTCCCTCACTGCAAGAAGTGAGGTTACAGGGAACCAGGTAGAGGGCCTTCTCGGTAGTGGCGCCCACCCTGTGGAACGCCGTACCATCAGATGTCAAGGAAATAGATAACTACCTGACTTTTAGAAAACATCTGAAGGCAGCCCTGTTTGGTGAAGTTTTTAATGTTTGATATTTTATTGTGTTTTTAATATTGTATTGAGAGCACCCAGATGGGCAGGGTATAAATAATAAATTATTATTATTATTATTATTAGGTTTGAAGAACGAGGGGGGAACAAAGGCTCTGAAGGGATAGGATCTGTCTCACATGAAGTAGTTTATCAGGAGGAAATGGAATTGCAGATAATGAATTCAGCAGCTTAGCTACTTACCAGCCACTTTGTGTAGTTCAGGGACATAAGAACATAAGAAAAGCCCAGCTGAATCAGACCCAAGACATCCCTGTTCTCACAGTTATTCTCTATTAAACAACCTTCCTAACACACACACACTCTGAAATGTCAGTGAGGGACAATGGTGGCAGATGCGAAGAGATGAGCAATGTTACGGTGATAGCAGAAGCTTCTCAACCACTGCCTCTGATTCATAAGAGGACCTGTGAATTTTTCTGACACCTCAGTCCTCACTCTTTACCTGAGTTGCCGGGACCCAACAATAATGCTCTCTTGGACCATTTGAATACAGAAAGTTCTACTGTACTGTATTGCCTTCCAACAAGTTTTGCAATAATAATCCAGACGTCTTCCATAGTATGGACCCAGTTTTTCTCTTCAATGATGCATTCATGCCATAAAGCATTCATTCTTCCCTCTCCCCCTCTTTGGTGGTCTGTTGCACTTATTTAGCTCCTTTTCTCTTTCAGGGTATCTTCCCATCCAGCTATATTCACTTGAAAAATGCATGTGTTAAGAACAAAGGGTAGGTAGAGATTTTGGGATTTTCTGAAATTTTGGCAAAAGGCTATAAAACAGCAGTGGGGAAAGGAGAAGGCTGTTGTAAGAATTGTGTTGAAAACGGATAAATCTTTCAAAGTGAAGCCCATGGCACCTTAAAGGCCTGGTGTAGATGGGTGGGAAATTGGGAGTGCCCTATGCATTTGTGTAGCCACCATCCTTTTTAACTATGGTGCAGTATCACCTTTATTTAAACTAGCCATGCAATCAGAGATATGGGTTTGAGTAACTACGATTAGGGAAAAGAGCAGGGCAAGTGTAATTTTCACCACAGTTACCGTATTTTTCAGTGTGTAAGAAGAGGTTTTTTATTATAAAATAATGTTAAAAATTGGGGGTCATCTTATACATAGATAGTGCAGGGGGGGGGACAGGCAATTGGTTGCAGCCATGAGCAGGAGATTGTCAGTAGCAATTGGGTGGGTGATTGGTGGCTGTGACAAGGCCTGCTGTTGATTGGCTGCTGTGGCAATTGGGCGAGCAATTGGTGGTTTTGGCGATGCGTTCGATTGGCAGTGTCAGTCAGGTGGCTGAGCGATTTTTGCCAATCCCCCCCCCCCAAGCTCAATAACTCTTGGCAACACCCCCTCCCCCCAAAAATTTCAACAGCTCTGGGCAATCTCCTCCCCAAAAAGGTCAACAATTCTTGGCAATTCCCCCCCTTTCTTTATTTGAAGTCCCAGAAATAGTGGGCGTCTTATATACAGGGGCATGTTATACACAGAAAAATACGGTAGTTTCCAAAAGGAAAGGAAGGTAGAATTTCACATGAATGAGGTGAAGGAGTCTGCAACCTGTTGAGGCACTGTTGGTCTCTTAACCATGGTTAGGAGTCATGTTAATCTTTAAACTGTCACGGGACTCTTTTACTTCCTTGCGCCAGATGTAACGGAGCTTATTTTGGAGTGCAAATATTATTGGTGGTTAACAATATCAGTCACTGAAAGACTCCAGATGTCATTTTAATTCTGCATAATCTTCTGTTTTTGGCCCTGCAAAAATTTTCAGGCTAGATATACTGTTTCGTTTCCAATCAGTGCATATCCCATGTCTTCCTACTGAAATCCTATAACGTTTCTAATCACAAATGTTATGGGTTATTTACTTATTTGGACAACTCAAATACCGCTTATATTTAAGCACAACTCTAAGCAGTTTGCAACATAGATTAAAAAGTTTAAATAATATATATATTCCACAAAACACAATGAACAACTTCTTTAGTATCCAAACAAACATGACACATAAAAAATCAGCTACAAAATTGCGCAAGAAATTCATAGTAAACATAGTAAACTATTATCTGAGCACCAGAAAGTAACATATTACAAAGGCCAATAGACTGAACACTATAAATTCCACCCTTTTAAGTAACATGGTTGATATGGTTTTGACCTACTTTAGTTGCAATATAGTGCAACAATATCCCTCTAGATGCCAATAAGACAATAACACTGGGGAAGCATAACAGAACAACTAATAAAGTGGAATTATGTGTGGATGGTCAAGAATCAATCAATCACTAAATTATTGCATCAGTGACCCACTCTAGAATACACCTGCCAAAAACAAAACCATTCTGGAAGAATAGCAATAATTAAAACTTCTTAGCAGAGCCTGCATACTGAAAAGACTCTTGGTTATGATGTTTCCACACTGTGGTGTAGACCAAGCAGAATGCTTGATGGTCCATTGCAATGATACTTTGCTGTAGAATTATCACAGAACAGCTTGTTAGAGTCAGTTTCTCGGTCTCCATTAATGTTCAAAAGTTCTTAAGAATTATAAGCGGAAGGATATAAGCATACAGATTCGGTAATCCCAACCTGTTTTTGTGATCTTAAACTGCTTAGTAAAAGTAATGCCATTTTAATTCTGGATATTGTATTTTTTTTTATGGCAACAGGCAGTTTGAAATGGTTGTTCCCACAGAAGATTCGGTTATCACAGAGATGACGTCAACTTTAAGAGACTGGGGAACGATGTGGAAACAACTTTATGTGGTAAATGCACCATGTGCCTATTCTGGAAACAATTTTAGGAATAATGCTTATTTGTCTAAAGCAATAAAGTAGTTTTGTTTTGTTTTATTATTTAAAAAACATATCTAAGTATTTAAAAAATGGTAAACCAGTTATTTCATTAAATAATGTTAAAAGCCCTGTGTGTGGTCAGTGAGGTCAGCTTTGACAATGTTGGGGTGGGACAGGGAAAGAGGGTACCTGGATGAAGTTCTCTGATTTAACCCAAGCTGATGATTGTTGCCGCCAGGCAAAGTGTGGAGATAATCTGTTGGGTTCTCCATGCATAGTCATAGTTCAGCAGCCAGAATTGTAAACATAATACTAGCATGAAAATTTAGTTGTGGGTAAATCACAGAGCCTAGGATTTGCCGATCAGAAGGTCGGCGGTTTGAATCCCGTGACGGGGTGAGCTCCTGTTGCTTGGTCCCTGCTCCTGCCCACCTAGCAGTTGGAAAGCATGTCAAAGTGCAAGTAGATAAATAGGTACCGCTCCGTGGAAAGGTAAATGGCATTTCCGTGCGCTGCTCTGGTTCGCCAGAAGTGGCTTAGTCATTCTGGCCACATGATCTGGAAGCTGTACTCCGGCTCCCTCGGCCAGTAAAGCGAGATAAGCGCCGCAACCCCAGAGTCGGTCACGACTGGACCTTATGGTCAGGGGTCCCTTTACCTTTACCTACCATGTAAATCAGGGACGCGGGTGGCACTGTGAGTTAAACCACAGAGCCTAGGACTTGCCGATCAGAAGGTCGGCCACGATTCAAATCACATCCTTTTATGTATATAATGCTTGTTCCATAAGGAGACATTTGCATGACAGCTGCTTTCTTGCAAATAGCCCAATTCTTGTTCCATAAGGTGGCCTAACTGTGTAAGTTGCCTCCATAAAAATTGCCCTCGTGGTTTAAAGCAGACACACACACTCACCAAAAATAGAACATGGAAATGTCTGTTTCAGCTGAATATGTAGGTATGTGGGTAGCTAAATAAGAATAAGAAGTTAAAATTGAAGTCAGTTGGATTAATTTTAGGAGTGAAGGTGAAGACTAAATAACAAAATGTTAGAAATAAACCTGACCTTTTTTAAAAAAAAGTATCTTGCATGTTTGCACTTTGAATTGAGATAAAGCAGATTTTTTTTTTACAAAGAAGCCTGCTTTGATGCACAAAAGTAGCAGAAAGACTGACCTTGAATTCTTGAAAATAACAGCCTAAACAGTACTTGCACAAAGCTAATCTAACAGATTTAAAGTGAAATCCAATGTACTACCAACATTAAAACGACACAGTGCCGTTGATGACTTTAAAATATTCATTCCAATCCATATGAAAGTCCTTAGACTATAATCCTTCTATTCAATAAAGTTTATTGGAATGACTAGAGACCGTTTCAGACATTTGCCTTGCTTCCTGATAACAGCCTATAAGCAGCAGAAGATATGGGATTGTTGTGTGTCCTTACTGTGCATAGAAAAATATCACAAGTAACCAAGACATATGGGGTGCAGAGAATGGGAACCATCCAGTTTTCATCATCCTTATTCGTGCTATAAAGGGTAGAAGGAAGGTAGTAAGTGGGCAGCTGGCACTTTGGGGTCAAGTTCCTTTCTCTGCATGATGGTAGACATACATGTAGACATGACCAAGCCAAGCCATTGCTGAGACAGGAATGCGAACATGCTGGGAATGTGGCCTTGGAGCCACAGCAACCATCCAACAGCTTGACCTCACCCCCCTGAACAAAAGTTTTATATGTCGAGATAAGGAGGCAGACTGGGAGTGCGAAGGAGTTTGAGGGGTAGGCATCAAGCCTATTACAAGACTATACTTTTATGCAGTTACAGAGCAAGATATACAGTCATATCTTGGATCCCGAACACCGCAAACCCAGAATGTTCTGGTTTGTGAACATTCTTTGGAAGCCGAACGTCCAACAGGGCTTCCATGGCTTCTGATTGGCTGCAGGAGCTTCCTGCAGCCAATCAAAAGCTGTGCTTTGGTTTCCGAACGTTTTGGAAGTCAAACCGACTT
Organism: Podarcis melisellensis; assembly: GCF_964234715.1. Classification (NCBI taxonomy): domain Eukaryota; kingdom Metazoa; phylum Chordata; class Lepidosauria; order Squamata; family Lacertidae; genus Podarcis; species Podarcis melisellensis. The sequence continues at coordinate 24,699,632 of NC_138542.1, forward strand.
CCGGAATGTATTCTGTTCGACTTCCAAGGTATGACTGTATATGTATAAGTTTCTTCAAACCAAAGAACAGAATACCCTAGAGAAGCAAAGGTGTTCTTGGTTTTATTTTGCATTTCTTAATCTCTGTACCAAACTTCAGAAGCCTAAGACTTTGGTTTTATATATATATTTGACAGAGAAATGAAGGGGATCTCTTTCACCGACTATGGCATATAATGAATGAAATCCTAGACCTCCGACGGCAGGTGCTCGTCGGCCATCTCACCCATGATAGGATGAAGGATGTCAAACGGCACATCACTGCTCGCTTGGACTGGGGCAACGAGTGAGTAAGAGATGATATATAAAACCAATTGCGTTTTCCTCCATTCGTTGCATTTATTTATTACAAGGCAATTAAAAGGAAGCAACATGAAGAGCAGGCAGCTTTTACACAGGAAGATTTAAAGGGGGGGTGGGTCCATCACCATTACTGATGCTCGTGAAAAATGTATGTCCTTTTAGCTGCCTTGGGAAAAGAAATGGTCAGTCTCCGGGAAGCCCCTTGTTTAAGTGAAAGGCAGGTTTGCACACAAGAGGGAATCTCTCATCCTGTCCCTTCCACCTGCAGCTTTATGCCTTTCATTTCATCTCCATCCCTGACATCAGTGGCTTTTCTGCAGTGGAAAACAGAAGATGGGAAACAGTCACACCTTGACTGGAGCTTCACTCAAGGGTTTTCCTTTTTTTAGCTTCTGCTTGTTGTCTATGATTTTGTTTATTTATTCTGGCAATTTATACGCTGCTTATTTACAGCCTTCTAAGTGTTGTACAGGCAACTTAACAATGCAATGATAATAATAATAAGAAGAAGAAGAAGAAGAAGAAGAAGAAGTATGAAGTGCTGCCTGCTCACCCTGCTGTCATACTTCATCCAGTTAGATGTGTGCTCTCACGTCACTGGAGAGTGCAAATATTCCGTGCAACGGAGGAGGATTGCATAAGGCTTTCCCACCATTTGGTACCTGCCCAGGAGGTTTTGAAAGACCTTCACAACTATCTCTGCAGGTGTATTTACACACATCCCCTAGCAGCATGCAATTCCAGCAAGGGCAAGAGACTCCAGTTCCCCAGGATTAGTGTATGATGGGGCCTCCATAGTGGTGGTGTCCTCAAGCATTATTGTGCATTTACATTTGCAATATTTTTTTATTAAAATGCAACAGAAATTCCTGTTCCTCTTCTTCTACTGCTGCCTCCACCCCCAATACCATAAAAATCAGCTCCGAAGGGTTAGAGGAGCCTCTGGAGCAGATTTTGGGGGTTTGTGAGGGAGGAAAGGAAACAGAAGCCGATTGCACAAGTGGAACTCCAACTGTACAACCCAATCTCATGAATGCTTCTTCTTGACTGAGATCACAAAACAGCTGAGTGTCTTGCACCAGAATTCAGTTTCATTTGGCCATGGGCACAGCCAGATTGCTTTCTATCTGTATGGACAATCTCAATTTATAAAGGGCAAAATAAAATTCCACAAAGGCAGAAGGAATTCAGAAAACCTTTGCCTTTTGCTCTCATCTGAATATTTGCTTGCAGACATACAGTAAATCAACATGCCGTGTTAAAGTTTTTATAGCAAACAAGCCTTTGTGTTTCTGTGCTTGCTAAACCCGTGCCATATCAAAGCCTTTCACTTCGCTTTTACTAAATGCATAATACCGTCACCTATTTCGGAAATGAAAAATTCATACTGTTATGTGTTGACGCTGAATGTGATCTGAATGTTGCCAGGTAAGACTCCCACTGATCTTGACAGCACCTTGCAGGGTTTGAAAAAACTAACCAGCTCATCTCTATTCTAGACACGATGCTGTAGGAAAAAATAAACACAGTGGGCTTCTCTCATCTCAAAATTATTTGGGACAATGGCAACAGAGGCTGAAAGCACCCAGGCAGTTGCATTAAAGTTCAGGATTATGTTCTTTCAGGGAACTGATAGGACTAAAGTTTCTTAGGGAAGTTTTTAATGTTGGATATTTTACTGTGATTGATGTTTTAATTTGTTGGAAGCTGCCCAGAGTGGCTGGGGCAACCCAGTCAAATGGGAAGCATCTAAGTATATGATGGTAATGATGACTATGAGAGGTGCCCACTATCGGGAACCTGCTTTGTGCTTTCTTTGCAAACGAATGGGTGCTTAAGCTGTAAAACAACCGTAAAAGCAACTGGCTCATCCATTCTAAAGATCCAACAAAAAATAAAATATTAAAAAACCAAACGTACCTTGCCGGACCCATTGTTTCTATGCCATTGTTGTAAGCACTTCTGTATTATCTCCTTCCTGTGTTGTCATCTAAGGGGCTTGCATGAGAATCGATCATTTACTGCAATGCACATTAAGCTAGAGAGCAGGCAGAGAGTGAATAGAATATGGAATAAAATATGGGTGGCAGCAGAGTATATGTGGTCGTATTTCACAGGGGCTGAAACTGAAGATAAATCCAGATAATAAACCATGCATAGGGATGCTCTTACATGAAAGCAGAAAGTTTTGCGCAGATTTTGCCTCCTCCTAAAAGCGGTTTGCTCACCAGTTGTTTTAGAGGCAAGGCGGCAGGTATCTGTACATATTCCTGGGAGAGCTTTAATCTTCTAAATTAAAGGAGCTGCTTGTACAATTTGCAAACCAAAGATACTTAAGTGTTTCTGATGCATCGCAAGATTAGGCAGGTGAGTTATTCAGATTTATGCCATCTGCTACCTGATTATTTCTTCCTCGGCATTTGTTGCACCAGTTGCAGAACGAAGCCTGGATAAAATAACTGGCACATTCAGAGGCCTTGCAGCCTCCTTTCTCAGTGCAGCCCCTTAGCATAGCTGTCAGCTTACAGATTTGAAAATAAGGGACCAGCAGCCTCGAAAATAAGGGATCAGCAGCCAAAATAAGGGATTTTCCCAGCACAGGTATGTTCAACTTCTGAGCCCCTCCGAGCCAAAGGCAGAAAGCCCAGCCAGTAGCCAAACGAAGCCTCAAGCGGTGGTTCCCACAGCACAGCAACCCGGCAAAGGGGATGCAGCAAGGAAAACCACCATCACCTCTCCGCTGGGAAGTGCTGAGCAAAGGCGAGTCCCCAGACAACGTGGCCAAATTGATCGGCACAAGGCATGCAAGCTCCACCCCCCAGTCGTTCTTAGACTCCTTATTGGGTGAGCAACGCAGCCAAGCAACACAGTTGGAGCCTCCCTCCTCCCTGGCCGGCAGGGAGGGAGGGAGAGGAGCTGCTTCCTTTAAAACCCGGGAAATTTAAGGGACATAATCAAAAAGGGACAGCAGCGGGACACAGCGCTGGGATAAGGGACTTTTCCACCAAATAAGGGACGGTTGACAGCTATGCCCCTTAGACACCCTCCCAAATTGGGCCTCTCTAGGAACCTGTTCATGGAGGGCTGTAGCTGGGGAGTAATCCCCGGTGTACTGGAAGACAGAGATCTCCCCTCATGCAATAAGCACATTGTATCCAAGTTTTAGAAAAAAGAGCACGGGCAGAAAAAAGATACAGGACAAACAGGGACTGCCTTTATCCTGCAGGGTTACAAATAGCTGATAAAGCTTTGAATCTGAATCCCACACCAAAAGCTAAAAAATGTTTCCAAAATGTATATTGTTATGATTTCCGCCCTGGCAGCTATGACCTGATACTCTCCTCTGTTACATATTGTGCTACTTTCTTATAATAGAAGGATAGACTTGTTGAGTTGGAAGGGATCCCGAGGGTCATCTAGGTCAACTAGGGATTTCAACTATTAATATCTAATGTTATTATTTGACATCTAATGTCCTTGTTTTGACATTTGCAAACCAGTATTTTACATCCAAAATAAGTGTGCTAGATTAGAAAATAATTAAGTGTACGACTGCATGCGAATACTTTGAACATTAGGGTGGGGTATTGTTTAGAGCTGTTTTTTTTTGCTGGGGCAATATTTAGTTTTGAATATGCATTTATTATCTGACTTAATGTTGCTGTATTTTGTTGTCAGACTGTTGTTTAACACTGTTGGATATTTGTTACTATGAAATGTTTTCGTTAGTGCATCGCTCATATGACTACTTAAATTTTCTTAGGTCTTTTAACGGTTGAAGAATTGTGTGAAACATTTTGATGTTGTGAATCACCTTGATCATGGTTTCCTGTGGGAAATTGGCATTCAAATAAATGATGCTGGCCAACCATTAAAAGCTCTATATAAATGGGATTAATAATAATTGTTTCTAATAATATTGCACTGGATGCATGTTTTGCAATCATGTGGAACCAAGTGCTTATTTATTTATTTATTTATTCATTTCATTTCATTTTATTATTTCATTTCATTTCATTTCTATACCGCCTGCCTCTTTTGCAGCTGTCAGTGGATAAAAAGAATTAAGAGATCCTAACTATGCTTTTAGAAGGTTCTAGCCAATGTCCTTTACCAACCAGACTTTCCACATTCCTTTGCAGACAACTAGGACTTGACTTGGTACCAAGAAAGGAATATGCTATGGTGGATCCAGAGGAGATCAGTATTACAGAGCTGTATAGGCTGGTAAGTAAATTTCCACTTTCCTCCAGTTCTCTAAGCTTGCAATCCTATACACCAGAGATGGGGACCAAATAGAAGTCTCTATGCCTCCTTAACTGACCCTCTGGAATTTTTCAACGCTACACCCATTTCCCCAGGCCGGCCACTTTTCAGTCCTTCTTCACACGCTCCATGAGTGTTTTTGCCTGGTTGGGAGGCTTCCAACCAACTCTCATAATGCCTCTTGCTTTCTTGTAAGCTACCATGTGTTCACTGGAGTAAGGATGGGATATAAAGTAAAAAGGGAGTGAATAAACTGAACCTCACTATTTACTAGATGCAGTGATTGGCGAACAAGCTCAGCCAAAACATTTCAATCTCTTTCCAGTATTACCTAATGAAAAATCAGATGTGCATTACTGATGACTGAGGTTAAAAATAAGATCTGGTGGATAAAAATTATGTTTCAGGCAAGAGAAAGGTAAAAGTAAAGGGACCCCTGACCATTAGGTCCAGTCATGGCCGACTCTGGGGTTGTGGTGCTCATCTTGCTTTATTGGCCGAGGGAGCCGGCGTATAGCTTCTGGGTCATGTGGCCAGCATGACTAAGTGACTTCTGGCGAACCAGAGCAGCACACAGAAATGCCGTTTACCTTCCCGCTGGAGCGGTACCCATTTATCTACTTGCACTTTGACGTCCTTTCGAACTGCTAAGTTGGCAGGACAGGCATGGGAACGTAGCCTTCTTTTCAGCATTAGTCTATGGTATGCTGAATTTTATAAAGTACAAAATTGCAACCTGACTGTGTATTTCTGTTGATGGCCATATGTAGATGGAGCACCGTCATCGCAAGAAAGACACGCCTGTCCCAGCAAGCAGCCACCACCTCTTTGTTCAGATGAAGAGTTTGATGTGTTCCAACTTGGGAGAGGAACTAGAAGTCATCTTCTCACTCTTTGATAGCAAAGAGAACCGACCAATCAGGTAGTTTCATTAAAGAAAGCAAAAATGTTCCTTCATGCATTCTTGTCTTCATTTGGAGAACAAAGAAATTTTGCCTTGCATTTGTTGACTCTTGGGTCTTAGGGAACCCATAAATGTAATTCTGAATTTCTATTTTAATTGTTGTTGTCTAACTTTTTGAATTGGAGTCTGAGCCACTGAACACATTGATCCAGTTGGTATATGAACATAGGTGGCTACTTGTTTTCCTTATTTGAAACGACCAATGATGGATACATGGGGTGATCAACACATGGGTGTTCAGCTCCAATTTTTAACGTGGTTCTATTTCATCTTATTTATCTAGATATTTCTATATCACCATTTGCCATTGTTGCCTCTGGCTACTGTTGATTTGCCATCTAGTTTTCCTTTGCTGCTGCTGCTTCTCCTCCCTTAATCAGTTGCATAATTGATCCCAACAAAGTTGGGAGTTGCATAGCAAGTAAGGTGTCTTTGTGATGTTGTGCAGTTCAATCAGGCTGAATAAATGTCACTACGGGCAAATGAGTGACAGCACTGATTCCAAATTAGCCATCGAGGTGATTGCAACAGGTCAGAGCTCAAAGTGAACAGGATGACATAACAAATGCTAAATACCAATCAGATTTTGCCCTGATGTCACAGAGGGCAGGTTTGGGTTAGAGCAAGTCGGTGATGAATTGTTGTCAAGGCAAGCGATTTTTCAGTGCTGCTGATTTTCATGAATTGCTTTCAGCACAGCCCTGTGCTCAGTTTCACTGACATAAATGGAATGTCCTTCTGAAAACATTGTTAGGATTAGCCTTTATTTAGCTACATCTGAATCCAACCGTTACCAGACATACAGTTTCACTATCTAATCACTCAATGATACAAAGTTTTGTGTTGACGGGGGCTGATTAATTCATTGCAAGCTGTTTACTTTGTATGGCAAGTGCTGCTTAGTTTTATTTAAAACTCACCTGTACATTAATACATCAAAATTTGCTAGATCAGAATTCCTGGAAATAGCAGTTTTGAATAGCTAGCTAACCAAAGTTACTGTTTTCCAGACACTATAAAGACCTGTGAAAATGTCTCTTTCCTTCCTGCCTAGCTATACTTTTCAAAGGTGAAGAAATGTATCACCATTATATGTTAATGCAATAAAATCTATTGAAAGTATATGTTATGAAGAGAAAAGAGACCAGATTATATGGCACAGAGGTTATTTCCAGAGTGCAGGGCAGCCTATGCTGGCTGGGACTGTTGTGGAAAGCTACTGAGGGACACCAGGTTGGCAAAAGCTCGTGTTGGGAAATCCATAATTCTTGCCAAGCTCTGCTTCCTCTGCATTAAAAGCCATTAGTGGAATTTACGCTGCATTACAGCCACTACCTGCTGAGATTCCCCCCCCCCCCAACCCACCCCAGATTTGTTTATAATGGATATGTGCTTGTGTGATTTTTGGAAGTAAGACAGAGTCTTTGAGTTGTAAATAAATAAATCACTGGCTGTCTGAAGACAGAATGCCCATTATTAACATATTAGACTAAGCCTCCGTCTCTTATCCATTGTTGCACTCAAAACTACTCAGGATTTAGAACCACGAGGTCTGTAAAATAGAATCAAAACCACAGGCATGCTGCCCTAATCCGTTCTTTGTCAAAGCAGTGGCAGTAAGCTTGTTCAGCTTTCTTGTTAACAGCAAACTTTGCCGCTGTATCTTGTTCACTAATCATCCTCCAAATTATTGTAAGGAAACATATTTTACATTTTTTTAAAAATTGTCAGCTTCGTTATATATATATATCAAAAAAGAAGTCACAGAATATTTGTAGGAACAAAGCCTAGACTCCAAAAAGCTGCATGGCTGCTCCCAGTTGGATTGTTGATTATTTTCCTTTGAACAGCAGGCTCCAAGACCATATCGCAAACTGCTTTTGAAACTCCCTTAAGCTTCAAAAGGGATTTGCCGTGCAGCAGGGAGGATGCCATTTGAGAAATACAAGACATTAGCTTGGGCATGTGGAACTATTTGTGCTTTTGTTTTGGACTGTGCTCCTCTCACACACAATTCCCAGATAGATTTTTTAACTTCTTAAAAGTGCACCCCAAATTCTGATTTCCCCAGCATGTTAATTTGGTCTGGTTTTTGGAGATATTTCAGGGTGGCTACCTGCGGCAGGCCTCTGAGCTGAACCAGATGAGTTGATGGCAATAATAATAATAATAATAATAATAATAATAATAATAATAATAATAATAATAATAAATTTCCAGTGTAAGAATCAGTACTTCAGACTTCACTCCTATGCCTACCCACTTCACTGGGCAGATTGACAGATTGTGCCATCCTTAACTAGGATATTTGGGGATACTGTGGTCTATTGTGATTAATAATTCTTAATACAAAAAGTATAAGGAGGCTGTTGAAATTTTAGCCCTCCGTTTTTTAATTTAAAAAAACTACAAACCTTGTTTTTGCAAGGTTACACTATTTGTAAGCATTTTTTTCTTTGGATAATGTTCTTTAAACAATCTGGAAATGCTTTATTGCATGGGTAGGCAAACTAAGGCCTAGGGGCTGGATCCAGCCCAATCACCTTCTAAATCTGGTCTGCAGACGGTCTGGGAACCAGTATGTAGAATGTGCCCTTTTATTTAAAAGGCATCTCTGGGTTATTTGTGGGGCCTGCCTGGTGTTTTTACATGAACAGAATGTGTGTTTTTATTTAAAACACATCTCTGGGTTATTTGTGGGGCATAGGAATTTGTTCTTTTTTCCCCTTCAAAATATTGTCCGGCCCCCTCACAAGGTCTGAGGGACAGTGGGCCGGCCCCCTGCTGAAAAAGTTTGCTGACCCCAGCTTTATTGTTTTGAGAACTGAGGGAGGAAGCATGCAAAAAAAGTTTTTTATATAAAAAGGAAAACAACCTTCATTAATATTGAAAGGAAAAGGTGGCTTAATATATGGTTTCCAAAAGAGACACGAAGCCGCCTAGCCCCAGGCTGTAGTGAAAACCTGTAATTTCATCAGACTGCATTGTGGTATGCATGGAGACACTTAGCAGCTGGGTCCCTCTGACTGCAGAAAAAGAAAGCAGAGAGACAGATTGTGATTCATGTGAGAACAGCAAATGGGGCTGGTGCCTTCTCCTGTTTAAAGATGCAGGCATATATCACACGGACACAATTTATGGTTTAGTCTTTGACCTACGAAAGAGGGAATGAAATACTTTCTTTTACCACTGGCACAAGTGTAATGGAGCAAATGAAACGCCCCAGCCAGGCCAGTAATGTGCCAGGGAGCTGACAGAAAGCAAATCATGTGTGTGAAGAGCCAGCAAGGATGTGTTGCCACGTGGAAGCCTCTTTTCTTTTTTTGCTGAAGTCACACTGTATTTACAAAGTATTCAGAGAACCTTCGATTAAAGGGGGCAGTTCAAACTTTCGGCAATATGTAATGATGACTTTCTTATTTCAGGAAGCTCGAGTACACGTTGTAGATTCTTTCATTTTAAATTCTCAGGCAGAAATGCTGATTGTATTCGAAGGCATTTGTGCCTCTTCCCAAGTTTGATGGTACGGGGGGGGGGGGGAGATAGCTCAAAGTGATATACTTAGTAAAAAAAAGTTTCTGAAGTGAGGAAATGTGTATATCAAAAGATTAGAAGAGAGGATTTTATGTATCACTTTGTATACAGTGGTGCCATGGTGGTTGAATAGCTTGGCTCCTGAACAAATTGGCTCCCGAACGCCGAGTGTTCTAGTTTGCTAACTTTTTTCGGAAGCTGAACATTTGACGTGGCTTCCAATTGAGTGTAGGAAGCTACTGCAGCCAATCGCAAGCTACGCCTTGGTTTAAGAGTGGTCGAACGGACCCCCCAGAACAAATTAAGTTCAACAACCAAGCAACCAAGGCACCACTGTATCTGCTTCTTCTTAAAGCAACATAGAAAGTGGGTCTGGAGGGATGGAGCAAGCTTGTTTTATCCTGCTATGGAGGTTAGGACCCAAACCAATGGGTTCAAGTTACAAGAAAGGTGATTCCGTCTAAGCATCAGAAAGAGCTTTCTGACAGCACTGTTCAACAGTGGAACAGACTCCCATGAGAGGTGGTGGACTCTCCTCCCTTGGAGGTTTTTAAGCATAGGTTGGATGGCCACCTGTCATGTATGAGCTAGTAGAGATTCCTGCTTTGCGGTGGTTGGATCTGATGACCCTCAGGGTCCCTTCGAACCCTACAATTCTATGATTCCATGTGTCTTAGGCTGGATTATTGTTTGCACTACAGCAGGAGCAAAGAGCCTGTGACCCTCCCAATGTTGCTAGACTACAACTCCCATCAATCCCACATGGACAGGGACTGATGGGAGGTGGAACCCAACAACATCTGAAGGATCTGAGGTTCTCCACCTGGGAGTTACACGTAAATGCTGCAGAAATATCATGCAGTGTAGATGGTAGCATGAATTTTGTGGTAATAGGTAGGCATCTGCCCTCAAAACACTCCTGCCATGAGAGTAGAAAGGCAGGTGCAGAGGCAATTCATGAAGATGGACAATGGACCATGGACCAGTTTGGGATGAACACTTTCGGCATGACAACCGCAAAGTAGTGCCACTCAGTACTGATGGGGGCACTGCCACTTATGCAAACCAATGCTTGCTAATTATTAAAATAAATGTCTACCTCCTTTGGTGTTAACATTCTTACTAAACACATTTAGCATTTAATGTAACTGCAGTGGTAATTACAATGTAGGTTTATGTGGAACATAACAGTTGCTAATTAATGAGGCTTTTTTACAAGAAAGAAATATTATGCTAATCTTAATAACTACTGCCAAGTCTTTATGCTCCTTAAATCTTGAACACTGCAATCATTTGTAGTGTACACGTGAGGACCGTGAGACCATGGCTGTTTTCAAAGTCCTTTTGATCATAGTGGGAAGTGAGCTAACCATGTGTTGTATGTTGCAGCTGAAATGAATGTGACCCAAATGAACTGGGACTGAATCATGTCCTAAAACAGAGATAGTTCTGCTCATTAGTTCAAATCACACATGAAGATCCAAAGGATATTGCACTCTTTTAAGCTCCCCAACTGCTAAGAATAATGGATTCTTCAGATTATCCCACTGATGTCTGAACGATGCAGCAATGCTTCTGTTTTTCTGTTACAGAGAGTGATTGTTTAATTGAAATGTACATAGTTCATACCCCACAGGTGTCCCAGAAAAACTGGGATATCTTGTTTTTTATTATGAGAAAACAGTGGTCATTTGGCTTGCTGTGATTTCGCAGGATTTCATGATACAATTCCTCCCCCCGCCCTTTTCAGGGCCACAATTTTGTGTAGTGCCATGCCCGAAAAAGTGCTGGGGGGGAGGGAACCATGGTGCGAAATCACAGCAATCAAAATGGCTGCCATTCCCTTGCAACACAAAAAACAAGAAGATAGTATCCTGGATTTTGACTTCAAAGTCTTGAAGGATATGCCTAGTCATAAATAAATATAGCCCACTGCCCTTCTGGTGGAATTATCTATCCATGAATTAAAAAACCTTCTGTTGTTTTAAATGTGCACCTGCAATGATGTAAGCAAATTATGTGGTCTATGGATTTTTGTGACATTTAGTTCCAACACTTATTGGAATAAACATCTACTATAAAATCCTATGTAGTTTTGAAATACACATATTTTCCTCAGGTAATGTAGATGTTGCCTTTAATAAATTGCTGATATATAAAACATAATCTGACACCAGAACCTATTTCCCATCTGCAATACATTGAGGTAGTTTGACCCCAGCCTTGCTTGAGGGCCCAATTACTGCATTTCTCAGATAAGACTGATTCTTTAATCAAACCTGCATTGATTTTTTTTTTTATCAGATCTTCAACAAATTCTGCTTATCTCTGTGCATTCTCAGAAACCCCACAAGAGGCAAAGTCAAGATTACATGGCCATGGAAAAGAATAAAAGTCATTTACCATCTGCAATACATTGTATTTAAAACTATGATTTATTATGTACAATGAATTTTTTAGCATTGCAAGTAGTACAGTCTTTGTATACCATCAGCCTTTGCTTCCATTTCAGTTGTATAGGGAACAGAGCAGACACACAATAAGAAAATGATGTATTTGGAGTCAACGGCATATAATTCTTGTCCATTTTTATTTTATTATTTTATTCTTTGGTAGATTTACAAAAGAAAAATAAAACAACAACACCACACCTATAAAGAAATTTTAGGAAGAGTCAGGATTAGATGCAGACACACAAAAAAAGACTCCTTGCACTTGGTGGTTGGTGCCTGATGAGCCTGCCAGTTGGCTGAGTTTTATTCAGTTGCAGCAAGTGGAACATAAGAGCCAGAGGAGAGAAAACTGGCCTAAGAATATAAATCTAGAAGCAATAATTCAGTGACGAGACCTAGGATTTTAGCTGGTAAATGAATCTGCATAGATTGGGTCCCCCCCCCCCTTCTCATTGTTAATGCATTCAATGCAACAATTAGCAACCCATTAAACTCTAAAGGCCTGACTTAAAAGTCTCGATGTTAGCCATTGCTTCTGGAAATTTGCTGTAGTATGGGCAAGGGGTTTCTTGCCTTTTCAAGCAAAATTTTGCTCCCAAGTACTAAAAAACAATTTATGTAATTTCTCCCAAGTAACATGAATAACTAGCTTGGAAATTCCTGGGCACTGACTATGAAAGATGCTGCCATGATAAGATTTTCTGCTCTATGTGTGTATTCCAGGTCTGTGTCAATATGATATCAGAGTCCTATTACAGCTGACTGACGGTTCCTGGCTCCTTCAATGTCAGGTTAATCTGCTGCTCTCTGTCAACTTAAACACTGTTTCTTTCATATATCACCTTGCCCGCAAATGCACACAGATATATCATCCATATAGACAGAGAACAAGATTTATTATGGCTGCATCAATGCATTTTCTTCTGTCTCAAAGAACTAACTTTGTTGTTTTAATATATTCCTTTTAATACCTTTTTCGAGCTCTTGCTACTTAAAATTGAAACTTGATTTTTCTTAAGGGACGTGGGTGGCACTGTGGGTTAAACCACAGAGCCTAGGACTTGCCGATCGGAAGGTCGACAGTTCGAATCCCCGTGACGGGGTGAGCTCCCATTGCTCAGTCCCTGCTCCTGCCAACCTAGCAGTTCGAAAGCACGTCAAAGTGCAAGTAGATAAATAGGTACCGCTCCGGCGGGAAGGTAAACGGTGTTTCCGTTCGCTGCTCTGGTTCACCAGAAGCGGCTTAGTCATGCTGGCCACATGACCTGGAAGCTGTACGCCAGTTCCCTCGGCCAATAAAGCGAGATGAGCGCCGCAACCCCAGAGTCGGTCACGACTGGACCTAATGGTCAGAGGTCCTTTACCTTTCACCTTACAGTTTTGGAATAAGAAAATGGTGCTTATTCCTAAACATGTTTATAGTCAGGACAGCGGAAGCAAATCTGTTTTCCTCCTGTGTCTGTGATGATGCTATAATTGATGTGAGTTTAAAGTTGCATATGCTCAAAGTGTTTCTTTCATTAGGGTTGGCATACTGTGTGCTTTTGTTGTTGTTGTTTTGCTCTAACATAGCAGGAATGTAAAAGCATTTGTAAAAGCATGAAATGGTGGAGGGCGGGGAGAAAAAGAGAAATGCTAAAAGTTTGTCTCACAGCGGAAGTAAGATCTCCATAAGAGCATTAAGTCCAGGGTCTAAAATTACCTATCTGCACAAGAGGCATTCAGTTTATTCAGCACTGCTTTGAATGGAGGGAGGAACAGGCTGCTTAACGTTGTTTCAGTAGGCCCAGGCCCAATTGCCTGATGGCTCAGAGGTCTGGGCAGGGTACTATTCCTTCAAGGAAGCAGTTCCCCAGCAAAAGTGGCACATGGTGTGAGGTAAAAGTGGGCCTTGGCTGGAAAATGCCAACACCCTTCCTTGCATACTTTTCTCCTCCTCTTGGTAGGTAATATTTTGAGAGCCAGTGTGGTGTAGTGGTTAAGAGCGGTAGACTCCTAATCTGGGGAACCGGGTTCGCGTCTCCGCTCCTCCACATGCAGCTGCTGGGTGACCTTGGGCTAGTCACACTTCTTTGAAGTCTCTCAGCCCCACTCACCTCACAGAGTGTTTGTTGTGGGGGAGGAAGGGAAAAGGAGAATGTTAGCCGCTTTGAGACTCCTTAAAGGGAGTGAAAGGCGGGATATCAAATCCAAACTCTTCTTCAAATCCAAATCCAAACTTTGGTAGGCAAACCTTTGGTGAGATACCCACGCATGCATTCAGCATGAGCGGTAAATAGGTTTAGAGCAGTAAATATGCTTAGAAAAACATATTTAGGGAAAAAAAGAAAGGCAAGTTGCTTCTTGAGCAGCACGCTCAGTCTCACAGAATGTGTTGCTGGGGAAATGGCTCTCATGTTCCGCGGTGGCAAAGAAACGGCAATCAATTTCGAAGGTGGCATTTTCTCAGCCTTAGCTCTGAAGTTTAGTTTATTAAATTTATTAATTGCTTCCCACAAGCAGTGTAAGCCCTGAAGTGATTTACAGAAATGAAGTAAAATACAGAGAATGTAATGTGTAATATGCTGCAGTCTTCCTGATTGGCCCGTGCCTAGGATTTTTTTGTTTTGTTTTTCAAATCCCTGACATGGCAGTGAGCCACACAATTAGCATAATGTATAGTTAGGCCACTGGGACGCGGGTGGCACGGTGGGTTAAACCACAGAGCCTTGGGCTTGCCGATCAGAAGGTCAGTGGTTTGAATCCCCGCAATGGGGTGAGCTCCCGTTGCTCGGTCCCTGCTCCTGCCAGCCTAGCAGTTCAAAAGCACAAAGCGCGAGTAGATAAATAGGTATCGCTCCGGTGGGAGCATAAAGAAGGAAGAGAAGAAAATGGTGATAAACTGTTTGTACATGCTTCATCTATTGTGTAACGGCACTTAACCGCCAGGTCGGCTGCCCTTGTGGGATGGTGACAACACTCCCCCTGGATCCAGTGGTCATACTGGAGGTGAAGGGTTTCCTTCAGGCCCAGGAAGTAGATTGCAGCTTTCCTGACTGTTTGGCCAATGGCAGGCAGGCTGCAGCGCTGGCCCTGCCCCTGGAACTGTGCGGACTGAGTTCACTCTGGTCATACTAGATTTCCGGAGCAGGGGGCAGTGGTGAGTAATTTTTTTTCTCCTGAAAACAGGATGGTAGACCAATTACCGTATTTTTCGCCCCATAGGACGCACCTAGATTTTTGGGGGGGGGAAATAAAGGGGAAAAATTTTATTTCCCCCCCCCAGTCCCCAAAATGGGTCCCAGAGCACACAGCTTCAGCATCGCTCTGGGAGCTTGCGGGGCTGGGGGAGGGGGAAGCCCGAGCTTCCCCCGACCCCAGCCCCCAGAATGGGTCTCAGAGCGATGCTGAAGCTGCGTGCGTCTGGGAGCTTGCGGGGCTGGGGGAGGGGAAGCCCGCCGCCAGCCTCCAAACCACGTCGGGAGACAGCGGGATGGTGTGCTGCGGCTCCCCGCTGTCCCCCGAGCTTGCGGGGCTGGCCGTGGGGCTCTCCTGAAGCCTGGAGAGCGAGAGGGGTCGGTGCGCACTGACCCCTCTCGCTCTCCAGGCTTCAGCGAAAGCCTGCATTCGCCCCATACGACGCACACACATTTCCCCTTCATTTTTGGAGGGGAAAAAGTGCGTCCTATAGTGCGAAAAATACGGTAAGTTTCAGAACCTCTGATCTATAGTGTGCATGATGAACAAGCACAAATACATCTTTAAACATCTGTACACATGAAATCTTGCTCAATCAGGTTTCCCCTAGACCAGTATTTCTCAACCTTTTTCTGACACTGGCCCCCTTCCAACCTTATTTCTTTCCTCCCCTGTCCTGCCAGTGGAAAGGTAGCTATTTTGTTTGTAAACAGAACATGTTTTATTTATAATTTTTATAATTATATAACTTATATAATTTCACCTGTGGCCCCCTTGGAATATCCTGGGGGGCAGTGACAGATTTACATATAAGCCAAACAAGCTATAGCTTAGGGTCCCACTCTCTTGGGGGCCCCCCAAAAAACTTAAAGGGAAAAAACCTGGATGTACATTTCCAGAATATAAGATAAAAAACAAATAAAATAAAACCTACATACAGCAACCGTGTTTTGTGTTCTGTAGGCTCCTATGATGTAAGTAATGAGCCCCGCCTGCTAGCTTGCTCCCTAAAATATCACTGGTTTGCTCATTTCTATATATAGGGTGCCTACCTTCCTAATGGACTGGTTGCATGGCAACATGTGCAAATGGCTTTAGATACCTATTAGGTCCATAAATTACAATATAGCATATATTCAACACAAAAACAGTGGCAATTTGTTGTTGACAAAGGAAAGCTGGACCAGTAGCTTAGGGCCTCATCAAACCTAAATCCAGCCTGCTGGGGGGTCCCAAGGAGCCATATCGCCCCCCCCCCAGTTGAGAAACACTGCCATAAACATATATACAATTTAAAGATAGCTATCTGTTTGTTATTCCTACTTCACATGTTTGCTGAGGAAAGCAGCAACGCACACATAGCAAACATGTTTGCTGTGTAAAATGTTTCGGTGCCATCCATCAGGCCCTCTTGCCCGAGACGTAGCTGCATATGTCAGGGCTGAGCTTAATTAAACTGATTGGGGAAACTTGTTTGGAAGCTTCTGTTTTGTTTTACTAACTGCAGGTAAGCTATTTCTGGCAGCTCCTCTTGGTAGTTGTCAGCATCTGTAGTGTAAGCAGACATGATTTATAGAGCGTGAAAGAGGAGCTAGGGGGATATGCGATATTCTTTGTCTCAGCTGCTTAGTCAAAAACCTCCTGGTACTTCCTGTCTTTTCTCCCCAAACCACAAAATTGTATTCTGATGCTCTTGTTGGACAGAAAGGGCTCATTCGTTTGGGTTTGACCTATGGGCAGTGGACCATTTTCGTAGTGATTTTTTTGCAGGGAATTTGCAGAAATTTGAATATTCTGTTGCATGGGGAAGATGCCTTTCACAAAGGAGATGAAATATAGACCTTAATTGAGATTCATGGAGAAGGGGGAAATATTACAGCTCAAAGCAGTGACCCATATTTTTCATGCCTGATTTATGCTCCAGCAAATTGCAAAGTAGCCTACACCTGCTTTCCTGTTTGCAGTTGACACTTTGAATCCCCTAGTGCGAGGAAGAGTAGCTCGGCATGCTTATCCTTTACATCATAGAACACTTTATCACATGATGTTCTCATATACAATGCATAGGGATGGGGACCGTGTCATAGCCTACCAGCAACCTCAAAACATTTACTGGCCTCACTCTCCTGGCCTCCATGTGTTCAGCATAAAGTGACAACAGTCTGTATATGTAGAGAGTCTGTCATTCCCTACCAACATGGAGATGTTGGAGCATGGACCAGCAGGCATATTAGATAGTGTCACTGATAAGCTCTGGTGATATTTACTATTCCGAATTTCGGTTTCTGCTTCATTCATTTCATATTCTCCAAAGCAGACACTGGCACCCCAATTCATTCATTAGAAATCATTTAAACAGTAGCCAAAGCAGAAGTGCATTTTTTTTGGTGCCAAGTAACAGTTACAAAGGGACGCGGGTGACGCTGTGGGTTAAACCACAGAGCCTAGGACTTGCCGATCAGAAGGTCAGCAGTTTGAATCCCTGCGACGGGGTGAGCTCCCATTGCTCGGTCCCTGCTCCTGCCAACTTAGTAGTTCGAAAGCACGTCAAAGTGCAAGTAGATAAATAGGTACTGCCCCGGCGAGAAGGTAAACGGCCCCAACAAATGTTGGAAATGTAAAGAAAATGAAGGAACATTCTTCCACCTCTGGTGGACTTGCCCTAAAGTGAAGGCCTTCTGGGAAATGATATATAATGAGTTGAAAAAGGTATTTAAGTATACCTTCACCAAGAAACCAGAGGCCTTTCTTCTGGGCATTGTCGACCAGAAGGTGTTAAAGAAAGACAGAACATTTTTCATGTATGCAACAACAGCAGCAAGGATACTACTCGCTAAGAACTGGAAAATTCAAGATCTACCCACACTGGAAGAATGGCAGATGCAACTGATGGACTATATGCAACTGGCGGAGATGACTGGCAGAATCCGAGACCTGGGAGAAGAAAGGATTGAAGAAGATTGGAAGAAATTCAAGATTTATCTACAGAAACATTGTGATTTAGTGGAATGTTAAGAAGGATGCTTGGTTATAAATAATTGGCCATCACTAAAATAGATCAGAATTTGATGATAAGAGAGATTAAGAGAAACAAAATTTGTAGGAGAATTATTTTATTGTATTTAAATAAGTGGTTATAAATTTGGAAATAAGATGATAATTTGCTTGACAAAAATTTATTAATGATGCAAGTGGGAGCGGGAGACGTGAGGAAGTCTAAGGATGTTATGAAACTTTGTAAAAACAAAGCAACACTGTTTATTATTATTGTATTTCTTTTCTAAAAACTCCAATAAATATTTATTAAAAAAAAAAAAGAGAAGGTAAACGGCCCCAGAAGCAGCTTAGTCATGCTGGCCACATGACCCGGAAGCTGTACGCCGGCTCCCTCGGCCAGTAAAGCAAGATGAGCGCTGCAACCCCAGAGTTGGCCACGACTGGACCTAATGGTCAGGGGTCCCTTTACCTTACTAACAGTTACAAAGTAAAAAGATTTTTATTTTATTTTGCACCAAAGCATATTGGAAAGAAGTATTTCTTTGTTGCATTATGCCATTGTGTAACCTGAGCCCTTTCCCTCTTGGTGGTTTAGTGTTATGTCAAACCCCAGTTTGCTGTAGTTTATTTGAAACATCTTCAAACTATTGGTTATGTTACAACAAGCCATTGGTAAGATTAACCATAGCTTTGGGTTGGGAGGTAATGCTAAACCATGGTTAATAAAAAAAAATTCCCATCATGATAAGTCATAATTTGCCTGAGTCCAGTCCCAAGGTAATGTCTTCCCCTGGGGTCATATCCATTGTGAATGCCCCTTGTAGAACAGGGCTTTAGTTTGTTTTCCTCCCTTTGCACCACACAAAATATGCTCTGGGGTGTCTGTCCTGACTTCCACTCATGGGTATAATACTTGGACTCTCAGCTTGATTATTACCAAGAGGGGTACAAAACTCTGCATTCAGAGTGTGTGATGGATCTGCAGTTTATTGGATCTGCTGTATGCCAGCCTAGAAGGACCACGCCCATGACCTATTTAGGGTTTATAGGACTGAATCCAGCCCCTTTACCTTCTTTTCAAGCAAATGAATTGGCATAGTTCCAAAACCAGTCAAAATACTGTAAGATTTTCTTTGTTGGCTAAGAGCAAAGGTCCATCTGGTCTATCAGTCAGTGCTCTGTACTAGCCAATCAGAGGTCTATGGAAAGATCTGACAGGTTATGAGGAAGGTAACTAAAACCCAAGCATCTGAAAATCACTTCTTTTTATCATGTGCTGCTCCCTGATACAAATTGTTCCTATTTATTCTAATATCCATTAATATTTCTATTGTCATTCAATCTGTACATTCCTCTTTAGTTGCAAAGCAATAAATTACAGAAGTTAATAAACGTAATCTTTCTGTGGTTGAGCAACCCAAACTGCACATCGTACTGAATACTTAGGTACATTAGATGTGCTACTTGGATTTGTAAGTGAAGATTGGATGGATATTTGTTATAGAGAGAGAGAATAAAAATGGCAATGGGATTTATTCATTCTGCTTAGTTTGAATATAATTACTGAATTGTCGCCGGGACTGTAGGAGCTTAATTACAAATTGAAAAATAAATTGCATAAACCTGCTCACAGCAGGTTTCGTTATAAAGAGTGAATGAGGTCAAACATGATAGGGCTGGTTAGATGAAGAATTAGAGCTTCTTAAAGATGCTTCTCCATGATAATATCCCACAGAGCTATGTTACTCAGACAACATAACCACATGTGGACGTGGGATTGCACGGGTCTCTTGGTTCCGTGGGATTTTACTTTTATTTTGAAACAGAGTTTAAAAATACAGGCAACAATACACACATACACGCACTAATGTGAGATTATGAAAGGAGGTGATGCACATCTAAACAATTCCACTAGCATAAGGACGTTTAGCTGCACAATGAAGATAAGAATGGGAGAAGAGCCACTGGCCCCATCTAGTCCAATATCTTGCTCTCCCAGCGGCCGACTGGATGCTTATGGGGTTCCCGCAAGCAGGACCTAAGTGCAACACCACTCTTCCCTCCTGCGGTTTCCAGCAGCTGGTATTTAGAGGGATATTGCCTCCAAGAGTGGAGGTAGCCTTCCAATTCTCTCTTGTTCTTAAGCCTTTCTCCTGGAAGGAATAAGGAATCCTTTTGTTGACCAGCTTGCATTCATTTCTTCAGGGTTTCTCCCTTCCCTGCCCCATCACCACCTTTCTTCTTCTGAGTTGGACTGTGTATACTATATTTCACCTGTCACTTGTTTAGGAGCCTAAAGACATCGGATGACATTATTGCAAAGGAAATAATTTGTTCTTCCTGCAGATATCTGATTGGGAAAGGTATGGGTTATTCACTTTGGGCAGCTATAGGGAAAACCCAATTTGCTTTGCTTTTGAAGCTTTTTTCAGTGTCAGTATTGTGAGTGCCACATTTGTTAACAAAGACCTCTTAAGGTTGCAGTCCTGTTCTTGCTTACCTTGGATCAATCTACTGTAAACTCAACAGGCTTTATGTCTGAGCAGACTTGCATAGGATTGTACTATAATTTCTCTCAAACAAAATAGGTTTAGAAACTTACCTGCATAACCATAAGGTTAGCCTGTATAAACAATTCTGTTGTACATGAAATTTCCTATTATTTCAGTTACATGTAACCAAAACTTTATTTTTGGCCTGCTTTAAAAAATAAAAATAGAAAGAGGGACAAGCAGTCATTTTTGCATGATTTGGGATTTTGTTTCTCTGCTGCATTTTTCAGTTGTGGAAACTGAACATCCTGTTTCTTCTCCTACGATCTTACTGCATTCAAAATAGAAATGAAGGTCTTAGCACTGCAGCACTAGTGAACAGAGAGCTATAAATAATGCTTTGCAGCATTTTAGTATTTTTTACTCTGAATTATGTTTGCTTAGCCTGGCTGTGGGTGGTTTAGAGGAAAAGAAATCATGCTTGCTTGTAGCAACCATATTTGCAAGTGAGAAATTTGATCAGGAAAGGGTTGATATGAGAACCTTACTGCATTGGATTGTGTATTTCCTCTCTCCACTATGCACACACACTTGTTGAAGTGCTGGCTGGTGGAAACATTTCCTGTTGCATTTTGTTGCCGTATAGATTTTCTGTATTGCTGATGCTATTCTTAAAATTATATTGTAACATTAGGCTTTATTAGGCTTCTGTAATTTTATTGCCTCCCCGAATTGTACTGTTGGTTTTTAATGTTGCATCGTGCCTCGGCTGCCTTTAGGCAGAGAGGCTGTCAATTAAATTCCTTAAATGAAAAAAAGGAAGCAGCAGAAGGGGGGAAAGAGGTATTGGAAGCAAAGCAAAGGTCTTACTAAATTCGACATGGGCTCCCTTCAGAGGTCAAAACATCTTTGGGTAGCATAGAAGCCAACTCCTAGAGGCTATGGGGGCTTTGGCTCCCACAATAAAATATTTGAGGGGGCTGAGCCCCCACAAAGTTGATAAGCATTCCCATTCAAATGGTGCATGTGCACTGCATCATGCGATCAGTTATGTGGGGCAGGGCTTACCTGGATCCCCACAATATTTAATTCAAGTTGGCACCCCTGTTGGGTAGCCTTGTCTTCATGCTGCATCTTTGAAACATAACATGCTGTCAATTGCACTTCTGCTGTCTTTCCTGCCTTAGAACCATGAACAGGTGCTGGGTGCATGAAAGCTTGCCTCTGCTACTGGCTAGGGGTTGTCGTCATCATTAATAATAATAATAATAATAATAATAATAATAATAATAGTATTATTTATATATCACCCATCTGACTGGGTTGCCCCAGCCACGCTGGGTGGCTTCCAACAAATACAAAAGCATAATAAAAAATTCCTGATACAGGGCTGCCTTCAGATGTTTTCCAAAGGTTGTGTAGTTACACATTTGCTGTGCGGGAAACACTGATGAAATGTCGGTGTTTCCCTTGGCAGTTGTAATGTATGGAGCTGCCTTCAGCAGCCGCAAGTTGGCATGGAAGTCTGTGAACTGATGTTATTTCTGGAGCTGATTCTACTTCTGCGGCTTATCACAACCCCCTTAAGCTGTTCTGTTATCCAGCCATAACTCTCTCCTCAGCATTCTTTTCATCCTCTGTGTCTTGTAATTGGTGTTAATTTGGTGATGTAATCAAGGTTCACATTTGCACTTTAGCAACCCAGCGGGTCAGGGAGCAAGGCAGAACCAGCGATAAAAGACTCAAGGTTGTAACTGAAGCAAATCAATCATTGATGATAGACAATGCTTTTCAGAGAACAATATTCATACAGAGTATTATTAGCTTTGCAAAAAAGAAAAGCAATGTAAGGGGGGGAATGTACTGTAGCAATGAAGTGCTTAGATAATAATGTGGATTAAGAATGGTGCAAGATTAGCAACAATCAGTCGGAGTTTAGTACTGCTTGCTCCTATCCTAACCAAAGATTTGCCCTCTCTGCAGTCCACCTAACTATCAAACATAATTTCTAAGTTTTGCACCATATACTAATTTGTACTTTTTCTAACACATCTGGCTCATTTATTTGTATCACCTTTCCATAGTAAACCATGCTCAAGGCGACTCAGAACAATAACAAAATGTAGCAATATGAGTCATGAACGATAGAGCAATGAAAATACCTCATATTAATTAATATACCATATAATTAAACAATCCACTGGCAATTCATAATAAGGTCTAACAATAAACACACCATGTCACTCAGAAAGAAGCAAAAGTAATGCATATCCACAACTAAATCTTGACGCCAGCATCAAACCTCCCACTTTCCCGAGCAAGAGATGCAGTCTTTGTAGCTGGAGCCTGCCCTTTCAAGGTGACCAGACGAAAACAAGACACACATACCCTAAAATTTTGGAATAAATGGTTGCCAAGCCAGAGCAGTAGGCCACAGATATTGTGTCCTCAGCTGGGTGAGAGTGCAAGAAGAAGATAGAAGAGAGCAATGAAAGGAGTCTCTGAATAAACATCCTTTATTCCAACTGGGAACAGAACCAGCATTTTTTCTCCTTTACAACCCTTTCATTGCTTACATTCTCTGTTGAGATACAGAAGGCACTCCCTATCCACAGGTGCACCAATTGACATCTCACGCATGACATTGCATGGCGTCACATACGGGCCTTGTCAATCCTCTTAAAAAGATGGCACCTCTGCCTATCCATACTTGGTTGAAATAACTGAAGGTATTTTTGTTTTGACAGACTTTCCCAGCTGAATGAAAATGTATTAGCCCCAGCATTGGTACTCTTTTTAAACCTATCTTTGGGTGCCTGTTTTCAGTAGCATTTAAAAAATAATTATAGCCTTTTTTGTATGTTTGTAAATCGCCTTGAGAGGAAAGTAAAAGGTGATCCATAAATAAATAATAAAAATTCTATTTTCTCTGATGATGTTATGGTTCCACAGTTGCTCAGATGCCATTGTCATTATCTTTAGCATCTTCGCCCATACAATGTTTGCTTTAACCCCATCAGGTTTTCATCCCCCAAGATGCCAATTTCTCACATAACTACTGTATCTGTGATCCAGCAACAGTTCCAAGCAGCTTGCCCTAAAAGACTTGTCTTTTTCCAGTATTGTCATCCATTTCAGCCCATCATCACTGCTCTCACATTTGCTGAAATTGGCTAAAATTGATGGTTCCTTAGGCCTAGGAAGGACAGGCTTAACAGTTGGTTTTGATTTTCTCTTTAAAATGAGTGGTAAAAAAATTCAAAACATGTTGTTTAGACAGGAGGTGCCAAGTAGATGCATCGTTACTGCTGTTGCTGAGGAATAAAAGGACAGATTGTGAAGTGAGAGAGAGAGGGAAAGAGTGCTGTGCTGTCTTGCTGTTAAAACTTATCTTTAACTTTGACATGTTTTGGCCATGAACTATGAATGCTGACTTAAAGGAAATCAAAGCCAGTAAGGGATGCCATTCCTATCCCACCCATCTGGTTAGTAAAGGAAACAGTTTTTGAATCATAAAATAGTAGAGCTGGAAAGGACCACAAAGTTCATTTTGTCCAACGCACTGCAATGCAGGAATCTTTTGCCCAAAGTGGGGCTTGAACACACATCCCTGAGATTAAAAGTCTCATGGTCTACCGACTGAGCTATCCATCTAGCTTGCTTTCTTGTTTGCTTTCTCTCTGTTGTCCAACCTTCACAAAAATGCCACAAAGCCCCAGGGCATCTTCTGCACATGCCCTTGACAGGATTTCAGACGGAGTCCTTCTCAGCCTAAACTGGAGATGCCCAAGACTGAACCACCGCTGTGCGTTCCACCACAGAGCTACACCCCTCAAAAGTTATCTGTTTGTTATACATAATCGACTATCCCATGTGCAGTTTCTGCTGCTGAACTGCACACGTCAGACTGCAAGTGAGGAATGAAAGGTTCAGAAATTTCCCTTGAATAAAATGTTTCCGCCCACATGCCAAAATCAGCCTGGCAAGGAGATGTGTTCTGGTATATCCTTCTCCTCCCTAGTATGCTAGTTTTTGTTTGCAAGTCATGCAGAGTTGTTTCCTCCTTTGCCCCAACATGCCAGGGCATTCAGAAGTTGGATTTCCCACAGGCAGTCTGAAGTGGTGCAGTTCAGTAACATATAAATCACATTCCCTGTCTCTAAACATTCTCACATTTGTGGAATTAGAGTACATAATAATATGGCAGGTGTGCATAGTTACTCTCCCTTTCCCATAAGATGTGAAACTCCAGTTTAGCGGTTAAGTATACTTCTGTAGCATTCTAAGCCCTTTCTTTTCCTGATATTTGCCCCAATATTTGAGTTTCTCATTCCACCTGTACATTGATTTGGAAGACAATTGGGAGAGAGAGGGGGGGAGAATAATACTCTCTAGAACAGGGGTCAGCAACCTAAGGCCCATGGGCCGGAAGCAGCCCATGGAGGTCGTTTGACCGGCCCACGAGCTGCCCCCAAACCGATACGCCCGCTTGCATGCTGCGCTAAATTGCGTCCTCCCTTAAGGAGGGCACGTATTGCGGTGAGACCTGGACAACTAACACCCTGTGTTGTGGGTGGGGTACAATTGGTAAGCCACAACACCCGATTGGTAGGCCCCTCGAAGATGGGTACAATTTGGCCAATGGGACGCAGTTCAAATGGTTTGGGGGACCTATTTATGTCCATGCACATGACCCAGAGCTTCCTCTTTTGGTGTGTGCATTTGGATCACCCGCCCACCTCTCCCTACTTTTAGGGTTTGTTGCATTTGACCTTGCTATGCCGTTGTGTGTCGTTTGTCATTGGGACAGGGGCACGGCAGGAATTTTCCCACTTGGCTGATTGACTGTTGCCATTTGGGTTTTGCCTGCCGCGTAGCAAATCGTCACAACTTGTAAGGTTGCAGATAGGCTCTGGTTCAGGTGATAGGGATGGGGGAATGCTCTCGCCATCCCTATGTGAAGGGTATTCCGTTAAAGGAATCCAGGGACTCGATGGTTTGGTGAACCCCTGTGAGGGGGTTGTGCCCGTGCCTGAGTCCAGGGGGACATTTGGGTGGTGGAGTTAGCCTGTTTCCGGCTTTCCGCTTATCCAGGTGTTCACTCTTGGCTGACCTATGCTGGTGCCCTGGATCAGCGCTACCTGCACGGCAGGGAGCTAGTCTAACCAGAGCCTATGCAACCAGTCACTTGATGTAATCAATAAAGTTGTGGCCTAAATTCTGCCAAAAACGGAACCAAAAATTTGAGTCAAGTATGAATTTATTTAGGGGGGAGGTTTATGAGTCTGAACACACAAACCAGCGCAGCACAGGGACTCGCTTCCGCTGTGCCAGAAATTGCGTCTGCGCATGCACAGGTGCCAAAAATCACACCTGCACAGACACCAAAAATCGCAGGCAAGCGCACTCATGCACAGGGGCAATCCAGCCCACGGAGGGATCCCTGTAGGACTGATCCGGCCCAGGCAAGATAAACCTTGCTGACCCCTGTTCTAGAAGGTGAGAGAGATGAACATGGATCGGGTGATAATAAGCTAGAAGTTTGTGACTTCTAGCTTATTAGAATAATGATAATAATGATAATAATGATAATGTGATAATAAGCTAGAAGTTTGTGCAACTTACTACAGGAGTGTTTTCAACAAGTTTTTTCTTTTAAACACACTTTAAAGCAAGCTTGCTAAGTAGGTGGCAGACAATCAGCTAAATATATATTTAAGTTCATGTTTTTAATTTCTTCAACTTGCAGAGGCCTGGGTTTTGTCAGGTGAGGGGGGTTACTGGTGACAGTCTAGAAATGTGCTAGCTGAGATATTTTTAGTTCTGTGGCTGATCAGAGTAGGGCTTACATTTGAGAATGTTCAATTAATGTTACAACGCACACGCATAAATTCATAGAAACACATTGCGAAGTAGAGCGCATCATAGGCATTCACAATAACTGTTCTTGATTTTGGTGACAGAGTTGGACAGATGAACATAAAAAGGAAAACACGTCAGGCATATATCTGAAAAAGTGCTGTTCTTCTAGCCATTCAGCTTTTGATCCAAGAGTGTGATTTAATGCTAGAATGCATCTCAGGGTTTACTGGTCACTATCTTTTCAGCATCTCACCCTGCAGAGCCACAAGTTAGATCACGGGTCAGCAACCTTTTTCAGCCGTGGGCCGGTCCACTGTCCCTCAGACCATGTGGTGGGCCAGACTATATTTTTTGGGGGGCGGGAATGAACAAATTCCTATGCCCCACAAATAACCCAGTGATGCATTTTAAACAAAAGCACATATTCTACTCATGTAAAAACACCAGGCAGGCCCCACAAATAACCCAGAGATGCATTTTAAATAAAAGGACACATTCTACTCATGTAAAAACATGCTAATTCCCGGACTATCCGCAGGCTGGATTTAGAAGGGGATTCGGCCTTAGGTTGCCTATCCCTGAGATAGATGGAAAATTTGCTTGTTATGTGTGGATAAAGGCAACATTTACATAATCTTATTTATTCAAAGTCCCGTTTCAAAGTGCTGGTTTTGACACTAGGCCCATTTCCGTGTGCCCCCCTCCAAAGGAGGCTCAGAGGATAGTACTGACAGAACAGGCCCTCTATGGAATGCCTTCCTGAGGGATGCCCACCAGACACCAACATTGTCATTGTTTCTGTGTGAAGTGGCACTGCTGTAATTCCTGAGGAGCGTTTGTGTGTGTGTGTGTGGGGGGGAGTTATTAAACTGTGTTCCCCAACAATCAAGATTTAGTGCCTTTCCTTCTGGGCCACCAGCATGTGACTGTGGATTTGCTTCAAGCTTTGGAGACTGAGCTCTTTCATGGTACCACCTTGGCTGAAGTGCCAACCCTGCCACCTGACAGAGTGACATCACCCCAAGGACCAGTCTCTCTATACCCAAGATGGTTACCAGGCACCCTTTGGCATCTGCCTGGACTCCAGCAGAGGTGGCCAATGACCTTGGTGCCCCCCCTCCATTCTTCCCTCACCCTGGCTCATGATCTGAGCAGCAACAGGAAGTTGAATCTAGCTACCGTTTTAATGCTGGTGTTGTAGCGTAGTTTTGAGGAATCGTGTGCTGTTTGCCCTCTCGAACCTGAAACCAGTTCTGACTCCTGGCCCTCAGGCTGAGCAACATTTTCCCCGTGAGAGGATCCTGCCGATATAAGATCCTGTTCTTCTACAGTATTCTTCCCACATTCTTGCTAAAGGAATTTGGCCTGCATGCCCTGGACTAGGCTTCCTGCTTCTGATCTTTGGCTGTTGCTTAGCTGTTGACCCTTGCTTGTCCTGGACAGTGTTGTTCACCTCTTGGCCCCTTCAGACTGATGGTCACCTCTCCACAAACTTGGAAACCCAACCACTTGGGGCTTGAGTTCCTGCCTGATGCCGACAGTTGCCCCCTCGGCAACAGGAGAATTGAGCTGCATCCGTTTCAGCTTGTTTTAGTTGGAATATGAGCTGGTGAAATTAAACCTGCAGAATGCAGCCTGTGAAAGTGTTGATCTTCCTGAATTGCTGCTGGTTCAGCCTTGGAGAATTTTATATATATAAACAATATACTTGTACTATTAGTCCTTCTATTGTGCTTGCATAGATGTTCTGGTTGCTATTTTCGTCATTGCGTATGGAAGACAGCATATGTGTGGCAGTCGCTCAGCCTTGGCAGAAGCCAAGGAAACAGCTGAAAAAGCTATAGTTAAAAAGGAATGTACGGAGTGATCTCTTATGTATGATGGGATTTGATGGTAAGATGATTGGAAGGTACAGCAAGTGAAAAAGAAAAGCCTTGTGTGGGGAGCCTCTGCTTTTTCTGGGTCTTAATTATTTGATCCTACTGACATTTGTTTTCTGTGGTAGCGGCTAAAATTAGACGTCGGTTTCTTAAAATTGATGCTGTTTATGGCAAAGGTGATGAACAACTGCTGGGCCACGCTAATGCGATGCAGTCTTGTGTGTGGTTTGTCTCTGTTCATTTTGTTTTACAAAGTGTACCAGGGCAAGCTTCAAGCTAAAGCAGAGGAAAGGGACATCACTCATTTTTCCCCTTTAAAAATTGTATGTGGGTGTGTGTCTCTGTGTGTCCCCCGCCTCAACTGTTTTTGCCCTTCAAGGAAAACTTAAGGAAACTCATATATTTTCCTATGCAGGATGTGAAGCAGATGGGGGCTTTTTAAGCTGAAAACAGGATGAGGGGAGATGATTAAAAACCTCCTTCCTCACACCACTCTTGTGTGGGCTTGGCCCTGCCATGAGGCAGTGAAGCAATTGTCTCAGGTTGACATATATTGTCTCAGGTTGGCATATTGGGGGGTGAGCAGCTGCAGTCTCTTTGGCCATTCTTCCAGAACTCCCTGATCCATCCCCTTTGTGGGAGATGGGGAATTATGTGTGCCACACAGTGGCGTAGCGTGGGTTGTCTGCACCCGGGGCAAGGCAAGTAATTTGCACCCCCTAACCCATGGATTTGTGCCCCCTAACCCTAACCCCCAGATGTTGCGCCCAGTGCGGCCGGGCCCCCCTGCACCCCCCACGCTACGCCACTGGTGCCACAGAACCTGTCTTACAACCACTAACCTAGCTTGCTGCCGTCGGGTACAGAGAAGGATGCTAACCAATGCTGAAGTAAAGTTTTGTGCCAGTACATGGAATGGTGAGGAGGGGGAATCTCCATCCTTACATGTTCCTCAAGTAGCCATTTTTTTTTAGGGGGGCAGTCCCCTGCTCTTCAATTTGTAGCACCCACAGCTTCATTTTGTAAGATGTAATTTCACAGAACATCACAGGTGGTGTTTTGGCTTCTAGAATGACGTTAATCTCTCTTCTCTCTCTCTCTCTCTCTCTCTCTCTCTCTCTCTCTCTCTCTCTCTCTCTCTCTCTCTCTCTCACACACACACACACACACACACACACACACACACACTATTTTGGATGAACAGTAATGTTTTTCTTACAAACTTTGTGATTATGGCCCTTCTGATTGACCTGATATCCTATATGCGCTCATAACTTCTGAAACATTAGCTCTGATGTGTTTCCCATTTGCTAATTTAATTAAAGTACTTTAAAGTGTCTTTAAAGTTTACATCTGGCTTCAATTTAAAGTCAACACTTCTTGAAACCATTGCACCATTTCCATGGAATTCTAGATTTTCACTTCAAATAAGCTCTCTTTTGCCACACAGCAAGAAGGTTTAACTTTTTTGCAGCATCGGCTATGAATATTGGAAATGTGTGCTGTGGAAACAGTGACAAAAACATGTTTACTCAGATGTGTTAGATGTATTTTCTCCTTCCCCAAGATGTCTAAATTGTTTTTAAATATTGCCCATTATATTTCATTGCTTCTTTTCTTTTACAGCGAGAGATTTTTCTTAAAATTGAATCGGAATGGTTTGCCAAAATGTCCAGAGAAGCCAGAAAGACATTGTTCTCTTTTTGTGGTGAGTGGGTGTTTATTTTTGTCTGCATTTGGTAATTGCAAAAATAAATAAATCAAGACTTCGTTAATGAGGTTGCCTCCTTGCTGGTAGCCCAGTTGTAGAAATAGAAAGCATACTACAAAGCACAAAAGAGTGGGCATAACTGTGCAGACTTATCATTCATTTTGTCCAGCATCCTTCCACTGGGTACCAGCAACTGTGCCAAATAGGTATGACAGCCACCTTGATAACTTGAATGTGTGTTTCTTTTCTGTATCTTACTTGCCAAATCAAAGAAATCTCTTGCAACCTAAGGCTACACAAGTTCAATGGGGCTTCTTTCTGGGAAGCAGACTTAAAACCACATTTTAAGAAGTAAACCTCATTTGATTTCTGCAGAACTTGAGAGCCAGTCCAGTTTAACAGAGCGGGTTACGGGAAATGGGTTATATTGATTGCAAGATGAATATACTCATTCCAGATTTCTTGGGCAGTCCTTTATTGACTTCCGCTTACCCCATCACCAATGGTATTCCTTGTCTTCAAGGCAGTAGAACTTCACATGTTACAGCCCTTTCGATATTTCACGATACACTTGCCATCTTGAAATACTGTGTCAGGTTCTGAGTGCCACAATTTAGGAAGGATATTGACAAGTTGGAATGTGTGCAGAGGAGGACAACCAAGGTGATCAAGGGTCTGAAAGCCAAACCTTATGAGGAATGGTTGAGGGAGCTGGGTATGTTTAACCTGGAAAAGAGGAGACAGAGAGGAGATACAATAGGTAAAGGTAAAGGGACCCCTGACCGTTAGGTCCAGTCGTAGACAACTCTGTGGTTGCGGCACTCATCTCACTTTATTGGCCGAGGGAGCCGGCGTACAGCTTCTGGATCATGTGGCCAGCATGACTAAGCCGCTTCTGGGGAACCAGAGCAGCGCACGGAAACACCATTTACCTTCCTGCTGGAGTGGTACCTATTTATCTACTTGCACTTTGACATGCTTTTGAACTGCTAGGTTGGCAGGAGCAGGGACCGAGCAACGGGAGCTCACCCCATCAAGGTGATTCGAACCATCAACCTTCTGATTAGCAGGTCCTAGGCTCTGTGGTTTAACCCACAGCGCCACCCGCGCCAAACCTTATGAGGAACGGTTGAGGGAGCTGGGTATGTTTAGCCTGGCAAAGAGGAGACAGAGAGGAGATACAGTAGCCATCTTCAAATACCTAAAGGGCTGTGACATGGAGAATGGAGCAAGTTTATTTTCTCCTGCTCCAGAGACTAGGACCCAAACCAATGGATTCAAGTTGCAAGAAAGGAGATTCTGGCTAAACATCAGGAGGAACTTGGCTAAACATCAGGAGGAGGTGGTGCACTCTTTTTCCATTTCCAAATAGAGGTTGGAAATTTCTGCATTGCTGTGGGTTGGACAAGATAACCCTCGGGGTCACTACCAACTCTACAATTCTATGATCATGCATATGTGATGGATGGGACACACACTAGTTTCAAAATCCTGCATGGTACTAGCCACAGTTCAGCAATGTTCTGATATAAGTATGGTATATGCCATTGATGCTTTTAGGTTTCAATCTTAAACACACACTAGTTCCAGTGACACAATGGGACTTATTTCTGGTCAAACATTTCTGTGAGTCAATTGAATCTATCACCTCCTTGTTTCTTTATTTCCTAGACACAAGTAAACTTAGAAAAAGTATACAGTAACAACACAGCAAAAATAAATAATTGTAGACTGTTCTGATTCTCTACAGGACTTGGGAAGCAGTGAGCTCAGGAAAGACATCTACATCACTGTGCACATTATACGGATTGGTATGTACACTTGTTTCCCCAAAACCTTTACGTAAGAAGATGTTAGATAATGTGATAATTTCAGGCCGCGTGTTTTCACTGTGTGATGATGGTTATCCTTATTGTCACTGCTGCTGGGCCACCACTTAGCACTCGGGATGCCTTACATTGAAATATTAATAATATTTTCAGAAAGGGTTCTTCTCATGTAATAGTGCTCAACTGTGGTTTAGGGCCATGGTTCTTTAGCATCACAAGAATGAGCTGCAATGAGCTTTGCATATGACTTCTCCCTTCCTCCCCGCTCCTCCTCCAGTGAGGCCACAGTACAGAAATAAGAAGCTTCCACTTTCGTTTTATAGATCACCCTTAGTTTGATATGTCTTACAAGCAGTGCTTTTTTCTGGGGGGGATGCAGGAGTACACACAACCCTAAACATTTTGTGAATCTAAGTTCGGCCTCATTGAGGGGCAATAGTTCAATATGAGTAGGAAAATGAGAGTACCCCTAAACATTATTTTTTTAAGAAAAAAAGCACTGCGTACAAGCCTTAGCCTATGCTTAAGTTTCAACTAATTTCAACTAACTATGGTTAGTTGAAACACAATGAACTACAATTTGAAGTTGGTTTGTTTCTACTAACCCTAGTTAAGATTTACCACAGTTTGTTGGGGCTGGAAAAACCAGTGTTAGCATTATGTGTGAGCTAGCAATCTCCAAGCTACTTTAGGTATGAACTAGATAAGCATTTTGTGGTAAAATTGAGATGAGAGAGAGAAATTGATATATTTATTTTAGATATTTCTACAATGGCTTTTGGTTTTAAAAGCTCTTAAAAAAAAGCACAATAAATGTAACAAACAAACAAAAAATCACCAGGGAAAAAGCTACATATCTGGGAGGAAGGTTCTAATTTACACTTCTCTCTGACATGCCATTTTTTTCTGTGTGAAGGGATATTTTTTCATGAGAACACTAAAGAAAAAAATATCCTGTTTGCCATCTGAAGTGATGGATCTGCAAGATAAATTATCTAGACTAGGTTTTGGAAGTAGGAGGAGGGGAAAGGCACACTGATCGAAATTAACAATGGATCTCATAAAATTGCTTGGGAAATGGCCACCAAGCAGCCAGCCTTATTTGGTCTTCTGCCCACACAAAATAATTTCCCTACGCTTCACAGATAATTTTCCTTACGGAAAAAGGCACATTACACCATGTGCCAACTGTAATGTGTGGGAAATGTGCACATTTGTACAGTGGTACCTCAGGTTACAAACATTTCGGGTTGCAGACTCCGCTAACCTGGAAGTTGTACCGCGGGTTAAGAAATTTACCTCAGGATGAGAACAGAAATCGTGTGGCGGTGGCGCAGCGGCAGCGAGAGGCCCCATTAGCTAAAGTGGTACCTCAGGTTAAGAACGGTTTCAGGTTAAGAATGGACCTCCGGAACAAATTAAGTTCATAACCAGAGGTACCACTGTATTTTGTCTCACACATATGTAGGAAATAATTTTGTGTATGCTGGCAGTTCTGTGACTGAACTTATCAGTATGACATATTTTTTGCTGCCTGATACCTGGACCTTGTTTTATTTTTATTTTATTTTAAAAGCACTGGGCCATAGTATGTGAAGATTTTTAAATAGCTGACACCAGCTGACACTGGTGAACTTCTGAGAGAGAGAGAGAGAGAGAGAGAGAGAGAGAGAGAGAGAGAGAGAGAGAGAGAAGGAGGAGGAGAATAATGTAATCAGGCTTATTAACAGGCATGGGGAGTCTGGATCTCTCAACTCCTCCTAGGCCAGCTATTGTTACCCTTATTGTGCCTTCCTTGGTTCCTGAAATTGCCTTTTTTCTGGTAACACCAGTCTATCTTGCATATGTGGGTGTGTGCATGAATAAAAACATTTATTTCCTTCTTAGAACAGTTTATCATATGGTTAACATTATTCTAGACAAATCTGATTTAATCCAAATACAATGTTAAGGTAGTGTAGGAGAGAAGAGTGGTTAATCTCCTTATTTAAAGAAGCTGTCATATGGATTTCATTGAGTTAACTCCAGTAATCTTCACCTATCATCCACAGTGGCTGCTTCCTCCTCCTCCTCCTCCTCACCTCTAGCCAATTTGGCATTTTATTCCTTCCATTTTGAAATGCTGGATGTATCTTTATCTATTCTTGACTGCTGTTGAGCATACTATATCTGAGGCAATGCATATGTCGAAAATTGTCTGACTTTGGTGAATGATACAGTATTAGAGTTCTGCTATTGAACCTTGCAAATGTCATGCGGTAAGACAGGTCAAATACTCCAGCAGGAACCCCAACTCACTCATGTGTTACTAGCTGCTGTTATTTGTGCCACTAGTGTTCCATTCCTATACTGCTGAACATGTGTCTAATATTTCTACATATGTAGAAACATTACTACATATGTTTCTACATATGTAGAAACATTAGAGAGCTAGTGTAGAATAGAGGTTAGAGTGCTCAACTTCAGTCAAGGAGAAGCTGAAATGCCCATTGAGCCAAAAAGCTTGCTGGGTGTCCTTAGATCTCTCTCTCTCTCTCTCTCTGCCTAACACACCTAATATAGAGTGGTTGGGAGGATAAAGAAGGCCACCCTTTGAAAAAAATGGTAGGATAAAAATAAATGTTGAATGATTAGATAGAAAATAATGGGGGAAAAGAGAGTCATGCCTTCAACCCGAGGAACACTAGCGCCAGCAGTGGCAATATTTTGAATTGCCAGTAGAAGAAATTCAGATAGCCACTTTCCCGATCACAAGCTCAATTCTCCATAAGTAGCTTGCTGTGGAAACTCATCTGGATCCTGATATTTTGAATGCTTCAGGTTGGAGTGTGTTTGGGCTCCAACATGCATCAAACAACAGGAATCAAATATTTAGTCTATTGAACCAGTATAAGCCAATGATTGAACCGCTTACTATTCCCTCCACCCCCCAAAAAACAGATTATCATGGATGCTCCACTAGGAGAGGGCTTCAGGAAGTAAACTTGTAGTACAAAATTACCTGGGTTCGAATCCAAAATAACCTAGGGCAAATATCATCCATCAGCCAAGGAACTAAGGGCTGTTCGGTTGTTTATGTGATCTGTTATTAGCCAACTTGAGAATGAGTTGATCAAAAGCAGGATATAAATCGAAACAAACACACATATCTAAGATTTTAGAAATGCTGCCTAGGAATATTAAACTAAAGACTTAGTATTCTACTCACTGCATTTTCTGTTTAAGCTGCATCTGCTCAACCACTGATGGCTTCTGATCTTGCAAAGCCTAGAATAGACTGCTGTGTGTTTTTCATTTCACCGCAGTCAGGCCCCAGTGCAGGTTTTTGAGGGCAGGCAGCACAGCTTATTTTAACACAAAGAAGAAGTGACAGGCAGAAGAAGCAAGCAACAGTGTAGATTGTTGGGAATAATGTGCCTTTTGTCACCACATAAATTAAACATATAGCTCATGTGGATTTATGAGAGAGCGGGAGAGAGAGCAATCACACAAACTGTGGAAAATTTGTCAAAACAGTAGTAATCCAGATTGAAGTGCAACTTTTGTGAACACGTGGTTGAAAGTCAGTATTTGTCTCCATATGCTCTTTAACAATTAAATAGTTTTTGCTTAAATCTTCATTTGTAGTCCTGGTACTTTTTTTGTCTGCCCCCTTTCTTCTTTTTATCCATTATCATCATTGCCTTCCACATTCTCATGTTCCAGCTGGGGCAGAAAATTGTGGGTACCAGGTAGGCTTCAGAAAGTCAGCTAGGCTGGCAGAGAGAACATGCAACAATAGGTAATAAGTTCAGATTCTGGCTAGCCAGGTTGAAGTAGGAAGTGGAACAGTGTAGCACTCTCTGTGATAAACTGTGCAGCACCATGGATAGCTCCATGTCTGCCAGAAACTTTGCTCTGGTGAAGCCCAACTCCTAGACTGAGTCAAACTATTCCTTGCCCTATGTAGCCTCTTATTTTTCTTAGATTAAGTACAGCTACAAGGAGAGCCCAGTTATCAGAATCACAGCATGTAGATGGTGAAAGTCTATCCTTTATCTCGCTCTCTGTGAGTTCCCTTAATATGGCCACCCTCACATGACTATGATATAGCTAAAAAATTGGTGCCAGTTGGGACTCACCCTCCCCCAGCCTTGATATTTTGTTGGTCATGGCTAGGGGAAGAAAGGGATCCATTTTGCTTCTTCACACACTGTGATCCAAATAAAAATTGCCCCCTGCATTGTGACTGCATTGTGAGTGCTTCTTGAATAAGACAAATGGAACTTAGAGTGCTCTGCCAACCTATGGTTTAATGACAGCAGTTTGAATATTTACCACCCTTTCAATGCAGTTGGTATTTGGGGGTGGGAAGGTTTGCCCAGCTGGAGCTATTTTAACAACAGCCAAAGACATAGCTGTTTTGGGCTATGCATTAAGCATAACACTTAGTTAAACTGTCAGATGATCCTGACTAGGTCTGAAGTGTGTCTGGACAAACTCTGCTCAACTGGAGTTGCAAGGAAGGTGTGTTGACGCCATTATATATATATTTGCACCCTCAGATGTGTTCTTCTAGGAGATAGGTGAGATATCTGAGCCAGACTGGGCATCCAGGTTTTGAACTTCTGGCATGCATTCCTTTACTTGGATGCCATTATTAGACAATTCTTTGGGGACTGCATTGTGAGTGCTTCTTGAATAAGACAAATGGAACTTAGAGTGCTCTGCCAACCTATGGTTTAATGACAGCAGTTTGAATATTTACCACCCTTTCAATGCAGTTGGTATTTGGGGGTGGGAAGGTTTGCCCAGTTGTAATCCAATAACTTTATTAAATTAAATGCTGATGTTGGCAGATATATCCTCCTC
This sequence comes from Podarcis melisellensis, assembly GCF_964234715.1. Classification (NCBI taxonomy): domain Eukaryota; kingdom Metazoa; phylum Chordata; class Lepidosauria; order Squamata; family Lacertidae; genus Podarcis; species Podarcis melisellensis. The sequence goes on from NC_138542.1 coordinate 24,735,990, forward strand.
TTTCTCCTCCTGTGCATGTCTGGAAAGATGCTATTTTGTGGCTCATGCGTCTTGTTTTATGTTTTGTTTGACAGGCCGAATGGGAGCTGGTGAAAAGAAAAATGCTTGCAATGTTCAGTACCGACGACCTTTTGGTTGTGCAGTCCTCAGCATAGCGGATCTGTTGGCAGGAGACACAAAAGATGATCTTATTCTGAAAGTATACATGTAAGGAAATGTAAATCTGAAGTACATTAAAATAGTCCATGGGAAGAAATTGTGAGGTCAAATTTTGTCATAGAAATTTAATCTGATGTTTTCCCTCCAAAAAGGGTTTGACTTCCAAGTTATATGTGCAGATCCACATTTCATTGTACGTTCAGATTAAGCCATTATAGCCTATTGCGCACAGTTATCGTATAACTCTAGGTATGATAATCTGAGTCTTAATATCAGTCAGTTATTAATGGCTATTTTCAGCCTCAACTCCATTCTCTGACCTGATCAAGAACTCTACCACACAGTCTATTGCAGCTAATACAATAAAGACTTCTGTGAAAATTTAAAGAACAATAACATCATGCAAAGGAGGATGCTGCCTTATGAAAACTTGCTCTCTGAGGAAAGGTGTGGATTTAAAAGATGACACAATAATCTTTTTTGCAGCAGCAGACTTTTTGATTTATAGAATTGTAGAATTGGAAGAGCCATCCAAGCCCAAGCCCTTAAAAAGCTTGGAGCTATTCTTCATACTGCTTCTGCTAACCGTTTATAAGTCAAAACATCAAAATAGAATATCCTTGACTGAGCATATGTTCCTACACATCACTTGAAGGGCTCTCCCAATCTTTTGCCACCTGTATTCCTGGTAGTTTAGTTGCTACTATATTATAATATTTTTGATCAAATTAGCAGGATACTGAATAGCCATGAGAATTTAATCAGGTCTAATAAGACGCACATTCAGAGAGTAAGAAAGCAGACCAGAACCATACTATGTGGGTTGTTGACCTCTACCAGACTCCAGTCCTTGGTTAGCCATTCTCTGGGCAGGTTGTTGCTAGCGCTTAACCATGGAACAAGGCTCCACAGAAACACCTATCAGATGTTTGCATGGCACTTGCTAACAGCTTCACATTTCACACAACTTTCTGAGCTGCTCTTATCTTGCTTCTTCTTCACTGACCAACAGATTATTTCCCAGCAATTTTGGACTAGCTGTTTCAACCATAAAGCAACATTATATTTTGATGCAGTGGTGCCTAACGACACAGTACTGTTGTTAGATTCACACACAGTCTGTCAAGGCTAGTGGCTGCAAGAAGCCAGACATTTTAACAAAGCGAGTAGCTCAACAGCAGGGCACACAGGCTGCATGCAGGAGATCCAAGATTTCATCTCTGCTTGTCCAGCAACAGCCAGAAATGTCCCTTGGAAACTCTGGAAAGCCCATGGTCACTACAGCAAACGACACTGAGCAAGATGTACCAATGGGTCCTTCCAATATGCCTCCATGTCTTTGTGTCCATAACATGCAGATTTATATATATATATATATATATATATATATATATATATATATATATATATATGCAGGTTTTGGTGTCCTCGGGTGTCTTCCCGTGTAAAAGTTGGGGTGTCTATGCGACGTTTCGACGAGGTCTCACTCGTCATCTTCAGGCTGGTGCTTTCGGCTTCTTGTTACTGGAACAGAGCAGGATCTCAGTGTTTTAGTTCCTATAAATACTGTTGAGGGGGTGTGGTGTATAGCCTCCAATGTTCTGGGCAGAGAGGAAGTTCCCAGGCTAGTGTGCCTTTTCTTCTTTTGTTCCTTAATTACTTGAGGGATATCTTGAGTGATTTCTTGAGTGATATCCTGAGTACCACTTAGGTGGGTCATTAGGTGTGGATTAGTTGCTAAAGTCTTTGTGTCTTGACCTCTTGAACTTTGTGAAGAGTTTTTCTGAGAAGATGGCTGTACTGCACTTAGTTGTGCTCTGGCTTGGCTTCGTGTATAGGGGCGAGCTGTGGTTTTGTGGCCTGTGTCAGCCAGATCTGTGTAGGGATTGCAGGGGGGTGCAGCATCCGGAGGTGCCACCATGGTTTGGCTACTGGATGGTGTCTGTAATTTATCTGTGGAGAGGGTCTGGGTTTGGGTCTGGTGTGGTTGATTGGTGATGGCGTTCTGTGTGCCTCTGGATCTGGTGTCAGTTTTTGTGGGGAGGGCTAATTTCCAGATGTCTGGCAAGCGGGATGTGTCGTCACGCTTGTTCATGTTGTGAGGGTGTTTCTCTATCTCGATGGCTTCCATGATTATTCTCTTGTGGTGATGTTCCATGTTAAAGAGCAATTTGGAATCTGCAAAATTAATTTCGTGTCCTGTTTCTTTCATGTGTTGGAAAAGAGAGGAAGTTTTTTCTTCTTTTTTGACGGCATTCTTGTGTTCTGCGATACGTGCATTTATTCGTCTGTTTGTTTGTCCAATGTACGTGGCTGGGCAGACTTTGCAGGGTATTTCATAGACCCCTTGGTTTTCCAACTGGATTTTATCCTTGGGGTTTCTGAGGATATTGGCTATTTTTTGGTTGGTGCAAAAGGCTGTTTTGATATTGTGTTTATGGAGGATTTTGCTAATTTTATCTGTAGTGCCCTTGATATAAGGAAGGAGGGCCATGCCATTGTTTTCTTCTGTGTCTTGGTTTTTGGGGGGTGTTTCTTTTTGGATTAGCTTCGTAACCCTGTTTTGCTGGTATCCATTGGCAATTAACACATTTGAGAGATTCTGTAACTCAGTTGTCAAGTGGTCTTTGTCAGCCAGGCGTTTGGTTCTGGAGATGAGAGTCTTGGCTACGGAGTTTATTTGTGCAGGGTGGTGGTGTGATTGTGCATGTAAGTAGCGGTTGGTGTGTGTTTTTTTCCGGTAGATAGTGTGTCCAGTACTGCTCTGTTCCAGTAACAAGAAGCCGAAAGCACCAGCCTGAAGATGACGAGTGAGACCTCGTCGAAACGTCGCATAGACACCCCAACTTTTACACGGGAAGACACCCGAGGACACCAAAACCTGCATTCCTGTACCCGTGAAAATCTACGAAAGCAAATATATATATATATATATATATATATATATATATATATATATATATATATATTATTAAAGCATCTATTCGAAAGTTACAATACAGCTTTGTCCACTGCTATAATATCGCAGAATGATCCCTCCAATCCCATTGGAGCTGTTTCGTAAACAAAGTGTAAGTTGTATTTTTGACCCAGTGGTATTATTTAGTTTCTTGGAAGCAGTGAAAAAGTATGTTTCACTCTCCTCTGACTTTGGACTTGAAAGTGTGAAATAATATTTTGGGAAATAATATGAGGGCACAGACTGCGATGTTATCAGCTGCACTCACTGGGGACTTCTGCTACTTTCAGGGTTAGTTCTCGGATTATGAATCGCCTCAGTGTCTCAAGGTCAATCCTTCACTGGACTCTTTCCCCCCATATTATAGCTGCTGGAAGCAATGGTTGTGAGAGCAATTTAGTGTGATGGAGCAATGGCAGAATAGCTTTTATTTTACTTTAATTTTCTGACAGTTCGGCCGAAAGTGTTCTCTGCTGGATTCCTCAGCAGTAGGCAGGTTGACCTGCCAATTTTGTTCTCCTTTGAGAATGGGACTGTTTATGTGTGTGTTTCAAAAACGCAGGACAACACATAAAAAGAAGGATTCTGGCTTCCTTTAAATAACAAATACACCTTAAAATAATTGCTGAATTATGGGATTTGAGCATTTTGTTTCTGCTGCTGCTATTGAAAATGTTTCTTGCGTGGAATTGGTACTCATGGCTCCCTCTCTAGTGGCTTCCCATTTTGAGTATGGCCACTTCAAAGAAATTGCATTGTGGTATAATTTTCTTTGACCTTTGGTTCCAAACAATCTATACACAGTGGCCAGTCTCAATTATCTGTAAGTCATCTAGGGCGAAAGCCAGCTTGGGTGGTTTACCCCCTAGACAATTTGAGTAAGAGGCTCACAGTTTAGAACGCATGGTCTCTAACTGCTCAGCAGGTATTCCTAAGGTGCCATTATCTGTGCATTAGAATGTGAGCAGGCTACCATATGTAATTCTCCAGAGTGGTCCAGTGGGCACTGTTGCTCATTAAAATGATGGGCACCTAGTCACCACAGGTCATGCTATTTCACGCCACTGCTGGTAAGCCTATTGGGGTGTGCACTGACTGATGTTGGGGAGCTGCTAATGTTGGAAAGAACCCATCGGATGGTACTTGGCTGGGGTGATGGTGTCAAACCTGGAGCTATCCCTAGATGCGTTACTTAGAGTATTACTGATCTGCCTGTTGCCAGAACAGCCTTTCCTTCTGCCACATCCTGAGTGCATCCCTCCTTCCCCTGCCTTAGCTCTTGACTTGTGGGCTGTGCCACACCCCATACATTGCTGGTCCCCCTCTCCTGGGTCACTCCCCTGATCCCCTGCCTCCCTGCCCCCAACACTCTTCGGAGCCCATAACAGATATGCATTGAAGTTGTTTCATTTCACAGTTGGTAATGTTGGATGAGAGATACAATCCTGCCTTGGGAGATAGACTCTCTGAATTCGTTAACTAGGGAAAACATGTCTCCTACTGGGATTTTAAAACACTACTCCTTTTACAGGTGTAACACGGAGAGTGACTGGTTTCAGATCCATGAGAACATCATCAAGAAGCTAAACGCTCGTTATAACCTTACAGGATCTAATGCTGGTAAGTCATCTATCTGATTTTCTTCTGCAAAATTTGAAGAGTCAGTATGGTGCAGTAGGTAGTATTTTAGCTTTCGGCGTGGCAGAACACCTGGTATCAATTCCTGCTTAACTTCTAAGCTTTCTTGGTAGCATTTTGGTACAGTCCTGAGACCCATGATGTTTAATTGACCCCCCAATGTGGATAGGCTTGCCATCTTAGGCTGGTCACCATCTTTCAGCAGATGTTGCCCATACATTAGCAAACAATTTTGTTTTTGCAACCATGAGGTCTGAAAATTTGCTTTTTATTTTAAAAACTGAAGGCAGAGCTTTTCAGAGAAAAATCTTCCTCTCATGAAATCGCATCATTCTCATAGCCTTCCATACAATTTTTGCCAGTGAATAGATAAGGTATATAAGTAGTCGTGCTAATTTAAATGCAGCTAATCACAAAGAAACAGTTTAAGAAAAGAGACTCAACTAGCGCCATCAATCATATGCAATTTTTGATGTGTGTTTTCAGCAGTGCCTCACAGCATTAGCAGTCTTATCTCTGTGCATGGCATTTTGATGGGCTTTGTGATAACGGTGACTTGCTGCAGAGCACATTTTAATGTAAGGTGAATTTGCCGTTTTAAATTCATGATGCAGCGAAACCCTGGTGACATGGGAGATTTGAAAGAGTTAATGTAATGGGAAAGTCAGCATGCTGCAGTCTTAATTAAAAAGTGGTAGGGTCATGGTGTGTGCGTTGCATTTAAACCTTAGGGTGTTATATTGCCCTGGCCTAAAAGAGTACTTCTTAGTCTTAATTATCGAAAAGTCATAGAGGCTGTTGTTGCATATGTTTGGGCAAGATATGTGCATTTTTTCATGCTGCTGACTTGCACATGAGTAAGCACAAGTTCAGTGAATGAGGTTTAGATACTTTTACAGATATATTTAGAGATACAGTTATTACACTAAGAAACCATGCATGTGCGTGTGTTCTCCCATGAGACAAAGTATGCTTAATTTAAGACAGAATGTTGTCTTATCCTGGTTTATGTAGTAGCTGTAATGTTAGTGAATTACAAGCTTTAAGTAATTCCATACCCAAATGATCGATTTGGGGCTTTTTGCTAGAAATTTGAAGCGTATGAAGTTTTTTTTTAAAAAAAACACCACACAATTCATTTTGGAAAATGCTGCATCAGAGATCCACGAACAACTAATTTACAACTTATATCACACATTCAAACTTCTCTGAGTGCATGATGCAGCCCAGAGGAATTTCTGAACCAGTTTTAATTTATTTATTCCATTATGATGGTGATTGTTATTATTAATTAGTTAAATTTGTATACCACCCTTTATTCAGCTATCACAGGGCAGCTCGCAATATAAACATAGAAAATGAAAATGCAGAATAGATAGCAAAGCAAAAGCAAAACAAACCAATAAGCCCTCTCCCACAGACACATTTAAAAGGTCATAGAATGTTAATCTGCCAAACTCCTGGTTGAAGAGATATGTTTTTGGCTGGTGCCTTAAGATATGTAATGAAGGCTCCAGGCAAACTTCCCTGGGGAGAGCATTCCAGAAACGGAGACACTGCTGAAAAGGCCCATTCCTGTATTGCCACCTTCAAGGGAGGCACCCGAAGAAGGGCCTCAGATGATGATTGCAGGGTCCAGGCTGGTTCATGGTCCTTGAGGTATTGGGATCCTGAGCTGTTTATTCTGCCTTTCTTCCATGATGGACCACAACCTGTCAGGGCTCCCAGGCAATCTTCCACCTAGCTCCAGAGGCTGCATATTTTCATCAAGTTTGAATTGCCTCTAAATGATGCCCTGAGACAGCATTAATGTCAGAGTCCTAAATATATTTACTGGCAGTGTAAGCCCCAACACAGCATGTCTTAGTTCTAAGCAGATGTGTATAAGATTGTCCTGTAGGTGACATATTAGTCCATTTCCGTATTGATGTTTGTTCTCGTAGGGTGACAATATTGAAATCCTATAAACACCCTTTTCTCAATTCTGTGTGTGTGCATTGAGGCCTTTCATTTTTTCATTGAACAGTCTTTCTCTGAACCTGTATGGTATTAAATACATAAAGGTAAAGGACCCCTGACAGTTAAGTCCAGCCGTGAACGACTCTGGGGTTGCGGTGATCATCTCACTTTACAGGCTGAGGGAGCTGGCGTTTGTCCGCTCCGCAGACAGTTTTTCCGGGTCATGTGGCCAGCATGACTAAGCCACTTCTGGCGCAACAGAACACCGAAACCAGAGCAGTACACGGAAATGCCATTTATCTTCCAGCCGGAGCGGTACCTATTTATTTACTTGCACTTTTGGGGGTACTTTTGAACTGCTAGGTTGGCAGGAGTTGGGACCGAGCAACGGGAACTCACCCCGTCACAGGGATTCGAACCGCCTACCTTCTGATCAGCAAGCCCAGCTCAGTGGTTTAGACCACAGCGCCACTCGCGTCCCTATTAAATACATACCTTCACTCAAATAGTAAAAATGTGCCTACAACGTGGGTTCATAATTTGCAGCTGAGGTCTGCTGGTTGATTGTCAGCTCTTTATAGTAAATTATGTGGAAATTGTATTATAGATCTTTTGGTGCAAGGTGAAGCTTGCACCATATCATCTAGAAAATGTTCTGTTCTGGCCTCTTTCCAGTGCTGTTATTCTAGAAAAAAAGAGGTGCCGAAATTCACCACGAACACCTCCTCACTTGATCTCTTCACATGGCAATGGTGCCCACCAGCAATTGTGCCAGAACCCATCTAAGAAGAGGAGCTTCCATTGAGTTATGGCTGACAAAAATCCCTGCCTCTTTCTATAGAATACATTTGTTACCATATTGATAATGAGCATCTTCCTGCTCCCATCAAGGAGGAAAGGAACTTATTTACTGCAACCTTCTTGAATGTGGCTCTCTTCCAAGTGTTTTGGACTGGAGTTCCCATCGATAAGAAGAGCCCCACTGGATCTGGGCAAAGGCCCATCAAGTCCAGCATCCTGTTTGCAAGGACTGGGCCTGATTTGCCTGGGCCTGGTGGGAACTGCAGTCCTAAACATGTAGTGGGCACCAAGTTAGGAAACGCTGATTTAGTGACATGTGACCCATCATGCTTTTCTGTGTAATCATCCCAAGCTATCTTTTGTTAGGTCTCTGATTCAGCTTGTTCTCGAATATGCCTCTGCTTAGTTCAGAAATACATCAACAGCACTTGAAGAGTTGTGTTTTATACCCACTCTCCCTGGCACCCATACGTTAGAGTGCTTTTGTATAATTGCTTTTGCACTCTTGTGACAGGATATTAATCTGCCATTTTAATCCTTCATTACACTTCTGAGGCAAGGAGATTATGTACATTAGATTTTGATGTGTTTAAACATCAATTGTCACCGAAGGCTGCTGTTAGAAAGAAATTCAAGGCAGGAATGATGCTGAGATCTTTGTGATTCAACATAAATACACACAGCATGGAAGCATTTCACTTTGTTCTCAATAAAAGGAAAGCCAAGGCAAATGAACTTTGGAGATTTTTTTGCTTGGTAATTATTGCTCAATTAGCTTTAATTATGACTTGACAGTAGAAGAGAAGTATTTTGAGATTTTTGATTAAAATAAAACAAAATAAAAGCTATGCACTTATATCTGGTTCCTGGATGATTTATTTATTTTTTAGATTATTCTTTTAAAGATTTAGAAACATGGGGCCCTTAACCTCAGCAAAGATGGGGATTCTCTGAATAACACTATATTTCTTAAGGGGTAGGAGATAGCAAAGCAAATGAAACAATAGGCGTAATTTCATTGGCCATTTGCACCGTCAGTCAGTGGCTTGATTTCAACATAACGTAACACTTAACTATGGTTTAGTGTTACTCATACACTTTCCCTTCTTTGTCCTTTTTTGATGCAACCACGAGGAAGAGATAAGAAGCTTTCATTTCTGTTTTCAACTAAGTTCGGATGCCATTATGTAAACAGTGGTATATCAAGCCAGGATCCGAAACTGTTTGTCTGGATTTGCACATAAGGACAAGCCATGGTTACTTGAAAATGGAATTCCCATGCAATGTTCATGTTTTGAAATTAATGGTCAGCTAAGGCACTCGAGTATTGACTAGAAATCAAGATACTGGAAATAATACATTTTGCTTCTCACAGCATGAGAGGGAGAGCACACTCTGATCTTCAAGATGAGCAACGCTTTGCCCCCCAGTTTATTTTGACAGCATTCAGACACAACGATAGACTGTAGCTTAGCATTACGGGAACAAGCTTCGAGCTTGTTGTGAGTTTTCTGCTCCCTTTTCTTCGGACCAGAAAGTTTTGCTTACAGTGTATATATCTTCATGACTCAAATCTCAGGAAGCCATGCGCGAAAAGATGAGCCAATATAATTATTGAGGTGAGCACTGACTCATGATGAGGAGTAAGTAGTTAGTCATAGCAGGTGGTGATAGGACACAGCATGGTTTCCATGAGTTGGTTTTGACCTCTCACGTTTGACAAGCACTACTTGGAGGGGATTTTAGATAACTGAAAGACAAACTTCTCTGTGACATAGAACCAGCTGATGGAAACGTCTTATGGGGTCATTCTGGCAGCTTTATCTGGTTCCTTGCCCATCTTACGCACGTTTAGCAGAAGCCTCACAGTTATAAGAGAGGGGACAATCTGCCATCCATAATATAAAAGCCAGCTCCCAACTCCAGTGTGACTAAGGGGCAGAAACCAGGGCCAGGCCTTGCACAAGAAGGCGCGAACCTATGATGAAGGAACTGGCTTCGTTTCCTAAGACACCCATTGAAGTCTCTAGTACCTAGTAAAGTAATTAGACTGCAGTTTGGGACACAGCTGCTGCTGGATGGTGGAAGTGGTGGATTCCAGGCCCTTCCTCACATCATGTGCTTCTAATAAGCAAGTTTAGCCTCTGATCCTTGAGCAGGGGTGGGGAACCACATGACCAGGGAACCAGATGTAGCCCTCCACAGGCCTTTCAACTCGGCCCTCAGAACTCTCCCCAGACCATGCCCTGTTTTTAGCCCCAAGTGTTTTTGCTGGGTTGGAGTGTGTGCTTGTGTAATTCTTGCTTTTCTGGATGGAAGACAGAGGGGTGGGGTGGGGGTGTAAACTAGCTTATAGATAGGTAAAATGTACTTTCATTGCTCCTCCCACTTTTGCCTCTGGCCCTGCGCACTGCTGACATGTAGCTTACTGACAATATTGCCTAGAAGGGCTCCCAGGTTGAACCCTTCACTCCCTCCTAAATACATAAACGGCTCTCACTCATGCCTGAAGGTAAAAGTAGCAAGATGTCATGTTATCTTTTTCTCCCTCCCACACCTTCCATTCCTTGACTTTTCTTGCATCTCATGAGTGTGTCACTCTTCTAATTATGCATGAAGACGTGAATTTATCTTTGGTTCCTTGCTCTTTGGCCCATTGTGAACTTCATGCCATGATTTCCTGTAGAACATAGCAAAGCTAAGGCATTTTTTCCCCTTCAAATTGTACATTGTAAGCTCCTCAAGGCAAGGACTTGACTTGTTACTCTGTAAAGCGCCATGGTGGCATTATATTATGAAATAATAATAATTATGATATGGAGGTAAAATCTGCCCCCTCCCTGCAACCTTACATTGCATAGCTCTGCTTTGCCCAAAGGAGCCCCATTTAGTGGTGCTGGAGTGGACAACATGGTGGTTTTCATCTGTTGTTGTGCTCCAGCCTCCATCAGCCCTGACCAGCATGGTCGATGTTCATGGATAATAGACATCGTAGTCCAGCGATGTCTAGAAGGCACCACGTTGGCTACACCTGTAAAGTGGTAATACATTTGTATGCACAGAGGTGTCTGAAATCGAAGCAATGTCTTCCCACCCATTCTGCATATCATAATGATGAGCAGGAGTCTTGCTGCACACAAATTGCGCCGGTTCTGCTCGATCCGCACTGCTCATTTATTGGTCAGGAAATTTCCACACTTCCACCCTCATTATTTTCACTGACTGCAATGCAATCTATTGTATTTCCCCTCTCATTACTTGCACTGGCTATAATAATCTAACACAGTCAAGTGTTCGAGCTGCTATGTGTGCAGCTGGATGCTCAAGCCATGATTATCTTCCTACGCCAGCTTATACTTTGTTTACATTTTAATGCTATTAAAATTCTGCTAGATTGGAAAGGTCTTTCGTTATATTGTTATAGCAATCTAAACAAGAAGATAATGTTCTATTGACTAAGCTCACTCTGAACGCCCTTGCAGCAATGGCTTAAGGTAATTGACAGCTACAGTTTTATTAAAAAATTCTATTATATAGGACATTCAGTAGCTGCCTTGTACCAATAAACTCTATTGTTAGCATCTCAGGCTATCATTCATCCTTTTTCAGTGGTACCTGAATTGTGCAACTTCAAAAAAAGTAGTTCTATTATGAAGCATAAAGACTTCACGTAAAATTTGCTTGTAGAAAGCCTGGAAGGCAGTTGTAACTCTAGTTAAACTTGACACCTTTTCAGATATCTGTGCTATACCTTGTACTTGGTACAATATATACAGTATATATAAAATGGAGCAAACAATGCATGAAAGTGAGTACTGGTCTCACGTGGCTTCAGTATATTTCAAAGGTAATACAGTGCCTGTCTGGTCCCAGTGGTCTTGGAATTTGCTTAGGGCTTATTAACACTTTATGTGCAAATGAGCTGGCCCACACTTTCGTTTAGTAGGCTCGCAAACATGGGTCACTTCTGATTCTTTGCACTCCGAGGAATAGCAGGTTGCAGCAGTATTCAGGAAAGCTTTTTCGCCTACTGAAAAGAGGGTTGCAATGCTTTTTATCAGGACCCAAATCGAGATGCTGGTACTTACCTTTTAAAGTTGTAAATGACCTCAACACCTGAACAAGTAAGTGCCTATTTCCACATAAACTCCAACATTTCTCCAAAGAAAATAGGGACACCCCAAATAATTATAATTATAATAATTATGATTATTATTTTATATATACCCCACCTATCTGACTGGGTTGCCCTAGTCACTCTGAGCGGCTTCCAACGCATATAAAAACATAACAAAACATTAAGCATTTTAAAACTTCCCTATACAGGGCTGCCTTCAGCTGTCTTCTAAAGGATCAAATCAGAAACCGGGACACCTTCTGTAAATCTTGGAAATAGGGACACTTGGAGGGCCTGTTTGCATACCAAGCTAGCCAGTGTTTTGTTGCTCAGTCCCAGCTCCTGCCAACCTAGCAGTTGGAGAGCGCGTCAAAGTGCAAGTAGATAAATAGGTACCACTCCGTCGGGAAGGTAAATGGTGTTTCCGTGCGCTGCTCTGGTTCGCCAGAAGCAGCTTAGTCATGTTGGTCACAGGACCCAGAGAAGCTGTCCGGGGACAAACGTCGGCTTCCTCGGCCAGTAAAGCGAGATGAACGCTGCAACCCCAGAGACGTCTGCTACTGGACTTAACGGTCAGGGGTCCCTTTACCTTTACCTTTGCTGAATTTTCTTCTTCAGTTGCCTACTTTTTTGGAGATACAATACTGATGCCCTGGGTTTGCAACATCACATGATAAACAGAATCATGAGTTGTGGCAGGAATCAAACTCTCTTCCTATTTGCAGTATCCGAATACTGGGAAAGATCCATCTCATACTCAGCTGCATGTATGTACAGAGAGTACTGTGTGTTTGCAGGAGAGGGTGAAGACTGCAATCCACATGCACCTATGCAATGTACATTGAAAGTGGTATTTGAGCAAGTGAAAAGGGCCTTAATCTAACATCCTTGACAGCTCCTTCAAGTCCTGGGTTAAAAGCTGCTTTTGTGGTTGATATTCTCCTGCTTCCTGGGTGAAATACAATTCTCTGAAGGAAGTCTGAGGCAGATGAAAGAAGAGGTTGAAGAAATCTTTAAATGCTAATTAGATTTAAGGTCTTGAACTTTAAAGTGTTTAGGAAGAATAACAGGATTACACGGCACCAGGCAGTGCAGAATATCTTATTATTTTAGCAGACTACTTCTTTGAAGTAATTGTAGTCTGTATCAAATGTGTCTTTGTCTCTAAGAAGACAATAAAAAACCCCACCCAGTTTAATAAATGTCTTAAGCAAAGTTATTTGTTAAACGGTAATAAATCATATGGCCAGTGCTTAAAAAGTCCCCATTATAGTTGTTTTCACATGTGCATTTACACACACACATATGGGATGAGTTGAGAATTGAGTGATCACATCTCTAATGTTAGAGCATGTCATCTGTGGTCCCTTTTATCACGGGCAAAATACCCATGAAAATCACAATAGAAGGTGCTGTGGATAATCTTTCTGGACGAATAGACATCAAAAGGTGTAGCCACATTGAATATGTTTTGGAAAATTTGAGACTGTATAATATGCATGGGGAGCCTCAGACCTGGAGGCCAAATGCAATCCTCCAGGAGTCTATCTGACCACTGGGACTTTTCTCTGGCCACGCAATGTCCTTAGCCACAACAATCACCATACCACTACTGCATTTAGGTTTCGTATTCTGGTATTTGGAGATGAACTACTGCTTGTGCAAACTAGTTTCTCCTGCACAGACACTACTGCAGACTACAGGAAGGGAGAGAGGCAATTGGAACATGCAAGTGGGAGGGAGTGGATGAACCCAACAGCCGAGCCGTGCTTTTGTTGCTACAAATGAATCAAGCCAATGTCTCTTTGGATTTTGTATGCAGTGTCCCAACTCCGCCTATAATTTTTAACTGTGAAGCCCTTATTTCTGAATGGTGCCCATTTTATTATGGAACCTGATGATGTCTGAAGTCAGTTTGCATGGGAAAATGGATTTCCGATCTCTAGAACACTTTATGGTCCCCAAGAATTGGTGGTCTATACAGTACCTGTTATTGGCCCTGTGAATATATGTGCTGCTTGTCTAGATTCTTTTGACAGATGGCCCCTGGTGCTTCTCTGGAAAAGTGAGGAATGACTGATTCTTGACTGTTTCCTTTTCCTTTTATAGGTCTAGCTGTGTCTCTGCAGCTGCTACATGGAGACATTGAACAAATCAGGAGGGACTACACATCCATGTTTACACATGGAGTATCGATAACAAGAAAGCTGGGCTTTTCCAATATTATCATGCCAGGTGGGTTAAAGAACCAAGTTAAGAAAAATCCTATCCTAAAATAGGAATTAAGGTCCGAGGTGGTTGAAAAGACACTTGTCAGCTGGATCAGGAAGCAGATAGATAGCTAGTGCAGCAAATTGTACAGCAGACTATATATGTTCCTATCAACCCTACTTCTGCAAAGAGGTGGGCCATAGGATTTTATACCAGCTGGTTCTTCTGAATCACCTCTAAGGGAAGCTATAGCTAAAGGGCATTGCAGCAGCTACTCCATGAGGTTACAAAGGATGATAATGGAAAGTTGCTTATTTTTCCTTGATGATTTTTGTAAAGCTTAGATTTTGCATCTTCCATGATTAAGCATGCTCACATGGAAATAAATCGCGCCGAAAGCAGTAGGATCTAATTCCAAGTAAATCTTTGTGCTTCTGGTCCAAGCCTTTGTGATCAAAGACCTGATTAGCTGTCTCTGCAATTGAATTTCTGAATGACTGGTAAATCATAAAGGTAAAGGTAAAGGTACCCCTGCCCGTACAGGCCAGTCTTGACAGACTCTGGGGTTGTGCGCCCATCTCACTTAAGAGGCCAGGGGCCAGCGCTGTCCGGAGACACTTCCGGGTCACATGGCCAGTGTGACATCGCTGCTCTGGCGAGCCAGAGCTGCACACGGAAACGCTGTTTACCTTCCCGCTGGTAAGCGGTCCCTATTTATCTACTTGCACCCAGAGGTGCTTTCGAACTGCTAGGTTGGCAGGCGCTGGGACCGAGCAGCGGGAGCGCACCCCGCAGCAGGGATTCGAACCGCTGACCTTTCGATCGGCAAGTCCTAGGCGCTGAGGCTTTAACCCACAGCGCCACCTGTGTCCCTGGTAAATCATACCATGGCAAAAAAAGTTTGTGTGTCTCTGTGTGTGTGTTTTGGGGCAAGCAAAACAGACATCGGGAAAGAACAGTCTAGACTTGAGCATGTCCAGGTAGGCATGATTGACAATGGAATGAAGAAAGCAGGAGTAAAGTTAGGATGATAGGAAGTGGAGAGGTTAGGGCGTCAAAGCAGTTTGATTTAGGTGCTTAGGCAGCAGCTGGCTTGCATAGACAGGAGTGTGTAGCAAGAATTTCTGGGAGCTTTAGCTCTGAGAATCAAATGGAGTGGAGCTATAAATCATCCAGTCCCAGACACAGCAAGTATTGGCAGAGAACCACGAGTTCCTGTTGTTAGATGTTTGAGACTATTGCACACTTAATTGTTGAAAGCTAATCTCAGAGCTTTCAAACAGATAATTCTCATTTTCCTTGGTCTGCATTTTTGCGTGGTGTACAGAAGCCAGGAAGAACCCATTTTGGATACTACGTAGGTCCTTCCTCCCTTTTATTTCCTGTTCAGCCTTATGTTGATTGCAGGGGTGAAAGGTTACTCTTCTGCCACGTCCTGATTCTGTCCTTAATACTATGCAGATGATTCAAAGAATCTTCTCCCCAAAATCCATCATAAATAACTGCTTGAAGTTCAGTGGTTTCCACTAGCACTCCAGCTTTCCTTACCTTTTTTTGTGGTGTTGTAGTTTGGTAATTTGAGAAAATGTCATCAAGCACCCTGGAAGCTGGTGTAACTGATGCTAATGAGTAACAGCTTTTACTGAACACCAGGCATCCCTATTAGCTCTATTCCATTCTTTGCTAGCAGTGCATGATATAGCGGCTCTCTGCTGTGCGTTGTCACATTTTCCTCTGGCTGCTATAAATAATTTTTCTTCTTTTGACTTCCCATTGTGAGACACAGTGATGTTCTGTGCCACTATGAAAATGCACATTACAGCGGAGCAGTGTGTGGCCAGCCGCTGGTAGACTTCAGCGGCTATGTATAAGCTGCGCTGCTGTAGCTGTGATGGACTTTGCTTAAAAATATAGATTTTGACATCAGCTTAGTAATTGGCTCTATTCTTTTGTGAGCCTACTGAACCACTATTGTGAGGATATGGCACATGCTGTAAAGGATATTTTTTTATTTGTATAGTGATCATCGTATCTTAATAAGAATGAATGTTTGTTTTGCTAATTGCAGCCAGGCAATATGGAAAATGAAAAGCAGAAGGTTATCCTTTCTGTCTGCATCTCCTGCAGTGTAGGATAGACTTTGTTCCATGAGTAACACACAGCTTTAATCAGATGGGATGGGCAACCCACAGGACACATGCAGCAGTGGTCGGGAGAGTCACAAGCTACTTTAAATGAATTCAAATCTCCAGGGCCTGGTGAGCTGCACCCAAGAGTACTAAAGAAGTTTACCAATGTAATCTCAGAACCTTTGTCTATAATTTTTGAGAAGAGGGGAAAGGAAGACCCAGATAACTACCGACTGGTCAGCTTGATCTTGATACCAAGAAAGGTCCTAGAACAAATAATTAAACGGTCCATCTCTGAGCACTTAGAAAAGGATGCTGTGATTACTAAGACCCAGCATGAGTTTCTCAAAAATAAGTCATGCCAGACAAATCTCATTTCTTTTTTTGATGACGTTACAAGCTTGGTGGATCAGGGGAATGCTGTGGACATAGTGTATCTTGATTTCAGTAAGGCTTTTGACAAAGCCCCCCATTATATTCTTGCAGAGAAGCTGGTAAAATATGGGCTGGACAAAGTAGCTGTTGGGTGGATTTGTAGCTGCTTGACCTGGCTTACTGGTAGTACATGTGAAAAGGATATATGAGTACAGTGTGATGCAGCAGCAAAAAATGCTGAACCTATTCTAGCCTTCATCAACAGAAACATAGTGTCCAGATCAAGGGAAGTCATAGTACTGCTCTATTCTGTCTTGGTCAGACCACACCTGGAGTACTGTGTCCAATTCTTGGCACCATAATTTAAGAAGGAGATTGAGAAGCTGGAATATGTAGTGGAGGGTGACCGATATGATCAAGAATCTGGAAACCAAGCCTGATGGGGAATGGTTGAAGGAGTTGGGTATGTTTAGCCTGGGAAAGAGGAGACTGAGAGGAGATATGATCGCTATCTTCAAATGTTGCACTGAGGTTTTGCTTTTGGCATTTGGTTGTTCACTGTGGGAAACAAGTACTGGACTAAATACAACTTTGATCTGATCCAAAAGAGCTCTTGCGTTCTTAAACAGGACTATTATTCCTATATATCATGTGCAAATATAGTTCGTTGGGAAGAGGAAGAAGTGTCAAAGACTCAGCCATAGGCTTCAAAGTGCAGATAGATTTATAATCAGCATCCCAGATAATAATAATAATAATAATTTATTATTTATACCCCGCCCATCTGGCTGGGCCCCTCCAGCCACTCTGGGCGGCTTCCATAAAAACCAGGAAACACTAAAATATCATACATTAAAAACTTCCCTGAACAGGGCTGCCTTAAGATGTTTTCTGAATGTCAAGTAGTTGTTTATCGTTTTGACATCTGCTGGGAGGGCGTTCCACAGGGCGGGCGCCACTACCGAAAAGGCCCTCTGCCTGGTTCCCTGTAGCTTTGCTTCTCGCAATGAGGGAACCGCCAGAAGGCCCTCGGCACTGGACCTCAGCGTCCGGGCAGAACGATGGGGGTGGAGACGCTCCTTCAGGTATACTGGGCCGAGGCCGTTTAGGGCTTTAAAGGTCAACACCAACACTTTGAATTGTGCTCGGAGAATATTATGTTGAAATCATTCTATTATGTTGAAATCACAGATCATCTGATTTTGTGTATGACCCTTGTAAGTGTCTCAGATATCAAGCAATTAAACCTTAAAACTTCAGGTGTCAGTATTTCCCAATCAATTTCCAGCTCTTTTTAGACCCATCCTAGACCCCGTTGATATAGGGAAAGCCCGCAGAAAATCCTCTTCTCCTTCAACAGCAGTAAATATTATTTTCTGCTTAGGGGCCTTTGTAATTAATCAACACTACAGAGCTCAGATGCTGGTTGTGAGCACCATCTACAGGGAAGTATTTTCATCAGATAAAAGTCTCCTTGAGGAATTGTGTTATTTGAATCTGTTTCTGTCCTCTCTGTACTCAACTGACTCTGCTATAAATCAAGAAGACAAAAAGAAGGTGTTGGATTTGTACAACCGGAATGCAGTTATTTGTTTTAAAGGGCTTACCATTATGAGATTACGCCCAAACTTGGAATGCAAGAACTGTGCCGTAGATTATTAACTGTGTTAAGAATTTAATTTCCTACTCTTTCAGATATTTGCTGTAAATTTGTCTCCTGTTTGTTCCTTGTGACTTAATGAGTGTACCTGTACAAATTGGGTTCTGGGAGTACTGTCTCACATTAATTTTTATTGTAGTTACAGTATTCCAGTATTTATATACCACTTTTGAACAAAATAATGTTTCTGAAACAGTTAAACCTGTTTGGTTTTGGTTTTTTAATGAAAATATAAAACAATTCAGGTTGACTCCCCAAAAGGTTTTATACGTCTCAAAAGGAGCATAAATTAACCTCTTGAGGAAGAGCAGAACATTCCACAGCTTCACAGCCAGAAAAACTAACAGAAATGCTACTCCAGAAGGGAAGGTCTCTGGAGCAGAACTGCAAAAACCTGGCAGGCTTATACGGGATAAGAGCCTTAAAGGTTAAAACCAGCTGTTTGTGTTAGGCTCTACAGGTGTTCTAGGACAGCTGTGATCAAATTGCTGGATTCCACTTATTCCAGCGTGCTTCCAGGGAGTCACGATATCTAACTGAAAACTCCAAGGGTGCAAAACTCTGGAAAGGACTGCATCCTTGTGCTATGGATGCAGTCTCTGTCCCAAAATTATAAATAAAACCAGGCTGAAAAGGACCAAGACACGGCCAGAATCATCCAAAAGCAGACTCATTAGTCTCATGAAAGAGAATAATGTTTCACATGTTCTCAGTTCCTTAAGCAAGAGGAACTTCTAAAGGCAGCCTTTTACTAGATCAGTTTTCTGGTGACTCTGCATGGATTGGAGAGTCAGTGGTGTTTCATAATACAGTGGTACCTTGGTTGTTGAACAGCTTGGCTCCCAAAGTTTGCAAAACCTAGAAGTGAGTATTCCGGCTTGCGAGCGTTTTTTGGAAGCCGAATGTCCGACGCGGCTTCCGATTGAGTGCAGGAAGCTCCTGCAATCAATTGGAAGCCACGCCTTGGTTTTCAAACGGTTTCAGGAGTTGAACGGAACGGAATAAGTTCGACAACCAAGGTACCACTGTACCTGTCTGATTAGAAACATACAAACATTCAGCATAGGGGGCAGCCACAGATCTAATTTGTAAAGCATTATCTGTTTCCAAAAGTAACAACAGGCAGTTGTAGGCTCGCCCTTCAAGGCATCTTCCTGCTACCCAGCAATAAAACTCAGCTTTCTTTCTCCTTAGTTGGTTACACTGAAAACTGCCGTATTTTCTCTTCTGCGACACACATACAACAGGCAGAACCCTATCTCAGCCTCTTCCCTGCCAGGCAGGTTTGCCACAAATTTCAGTAACAAGTACCCACCAGCCTTTGAGGTCATTATGCAAGCAATCAAGCTGTGCGGAAGCCCCAAGAGAGCCATCTCTTCGCTTGACGCAACCCAATATTATTCCCATAATAGTAATATTCTTCCATTTTTGCAGTCAGTAACTTCTTGCTGATTGCAAAGTCTATAAAATTCAATTGGGAACCCCCCCCCCTTTACCAGAGTCCTTTGTCACAAAGTTTTTTCTGATTGTGTTAGCTATTGAAAAATAAGTTTAAAGCAATACAGTTAAGTAAATAGGGCTTGAGCTATAACCATCCATAAAACTGTTATGATCTGTGGGGAATGTAGCCTGTATTTCAGATGCTGTTTAATTTTTTTTTATATGAATGAAAGTGGGGACAATGCCTCATGTCTGCCAGTGAATTTCGGTTTTCCCAAATAAAACTAGCAAATGAACAGGTGTCTGGTCACACTCGGTTCAATAAGTTCAATAAATGCACAATTACTTTTATCGCAGCCACTCCACTCTTTATTTCTTTTTCCTCCCGTGACCTTGATTTATTGGATTCACTGTGTGTTTTGTCAATAAAGGGTTGAGCTCGGAGTGACAGGGAGAACAATGTGCTCATAATGCAACTGTGTTTGATTTCCATTTTGCTGCTCTGGCAGAAACACAACCAGCACCGGGGATTTAATGTGTGGTAGCTGTCAGGAATACCTGTTTCACTTTTGCTCTACAGGAGAGGGAAACCTGTGCCCCTTCAAAATATTTTATGGGATTCTAACTTTCATCAGCCCCACCCAGCATGACTAAATGTCAGGAATGATAAGAGTTGTAGTCCAGAAACTTTGCTAACCAGTCATAGTCTGCCAAGAAAGTAGTATGTGTAGTTTAGAATATTCTTTAGAAAACAAAACAAAAGAATCCTAACACTTTACTTTGGAAGACTGTTCCCAAGTCCAGGGAAGATGTCTTTAAAATTTCTGGAGTACAGTGGTACCTCAGGTTAAGAACTTAATTTGTTCTGGAGGTCTGTTCTTAACCTGAAACTGTTCTTAACCTGAGGTACCACTTTAGCTAATGGGGCCTCCTGCTGCCGCTGCACCAGCACTGGGTGATTTCTGTTCTCATCCTGAAGGAAAGCTCTTAACACAAGGTAATATTTCTGGGTTAGCAGAGTCTGTAACCTGAAGTGTATGTAACCCAAGGTACCACTGTATTTAGCTTGTTAGATATTTTATCTTAGGACTTCATTTTTTCAGGGATTGTTGATGATCTTTCTTTTTTAAAAAAAGTGGCCATGAACATAATTCAAGTAAAACGAAATAATTGGGTAGCTGACAAAAAGTGTCCAATTATCTAAGTTTCCCATCTCTCTTTAAAGGATTGGGGCTCACTTCAAGTAGACCACTGCTTTCAGTGCGGACAAGCTGCTGCCATCAAATAACTCCAAGAAGCTTGCACTGACTGCCCATATGCTACCAGGCTTGGTTCAAGGTTTTTGTATTCACTTACAAGGCCCTTAACAACTTGGATCCAGGATATCTTAAGGACCACCTGAATCCTTACATCCCTGCTCAGTCACTGAAGTTTCTTTTTTTCTTTTTCTTGGAGGGGGGGGGGTAGGGAGAAGTCACCATTAATCCCTGCACTCAAAGCTCATATCCATCTGGAGCAGTGCATTCAGCACTGCCGGCCCAATTCTGTGGAACTCTCTCCTATCTGAGATAATAGTAGTAATATTAACAACAATGAGAAGAATAATTTTATTATTTATATGCCACCCATCTGACTGTGTTGCCCCAGTCACTTTGGGCAGCTCCCAACAAAATATTAAAAACACAGTAAAACATCAACCATTAAAAACTTCCCCGAATAGGGCTGCCTTCAGATTTCTTCTAAAAGTCAAATTGTTGTTTATCTGTTTGACATCTGATGGGAGGGTGTTCCACAGGGTGTGAGCGACTTCTGTGAAGGCCCTCTGCTCGGTTCCCTATAACTTCACTTTTCACACTGAGGGAACCCTCAAAATTTCACCTCAGTGTTTGGGCTGAACTATGGAGGTATATGCACTCCTTCAGGTATGCAGGGTCAAGGCTATTTAGGGCTTTGAAGGTCAACGCCATCACTTTGGCAGGCTTAGTTGAACTTCTGGTACCTGATGAAGACTTATTTTATGTCGGCAAGCATTTTAAGTAATGTTCTTTATTATTCTTTCTAATTAATTTTAAACTAGTTTTGTCTCTGTTTTACCTTTTGTGATCCTGTACGCTGTGCAGAGACTGCAGTGTTAAGTGGTTTGTGAACAGCTGAAATATGTGAATGTGCATTGATCCATGAACATGGTGTGTACATGTTCTGGGACCAGGGAGTACCAATTCTACATGGAATGCCAATCTGTGTGACGAATTGTTTACGTTTCCAACCACATCCTAAAGCATATTGAATCATCAGTGATTACCTTACCAGGGAATGGAGGCATTTCAAGATGGCCTACGTTTGTAATATAGCGTTGAATCCAACACAGCCACTGTGTGAGTGCAACATAGTTCTGCTCTCACAGCGTGACTTTCCCTTCCTCTCCTCTCCTCTTTGCTACCCTCCCTGTAGCCTGTCACATCTCCTCAAAATTTGCCCCACTGGGTTGGGTAAGCCTCTAGAGCATAATTTGGGGAGTATGTGGGGACTGCTGGTGGGGAGGAGAGGGATGGGAAGCCCCACTGTATGACTGAAACACCACTTGCACAATATTGGAGCCCATAGTTTTTGATATTGAAGTATTTTGTGATAGGGTACAATGGGAGGGGGGGTTTTCATTGTATTAATGATAATGTCTTGTGCATACAACATACATTGGAGGGCTGGGCACCATAACAAATTGGGGGTGTTGGTTTGCCTACCGTTTGCGCCTATATTTTGGGATATGAACCTGGCTGTTCCTAACTGCTGCAGACAAGATAGAGGTGCCACCATTCTTTTTCGGCTGTGACTCCGATCTTGTGGAACGCTCTGCCACAAGAGACGAGGGCCCTGCGGGACTTGACATCTTTCTGCAGGGCCTGCAAGACAGAGCTGTTCCACCAAGCCTTTGGCCAGGGCACAACCTGACTCCCTCCTTTGGCAATCTTCACAGAACTCTAGCCCAATGGTTGCCATCAATTTGATTTGAATTAATTTTATAATTAAATTATTTTAGAATGCTGTATTATTTTATTGGTGTTAGCCGCCCTGAGCCTGGCTTCGGCTGGGGAGAGCGGGATATAAATAAAATTTTATTATTGTTGTTGTTGTTGTTGTTGCTATGTGAGCACATACAAAGTCTTCTTACCAAACTTCTCCACACAGGCAGGCGCTATGTTACATCCTTCTCTCCAGCTGTTTGGAGTCCTATGTATTGACCTCTCCCTTTCAGCTTTTTCAAGCCTTTTTCAAATATTCTGTGTCTGCTCTTATTAGGTATTCTATTGGGAACTCCTCCTTTATATATCTACACTCGCTAATTGCCAAATGGCTTTTCTTGAATTGAGATTTGGGCTTTGTATTGGTATATGCATCTCTGGGCAAATGCATGCATGCTTTGTTTAAGATCTAGTATGACTATAACAGATTTACACGAGGAATGGATTATGAAGTTATTTCCAGCTTGAATGAGTCTTGATTGTTTTGTGTCTTTAAGCATAGTATTCCCAGTCACTTTAATATTATCTGCAGCATTAATTAAAATGCTTCTGGCTGTGGAATGATGATTCTCCCCCTTAAAATAATACATACAAAATTAGCTTCTAAGACACATACTGCTCTTGTCCTTTGTTCTGTTATAGAGCAATTATTGAAACACAGTTCGCTGCATAGTAGAATTTATTTTGTTCATAGTGCCTGTCATAATATATTTTTATGTATTAAATAGGATTGTAACCTGGTTAAAGAAAAGTTACTTGAAAGGACCTCAGCTGATTGCATGCTCGCTCCTTCCTCACTCCACCATACAAACTGCTGCATGCAGAAATAGTTGGCTTAACTAATACCTTCAGCTCCCCTCACCCATCTTCCCCCCCCCTTTTTTTTTTAAGATGGGTGTGTGTGCTTTTTTCAGCCCAAGGACCAGATCAAGAACTGGCTCACTATCCACAGGCCATTTAGGGCAGATGGGTAGTGCTATCAGCTGATAGGCATTGGCAGTGGGAACCTTTGAAGTTGTCCATTTGCAAAGTGCATTTGCAAATGAATGTTTCACCTTTGTGGACCAGCAAAGAAGAAGAAGAAGAAGAAGAAGAAGAAGAAGAAGAAGAAGAAGAAGAAGAAGAAGAGTAGTAGTAGTAGTAGTTTGGATTTGATATCCCGCTTTATCACTACCCTAAGGAGTCTCAAAGCGGCTAATATTCTCCTTTCCCTTCCTCCCTCACAACAAACACTCTGTGAGTTGAGTGAGGCTGAGAGACTTCAGAGAAGTGTGACTGGCCCAGGGTCACCTAGCAGCTGCATGTGGAAGAGTAGAGACGCAAACCCGGTTCACCAGATTACGAGACTACCGCTCTTAACCACTACACCAAAGCTCCCTGCAAAGGAACGATATTGCTTTGCAGACATGGTTTGATTTCAAAGCACATCTGCAAATGGACAACTTCCCGGGGCTCACTGATGGACACCATCAGCAAATCCCTCTTGGCAAGGAACAATTGGGAGTGCACCTCCCACCCACCCCACTTCCAGGAGAGATGCCATCTGTATGTTCAGCCGATGTGGAAAAGAGCTCTGTGTGCATGCAGACGGGTGTGTGTAGTGCAGAGGGACCCTGACTGAGCCAAAGGCCTCCCTCACATAAATTGGTATTTATAGTTTTCTACCTTGCACCAATGGAGTCCTATTGCTGCAAGCGTGTTGTTACACCAGCATGGTTTTGACAGCTTAATGTACAAGGGGTTTAGGATGAGCCTTACCCTGTCCGGTGGGCATGTGCCTGAGAGGGGGGTCATGCTCTGATTATACAATTCTTGCAGAGCGGATCCATCTCATCATTACTATTAACTCTCTCTCTCTCTCTCTCTCTCTCTCTCTCTCTCTCTCTCTCTCTCTCACACACACACACACACACACACACACACACACACACGGTGTGATTACAGAGTAAATTTTATCTAGCACTCCTTTCTCCTGGGCTTATTCCCTAATTTTTATTATTTTATTTTGTTATTTAAAGCGAAGATCAAGGCTGTGTTGTTTCTGCTTGGGTTAATCTTCAACTGTTTCTTTCCCTCTCCTGCAGGTGAAATGAGGAATGACTTATATATCACAATAGAAAGAGGAGAGTTTGAGAAGGGAGGAAAAAGTGTGGCTAGGAATGTAGAAGTGACAATGTACATTGTGGACTGTGGTGGTCAAATCCTAAAGGTATTTTTCTTCTTCAAGCTTTCTCCTTAACCTTTCCTATTGTGTATTTTATTCTAAATGGTAACCTTCTGCAATCAATGACTACCCATATATTTTATAACAATGTACACAGTCCAGCTATCCAATAGAGAGAAATATGTACACTAGGTATTCATGGGGTCATAATCACAGCAATCAAGCACACAAATTGCAACTTCTAGTTAGGCCTACACAGCTTGTCTGACCAAGCTAAATGCAGCCGATGAATTATACCATGGCCTGCTGGACCTTCATAACCTTGCTTCTTTTGCAGTCCCAGGCAGGCCAAAAAATAAATAAATAAGGGAACCTTATTGAGCCTTTGCTTGAGAAGGTCACTGAAGGGTTGGCAATGTTCCGTAGATGCTTTTGACATCTTTTTCCCCCCAGAGTTCATGTTAATTTTGGCTCTAAAGTAATGCCTTTAACCTGCTTTCTTTCTCTCTTCCTCAGGATTTTATCTCTTTTGGCTCTGGAGAGCCACCAGCCACTGAATTTCACTCCTTTGTGCTTTACCACAACAACAGTCCACGGTGGGCTGAGCTGCTGAAACTTCCTATTCCTGTGGATAAATTCAGGGGAGCTCATCTTCGCTTTGAATTCCGACACTGTTCCAGTAAGACCTATTCATAAGTTGTAGCGCTTTGGAGTTGCACTAGGCAGTCTCGGAGCTTTTCAAATGCTTTTCGTGCACACTGACTTAAGACAGATTTTCTACTCTTTGCAGCTTACTGGGAGAGGGAATCACATTTGAAAACCAGCTATCCACTGGCATTAACAGCTTTGCCTTAGCACTATCCTGCAGAAAGGGATGGGTTTTCTTCCATAACTATAGAGTGTATGAAACTCTTTACCAGGCTGCAGGTATTTGTAGCTATAAAGGTTTTCCTCGATATCTGTGCCATTATTACTTGCCTTTCTGATAGTATTTGTTTTACCGAAATACTTTTCACCCCTATGAGGGTTGGATGCAAATGACAATTCTATCAAGCACAGTTGAGAAAAATATCTGAAATGCTATAAGCTAAAAACTTCCTGCCTGCACAGACTGCTAGGGGAAATAATTGGAAGGTTCTAGAGCAGGGGTGTGTTCCTCCAGATGTTGTTCGACTCCCAATTCCCATATTCTCCACAGATTCCCCCAGCTTTGTTCCAGAGCAGGGGTTCCCTAGCTGTGGTCTGCAGACCACTATTGGTCCACAAGCTTTATTCAGGTGCTCCATGGCATGTCTGTAAAAATACAATTAAAAACCATACAGCACCTAGCATAGCACATTACAAGCAGAAATATCATTACGTGGTCCAGCATGACCTCTGGCAATTTCCAAGTGGTCTGTGTGGGGGAAAGTTTGGGAACTACTGTTCTAGAGAGTTGCAAGGGTTGTGGGCTCAAATAATAGAATTATTAAGGAAGTGACATGTTTATTCCATGAGGTAAAACAAGAGCACAGAAATAGGAGCAAGTAGGTGATTTTTTTTTCTAGAACATTTTACATTTTTCTTTTCTTCAAAGCAATGTAAGGTGATATTGAAGGAGAGCCACAATTTACAGTTTTAGAAGTCTTTGCCTTCTCTTCTTCAGATCTCTTATATTTGTATGTGGTGAACAAAATGGTCTGAGAATACAGCTTGCTTCTCCTTGTCTCTTGCATTCTTGACTGTTGTGGAAAGGGATTGTTTAAAGATCTCTGCAGGTATTAGCTAGCTAGGCTTATTCAACTCTTTTAGTGACCTCAAGATCTGACTTTAGATTAGTTTCTAGTTTGGCTAGGAAATAGATGTCTTTCATCAACTTTTCTTTAAAAAAATCACAAATAGTGATGTAAGTACAAAGTATTGCTCTTATGTTCCTAGCAAGCTGGCGCTTTTAAGCAAGCTTACTTGAAAGTAAGTTGTTTTGAATTTGAATTTTCTTGCATTTTAAATATATCCAGAATCAGGGTAAGCATTTTCAAAATAGTTGGTATAATTCTGTAATTTGGATGAGTCAGGGATTGTGCTCAGTAAACAAAGATGAATTTGAATGACATGTTACTAATTACTTTAGGCCCGATGCTGCCATAAGGAAGTAGCTGCCTACAGTGTTTTTGGGAATGATTCCTATCCTGGCCATGAACTATTTCCTGCGTAGATTTATGCCATCATGTTGGCCTAGTTCACACATCATGAAAAGCTATAGTTCGTCTTCAGCCATGGCTTAATTGTGAATGTACCTCCCCCTGCTGCATGGGTCCCTCTCCAGCTTACAGACCCACACACCCACACCCTGTGCCTG
Organism: Podarcis melisellensis; assembly: GCF_964234715.1. Taxonomy (NCBI): domain Eukaryota; kingdom Metazoa; phylum Chordata; class Lepidosauria; order Squamata; family Lacertidae; genus Podarcis; species Podarcis melisellensis. The sequence continues at coordinate 24,762,960 of NC_138542.1, forward strand.
TACAACTCAAACAAGCCATTGTATGATATCACATCATCCAAACCTGGACCACCGTTCGTTTTAAACAAACTAACCATGAGCACCAAGCCAGAAATCAAGTTCTTGGTTTATTTCTGACTTAACACTCGCATAGTTTCGGTGTGGACAACATGGCAAGCTATACTGTGAATTGTTTGAGCTGCCCAGGCGCCATGCATGCTGGGAGAAAGCTGCCTGGGGGAGCTACGCAGCAGGGGCAATGTACATGTAAGACTAAGACAAACTGGCTTATCACAACATGGAGATGAGGCCATTGTAAGTTTCCTCCTTCACACTCCCATGCTCCTGGCAGCCTTTGTTAGCCTCAGTTTTAATTGAAGCATGTCCAAATGTGTCCTATCGCATTGCTTTCTGTATGAGTTGTGGCTGTTTGCTGGATTGTGTCCTATTAGTAGTTTTGTAGGTTATGGATTTCTCACTATGGCAGAGGGCCTTCTCTGTAGTGGCGCCCACCCTGTGGAACGCCCTCCCATCAGATGTCAAGGAGATGACCTTTAGAAGACACCTGAAGGTGTCTTCCCTGTATAGGGAAGCTTTTTAATGTTTAATGTTTTATTATGTTTTTATGTATGTTGGAAGCCACCCAGAGCGGCTGGGGAAACCCAGTCAGATGAGCGGCGTACAAATTATTATTATTATTATTATTATTATTATTATTATTATTATTATTATTTTCATTTTTGACTTTTGGTTGTGGATGAGTGCCAAGTTATATATGCAACTCTGCTTTCGCTGAATCTATGCATTCTCATTTCCAGCCTGGAATATGGTGGATTTTTAATTTATATATGTGTTTCAGCAAAAGAAAAGGGGGAGAAGAAGTTGTTTGGTTTTTCTTTCGTCCCTCTGATGCAGGAAAATGGAAGGACACTGCCAGATGGCACACACGAGCTCATTGTGCATAAGGTAATTTCCACTGGAAAGCAGAGGGAAATGTGATTTATTCAAGAGAAATACTCCAAATGCCTAGGGCTGCCCTTAGATTTAGGCAGACTGAATCAGCTGCCAAAAGAATGCTAGGCTTGTCATTGTGCAAAATATGCTCTCATTTTATCCTTTCAAGCTTATGTTATTGTCTCTTTAAATCTTGTTATGCATTTCAATGCAGTACCTCGTACTGTGAAATTTCCTTATTAAATACTGCTCCTGTTTTGCTAATGTGTTGCATCTAGGTTGGCCAAATTCCCAACATTATCTAGAAAGTCTCTCTCTCTCTCTCTCTCTCTCTCTCTCTCTCTCTCTCTCTCTCTCTCTCTCTCTCACACACACACACACACACACACCCCTTTAGCCACACTGAAATTTCTGTGCATTTGCACGCACGAAAAAGTTGCCTGTGTATCTTCTCCCTGATAACACCGCTTGTGCTTAGCAACGGTGTGTGTGTTTTTCCCAGTTGGTCAGAGCAATGACAGTTGTATGATTTAGGCAGTTGATATGGGCTAGAGCTGAGGACACCAAGGGCTTCTCCCTCTTGTCCTGCTGTTTTCCCTCTAGGAAAACCACTCTTTAACGCTCAATCGGAGCAAACAGCAATTGGGTGTATTCCGATTTACAGCTAAAGAGTGGGCTTTCCCACGGGAAAGGATCGTGGCAAGGGGGAAACCACTCAGACCCATGCCTAGAAAGTGTGGGTCAAGTGGAAAACCGCTCAGACCCATGCTTTCTAGGCATAGGGCAAGCGAAAGTGTGTACGAGCCCCCGATATGAAATAATGTAAGGCCGGAGAGAAGAAGATAGCAGTAATCAAGATGAAAGCTTACCAAGGGGTGGACTACAGGGGGCAGACAGGAAGGACCACCTGCTTGTAACTGGACTGAATATAGGAGACAAAGGGAAGAAGACTCAAAGAAAAGCCATAGCTATGTACCTGTTCATAGGATGGATGGTGATGTTAGCAGATAATCAGAGTCAATAGACAGAGGGTGAAGTGAGAAGAAAGGTGTCCTATGTCTTTAGTTTATTCATCATGAGTCAACAACAAAGCATTTGAGTAGAAATATCAGAGGGGCACTTTGGAGTTGTGGGGCTGGGATGAAGAGAGATAGCAGAACTGGGTACTGAAAGTGTGTGGTATTGAATGACGCGGGATGTAATGAAGTCACCTTGGGACAGTGTTTAGAGAGAATATACAGTACTAGAGGGTTAGGAACAGATCATGAAGGAAACCCATTGGGAAGAGGTAATTAGCACATTATGCCATTCTCCAAAGAAAAACAGTTTTACGTGACAGCTTTGTGCTATGTTTTTATCTCATTTTTATATAGCAAGTTGAAATGCAAACTTAACTTAATTATTCCCCCAGTGTGAAGAAAATGTAAGCCTTCAGGATTCTAGTCGCTACCTCAAATTCCCCTTTTCAAAGGGGCATCTCCTTTCAAATAACCACCAAGCAGTAAAAACCACTAAGGAATCATTTTGGATAACATCTTTCCTGTGTTCGACTAAGCTGACACAGAACGGTAAAGTAACATGTTGGTTATTAAAACAGTGTAACAGCCAGTTAATGTAACAGGTGAAGTTCTTGAAATCGGGATATGCTTCTAACATGTCGTTTTAATCTTTGCAAGATAGACACAAATGATATTGAATAAACCATTGGTTTTATCAACACACTATTAAAGGAATTTGTGGGACTATTTGAGAGCAAAGTAAAAGCTGACATAGGTTGAATATAGTGAACCTGGAATCAAAAAGTACTGTTAGATTTGCCTATTAATTGTTCTCTTGCTTTTTAAAAGCAATATCCTTATAAGGTAAAGGTAAAGGTAAAGGTACCCCTGCCCGTACGGGCCAGTCTTGACAGACTCTGGGGTTGTGCGCCCATCTCACTCAAGAGGCCAGGGGCCAGCGCTGTCTGGAGACACTTCCGGGTCACGTGGCCAGCGTGACATTGCTGCTCTGGCGAGCCAGAGCTGCACACGGAAACGCTGTTTACCTTCCTGCTAGTAAGCGGTCCCTATTTATCTACTTGCACCCAGGGGTGCTTTCGAACTGCTAGGTTGGCAGGCGCTGGGACCGAGCAGCGGGAGCGCACCCCGCCGCAGGGATTCGAACCGCCGACCTTTCGATCGGCAAGTCCTAGGCGCTGAGGCTTTAACCCACAGCGCCACCTGCGTCCAATATCCTTATAATTAATGTTAATTAATTGCATTAACAGCTTGTTTTAGGGATAGGTAAACATCCTAGTAGGGATCAGGATACAGTCACGACTTTGGTGTGGTTATCTGTTAGGGCTAGTAATCTTGTCTATGCATTAAGCATAGCACACCAACAGATCTACCGAAATACAGCAAGCTCACAACTTACATACATTTAACTTGTGCGCATTAATCTTTACATACTTGGCAAATAAAAATAATAAATAAATAAAGGGGGGGAGAGGACATCTAGGAAAAAGACTTCAGCAATCCCAGTCGCTTTTGCACCCAATGTGTTTTGTGTATATGCAATTTTGGCTATGGGCATGATTACCCAAACGTAACCTCCGCATAAGTTGCAGACGTACTGTACGTGGAATTTTTTTAAAAAGATAAACGTTTGCCAGTGTGATCTATTCATAAGTATGTTTCATTAGGTTCAGTGGGATTTAGCTGCTGATAAGTGCTGTTGACATCAATGACACTTTGACACGCCTAACTTTTGCTGGGTTGTGTCTGTTGCCTTTTCACTCCCCTACTCCCACATCATGTAGATAAATCACACATTTGTTGCATATCTAGCTATACACCATCTCTGTTGCTCTGTGTCTTTGCTTTGTAGGAGACATGCTTGACCTTCTTAAGTGGCGAGCCCACCCAGAAAAAATTGCCGGCTGCCTCTCAAAATTGAAAGAAATTGATGGGTCAGAAATAGTAAAGGTAAAGACTCTTTTCACTGTTTGTTTTGCATTCGTAGAGAAATGTAATTTCCCCAACAGGTTATATAATAAAGAAAGCTTATTAAACATGTATTTCTTAAATTTCTCTTTCATCAAGTTTCTCCAAGATACACTGGACACTTTATTTGGAATTTTAGATGAAAATTCTCAAAAGTATGGCTCCCAAGTATTTGATTGTTTGGTAAGGTATACTTAATTATTCCATACAGTCTTATTTTAATTTTGGAAGTTGACTTCCAAAAGCACTAATAAACACCACTGTTGTTATTCTTAGGTTCACATAATTAATTTGCTGCAGGACAGCAAGTTTCACCATTTTAAGCCAGTTATGGACACCTACATTGAAAGCCACTTTGCAGGAGCACTTGCATACAGGTAAAGGTATATACACCCACCCCACTTCTGTGATTGTGATCTGTTTTATCAGTTTAGAATTTACCTTTTTTAATTGTTGTAAGCTGCCATGGGACCTGCTGGTGAAGGGCAGGCAGTATGTGTAACAGTAGCGCAACTAAATGGTTGCACATTGTACAATGACTGGTCATCTAATTGACTGAAGGTGGATTAAATTAACTGATCTAAATAAAAGGGCAGTAGATCAAAATAAAAGTCCAATGAGCTGATAAATTGATTGAGAATATATATATGAGAGAGAGAGACTATCAGCTTGAAATCAGTTCAGTTCTATTATTTCCATTGCCATTAAATGGTTTTCTACTTTTTGCCATAATGCTGTGTAATGCATATGTGACCCTTAAAACAAACCCTAACCGTGTCCTAACACCTAGAAATACCGTATTTTTCGCTCTATAAGACGCACCAGACCACAAGATGCACCTAGTTTTGGGAGGAGGAAAACAAGGGGGGGAAATATTCTGTGTCTCAGAAGCCAGAAGAGCAAGAGGGATCGCTGCGCAGTGAAAGCAGCAATCCCTCTTGCTGTTCTGGCTTCTGGGATAGCTGTGCAGCCTGCATTTGCTCCATAAGACGCACACACATTTCCCCTTACTTTTTAGGAGGGGAAAAGTGAGTCTTATAGAGCAAAAAATACGGTACTTAGCTGTAAAACGTAAGAGGAAATATTTAACTGTAAAACGTAATTGTAAAACAACCAGGACTAGATTCTGATTTGTGGTGCGTTTTAAAACCAGTTTCCTGGTTTGGATGTTGTGGTAGTGAAACTGGCTTAACAAACCCTGGGCATCTTCAGTGAAGTTGGGTGCTCAAAGACAAAAGGCGAAAGACAAGGAGGAAGTGCAAAGATACATGGCTCATTCTCTTCCCTAGTTACAGGAAGGGAGGCTGTGAGCGGAACAGAATTTTTCCAGTCAGTTTCTAGGTGGCAGATACATTTCTGGTCTCAAGTTAGGAGGCCCCAATGGGAGGATTTCCCAAGGCTAGACAGTGGTATTTGTAAATGCCTTTTGGGGCAGTCCTAAAGCTGTGCCCCTCTTGGTTTCTGGAGCACATAACCAGATCAAGGCTATTTCAAAAAGAAACAATTAGCAGATCAAAGGAGATAGTTGAAGGAATGCCTTCCTATTGTTCTGGGTGGGAGATACATATCTACTTTAGACAGATACATCCTGCTTCTCTGTTGCCTTGGGGGCTACACGTAAATTTACCACTTAACATACACGCTGTGGACACAAAGCTTAAATTGGAGTCTCATGTAAAAGAAGAAGTGCATTAAACTTTACAGCCCTTGATCAAAATCGGCTCCCAAGGAAGAGATATTTATATCTAAGGACTCGCTTTTTGTCACAGAGTGTAAATTTAACCGTAGGCTTTCTGGATAGTTGCCAGTATTTTGTTTGTTAAATTTCCCTTGCTAGGGATGTTTGCAAATTTTCATAGCTAGCCAAGCGCATTGACCATAGGGACCTAAGACACTATCTTGCACTGAGTCAGATCGTTGGCTCATTTAGTTTGGTGTTGTCTACACTTAGATCAATCTCAATCTCACCTTTGCTGACTGCAGGAGGTCTTCAGGATTTCAGCCAGAAGTCTTTCCCAGCCATATCAGGAGATGCCAGGAATAGAATCTGGGACATTCTGCATGCGATATGTATTCTCTTTCATTGACCTAGAGTCCTGCGTCTAAAGCAAGGTTTCCGAAACTTGGGTCCCTAGCTAGCAGGACCAGTGGTTGGGGATGATGGGAGTAGTAGTCCAACTGGAGACCCAAGTTTGGGAAACTCTGCTCTCAAGACACTCCTGTGAAATGAAACTGTAAACAACAAAATCATATTTTTTTTCTAAATATCCAAAAATATAATGGGATCTTCTTTTGTATTTGCTCTTTAGTGGCATTACTTTGAGATTCCAACCTAAGCTTGCCACCTTATATTCATTTACCTGGGACATGGCGCCACTGTATTGAATGAAATTTAGTTTTCAGTAGATACCGCTAGGACTGCACTATAAATTACTTACATTATTTTGATCTGTTTTAGACGTCGTGTAACCCAGTGTGTTATTTAAGTCTTTCACACTTCAGCCTGGAAATAAATTTTGTGTTATACTCTAGAGACCTCATAAAGGTGTTGAAGTGGCATGTTGATCGGATAACAGAAGTGGAAAGGCAAGCACACAACCAAGAAGTATTAAAGGTAACACAGTTTGTCAGGGGAGTGTGTAATCTTGCTTGTATCTCTCTATATCAACATGAGTTTATGCCAGCTGAAGTTACTAAGACATGGAACTAAGATAGTATAAGGTTGTGTCTGCTTGTGCAAGGGCACTTTTCCACTTTTCCTTTTAGTGGTAGGCTCCATGCATCCTCCAAATTTGTCTTTGAAGCATCAAATTCCCTCTGGAGTAACTTTTAGGAGAAGGATGCAGCTGGCAGAAGGATAATGGGACCCATCCTGCTGCGAGTGTGTGCATGGAAATGCTTTGTGCGTTGGTTGGGTGGTGGTGGTTTGAAATCAAACAGCTGGTGTGCACATAATATTAAACCATGGGTGAGCACTATGTGGACAGTCCTTAAGAACTAACCATGGTTAGTTAAACAAGCCAGCCTCATAACCCATGGTTTGATGTTGTTTTGTTTCACAACTAAGTATTGTTTGATGTAAACCAAGATTCCTGCTTTGTGCATAATGCTAAACTGAGATTCTACGAAACGGAAATGAAACCGGGCAGAATTCATCCTCTTGACTGTATAGGCAGAGTAGACAGGCAAGTGGAGTTGATAAGCCTAACCCTTTGCCTGAGCTCATTGAAGCTCATTTGCATAGCAACAAACCATGGTTAATTGCTCTTAACATGTAAAACTAAGTACATACTCAGCTCACTCACAGAATGACACAACCCTTTTTGGAAATCTGGCATGCATGTAGAAAGTAATAGATGATATTCACATGAATTTTTGTCCATTTGTATTTGTTTGTTTCCATGTTAATAATGCAAGCCAATTTATGGAGTTTTAGATTTACTTAGCTAAAACCTGTGTCAGATGTCCTTCAATGACTGATATACCCAAAATACGTAGCTCTCATAATTCCATCAGTGATGCAATATAATAGCAATAGAACAAGAAGAAGCTACTAAAGTTCCATAGATGTATGGATAAGAGCATAAACCACCGCTTGATGCTGTCAATTAATTGTAGGACATAAATTTTAAAATACAGGAGCAAATTGGCTAACATTTTGTATTTGAAAACTGAAAGTAAACAATTTTGCCATCATTTCAAGGGATTTGCATTTATTTTCCTGGTGAAAAGATTGTGAATAAAAGAAAATTGCTTAATAGCTTTATAGACACAAACTGTTCAGCTCAGAGGATTTTTTAAAGGTTTCATTATGATAAAGACATCATATAACAAGTACAATAACATTATAAAACACTCCAGTAAAAATTAGCTCTGATGATGTTAAAAGTTTTTGGTCCCCCCCCCCCAAATTACTTCATACTAGAAACCAAAAAATTAGTCACATAATGTGAAAGTACAGAATGAACTGGGCATTTGTGGGTCACGGCCTATAGCAATGATTGGAGAAAATTCTTCATGGCCGTGATCCGGGGCCATAATGAAGCAGATTTTTGTCCAATAAAAAATCATTCACTGAAATAACATGAGGTTCTGTTCAGGGATGTGGGTGTGGGGGCCGACTGCTGGTTCCCTTCAGCTTGCTATTCCTTTTTCATATTAGTTTTTCTTCTGACTGCAGAGAGTTCTGTCCCTGGTATAAACTATTCCATTGCCTGGTTTATTCTTTGCTTAAACAGTGACCATTCAGTTATCTCTGAAACCAAGTTTTTATTTATTTATTATTAAGAACCAACAATGCAGACTTGTGTATTTCTCATTCGGCATGTGTAGGCACAAGAATATATATTCAAGTATATCATCCAGTCTCGGAAGCTGTTCTCTCTTGCTACTGGAGGGCAAAACGAGGAGGAATTCTGCTGCTGTATTCAAGAGCTTTGGATGTCTGTGCGATTCTTCCTTTCCCAAGAAACCAAAGGGGCTAGCGCTTTATCTCAAGCCCAAGTAAGTTAACAAGCACTTGCACTACACTGTTGCCACTGTTCACGCTGCCTGGTCACAGATACGGGGGGAAAGCAGCCTTGTTCCTTATGCAATAAATTTACTGTTTCTTGCTGCTATGACTTAGAATGTGCTTCATTTTGTTATTGACATATTGATAGCAGAAGTTGGGTTCAGACATCTGGCTGCATATTTTCCCCTCTATAGCAAGCTTTTGGCCCAAGCAGAGCTATGAGATCATTTTGTTCCACACTCACTTCCAAGAATATTGTCAGACTACCTGATTGTATTTTCTGCAAGTAGCTATGGATATTTTAAGCACTGTTCCCCTTATTCATCTTCACCATAGCCCCATTTGCTTTCTGGTCTTCAGTTTAGGACTGCAGTTAATTAATGATAACGCAATTTGCAATATCACTCATTTTAGAAAAGTAAAATAAAAGCACCACCCTCCAAGTCCAGGCTGAGTTCTTCTGGCAAAGGAGATAATTTACGAAAGTTTTAACAATAGTTTAAAGTCAGATCCCATCCTTATGCTCAGATTTCTTACCTGTCCCAATTTCTTTAATCTCAAGTTCATAGTGTATTTTGATTTCTCCCCTCTTTTCACTAGGCGGTCTTTCTTGTCTCCTTCCCTGCTGTGTACTCAGAGCTGCTGAAGCTATTTGAAGTGAGAGAGGTTGCAAATTTGGTGCGTGATACTCTAGGAAGCTTACCAACCATCACAAATGCAGATGAATCCCTTCAAGCTGTCAAACTCCAGTGCATTGGGAAAACAGTAGAGAGCCAACTGTACACGAACCCAGGTAGGATGGCAAGCACACGATTCGTCAGTAGTTAAAGCAGCCTCTTGACTTTGCTGATTATCTGACTCTTGGCCTGACTGGAAAAAAGCCCTGTTTATAGGTCACTTGGTCCCATGGCCAATGTTATGTCCATTGGAGATCTTTCAAGTGTAGTTGAAAGCACTATTTAATTCCTGTAATTGTTTTTTTTGGGGGGGGTCTATCCCCATTTCAGGGATGCGGGTGGCGTTGTGGGTTAAACCACAGAGCCTAGGACTTGCCGATCAGAAGGTCGGCAGTTCGAATCCCTGCGACAGGGTGAGCTCCTATTTCTCGGTCCCTGCTCCTGCCAACCTAGCAGTTCGGAAGCACATCAAAGTGCAAGTAGATAAATAGGTACCGCTCCAGCGGGAAGGTAAATGACGTTTCTGTGCGCTGCTCTGATTCACCAGAAGCGGCTTAGTCATGCTGGCCACATGACCTGGAAGCTGTATGCCGGCTCCCTAGGCCAATAAAGTGAGATGAGCGCCGCAACCCCAGAGTCGGTCACGACTGGACCTAATGGTCAGGGGTCCCTTTACCTTTACCTTTATCCCCATTTCTGCACTGCCCTTTTTCTGTGTCCCCCCCCATTCCCCTCAGTCCCAACCAGAGGAGAATCCTTTTTCCACCCCTGCCCTGCTTTAAATAAAACTTAAAAATGCTTTCAGTTGTCTAAAGTACGCTGGTCTGGAAAAATAAAGCATGAAGTCCTGGGGTAAAGCCGAGACTCGCTGTGATCTGAAGTGTAATTAAACTCCCCTGTCTCAGGGGGTGAAAATGAACTCTTTACAATATTGCAACGATATTTGCTATTGAGTGCGGGAAAATGGCATGGTAAGGGAAGAATTCGTAGGCTGTACAAACAGATTGTTCAAACTTCTAAGACAAAAGAAGCTTTCTGTGGTGAATAGCTTTCTGTTCTAAAGCCAGATTTACCTGCTAATCAGATTTGTATAACACTGAGGGGGGTTTCGTGTTTTCTTCTGCAGAAGTAGAGACAAGTAGGGCCATTGGGTATAGCATTCAGTTTTCTGTGGCATAGCACCAGGTTGGCTCTGCAATGTAGCAGAGTTCATTTATGACTCCTGACTCTCCATTAGCTTAGACTAGATATATTATCCCCTCCTCCCAGTTCAGATGTTCATAAATCTTCCTTTGGAGATATTGGCAATTGTGATGAAGCGTGATAAAGCTGAGAGATTAAACCCAATCTTCAAGTAGTTGTTTTTGTTTTTAATGCAACACATTGGGGATGTTTTCATCCAGAGAATGTGAGCTATAGAAGGAGAGGCTGTAGGTCTTGACATATGAAATGCTTCTTCTTGTGGGAACACTTTTAATCAAGTAACTCCGTATGTGGAAACTGAAGTAATATAGTGTGGTGTTCTGCATAGTCCCATCCATTGAAAGGACAGGATGATGAAATTGCTTCTTAATTACCGTATTTGTTGCTCTATAAGACGCACCAGACCACAAGACGCACCTAGTTTTTGGAGGAGAAAAAATATTCTGAATCTCAGAAGCCAGAACAACAAGAGAGATAGCTGCGCAGCAAAAGCAGCAACCCCTCTTGCTGTTCTGGCTTCTGGGATAGCTGCGCAGCCTGCATTCGCTCCATAAGACGCACACACATTTCCCCTTACTTTTTAGGAGGGAAAAAGTGAGTCTTATAGAGCAAAAAATACGGTACTTTAAAGGATAGGAATGGAGTGGAGCTGGGATGCCACAAAAGAAGCTGGTTGACTAGTTTTCTTCTTTCCCTTCAGAGTCTCGATATATTCTGCTACCGGTTGTTTTGCACCACCTCTATGTACATCTGCAGGAACAAAAGGATCTGATCACGTGTGCACACATCCTAAGCAACATCTTTTGCCTCATAAAGAAAAATAGTTCTGTAAGTAGGAGCTACGTCATATGGAATTGACTTCTAACAGTAAAAGGAAAAATCAGTTGTCGGGGGCAGGGGAGTGAAATTATATTTGTTTCATGAATATGCCACATTGTTCTGCATTTAGTTATGATTTCTCTTGGCTATACATTTGGAAGAACCAGTAGAAAAAGTGTATTGAATGAGAGCTCAGTTAAGGTTGTGTTTGATCTAGGTGAATATTGGCTTTAAAATCTTTTTCAGCTCCCCTTTTCCCCCAACCTGGTGCCATTCAGATGATCCTGAACCCCCATTGCCCCGAGTCAGCATGGCTGATGGTCAGGGGTGATGGAAGTTTTACTTCTTTTAACTATTTCCTGTTTATTTGCTTCAGAACAGTAGTTTAGTTAGTTAACATTTGGCTAAGAAAATAATGTATCTGCTTTTCATTAATACTGACCCGAACAGTCCATTTATTCTTCTTTCTTTTTAAACAAACTAAAGGAAAAGTCAGTTTTGGAAGAAATAGATGTAATTGTGAACAGCCTGCTAGATGTGCTGCTCAGAACCATCTTGGAGATCACAAGCCGCCCTCAAACAGCAGGGTCCGCGACGAGGCTTCAGTTTCAAGATGTTACTGTAAGTGTCACAGTAGAAATAACTGGATCGAATATTTGATTTATGGCTTCCCCTAATTTGTATCTGTGTATAAAAATGGTAAGAAAAGGGTTCCAGCCCCTGTGTGTAGGGTCCATGTGTGCTTCAAAGAGAAGGCAGCCCTGTTTAGGGAAGCTTTTAATGTTTAATAGGTTATTGTATTTTAGTGTTTTGTTGGAAGCCGCCCAGAGTGGCTGGGGTAACCCAGCCAGATGGGTGGAGTATAAATAATAATAATAATTTAAAAAAAATGGCCATCCATTTGCACAAAGGCTTCCCATTGAATTTCAATATTGAGGAATTTGATTGGTCATGTACACCGCCATGACATCTTTTGAAATGAGTTGGAGGTTTAGAAATAGTCTAACCAATAAATAATAAAATAAAATGTGAGTTCCCCCTTCTCTCCCTCATCTAGCTCTAAAAATTCTTATGGCCGGCCTCAGTCCTTGTGGCTGGCCCAAAAACTAGCCTGTGTTCCCTCTGTAGGATTTGCTAAACATGTGGGAGTTGGTCCTACAATGAGCATTTGAGGATCAGGTCTAGTGCTTAACATTAGGAACATAAAGAGAGCCTGCTGGATCAGACAAAAGCAAAAACTTCTCTTGAGTATGAGTGCCAAATTAGAAAATTCATGGGAGATGTACAACAAAAAAGCAGCATCCCAAGTGGCAGGTAGGAACGTGGGAGAGGCTGCTCAAGTTTTCCACTTCTTGCTGTTATCCTGTTCCAATTGCCTCTGTCCCACCCAGAGCGGAAAAGATATGGAGTCTTACGTTTTTGAGGAGAGAAAAAGCAGGGTGATTAGTCAGGGCAATAGCCAATGGTGGGCCAATAGTGGAAGGAGAACGGGATTAAGCAATCCCTTCCTCTGCTGTTTGTTTTGAAACTGGAAGCTTTCCTCACCTGCTTTTCTATTTTTTTAAAAAAGGAGATACACCTCTCTCGTATCTGGGTCACTTGTAAGTAAAAAACCAGCCTATGTCCTACTTTGTTCAATGATACGAGAGAGGTTAATGTGAGTTAGGCTGTTCAAATCCTATTTCTCAGAGAACAACACAAAAGCTATGTAAGTGAAATAATGTCAGGTTGTGCTCTGCTTTTGTCAAAATGGGAGGTATCTTACACAGTGGGAGGCACAGAAGAACTCTTAAAAGAGCAGCTGACCTATTTTTGTTCATATAGCAAAGGTTTCAGGGAAATATTTAGCACACCCATTCTTTGACATCCAGCCTTATTAGTCTCCCCCATTTAAAAAAATATTCCTGATAGAAAAAGGTTTCTAGCAGTGTATTCTAAATGCTACTTTGTTCTGAGGGGAAAAATTAAGAGGTAATCTAATAAAAAATGTGAGAACTTTATTTTTCACTCCTCTCTATTGCCCCCCAAATTGAAGTACTGTTGACAGAGTTAATACGTGCCTTTCTTGCTATTATTTATTAAATCTATATATCACCCTTCATCCGAAGATTTTAGGGAAGTTCACAACATAAGAATATAAAATGAGAGCACAAAACACATAATAAAATAAGAACAAAAACAAACCATTAAGCCCTGTCTCACAGACACAGTTAAAAGGCCGTAGAATGTGCAGTCAGCCAAAGGCCTGATTCTGTGTATAGAGGCATTTTTGCCTGGGGCCAAAGAAGGCCCCAGGCAAGCCTCCCTGGGGAGAGCATTCCACAAACAGGGAGCCACCACAGGGAAGGCTTGTTCTCGTGTTGCCACCCTCCAGGCCTCTTGTGGAGGGGTCACATGCAGAAGGGCCTCAGATGATGATCACAGGGTCCATGTTGGTTCATATGGGAGATATGGCCCTTGAGGTATTGTGGTCCTGCGGCATTTAAAGCTTTATAGGTCAAAACCAGCACTTTGAATTGGTCCTGGAAACTAACTGACGACCAGTGCAGCCAGGCCAGGATCGGTGTAATATGCTCAAACCCAGTGAGTAGCAATGCCATACGTCCAGATTTTCCCATTATCGGGATTTCAAAGGCAGAATTGACGGGTGGGTGGGGAGTGGCGCTTTGTCCTGGATCCTAGACAAGTCAATTAAAAAATCGTGTGTTTTTTGGCTCAGCAACTTTCGGGGTATCCTGGTTTTTACTTTTTGAAATATGGCAATGCTACCAGTGAGCATCTTGGCTTCTGAATTCTGCGCTAGCTGAAGTTTCTGAACCGTCTTCAGAGCCAGCCCCACATATAACATGTTGCAGTAACCTAGAGGCTATCAGAGCATTGACAACAGTAGTTAGTCTGTCCAGGCTTAGCTGGGCCACCAGCCTAAGCTGATGGAAGGCACTCTGCACCACGGAGGCCACCTGAGCCTCAAGCAACAGCAAAGGACCCTGAAGGACCCACAAGCTACATGTGTGCTCCTTCAGAGAGAGTGTGTCCTCTTCATAGGCAGGCAACCTTCATCCATCCGGTTTAGGGAAATAGCAACTAACAGTGTCTCAGTCTTATCTGGACTGAGTTTCTGTTTGCTGGCTCTCATCCAGTCCATCACCGAGGCAAGAGACTGGTCCAGCACTTGCACTACCACAGCTGCAGATGTTAGCAGCAAGCTGTAGTTCTGGCAGGATGTACTGATAAGATTTCAGGATTCTTTACATTTTAGTTTTGAAAATTCATAACACTGCTAAATTGTACAATAGGTTCCCCCCCCCCATGTTGTTGAAGGCTTGCTGAATATAAGTCCATTGACTTTTGTTTAACAATTCGCATACGCAAATGTTGCTAAATAAGGCTTGTGGGATAAGTATAGCCTTAAGTTTGAGCAAGTTTTATTTTAATAGGTTTCCTTTGGAGAAAGAGGTGGCTTCCCTTTCCACAAAGCTGTATGGCAGTATTTTTCACACAGTCTCAAAGAATAGGCTCTTGGGGTCCTTGCACCATATCGTGTAAGCCGGGGAAGTTTCAAGTGCCACATCAAGCACTTAATTTTTAAGTGACTCACCGCACAGCATAAGGCAATTATATACTGTTATGTAGCAAGTTCATGCAGAACTGTACTTGCTTATGGCAACCTACTGAGCCAAATGCTCTTGAGATATTTGCGAAGAAAGACACCACCCAGTTTGAGTGTAGGTGGCAGGTTTGGTCCCCATGTGTTGTCAGGAACCCATTCTATGCTTATCAAAATGATAAATGAGCACATTTTATGACATGTAGGTGGACTTGCACAGAAATACCAGATTCGGCTTTCCATCCCAAATTCAGAAGCTGGAGTTGTCTTGCTATAGAAACAAGCTTAAGGAAAAATGGCATTTCCATCAACCTTGACTGCACAGTGTTTCACTAGTTCTGTGTGTCAGGGACTTAAAGGAGTGCACATGGTGACTTATAGCAGCCATAGGCAAACTCGGCCCTCCAGGTGTTTTGGGACTACAACTCCCATCATCCCTGACCACTTGTCCTGTTAGCTAGGGATGATGGGAGTTGTAGTCCCAAAACATCTGGAGGGCCGAGTTTGCCTATGCCTGGCTTATAGGGTAAACCTGTGCATGTTTACACACAAGCAAGTCCCACTATGTTCAATAGTGCTTACTCCCTGGCTGAGTATGTGTAGGACTGAAGCCCTGAAACATGTACTAAATGCAGTCTTGTCACCGAGACAAGACAAGCAAAGGGCACCAAACGCTGTGATTTCTTCCTACATGAGCTCCTATTTATTTCAGCTGATCTCGAGTAGAAGACATGCCCATTTATGTTGCATATATGCTCAGTTGCTTCATTGGTTTTCAAGCCAAAAGATAACTAATCTGCATGTATACAGATAGAATGGAAAGAGATCTATTATCAGAGAAGTAGCTTAATTCACTTAGACCAGATTTTTAACCATATAAACTGTTCTTCCTTACATATGGTGTGAGGCCTGCTTCCATTTCCACATTGGTACTGGTATAGGGCGATGTTTATGTTACAAATTTATTGTAATGTATGATGTTGGTCTTTTGTTTTTGTTTTGCTTTGGTTCTTGTCTGTTTTTTGTAAGTTTTGGCGGTTTTAAATTTGGAGGTTCAAGTACATTATGGTGGTATGGGAAACTATCGTGTGACGGGCCAATGGCCGTAATAAAGATCAATCCAATATGGTGTGAGGCCTGCTTCCATTTCCACATTGGTACTGGTATAGACGTCGTGCTAGCATTGTTTTGAAAGGCCCCAAATGTATAAGATATTTGCTCAACATGGAAATTGTGTTTAACGAACATAAGCCATCCTTATTCTTGGAATATTAACAGCACTGTCCATGTTGACTGGTGGCAAAATCTATACATTATGCAAAATTCATAGTATTCAGCTCCATTTCTTTAATTATTTACAGGTGCAGGGGGCCGGCAGAATGTGCGGAGGGGAGGTTTATCCTTTGGGTCTCCAGTCATGATTTGGGTGGAAATCCATATCCACCAAATGGGAGCTTTTTATTAAGTCTTATAGCCATGCAGAACAGGGTGGGGTGGGGAGTGTTTCTTTCTGGACCATTGCTAGGAAGGGAGGGATGAAATATCTGATGGAAATATATCTCCTCACCCCACTGCTAATTAAAGAAAGAAACCAGTGATAAAGTTGCATGTAATGCCTTGAGCATAATGCGGCCTTCAGAAGTAAGTGCCAAAGTGCTCACTTGGACTTCTTTTCTAATAAGCGAGTTCTGTACTGCAAGAAGGTGGGTGGCGCTGTGGGTTAAATCACAGAGCCTAGGACTTGCCAATCAGAAGGTCAGCGGTTCGAATCCCCGCAACGGGGTGAGCTCCTGATGCTCAGTCCCAGCTCCTGCCAACCTAGCAGTTTGAAAGGATGTCAAAGTGCAAGTAGATAAATAGGTACCGCTCCAGCAGTTCGAACCTAGCAGTTCGAAAGCACATCAAAGTGCAAGTAGATAAATAGGTGCCGCTCCAGGTAAACGGTGTTTCCGTGTGCTGCTCTGGTTCGCCAGAAGTGGCTTAGTCATGCTGGCCACATGACCCGAAAGCTGTACGCCGGCTCCCTCAGCCAATAAAGCAACATGAGCACCGCAACCCCAGAGTCGGTCACGACTGGACCTAATGGTCAGGGGTCCCTTTACCTTTACCTTTTTATACTGCAGGCTCAGGAAATGTGACTCAGTTGTTAAAACACTGAGGAAAGAACTGCAGTGTTGGGTTTAAGATACATCTTTGCAAAGGGGCTTTCTTTTGTTGAATGCTCTTCCCAGGGAGGTTTGGCTGACACTTTCATTATACATTTAGGCACCAGGCAAAAAACATTCCTCTTCGACATCTTTGGCTGATTGACAAACAATGTCCTTTTAAAATGTTTTTTGGGGGGATTAGTGGGTTGTTCTTGTTCTTATTATGTGTTTTGTGTTTTTATTTTGTGGTTTTATGTTTTGAACTGCCCTAAACTAAGGCCTGCAGGTATAGAGTAGGTATACAAACTTAATAAATGATGATGATGATGATGATGATGATGATAATGCTTGTCCTCATACCTCCATAATCAATAGAAAACACATACTTTTTTAAAAAACAACAACAACAACCGTGTTTACTTTGTAATGCCTTTCCTTTCCTTTTAAAACCATTTCTTTCAGGGAGAGTTTGTTTCATGTCTTTTGTCATTATTGCGCCAAATGACTGACAGACATTACCAGCAGCTCCTTGACAGATTCAAGACGAGGGACGAGCTGAGGGTAAGTAGCAAGTCTTGTGCTTTAGCATCTACAAATGTTCTCATCAACTTCTCCCCCTTCCAGTCTATTCATGATTGTCCTGTTTTACTTAAGCGACCGTTGATATTCGCTTGTGAGACGCAATCCAAAGCCAGTTGAATGAGCTCACTGATCCCAGTGGGAATCGAGCATGACCGAACTTTCTTAGGTTATTGTTTTAGGGTTAGTGGTGACTTGCTAATGTAAGGTTTCTCATGTATACGGATCAGTGTGATAAAGTGGATTGTCTGCCGAGCTCAGTTGCTGAAGATTTGGGTTCAAATCCTTGCTTTGCGACAAAATGACTCTGGGGATGAGATAACAGTTCACCGTTCGCCTCAGAGTAGGTCCTGAGTTAGTCATGCTCATTAATTTCAGTGGGTCAATTTTGAGGTATGTGCACAGGGCAGGATGGGGGACAGAAGCCCTATTGCGCAAGCAGAAGTGCTGCTGCCAGGGCTGGTTAGCCAAATTCCACCCAATATAATTAAAAATATTCCAAGAACAGTTTAAAACCACCACATTCTCTCAGCTAATGATTTCAGAGTTGCCAGGAACAGTATCTTTTAGCCATCAAATGCCTGGGTAAACAGGAATGTTTTTACATTCCTCCTGCAAGTCAGTAATGAGGGAGACAGATGCATCTTACCAGAGCCAGCTGTGTACTATTGAAAATGCATGAATTTGTGTATATATAGAACCCAAGAACAACATGTCATGCGCTAAAAGCCTGGAAGTGCACATGGGTGGATATTATCTGAGCAGCTTCCAGCATGACTGCTACAGACTTCACCCCACCAGACCTAGAACACAGATCATTACGTCCATTATGAAGCTGTGATTTTATTACAGGCTATAATAATATTGACTTGCTGCCTCCAGGAATCAGGCTGTTTCAGTTGTTGTCGTTCTGCTAGTTTGGGTGTTTCAGGCAGGGAAATTGATGTTCAGGCAATAGATATCCATCTCTTTGCCAGTCCATGTTTTTCAAAAGTACCTATCCCTAGGATAACAGATCTAGTCCAGCAGAAGTTTCACAGCAAAGTCTGAAGACTTGCAGCTAGGTTGACACACTTCTACACATCTTGACAACTTCATCCCTCTTTGCAGGTTAAAGACTGGCAATAGGGTTACATCATAACAGAGCAGGGAATAGTATTGTTCATCATTAATTGTCTAAGGGATTCCCGTAACCCCTTGTATTGTATAGAATTGTAGAGTTGGAAGGGACCACAAGAGTAATCTAGGCTGACCCCCTGCAGTCTTTTGCCCAACATGCAGCTTGATCCCACAACCCTGAAATGAAGAGTCTCATGCTCTACCAACTGAGCTATCCAGTCCCTCATGTAGGCATTCTAGGTAGCAATCCAAATTGCTACGGCCCCACTAGCTGACTGTGCACTTCAGGTGCTGCAGGCAATCAGAATAATTTGATTTGTCAGTAACAGAATGTTGAGGGTAAACATCTGGATGATACACATCCAGCCTTCAATCATGTGAGTCCCCCGCCAGCAGCCCAATCCGGTAGAAATTGTTTTCACATGCAGTCTACACCCTTTATTTGCGAAAAGTAAAGCCGAAGTTTGCAAATTTCAAGAATCACGTGTGTTACTATTTTAAAGGTTGAAAATGTCTGCGTGGTATAAAGATTAAGTTTACATTTTATTTGTATCGCAGAAGTAATGCATTATTCAGCAGCCTTTGACAACACAATCTCCTGTCTGCATCTCACTTAAAAGCACGTCATTAAATCGTTTCATAATCCCTGTGAAGTTTCTTTGGAGGAAAAAAAGTAGCTGCTTTTACCCACCCACCCCCCATAACCTATTAGAATCTTGTTTCCTTCTTAATTGCAAGTTTTGTAATGTCAAATGCTAAAACGATTTGCTGCACATTTCTTTCTCTTACCAATGGAATATTTCTCCTCCGCTCTAGGATTTCTTATTACAGATATTTACAGTCTTTCGAATATTAATACGGCCAGAGATGTTTCCAAAGGACTGGACGGTGATGCGTTTAGTTGCTAACAAGTAAGACTGCTTAAATATAACGGTAACAATAGAACTGGTGTTAATGGGAATAGGACTGGGAATAATACTGATAATTTAAGAACCGGTTCTGTGGCCCCTGGGAGGTCATCGTGAGCGGCCAGAGAATATTTCAAAGCTCCCTCTTCACAAGCAGAGAAGGATTTCCATCCCCAGAGACGCCTTTGTTTTGGCTCTGGGAATAGCAACAGCCATCTGACCTTGGGCATGTGCAGGAGAGACTCTGAATCTGTAGAATTCAAATTCCTCCAATTTCTCCAACACACTAATGGCAAGAAAGGGAAATTGAATAGCAGCTGTGGTGCTGACATACAGTGCTACCTCGGGTTACATACGCTTCAGGTTACATACGCTTCAGGTTACAGACTCTGCTAACCCAGAAATGGTGCTTCAGGTTAAGAACTTTGCTTCAGGATGAGAACAGAAATTGTGCTCCGGTGGCGCGGCGGCAGCGGGAGGCCCCATTAGCTAAAGTGGTGCTTCAGGTTAAGAACAGTTTCAGGTTAAGAACAGACCTCCGGAACGAATTAAGTACTTAACTTGAGGTACCACTGTACTTGTTTCCCCACCCCAGTTCTCCCTTTTCCCCTTTCACACTAGCCAGCACAGGACCTGTAAGGTTCTGAATTTCATGGTTCTTTTGTCAAGGATTCCCCTTCCCTCCAGCCACATTAGGTTGCTCTGCCTGCTTGCAAATTGCATGTCTCCTGGCAGCGCATTGCAGACTAAAGACCTAAGTAATGTGAAATATCTTTTAAGCATTTATGCGTGCACATTTGGATGAATACAAGATAAAGTTGACGACTGCAAAGTCTTCCTATGCTGCTGTCTGCTAAAATAACATATAACAACTAGTTTTCCAGAAACACGAATGTCGTTCTACTCTTACTATTGTTCCTGTAGAAACAGAATCATTCATTTTCGGTGGCCTAGGGACAAATGGTTACGAATTTAAGCTAAATGTTGGTTCTTCAAATGTTTTGGTTCCTAATGAGAAATTAAACTTTTTAAAGAGTTTTTTTTAGCCCTGTAGTTTTTCTAAGTGTATCTTTGAATTGCTGTTTTGAGAGGCAAGTTTGTGGTATGGAGAAGCGGCAGAGTCTCCTTCTCTCTTCAGCCAGAAAGCTTTTATGAAGGATGAGCATTATCTTGAGCTGCAGTAGGGAATGTGGTCTGATAGGGGTCTCTACTGGTCCTCTTTGTTGCCTTTATAGTCTGCCACTTCTGGCTTGAGCCTAACAAGCCATTAAGGTTTATAGTTTATAGGTAGTATGGAATGCCTATGGTTTTGACATTAAATAGGTCAAAGAAATGAGCACGTGTCTTAGATAGACCAGTGGTGAAATGAAATCAGACAGGAAGACTCTGGAGAAAGGAAAGCAATTCAAAAATTGACAAACACGAAGAACGGTGAAATCTTTAACAGCTTACAGCTTTTGTCCCACAAAAGATTTTATATATATATATATATATATATATATATATATATATGCCCAGCAGTTCATTGCTAACCATGGTACTGTTTGGTGTAATTTAAAATTGAAAAGGAGAAAAGATGGCTATGTTGTCGGTTGTGAAGCCAGAGAACTACCGTTGATTTCAAGTCAGGAACATATTGCATGCCAACAAATAGAATTCTAACATCAATGACTAGGTTGGCAAAGCGAAGTAAGCATAAGGATGATTGCAAAGAACTGGCAGTATTTGATGCAAGTTAAATCCTTCGTCAGCTGAGGAGGCCCAGAATGCACAGAGTTTTTAAACACACAGTACTGGAAAAACATCAATAGCCTCATTTGAAAACTTAGTCCTTGGTACTAGGCATAAAACAAGTAATCATGTGAGCTCTTTGTATCTTTTTGCATATAATCTTACTTATTTAGAAGTAAATTATTTATGTAGGATGCAGCCCTGTGCACAATGACACGCGTGAAAGTTCTGCTAGTTTTCATGGCATTGGTGAGTTGGAGCTTGGAGTGAGGCCTCTTAAGTGTGACAGATTCTCAGCTATGGTACACCAGCTGAGCACTGGATCGGCTAGAACGTTGTTTGCAAGACAAAAACTGCATTATTCGCAACATGTTTAAACGGGATGTGACAGTTTGTCAAGTACATTACAAACTTGGATGCTATGCATTCCTTTAAATAGGGATGAGCAGTGCTTCTTTTTTCTTAAAAAAATGTTTAGGGGTGCTCTCATTTTCCTACTCATTGAAATACTGTCCCTCAATAAGGCTAAACTTAGATTCACAAAATGTTTAGGGGTATGTGTACCCCCAGAAAAAATAGCACTGGGGATGAGAAAACATCCAAATAAGTAATATAACTTTAGTTGCCTAACAGAATCTAGGATTTCAAAAGATCAGTTATTTTATACTCACAACTCTGTAAGACTCATTAGGAATAGGTATGCAACTACACTTTACTGAGATTGGAGCCTTTTAAATCAATTAACCTATCTTAGTAACATTCATTCATTTCACTGGGTCTGCTCTGAACAAAACTTATTTGAATATCTCCCAGTGAGCTTCATGTTTCTGTGGAGATTTGAACCTGGGTTCCTCTGGTCCTCAGCCCAATACAATGACCACTTCACCACATTGGCTCTCGATGATTAGTTGAACAAAATTGTGGCCAATGGTGGTTTTCACTGGTGTTTTGAAGGATGCAAGAATGTAGTCTGCATAGTTTATGGAAACTTTATTAATCCTTCTGATGTCCTATGAGCAAACAAAGTGTATGGTCTTAGGGAAAGTGTTTGGGGTTTTTTGGTGGGGGGGTTGGTTTTTCTTTTTTTAGTAGTTTCTGGATCTTTAAATCTCTGGAATAAACCAATGGGACTTTTGTTTGTATTGTGTTTTCAAAACATGAATATCCCACAGAATGTTAACAGTCTTGCTTAGGGCTGAGGGAAGAGGCAATAAGTCAGGAGGTGATTGGTGGGGGAAAGGGTCCATCAGAAATAGATTTAAAATAGTGTATCAGTGTTGAAATATATTTGAGAGGAGATTGGTGTCTTTTCATACATACATACAAAGCTTTCAGCTTTGCCAGCTATACTTCAGCCCTGATGACATTGATTGTACTTGGCAAATCTGAGCTAAGGATGATGGTTCTATATTAAAGCCTACAAGTAATTAGTCCTAGATACATAAATTTTAGAAATGGACATATTAACTTTTAGGAAAAGAAATTGGTTGTGCCAGAACAAATAAACAAAGCTAGTAATACACAAAAGTATATTAATAGCTTTCCCCCATTGCTTTCCTTCATAAATTCTGTGAGTTGAAGAGATGTATTAATCAGAATATTTCATATCTCACATCAACATAACTAGATGCGAAATACATATTCCAGTAGCTTATAGACTCCTATTTCACAAGTTATTAAGATTTTATTATGCATCATTTATCTTGTAGTCTGCAGTTGGTTTTGTTGCCTTAATAAAAGAAAATAGATCATATATATAATTTAGCCAGTATCATTACTAAAATATGTAATATTTTCTTCTTTTTCTAGTGTTATTATTACAACAGTATTATATCTTTCGGATGCCCTTCGTAAAAACTTCTTAAATGAAAGCTTTGATTACAAGGTAAGCTAGCGATTGGCTTCCGTAATAACGATCTTTTCCTCCTAAATGTCTGTTGGTATCTTCCATTGCACTCTGTTGCTACGCTAGGCTTCCAGTGCAATGAGCTCTCCTAAATTTCATTCCCTTCCTGTAGTCTCTGGGTAAGCAATAGTACTGCCACAGATTTAGGCTGATCAATGATTAGAGGATCGCAATCCTGTGCTGAAAGTCTTTCAGAATATGACTTTGTAGGACTTCTATTTTAGTTCATTTGGAAGTTTTAGAATGATCTGCATTTTAGGTTATCCAGCTGCCTGTACCTTTTCTTAGTTATTCTAATTTTTAAAGAGTTTTTTAGTTTTTTTCGTGGACATATGTGTTGTACTTACTGACCTGCTCGTGGTGTTAAAATGTGTTTCATTGGAACTTTTGATCTTAACGAACATTTTCCTTCCCAGCATCCCCCTGCACTAATTTATTTATTTATAAACATGTCCCACTTACTTTTTTTTTATTCTAAAAAAAAAGCACTCATGGCAGCATACATCTAAATCATGGTCACCATAGTGTTGCTCAGCTAGGGTTGCCATATGTCCTCTTTTTCCAGGACACATCCTCCTTTTCATGGGTAGAGTTGTCAAAGCAATCTATAGTTATAAGTGGAAGTTGGCAAATGTATCCTATTTTTTGCTCTTCAAAATATAGCAACCCTAGCTGTAGTATCTCTTAATAGGAGGGAAACAACCACACTTTGTGTTTGCGGCCACCGAGACCATATAACACCGGTTCTGAAAGACCTACATTGGCTCCCAATACATTTCCGAGCACAATTCAAAGTGTTGGTGATGACCTTTAAAGCCCTAAACAGCCTCAGCCCAGTATACCTGAAGGAGCATCTCCACCTCCATTGTCCAGCCTGGACACTGAGGTCCAGCTACAAGGGCCTTCTGTCGATTCCCTCACTGCAAGAAGTGAAGTTGCAGGGAACCAGGGAGAGGGTCTTCTCGGTAGTGGTGCCCTCCTTGTGGAACACCCTCCCATCAGATGTCAAGGAAATAAACAACTATCTGACTTTTAGAAGACATCTGAAGGCAGCCCTGTTTAGGGAAGTTTTTAATGTTTGATGTTTTATTGTGTTTTTAATATTCTGTTGGGAGCTGCCTGGAGTGACTGGGGAAACCCAGCCAGTTGGGCAGGATATGAATAACAAACTTCTTCTTCTTCTTCTTCTTCTTCTTCTTACTTCCAGATATGGGATTCCTACTTTTACCTGGCTGTCATTTTTATAAACCAGTTATGCCTGCAGTTAGAGATGTTTACCCCATCCAAGAAGAAAAAGGTGTTAGAAAAGTAAGTATCACTATCACTATTGAACTAGAGAGCACCCAATATTTCTGTTACTCTTTATTATGGAAAGTAAGGTAGTGGTCTTTGGGGGAAACTACCCTGTGATGTAACTTTTTTTAAAAAAAGAAAAGAAAAACCCATATTGCTGGATTTAAGATGCTTTTTTAAAGACAACAACAGACAGAGCAATCGTCACGATGGGCAATTCTTAACAGCTGAATTTATTGCTGACATAACTTGAATGACCCTTGCCAGGAAAAGAAAAGGAATACTTTGGGTATTCTGTACGAACCATCCAAGCTCTTGGATGAAATCTGCCTGGTCCATCTTAATTCTAAGTTATGTAGTTCCTGTTTAATGCAAGGAATGGGGTCGATGTGCAGAAGAGGTACATGTCAGGAATCAAAGAAAGGAGGTCTGCCTGTGAGAATAACTATATGTATATGTAATGGTTATATGGGGTTGCTCGTGCGTAAGTTGCCGCCACTCCTGGCTAGGTAGCCTAGTTAAACCTTTCCTGGCTGGACAACCCTTCACTTCGTGGCTGTTCAGTTGCTAGCAGAATCCGTCAGTGGGCGTTTCTTGAACTTCTTCTTGACCTTGACGCCAAGTCTACACCTACTTTCCCTGCGCGGAAGTCTTCTGCGCAGGGTGGGTGTGGGTAGCGGAGGACCTGTGCTCTCCCCGCTGGTCTCTGGCGAAGAGTCCTGGAGCCCCCTCTCCGATTCCCCCATCCGCCCCCCTTTATCCCTGGTGTTACGCTGATTTCCTTCCCCAGCCAATGAGTTCCCTCTCTCCCTGCTTGGCCCTTCTCCGGCATCGCTTGGGAGCCCTGCCTCCACTTCTGGCTCCGATGTCAATTCCCTGACAGTATAGCTCAAATTTTTCCTCACTGTTTTGTTGCAGTGATCCCCACTGCTGAAGACACATGCTGCTTTTTAAACTGAAGGCCTCATTACCGCTTTAGCAGTAGGAACTGTTATGGCAGGGAGGAAGACATCAGTTATGACTGCAGTTTTCTTCCACAAAAGCACACCCTTTGGAATTCCAGCTATCGTGTCTGTGTAATTCCAGCTATCGTGTCTGTGAGAACTCTATATTACATTGCAACCTGATAGCTGGGCCACACTCTGAAAATAATTCCAATTAAAAAACACATCTAGAAGCAGTTTCGGTTAAAAACATCCCCAAAGCAATTACAGTTTAAAATATTATTCTGTCCTATGATCAGGAGGTTGACAGGAGCAGGATTGTTCAGCCACATATTCTACAAGTACTCAAATTCCAGGAGCAAAATGCACAGAAGTTGCCCTTCTTTGGTTTATGATACAGTGAAATGATCTGCCAAATAATCTTTGGTTTTTAAAAATATATCACAGATACGGCGATATGCGGGTGACAATGGGATGTGAAATCTTCAGCATGTGGCAAAATTTAGGTAAGCTTCTTGGTTTTTCTTAAGATCCAGATCCACATATATGTATAAAAACTGGAGTTGCTTTACTTAGAAAACTGTGCAAAAGCGTGACATACAGTATGTAAGCCTTAACAAATGAAGATTCAGAAGTGAAACAGATCTTATGTATGGATCTTGAAAGCTTGCACTTGCTTCCATATCCTTAAATTTGGAGGCAATACTTATTAATACACTGTCTTGAAGGATTGTGGTAAACCATTGACCACTAACATCTGGTGAATGCAGTTTCGTGGCACATCTGCAGAAGGTGCTTCAGACCTTGAAGTTGATCATTCTAATCAATATATTGCTTGTTATCAACCATCACTCCTCCTCCTCCTCCTCTCTAGACTACAAAGTCACAAGCAATGTTAATTCCAAACACCCAAATAGCCGGATGGAGTCAGGAACTGCAGCGAGAGCCTTCCTCTGTCAGTTGCCACTCTCACTTCCTGCAGGATTGTACAATCCCTGCTCTTCTAAGAAACACTTGGGTGGAAATCGAGGCTGCAGAAGGAGGAGGAATGCAGATTCCCTTTCCCTGTATCTTTCTTAGCCATTGCAAATAACAGTGTGGAGCTGAGAATTTTGGCAAGGGTCTTATGTCAGTTTCTGCTTTACCAGGTCTAGATGGTCCCAGGTTCTTGAAGGTTGGGTGGTCCTGCAGATGCTGGACTACAACTGTCAAGGTCCCTGCCCATTGGCCATGTTGGCTGAGGGTGCTGGGAGCTGTAGTCCAACAGGATCTGGAGAACCACAATACCCCATCCCTGCTTTCAGAAATAGCTCAGTCCATAGAGGTTGAGACTATCTCAGGGTTTGAACCCCATGTTGGGCAAAAGATTCCTGTATTGCAGGATGTTGGATTAGATGACCCTTGTGATGCTTTTCAACTCTACAATTCTATGATTCTGTGATACTCTAAAGAGGACAGATGGCAACAGTGTGATTAGATCATCCCTTCTAACACTGCCAAGGTGTTTAAGCATCTCCAGCTTTGCCAAAAGATGTGGAAGATGTTTGGTTCAGAAACCTTGCTTGCAAGATGCTGAAGTCTAAAGATGCAAATGGTAATAATGAGCCAATAAAATCCTGTTTGTTACAAAGCTAATTGACTTGGTGGTGCAGCTGACAGTTTAAGAGTCTAATATGCTGTAGCATTGGATAAGTATCTCTAGACTAAATGATTTATTGCAAAGTAATTTCTCCCTCCCCTAAGTATAAAAGACTGCTTACCACTTAACAACAAGCCAGTTACCTAGATGACTAATTGGAGTCAATAAAAGGCTGCTAATCTCTTAACTAATGGCCCCACTGCTTAACCATCAAATTGATTAACTGATTCAGAGGGCAATCCTATGGCAAGGTGTGCTGGGATGAGGGCACATCTCCATCTCAGATACCTGGCTCAGCTGGCATTAAGTTGCCAACTCTGGCTCAGCCAAATATACGCTGGCATAACTTTCCTATTCTGGCTCAGCCAGGACCAAAGCTGGCTGAGTCAAGGCTGCTGGAATTCCCCAAAAAAGTGGT
The DNA here is from genome assembly GCF_964234715.1 of Podarcis melisellensis. Lineage (NCBI taxonomy): Eukaryota > Metazoa > Chordata > Lepidosauria > Squamata > Lacertidae > Podarcis > Podarcis melisellensis. Next base: position 24,790,380 of record NC_138542.1, read on the forward strand.
GTGCAAGGGGGTGTGGTGTGCTGGACCCAGACAGCAGGGACTTAGGCTCAATCCCAAGCTTGTTCTGCTCAGTCACGTGACCTGGGAACCCAGCACAGAGCACTGTTTTAAAGGCTTTCTTTCTTTCTGCCAGGCTTAAGTAGAGCAGCAGCAATTTCTCTGCTGAACAGGTTTGGATCTGGCATAACGTCATGCCAGCTTAATTTACACTGGCTTGCTTCACACCAGCTTCTCAGGCATGGGATTGCTCCCTACACAATTATCTATTCACTGTTCTTTAATACAACAAGGGCACCTTTTTTGAGGATATTCTGTTGTCACAACTAAATGATTCAGTTCTTTGGATATTTGGTTAATGCACTTTGGTTACATGCTAAAGGAGCTAACCTTTAATGACTATATTTAGCAGGGTCATTAATGAAGGACTGCCTTATTTAACTCATTAATGAATGGCTTCATTTTGGATAAGGTTATTTTATCCTAACACTGAATGAATTACAACTTATTGTTGAATGAATTACAATATCAATGAATTAATGATGGTTCTAGCTAGTTGTCTTTTACTATTTTAATTTTGGATTAAGATACACATTTTACTGAAGCTTATGAAAGGGGTTAATTATTAGCTTATTCCATGTCACCACGAAATGATTTTATTCACTTGAATTTGTTTATGATTGCTTGTAAATAGTATAAATAGTCTTTGATTAAGGTTTATGAATTTGATAAGAAATTTTGGTAAGCAACTTATGATTAAGTGGCAAAAGGAGAAAACTGAGTATTGGATACTTCACCTCAGTTTACTTTTTAGGATTATTATTATTATTATTATTAAATTTATTACCCGCCCCGCACCCTAAGGTCCCAGAGTGAGTGACAACATTAAAACGCAGCATTACAACACAATATTAAAAACAGTTTACAGCAACTTACAATTACAGAAATAAATACACCTGAAGTGTCAAAAGCCAGGGCAAAAAGGAGAGTCTTCAGGATTCTCCAGAAACTGTATAATGAAGGTGCCAGATACACCTTTTAGAGGCGTAGAGACTCAGTTCTACAACTTGAGTCAATAAGTAATTTTGAATGCTTGTTTGCTGATCAGACTATTGACAAACAAGGTTTATATGGTCTATAATGAAATATTAGCTTAATAAAATGCAGAACTCACATGCTTTATGAATCACAGGGGGTGGGATGGAATGCAGATCCACATGGAAATATTGTTTTGCTTCTTCCTTGACAGATGATGGAAAATAATGATGATGATGATATATATGCCCCAAATAATGGGCAGGCAATGGTCTATAAAATGTGTGTATGGTGGGTTTAGTTTAGTTTTTGTTTTGTTTTTTAAAAAAACTGTTAATAGAATTTACTGAATTATTATTGTAGTAGACACAAATGGTATGTTAAATCCAGAGGGGAAATAATTGTAGTTTGCCAAAAATAGTCCAATGAAATAAAAGGGCACGTTATACTGAAATATAAAAAGGTAAAGGACCCCTGACAGCTAAGTCCAGTTGCAGATATCTCTGGGGTTGTGGTGCTCATCTCGCTTTACTGGCCGAGGGAGCCAACGTTTGTCCGCAGACAGTTTTTCCGGGTCATGTGGCCAGCATGGCGAAACCAGAGCAGCACACGGAAATGCTGTTTACCTTCCCGCCAGAGCTGTGCCTATTTATCTACTTGCACTTTGACGTGCTTTCGAACTGCTAGGTTGGCAGGAGCTGGGACAGAGCAATGGGAGCTCACCCCGTCGCGGGGATTCAAACTGCCAACCTTCTGATCGGCAAGCCCAAGAGGCTCAGTGGTTTAGGCCAGGGGTAGGCAACCTAAGGCCCGTGGGCCGCATGCGGCCCAATCGCCTTCTAAATCCAGCCCACGACGGTCTGGGAATCAGCGTATTTTTACATGAGTAGAATGTGTGCTTTTATTTAAAATGCATCTCTGGTTTATTTGTGGGGCCTGCCTGGTGTTTTTACATGAGTAGAATGTGTGCTTTTATTTAAAATGGATCTCTGGGTTATTTGTGTGGCATTGGAATTCGTTCATTATCATTTTTTTCAAAATATAGTCCGGCCCACCACATGGTCTGCGGGACAGTGGACCGGCCCACAGCTGAAAAAGGTTGCTGACCCCTGGTTTAGATCACAGCACCACCCACTTCCCATACTGAAAGATACCTGGATGAATTACACTGTAAATGTAACAGACAACACTTTTTATTCCATACTTTGTGCCCAGATGCTAAGCCCATTTACCTGGCAATAAGCACCATTTTAAAGTTGTAATGAGCATATGTAAATAAATACACACCTGTATGACAGCTGTAAAATGTTTTTTAGAACAAGAAGAGAGGGGGCTGTGTCACCTGTGCTGGCCCTTGCTGGCTTGGGGGGGCTGTAGTTGCTGCTACTCCCTGGGTGGGGGATATGCTTTGGATTTGTGAGTCACTGTCGTTCAGCTCCAAGGTCCAGCCCTAGCTCTTATCACGGGATCCTTAGGAATATCATCGTTTTTATTTGCGTGCTCATCATACATAGTTTGTAGTGGCATACAGTATTATATTATATTCTACTGGAACTGCCGGTGTTGTTTGGAATGTAGATAAGCTCTTGTAACCTTCCCCCACCTAGAAAAAAAAAAGAGAGTCATGTATTGATCTTCTGTATTTTGAAAACACATACATTATAGAGAACTTGAAAATACTCCCACGAGCGAATTTGCTGTCAAGTTTCGTAATGGAAAATAACAAGACTCTGAAGGGTGCCAAACCAATTATATGTGAATATAATGTGAAGGGTTATATTGAAGCAACACAACGCATGTTGTGCACCACAACCCATGCCTGGGTCTCTCTATCTGTTGGTGCTATTAGCAGGGATTGCTTCATCTGTTTGCTGCCATATCCATGCAGATTAGAAAACATTGCTAATCTGATGGGTAATACTAGTTTGTTGCCAGAGAGAACATTATGTTACTTCAGCCAACGTATTTCAGTAACTTCTTCATGGACCATTGGGCGGTTCTCAGATTAATAAAACTTCTTTAATTCCAATTAAAGAAACACTCTTAGTGGCTAACTTTCACCCTTAAGTTGTTTTGTTTTGTTTGTAAAGGGATTCGTCCCCCCCCCCCCAAATTAAGTTCCAGCTTCCTTTTCTACAGGTGAAATTTGCACTTCCATTGTTGTGACTACAAAATGGAGGGTGGGTGCACTTTTCCCCCTCTACCTGATGTGCATATACATTCAGGTGTGTGATCACACTTGCCCCAGTCTCTGAAGATTCAGGTACAAGAATACCAGAACAGCTTGTACCTCTAACACAAAAATGGCCTTTTAGAAAACATGTACTATGCAATCTTTACTTGTAGTCCTGTTTGATCATTGTTTGTTGAGGATTTTATTTATTTTGTAGTCCCATTTGGTTCATGTTGCATTCCAGTTATCAAGTTCGTCTGTGCGAATTGGTTTGGTGGAGAGACCCATTTCTTAGGAAAACATTTCAAGAAGGCCGGGCTATTTTTCTCCACATCCCTGTCTCAAAATCTCTGTGAGACATGAGCAGTCTCATCCATGTGTAATATTAGGCCTATCTTTATCTTGTCCTTGGTTTCTTTCTCTTATATCTATTCATAAAATGATCCACGCTGAAAATGTTATTGGACAAAACGTACTGTAGATCTTTATGACGTCAAATAACTCAATCCATCTTACAGTTATAGCATTTCTGTTTTGCAGTATTTCATCCCTGAAAGTAGTTCAAGTCAATCTGGCTTCGTTTTTGTTTTAGGGGAACACAAAGTCCACTTCATCCCAGCCCTGATTGGCCCGTTCTTAGAAGTGACACTGATACCTCAACCGGATCTTCGAAATGTAATGATTCCTATTTTCCATGACATGATGGACTGGGAGCAAAGGCGCAGTGGCAACTTTAAACAGGTATTTTTATTTTTTATTTTGGTCAACTGGTTAAGAGAAGAGAAATAATTCCCCGGCCCCAATGGGTAGCCCTCAAGCTATGCTATATTTTGATCCTGGTTTGCTTTAACTAACTCCAGTTGGAACAAACCAATTTCCTGAGTTCATATATAACGGGGTTTATTCCAAAGTGAAAACTGACATCACCCTCTCTCTCTCTTTTCATGTGTGAAGAAGGGATGTTGTCAGAGATTGGACTCAAGGGGATGAGATGGAAGAGGGATGGTGTAGGTCACCCACATCCACCCTGTTCTCCTGACCCTGCAGGAGAAGAGGAATGCAGCATTGATTACATGAGGAGTTTGAGGAAGGTCACGGCTCAGAGACAGATGAACAGAAGAGTTGGGAAGTCTTAGAAGAAGGGCAGGGGGAGGCAGAGGCAGAGCAGCCAGCTGACACGTTGTCACTAGAAAGTATTTCTGACCCCCCTTCTCCCAGAACTCTGCATTCATTAAGAGTGTAGGAACAAAGGACTGAGAGACAATTGGCCATGAGTGGCCAACCTAAGAGGAGATGCTGTTGTTGGGAAGGAGAGGGCAGGAGCCCAGTTGGAGCAACGCCATTGTCAGAACTTAATGTGTTCTCTTTTCTCTAACTATTATAAATGAATAAACTCATTAAAAAGGACTCTACCTTGTTTTCTCTGCTCTTGCTGCAACTGGGGGAAGAACAGCTTTCCCAAAGCCTTGACAGATGTTGAACCTCTGACCTTCCAGATATTGCTGAGCTCCAACTCCCATTAGCGCCAGCCAGCATGGTCACTGGTCAAGGATGGCATCTGCACAACATGCTGTGTGGATATCTTGTCTCTAACCATAGCTTCTACTTGTGGGTTTATAAGACAGTTTTGAAGTAACCCACACCCTGTGCTTTTTGCAAAGCTGCTAGTGACTGAGAATCTTGGTGGCAAGATGAGGATGAGGCTGCAGTTTCTGGATATCTTACTTTCAAGAGGTGCTCATATGTCTATTCCTATTGCTTGTAATGCAGACACCAACTATTCTGGGAAGATGTGTTGTTCTTAATTACCTGCATAGCCCTGGTGGAACAGAAATGTTTCCAGCAGGCATTTAAAATGGCACAGAATGCACCTGATAAAACTCTGTTGGCAGAATATTCCACAGGACAAGGCTGAGGACACTAAAGACCTGTGTAGAATCTACACACATATAAGAAAAAGCTGTGAAAATGCTTTTTTAAAAAAGTTTTTGAAAAACGTGTTGAATTTTGCATAGCTCACCATCCCCATCTAGTGTCACATTTGTATATTGCACTTTGCGACAGTTTTAAAGTGTTTTATTTGCAGCTGTGTAACTGAGTCCTTGGTTTCTTATTGTTGTCAAATGAGCCTTGCCAACTCGAGGAATGACCAGCAATGTTCCTGCAGATGATCTCAGTGATCAAGCTGGGATATAAGGGTTCAGGTGATCCACAAGGTTGACCCTGAGCCTAAGGTGTTCAGGGGTTTGTAAGTTAATATGAGAACCTTGGTCATGGCTCTGTAAATGGATAGGAAACTTTATTGTGGGAACATTGGGTGATTGCAGGTGTGCGAGGTGCTGCTGTACCCAAAAGCAGTTGGCAAGTGCTGCTATCACAGGTGCACATGAGTGTTTAAGGGAATGTGGCCAGAAAACCGAAATGCCTTGCTGCCAAGATATGATGGACAGGACAAAGAGAAAGGCTGTTTGGTTTGCTAAAAACGAGTAGCAGAGGATTAAATAGCAGCGGAAATAACTGCATTTTGAGGAGGAATTTGAAAGCTTCATAAATGGAGAAGTTGTGAGCATAGAGGGAAATGGTAGCTAGAACAAGGTTGGCGTGATAAAAGGAAGCAGGACAGATAGCAAATGAATGTTTAGAGAGAGCGGCAATGGCAAGAAAGCGGATGAGAGTAATGCATTGCATTTGGTGGGTAGGATTTTAGATTTGATCATAAGAAACTTGACTCAAACCATTCATCCATCTAGTTCCTTTTAAAATGAACGTCAACGAATGGAATGGCTGGCTGATGCCGCTCACTGCAGGCAATAACCGTAGTTGCCTGTGGCATGTCGTCATGTTCCAGGCATCGGTTGAAATCCTAAGGCACTGCAGCAGGAGAAAAAACTGGAAAGAAAATGTCTGGCCTCTTATGCCACAGAAAAGTAACGGCTGCATTTTTATTGCTTGAAAAAATGATTGTGCGGAAAGGTCCTGTTACAGGAAGTGCTTGTGTCAGTATATGTGCTATGGACTGAACTGGGGTGGGTGGGACTATAGTAGTGAATGCAAGGTTCTATCTATCTACTGTGATTTGTCACTAACGTGCCTCAGTGTTCACGCTTCCAAAACTTGACCCTCGTGACTTGTCAAGCCGTGTCACAATCCAGTTCCTATTTTTGCTTCTTAAACCGTCTAAAAGATGCCAACTAAGGAAGTACTAAATGTGCCATCTGCTCTTGCAGTTTGTATCCTGCTCCTCGATGTATCTTCAGACCATTTCTCTCTGTTCCCTTTCCTGCTGCTTCAAATGAAGCCACAGCGTCTGAATTTGGGAAGTGAAGTCGCAAAAGAACTGGAGAGGAGTTTGCACAGATATCTTGCGGGGGGGGCGGGGCGAGGAGATTAAGGAATGAAAGTGGAATGCAGTGAATGCAATATAAGCAGGCTATGATAAACTGTCAGTTACTCTATCAGGGATAACAGTTTTCATATAAACAGGGTACAAGCATTCTTATATATCTGTGCATTATTCATTATCACGAAAGACGCCGGCTATCATTCATTCCTTAATAATTCTACAGCAAGCCTTTTCTCTGGGTTTTTCGTTCACTAATTGTCTTTATTACTTTACCGGAGGCAATTTACAGATGCAATATTAACAGCAAAGAGCCACCTTGCTACATTTTCTTGATAACAAACACAGCCGTGTGTGTATTTAAGCAATGGTCCTTAGCTACCAAACTCATATTTCCCTAACTGCTCTTGTTTGCTGGGTTGAAAATTAAGAGCATCTTTCACTCGTCCAAGCACTATTGGAGGAAGGGTAGGTTTCCGTAGCAGTAGATTTCTGTTTCTCACCCAGCGCTGAAAGAGGCAGGCGGGTTATGATCATGTTAATCTAGGGATTTAGAGAAGGGGAATGGGGAAGAAAAAAGAGAGAGGCTTTTATGCTGATATACATATAGTTGTCTTTCATTTGCAGCCTGGGGTGGAATTTTGAGATGGGGAGTTAAGTTGTCTGCTACATTCGTTTGGCTCCATAAATAGCTGCCTTAGCAGCAGCAAACGCCTGTAGTTTAAAGTCATGTTGCTGCTCTTAAATTGCTGCATATGTGCCATACATGAGAAGGCTCCTGTGAGATCACTTCAGCTCTACAAAGAATGGGAACAATGTAGGAATCTTACTTAAATGTTTAATTCTTCATATGAGGACAGTTGTGCAGGAAAGCCCTTTGTGGAAAACTAAAACCTTTTAAATAGTTTAGCCAACAATGTATATACCCTCACTTTACATACAGACATATGTCACTTACAGGTGGAAGCAAAACTGATTGACAAATTGGATAGCTTGATGTCAGAAGGCAAAGGTGACGAAACATACCGAGAGCTCTTCAATAGTATGTGAGTAATAAATGTCCTAACTTTACGGATTGTTTTGTGATGGAGCTCAACTCCAGTACTGAAGGGACCATGCTTTGTCTTATTGAAATCTCTTTAATTTACCTAAACGAGTGAACAAGTCTTTTCCTTGTGTCTAATTACTAAGATTGTGGGGTTTTCCTGTTCGTTTTGAGAGCTAATTCTTATCTCATTCATTTAATTGTTAAAACTGGAAGAGCTGGAAATACTGACTAAGAGCTCAAACAATATGTAGTATTTTGAAAAGCAAGACTTTTAAGAAGGTATTTATTAAACATTTCACAACTATATTGGTTTCTATTCTGTCTCTGTCTCTCTTTTGCTAAATTTTCTCACATAAAAACCCTATATTAAAAGTAAATAAGTTTCCCACAGTGAATAAATATTATACTGTTATAATGTGCAACGTGGTGCTAAAATTTTAAATATTTAGTGTAAAATGTGAAGTAAAAAGTTTATTTTTCTAGAGAACATGCATTGAGCTAATATAGTTATTAATTCTATGTATAACTTAAAGAAGATGGGGTACAAACCAATTAGATTGGCATTTTTAAGCAACATTGATTTCAGTGGAAGTGATAAGTGAATACTTGCATATTTGCCACTGAAATCATTGGCATGAATGTGGCACAAATTTAAATGGATTATTCCCATATTTTTTGTATTTTCAAAAATAATGGTTTCACAATTCCCTTCTTTTCATTTGAAAGGGGTCAATGATACACTTAGAATTATAGATAGCTATGTCTTGCATCTTTTACCCTCAAAATATTAGACTGGGGGGAAAATAAAGTACTTTGAGAAAGCTTATGAAGTAAAATGGAAAAATTAGCACATTTTGATGCAGTAGGTATGACTTCCAATAGTTCAAGAAAGTATGATAGAACAAACAGATGTTTTGACTCTAAATGCCAATTAGACAAGAGAGGGTTAGAAACATAGCTAATTGGATGTAATAGCTGCCATCCAAATATCTTTATAGACAGACTATTGACTGCCAAGGCAGGAATCAGCTCCGCTAATTGGGCCCTTCTCCAATGTAGGCAGAACTATTACCTCACATGCTCTGAGCGTGAGGGACAGCAACTCAATTTTTGTCTCTGCACAAAAACTGTGAAATGCTTAAATATCAAGATAGCTTTCAAGTCCCCAAAGATTGAATATCTATTATAAAAGTATCTTTTCCCCCTCTCCTTTCTGATTGATTGTGAGACCACTTACAAAGAAAGAAGGATCACCTTTCTTCCTGGAACATACATCATCCCTTTTAAGGTGAATTGGCACAATGAGAACACCTGTGGCTGCTCTCTGCCTTGGTCTAGATTCTAGCTTATAAAAAGTTTACTCGTGGTTCATATGCAATCTCGCACAACGTCCTGCCTGTGTCCAAAATGAATATTCAGCTCAGTGTGTGCCCTCACCTGTTCTATTTGAAGTTCGGAAGAGCATTGCTGATAAGCTGAAAATTGTATTTTAAGTGTATGTTATATTAGAGTCAAACAACCATACACATTTCATCTCTGTAGTATATGCAGTAGGGTACTTTGGAATGGGAACTTACTGTGTGTCAAACCCCATTGGTAGTGTTGATATAAGAGAGGATTGGTTAATGTCTGATGAGCTTGACAATCGCAATAATAATAATAATAATAATAATAATAATAATAATAATAATAATAATATTTATACCTCACTCATCTGGCTCGGTTGCCCAAGCCACTCTGGGCATCTTCCAACACATATAAAAATATAAAAAACTGCCAAACTTTTTAAACTTCCCGATACAGGGCTGCCTTCAGATGTCTTCTAAAAGTCAGATACTTGCTTATCTCCTCGACATCTGATGGGAGGGTGCCAGAGGGTGGGTGCCACTACCAAGAAGGCCCTCTGCCTTGTTCCCTGCAACCTCACTTCTCACAGTGAGGGAACCACCAGAAGGTTCTTGGAGCCGGACCTCAGTGTCTGGGCTGAACGATGGCGGTGGAAACGCTCCTTCAGGTATACTGGGCCAAGGCAATTTAGAGCTTTAAATCAACACTTTGAATTGTGCTCGGAAGCATACAAGCATATGCAAGGATCTGAAAGTGAGGCCAAAGTTGTAATATCATTAACAAAAGGGATTTTTTTTAAAAAAAAAGTCCAAGAGTCTGTGTTATACTTTCTGTTCAAAATCATTTCGTTCACCCATTATTTAAACAAAATATTTCCATCGTGTTCCATTGGGAACCAGTGCTTGAAATTAAAGCTTCGGTCCCACTTGTTTGAAAGGGGAAGTCCCATAAATAAAAATTTATTATTATTGAATGCAGTGAGTGGTATTCAACTAAGTTTTACTCAGAGTAGACACCACTCTTAGGGATTTGCTTCCAAGTCATTATACATGAATTGGGCTGTAAGCTGAGGTAATACTAGAAGCATGTACACTGTAGTTAAAGCTTCACAAAGCTCTAGGGTAATCTTTGACTGGTTTTCACTTTTTAAAGCTTGGAGCAACAGATTTTAAAAGCTTCTAGTGACCCCCCTTGTAAATAGGGCACAGGTAGACTTTATTATGATAATGCGTTTTTATTTTTAACTGAACTTGCCCTGCAGTTCTTGAATTATGGAACAAATCATAAAGCATTAAAATAAATAAATCCCTAGGACAATGCTGTTTAAAACATTCAGGTATTATTGATTTCAGAAACAAATCACCCACCTCACCTTCATTTTTTTAAAAATAAAATTGTTTGGAGACCAGTGCTACTTAAAACTCTGTTATAATGAAATATCCTGCCAAATTGTAGCTATCAGTCTTCTAGCTGGTTTCAACTGGGGAGCTCTGAAAAGTCACAGATATGGCTGACTTGGAACTAAGAGGTGTACTAAAAATGGAGGAGAGAATGGTTTATGGCTCTGACTCTCCAGTTATCCTGTCCTTCTTCACTTTATCATGAAATCATGGAAATTTCAAAGCAATAATGCCCTAAGGTTTTGGGTGTGTGTTTTTTTTTAAAAAAAAAAAGTTAGAAGAACACGGCTCTTTTGAAGCATAGACTTTAACAGTTAACTTATTCCCACCAGAAACCTTTTAATGATTGAAACATTTGTTATTTATTTCCATTTATTTTTTGAGTATTGCACATTTATTTTCACATATCAAGCGTGAAAAGCCAAGCTCTGTAGAAATTTGTACAACCTTGAAAACTGACTGGTTAAGATTTATATAAACTCTTTCCTCACCAAAATGTAGACATTGCATATAGATAACTTTTCACTTATTAAAAGCAGAAAAGCAAGTGGCACATGACACCAAGTTCAAATGTCATAATAAATTGGTGTGCAAAATAGAAGAAAAATACCTGCTCTCAAGAGAGGCTTCCAACGTTTGTAAGGTAAAGGGACCCCTGACTGTTAGGTCCTGTTGTGGACGACTCTGGGGTTGTAGTGCTCATCTCACTTTACTGGCTGAGGGAGCCGACGTTTATCTGCAGACAGTTTTTCTGGGTCACGTGGCCAGCATGACTAAGCCACTTCTGGCGAACCAGAGCAGCACACGGAAATGCTGTTTACCTTCCCACCGGAGTGGTACCTATTTATCTACTTGCACCTTGACGTGCTTTCGAACTGCTAGGTTGGCAGGAGCTGGGACCGAGCAACAGGAGCTCACTCCATTGTGGGGATTCGAACTGCTGACCTTCTGATCGGCAAGCCCTAGGCATTGTGGTTTAGACCACAGCACCACCTGCATTAAACAGAACACCCTAAAGAATCTTTACGGATAAACTTCCTGAACTAAATAGCTGACTAGATACATTCCAGTTACCATGGTGTTTGGGTGCACTTCCTTTTTATATGAAGAAAAAGACAGAGATATAAATTCTGACAAAATGGAGATTAGATGATGTTGTGATACTTTTTTTTTAATTAGAGAATCACTCCGGAAATTTTGTTGCAATTTCGTTAATTTTAAATCAGTATGTGTGTTGCTCACATTTCATTAGGCATTCCTGTGGTATAGTCTTTACACGGCACTTTTTGTATGCATAGATACCAATCTTCAACACTATGGTGCAATGTCTGATTTACATTAAATGAAAATTGTCTCTGGTTGAAGAAGTACTTCATTATACTTGCAACATCTCAAGCTTAGCTGTTGTGGTGATAAACCACAAGAGTGAAGTTTCTGATAGACAATTTTAGTCCAGGCGCTCTTGTGACAATCTCAAGCATAGCAAATTTCATAGAGAATTTTTCTATTATCAATGGTTTCACAGGACCTTTGTGACACCTCTCCATCCTGCACACAGCGTTGTTGTTGCTTGAGGTGAGGCTTTTCCATGTGGCCCAGAGTCTTGCAGAAAAATGGAACTTTAGATCTTAGTAACAGCATAATTACAAAGTGGCGTTGTGGTTTTCATTATTAATTAAATTTGTATACTGCTCTTCATCCGCAAATCACAGGGTGGACTACGCAAATCATAGAAATACAAAATGAGAACACCAAATACATAATCAATCAGTTAGTCAATCAATCAATCAATCAAACAAACAAACAATCAAACAAACAAACAAACAAACAAACAAACAAACAAACCATTAACCCACCTATCATGAACCCACCTATCACAAACACATAGAATGTTAATCAGCCAAAGACCTAGTTATAGAGAAATGTTGGCTAAACCATATCACTTCTGAGAGATTATAGCAGCTCTCATTTTGAGATGTTTCCTCACCTTCAGAGGCTCTTTTGTCAGGAACATTTGCTTTGTACATTATCTTTCAAAGGTCATCAAGGCAAGCGGCAAACCAGCAGAGTCTCTAATCTGTCCCAATTGCCCAGTGCCAGGAACTCACACTCAAGCCACCCCCCCCAAAAAAAAAATCCTGGACAGAGAGCTTGGAGAAAGAGAGAGAGTGAGTCTGCATAGTCCACAGCAATTTACCCTCCCCAACTCTCAATTATGCCCTTAGTACAGTGGTACCTCGGATTAAGAACTTAATTTGTTCTGGAGGTCCGTTCTTAACTTGAAACTGTTCTTAACCTGAGGTACCACGTTATCTAATGGTGCTTCCTGCTGCTGCCGCGCCACTGCATACCTGATAAATCATCTCAGTAGAAATGCAGGACCTGGGACTTGAATAAGTGTACCTGTTGCATTATCCTTAAAAACGCTGCATTGTACAGGGATTATTTATTGTATTGAATTAGCTTGCTTTCAGTCATCTGCCAGAAACTTCAAACATTCAATTTGCTCTAATAGATATGTGCAAAAAGAAGAAGAAAAAGAAAGAGGTCCTACAGAACTTCTTAAAAGCATGAATACATTCTAAAATCTCCATTCTGTACATCAGCTTAACACTGTTGTTCAGATCATTACATCTGGTATAAGAAATTCTGTCTGCATCACATTTCATTGAGGGTGAGGAGGATGACATTGGTTGCTTTAGATTTGAATTGATTAATTGTTTTGACTTATTTTACATCTTTAGAATTTTAATGTTGTACAGTGGTACCTCAGGTTAAGTACTTAATTTGTTCCGGAGGTCTGTTCTTAACCTGAAACTGTTCTTAACCTGAGGTACCACTTTAGCTAATGGTGCTTCCTGCTGCTGCCATGCCACTGCTGCACGATTTCTGTTCTCATCCTGAGGTAAAGTTCCTAACCCGAGGTACTATTTCTGGGTTAGCGGAGTCTGTAACCTGAAGTTTCTGTAACCTGAAGCGTCTGTAACCCGAGGTACCACTGTACCCAAGTGCCATGGGCACAGCTGGGTGAGACCAACTCCACCCTGTTCCACCACCCAGGCCTCAGGGTTACAGAGTGATTCGTAATCAAATCATGGATGAGGGAGGTCTTACTCACAGCCAACATGGCATTCAGCGACAGCAGCCATTGTTGCTTGTTCAGATTTAGCAAGGATACCCCACAAACAGCCCATAAGCAAGCACATTTCCTATTATTATTATTATTATGCACCCACTACAGCTGACACGGTTTCAGTTGCCTCAATCGTAGAATTGTATAATCTTAGAGTTGGAAGGGACCCTAAGGGTCATCTAGTCCAACCCCCTTCAATGCAGGAATCTCAGCTAAAGCATCCATAACAGATGGCCATCCAACCACTACAATACAGGAACAAGGAACCACTCTTGCTTTTAATTTTTTTACATAACTCTATACCGGTGTCAAGCAAGGATTGTTGCTGAATGCTGGCAATCTAGCTGCAGGTTAAAGAAGCACCATTCTGGGTGTTTGGAAAGCAAACAGGCCTCTGGAGAAGGATCAAAGGAAGATGGAATAAAAGATTACAGTAAAGCATGCAGAAGAGTTTCTGCTTCGCGGTGTGCAGGAGAGAACACCAGCTTAGCTGGAATACCCTTCTTCTTACTTCCTTTCGAGATATTGCCCGAGGAAGCGGAGGCTTGTTTTTGAGAGGCTCTCTTCTCAGGAATGTTTGCTTTGTGCATTATCTTTGAAAGGTCTGCGATGCAAAGGGTTTGCACGAATTCCTGGTGGGTGGGAGGGAGGGAGGCAGGACCTACCCACATGATATACTGGATGCAAAAAATATAAACTGAAAGTAAGCCTGTATTTAAATTGGCTAATCCATATCACTTCTGAGGGATTATAGCCGCTCTCATTTTGAGATGTTTCCTCACCTTCAGCAAGTCTTTGATATTTGGCAGGGGAGAAACCTCCAGGCGAGAGAACATTTTCCTTCGGCACAATTTCCTAATCCCCTCAGCACTTCTGCAGGAATCCAGTTCGTTTTCCTGAATACCTTAAAATAGATGAAGCCCAATCTTTCGGTACCCTAATTTATGACACTCAAAGCAGTGGCGGAACTTCATGCTCTGGCACCCCACCGGTGGGGGCGTGGCTGGCGTGCATCCCGGGGGCGTGGCGTGCGCCCTGGGGGTGGGACATACCGCCTGCAGGGGCATGGCGCCCAACGCAGGTGGGAGAACAGCCAAGATGGCACCCCACCGGGATTGCGCTGCTGGGGGCGGTGTGCTCCTCCCACACACCTCTTCCTCCACCAGTGACTCAAGGGCTATTTCAGGCTTTGTGCGGATGTGTTTCCTGGAAGCCTCCAGGCGAACCCTGTTCTGTCTGAAGGGGAAACATATACCTCTAAACCCACAGGGATGTATGGCAGGAAGCTGGCATTGGCTTCAGCTTTCCAGGACATGCGCATCTCCCTCAAATGCTATGGAGTTGACTATATGGCATACAGGAGTGGAACTGGCCATCACTTGATTATATAGCTGTCAACGTTTTCCTTTTTTTAAGGGAAATTCCCTTATTCTGAATAGGATTCCTCACAAGAAAAGAGAAAAGTTGACAGCTATGCTTGATTATGGGATCAAGAGCTATGTGTAAGCAAGCTGAAGTGTGACCTAAAAATAATTTGGACTGCAACAACATGAACAATGTTTCCCTTCCCTCAGTGCAGACATGTCAGGGCAGTATAGTTAGAGCTGTCGCATAGGATGTGCAAGTTTGACAATTAGGTTGGCCATATGTCCTACTTTACAGGGAATAGTTCTCTATCTGTAAAGCTGCCAGAGGAATGTCCTCTATTTGAAGGGCTATCCGGGTCAAGTACAGTTCAAGTACAGTTTTCGACTACTGCAATGCGTTCTACATGGGGCTACCTTTGAAGGTGACCTGGAAACTACAAGTAATCCAGAATGCGGCAGCTAGACTGGTGACTGGGGGCGGCCACCGAGACCATATAACACTGGTTCTGAAAGACCTTCATTGGCTCCCAGTATGTTTCTGAGCACAATTCAAAGTGTTGGTGCTGACCTTTAAAGCCGTAAACGGCCTCGGCCCAGTATACCTGAAGGAGCATCTCCACCCCCATCGTTCAGCCCGGACACAGACACTGAGGTCCAGCTCCAAGGGCCTTCTGGTGGTTCCCTCACTGAGGTTACAGGGAACCAGGCAGAGGGCCTTCTTGGTAGTGGCACCCACCCTGTGGAATGCCCTCCCATCAGATGTCAAGGAAATAAACAACTACTGTATTTGACTTTTAGAAGAAATCTGAAGGAAGCCCTGCTTAGGGAAGTTTTTAATGTTTGATGTTTTATCGTGTTTTTAATATTCTGTTGGGAGCCACCCAGAGTGGCTGGCGAAACCCAGCCAGATGGGAGGGGTATAAATAATAAGTTGTTGTTGTCGTTGTTGGCAACTGGCTAGTGTGTGTCTCATACAAAATGTGAAGGAACATAAACTTTTTTTCTCCCATCCCAGGAATACAATTCTATGCTTATCTTTCTGTTAGCTGCAGGAAGTGGAAGGATAAACTCACAGCTCAGCAGTCAAATACCTCATACATCTCCTTAGCATACTATTCTGAATTCTGCCTAAAGGAGAACTTTACCCTGTATATTTCTGTCCAGTATATTTTCTCCTCCAATGGAGGAGTGCTTAGTTTGCACTATCAATTGGGCCTTTAGCGTTGTAGCTCCAGCCCTCTGGAATGAATTCCCAGCTGAAATTAGACAGGCACCTAACAACATGGTATTTAGGTGCCTATTGTATATATTTCTCTTCAATAATGTATTTATTAGTTTTAGCATTCAGTCACAACAGTAAAAACAAAATAAAAATAAGAGTAACAGAGAGAATCAAGGTTATGAAGCTACAAAGAATAAGCCAAAGAGGTATCAACGTCCAGACCAAATTATTTCCATATACTGTATAATGGCCATTTATTATTATTTTTATTATTATTCAAGAAGGCTTTCCTTGAGGGGAAATAGGGCTTGGTGTTTTATCCTGCTTTTATATTGTACACCACTTCAATGGTCTCAGACCATTATGCAGTTTATAAATCTGTGAAATAATTACTCATTGTGGGTCTTGGGACCAGACTTTTGAGGAATGCTAGACTGGTCCAAACTGCCAATTGCTGACATTGTAGAGTCATTAAGCGCAAAGGGTAGCCCAACATAGCTTTGGGTTATCCAAGGGTTAATTAAAAGCCCTTGGGTATGTGGCAGTTGTGGGGAGCGTGTTTGAAAAGTTTGCACATGGTAGCTCCAAACCCATGGTTCAGCCAGTCATTGCCAGAGAATTAGCATTTTTCAACGGGTGGTGGAAGTCAAATTCTACACTTGGTATATACAACTGGCTTTCCATATGCTGGTGAATGCCTTCACTGTGTTCTCAGATGGTTGTGTGAATAGCTCTTAGGTATGTTTGGTTCTCCTTTCCATAAGTTTCTGGTGTTGGTTGTAGTGCTTTGACCTAAGTAACATAAACGGGTACTTCAGTGCTGTTTCTTTGGAATGGCTTAAACATCCCCATGTCTGTTTCCCTTTCTAACACGAGCATGACAATGGACTGTCTCACCTTCCCCAATGTGTCCAACATCCCCACTTTTACAAAATACATACCAGAGTAACTATACAGATCCTCGGGATTGAATCAAAGGCAGGGGAACTGGAATGGGGGAGCAACTAGTTTTTCACAAAGAGAGAGAGAGCGCGCACACAGGAGAGGGAGGGAGAGGTCTACAAATGCTCAAAACACCTTAAAAAACCCAGAATCCTTGTTTATGATTTGTGGGAGGGGGACTCGTCCCTGGAGGATACCTGTGTTATCATCATAGAAACATTTCAAAGCTTCTCCCAAGACACTTCTACAAAAGGCATGGTTGTGATGGGGTCTTGAGCGCTTGTAGAATCACCTTTGGGCAGCCCTAGGATTCTAGGGCTCAGCCTTGGAATGTGAGAGGCAATCCCGAAGGACAAAGTCTCTGTGAGCATATGTCATGTGCCCTTCTGAGGCTCGCATGCTTCTAGATTTGGGGAAAGGACTTCCGGAACAACCCCCAGCCCCTCTCATTTTTAGAAACTAAGCAAATGCTAGCCGTTGCTCATTGGTATTATTGTCAGTGGTTCTATTTCTGTATTTTCATATTACTGCTGGGCTCAGAACCTTTCAATTCTAACTGACCTGGTGCATTTGGCTAAGATTTGCCACCAAGAAGCTACCAATTATTTAACAGTTAAATGAATGAGATTGAAATGCACAAATAACACCAAGCGAAAGGAAAGTGTTTGGGTTAAAAAAGAAAAAAAAATTCTCCTCAGGAAAAGGCTTTTCCTGTGGCAGTTACAATGCAGTAAATTGTGTGGGTGCAGAACTACTGTCGACTAAAGTACGGAGGGGGAAAAAATCCTACATTGAGAAGATTTGAAATCTCATCGAAAGGGAAGCAGTGAGATGGGAAATGCTCTCTTCTAGGTAACAAAATCTTCAGTTTCCTTTCTTGATGTTGAAATACAGGTCTAATGAATAGCACAAAGGGGTGAGCATGCAATAAATCCAGAATCTTCTGTGTGTAAAGGTTGTGAGATGTCTAGATATATTTGGAAAATAGGATGCTTTCTCTCTCTGTGTGTGTTGTCTTGAAGTTGGCTAACCTAAAAAAAATTCAATTTGCCTTGTCAATGCTTCCTGGAGTAGAATTCCACTCTTTGGTCCTTATCCCAGGTAAGAGAATATTTGCAATTGTGCTTAGTTTGAAGGAAATAATAATAATAATAAAATCTGTGAATGAGCAGATACTGCTAAGGCATTTTTGGGTACCTTTGAGTATAAATTGGTTGTTATGGAGACCGGTAAAAATAAATGCTGATATTTTGCCCTGGGTTCATTCCTTCCAGCTTGCTGAAGAAAATTGAACGCGAAACATGGAGAGAAAGTGGCGTTTCATTAATCGCCACTGTAACCCGTCTTATGGAGAGACTGCTGGACTACAGGTGAGCAATTGCTGCATGATTTATAGCAAAAAATATGCCATGGTCTGAAAGTCTGGTGCCAGCATTCCTTCGAGAAAATCATCATTAGCTAGAATATGAAAGCACACACACAGCATCAGATACCAAGTTTTCAGGAGTTCATAATTCAATGTAGGGTACAAGGGGGTGAGCCACATTTTTGATTGACTCCCCCACCCCATCCCACCCCCACAAAATTATCCTTGCCTGTCGAAAGCTTATGTGCCAGGAAGAAGAGTTCTCACCACCTTCCTGACACAATAGGTTTCTATGTAAAACGTTCTCCCCGCAAAAAATAAATAAATCACAGAACATACTAACAAATATTAGTAGAACGCTGCGGTTCTGCATATGTAGATCAGCTCTAAGGATGACTCTTATGCTAGTGCAAATCAGTCTCATGTTGCACTAATGTGCACCTCAGCTGTGCACTAGGTCTGATGGTATTACATCAGGCATATTGCCAGTGTCAGGTTGGGTCTTACTGCGCATCTTCTGATGGATCCTGTACGGGATGCATTGCAACCCCCTCCTCATTTTTGACATCTGTAGGAGCTGTGGCAACAGACACAGCCAAGAATTGAGGACGAATTGTCTTAGGTTCTGCACATTTGGCATAGAGAGAGGCCATCTGTGGCCTGAAAACACGATGGCAACTAGACAGAGCAGACGAAAGATGTAGGAGGCAGGTAGCGCTAGTCTAAATTTTTCATGTAAGCCACGGATCACTTGAATCCAAAGAAAGGAAGAGTCCACATCTGTCCAGCTTTTCCTTTGGTGGTACCAGTCTTGCAGGTGGTCTGTTTAGTTCGATAGCAGTTCCAGGCATTGGGTGAGTGGTGAATAGCATATTGCAGCTCACCTTGCTTTGCAAGGCCTGCTCTCAAAGAAATGCAAAAGATCTCTGGCTGTGCATTTGTTCTTTATATAGTTGTAATCTTTGCAGTGGCCCTGTGCATCACATCCTTGTTGCAGATTGAGGGATGGGGTGAGCAGGAATCAGGCTTGCCTAAGGCCCCCTTGAGGGTATATGGCAAAGGCAAGAATCAAATCGCTACCCTGCACCATAACTCCTTTCTACTGCGGGGACTGGGCACAGAAAGATTGGCTGCATTCTTCCTACCTATAACATTCACTTGTGAGCGAGCATTGTTCAGCTCAGTGGGACTTACTTCCATGCCAACATGCTTAGGGCTGGGCTGCGTGTGTTTTTAGATGAGGCCATGCATGAAATTTTCATTGCCAGAACCTAAACACAGGATCATCTTGAAATTCCAGTCTCCTTTCTAATTCTAGACTGTGGGAAGTCTCACTCCATATCCTCCCCCCCTTTTTTTGGTTTTGCATTTTTATAACAATATTTTTTATTGATTTTCATTAAATAATGCACAAAAGGAGAAACATTGAGTTTCCCCTTTTCTCCAAACTTCTTCCCTCCCTCCCACAGAACAGCTCACTCCATATCCTTGAAAGAGGACGATCTGAAACATATTTGTTGTCCTTGCTTTCAATTTCACAAGATAGCCAGGTTATTAAAGATTTACAGTGTAGATTCAGACAGATGCTTGGGTATATATGGTGGGATTTATATTATTATTAAACAAACAAGCAAAGCTAGTGCATGTATATGATGCTTTACAGAGGAGGAGAGGATCTGTTCTTACCACTTAGGTCTTCCAGTTGACAGGGGTAGAACAAACTCTTGCCCATGGACCCATTGTTTAGTATCATAGCTCCACTAGCTTGGACAAAAAGAGAGATGATTTAGGATGGAAGCTGCAGTGTATCCTTCTGGGGCTGGGTTTCCCAAACATGGATATCCAGATGTTTATGGACTACAACTCCCATCATCCTTAGCTAGCAGGACTAGTGTTCAGGGATGATGGGAATTGCAGTCCAAAAGCAGCTGGAAACCCATGTTTGGAAAACCCTGTTGTAAGGCATGGGTGGGGAATCTTTCTCAGCCCAATGGATGAATTCTTGTTTCAGCAACCTTACAGATGACATGTGCCAGTGGTGGCCAGAGTCAGAGGCAAAAAATATGTGGAGCAACAAATGTCGAATATACTTTTGTACAGTAGGTTAGACAAGCGGATTGGCAAGGCAGCTACAGCAATGGCTGAGATAATGTCGTGCTAAAGACCAATACCAAGATGAAGGTTTACCGGGCTTGTGTGTTGAGCACACTGCTTTATGGAACTTACACTGGGCAGGAGCAATACCTCATTGCCTTCCATATGTTCAGTGTCAGCAAGATTTTGGGGATCACATAGCAGGACAGTGCCTCAAACAAAGATGTGCTCTTCAAAGCCCACATTCTCAGCATGTTTACACTTCTGCCTCAGCGACATCTACACTGGCTTGGTCATGTATGAAAGTGTATGATGGCAGGATCCCCAAGGTTGTGCTTTACAGGGAGCTGGCTTCAGGCACCAAACCCATTGGCAGACCAACTCTGTGTTATAAAGATGTCTGCAGACATGACATGAAGGCTGGCAACGTTAGCCCCACAGTGTGGGAATCCCTTGCAGATTATCACAGTGCCTGGAGACCGTCATTCATGCATCCACAGGAGTGATCAGAGGAGAAATGATTGCTGCGAGGAGCGCAGAGAGAAGAAACACAGTAGTGTATCTGTAACAGAGAAACCAGACGCCTTTGTCTTCCCCCGGCTGCAATGAAACATTTCTCTACTATATTGGACTCTACAACCACAGCAGGTGCTGAAACTCTTCAATGGTTTGACCCCGATGGTGCACTCTTCTATTGTCTCTTCTATTGTTGCAACAACAACACCCATTGTATTTTACCCTGGAATGCAAGAAACATGGTCAGAGTTCCAGGACACATTCCAGCCAGCCAAAGCATTCATGAAAAGTGTGATTCATGGTCATTAAGGGTTATGGCCTGTGTTAAAGGTAAAGGACCCTTGGATGGTTAAGTCCAGTCAAAGGCGACTATGGCGTTGTGGCGCTCATCTTGCTTTCAGGCCAAGGGAGCTGGCGTTTGTCCACGGACAGCTTTCTGGGTCATGTGTCCAGCATGACTAAACCGTTTCTGGCCCAATGGGACACCGCGACGGAAACCAGAGCGCACGGAAACGCTGTTTACCTTCCCAACACAACGGTGCCTGTTTATCTACTTGCACTGTGTGCTTTCAAACTGCTAGGTTGGCAGGAGCTGGGACAGAGCAATGGGAGCTCACTCCACCGCGGGGATTCGAACCACCAACCTTCCAGTCGGCAAGCCCAAAAGGCTCAGTGGTTTAGACCACAGCACCACGCATGTCCTGTGGAGATGGATTGTGGCTAGGGAAGCGTGTGTCTTGGAAAAGATCCCAGGAGAGGCATGGAGAGCTACATTTAAGCCCCAAACTTGAGGTTCCCCACCTCTGCTCCACAGCAACCAATTGGCATTCCCCTGTTTCATCCAGTTCTGCCAGAACTCCATCCTTTTAATTCCTTTGCTCTATTCATTGACTGTGGAGGAGCAGCCTGAAGTGCTGGGAGTACAAACACTGCCCTGGGTCACTTTGTCATCTCCTCACACTGATTGTGGAGCAGCTCAGGCTCGAAGCCTGAATCTCCGGGCTGGCCAGAGGCATTGGACTCAGATAGGGAATGACTCTATTCTGCCAATAACTGAACTCATTTACTTTTCACATTTAGATTACCGTCTCATCTGGTTGTAGTGGGAGGCTCTCAGAGGCACTCTGAATTTTATTGCTTCACGTGTTTTAGAGCTCAAATCTGGCATCGAAAAACAATTTTGGAGCAATACCTGCTGATTCTGGGGCTGAACACACTAGAGCTTTGGCTCGCATTAATCCACATACCTGCAATTGTTTGTTCTCTGTGGGTTATTGGCCCTTGATAGGAAAAAAAAGTGTCCCACTCCTGATCTATACAACAGATGAAGGGCAGATAATCAAGACAGAAATGGACAAGGGGTTTTTGCAGATATTGCATTTACAGTTTAAGGTCAATTTGCCCTGAACTATGCTTTGGTCCTCAGAGATCTTATCTTGCATTAGGCTTCATAGTGAGAGTACTAGCTGACATATATTCTTGAATCAAATAGTGTATTTGAGGCAGTTAATAACAGAATTTATTTGGGATACATCATTTTATCTAACATGCATAATTAATTCTTCTGTGCATGATTTGCTCTGTTTTTTAAAACAATATTTTTTTAACCCCTCCAGGGACTGCATGAAAATGGGTGAAGTGGATGGCAAAAAGATTGGCTGCACGGTCAGCTTGCTGGTGCGTATCTCTTTCTTTTGAGAGATCTTAACTATGTCACTTTAAGGATCCGAATGTTTAGATAAGGAGCGTGTTTTTAATAGCTTACTTTCCAAACTGGGATTTAAAAGTACGCTTTCCACTGCATAATTAATGAATTCAAAACCTATTACAGAATCATGAAGTATTCATGTTGCATTTGAATATATATTGATAAGCCTGCTAAAATATAGTCACCCTGCCCTGTTTGGGTTGTGGGTGGGTGTCTCTAATTATATGAGCTGGCAGGTGGGAAAGAAGCAAGAGAAGTGGGATTCTTCTGAGCACATATGCTGCTTCGCTGGCAGTGAGGAAAAGAAGCAGGGATACTTCTTCCAACATCCTTGCTTCTTCTTATTCAGGACAGAAACCTTTCTGGTTTTTACAATTGATAGGGAATTGTGTAACTTCTTCCATCTACAGCTGAAATAATATTTTTCAAAAGGTGATTTCCTCTCTGAGAAAGTGTGATAGAGTGGGAGATATCCCCCTTTTTATTTTCTGCATGATTTAGGGTTATTATTTCAAGGTTAGTTCGATGACTATTTTATTTGTATGGATGTATGTATGTACAGTGGTACCTCGGGTTACATACGCTTCAGGTTACATACGCTTCAGGTTACAGACTCCGCTAACCCAGAAATATTACCTCAGGTTAAGAACTTTGCTTAAGGATGAGAACAGAAATTGTGCTCCGGTGGCGCGGCAGCAGCAGGAAGCCCCATTAGCTGAAGTGGTACCTCAGGTTAAGAACAGTTTCAGGTTAAGAACGGACCTCCGGAACAAATTAAGTACTTAACCTGAGGTACCACTGTACAACATTAAAATTCTAAAGATGTAAAATAAGTCAAATAAGTCAATAAGTACTTAACCCGAGGTACCACTGTAATTGTAAGATTTTCGCCCAACCATTAATCCCTTAAGACCACAGAGTAGCTTATGATAATAAAGCACATTTGCATCCTAGCCTTCCTCAGAGGGCATCAGGTCAGAGGATGTGGTCCTCTGTTAACATTTTTGTCTCACCAAAAGCAGCCAATAATAGTGGGGGCTAACAGATATAAAAACATTTTTCTACTTAATGCAGATTTCTACCGACCCTTGTAATCTGCTCAGGGGTGGAGGAAGGGTGTGTGGTGGGGGCAGACCTCCCCGGGTGTCTTCACTGAGGAGGTGACATTAGGCACGCCACCCACCTGCGACTCCCAAGCCTACCCTGAGCCATTGGGGGAAGGGGAGCTGCGCCGCTTTACCAGCGGCATTCACCCTTCCCCCTTCATTTTGACAGCTGGGGGAGGTTTCAGAGTCACGGGTGGGCAGTGCGCCGAATGTCCGCCATTGGCGGCTCACTCCGCCCCCGGCTGCAGGGCGCTCATGCCGCTCTGTGCACCCGAAATGCTATGCCGCGCCTGGGAGGGCACCCTCCATGCCTGGCCCTCCGCGGGAGCGTGCCCACCCTGGGTAGCGCAGGAATATGCTCCCCCGCTGAATCTGCTAGTGCCTTGGGCAGCTTAGAACGATTTAAAATCATAATTCCATAAAATATGATTTAAAACACCACAATAAAGTACATTGAAGTGAAGGCATTAAAATGCATTGAAAATAAAATAAAGGCAGAAACCACAGAAATAAAATGGCATTTACCGCGGATACTTAGCAGGCAAATGCCTGCCCGTGTAACAATATTTTTACCAATCGGCACAGAGCAAGAGACGAGACCCTTTGTGCTTCGTAAAGTCAAGCCTTCCACAATACTGGGTGCACCCCTGGAAAGGTGCTATCCCTCCTTGCATATACACTTACCTGAGTGAACTCAATGAGGCTTACTTCTGAGTAGACCTGTGTGATTGCTCCTCCATTAATTTATTTATTTCCTCAAACTTACACACTGCTTGGCTGTAAAAAAACAAAACAAAACACCACCTTAAAGATAAAGCAATAAAATCAAGAAAAATTCAAAAATTAAAATACTAAAAGAGATTCAAATTGCCTCAACTTTCTAAGCACAGTTAATATAACAAATGTCAGCAAAACCATATCAGCCCATACTATGTGCACATTTCAACCTGCCAAAAGCTCCATGAAAATGGGCTGCAAACCATTTTTTCACCAATGGTGGACCAGTAAACTTTAGAGCTGAGTGGGGACTTTTTTTTTGTCTGAGGTTCCAAATCCAGACCTACCACTGCTGCTTTACCAATTGCAGAAATAGATGGTGGCCCCTTCCACTCTCCAAGTCATTATTTGCATCCTAATGTCCACAGAAATACATATCTTTCATCCAAAAGGAATTTCTTTGCCATGAGTACAGGAGCTGGAGTAAAGGAACTCAGTGGAGACTGTTACTGAGAAGCCCGAACTTTTGCCTTTTATATGAAGAGCCAAATAGGCTCTTAACCATTTTCTTAACAGCAAGAGCTTGTCAGGTTAAGAAAAGTGTCACCTTGGTGACACTTTAATTGCAAGTTGTTGTTTCTTTTTTATTTATCCATGGGCTCAGGCTGCTCTATTCTTTTCATCTCTCTGCCTCGAAAACCATCAATGTGGACTATACTTTACCATTCACAATACTTAACGAAAATGTCTCCACATGCCTCAGATTAGATTCCCCTGATGTGCATGTAGGCATGGCTTTACAATCCAGCAAATCCCTTTTGAATGCACCTGTGGTACTGCACTTCACCAGAGTCCTTGACCTCTGCAGTTCTGCTTCACTCAAACACGGTGCTGCGTAGCTTCTTCCCACCAATTATGCTTTCGATGCTTTGCATTGCTGTTTGTGTCTGACGTAGATCCTATGTGAAAGGGAAATTTCTGTTAATATCACCAGATGGAGTGATAAGTCATTGATCTTTCAAAGCATTCAGTTTGGGGAGGAAGGATGAAAGAATCTGTCTTTTGAATGACTACAGAGACAAATAGCATTTAAATAACTAGGATGGCCATATGCAAATTGCCAAAAAGGAGGAAATGTATCACTGCAAAAGAGGACACACATTTGCATGCAATTTGCAAATGCTTATTTATAGATAAGTCTTCAAATAGAGGCCTAGCAGCACACATGACCACTATATTCAACACATTTAGACCCATACTTTGAATGTATTTCTACATCCCCTGTCCCTTTCCTCTAGGCAAGGTGGTCCATGAAGAGTTTGCTATGGGATTTTCATATGTTCTGATTTTGCCCAGACTAGTGCTATTGACAACTGCATTCTCTGTAATGGGATTGGACTAAATGAGTTGAGGTGCTGTGCTTTGAATCTTGCAGAGTTAGAACTAGCTGTGTCTAACATATACCATCTCTGAGAAAATATGCTTGTTTTTTCTATGAAGGCTGATTCATACATGCAAGTCTTTGATCCAGTTTGTACATCACATTAAACCACAGCTAAAAACAAACTCTGGCTTGTTTTCTGATTGTGTTGACAGGAGCAGGGAAGAAGTGGAATGATACTTTTTTAGCAATGTGCACCAGCACCCTGCACATTCACATTAAAATATTGGTACAGTTTATTTGCCTACTGTAGAGGAATATTTGTGTAAAAGCAAACTCAATGTACAAAATCTGAGAAACCCAAGACCCTATTTGAACAAATCCCTATGCAAAAAGTGGATATACCTGGTGTGGTAGTGTATCCTTTCCACAACGCAGACAAGGCTCATTTGCCTATTTTTGTTTTCTTCCAAATGTTCTTGTCTGGATATAACAGTTAGGTATAAATTCCAATATTCATATGTCCCACTTGGGACAGCTATATGATTTGAGCCTACTATGTATGCTGCTTTCAGCCTCAAGGAATCATTATTTTTTCTAATCCTTGAAAATCCAGTGTGTCCAAAGGTAGTACAAACTCATTCAAACCATACCCATACAGATTTCGCATTCCAACTTAGCTGAGACTAAAACTATCTGTATTCAAAATGGCTGCAACTCCAGATTAGGTGTTTAATATTGTTTCCCTGAACACCTCTTTTCTTGAGGGGTATCTGATTATTAAAATGTATGCACATTTGTTAAATACAAAAACTATACAAATACATTTATTTTAAAACGTAAACTCCATCACCCTAGCTTCATTGATTTCTCACAGTGACTAAGAACACAATATAAAGAGTAGAAGAAGAAAAAAGCAAGTATCAGTTTGAAATTCACAGATAATTGTTTAAAATGTAATGCCCCCTGTGAAATATTTTGTCACAGATTAGGAATAGTGAATCATAATTAAGTTTTTCCATTTTCAAGGTTGGAGCACTAGCGATGACTAAATGAACTATCTTTATCTTTCTCAGTCTCTCTATTTACAACATTATACTAATATCAATGTGTAATGAGGTACCAATTGGCAGTTATTCTGGCATTGTATGTAATAAAAAGCAGCAGGGATATGTATAGCAGATGTCCCACACTATGGATAACAGAAGCTAGATTTTACCCAGTGCACAGAGGTAAACAAACCTGCGGAAAATAATTACCCATAAGAATCAATGCAGATTTCTGAAAACATACCGTACATTTTGCAGCATCATTGGACCCCATTCCCAACTCCTTACTCATATGTTTTAATTTATTTTCTTACCAATATAACCTATCACACATTTTCATCTTTTTTTTTACATTTTCCTCTTTTTTTTAAGTAACACCTTTTTTGTTTTAAAAGACTAAAATGACTGCATGAGATTCATCACAACATTTCACAAAAATGCTTTTTTTCTGATTCCAAAGCTTTTCTGCTATCTGATAAGGAATGGTTTTCAAGAGGGAGAGAAAGATCAGAGATAGGATAAAAGGCATAGATAATGTTGCTACCTTGTCTTTTATAACTATCATGCTTTGCAATGTGTTTTTATTCCAGAATTTTTACAAGACAGAATTGAATAAGGAGGAGATGTATATTCGATATATACATAAACTGTATGATCTGCACCTTAAAGCACAAAACTTCACAGGTAAATAATTCACCAAATAATCCTGGTAACAATATATGTTTTGAGACATGGATGCAGATTAGTGGAATAAATAGGTGTTAGGAATTCCTTCTGTGTCTCAAGCTGGCATCTGTGTTTTCTGGAAAAAGCTGGATATAGCAAGGCAGAGTTGTGGATGCCTTCATGGGAACTGATCTTACCTTCTCAGATATGCCTTCAAGTTGGTAGTATCTCCAAAGCTCTATAGATTTCAATCCCTAGTTTGGATGCAAAATATGGTTTGACTGCAGAGGTAGTAGCAGGAGCAAGCCCCCGAAATATTATGCTTGAGGCAGAGCAACAAATCATGCCTGCTCTTCCTGCATGCAACTTGAGGTACTTTGTATACAAGGTCAGTTAACTTGGGGGGGGGGGGGGAATTCTACAAGCGCCTCCACCCTCCCTGGCAGTAAAAAAAATACAATATTAAATAGCTCAACCATTCTCTGCCTTTTTATGATATCCAAAGCCAGCTGCCTAGGGTGGCCTCCTCAATGGATGGGCCTGCCTTGAGTAAGAACAACCTTTGGTTTGCTCAGGACCAAATGGGAGGGAACTCTTGGCACCTTCCAACTCTAGTGTGAAGCGTTGAGAATCTTGCATCTGACCACCCAAGGCACCAACCTGTAATATAAGAAGCTAACAGGACCATTAAGGCCTGTGTAATAGGAGCCTCTCTTTAGGTGAGACATGTAGTCACTTGTACCTGTACTGCAGCAGGTCCTCATTTGGAAAGTGAGTAATCTTTTCCTGGCAGACTTAGCTGCCAGGTCTTCCTTTGCTTAAAAAAAAATGGAAATGGAGTAGAAATGATCCCACTTCAGAAGTGACTTTGTTTATCAGCCTCCCTTGGTATTGAGAACGTGCTCCCTGGAATCAAAGTGATTTACTTTTACCATTAAGCGTACCATCCCAGTACATTTCCGGGCACTATTCAGAGTGTTGGTGCTGACCTTTAAAGCCCTAAACGACCTTGGCCCTGTATACCTGAAGGAGCGTCTCCACCCGCATCGTCCAGCCCAGACACTGAGGTCCAGCTCCAAGGGCCTTCTGACAGTTCCCTCACTGCGAGAAGTGAGGTTACAGGGAACCAGACAGAGGGGCTTCTCGGTAGTGGCACCCGCCCTGTGGAACACCCTCCCTTCAGATGTCAAGGCAATAAACAACTATTTTACTTTTTAAAGACATCTGAAGGGAGCCCTGTATTGGGAAATTTAAAATGTTTGATGCTGTATTGTTTTTAATATTCGGTTGGAAGCTGCCCAGAGTGGGTGGGGAAACCCAGCCAGATGGGCTGGGTATAAATAAATTATTATTAGTAGTATTAGTATTAGTATATCAAGATTATTAGTGATCTTTGTTGGAGAGAAATGATGTAATTGAAATCCATAGATGCTGTTAGTTTTGCATGATTGTATCTGTTTTTCTCTCTCTCCCCTGGCTAGTGTTACATGCCAATAATTCTTGGCAAAGCCCACTCCTTTTTAATGTCAAGTTTAAATCTTCCCTCGAACAGCTGGCAGCCAATGCTGCTCCTTGGTGACAATTGCAAATTGGGTTGCTAAGCATCCTAGATGTGTTTTCAAGAGACCATGTCTGCAGCTGATGCTTAAACAGCAGCAGGGCTTGATACATTTAACCTAGAGTGTGCTGGTGTGCTCCCTTCTGAGAACTGATATTTATCGATTTGCAGTCTTTATTTCTTATAAACTTTCTGACCAAGAGAACGTTGCTTTTCACAGCATGATTTCCTCCGGTTAGGTTTCCTTGGGATTTATTTTCCTGTATGGGGATTTGTAAAACTGTCAGTTGTTTCTTTAGTATGAGTAATATTCAAAACAGAAATCTGGTGGGTTGAGAAATCTGCTGATCTGCATATCAGTGTATGGCCTGCAGTCCCCCTGAAGAGTCAGGTTGAATATATACAAGTATATACTCCAGACTGTTGGGGTAGTTGTGTTTTTACTTTTTTTCCCTATGGTGGCTTCTTATCTGTGGAACTCTATCTCCCTGGAAACCCATGTAGCTACAGCATTACTGATTTGTTTAAAAACAAACTCCCATGACATTTTTATTTCAACCTGTGTTTTATAGGTAAATCTGCTATGGATTAATTGGTACTATTAATTTTTAAGGTGTAAAATGTGTTTTTTTTTCAAATTGAATGAGTTTATTTACTATTGTTATCATTCTGAATTTTTGAATATTGCCATGAAAGAGAAATGGTTCTCTGAAAGGTTCTTGCATAACTTGCTTGTTACATCATAGCACACGAGAGGCAGATTTCTTTTTTCATTTTTAGTATGCATGCCAGAGACTGTATGGGAGATTGCTGTGGCATCTCTTCATTGCCCATGAATGTGTATGTCTCTGGATAGATAGATAGATAGATAGATAGATAGATATAGATTAGATAGATGATAGATAGATAGATAGATAGATAGATAGATAGATAGATGATAGATAGATAGATAGATGATAGATAGATAGATGATAGATAGATATAGATAGATGATAGATAGATAGATAGATATTGATAGATGATAGATAGATGATAGATAGATGATAGATAGATATAGATAGATAGCCCTAAATACAAAACAGTTAATTAATTGATACCATTTAATTTATCAATATTATTCTCTGGAGGTTCTAAGATAGGGCAGTCTTGAATGATCAAGCATCTCCTCTGATAACAAGGCAGCACAGTTGTCAAGAAAACGACACCACGTGGGAAGTCCACATGCAACCACAGATAAGGGTACCTAGCTGTTGGAGGGCTCTCTGAGAAATGCAAACCGTTGGTAGCTCCTGGCTACCTGCCCAGACATTCCAGGTGTTTGGGCCTCTCATCAAGAAGAACCTACTGATTAACACTGACAATGTGTTAAAAGCTTGCAAGATCAACGTCTCTGCAAAGGGTAGCCCACAAGATCTTCATGTGGGCAGAACAGCACCTGGTACAGGGGCGTCGACTTATAAAAAATATTGGGGGGGGCCCATACCGGGGTCCTGCCCCGGGAAGTTTTCTAAATTTTAGATGAATATTAGTGAGTTTTAAAGTTTTTTAAAAGTATTTTAGAGTCATATGATCAACATTAGAACCCCGAAAACTCGACTCTATAACTCCACACTCTGGGAAACTCGACAAGCCTGAAACACTTTTTGGCTTTGAAAAAAGAAACAAAACATAAACACGCACGGTATTTTCGTAAAAAGCTAATTTAATTTACAGTAACAATTATGCTTATAGACTATTGCAGAGCAGTGAATATATAGCTCTGAAAAGACTGAAATGATATTTAAATAAATCCTAAACTATCATTAAAAGAATAAAACATAAAATATTGCTGTCGCACAGTAATAGCGCTTTGATTAATAAGTGACATAGCTAATTTAAGCTTACTTTGAATAAGGCTGAGGGTTCATTAAATAAAAATAATATCTCAAAGTTAATGCTTTAATACAGTTAATAAAGTTAATACAGTATGCCTAATACTGTATGTAAATATTGTAATACTGTATGTAAATAACGGGCTTTAATTGGGTCTTACACCCTAAAAATATTTAAGTATTTGAAAATAACTAATACAGTACTATAGTAATATAGAGATACAGTACTAAACTAGTACTAATATTTCGAAACTGAAAATTTAACATTCTGTATGTATTTAATTCTCTATTTTATAAAGATTTTTAGTATCTGACAGTGAGTTTGGAGTAGCCCAATGCAAAAATCCTGAGGATCCATGTGGATCCGTGCTTTGTAACCACGTTTTTGCACCACTGTGACCCTAGGCAACAGTGGGTGCATGATTTTTTTGGTGCAAGATGTAGCCATGGACATGCTATGTGATCTGATGGTGAATTTGGGGTGACCCAATGCAAAGATCCTGAGGATCCATGTGGATCCGTGCTTTGTAACCACGTTTTTGCACCACTGTGACCCTAGGCAACAGTGGGTGCATGATTTTTTTGGTGCAAGATGTAGCCATGGACATGCTATGTGATCTGATGGTGAATTTGGGGTGACCCAATGCAAAGATCCTGAGGATCCATGTGGATCCGTGCTTTGTAACCACGTTTTTGCACCACTGTGACCCTAGGCAACAGTGGGTGCATGATTTTTTTGGTGCAAGATGTAGCCATGGACATGCTATGTGATCTGATGGTGAATTTGGGGTGACCCAATGCAAAGATCCTGAGGATCCATGTGGATCCGTGCTTTGTAACCACGTTTTAAATGGGGAGGGAAGGAAAAACACAGAAGGGACAAGAAGCACAAGAGGGGTGTGCGGAGAAGCAGCTGGCTAAGAATGCAGGGGAGGAGTTTAACGGGGTGGGGGGGAGGAAAGGAAGGCAAAAGTCCCCCCCCCCCAAGCCAGCCCTCTCTCTCTCTCTCTCTCTCTCTCCCACCTGCATGTTTTTCGGCTGCCTGCAAGTCCCTAGAGGAGAAGGTGGTGGGCTGGAGCAGTGTGACTAGGAAAGAATTAGAAGGAAGGACTCGATCCTTTCCTTAACCCTCTGCTTGCCAGGAGGGCAGGGGATCCCCTGCTCTTTGTTGAGTTTGAGCAAACGCAGCAACAGAAGCGGGTGGGCAGTAAGACCCTGACGCAGAATGCAGGAAAGCAGCAGCTTCTGCCTTCCCTCCGCCCACCACCCGATCTTATTTTTGCCCCTGCGCTCCGGCTCCAGGGACCACACATTCGCTCAATAATTTTCTTAAATTATTGGGGGGGGCAGAGCCCCCCCAAACGAATTTTTGAGGGCCCATGGAGTCGGCGCCTATGACCTGGTATCTTTGAAAGTGGCACATAGAAAATGCAACTGTGGGCTTGTTCAGTCCAGCAATCAGTGAGCAAGATGGAGGGAAAGCTTTACCCAGATCTATTCTAGTGAATCTG
Source organism: Podarcis melisellensis (assembly GCF_964234715.1). NCBI lineage: Eukaryota > Metazoa > Chordata > Lepidosauria > Squamata > Lacertidae > Podarcis > Podarcis melisellensis. Next base: position 24,822,927 of record NC_138542.1, read on the forward strand.
CAGCAGATTTGAGGACACTCACCCACACCCCGCCAGTTGATCTGTGTGCCTCAAAGGTGAATCAGGCACCTTGGTTCTATTTATACTTCTGTTGTCCACCAGCCTGTGGCATGGATGCCCTAAGCAGGCTGACCCATGAAACTGTTATATATATTTCCTCCAGTGTGTCTGTTTTCCCGGCAAGAGCTGAAGTGATCAGTTCTGCTTGCCTGTGCCATTTGTCATGAAAATATGCGCCCACTAAATTTTCTTCCTGTTTACTTCTAACACCCAACAGAGGCTGCATACACACTCTTGCTGTATGACGAGCTGTTGGAATGGTCAGAACGGCCGCTGAGAGAGTTTCTGAATTATCCCATGCAGACCGAGTGGCAGCGCAAAGAATACCTTCATCTCACTATCATCCAGAACTTTGACAGGGGAAAAGTAAGTGGGTTTTTTGGTGGTGTTTTCTGTTTGTTTTCTTATTAAACCAAACTGATTCTTAATCATGGTTTGCAATCGATATATTTTGCACTGCTGATTGATTAAATAACACTTTTCTATACAACGTGAGTTGTCCTTTAAAAAAAATATCCTCATATGAAATCTGAGGTTGGACATTGCTATGCCTCTTAAATGCCTTTTCTAGAGTTATTTAAGCAGGGTCCAGTGGTTTCACCCTGCATTAAGGAGACTGCATTGAACAAGGAGTTGGGCTAGTTGACATCCACCATCCTTACCAGTGTTATTAATCAATTCTATAGAACATTTCAGCACACACCTGTTTTTAATCTCATTTAAGTGATGCAACCATATGTTTAAACCAAGTGTTTTTTTTAAATATTTATATTTTATTGAAGTGATTTCAATTAAAAGAAATAAAGTGATATAGAAAAAAGAAGGAAAGGTGAGGGGGAGAAAACAACAAAGATACATATTTTTATTATTTTGTGTGTGTGTGTGTGTGTATGCAAAAATGCAATATAGGATGTTCCCATACATTTTTATATAAATTGGTATAGCGTTATACTCATGCAAATGTTAATAGTCTACTACATTTTGTATAAAGTCCATACAGTGGTATCTCGGTTTAAGAACAGCCCTGTTTACGAGCTATTCGGTTAATGAACTCCGCAAAACCGGAAGTTGTGTCCCGGTTTGTGAACGTTACCTCGGTCTAAGAATGGAATCCAAATGGTGGAAGGCTCCGGCGGCAGGAGGCCTCATTAGGGAAAGTGCGCCTCAGTTTAAGAACGGTTTCGGTTTAAGAACGGACTTCCGGAACAGATTAAGTTCATAAACCGAGGTGCCACTGTATATAATATCCTATTTATCCAAGCAGAGTCTGTGCCTGTAAGCAGTCCATTCATAGCTTGCTTAAACTGACTGTTTGCACATTAGCAAGCATCTTGGCCAGTTTGCCTAGCTGAAAACTGGTATAGGTTTAAAGTTTGTGTATTCCCCACGGCATAGATAGATTTTTGAATATATATTTGATTTAATGACCATATTTTGATTGGATATTTAGTTCTTGTTGTGTTGTTTTCAAAGGAGAGCAATGCTGCAGGTTTCAAATGGCCATGAAGCCTTGGGGAGTCTGTTTCTTGATGAGCACATCCCATGTGCTATCAAGATGGCTACTAGCCATGATGGCTGTGCTCTGTCTCAACTGTTGAAGGCAGTAATACTTCTGAATACCAGCTGCTGGAATCCACAGGAGGAGCGAGGGCTCTTGCAGTTGATCCCTTACCTTTCTCTGCCCAATCTGGCCACAGTGATCCATGTGATGGTCACCTCCAGGCTTGATTATTGTAATTCGCTCTATGCAGGGATGCCCTTGAAGCTGACTCAGAAACTGCAGCAAGTGCAGAATACCGTGGCGAGGCTCCTTGCAGCGGGACCACATTCATCCAGTGCTTTACCAGCTGCACTGGCTCCCGGTGGAGTACAGAGTCAGGTTTAAGGTGCTGGTTTTGACCTTTAAAGCCCTATGTGGCTTAGGACCCTCATATCTACGGGACTGCCTCTCCTGGTATGCCCCGTGGAGGACCTTAAGGTCCACAAATAACAACACCTTGGAAGTCCCGAGCCCCAAGGAGGTTAGATTGGCCACAACCAGGGCCAGAGCCTTTTTAGCTCTGGCCCTAGCCTGGTGGAATGCTCTGTCTCAAGAGACTAGGGCCCTGTGGGATTTGACATCTTTCTACAGGGCCTGCAAGACGGAGCTGTTATGCCTGGCCTTTGGGCTGGACTCATTCTAACACCCCCCCCCCATTTTTTTTTTATAGAACCCCTTATATGGGATTTTATATATGAATTTTCCCTTGGCTCTTTTTGCTGGCCCATGTAGGACCAGCATGGATAGTTGGCCCCAGTGAATATTTGATGTTTTCTCCCCTTCTGGCTTTGAGCTATAGGCTACCACTAAAACGAGGCTGCATTTTAAGCTGCATTTTAAACTGTATTCTAACTTATATTTTAATCAACTGTTTGTTGGGGGGTTTCTTGGTTTTTAAAAAAAGTTTTTACTATATTTATATTCGGTGTTAACCACCCTGAGCCTGGTCTTGGCCAGGGAGGGCGGGGTATAAATAAAAAATTATTATTATATTATATATTATTGCGCTTTCCCATAGGCATCTGACTGGCCACTGTGACATGGTTTGTTTGAAGAGAAGCCTTGGTTCACATATTGCTCTGGCTTGTTTCCTTCCCAGCAAAGCAGCCAGGAGTAGGATAGGAGAAAAGCAATATTGTGAGTTAAACCATAGTTTATTTTAAGCTATGGTTTAATGTGGTGCGTGAACCAAGCCATTGGCAGAATAGTAATGTACGTACTCACAGTTCTCTCCCACAACTAGCACTGGCAGTAATTGCAGAACTCAAGTTTAACAGACCTAGATTTTAAGAACCCTAAAAGTTCCTATTTGAATAATGGAATTGAAACCGAAAAAGAACCTACCCCCCCCCCCCAAAGTTCCTATTGTGGAATTGATTCTTGACTGCTGCTGTCATGTGAACAGACGCTTCTTTTGTCATGCATTTTGATGCATGGTAGATGTACAGGGATGATTCAGGTTTATTTTGTACAACACGTATGAGTGCAGTTCACCTATCCCAAAAAGGAAGAGGCTTTATAATACCATATTGTCAGTTCTCATAAGCAGCTGTTTTCTGCCTGTTGGTTAATGTTCTCTGAAAGCGCTGGTTAATGCTAGATTGTACTGCCAACTGGGACACTTGAAACTCTGTTTGAAACAACTAAAAAGTGTTTAAGAGCCTTCTCTTTGCCAAACATTCCTTTTTTCTTGCTTGTCTACAGTGCTGGGAGAATGGCATTATCTTATGCAGGAAGATCGCTGAGCAGTATGAAAGCTATTACGACTACAGAAACCTCAGCAAGATGCGGGTAATGGAGATAGATGTATTTGGCCATTAAGAATCAGTATAAAACTGGCTTTTGTTTAGTCAGCAAGGCAGCAATTTAATTTTTCCCATTGAAACTTTCATGCTGAAACTGTGATGCTCATGTTTTGTTTTGTTTTGACTTAATCTTTTTTTTACAACAGGTTCTTACAACCCAGCAATCCCTGTTCTAGCTACATTTGTTATTCTAACATACATGTTTGCCTGGGTCAGATTGCTGCAAAAAAGGAAAGCAGAGACCCTCACACTTCTATGTTATTTTAAAGCCATTTACAAATGGTTCAAATTGTATGCAATTGCAGTGTAGTTCCTGTACTATATTGAGATTGCAATCCTATATATACTTACCTGAGGTCTTCTGAACTCAATGGGACTTATTTCACCCACTGGCCATGCCCAAACTCTTAAGTAATGTACTTAAAATCCTGGCAAGAGAGGACACAAATCAGGCCCATTCAAGCCAAGAAACATTGTGCCAGGTTGAGGCAGGATTATACTTTGCATTTGCCAAGCACCATCGACTTCAATACTGGTCTCTATTTCTACTCTAATTTATTTTTTAAACCGCAGTACAATGCTGCCTTCCACATTGATTATATTTAGACTGATGAATCTCTGAACACTAAACCACAATCGTTAAGTAACACTTTTGTTAATTCTACAAACACTGTGCTACCCCTCATGTTCAATTTGTCCTCCTGTCTATACAAATCCAGTTGTATATTGAGCCAATGCAGAGAAGCACAAGCTGAAAGATACATTCAAGTATCTTTATGTGGGCTGGGGAACTCTCGTTTACCTTGCTTGCATTTTAGCTATTGACATTGCTTATCTGATTTGTTCATTTTCAATCTGATCTTGCTCAGGTGATGGAAGCGTCTTTGTATGATAAAATTATGGATCAACAACGTTTGGAGCCAGAGTTTTTCCGAGTTGGATTCTATGGGAAAAAATTTCCCTTTTTCTTACGAGTGAGTATATATTGTATCTACTTACGTTGCACTAAGGCCTTCATTCATGACTGAGCTAGCCCAAAACCTTTTGCCGCCTGAAGCAGAGCACTAAATGATGCCCTTTCCCCCAGCTATAAGGTCACCCACACCCAGCTATAAGGCCATTGTGCTTCACCATGCAGACATAAATTCCTGATTTCATCAATACCACTAATTCCCACTGCTTAGCAACTTGGGAAACTACCTTATAGAGAGCCAGACCATTGGTCCACCTACCTCAGTATTGCCAATGGTGACTTGGCAGTAGCTCTCCGAACGCTACCTGGAGATGCTGGGACCTTTTGCATGCAAAACAGATGCTCTAACACTGAGCTACAGCCCTTTCGCCAAACATACAGCATAGGAATCAGGTTTACAGCAGCTCAGGCTATCTAGGAGCTTGAAGGTGTGTGACAGGGTCAACTGTGATTCATGAAGCCTCCCCATTTTAAATGAATAGGAGATGAATACTCCCCTGTGGTCATTCAGGTCATTGGCATGAACTTCAAGACCAAGGAAGTTCCAACAACCTTTTGTTTCATTGAGGCTATGCCTTCCCTCCATTTTTTCCTCTTTGATTCTGATGTATAGCTTTTATGAGGGGAAAGTGAGCATGCAGTTGTCATCCCACCTACCTACTTCATGTAGGTTGCTCTCTCAGTTCTCTCACCATATCACATGTGAAAGCTGGGGGTCCCCACATTGCTGGGTGAGTGCAATGGAACATGCAGACAGACAGACACCCACCCACACACTTACTAAAAGTAACATGACACATCATATTCTCTTAGGCGTTGTCTTAGAAGCCATTTAATTTTGTTGCAGTGTTTGCCTTCTGTAGTTCCATTAGTCAGTCCATAAACAACAACAGAGGTATTAAATAATTTGAGTTACTTGGGACGGTAAGCCAGTTAGAAGCTCAAATGTGACTAAAGAAGCATAACATAATCCTGCGTCCAGATTGCTAATGGGGGCCAGATGGTTGGAAATCATAACACTGCTTCTGGCATGACTGCACTGCCTTTCAGTACATTTCTGGGCACAATTGGAAGTGCTGGGTTTGTCCTACAAAGCCTTCCATGGCTCAAGGCCTCATTACTTTCCAGAATGTCTCTCTCCACATGAACCTGCCTTTACCCTCAGGTCATCATCAGAGGCCCTCTTCTCAGTGGCCCCTGCGGCAAAAGTACAGAGGGTGGCGACTGGACAAAGGAAATTGTCAGTAGTGGTCCACCAGCTGTGAACTGCTCTCTCCAGGATAGCTTGTCTGGTGCAAACATGGTCATCTTTTTGGTCCCGTGCCAAGACTTTGCTTTACTCCCAGGCATTTGATGGTTGATGCTTTTTCCGCTGCTGAAATTTCATTGTTATTCTTTAGCTGGTTGTTTTAATGGTGGAGCATAGTGTAAGTAGCCTAGAAACTGGAGATTGTAATGTTTGGATATTTGTGCACAATTAATAATTTTGTGTCTTATTGTACTTGTTTTCCTATGTTCCGTTTTACTGATGAAAGTTGCCTCGAGACCCTTGAGGTATATGAGGCAGTGGACTAATGAAAGAAGAAGAATAGTGATAAAGAGAACAATAGTAATAATCTTGCAGAGTGATTACGTCTGCAGCAATTTACAGGGCCCCTCAAACGCAAACGTTTAGATCAATGCCAATTTCTGAATCCTTTTGTAAACCATTCCAGGAATACAAGGTTTACTCGAGGTGTGGTATTTTTATCTCCTTCAAGGAATCTTTTCAGCTCCCATAGCAACGTGAAGTGGTTCGATTGTAAATAATAAGAATTCTACGCTGTTCGTGCTCCTATAGTTGTCAAGTTGGTAATTGTTTGTGTCTGGTGGTTTTCAAAATAATTGTATCATCAAATCCTAGAGAACCACCCCACCATAAAGATGTATGGGGGGAAAACCCAGTGAGTGAATTGCTTTGCTACGAGAAAAAAAATATATATAAAAGGAAGTGCCAAAGGCATATATTATTTACAACACACTGAACGTAGAGAAATTATGTCATATATAGAATTAGTGAGGTTCTTGTGCAAGTGGAGCATTACTGATCTGAGATACAGGGAACTGGAGTGGAAAGAGATCTTTTAGTATCAGTAGCACAACTACTGAGCCATTTATGAGCCTTCCAGATCCTAGCACCAGTGGTGGCTGCTGATCTGGCACAATGGCTAGAAAGGCATTAGAAAAGGCTGTCGCCAGTGAGTGGCAACTGAAGGAAAAGACTCTTAACAGCAGAGTCATGGGTCCATGGTAGAAGCAAGGGGATTGCTGAATTTAACACTGAAGATGCACAGCCACTGACTACCTAGGAAAACCCATTGTGGACTTAGCACCGTGTAGATATGTCCATCTCCTGCCTTTGGTCCCTCCACTGCTGCCCCATATGTTTTGCCTTCAAAGACATGGGGAGCTTCCCCCCGTAACTTCAGATCACTGCTCAGTAGTGGTGACCTCTTCCTATCCTTAAAACCCAATGCACTGTCTTACTGTCAAGGAGATGAGTAACTATATAACCTTTAGAAGACATCTGAAGGCAGCCCGCTATAGGGAAGCTTTTTGATGTTTCGTGTCTTATTTTGTTTTTATATATGTCGGAAGCTGCCCAGAGTGGCTAGTGCAACCCAGTCAGACTGGTGGAGTAAAAATAATGGTTGCTGTTGCTCCTGTTGTTTACTTTGTGCAGTTTGTGAGGGGCTTCTTTTGCACTTTGAGTAAGGGCCCTGATAAAGAAAAATAAGATACATTTCCCATAAGGGATATACGACTGGTCTGGCTTGCCTTTATAGTTTAGAAACATGAACAGCAGTCTACAATGAAAACGAGATAAAATATCCACAGTGCTCTAAGAGGTTATTTTTAGTCTTGAAAACTAACCCAGATGCATTCCTATCTTCTTACGGCTCTTTCTCGAGGGGTTTGCAGTACCTACAAAACAGAGTTTCTTTGTTTTGCTTCATTTCGATGGTAAAGAGATGGAAAACAATTGAAAAGAGGAAAAGCAAGTTAGGCTTGGGAGGAGTTCGAAAATCAAGGCACTCTTGAGAAATAAGCTGCAAATGCACTGAGATCATTCCAAGAACAATAGTCCTCTTAGGAATATATGGAACTGCCGTATACGGAGTCAGCCCATTGGTCAGAATTGACTATACTGAGCTGCAGCAGCTGTCCAGGATTTCAGACATGGAACATTCCCTGCCCTACCTGGAGTTGCTGGGGGTTGAACCCTGGACGTTCTGCATGCAAAACAGATGCTTTGCCAGTGAGCTACATCCCTTCCCCAGTTCTACAGCACCGCTGGATATTTTCATCTTTATAGTTTGTTGCCAGTTTTTATGCTTTCTTTTGGAAAATTGCGTGTTTGGAAATCAGATCACTCTCTTCTTAAAACCATCTTTATTTTTAAGAACTGTTCTCTTATGCAACGATCACAAAGAATATCACATGGTGCAAAAGGTGTGATTACATGTAATAACCAAAACTACACACAGTCTGACAAAAAAGGAATGGAATAAGGGGAATTACAAAGCTTCTTGACTATGACAGTGAAAATGCTTTCAGTGTTTTTTATTTCTAATTTGGATTGGGGGTGGGGTGGGGAGGAAACACCTTTGTGAATTATCTTACTGGCTAATGGTAGCCTCTTTTTTGTTGTTGCTGTTTTCGTGTAACTTACTTTGCTTTTATTCCTCCCAGAACAAAGAATTTGTTTGCCGAGGGCATGACTATGAGCGTTTGGAGGCTTTTCAACAGCGTATGCTGAACGAGTTTCCACATGCCATTGCTATGCAACATGCCAATCAACCCGATGAAACCATCTTTCAAGCAGAAGCACAGTGTATCCACTCGGTTGACAGTACAGTATGCCTGCCTTAATGCACACAGTTCACCTCTAGCATGGTTGAAATGAATGAAATTCCTCCAAAAGCCCACTTCAGCAGTGCCGGTGCAAAGGATGGCTTTTTCTTCTTTTTCTGACAAAAGTATGGAAATAATGAAATCACGTATACTAGCAGTTAGATCACCTGTTCATTATTAGCATGCATTCTCCACGCCCCCCGGTGTAATCAAAGGAAAACCACTGTTAGCATTGGTGAAGCTGAAATGAACATTTTTTCTTTTAGTTATGATGACCATGTTGCCAAGACAGAGCAAGACAGAGAAACAAGAGAGAGGTATTTAGGAGTGCAAAACTAAAGGGGCAGCCCTTCCATAGCCTGATGGGACCAAACATGCTCAGTGGCTGCATAATTATATTTTGGGCAAGGGGAATGGAATAGCATATCCTGAAAGAAGTTGTGTCTGGTTGACTGAGACGCTGGAGAGAAGCACTCCACATGGCACCATTTTGTTGTCCCAGTTGTGGTGTTATATTTAAAAATTCATGGTGCCGCTGTTTGTGGACCCTATCTAAGCTTTTGCAAACTAGAATACTCACAGCTATGAATATCTGTTATTTCATTACGTTGCTTGTGCACTAGACTGCGAAGAATCGCGGGATTCCTATAATTCTTTATTAACAGGAAGTCACACTTGATTCCACTGATATCATTATCCATTTCATGAATCTGGGTGGAGTTTTAAGCAAAAACCATGGGAACTATATTTCCTGTGCTTCCTGGTGACCACAAAACACTAGGGCTCGTTGCAAACGTTTCCATTGTGAGCATTCTCCGCTGTCATTAGGTAAATTTTGGAATGGAAAGTGGGTGGGGGCTTGTGGTGGAAGCTTCTGATGTCATAATAAGGTTTATATTTTGTTTTCAAATGACAAATACGTATCATTTGTACAAACCTTTGTTTGTACAATAGAGTCCTTCCTTCTAGTGAAAAGGGTCATCTGTTTAGCTTTGCTGGTTGGAAAGTTGGCTTTGACCTTAACATGTTACACATAGACCTGCAAATTTATGCCGTGACACCAATTCCAGAAAGCCAGGAAGTGCTGCAAAGAGAAGGCATTCCAGATAACATCAAAAGTTTTTATAAAGTGAATCACATCTGGCGATTCCGATATGATAGGCCATTCCACAAAGGGACCAAAGACAAGGACAATGAATTCAAGGTATGATGTTTCCTCAATTCTGATTGATTTTAATTGGTTGGGCATGCTCAGGTTGTTTTTACTTCCTACCGCCTTTCTGGAATGAAGCGTTGGCCCCAATTCTCATGGTGTTACATAGACCATTTAATTCATACTCTGCCCATGTACTTCAAGAGTACATACCACAGATATGAGGCTAAACAAATATCAGAGAGATTGGTTTGTACTGTGCAGCAATTGTCACCAGATAATTAATCCTGCTGTTCTGGAAGGCAGTGAGGCTTGGAGATTTACGTCTAATTGACATAGCTGCAAAAGAGAGAATAACCTATTTAGAAACTCTGGAAAAGTTTCAAAATATTTGGCAGGGATTCCTTGAGCTATTTCAAGTTTATCAAAACCGTTAGTTTATTGGAAAATGTACAACAATTGATTTCATCTTTGTATGGCTGGGGTTCCATTAGTTTTATTTCCTCCTTCTGCTCTTTCCTCTTTTTCTTTCTTTTCATTTTGGTCTGTGGATTTCTGGTTGTTATTATTATCCAATTTTCCCTGAAATTTGATGTTCCATTGGCAGGGATGGGTTGGCTATTAGGAGAAAAGCAGTGGTGGAGGGATGAGTATGACTCGTAGGTTGATTGTGGATGAAAGAAAAAATTATAGTTGTAGGCTTTTCTGAAATTAGTGTTTATGGACATCTTGCATGTGGCCTTTAAAAACCCCAACAGTTGCCTTTTGAAATGCCCCCTATGTGTGTTTGTATGTGTTCAAATTCACAGCCTCCTTGGTATACAGAACTTTTTTCCCTTGCATTGTATCCAGTGTGAGATTTTTTCACTCATAAATATAAGCTTCCCATTATATTTTTTGGTTTGCATCAATTACTGGTGTGGATCCAAGAATAACTTTCTATAAACTGCTTTGAGGGTTCTTTTTTTTTACTGTTTACAGTCAAACAATATATAAAATTTTATGAAATAAATAAATGCAGGCCAGATAACATTGGCTTAATATTTTCTCTTCCTACATACCTCTGGGGGAAAAAAACTATTATCAATTTATTTTTGCATTTATATTCTAACTTTTCTCCAAGGAGCTTGAGGTGGTATATATGGCTGCACACTTCAGCTCCATGTCAATCCTGTGAGGAAGGATAGACTAAGAGTTGGTGACTGGCTTAACATCACCCAGTCAGCTTCATGGCAAAATGATGTTTTTGACTACTGACCTATTTCCATGGCTGAGTGGGGATTTAACCCCTGTTTTCCCAGGCTCTGGTTCAATACTCTTCACATTCTCCTCCTCTTAGTATAAGAAGCAAGAGCCTTGTTTTATACCCCTTTCGTATACCATGTCTCAGCAAAGTTCCTGTCGCAATATTTGCCTAGATAAACTTGAAAAGAGCCACGCACATTCTTCTGTTTGTCTTATGATTGGACCTAAATTGTAGAGGACTTTAGGGTGTTAGTTTCTCTACGTATGTCAGCCGACCTGTGTATGGGGAACTAATATGCCGTGAAGTGGCAACAAATTCAGTTAAAGAAGACCCACCGCTGAATGGGATTAGTGCTGCTAATGGAAGCAGTCTGATTAATAAGAGAAAACGCCAATCCCCTGGCTAGCAGTGACAGAGTTTAATGGAACCACTGATGTACCTGCAGCCTTTTCTATTCACACTGCACAAGTAGAAAGGAAGGGCCAAGGGGAAAATGCTATGCCACCTCCCAGACTGGGTGCAATAGAGATCTGAATCAGGCCCACTGCCATCATGTGCTGTGGTAGCAGATCTACATCAGGCTCCAGCAGATCCTGTGCTGGCCCAGCCCTGTGCTTCCCCAACCCATTTTTTGGGGTGGGGGGTTCTGCTGGCTGTTTCTGGCAGGGGAACCACCCATGGTCTCCTCTGTCCACCACTTGGGCCAACACTTTGGAGTGCCCCTTGTTGGCGGGGCTCCTCTGCTGGTAGCAGAGACCAGCAGATTTAGGTCCAGGCTGGGTAGCATAGCATCTGTCCTCCACCCACATCCACTCCAGAATAGCGGGTAAGGAATTTGGGCTGCTGTGTAATTAACGTTCCTTTGTTTCAGAGTTTGTGGGTGGAGAGAACCACACTGATCTTGGTGCAGAGCTTGCCTGGGATTTCACGTTGGTTTGAAGTGGAGAAACGCGAAGTAGTGAGTATGGATTGAATTTACCCTCGTCATTTTGGGTACTGACCATAGTGATAGATGTATCAGTCTGTAGCCCCTCCATGCAAATTTTGTACGTGTTAATTCTGTCCGGTTTCTATATTCATCTGCAAATTATTTATTATTTTTTTAAAAAGTTACTTTCATCGGTATTGATGATCTCCTTCTACCGGTCCACAATAGAAAGTGCCCTTTCATACTGTATAACAGTGTGACACGCTGGTTTGACAGCCACGGTCAGGAAGTCCCTATGGAGGGTGGTGAATACAACACATGACATCATGGGCTGTCCTCTGAGTTTGCTAAATGACATTGTGGGAGACCGCTGCCTCAGGAGAGTGAAGAAAATTCTTAGGGATGACTCACACCCTGGGCAGCACTTCTTTAATCTCCTACCTTTGGGCAGGAGATACAGAAGTATAGTCAGCTGCACTAACAGGTTAAAGAACAGTTTTTATCTGTGGCTGTTAGGCTGCTGAATGGGAAAAAATAGTGATGTAATTGACTTCTGACAAGCACACAGAGCAGAAACAAGACTGAATGTATTGGGGGGGGGAGCTCGTTTAATTTCACTGCACACAGGTGGTGTAGTGACAATAAAGGTTTATTATTATTATTATTATTATTATTATTATTATTATTATTATTAATTATTCCTCACAGGATAAGTGTTTAGATGCGTATTTTATATCAGTGCAAATGCGTTTTATCTCAAAGAAAATATGCTTTAGACACATTTGTGAGCAAAGAACTATGTGACAATAATTCAAAGAGGAAAATCTGAAGAACAATTACCGTATTTTTCCGTGTATAAGATGCCCCCATGTATATGACACCCCCTATATTTGGGAACTCAAATTTAAGAAAATGGGGGGGGGGGAGGCCTCAGAGTAGTTGAGATTTTGGGGGGGATTGCACAGGGTTGTTGAGCTTTTTGGGTTCCCCCCCCAAAAAAATCGCTCTCCTGCATGCGGTGCTAAATTCGCTTCTCTGACCCCTTGCCACCAGAAGCTGCAAATTGCCCACCTAATTGCCACAACATCAGCCAATCAACACCAGCCTTTGATGCAGGATCCAATACCACACCCAATAGTCGCTGGCTGCCATGGTAGCAACCAATTAAATGTCTACCCTATGCACTATCCATGTATAAGACAACCCCCACTTTTTAGCATAATTTTAAAAGAAAAAAACCAAGTCTTACAAACAGAAAAGTACTTTCCAGTCTGTGTATTAGTCCATTCAGTGCAAATTAGATTGGTTTATTTGCTGGCCAAATAAAATTATCCCTCCTATCTAGTTGACCATCCCCCTCTGGCACTGTTGTAAATTAAATTAGTTAGATAATAACAAATAACAAATAGCAAATGAAATGGTATGGTATGGTATGGTATTTGGGGGTGGGGAGTGAACGAACTCAGTGCAGAAATTATTTCTTTTCTTCCATTTATATTCGACTCCTCTTCACCCATCAAACCCAAAATGACATAACTGTGGTCCCCAGAAGGTCTCCCATGTAGGCACTGATCAGATCTGCTTAATTTAAGCAAAATGGTGGTCATATCTGCCTTGGGTACACAATGCTCTGGGACCATATCCTGGGAACTGCTAAAACTGGATAGAAGCTCATCCCATGAAAGAGACAAAGAGAGGGAGAAATATATAATTATTTCTGAATGTGAATAAACATTAACCAAGTGCATTTAACAGAAATGTAAATATAGAAATCTTATAGCTATAGTCATTGCGTATAAAGATTTAGCTCTAAACCACTACAACAAATACATGGCATGTATAGTTATGATATCTCTTCCATGCTGCTTTTAGCTGAGGTGCAGGGCTAAATAAATAGCACTATATAGTAGCTTTAACACCTCTTGTAAGTTTGGTCACAGATTTCACCCGACACTCTACATATCCTCAAGCATTCCAGAACATCACTTGGAAGTGGGGTGGTGCTTAATTTCTCTTCAGTCAGAATAGCACATCAGAGATGAAGTTGTCAAAGCTGTCGGCCGTTGCAAAGGAGCTGCTAAGTCTGTGTCAAATAAGCAGATGCATTGCTGTTGATGGTTTTCAGGTGGAAATGAGCCCCTTGGAGAATGCTATTGAAGTGCTGGAAAATAAAAACCAACAGCTGAGGACACTGATCAGTCAGTGTCAGACTCGACAGATGCAGAACATCAACCCCCTCACAATGTGTTTGAATGGGGTCATTGATGCAGCGGTGAACGGTGGAGTCACCAGGTACCAAGAGGTACGTCCTTCTTACCTAAAGTGCTGGGGGTTAAGGTGTATTCTTATTTAAAACCCCTCTGCTCCACCTTACTTAGCTATATAATAATATTTAACTTAATCCTATCTGTCACACCAATTGGGACTGTTTAGAAATCTGATTGACTATGTAGGCTGAGATAGCATTTATCACCATTTTATCCAGCCCTTCTTCCCAGATACAATCCCAGTACTTGGGGACTGTATCTAGATCAGGGGTCAGCAAGGAAATTGAATGAATTCCTATGCCCCACAAATAACCCAGAGATGCATTTTATATTTTTTTGGGGGGGGGGGTTGAATGAATTCCTATGCCCCACAAATAACCCAGAGATGCATTTTAAATAAAAGCATACATTCTACTTATGTAAAAACACCAGGCACCCCCCACAAATAACCCAGAGATGCATTTTAAATAAAAGGACACATTCTACTCATGTAAAAACACGCTGATTTCCAGACCGTCCGTGGGCCGGATTGAGAAGGTGATTGGGCCGCATCCGGCCCACGGTCCTTAGGTTGCCTACCCCTGAGCTAGATAAACAGCCATACTCAGAGAAGTCCTATTGAAATAAATAGATACATCAAGACCATTAAATTCAATGTGCCTGCTCTAAGAAAAACTCAGTTGGATGCAACCCATAATGGACAGTTACCAGCAATTTATTAAAACCACAAAACCTTGTGCCATAATAAATGTGTTCAACTTTAAAGTGCTGCAGGACCCTTCCTTGGTTTTGCAGACATGCTGATTAACACGGAATGGAAATTGACACATTTTATTAAGGCAATGTTCATCAGAGAACCTTGGTTTAAGGTGACAGGCAGCTGCTTATGCACCGTTAGATGTAGAAGTGAGTGAGTCACAGCACGGTAACAATAATACCTTGCAAACATGTATTACCGTTGAAATGAACTGACCGTGAAACTGCATTGCTCTTTTGAGCTGAAATGCAGTTTAAGGAGATGGCAGGCTTCTGTCAGGAGGGCTGGGTTTGGATGGAAACTCTTGTAAACACGGTGTACTTTGAACTAACATGTAGACCCTGTGCTACAATTATATTCTGCTCAGGCATTCTTTGTGAAGGAATATATCTTGAACCACCCAGAGGATGGAGAGAAGATCGCATGCTTGAGGGAACTTATGCTTGAGCAGGTAAAGGGGAACCCAAGCAAGCCATGTACTGTCTGTTGAAATTGACATGAACCCAGGAAAAAGCACAACAAGGCAACATTCTGCTTTTCAGAGGGCTCTGGGATGTGTAGAACTGATGTTCAGATGGCAATGCTAAGGGCGAGTGAGCAAGCTAAGTGTTGTTAACATCATCCCTCTGATCTTTTAAAACTGCTATTTCTCTTGTTTTCGGCAGAGCAGCCTAAACTGAAGAGTGGGTGACAGGCAGAACTTGGCCACGTGACTGTCTGCATATATTTTAATAATATGCTGCTTGAAATGTACTGTAGGAAGGATTCCATCTGGCTTAAAACGGGGAATGAAGGGGATCAGAAACAAGGGTGGTTTTTAAAAAATCTTAAAGATTACTTTGCGGTATTAATTCTGAGTCTCCTTAAAACTGGAGATGAATTATGCAGTCTAGCAGCTATGTCTTTTGCAGTTCACTGCCCTTTAAATGTCCATATTTCCAGCGGGATTTAATTTCTTGGAATAGCCGTATGCCGTATGCTTACAGCTGGCTCCAGCAGCCTACAAGGATTGCTCTTGGCGTAGTGGCAAAGATCTATGTATGCAGAACTATGTTATTCCGTATCCAACAGCGTGCTGGTTTGGGCATAAGCCATAGTTTCTTGTGATGGGAGCAAGTCACAGTGACTTCCTCCAGCGTAGTCATGAGAAGGAAACAGGAGTTTTTGCTTCTCTTTTTGATTAACTACAGTTTGGGATTTTATCTGAATCCAGCAGTGAGTTATGAAGCTGGCTTGTTTCAAGAAACCATAGTTAAAATTAGTCATAGCTTATGGTGGTTAATAAAACTATGCTTCATTAAAAAATGGAAGCGAAATCTTCCAATTTCTTCATAGCTATAAGGATGGAGGAATGAGGAGGAAGAGCTCATTGTGGTTTACCCAAGTCACCATAAGTAATGGTCACCTTACATAATATCATGGCATCTGAACTTCCTTAGCTTCATAGTTGCCTGAATAGTTGACAGTACCAATTATGGAGTTGGGGGGGAATATTTGATCCCCTTGCTAAATTTGCCCGTTTGCCTTCTGACGAAGAAATAACCAGTCCATAATTTTAATGGTAGGTTTATTGTAGCTGTGAAAGACAGAATAACAACAGGAAAAACCCCAGAAACCCAGAAGACAAAAGTCAGTGATTGATGTGCATTATAATGAGTGAAATAAGTATTTGATCCCTTTGCAAAAGATGACTTAGTACTTGGTGGCAAAACCCTTGTTGCCAAATACACAGGTCAGACGTTTCTTATAGGTGGCCACCAGGTTTGCACACACCTCAGGAGGAATTTTGTCCCACTCCTCTTTGCAGATCCTCTCAAAGTCAGTAAGATTTCAAGACTGATGTGTAGCTACTTGAACCTTCAGCTCCCTCCACAGATTTTTGATGGGATTAAGGTCTGGAGACTGGCTAGGCCACTCCAGGACCTTAATGTGCTTCTTCTTGAGCCACTCCTTTGTTGCCTTGGCTGTGTGTTTTGGGTCATTGTCATGCTGGAATACTCATCCTCGACCCATTTTCAATGCCCTGGCTGAGGGAAGGAGGTGCTCACCCAAGATTTGATGATACTGTACATGATTAGAAATTGCTGTCATAACAAAGATACATATGAAGACAAATACTAATAATCATTCTCCCTTTGTTGTGTGAAGGCCCAGATTCTGGAATTTGGCTTAGCTGTGCATGAGAAATTTGTCCCTCAAGATATGAGACCTTTACATAAAAAACTAGTGGATCAGTTCTTTGTGATGAAATCAAGTTTGGGAATACAGGTATGTGCAATTCATGATGAAAGGCCCTTAGGTTGTACATAGTATATTTATTAAGCAACAGACAGTGACATCTTCTGGTTGTAGGCCTATATTGCATCACTGTAATTTATACCTTCCTGTTTCAAAGAAAAACGCATACTGTGGAGGGGGGGCATTAAAAAAGAAAAATCTAATTTCCTTAGTTTATAGTTTATATATTCTTTTTTTTTTTACAAGATACTTGCCATATATAAAAGTTGTCTTCAAAACAGCAAAGTATGCCCTTAAAAAATTATCCTGGTCCCTAATATTTCAAATTTAAATGTATACTTAGGAATTTGCTGCATGCATCCAGGCCAGCCCAGTTCACTTTCCGAACGGAAGCCCCCGCATCTCTAGAAATTCAATCCCAGTTTCTATGAGTCCAGATGGTGTCAGAGTGATTCCCAGACGCAGGTAAGTGGAAAAAGTGGAGTCCCATGTTTCCAATATTTGTACATGTTTATACAAGTGGACAAATGCTCACCAAAGTTGGAGAATCTTGAAATAGAAAAAAATAATAATAACACCAGCTGCCAAGGGAGGTTATAGTGATTCCTTCATTTAAAGGTATTCATAAAAATAAAGCTGGGCAGGCATTTGTAATGGAGGGCAGAAAGCTTGAAGTAGCGGAGAAACTGTTTTAGGGCACAAACTGGATAATCCCATTAGTCTTACAGTTTTGCAACACTCTAGGGCAACACTCATTATCCCTAGCTGGCAGGACCAGTGGTCAGGGGTGATGGCAGCTGTAGACCCAACAGCTGGAGACCCAAGTTTGGGAAACCCTGCTCTACGATACGAGGCCTCCCATGTCCTCTTGGAGTCCACCAGGCCCAGGCAGGATTGCCAGTGGCTAGGGATTATGGGAACTGTAGTCCAACGACACCTGGAGGCCTGTAGGTTCCCTCCTTTCTCTACTGTAGGATGAGCTGCTGTTAGTGACCCACAACATTCTCATGGTCAGTTGTGGTTTTTGGTGTTTTTAAAAAACCATCCTAAAGAATATGTGGATCCGCATTAAAGTCCAATACCAACATGTGGAAAAGCAGTCTTGAGTGCTGACACATTGGCTGAGTACACACCGCACGTTTAAAGCACATGGCTTCCCTCAAAGTATCATGCGAGTTGCAGTTCACCCCTCACAGAGCTGCAATTCCTAGCACCTTTAACAAACTACAGTTTCGAGGATATATTTTTTTTGGCGGGGGAGGTCGTGTGGCTTAGTTGTATGATATGTGTGTGTGTGTGCGTGCGCGCTATATGACAAACTGATAAAGGATCAGAGTGGATGAAAACTCGTTTTCTTCTTTGTAACAGCCCCTTAAGTTACCCAGCTGTCAACAGATACTCTTCCTCATCACTGTCCTCTCAGGCCTCTGCAGAGGTCAGCAATATAACTGGACAGTCTGAAAGCTCCGATGAAGTTTTCAACATGCAGGTACAAAATGTTCCCTTCGTCTACAACTGGATCAGTTTATATATTTCTGAGGACGTTTCTAGTTTTGGGAGGTTGGGGGTACTATTTTGAAGGGGTACGGAGGGAAACAGCAGGTGCTGAGGATGCTACAAGATTTATTTCATTATTTTTATTTGCACTTCTAGCACATCCAATTTAATCAGCTCAAGATTAGAAATAAAGCTTGAAACTATCAATCCCTGTTGCAATATAAATATTGATTTATGGATTTAAAATACCCTTTTTATTTTATAATCCTGACAAACAAAGACTAATCATTCAGTAAGTGCTGGGGGGAAAGCTCTAGCTCTGCCTTTGGCAAATCTCCAGAGAAAAGCTGTTCTTCACTTAATGGTGAAGCCCACAAGGTTCAGTCTCCAACTGCCCTTTGTCATGCAGACTCCATATTCAAGAAGAGGATCTTAAATGTATTAGCATCAAGGTTTGGTCTTACTGTACTCGCTTCATTGTGGGATGCAGGTGGCGCTGTGGGTTAAACCACAGAGCCTAGGGCTTGCCGATCAGAAGGTTGCGGTTCGAATCCCTGCAACAGGGTGAGCTCCCATTGCTCAGTCCCTGATCCTGCCAACCTAACGGTTCGAAAGCACGTCAAAGTGCAAGTAGATAAATCGGTACTACTCCAGCGGGAAGGTAAATGGCTTAAGAAGCGGCTTAGTCATGCTGGCCACATGACGCGGAAGCTGTACGCTGGCTCCCTCGGCCAATAAAGCGAGATGAGCGCCGCAACCCCAGAGTCGATCACAACTGGACCTAATGGTCAGGGGTCCCTTTACCTTTACTCTCTTCATTGGGAGTGGGGTGATAAGCCATGTTAATCCATGACAACAAACTGCAGAGCCATTTAAAATATTGTCACACAGGTCTCTTTGGAGATTATTTGCCCTCATATTCCACTTTTAAGAGAAGATATTCTTATAGGTTTCCTATCAGATTTCTGTGATTATTCTGAGGCAATACCTGGACAGAGTCTGGGAGCTGACAAAGGAGTGTTGATAGCTCAGGATATTCTAGTGATGTATTTCAGCAGGATCTATTTTTTTTAGCCATTAGTTCTTGATACAGATAAATGTATTAAGATAAATGCAAAGCTGGCACAGACACAATCCATTACCTCAACACCCCTTCCCAAAACACGGAGACTGGAGAACCTTGGTTAACAATTCCTTCAAAATAGATCAGTCACAAAACAGGTCGTATCCCTCTCTCCACCCTGGCGTTTTTCTTGTACGGTAAATATGGGGAGAGATGTTTCAGTTTTTAGAGGAACGTTGTTCCTCTTTTTTAAAAAATAAATAAATAAATCTGACTCTCCAAAGTACTTCAAAGGTCCCCACTTTGGTTCAGGGATCTCTCTCTCACTTGGGCAATCCTCAAATCTTTCTGAAGTAACCCCACTTCAGTTCATGATTCAGAGTCCATCCACAGCTTTTGCACATCCCTAGTTTATGGATCCTGTAACCTAGCAACATTTTGGTGTACCAGCTGCTTTTTCTGGATATCTGATGTGGAAGTAGTGAACTTTCGGGTGTTTGAGTGTTGAAGCTGTGCATCACTTGTACTCAACCTGTGTACAGTATTTGGTAAATAAATTCAAATATTTAACTAGGCCACGAGTCTCCAGTGAACTTCCAAAGGAAACTAAAGCTGGGTAAGGGCTGTACCCCTTGGAGAAGTGGAATGGGCATAAGAAAACAAAGGGATCATAGAGTTGGGAAGGATCCCAAGGGTCATCAGTTTAGCAACCAGAAATAATTTTCTATGGATAACATTCAAAAACACATTTTTTCCATTTTTAGTATTTTATTATGGACCAATTTGCTAGTTTTATTTAGGGTGGCAAGTGCAAGATGAGAATATTTTTTTCTGTAAATAAAATATTCTTTAAAGGTTG
This sequence comes from Podarcis melisellensis, assembly GCF_964234715.1. Lineage (NCBI taxonomy): Eukaryota > Metazoa > Chordata > Lepidosauria > Squamata > Lacertidae > Podarcis > Podarcis melisellensis. The sequence continues at coordinate 24,843,207 of NC_138542.1, forward strand.
AGTACATTTGTTAATGTTTCTGATTGTTTGCTGCCTTTCCATGTTCCTTCCTATCACACACAAAAGGCTCACTGTTAATCCTGACACACAAAGTTACTAGGTTTACTGTATGGTTTGTAAAGGCAATAAACGGTGCAAAAAGGTGAGGTTATGGTTTTGGGGTGAGAAGTGAATTTCAGCTGCAACCCAAGTACATTTGGGTACATCCCTTTGAAACCTTCTCAGTAAACATGCACAGGATTGCACCATCAGTCACCAGCTTAACACCCAATCATATATTTGCTGCAATTTATCATTTGTTAAATAAGTCAAGCCTTGGATCCTGTATGTTGAGCCTCTCCATAATCTACCATACCATGAATCAGATCATGTTGTTGTTCACCTGTTTATCATCATGTCACATGATGAGGACATTGAGATATTGTGACTCTTGTATTTCCAGCCAAGTCCATCTACCTCAAGCCTGAGTTCCACTCATTCAGCTTCACCTAATGTGACCAGCTCTGCTCCATCCAGTGCCAGAGGTTAGTGCTTCATTACCTAAAGTTCCTTCCGGAAGCTTTCTGGGCACTACTAAATGATTTTAATGCAACCCATTTCTTGATCACACCATTTGCAGTTCTGCAGTGCGAGGCAAGACACTGTAGAGTCTCTGTCCATTGTGGCCTCACCAGAATAATACACCAAACTGAAGGTCAGGAGAACTGTACTGATTCTGCAGGTTTCTCTTTTGTTCCAGGCTCGCCTCTGTTGTCTGACAAGCTTAAACATTCCAGAGAAAATTCTTGTTTGTCTCCAAGGGAGAGGCCTTGTAGTGCCATTTACCCAAATCCTGCTGAGTCTTCACAGGTAGGCATTGCTAAGGGTGACTTTGTCAGGGCAGTCGCCCCTCATGTGAGCTTCTGAGGGGCAGAAATGATATTGACCTACCTACCGAATTCAAACAGGTTACTTTTTGTGCATGTAAAAGATACAGTAGATCTCTTGAACATTGTTGATCTTCCTCATCACATGATAATGCTTAGATGTTTACTTTTAGGGTAAGTAATAATTCAGCTCCTAAATTTCTTAGCTTGATTCATTATGGCAGTTTCTTGAAGAATAGCAGAGAAGTGTTGTGAATGAAGAAAGCCCAGGATTTTTGTTTTTGTTTTCTCCTTTAGTGTCACTGTTTTATCATTTAAAGCAGGGCAGACTCCTTTACATAGGAAGTTCTTGTAACGTGAGATCAAAGTACCTACTGTTTTCCATTTACATAATGCGATTTATAATTGACAGCCATTCTTTTTAACGATCACATTTACCCTTGGCATATTTCTTGAAAACCTCTGTAGACCAATCCATCACCACACCATGCTATTAACAATGTAGTGCTGAGACTTGGGGAAACCTTGGAGCAGGTTTCCTATGATTTGTGGAGTTTTGGCTCTGTTGGTAGAACATTATTGCAGTTTCAAAGGATCTTCAGAAACGAACATCCCTTGGGTCTTTGTAATTCATTTTCTCCGATAGGAAGCTCTTGCTTAATAGTTCCTCTGTCGTTCTATAATGTGATCTCCTCTAGTCTTGTTATGACTTGCTGGTTGCCATTGTAGCTGACATTTACTCAGCGATAGCGAACATTATTTTTGAATCAGCCTAAACTTTTCTATCATCCGCTGGAGCAGCCAGGGCAGGAAATGGGCCCCTGGAGAAATGTTCTTGTGTTAAAGTGGCTTTTGGTGCATGCCACAAAGAAAGAACTGTACCATTTTTGCTCCCAGCCTGCAAACCCTTGCTTTGCCAAGTGGAATGAGGCCTCTATTCCGCGATGCATCCGAGATTCACCAAAGGAGCCTGAGGAGCACATATGCCCAGTATCTGCTCACCCAGAGGCTTACCTGACAGGGAAGTCTCACAATCTGTCAACAACCTGTGTAGCCCCCGACAGGGTAAGTAGAAAAACCCCCACCTATTTCTCATGCAAACATTATGCAGATAACGACTCAAGCAGTTCCTTTTCTCTGTCCCCTCTTTAAACTAAAACAAAGAGGACAAGGATATTTTCTTGTGGTGGCCCTGTGCTATAGAACATCACCATAGATATAGAACATCTGGGCTATCACTAGAGACATGGATATGGGGTGGGAGAAATGGCCTACTGCTTTGTCACAGTTCACCAAGTCATTGCTGGAGGCAATAGCAGTTCCCCTGTAGCCTCACATTCAGAATTGGGTCCACCTACCCACATAAGAAGGGACGCGGGTGGCGCTGTGGGTTAAACCACAGAGCCTAGGACTTGCCAGTCAGAAGGTCGGCGGTTCGAATCCCCATGACGGGGTGAGCTCCCATTGCTCGGTCCCTGCTCCTGCCCACCTAGCAGTTCGAAAGCACGTCAAAGTGCAAGTAGATAAATAGGTACCGCTCCAGCAGGAAGGTAAACAGAGTTTCCGTGCGCTGCTCTGGTTCGCCAGAAGCAGCTTAGTCATGCTGGCCACATGTCCCGGAAGCTGTACGCCGGCTCCCTCGGCCAATAAAGTGAGATGAGCGCCGCAACCCCAGAGTCGGCCATGACTGGACCTAATGGTCAGGGGTCCCTTTACCTTTTTTACCCACATAAGAGAAAGCACTGGATATTGAGATCCAAGTGGTCATTTGCCTCAGGAGAATAAAAACAACAGACCTGGAAGTTTCAGTAATTCATTTCAGACCATAGAAACCTCACTAAGAGCACTTGACAGCGGTGACCAGACTTGGGCGACAAGTCTATCATTCTAGCTTTCTTCATGCTCAGGGTGGCTGACCAGGAATCTGCCCATTTGTATGGTTCCTTTCCATGCTGCTTGCCTTTTGCTGTACTTCCCTATGTCACAACACCAGGACAAAATCATTATTTGGTAACGACGTGCCTCGTTTTTGTAAGGGGTGAATTTAGTAAATATGGGACGCGATGGTGGTACAACATGGGCTATAGTCAAACTATTTCCATATTTTACCGCCGCCACAGATTTGCCCATTTTTAACAAATTCACAGGCTGGCCTGTTAGACCGAATTGCTGACACATTTGGCTGGTCCAAAAGGCGGTCTGATCGTTTCCTGTTCTGAGAATATGGCTGTTGGCTGTGCTGTCATGACCTGTCATGCTTATTCTCCATCTTCTAATTGACGTGTCTGCATGTCGATGTTTCTAGTGATAAAGCTTTGCATACTCTTACTGTCTGCTCCAGCTTCATCGTAGTTGCCACACTTTTTTCCCTTTTCTTTCTTCGCAAGTACCCCACGATTCCCTGTTCTCGTTAATGTATTGTTTGCCTTGGGTATCTGGCAGTTCTTGTCTTATGAGTTTGCTTCTGCTAATCTATCAGTGACTTTGGTTCCTTGACTGGTCCCTGTATACTCTCCCACAGAAAAGATCCGAAGCTCTTGCAAATGTTGCATTTGCTAACCTTGATTTTGACCCATTTGCTTAACCATTATTTAGGCTCTTGCATTGTAAATTGGAAATTACTGGTAGTTTAGCATTCACATCCAATGACCTTATGGGTGTTTTCTTCCTTTTCACTAGCTCTTTCAGGATCTACTAATGTTATTTCTATATAAACATCTAAATCTACCTTATAGTCTTCAATTTAAGTGCATACCTTCACTCAGACTTCATTTGTACATCTTTGCCTCACATCCTGTATATAATCAATAATTGCCCTTGGAGGGAGATGTAGGAACTGCCTTGGGGTTTTTTGTATAGTGACTAAATGATGTTACTTTATATTCTAGAATAAACTCTGTTTTGTTGCCTTCACAAACTTGGGCTAAATCGTTTATCTGATGATTGTATCTGTATTACTATCAAATTGTCATTTTCAAAGGAGATTGTAAAATTCATCCAGTTGACTTTTGCTAACTAGTTCTTAATGACATATAGTAATTATTATATAATATATTCTTTACTAACTGTCCTTAAGAAAATCCCAGTATCATTGGGTGGTTAGAAAAATGGTGTATTACACGTGAGTCAAGTGTGGTTGTATGAATGGGATTTGCCCAGATTATATCAGATATATATTTTATTAAGTAGAAGCAGGACCCTCCCCCCCAAAATCAGGAAGCTCTTTTCATATGTTTTAAGATCTCAAGAGTTTCTGCAGTTGAATTTGAACGTTATCTGAAGCATTTTAGGTTCCACTGGTTTTAAAAAAGCAAGCCTCAGGAATGCCTTATTTTTTCACTGCTCAATTCATAGCCCTTCTGCAGATTAATTATCCCTCATTTTTCAATACAGAAAGAGCTGACCTTTGTTTTTGTACATGGTATTTAAATTAAATTATTCTGTTTTTTGTCTTATAGCTGTCCTCTTAGGACTCATAATTAAAGAAAATCCATATCAATCATGCTTTAGTCTGGGTTTTTTTAAAAGATAATTTATTCCCAAATTTAATTTTATATTTGCAAACATATAAAGGTTTAATAAAAAACATCTAAAGGTTTGATAAAAATGCTGTCATAAAAATGTTGTGATTTCTTTAGAGAATTTTGTTCAATCACATTGGAGATGGTGCTTTGCCCCGAAGCGATCCTAATTTGTCTGGTCCTGAGAAAGGTAAGCATTTTAATTATTTTGACGTTCATATCTTACCTTTCTGTAAAATATCTGTGGTGGCTCTCATAAGAAAAAAGTAAAGCAATGCACAATAATAAAAAGTTGTCCAGCTACAATGTAGCGTTACAGTGTAATATAATATATATAATGGGTGACACCCCATTTAGTCATCTTCATACGAGACCCATTGAAATAAAGGACTTACTGTAACTTAGTCATGATTATAAGCTAATGGATTGATTTTTATTGATTTAGTAAGCATGATTTATTCAGATACTACCTAATAGATATATACACTGTTGTAATCAATTTTGCATTCAGTACTATACATATTGTAGTTAAATACCACAGTGGTGTTCAGTAAGATGAAATAGTGAGTCTAAATAAAATGTGAAACAATGGCTTCCTCAGTAGATTCAGGCAGAAGAGAGGCCTAAACCCCTGTCCTTGAAAGATAACCCTTAACCTGGAGGCTACAGAAACTAGTTAAGTAAATTCACTCGAGGGCCCTGAATCGAGAATTTGTAGCCAACTTTGAAAAACTGGCTTATATGTCGTTTAACTTTCGACAGCTTAGAATACCAATGCTGATTTTTGTCATCTTTATCCAGCTGTAAACAGCACTCCCAGCAGCTGGAGCCTGGACAGCGGGAAGGAGGCCAGGAACATGTCAGAGAGTGCAAAGCTTATGTCTCCTCCTGTGCCCCCACGCCCCACCCAAACTGGTATGTGGATACATCACAACTGTTCTTATTGTTGCAGGAATTTATGTATAGGTTGGGGGGAGTTGCCCCTCCAGCAGATATCATGCATGTGCAGCCCACTACCAAAATCAGCACAATCGCTTTTGTGACTTTTATGACTTGTCCCCACAAAACACTTCATCACAGTTTCTTCCTATCTATTCAAAGGGCCTTTGCTGCACAATACCAAATGTAACAATTCACAGATAAATGTATCTATGTACTAGCTGACAGGGAAAACTTCAGAAATTCATATAGACATGTGAGCTCACCAGCCCCTCTGCCTGAGTGATAATCCCTGGCATCCTGATACCTGAGTGCCAGAAAGGTAGCCATTCCAGAAATAACAAACCCAGATGAAGACAAAAGGGTGTGATTAACTTGGCTGGGAAACAGGGAAATGTAAATATCTTTTTTGTTACACATGATGGGTGTTTGGTGGAGGGCAAGGAGAACCATGGAGCAGGGTCCAGGATGCTCAGATTACTGCCACCAGACCTCCCCTTTCATGATGTAACCATGATGTATGAGTGATGTAGTTGGGGGGGGGTGTAACATGAGGATTAGCATCTAATAAAAGTTTGGGGGCTCTTTTGTTCGGGGCTTCCATCTTGTTCCACCTTGTGGCAGGTGGGAGTCCTGTTGTGACAGTCTTCAATAAAGACCAAGCCTACTGGCTGCTGTTTTGCTCTGGTATTCCTGGCTGGTGTCCTTGGTTTTTGTCCAGGGGAGCCCTCAGATTTCTCTGTTAACATTATCTAGTCCCAGGCAAGGGAATGGTCTGCCACAGGCTGAATTCAGCTCAGGTTTCATCTGAGAAACCAGGATGGGTAGGTCCAGAGCTGCACGGCTAGGAGACGCGCCATGAGAAGAGATCATGGTAGCCAGCTGCCAAATGTTCCCAGCCCAGTGGAGCAATAGATGGCTTGAAGAGGGACAAGGCAAGCAGATTGGGAAGAGGTTATTTTTCAAGGACCTGGAAGGGACTAGGAAGGTGGGAAACAGGCGGCGGGACACAGGAATGTTGCCATAGGGCCTGCAGGCTAGTTTTTTGTTTTTGCAATGGGTCCCATATTTCTTGCCACTGCCTGCTCTTTTTCAGCTACCTGTTTGTCCACACAGGCACACACCATTGTGTTGCTTATGTTGTGTTGCTATTGGAGATAGCCTGGAGAGATATTTTATGAGTCCTCAGTGCAACTGGAGAGGGGGAAATAAGAGGAAGTGTTTTCCTCCGTTCTTCGAGGGCTTTTGCAGATAAAAGTGTTAGAATTCTAGCCCGTCTCAGAGGTGTGTGCCTATCTGTTCAGGCACCGGCTGAATTCCTTAGACCTCCCTCCGGCGACTCCCGGCAGGATAAAACTTACTCGAGGTCCGTTCCGGCGATTTTCCTCAGGCTGTGAGGAAAACACACCAACTGCTTCTCCTCCTCCCTGCTCCCTGCATGTCCCCAGGGAGGGGAATCAGACACAGACAGAAACGTATCTACATGTCTTTATTTGTGTCTTTTAGCAGTCTTACAGTAAACATGTCTGCTCTCTTCAACAGACAGAGAGAAACTTCAGAACTCCACCCATGTACGTCCTGTACAGGTCATATGACAAACCCACTGAGCTAACATCCGGTGCTCAGTACAGAATGGACTGCCCCTTTGTTCCCATGGCAACAGTCACAAACTTCCTGTTTGGCTTTCCAGCCACAAGCAGCAGACCTGGCTGCTATAGCCTTTGCTTGCTGCAGCATTGGTGCTTTAGAATAACAAAAAGAAGCCCCTGGGTTGAAAAGTTCTATCAGTGCTCTCTGTCTGGAGCTGCAAAGGCGAAAAGCAAGAACTGTGGGGTGGTGACTTTTATGGTAATGGAGCCAGGGGGCAAGATCCTTTCCTTGTGGACTTGCTTCCATGGGGGTCTGAGGACAAAGCCTAGGTTTGTTTTTAAAGGAAAGTAAATGATGAACGTGGACTATAATGACTGGCCATCATAATGTTATTATCAAGCAACACTTATACATAAGTAGATACATACTATATAATTATGTCAGTAAGGTAAAAGCTGCTACAAAAAGGAAAAAATAGCACGAAATGAGGAAAATAGGGGAGTAAAAAACACCACCCCCACAAACACTGTCATAATTCGCCAAATTTTTATCTTAGTGTCCATGCGCGTGTGTAAGCTTTGATATAATGTCCATTTTAAGCTTCATTATTATTCTCATTACAATAGAATTCTCAAATCTGTTAAATTCTCCCTTTTTTTTTTTAGCAGCATCACCTCGACACCTAACCTCAGTTTCCCCTTCTCCTGCTGGAAGATCACCAATGAAGGTAGTGGCTAAATGGAATTTGAACTATTTTGTGTTTATTCCTGTTTACAATACGATGCTTTTGTTTTCTCCTTGTAATATTGACACGTATTCTGGCATGCATATTGCCTTCAGAATCTTAATGTTTTGAGGGTAACTCATACCATAAAAGCTTAGCCCTTGAAACCAGCACATTCATGTTTCCTTTTTATTAAAACAGCTTAGAGAGGTTAGGTTATGAGGCGATAAATAAATAAAATAAGCATATAGTTTATTTTTTGATATGACAGTGCCAGTGTCTGTAGCAGCAAGTTGGTCCTATGCTTTCAGACGACAGCGGCCTTAAGCTGGAGTGAACACAGAACAACTCATGTGTTTTTATTTTATACCCAATGCCTACAAAAACTGTTACTTCTCTTGAAAGATTTATGCAGTGGCAGTTGTTATACAGAATTGCTTCTCCTACCTTGTATTGCCACTGCCTGTTTCTGAGATCTGAAAAGTCAAAAGGTTTAATTCTGGGAAGCAGATTCAGCATTACAGTCTACACATTTGTTGTGAAAGTACTCATTTCTGGCATTAGAGGGCACAGTATTACCATTAATCCTAGAGACTTTTATAGCATTGCTGGGGAATGGGCACGTAGTGATAAACAGGAGCTCTGCTCAGCTTCTGGTTTTGAAGGTGCAAAATGAGAAAACTGCCCTGCATTTCTGGTAGGGGCATAATTTCAGTGTGCCATATCACACGGAACCCAGAACTTGTTGCGAAGGAACATTTATCCATAATTTAGCATGTTTTCTTCAGAGAAATACTTTCCTCCTCTACCTCCTCTTTTTTTTTTTTTTTTGGTGGCGGTGGTGGGGGACTAATTCCTTTTCTTTTTACCCAGGGTTCAATACAATCGTTTACTCCATCTCCTGTGGACTACCATTCCTCGGGACTCATTTCCAACTCCCCAGTCTTGTCTGGAAGTTACAGCAGTGGCATCTCCTCCCTCAGTCGGTGTAGCACGTCTGAGACGTCCGGCTTTGAAACTCAAGTCATGGAGCACCCAGTACCTATTTCTAACTGCAACATGTCCGAAGAGCCCGTGAGAAAAGAGAGCAAGACTCCGCCACCTTACAGCGTTTATGAGCGGACACTGAGGCGCCCTGTCCCGCTACCTCACAGTCTTTCCATCCCCATTCCTACAGATCCGCCAGCTCTGCCGCCCAAACCCCTGCTGGTCCGACCAAACAATCTGGAAAACAGTAGCAAGAGAACTGAACAGGTCCCTCGGCCCAGGCCTCTTCCGCGGAAAGTGTCTCAGTTATAACTTTTTAAAGAGAGGGTCATTTTTTTTGTAATGACTTAAGTGGAAAAAACCCCCCACACATCTAACATAGGCACTTTAATATTTTTCAGAAATATTCTTTCCAATTGTTTTCTTTTTTTAACTGCTTAATATTATGTTGCGTATTTTTGGCAGATGAAAAGTACTAACCTAGAATGCCAGATAATTGCAAGAAACAGGATTGAAATGATTTCGTTAATATTAGGTACAGCAGATATGGATGCATACCAATTTGAATATGAAGCTCATTTCCCCCCCAAAATACTCTAAGTGAAACTATAATTCCCCTCCACAACTTCCTTTAGCGTAATTCCCTGTACTTCTTAGAGCATGCGGAATAATATGATTTAAACTTAATATATAAAACCAAGGCATGTTCCTGTAACAAGATAGTTTCATTTCTACTTTTTGTGAACATTTTGGAGACTGTTCCCTTACCACTTTTGAACCTGTTTATTAATACATGTACATGAACAAAAGTGATTATGGGTCAAGTGCTTATAACTGCATTGGAAAATCATGAGGATATTGTTGTTGCTGAGTTCATGAAACAAAACACCTTGTTTGGGGTTACTTACTTTCTTTTGGCACATTTTGTAAAGCATATGTATATACATTTTCATACTTTTTAAAAATGACATTTTCAGCACTTTGGCAGTGATCTGTCAACATGGCCTACAGTTCCCAGTTTACTTCATAATTCCATATAGCTGCTGATAAAAAAAATTCCCACGGACAGTTAGTTGTATAATTTTCACCTGCACATTAAAAATTGTGTGTTTTCAGAGGAGGGAACTAACCTTTGAGGTGTTCTAGTATCTCAGATGACTGTGTCCTTTTCATTGTGATCTGAAATGGCCACGCTGCAAGATTAGTAAATGCAAAGAATGGAAAACAACTGGGTACAAATAAGTGTTCCTGAAAAATAATTGCAGGGGGCATTAACTGTGGGTGAAACATCAGAAATATAAATCAGGCTTTAATAGTGATTTTTTTTCTCTTTCTTTCTCCCAATCAGCCATCTTGCCCATTTGGCAGCCTTTAAGCCTCCAGACTGCACTTCACTGTACAACAGAAAGCTTAGGAAATATCTGGGTAAAGGCGGGTACCTTTCCCTATAAGTCCCCAACCCCTTGCTCAGTTCCTGACAACCAGCTGTGTGTAGACTCCTCCATAGCTCATGTTCATTCCAGACAGGGCAGCTTCTCATGCCACAATCTGTCCTCTTGTAGAGAGAGGACAAAATTGGTGACATGCCACGTTGTTTGAAAAGGCATTCAAAATGCACAGAGGCGGGAGACTCGACATTTCCCTGCTTCAGCGTATTTTATATATGAAAAAGGAAGCAGCCGCAAGCGATTGCAAACGTGTGCCATTTAAAATCATCACGGTATCTCTACCCAAGTGCAACTTGCGAAATTGCCTTTGGAAATCTGTCCTGACAAGTAAAGGACGCTGCTCAGAGTGGAGACACTTTGCGCAAGGTCTGCATTCCCCCAAAAGCACGGCACATTCCAGTCTCCCCAAAAGCTGGGCCGCCTTTCCGTTCTGTTGCTGTACATTCCACTCCCAAAACATGAGGGAGCCTCAGGAGGGTGAGGAACTGTGGTCTGAAAAAAGGAAAACGGACCCCTCAGTGAGTAAAACAGAAACACTTGTCTGCAAATAGACATTCCGGATCGCAGCCCAAGTCCCTGCAGAACATTCTGTGTTGAAGTGCCCTTACTCTTGCCGGATGACGTTCTAGGTGGCATTTCACTCGAAAGCTCCTGTAGATCCGTTCGAAATTTCGTACTCAGTTCTAGGACCACAGATTAAATCACCTTGTATAAGCAATTTTTCTATCTCTTCTCCACTCCCCATCCCATTTTATGTACTGTTTGCAACATCTGTTTGACAGCCGATACGTATGATCTGTATTTTTCAATCATACCGTTCAAAAGTTATCTCCCTGTTTTGTTGGGAAGTGTGTGTGTGTGTGTGTGTTGATTTAACAGTTTGCTTTGTTGATAGCTTAACTCTGCAACATGGTGACCACTTTTTATATTCCCTCAACGAAACCTTCAGCAGGTATATGCTGTTAATGGTAGCTATAGAGGTTTTCTATAATAAATGTTCGAGTATTTTTGTACATAACTGGTTAATTTTAATAAGGAGTACAACTATGTGAAAAAGAAAAACCAGACAGTTGTGTATGCAGTAAGATTGTTATAATTATGCCAAATACTTTATGTAAGGGTGGGGCACGGGGAAAAATATTTGTACATATGTGCTTTTAACAATAATTCTGCCATATTGACTCTACAACTTTGAATGTCAGAAAAAATATATTAATATATGTTGAAATATCTATGTTTAGCAAAAGTGTTTATAACTGGAAAAGGAGCATATGAATTTTAGCTTTGTACGTTGCTGATTTTGAAGTCCTGAGATTTCTTGAACTAGCTCTCGCTTATCATAACATTTTCATGTCTGCATAACCAGAATTTTGAAGCTGTTAGCTTACATATTTATGCTGGGGTTTTTTTAAAAAAAGGAAAAGGTATTGTAATTTAAATAAAGTGTCACAAACTGGATAACAGACCTACTTTTATCCCTCTCCCATCTTATACATAGAGCTGAATCAGTGTGTTGCCTGGTCCTTCAGCATAGTCTGAATCAGTGTTATTTGCTCCTCAAGTCCGTTTTTAAAACATATTTGGCAGTAAGCAAAATTTTTACTCATGTGCACGTATTACTGACGTCTGCTTGACAGCAAAACTTTTAATGTAGTTTCTGTTTACAGATGGTTATACTGGTTTCTGAAGAACCGTAAATACACAATAAAATTGATTGATCTTTATTGTACAATTTGTTTTCTGCTGAGTGCTGAGTTTGTAAATTAGTTTGCCATGGAATTAAAGTTTCAGATCCTGTATTTGATCTAACTTCATTTTTGGTTTTAAAGGAGAGAGAAAAATGAACCAATCTCTTTGCTGATCATGTCTCCTTTGTCTGCCCTGCCCCTGCCGACTCAACTCTATAATAGCTTTCACACATTTGCTGGGAGCTTTTAAAGAATATAATTTGATTGGCCATTAAATGCATAGTTGCTCTAGGGAACAAAAGATCTTTATCCTAGCAGGTGTGTCTATTGTGGGCAGATCCTACTTTTCTATCCATCTCATCATCGTATTTCATCGCTAGACTGCAGGCCACAGCATATCCTGCCATAGCATGTCTTTTTTAATAGCAGGGAGGCATGTGGCAAAAATGTCAGTATGAAAAGCAGGGGTGTTGTGGTGGGTTTCCGGTAGCAAAGGGCAGGAACTCATCACGACAGCTCTCGCAGCCAGGTTCTCAAGGACAGCCCTGAAGCACCAGCAGCTTTTCGGATTTCACAGGGGAGACCGACCAGTTGTGTCTCTGATTAGTCGCATGGCATGACTGCAAGAATCCTCTGCATAGTTAAATGGATAAGCTCCATTGAACTCAGTGGTGCTTTTACTACATAGGTTAATTTTGCAAAACACATGGAGCCTTAACTATTAATTTCCATCTGTGTTTGCAGCCGTCTGCAATGCAGCCTTTAGCTTTATTTACTTTTTCTCCTTTTTTAATGTGAACACTCTTGCAAAAGAAGCATTTTCATTTAAACTCCTAACACAAAGTATAGTCCCCATCAAGAAAAGAATGATTCAGCTTCCACTAATTATTTTTTTCCAAATCTCTGACTTCCTCTGTGCTAATATGTCACGAACAACAGTAATACTTGAAAGACTTGTTATTGTCAAATTCAGTTGCCAGAGCAAGGGGAAGATCTATCAATTATCCTTCTCTTTCAGCAGATAGTAGCACTCCTGCTCTGTGATTCATTTACTCTGTTCTTCTTGCACAACACCACTGATAAAAAGTACCGTATTTTTTGCTCCATAACACTCACTTTTTTCCTCCTAGGAAGTAAGGGGAAATGTCTGTGCGTGTTATGGAGCGAATGCCTACGGATGGCAGGGGGATCTGCTGCAGTCGTGAGCAGAGGATCCATGGTTCCCCTTCCTTCCCTCCTCCGTGGCTCGGTTTGCTTGCTTTGAAACAGCAAAACGGGACATTTTTGTTAGATTTTCAAGAAATGACTATACAGTAAACAACACCTATGTTTAACTAAGTGTCTAAAATCTGGCGAATGCTGTCACAACACATAGGACTCAGCTACATAGGTCAATTACAGTACAGTATAACATTAAAGTGTGTTATAAAATTTACACCAGGGGACGCTGTCCATGGAAATATGCATTAATAGCTATATAATTTTTTTCTTAGTGTTCTTTAAATCTGTGTAGATCCAACCCTAATGAGTCTTGCGCATCAAACGTAAGTTTACAGTTTCATGTATAAAGGGGCTGAAGGTGATCCTTTTTTAAAAACAACAACAACCAACAACTAGAAATATTAAGGGCAGCCTGCTCCTAATTTCCCTAACTTGTTCAATTCACTACAGACCAAGCATTTTATAGTTAACAGCTTTTTAGGTGGCAAAGAAGTGTTTGTACATACTGAGTTTAGTTGTTTTTTTTAAAGAACAAATTAAAGCTTTTATTTGTTTCTGGGAAACACTGCAGTCTCTTCCAGAATTATGCGTGCGGGAGGACTTTAAAATCCCTGCTCCCTTGTGAGCAACTTGTCATTTTGTAAATTTTGCTTAGTTTTACCACCTCCTCTGGTTTTCCCTTATTTAGTTCCTCACAGACTGTTTTCCTCTTCACCTGTGGGACACACACACACAAAAGGCAGAAAGGAGAGCACCTTTCATTAACCAAAAAAATGAACAAACCAAGTACAGAAGCACTGCTCATATACGTCCACCAGCAGTGGTGCAGCTAGGTAATTTTGAACTCTGGACTTAATGGTCTTGATGGGGGCTCTAGATGGTCACAGAATTATAGAACTGTAGTGTTGGAGAGGGACCTGAGGATCATCTAGTCCAACCCCCCTAGTCTTACCTCCTTCTGTTGTTATGAAGGAGCTGCTACAACAGATGCTGGGGGCATCAAAAACAGCCCTGTGGGGTAACACAGACCTATCAGAATCAATGCATTAGTTCTGAGCATGTTCAGAGCAGCAACAGGAAGTGTTTCCTACTCTGAGGAGCTTTTTCGTGTGTTTGATTTAGTTTGGCGACCTTGCCAGACAGAGAAAGAGAAAACAAGCAAGCAAGAGCAATCCTCTTTCTGTAATAAATTCCTATTTTTTTTTAAACTTCGTCATTTTGCTTAAAAAAAGAAAGAAATGGGAATTTGGGAGGAATTTGGAAGTATTGCAACAAATTCTTTAGCGACCATTTCACTCATTAAAAGTTGCACCAGCTGTTTGGTTGGGCATGGCCAATAAGGCAGATTTGAGCCATGGACCGCTAGAGTATTATTTCCAGAAAAGGTATGTGGAAAAGGGGAGTCAGCTTGAATGGAGGAAAACGCTGTCACTGCTGTTTTGACCTTGCTCTAAAATGAAAAGTTTGGCTGCTGTGACATTGAAGATATCCTAAGTTTTCACCTCATTAGGTATAACTGACATCACTTGGATTCTTGTTTGTATAGCTGCAACAACAGACATGCACTGAAAGACTATGAAGCAAGCTATTATTCAGACTTTTGGGGGGGTTAAGTGTGTTTTTAAATGTATTGTGTATGCAACACCACCCTCAGATTGAAAGGCTTGTATTTGAATGGTGTGCTGTCTATTCCTTGCACATGCAGCTTTGCAAACTATCTGGTGACTTTCAAGCATTTTTAGAGACTATCCATGGAATGTATTAGAATATTTAGGCTTTCATTTCATTTCATATTGTTAAATGTCAGCAACAATAATTAAATACCAGCCGGTTTGTCTTTCAGTATGCTAACTGCTGTAACATCTGGAATAGTCAAATAATGAGTTGTTGTTGTTTTTTTTAAAAAAGAAAAACAAATTAGAAGATAAATAACCGTAACTGTTAATGACTTCTGTGATACAGTTCGTGAACTATGGAAGTATCTGTTGTCAACTTAAGTACATGTTTTGCTTCATAGGATTTACTGTTAGAATTGGCACCATTAGTGTGCATTTCATGTGTTCTGTTTATCCGAAAATGATTTGGCGGGGTGGGGTGAGGGATGACAATATTTTGCTGCACTCTGCTGATACATTAGTGCCACTGTCATTACTAAGTTGGTCTTTCATGTAACTTGCTTGGGGTTGTTTATATGCAAGTGAAGGGAACCTTCAAACTGGCTCAGACCCCCTAGTTGAGATTTCTCACTAGTAAGAGGCACTGCTCCATACCGAGGCCGCAACATTCTGCTCTCCATTTTGATCAACCTTTTTTATTCACAATTATTTAAACTAAACAGGATTCCAGCCAACACTGCCAGCACTTCTATCCAAAGGATAACAGGTAGCAGGCGTGGGGGCTGTTAATTTTTAACTTCAAATCTCCTATGCGATTTTCCAATAGGTCTCAGGATAAGGGGGCTAAAAAAGCTATTAGTAGCAGATTCTGAAGATAATTCTGAGAACTGCATAACTTCCTTTGCAGAGAGAGCCAATATCTATTGGAAACATTTACAGTCAAACTTCCTTGGCTTTGTTGTTGAGGCCATTGATTCTGTAAACCACAACGCCTGACTCCAACGCTACTCTCCCCTCTTGAGGTATCTAGAGACTAGTATTCAGAAGCATGCAGTCTCCAATCGTAGGCAGTGCTTTTCCCCCTAGAAAAATAGGAGCCGGTACTGTTACATTAAGTGTCACACTTTTTAACCAAAACAAGAGAGGTGCACTGCGTTACTCACCACAATGTGGCTACAGTAAGTGCCACATTTTTAAATTACAGCAAAAAGAGTACTTCTGGGGGGAAAGCACTGAACATAGTCATCAGGGTGAGTAGTCACTGTGCTGGGAATTTGTCCAAATTTGTGGCTTTCACTGTCCCATGTGGGAACAAGTGCCAAACACTGCCATTTACCTGGTCGTACATAGATCTGAACTCTCCAAAAGCCCTTAATTAAGCCAGCCCTCTGCATTCCCAAAGGAAGCCCTATAGCCCAGAGTAAGCGAAGCAAGACAATCCCTTCCTTAGGCCATTTTAGTCATGCAAGTAGCTCTGCTGCGTTCCTGGTTGTTGACTTTGAAATAATTATATTTGTTCCCTCAATGCTGTTTGCTCGGAGAAATGTTTTGATTAACCAGCATTGTGTTATTGTGCTGAAAAGGAATTGTTTTATTTATGAATGCCGGTAATAACGGTCCTGCATATGCTTCTGCTGCTTAGAGAGATGGTGGCGGAGGCAGAAGAAGAGAAACGGTTGCTATCGTCCTCTCCCATGGTGTGCCTGCTTTTAGGACAAATGTCCATCCAGGAAATTTTGCAGGAGTCTAATCACACTGGCGCTCTATAATTACACAGCTTAATTGTTTCTGGATGGTTTGAGAAATGCTTTGGTGCCATTTGTCCTTTCAGAATCTCACCCAGACGCTTATTACTGTGCTTATACATCCCAATGTACCTCTTACTAATTTTTCCCTGTTTGCCTCTTTCCAAACAAAGCAACCTTTTACATTTGCATTCATAAAACCGTTGCACCTCCCCTGTTCTCTTTTCCTGCTGGAAATTCTAGCCCTGCTTCTGTATCCCCGTTTTACCTCCAGTAATCTCTGAAATCATACCCATGCTCCTCTGACTTAATGCAGTGGGCAAACAGGTGCTCTTCATTTCCAGGTGGGAGAGGGGTGGGAAAAGCTTAATTTTTTGTAATACCCAATTTTCCCGGGCCACATTCCATTAAGTTAAAACGCTGGAATAACCAGTATAAAAACTGAATTCTACTCTGCGGCTAACCAGATTGAAGCACAATGAAATGTTTCAGGCCGCTTTTGAAAAGCAGATCGCTGTATTTGCAGTATAAAAAACAACTTTAACTATAGAAGACTGGAAATAAAAGAGTCTACATGGTTTTACACAACAATAGCCGCTTATTTCTTATTTTTTAACTGGCTTTGAGAGGGGATCTAAATGGGCAGTGAGACCCACTTGAGAGTGCAAAACCCTAGCTGTTTAGAAACCATAAATTTGAAGCATTGACCTCCCCGCAATAATCTTGGGAGCCATAGTTCACCCTCCACAGAACGACAGTTCCCACCACCCTTAACAAACTACTGTTCCTAGGATTGTGTTTTCAATATATGGTTTGCATGTAGCACAAGCGGTTGACATTATGTGCCCACTATTCTTGAATACTTGTTGGGGTAAAGGTCTGAAGAGCAGAGTCTGCCCTCCACAAGCTCCCTATATGATTGAAAACTTTGAGAACATGCATAGGGGAAGCTTCCATCTTCAGAATACTTTTGCTTCCCATTCCACCCATGACCATTCTCAACTGCAGAATTTTGAGAGATTACGAGGTGACGTTTTGCATAACACAATAACATTGCCCCATTGCCACCGTGACAGATGTGTTCCACAGAAAAGCAATCTGCACATAATTTTTCTTTCCCCCCCTTCTAACGTAAGCTGAGAAGTGGTACCAAATGTTCAGCTGACAGCATGGTCAGAGGCTATTCAATTTAGGCAATATTTGTCAAAAGTGGTGTCCTGCATTTTAGCACCTATTATCTTTTGATTATGATCCCCTGGATACTTGGTTTGAATGAGATCGGAAGAATTAAAAATGGCCTCACAAATCACTTCTTAATCTGGTGAAGTAAGCAGAGGGTGAAAAACATCCTGCTGTCATTTCGGTGAGTTGTAGGGACAAAAAAAATGTAAATAAAGGAAAATAAATCACTGGTTGGTTCACACTTCATTAGCTGCCTAACAACTTGTAGCCAGTTAATTATACACCCTTAAAATACATGTATAAGGGGAAATGATTCAGAACTCTCTTAATGGGATGCAGGATAAATGCATTCCTTCTAAGCATGTAACCCTTCGTGTGCTTTTGTAAAACAGGTTCTCATGACAATGGAATGGTTTGGACCCATACCTAGAAACAAAAAACAATTGTGTGCATTCAAAAAATACAGTAAATAGTTAACAGTACTGTAGGACAAGGCAGGAGCTGGTGCAAGGTGCTGGCTACAAGGATAAGTCAGGAATCCCCACTAGGACTGGCCAAGCTCTTGTCTACTCAGCCTTGGTCTTCTCCATCTGTAAGCTGGCTGCAATTATATCGGTCTACCTAACAGGGCTGTGGTGGAGTGTTGTCAGGAGAGCCAAGGTCTGCCACCATTTTACATCATGTTCCCAGCCAAACTGCTTGGCTCTAGATCTTTTTCTTGTTGCCTAAAATCCTAGGCGAGGCCGAAGCTGTTTTAAATTTTGGTTTTATTTAATGCTGTGACCCATCCTGGGAGCTTATGGTGAAGTGGAGGTAGCAAATAGATGACGTTACAGTAATGATAAATAACAATGGCTGAGTTCCATGCCTGCGCTTGTCTGGAGTGGCTCAGCGTGCACACAATGGCTCTGAAAATGAGTATTTGATCACAGCCTTATTAAACGTTATCAAATTTAATTTGTATAGCGACCTTCATCAGAAAACCTCAGGGTGGTTCGCAGAACAAAATGCAAGATAAAACGCAAGTAAATGATTTCACCAAGTAAATAATCAGTTGTGTTTGTGTGAGTGCTTAAAAGTATTGTCGCACTTTGAATTATAGCAACCAGATGAAACACCTGCTGTGCCTTTAGGGGCTTTCCTAATGCTGCACAGCAGGCGCCCATTTCCCCAACTACGAAGCGCTTCTCCGGCTGACGAGAGACAGGAGCTCCCGCCTATTTTGACGCGGCGCTGGCGCGGGCCGGCCACACAACCTCGCGCCCATTCGGCCACCTGCACTCGCGCCCCCGTTCCAACGCTTCGCTCTCATTCGCCGCCCAGGAGGGCTCGCGAAGCAACCCGATTGGCTGCCCTCAGCCCACACCGAGCTCTGCCAGGTGGCTGCTAAGGTAAAGTGGCGGGAGGGAGAGAGCGCGCGCTCCTCTTAAACCAGCTCGCGAGGCTCCTCCCCTCCGTTCGGCGAGAAGGAGGGACCGCGCGCGCGCGCTCAAACACCCACTTGCCTACCCGCCCCCTCCTTCGCAAGTCTCTCTTCCCTGGCGAGAGAGCGCACGCGCGGCTCGCCTCCTTTTTCTTTCTCTCCGCCCCCTTGGCGTGGTGGCGTCAGCGCCGAAAAGCGGTGAGTCGGGGCGGCGCAGTCGCGAGCGGCGTTTCTGTGTCGGAAGGGAAAACGGGAAGAAGGCGCTGGAGTTGCGGGGAGCTCTACGGGGGCCGGCGGGGCTCAAGCAGCCGAAGGCATTTGGAAATGTGGGGGGGGGGGCGCGAAACAGTTTCGCGTTTTCGCCGTGAAGGGAAATAGAGAGAACCAATTGAGGGTGGGATTATTTATAATTATTCGTTTTGCGAGGGTGCTCTAGTTAGCCCCTTGTTGTGGCGAAATGCAGCTCTGCGAGGCAGGCTTAAGACCTGCTGGAGCCCCCGCTCTAGGGCAGGTCGACCGTGGGGCTGTGCTTCTGAGGGGAGATTTCCCCGGTTAGAGGGGAGAAACTGGGAGGACGCGACCGGTCAAAAGGCTCTTCCTCCGGTCAGCGCAGTGAGGAGGAAAGTCCAAGTTGCCGAGGAAGGGAGAATATGACCTGCTTGTGGTGCTTGCTTGCCTTCATTCTGACAGGAGGGGGAAAAGGCGCTAGTCCTCATCTTGCCAAGGGTATTGGGGGGAACGGCGGGCGTGCAAGCAGCTGCTGCAAAGAACCGCCTCGGTGCAGCACCTTCCCTTGCCCTGAGGTAAATCAGGGAGTGAAGGGAGCTGCGGTGGATGCTCCTAGTCAAGTGTTGGAGGTAAAAGGTCTTCACCACTATGGCCCTAATAAGCCTGTGTGCACTTGGAAGTGAACATGCATAGGTTTGACTGCGTTGCCTCCAGATCATCGGTTTAAAAATCCTCCACGCAAAGGAGCTTCTCATTCTAGGAAGGGGCTTCTGTTCTGCAGCTGGCTTAGTGGGATGAAAGTCCTTAGTCAGTGCACCCCCCCCATCAGGTATTCCACCTATATGTGGATTTATATCACTTACTTAGGAAACACCCAATCCAGCAACGCTTCTTCTTGGTCGCCTGTATGAGTTCATTTGTCTTTGCTGCTCAAATGACAGTAAGGACCAGGGAGGAATCATTTCCACTTAAAGAGGAGTTATATAGAGCAGGGGGTCAGCAAACTTTTTCAGCAGGGGGCCAGTCCACTATCCCACAGACCTTGTGGGGGGCTGGACTATATTTCGGGGTGGGGAGTGAACGAATTCCTATTCACCACAAATAACCCAGAGATGCATGTTAAATAAAAGCACACATTCTACTCATGTAAAAACACGTTGATTCCTGGGCCGGATTTAGAAGGCGATTGGACTGAATTCGGCCCCTGGCCTTAGTTTGCCTACCCGTGATATAGAGACATAAACTGAAGATGTGTGGAGTGGAGAGCTTTTATGAATAAAACCATATTCTTCAGGAACTTTTGAGGTTCACATGTATGACTTTCTGAAGCTAACCCAAGTGTAATTGTTTAATATTGAAAATTGGTGTTGGCATAGAACCAAATAACCTGCATCACAACATCCCACTTGTGCTGTTACTTAGGTTAACCCACCTGACTGGTGCAAGAAATGGGGATAATAAAATCATAGAATTGTAGAGTTGGAAGGGACAACAAGGATCATCTAGTCCAACCCCCTGCAATGACGGGATCTTTTTGCCCAACGTGGGGCTTGAACCAGCATCCCTGCTTGTGAATCCTTTCCCATATAAGAAAAAGCTTTGCCAGTTTAACTTTCCTATGGAGGCTGTTGTAAAAGCCACCAGAGCAAGGCCAAGTAAAGCAAAACAACAAGAGGAAACACTGTTACTATTTAAGTAGGCAAGATTACACACTTGCATTCAATGTTACTTAATATAAAATATTTGCCACTTCTTGGCTCATAGTCATTACCTTTGATTAAAATCACCACATACCATAAGTATGCATTAAAAGGACAGTAAACCCACTTTATCCCCTACTCTTTGACAACCCTTCATTAATTGTAGTATTGAAAAGGTAACAGATAACAGATCTAAGCAACACTTCGAGTTCATCTTCTATATGTAAATTTACCCAATTGCCACAATTTCAGCAGCTAGATAGTCTTAAGTTCCATCATGGTCAAAGAGTTGTGGCATTTCTTCAAGATGAACTTATTTTCTGCAACCGTTATTCTAGTGATGGTGTTTAGATTTGGAGCCCTATTTGTAAAAATATTTATATTTTATAGTGAAAAGGTAAATTATCCACACACAGCATATATTGCATTGTTTACTTTTCCTTTACTTTGGGCTATAGATGTGTTTGTTTTATTTATGATATTTACATTGTGTGTCTGTGTGTTTAAAAGCAAAATGTAGCATATCTCACAAAAGTATCCAGTTCAGCAGGAATTTATTAAGAAACACTAGTTTCAGCAGGCTGCATAAGGAATAGTTGAGCACAATACAGTGATACCTCGGGTTACAGACGCTTCAGGTTACAGACTCCGCTAACGCAGCAAGAGGCCCCATTAGCTAAAGTGGTGCTTCAGGTTAAGAACAGTTTCAGGTTACGAACAGATCTCCAGAACGAATTAAATTCTTAACCCGAGGTATCATTGTATTTATTTAATACATTATTAGGAGAAATCATTTTAAATTTGGGATACTGTGAAGCTAAATGAAGGGTACCATATTATTGCTTGCAAGCTCTTGGAAGCGATGCCACCATTTTATCAAACAAAAATCTACATATAGCTACTTCTTACAATTGAGACAGACTTCATGCTTTAAATTATCTCTGCAAAATATTTAATCATACTGCAGAATAATACTTATTAAAGCAAGATGAACTTGATTTTACAGAATGTGGAGGTCAGTAACTCACTATACTTTTTGACTCCAGAGGGTAAGCCTAAGTTTTTGGAGAGAAAAATTACTAAGATCCGGAGATTTGGGAAATGTAAACATAATTCAATCCTATTATGGATGACTCTCTGAATTCTTTTATTGCTGGTTTTAATGGGGTGGTTCTTTATAGAAGTTCTCTACACTATAGTTCTAGAATTAATATGTGCCATATCGGTGCAACACCAAAGGATTCCTCAAATAGGTTTTCACTGTCCTGCGGATTTAATTCAAGTTGTAATAATGTGCCGAAGGATCAGGCTAGGATGCTTTGAGGTTACGCTGAGAACACTGAGGGCATTTTGTGCACTTCAAAGCACTGTACCAAAGACTCAAACACATGCGCCTCGAAGAAAAGGAATAGTAATAAAATCAGAAACACAGAAAAAACCAATTTTCCTCATGCTGTTACAAAAAAAGGCTCACACAATAAAATTAAACTGAGTGACAGAACAGTCCATCTACTAGGACTTTGTAGTGAGCCATTGGATGTCACTTTGTAATGCTGATAGTTAGAGCTGAGATTTCTAACAAGACCAAAAGGAGGGGAAACCCATAAATGTGAAGTCCTGCTTGACAAAGAACCTTATATAGGCCAGGGACCCAGTGGTGTAGCTGGGTAATTTAAGACCCTGGACTTAATAGCCTTACAGTGGCAAGGGCTTTAGACAGCTATATGTACTACTTCAGCTGTGAAGCACACAAGCGACATTTTTTCCAGCCCCACTGGCATTCCATGGTTAACAACAGCTTCTGCATATCTGATAACGTTGGTGCAAACAAAAAACAGTCTGCCAACCCTGAATAATATTAATACTTTGAGTATGTGCATTTACTCATTTTAATTTCACTTAAATCAGCACCATTATGATAGCAGGAATAAAATGGACTTTACCCATATTCCAAACAAGTTTAACATTTGAGTAGCTGCACACTTAGCAAGTTCAAACTTAACTAACTTAACTATCGTTTGGAATATGTGTGGACCAGGACAATAGTTTAAGGAACTTGACGGTGGATTGTGGCCACTGAGCCTTAATTTGGAGACATGCCTTTCTACATCTGGATTTGTAAAAGGGTTTCCTTAGAAACAAATGCCTTCACTGTCATGTTCAGTATATGAGTATCCAATAAATAATAGAATCATGTGTTTCCTTCTGTTTATTAAAGAACCTTGCATGTATGCCACAATGCTGGGGAAAGCTACAACATCCAGCTGATAAACATAATTCAATAATTAGTTGTGTTAATGCACAATGAATGGTATTGGTAGAATTCCCTCCTGCCCAACACACTGACATTGCCTAAAGAGTTTATTAGCAATTTGACATAATTTCTTGAACTGTACGCTTTATGCTATTTTTGCAAATTCTCCCTGAAGCTGAATTGACGGGACAAATCTGGATGATCTTAAACTAGGAAACATGTCCAGCTGGTGACTCAGTAGAACGTGCTCTTTCTGACAATTTTACAAAGCAATTGGGACACTTAACCCATTTCCAGTGATAAGATAATAGAAACATGGTTGCAAACTGCTGAACTGAATGCACTTAAATGGCAAAAGGAACAAATCAAGTTGTTTTAAATAAGCTGCTGCGTGCCATTGCCATTCCATGCCTCTTGCCTCTCCTTATGAAAAGCCTATCATGGGTCATCTCCCCACCGCACCCCAATTTGCTTTGAGGAAGGTTGCTGTGATTTTACTGCTGTTTATCTTGTAATACATCAGTGGGTAATTTTTAAGTGCTTAGACTTGCAAATTTGTGAGTTGAGGCTTTGGGTGTATTACTTGATGAGTTTTGGCAGGCAGCTTGACAAACTGTGTCTTCTAATGTGCAAACGAGTGTAGGAAATAAAAATAAACATTTAAATGTAGAGAGCAATCTAAATAGCATCTCTGCTCCATATGTTGTAGTACCTGCTGGAGACCCATTATAGTCCCTGGACTTTTTGTACGCTAACACTTCAGTCCAGATAGCGCTGTGCTCCATCTGCTGTAATCTCTAAGCTGCACAGTATGGGCTTCCTTGGATTTTGACCTGTTATTTGCTGGTTCTTTTGATCTTTGCTAGGCGGGCAATTTGCCATTCTCATTCCCCACCCTTTTTGTTGTTGCTGCTGTAAACTACAGGGCAGTGCAATTTTATTGTTTATATCTAAGGCAAATACAAATGTGTGAGCCCTAATGCTACTTACAAGTAAAAGGGCATAGACCTTTTGTTGTTTTCTGTTTCTAGCTTTTCTTGCTGTAGGATCTTTGCATAGTATGACTTTTTTTAAGGCAACAGGGTGGATATCAGTCTAAGAGTATAGGTTGCTGCAGAAAATTGTTCCCAATCGCAACTCCCCCTCCCACCAAGAATGACTATTCTAAGGAATGAACACCTGGCTTTGGTCATTGACACATCATTTAGGTTGGATCCCTGTTGACATAAAGTCTAAAATGGCTTGCGGGGCTCTGGAGTTGCATAATTTCTCTTTCAATAACTTCGAGAAGTGAAGGTTTGAAATAAAAAAAAGATCAAAGAAGGCGCCTGATATTTGAATGCTTCCAAGTATTTCAGTATGCTAATATTTCAGTTTTTCATACCTGGATTCAGTTTTGTTACCTGTATTTGAGTGGTGATGTTAAACACAGCATTTCCTTGTTTCCATCTTGTTAGGTTCAGTGTTTTTGCTTTTTAAAAAAACCCTGGCTCTACTCAACGATCTAGTGCTTTGGAAGCATTTTCTTCTGTTCAATTTTGCATATTAAGCAGCATATTTGTCTGTTTGCACAGCAAATATTCTTTTCCATTGCAGAACAACAGAGATTACAAAACATACAGCTAATAATTCATCTGAAAGTATCTGCTATTAGACAATTGTGTAGTAATTTTATCTGGGTAAATGGCTGCTTCATCCGTTCACAGTTGTGTATTTTTTATTTCCACAGTATAGGGGGACCAGTGGCAGAGACCTGATGATGGTGTAGTATTTGCAGTGGGTGGGGTGGATTGGTAGAAGCAGATGCACATTATCATAGTGCATGCTCAGTGTGTATTTTCCTTTTCTTGGTTGGATGGGATTGAATCTTGGTTTAAAGATGTACAACTATGACTGATGTGCTTACTTCTTACCTGCAGGCAAGCATTCTCACACTGCAAAATAGTATTGTTTTACTTGCGTTGCAAATGCTGTATCCCCAACTTCTGCAGACCACATTTCTGAGTCTTCCTGGGCAGTTTCACACATCCAACCTAGAGCCTGGATAGCTCAGTTGGTTAGAGTATGGTGCTGATAACACCAAGGCTGCAGGTTTGATCCACGTAGGGGGCATCTGCATGTTCTTTCATTGCAGAGGGTTATACTATATGATCCTCAGGGTCCCTTCCCACTCTACAGTTTGATGATTCCATGTAATCAAGTGCTGATTGCCAAAGATAAGACTAAGCTGTTGGGTTTTCATTGGGCAGTAGTTTGTTTACCTATTATTAGATATTTACATTTATATCTCACATCTTTCTCCAAAGGAGCCATGGGCAGCAAACATGTCAATACTAAAGCAATATAATTTTGTAAAAGGTGAAAAACAACGTTCTAAAAAAACATCCTAAAAACTCCTAAAACCTATCACATACTTTCAAATTACCGTATTATTCGCCCTATAGGGTGCACCGGCCCATAGGACGCACCTAGTTTTCGGGGGGGGGGGAATCAAGGAAAAAATATGATTCTCTCTCCCCCCCCCCCCGCAGCTCTGGGAGCAGCGGACAGGCTGCACGCAGCCTGTACGCTACTCCAAGACCGTCTTCCTGCTTTTGCGGGAGGTGGCGGAATTACCCCACCTCCCGCAAAAGCCCACAGGAGCCACGCGCGACTCCTGCGGGCTTTTCGACCAGGAGGGAGAAGGGACTGAAATGGCCATTCAGTCCCTTCTCCCTCCTTGGGGAAAAGCCCCCCAAGAGCAGCACAATCTTTAAAGGCTGTGCGGCTCCTGCGGGCTTTTCTACGAGGTGGGGGAATTCCCCCAACTCCAAGAAAAGCCAGCAAAAGCTGCACACCCTTTAAAGAGCGCATGGCTTCTGCGGGAGGTGGGGGAATTCTCCCGCAAAAGCCCACAGGAGGGAGAAGGGACTGACTCGGCCAGTCAGTCCCTTCTCCCTCCTTGGGGAAAAGCTGCTTTCCCCCACCGCCAGCCTCAAAGCCGGGTCGCCTTCCCGCTGTACCCTGATCCTGTGGGGCTGGCGATGGGGGGAAGCACTGTTTGATGCCTTTTCCTGAGAAGAATGAGAAAGGAAGGACAACAACTCTCATCACCTTTGCCTATTGGCTACGCTGGCTAAGACTGATGAGCTGTTGCTGATAATTCAGCAATATCTGGAGAGCACCGTGTTGACTGTTCCTGTTTTAAGAGTATATGAAAAACAGGCAGCCAGGGGGGGGGGGAAACTCTCAAGTCCACATATGGGCCATACCTTTATTTGGATCTAGCTAACAACAACAAAAACACATATAAAAACATAATAAAACGCCAAACATTAAAAGCTTCCAGATACAGGGGCGCCTTCAGATGTCTACTAAAAGTTGTGTAGTTCTTTATCTGCTTGACATCTGATGGGAGGGCATTCCAGAGGGAGGGCGCCACTGCCAAGAAGGCCCTCTGCCTGGTTCCCTGTGACTTGGCTTCTCGCAGCAAGGAAACCACCAGAAGGCCCTCAGCGTTGGACCTCAGTGTCTGGGCTGAACGATGGGGGTGGAGATGCTCCTTCAGGTATACAGAGCTGAGGCCGTTTAGGGCTTTAAAGGTGAGCCCCAGCACTTTGAATTGTGCTTGGAAATGTACTGGGAGCCAGTGTAAGTCTTTCAGGACTGGTGTTACATGGTCTCGGTGGCTGCTCCCTGTCACCAGTTTAGCTGCCGCATTCTGGATTAGTTGTAGTTTTTGAGTCACCTTCATAGTAGCTCCACACAGTGTTCCAAGCAGGTGATTACCAGAGCATGTACAACTCTGGTGAGATAGTGCACGGGCAGGTAGGGTCTCAGCCAGCATACCACATGAAGATGGTAGACATCTGCCTGGACAGAGAATAATTGGGAATAGGTAATTAAGCTCTCCAGAAGCCTTCATCAGGTTAATTGTTACGCAAAGCAGGAAGTGAGAGGATAAGGGAACACCCCTCCCATACAAAGTTTACGGTGAATGTTGAAGCCATATGATCTCTTGTGGCCCAAAATATTGGAGATTACAGTCTGGGCTATGCCTAGGATTCTGGGACGAAACAACAACAATGGCAATCCCTGTTTGCTTTTTGTTGACAAATTGTATTTCATTACAACTAATGTTTTGCTTAAATGCTATTGAAATGACTTTGTTCCAAATTCTTGCTTTTACAGTGGCTCTACTTTTCTTCCATCTTTTAGATTATGGCACAGACCCTAGGCATTGGGCGAAAGTACATCAAAGCCTTTTTGAAAGGCTTCTTTGTTGCTGTTCCTGTGACGGTGACTTTCCTTGACAGAGTGGCTTGCATAGCAAGAGTGGAAGGAGCTTCAATGCAGGTAACAATGCAGCTGCTTTTTGCCCAGTTCATTTTCACCTGCGTGGAGGCCTCAATTATAAATTGACAATCCAGTTTCAAAAGCAGGAGAAAAATGCAATTTTCAGCATTTTATGTAAAAGGCCCTTTCATTACAGAGAGGGCAGTTTCCACTGTGTTTGGTCAGGCAGGAGTTTCTTGTGTTTGGGGAGTGCAGAACTTAGCAGGGGTCCCCCCCCCTTTTTGAGAGCTATACTTCTATTTCTTTGAGAGGCTTAAGAAATTTAAAATATTCTATCTGGCTAATTTAGAATTAAGAGAAGTATTACTTGTTCTGTCAATCATGCCTGGGTAGAATGTGGTGTTGGCAGGAGAGTTGATAAAAAGATGGCATAGCCGTGCGCTGCAGCAGAAGTTGCATTGGGAAAGATGCTATGTTTGAATTGAATTGTATTTTTCTAATAACCTAAGATGGATCTTGGATTTTAAAAAAATAATTTCCATTTCAAAACCAACTTTTCAAAGAGAGATGTTTCCATAACCACTTTCTTTCCTTTTTGGGGGGAAAGAGGGAGAGTTTCTTCTAGAAACTTGATTCCTCCTGATCTTCTTTAATTTTTTGAAGTCCTTTATTTCAGTTACACACATGGCTTGCTTTATTTGTTTTACATCATGATTTGGAACAACCCTCTTGCTTTTTCACAGGTATAATAATCCTCTCTCCTTGTACTTCTTAAACTCCAAGTTGTGTAACCATACTCATTGAGTAAGATGTGCAAAAAAGGATTTATGCACTTGCATCCACTTAGCACAGGGACGTGGGTGGTGCTGTAGTCTAAACCACTGAGCCTGGGCTTGCCGATCGGAAGGTCGGTGGTTTGAATCCCCACAATGGGGTGAGCTCTTGTTGTTCGGTCCCAGCCCCTGGCAACCTAGCAATTCGAAAGAACGTCAAAGTGCAAGCAGATAAATAGGTACCACTCTGGTGGGAGGATAAATGGCGTTTCCGTGCGCTACTTTGGTTTTGCCAGAAGTGGCTTAGTCATGCTTGCCACATGACCTGGAAAAACTGTCTGCAGACAAATATCGATTCCCTTGGCCAGTAAAGTGAGATGAGCGCCGCAACCCCAGAGTCGTTCGCAACTGGACTTAACTGTCAGGGGTCCTTTACCTTTTTTATCCACTTAACAAAATCATTCATAATCAAACATAATCAGATTAAAACATGTTACATAAGCATAGAATTTTATTGTTGTGATCGGACTGTTCAGGTGTATATATTAATTTCAATATTAAAATGCTGTAAGTTTCTATTATTTTAACTAACCTGAATTTAATTGTGTCTGATTTTACTTGAGGCTTCCTTATCTGGAATGTTTATAGCGTCAGAACCCCAGGGGAGAATGCTCATTTCCTGATTAATAGACTTCTCTAGTTAAGGTAATCATATGGTGATGGAGGGTGTGATGATGGTAAGGACCAGGACTGGAGTGCCCATGCTTTTAGTCCAGCTGGGTGCAGATCTTGAAGGTTTTGACACAGATGGCCTTTATGAGAGGCATGTTTCTGCCTGTCTCAAATGTCACTATACACCAGTTTTATGTGGTGCTACGGTGGGAAACGTGCCTTGTTTCAGGATCTGCACAATTGGAGACTGTTTTGACAATTATCCAGCTCATATGTAACACAAAACCAAACCATGATTTCGAATGAATGAGCAGGTGTGCTGGTTTCTGAACTGGAGATTATGGCTGGTGTGCTCATTCCCAGGTCCTGCAGCTGCTGTGCTCTTCAGAACTAAGCTATGGTTTGACTTAATGTTACATCTGAACCTGAGTTAGGGTTAGCACCACTCCATGCATTGTAATCAAGGTTTGTTCTTGAGTTTGAAGTTTTCTGGGTGAGTGGAACTGCATAGTCACTAGGAATGCATGACACAGCTCTTGGTGGTCTGCATCTTTTCAGACTGAATGTGATTGATCTCATGTTCAAATGCTCCTCCAAAATTTGTATATATCCATGAAGATGACAGGTTAGCAGGTTAGGGAGAAACCTAAACTAGAAACCTTCTCCCAGTACAGGTGTACTTATAGAAACTGAAGTTAGTGCGAACTGTACAATATGTGAACTTTGAACCTGCAGTGTTACCTATGGAGTAAAATGAGGAACTAGCGCTTGGTGTTTGAACCCATCCAAAATTATTATTATTATTATTATTATTATTATTATTATTATTTTATTTAAAAGACGTTATGGGATTGAATTGATAAGGATATATTCAACATCCAACTGACAGCGCTTCTGTAGGTACATGTTTTCTTTCTCTTGTTTTGCCTGAGGAAGGAAAACATGACAAATCATCTTCTTTTTCTTTATCTCACACTCCAGAGAGTGAATTATGTTGAATGTGTTTGAAAGCTATAGGATGTGATGGAAAGTGAAGTTTAGTCAGCATGACGCCTTTCACTCATCAATAACACACTTGCATCAGATATATGATTGTCTTGACTCTAAGCTTTCACCGTGCAATCCACAACGATTGGATTTGTAATAGACCTTTTAGACTCCTAGCTGGTTTTGTGCACTCATTATCCTATCTCATGCTGTGATTGAAATTAAAAGTTCTTTCAAAAAAGGAAGGAAATATGGCTTACTCTTCTCTTTTCAAATTTCCTTTTTTGTTTTTGTATTCTGAAGTCGGGAAAATGTAGTGCACCCTCAATTATGGGATAATGCTGCCGTGTTAAAATAACAAACAATTTATTCCAATTCAATTAAAATACATATCATTGTTCATTTTGTGCTGATTTTGCAATTGTTCAGTGCCAGAAGCCAAATAGTTAAAACTTTTAAACCTGAGTGCAATTTACCTTATCGTGATCTCAGTTTTACATGAACTAGTATCTGATTAATGCACACCTTATTGTATCACGGTTGGATCATAATTTTCTAACCAGATTAATTTCTCAGATTATTACTGTTCTCTTGGAGCTAAGCCTTGATGCGCTCACCCAAAAAGTTATTAACATATTTCAATATTAGCATATTTACTTAATGACTTGCGCATATGTGAGACAGAATGCAGCTGGTGGGATAATTTGGTTGTTTGTTGCTATGGATTTTGTATCTTCTTTTTGTAAAGTTTGTGGGCTGGTTCAGGGTTTCATGCAAATGAAACTTCTTTGTTTGTTCCATTAATTTTTATGTGTAAGCGCAAACATCACAGTACAGTGGTACCTTGGGATGCGGACGGGATCCGTTCTGGAGCCCTGTTTGCATCCTGAAGTGAATGCAAACCACGTGTTTTGCCGCTTCCACGCATGCGTGTGACGTCATTTTGACCGTCTGTGCATGTGCGCACGGCAAAACCCGGAAGTAACGCGCTCCATTACTTCCGGGTCGCTGTGGAGTGCAACCCGAAAATACTTAACTTGAAGCACATTTATCCCGAGGTATGACTGCACTCTTAATATAAACTGGGAGTGGAAAGTCTGAGGTCATTGCACATGCTGAGACATACAGGAAGTACTAGTAGTGACAGAGCATGATTCATGAGCAGGGGTGCATACTTGAATAAAATATTGGGGGGCAAGTAAGCCCCACACCACATAACACAGCACACACACACCGTTTGAACAGCAGTGCCCATCAACTTTGGGGGAGTCCTCTCAAATATTTTATCGGGGTGGTGACAAAGGGACCTCAGCCCCTAGAAGTTGGCTCCTATGTTCATGAGTTTCAGAAGCCAAAGATTATATGTCTTCCCCATCAGAGACCCTTTTAATACTTGAGAGGTTTAGTTCTGTTCGCTTGAGGTCACAAAACTGAAAAGTGGGCCTGTCATTTGACAGGATTTTTCAACAGGTCAGTTAAGAACAAAGGAAGATAGGATGACCTAGTCCTACCTAATGTATATTATAAATATACTTAAGTTCATTTATCTTGTAAATGCCCATTGCCAACCGCAGTTTTACAGTAAAACACAATAAGCTTTACCTACTTATCAAAAATGAAAATTCAGCTTTCTATTTATAAGTATGATGCCTGTTGTGAAACAAAACAAGGCACGTGAAATGAATGTGTATGGTGGTTTCTCTGAC
The DNA here is from genome assembly GCF_964234715.1 of Podarcis melisellensis. Lineage (NCBI taxonomy): Eukaryota > Metazoa > Chordata > Lepidosauria > Squamata > Lacertidae > Podarcis > Podarcis melisellensis. The sequence goes on from NC_138542.1 coordinate 24,874,752, forward strand.
AGCGGAACAATTCAAATGCATGGCTTCCATTCTGAGTAATTTGAATGATTTTGCTCTCAGTATATTCCCTTTTAAAATAGCTTTTATTTTCAAAGGCCAGTACAAGCCTTATACAGTCTCTTTTTTGCTCTGAGAATGAGGAATGATACAAATTACTGCTTGATTAATAAAGCAGTTTTGTGGGGAAAACCTAATAGGTAGGTAGGTGTAGAATAATAGTGAAACGTTGCAATTAACTGAGTGAGAACTGCGTAACTATCCATCAGTTATGGATGGTTTTCTTTTGCATAACAACATAATATATGAATACTGAATTAGAATATAAAAAAGTCTGAGGTAGAATGCTAGGAATGTTGCACCTGGCCAGAATTCCTTCAAATCTTGAATTTTGGCCTTGAAATGTATTGTTATCAGTCATCAGACATATCAGCCTGTCTTGGATCACTTCAGAGCCTTTTAACAGTTCGTAGTCTGATATAAAACCAACTTCTGTAGCAATGAGAATTGTTAGAAGGAGTAGTGAGAATTCTTCCCTCTGATTGACAGCTGCTTATGCTGATATGCTTCTAGAGTTCTCTAGAGGTTGGTAGAAAGCTACTGTATGTCTTATTCAAACCCCCAACTCAGACTGCTGTATAAAGAGAACCCTGTTACATGTTCCTTGAAGTTTGGACATGACTTGACTTTTCTGTGGGATACAGTGAGTATTATATTCTGCATTTAAAGGACTTCACCCCTGTGCAGGCTGCCTCAAGGTATGGCAAAGAGAGATTTCAAAATTTATATGGGAAGGGAAGAGACCCAGAATTAAATATTTGATCTTAATAGATATAAAGGACAGAGGAGGCCTCTCATGGTTGAAGGACTGGTGTAAACTGCAGGACCTGGATCTCCTGGATTTGGAGGGCTTCGACAATCGATGGGGATGGCATGCTTACCTTATATACGGAAAAGCCCAAATCCATAATAACTTCACAAACCACATAATTAGAAAGTCACTTTTCGCAGTCTGGAAGAAATACAAAGAACTGTTGGAGCCCAAAGTTCTGTGGTGGACCTCCCCAATTGAAGCTTCCGTGGTGAAAAGGAAAAATACTCAGTAAATCTGGCCAATATATAAAACTCTTTTAAAGGAAGAAGATAACCAATTAATTTTAAAGGTTTGAGGAATCGAGAGAATACGTCTCAGATTGGTTCCAATAACATCAGGTATATGAAAAATTTAAATCTGACAAACAAAAGAGTTTCGTAACAGAAATCTCTCGATTCAAATCCAAGATAGTAAACTCTAAAAGAAAAACCCTCTCCAAAGCACACCAACTCCTCCTTGACTGGGAAGTCAAGGAGGAAGAGGTCACTGAGGCCATCGTTAAGTGGTCCCAGGACTTTGGGTATTCAATAACCATGCCACAGAAGCTTACCTCCTGGGGATCACAGATTTGGATATCCCACAAAAAATGAAGAGTATATTTTTATATGCCACAGTGGCAGCAAGAATTCTTATCACTACAAAGTGGAAGAGTGATGAAATCCCTTCTATTCATGATTGGATCCAAAAGTTAACAGATTTTCGGAATTAAGTGGTTTCTAGCTGTGATGGGTTAAAAGAATATGAAAAAATGGGTTTATATAAGTAAAAATTCAAGATTGTAATAATTTAAGAATAAAGATTTGGGTAGTATAAAGAGGGAAAGAAACTGCTGAGCTAATAACCCAAATTGGAATACAAAAAAGGGGAGGTATGAGGAGGTCCGAGAAACAAGTAAATGAAAAATAATGTGGGGGAAAAACAAAAACAAAAGTTAACAGATTTTCGGTGTTACATAGTTTGTCAGAAAAAAATAAAGAACAAACCAAAACAGGAATTCATCTCAAAATGGGAAGTCTTTAAAGTTTATTTGAAAAACAATTACAGTAGTTTAAACTCTGTCACAGCGTTTGAATAACTTTAGTAATAGATTTAAGAAAGATCTGAAACCTTAGATAAATCAATAATTAGTTAATTAGTTAATTAAAGAAAAAAGTGTACTGGCACCAAATAATAGATACAGTGGTACCTCAGGTTACATACGCTTCAGGTTACAGACTCCGCTAACCCAGAAATAGTGCTTCAGGTTAAGAACTTTGCTTCAGGATGAGAACAGAAATCGTGCTCCGGTGGCTTGGCAGCAGCAGGAGACCCCATTAGCTAAAGTGGTGCTTCAGGTTAAGAACAGTTTCAGGTTAAGAACGCACCTTCGGAACGAATTAAGTACTTAACCTGAGGTACCACTGTATTTGAAATAAGGAATGGATGGGAGGTCGGATCTATAGTCCAAGGACCATTTTTTGTTTTATTGATTTGTAATTAATATTGTCCATATCATGGTTGGGTTTGTATTTCTTGTCTTGTTTTTTCTTTTTCTTTTTTGGTGTATCAAAAACAAAACAAAAAAGGAAAAAAGGAAAAAAGAGGACTTCACCCCCCGGGGGGGGGCATACCCCGTTCTCTTTTGAGACATACAGACGCCAACAGTCTAGAAGGAAGGGAAAAATAAAGTATGTTGCCCTGTGCTTGCCGGTTGCTGAGGAGCAGGCTGTCCGTCCATGCTGTGCATATCCTTTGCGTGCTGTGCCTGCCTGCCTGCTGCATAGCCTCATATGATAATTAAATGGCAAGCTTAACTTTCCAATAGCAACCCAGATTATGATCTGTCCATTAGGAGCCCCTCCTATCATGGGACCGAGATGGCCCTGGTTGCCCTAACAGATGATCTCCGCAGGCTGCTGGATCAAGGCAGGATGGGGCTGCTGATTCTTTTAGACCTGTCAACATGGCACAAACTTCTGGACCACTGCCTCGCCGTTGTGGAGATCCAGTGCAAAGTCTTTCAATAGCTGCACTCGTTTCTCTCTGGTTGGGGATAGAGGGTGGCGCTTGGGGGGGGGGAACTGTTGTTGCGCCGCTCCTTGGTGTGTGGAGTGCCGCAGGGTGCGATTCTCTCCCTGATGCTTTTCAAAATCTTTAGGTGCCCCCTCGCCCAGCTTGTCTGGAGGTTTGGTTTGGGCTGCCATTAGTATGCTGATGACACCCAACTCTATCTGTTGATGGACGGCCATCCTGACTTGGCCCCAGATACACCGATCAGATGTTTGGAAGCTGTGGCTGGATGGTTACGTGGGAGCCGGTTGAAGTTAAATCCTTTGAAGACAGAGGTCCTTTGGCTGGGTTGGGACAATATGGGATTGGGGGGCCAACTCCCATCTCTTGCGGGGGCGCAATTAGTGCCAGTGCCGTCCGTTAAGAGCTTGGGTGTAATCTTTGATGCCTCCCTTTCTATGCAGCCATAACAAAGGTGGCATTTTTTTTCATCTCTGCCAAGCTAAGCAGTTGGCTCCTTATCTCTCTCGCCCTGACCTAGCCACTGTGATCCACATGACAGTCACCTCCAGGCTTGATTATTGTTACTCACTCTACGTGGGGCTGCCCTTGAGACTCACCCAGAAACTCCAGCAGGTGCAGAATGCCATGACAAAGCTCCTTTGGGGTCTGCCGCGGGATCACATTCACCTGGTGCTATACCAGCTGCACTGACTCCCATTGGAGTACAGGATCAGGTTTAAAGTGCTGGTTTTAACCTTTAAAACCCTATATGGCCTAGGATCCTCGTACCTACAGGACCGCCTCTCCTGGTATGTCCCATGGAGGACCTTATGGTCAAATAAAAACATCTTGGAGATCCCGGGACACAAGGAGGTTAGGCTGTCACAAGAGACTGGGGCCCTGCGGGACTTGACATCTTTCCGCAGGGCCTGCAAGATGGAGCTGTTCCACCAAGCCTTTGGCCAAGGCACAGTCTGACCCTCTCTCTCCTTCTGTAATCCTCATAGAACTGTAGCCCAATGGTTGCCATTAATTTGATTCTGAATTGATTTAAAAATGTATTTTAATTGACTGTGTGGTTTTGTGTACACTGTGCTATTTTTACTTGTTGTTAGCCGCTCTGAGCTTTGGCGGGGGGGGGGGGCAGCGGCGGGATATATATATATAATTTATATATATATAATTTATAATTTATATATATATAATATATAATTTATATTTTTTTATTATTTTCATGCATCTGGCTTGAAGATTGTGTGGCTGTTTTATTCCATCATATGTTGAGTGTGGAAAGAAAAGGGGATCAGAAAAGGGACAGCGGATCATCATTTTTATTGATTTCTAGTCCCAGCTTACCACTGCCAATCAGGCAGGCAGATCCATATCAGATGGGAACTCTGAAAATGCACAAAATAGCAGTACATTAGTTAGTTAGTAGGGCTGAACTGAAATGTTCCCTTTTAAGTTGATGAAATATAAGGATAAGCATTTTAGTGGGGAGGTGAATGGAGGGTGGGGGGCTATAGCAGTGGCACTTCTCTCTCCTTCTTCCATTTACAATAAAAAAGCCCTTGGAATGATGCTATGTCACAATGCAGTCTTGTTCCAGAAGAAATGGGGGGCAGGAGATGGCAGCCACCAGCTTTAACATCTGGGGAAACTGGAAGTAAAATACAGTGGTACCTCAGATTACAGACGCTTCAGGTTACAGACTCCGCTAACCCAGAAATAGAACCTCGGGTTAAGAATTTGGCTTCAGGATGAGAACAGAAATTGTGAAGTGGCAGCGGGAGGCCGCATTAGCTAAAGTGGTACTGCAGGTTAAGAACAGTTTCAGGTTAAGAACGGACTTCCAGAACGAATTAAGTTCTTAACCCGAGGTACCACTGTACACAGCTTGATCTCAGTTGATTACAGCCGCAGGAATTGATTCAACTCAGTTTTTTATCAAGCTATAAGGAGATCACGATAACTTTGGTACATATTTGACAGAGACTGCTTTTGAATGAAAGACACAAATAAGTGTCTGTTGGCTTGTTAAAAACACATTTATTATACTTGGTTAGAAATCCTAATTGGGAAGCTGGAGCTTATCATTTGAGCTATGTAGGTAGGAAACATGAGAAAGTCAGTCCTTTGTGTTGTATTGAACAAAGGAATTGTGCTTGTAGAATGACTTCGACTTGGGCAACAAAGCTTTCCCTCCCTCCCCTTACACATTCCTGCTCCTCCTCCTAATCTGACCTGGGTTTCCCCACAACCCTCCAGAGCAGATTTGGATGGAGTGTGGCAAGAGGAGAGACGGGGAGTTCCATTCAAGGGGTACAATTACTCCATTGATACAACCCTTTGCTTTCTCTGTTTTTTAATTTTTTAAAAAACCTGTTAATCATACACAAAATCAGTAGCATCAGCAGAAGAAGCTACTACTGCAAGTGAAGAGCATAATTAAACGTTGTTTAGATTTTATGGCCTATAGCTGCTGAAATGAAGGAGAATATGAATAAACATCACTATTGACAAAATTGCATGTTACGCCTGATTACTTAATTACTCTCAGTGTGTATCGTTACATGGGAGCCAAATAAAAAAACACACCATTGTGGTATACTGGTAGCGTCTTATTAAATCAGTAAGTAATCTACTGAATATTGAAATGTTTGGTTCACTGGGTAGATCATCTCTCCCTGTATCATTCACTTGTTCCAATGACGGATGCTGCATTTTAATTTGGCTACATTCCTTTTTTTAAGAATCTGTACAACTGATTTAGGTCTGTGTATTTTCCCGGACAACACCATTTGCACATCTTCTTCCTGCCCACAATCTGATCAGTTCTCCATCAAGATTTGCGATATGGAGCTGGTGCATGACCAGATGTGTTTCTTTTTGAAGGAGGATGGTGACAGGGCCACATGATAGCTATTCGGATCTCCACTAATGCAAATTATCACCTGTCTTAGGAAAGAGCTGTATGGCAGGAACAACCCAGGCCTCTTGCTGTGGACATTCTCACCTGCTCTGCTCCCAGAACTAATGGGGGGGGGGAATTCATATGGAGAGGTTGCTCTCCTAGACAGCTAGAATCTGTGTAGACAGAATTATGAAACTGTGTACTTATAAGAAATTATACGTATAGGAACCAAGCATTTTTTAAACTCTGCCTCTGTCCAGGACACCTGATCTTATCTTAGTCATCAATTCCAGCCTGGAAAAGTACATGAATTGGGGGGGGGGGTTCCCTCAGTCTGGAAAAGTGGGCAGAGGGCCATTGGGGAGCAGAGATGGATTTAGGGTAGCACAACTATTTCCGCTGCACTGGGAAGACATTGCAGGGCGTCACAATGGTGGCATTGTAAATTGAACAGAACAAGGTGGGGGGGGGGGAGAGCTGAATTTTGGACTTGCACAGCACTGCTGAAATTTGAAAGACCAAAGTTTACCCCTGCTGGGGAAGAAACCCTGAGAGCCACAGGTAGCCCACAGATTGCCCACTTATGTGCTAGCTTGTGCTACTTTTAAATCTTCTGGAATAACTCCTAATAGGTGTAATAGACAGCAGGGAATTCTATCTTGTAGGGGCCTTGGTTGAAACAAATGTGCCCCTTTTCTGTTGTTCGGTGTCAGACCTTGTGGACCCTTATGTAATGTGTCCTCATTGGGTCTCATGCACTTCATGTCTTTATGTGTGCACACACAAACCAAGCATTTTTGAAAACTCTGCCTCTGAAATTTTTGGAGATGGCTGTTTCTGTTGAGGAGACGGGCCCTTCACCATATTTGACTCCTAACAAATACCCGACAATAACCTCTACTGCTATTTATTTCCTGCATTAGACTAATGCTATGGAGAAAAAATACCCCCGTTTGCTTTGTAGGAAGATGTTTTTGTTTCTGTTTTTGAAACTCATTAATGAGCAGCAAAGTGGAATACACTTTCAGTATAGAAATGTTATTTGTTGGACCGGGAACACTTCCTTGAGATTAGGAACAGTATTTTTAATCTCATGGTTTCCTGTATTCATTTGTTGTGTCTTATTTTTGTCATTGTCAGGGCAAAATGAAACTGCTCTTTCATTTCTTAACAAGTCATAAATCATTTTTACTATGGGGGTATTCACTATTTCCATACTGATGAGTTGTTTATGTAAACACATAGTCTCCCCCCTCCCCTGCATTTTGCTATGGAAGCGCACCTTCTTGCAATTGGTTTTCTGTTAGTCGTAGATCAACAAAACCTATCGTATAGAACATCTGAAACCCTTTCGTATAATGGGTGTTTCAACAACCTTTGCATAATGTTATCAATATACATCTCATTGCATATTCCATTCTCTATACTTGATTTCACTCTGGTGAGCAGTAACATTCCCCGTGACCTTAAGGGTGAGTTTTGTGATATTGAGAGCTGTATCTGTGGCACAGAAGTTACTTCTCAGCTTCCTTCCTGTCAGTTTTCCCTGTGAAGCAACAAAACTCTCTTTTGTAGTCTGAGCTTATAGAGCAGCTTGATGGGGTTGAAACAGAGTGGTATGTTGGGAAATTCCATTTTAAAGGAATGACAGGCAGATGCATGTGTAAATTTATTAACTGGGTTGCATCAATAGCCCAGGTGTTCTTTAAAATAAATGAACATTATCTTAAAATGCAGTCTGAGATGATCGGGGGTGGTGGTCCTCCTTATAGATAATATATTCCATGGACTATACATATTAATCTTAGTTGATTGGATTTTGCTTTCCATACAACAGAACTCTCATCTCTGTCTCTTTTTATCTTCTTCTCAGCCTTCTTTGAATCCTGGAGGAAGACAGGAATCTGATGTAGTTCTTTTAAACCACTGGAGTATTAGAAATTATGAAGTGCAACGTGGAGACATAGTTTCACTGGTGTAAGTAACTAAACTAAACTTCAATATATCTGCATTCTTCTTTGGTCCATTAATGTTCTTCAAAGGTTTTCATGTGAAATGCTGTTACGCAGTTATGGCTGCAGACAAGAACACGACAGATTCGTTGCATGAGTAACAAATTAAATTATTACTGTTGAATTCCAGATCTTCAAAGCGTTTATCATCATGCATTTGAAAGCGCAATGCCAGTATATGTGGCAATACATACTTGTGAATAAGAAATGCAAATGTAAGCAGCCTGCAGTGATGCAGCATTAATAATGATAATTATATGAATAATAAGACCACAGTGAAAGATGGTAGAAAAATATGTTGAATTGGTTGGATTAAAGATTTAGATATGTTGCCTCCTAAGCAGATTCCTCTTAGTGTGGAACGCAATACTTGATCTGCTCTGATGTAGATGTTAGCATTGCTCCATTTCAGGAAGAAGTATGATGTGGAAGTTGGACCAAAATTGGTCAATCCTGAAACATTCCTGAATCAGTTGTTGACTTATTCATGAAGTGAGTAGCCATTAGGTGGCACTGTTTCTCTGTTCAATGCTTCCCTCCATTTAGATAATGTAAACTGTCCTGCTCTTAATGCAATGTAGAAATGGAATGTCGAATTGTGCAGAACAGACACAATGACATTAAGCGAATTGATGGTACATGCTCTAATGACAAAATTTATTTTTTAGCTTTATAATCAATGCATGCACTGAACAGACAGCTATGAGAGTTGTCTTTGGTTTTCCCCTGCTGAAAGTTGTCCACATTGGAACTGGTTGTTGGGAAAGGTATATTTTTTATGTATACTGTTAGTAGTGTTTATTGGTTGTTTCTGTATTAGCTGCTTGCTGTTGCATTTTGCAATAACGCTATTATGACTTTTTTTGTGTGATGATCTTTCAGCGGTAATGTTGTGAAGCTCATTCTTATTTATGTGCTTATTATATGCATAGTTGCTGCTTATGTCTGATAAGGCTCCGAAAACAGGATGCAACAAACCCACTCATAAGTAAGATTAATGCATAGATACCCATTTTCAACGACCTTGTGTTGGAGGAACTGTAATTACTTTGTGGAGGAGCAAGAAAACAAAGCACTCAGGCGCAAGCACTGTTGAGGGGAAATCTGCCATCTTTGCCCTTTGTTGCCTCCTTTGACCTTCCATGTCCTTCACTGGCTACTTTGGACTTCCATGTGCTACAGGATAAAGCTTTCTCCCTCCCCCTAAAAAATAACATTCAGGATTTTCTTGGTTCTTTCTCCTCCTAATGTCAAGAGAAACCTCACCAGTCATGTGTATGGGAAAGGGGTAACCTTTCTTGAAAGGTTCCCAGGCCCCTTGGCTCTGTAAGGGTCTAGTTTGGTTTGGCAGCCTCAGACAGTTGAGAAGTAGTAGGAAGGTGAAGTGGTGGTGGTTGAAGGCTGGTATCCAGGGATGGAGAACGGCGGTTCCTCCCCTTCCGATTCCAGGGTGCCCAGAGGGGGAAACTGACTTGCTGGTTCTTCCTGATACACTGCCCACATAGCCCAGAGCCTCATTTTGGAGGGAGAAGACTGCAACCAGCTGGTGTGGGTAGCTGAGCAGGAGACAGTGGTGGCTGAACTGGAGTCAGAGGGGCAGAGGGTCTTGTTCCCAAGTTCCAGGTGCTGTCTTTTTAGGTGGGATCAGACAAAGTGTGCATCTGCACACATGGAATTTCCATAAGGCAAGGGAGTCTTGCAAGTGAACTTGTCATACCCTGTTGTTAAAAGCTGGGCAGGAGAGCCATGCCAATGGATGCGACAACTTCATTGCTTCTGTCCAGTTCTGAATCTTATGCCTTGGCTTTGGAATAATGACTAATGGACCCTTGGTGTGCTGCTAAGCCTGTGCTGTTACTTGCCTGAATAAATATCTCTTTCTTATGCTAAGGTGCATGGTAAGATTCTATACACTACTGTGTTTCCCAAACACTTGGTTTCAAAGGATAGTTGTGGTTATGGTGGAAGTGATGCCCTAGTGGTGTACATCAATCAAAGGTTACAATAAAGACTATAACATTGTACGAACCCTTCTGAATAAATGAAATTTTGGAAACCGGAATCAGATAATGCTTCATTTTTATGGGATATCATTACTTTGTTATATTTCAGTAAAGTTCTCCTTGCCACCTCCTCCCAAAAGATTATGATCTGCTGAGAAGTTCAACAATTTCAAACACTCCCTTTATACTACAGTACTGTTGCATTACAGAACTGTGGTTTATTTTTGTTAATAAACCACCATTTCACACTAAATTTTAAATAGCGGAAAGAACTGTATGCTGGGATACCTCCTCAAATTTCTCTTGCAGTTTTGACAATGTTCTTAAATTATTCTCCCCCCCCCTCAGTTTAACCAATTCTACTATGTCTTCATTTTGTCTACAGTATACTGAAACCCAAAGATTAATGTTTGCCATCTCTGAGGTACAAACAAACCTAAACTAAAATAAGATATGCCTAGGTAGTGTGGTGGAATGAAATCAGGCGAGGGGTGGCGAAGCTTAATTCAGGATAATTCCACCACAACAATTCCAATCAGTAAGCGCTGTATGTCTTTGGAAAGAGCAGCTGCTGATTACAGTCAGTTGTATTTCAAAAACAATAATGATCAGATGCAGCAGATTTAACACCAACATTTTCAGCTAATAATTTACTAAAGAGGCTATTATTTATGGATGTACTGACACTGCATGCTTTATTTCAAACCATCAATAACTTACACTACATTTCACTGCCTAGTATTTATGACTACCAAAAAGCTGCATCCATTTGGTTTCCTCTGCATAGAATCTTAATCTGACTGTGCTAGTTATTAATTTACATTGTTTCTGGGTTTTTGCTTCAATTATGTTCTATTATTATTTTATTATGCTTGTACACCACTTCAGGTGCCACTTTTAATGGCAGAAAATGGGGCATAACAGTTAGGAAATAAGATACCCAAAGAATTCACAACACATTGAGAAAGAAGCACTAGCATTATAACCAGTAAAACTAATGCAATAATCTCATGTTTGAATGCAACCTAGGTGCCATTAAGCAAGCTTGGGTAATAAAGAACTTTTAATGGCTCAGACCAAATAGAAATAGATTCTTGGTTCTAAATGTTTTCTGACTGCTTTAAAGGCCGTATTTGCACCACAAAATTACAAAGAAATTTAATTTCCCTTGATATTTTCTAGTGTCTCATAGTTTGAGCCTCTTTTGTAACTCAACTGGTGCTCAAAACAAATGTTCTCTGAAACCATTATAGTTAATATCCATTGATAATCTTATTCATTCTGATAGTCTCAAGTATTGTCTGTTGTAATTATGCAGCACTGTCCACATCATCTAAGGTTTGTGATTAGAGTAAGTGAATCCTAAGAGCATCAAATACATCAGTAAACCTTTGGAGTGCTCTTCTGATCTATGATAAGCAGCTTTCCCAAACTAAGGGATAGGAAGGAATAGGAAACCAGAAAAGAAAAGAAAGAAAAAAGTTAAGAGATTTGTAGCTTGAAAGAGACCAATTTAAAAATTTAAAAACATAAATTAAGCAAATCTAAACACCCACCCTAATCTTTCTCTCAAGGGTTTGCCAGTATTTTCTCTGCAATTGCTTTCTTCTGTGTTAAAATGATGCATATGGCTCTTTAGGAATTCTTAAAGTTGCATCAAGACGGGAAATCACCAGCATAAATATCCCATTTAGTATAGAAAAGCACAGCTGTTACTATATTTTAATTGGAAGCCTTGGTGCTGCCTGACTACCAAGCGAGACACAGATTCCCCTTTACAGATACATGCATTGGCATGGTTACAATGGCTTCGCCAGCCGAATAACATGTAAAGATTTGCACCCATGCAGTTCTTCTGAATCGCCTTTTCCTGAAACCAATGAGCAGATGGCAAAACAGTTACGGTACAGAAAGCAACTGTCACTCCCCTGCTGCATCCATTCTTTTCTCTTTCTCTCATAATACTAGCACTCAGGTCATCCAATTAAACTGATTGACAGAATATTCAGGACAGACAAAATGAAGTACCTCACACCATCATATAATCAATTTGCTGCCACAAGATGATGTGATGGCTACTAACACAGATGGCTTTAGAATGGGGTTTAGCAAATCCATAGATGAAACATCTGTATCAATACAGTTATATGCAACCTCCAGGCTCAGAGTTAGTATGTCCTTAAGTACCAGTTGATGGGAGGAACAACTCCCCAAATCTTGCCCTCTTGCCTCCTTGTGGCCTTCTAGAAGCATCTTTCACCACTGTGGGGAACAGGATTTTGTCTGATCCAACATCATCCCCTCATCCCCAGGGACGCGGGTGGTGCTGTGGGTAAAACCTCAGCGCCTAGGACTTGCTGATTGCATGGTCGGCGGTTCGAATCCCCGCGGCGGGGTGCGCTCCCGTCGTTCGGTCCTAGCGCCTGCCAACCTAGCATTTCGAAAGCACCTTCGGGTGCAAGTAGATAAATAGGGACCGCTTACCAGCGGGAAGGTAAACGGCTCGCCAGATGCAGCTGGTCACGCTGGCCATGTGACCCGGAAGTGTCTGCGGACAGCGCTGGCCCCCGGCCTATAGAGTGAGATGAGCGCACAACCCTAGAGTCTAGCAAGACTGGCCCGAACGGGCAGGGGTACCTTTACCTTTACCTTTAACATCATCCCCAGATGTTCACATATTACAGTGGTAGCTCTATTTACGAACGTGAACTGTTTTGGGGTGCCGTTCTCACCCCAAAAAGTCTGTAAGTAGAGTGCCACTACTGCGCATGCGTGAAATGCGTTAGAGCATTTCTGCACATGTGTGAAGCATGCAGATCGCAAGTCGAACCCGGAAGTAAACACTTCTGGGATTTGCAGCGTTCGTAACCTGAAAAGACGCAACGTGAAGCAAACGTAACACGAGGTATGACTGTACTTATTTACATGATGGATTTCAAAACCGTCTTTCAGGATAAATTGTCCTTTGAAGGCAGTTTATGATGGTCCAAAATAAATGTAATAATTTGCACAAAAACAATGAGAAGAGCAAACAAATGAATAAAGCAATTCACCAGCAAATAAAACAACTTTAAAATTCCAGTGGCAATGGCAGATATAACAGGTATGAATATATAGAACCGTAAATCATACAAAATCCAACATGAATGAAAAAGTCTTTAGGGCCTTCGCAAATGCCAGTCTGAGAGGGGAGGCAGGAAGAGTGAATGAATTTCCCTGTGAGGATATTCTAGAGATGCATGGTCATCACAGAAAAGGTAGTTGCTAGCCTAGCAGCCCCTACAGGTGGACCAGGAAGCAGAATCTCAAATGCTGAAATTGAGACCTTGGTGGTTCATACAAGTTCCAGTAGTTTTTCAGGTAGCCTGGTCTTAGACCATTTAGAGTTTTACAGGATAATGCCAGCACATCAAATTGGGCTTGAAAACAAATAGGCAGCCAGAGAAAATGGTGCAATGTGATTAGGGCTGGGTGATAATATTGTCCTAAGCCGGTTTGAAGTCCATATTGTGATATTGGTTTCATAATTTTTGACTCGGAAATATATCACGAATAAGGATGTGTGTTTGTGTGTGTTATGCCAAAATAACAATGCAGGAAAAAAACAACCATGAAGCCAGCCATTGCCTCTACATAGCTCCATCCTTATTTTAGACATTGTAATATATCAGTATATCACTCGGCTATGAGTGATCGTCAAAGAAGAAGAATATCACAGTGATTATTTATCTGGTGATATATCATGATGTTGAAAACCAGATATTGCCCAGCCCTACTGTTCACCTCTACATAGTTCCATCCTTATTTCAGGCATTATGATGTATTGGTATATCACTATGCTTTGCCCAGCCCTATATGTGATCAGAATGCCTAGCTTCTACAAATGTTCTTGCTGCCACATTTTGCAAGAACGGAAGCTTCCAAACCATTTTTTAAGGTAGACACACATAGAATCCATTAGGGTCATGTTTTTGTTTTTTGAATATATTAAGAGGGTTTTTTTTTTGTTTTTGTCTTAATTTTGTCCTGTATAGCAAGCATTTAATATCTCTCTCTCTCTCTCTCTCTCTCTCTCTCTCTCTCTCTCTCTCTCTCTCTCACACACACACACACACACACACACACACACACACAAACACACAATTGTAAGGATACAGAATTGGGGTCCTAATTTCACATTAAAGAGTTTAGCAGCAATGTCAAGCCTTTTGAACTTGGAGGTTGTGTGGATTAATGCAAATGTGTCGTCCCCCCCCCCCCGTTTTTGTTTTTAAAAGCCAGCCTTTAGTTGTCAATATCCTCTAGCAGGGAAGAACACTGTAGGAGTGCATGATCATGCATTTAAATACGTTTCCACAGCATCTCGGCTGTAAGGTCATATCCAACAGCAAGTTAAAAATAGACTGTGTTGAGTGTAAAGGGGAAGTTAAGCAGACACAAACAATGCAGCAGGCCTTCTGGGTATACAGGATGCCATTATCCTCTGCTTGCTAGTATTATATTTTCTCTCTTTGCAGTAGAGGCCACATATCCCTTGCTACAGCTGTTATAGAGCTTGTTACAGCATAGATACTGTTTCTAATTTTATTGGTTTTCTCTAAGCAACACATGCGAGACGACACAAGTAATATGTTTACAGTGTATTGTTTTTGAAAGACATGGCTTTGAAAAATGTGCCCAGTGTATCACTGCAAGTTTACAGAGAGTACTGAACCACACAACTGAAGTCTGGGAGTTATGTGCAGTTTGGCCAAATATTTATTCAACAACCAAAATCCCTTCTTAGCCAGTCATTGTTGACAATATTGGGCTAGATGGTCTTCTTAGATATAATACAACTTTTAATGTTATTACATTGCTTTTTTGCTTTATTTCCCGTGTTCTGCCCGTGATGGATGTTGAAGGACAGTGTAAGAATACATATCTTGAAGATCAGGCAGTTTTGATATAGAGGACTACCTTATTTCAAAGGTCTAGTGAAACTGTCTGCTTTCCATCTCCCTTTCATTTTCTGCTTAGACTTCTTTTTGGGATAAAGCAATGTTAAGTTTACAGTAGTGAATATTTCCCTTTAGAAAGACTTTGCATGCCAGCAAGCTGCTTAGATGCATAAACTTATAAGATTGGAACTGGGGTGTTTTAACCAGCAGTTCATATTGTATGTTCGTATCACATTATAATGCGCTTAATTAATGATCACCTTCTCTTTAACTCTTTCCACTATTCTCCATCAGGTGTTTCTTGGCATCTTGATTGAAACAGCTTGTATTGTGTTGGGGAAATGTTGCCAATTTAATTGGTACCTAAGCTCTTCACCTTGAATTTACCTTTAATGTAGGCACAATGCATAATGTACTATTATACTATTATTTAGAGGTAACGAACACCAAGGGCGTTTGCCACTCAGGGGAAAAAATGTTTCGAAAATGGAGATAAAATCAATAAGTAAAACTTTATAAATTGATGGAAATTGTACCTGTTCCTTCTGGTTTGGTGACAACATAGATATGTGGAGTCAGACTCTCTATGCAGAAATATATGTGAAAGCTTAAGAAGGGCAAGATTTGCTTTGCTTTTAAAGTGAGGCCTCTGTTCACCGAGTTGTGAATTTCATGGGTGTTTTTATTATTATATTTATGTCTCACTCTTGCTCCCAGGTGCTCAGCATGTAGTTTTCCCATTTCACAATCTTTCCTCACAACAACCCTGTGAAGTTAGATTGAGATATGATGATTGGTCCAAGCTCACCCAGTGAGCTTCATGGCTAAGTGGGGATCTGGGCTTCTAACCACTATATCTCACTGGGTCAAACTTTTCATTAAATAGTATTCATTAAATAGTTTCCAGCACCCACAGCACACAGTTCTAATACTTAGGAAGCCTAGATGATGACCATTTCGTACAGTGTAGATTGCTTGCAATGGCATGAATAATAATAATAATAATAATGTATTTATATGCCACCCATCTGACTGGATTGCCCCAGCCACTCTGGGTGGCTTCCAACAAATTAAACAATTAAGCACAGCTAAACTTCAAACATTAAAGAACTTTTCTATACAGGGCTGCCTTCAGATGTCTTCTAAAAGTCAAATAGTTGTTTATTTCCTTGACATAAGGGAGGGCGTTCCACAGGGTGGGTGCGACTACCGAGAAGGCCCTCTGTCTGGTTCCCTGTAATATTCACTATAGGAATCAATGTGAAACTCACATACAGATTAGAGCATTTGATGACACACATTCTTCTTCATGTATTTGAGAGTAGGGAAGGACCTCTGTAGTCCCCCCCCCAAAAAAAAGGGAAAAAAAAGAAAAAGAAAAGTCCACAGTTACAATATACAATGTTGACATTTGCATGGGTTTTGTGTTAATTCTTCTATGGAAGTGGTCTGTCCTTTTTTGCTACATGAAAAGCTCAATTATATGCAAAGATGCACATGTCAAAAAACATTCTGTACTACTTATCAGCTCTCATTTTCTTTCAATGACACCATTTAGATTTAAATGCATTTGGTGTGTAAGCAGAATTCATATGCTTGGCTTAAGTATAACTCATTGAAGGGTTCCTAAATGGTACATCCTGCAATTTAATATTTATGATTCTCATAATATTGCTAAGCTGGCCTAAGGGAGTCTTGTTACCAAGCTAAAAGATGTGAGGTCAGCTGCAACTGACTGTAACAGTATTTAAACGATTAAGCCATTTGTGGAAGAATGAATTCTGCAAACAAATATCCTGTACAACAAACTACCCATTCATTGTTTCTCTCATGGCAAAGAGAATAATCCTGTGATTAAAATATTACATTAATTATATACATATGACTTGGAATTATTAATATATTGTTTAAACTAGAAAACAGACGACACAAAATTTCAGCTGTACATAAACGATGTTCAGAGAATCCATTGTTTTCTAATGAAGGCCACCTGAAGTTAATCATTCACTGCTTGAAGCAGATTACTCTGCTTATTTTTCCAAGTTCGTTGAACAAAATGAGAAAACTATTGCTTTTTGTTTCTATTTTAATCTATAGGTGGGGCTTTTTGTTCATATCCTAATGTACTTTAGCTTCATCAAAGCTTCTGGAAGGAATTAAGGACCAATAAAGATAAAGAGTTTCTGTAGACAGAGGTTCTCAACTGTCGTTCTATAACACCATCACCAGATAAAGACAGAGTGTGGGGAACGAAAGGACTAGGCACACAGAGATTGCTAATCCTGATTTATTTCATTTATAAAAAAATATATACCCTGTATAGTAAAATCATAAAAAATAAAAAAGCTTAAGCAAAAGAGTTAAAACAAACACCAGTAGATCGTGGGGTGTGTGTGTGTGTACTCTTAATTGCCCACATAGGACTGGCAGAATAGAAAAGGCATTTAAAAGTTGGTGCAGAAGGTGCCCTCTGAAACTCTGTTGGCAGGCTGCTCCACAGGACAGGGCCGGTTTGCATAAAGATTTGGTTTTTTGTTGGTGGCAAACAAGCCTAACCAACTTGGGGAACTTGCAAACAATTAGAAGAACAGAAAAACAGTCAAAAAGCAAGGAGCAGCAGCAGGAGGATCCAGTGATTGACAGTGTGTCCCCTGCACCCCAAATTTGGATAGCAATTTGCATAGGGATAACCATGTTAGCCTGTTGCAGAAAAAACAGCAGTCCTTGTAGCATAGTCCTCTTCAGCCTGGGGTCCCCACCAGCTTTGCAGTGGTTCCAGTTCTACCTGGCTGGTCACTTCCAGAGGGTGATGCTTAGGGAATGCTTTTCAGCCCCATGAAACCCTCAATGTGGGGTTTGTCAGGGTTCACTTTTATCTCCCATGCTGTTTAACAGCTACATGAAACCACTGAGTGGAGTCACCTGGAGATTTGGAGTACCTTGTGAGCAATATGTTGATGACACAAAGGTCTACTTCTCCTTGACACCTGCAAGTGTGGCAGTGGATACATTGGACCGTTGTCTTGCCTCAGTAATGGACTGGATGAGAGCCAACAAACTGAAGTTCAGTCCAGAAAAGACTGAGACATTGTTAGTGGGTGGATTTCTAGACGGCATGGGTGGGAGGTTGTGTCTCTGAAGGCATGTAGTTTCTGTATCCATTGCTGTCACTTGAGTCTGGCCTTGGTGGCATGGAATTCCATCCTTCCACTTCATCTGGTGGCCCAGCTGGACAGAGATAGTGTATCTTCTGTTGTCTGTGTTCTATGTTAAATCACTGCAATGCATTATATGTGGGGCTGCCTCTGAAGATAGATTGGAAACTTAAGCTAGTGCAGAATTCAGTGGCCAGATTGCTCACTGGGGCAAGACGGTTTGAGTATACATTGCCAATCCTGGCCTGGTGGCACTGGCTAACAAATAAATAGTTTCTGGCCTATACAGGGTTACATAAGCTTCAGGTTACATACACTTCAGGTTACAGACTCCGCTAACCCAGAAATAGTGCTTCAGGTTAAGAACTTTGCTTCAGGACGAGAACAGAAATTGTGCGGCGGCGCAGCATCAGCGGGAGGCCCCCATTAGCTTCAGGTTAAGAACAGTTTCAGGTTAAGAACAGACCTCTGGGAACGAATTAAGTACGTAAGCCGAGGTACCACTGTAAAGCCTTAAACAGCTCAGGACTGCAATGCCTCAAGGACTGCCTCTCACCATATGAGCTGACTTGGAACCTGTTATCATCATCTGAGGCCTTTCTTCATGTGCCTCCTCCACAGGAGCTCCAGAGGGTGGCAACATGAGAATGGGTTCTTTCTGCAGTGGCTCCCTACTTGTGGCATGCTCTCTCCAGGGAGCCAGCCTGGCACCTTTGTTAGCTTTGGCTACTTAAACCATCTATGGCCTTTTAAACTGTGTCTGGGGTTGTTTTTGTTTGTTGTTATGGCATGTATGTTCATGTTTTTATATTGTAAAGCCCCTAGTGATCTTCGGATGAAGGGTGTTATAGAACTTTAATAAATTCCCATCATCTCCTGCATAGGGATGATGAGAGTTTCGTCAACAGCTATTGTTGGACTATAACGTTGCAAAAAGTAACATTGATTATGTTGTAAGCTTCTGTGGACATCAGCTGAAGTGGACTCCACATAGAGTTCTGCGATAATGAATTGTTGGCCTTAAAAGCTCTTTGATATTTTCCCCCTACTGCAATCTGGGCCTTGGGAGGTATCTGATGAAGTCAACTCCTGACACTTCTTCTGCCCTGTCCGATAAATCATTTAGCGGAAGGGATGTTCAGATCACTTCCCAGATGTATCTCAACAGATTTTTTTTTTAAAGCAGTGATAATTCTGTTTGTGCGAAATGTATTTTAGTAGAATGGAAAGAGAGTCGGTAATTATATGCACAGCAACTCAGCAGCGTTTTCAGTTCACAGGTTTTGCTAATGCAGCAACAGATAAACCACCGAGGGAAATTTGAAGTTGAAAGGCTCTTCATCTCGCCATTTATAAAAGGCCTCCTGGGGCACTGTTCTAGAAATTTCTTATTGGCTACCATTTATATTGTAGTGCAGTACTTTCCTTGTGTACTGGGTACCAGGTTAAGCAGGGCAGCACTTGGCTGCAGCCCATGGGGTGCTACATCTTATCCTGAAGATAGTTGCACTCAAGATATGAAAGCTAGTAGTAGGCATGATGCATTTAGTAGACTTAGTTGCTCAAAGTGTCACTTCCAGATGTGCCAAATCTATTAATTCTACTTTAAGTGACACCTTCTTTTTAGTGTATCTGTTACTATACTGAAATCTACTACTGTATCACTGCTGAGTGATGTGCTTGTATACTTGTACAGGTGAGGTCCATGGCTGAGCTCCAAGCTCGGCAGAGCTTTCAGTTTTCTAGAAAGAGGCAAGTACTGACTTCCTCAGTTGATAAATCAATGGAACAGTTGGAAAACAGACTTTTCAGCTGCCTCATGTGACATTTAAACAGCCCAGTTTCCTGCTCCCTTCCCCAAGCAGATAGTTTCTTGCGCTGCAAGTGACGTTGCAAGTCTTTGGCTTTGTGTTGCTGGCTACTGAGATCTTGGGTCACTTTTAAGTGCCCATCATACTGAGCTATAAAGAAAGAGCCTGAGAATCACAGCCAATCCTATGCAGTCTGGGAGACATCCTTCAACCCCTGGGGTTGTACCAGGCAGATTTGCAGTCCCAAGATTGTGGGCACTGACAGCGAAAGAGCGTCCTAGTTGGGATACACCTGGAATGCATTCGATTACTGTGGAATCCAACATTGATTGTCAGCATCCATGCTGTCAGGCTGCAAATAGCAGACCTGGTCAAGGAGTCCTGGCACAGCTTGCTACTTTGTGGAGCATTTGCACTTTCCATAAACTCCAGCTATAAATGGTGGAGTTGCACACAGTCCACAGTTTGAATTCAGCTAAGTTTGAAGGGGCTCGCTTGCATGAAATTGTTTTAATTATTAGAGCAAGGGTGCTCCTATTTTTGAGTTCCCCTACTTTGGAGTCTTGCCCTACCCCTAGTGCTTTATGTTAGCAACAGTTAATGCTTCTGTAGAAGTATCAATATTTTTTTTATTTTTAATGATATTTATTAAATTTTCCATTAAAAACATACAAATACAAGACAACTACAATAAAAACAAACACAAACAAAAAACAAGTATAATTTCAAATCTTATTTTCTCGACCTATTTTTCCCGACTTCCTCGTACCTCCCCATTTTGTATTCTAGTTTCATTATCCTGTCAGCAAATCCATTCCCATATTTCCCAAAAATTTTCGCTAATTCCATTCCTTTTCTTAATCAAGGTCTCTGAAAAACCACATTATTTTTAAGACCACTGTCTATCTAACATTCATTAATCTTATAGTATTTATTAAGATAGTTTTTAAATTTAAAGTATCAATATTTTTTTAAACAGGTATTATTTCATTTTTAAAATAATAAATAATTATTTAGAGATTTATCATTAAAGCCACATTATTAAGTCAAATGCTGCATGCATTGGGTTGTGTGCAATAAAAAAAGAGTAGCTGCTACCAGGGGACAGCAAATTTTTTCAGCAGGGGGCCAGTCCACTGTCCCTCAGACCTCTTGGGGGCCAGACTAGATTTTGAAAAAAATAATGACTGAATTCCTATGCTCCACAAATAACCTAGAGATGCATTTAAAATAAAAGGACACATTCTAACCATGTAAAAACACGCTGATTCTCGGACCGTCTGCGGGCCGGACTTAAAAGGTGATTGGGCTGGATCCGGCCCCCGGGCCTTAGGTTGCCTTCCCATATGCTACTACACTATATGAACCATATATAGCTAATGTAGTATAGCTAATATACAATAAAGCTGCAGGCTAAGAATTATTATTATTCATTAAATTTTTGTACCTTCCTATATCCGTAGATCTCAGGGTGGTCCAAAACATAAAATTTTAATATAAAAAACACAAAATGCATAATAAAAATAAGAACAAAGATGTATAATGAAGGCGCCAGTCAATCCTCCTTGTGGACAACATTCTACAAACAAGGAGCCACTGCAGAAAAGGCCTGTTCTCATCTTGCCACCCTCTGGACCTCTCGTGGAGGAGGCACACAAATAAGGGCCTTGAGAGGATAATCTGAGAGTCCGCACAGGTTCATCTGGAAAGAGGTAGTTCTTGATGTATTGCGGTCCTGAGCCTTTCTCTCTGTTCTTTCTGGAAGTTTTGAAATCCGGTTAGCCATACCTCATTAATTTTTTACTTTAGCAACAAATAAATGCTCTTAATTGGAAACTATCATAATTACTTTTACTGTAAAGGGAGTATGCAGGGGAGTTTTTATGAGATTTATTGATTTGTTCCTTCAAATTTATAACCTACCTTTTCTCCCCAAAGGGACCACTGGCAATAATAAAACCACATTTGGCGGGGGGGGGGGGGACGTAAATCAGCTTATGAGCATATTGCAGACAGTAAGAGTTCTGTTGAACTCTTGCTCAAGTGAACTCATGCTTTGCATTGTAGTGCACAAATGTATTAGGACTTTTGCTATCATATGACAAAAATGATGGAAAAGAAAATTACAATATAAAGTTTAAAGGACCATAAAAAGGCCTTGAGAATGAACATCTGCAAAATCTTATGTGAGAGTTTGCAAAAATGGAAGAACTTTTTTGGAATTTAGGCTCATTTTTCTTACATAACACTCTTCTGCTTGGTCGTATACAGCCTTTATGTGAGCACAATGTGCTTTCCATTAGTGAATACCTTTGTATCTATCCCAGACTCTTCCATAAGCTCCATCAAATGAGTTCTTCATGCCACAGAGCAAGCTAGCGAGAGGCCTTATTTTGTGTAGATATCAAAAAATATGATCAGGTGAGTGCTCAGAACAACATTTGGTTCCTCAAGCTTGGCTTTACCTTGGTGTGGCTTGAACGTATTTGACAGTATAGTGGATGTTTATGATCCTTGAAAAAAGCTCCTATGGGAACTTCTCTTCAGTTTATGAGCCAAATCTGAACTGGCATAAATTTGAAGTTTCCCTGAAATCACCGAGGCTATGCTAAATTACTCTAGCTGATGACCTTCCCCTCAAAGTTCTCAATTCATTCTGCTGTGTAGCCTTGCTTTTTGCAGAGCATGTTACATTTCATGTAACAGTTTACTGAAATGGAAAATGTCACACACCTGTCTTTTCAGGGAATGAAAATATAGTCATTGGTGACTGTCTTGCAGAACATTCAGCATTAAACTCAGAGGAGCTCTGATCCAGAAAAATGGAAGGGGAGATCTGCATACATGGCTTCTGTTGTCATTTTCAAAACAGCAGTACTGTTTTGTTCTTCATCTTTACCTCCTGCTACTGTTCAGGATAATTATGTCCTGATTATGAATATATGAGTATGAATATATATTACCCCTTGAGTGGGGTGAGAAACATTTTCCAGATAGAGGGCTTCATTCCTCTCTGGGCAGCTTTCTGGGGCCACAAGCCAGTAATGAGCAAAACCAGAGGCAAAAAGTGGAAAAAGGAGGGGCAGTAGACTAGTTTCTGCACTCACACATGCACTTTCTATGCCCCACAGAAGCATCTGAGAGGAATTAGCACAATTCAAGTCAAGTAAACCATACACAAGGAGGGTATGAAGTAGGTGTGGTGAGGGGTGTCGCCTGAAGAGAATCACAAAGGCCAGATAGAGAGACATAGAGCACCACATTTGGCCTCTGGTTCTGAGATTCCCCACTTGTTCCTTACTGAATCATACTCATCATTTCCATATCCACACCTGGTTCAGTTCAGCATAATGCACCTTCATTCTTGTGATGACTAGGAGGTCACACTGCTGGCGACCGCACACATATCGTTGGACATCCATGCCCTGACACAAATGCCTGCACTAATGTCCAGAGACATTGTAGCATGATGATTGCATAAAAGGGGGTCATAACTAGATGAATTCCACTGACCAAGACATAGAAGCAATTCTAGGCTTGCTTTTCTGGAAACTTTGGTGAAGCTGCTGGTGCCACATGGACAAGGAGGAGAAGGGGCCTCTACCCCACTTATACACCACAAACAGAGTCCACAGTGGTAGTACTAGCAGCGATGCTTTAGGCGAGATGTGTCACATCCACGTTAACACTGTAGTTTACAGTGCCCTTGATGGATACCACTGCTGATTCCTCTGTATGGAAAAGTAAAGGAAGCTACGGTTTTTCCTTCACTCTCTTACCTAACGTGGAAGCACAACTGACTGTGGTGTTCTCACACTGATTGCAGCAGTGTCCCGGTTAACACGGCTGCATGGGGGAAACCAATGGGAGGAGGTGCCACTTCATAGTTGGCAAGGATGGTGCATTAAGTGGCTATTTCTGTGGTTATAATTCCCTGCCTTCTGATCTGCTGATTGCCCTAATGCAAATATATAAAAAAATAACATGGACCCTACAAAGTGTGGAGAGGTGTACCTGGCATATATTATAGCAGCACTGGTCATCCAAATGGATTTTGGGTGAAAGCTATGTTGGGATTCTGAGGTGAGATACCCACGCAGCAGAAGTTGCCCCCAGATTCAGTCACCACACAGAGGCAACTGAAGGTCCAAAATAATTTACTGCTTCAGAAGATCAGGCTTCAGTAATACAGTTTGTAGGCTTTGCAGATACAGATACAGATATATCCAGGTAGAAAGTATTTCTGTTGCTGCAGCAATTCAGGCTGTAACACAGACTGCTACTCACTAACTACAGAGCTGATATGCATTGATCACTTATATTCAGTCATGCAAAGGGGCAAGTGGGAATGTATGGGGCAAAGGGGCAAGTGGGAATGTATGGGGCAAGCCCTGACCCTTTGAAGATGCTGTGCGTGCTGGGAGCAGTCCTCGACTAATGTGTGATCAGGGTTAATTCCACCCCTGTGTTGGAAGTGTTATGCGCAAGTAAGGTAGTCCTTTCAGAATAATGCTAGTTGCACGTTGACTGGGGAATTTATCTGGTTCATACAGCATCATTGAGGGGCCTTCACTTCCCCACTTCCCCTTTATTCATTCAGACTGAATGACTGAAGAGGGCTTAATTGCACAACATCTTTCATGTGTTTGCTGCAAAAGGAATTAAGTCTGTTTTGTGCTTCTTGAAAATATCCTAGCATAGACTTACATCTTCTGGCATGCTTTTTCTTGTGCCAATATAACATACCAGTTGAGAGTTGGAGGACGGATGTGTGAGAGAGAGCTTATTAATTCCATCAAAGTTGAGATTTTTGCTGCAATCTGTGCAACATCTTGTTTAACAAGCCACATCTTTCCAAACTCTGCTTTCATTTATTCATTGCAGATGTTTTCTAATTTTTAATATAGGTAATTTCATATTGGTACGGATTCAAAGAACTGTGAGTGGAAGTGGCTGGATGGGAATGTATTGGCTGTGTTCTGTGAATAGTAGCACAAGCTGGTTGAACACCTTTTCAGCTGGCATGCCAAAGTATTGGGGTTTTCATTACCTTTTGAGGAACGCTAAACAAAAGGAGAGCCAGACCATAGATATAAACTGAAAGGGGCTATAAAAAGTTTTGCAAAAGAGCATGTACAGTGTGTTTGGGGTCACTGTTATCATGCCTCGCTCTTCCGATAGATCAGAAACAGACTTTCCACAAGAGCAAAAAAAAGAGTCTTGCTGGATCAGACCTAATGCCCATCTAGTCCAACATCCTGTTCTCTCAAATGCAACAGTACTTTCCCCACTTGTGATTGCCAGCATCTGGGGCAGGTAGAACATAGCCATCATGGTTGGTAGCAGTCAATAGCCTTATCCTTCATGAGTAGATGGTGGCTCTTTGCTAACAGAAGGGCACCTATGGACCCAAGCCTATTGTCACGGCCACCCAGGACGGGTCCCAGCTCACAAGAGACCTCACTCCGTTGCAGTTTATTTACAGGAAAAGTTTATTGAAGATTTCTGCTTCTCGTACAGTTCAGCATCGTGGCCGCACGTCTGTCACGTTAGACCGCTGAAGTCCCCTCTGACTCCTCCCCTCTTCCACACCAACTTAATAGCCTGGCTCTAGACCACCTCTTCCTCTCCTTTCTTTTCCGCAGGGTCTTCCTGCCCCCCTGGGTTCCCTCTCTCCGTGACTCGCCTGAGGCTGAATCCTCTGCCGCCTCTTCCCCCCTCCTTCTGGCTTTAGGGCCGGGCTCCTCCCCTGAGCTCTCTCCACTTCCGCGCGCCTCTACGTTTGAACTTGGCGCGCGTACGTTGCTGCTGACCTTTCTTTCGACCGCTACACCACCCCTTGTTCTGCTCTCCACCCTTTCCGGCTGAACACCTTGCTCCAACCCCCTTTCTCTGTTCTCTCCTAATCCTGCTCCCTCCGAGAGGCTGACGACTCCACCCCCTTTACTCCGTTCCGGCTGAGACGCCTCTTGCTGCGTCTGTCTTCCACTGGGCTCCTCTCCGCTTCTCCCTTCTCCTCCCTTTTGCTTGATTAAGGTAACCCCCTTTTGAGAATCCTCTGACTCGCTGCTCAGACTCGTGGATTCCCTCAGAATTCCGTCATCTTCTTCCTCATCCTTCTGCCCCTCCTCCCACTCGCTCTCCGTCTCCTCTGTCATCTCCTCCTCTCTCCCAGAAACCCTGACATCCATCCCCCCCTCGAAGCCCCCCCTTCCCCCCTCCCGCTCGCCGGGTGCAGGTTGAGGAAAACGTGGTTCTTCCGGGGTCGGTTCAGGATACAAGTTGTCCACTTCAACGTTCTCCTCTGTCATCTCCGTATATGTGTGTTCGAACTCGGGTTCCCCACCCACAGACCTCACAGTCTCTTCCTCCATCACTGCTTCTCCTGGCGCTGCCTGCCAAGGACCTACCATCCATCTCTGACTCCATGCCTCCCTTGGCTGATCCACCCACCAACAAGGGCCTGTCTCCTCCCCCCCCAGTCTCGGATCCCTGGTCGGGCTTGTTTCGGGCGTATGGCCCTCGGGTGAGGAGAAACCCTCGAACGTGCTGTCTGACAAAGTGGGCGTGAAAAGCCAATCATCAAAATACTCCTCGGGCATGGGCTTGTGCGGAAAAAGTGCATGGAACTCCTCCTTCAACAGGGGTTCGTCCAACGCGTAACCCGGCACCCAGCTATTGGCAGAGGCCGGAGTGCCTTCCCTGGCTAGAAAATATTCAACTCCCTCCTCCCCCCATCTCGAGTCCAGTATCTCTGTGACCTCGTTAAGAGGTTCTGGTCTTGGCGATTCCCCCCCCTCAGGCGCCCTCCTACGTGGCTCTGGGAGTGCTCCTGACTCTTGAAACCTGTGTGGGGTTTTGTAGGGAGTGAGCACCGACCTATGAAAGACCGGGTGCACCCTGGAACCCTCCGGAAGGGCTAGACGAAAAGCCACCGGATTGATCTTAGCCTCAACTTGATATGGCCCTAGCTGCCTGTGTCCTAACTTCTTCTTGGCCAATGACCTGGCCGGCATCGCGTGGGCTGCTAACCACACCCAGTCCCCAATCTGGATGTCCTCTCCCGCCCTCCTGTGCTTATCGGCCTGCACCTTATACGCCTGTTTTGCCAGCTCCAAATGTCTCCGCAGCTCCTCGTGCACCTCTTGCAACTCCGCTGCAAACTGGTCGGCATCTTGAGGCCCCCCCCCTCCTGGTGCCGCAAATCTCGGGAAGGTTCTGGGATGACGGCCATTGTTCGCGAAGAAAGGCGTCACCCCGGTGGATGCGTGTTTCGTGTTGTTGTAGGCGAATTCAGCCATCGGCAGATAGTCCACCCACGCCGCAGGTCGCTGGTTGGCGTAGCACCGCAGGTACTGCTGCATGATCGCGTTGACCCTCTCCGCTTGACCGTTGGTTTGTGGATGTCTCGCCGATGTCAGGTTGATTTTGACGTGCAAGATGCCCAGAAGCTTTCGCCAGAAAGTGGAAACAAACTGGCGCCCCCTGTCGGACAAGACGGACTGCGGAAGTCCATGCACTCTGAAGACGTGATCGATGAAGAGCTTTGCGGTCTGTTCTGCCGTCGCCACCTTGGCACAAGGGATGAAATGCGCCATCTTGGTGAACAAGTCCACCACCACTAACACCGCCGTCTTACCTCTGGAGCTGGGCAGGTCCGTAACAAAGTCCAACGCTACCCTCTCCCACGGTTGCTGCGGTGTCTCCAGCGGTTCTAGCAATCCCGCCTGCTTCTGGTGCACTGGTTTGGACCTCTGGCAGATATCACACCTGGCGACGTAGTCCGCCACCTCTCCTCTCATCTGGGGCCACCAAAAGTCTCTAGCCACCAACTCCATCGTCTTCTCTTTGCCGAAATGGCCTGCACTAGGGGCGTCATGCAATTGTTGCAGAACCTTGGCTCGAAGATCGTCGGTGGGCACGTAAAGGGCACCCTTACGAGTCAAAAGTCCATCTTGCAATTGGAACTCATCGTTGTCTCGCGACCCTCCGCGTAGCTCCTCCATCTTGGACTGTGCAAACTGATCCCTTTGCAACGCGCGTCGCACCGCGTCCAGGTCGACTGCGATGGTAGCGCACGTCCACGCCTGCGGTGCGAAAATGTGCTTTGCTGCGATTGGAGCTGCTTCCTCCAAGTATTGCGGCTTTCGGGACAGCGCGTCTGCAATAACATTGGAGTCTCCTGGAATGTATTCTATTTTGAAGTCGAAATCCGCAAAGAACTCCGCCCAGCGCATGTGTCGCTGGGTCTGTAACTTAGCCGTCCGCCAATACTCTAAGTTCTTGTGATCCGTGCGGACTTGCACCGTGTGCTTGGCTCCTATTAAGAAGTGTCGCCACGCTTTGAAAGCTGCATGAATGGCCAACAACTCCCTGTCCCATATGGTATAATTGCGCTCCGTCTTGCTGAGCTTCCGGGAGTAGAACGCACCCGGTCTCCAGTTGCCTTGTGAATCCTCTTGCAAAAGAACGGCCCCAACCGCTCTGTCTGACGCATCGGTCTCTACCCGCATGGGTCTGCCGGGATTCACGTGGAGCAGCTGCTCTTCGGAGGCGAAAAGACCTTTAAGCGTCCGGAAGGACCGCTCCGCTTGTTCGGTCCAGACGAACTTCTTCTTCTTGGAACTGAGGGTGTCAGTGATAGCCGCCGTCGCGTTCGCAAAACCTTTAATAAACTTGCGGTAAAAATTGGCAAAGCCGATGAACCTCTGGACCTCTTTCCGATTTCGAGGGCTTTTCCAGTCCAACAGCGCTTGAACCTTAGCCCTGTCCATGGCCAGTCCCTCGTCGGACAACTTGTAGCCAAGGAAATCAACCTCTCTGACATCAAACTGGCATTTTTCCAACTTGGCGTACAGCCTGTGGTCCTTCAGCCTCTGCAGGACCTCCCTCACGTCCTTATCGTGATCCTCCGGCGATTCCGAGAAAATCAGGATATCGTCGAGAAAGCAGACACACTTCTTGTAGAGGAGACCTGCTAGCACGTGGTGCATAAATGCTTGAAAAACGTGGCTGCCATTTTGGAGACCGAAAGGCATGACTCTGTATTCGTATGTGCCCAGAGGGGTGAACATGGCGGTCTTCCACTCATCTCCTTTCCGGATGCGGATGAGATTGTAAGCTCCACGTAGGTCCAGCTTGGTGAAAATCTTGCCCCTCCTGACGGTCGCTAAAAGGTCGTCAATCTTGGGCATGGGGAAAGCTTTGGGCTTAGTCAAGCTGTTTATGAACCTGTAATCCACTATAAGCCTTTTTTGGGGCGTGTTTTTCTTCTTCACAAAGAACACAGGGCTGCCACCCGCTGCTTTAGATTCCTGGATGAAACCTCGCTTGAGGTTATGGTCTATGAACTCCCGAAGCTCTTGCATCTCGTCTTCCGACATGGAGTACAGCTTGGCAGCAGGCAGTTGCGCCCCTGGCACTAAATCAATCGCGCAGTCGTAAGGTCTGTGAGGCGGCAACTTGTCAGCTTCCTTCTCACAGAAAACCTCCAAGAAGTCCTGGTACTTGTGAGGCACTGTTTGCACCATACCCAGATGCAACTGCTGCTCGGCTTCTCCTCCCTGATCGGTCTGAAAGCAATGCTGAGCACAATACGATGAACAAAAGGTGATCTGCCGCTGGTACCACGCAACCGCGGGACTGTGCCTCTCCAGCCAACTCATGCCTAACACGATGGGTGTGTCCGATAAGTGGGTGACATTGAAACTAATAAGTTCTCGATGGTTGCCAATCTGCATCATCATGGGAGGGGTTTGCTGCACCACTTGCCCCCCCAGCAACTTCCTGCCGTCTACCGTGACCACGTTTAGAGGCGTCGTTGCAGGCAGGAGCGCCATGTTGTGCTGCTTAACGAACTGCAGTCCCACGAAGTCGGCGTTGCTTCCCGAATCGATCGTTATTGGAACCTCGAGGAGTCTCCCATCAGGCAACTGGAGTGTTGCTGTGAGCAGAACTGCCGGTCTGGGAGGCAAAGGGTCCACGCTCTGCAGTGATGCTGGGGGCTTGTCTACAGATCCGCCTGGCTGAGCCCCAGTAGCTCTGCTTCCAGCCAGGCACTGTCGTTTCCCTGAAGCTGCTCCCCTGGTTGCACCTCTGCTGTTACAGTTGCCAGTGCTGCAGTGTGCTTCTGGAGCCTCTGGGGGCACTCTTTCGCCATATGGTGCGCACTGTCACAGATGTAACACTTCCTGGTTCCTCTAGGAGGCTTCGCTTTGGCTGCACCAGGGACAGGGCTCTGGGATGGCTTCTGAGCCCTAGCACCACCAATCTCCATTGGCTCCTCGCTGTCCTTCCCCATTGGCGAGGGGTGCGCACGGCTGAAATCCCTGTGCACAAAAGGGAGAGTCCTCGCTTGCGCACGCGCTTGGGGCCCGTCCTCCTCGTGCCACGGACGTCCCTCATGTCGAATTCCAATAGCTAAAGCCCGTTGCACCACGTCTTCTAGGGTCTGGGGTCTGTCCCCCCTAGCGATCTCATCCTTGATGGGGGGGCTCAATCCCTCCCAAAAAAGATCTCTGACCGGCTTACTGTCCTTTGGCCAATCTAAGGCGGTGAGCAATGCAAAAAATTTAGAGTGGTATTGGCGCACAGTCGCTTTCCCCTGCCTCAGCCCGTGCATTTGACGGCGCGCAATGTCCACATCCACAGAGGATTGAAAACAAGAATCCATCGCTTTGATGAACGCAGTTGAATTGCGACGGGCCGGTCCATCTTCGCGCCACAGATTGCGTAGCCAAGCCCTGGCCTCCCCATGCAGGTGCGAAACAATGAACCCCACTTTCTCCTCCTCATCTTTAAAATCGTGACGGAGTAAATGCAGTGCATATACGACGTCCGCTCTGAAATTGGGATAGTCTTGCAAGTTGCCATTAAAATGCGGAACCAGGGCACCCCCCCTCCGTCCAAGCGCAATGCCCTCCGCTCTGGAACCTGGGGCCCCCGCCCTGTCCGCGTGTTCCCACCTTGCCTGCAAATCCTGGCACGTCTTCTCCAAGTCGTCATTCTTCTTCTGCGAAGCAATGACTGCCGATGTGAGAGCGGTAACCTGATCCCGCAGTGCAACCAGCTGCTCCTCAGCGCTCATGGCTGCTCCCGTTCGTGAGCTTCGCAAAAAAATTTTTTTGCTTTCTGAGAGGGGACTTACTGTCGCGGCCACCCAGGACGGGTCCCAGCTCACAAGAGACCTCACTCCGTTGCAGTTTATTTACAGGAAAAGTTTATTGAAGATTTCTGCTTCTCGTACAGTTCAGCATCGTGGCCGCACGTCTGTCACGTTAGACCGCTGAAGTCCCCTCTGACTCCTCCCCTCTTCCACACCAACTTAATAGCCTGGCTCTAGACCACCTCTTCCTCTCCTTTCTTTTCCGCAGGGTCTTCCTGCCCCCCTGGGTTCCCTCTCTCCGTGACTCGCCTGAGGCTGAATCCTCTGCCGCCTCTTCCCCCCTCCTTCTGGCTTTAGGGCCGGGCTCCTCCCCTGAGCTCTCTCCACTTCCGCGCGCCTCTACGTTTGAACTTGGCGCGCGTACGTTGCTGCTGACCTTTCTTTCGACCGCTACACCACCCCTTGTTCTGCTCTCCACCCTTTCCGGCTGAACACCTTGCTCCAACCCCCTTTCTCTGTTCTCTCCTAATCCTGCTCCCTCCGAGAGGCTGACGACTCCACCCCCTTTACTCCGTTCCGGCTGAGACGCCTCTTGCTGCGTCTGTCTTCCACTGGGCTCCTCTCCGCTTCTCCCTTCTCCTCCCTTTTGCTTGATTAAGGTAACCCCCTTTTGAGAATCCTCTGACTCGCTGCTCAGACTCGTGGATTCCCTCAGAATTCCGTCATCTTCTTCCTCATCCTTCTGCCCCTCCTCCCACTCGCTCTCCGTCTCCTCTGTCATCTCCTCCTCTCTCCCAGAAACCCTGACACCTATGTTTAGATTAAAGTAAACATGACTTGTGAGAATTGTGGCCTCCCCAGTGTGGCAAAATTGTTTGACATGTGCTTACGGAATAGTGAAGTCAACTGTGGGAAGAATACTAGCATTATAGTCAAGACAAGAGCCACCAGGGAATATAAAACAGCAGTGTGGTTTCAGGACTGACACTTGGGACTGATCTTTCCAAGATGGGAAATAACTAGATTTGATTGAAAGAAAAGAAATGTAGGAACAAATATTGGAGGCTAGTATCTGATTCCCTGTCCTGCCAACCGCCACATGAAATTAGTAGCAGCAGTAAGCCCTGGTTTCTATTTTAGAGACTTGTGGCTCTGAGCCACTTTGTTTCCTCTTGGTACTATTGATACTGGGACCCATTTGAATGAAGCTGTGTACTAATTGGTTCAATGGGATTTTTCGCCTTTGTGCCATGCCAACTCTAGGGATGAGGCAGCTTAAAACTGATATTCCACTCTGCCCACGCACTAGTACTATATTCCCATTTTTCTTTTTAAATCCTGCAGAATTTTAGATATTTAAAGACATCCTGAAAATTATTTTTGGCTGTAATTTTCTGACACTTCCAAGTAAGTAGATAAGTGACTTCTCACCTTTATGCTCTTGAAATCCAGATTGCACCCAGAAAAAATGTGTGATAGTTTTTTAAAAAATCATATAAGGTTCTTGCTAAGGGAACTTTTTGTTTGGTGTTCATGATACCTGGCAGCTAATAGTTTGTTTCTTCTTATCCCCTACTAATAATTATACATTTTAGAGCTTCAGCGGTAATTTTCAGGTTTTTCCACTCAGTGATAATGGGGGAGCAGGAACCAGCATCAGTGACAGGCAGGGCATCAGTGGTTTAGCGTTGCCATATGTCTTTCAACTGTCATTGTAAATGACCAATTTAATGAGACACGCTTGTACTCTACATGGGTGATTTTTGCCTGTCTTGCATATAGTTCTTGGATTCAGATTAAGGGATTTTGTGTGCCTTAGTAGTGACATTAATCAACCATCATAGAGGCAGGAATCATAACAGTGAGTAGCCCCTGAAGACAGGGTGCTGACAAAGATAATGAGATTTTTTTACTTTTATTGTAACATGAAATTGTAATCATAATTTTTTGTCATAATTTTTATTTTAATAACAGATTGTGTAAATTTCATTTTCTTTCCTTTTCCCTCCCCCTTTTCAGTATTGTTCCCTTTTTTGCATGTAAAACCCAAGGAAAAAGAAAAAGAAGAAGAAGAAAAAGACAGGGTGCTGACAGAAACTTCAAAATGTAAAATTAGTAGACTGATATTACCATGCAAAGTGAGAGCATTGAACACACAAAAGAGAACACATCTTATTATGTAGCAAAACGGAGACTTCTTCATGGTTTCACTGTAAACATGACAAAATGTATAGCTGGTGTTTATGGGTATTTATGGAGAGTACCGGATTGCGAAGGCTGATTTAAAGCAACCCTATACACGTGGGATCAAGCCCCACATGGGGTGAAAGATTCCTGCATTGCAGGGGGTTGATCTAGAGATGGCCCTTGTGGTCCCTTCCAACTTACAATTCTATGATTCTGTGTCTTATCTGAAGTAATCCCCAGTGAGTTCAATGCTACTTACTCCCTGGTAAGTATGGATAGAATTGCAGACTTAATTTAATTAGCTGCTTGTCAAAAGAGACAATTTAAAGGAAACTATAGGGTGCACTTATGTTTTGAAGTAGTGTTGTAGATTCTGCTTAAGAGATAGCACAAGTAGTTTTACTTAAAAGGAGCCCAGAGGATTAGAATGGGTGTTATTGAATAAGTGTTATTTCCTTGGCAGTAGCATTGCCAGCATTTCTCTTGAGTGTGCATTAAGGAAAGTATAGTAGGGAGCTCTGAAATATGCACTGTGTGAAGTTACTATGAAGCTGCTTTTTTTTAGTGGCCTCGGTGTGTGGGCTGAGTTATGAGCTCTTCAGTGCCAGGAGCTGACTAGAAGAGTCTTCTCAAACCATTTAGGGAACAGACTGATTGTTGGGCTGGATCTGCTTAGGAAAAGAATTTGACCTTGCTTACATTTGTGGCATAATATTGAAATTGTTATTACCACATGTTTTTGCACGGTGAAGTACCACTGTTTTTCTATATAATACCTGAAGGAAGATAGAAGTCAAGCAGCAAAAAACACTTGAGTGTAAACGCATTGAGCATAGTGAGGTGGTTGATAATGAAATATGGTCCTGTGGAGGGGTCATATAAGAATGGGAAATTTGAAACCAGAAAGGACAAGTGATGAGAGAAAGTTTTATGGTTTTATGCGGTGACTGATGGTATAACTTTAGGGAGGTGTCAAAGTTATGCAAGGCCAGTGTTCCATTAAGCCTGGTAATTGCTTTTAATGACAGTGCTATGCGTGGAACTTAAAACTCCTTGACAGATATTTTCCTTGGCATTGCAGTCCGATCAGCAAAAAGAGGCCATTACTTTACAGAAAAGCACACACTTTACCTTCTTACGTTATGGTGAGACGACAAATTGAAAGTCAGGTTTGCAATATGCTAAATGTCTGAACAAGTAGCTCACTGTTGAAATGAATAGTTGTAAAATACTGGCTAAGTGGAAAGTTCAAACTCAGTAACTAAAACTTTTAAAATAAACACTGGTGTTCCTTATGGATTGGCAAGCAATTTAGTATGTACATAGGATATGTATCTGTTGTGATTTAATGGAGTGGCCAGAGGACATTCTTCTGAGGATTGAGATGAAGAGACTATTAGAATTTGGAAATTAAACGACGGAATACATTAATCAAGGAGGAATTTGGGCTAAGCAATGTTTTGACAAGGATGTGTCTCCTTGGGAAGGCTTTTTCATTGCTGTTAATATATCCTCCCCCTGCACAGGTACTGTGGAGCATTTGCATTGTGATTTAGCCTTTCCTTTTTGATTTTCAATACATTTGTAAATCAGTGTGTATGTAACCTGTTACAAGCCCTTGAGAGTGTGACCTGAAGTATGTCTTCTAAATAAAATACAAATGAAGCCAAAACATCAATCAGAACCCTAGCACAGACATTATTTCTCTGCTATGAATTTCCTGACTTGGTTTCTTCCTCATAAAACAGGGGAAGAACAGCACCATCCAATCTATGGTGCTGCTTAGATATGATTCCCCCCTCCTACTGATAGCATTATTTTATTCAAATTATATTCTATAGCGAATTGTGGGAAATGATGGGTTGTAGTTTGAACAGTTGTTTTCAATATCTGTTGAAATTGCCTTCTGTGCTGTTCTCAACCATATGTCCCAATATAGGATGTTGCTATCAGAATGTGAACCATTCATCTTTTGAGTGTGACTTTTTGGCATATTGGTTAGACTACAGATGGCATCAAGTTGTCCTTAATAACAGCATCGAAAGATGCCTGAAAGTTGTCAGAAGCTCTGGAAGTTAATTTCTGTAGAATCATTTGTTTTTGGGAATCCGACCATTGGGTAAAAATAAATGCTACACAATAAAATACCTTAACATTGTTAACTATGGTAATAATACCATGGCATAGTTGCAAAGACAAACCTTCATTTAACACTACCTTTTACAGTAAGTATATTTTGCATTCCTGGTTTCTTCAGAAGCTGCTTGAAATACCAATGAAACCACACTTTTATTTTTGGATAATATAACTGAATACACCTCATGGAGGTAACACACAGGACGAGATCTTGTAACCTCTTGATAAACTAAAGAGCAGAAAGACACTGGTACTGGATAGCCACCACCCCAAAATTTACTCAGAACTTGCCATATTTTTTGTGTATAAGATGCCCCCATGTATAAGACGCCCCCTACTTTGGGGGATCCCAAATTTAGAAAATGGGCATATGCACTATCCGTGTATAAGACACCCCCAGATTTTAAACCTTATTTTAAAGTAAAAAAATCTCATCTTATACATGGAAAAGTATGGTAATTGTGAACGTTCAGGTGTATAACAGAACAATGCTACTTGTAATTAAAATTTGCCTTCATAATAGTTAACAAATCCCCCATAAATCTTGGGTTAGGAGACAGAAATTTTAAGGCACAGATTTCTGGCCAATTGGAGCCCGATTTTGTGTACCCCACCTTAAAACATATTAGTAGCTATTTTTACTCAGACTAACTTTGAAAACCTATAGTTCTCTTAAATGTGTCTGGCACTTGTTTCTTTTCTTAGGTTTAATATTTCATGCAGCATGAAGAAAACAGTGACCAAAAATATGGTAAGATCTGGTCAAATGCCCAGGGGATTGTTCCTTTCAGGTAACATTACAGTGATGGATCTGTGAAGTAAATTGAACCCTGTTGTTTCTTTCAGAAAAGAGGAAAGGAAAATAAGTGCTTCCCCCCCTTTTTTAAAAAGGGCATAATGCTATAGGATGCTTGTACTTTCCACTGGTTGTACAGAATGATTATATAGTAAATAGAAAAGGCACTTCCATTCAAACTCAGGTTTTAATTTTTCGAAAATATAGATGGGGCATGGACTACAACTCCCATCATCCATAGCTTATAGGACCAGTGGTCAGGGATTATGGGAATTGTAGTCCCAAAACATCTGGAGGGCCAAGTTTGGCCATGCCTGCTTTAGGCCACTGACAGTTTACAACTGAGTTTGTGATAGAATTCTTCATGTTCATGATATGCAAAGCTTTTCTTAAAAAATTGGACTGGATTTTTTTTTAATTTTTAAAAAGAATAAGCAGACACCATTGTAATACTGCATGCTCACTTATGAGAGTCACCTGGTTATATGTTATAAAGGAGAACTGTTTGATGTGCTCAGTTATATAGATCTGCAAACTCTTAGCTGTGGGCTGATATCAATATTGAGCAATAAATCTACTGTTGACAAATTGCTTTCTTGGCAGACATCTTTGACTGATCGAATTAAGGGCAGGAATTGATTTCTAAACTTAGAATCAAGGTGCACTGGTGTGAGATACAGTGTGTACAAAACGATAAATAAATTATAAACCTGGGATTTGGAAAAAAAAATAATTCCTATTTACTCTTCATCTTCAAAGGTGCATAGGCCGTCTGCGGTGCAGCTTGAATAATGATTAATAGGTAGATATGGAGGGGAGGGATGCAGCTGTTAAAAGTTTCAGCATATCAGCCATAATTACGTTACTCACTGGCTTTTTACTAAACAGCATCTCATCCAAACACCCAAACAACTAGCCTGTGTTTTCAGGGGAAATGCTGCCCCTTTCAGCCCAGACTGAACCATTTCTAGAATGGCTATTTCATTGACTATGAGCATCTCTATCAATGAAGGATGTAATTTATACACAGTTACATGAGAATAAGAGTCATTGAGCTCAATGGGGCTTACTGATGATTAGACATTTACGGTATAGGATTGCACTGTTGATATGCTTCCAAGTAAACATGCACAGCTTTGCTTTATAAATGTTACCACCCTACTTTGTGTAACTTCTGTTCAGGAGCTACTGACCCCTAGTGAAATACAATTTTATTTCGATGCATTTAAACACACACAAACACACCCACACCCACCCACCCACCCACCCATCAGGCAATACTATTATTTATATGGAATTCCCCTCCCCCTCTCGCAGCAAGCTGAAGACCATTTCCTGTTTGGTAACTAAAATCAAATTAGAGGATAGGAAAATAAAATAGTTTTCAATGAGAGATATGGTTACATGTCCAGTACATTATGTTATGTAGATGAACAAAGTACAATTTAGACTGACTGAATTATAGAAAAGTCACTCACTTAGTTCTATATTGATTTTATTTAATTTTTGCTAAGGAGAAAAAGCATTTACAAAGGTATTACTTTATTACCCTTTCAGGCAATTGAAAGGGCAACAATCTGTATTCATAAAGGTATGATGTGCATCAGAATGAACGCAGAAAAATCCAGAGTGAATTTAAACAGTATTTTTAACAGTGTGCCACATTGTTCTGTAACTTTGTTCTGCATTTCAGAACTCATGTACCGATTAAATAATAAATGTAGTGATGACCATGATTATCTTCAGTTTGTGACTCTGCAAACTGGCGTGTTTCCCAGGGGCAGCCCCACCATTTAGAGTAAGGTGGCTGATATTGGGTGTCATATTGTATTTTTATTTCTGGGGAGGAGCTTCTGGTATTTTTTCCTTCAGGGGCCAAAATAACTTGACCAGCCTTTGATCCTGTGCGGAGAAAAAGTGGGGCAAGAATGACAATGTGCTTCCTTGCCTCAAGCAGCAAAATAGCTTGAGTCAGTCCAGATGTTTTCCTAAGGTAAGGTTTAGTCCCTTGGTTTAAAATGTTTAGTTTAATGCACTTAGTTTGTAAAGTAATACACTTCAATACACTTAGTTAATACTAAGGGTTTTTTATGGAAAGCAGCAAATACAATATAGTGCTTGATGCACTATTGGCTGTGATTCTATAATTTTCTTCAGGTTTTGTTCTAATTCACTAGTCCCCATTTCATTACATCTCACATGCTCGACAATAAATTTTAACGTAAGTGAAATTGAGCATTTTAATGTTCTTGATGTTGGCATTGCCTTGACACTTCTTATAATTGAAATAAGAGCTGATCTTAGGATAAAACAGAGGTTTGGGCCGTAATTTTACCCAAAGAACTGGCTTCACACATAGCAGTAAGAAAAGCTATAACTTGGTCTGAATGTGTGGGTTCGCTGAGCAAAGCTGCTGCATTGCTGTGACCATGGCGTGTCACTCCTGCAAAGATTTGTTATTGGGTTTACAGTTTGTGGTTTGTCTTGAGGTGACAATCCATGAACCCAGGTCTTGATGATATGTTATGCCAAACCATGGCTTAGTCCATGGTTATGTGGCAGCAGATGGACCAGTCACAGTCTCCATAGCGTGCAAGCTAGTGCAGTGTTTTGTTCACAAGTGTTATAATGTTGGTGTGATCATCTTTGTTGAAAATGCAGTAGTTTCTACTTGTCAAGCACCACAGATAATAATAGCTGCTTAACAGCTGTTCTGGAATTACAAATTGGGTTTTCCATAGGCCCCTAATGCTCATCTATGAACGTGTTTCTCCATC
The DNA here is from genome assembly GCF_964234715.1 of Podarcis melisellensis. Classification (NCBI taxonomy): domain Eukaryota; kingdom Metazoa; phylum Chordata; class Lepidosauria; order Squamata; family Lacertidae; genus Podarcis; species Podarcis melisellensis. Next base: position 24,913,450 of record NC_138542.1, read on the forward strand.
TTGCCCTACAAATATCCAGTGTGCGTAGAACAATGCAAGTGATGTTTTTCATAGGCTTGGGGTCATGAAGTTCACAGACAGGTTGGAGATACCAGCACTGAATTGTAGGCATTCAGTTCCTGTTGTTGGAAGGCGCAGTGCTGAATGTTTATTCCCTCTATATTATGATTTAATTTCTTATTTCAAACAATTCAAATGCCACTATAGCCATATGTGGAATATGCACATGTGGCACATAACCATGTGAATTTTTCACCTGGGGTACTTGCCATTTCACTGCCTTTTTTTAGCACCAAAGTGGCAATATTTGTTATCCTTGTTGGGACATTAGTCCTTGTACAGTAGCTTTCCCTGAGTTCTGTACCTGACATTTCCCGAATGTCATTAGACTTGGTGGAACGTTTAAACCAGAGGGAGGGAGTATGGGATAATTGAATGTTAAGCCCTTTCAAAATGGGCATTTCGATCCCCAAAGACCTGCTTAAAGTGAATAAAAGAGTATATGCAGTTGCCAATTTTCTACGTGGTGACTAAATATAAGCTGCGCAAGCAGAAGTAAGACCCAGTAAACCTGGCTTGCAGAAAAAAGTGTAAAATTGCTACAAGCTTTAAATTCCTCATCGGGTCAGGAAGGCAGCTGTTTGAGCATATATTATCTAGAGGGCTTTCTTCCTCCTGGTTCTTGAATTTTAACTATGCCAAGAGCTGCTCTGTGTCTTGATATCATTCGCCACCATCCTTCTTCGTGTGTTGTAGGCAGCCCCTCAGCAAAAGATACTTATCAAGCCAGAGGAAACAGCTTAAGCTATTCTTTTGTTAGCTTTTAGAAAGCATAGGAGCTCCAAATGAATCCTGAAGTTCCTGGGCTGCCTGCTTGCAAGCACTGTGCATAAGAAACTCTTATTATTGTAGGTCACTGAATTCATTTTTAAAATGCCAATTGACATCATTCCTTTAGGGAATTGTTAGTTGCAGCCTCATACCGGAGTCTAGCAGAAATGTGGAAAGTTAGGGGTTTTTTGTTTTTGTTTTGGAAAGGATCTCACTTCAGTGTGTAGAAGAAGTTCAGGTGGCACCTTTCCAGCATTTCAATTTACCTAAATGGACATAGCTGGTTTACTAGAGATTTCCACTGTGGCTGTCTTGTTTTAACATGCTTTGGGAAATTGGCACGATTTCTCCTAGCCTTGGCACGGAACTTGATGACTCCGGCTGATACTTAGCTCCTGCTTTAGCAGAAATTGGTACTGTAGCACCAATAATGGCCACAGCTGCTTAGTTGAAAATGAAAATAGGAATACTAAATGCATGAAGAGAAATGACCAAAGACAAGCTATCTAGAGCTATTTGTGGAAAAGAGTGATTTCTGATTGGGAAGCCCTAGCCAACTTGTTACTCATTATATCCTCCTGACATGTTGCGTACATTTTAATATCTGTCAGGTAGTCAAGTACACTGCATTCTTACCATCATTGAGCAATACGATTTGCTTTTCACTTCATTACAGGGGAGCTCAGTTATACTGCTGCTCAAGTTAAAAATCTGGCAACTGCTTATTCCAGAGATTTAAAATAGCCACTTAAAAAACAAACCAACAAACCCTGAAGTCTCAGAACTTCAGAATCCACTTTTCAGCCTTGTCAAAAGCTTCATTTGTAAGTCTGGCATTCAACCATTTCAAATAATTCTTACCCTCTGCCCTCTTCTCTAAATTAGAAAATATGATGTGAGATAGAGGCTGTATATTTCATTTGCCACTGAATGAAATGACAGGATAGTGTATCTGGATAAATGTTAATGAACAGGACTAATGTTAGAAAGCTCTGCATATTATGACTATCACCTAATTCTCTTTTTGTATGACGTCCAAGGAGCTTAACATTCCAGTTGATCAAGATGAATGTGAACCCTCCTCCACTGCCCAATTCTGGATTTAACTCACATACTTATTACAAATAACTGGAGAATAATTTGGAAAACAAATGATCATATCTGATACAGTATCTTATTTTATTTACCCTTCCTTTTCATGCTATGAGAAGATCACATTTATCTTCTGGAGTGTTAAGCTGCTTGAAGGCTTTTCCACATGTTATAATGTTCTTCCTTGGAATGTATTCAGCTTAACCATCCTAAGGCTTACTGAATGCCAGCTTTGACCATGTGGCATTTAAACATATTTTAATGTCCATTGGTACCATACTTCTACTTTGCTGAATATTCAAGAGAACACTTATTCCAGTAGCTAAAGGGAGCCAGCACTTGTAGCTGTTAATAGTAGCTAGTAGATTAGAATGTTAACCTGGGCTTTAAAAGCCACTTTGAACCCTGCTTATCATGTGAGCATCTGTCAAGATGTAATGCTATATCACCAGTAGCTTTCCAGAGGTAGTTGGACCAAATCTCATCATCCCTGGCCAACATGAACAATGGTCAGGGCTGACTGTGTTGTACTACAACAGCATATACAGTATTGGCTACCTCTGAGAGGAATTGGAACTGGTAGGCTGGTTCCTGATTTGCAGCCCATGGTTTCGTAGAGACCCAGTGTTATATCTGTACAGAGCCTATGATCAACTCTCATTCATGCTTTCACCTATGACACTGAGGACTACAAACCATCTAATCAGATAGTATGCCAGAGACAAAGCTGAACAAAAAACTCACTGCAATTTTTTTGAGAATAAAAAGTCCTCTTTCACATTTTGATATATTTCCTTTAGAAATGTGTACTTGTTTCAGATGCCAATGAAATGGATCACTAGAATAGTATAATATGTTGTTTGGGACCTAGCTAGTTCCACATTTCAGGAGGTTTTGAGTTTGTGTTTCTCATACAACAGTTTCCCAAGCCTTGTGGAAAGACGCTTTTGAAACCCAGGAGACTTTAAAAACTAGTATGTGTTATGGCATATTTGTCTTCTGTGTGCATATTTATAAACACACACACACACACACACACATTTTCAGATGTTGCCTTGTTGTTGTCTTGAAAACATTTCCAACTACAAAACTACTAAATAAATATTCTCATGCAAGAAATGTGAGAGCTGTTGAGGAGTCCTAGTCAGATGAAGACAAATTTTGCATTTCATATCCCTGCAGATCACCTCCTTGTTTATTTATTTCAAAGCCTTCCCTTCCCTTTAATATGGAACTCAAAATGGATGGGCCCCTGTTAACCTTTCTGAAAATAATGATCTGACTGAGATCATACTTGGTATATTCCAGCTCAGTAGGCATATTCTTTGGGAAAATTATAAGCAAATGGCAAGGATGGATTATGTCCCGAGAAGCAGCCCCTATAAGACATTTGTATGCATAGTTATGGCTGAAATGCAATTACATAAGTAAACAGTTTGGTTTCTCCAGTTCTCGCTATCATATCAGAAACAGGTTTTAGCCATACATAATTCATCTCCTCATTCCACTACATAAGAGAATGAGAATTTAGGAGTACAAAACTGACTTGTAAGGAGGATTTATTAGGAAGCTCTGACCCACAATTATCTGGGAGAAGATAGTTTTGGCAAGTTAGTTTTTCTCGTGGAGGTCAGTGCTTTCTTTCCATCATTCTAAATTTATTGATGACAAAGTGTATAGTTTTAAATGGTTTGCCAGGGACACACCAGATGCCTGAATTCTCGACTGGTTTATGGCTAATTTAAAAAGGCTAATTCTTTCCCCCCTCAAACTTACAAGTGTGAATATATTTATTGTCAAAGCAGTCAATAGTTTGACAAGCTAAGTAAGTCCAGGAAACCTAATTGGGTATTTTCCATTCCACATAGCATTAGTGCTTATTTTTAAGAGAGTCCTGGGAGTAGCTGTTAGTAAAGATATTGATTACTACTCTGCTGTTAATAGTTGGTTGAGTAGGAGGCTAGCACTTCACAGAAGCTAAACCAAAATTTAAAGGGGTGAAAATATTGTTATTTTCACACATTTCTAAGAGACTTGCTATGCTGTATTCTCTCTGTGTATACAATTTTTTCCCCCCCTAAAGAGCTGACAGAAACCAAGGGTCATGATCTTCTGTGTGTTGCTAATTGAAATGAAGACTGCACATGAAATGTATAGGGATTTACTCTGTATGATATGCCTACAGAGATTTGTATCATAGTTTATGTCTAAAATAGTGTATCCACAATAAAATAACTAAAAATATGCAACTTTACAAACAAAACTGTCCAGATATATTTGGTGCTTGGTCCCTCAGCTTTGGTATTAAAAGAAAAAAAAGTTTTTATAATGTATCTGACTTACATCACCTCATTTAGTTTGTTGAGTGCTAAAATACTGTAAGTGTGTTTTTGCCTCTTGGTGTTTGTGAATGCTTAGTCTCAAATATCTCATTGCAGTATATCAAGAAAAGTAATAGATTGTGCCATAGAGCCTGTGATCCCACTATAGAAAGCAACCCCCATAAGAAAATAAATATTTTTAAGGGTGTGTAGTGTGCGAATCTATATATAGCTGAAATGCTACTAGTGGGAGCTTCATGGAAAATGAATACTTTCTTAAAGCAAACACTGCAGTGCTCATGCACTGCATAAAATTCTGCATAAAAACCGATGATCTAATTTGAAGTATTGGGAGGGCACGGTTTCATTATTAAAAGACAAACATACAAAAAATACAAAATACAGTTTGGGTTCAGCTTTCATACCAAAAAACTGCATTATGAATACTGTAGTCCAGATACATTTGAATGCACTTCTTCTACAGGCTGTGTGTGTATAGAACCAGTATTGTAACCTCACACATGGAGACATATACGGCACAGGGGTGCAAAGATCCGCCCCCCCCCAGGTTACTCAGTCCCAAGCTCGCAGGAGGGCGGAACTGGCCGGCCACCTCAGCGTCTCGCTGGCTCGGTCGCCCCCAAACTCGTGGCGCAGAGCCGCCCGCAGAAGAGTCCACTGTGGCACTCTGACTAATGGGCAGGCTATTCTCCAGACTCAACTCTTGGGCCCTGGACTCTCGGCCTGGTGCCCCTGAGAACCCGGTGCCTGGGTGCCCCTCACCCCTAGCACCTATGGGTAAGATGGCCCTACATGGAGATTCAGGACTCCATTGGCTGTCTCAGGAAGAATCAATTTGTCCCATATTTATGCATGTTTGTATCTTTGAAAAAGTTAATAAGAACAGTGGGTTGAAGCTAAATATCTGTATTGATCTGTAGTGATCAAGTGAAATTTAGTGATTTAGTCCTAGTCATGTAAGGGCAGAAAGGGTTTGTAGTTGGAGAAAAGTTGTAATAGTTGTAAGATGAGCACAGTGGATCTCAATATTGCAGGAATAGAATTTTAGATGCATAAGTGTAGTGGAATGTCCTATGAAACACTCTGAGGATAATCGTGTTAACCTGTCCCTGACATTGTAATGAGTGAGCTGCAGACTTCCTGTATGTGCACGGGTCTACAGCTTTTAGAGCAAGACTTGAAGTGTGTGTATGGAAGAAGGTCATGCAGAATCCATTAGCAAACTTCTTCTCTCCTCAGATTTTAAAAATATAGTCTGCTTTGTCAAAATTAAGCCAGAGCAGTGGTTGAATATTGCTTATTGAAAGCTGGAATCCTGTTGACTTTTATGATTTTTTTTTAAAAAAAAACATGCCAGCATAGCTTTATGTGTTATTTCAGATTTTCTGTTTACATATTTTTTACTTCTCAGGATTGTAGGTTTTTGCATTCCCAGTAATGTTGGGCATTTGCACAAGCAGTGGAGCTGGCTGTCTATATCCACTCATAACAGCAGTTATTAGGATGTCCATGATTGGAAATAACAGATGGAGGCAATGTGAAGATTATCACAGTCAATGTCATTTGAGGTGGGGAAGAAATCAAAACCAAAATGGGGTTGCTAATGGTTGGGATTGCTGATATTCTGAACATATGCAAATTGTTTATTTATCTTAAAAAATCTGATAGTACTGTAGCAAAATAAACGTCTGGGCTGAAAGGAAAAACTCCAGCAGCGTTGAGGAATAACAAAAGGGTGTTTATTGCTAGCAATAAAGGCTCAGTGGGATCACTCTCCAAAAGTTGAGCAAGTCCAAAAGGGTGGGGCCTGCTAATATACATAGCTGTTATCTGTTAAAGCAATAAGGTAAAGGTAAAGGGACCCGTGACCATTAGGTCCAGTCATGACCAACTCTGGGGTTGTGGCGCTCATCTCGCTTTATTGGGCGAGCATTTGTCCGCAGACAGCTTCTGGGTCATGTTGCCAGCATGACTTAGCTGCTTCTGGCGAACCAGAGCAGCGCATGAAAACGCTGTTTACCTTCCCGCCGGAGCGGTACCTATTTATTTACTTGCACTTTGACGTGCTTTCGAACTGCTAGGTTGGCAGGAGCAGGAACCGAACAACAAGAGCTCACCCCATCGCGGGGATTTGAACCGCCGACCTTCTGATCGGCATGTCCTAGGCTCTGTGGTTTAACCCACAGCGCCACCCACGCTACATATACATATTGGTATAATACATATCCATAAACTTCCTCCAATCTAAAGTTACAACACAATACCAATTATACCATGTATGGTCTTTCCTTCATTACCTATTCATTGAGCAAGGGAACAAAGAACTCTCTCTCTAAGCAGCTCCCCTGCATGTAGACTCATCTCCTTTCATATGCAGACACTTAGGAATGTGCTTACAACCTTGGGAGTTAAGCTGCTCCTAGCACAAAATAAGGCACTTGCAAAGAAACAATAGACACAAGGCCTCTAGTCTGGCTAGTTAGCTGAGCTAATAGGTCTTTATGTGCATCAGTGCAAGAAGCTGCAACATAATTGTCAGAATACAGACTATTATTTAAATATAATAGTTGGTTCAGTTACCCAAAGCTAGCTGAAAGTAGGGCACTAACTGGGGTAGGAACGTTGGAGGGAAATGTGAAGAGTAGTCCAGTTTTTCATAACATATTGCACGTAAATGCCTATTTATGCAGGCATATCCTAAGAATTTGCAGTGAATAAGAGCAAAGTATTATGTGAGAAATAATAGTGTGGACTAAATAAGCACCATATGAAAATCTTGCTGTGTGTGTTTAAAAAAGAGAGTGATTAATTGAGAAACTGAATCACTGATGAATCACAACCTGCAGGGAAATGAGCAGAACAACCTGGTATCCTGAGTTAAGCACATCCATTGAGTTTTTATCATATCGTTTTAAGATGGCAGGGTTATATTAGTTGAGTATGTTATGTCTGTGCACCTCATAGTATATTGAAGAATAAATGATTTCCATTTACCGTGTCATTTTCACTAGGAAAATTGGCTTTCGAATCAGGCAGAAAAATGCCCTGCAATGCAGATAATCAGTAAAACAAAATGCCCCAAGTGCTGGCCGTAAGGGCTCAAGAAGGAAGACTGGAGGTTTTAAGGTTGATGTATATGTCATGATTTATAACACAATCCCTGTTCACCAAGCTCACTAGGTGGCATTTGATGTTTTAAGGGGGAGGTTATGCAGTGTAAAATGTGCACCCAAAAGTGTGTTGCTTTTCTTTGTCAGTCCCTTGAAAAGAATACTGTCAGGTGCTGTAGAAATAAAAATAAGCAGTCATATTCCAATAAGTTGGGATTCCAATAAGTTGGGATGGTTTCTAGCTTTTGAACAGATTTATCCAAATTTTAATTGGAACATAGGCTATCAATTGTGATTAGCTTTAGTAGCTAGGAATGGTGTGCCAGCGCTCTTCTGATTAGCAGTTGCAGGGGAAGAACCAAGATAGGATGGCTGTCTTCATCACGCCTTGTTTTTATAAACTTCCCAGGGGTGTTTGGCTGGCTACTCTGGTACTTTGGTCTAAACAGTTTCTCAAATGGGTCTCCAGCTGTTTTTGGAGTATAGTTCCCATCATCCCTGGCCACTGGTCCTGCCAGCTAGGGATGATGGGAGTTGCAGTCCAAAAACATCTGGAGACCCAAGTTTGGGAAACCCTGATCTAATTCAGCAAGACAGCTCTTGTGTTGGTTAGTGCATAAAGTACACACAAACTAGGATTAGTTCAAACAAGACTGGTTCAGAGCACGGTTTATGATAATGGTTTGTTAGCAAAAGTCACCTCCCCCTGCCAAGGGCCACATTCCCCCAGATTAAGTCTATAGGAGCAGAGCTAGTGGTGGGCAGAGAGGGGGAGGTGGCACACTCCATTTTCTCTCTGTCACTCCCTTTTTGCCACTTAGAAGAAATTATGCCAAGAACTTCAGGTTTCTCACACCTGGATTAAAATTATTGGTGTTCTCCCCACTCAAACATGACAGGAGACTCTTTGTTAGTTTAAAAGCAGAAGTAGATTCCTCCATTCTCTGTATGACCACACTGGAGAAAAGAAGGGAAGGGTTAGTTACATGAAAGGTTAGTTACAACTATTTCATTAATTTCCGTAGAACTGATATGTGACAAGTTATGCCAGTGTGGTGTAGTGGTTAAGAGCGGTAGTCTCGTAATCTGGGGAACCGAGTTCGCGTCTCCGCTCCTCCACATGCAGCTGCTGGGTGACCTTGGGCTAGTCACATTTCTCTGAAGTCTCTCAGCCCCACTCACCTCACAGAGTGTTTGTTGTTGGGGAGGAAGGGGAAGGAGAATGTTAGCCGCTTTGAGACTCCTTAAAGGGAGTGAAAGGCGGGATATCAAATCCAAACTCCTCCTCCTCCTCCTCTTCTTCTTCTTCTTCTTCTTCTTCTTCTTCTTCTTCTTCTTCTTCTTCAGCAGGTGAGTTAGTGGGCTGGCAGAGGCAGGGTTGAGCTGCTTGCCCCTCTTCTAAGCCCAGCAGAGAAACCAGGTGGGCTGTCAGAAGAGTAATGTCCCTTCCTCCATGGTCAGTATAGAAATACAGCGGATCTGTTCCCCTACCTGCTGTTAACTTTTCTGGGCTTGTTTACAAGACTGGATAAACTTGTTGTGGGTCCATCCCATTATGTGTTCTCCCCATGCTACTGCACATCAATGTGTGTGTGTATTTGCAGGGCCCCCAGGGATGAGCCGTTGTCTAAACCTGAAGCATTAATGGTGCCCTCAGTCTTTACCCACAAACAAACTTGCCAACTGACTGTCAAAGAAACTTACTTCACTGGCCAATGAGAAACTCTGAAGCAATTTGATCAAGAAAAGTTGTGCTTTGTATTTCATAAGAACAGGGTCTATGCTTCATGGAAATGTGGGACTTGAGGACAACAACAGTTGGAACACACGTCAGTGAGGCTCACAGTGACTCAGTTTGGATGTAATGCTGGCCATAAATCATAATCAGCGAAGTAAGCTTCTGCCTTTTGAGAAACAAAGGACAGAGTGGCAGGCTCAGGGTTACACATCAACAAGCTTTTGTGGTCAGTTTCTCTCAGAACCTTGGTTTTCTCATTGTGATTTATCTGGCAAGAAGCAAACCACGAATGTTGCTTCACATATAACTCTAAGTGAGTTGGCCAATTTATGCTAAGGGAGGAGCAAAACAGGGCTCGCTTCAGCTGCCTGCACCAGCAAAGTTTGCACACAGGTTAATTTCCCTTAAAATGTGAATGAAACAATTGTGGAACTTTACTTTTCAGTACAGTGGTACCTCGGGTTAAGTACTTAATTCATTCCGGAGATCCGTAATTAACTTGAAACTGTTCTTAACCTGAAGCACCACTTTAGCTAATGGGGCCTCCTGCTGCCGCCGGAGCCCGATTTCTGATCTTATCCTGAAGCAAAGTTCTTAACCTGAAGCACTATTTCTGGGTTAGCAGAGTGTGTAACCTGAAGCGTATGTAATCCGAGGTACCACTGTATATAATCCCCCCCATTAGATGAAGAACTAGTCAATGAGCACGTAAATAAAGTTCATTGAGGGGGGGGGGTTATTTTCCCTCTCCCCGTTTGTATTTGACACTTGGGTAATATTTGACAGATGGCATCTTCCGTTGCCTGCTTCTCCTTGAATTTAGAAAACGGCTGAATGTATACTCCTTAAAAAGTTGTCACTTGCAAAAGCTTGTTTGCTCGAAGCAGCAGAAAGAAATGACAAACAAATCAAAATGTGTAGCATATGAGAGGCTATTAGATGTGTGGCTGGACAATCTCTGGCAAAAAAATTTTTGTAGACAAGTCTTTTAATTAGCTTAAAACATTTTTCCATTGAGCATGCAGCGCACGTTCATCCCCTTGACGGCACCTTCATTAGAATGTTTTTCACACCCTGATATATCATGCTGTGAACTTGACACACAGCTTTGATAACACTTAATTTTGAGACAACTATTTCACCATTTTATTTGTGAGAACTGCGATTGCTGGCACTTTTTGGTCTCTGTTTCGTGGTGACTGTCAAATGGTGGCAAAGAGCTTGATTTCCTATCAAGTATGTGAGATATTCATGCAATAATACTAGTGCCAGTGGGGCATTAGACACCCGCAGTCTTATCGGCTTAACCTCACAGGACAGCTGCGAAGATAAAGGGCAGGGGTTCCTAGGGGTAGTATACAAATTTAAGAAAGAGATACAAAAATAAGGAAAAAGGTCCTGAAAAAAAGAGTTTCTTTGGAATAAGTTGCAGTATTGATGAGCTGGTCAGTTCTGATCTTTTGTGTTTGGAGGGTCTCTCTGCAACTGCCGCCTCTAATATGCATATTTTTACACACGGCGTGTGGTGTTAGCACAGCAATTGCTATTTCCTATCACTTTGCTATGATGCTGCTAGTATTATGACTTTGTTTTTAATTTTCCAGAATTCCTACAACTGTTCATTGTTGGGATCCAATTTATCATGCCATCTACAGAAATGCATTTCTGACCATAGCTAAAAATGTTCAGCTTGTCAAGTACTCAAACAGCCATGCTTATTACCACTAAAAGATGAGTTCTGGCTGTCTCTGACACTAGCTATTTTACACTCTCACTGGGGGAAATAGAACTGTTATGAATATATTACATAGTAAAGTGCACCAATCATAATGATGCACAATAAGAAAACCATGCAAAATATATGTCAAAGCCTCAATGAAGTTTCATTGCACGTTCCCCCCATGTATGTTGCATATATTTGAACTGCAGTAGTTTTGAAATGAAAGTCTCGTGCTCTGTTTAAGATTTTGAGGTTGTAAACAAGAAATACAAATAATTTTTTGTGTGCTTGAATCATGGAATGCTAGATTATTCTATTTAATGACCAAGCAATGTACAATCAGATGCCAGTTAACACATAACATTGTAGCTAGGATATTAGTAACATGCCTGTTTCTTGAAAAAGTTAATATATTGGAGATGACAGATAATGATGCATTTATCTGCAAAACTATATGGTTTATAATATTTAAGAGCCAAAATGTATAAAAATAATTATACAAAATGAAATAATTGGAATGCAACCAACAAACTGCAGAAATTTGACACTGGGCAAATCAGTTCTGGCTTCAGCAAAGCAATTCAGATTGGAACATTTTACATATAATAATGGTTGGGCTTACCGTAAATCTCAGCCAATTGCAGGAGGAGGAAAATCCAGAATTCGGATGTAGTCTCCAAGAATGCCTCTTCATATTTCTTCAGTAGAAAGCTTGGGGAGCAACAGATTGCTCCTGGTTGGCCTTGTAATTGCCATGGAATAGCAGGAAGTATGAGAAATGCTGCAGAATTTTGTTTATAGAAACATGACAGCCCCCAACTGTATTCAAGATCCTCACTGACAACATTTAAAAGTTGGTTAGCCTGTATGTGGACCCAGACCCATCCACTGTCTCCATAGATTATTTATTGATTTTTATATAAAAATTATTTACATCTTAAGTGTCCTCACTGTGAGCGGGGCCATTATTATGGAAAACAGAGACTGGGGACAATGACTTAGAAATTGTTGACTCCCCTTGCTGCCATAATCTCACTATCTGTTTGGAATGAATAGTTTTCATACTCATTTAATATAAATCACCAAAACATATTTATGTGAATGTGAAATTTGGATTGTATACAAGTTAAGGATTTCTTATGTTATTAAATTTATATTTGAAAGAATCATTTGTAATTGCCTATTTATATATTGAAAGAATATATATATATGTAATTTTTAAAATTGGGCATTTTAATGATGTGTTGTTTGATTCCCCACTTCTGTAATCGGGTACATTTCTAGTTAGTATTTGTTGTTTGTGTAGCAGATTTGGCTGTTAAGTGGCAGAAAATTCAATAGCAGCTTTAGTATGATGGAAAACGAGTAGTTTTATAGGGGTAGTAATGGTATCTGTCACACGCAGGTGGAATAAAGCATTATGAGCAGGGTTGTTGAAAATAAGCATAAAAATCTATTCAGTAGATGAAATATTCATGCCGACTATTCCAGGTTGGAAGCATGGTCAGTTTCAAATGACTGTGTTTCCCTGTTCATTACTCTTGAAGGTAAAGCCAGGCTACAGCTGTTTAGAATTATGTGAAGCCTGTTTTATTGGCTAAATTTATACTGAGTGAAAATTACAATTAGGGCTTGCATGAGACTTACTGTTCCATTTGCAAGGAGTGTATTCTAGTAACTAGAATGTTAAATCCAGGTGGAGACTCTTAACAAGTCTGTTCAGTTCAGACTTATTTCACTTACCTGCAGAATGGTAACACTACACATAGGGCTACTGATAAGAGAAACTATTGTGGTGTGTTTTGCAAAATTATTAAGAGAAATTGTAATTTTGGAAGTATTTGGGTAAACTAAACAGGGTTACAGATGCATCTTCAAGAAAACATTTTGTTTTAGGCCAGAGCTTTCCAAACTTTTCATGTTGGTGACCCTTTTTAGACATGCATCATTTCGCGACACAGTAATTCAGCTTTACAAGCAAACCGGAGGTAAAACTAACCCCTTTCTAGCCCAGGGAGCAGCAAGGGGAGTGTTCACGTGACAGACCCACACACTGCAGCCGACACACTAACATGTCACGACACACACTTTGAAAGCTCTGTTTTAGACAGTCATTCACTGCCTAAAATTTTCGTTTATGTAGTGGATTATAATACTTAATTTCAAAGCTAATCAGTCGGTCTGCTCCGGGCATGATATCACTCTTCGTCTCCACAGAGATCTTTCTCTCTATTCACAGTAAAGTTTCCCTTTTAAACTGATTCAGTTTTTTAAAAAAGGTATGATCTCATCTGTTGATGACTCTTCTTTTTCTTTGACAAAGTACCTGTGGTCTCCCCACCCCACCCCCCACTCCTGGCTAGCACTTTAGTTTCCTGACTACCTTAATTCCTGCAGATTTACAATTTGACATTGCTCTCTCAGCAGCAGCCATAATTTCCTATTAAGACAATGCATGTCTCCCAGGAAATATAATATTTCCCCCCCAAATGCTGGTGCTCTTTGGCTTGATACCTAAAAAGGAGGAAATTGCCATGCTCATAAAGAGGTTGCCTGACACTGGCCAGGAACATAGTTTATAATTATCTGCTTTTAGTTGCAGCTGGTCATGGTTGCCCATATTTCCTCTTGGAACATTTCACTGTCAAATCAAATGCATTTCACGGTTGCATGTATTTGATGCCCTGCCTTGTATTTTTTTGTTGCACTGTGTTAGAAATACGATTTCTCTTGGGGTAGAAATGAGACTAACCTTTAGTAGCAAATGTTTCTACTCCTTGTGTGTAGGGGCACTCATGCATAAAAGCCAGCCTTGCCATTAAGCTTCATAATGAGCATAACGCTACACATGAATCTCCATTTTAAATGCAACAACAGTGAACAACCTGTGAACTGTCTGAAATAACAAGGTAGGCCACAGATTTGCCCTCCCCCGCCTTAGGTTTAGAAGTAAGAAAACAGGAAATTTGTTCTTAACAGCACTTCTAGAGATGTGATCCTATGGAATGTTTTCCCCTTTAACACTGCAATCTTATACATATGTCTGTTTAGCAGTATGACCCTTTAACCTTGTTGGGATTTGCTCTCAGACTGGGGTGTCAACTTGTTATGTACTGAGTTGAATAGGATCCAAACTGCAGCAGTCTGATTGGTCCTAGAACAATAGGCTCCAAAAGGCAGCAGTCTGATTGGTCCTAGAACAATAGGATTCAGAATGCAGCAGTCTGATTGGTCCTAGAACAATGCAGCAGTATGATTGGTTAGCAGTAACCACCCAATCATGCTCCAGATAGAAGTGAATCCACAACCTGATTGGCTTACAGTAGAATTCCGGAATTAGCCAATCATGTGCAGCCAATCATGTGCAGCCCATTCCGGAATTAGCCAATCATGTGCAGCCCATTGTGTAAATAATGTATATAAAGCAGATACTTGAGGGGACTTTCATTCATTCCTCCTCACCACTATGAGCTGAATAAAGAGCATGAAATCACTTTGCGACTCTGAGTATATTTCACTGGCGACGAGGATGGGATCCCGCTGAGCTGACTGCCACACACAGCACCGCAACACCGCCACCTGCCGCATCGCTGCCTCACACCGTGTATCCAGGCTTCAGCTCCGGGACACAAGAAACTCAGAATGGCAGCCAACAGCAGCTTCTCGCCGTTCAACCCAGCATCTGGAGACTGGGAAGCGTACGCCTCCCGTTTCACCTTCCTCCTAGAAGCCAAAGGGGTCACCGAGGAAGAAGACGCCAAGAAGAGGGCAATATTCTTCAGCGTCTGCGGAGAGGAGACGTTTGAAATCGCCCGGGCTCTCCTTGCACCTGAAGACGCCGCTACTGTTCCATACAAAACAATAATGGAACAGCTGAAGGGGCACTTTTCGCCACAGCCCTCAGTGGTGGCTCGTCGAAATGCCTTCTATGCAAAGCGGCAAGCCCCTGGGGAAACCATAACTGGGTTTGTGACCTCTCTCCGCCAAGCTGCCCGGTTCTGCAACTTCTCAGAGCTGGAGAACATGCTTCGTGACCGCCTCGTCGGTGGCCTGAAGGATGAGAAGCTGCAACGACGCCTCTACGCTAAGAAGAACCTAACGTTCCAGGTCGCTCTGGAGGAGGCCCTGGCAATGGAAGCTGCCGAGAGGTCGACGCAAGAGGCACGGCCGAGCCAGCCGTCCCAACCCAGGGTCCACCACGAAGACCTCACCGACGACTCAGGATCCAACAGGGAGGAGGTGCACCGAGTACAGCAGCGCACTCAAGCAGCCCACATACCACAGCTGTCTCGACGAGAAGGAGGGAACTGCGCAAGGTGTGGAGAAAGTCACGAGAGGAGGACCTGCCGTTTCCGCAACGCAGAGTGCAGGCAGTGCAGAAAATTGGGACACATCGCCCGGGTGTGTCGGGCTCGGCCCACTCAACGCAAATCGACAAGGAGGGTCTGGCAATCGTGAAGGGAGTAAAAAAATTCCATGATTTCTTGTACGCTCGGCCCTTCACCGTGGTGACTGACCACAAGCCGTTGCTTGGCTTGTTTGCCCCTGAAAAGCAGACCCCCCAAGTGCTGTCTCCTCGCGTCCTCAGGTGGTCAATTTTCCTTGCCAGCTACCAGTATGCACTGATTCACCGCCCTGGAAAGGCGATGGGCCATGCAGACGCCCTCAGTAGGCTACCACTACCGGAAACAGGCCCCGACCGAGCACCTGCACAAGAGGTTATGAGCCTGGAGCTGCTTCCTGACCGCCCCATTCAGGCACAAGATGTTGCACACCATTCCAAGAAAGATAGGGTCATCTCCCGGGTCCTGGACTGGGTGTGGAGGGGATGGCCCAGCAGCAGCCCCGGGCTAGAATTCGCCGGCTACACAACCCGCAAACATGAACTGTCAGCCCACAAGGGGTGCCTGTTATGGGGAAGCAGGGTCATTGTTCCCCAGCCCCTCTGCAAAAGGGTCCTCACAGCCCTACACGAGACACACCCAGGGGTAGTAAGAATGAAGGCCCTTGCCAGGAGTTATGTGTGGTGGCCGGGGATCGACAGAGAGATAGAGGCCTGGGTCAAACACTGCCAGGCCTGCCAAGAATCCCGCCCAGATCCCCCAAGGGCCCCAGTCCAGTCCTGGGAGTCCGCCCGAGCACCATGGTCACGCCTGCATGTGGACTTTGCTGGCCCCTTTCAGGGGAAAACATTCTTCATAGTGGTGGACTCCTACACCAAATGGCTTGAAGTCGCACTGGTACCGTCCACTTCTACGTCCGCAGCCATCCGGGTACTACGCAGGCTATTTGCAACCCACGGGCTCCCTGACACTCTCGTCTCAGACAACGGGACTGCATTTACGTCAGGAGAATTTCAAACCTTCACAGTGCAGAACGCCATCTGCCACATCCGTTCGGCGCCATTCCACCCGGCCACCAATGGCCAAGCAGAACGCATGGTGCGGACCACCAAGGACACCCTTCGCCGCATGACGCAAGGGGATTGGGAGTACCGCCTTGCCACATTCCTTCTAGCACAGCACAGCACCCCCAGCTCAACGACTGGCCGGAGCCCCGCTGAACTACTAATGGGTCGGCGCCTTGCAATCAGATTGGACCGCCTTCACCCCGATAGAGCTCAGGATGAGGTAGTGGTGGGGGAAGGCAGGAATCCCCGGACCTTCGAGGCCCAAGACCCAGTGTACGCAAAGAATTTTGGGGAAGGCTCTGCATGGGTACCCGCCACAGTCACCAGGGTCACTGGCCCCGTGTCGTACGAGGTGCTAACAGATGGGGGGCAATGCTGGCGCCGCCACTGCGACCAGATACGGCGACGATTCCCGGGAGAAAACCAGGAGGAGGAGGACAGGTCAGAGGAGTCCCAAGGGAACAGTGGGGCAGTGAGGCCCATAGAGCAGCAGGGGCAAGCAGGAGAGGCAGAATCAGTAAATACAGAGAGGACCCATGAGGCCGAAAGGACACCAGAACCAGAACCACGACTGAGCGAGCCGGTTGCGCCAGACCAAACAGCCCCATCCTTGGAACACGAGCCAGAACCTGAACGCCAGACCAGGGAACGCCCCAGGCCGCAACGCACACGTAGGCCGCCGGCGTACCTTGAGGACTATGAATGCGACCTCCTGGGCAGGACTGGAACTTAGAGGGGAGGGGTGTTATGTACTGAGTTGAATAGGATCCAAACTGCAGCAGTCTGATTGGTCCTAGAACAATAGGCTCCAAAAGGCAGCAGTCTGATTGGTCCTAGAACAATAGGATTCAGAATGCAGCAGTCTGATTGGTCCTAGAACAATGCAGCAGTATGATTGGTTAGCAGGAACCACCCAATCATGCTCCAGATAGAAGTGAATCCACAACCTGATTGGCTTACAGCAGAATTCCGGAATTAGCCAATCATGTGCAGCCCATTGTGTAAATAATGTATATAAAGCAGATACTTGAGGGGACTTTCATTCATTCCTCCTCACCACTATGAGCTGAATAAAGAGCATGAAATCACTTTGCGACTCTGAGTATATTTCACAACTTGAGTAAAATACTGGGGATAGCAGGTAAGTCCTGCCCTGAATAGTCAATCAATCAATCAATCAATCAATCAATCACAAGACACGCCATTTGAATGGCAATGCCTATCAATCTTTTTTTTGGGGGGGTGGCCCCCTGTAATATTTTTATTGGGGGGACTGAAGGCACCTTGGCCCCTAGGAATTTGCTGCACCTAAATTTCCTGAAGAGTGCTCAAAGTAGCCAACAATGACAGGATTCTGGATAAGGTCCTATTTCAAAGATCATCTTTAGTTGGTAACGGGGTGGAGGGGGTGGGACTCCCATGAGGAATTGAGAAGCACAAGGGGTCTTTTGGTGTAGCAAGTGGTATATACATTTTGAAAAGTAAATGCACAAAAGATTGACCTACGTATGTAAAATGAGAAGTGGCTGTAGATTTAAAGCAAAGTCTAAGGGTTGTATCCAAATTTTATCCTGCGAGTGGACCCATTAACATTATTTACACCCATTAATTTACATCGATTCTGAGTAGAACTAAAGTTAGTGACAATCCCTAAGTGTCAAGTCTCTTGACTTGGTGTCCCCCTGCATTAAAAGTGAATTATTCTTTTTTGGCAGCCTTTGCTGCTTCTGATGAATGGTATAAAATTTGATAGAAGAGTTTTCTTTAAACGACTCTTAAGCAGCAGTAGAGTGACAAGCAGAACATTAACCATGACAATGACATAAATAGTATGCTTACTTTTTTTTTTTTACTATTTCTACAGAGATCTGTTCATTGAAGATTAATCAGAGTGGAACTTGTAGCCTTAAGGGGAAACGAAATTGTATTGTTCATGTGGGTGGAAAGTACTTTTAGAGATTTAATTACTGTATTGATGGAAGCAGTTATAAAATTACACAAATAAGAAGTCCAGCGACAGAAAGATTTAAGCAGTAACTGTGGATTACTATGTAGCAGCAATACAACATATAGAGAAAAACAGGTTAATTCAGTTGATGCTCTTCCAAATCCTTAAAGAATCAGCTAACATCTGAGCTGAACACATTTAGGATTGTAAATGTCTTAATTAACCATGGTTAAAGCTACACAAATTAAGTGAAAGGGAGAAGAATTTTAATTCTACACTTTAAGTCTAAACAGGATGCTACTTGCGTGTGGATCACTCTTGTCTTACTATCCCTGTCCTGGAGAGCTCACAACTGGCACAACAGCCTAAGCTAGCTGAAAGCAGTCCAGTACCACTGTGGATATTTAAGTAGGGATGGCAAATTAATTATCTTTGGTTTTCACCAGTTTCTTGTTGTCATTTCAGCCCATTAGTTTACAAATATACTTAGAAAGCCTGCATGGATGTTTATATGCCTTTTCATGCACAGTTCTCCTAATAGACACCTTCCCCTAATATATATATATTTTGCCGCATTGCAAAATTTGGAGCTGTGCACATATGGAAGGATAGTTGTGTTTCAGTTCTGAAAGTGCAAATTAGGTTGAGGCATTTTAAAATGTGAACTGAACAAACCCTCTATCCCTATCCAAAAGCAATAAACCTTGATCAAAGACTTCTCCCAAACTTTGAACCTCATCTTTCAGAGGGGGTACAAAACAGATTGAATTATCTGTCTGCAGTGCCTCCGTTTAACCAGGACTGAATTTATGCGGACTATGGGACTTCATAACACAAGGACCATTGGTCTGAACAGTTGGGAGAACAGTAGTTCTCCCAAAACTCCTCTCTGAATCTATCCACGTAGAAAGGAGCAGAGCCATACTATATCATAGTTCCCCCTCTTCCAGGAGGACATTATGGTTGATTTATCAAAAACTGAAGTTCCAAGAGAATCAACAGGGCACTACCCCCACCTTGCCAAGAAAAGATAATCCTTATATTGAAATAAAGCAATAGAAAACTCCAGTGTGAAATATGTTCTATACTAAGTATAGGAAAACTGTCATGTTAATATCCATTTGTTGGAATGAAACTTGTGTTGAAGTAGTTGTAACATCATTTTATTTGGATTTGACAAGCTAATCATACTCTAGTTTGTTAATAAATCAAATAGTATATCCTGATGGGTAAAGTCATTCCTTCCTTGAAATGTGATGGGTCTCTGAAATTTAAAGCAGCATGCAATGGATATTAGATGCAGCACTGACAAAATTTAGAAGCATCTGTCACTCTTTGAGCTCTAAAAATGAGAAGCTGAACCTCTAACACAATACTGAAGGAATTAAAGAATGGCAGGGCCTTGCTGATGCACTTATTCACTACAGTCTTGTACACCTTAATTCTGTATGACTAGCAGTCACTCACTTATATAGTCTTGCGGAGCCTATCTGAATTTACAAGTGCCAGGAAAGATTAAGATTTATTTGGAAGGATTGTGGAAGAAAAGAACATTACTTCAATCATGTCTGACAGGGTGCAAGTTGGAAAATTCCGAAGTGTTTTGTAAATTCAGTGATGTGATATGTTTATGGACACATATCAAGTAATATAGCCAGTAATGTAAATAAACAACTTATTAACTTAATTTTAAATTAAATCAACTATATTTCCGAAGCTGAAGTGCTGCTTGAATTATGGGGAGAAAGTCTGGGACCTTAACTAAATTCAAAGGTCTGCCTTTGCCTCATTCATTCCAACTTGTGGCTTCTCCATGGACTTCTAAAACAGTAATTAAGGAAGGCGCCATTAAGGTCTTGTCTGATCACCTCTAATTAGAAGAGCTGTGTGTTGAAGCCTCAGCCAGTACAGTGGTACCTCAGATTAAGAACTCAATTTGTTCTGGAGGTCTGTTCTTAACCTGAAACCGTTCTTAACTTGAGGTACGCTTTTGCTAATGGGGCCTCTCACTGTCACACTGCTGCCACTGCGTGATTTCCGTTCTCATCCTGAGGGAAAGTTCTCAAGCCAAGGTGCTACTTCTGGGTTAGTGTATTTGCAACCCAAAGTGTTTGTAACCTGGGGTGTTTGTAACCTGAGGTTCCACTGTATAACCAAGCAAAGCTTACACAGTGGCAACAAGAAGCCAGTGAATAATGTAACAAAGATATATAGGGAGGAAGCAACTAGCATGTTTGGTTTGGGGGCTTGAAATTCATACTGCGTACAACTACATACAAATTACAGTATAATATGGAGAATCATATTGTCAAAGCCTACGTGCAATCCTTGTGGGTCTATGTGAAGACGGGGTTGATTTCGGGTAGAAATGTGTACTGATGACATTTGTCCACTTCCCAGTACTCACTCACATGG
The DNA here is from genome assembly GCF_964234715.1 of Podarcis melisellensis. Classification (NCBI taxonomy): domain Eukaryota; kingdom Metazoa; phylum Chordata; class Lepidosauria; order Squamata; family Lacertidae; genus Podarcis; species Podarcis melisellensis. The sequence continues at coordinate 24,934,056 of NC_138542.1, forward strand.
GTTTCTGACCGCTTTCCGGTGCTAAAATGCTCCTCGAATAAACTGGGTACACTTTCTCCTTGAAGAAAATACACACAAAGAGAATTTAATACACAAAGGGAGCCCCCCCCCCCTTTCTATGAGGGATAATATTATTCTCCTTTAGTCTGTATAATATGTAGATTGGACTTTAGATGATGAAGTTGTGATGGAAAATTGATATAACTCTTCAACACAAAAAGTTATGGACATATTAAAACTGTTATTTCAGCTGTGTGCTATAAATTTTCATTTCCATGGAAATTGATCCTGTTTCTCTGATAGATTCAAAATTCACATAATTTTAACAATGTAATAAATCCCAATACAACAAATCAGAATTTGCTAGATTGTGTGATGCCTTGAAGAACTTTGGGCAAAACTGAAGTTGTGCTATGTTAAAATATCAGCCTTTGCCAACTCTAGTAGAATACATATGGATAGTGTTAGAAACTCAGATATATATGCTAGGCACCAAATGGTTCCTTAAGCCAGGGCTACAATCACCAAAATGGAATCTCTAGTTGCCATTTTGGGGCCAGGCAACTTGAAAGTCATATGTTTCAATACAACTTTTTGGTCCCTGAAATTTGCTCTGATTGTGCAGATAAAATCCTCTCACAGATAGGATTCTACAGGATTTGTTGCAAGTGTGTGAAAACAGCCAAGATCCAAAGATCCCCCACACATGCACCTCCATCAGGTGTCATCCTAGCACCCAGACATCTTCGCTTGGTTACAAGTGGCCAATAACCAGGTGCGAAATGCAGATGGGGGTTTAAGTCGAAAATATTTGGAGCATACCAGGTTGACAGAGGCTGCTATATCAGTATCAAACTTTATCTCGGTCACAGACCAGCATTATATATTATGCTGATGTAGTCTACTACTTTTGGTCATTAAGAAATAATGTCCTGGAAACCCCAGAAGGCTACCTAATATTATCTGTAACACAGAGCCTAATCAGACAGCCGTTCATTGCAGAGCAGCAGACCACGGAATATGCCTCTGGTGCCCAGCTATAAAACGAACTTTTTACATGTTTAAAATGTGTTCCAGTCTTTACGTCTCCCTAAACGAAGTGAAGCCAAAAGATTTTGTTGTAACTATAGGCCTGTCAGCACTTCCTTTGTACACATAAAATTAATTATGTTATCCGTAAAATCCTATCAGCCATGGAAAGGAAATAATTAAATCCCAAAATGATTATTAATTTAAATAACTATTGTGATTGCCTATCAGATATGCAGCTATCTGATTTTTGAGTTGACTGATGTTGATGGGTTGACAGGAATGAAAGACTATCTTACGCCATGTAAGAATTGTTTACGGATGGATACAAACAATAATAGGAGAAGAGTGGAGCTAAAAGCTGTGACAATCATTGAATAACGTGGTTATTGCTACAGGGAATTCTGAACTGGTATGCTTACTTTTAGCTTCTGTGGTAAGTGATGAGTAGTTTATCTTACCATGTTGTAAGCATTATGAGAGATATGTGACTAAGTCATGTTCTGAGTAGACCTTTTGAAAGCAATGGACTAACTTTAGTCCATTCACTTCAGTGTGTCTACTCTGAGCATGACTTAGTTGGATAACACCTTATATTCCGTTTCCAACATTTGATGCATGTTTTGTTTCTAATGTTTTGTTTCTGGAATAGTGTTTAAGTCATTCTTGTGCATTAGTTTCAAACATGTATGCTGATTAATTCATATAGCCTCCTAAACCAGTACCTTTGTATGCTACATATTCATTTCCAATAATGTTTTTAATCCAAGTCACATACTTGTGTTAATCATATTTGTTAGGCCGATTCTTGTTATAAAATACATGGAAGTTCTTTCCAATAAATATTGGTGGGCTGTCTTGCGGGATGCGTAGCACTGCACATCATGTACAATACCGTATATTTATTTAAAACTATCCTGCCTTTCTGCCTGGGCAGACCCCAAGGTGGCTGACAATAAGGGAAAATTAATACAGTTAATGAGTTCTAAAACTCTGGGAAAGAATGCTTTGAGATGCTCACTCTCCTGGTGTTAGATGCTCCTTCTGCTGCTGCTACTGCTGCTGCTGAGGACGTGAACCTGCTGATTTTCAGATGTTTCACTGTGAGCACTTTGGAAGGTGGGAAGAACAGCTTCCCAAAGTGTATTACCTAGCAACTAGTCCCTGGGGCATATTGACCTCACTCAGGCAGCTGGAACAATCTACAACTTTGGCCTCTTCCTAGTAGTGGGGTATTGATAAAGGCTCGTGGTGCACAATGTTGGAGAACGACGCCTCCCCAGAACTGCTAAAAGTGTGGTTGTTCTGCAGTTCATACTCTGTTGCCCACTTCTCTTTGGGCTTAAATATCTTTCTATTCACATGCGATGCCACTTTACATTTTTGAGGGTGGTTTGACATACCAGCATGGCAGTTGGATGGGGTAGTATGATGATAGCGCAAGTAACATGGAAAATATTAAGATAACTAGGGGTATAGGGAGTGCTGATAAATGGATAAAATAATGATCCGTGAAAAAATGCAGAGAGAGAAGAACAAATGCTGAAATAAAAGCATGCAGTTGCACGGATAGTACTAAGCAACATGATTCTTGATTAGTTCATAATTATGAGCAGTAGGAAAGGTAGCAGCCTGCTAGACATGATCTCATATCACAAGGAACACTCCACTTGAGGCTTAAAGAATTAGAAGGAAAGGGGCTTTTGAACAGAATTATGTGACAGAGCATGGTATGAAATCATAAGCTTTGAAAACAGGTTTTTTAATGTATAAAAAAATATCAGATTGGAGGGGGGAGAGACTCTTCTAACATTTTAAACCTGTTGCTATTTCCTTTTGCCCTTAACCCCAGAAAATAGTGGCACACACTGAGAACTGATTTTCAAGCTTGTTTCTAAGGCCAGTGAAAGTTCAAGCCGTCAGAGAGGATTTAGAGAAAGGTCACCTAGTTTTCCTTAACTGGCATGAGTAGGATGTCCTGCCCTGCATTTGATTTTCTAAAATACCCTTTATACCTTTGTGGTCTGTGTACAGTACAGTTTTATGACTGTCTTGGGCACCCTTGTCATGCATAAAGCAGCCCACCCCCCTTTATTTGCACATTTTCATATTCTGTAACCCCAACATTTAATATTCTTTTTTTTTTTAACGCTGCAGACAAAAAAAATGCACATGGTCTCGGAAATGGTGACAAAACGACACCAGTCTAATCAAAGAAGAAACAACCAGTGGTATATTTGGATAACATAAAATTTCAATGAGCTCATTGAAAACTAGGTTTTTTTTAGGAACAGTGTAGAAGCAAGCAAATATAATATGTGCATTATGTTGTTTCTATAAATGCACATGTAATTAAACTGTTATGTGATTTCCTAAAGTTAATGACATGACTTGGGGAGATGCCTGAGCTGATGGAAATGGTATAGAATTGTGCAAAGTAATTTGATTAATAATTGAACTGAGATTAATAATTCAGATGAGATTAATTTGCATAAAATGATGCATTAATAAGCAAGTGGCTAGCGTTCAAGTGTAAGAAATGAGAGAGGGATTTCACACAGTCAAAATGGGTAGTCAGACATTCTGTTGTTCCTTTCACTATCCAAAAACACCGCTTACTCTTAAACAAGACAAGAATACTTATCCGTTGATCTCTTTTAAAGTTTAGCTTAGCTATACCAGCTAACTTGAGAAAATGACTTTCTAGTGCTTGGTTTGCACTTCTTAGTGGAACGGTCATTATTTATGACTTTGCCTACCAACCCTTTTCCATTAATTGTCTGTTTTGAGAACTGCCTAGCCATCTCACAAACGTGCCTTGAGGTGGGTGTCATGGTGCACCTTTCTGCACTTTGCTTCGCTTACCCTTAGGCACCAATTCTCAAAGTTAAATCATAGTGCATATTATGACCATCTGGAATGGAAGCAGTAGAGGGAGAGGGAGAGCCAAACAGACCTTGTCTCTCAGCACAGCTGAGAACATGTGGGACAGTGTTACAAGAGTGAGCAGAGACAGGAGGAAGGCAGTAACTGCTCATTTAGCAGAACCCAACCAAAGGTCATTTTAAAAAGCTACATCCAAGTATTTATGAAGTTTAAAGTCCCACCTCTCTGCAATAGTCTTGGCTGCAACAACTCTAAGTTTTTCATAGCTTTAAATGTACACTTTTGGCAAAAAAGAAAACGGAAAAAATACTAAGTGTAGGACAAATGACAACACTCACAGAGGTTTAAAAAAAAGGCTTTGATTGTCACTGCTTGGAAGGAAATGCAGGATAATGGAGTAGCCGGTTATTCTTTGTGTGGCTTGAACTTCAAGGTCTGGTCAATGCTGGAGACAGAAAACTGGTCTTGACATACTGTTGTTCTGACCAAGCTTTGACATTCTTATTTTAATATCTGCAGCATCCCAAAATGCTGTTGTTAGTTGCTGCTCGGTAGTCTTAATGATTTCACAAACTGTCTAAGCCATTCAAGATCATTTTGCCAAAAAGCACCTACATAATATATAGCAAAACAGAATCTGGACAGCATCCTTTTCTGCCCTACATATGCATAATTCTGTGTCTGTTAAAGTACCCTGCAGAAATTGTCATTGATTTCACCTTAGCCATAATGTCACAGACTATGCACATAAAGTTTAAGGAGCCAGAAAGTATTATATGGCAATCATGTTTTATCCCTGTATAATTGTATTTTAATGAATTGCTTTCTACTCCAAATTATTTTATTTTGCTTGATTTACTTGACAGCATGTATAGAATAGCAGACAGAATTTGACATATCATACAGGATCTGACTACTTTGGAATTCTGAAAAATCTGTTAAGATTATAATTAATTAATTAAAAGAAGTATTTTTTCCCCTACCACGTTGAGGCTTTTCCCCCCCTACAAGCGGTATATAAATTCTACAAAATTAAAAAGAGTGCTCCTAATAGACTTTCTAATATTTTATTGGCTTTTGGTTTTCCTTAATAAAATCAATTAGTAAAAATAATAAAATACATAGCTGCACTGGATCATAGCAATTTGTTGTGCAGGATCATGCAGTTAAAGTAACTGCAATCGGAACACAAACTAAATTGGGTTAAGGAGGGAGAAAAACGGGTAGAATAGATTCTGACAATGTTCACACAAACTATTCCAAATACAGCTTCCAAACGTATGAACGTTTGTTCTTTTTGTGACATGCTTTGTGTTGTTACGCATTTTGTATTTTCATTTTCTACTTTTATGTTATAAACTACCCTACAATCTTCGGGCGAAGGGTGGTATGTGAATCAAATACAGTGGTGCATCGCAAGACGAAATTAATTCGTTCCGCAAGTCTCTTCGTCTTGCGAGTTTTTCGTCTTGCGATGCACGGTTTTCCATAGGAATGCATTGAAAATCAATTAATGCGTTCCTATGGAAAAAGCCTTCCCCCGACCTCTTCTGGCGGGCGGCATTTTAAAATCGCCCGGGACAGCGGAGGACTTCTCCGCTGTCTGGGGCGATTTAAAAGCCCCTGGGAAGGCAGGCAGGGGGGACAAAGGCTTTCTCGCCCGGCCGCCCGGCTTCGGGACATCGTTCCGATGCCGGGCGGCTGGGGGAGGCGTTCCTGCCCCACCGCCCGGCATCGGGACGATGCCCTGAAGCCGGGCGGCTGGGGGAGGCGTTCCTGCCCCACCGCCCGGCATCGGGACGATGCCCCGAAGCCGGGCGGCTGGGGGAGGCGTTCCTGCCCCACCGCCCGGCATCGGGACGATGCCCCGAAGCCGGGCGGCGGGGGGAGGCGTTCCTGCCCCACCGCCCGGCATCGGGACGATGCCCCGAAGCCGGGCGGCGGGGGGAGGCTTTCCCGCCCGGCCGCCCGGCTTCGGGACATCGTTCCGATGCCGGGCGGCTGGGGGAGGCGTTCCTGCCCCACCGCCCGGCATCGGGACGATGCCCCGAAGCCGGGCGGCTGGGGGAGGCGTTCCCGCCCCACCGCCCGGCATCGGGACGATGCCCCGAAGCCGGGCGGCTAGGGGAGGCGTTCCTGCCCCACCGCCCGGCATCGGGACGATGCCCCGAAGCCGGGCGGCGGGGGGAGGCTTTCCCGCCCGGCCGCCCGGCTTCGGGACATCGTTCCGATGCCGGGCGGCTGGGGGAGGCGTTCCTGCCCCACCGCCCGGCATCGGGACGATGCCCCGAAGCCGGGCGGCTGGGGGAGGCGTTCCCGCCCCACCGCCCGGCATCGGGACGATGCCCCGAAGCCGGGCGGCTAGGGGAGGCGTTCCCGCCCCACCGCCCGGCATCGGGACGATGCCCCGAAGCCGGGCGGCTGGGGGAGGCGTTCCCGCCCCACCGCCCGGCATCGGGACGATGCCCCGAAGCCGGGCGGCGGGGGGAGGCGTTCCTGCCCCACCGCCCGGCATCGGGACGATGCCCCGATGCCGGGCGGCGGGGGGAGGCGTTCCTGCCCCACCGCCCGGCATCGGGATGATGCCCCGAAGCCGGGCGGCGGGGGGAGGTGTTCCTGCCCCACCGCCCGGCATCGGGACGATGCCCCGAAGCCGGGCGGCGGGGGGAGGCTTTCCCGCCCGGCCGCCCGGCTTCGGGACATCGTTCCGATGCCGGGCAGCTGGGGGAGGCGTTCCTGCCCCACCGCCCGGCATCGGGACGATGCCCCGATGCCGGGCGGCGGGGGGAGGCGTTCCTGCCCCACCGCCCGGCATCGGGACGATGCCCCGAAGCCGGGCGGCTGGGGGAGGCGTTCCTGCCCCACCGCCCGGCATCGGGACGATGCCCCGATGCCGGGCGGCGGGGGGAGGCGTTCCTGCCCCACCGCCCGGCATCGGGACGATGCCCCGAAGCCGGGCGGCGGGGGGAGGCTTCAAAAGCCGTCCGGGGGCTTTTAAATCGCCCCGGACAGTCCCGGGGCGATTTAAAAGCCCCCGGTTAGGCAGGCAGGGGGGGCAAAAGTCTTTGCCCCCCCTGCCTGCCTTCAAAAGCCGTCCGGGATAGCGGGAAGCGCTTCCCTGCTATCCCGGACCGCTTTTAAAATGCTGGCGGTGGGGAGCAAAGCCTTTCGCCCCCGCCGGCCTTCCTGGACCTCTTCTGAAGTCCGGAGGGGGGGGGAAGGCTTTGCTCCCCACCGCCAGCATTTAAAAAAAGGTCCCCGAGATTTCCCTATGGGCTTTCGTCTTGCGATGCAAGCCCATAGGGAAAATCGTCTAGCGAAGCGTCGCAAAAACCGAAAAACCCTTTCGTCTTGCGGGTTTTTCATCTTGCGAGGCATTCGTCTAGCGGGGCACCACTGTAAATGAATGAATGTAGCTTGTTCATATGTTTCAAAGGTAGATAACTCTACTGACTTGAGTTTCTACTGAAATGAGGCTGCATTTTAATGTTGTACTTTAATCTTGTTTTTAAGTTGTATTTTAATTAATTGTTTTTATACTTGGTGTTAGCCGCCCTGAGCCTTGTCTTGGCTGGTAAGGGCGGGGTATACATAAAAATTATTATTATTATTATTATTATTATTATTATTATTATTACTGTTGTAACACCAGCTCTTTGACCAACAAGCTTTATGTGCGTCACTTTTTTCTTTTAATTAAAAAGGGGTAGACATCCAGAGGTAAAAAACCAAACATCTGTCAACCCCAGCTGCCATTGCACCCAGTGTGTTTTGACTGCATGCGATTTTGACTTTTTGCACTGTCCCTTTGAAGGTAAGCCCTGTATGAGTTGAGGCTCCCCTGTACTGCCATTCTTCTGAAGGGGGAAGGCTGAACTGATCCTTGCAACAGGGAAAAGAGCAAAAAATCCCCATCCAGGCTTGCTATAGTCAGTCCCAGGTCACTCGACTCTTCCATAGCACAATTTTTTGCTCCCCTCCTCATTTTTTTACAGGGGTCCCACAACAAAGTTTCTCATGGGAGTAGAAGGGAAGATGATATTTAACAGCCAGCCTTTCCTAAACATCCTTGGTGACCGTAACTGATAGCAGAGAAACATAAAAAGACCCTAGAAGAGGCCCATGGCATAGGTGTTGTAGGCACATGGTTTTGCCAGTGTGAGATGCTTGCCAAGAGGTAAGCTTTGTGATAAGCCTCCAGATTTGACACTGCAAAGTCACCTTTGTCAGTAGGCACTTTGCATCTTTATTTTGAGGGAGGAATGTGGAGGGGAAGTGCCCCAAAGGAATTTGTAGAATAAGGAATTAATTTGTTGGAATTAGTTGGTGTGTTGTGCAGATACCCTGCGGCTTGCGCACGTGAGCAGCCATCATGGAACTTTTTTTGGGGGACCTTTCACCATAAATATTGAGGGGCTGTGACCCCACCCCAGCTTGGCATCTATGGGGTGGGTCACCCCTCAGGACAAAGATGAATCCGGGTAGTGCATTAATTTTTGTCACAGTAACCTGGCCCCACAGTCTCAGGTGTGAATGTGCCCGCACTGCAAATAAAAGAGCTTAATTAAAACTAAACTAAAAACCCAAAGCCCAATCACATCCTGTTTTTCTGGTATTTCACATCATGAAGCTCTGCCCTATAAATCTCAGGCTTTATGATATGGAAAACCTGGTAGGCTTAAATAGAAACAACTAATGCATGTAATAAAAAAAAAGTTCTCAGTATGGGGGAAAAACATATTGCTTTATACTATTGAAGTTTTGTTTTGCCATTGTACAGCCTCAAGTCATTGCTGACCTAGCCAGCAGCTAGAGGTGAATGTTGTCGTGTTCCTCAGAAAGAACAGTAAATCAACATGTTTTACATCTTGTTTTGAAACAATAAATCTGATCTCTTATCATTTTGGGGGAATATATATAGTTACGGGAATACTTCAAGCCTGCTTTTGCTTCGAGCATGAAAGAGAGGGCAAGAAGAAGGGCTATGCGGCCAGACAGGACATTAGTCCTCCCGCCAAAAGAAGAGGCAGACTGGTGGAAACAGCACCTGGTGTCATGATCAGTAGAAGGAGCAGGAGGAGGAAAGGCTGCCAAGTAGAGAAGGTGCTGAGCCTGCCAATAAATACTAGTTAGGATTCTGCGTGTCCTACTTGCTACTGAATACCAGTTGTTGGGGATCATGAATGAAGAAATTGCTGTTGTGTTCATGGTCTTCATGGATGCATCTGATTGGCCCATATGAGAAAGAGGATGCTAGACTAGATGGTCTGATTCTGTGGGAGTCTTAGGTTATTATGAGGTATGGTAAGCCTGCACCCACATCGCCTGCTGTAGTTCAGGTAGCCCAAATTCCAGCCAGATATAGGGGTCAGGAAGAAGAGGAAGGTGTCAGTCTCTATAATCTTGTCAGACCAGAAGTTCAGCATGACCAAAAAGCATAAGTTGGGAATTCTCTCTCTTTTTTTATTTATTTTAAAAAAGCAATCTCATCTGTCAATATGCATAACTGGCATCATCCTGTACACACGTAAGTAAATGTGTGACATAGGCTAAAGAAAATTGATTGAGCACCTGGGGCTTATGAATCGGTGAGGAATTAGCCCCAGCACCTAGCACCTAGTAAACAAATGTCATGGCCAGCTTAGACACTGTTGAGTGGTGGAGACACAATCTTAACTCCCTATTTGTCTGCTCTTGGTATTGTCAAAGATGCCCTACCAACTGGGGGCTTTGGGAATCTGGTCTGTAGTAGTAAGGAAATATGAATCTTTGCTAATAATACAGAATGCTAATATCTGGATAAGAGTATATATTAAAAGCTAACTCAGGGCATCAACCCTCCTGGTACAAGCACAAGCACTCCACACATGGAAAGTATTTTACGTGACTCACTGGTGGCTTCCTTCCTACTGCAAGATGTCAACCTTAGCTTTCAAAATATCCCACAAAGTCCAAAAATAACTGGCTACTCCATTTTCCAGCATTTCCTTCCAAGCAATGACAATCCAAGTCTCAATTTTTACCTCTGTGAGTTTTCTTGCATTCTGAAAAAGGTACATGTTGCACACACATTCATTTATGTATCCGTTTTTGGGATTTAGTTATGCCTGTTTTATGGACTCCCAAGTCTTTTTGAGTTAAGCAAGGCAAAAGTAAATGTTCAGAAACGGCATTTGTGACTTCAAGGTAGTGTCTTGTTTGTTTTTGCCTTAAGAGAGAAAGATGACCTTTCCTTGTTTGTCCATGTTTTGGCTGAGCTGTATGTAATAAATAATGAAATTGCACAGGAAAGTTGTCAGGAACATGACCACAGAACGCATGCCCTCAATCTGTTTTCTCCCAGGTAATCTGCTTGTTCGATTGCTAACAGACAAGTAGGGTGGGGGGAGGGAAGGTGATTTACCATGGTGTCAAAAGCAAGGTATCAGTGAAGGTCGATGCCAGGAATTTTGCTTGGTCAGTGATCCAGGGGAATCAATCTTGAGGAAAGGGCAACTAGGCAAATTGAGACGAGAAATGGTAAGGCGTAGCGTGAATCTGTGGCTGTTGTTGTTTTACGGTACTATCAAATTATGAGAATCTGAGAGTTGTGAATGCATCAGTAAAGTAGGGTTCTTACCAGTGTGTGGTGCCAATGTAGTCAAGGCTTTTTTCTTCTGATGTTCAGGTTAGGGGAAGGGCCATAGTTTAGTAAGAGAGCATAAGGTCTTGTGCAAAAGTTGTGCAATTCTATCCTTTACATCTTCAGGTAGGGCTGGGAAACTTTACTACAGGAAAGTTTCCTATCAGATAGTTCTGATATCCTGGATAGCTGCTTCCAGCCAATGTGGAGAATAATGAATTAGATGGACCAATTATATAACATGTATAAGAAAGTTCCTAAATCTGCAAATCCTACAAAGTGCATAATTGACAGTTTTTGTCTGGATTTCAATAATCTAGCTGCTTGGTGAAATCTTTGCTGGGGAAGAACTATCCTTCTTCTTAACACTGAAATCTGAAACAGCACCAAATTAATCTTATGGTAGCATAACTGGCTTTTCAAGCACACACACACACACAAAAATGTGAAATGTTTTTTTCTTGGGCTATTCGCCTTCTACCGACTCTCCCATAGTCCTCATTTTAGAGCTCCTTAATTGTCTGGCCTTGAGATGTCTGGTAATCTTTTTAAGCACTATCTTTCCAAAATCACATAAGTAAGGGATTTTTAAAGGGTGAAATGGCAAGCAGGCATAATCAAGCAGGCATTATAATAGAAGAGATAGCACACATTAACTAAGAAGAGGCAAATTGGTTCACTTGGAACGAAGGATCATATTTCAGGCCTAATTGAATAAAGGTAGAAGAGTGTTTGGAAAGGAAACATCATATTTTATTCTAGTGAAGACAACGGAAAGTAAAATGGAATATAAAATGTGCAGCAAAAGCCAGATACATAGGATTTGTTTCACACAAGACAGTTTTTCCCTATTCAAGCGGTTCTGACTCTTGTCATGCTTATCTGGGTAAAAGCAAACAAACAGACATTTTACCTATATTTTATGGACAGATGACCATAGTATTTCAAATGAATGCAGTGCAGTTTAGACCCTGAATAATACAAACTTTTTCATAAACAGAATAAAAAGCAGAAAAAGGTACTATCATCAAAAGTGCAATAGAATAGGAAAACATAATCTAAATGTATGCTACAGTAACTAATATTTTGCTAATGAAGTATAAAAAACAGCTGAAATTAAGTATAAGATCAAGATTTGAATCCAAAAATGTTATTATGTAATCATGAATTTGACAGTAAAAATCTATTTAGTCTGCATAATATGCTTGTGTGTGAGGTTCACTAGACTCATTCTCCTATATGATGCCTCTAGCCTCTTGTAAACATTCAATATGGGAATGCATTTTCAAGGAGGAATCAACTTGTTTTCATTGTAAAAACAAACCATTGTTTTTAAAAAGCCATTAGATTTATAAATAACTAAACATATTCAGAACTATGCTGTAAAATACTTCTGTGGATTCCTGATTCACCTTGAATTATGATAATTAATTTTTTAAAAAAATAAACTGGACACAGACACTTCTGTTTTAAGTTTACTGTATTATTGTCAGTTTATTGAACAGTTTGTTGTACCCTTTTTCCTTGAGAGTGGTCTGAACAGATGGGAAGCTGAGCATCACAGCAGTACCTAAAATATGAATTGCAGTTTGAAGGTCTTATTCTAGGACAAAAAATACTGCTATATAAATATGACACATAATAAAGAAATTGCATGCAGGTCTTGGAAATGAGTTTGCAAACGGAAAATAAATGTTTTCAACAGCTGTTTGAACTCATACCTCCACAGTGGAAAGCGGCTTAATTTGCATAATAATCTCTAAAGCAAAAATATTATGTTCCTTGCTGATTGAAGAAAAAAAGTTACGTTTCAATGCCAATTACTGTTTACCTCAGTTTTTAATTACTATTTGGTATCTAATGAAAGAGAGTAAAACACTTGGTGTGGGAGGGAAGCTGGTGGTAGCTTAGGCATTGCCTCCAGGTATTAAAAAGCATTCTTATGCTGAAGAAACTGAAGTCGCCTTCTTTTGTTTCTTTAAAAATCTGTTTACATTTTTATATGTTTTTGTTAAAATGTTATTGCTAACCGTTCAATATACAAATGCTTTCATATTGTAGAATTATCTTCATCCATTCTGTCACTTTGACATGCGCTCCCACAAACTTTAAACAGGAGTTAGGCTTCTGGAACCATTATTTGACAGTTTCCTCGAAAAGAACATAATTGCAGGTAGTAATTTACTTCAAAACAGGATAATAAAGCACATAGATAACACATCCCCCACACTCCTTTCACAAGAGACGTTTATCTTCCTTAGTTCTACAGAGAATCCCGAAAACCAATCGTCTTAGCAGTCTACTTCCAATATACGCTGGATTTAAAGGGAAAAAATTACCTTTAGAAGTCTTTCTACCCACCTGGGCACCAAATAATTGAAGGAGCTCCTCTTATTTATTTATATTTATTTAGAGCATTTGTACATTGTACATTCAGCTAAAAGCGCTCTCAGAGCGGCTTACATAAAGTCAAAACAAGATAGTCTAACTCTAAGACACACAAGGATTGAAGAGGAAACTCAGGCATTGATTCTATGATTCTATAGAACAGGGAATATACAGATCAAAATACAGCATTTGGGTTGACTTTAAAAATAATTTCCCCACTACATCTTTAAGAACATCTTTGGATAAAATCAAAGGCTTCTCTAATCCAGCATCTGTTTTCCTACAGTGTCTGATGCCTATGGACAACTGTTCTCTCCTGCTGTTGTTCATCAGTTCCCATATTGAGAAGCATGCCATCTTTGATGTAGCCTGTAGCCAGATAGGCACTGAGAGTCATATCTGCCATGAATTTGTCCTTTTAACAAAACATACAAATCAAGAGACATCACAATACTCTGCTTTTCTCCCCCACCCCACTGCAAAACATCAATCCTAGCTGTAGATTGCAGCAGCTTTCTTGTTTCTTGATTACAAGGGGAAGAGAGGAAACAATCATTCTTGTGTGGTTGTGTTATCATGGAATACACACAAGCCACTCCTAATGCTTCATTGTTGTCCGAAAGCAATAGAAACACTTGTGTAGTTGCTCTTTATAAACCCATCTGCAGCTTTTAGCTGCACCACTGGAGCCCCAAGTTGGGAGGTAGTGCTGCTGCTTTCTCAACTTTATCCTAAAAACTAGCCAGTTTTCAACCAGTTACTAACTGGATTTGGCCAGATAACGATGGAATACTAGTCCAGGAGCTAGGCTGCAAGAGTCAATCTGTTTCTGAGGTAGGATGGGACTACTCTGTTTGATTAACAAAACTGTGTATTACACTAGATCATAAAAAGCAGGGTAAAATGAAAAATTGCTTGGGAATTTTAGATAGTAGATGGAATTCAAATGTCTGGCAGTTTGTCGGATTCATTAAGATACATGAAAAGCCCTAAGGTGGCGGCAACTAGGTAGCAATGTCTTGGTGTGCAGTAGAGCTGTTTTCCCCTTTCTGTACACTGGAAGCCATCAGTTTAATGCCATTGCTCCTCAAATGCTATTGCTGTCTGTAAACCTTATTTTCAGTGCAGAATTTCACGCTTGTCAGATTCATGGCCTGTGTGATATTGGTGGTTGCATCAAATGATGTCAACACTTTCTTGAAATAGCCTATGTTTTGCATACTATTTTACTGCCTCCACCAACTATTTTGTGAAGGAGAAAGTCATCCACGAAGCTCTGAATTTTGGGTGTTTAAGTTTAGGCAATAGATTGAACATACTAATTGTGCATCTGTCTGCCTGTCTAGCTATAGAGGTATGTGCATGCAGTGCTATGCTTCTAGAAAAGAGGTGCCAGAACTCACCATGAATGCCTCCCTTGTTCTCTTATAATGGCAATGGCACCCAGCTGAGAGGTGACAGAACTGAGTTCCAGTGAGTTCCAGCAGAAAAAAGCCCTATGTACATATATGTAAATGGGTGTATGTTTCCACCAGCCTATCCGTGGTTGATACAAGCAATGTCTATTCACTATTGAACAGCATTCTGGGTAATTTCCCTATTAGAAGCTTTCCCTCTATATTTTAAGAGCTCAACCATCAGTCTAATGAAACAAGTGATCATACTGAGATTATTTGAGAACCATACCAAGCTGATTTTGCATCCTGTTGTGCAGTAAGCAAAGTAGCTGCACCAACACAGTGAGGAACATCAGTATTGCCAAGTTTGGAATGGTCTAATACTTTGGTTGGACAGTGTTCTCGAAGCTACCAGCATGAGTTTGACCAAACTGCAGGAGGCAGTGGAAGACAGGAGTGCCTGGCGTGCTCTGGTCCATGGGGTCACGAAGAGTCGGACACGACTAAACGACTCAACAACAACAATACGTTGTTAGGGTGCTCTAGCACAGAAATGAAATGAGATTATGTTTGGCATGATCAAGACTAGGAATGCTAATCTAGTTTTGATAATCTCTTTTCATTATCACGGAGTCCCCATGTTAGTGCAAGTCTGTGCAGGTGACATGTGATGATACTAATCATGTTTTGAAATGACTGGTGGCAAAACAGCGTGGAGTCTTGACGCAAAATCCCCCTGCAGATATTCCCACTTTACCATGTCAGTTTGTACCAGGCAGGTAAGCAATAGCATCTCCTAAAAGTTGTTTTTCTTTGTTTTTTATAAATAGATATAAATAAGTGCCAGGAAGAAATGTACATAGAGAATCGGGTGAACATAATATCATTATGAAGCCTGAGTTCCATGCATATTGATTGATTGGCTCCAGGGAGGCATCCTAAAGCAATTTACACAGAACAATTGCATATATAAACAGCTCAAACATTTGCATAAATAAAAACAGCTAAAACATTTGCCTATAGACAATTACAAACCATTTTATATATAAACAATTTAAAACCACAACACACATATCAAAGGAATTCAAATCCAATACAGATACCAGCTGGGGGAAGTCTTCACTTACAAGGCTTGTTGAAAGAGGAACACCTTGAACAGGCACCGGAAGGACAGCAGAGAAGGTGCCTGTCTGATACATAATAGGAAAGAATTTCAAATTGTAGATGCTTATATTTAAGTGCCAACTCCAACATCAGGCCTCCTGGCAAGATATTTTCTGCCAGATGCTGTCTCCTGCAGAATGCAGCGACTACCTTCTATGTGTCCAAGTTTCAAACTGTATAGGGCTTTGTGTACCAGCCAATCAGCATCCAGTACAGATGTACATTACATATTTCTGATCTGAGAGTTTTAGTTGAGTAATGGTACATGCACATACAACCCAGTCAGATGGGCAGGAAATTAATGAAAACTTTATTATTATTACTAGGGTTTCTTACCTATGACCAGTTGTTTTTGAGGTAACTTTGCCATCACGGATTATCTGTCACCATATGAATTGATAGTTCTACAGGTTCCTTTTAAGTATTGGCTAGAGTCGTGGCAGTGTAGGAATAATATTCATTGGCATGTTTGCTGCAGAGATCTAAATAGAGACTATTGTGGCGCGGCATCTCTTTTGCTTGTATTTATTTTTGATTCAGCTTTCTCATGACCAGTGGCTAGTACAATAAAGTTCTTTGGATTGGATTGGATGTTTACATGTAGACTTTTTTCCATGTAAACTTTTTAAATATTGGTATCAAAATACTCTGGTTAAAGTACAGTAAAATTATAGCAATTTGTGCTATATGCACAATATATTATAGCTTTTGCCTCCTGTTACCTTAATTTTGTGGTTTTCCCCCTTGTGATCATTATAGTCATTAGTAGGGATTACTCTTTAGAACTGCAAAGGTGAAGGCAACACATTTTGGAAACAACATGTTTTTTAAAAAGATACTTCCTTTCCCCTTTTTCTCTTTCTCATATGAACAAATGCCTTAACTAATCTAGTGTGAAACAGATGTTTTCTCTAGCCTCAAGTGGGCTATAGAATGAAAGAAAAATTATCCCTCTTAAAAATAAAGACATTCAAAGTTTCAAACTGCCATATAACCCTACTTTTTCATTCCGTTATCTCTGAGTTAGAAGAACAGCGTTTTCTGCTCCAGATATCCCTGGATGACAGATGGCTACTTGGAGCAATTGTTATCAACTGATGTTAGTTTAATGCTACTAGTGGTTGTCTAGGGGTTCCAAATTTAAGAATTATTACGGCATGTTCAACTTGCCAGGGCATTATTAGAGGAGTGATACTTAATGATCCTTTGGTACTTTGGGCAAAGTTGATCTAGAAACATTTCCAGGAGATATTAAAAGTCCCCATAATAAGAATAATTGCAATTATTTATTGGCTGCTTATTGTTATGTAGCTGCAAAATGTTTTGTACTGTGCATATTCAGATTGTAGCACCCTGCTTGTGGTTAACACTTAGCTGGAATGAAATATTCAACGCAGCAATAGAGAAATTAAAATAATAATTTATTTGTCAGACAAATAAATGAGAGGCACAGTGGTATATGGTTACCAAGCTCTGGCCTGGGCTCCTGCCATTATGGCCAGCACTTATATTCCCTCAGCCCAGCCTCCTTGCTCCTCCTTTGGCTGCCTCTGTCCAATCAGCCTGGTTGAAATTCCCATTGGCTGTTTGCTAGAACCAATCCTAAAAGATACACCCATTTCCTATTGCCTTTTATGGGAAACAAAAAGCTATATATTCTTCTATCTATAAATGACAAATAAGTAATAATAATAATAATAATAATAATTTATTATTTATACCCCGCCCATCTGGCTGGGCCCCCCCAGCCACTCTGGGCGGCTTCCATAGAAACCAGGAAACACTAAAATATCATACATTAAAAACTTCCCTGAACAGGGCTGCCTTAAGATGTTTTCTGAATGTCAAGTAGTTGTTTATCGTTTTGACATCTGCTGGGAGGGCGTTCCACAGGGCGGGCGCCACTACCGAAAAGGCCCTCTGCCTGGTTCCCTGTAGCTTTGCTTCTCGCAATGAGGGAACCGCCAGAAGGCCCTCAGCACTGGACCTCAGCGTCCGGGCAGAACGCTGGGGGTGGAGACGCTCCTTCAGGTATACTAGTCATATCTCTTACATTTGTCTCAACAAGGAACCTTAATTACCAGCTCACCTCTTGCCCTCCTTGCCCTATTGCCCTCCAAAACAGATGGTTAATAGTTTTAAATTTTTATCTTAAACAGATGTCAGAGATTTTGGGTTCACATTCTCATGCATCATCAATGAAAGATCTCCTTTTTGGAGGTCTTTAAACAAAGGCCTGACAACCATATGTCAGGAGTGCTCGATGGCGTTTCCTGTCTGGCAGGGGGCTGGGCTTGTTTGCCCCTCTGGTCTCCTACAGCAATATGACTCTATGAAATAAGAATTTAACATTTCTTTCTTTCTAGATCCTTTGCATAATTACATTTAAGCCAATATATTTCATACATTATCATAGATAGCTTTTTAGAAGAATAAACCTTCTCAAAGTAAAAAGGAAGGAACAGTTTACAGCCTCAAAATAAAATAGGAAAAAGCTTCTTCTGTTTACACTCCCCTTCTCCAGCCAGTTGCTTTCTCCATTTGCTCTTGCCCTTTAACCTTAGGAAAATATGGCTCAAGTTTAATGGGAGGCACATGGTTTTATTTTACTATTTACCAACTCTTAATTATGTTTTTTCTCAGCTTTTTTATATTCTGTAATATGTAGGGTCAGTGTAACCTTTGCTCTCAGCCTGTAATTCCCTTTTTACGACTTTGAGAATTGTTTTCTGCTATAAATCAGGGGGCCCCCTTGTCCAGGAGGATAAACATCTTGCCAAAGTACTTAGGCAGCTGGTCTTCTGCCTGGCATAAAACATTTGAAAATCTTTAAGCTCATTTTAAAATACAGACCCTGATCAAAATATAAGCCTTGATAAAAATGCAGGCTATGATTAGATGCCTCAAGATCACACAAAGCAATGAGGTTTAGATACAATTATTGAAATATGTAAAATGACTTTCATAATGCTCTGATTAATCTAAAAATATTGTTTTGATATTAAACGTAGGAGAACAGGTTTTATTCCATCTGGTAGACTACTGAACATTATGCCATTCATTTCATTTTTAAGTTATATAGTATTACCATTTAGTATAGAAAATATATACTACTACTAATAGTATACACTAATATACTAGTATCTTAATGTAGCTTATTGCTTTTATTGCTTATTGTGCTTTACATGATTGTGTCATGCCCTAAGATGTGATGAGGGGTGAGATATATCTATGCCATAGATAGAAATATAAGCCAGTTAATATGCAAGAGTATTGGATAACCAGCAAACTTGTTCCATGGTTGACATCTGCTTCAGATTCTGCTCTGTGAATCTGAAAAGGTGAAGGTGACACCGTACTACCTCATTATATTTTTCCATCTTGCCGAGTGATTTCATACCCTGCAATAGTTCTTCCATTTCTAGAGACTAGCTACAGTTTTTGAATGTGACAAACAACATATATATTTAGTTCCGGGAAACCTTACATCAGATTTCCCTGTTACACTTGAATCAGCTACACAAGGAATGCATTCTGGTGACATGAGTAATGACTTTGCCTAGACAGCCCTATATTTTAGGATATAACTAAATCTGGATTGCAGCAGTACAAAAACCATAAGCTATAAACAAGAGGTCATTAGTACACACACACACACACACACACACGCACACACACACACAAAAACACACATGGATCAGAGATACTTTGAATGGGGGCATAGATCTAGTAGGCTACTGGCATAAAAGAAATTACTACTTGTTTCAGATAAGATGCTATTGGCAAGGATTACCTGTACATTTGTGTGGTTCTTCTCCTGTTAATATATTGTTTTTGGAGGCTTGCTTTTAAGGGAAAGAAAATACTATAACTGGGTGGTATGCTTTCTGTGAAATAGAATCTGGTGCATGGAGCAAATCTGATTAACTGTGTCTGTAACTTTCTAATTCTAGAAAATTTTGTACTCTCCCCATGCACTAAGGAGAACGGTGAGGGCATTTAGGAAGGGCTCCTGAGAAGGTTCAGGGTCTGCATAGCTTTGGAACTGTGTTGTTCCAGAGCTCCCCTAACCCTGAACCAAAAAGCCTGTTAAAAGCAAAGAAAAGTATTCCTTTAAGTATTTGTGTCCATAAATGCTTTCTATATTACAAATCAACTTACAGCCCCTTCTCTCAATAATACAATCAAAAGATATAAGTAAAAAAATAAACAGCACAAATAAGAATAATGCTAGTTAAAAGTAGAGTTGCCTTTAACAACATCTAATTGTTAAGCATTAAAAGATGACTGAAATGGTGTTGCTGGGGTTTTTTTTTGGGGGGGGGATCACCCATGCAAAGCAGAAAGAGAAGGAAGCATGGGTCCAAGTCATTTTCTGCTTGTCCTGTGCTTTCCAGCCATGGGTCTGAGCAGTTTCGCCTTTGTCCTGCTACTTTCCCCAGTAAAACCTGCTCTTTAGCGCTAAATCAGAACAAATAGCAATCCATGGAAAACCCAATGCTTGTTTGTTCTGATTCAGCACTAAATCATGGGTTTATCACCCTGTGTCCCAAACGCATCATTTCGCCTAGAGGCTAATCTTCCCTTGGTAGAATTATGGATCTGGTGCAGGACACTTAACTATTGGCTTCGCCTACACTCACACACCCCTGGTCTAATATCCCTAGTGCTGCAAGATTGTCACAAGAGCACCTGGACTAAAATTGTCTGTCAAAAACTTCACTTTTGTGGCTTATCACCACAACAGCTAGTGGTACCTCAGGTTAAGTACTTAATTCGTTCTGGAGGTCTGTTCTTAACCTGAAACTGTTCTTAACCTGAAGCACCACTTTAGCTAATGGGGCCTCCTGCTGCCGCCGCGCCGCCGGAGCATGATTTCTGTTCTCATCCTGAAGCAAAGTTCTTAACCCGAGGGACTATTTCTGGGTTAGCGGAGTCTGTAACCTGAAACGTATGTAACCTGAAGCGTATGTAACCTGAAGCGTATGTAACCCGAGGTACCACTGTACTCACTTTGGGTCTAAGTAAAGCAAACAGTCTAATTTGTCACCGCCGGGTGGCGCTGTGGGTAAAAGCCTCAGTGCCTAGGGCTTGCCGATCCAAAGGTCGGCGGTTCGAATCCCCGCGGCGGGGTGCGCTCCTGTTGCTTGGTCCCAGCGCCTGCCAACCTAGCAGTTCGAAAGCACCCCCGGGTGCAAGTAGATAAATAGGGACCGCTCTGGCGGGAAGGTAAACGGCGTTTCCGTGTGCTGCACTGGCTCACCAGATGCAGCTTTGTCACGCTGGCCACAAGACCCGGAAGTGTCTCCGGACAGCGCTGGCCCCTGGCCTCTTAAGTGAGATGGGCGCACAACCCTAGAGTCTGTCAAGACTGGCCCGTACGGGCAGGGGTACCTTTACCTTTTTTAATGATACTGAGCGTCAGAACAACTTGGCCACAATAAGGGAATTTTGCCCAT
This sequence comes from Podarcis melisellensis, assembly GCF_964234715.1. NCBI lineage: Eukaryota > Metazoa > Chordata > Lepidosauria > Squamata > Lacertidae > Podarcis > Podarcis melisellensis. The sequence goes on from NC_138542.1 coordinate 24,955,001, forward strand.
GGTGTGACTATTTTCCACCTTCCCAGTTTGACACTCTGGTACCCTGGCTCAGGGATTGATCTACTAACAGTCTATATGCCCTGTGTTTTTCTAATTCCTATGATTTTTATTTTTTTACAAATTGGCAAGGTTTCTCTGCATGTTCCGTAGTTTCATTTGATCTCTCATATTTTTATAGCCATGATAAATGCTTTTAAAACAGCTCATACGAATTGGAAGCAGAACTAGGAAATTGGATGCCCATAATCCATACATATGTTTTGGCCCTAGGGATACTTTGAAGAAGTTGCTTCTGTGAATTTTGATCTGAACTGATCTGTACCTCCTAGACTAATGTGCAGATTAGAACATACCGTAATTATCCTTTGGATTTCACATGCGCCTAAATTTTGCCATTCACTGCTCTGCTAAAAATAATGTACCCAAATCAGTTACACACTTTGTTTTTCTTGCTGTTACTGAGTAGAAAGTTCTCAGGAAGCAGATTTATTTTTTTTTTTAAGTATGGGAAGCGGAGAGGGGCCTATGTGAATGTATTTAATTAGGCTTGGGAAACATCATGTTTTAAGATTAGAATATCACTGCAAGAGAGAGCTGTGCATCTTTGGTGCTATTAAGGGACTCATGTCACATATGCATGCAGTAGACCTTAGAATGTTTTACTGCTTGATGGGGAAACATTGGTGTCCTTTTTATATCTGTGCATTGTTAGTGCTTCAAACCCCTGTATTTTTAGACTTTCAATTAGGACCCTGTAAAGGCTTTTCTATTCTTACTTTGTGGGTCTTTATAGATTTATCTATTTGCTTGAAAATTGTTCTTTGAATCAAGGTTTGCAAAACTGGATTGTTCCAAAAACAAACACGGCAGTGTGTTTGAACATCCTGTCCTTTGCTTTCTGTGAATTAACGGCGTTATGATTTATTTCTGTTTGTTAATCGCTATATAACAGCTATTTTAATTTGGAATGCTTGTTAGTAACAGTTCAATGGTCCTCTGAGGGACACTAGATAACCTTTTGTGTCTTTCTTGGGAATTAGTCAATGCTCCTTGGAGATCTTTATTATTTTAGGATAAATAAGCCTATCATAAATACCAGGAGAGGCTAGGGATTTGGACAAGATGCTTCTGCTGTACTTTTCAACCTCAATTAACAGTAATAAAGCCTCTATTTATTCAATAAGTGTGACTAATTAAAAAATAACAACATGCAGAACTCTTTATAATACATATACAGTGGTACCTCAGGTTACATACGCTTCAGGTTACATACGCTTCAGGTTACAGACGACTCCACTAACCCATAAATATTACCTTGGGTTAAGAACTTTGATTCAGGATGAGAACAAAAATCGTGCAGCAGCAGCGGGAGTCCCCATTAGCTAAAGTGGTGCTTCAGGTTAAGAACAGTTTCAGGTTAAGAACGGACCTCCGGAACGAATTAAGTACTTAACCCGAGGTACCACTGTAATATGTATAGTTCTACACAGTGGTGGTTGGTAAGCATTGGAGCTGATGGGGCAGTGGGCAAGGCAACTTGGAAGACAGAGCCAGCCAAGGGTCATTGGAGATGGAGTCAACTTTTTCTTGTTTTCTCCCTCTCTTCCTCCCTTGCAAAGATACTGTGGTCTCTGGCTGGGCCAGTGAGTCGCGTGGCTTGAGAGTTTCATGATAACATGTTTATACAATATAAGAAGTTATTATGTCTTCCTAACTGTTGATTCAAAGGATTTGTCCACCATTGATACAGCTTTTTCATTTACTACTACTTTCTTTTTCAAAACTGCAGATAAAACTCTGGCAGAAGAGATGCACCAAGAAAAAAATAATGAACTATTGCAGGCATCTTGTGTGCTAGTCTGTGACCTTCATATTAAAATACATTTCATGTCATGTTGTTGAATGTCAAAATACCTCACATGATGTAACCCAAAGAGCAGTTAAAAGCAGTTAATCTCAAAGATCCATCAGTAGGTTTATTCATAGATTTCTGTTTCATTTACATTTTATTTTTTTCTGGAGGAGCCTCTTGTAAAGCATAATGATGAATACTGTGCAGGAAATCTTAGCTGAACAGGAGAAGAAAACAAATCTAGAAAGATTGTGTCAATACAAAACTTGATAAAAACATAATCAGCTGAAAGCTGATTTGCTCCTGCAATCCTTTGAAGGAATGCAGGTATTCTTTACATAAAAAAGAGAAGAATTTCTAAGGGTAGTTAGGTTCTGAATAGTAAATATGTGGCGCCCAAGGATTTCTCTTAAGTTACAGCAAGTGAACAATAATGACCGTATCTTTTCTTTTATGCTGTCTCACACAAACATGGTTTGTTATAAAAAACCACATTCTTGGTAATACCTGAAACAGGCCATGTCCTCGTTTATTCTGCTTCTCTTCTCTGCCAGACAGTTACGTTTTAATTAGTGTACTAGGATATCAAACAAAGGTTTTGGAACCTCTAGTCAAAGGACGCTGTGACAGTAATGAAGGCATGGGTAAAAAGGACACATGGATTTTTTGTTGTTGAAAAGATAGAAAGCAGCCTGTGTCAGTAGGAGAGGTACTGCTTGGTTCAGTTAAATCAATTCAGTTCACCTGTCACTAGGAAGCAACCTTATACAAAGTCTGTTTCTCCCACTATTTACCCACTGTTGTCTACCCTTGACTAGCAGCAGATCTCCAGAGTTTCAAGCAAAGGTCTCAACATTGCTTGCAGCCTGGTTCTTTTTTAAACATTAAGGAAATGAATATCCAGCAAAATGCAAACAAGTTAGGAATAAGTAATGTTTTAAACTTGTAATGTATGGCAGGAATATAACTCTGTTCTCATCCCAGGACATAATTTAACGTTAAAGTGCCTGGAATATCTCATTTTTTGCCTTGATTGAAACTCCTGCTGTGACGTTATAGCATCTCTAACCACCATTATCTTCTGCCAGAATCGTGCACTCCCATTTTGGAGGGAAGTAGTTCCTTCCGCCTGGAACAAGACTTTTGTACTATTTCCACATGTCTATTGTACTAATCTAGGATAAACACGTAGACTTTTAACAATGGTGAATGCATGGTCTTGTGCATGTTAAAAAGAATAGCGAGTAACAATGCTGAACTATAAATCACCTTTAAGCTCAAATCTCAAGCTCGTTTTAGATAGGTCAGTAAATATGTATGCTCAGACAGCTGTGACTATAATGCAGCATAAATATTGGGATGCGTAATGGAAGTTTTGATTTGTTTTTAATGGTAAAACTAGATTTATAGCAGAACAGAGCTGGGTTTGTGACCATGTCATTAACGAGTTATGAAATGCTATAGAAAAATATCATTGTTTAAATACTCACACATCTCAGTTACTAGTGGCATGGGAACAGAATCATTTCAGGTAACGTAGTCCAGGGCGATAGACATGTTAGCTTGTTGTAGCAAAAATAACAATGCCATAATAAGTATGCTAGTCTTTACTGTTCTACAATATGCTTTATTGTTCAGATAACAACTATTTTTTTAAAAAAGCTTTTATAAGCTTCTTAATATTTTAAAATCTCTAAGTGGTATACAAAAACACAATAAAGCAGCATCATAAAAACGCCGATACAACATAAAAATCAGTAAAACAGTATTATAAAAACAAATATTGAAGACTAACAAGGTCCAATCATAAACAAGGATGTGTCATCCTGGTAGCTGAGCACATGAATACAGCCAGCTTTGCTTTTTCCTAGACTTCCTTGCTTTCCCCCCCAGTCTCCTATGTCTGATAATATTTTGAAATCTGGAGTACACCACTATATGTAAAATATAATAGCACAGGACATTTGGTGGTAGAGACATACTCTTTCATTTCAGCTGAATGTCCTTCAGCCTGGCCCTTTAGAAAAGGCCAGAATCTGTATTTGCATGGTATTGTCTCCTGTACACATAATGTTAATGAGGGACACCAGGCTGAAGTTTTAGCAGACATCGATGCATCAGTGGATGTAGTAGCTTAGTGTGTATATGATGCATAGCAGTCAACTTAACAGATTTGAAAATAGGGGGCCAGCAGCCTCAAAAATAAGGGATCAGCAGCCAAAATAAGGGATTTTCTGGGCACAGGTATGTTCAACTTCTGAGCCCCTCCGAGCCAAAGGCAGAAAGCCCAGCTAGCAGCCAAACAAAGCCTCAAGCGGTGGTTCCCACAGTGCAGCAACCCGGCAAAGGGGATGCAGCAAGGAAAACCACTGTCACCTCTCCACTGGTAAGCGCTGAGCAAAGGCGAGTCCCCAGGCAACGCGGCCGATTTGATCGGCACAAGGCATGCAAGCTCCACCCCCCAGTCATTCTTAGACTCCTTATTGGGTGAGCAACGCAGCCAAGCAACACAGTTGGAGCCTCCCTCCTCCCTGGCCGGCAGGGAGGGAGGGAGGGAGGCAGAGGAGCTGCTTCCTTTGAAACATGGGAAATTTAAGGGGCATCATCAATAAGGGAGTTTCCCACCAAATAAGGGACGGTTGACAGCTATGATATGATGCAGTAGTGGAAAAGTCACCATTAGGGAAGACGGTAGTGAAAAGCTAGGACATCTGCTAATGTATGGTATATCCCTAACTCATTCTGAATTAAATGTGCAGTCCCCAGTAATACTAATACACTACTACAGTGGTACCTCAGGTTACAAACGCTTTGGGTTACAGACTCCTCTAATCTGGAAGTAGTTGCTCCGGGTTGTGAACTTTGCCCCAGGTTGAGAATGGAAATCATGTGTCAGCAGGCCCCATTAGCGAAAGCGCGCCTCAGGTTAAGAACGGTTTCGGGTTAAGAACGGACCTCCGGAACGAATTAAGTTCGCAACCCGAGGTACCACTGTATGTCATAATTACTAAGAAATGCTCAAGCAAGTAAACAGCTGAAAATAAAAGCAAGATGAAACCCTGTACTCACAGGGTCTTTTCTATGCAAGCAGCATATAAGAGCAAGGTGGGCTTATCTCCACACACTCAGTTCAGTAAAAGGTTAGCTGTCTTATGACTGACAATTGTGAGCAACTCTGGGAGCCCCAAATTTTTTATTTTATTTTTTGGCTGGAGAGCAGGGAAAAATGATTTAAATAGTAAAGTTCTTCAGTTTTATGGGATTGCATATTATGTGGCTTCTCATAAAACAAGATCCATATGGCATCTTACCTGATACAGCATAATGTGCATTTATTTCATTTCTTAATCATTCCCAGCCCACAAACATGTGGCGGCTAACACAAACATACTAGGTGGGTATAAGATAGAAGCCCCACCTATCACTGTCTTCTTGGTTGGCTGTGATGGCTCTAAAATATTTGCCCACCCAATCAGAGCATCTCAAAATATTTTAAATTTCTGGAGTGTTGGCTGCTCTATCTGCTGCCCAGACACAAACTTTGCCAAACCTGGGTGAGATAGTGTGAGAATATAGCCCCTAAGCAGAAATCTCCTTTCTGTTCAAACACGCTTGCTACAGTATTGTGATACTATGGAGTGCAGCGTGAAATGCTGGCTAATGAAGCATTGCTAATAATAAGGCAATATGGTAGATAAGATTTGATAAATTGCTCTTTCTAGCAGCACTACAGCTCCACTTCCAAATAACTGCCTCATCCAATCATTTCTCTAAGCAAGTTTCCAGATTGGTGGATAAATGAAGTGTTATGTCTCTTCTCCCTTCTGTTTTCTTTTATACTCTGAGCTGGTCCTGTGAAAGGGAGATTCATTTATTGTTTAGTTGAAATGGAATGACTGCAATCCTACAAACAAATTGGGCCTCGGTTAGGTGTGCTTTGTCATAAATAATCACAGAGGAGATTGGATTTCTCTCCTTGCCAATGTACTTCAGCTGTACATTAAGCTCACAGCACATAGAAGGGACTGAATCATTGCTCACTTGAATGATCACTGAACAACTCACACCTGTCCTTGTTTTGCTGTGCTGTTACCATCTCTATTTCCCTAAAGCATATTCAGCAGAACTTTATAGCAAAAGAAACTACCCTTCCATTTTTCTAGGTTTCTTCCTTGACTCCAGTCATTTCCCTCCTTCATATAAAATTCAATGATGCATGACTCTCTGAGCATTATTCTTCAGGATTGGGGTGGGAGGGGTATCATTGCATAGACTAGTTCATAGCAGTTTCATGGTCAGGTCAGCAGATAACCATATTTCATGTATAGTATTAGGTCACCTGGAAATGTGGAAGCATATATTTCCATCTGTGTTATAAGTCTTGCAAGCAGCTATGTCTTCCTTTACAAAAGCTTGTTTTTAGTTTTGCTCTTTTTCAGACTTTTATAGTCTTCAGTCCTATAGCCTTACTCACATGCATGGCGGTAGCATGAAGTGTCCAGCCAGGAAGCTTGATGTTCACTTAGTACAAGCCCTTGTGTTCTGTCTGTCTGTCTGTCTGTTTGCTTGTTTGTTTCAGTCATGATATAAATAAACATGGTAGCAATAAAGGGTTGGATGGAGAAAGGTTATAGTGTACTGTATTTTTCGCTCCATAAGACGCACCTGACCACAAGATGCACCTAGTTTTTAAAGGAGGAAAACAAGAAAAAAAATATTCTGAACGAAACAGTGGATGTATGATTTTTGTGGTTCATGATGTGGCCACAGACATGATATGTGATTTGATGGTGAGTTTGGGGTAGCCCAATGCAAAAATCCTGAGGATCCATGTGGATCCGTGCTTTGCGTCATTGCGGCCCCACACAACAGTGGGTGCATGATTTTTTTGGTGCAGGGTGTAGCTATGGACATGCTATGTGATCTGATTGTGAATTTGGGTTGTCCCAATGCAAAAATCCCGAGCCTCCCCCCTCCCAGGCAGCCTCCTTTATCGCTAGCGTCCCTTAACTCCCTCCGATCTCTTGCTGACCAGCTGCTTAGCGGCTTTGTTTCAACACCCTCTTTCTAAAATGAAGAGCACGATCTACTTTTCGCCCCTGGGCAATTCGGCTCTAGGGACCACGCATTTGCTCCATAAGACGCACAGACATTTCCCCTTACTTTTTAGGAGGAAAAATGTGCGTCTTATGAAGCAAAAAAAAAGGGCATAATCCACTGCCATACTGCCAGAAAACGGGGGAGAGGATTTTTGTCTCCCCACTTCCCTTTAACCTTTTTACAAACTCTCTCCTGTTGACACAAATGTGAGGCTGGCATACTTTCTTTGACCCTTCTGGATGTGTGTCAGAAGAACCCACCTGGCACACATCCAGAAAGATCAAAGAAAGCTTTGGATTCAGTGGATCTCAGGCCTCTCTCCAATATGCCTCTGTAACACCCTGTTTCAGTCTTCCTTCCCACAGAAAACTGGTGGTGGTACAGTGATGGTGGTAGAGCTTTCTCCTGCCATATCAGGGAGGCCTTCTTCAATGACCATGCCTCTCTGCAGCCCCTAGCTGTCCTCTAGCTGCCTAAGATTGTTCCCTAACTTAGTTGACCTTAAGTCCTATTGATTTAAATAGGATCTAAATTCAGCTAAGATGTGTAACTATGACAGCTGTCACAAGTCATTGCAACTCTTGGTGAGAATACACCATATAAATACCACATGGTTTCTCTAAAGATAAATTCAGCAGGTCCCCCCCCCCCCCAAAAATGTTAAATTTGAAAAGGCCACAGTGGAACCTTTCTAAATCTATGCGGTTTTGTGAAAGAGAAATTATGTTTAGTGTTTTGCCAGTGAATTTCATAATGAGTAAGGTCGAAGGGTATAAAACATATTTAATTTCAGATGGTGACTAACACACACTGAATACAGCAACTTGAGGCCTGCCTAGCCACACTTGGAGCTTCCGGACAAGATGAGGAAATTTTCATTAGACCAGAGTGGACTGTCCTGGAGATGAACCTCTGGAGGAATGTGTCACAAAAAAGCAGGACTGCCAGAAGCCATGCTGTGTCTCTGGAGTGTCAAAACTGAAAAATGAACAGTGGTTCCAGACCTCAGAACACACCGTTGGTCTGTGAGAACTCAGAAAAGGATGCAGTGATGACTAAGGTCCAGTATGGGTTTCTTAAAATCAAGTCAAGACAAATCTCATTTCTATTTTTGATAGACTAGGGGAATGCTTTGAACATAGCGTATCTTGATTTCAGCAAGGCTTTTAACAAAGTCCCATCTGCTATTCTTGCAGAGAAGATGGTAAAATGTGGGCTGGATGAGTGAACTGTTAGGTGGATTTGTAGCTGCTTGACTGACCACTAATGGTTCCTTATCATCCTTGAAAAAGCGTCAAGTCAGGTGCCAGAGGATTTTGTCTTGGACTCATTGTTTTTCAATATATTTATGAATGATTTGGATGAAGGAATTGAGGGGATGCTCATGAAATTTGCAGTTGACACCAAACTGAGAGGAGTAGCCAATGCCACAGAAGCCAGAATCGGGATTCAAGATCACTTGAACAGATTGGCAAACTGCATTGCAGGGATTGGAATAGATTGGATGGGATCCCTTCCAACTCTACAGTTCTATGATTCTATGAATATACAAGAGAGAGATATAATTCCAGCTGGTATTATTCTTGCTAGTTTTCTAAAAATTAAGTATATAGCACCAAGAAAATAAATGACTGCTTAATCTAAAAAAAAAAAAAAGGAAAAAAAAGCCATGAGTTATCTGCCTAATGTTTGATGTATAACAAAGTTGGGATGCTTATAAAACACAGTATAGCCCTTGCCCGGGCATAGAAATCCTGATCAGATCATAGAATCATAAAATGGTAGAGTTGGAAGGGACCATGAGGGTCATCTGCAATGCAGGGATGACCCATGTGGGGCTCAAACACACCACCCTGATATTAAGAGTATCATGTTCTATCAACTGAGCTAGCCCTGTCTCTGAGAATGCTCACTCTGGCTAAGCACTTGTTTATATTGAAATAAGTATTATGGATCATATAATGTCTTAAGAGTTCTGATTTCAAGAAGGCTATTCTTATTCTTGCCTCTTTATTCCTCCAAGGCTAGATGGAGGAGTAAAGACAGCTGAGACATGTTTTAAGGAAAACCTAACAAAGCAGCAGAATTTAGACTTGCAGAATAAATGAGAAATTACCCTGATGGCCTCTCATGATGAGATGGCATTGACAGCAATAGTGAGGAAGCAAGAGGGTTGGAGAGGGATGTTTATTTTGGAGAGTGTTGTATTCAAGAGGACAAAGAGCTATTTGAGTTGAATTTTTTTCCCAGAGAGAGTCTGTGATTTCAGCTTGTCAAGAATTGACAAGTAGATTTGTAAGTCATCATCACAGAGATGATAGCTGAATCTATTACACTGACTGTGATTTTCCCAAAATAGAGTATAAAAATGAACAAAACTTTTATACGTCACTGTCGTCTCAGAACCATTATCTTTTTGACAGTTGGCCCTTTCCTAATACGTTTCTTGGCTAAAAGTTGCATCTAAATAGCTGTGCAATTGGAGTGAATTCAAGCCACTTAATTCACACCTAGTTCCTATCCCCACCGCCAACTTTTCAGTGTTCATATTTAGAATTTCAATAAACACACACACACACGCAAACGGGTTAAACAACTTCAAATGATTTGGGGTAAAATATCTGAATCTACTGAAAGTCCCCTGGCAACATTGTCAGTATTAAACTGGCTCCTATATAGTAATAAACTCAAAATGGTTTTTTTCTTGATGTCTCATTTGAAGATTTATTAATTTATTTTAGATATTTCTAAGTTGTCTTTCAAGACTATATCCTTTCCAAGGTGGCTAAATTTAGCAAAAACCCTACAGATTTATTAAAAACAAACATTAAAGCTTACAATTAAAATAACAACATAGCAGACAGTTTGTAAAATGTCCAAAATTATAAAAAAATTGAACATAGCACCAAAGAGTTACTGGTATATTCATATTTTATATGAATAACACTGTTTTATCTGCTCTTCATTCAAAACAATTCCAATAAACGATACAATAAAACATATTTTGTAAATCATTACAATAATAAATACCTTAGAAACTTCTACTTAAGTTGTAAAAGTAAGGATAAACAGTCATTCTTTAAGGTAAAATATAATATAACCACACTGGATGAAAAACTGCCATATGGAAGTTATACCACAGGGACATGTAAAAATAAAAATCGATCAGTTGAGACATTTTCCTAAAGGTGCAATACTCAACACAAATTCTAAGAGGCACTGGGAATTTTTATTCAGTGACGTATTCTGGGTTTGTTTGTTTTTCTTGTAGTGTTAAGTCATAGAGAAGATTGTTTTAATATGACATTTCAGTAGTCCCTTTCATCATGGAGAATATCTAAGATACAGTGGTATCTCAGGTTAAGTACCTAATTTGTTCCGGAGGTCCGTTCTTAACCTGAAACTGTTCTTAACCTGAGGTACCACTTTAGCTAATGTGGCCTCCCGCGGCGGCTGTGCCGCCGCCGCGTGATTTCTGTTCTAATCCTGAAGCAAAGTTCTTAACCCGAGGTACTATTTCTGGGTTAGTGGAGTCGATAACCTGAAGTGTATGTAACCTGAAGCGTCTGTAACCCAAGGTACCACTGTATGTAATGCAGAAGAGGGCAAATGCTGGAATTGTCAAGAAGCCAAAAGTGACTTTTTCCATTGTAGCAAAGTTGTAGGAAAGGAAGTAATTCCTGGAAAGCTAATGAGATATTTCATTCAGATATCTTCTTATCTTGTTGCTGAGCCACTGAGAACCAGTGCTGTTTTAATAGAAGAAGAGGTGTCAGAACTCACCATTGTTTTACAATGGCACCACCTGAGAGGTGCCAGAACTAAGTTCTGGCTGTAAAAAAAAGCCCTGTAGAGAACGTTTATTTTAACAATCACTTGGATTTTCTTTGCTGAAAATTGGAAATTTAATCAAAATCCCAAGGAAACAATTACTCATTAAGATTTCGAATCACTTATCAATAATTAAACTGATTGCTTTTCCAATCTTCTTGTTTAAGTAGCACATGATCCAAGCCTAGGAACCAAGGCCAGCACACCCAAGAGGCACCTTGAGGCAGTCATTTCAGGTGGCAAGTCGGGGGTCAGCTGTGAAGGGCAGCAGAACTGGGTCCTGAGTCATGCGCCACTTCCTGCCTCCTGCACTTACTGCCCACTGCCATCTCCTCTGATGCCACGCCGCCAGCTCCTCCAGTGCTTCCTGCCACAACAGCCTGCTCCTCAATTACCCTCACCTCCACGAAGAGGAGGTGGTGGTAGGGGGCACCAGAGGTGCAGGCAGTTGGGGCTGCCATTTCCTGTTTTCCTTCAAGTGGCAAAACATCCTGGGCCAGCCCTGCTAGGAACCAGTTTTACAATAGGTTGCATAGCTCTCAGCAGACTTTTCTGAACTTGGTTTGATATAGCCACCAAATCTGTATCTATTCTAGATCAACATCATATTGATGCAAGTATACCCTTGCCTTTGCCTTGTGTGGAACTTTAGCATTATAGATGCATGTAGCACTAATGATTACTATTGCATTTCTTCTAGCAGCAGATAAATACCATATTTTTCTGTGTATAATATTTTTTTTTTTTGCATTAAAAATGTAGTCACCAATTGGGGGGTCGTCTTATAAACGGAGTTTACCTTCCCACTGATGCCATGAAGAAGCAACCATTACTGGCTGACTGCTGGGGGAATTTCTTCATTTTTAAGCAAATGTCCAGGTTTGAGCGTATGTTTGGGGTGATTGGGGGGTTGCAGTTTGCCTTCTTGGTTCGAAAAAAAAAAGTTCGACAACTTTGAGGGTGATTGCCCCCCCCCCAAGCTCATCAATCCAATCATCTGGATTTCCACTTCTAAAGATATGGCAAAATATTGATTTCTTAATTTTCGGTTCAAAAAAATAGGGGTCATTTTATACATGGGGGTGTCTTATACACAGAAGTACTTTCTTTTAGTCTCTGCATAGAAAATATATCCCTTTTCCAACTTGCAGCGACAACCTACATATGCTACATTTGCGTAAATATTATTACCACTTTGCCATACCACCTTTACTTTTTGCTGAGAAAATGACTGACATGAACAGGAGGAAACTTAATGTTTTCCATCCAGCACAAGAATCTCCCCCCAGATGCATCCTTAGTCATTGACCAATGGCCAGTGAAGTTGGGAGTTGTACTGAAGGGCTACAGATTTTCTGCCCCTGCCTCAGTGTGTGACGGTGGTTATGATTTTGATTCCTTTGCTTACTACAAAAACAAAGGCAAAGCGATGTGTGCTGCTTCCATATTAACATGGGATTTCTTGAACGCTCAGCATCACATTGTGGGCTTGCTAAACTGAATAGTGGATGCTGAGAATAAGGGGGTTTGAATGTATTTGACTATGTTGAAGGTATTTTAACTTGCAGCTAAATGGGCATGAATAAATAATTGTGGCCACAATATTCTATTTAACGCTGCTCCCGGAGAGGGCAAATGAGCTCTTTTTCTTTAATGCTGTGCTTTTTTCCCCACTGAATGACTGCGCCTTGCCATCAATTTTAATTTTTCTATCGTCAGGGAATCCTTCCCACATTAATTTATGTGCCAAAGCACACTGCATATTGCAGAGCATCCTGAGGGCGGAGAAGTGTTTTGGAGAGTGCTTTCAGGTCACAAGGGGCTTCTTGGGTCTTGCCATAGCTCTGTGTTAATAAGATAAGCTTGCAGGCAACCCCACTGTTACATTATAGGGAAGGGAAATGGTTTATTCCTGTGACCATCAATAGCAAAGTGGTTTGTAAGTCTCCAAGGGTCATTTCACTGTTTGCTCACTCAGTGGTAGCCACTGTGTGGTCCTTCCTTCCTACGGGTGTTTCTGGACTGCATCTTTCGTTATCTCCAACCATTGACCATGCTTTAGAGGCTGATAACCAACTAGATCTACTGTCAGGGACTGTCTGGACACTGAGGAGTAGTGGCTGGATTCTGATGAGTGGGCACCGGCAGAAGAGACTGACTTGGATGAAGGGATCAGTGAACCGGGGGAACCTGTAACAGCCAGGAGACAAATGTCAGAGCCAGGGGAAGCTGCAGGATTGGAGACTGGTGTAGAGTCAGAGGCTTCTACAACTCCTCCTCCTCCTGCCCCCACCTCTCCTGCTCCACTATCTTCCTAGACCACAAGAGGATTGAAGCAGGAGGAGGAGCAGAAGGTTACGCACAGGCGGAGCCTGTGCCTGCTTGTGTGCAGCTCATATGGGGAGATACATAAGTCAGGGTCGGGTGCGGGGCTCACTGTTGTGGCAACTGCCTCATTGGGTGCACACCTAGAAGTAGCTGAGAGATGTAGGCCTGGTGGATTGCCCTTTCCTAACTTGCAAGCATACTTTTGACAATACATTCCTCACTCAGAATATTCTTGCCTGACCACTCTGTAATATCTACTGAGCACCGTTTTGGCTACCCTACACTAACACTGTGACTGTCAGTTTACCAGAATGTAAACTCTCTGAAACTGTGGTTTGCCTTAGTTGCAAGGTATTTGCGTAAAAGCAGGCAACTAGTTTTTCTTATTGCAGTTTGGTTTTCAAAGGTCTATTATTATTCAGTGAATGAAATTTCAGCATGAATCAGTATCCCTGTATTGTGGTGATTTTACACTAAGTATGTTGCTTTGTCATTCATCGTCTGTCTTCCCCATGACTATTCTTTCATATACATTCTTTAAAAAGCATTTCATTTTCGTGTTACTATGGAAACAAGACACCATATTACAATCTGAGCATATGTCTCCATGTCAAGATGAGGGATGTTGGGTGCGACAGGATGATTATGAATTCAGTCTCTCCAGTTTGCTCCAGGTCCACAACCCTAGATGTAGAAAAGAATAGTGTCTGAGGAAACAGAGAAAAACCAAATCCTTTCAATAATGTTAATTGCAATCAAGTGTTTATAACTTGGGATATATTCTGCTGGTGTTTGAGTTTTGGGAAGCATCTGCAGTGTGGTTCCTTCCCGTGCCTTTTTGTTAATGTGAAGATTTTGGATTTAATTGGTGTAACAATGCATAGAATTCATGATTAATGTAAAACGTACGTGACAAATGTAATTTGTGTCCATGTTTTTTTGCCACCTTGTAGCCAAAATATGATTTTATTTTTAAATAATGATACTTAACACTTCTAGAACACTTACAGGTGTTTAAAGTTAAAAAAAAAGTATTAGTTTGTTTTGTTTTATTGCTTGTATGTTTGCTGCCCTGAGCGCCTTTGGGAAGAAAGGTGAAATATCAATTTGATAAATAAAGATAAAATAAACAAACTGCTTCACATGCACTATCTATTTGTGATCCTTACAACAACCCTGAATTGTAAGCCTGTTTCATCTGCCATATTGAATGTGAGGGCAAGAGTGGCTTGTTTAAAGACTCCTCTTGAGTTCACTAGTGGTGTGTTTACTAGTGGGGTGCTAAATGGCTTTCCATTTACTTTGGACCCATCTCTCTGCCTTTTAAAATAGTTATTCCATACCCTGCAACATTTTTCTGATGAAAATAGGGACATGGTATTCCATACCATCCAACATTTCTCTAGTAAAAATAGAGATGTCCAGTGCTATTTTTCTAGAAAAAGAGGTGGAACTTATCATGAATGCCTCCCTTTTTCTCTTACAAGGGCAATGGCCCCACCTGAGAGGTGCCAGAACTGAGTTCTGGTGAGTTCAGGCTGAAAAAAAGTACAGGGCGTGGCCTATTCCATACCCTCCAACATTTCTCTGATGAAAATAGGGATGTCCTAAAGAAAAGCAGGACAATCTGGGATCAAATCAGAAACCGGTACGGCCTGTGTAAATCCGGGACTGTCCCTGGAAAATAGAGACACTTGGAGGGTCTATTATTCCTAACTGTTACCAATAAATGTGAAGCGAACTGTGAAACTTCACATGGAAGTTAATGGTTGCAGAAGGAGAACTACAGTGGTACCTTGGGTTAAGAACTTAATTTGTTCTGGAGGTCTGTTCTTAAGCTGAAACTGTTCTTAACATGAGGTACCACTTTAGCTAATGGGGCCTCCTGCTGCCGCCACGCAGCCACCACGCGATTTTTGTTCTCATCCTGAAGCCAAATTCTTAACCTGAGGTACTATTTCTGGGTTAGCGGAGTCTGTAACCTGAAGCGTCTGTAACCCGAGGTACTACTGTGCCATGATTTAAATGAGAACAGATAGAGCCTAAGCATGCTCTCTTGATCTCCACACCCTCTGCTGGCATAGTTTTGTGACACGGTCCGGCACTTGTCAGCTGTAGTAAGAAGACAATTCCTTTCTTAGGGGTGTAGATCTGTGCACTCGGGACCACATGGATCATCTGTGAGATATCTGTTCACCTCTGTTGCCACAGTAGCCTTCCCCTCCACTTCACCCTTCAGAGTATCTAGGATTGCATGCCCAGCAGCCTAGAGACACTAATGGAATGGAGTCGTGTAATGAACAGAGCATATTAGATAGATGAAAGTGGTGTGATTTCTGAACAAGTGTTTTTCAAGCAAGCTTGATTTTCCAAATAGAGAGGAGAGATTTGTGTCTTAGTAATGTAATATGTTAGAATGATGGGAAGATTTCTTTATTTTCTGAGCGGACTTTCTTTTATTAAACTGAGGGATAGACAGCAATATTTTTCTTAGAGCCCCATGCTGAATATTTGTAAGTAAACGAGCCCATTCTGACATTAATACCATTCTTGGATTTACTTAGTGGTATAAAACCATTCTTCTGTTTATGGATATAGAGCTAAATTATATCAACGGTGGCACATTTATGTTGTGTAAATAATTTTCTCGTGTTCAGTGATGTGCATTCTTTAATGCAATATGGATTTGTGCCTGGATTCTAGAATGAGTCACCAATAATGTTCAGATTTCTGAAAATGGGGAACTGCAATGTATTGAGCATCTGACAACGTGCAAGGAATGAGACTTCTTAATTTCTTCTAAAATTTAGATTTATCTCTCATTTCTCAAGTTAGAGCAGGCACCAATGCGTATAAAATATGGGGAAAAAACGACACACCACATGCATTGTTTTAAGCAAAATCTCCTTACCTATGGCCCCTATAGAGCAGTTGGAGGAGCCGCTTTGCTTATATATATATATATATTTGTGGAGTTATTTTCATTTTGTTTCCCATTCTTTTATTGATTTAAGAATTTAAGAAGTAAGCTTGAAGCTTGAAGGCAAATACACTAATCAGATCACTGTAAATTGTAACAGATGGGCAACTTTCATAAGAGATCAAACAAAAAGCTCTCATGTTGCTTCTGGAGAAGTTTCAGGCCCTGGGAAACCTCCAGAGGAAGAGCTTTCCAAAAATTATGAAGCAATATGTCCCTGGCCTTAGCCAGTGTGTTTGTAACACCGTATACATTTGTGACACCGCTGTGCCAGGGAACGTACTATGGCTCTTTGCAGTTCCTTTGTGCTTATTGCTCAGGTGGAACCTGATGAGGACTGCCAGGCCAGCATGTGTGATTCTTTCAAGGGCCTGTTCAATTTACAGGACCATGAGCTAATCTGGATTCTGTCCAACCTAGGATCAGAAGTTGGTAAGCATGCTTCAGTCATTCCCATAAGGCTCAGTTTGTCCTAATGCCTGTGTGAGATGGTACACTGAAAATTGTACATTTACCTGAAAAAGGAACTCTAAGCCAACCCTAAGCCCTTGTTTTGGACTTACAGAACTAAAATATAAGGGCTGCTTTTTATGAGGCACTTGAGATTGCTTGATGTCTCACATCAGTTACAAAAGAATACACACACATATACATATCTCACCACTTTTTCTTTCAAAGTACATTTTTATGGCAACAAAGAAAGGTTTGGAACCAGGGCTTTTTTTCAGCCGGAACTCATGGGAACTCAGGTGGGTGCCATTGCCATTGTAAGAGAACAAAGGAAGCGTTCAATGTGAGTTCCAGGACCTCTTTTTCTAGAAGAATATCACTGTTTAGAACCATCCTTGTGCATATGTGATTTTGCCCCTCTTGGCTGATAAAAACTATCAGGGAGGGGACAGCTGGCTGGGACAGGGACCTGATTAATGCCTCCTGCACCCCTTTATGGATAGGTAAAGGTAAAGGGACCCCTCACCATTAGGTCCAGTCGTGACTGACTCTGGGGTTTCGGCGCTCATCTCGCTTTATTGGCTGAGGGAGCCGGCGTACAGCTTCCAGGTCGTGGCCAGAATAACTAAGCCGCTTCCGGCGAACCAGAGCAGCACACGGAAATGCCATTTACCTTCCCACCGGAGTGGTACCTATTTATCTACTTGCACTTTGATGTGTTTTCGAACTGCTGGGTTGGCAGGAGCAGGGACCAAGCAATGGGAGCTCACCCCATTGCGGGGATTCAAACCACCGACCTTCTGATCGGCAAGTCCTAGGCTCTGTGGTTTAACCCACAGTGCCACCCACGTCCCACCCTATATGGATAGGTATAGCCTAATTTCTGTTGTCTGTGCTCCAGTAACTTCTAGGTTAGATTACTGCAGCATGTTATACATAGGGCTGCCTCAGTCTGTGGCTCAGAAAAACTTCAAGGCCCTTGTTCTCATCTTATAGTTCTTCATCTGCATAGTGTAGACATGGATCAGAAGGCTCCTTCAAACAGAGGACCATCCTTTGTAAAGTTGGATGCACGGGCACTCTAGAAAGAAACAACCCTGCAAAGACTTACACTGACTCTGAAGAACTTAATCCTGACTCTGTGCTTTATTGACATGGAGTTACAATACTGTTTCTTGTCCTGCAGTTCCTTTAATTGGAGAGCATAGTTCCAGAATAGTGCTTCATGTTGGTGTTTTAAGTTCCTTTTGCATTAAAGGGATGTACATGTTTACTCTGTCCCTGCTTATGCAGAAGGAAGCCCCTGCTTCCAGGATCCTGTGAACCATAGAATAATATAATTGTACAGTTAGAAGGAACTCTGAGGATAATCTACTCCAACTCTCCGCGGTGCAGCTGTCACATACAGAAATCGAACCTGCAACCTTGGCGTTATCAGCACCACATTCTAACCAACTGAGCTGTCCAGCTGCATAATTTTAGGTTTTAGGTGGAGAAAACCGCTCTTAGTTTTGGGTTACAGTATATAAAAACAATTAAACATGGTCCCCCCCTTTCATTGCCAGTATTATACAAATATATATGTGAGGTTTGTTCTGCCAGTAATACACAAATTTCCAGGACACACAGGGCAATTCTATATCTATTTACTACTCCATGAAATAATTCCTGATATAACATATTCACTTGCCAGATATTGTGCTGCTATGATTGACATGTGTCGGAGGATGGTATGTGCCACACAACAGGTCTAAAACTGAAGGTTACATCTACCAATTTTATATTCTGCTTGATTTATGTACCTTTTTAAAATTAAAATTAAAAAAATTCTCCTGATCTATCATTATTAAGAAAATGAGTATGCCCTATCTCCTATTTAGCATGTTCTACTTCTGTATGTAGGTGCTTTTACCTTATGCTGGCTTATGACCCTAAGAAAGATTTGACTTGACTATAGTATATTATATTTTAGTTGGTTGGAAAAAAATATTTCAGAACTCTTTGCATGCTTGGTCTGCATTAATCAACCCACCCACCACACCCCTTAGTGATATGCCCTGGCATAATTTTAGAAAAACTCTCTTTAACCAAGAGCTGTAATTATAAAAGAACCATGGTTTTAAAGTGAAATAAGACCTTCTTTTACTGTACCAAATGCTCTTTATACATTTCCATTTATGCTAATGTCAGTAGCAGTGAAATCAGTTTTAATCTTCTTTTTATTGAACTTTATTATTTAAGCTGAGATAAGCAAACAATGAAGCATAATGGAATCCTTATTAAAGAAGAAACACGATCAAATATAGAGATTAAAGAAATATCTGCATCTTGCAGAGACTTGCAGAAACTAGATTTTATAATGCCAAGTTTTGTGTGTGTGCATGCATTCTTTTCTTTTCATGTATTGCAGTGGAAGAGAGCAGTATCTTCTTTTTCCTAGTACTTCTTTAACAGAGAATTTCATTGTAGTGATTCTCAGGAAATCATTTCTGAATTGTAAATGCTGTGCGGTGATGGGTTAAACGAAGTGCTCTATAGTCCTTTAAATGACATTGCTTTAAACAATCAAATTGGTGTACTTCAAGGTATGAATGGAAGATTGTATTGCTAGTGATTTGTTCAAGATATATAATTTGACTGGTACGACACATAAATGCCTGCTCTGGGACACAGTATGCCTTTAACAACTGAGACACATCTGTGAGCATCTGTGTACTTGATAGTCGCCTCCCTTCCAACTGTACTGTGTATTCTCAAAAAACATTGTGGTGGTTCTTATTCATTTAATATCCTACTTCTTTTTTGGTAAACCTATAAAAATAGCATCCCAGCCTTTAGAAGTCATGTGCGTATTTTTAGCAGTTATGGATAATTATAGAGGTGGGTGAAGAATTCACTATGAATAATGCATTATGTGAATTTAGCTCTTTTTGTTTGTAAATTATTCATAAATCATTAATGTTTTTTTGAAAAAAATGTATTATTCATAGTTCTTTAGCTGTACTAAGAACTGCAGTGCTAACTACATTAGGAACCCCTATTAGTCTTTCTTATCTAGATTGTCTGAGTTATGTGCTTTCACTCTGACATCTTCTTTGTAGCCTTCTAGCAATTTTGTGGGCTGGACCTCAAGAACTCTTGCTGTGCTGATGTTGATATTTGTAGCCCACTTGGATAATGTCTGTATTACACTTCTTACTGAAATATAATATCTTGAAAAATTCAGTGTCAGTGATCAGCAATCCAAGCAGATTTGGGACAAATATGATATATTGAGAACAAAGGTTAGGGAGCCAATCCAGTGACCCTGATTGTATTCAGAGTTGGATGTACAAAATGATGTGTATGAGTGATGATACCAAGGCATGAAAAACTATACCCAGACTGTCTCTGTGCAGAAGAAGCTGGAGTACCAGCTTTATTTGCTGAAGAGTAATATTACATGCCATTTGGGCATTCAAAGAAATGTTCCCCATCACATTCATTCATTCATTCATTCATTCATTCATTCATTCATATACAGCCCTATACCCGAAGGTCTCAGGGCGATTCACATAAAATATCAAATATATAAAATCAAAATAAAAACAACAACCCAATAACCTTCCCCCAAAGAGCCAGCATTTTAAAAAAAGGGTATAGGATGTAGATCAAGTCAGGCAAAGGCCTGGTTAAAAAGGAACGTTTTTGCCTGGCGCCTAAAGGTGTATAGTGAAGGCACCAGGTGAACTTCCCTTGGGAGAGCATTCCATAGACGGTGAGCTATTGCAGAGAAGGCCCTTTCTCGTGTTGCCACCCTCCTGACCTCTTGAGGAGGAGGCACATGGAGAAGGGCCTCAGAAGATGATCTCAGGGCCCAGGTAGGTTCATATGGGAAGAGGCGGTCCTTGAGGTATTGTGGTCCTGAGCCTTTGAAGGCTTTATAGGTCAAAACCAGCACTTTGAATTGGACCCAGAAACCTATCGGTAGCCAGTGCAGTTGGACCAGGATTGGTGTAATATGCTCAAACCATCTTGCTCCAGTGAGCAACCTGGCCGCTGAATTCTGCCCCAGCTGAAGTTTCTGAACCATTTTCAAAGGCAGCCCTACGTATAATGCATTGCAGTAATCTAACTTTGAGTTACCAGAGCATAGACAACAGTAGTTAGGCTATCCCTGTCCAGATAGGGGCGTAGCTGGGCCAGCAGCCAAAGCTGATGGAAGGCACTCTGGGCCACTGAGGCAACCTGAGCCTCAAGCGGCAGCAAAGGATTCAGGAGTATCCCCAAGCTATGAACCTGCTCCTTCAGGGGCAGCATAACCCCATCCAGAGCGGGCAACCTCCCAGCCATCTGGTCTGAGGAACCACCCACTAAAAGTGCCTCAGTCTTATCTGGATTGAGCTTCAGTTTGTTGGTTTTCATCCAGTCCATTACTGAGGCAAGACCCTGGTCCAGCACTTCCACTGCCTCACCTGCAGATGTAAAGGTGAAATAGAGCTGAGCATTATCAGCATACTGCTGACAACATACACCAAACATCCGGATAACACCACCCAGGTTTCATGTAGATGTTAAACAACATGGGGGATAGAATTGAGCCTTGCGGAACCCATATTGGAGGTTCCACAGAGCTGGAAAAAACTCACCAAGTAAACATCCAAGTAGGACTGGAACCACTTAGTTCAGAGACTCGCTCCAGAAGGATACCATGGTTGATGGTATTGGAAGCCACTGAGAGGTCGAGAAGAATTAACAGGGACATGTTTCCCTTGTCTCTCTTTCGGCAGAGGTCATCATACAGGGCAAGCAAGGCTGTTTCTGTGCCAAAACCACATGACTATGAACCTAATCATACAGGAGTGCAGTCTCATCCAGGAAAAGCCAAGCTTCACCACCAAGTGCTGATGAACCACCTGCATAATCAGGATTGAACTTCAGTTTAGTGGTCCCTTTCCAGTCACTAACTGATCCCAAGCACCAGTGTACAACATCTACAGCTTCACCCAAATTTGAGAAAAAGGAAATAGAGCTTGCTGTTACCAGGATGCTGATGGTGCTGCAGACTAACACCCTGGATGACCTGACTCGGTGGCTTTGTATAAACATTGACTATAATGTATGTTACACAATAGAGCCCTGTGGGACACCATAGCGCAGTTGCCATGGGGCATTCTCCCAGCACCATCAAAGCAAAAGCAGCTGTCTGGCTGGGAGTGGACTGACTAGTGAACACCAGCACCACTTTCCCTTCTGTGCTGCAAAGGGCAGTGATCTGCCTCCGCACTAGCAGAGACCAGAACCAAAGATCCCTGTAATCTGTTAGGGACAAACTGCACAAGGGGATGGAAAATGGAAGGAAGACCCAATCTACCTTAACCTTCCACCTTGCTGCAGAACAGAAGGGGTCAGAGTGGTCCTAAATTGGTCAGGTTTGCTTCCGCATGATTGCCTCATCCCCATCCGCCCTTTAAGAAATTCCTGTCAGAGTCTCCTTCAGGTAAGAGGGTGTGGGGCAAATTGATCCCCACCAGTGGCAGGAATAGCATTGTGTGTTCCTCATTCAGGGCAATGCTATTAACGATAACAAATAGTCCTTTGTGTTGACTCTTTCAATGAAATCCATACAATTGCCATTGGAGAGTTGGTTTGTTGCTTGTTCCACATTTAGTAACAGGATATTCAAGCCTTTGCTAGAAAACTTAAATCAGTGACATCATCTTACAACAGATACTCTGCCCGTGGTCTACTGCTGCTGAATTTCTCCAAACAGAGGGGGATTCATTTCCAGGAGAGATGGAAATGCAATGAATAGACATTTATGCTATAGTCCAATGTCAGGCAATCTGAAATATTTTCTTTTACAATTGTTCTTGAAATTTCAACCTTAAATCTGAGGCAAGTTTAGTGGATTAGCTATAATAGTTCTAGAATATACTATGCCAACTGAAAACAGCTTTAAAGGCAATAAACTATTGTTGGAGATATAATGCAATGTTTGTACTTTTAAAGTATTGAATGGATTCACTAGTCCTTTGTGGGTATTTTCTTTTGCATTACTCACTTGGAACGTATAGCTTTTGTTTCTGCCGAGACAAGTGAAATGTACATTTCTGATATTCAGGATTTTGGCCAGGAGTTGAATGCAGCAGATTTTTATACACCACCTTGCCCTTGACCCCTTTAAGGAGCCCCAAATGATAGTAGAATCCATCAAGAGAACATTAGTGATGGTTGCCGTTGTCAACATGTCATGAGCTGCTGATATAAATAGCTGTATCATTCAGAATAGACTTGATGAAGGGAACAAATGGCACATTTTTATTCACTCATGGAGAAGGATAATAATTTGGGGGGGTAAAGCCAAACTTATATTTAATGATTTTGTCCTGGTAAATATAATGTACCAATGATCAACCAGAATGTGCTTTTTCCTTTTTAATTAAGAGCCACTAAATAGGAATGGAGCAGAGACAGCAAAATTTACAAAATCAATCAAGAGCATGTTTAATGCACATATAATTTAGAAGAAAATATCCATGTGACGAACTAAAAAAACACTTTAGTGGACCTACAGCTCTGTAATATCATTTGCTACTACTGCTTTGCATCCTGCCTAGCCTTGAAGCTGAAGGCACTTCCTTTGGAGTAGGAAAGTACATTCCTTATGTCCCCTAATCATCTCCAGCTGGACTTAACCCTGTGAATCTTGTGCCCATTCTTCACTCTACTGACCATGGTTTGTTTGAGGAAAACAGAGCATGATCCATGGTTTGAACATTAACCGTATTCTGGGGCATGTGGTTTGTTTCCTCTGCATGTTGGCTGGTAAGAGCAAAGAGGCTCTGATGGATGTGTTCATGGTAAGCACCTGACTATGGTTTGTGACATGCAAAGGAGCACAATATATATCATATTGTTAGTTACAATGACAACTAAATGGTGTATTTAAGACAAAATATGCCATGAAAACTCCATGAGCACGTATGCCACAGGTTTCTACTGCTTATGTAGGGACTATGCATACATCTAATATGTGGTGGCATTTAGATATGAGTGCATTAAATTATTCTGCATATCTCAGCCTCCATTTTGTGACATAGAATTAAGACATGCTAACATAGGCCCCTACATCGCTTGTGATATTTGTTTTCTTAGAGAAGAGAGCTCAGAATTTTTATTAAGGGTCTGTTTATATACCTGGAGTAAAAATAATCTAATAAAAACAACAACACATAGAAAGTTTATACAAAAATTCTGAGCTTTGCAAGCTATTATGGGATGATAGTAGCTATATTTCATTTTATATATGTGAGGTCTTTTCCTCGTTTATATTTTTATTGGGTTTTGTATATATATAAATGCATTCACAAAATGAACAGTAAGCAATAACATATAACAAGTGTAACTTAAACCACTCGACCTTGTGCCTGTAGTATTATTTCTGTTTGTTTCAAAATGTTTCCTACATAAGTTGATGCATATTCTTTGTTTCTACCTGGTTTAAACTATGATGCAGAAATCTGTTATTTAAATAAAATTATTTGAAACTCTTCTGGATGTTTCCAGAAATATATTGGGTTCAGGGCCAATTCTCTATGTCTCTCTGTTTCTGCCTGCCTGCCCCCCCCCTCTCTCTCTCTCTCTCTCTCTCACACACACACACAGAGAGAGAGAGAGAGAGAGAGAGAGAGAGAGAGAGAGAGAGAGAGAGAGAGAGAGAGTTGTAGTATTGGTTGTTGTTGTTTCCCCATATGATCTTTTCTGTGTAGAGGATTTTACAGTCACCGCCTTTTATCATAATTGCAGAAAAGGTTCTAGGTCTCACTGGACTGTCTGGACTGCATTGATCCTCTTCAAAACTGTGGCCCTTATGAAAGGGCATAGCGTAAAAGTTTGTTTTATTTCTTTATAAAAAAATAGTTACGTGCATTCAATATGTCCATGCATAACTCCGAACCCAGAAGTGACCTGCATATCACTAGTCATAAAAGATATATTTCGTTTGCAACAAACAAACATAAAATCTCAGAAATCTGCTAAATATGAATGTGTTAACTGACTCAGTCATAGAAAATATTGCTAGGGCATACCATATAGCTTCTTGCAAAGCAAATATCATCACCAGGTTGGTACTGGATAATATATTTCTGGCAAGTGCATTTGTGGATAAGGACAAATATAAAAGACTCCAACCAGTCCCTGGGTTTCCAGAGAAAAGGATGGACCTTTACTTTAAGTTGGGCAGGAGAGACAGATTATGTTCCTTCTTCCAAAATTTTAGGCATAAGTGCTGGGAGACTTGGGGGAAATGTTGTCATTCTAGCCTGGCAGACACTGTCAGGTTTAGCTTGTGAGCAGACCAGAACTGAGGCCTGGTTTGAGCCAATGTCAGTATCAAAGGGGTGAAAGACAGAAGCCAAATGATTGTCAAGTAGTCAGGAACTATAGCCCTGCTGACCATAAATTTGAGGTCAGATTAAATATGTATGATTGAAGCTACCTGGAAGAATAGCTGATTTGAAAGATAGATAAGCTAAAGATTATAAAGGGCCACTGCTTCTAATTGCTTGAAAATATAAAGCGTTTTAGTAACTGTGATTTCACTTTAAGTGAACGCTTATTAGCCATTAATGGAATGGAAAACCCTAAAGGGCACTAGTTTCAGTTTATCATGTTTTCATGCCACAGTTGTATTTGATTCAACATGATTGCTTCTATTAATAATTATTTCTAATTGGGGTGCTAAGTGGTGATACTCTAATCCATTTCTAGCTATGTTTTGAAAAGCTATTAATGTTTGACCAGCTGCACCGGAATATGAATGGGGATGTACATTCAAATAAACACCTCAGTTGAAAACAATACTGTGCCAATAGATGGCATCTACGCTAATGCAGGCATTCCAGTGTGCATTTAGATCAGCATTTTACATACACACCCACAGTTCCTGGTGCAGCAAGGGACACCTGTTTGAAAGAAAAACAGGTAGAAACTGAGTTTAAAATTCATCTAATATTGTAAAGCAACATGAACTTGATTGAAACATTTGACAGGACACACATTTAGTAAGCAAGACTGCAATCCTATGCAGGTCCACTGACTGAAAGGTTATAGGATAGGGTGGAAGTCCTAGTGTGTTTGGCAATGTGCCTAATATGCAGACTGTCATGTGACAAAGGTATTTGAGAGCAGAAGCAGTAAAGGAAGCAGTAAAGGAGTCTAGAAATGTTGTGAAATGCTGAAGAGCTGCAGAATCATTTAGCATTCTGAATCACTGTGACTCATCTTGAGGATGACTCATTCTCTGTATAGTGGTACCTCGGGTTAAGAACTTAATTCGTTCTGGAGGTCCATTCTTAACCTGAAACCGTTCTTAACCTGAGGTACTACTTTAGCTAATGGGGCCTCCTGCTGCTGCCGCGCCGCCGCGGCGTGATTTCTATTCTCATCCTAAAGCAAAGTTCTTAACCCAAGATACTATTTCTGAGTTAGTGGAGTCTGTAACCCGAAGCGTCTGTAACCCGAGGTATCACTGTAGAAGTATTGTATCTGCTTGCAGGCAGACTCAGTCTCACTCAGTGTCTGTGTGTGTGTCTGTGTGTGGTGGAGCCTGTGCTCTGTGAAGCCTGTGCTCAATGGAGACTCTGTGTGACTCAGTAACTCTGTGTATGCTCTGAAGCTAGTTTGATCTTCTGTTCACTATGCTGTTATTTGCAAACACGTTTACTTTAACTCAGTAAAGCTTTTATTCTTTTACTGAAGAAGAATGTGTTATTAATTTACGCTGCACATCACAGACCTCCTTACAGATGCACCATCAGGCAGTGCTTTATTCATGGTGGGATGCAGGGGTGCACATACCCATAAACATTTTGTGAATCTTTGTACTTTTGTCCACTTACTGTATTTATTTTCCCCGATTTGAACTATAAAATGGTGATTTTCTTGAGTCAAAATGAGAGTACCCCTAAACATTTTTTATTTTTTATTTTTTTAGAAAAAAAGCATTGCCGGCAGGTGTATATCACGGGCCAAATGGCTCAGTCTAGGAATAGGTGGGATGTGGGCGGCACAGGAGTAGAGACAGATTTTTTAAAGACCTAATCAAGCAGAAGTCATAGAAATGATATGAAACAGAGTTCCAAGTGCAAGAAAAAAGCAGGAGAAGAGGGGCATATAGTATAAAGAATGGAATACAGTAGCACAGTTGAGTGAGATGGGGGAAAGTGCATCCCCCTTTCTTTACAGGATGTATGCACACTTTACAGCTGTTAATTAAGGAGAGAGGAGAACTGCCAATTGCAAAAAAATTAATTATTCTGCGCATCATTTTTTGTTTTTATTTACTATTTTTTAATTAAATACATAAAATGTATTGACAATAAGATTTATGTATGGACAGTATCTTGCAATTTGTTACCATTTCTTAATTACATTTCTTAATTAAATTGCTACTCCAGGTAACTCATCAGTAAGATAACTTTGACACAACAGCTATATGTGTTCACCTGCACTTTACCAATAAGATACGGGTGATAGCTCTGCATTTTTTAAAGGTGGAGCTATACCTGTTTAGCTGCAGGTTATCTATTCTGTTTAAGTTTAGTTCAGTTACATTGAGAAATCTTTCAGATTGCTGTGGTTTTTTTTAATTAAAATGTGGTCTATAGATATTTAAATAAATAAATAAGCTAATCTTTAACTCCTCTCCAGGAGTCTGAATGTTTACATGGTTTTGCTAGGCCAAAGAAAAGCATGCCATTGCATTACATTCAAATGAAGACCGATATATCATGTGATAATTGCAATAATAATGCAAATTAATATTGTACATCCTGCTGTAGTGTAATTTAGTGTATAATATAAATGTTCCATAAACATTTAGGTCTATTAAACAATGTTTGGGGCTGGGAGCAGAATCAACAATTTGGAACTTAACAATTTCTTATCCTAGAGTGTACTGTTAGGGAATTTTAAAGAACCTAGCATGTGCTCTCCTGAGAGATCTGAATAGCAGGAATCCAGGTTTATTAACAT
Organism: Podarcis melisellensis; assembly: GCF_964234715.1. Lineage (NCBI taxonomy): Eukaryota > Metazoa > Chordata > Lepidosauria > Squamata > Lacertidae > Podarcis > Podarcis melisellensis. The sequence continues at coordinate 24,982,561 of NC_138542.1, forward strand.
CTGAATGCATTACATAACATGATGTGACCACAGATAACTATTATGAGATTATGAGCTCAGTAACAATAATGTTGAATGAATCGGACTAGAACAGATTTTAATCTTCTATTCTCCCTGTAATGTTCTAAATTCTCATTCTGTATATCTCTGTGAGAGGAACTTCATTCCTTTATTAAAACCTCAATATCTGCATTTGTATTTGTAATGCTGGAAACACAAAATTGAAACTTGTATGCTTGTGAGGGATATAAAGTCACATTTTAATAGAGGAGGTAAATTGCTCCTTCCAAGATTCAATAAACTGGAAGAGCATTCATTATAAATGTAATAAAAACTTATGAGTCCCATTTTATTAAAATTACTACCCCAAGTTCCTGACAGGGAGTGGGATTTCTTAGGGGAGAAGGTAGTGACATTTTATGTATAGTAATGTGACTTATGTCTAAAGTGAGGTTCACAGAAGTGAGACTGGTGATTTTAACATCATTCTAGAGTTAAAACTATCCAGTTAGCTTCCTAATCATTGTTTATTGGTAAGGTAGAGAACTGGATATTTTCTATTTCTTGAGTGATGTACCATAGTGTTTTTAAAGCAGGGTTTGGGGAAAAACCTAGGGGTTCCTCAGAAGCCTTTCAAATGTTTCTCAGTGGACTGGTTCAGACATGACTTAGTGTTACAAGAATGAGCCTAGGTGATCCTAATGGTTGTGCAATGCCTTCCTTCAGTGTGGTTGAATGGAGGCATTAAGGTGCTTTCCCTTCCAGGTTTTGTTAACCATAGTTTGTCATGTCATCTGAACTGGACAAGATGCAGTTACTATTAACTATGGTTTGCTGAAACAAACCACAGTCGGTGTAAGTCACTCACTCACTGAGAGTCAGTGTGATATAGTGGTTTCAGCAGCCTTTTCCAACCTTGGGACCCCAGATATTGTTAGACTACAACTCCCATCAACCCTGACCATCCATGGTGACTGCAGCTAATGGGAGTTGTTGTCCAACAACATCTGGGGACCCAAAGTTGGCAAAGGCTGGGTTGGAGATGAGAATAGGACCTGGAAGGCTGGGGTTCAAATTGCCACCCAGCCATGAAACTCACCAAGTGACCCTGGGCCAGTCACCGTCTTGCAACCTAATCTACTTCACAGTGGTGTTGTGAGAATGAAACATGATGGAGAACTATGCATACCACCTTAAGATCCCTGGACGAAAGGTGGGATATTAATATAATAAAAGAAATAATAAACATCAAATTTAAACCATAGTTTAAGAAATTGGCTTGTTTCAGCTACCCATAATTAACATAAACCATAATTTAGGATTTAGATGTAATGATAATCTGTGATTAATCTAAAATGGAAGTGGAAGCTTCCAGTTTCCTCCCTGTGGCTATGCCAGAGCAGGAGAGAAGAGACCATAGCATTGTGTGCAAACCTGCCTATGAGAAAATTGCTGACAATTCCCCCCCCCCAAAAAAAACCACTTGTCAATCACTACCAATCTGTTGCTATAGCATGTAGGCACACAACATTATCTAATGTGTTATTTTAGATCATACTGTCAGTTTACAGGAAGGGTTAAGAGAGTTGGGCAAGTTCCCACATGAAATCAGTTCATAGTCTAGTAAACAGTGTGCCCTGGAATCATATTCTGAGGCAAATGTCATGGGGTACAAGTCAGTATTGAGAAGGTTGTCTCATGGTGGAAAGTTGAAACTGAAATGCTATATAGAGTCAGTGCTATTTTTCTTTTAAAAAAAGAGAGGTAGCAGAACTCAGCAAGCATGCTTCCTTTGTTCTCTTATAATAGCAATAGCGCCCATCTTTGAGGTGCTGGAACTGAGTTCAGGTAAGTTCCAGCTGGTGAAAAAGCCCTGTATAGCAGGCATAAGCAAACTCGGCCCTCCAGATGTTTTGGGACTACAACTCCCATCATCCCTGACCACTGGTCCTGTTAGCTAGGGATGGTGGGAGTTGTAGTCCCAAAATATCTGGAGGGCCGAGTTTGCCTATGCCTTCTATATAGGCTTATGTTGTAAAGTTTCTGCAATTTGTGTTCCATACATTAAATAAATTACAATAAAATGTATTGCACAGCATCTTTGAAGGAAGAAGCATAGTTTTGATCCTTTTAGGACTCTCTTTTTTCATTGATTTGCTGCCTGTGTATCATTAATTTTATTGCTGACCTTTAGGCAATTAGTATGATTTTGTTTATCAATCTTAGAACAATGTAAGGTTGTTGGCTCTACTTACAATAAAATACCTTTTGTTTGATGGTTGTTTCCTCTCTTATGAAGTAGTACTGGATGCTACGGAAGGTATAAGACCAATAAATGTCTTAGTAGCTTCAGGTAAACTGCTATTTTTTTTTGTTGCTTTAGGAAGTATGTTCACCTTAGAGACCCCTTTTGAGTTATTAATAGACCCAAGTAGTGGAAAAGAATTAATGAATAAGTTTTATCTCTTATTTTCTAATCTAATGTCTAAGCATTGTAGTTTTATGAGAAATAGGATAAGGAAGAAATTCTAGCAATAGAATGGCCTTTCATCTAGAGAAATGTGACTACCAGACTGATATCTGTCAATGGTAAAAGAGTATTTTTTTAAAATTAAATATTATATTGTACTGTTGTTTTAAATACCGTACATTGTGGAGGAGTTTGATTAGCAGAGAATAGTAAATTTTCTTTAAAAAGTATAGTGTGGCGAGTAGTATCTCTGGATATGGACTATTGCTGTTGTGTCTAAATTCTTATATTTTTAAATAGACTCATTCTGATTTGCGAAATATGAAGTTTATTGGGAAATTGACCTTTTTATGTTTCAGAATACACTTTTTAAAATTGGTGTTATTTTGGGGGGGAGGGGTGTCCTTCTTTGTAAATACATATATTAATCCACAATAATTTACAGAGGTCTTGTATTTGCTTTTCCTCACATTTCTTTGTGTTGCTCTTAGTTTTATACTTGGCAAGTGAAAACTGTCAAGAGAAATAAATGCCGGCATCAAATCAAAGCCTGTGAAATCTGGTGTCTAATCAAATCACACCTGGCATCAATCAAATCGGCTCCAAGAGTAGCACACTCTAGTTCAACAAAGGACAGCATGGATGGTGACGTGTTGTATTACAGCTGAGTAGAAAGGAAAGCCCGAACAGCAAAGAGAAACTAGCTAACTTCAAGATGCACGTACTTACCAGTGAGAGAGCCAGTGTGGTGTAGTGGTTAAGAACGGTAGATTCGTAATCTGGGGAAGCTCTACATGCAGCTGCTGGGTGACCTTGGGCTAGTCACACTTCTCTGAAGTCTCTCAACCCCACTCACCTCACAGTCCTTGTGGGCTTATAGCCGAATAAAGTATTATCTATCAATCTCACCTCACAGAGTGTTTGTTGTGGGGGAGGAAGGGAAAGGAGAATGTTAGCCGCTTTGAGACTCCTTCGGGTAGTGATAAAGCGGGATATCAAATCCAAACCCTTCTTCTTCTCTTCTTACTCTTTTCCTGTCTTCCTCTCATCAAAACTAGGTTTTGTTTTGCTAGGAGGTAAAGAGAGTTGTGACGCTTCTGAAGTTTTCCATTTACTCTATCTATATTTAAAGCTCCTACAACCTTGTGGACTGTATCACCTTCAGAATTCACATGTGGAACCAGGAGCGGAGGAAGGTGGGTGCAGTGGGGGTGGTCCGCTCTGGGTGTCACCACTGAGGGGGGTGACAAACTGCCAGGCGACACTCACCGCAGGGCCTGCAGCACGCCCAAGCCACATGTCTCTCCTGGGAGTGATGCGGTGGCTTGGGTGCCTGCAGGCTCTGTGCTGCCCCAAACAGTCCACCTGCCACCTCGCTCTCAGCTGTAGGGTGGCTGAGTGGAAGGAGGCAGGCAGACGTCTCGGAGGCCCCACAGAACGTCTTGCCCCAGCTTGCCCCACCCCGTGGATGGCTGGGCCCACCCCCGCGAGTACAAGTTCCTTTGCTATGCAGGTTTTCTATATGCATGCCATTATCGCAAAACTTTGAACAATAATCAATTCAGAATAACCCAGATAGTGCAAAACTTTTGCCTGATGAGCAAGTTCCAGTTAATTTGTGTTAGAAAATGATGCTGTATGGGAAAGGGGGAATAGAGCTGATATTCAGAACTCCATTTTTGTGCTTATATATGATGTGGTAAATTCATTGCAATATTTCCCAAGTCACTTTTGCTTGGTGATTTTTTTTAAAAAACATCCCTCTGCATGGTGACAGCTGGTATTTACCATGGCAGGAAAACTAATAGGTTCCAAGACTGTAGTGAACCCCAACTGCAAATTCAATTACATAAGGAAATGATTTGCTTGTTGGGTGTTAGTTAGGGTTGCCATGTTTCATCAATGTTCTCATTATCATTTAGGTTCCTGGGTCATGCAAAATATTATCTAGTGCCATACCCAAAATCCTCTAGAGAGTGGATCCAAATAAGTTCTTTTTTCTAGTATTATCATCGCAATTCACATTCTATGCAGTGTTAAAACCGAGAAATTGGCTCTGCTCTCCCATGTATTTACCGTATATGCAATTATTCAAAACGGGGAAAAACACTTGACATTATTTTTTTGTTCTTCCTCACCAGGCTTTTAATTTCCTTCCATTTAATGTATTTCCCACCCTTCTTTTCTTTGACCCCCAAACCAGTGTACAAATATTTCTCAGGTGATCACCCCTCCATGCACTGACCAGATATAGCAAGTTGGTGTCTTCAGACCATACCCTGGAACCAATATCCTTACGTTGCATGTGACACAGCAACAGCTATTGGGGCAGTGGACAGTGATGATGATGGGCAATGAATAAAATATGAGACAGTGGCAGGTATGAACCTATGAATCTACCTTTAAGCAGGTTTCAGGTTCATTGACACCCTGTATAATAGACTCATCCTGTTCATGTGCAGAGGTCTATGAAATTATGGTGGATGTTCATGAAATAGTAAATTCCCTTGTAACCGATGAGTTCTTTATTTAAAAAATACTTGTAACTTTCTCTGGGCAGGACTCATTGCTTTCAGATGGTTTCTGGTTTATCTATTCTGCCTTATCAAATGTATTATGATATTTCATGTTCTAAAACCTCGTGGGTTATATCCAACAGTTGCATGAGCAGAAGGCAATTCATTCAAACATTGGCTACAACCCATTACTTTTATGTTTGGATAGCAGTGTTAATTAATAAACTTTAGGAGGGAATGAGTTATGAAGAGTACAAGCGAATAAATAGGCTCATAAAAACCCTAAATGCAATGATATCCGGTCAGAAACAATAGACATTTGTTCAGTAATAAATACACAATTCAGTAGCACACTACAGTGAACCAGGACAAGCTACTTAATGTTTTCTTGAAGGTTAAGACCTAGATATAAATTGAGAGGAAATAAGGCAGTAGAACCAATGTAATACATATAATTTTAAAATATTTGTGAAATACATGCAGGAAAGATGCAGATCAATTGATGTGGGGTTGGAGTGTGCAACAAATAATGGATAGTGAGGAATAGAACTGAAATAACCTATTTCATTCTTTATGAATGAACACCATTAGTACAAATAGCAAATAAATGGCATGTGCATGTAGGTGATTTTTTTTTAAAGTAACCCACACTGCACATCTATGTTACTTTACATTAGAAGCAGGAACCTGGCTGGGCACTCAAGGAATAGAAGATGATTCTCTCACTGAAAACTCCTAAAGCAAGTACAGCAGTCATGAAATAAGGGGACATGCCCTCTTATGGATCAGTAACTGATAAAATAGGAAAAAGTGTAACAAGTGGGGTATACAAAAAAATGTATTGAGATCAGTGCTTTTTAACTTGTTCATTAGTAACCTGTTAATAGGTAGGAAACTTTGGAACGCACCATATCCAAATGTGTATATAAAGGGCTGGATTAAGACCCGGATTAATCTTTCAAGCATTGAAAAGATCATGGTGCCCCCCCCCACATAGTTAAAAAAAATACTAAACCATAAAATTGAAAATGAAAATAAGAAATGAAGCAAAACATAGATTTATTGCAACACATAACAGGATCTGATTTTCTTCCATTATTGCAATCTATGTTAGTAGGACATCCCTGGTTTAGATGGGGATAAGTAATAAAAAGAAAACAGAAAAATGAGGGATAGTAAGAAAGCCTATCAGAGTTCTGATTTCCCCCATCATGACTACTTGGGTGCTTTTTGTTTAAAAAACCCAACAACTATCAAATGACCTTTTTTAAAAAAATACTCATTTCTGTGTGTGTCCCTGCTTTGCTGATGCCCTAAGCATATGCTTAGTCTGCCTGTTGGGTAGTCCAGCCCTGTATATACATTTAAAGAGATGGTTTTTAGTCCCTTATTTATTATCTACTCAGTATTTTGATTATGTTGTTCCTTTCGTTTTTGATGATGCATTCTACAGTGGACCCAAATGGATCTCTCTTTTTTTACAGAGTATTTTTCAAAGATTAAGCATTTTTGTGTGATGACTGGGGGCTCGAAAAGTCTTTGTGTTGCAGGAAAAAAAACCTAGCAAAACTCTGTACTTAGGGAACAGAGGGGACATGGGGGTTAGAAAAAGTGCTTCTCAGAATGTTTCCTTTTTTTTACTGATTTTCCCCCCTCATTACTTCACACCTTTCTCTGGAACATCACATGCAGCTATATTTTCAAGGGTCTGTCTGTCATCAAGGCAGATCCCTCATCTGATTGAACCTTGTGTCTAGAAAATGATTGTTCGTAGGATTCTTAAGTACAGTGTCTGGTGGAAATGCAGTTTTGCAGGCTTGTTCTCCTGTCACTTTATGCAACATAAGAACTGACGGTGAAGTCTTGTCACTAGGTGAAACCTAGCAGCCTGCTAGCACCATACTCTGTATAATCAGTGCTTTTTTCTGGTGGTTTATGAAATATTAATGGGATGCGGGTGGCTCTGTGGTTAAACCACAGAGCCTAGAGCTTGCTGATCAGAAGGTTGGCGGTTCAAATCCCCGCAACGGGGTGAGCTCCCGTTGCTCGGTCTCTACTCCTGCCAACCTAGCAGTTCGAAAGCACGTCAAAGTGCAAGTAGATAAATAGGTACCACTCCGGCGAGAAGGTAAATGGTGTTTCTGTGTGCTGCTCTGGTTCACCAGAAGCGGCTTAGTCATGCTGGCCACATGACCCAGAAGCTGTACGCCGGCTCCATCGGCCAATAAAGCGAGATGAGCGCCACAACCCCAGAGTTGGTCACGACTGGACCTAATGGTCAGAGGTCCCTTTACCTTTACCTTTATGAAATATTGTTGTAAACTGCCCCGAGACCTGTGGGTATAGGGTGATGTGTGTGTGTTTTCTTTAAATAAATAAAATGTCGATAGCATCATACTAGTTGTTCTTACTGCCTCTGAAATCCTTACAGCACATTCAGTGAATATAATTTTGGTACAGAGGAGCTGCTTTTTCTGTTAAGCAAAGGTTTCCTGGCTCACAGGAGCCTGCCTTGCAGATGTTTGGCACCTCTTGAAGAATGTATAATATAATGTGCAACTAGGCATAAATTATTTACTGCTCGAGGCGTCTTTTTTCTATTTTCTTAAAATGAATGGAGTGTTAAAATAAACCATCATTGCAGGGCTTGGGTTTTTTTAAAAAAATAAATAAATTAAAAATAGTACCTAATTGGTGGCAACAAAGTACAGAGAAGCTCTTGAAAAAGCAAACAACACACACACACACACACACACACACACACACACACACACACAAACTACCCTGGAACTGAATGACATGTCAAATAACAAAATGTTGTTGTTGTTTTAAAAATAAGAGTACATTTAATGTTATAGTTGTATTCATTACTTTTCAAACTACCTTGGGGTCTTTTTTAACAAAATAATAAAATAGTTCCTGTGCTATTTTGTCCCTGCCCTGCCCTGTATCCAGTTCTCATTCTATGGGGAAAGTTTTATTAAGTTAACGTGTAACTGCTTTTAGAGAGTTGTGACTTCAGGAATTCCTTTGTATCCAAAGTATGACAAAGCACCAAGAGTTCCATCATTCTGTCTCTGTGCCTAAGGAAAGCAGGTGGGCTTGCCTTTTCCCAGTGTGGTGTAGTGGTTAAGAGTGGTGGACTTGTAATCTGGTGAACCGGGTTCATGTCTCCGCTCCTCCAAATGCAGCTGCTGGGTGACCTTGGGCTAGTCACACTTCTCTGAAGTCTCTCAGCCCCACTCACCTCACAGAGTGTTTGTTGTGGGGGAGGAAGGGAAAGGAGAATGTTAGCCGCTTTGAGACTCCTTCGGGTAGTGATAAAGTGGGATATGAAATCCAAACTACTACTACTCTTCTTCTTCTTCTTCCTCCTCCTCCTCCTCCTCCTCCTCCTCCTCCTCCAGATAAAGGACTCCCAGTAGGGGATGTTTGCAGGCCTCTCAAATCGTGCTGGCATCAAGGTGCTCCCATGTTACTAAATCCAAGAAGGTCTTGACTTATCCGAATAGCTCGCTCATGACTTCACTACGACTTGTGGTGTCCTCAAAAGTCCCCTCTGAAGTTTTTGGCTTAGAAAAGTTCTTTAAAATTGCAGAGCTGTTGAGAATATGACTAAGAGGCCACCTTAAACCTCATCTTCGCTGCCCCTCCTTGGGCCATCTCTGACAGCAAGCTTATGCAATGCCTTCAAGAGAGCCTTGATTATTTTTCACACTATTTCTTGCAGCGCCTCAGATCCTTGCTTTCCTATTAATCAATGTTATCCCTTTGGCTAGAAGGCGCATAGCGTAAGTACTTTAGTGACTCAGACCTGTCTGTCACTTCTTCCAGCAAAATAACTTTGTGGTATTCCACATTAGATTCCTCCCCTCCCCCCCCAAAAAAAAATGCTGAAATAGGAGCAAATGCCAAGATGTATATTTCCTACTGCAGTATCCTGGTGATGCTTTTCCAGTTAGTTCAAAATCTGAATGAAGACGACAGATTGTCTGCTAATAAAACACTGTCTTTGAACTGTTTGTTCAGGATCAAAATGAGACAACATGGGATGATGATGATGATGATGATGATGATGATGATGATGATTTGAACTGGGCCACATTTCCTGGTTCCCAGCATCAGCCATCTTTATTCTGGTGGGTACTATTTTCCCTTTTCGAGCCCACCTCGAAAAAAAGCAAAAGCTGAGATGTAGTGGTCATAATATGAAAAACACAACCCTGGGGGATTGCCTGGATACCTCTAAAATCTTGCTACCACTTGGTAGAGATTGGGGGTGGTGGTACACAACCGTTGTGATAATTTGTTTTGGGAGTATGGGCAGTACAGCATCCCGTCAGTGCAATGGGACTTCCGCCCACTCCTACCCCTGTGCATACCTCACAGCGGTAGGTTCAAGGACTTCAACAGGCATACAGTGGTACTTTGGTTCTCAAACGCCTTGCTTCTCAAACATATTGGAACCCAAACACTGCAAACCCGGAGGTAAGTGAGCTTTATTCGGAAGCCAAATGTGCCCCGTTTTGAGTGTTATGCTGAGGTCTGTCTGTTTTTGCGGCTTTTTGTTTTGTTTTTGTTACTGTGTGGAACCCAGTTCAGTTACTGATTAATTGATTGTGTGACTGCAGTACATTGTTGTTGTTTAAATTATTTATATTATTTATTATTTTATTATTATTAATTGACATCCAAGGATATCATACACAATCTTAAATACACATACAAAGAAAAGGTAAAACTAATAATAGTAACAACAACCTTAAATAATTATACCATTAAATATTGATTTAAACTTTTACATATAAGTGCTCTTTTCTTATACTTTCTAACTAAACAAAAATAAACCAAAGTAAAATACAATAAGCTAAACTATGTCAAAATAGACTTCTTGTCATTTCCCGATATAAGTTACATTTACAACATTGAATGTACTTATACTTCTTATCTTACTCTTAATATACTTCCTAATACTTTCTTATAACATATTGTACCATTTTTCCTTATTTAATAATGTTTAATTTACACAAGGGTCATTCAAACGCTGCCCTAGAAGTTATGTCATTATTATATTTTGTATAATATATCTTGAACATATCCTATTTTTGCGTGAATGCTTGTTTTGAATTTCCCCTTAACCTATTTTTCAATTTAGCTATTTCTGCATAGTCTTGCAACTTATTCTGCCATTCCCTTACTGTTGGTACTTTCCCCCCCTTTCCAGTTCCATTGCAGTACATTGTTTATTCTTTTCATTTTATGGATCAATGGTCTCGTTAGATAGTAAAATTCATGTTAAATTGCTGTTTAAGGGGTTGTTTTTAAAAGTCTGGAACAGGTTAATCTGTTTCGCATTACTCTCTATGGGAAAGCATGCCTTGGTTTTGGAACAGAGTTCCAGAACAGATTAAGTTTGAGAACGAAGGTACCTCTGTAAAAGCACAGGAAAGTAGTAAGAATAAAATTACTTCTGGACAGTAGATTCAGCAGAAATTTCTCCCAACGATTGTGAGGCAAAACCAAACATGCTAAACACAAAAACAACCATCTTAAGCGTATGCCTAATACTATATATAAAGCATAAAAATAGCAGCGGTGGTAGCATTCCCGAAAAGGTTATAAAAATAGAACTGTGTTTACCTTTGCAACAAAAGAATATTTAGAAACTGTAATTAACAAAGCGTCCTATGTTTGGAATTTGTGTATCTTTGTAGAAATAGATAAATAGCCTTTTCCCCTAAATCACTAGAGCCTGAAAAATAGCCTGTACTTGGAAAATTTAGAGAAAGATAATACTCAGCAAGATTCCCATAAAAAGCAACAAGGATATAACAGCCAGTGCCAAGCAGCTTAGAGATCAGTGCTCATAGCTACTGGCCAAATATTTAATTTAGCATGAAAATGGTGTGAAATTGTGTTTCAGAACATAAAATCTACAGGAAAATACAGTGTTATTGTTTGTTCTGACACTGAAAATTGGCCACTTTCTGTAATTTCACATAACAGTGAGATATTAAGAATTATCCATTGACATATCAACAAAGCCTGACAAGAAATGGTGTTGTAAAAATCATTTCCAATCACAGATGCATAGCAGTTGTCACCCAAAAGCAAATAAATGATAGTAATTAATTTCTGGGCAAGCAACTGGAAAAACTACAACCTTTAATCTCAATGGATAATTATTCCAGTGCCTTTCAGGGCAGCTCAAAACTCACTGAGCCAACACCCCATATTAGTTCACTCTTGGCATTAAGTTTTTAGAACGTTACAGGCAAAACCCCTGATTCTTTGTGGGCCACTGAGCTGTGATGCACGTATGGAACTGCTCTGTCTGCAAAGACATTTCTATTTGCTCTAGTGAATGGATCAACTCTGCATTTAGGTGGAGATCTTTGCAAGTAATTGCTGCCTCATTTTACATGAGTGGTAAAGTTTGCTCATGCAGACTGTGCTAATTTTGGAGTACTCACAGAGCCCTGGATCAAGAGCTCTGTGAAATGTACAATTCTTTTCCTTCCATCCGGAGAGATGCCCATGTTTGGTAATGCGTGATAACCGTAAATAGGAAGATGGAATCAGATAAGTTGGAGGTGCTGTGGTTGGGTAGTTCCTGTGTCTAGGAGTTGGTGGAATTGCCTATCCTGGGTGCGGCTGCACTCCCTCTAAAGCAGGCATGGCCAAACTTGGCCCTCCAGATGTTTTGGGACTACAACCCCATCATCCCTAGCTAACAGGACCAGTGGTCAGGAATGATGGGAATTGTAGTCCCAAAACATCTGGAGGGCCAAGTTTGAACATGCCTGCAAAGGAACAGATATGTAGTTCTGGGTTGCTTCTTGAAACACTGTTGTCACTAGAGACCTAAATAACTGCAGTAGCTAGGAGCCTCTTTGCAAAGCTTCAGGTGGCACATCTACTGCAGTTGCTTGTGTACAGTTACCCTTGCTCCAGTAAGTTCCAAATTAGATGACTGCAATGCACTCTGTGTGGTCCAGGAACGGTCCAGAAATTGGTGCAAAAATGGCATCCATGGTGCTTATGAGGCAGTGGGTCTAGCACAGGCTTTTGGAGGAGTGGTGGGCCCAAGAATTGTTAGTTGATCCCCTACAGTTGGGTTGATATGGAAGTGACAAATAATTTAATGCTACCTTTTTATTGTGTCTTACACTTATCAAGCCCATGGGCTTTTTGTGTGTCCAGCATATAAGATGCATATTTGTTTGCTTGTTTGTTCATCCAGATGCTCAGATGCTCAAGGTCTGTGGGTATAGGGCAGTATATTAAAGGAAGGAAGGAAGGTCGATAAAATCTCAATCTCTCTCTCTCTCTCTCTCCTCACTTTATTGTTAGAAACAACTTGCGTATTTGCCTTTCTGAACTGGTATTTGAAGCTGGGATTGCCAGGTCAACCATGGTGCCTCCCTGTGTCTGTAAAAAAAAAGAAAAAGGTAAAGGTAAAGGGACCCCTGGCCATTATTAGGTCCAGTCGAACTGCTAGGTTGGCAGGAGCAGGGACCGAGCAATGGGAGCTCACCCCATTGTGGGGATTCGAACCGCCGACCTTCTGATCAGCAAGTCCTAGGCTCTGTGGTTTAACCCACAGCACCACCCGTGTCCCTCCCTGTGTCTGTGCCCAGTGCTAAATACAAAATGATATTTATGTCATATTGAGAACTCCAAAACATAATACATAAAATAAAAATGGAATAAACTACATTAAACCTTAATAAAAAGTTATTCAACAGAAATTAGAAACATTCCTGTGTTTGTGCTTCTAAGGCTGTTTGTCTAAGTGGGGTTTTTAAATATGAAGGTTCCTGTACAATACAAAATAGTATGAGGATGTCAAATTTATATTTAATAAAGGTTAGTTCTTATTATTTAAAAATGGCAGGCTTTCTTTGTGCCTTTGTTGCCAGCCTACATATAGTCAGCTTCTAGCATATAATAAACGTCAAATGTTCACCTATTGATTTGCAGCTCCATGTCATAAGACCTCAAATAATGCAGCATAACCAAAAATAGTAGGACAAATTCAATCTCAAAAAGAGCCACTCTGCAGGATTTCTTCCACTTGCAAAGATTTCACCAACAGCCTTGATCCCGGACTCATTATAAATGCTATTTTGATGAATGAATCCCATGACATTTGTAAGAGGAGATATATAAGCAAAGGCCATTAATTATAATTCAGACATTGTGGGGAGGTGGTTGTCTTGGAGAATTTAGGGTCACATGGATTGCACTGAAGTCGGTGGGAGGGTTCCATTGAATTCAGTAGTTTTGTCTCCAGCTGTTTTTCTTCATGCTTATTCTTGGACTCGAATTTTCTTAATCTAAGTATCTCTTCAGCTGAGTATGAAAGGATTAGAACAGCTCTGTTCTGCTGCCTTAATACTTAGGGCAGACGTACTTATCATTAAGTTTGGGTAGGCAAGGATACTTCTTCATTCAAAAACATTCCTGTTTAATGTACAATCCAGATTTTTATGGTTGTAACCTGGGCGTATACTGTTTTGGGACTCCTTTTTTTTAAAGAGTGGAACACTGGTGAAAAAGAAAAGCTCTTTGGAGGGTATATATCTTAGTTGGTAGAGTTGGTAGACTCTTAATCTCAGGGTCATGGGTACAGGCCACACGTTGGGCAAAAGATTACTGCATTGCAGGAGGTTAGACTAGATGGCCCTCATGGTCCCTTCCAATTCTATAATTCTATGATGTCACATATCATATATACATGTGTGTTTGATATAGGGCGTGGGAAGGGCTTCAGGGTTCCAAGGAAGACCTCTGTGGGCACATGTGAATCTATAGCCACCATGTTGATGACCCCTGCCATAGACCTTCAAGGAGGTGAATAAATGGATGAGGGTCAGCACAGAATATTGGATATCCTCAGGTCTAGACTGCCCAGTATGTGTCTCAACAAATGAAACTGATCTGTAGAAAATGTAACTTGAAAAAAGAGACACTGCATATACAGTGGTACCTCGGGTTACATACGCTTTAGGTTACATACGCTTCAGGTTACACACTCCACTAAGCCAGAAATAGTCCTTCAGGTTAAGAACTTTGCTTCAGGATAAGAACAGAAATTGGGCTCCGGTGGCGCGGCGGCAGCAGGAGGCCACATTAGCTAAAGTGGTGCTTCAGGTTAAGAACAGTTTCGGGTTAAGTATGGACCTCCGGAACGAATTAAGTACTTAACCCGAGGTTAAGTACTTAACCTCGGGTTAAGTACTTAATTAAAAAAAAAAAACGAAGATCATGGCCACTGGTCCCATCACCTCCTGGCAAATAGAAGGGGAAGAAATGGAGGTAGTGAGAGATTTTACTTTCTTGGGCTCAATGATCACTGCAGATGGTGACAGCAGCCACGAAATTAAAAGACGCCTGCTTCTTGGGAGAAGGGCAATGACAGGCCTAGACAGCATCTTGAGAAGTAGAGACATCACCTTGCCAACAAAGGTTCGTATAGTTAAAGCTATGGTTTTCCCAGTAGTGATGTATGGAAGTGAGAGCTGGACCATAAAGAAGGCTGATTGCCGAAGAATTGATGCTTTTGAATTATGGTGCTGGAGGAGACTCTTGAGAGTCCCATGGACTGCAAGAAGATCAAACCTCTCCATACTGAAGGAAATCAACCCTGAGTGCTCACTGGAAGGACAGATTGTGAAGCTGAGGCTCCAGTACTTTGGCCACCTCATGAGAAGAGAAGACTCCCTGGAGAAGACCCTGATGTTGGGAAAGATGGAGGGCACAAGGAGAAGGGGACGGCAGAGGACGAGATGGTTGGATAGTGTTTTCGAGGTTACCAGCATGAGTTTGACCAAACTGCGGGAGGCCGTGGAGGACAGAGGTGCCTGGCGTTCGCTGGTCCATGGGGTCACGAAGAGTCGGACACGACTAAACGACTAAACAACAACAACAACAACACTGTACTTTTGTAAACTAAGAAATCTTTAATAAAATAGATATTTAAAATAAATAAATAACTTAGATTGCCCAGTATGTTTAAGGAGCAGAAAGAGTAGAAAGGCAAGAAGAAAGATAGAAGAAGGAATTGGGCAAGGAGCAACAGGAAAGGACAAGAACAATAAAGCTGTGTGCTTAACATCTGGCCTAGCATCTTGCCTTTACCAGAGACAAATTACAAAAGTCAATCCCATGTTGTTCAGGATTTCACCCTTAATCTCACAGGCATTCAGACATGGTTCAGTGTTATGAGGAAACTAGGGTGATACTTGGTTTAAACTCAGTTTTTAATATCCAGTCACTAAATGCATGTACACAAAGGAAAAACTAGGCTGAGAACCTCTGTGTGACTTAGGTGATTGCTCTTACATATTAATAGCATCCATGGAGGGTCTCATTAATGCTCACAGCATGGGAGATTCCTGCAGATGTCTAAAAATATCCACGCTGAGGGGGGGGTGCTGCTTTGTAATTTGAACCTGATTGCTTAGAAAGGAAAGCCTTTTTCAAGACACAGAAAATCCCACATAAAAATGAAGTTGAGTGGACAGTATATAACATATACTAATCCTTTGCAAAGTGTATTCATGAATCTGCTAGCTATTTTGGACTTTTTCTGAGTGTTTATCCTGTATAATAGCATTATAATAGTATTTTCCATGAAAACATGTGTTGTTTTTTTTAAAGGAAGTATTATATTACCAATGTGTGTTAATTATATTTTAATGGGACGGCAGTCAAGGTAGTCCTACTGTTTATAGTTGAGAACAATGCTCCTGCTCTGGGGGTTGTAACAATTGTTCTGCACAGGAAGAAACTTGCTTCCTTTTGAGAAATTGTCTTGATTGCAACCTGAAGTTATGTAGAAAGCTCCAGTGTGAATTTGATGTAGGATATTAAAGTTAGCGATCCAGAAGTCTCACCTGATTCTTAACCTGAGGTACCACTTTAGCTAATGGGGCCTCCCGCTACCGCCGTGCTGCCATCGTGCGATTTCTGTTCTCATCCTGAAGCAAAGTTCTTAACCTGAGGTACTACTTCCGGGTTAGTGGAGTCTGTAACCTGAAGTGTCTGTAACCTGAGGTACCACTGTACATCAATCTTGTTGTGTTGCATCCTAAAGGGCAATTGTGTGCCATTGTTTCAACTCATTTAAATATAACTCCAGTTTGCTCTTTTCTTATTTTTTTGATTACAAGGATTTGTAAAGGCAGACAGTCTTTTTAAGAGTTCATTGCAAACTGGAATGTTTAAAATTGTTGGCTTCGCTTCCTGTTTTTTCTTTTCATTCATAAGTTCCCCCCTCCATAAAAAAGGTAAAGGACCCCTGGACAGTTAAGTCCAGTCAAAGGTGACTATGGGGTGCAACGCTCATCTTGCTTCCGGCCAAGGGAGCCGGGGTTTATCCACAGACAGCTTTCTGGATCATGTGACCAGCATGATTAAACTGCTTCTGGTGCAATGGAACACTGTGACAGAAGCCAGAGTGCACAGAAACACCATTTACCTTCCAGCTGCAGTGGTACCTATTTATCTACTTGCACTGGTGTGCTTTTGTACTGTTAGGTTAGCAGGAGCTGGAACAGAGCAACAGGAGCTCAACCTTTCACATGGATTTGAACTGCTGACCTTCTGATCAGCAAGCCCAATCGGCTCAGTGGTTTAGACCACAGCGCCACCTGCTTCCCTGTACTTCTCCAATGAGTGGTTGATAAATGAATTAAAGAACCATAAAGGTAATGTAAGTGGTCATGGAGAGAGGAAAAACGATTTCTTTTTCAGTTGACTATTTATTGTATCATATCCCTCAAGCTTTTTTCCCCTAGTGATATTCAAATTGGTGAGGATTCATAAGTTCCATGTTAGTGCTGAGGAATTTAAGTGATGGCTCACAATCTTCATTTCAGTTGCAACAAGTTTTGTAGTCTAACTGAAGAAAAGAATGTCAACTAATAAAGAGCTGAACAATGAACAAATTACTTTGGGAAGTAATGAGATCTTTGCAATATAAATGGAAGCCTAGGCACATTGTAAGTCTTATTAAAGTCTTATTAGGACTGATTCTGTTCCACCTCAGTTCTCAAACACATGAGAGAAGAATCAGGAGCTCTTTGCATGCTTATATACACATACACATACACACACATACACATGTATGTATGTATAACATAATTTAAATACAGTCATACCTCGGGTTACAGACGCTTCAGGTTGTTTTTTTTCAGGTTATGGACTGCCAAAACCCGGAAGTACCAGAACGGGTTGCTTCTCGGTTTTGGTGGTTGCGCATGCGCAGAAGTGCTAAATCACGCTTTGCTCATGTGCAGAAGCACCAAATCACAACCTGTGCATGTGCAGACGTGTCGCTGCGGGTTGCAAACACTGCGGGTTGCGAACGTGCATCCCTCATGGATCACATTTGCAACCCGAGCATCCACTGTATCTTCTTAAATATATACAGTAGGCCTACAGAAAATTTCAGGAATGCCTAATGAAGATTAACTTTGAACTGAATAACTGAAGCAAATCATTTATTCATTGAAAAATCAACATATATATATATATATATATATATATATATATATATATATATATATATACCATTTAATAAAATGGATAAATTGCACATTAAAACATTTCCTGTTAAGGAGTCATTGCTGCTGACAGCAGATGTTACAAACAATGTATCTATGTCTCCAGAAAAGACTATATATATAATATATATAGTCTTTTCTGGAGACATAGATACATTGTTTGTAACATCTGCTGTCAGCAGCAATGACTCCTTAACAGGAAATGTTTTAATGTGCAATTTATCCATTTTATTAAATGGTATTTTTAAACATAATGAAAATGTATGATTGCTTAACAAAGCAAAAAACATGACATTTACTAGATTTTAGAACATGTACAAACAGGCATCATATTAATTCAGTACAATTGGCTTTTTCAAATGTCTACGTATGTTAAAATGTGATGCAAACCACCAGTAAGAAAATGCTGTGTTAGCTGTCTCGCTAGAGGCTCAACCTTTTTTTATGTTTACCATCTAATTGAAGCCCCCTTCACCTGTTGTCCACATACCACTTCTCTGAGTAGAACCACTTTCATGAGGATAACATGTGAATGGAGTTACAGAATGCCTTGTACGTCCATGATAAAAAGAGAGACTCTGATTACAGGTAAGACCTCTCCCTTACAGCAGGTGCTTCTAATCTCAGCTCATTGCATACAGTGAAGATACCAGGTAGCCTGGCATGTGGCTGGTTGATAGGGGATCAAATACTTATTTCACTCATTATAATGCACATCAATCTCTGACTTTTGTTTTCTGGGTTTCTGGGGGGTTTTCCTGTTGTTGTTCTGTCTCTCGCAGCTACAATAAACCTACCATTATGATGGACTGGTCATTTCTTCGTCAGAGGGCAAACGGGCAAATCTAGCAGGGGATCAAATACTCCCCCCCCCTCACTGTACATGCACTCTGGCACTTGTCATGATGTTCTGTGCGCTGGAAGCTGTTTAGTCATGCTGACCACATGGCCTGGAAAAGCTGTCTGTGGACAAACGCCACCTCCCTTGGCCTGAAAGCACAGAGGAGTGCTGTGCCCTATAGTCGAATTCAACTGGACTTAACCAGCCAGGGGTTCTTTACCTTTACCTTACAACATAAAACATCTGGATGTTCCCCATCCCTGTTCTAGCACAACCTGCCATCTCTTTCAGTACTTTGCTACTGCTTATTCATTCCTGCTTCCCTCTTCCCATTATGTGCCTGAGTGTCCTCTCTTGAATCCCAACTTCTGTATTTCTTATCTTCTCACATTTTCTATCTGAAATTATACAAATCTTCGCATGACAAGTATACATACAGGCAAGCCTTTACATCTTGAAATGCTTCATTTCTTATTTAATGGAA
The DNA here is from genome assembly GCF_964234715.1 of Podarcis melisellensis. Classification (NCBI taxonomy): domain Eukaryota; kingdom Metazoa; phylum Chordata; class Lepidosauria; order Squamata; family Lacertidae; genus Podarcis; species Podarcis melisellensis. Next base: position 25,001,444 of record NC_138542.1, read on the forward strand.
GGCAAACTCCTGGTCATCGTGAGATTTCAAACTCATCCTTGGTAATCTCTCTTTAGCATCCACCCATGAAATAAGTTTTCACACCTGGCATCCTGTTAAACTCCCCTTGCTGAAGTCAGGTTGAGCTGTAATCAAGGGCGGGGGTGGGTGAGATGAAAACATATTCATTCCTTTTTAAATTCAGAAATATTTAAGGCCAAGTTGTATTTACACATTTTGTCCTATAACCGTTTAATTCACTATGCATAGAATTCTGCTATGGCAGGTAACAACTGTTTTTAACGCAGAAAGGTTGATGAACAAAAAGGGCCCAAGTGATGCCTTATTATTAGTTTGAGCATGTATTCTTTCAAAGCTGGTAATTTTTCTGTGTTCTTGTATGGCAAATTGTGTTTGGAATAGAACCCCTCTGAAAAGAGAGCTTGAAAACCCACCATTATCTGTCCATTCCATTGCTTGGCTTGTAGCTCCAGGCTGCTTACTCATGTGAAAGCAAACACATTTTACATTTAAAAGCACTTTAGCTCTTGGTTGGATAAAGTTTCTCTTGCAACTGGCAAAGTCAGAACAACCTCAAGGCCCTGCAAAAAAAAGAAAAGAAAAAAAATGCATTTCCTGTACTTTGGTACATAAAGAATGGAATATGTCAGTCAGTCAAAAGAGTTTTCTAAATAAATACAAATATTTTTGAAAACAAAATGATTTCCCTTCTAACTTCTTTTAACAATGTCATTCCCAGTCAGGACATTTTAGACTCCTGAATTACGGTTAGTATTTTCTAGCATCTTGCAATAAAAAGATACATTTTAAGCATTTCAGCAGCTCGTTATTTTCTGCCAGGGGTATTAACTCTTGTATATATAAAGGCACAGTTTACACATAGATATTATGGTCTGTTGCATTCGGAACCAAATGGTTTGGCCAGTGTAGCTGCCATATTTTAAGCCCAGAGATGTCTAATCTGCTTTCCAGTAACTGTGCTTGGGTTTTCCCCATTTCTTTGCCACAGATTGACCATTGAACATTATTGAAATCTTATGCAGGCTTTGCTGCTGAGATATGGTTCTATAATGATCACTGCTCCTTGACTGAGACAGCATGGGTTCCTGTGGATCAATGAGCACCCTTGAGGGATTTCCTGGCTATTATGGTTGGCATTCCTGTTGAAGCCCTAGTTTCCCCCTGGAATGGAGAGATAAATTGGGTGGTTGACACAAACAATCGCTCCCAAGTGCCATCTTTTGCTGTGCAGAACTGTGTCTGCTTGATATACATCTGATTCTAGGGTCATGAAGTAAGTGGGAAGACAACCGGAGCCCAAGTGGAAAAAGCTCATGATGAGTCTGATTGGACAGAAGTGAGAACCCATTATCCAGCCTACTCTGTGGCAGGGATGGAGGTGACGAAACAGTTCATCAGTGCCACCATTGCATCCTCTCAGTGTCATCCAGTGAAACTTTTCTGGGTGGTGAATTCTGACCTTGTGAAATCTGACCAAGGGGGAGATGTAGTAGAAGTTGTGATTCATTTACAAAAGTCTTTGAGTATATAATACCCTGTATCTGACTCCACAATTAATGCAGCATCATTAGTGGTAATGTCTGGAGTGCTATGTATATGGTCTCCTTTTGTTGAATGGCATTCAGTTACTGGAGTTTGAGCATGTGCACAAGGTGCTTAGTTGAGTCTGACCACTTGCATAGTCAATTCTTCCTCTTGTTAGTTTATTAAATCCAGCAGGGAAGAGAAGTCTATCTGGGTTTTAAATGCCTTACTGGGAGAAGGAGCATCTCCAGCTTATTTAAAAGAAACCACCATTCAGCTATTCCTGAAGAAATCTATTGTGGAGCCCGTCATTGTTAACAAGTCTAGTGGCTAACAATCCATTCCTGGATAAGGTGATTTAAAGAGTGGTAGTTGGCCAACTCTGTTCTGTCTTAGGTGGAACTAATTATCTACTTCCATTTCAGAAAGTTTTTAGACCTGGTTTTGTCACACAAAGTGTCTTGGTTTATTTCTGGACTGGTCCTTAGCGAGAAAAGAAACACCAAGCTGATTGTAACTCCGTTGATTCTTTCAACTCCTTAACAGCTTTTGACACCATCAACCATGGAATCCATGGAATTCCTAATTTGACAGTTGTTTCCAGAAAGTGCTGCTTGGAGAATTCCTTAGCAGTCACATTTTGGGGTTCAAGAGGGTTCTGTTTAACAATTAAAGGAAACCAGGTATTTTGTCTGAGGTGTCACCAGAATGTGGAGGACACTCTGTTTCTCATCATACACAGGTGAGACATTGACTGTCCTGAACTAGCATTTCGGCACAGTGATGGATTGGATGATGGCGAACAAACTGAGATACAATCCGTATAAAGTTGAGATACTGCTGGTACAGGGTTCAGCCTGTTCTTTATTTGATTTTCAAGAATACAAACATACAACAAAACCAATTCTGAGTCCAAATATCAAGATTACTCTGAATCTCCTGACTTCCCCCCATCCCTTCCATGGGTCCTATTGATCCTATTTTCTTTTCTTTTTTAATCATTTTTATTAAGTTTCCCATTTTAACAATCCAAGCAAATCACATTGAATGTTCCAAATTATACAAATACATATCAAATAGTCAAAATATTCTGCCTAAATTTATAAATTTTTTGTTGGGACTTCCCATGCTTCAAGTTCGGGGGGGGGGTCTCTGATCATCTCATATCTCTGCTGCCTTGAATAGTCTTTCCAATAGTTCCTTTAAATCTTCCTGTTGTTAACCTTTCTTCTTCCATGGCCTCTGAGTTGTTACCACAAGCGAGTTGAAATAAGCAATGATCTATTGATCCTATTTTCAACTGCATACCAATACTTCACCAATTTTTTTATCTTTCTATCCGTGCATTCTGTTACATTACAAGTGTGTTTAAATTCCTGCCAATGTTTTAATCTGCTTAAAATAATCTTGTATATACATTATAAAATTTTCCCATTCTTTTTTAAAGTTCTTGTCTTCTTGGTTCCTGAGTTTCCCGGTTAATTTTGCCATTTTGGCATAGTCCATCAACTTGGTTTGCCATTCTTCTCTGGTCAGGGTTGTCTCTTCCTTCCATCTCTGGGCTAGTAATGTCCGTTCAGCCTATTCTTGATGGGGTCACACTCTTCCTAAAGGATCAGGTTCACAGTCTGGAGGTGCTCATTAACCCATTCTTGCCATTAGACACCAAGTGACCTCTGTGGCTCACACCATTTATCACCTTTGGCTGATGTGCCAGCTGTGATCTTGCTTGGCTAGAGACAGTTTGGCCACAGTTACCCATGTCCTAGTATTTACACTATTGCAATGCGTTATAAGTGGGGCTGCCTTTAAAAATGACAGAAATTATAGTTAATCCGGGATAGAACCCAAATACTATTTATTGGAATCAGATAGTTTTACTGCATTATGTTTGCAGCTTGTCAGGTGCATTGGCTTCCAGTATCCATCTGGGCCCAATGGTTTGGAGCCAGGTTTGCTAAAATACTAACTTCTCATTTATGTACCAACATGAACCCAAATGCCTTCTTCTGAGGCTGTTCCCAGACTACCCCTTGCTCAATGAACTGAGGTGGGTAACCCCTAAGGAGTAACATGATTCGTGGCTTTAAAATAAGCACAGGCCACATATAATATATTATAATGCACTAACATGCCTCTCGTCTTCCATTGGCTCTACCCATTCTGGCCGCATATTTTCAATACAAAAGTTCAAGCCTGTCATTCAGAAATCTGTGTATTCTACTTTCCTCTCTGAAACCTCTGGAACATATTACTTGCATATCTACTTGAATAGGATTTTTCATTTGTAGCGGAATGGGAAAGCATATAGTGCCTATTCACAGTCAGAAGTTCACGGGCAAGTTTATGAAGTTGTGTGTGCTGCTTTGAATTCAGTACTTTCTTTACCAAGGTAACTGAAACGTATAGAAAACCTCTATAATGTTAGTATTTGGTTATATTCTATCTGACCCATACAGGGTTGTATCTGACTAAGTCATACACAGAGAAGACCTACTAAAATCATGACTTAGTCATCTCCATAGATGTCAGTGTGCCACTCTGAATCCCAGTTAGTTGACTATAAACCAATATTTACAAATAGTTGCTCTTTTTCCCTTTAGCAGTTAAAGTGAATGTTAATAATACAACAAATATTTCTTCGCACGTGAAGTTTATATTTAAAAATACTTTTTATATGATGTGCCATAAATGTTAAAAAGGATGTTTATGTAGTCGCATACACTGCTATTTGGTTATCTATGTTACTGTGTAATGTAGAGTTGATGTCCTATACAATCAAATACTCTTACTTGAATATTTGCTGTCTTTTAGTGCGTATTGGTCTTTCCATTTTGTTAATTAAAATCAGTTATATTTGTGTGTGTGTGTGTGTGTGGTTAAAACCTTTTAGCATTAGGAAATAACTGTAAAGTTCACTGTAGCACAGACTTTGGATTTCTACAAAGGTCATTACTTACATGTTATTGATTAGGTGAGTGTGTTTAATCACTTGCCATTAGGAGGTTACTGTGTCACCTAAATCCTATTGATTCAAATTGCGCCAGTGAGGCAGTAGCAATATATCTTATTGTCTGTTGTGTCTTTCAGTAGCTTTGTGCAAAATTATGCTCTTTAGCTGGAAGACGATCTAGATTAGAAGGGGGTTTTTTGTTTGCTTTTTTGAATCACTAGGAATGACAATGGAAAAGGAAAACGAATGATGGAACAATATGAATTAAGTTTCTGAGTACCACAACTTGGTTAAACATTAAGTGTTTTACAGCCTGGGAGTTACTATTATGATTCAGTCATTTAGGTTGTTCCCATAAAGAGAGTTCACTTATTCTTTTATTGGCACTGGACTTCATTAAAATACCATGGTATCTCACCATAAAAAATGGAATGAGTGACCATATTGGCTGTAGACCAGAAGTTTAAAATGGGGCCATTATTCAGCTTTGTTACACATCAGATGGGGAGGCAGGAAAGTTATTGGCTGAAACACAATGTCACACGTTATCTATGTACCTATAGCGATGTGTCCATCACAATAGGTTAGCAGTCATTTTGTTTAAGTTTTGTTTCCAATTAAAAACTTGTCATTAGGCTAGTAGATATTTTATCTATATATTATTTATAATCCAGATTTCTTTCCCACCCTTCTCTATATGGTCCCATGGCAGGTTAAAACTATATAAGAATGCAATATTAAAATCAGTTAGAACGATTTAAAATAAGAACAGGGTGTGTCCCAAATGCACACCCCCCCCCCACATATATATCAGGTGTCAAAGGCCAGGGTAGAATAATAGAATAACAGAGTTGTAGAGTTGGAAGGGACCCCAAGGGTTATCTAGTCCAACCCCCTGCAATGGAAGAATCTAAACTAAAGCATCTATGGCAGGTGGCCATCCAACCTCTGCTTAAGAACCTCCAAGGAAGGCGAGTCCACCACCTTCTGTGGGAGACTGTTCCACTGGTGAACAGCTCTTACGTCAGAAAGATTTTCCTGATGTTTAGTTGGAATCTCCTTTCTTGTAACTTGAAGCTATTGGTTTGAGTCCTACCCTCCAGAGTAGGACAAAATACAAGCTCGCTCCCTCTTCCATGTGACAACCCTTGTGATATTTGATGTTGGCTGTCATAGCACCTCTCAGTCCCCTCTTTTCCAGGCCAAACATACCCAGGTACAGTGGTACCTCGGGTTAAGAACTTAATTCATTCTGGAGGTCCATTCTTAACCTGAAACTGTTCTTAACCTGAGGTACCACTTTAGCTAATGGGGCCTCCCGCTGCCACTGTGCCACCGGCGAGCATTTTCTGTTCTCATCCTTAAGCAAAGTTCTTAACCCAAGGTACTATTTCTGGGTTAGCGGAGTCTGTAACCTTGAAGCGTCTGTAACCCGAGGTGCCACTGTATGTCTATAGCAGGCAACAAAAGCTTATACAGTGAAGGTGCTCAATTTATGGGTGGAAAGTGCCATAGTTTAAGGGCTGCAACAGAAAATACTTTCTCCTGGACTACTCCTACTCAAACCTCTGAATTCTTTTTTTTATCAATAGACTTCATGTGCTTTTTCCAAGAAATGATGCAAAGAAACTCACAGTGAAAGAGCAAGCCCACAGATCCCCACCCCCTGGCCATGACTAGTCGCTATTTTCCACACAGGTTGTTTGATCACTTAATGTCATCAAAGCTGTTTTTGAAGCTCTGGGTTTGGTGCCATGGCGCAAGCCCGAAGTATGGGAGATTGCACCTAGGAAGAGAGAGCAGTTGTGTATGCCTGCCTTGCTTCTTTCCCCCTATGTGATTTCACAGCCTGGGTGCTGTGAATGAACGCAAAATCCACTCGGGCAAAATGGTAAAGCCAGAGACTGTAATGATAGTGGATATCAATAATTCTGTCTCTTCTGAAGAGCATATGAAAAGTTGGAGCTGGCTTTACTTTGAAGCCCCTGGCAAGCCTGCTTTCTTCTCTAGTGATGTGCGGGTTTAAAATTCACTGACCTACCCTCAACTTTCAAAGCTGGCTCTTTTCCAAGGCTCCTGTTTACAGCGGCTGCAGGACTCTTTGCTTAGCAACATATTTAATGGGGCCACGGGGAATTTGGACTTCCATCTAAATGAGTTTAGAATGCCAAAGAGGAGGATCAGGAGTTCAGGTGGAAGAGAAATGAAAAGAAACACTTAAAATACTGGGTCATTGCAAGTAACCACCTCCTTCCTTCTGGCCTTCATAAGGATGCAGTTTTATATATGCGTTTAAAGTCCCCACTGCAAAGCAATAGCATTCAGGGGTTTCTCGTATTTTTTTTTTAATGCAGCAGAAGTGTAAAAGTTTCTTTGTCAAGTGCGTGTTTCTTCTTTCATCCCAGTTGTCTGGGATTGAAGTGAAAGGCGTTTAGTACTTCAGTGCTGTGAAGAAAACAAAGGGGTTGGGGGCTGGGAGATGCATATTAGGTAACAAAACGAAACAGGATATTCTATTGACTGTGGATTATTGTGGATGTGTGTTTTCAGTCACACATCGATTAATTAAACAGGGAAGAGAGTTTGTGGGGTTTTTATACTCAAGAGTAAATAATAAAATTACTTGCATTTGCATTGCTGCTTCTTAATATTCCGGCTACACATAAAAGCCTGTATGTGACCCGATTTTGTGAAACTCTGCAGTGGTTGATGCTTTGCTTGGGTGTCCAAGATCTTTTCCATATCATCGGTTGACAATTGATGGTAGTCCTGTTTACCTCTCCACATGTTTATGCTGTGTGCATAGGGGAGAACGGGACCATGGCTGCCAGCCCACACATCTGTTAAGGGGAGCCCATTTCACCACAAATATTGATTGCAGCAATCTCTCACACAGCTATGTTGATTTCAGTGTGGATTTACCCATGCATAATTCCAAACTGAAGAAAACACTGCCTGTAATCATATTGTGCGTGTAAGCACTACACTGATGATTAAAGAATCAGATCACCAGACTAATGTTGCGCTGTAATAAACTGGCAAAGTGGTTGTTGCATCTGTAGATTAGCTTTTGCTAAAAATGGCATTCTGATTACTTGGAGGTATGTCTCAAGTGACTCCCTGAGCCAGATTTTTAATTAGCTCAGTTTCTAATGTGGATGTTCTTTTCTTCCTGCATAGTTTTAATCGTCTAGACTAAAATGTTGCGCTGCACCACAAATGCCAGAGAGGAAGCAATGTTTGCTGACCCAATTCACATTAAAAACCGTACTTTTTTGTAACAGTATTAGTTAACCAGCTATATGTATATAGTTGCTCTTTGAAGTCCAGGTTCATTATTTATTTTGAAGCATATGAGCGTTTACATATATTCATCACTCGTACCAGTGCAATCTTTACTCAGAATCAAGCCCCATTGTATTCAGTGAGTCTTGCTCCTAGATAAGTGTGCATAGTATAGAAACTCTCTTAGTGCTTAGTCTTATGTACACCAAAACCCCGTTTAGATCACACTGCTTATGCGGCATTGTGTTGCTAAGTGTATCACAAGGTATTCACAACATGATAGTTTAGATACTTTACAGATCTGGTGTTGCATCCCATGCACAGATGTGTATTCATGATTGCGGCTGCTCTCCAGTTGACAGATAGATCAAGCCTTACACTCCCATTCCTCCTGAATTGCTCTCCTGCAGTATTCCCGTGGTTGGAATGTGGCCTATCATTTGTATGGGAAATTGAAACCCCTGTCTGCACATTCAAAGTCAAGCACTAGCTCAAAGCCAAATAGAAGTGGACTGGAATTAGCGAAGCTAGCTGCAGCAGCAGAAACAGAAAGGTGCATTGGAGATAGAAAATTCCGATCCAGGAGGCCATAATATAGAGAAGTTAAATCTCTGCTCTATAGCTTCCACCTCAGCTCACATTTCCTAGCCCTCTTCTCCAGCTATTGGCATCCTCTTCAGGTGTGAGTGAAGGGAGACATCTTTGTAGGAGGCCTGGATTTGGCAGAGATTCAAAGCTGACACATCTCCACTCTTTGGTCTTCAGCAAAAACGCTTCAATCTCAGGTAGCCTCTCCTGCTTCTCTTGGCTAACAGCAATGACCACTGCTACTTATATAGAAGGTTACTTGTATGTCCATGTGCAAAGTTATGCTTCATTCCCCATTGTGGCTTGCCTCTTAGTAGACATGTATAGGCTAATCCTCTCCACAAAAAAATAACCAGTTTACAATATCTATATTTCTGAATGTGCTACAATCAAATTAAATTAAGAAGGATACTCTCAGTAGATAGCTTTAACTTTTATGCAATTAACACTTCATTGTCTTACGTTTCTCAGTGTCTTTCTCAATTAAAGCAGCAAAGGTAGGAAATATGATCTCTCCCAACCCTTTTGATTATTGAATAGACATAATGAGAAAAAAATAGCTTAAAAAAGAGAGATAAATAAATGCTGCCCAGTTGTTGATTTGATTTGGATCAATTGTTGGGAAAGGCAGGGGGGAAATTAAATTGGTTCTGTCTTCATAGCCTTACACATAATTTTTAGTGAAAGTGCAGTGGGAGGAATTATTTTCTTTGTTTTGTTCTGCATGAATCTGAAATAATTTTCTCATTAATGTAACTTCAGCAATGAACTCTCTTGCTGTGTTTGGTGAACTCTAAACAATAGTCCATCTTGTTGTCAATGGAATGTACTTTGGTGGAATGTATTTAGAGCATAGACCAAACCAAAGCAGCAGGCATATAAGTGATAATGGCCTTTTACTCACAATTAAAATTTTTATTTGTACACATACAGACTCTTTATATGTAGAAATGCACCTTTTTGGAGTTTTGTGTAGTCTTGCTTTATTTTCAGGCAGAATTGGGTTTTTGGATAGTGTGAATTGAGTGATGGAATGCTTTTTGTCTGTTTTTTTAATGAGGAAACATGACATACAGTTATCTGAGGAAGGATATTATAAAAACATATGGATCAGGCCAACGACCAATCTGATGCAGCTTCATGTTCTCATAGCGGCCAACCAGATGCCTATAGGAAGCCTGCAAGCAGGACCTGAGTGCGACAGCACCTGACAGCACCATGCATGCGGTGCTGGGACTTTAAATGCTATGGTGGCACTACAGCTTGAAGCAGGAAATAATAAGAACATCAGATTTGGAGATCCATCCAGGGCTGTCACTCTTGTCTGCTTGATGTTCTTGATGTTCCACATGTGGCCTGCCCTTTGCCTTCAGGTCTTTCCATCCATAGCTGGATGGAAACTGGATGGATGGTGTTATGTACTGAGTTGAATAGGATCCAAAATGCAGTAGTCTGATTGGTCCTAGAAAAATAGGATTCAGAATGCAGCAGTCTGATTGGTCCTAGAACAATAGGACCCAGAATGCAGCAGTCTGATTGGTCCACAGGAGCCACCCAATCCAGCTCCAGGTGGAAGTGAATCCACAACCTGATTGGCCTACAGGAGAATCCCAGAATTAGCCAATCACGTGGGGCCCATTGTGTAAATAATGTATATAAAGTATATAAAGCAGACATTCTGAAGGAACTTCCATTCCTCCTCACCACCAAGAGCTGAATAAAGAGCATGAAATCCACTCTCTACTCTGAGTATATTTCAGATGGATACTGGCTTCTTGTCTGATTCTGATGTTAATGAATCCCTGTTCCCAAGTACTTGATGGTATTTCTGAAAATGAAGCTAGTTTGGTCAAACATTACACTCCTGCTTATTTCCCTGTCAGACCTCTGAACACTCCTATAATTTTTTTAGTCACTTCAGAGAGATAAGCAATTTGTTCTGTAGGAACATACATTTGCGTTTCTGCATGCACACACACAGAGAGAGGGAGGGAGGGAGGGAGATTGAGAGAGAGAACACTGTGTCTTCTGCAAATTTTTGAATGTTTCAAACTGCATTGCCAGGAAGTATTCTCCCAGGACTCTTTTTTTAACCTAAATAAATCAATTCTGTATAGGTATTCTTGTAAAAATAGACCTTTCGGATTGTTTCAGATGTGCTCCTTTGAAGAACTGTGCAACCTACCTGCACTTTTAAAACAGATATGTCAACATGTTGTGGTTCTCTTGGCACAAAGGTTTTTCCAACCTGTTTTTTGAGTTTCAAAACCTTGCTGTAACATATTTTCCCCCTTTCCCTAAGCCAATTATTAGAATTTTATATAGTGTTGAATTTGGAAATGACCACATCCTAGGCAGTGATTCATACATTAAATAATTACTCAGGGAGTAACTTCAAGATGTGTGTGTTTGTGCCTAGTCACTGGGAGAGGCTTCTGAAGTTGCACTGAAATGCTGGTGGAGGTTCTGTTTTGACTTGCTATGTAACATTTAACAGGATGGAGTCATGCTTCTGCCTTGTAATGATGATGTATGGACAGCACACATGCCTGAGACCTGTGTTTTCCCTTGATTGAGATGTGCAGGTTCCTCCTTTAATATGCCAGGCACTCAGTCCATGTACCAGCATGATGTGACAGGCTAGAAGCACAGCTTAGTAGACTGCATTCAGCAGTGAGTTGGCCCAGAATAAGCGCTGCAGATTTGACTGGGTTGATCTGTTTCTCCAGGACCTGGAGGACGCTGGGTTGTGCTATCTGAATCCAGTGGGGCCTGAGGGTGAATTACACAGGAACCGTGAACAGAATATGTGTGAGTCAATTACACATCCCAAGATTTACACTTCTACAGAAGAAAAACGCACCTTGCAATAAGTGCCATTAAAAAAATGAAAATGAGACTTGTGCATTGGGAATTATTTCTCTGCCAAGCAAAAGATTGTGTGGTCTGTAATGCCCTGGCCTTGTGAAAGAGCACAGTTCTATTTCTATTGTACAGTTTGATTAATCCCATAGGAGACTGATTGTAGCTTCAGTGGCTGTTAGAAATGGTTCTTTAATTCCCAAACATATTTGCTTGACTTCCAGCTATGCAGCTCAGGCTAAAAAGCACAGTCAAGGGTTATTTTCTTATACATTTAAAGACCTTAGGGATACATATTCAACTTGATCATGTGGGTGTATGGGGCAGTCACCCAAATGAAATCCACTTCTGTCGGGTCCCCTATTCCAACCCCATTTTTGAACTGCCCTTCCATCACTGTTTGTCTTTAGGGGTTTTCAGATTCCCATAAGAATGAAAGAGCCCAGAATTTGGAGCCCAGCATGATTTGATTATGGTGAATTTGAGTCAGCAGCTACTTTAGCGGGAGGCAGATGGGGCTGTTTTCCACTCTCATAAACTGTAACATTAAAAGGGACATCAGCTAATTTTGTATCTGGAAGAGGCCATCTGGACTCTTTTCAGCTGTACTCATGCTCTTAGGTAGTTCTTTTTTCATTCATTTTACTTAACATTAGATTTTCTTTCCTGGTGTGGTGGGTTTTATTGTTTGCTAACCTTAAAAAGCAGACACGCTTTGAGAGCTGATGCGGCATAGTGGCCAAAGAGACAAAACTGCAAATCTGGGAAAACCCAGTTCAAGTTGCCTTTGCCATGAATTCAGCAGAATTTGGCAAACCACTGTCTCTCAGGCTCAGCCCCCCTATTTCCAATATGGACGTAATAATGCAGCCTTAACTTACAGTGTTGCTGCAAGAGTACTGAACCCTCAATTTGGGGACCTAATCCTGCCCCCAAACAATCCCCTCCCCCCCCCCAGCACTTCTGATTTGGGTGCTAGTGGCAAAATGGGGGGGGGGGAGCCCATCAGGAAAAAAAGATGCAAAATGGATGTTGCTCAAGCCACACACCCTGAGTGCCACACACCAAGAACACCCGTAGTTAGAAAAAGGCACTAATGCTACCTGGGTTTCCATTAACAACTCAAAATTGAGGAGTATTATAAGCTAGGTACCTGATGAATTGCAGAATATTCCTTTATGCTCTATGGCCTGGAAAAGCAAGCATCAGGATACTTCCTCAAGCTAGAAGCAAGCAAATGTGTGTTACATTTAGAGCCTTTAGATAATTCAGTCAGTCTCTTCTTGTTTTCTGCCTCAGCTTTCCTTTCTTGACACCCTCCTTCTCAACATCCTTTGCATTTTTGAAAGCCTCCTTCTCAACCTCAGTTCAAGATTCAGTTCCTTTTGCATTTTCTTCCATTCCACTTGAAAACGCCACATCCCAGACTGGATTTGTCAAGGTTTGAGCTTCATCACCTACTGCTACTGAATACATGGCTTGAGGTCATTGTGTGGCAGCTAAACCAGATGTTTCCTTGGCAGTGTGACAAAAAGTAATTTAATAATCCTAGAATGGAGAAGACCATTTCCTTACCTCCATGTCTTCCTTGTCAGCCAGCAGCCTCCTTGTGCTTGTCACAGTCTCCAGGTGTTCTCTTCCTATTGGTTCTATGATATCAGCACCAACATATATTATAAGTTTGAGTTTGGCTCTAACTTAAGATATAGAGGACCATAAAGCAGAGGTGGGGGCAAGTGTTTCCAATAGATGAGCAAGTTAAATGGTTGCCTCCTGGGAGTTTGGCTAGAAGGATACTTTTGCTGCAAAGCCCTATCTCATGGCATATCTGTCTAGTAGTAAAGGACTAGAAAGGCTGCGGTTTCTGTGACATTTGGTATATTAAGTGCTTATTAGTACAGATCATGTATGGTTCACTTGCAAATCAAGGGCTCGGGAGGGCTTTTAATGGAAACAGCGAGCAATCCAATCAATTTGAAAGGCTCTAATTGGTCTTTATATTTGCAGAGTTCTGTAGAGCAAAAGCTTACACTTCCTAGGTTTTTCTCATAGCATTTACAAAGCAAGTTGTCAAAGTTTGGAAAGGGCCTTTTTGGTGTGTTTTGTACTCTCCTTTCTTGACATCAGCAGCCATATGAAGCAGAAAATTGTTGTGTGTGCTTCAGCCACATGATAAATACTTAGCTGCAGTATTGCCTGGACCTACAGCTTTTTATTGCCTTTTTAAAGTTTTCTTGCCTTTTTATTTTATTGTTTTGTCTTTTTGTAAACCACTTTGAGGTTTATTTGTTTTGTTTTTTACAATCAAGCTTTTTATATATAAATCAAGATAATTAAACAGTTGGTCTGTGAGCACTTAGAAAAGGATTCTGCGATTACTAAGACCCAGTGTGGGTTTCTCAACAAGTTATGCCAAACAAATCTTGTTTCCTTTTTTTGATAAGTGTTATAAGCCTGATGGATCAGGGGAATACTGTTAACATAGCATATCTTGATTTCAATAAGACTTTTGACAAAGTCCTCCATGAACTTGCAGAGAATCTGTTAAAATATGGTCTGGGTGAGGTTACTGTTAGATAGATTTGTAGCTGTTTGACCAAACCCAAAGAGCACTCACTAATGCCTTCTCATAAAAAAGTGACTAGTGGGGTGCCACAGGGTTCTGTCCTGGGCCCATTGTTGTTCAACATCTTTATAAATGACTTGGATGAAGGAATTGAGGAGATGCTCATCACATTTTCAGATGGCACCAAACTAGGAGTTGCTAATACTGCAGAAGACAGAATCAGGATTCAAGATGGCCTAAACAGGAGTTGCTAATACTGCAGAAGACAGAATCAGGATTCAAGATGGCCTAAACAGAGCCACACAGCCTACCATGCACACCCTGAGCTAGGCTGCTATCCTCTGGTGTGGTGGGGGATACTGTATCCTTTTGTCAGTGTTGAAATGATTCAGCAGCTGTCAGTCTCGTCAGCTTCTGTTCATGGAAGCAGAAGAGTGCCATATTGCCCTTTGCCTCAGGCCGAAAAATGTCTTGGGTCAACCCTGGCATTGGCAGGCAACTTTTCACACTCTGAAGTTGACTCATTGTAGCCAAAGTACAATGAAGCACCATGAACATTGGGGGTATGGAGCTTGGTTGAGCACACAGCATTAACTTTGGAGACTATACATTAAACCAAACTGAGTGTTATTACTTGGAATGTCTCCAAACTGACAACTTCTGGCTAGAAAGAGACAGAGCAAGACTGTTTGGTAGGAAACTGTGAGGTTTTGAGAAGAGCAAAATACTTAGGAGCTCAATAACCACTGTGCAGTTTGTTGGTTGGCATCAGTGGAGGTAATTATGTAATTAACGGAAGTTGTTAATTGTGTTGCCGGCCATCCAAATTGTATGATTTGTCAGTAAATTCATTTTACAATAAAAGAGATGGATGGATGTTGAGAAAGAAAAGTTAGGGAACATAAGAGCTGCTATATTATCCTGTGAGCCTTGTTAGAAGTGCAAGAGTTGTAAAATGAGGCGGTGAGCACCCTTTGGAACTTTTGGAGGTGGAGGACATATTTGGATGTCTGCCCCTCTGGGTTGTGACCTGTAAGGCTAGACATGGAATGCCTTTGGGACTGCCTGATCTCACCCACCAGGAATTGTGGGGCCCTCATCTAAGACTTGGGTCAGGAAGTGTCCATATTCATCTTAAGAGTGAGGCTTATGTAATGGGCTATAATCAAACCATGTGAGGTGGCTCACCCAGGTTTGGTTGGGTTCTGGTTGCTCCCACATGGTGCTTACCCTCTGCTGAGATCTGTATTGAGTAAAACATGGTCCTAATTCAATCCCACATACGCGTGTTTTGCCTCTTATTTACCTATTCCAGGTGAAAATTAAGGAAGAAGAGATAGCAAACATGGGGCTGGTGTATTATCTTGTGCCCTCTTATAGAAGAGCAAGATAGCACCTGTATGTATCAGTTTTCGGGGGGGGGGGGAGACCTTGATCTTGTTCTGCCTACTATGTGGTTGCTTATTTTTGTTATCTTCTGCACCTGCCTGTCAATGGTAAAACAGAGATAAACAAACACACCTGGGATGATCCGTAATGAGACCCTCTACAATGAGCAATATATGGTGAATACAATGGAATTGTTAGAGGGTGGGTGAAAGCTCTTAATAGTCTTACCCAGCTGCAGTTCTTTATCTTTCTTTCAGTACTGACAGACAGGCATACAAGACAGCAAGCAAGGAGATAGCAGGTAGGACCAGATCAAGCTATTCATTTACATAAGAAGGGCACAGGTGTTATCTTGCTGTTTTATAAGGGCACTTAGGATATGTCAGCTTCCGTGTTTAAATGGTGAATAAAATGTCCATACTGCACTGTCATCATCATTCTTTCTCCTTTTTCATCCCTCAGAAAATATGTGTTGATCTTACCATTTTAAGAGGGAAAGGCTGATGGCCAGTGTTGTCTAAGACCTTTTTAAAAAAACAACCAACCAACCAACCAACCAACCAACCAACCAACCAACCAACCAACCAACCAAACACATTTCTTACCTTTCTCTTCTTTTTGCAAGATAGCTCTTTAAGTAACCATGATATAAGTATTTAGATTGTAGTGCTGTGTCGTAGCTTACCTGTATGTATAAGCAGTTAGTGAATGCACTGAACCACTAGAACAGCCTTCTCTAACCTGGCCATTGGTTATGCTTGCTTGGGGCTGATGAGGGTTATACTCCAGCTCTCCACAGGTTAGTACATAGGAGAAGAGGGAAAGCTGATGGATGTGCATATATATATATATAAGGAATCTTTTGCCCAATTAAAAGTCTCATGCTCTACCAGCTGAGCTATACAGATGTTCTGTTACAACTTGCCTCAAGTATAAAGAGTAGAAATATGTAAAATAGTAAATGTTTGGGTAGTCTGCCCTGAGTCCAAATGTATGGGAGAATGCTATTCATATATCTAGACAGTAGTACATGTAGACCTGGACCTTGGAACTGATGTCCAGAGCCCTCTAGCTCAGGTGGTCCCAACTGGCCACCCAGAGAGCAGCTGATGGAGGAAAACCAGCAAACAGGCCCTGCCGGAGCATGCCATGACCTGTTGGGACTAATGTAGGTTGACACAGCTTGCTTGCTTTCAAAAGCATTTTATAGTCAGAAGAAAGCTGACCAGGCATGCACATGTTCATAGATGCCTTTTATTTTTACTTTTAAAACACAGTGGGTGAGTTTCAATGCTGGTGCTACTCAGAGTAGTCCAATTGACATTTATGGGCATGGTTGACTTAGGTGCTGCCTAGACTGCATCTTAAAAAGCAGAGACATCACCTTGCCGACAAAGGTCTGTATACTTAAAGCTATGGTTTTCCCAGTAGTGATGTATGGAAGTGAGAGCTGGCCCATAAAGAAGGCTGATCGCTGAAGAATTGATGCTTTTGAATTATGGTGCTGGAGGAGACTCTTGAGAGTCCCATGGACTGCAAGAAGACCAAACCTATCCATAATTAAGGAAATCAGCCCTGAGTGCTCACTGGAAAGATAGATCCTGAAGCTGAGGCTCCAATACTTTGGCCATCTCATGAGAAGAGAAGACTCCCTGGAAAAGACCCTGATGTTGGGAAAGATTGAGGGCACAAGGAGAAGGGGACGACAGAGGATGAGATGGTTGGACAGTGTTCTTGAAGCTACTAACATAAGTTTGACCAAGGCAGTGGAAGGCAGGAGGCAGTGGAAGACAGGAGTGCCTGGCGTGCTCTGGTCCACGAATAGCCGGACACGACTAAACGACTAAACAACAACTTAGGTGCATTAATTGTAATGAGTCTGCTCTGAGTAGGACTTGTTGAAATACAACCCAATTATCTTTTTCAACAACACAGTGGTGCTCTTTCCAAGTAAATGTGTTTAACTTCAGAGCAGCCAAAGCAAACCAAATTTTATCCCAGTACTTATGATGGTGCTGTGATTAAAGTGAATTTAAAATGCGGAACTGCACATGCTCACAGTATTTATTTATTTTCCAATCAGGTTTGGCAAACTTTTTGTGTGTGGAGGTGGTGGTTTGTTTTCCTGTAAAGTATCAAGGCTGCAGAAGAGATATATTAAGTGACTGCTTCACAGCTGCAGTACGGTATTTCACATGGCAGTCTAAAGTGTCCCATCCTACCATTAAGTCTAAGATCTAAAATTCCCTAGTTCCACAACTCTTTGGGTGAAAAGCAGAAATATGGTGACAGGAAGGCAGAGTCACTTAAACTTCGTCTGTGTATTGTAGCATCTAGAAGCCACCCACATTTGGCTTTGTAGGTATATACAACCTATTTTTTTATTTGAATAATGACAGTAGTTTTAAACCACTAAGGAGGGCATCGTCTACATTCTGTTTCTGTGTTTGAATGAAATTCTGGCATGCATGGTTATTAGACATCTATCTAGCTTGTGTTGCCTCCCCTAATTTTTATTTCAACCTTCTGCAAGTGGCACATTTAGGAATGATTTTAAAATGATGATAAAATTATACAGTTCTGGAAAATGTGGGAGAGTAAATGGGATTGCAGCTATGGTGTACAAAAGCATGGCATAATTAATATGTGATTCTTAAGCATTTTATAAAACAGGACTTTCTCTCTCTCGGAAGAAAAACCTACACTGTACAGTATATTCTAAATTTACCAGAAACAGAATTTTCTCATATCAGTTCAATTCACTATTTTTAGTAAAAACTTTATGAATACGCAATAGCCCTTTTCCATTTTAAACCATCATGAAAAAGTGTGTGAGAAAATGTATTTATTTATGAGCTTCACTAAGTAGAAACATTTTAATGTTATATGGATCCTTACCTAAGTTAACCTAAGAACATCCATGGAAGGAAATTTTCTGATTCCTTTTTCCCAGCTGCAATCAACTGTGCTCCCCAAAGGCCTCTTTTGAGGGGCCCTTCAGAATGATATGGGCACAAGGGGGTGCTGGGGAGCGATGGAAAACTTTCCACCAGCCAAACCTAGTGTTGATTGACTTCTGCTCATGCTACACCCCCATGTTCTACCCCACATTGTCCAGGAGGGGCTCCAGTCATCCAGAAAGGCTTTTGGTGGGAATCCAGATGAAGTGAACAGGAAACTTTCCGTCTGTGAACTTCCTTAACTTATTGCAGGAGCCATGTTACCGTCATGAAATCGTGTGATGCATGGAGAACATTGTGCCTAATTCTTGAAGAGGGATACTATTTCCAAATTACAAAAAACTTGAATGAATGTTAAAAAGAGGGCCTTCTCGGAAGTGGTGCCCGCCCTGTGGAACACCCTCCTATCAGATGTCAAGGAAATAACAAAACCCCATCTATTTAATCCTCAACATTTCCCACATTTTGCTAGGAGGATCTGCATGGTGCTTCTACTCGTGTTCACCTGAATGTGAGCAGAGCCTTTTACACAGTTGGAGAGCCTGATAAAGGTCCTTGACTACTAAAGGTGTTCTACGTGCATTCAAGTGAACATGGGTAAAAAGCTCCCTTAAGACCTACCCCTCTAAACAGGGAATGTTGTATGACTGAAGAGGTAGGGTCATGCACATGGGGATGTTGAGGGAAGGACTTCCATGTGCCCCCTGCCCTAATCCAGCTCTGCATTTTCAGGCAAGTGCCTGGACACACATATACAGTGGTACCTCGGGTTAAGTACTTAATTCATTCCAGAGGTCCGTTCTTAACCCGAAACTGTTCTTGACCTGAAGCACCACTTTAGCTAATGGGGCCTCCTGCTGCCGCTGCACCGCTGCACCGCTGCTGCACGATTTCTGTTCTCATCCTGAAGCAAAGTTCTTAACCCGAGGTAATATTTCTGGGTTAGCGGAGTCTGTAACCGGAAGCATATGTAACCTGAAGAGTATGTAACCTGAGGTACCACTGTGATAGTTTGAATCTTTCAAGCAAAAACTGCACTTATGTATCAGTTATGTGGAAGATAGCATTTTAGATTATTTGAGTAAATTCTTCTGCTTTAAGGAAGACTCTGGGTGGAATTCTGCATTACAGTAAATTACACAAGGAAGCATAGGCACTGGCTCCAGGGGGCTGAGGCTCTTTTTTTAAAGGGGGCTGCCCCCCTATTGTTAAGGCCAAAAATGGAGCTGGGCGTGGAACGTTGTCAGGATGTTGTGTGATGTTGTACATGCACTGTCAGGATGTTACGCCAGGCCCTCTTAATGTTCTTTCGAAGATGGCGCCTCTGCAGGGAAGTGTAAGAACTGCTGATTTCATCCAAGAAATAAGTTCTTATTGGCATACTTATGGCAAAGTGCTCTTTGTGTGTGGCTATTTTTATTTATTTTTTGCCATTTGTCTCAGCTGCGTTCTTTGAAACAATGTAATTCTAACCCCTGTGCTATATCAGTAACTGGTTTTAAATGTACTTTGTCTCATAAGACAAACATACAAGATACATGAACAAGTTCTTGCTGACCTATACAGTGCTGACTTTATAATAGGTCATATTTCAAGTATTGTGTGCTTGATAAATAGCCTGCCTCTAAGAGCTCTGTCCTCGGTGCTGAAATCTCTCGTGATGTATGGGCACGTCTGGCTGATAAATTCTAATGTCGGCATGTGTGTGATAGCGATTCATCAGGTTTGTAAAGAGTGTGCTCAGTGAAACATACTCAATTCATAAAGATACATATTTTGGATATTATAGAATTACCACTGGGACCCACACACATCCCATTTTGGCCTTTAAAGCTTCTGTGGAAATCTCTTGTAGCCTTCAAACAATGACTAAAAATGACCCAGAAAGAAATTGTCATAATTTAAGATGAACTTTTAGTAATTAATGACTTGCTTTCAAGGGGGATTTGTTGTTGTGACAATCAGTGGCAGACCGAACACAGCAGTCTCTGTATAGAAAGAGGACACATAAACACTAAGAAAGCACTGTGATTTGTAGAGATAACATTCTTGGCAGGATTTTTTTGGGTTGTGGAAAAATTGCACACTTCCTACCTAAATAGATTTTTGAAATTTTAAATTTTAAATGTTGAGTAAATTTTCAGACTCTTAAGAAATTTAAGTTACTTAATTTTGGGTGTTGGGGCAAATTTTAGTTTTTAGTGTCCTGCCTTCAAATTATATTTTGACTCTGAAATGTCACATTTTCACATCCTAATTTGAATGAATTTGAATGAATTGTCAATCTTAAAGAGTAGGTCTTGCTATCTCTCCAACTTTATTTAAAGCAGGAGTGGGGAGCCTCTACCTTGTAGGCCAATCACTAGGTTTCCCCATTTGGTCCATAAGGCTGTTTTGGGCAAGCCATGCCTACCTGCCCTACCCCTGATGTCATGGAGTTAAGGGCAGAGCTTTGTCAAAGCTTTCTTGAGCAGTTTCCAAAACACCTGACAGCGATTTGGTTGGCTTACTCCCATCTGCATCAGCTGATGTGAAAGGTTATTCTGAGTGTTTTTTCTCTGCTTTGTTTCAGCAGCTGTTTCACCCCAAATGGGTTTTCAGTGAAGTGGCTGGCAAAATGAAGGTGGGAACACCTTACTTTTAGCAGTGATATGTTGCTTGCTAGTACTTTGAAGCCCCCAACTTCAAAGCACCAAATCCTTTGATGTCATTTATGAAGATAGGTGATTGACAGATGGCCAACCTGTCAATTTTGACCTGCAAGGCACATTCTGATAAGAATCTGGCCCATTGAGCCAAAATACTCCCTTCCACCAATGCAAAGCCTTGCTAAGACAGAAGGCCAGAATTGGGGGGCAGTTTTTTTCATTCATTTATAGCATATGTACCTGTCTTTCTTCTTCAAAGGAAGATAAGGGAGCGTATATTGGGGTCCCGGGTACTTTCCAGGCACTGACCATACTCAGAGCTATTTAAACCTCAGCAAGAATGTAGCATCATATTGTCATCATATCATATCTTTGACTGTGCCAAAGGGGATGCTGCTGACACCCAAACCACCCTCAGCCTTCTTGACTGAGTTGTCTCCTGATGATTCAGGAAATCCATGAGACAGCATTGCATACTTTTAACCTATAGAGTCTCTCTTTCTGCTCTTGAATTTCAGCTACTTACCTTCTTCTAAGGACAAAGCTGCTGGCATTCTACTCATCTCTATACCTTCCTGTTCAATGCCAGCCCAATCCCCCCCTGCAGAACCCAAATGGTGCCCTCATCTTGTAGCACCATTCAGAAGTCAATTCCTGCCCATTTATCCATGTCTCCCTTATGGTGCCACCTGAAGCAGGTCACTTCATCCTGCTGTATGTGCAGAGCTGGCCCTGTTATTTTCCCTGCATATTGGCTATTTCTGCCTTGCTTCTTCCCAGTTCTTGATATTCTTGTTAATTCTTTAGGAATTTGTTGGACATCAGCTCTGACATGAACAGGCTGCACAATCCAGTTATTATCATTGTAATCATGTAGCTTATTTCCAACTCCGGTGGTATACATTTTCCTCAAAATTAGAGGAGACTGTAAATCACAATTCTACACTTTTGTGGCTGACTCTTATTTTGGTGATGATGGTTATTTTGATTGCATCTGACCTGCTTTCATTTTTATAGCTCTTTATTTTTGTTGTTATTGATGATTTAATCTCTATTGGATTTAGGATTATTATTATTATTATTAGTCCTGAACACTGCAAACGCACCAGAAAAGCAAATAAATATTTTCAATATACCAAGCCTTGATACTCAAATGTGCATATGCAGCCAGGCTGAGTTACCTAGAATTCTTCATTTGATTTGAATGAAGTCTGGGTAAATCACAGAATCTAATCTGGTTGGTTTCTTTGAGACATGCAGTTTGAAAGCATGATACATCTACAGAAAAGATTCATTGCTAACAATAGTTACTTCTTGAACGGTATGCAAGAAAACCCTGATGGATCACACCAAAGTGCCATCTAGTTCCAAATCCAGTTTCCCATTGTGATCAACCAGCTCCCTCTGGGAATAATATCAGCATTCTGTTAATTTTTAATCCAAATACTCTTTCAGTTCAAATGGTGTGGCCCAGTTAAGTAAATGCAGATGTTTACACAGCTCATCTTGTTTCAGTTTTCTACTCAATAATAGCTAGTCTGTAAAATCAGAATGATTATGGTAATGGCTTGTATGAAAATGGATCCATGACTTTGGGGCATTCAATTGTTTTAAAATATACAGAAATGATTATAGTACTATGATTTTTGACTAGAAGCTGCTGAGCGCTTCATAGATTACAAATTAAATACAGCTCCAATAAGGTTTTTTGCTGTTTTGTTTTGTTCTTTTTAAAAACAAAACACAACACAATGTAGTGGGAATTGGCCCTGGTGTTCAGCCAATGAAACACCTTTCCTAAACATTTATGTGAATACTTCAGAAAGTGTTTTATTGTGTCCTTTATTGCAAGTACACAGCCTGAAATATATTTGATGCAATCAGGCCTGCAAGTTTGTGTGTATTTACTGGATATTAAAATGTTGGTGTTGCACAGCATGTTCCAGTAAATCCCAAAAAGAACTTATTTAGAAAGAAAGAAGTCCAAAATATATTGATTGTACTCAAAAATGTATTTTTCCTCATAAAAAAAGTTTCACATACTCACTGTTTCTACTCTACAGAATTTGTCCAATTCATCACACCACGGGTCAATTCTAGTTCACTGCAAAAACTCGTGGCTAATGTGTGTCATATAACACAGGAGGAGGGTATTACTCAATTCCACTATTTCTACATTTAATTAAAAAAACAACAAATACATAAAATTTTCTCCTCTACTTGCACTGTATAGACAGCATTGAGTGCCTCTTAGATTGTAAGAAGTCACACTATAAAGTCCTAGAAAACAATTTGGTTGGCACAGAATTCTTCAAAGACAGGTGTTTGTTTTAAAAAAATACCACACCGGCAAATATTTGTATTTGTAACTATCACCATCTGCTAAGTCCAAGGTTTTGATTTTTGTAGAGGGATACTTTTTTTTTTTTGCTTTTTTATTGAGCACAATTATTTAGTCTTGTGCACCCCAGTTTAGCACACTAGTACAGTAACATTGGTATCTCATGACATATTAGCTGGAACACCTATGACTGTTGCTTGGACTTCGAGTGCTGTGCTTTTCTCTTTGTTAGTATCCCAAAGACTGATTAGAGGAGGGTAAAGCTCACTGAAGGAAAAGGATTGTTTCTTCAGGTAATTCCTGAAGTAGCTGTGTCCTGCATCACAGTTCATTTCATGAGAGACGCAGCTGAAGAGAGAAACCACACAAAAGAATCCCAAAAGTGTAGCAAGACAGACAAACAATGTAGTGATGTTGTTCTTCTCATAATTTGCCATTGCTGGATCCAACCCTTTTGTTGCAATGTTGACGCACTGTCTTGCATTCTGTAATTGGACAGTGGGGATGTCCATACAAATTGTATATTCCGTGGACGGGGTTAGATGTGTAAAATTATAGACTTTTATATGGGATGGAATTCGAGTGCTCCGAGAAGCCAGAGAATTTCCATCTTTGGGAAAGGCAGTCCATCTGATGGCGGATTTCACTATTTTGGAAGTTGCTTTCCAGGACAGAAGTACAGAATTAGATCGCACGTCTTCTACCTTAATAGACAAAGATTTATGGTTATCCTGGGGAAAAGAACCATCCACATTAATCATAATGGATTTTAAATCTGCACCAACCAAATTAGTTGCTATGCATGTGTATAAGCCACTTTCTTTTTGTGTTATATCACTGATATCTAGCGTTCCTTCTGAATGTACATAATATTTAAGAGAAACAGTGTTGGGCAAAAGTTTATGTCCAGATGGAGTTATCCAATACACTTCAGGCTCTGGTTCCGCTGTCGCTCTGCAGTGTAAAGAAATATAGCTGCCTGTTTCTATATTTATGTTGGAGGGAAAACTTTCTGGGGCTATCAGTGGAAGGCAGATTTCCATCATTTCTCTAAAATGAACCTTCCTCACATTCTGGCCCTGAAATTCAGGAGGATCTACACAAAATAATGATTCTGGCTCCATGAACCTAATGCTAGTTTTATTCATATTAATCCATCGGATGACGCAATCACACCGGATTGGGTTGCTGTGTATGCTGATTTCCTTGAGATTAGGCAAAGATTCAATTGTACTGCGGTACAGGGCACTGAGTGCATTACTGTTGAGCATGAGTGATTCCAATCGGGGAAGTCGATAGAATGCATTTGGGTGTACGTATGACAGTCTGGGGTTATTCGTAGCTTCTATTTTTCTCAAGTCTGGCAAATTGTCAACTGCCAGGTTATCAATAGATATCAGTTCAGGCATGTTATTAATTCCCAATTCTTTGAGGTGTATCATATTGCTAAAATCTCCTCTTCGTATTCTGTTAATGGGGTTCTTATTTAAATCTAAAAATTTAAGGTTAGTAGCCTTTTGAAGAGCAGCGTGGGGCACTTTTACTAATCTGTTGTCATAGAAAGAGATGCTTTCTAAATTGTCAAGGCCAGCCAAGGCATTATCTGGTATTTCTGTGAGATTGATGCCTGCTAAAACCAGGCTCCGCAGATTGATAAGGGGCTTAAAGTTCATATCTTCGATTCTGATAATTGGGTTTTCTCCAATCATAAGAATCTCCAGATTAGGAATAGCTTCAAACCACTTGCTGTTGATCACTTGCAGACTATTGGAATTGAGATGAAGTCTAAGAAGATTATAAAGACCTGTGAAGGCTCCTGGTGCAATTGTGGAAAGCAGGTTGTGATTAATGTAGAGCTCTTGGAGATTGTTCAGCCCAGTGAGACATTTGTCTGGCAACTCTGTAAGTTTGTTTTCTTCCAGATACACTGAAAGAAGTTGGGGTATCTTCCGAAGTTCAATATTGGCCACTGATGATAAACTGTTCTGAGATAAATCCAAACCAGTAAGGTTTACTGGGAAGTCTGCTGGGTATTCAATTTTTTTAATGTTGTTTGCCTGTAGAAGTAGAACCTGTGTGTCAGCAGGCAACTGGGTTGGGAAAGTTGAGAGACCTACATCATTGCAATCCACTGTAGAAGCTTCCATGTATATGGATCTTGGAGTGAACCACGGTCTTATATCACATGTACATGACTGTGGGCAGTCTGCTTTTTTATCTACAGCTAGCACAGTGATAGTTAGGCCAAGTAAAAAGTGAATTTTGAATGGCATGTCCTTCATTTTAGCTCACTGTTCCAGAAAAGTAATTGGCCCTTAAGGATTGGACAATTACAGTTTTTTAAGTTCAATAGGAGATGGTCATTTGAGAAGACAAACACTTGCATTTGTCAAATGACGCATGCTGCAGAAGCACAACAACCCTCTCTTTCTTGGAAATATGTGGCTCCTTTGCAGTCACTTTGTCCAGTTAAGAGAGGCATATTTGGGGAACAATAAATATTGAGTTGTATTTGAAAAATGTGGTCCACCCAGGAGGTCGTCAAAAAGGAAGCAGAACAATCATATAGTAGTGTTAAGTTTAGATTCCATGATGTCTTCCTTCTTTTTATTGTTGTTGTTGTTGAAAAGAGACCTTCAATATAAAGAGAGATAAAACAATTAGTACTTGCTGCTATTAAACAATATAAGCAGAAATATTTTTTGGTGAAAACATATTGTGTTGCTTACTGCAGGTGATATTTAGACAACCCGGCAGACAGATCCTAAAAATCTTTATTGTCTAAAATGCTGGCATCTGGTCACAGAATACCAATGTAGGGGTGTGTGTGTGAGAGAGAGAGAATCACTAAGTATTCAGAAATTTAAGCATTTGCATGTTGATACAATTAGCACAGCAATATGCCTAATAGTACATAAGTCTGCTTGAAGCTAAGCCACATTGAGTTCAATGGAACTTACATATAGGACCTCAAGTTTAAATTTACAGCTGAACTTAAATCCACTGTTTGTGAATGTAAATGAACAGGTTCTTCTATCTGCACTGGTTCTGCCCTCTCCTCCCATTGGTGATGTGGTACCTACCAAACAAACGTTGGCTCATGTGTCACCATCATCGACATCTACTAATGTGTGTACATTTTTGGGATCATGACCAATATGTTTCTGAGTACAATAAGAATTCAAGTCGCTGTAGAACTTTACATCTGGTTAAACATAATAGCAACTCAGTTTTTTCCAGAAGGCTGGCAGGGTTGGTCTGTTACAACAATATCGGCAGCAAGTCTTGTGGCACATTGCTTGGCACACAATATTTTCAATAAACAAACAAAATGGTAGGCAATACATGACTGACACATCAAGTTGCATTCTATCTTGCGCTGTTTTCCTTTTGTTTCCTGCAGTCATAATTCACACTGGTAGCTTTGTTTGCAAACTTCTATGATAAGGCCAATGGTTCACTGACATTGATAAATGTATTTTGAGATGTTGCTGGTAAAAGATAGTAAACACTGCATCCCTGGCAAAGGATGTCTTCCAAGATGTAAAGCATAGAATAGTCTGAACTAACATCTGATTTGGCTCCTTCCTTCCCTTCATTTGTTGGCATTGAATGCTAATCTCCAAGACCGACTTGCAACTTTTAGACAACTAGTGACAAACATTATCTGAAATAAACACTGCTGGTGTCAGCAGGAGAGGCATAGTACGTTTCTCAGAGCCATCTATATTTTCCTTTTTAAAACATATTTTATATTCTGTTTTCATCTGTTCAGTTCCACATAATTGTATTTTGCTCTTTTCTGTTCCTTTATGTACACACTAGTACATACGTGTGTGCACATGCTACATACATAAACAGTGGAGATATCTTTAGCCATTTTTATTAGGTATGTGTGTGTTTCTACACACACACACACACACACACACACACACACACACTACTCCATGGCACTGAAGGCAGTTAAATAAATGACTTCAGTAATCCTGCAACAATCCGTTAAAGTAGGTCACAATTATCCCTGTACAGCACTGGGGCTGAGGCTGTGAGATAATGGCTTGCTTAAGGCCATGTAGTGCCTGAGACAAGTTTTGGACCAGGGATGCTTTGAGCCACAACTTAATAAGGAACTTAACAAGAAAGCTCCTTAGACCAACATCTTCCAGCTTCTTGCTCCATTGATCTTTCTGATTTCATTGGGACTACTTTGGAGCAAGCAATTTGATGATTATAGTCAAATGGCTTGGGGGCTTTGCATCCCAGTTCTGCCGCTTTCTAGCTAAACAGGGATTTCAGAAACAGTTTTGAAACTACTCTGGGCATTGAGGAGGCAAACGACAAATTATTGGCATTATCCTTTAAGCATCCGCAGTAGACTTTCCAAAGCATATTTCTATTGTCAGTTGTTCTCTTCCACTTGAAATGCTGCAGAAACCTTCAAAAGAGGTTTGATTTGCCATGGTGTTGGTGCCATGGCCAATGGCTGCACTGCAATTGGTTTAGCTGTGTTTATGAAGCTTTTGTCCTACCCTTCTTCCAAGATGCTCAGGGCAGCGGATATGATCCTCCCCAATGATTAATCCTCAAAGTAACCTACTGGGGTAAGTTGAGCTGAAATATAATGGCTGGCTGAAGGTTATTCACTGAGCTTCATGACTGAGTAGCAATTTGAACCCTGCTGTAATGCCTCCAAGCCTGTAGTATTGGGTGATATCAAGTGGTGTGGGTCCACTCGCACAATGAACTTCTGCTTGTGCATTGGGGCTTCCTCTCCCTGCTACAACCCCTACACACACACACACACACACACACACACACACACCTCCCCCCTTTGTATGTAGATGTAAAGCTTCCAAACTTGCGGTGTCTTAATGTGTATAAATAAAATCATCAGACAATGTGTGAGCTAAACATGTCAGTGAAACATTATGTTGTTTTGAGGTTTTCTAATGCATTTTTTTGTGGCAAGGGGCCAATAGATATGCAATGCAAAGTAGCACTGGTACAGAATAACATAATCAAAATATAATCTGTTCCATGAAATTAGGTACTCTTCAGGCTTGCAGAGAAAAGAACATTTGCACAAATGGTTAGTTAATAAAACTCTGGCATTAGCTTCAGAAGCTGAATTACCTTGCTGTCCCTATTGTTGGATGTGCTGCTGGTGACAAAAGACTTAAAAATGGACCTCTTTTCTGTATTAAAGATTTGGTGGGGGAAAATTTTCTTGGACACTAGTGCAGTAGTTTAGAAGAATTATAAATACAAAGTTAGCACTACAGAAAGCTCTTAGGCAAAGGCAAGACTTCTTCTATTAGGGTCAGTGTTACCTTTCAAGTTTATCCTTGCTAATGCCTTCAGGTAAACTTCATTATTGGTTCTTTCAGATTTGATCTAAAGAAAAGAAAGTTACTGAGCAATGAACTCAAGTAACCTTGTTATTTTACAGTAGGACTGGATACTCTCTTAGTATTGGCTTATTTGTAACATTGCAGAGCATCAGTTTACAATCTCTTGCCCAGAGTAAGGGATGAGCTTAGAAGGGGAGAGAAAATTGTGGTGTTAGGAAAGTGAGAATCCTTGGTGATTAACTTGCTTCATATCCATTGGAGAACAGGAAGTTTCCATTTGGAGCTAGTTGCAGGCAGAATTACATACCATATGCAGTCAGTTATGGAATCATGTGTATAAATAAAATTATATGAAGTGCTTTGACAAAGTGCATTGACTATTTGTAGAACTACTTGCCATGAATATATCTAATTCTCAGTCTAAACTAGTGTCCATCACCACATTGTATGCATTATTCATTGTGTAAAGAATAATTCCTTGAAGGCACTGCCAGTAAATTTCATAGGTGGCCCTCAGTTGCGTTATTAATAAGAATCAAGATTCTGGTGTTTAAATATGTGTTATTTTGGTCTGAAATAACATGCAGAATAACAAGCAGCCTCATGCTTTGCATATATACTTGAAACAATATTGAAATGATTATTTAGCCGTTGTATGAAGTGTTGGTAATGGAAAAGGACTTTTTGGAGATCATTTTGGCATTGCACATAGCCACTTCTTTCCTTTCTTTGTGGTGGGAACAAAAGATCCACAAAGTCTTCCATTAATTACCATTTTTTGTCTGAATCAGGTTACTATGGTAAAAGCTTTGGAACAAGCCAGGTTATTAGGGCAGCTTCAAACCATGGTTTAATATCCTGCTTTATTTCAAAGCTTTTAACCTTAGTTTTCTGGTTCAAGCAAAATGGGAAACGGTGGGTAATGGAGGAACTTCATGGTTTGTTTACTTGTGCATATGAAGAGAGGAACAAAGAAGTTGTGTGTTTGGTCAAAAAGGTTTGTTGTCAGTGTGTCAAGAGCATACTATCCTCTCACTCGACCTGAAAACACTTAAAAGGAAATGCTAGTGACCTGTATGTCCAAGACCAGGCACTCTACTACACATCTAATGGTGATTCAGAACTAGCATTTTCTTCATACTAAACTTCTAGGCACCAGAGTGTCGAGTATGCAAGAACTTCCTATCTAGCTACCCCCTAAACTGGAGGTATAACATTTTGTGTGTGTTATACTAAGAAAGAAATGCACAGTTGTCACAAATTTAGCATTATTAGCCCATTCTTGCTCCATTCTGTGTGAAATGAAACGCAGAAAGGAGAATCCTGCTTACCCCTCCACCCCCTTGACACATGTGTGATTACTTTGTAACCTGAAACATATAGTGCACTTAAGTGTAAGACCCCAACAGCATTTCATTGCTGAAGATGAAACTTGGCTGAACTTAAATTTATATTTTGCATTTAATTTGGTGGTGTGTGTGCGTGCGTGCGTGCAGCAAATTTCATTCCTCTTTCCAAGGTGCAAATACCAGAATGAAATTTTGATAGTGTGAGTGCTTCATTTATTAATGAGTGAAACATCTTACACACGTCTCCTAATGCTCAGTAAAAGTGTTAAGTTTATATACAGGAGGAACATATATGTCTGAGTGTAGACTGCAAACTTTCTTGTTAAAAGCTAATATGCCTCTGGCAAAAGAGCTCTGTGCTGCTGCTACCTGCCAGCTGCTACTGGCATGCTGAGAAATGATCAAGCTGCTCATTTCCTTCCTGTTTGGCATTTAAGACATTTCTAGCTTAATATACAGAGGTATTCAGTATACAGATGACTTTATACTAAAGTAGATGGATTGTACTACTCTATTAACTTTACAAATACAAAGCGCACATAAGCACAAACTCTTCCAGGGTTTAATTTCTTTCTCATCCTGTAGCAGCGAGTTGGGGAGCCCTTTTGGGGGGGGGGTACGACTGCTTTCCTCACAGGGATAATCTGTTAGAGGACACATGCTGGCATTTGTGCTGGACCAGTGACAAAATCAGGCAGAGGCAGAGCTCTTTCTCCTTTTCTGCCACCTCTTTTCACTTACATCCCCCCACATTGTACCCCTTTCCTCATTTTTCTCTTTGACACCCACATGAAATTAGGCTGAGGGCTGCAAGTTGCTGACTCCTGCTCTAGCATGACCAAGAAATTGAACTCAGATCCAGAAGTTGAGCCCTGGGTTGGCTCTTAATAGCTTGGTCTTATTTCATGTCTATGTGACAAAGTAAGTGGGTTGCAGTCTGGGTCTCAGTTCAGTTAGGGTAAAAGTTTCCGTTTGCCACAAGCACTAAGGTCACCATTATTTGGGGCAAAGGATAGGTTTTGCATTGCAAAATATGTGTCTTCCCTCTGCCTCTGTTCCAATCCATTATAATGATAGCTGGCTTCAGTACTACTTAAACATTAAAGAGCAAACTCACTAGATCTCTTTATGCGCCATATATCTTAAGAAAACGAAAGCTTACTAGAATTAGGCACTTAATATGTTTGTATTTCTGCATTTCTGCTAGAGCTGGAGACCTTACTTTGGAAGTACTTTATTTGCAGCTGTTCAAGGTTCTGTTCTGTAAAGGCCAACTGCAGAGATATTTGCTTGTTATAGCAAACTTTTGTTAGGAACCAAGCAAAATTAATACAAAATGAATAAAGACATGTGAAAAGTAAAGCAGGTCATGTCAGAAACATGTTGGTTATCAAAAAACAGACATTAAATCTTACTTTCCCCACAGCTGTTTCCCTCCGTGAACTGAATATCTTTGTTGGAAGGTGTACAGTCTGATTATATGCATATATATTGGGGTTGAAGGGCCATTGGGTTTATTGGGACTCATTCTATCGATGGGGGAGAAATTCAGTTCACATTTTAATGCAAACCCATCTAATTCACACTACATGAACCAATACAGGAACTGAAACACATCTATCCTTTGAAATTTTCACTTCTCTGAATTTTGGAGTGCCAGTCTCCAACAACAAAATGTGCACATAAAGGTGCATATTAATATACAGTGGTACCTTGGGTTAAGTACTTAATTCGTTCCGGAGGTCCGTACTTAACCTGAAACTGTTCTTAACCTGAAGCACCACTTCAGCTAATGGGGCCTCCTGCTGCTGCTGCACCGCTGGAGCACAATTTCTGTTCTCATCCTGAAGCAAAGTTCTTAACCCGAGGTAATATTTCTGGGTTAGCGGAGTCTGTAACCTGAAGCGTATGTAACCCAAAGTACCACTGTGTAGTAAATATTGCAGGTCCATGGTTTCTGTTTATTAACACCATGATATATCATGATCATGGACAGAAAATTGGTCTAAAATCTGGAAGCCCTGTATTAGCCTATTTAGCCTTGAGTGCCATTGTGTCTCAGCTTTACTTCAATGGTTAGTACAGTGGGAACCCACTTACTGGGCCTTGCTCTTTTTGAAAGATCAGCAAGGTAAAACAATTAAGTACTTTGATAAATGGTAGAAAGTAGTAGCTTGATAAAACACAGCACAACCACGCTGTGATGGAAAAACCAAGAGTTCACACCCGTGGTTCTTCAGACTATTCTGCCTTAAACATCTAGTATAACTATGTTATTTTTCTCAACACCAGTATCAATATGTTGCTTTTTGTAAGCATCATTAAAAATAATTTGCAGCTGTAATATTACCATGTTGAAATGCATCCTTTGTTAACTATGACAGCAACATTGGCTGCTTAAAAAAAAAATCCCAGATACGTTCCGGACTCTCGAACAGTGTGACCCTTTGCAGACTAATTATCTCTCTTGTAGACAATGATTGGTATGCCTTAATTAGGCATGTGCCTCTTGCTGTCACTGATGACTCATGCCTTGGTTCTCAAGGGATGTGTGGATCTCTTATTTGAGCTGGAATGGATAAAAAGAGGACATTGTTTTTAATCTTTGGAGCTAAGAACCAGTTAGATTGGGCAGAAAGGAATGCAATCATAAGGCACTAGAAAACTCTTCCCACCCACTCCGTTTAGTGTCAGAAAGCTTTATTTAAAAAACGTTGCAGTCTGAATGTAACATCCCCTGCTGCTAATGAGAAAAGCAGTTCATCTCACATTGGCCCATTTAGAGGTAGTGAGGAGTCCCAAAACACAGCTGTATTTACACAGCCGCCTCTCAAAGAAAACTCAGCTAAAAAAAGGCATTCCGTAATTTATGTTACTTAAGCTTTTCTGTAAGAATTGTCATAGGTTACTATCAAATAAAAAAAGGGAAGAAGGGTGTTGATTACCTGCCTGGACTAGAGAGAGAAATCTGAAAGAAAACAACAACCAGTATTGGCAACGAAGAGCAAAACCAAATATTCAATCACATTAGTTTAGTAAGTATATTCTGTTCTGGACTGATGATGTGTAGCTTCCTCAGTACATTTAAATCATAGTTAGCATCCTTATAATGTGAGAAGGGGATTCTGATCTGCAGATGACTCAGAAAAACAAGGAGGTTATTTATGCCAGTAAATCCCGAGAAAGCACTATATGTGAACCTTTTGAAACAGCATGAGTTTACAGCGCATGCTTTGTCTGGAGACAAACCAAGAGAAACCTAGAACCCAAAGTTTGGATGACACGCTAAGCCAAAACACAGCTCAGCTCGCAGCAGAAGTTAGGGGGAGGCATGTAGTTGTCGAAATCTCCTTTGTAGGAACTCTCACACTTGTACATGTTCACTGAGTCATAGATAGGCTTAGGATGACGTGCAAACCAGCTCTATGTGAGTGAGGCAAGCACATAAGAACAAAAAGGGGAGTGTTAATGCAGAATGAAGGGAAGAGTATCATGAGTGCTGACACTATCAGATTAAAGGGGTTTAATAGTAGTAAATTAGTATTTTGATACGGCAGCCTAGACACGAATTTTACTATTTGTAGGAAGTAGCAGAATATTATGGGCAGGTAACATGGCAGTTCAGGTCTTCCATCCTTAATTGCAGTATAGGAGGGCTTCTGCATGAACAGCTTCTTTATTATCAGTGCTTCCCTTTCTTTGAATCAGCTGTTCTCTTTTATTAAATTCCCTTGAGACAGAGGGAAGGCTTCATCCCAGCTCAAGACAGTGCCAATAACCCCCTGTTATCCCTTCCCTGCCAAGTATCGTCTTACCATTTATTTAATATGCTCCTCCCTCAAGGGAAGGGCCACGCTCAAGTTCACCCTCTTAGTCTGGACGTTGGACAGTCTCACTCACAGCTTCATTATATATTATGAGTTGGTTTGTTTTTACGTTGATAATCTCATTGTAGGAAAACTGTAATCCGCGAGAGAAAAGAAACGATAGCACTGGGAAAAGAGGAATGATGGCCTCACTTTTCCACACATTCATTTGTGCTCCCGAGAGCCTTTCTTTGTCAAATGAGGTGAAAGCATTTTGAATGGTGCCACTTCAGATTGCAGGCATAGGCTTGTATTTTTGAATGCTTCTCTGTGTCCAAAAACTCTACATTATCTGATAGAGAGGGCTACCCTAAACCCCTTTCTGAAGCATATACTGTATTGTAGGAATGTTATGGTGGGGGTTTGTATTTTGGGGAAGTATATATTATCCATAATTATTCTGTCTCTAATGCCTCATTCTGTATATTGTGTATATCACTTCTGAAATTGCTATATTTACATTTCCAGAGGGTCTCTCTTATATTTATGGAGAGAAGAACTGGCACTGAGGTTCAAGGTCAATTAAGCAAACTGGATTGATCCTTGTACAATGGGATGGGTGCATGATTTTACCTGTATAAAGTAAAAGTAATTTGGCTATATTTAATACTCCTTTCCCTTGACTTTGCTTGTACTTGAAACAGTTTACAGTAAGAGAATAATTACAATACTTCACTTTTTGAGCCAGTATCGCAATCCTAATTTCCCCCCCTTCAGCTCTCTGGGCTAGATGTTGCCTGAGGGGAAGCCAAAGGCTTAAAATGTTTTGTATGGAACTAAGACAGGATAAACTCTCAGTCTTTGGGCCGTTAGAGGCAAACATTCTGAAAAGTTCTTATGTCACAAGAAGCCTATTATACCTAAGGACATTTGAGACTATCCTTCTTCTAAAAATAGGTTAGAAAGTACTATAGGAATTTTTAGTTATTAGCTTTGGGGTTGTTGTTTTTTTTTGCTTTTTAAAAAAGAATATAACCATACTCTGTTCTGTGCACTGTTTTCTATATTAACTGTCTGGTCCTCATTGGATGCTTGTTTCCAGGGGGTGATGCTCTTCAGCCCCAATGGGGTTGTGGAGTTCCCCAGGGTTCAATTTTATCTCCTATGCTGTTTAACATCTAGATGAAAGTGCTGATGGGGTCAGCTGGTGTTTTGGAGCTTGTTGTCAGCAATATGCTAATGACACACAGTTCTACTTCTCCTTTAAATCTGCAGGTGTGGCAGTGGATGTGTTAGATCAGTGTTCCCCAACCTTGGGCCTCCAGCTGTTTTTGGACTACAACTCCCATCATCCTTGACCACTGGTCTTGCTAGCGAGGGATGATGGGAGATGTAGTCCAAAAACAGCTGGAGGCCCAAGGTTGGGGAACACTGTGTTAGACCAACCTTTATCAACCTGTGCATCCGCAGATGTTGTTGAACTACAACTCCCACCACCCCTAGCTAGCAAGGCCAGAGCTCAGGGATGATGGGAATTTTATTAATTATTAATAGGTAAAGGTAAAGGCACCCCTGCCCGTGCGGGCCAGTCTTGACAGACTCTGGGGTTGTGCGCCCATCTCACTTAAGAGGCCAGGGGCCAGCGCTGTCCGGAGACACTTCTGGGTCACGTGGCCAGCGTGACATCGCTGCTCTGGCGAGCCAGAGCCGCACACGGAAACGCCGTTTACCTTCCCACTGGTAAGCGGTCCCTATTTATCTACTTGCACCCGGAGGTGCTTTCGAACTGCTAGGTTGGCAGGCGCTGGGACCGAGCAGCGGGAGCGCACCCCGCAGCAGGGATTCGAACCGCCGACCTTTCGATCGGCAAGTCCTAAGCGCTGAGGCTTTAACCCACAGCGCCACCTGCGTCCCCCGTTTTTTAATTTAATTATTATTAATAATTATTTAATTATTAATAGATGTTAGTGAATTCCCTCTGTTCAGTTCAAACCCTTGTAATTTTTTCTCAGGCTTTCCACCCAGTTTGAATAAGCACAACATTTTAAAATCCTGTTATGCTCCATCAAGATGGGGCAGAATATGTTATCAGATATTTGATTACATTCAATACCAATTTATTAGTTTATTTTTTGTAAAGGTCTAGTAAAAATAGGTTTGAAATGGGGAAAAGAATTCAACATCTAGAAGGTAACACATAGTGGCAGCAGTAAACAGCAAAACATTGAACCACCAGTAGTACAGTATTTGATGGTTAAATCCTGTAGCACAGTAGTGGGTGGGGGGAGCCAGTAGTGGGTGAGGGGAGCCAGTAGTGGGTGAGGGGAGCCAAGTGCATTTTAAGTCTGGGTACTATGACATCAGTTAGGCTTAATGACTATTTTGGATTTGTAAAATTATTGTGAACCTACAGCTGTTTTCCATGAGATGGGGAGATGGTAAGTATTTATTATAGAACTATATTAATTGATCAACAACGCCTTGTTTAGCAGAACAGTTCAGAGCAATTACATCAATTTAGAGAATATATGTGGTGGTGCTGGCAGGATAATAAAAACATAACCAAATAAATTCAAATAAAAACCTTCTTAATGGGAAGTATGGTAAAAAAAATCAGTCACCACGGTTGCAGATTCCAGGGAAGCCTTCCTGCAAACAGCTATAGGTTTAACAGATGTTTGTGCCATCTGCACAGATGTCAGGGGATGAAGGCACAATGTCAGGGTGGGACTACTCTGCACAATCCCACTCCTTTCTCCTGTGTTTTTCCTATATAGGAGCAAAGTGCACCTGAGTCATTCCAGAGACATAGAACAGGGTTTCACCAACATGGGTACCCAGCTGTTGTTGGAATACAATTCCCCTCATCCGTGACCACTGTTCCTGCTAGCTAGTTATGATGGGATTTGTAGTCCAAAAACAGCTGGAGACCCCAGTTTGGGAAACCCTGTTCTAAAGGTATGTTTCTCACAGCTCTAAGAATTTATATGATAAATGTGTCAGAACGGCTACCATTATTTATTTATTTTAAACCTGCCAGAACTGTAGTAACCATGCTTTTTCCATCAACGCTTTTGGATTTTTAAGCTACCAGTATCCCTTCCTACTTTTAAAAAACAAAGCCTTGTAATTTTGCCTTTGATAACCTCAGCCAACAGTTACACAGTTGTTTTTGGCTGCTGAGTTTGTCATCAAGCCAGTCTGATTTATCTTCATATTTTTTTAGATGGTGGTATTTCAGATGCTGGAAATGTGTGTGTGTGTGTGTGTGTGTGTGTGCGCACGCTAAGGGTTATTTATCTCTTAATTATAGATTCCCCTGGTGAAGAACCATCTGTGACTCAAAATGCATTGGGTTATTTGAACAGAATTGCCTGCTTTTGTTGATCTTTGAATAGATCTGTTACTGCAACCACTCTTTAACAATATTGCTTGGAGAGGTAATAGAAGAGACAGAGATATGTACAGTAGCAATTTTGGAGTGTGTTGCCATTGTGCCAGAGGTAGCAAAATATCCAGTGGGAGATATGCAGGGCTGCTCCTACCCATTCATTCATTTCATTCATCTCAGTTAATCATTTGCCTGAATTGCATGTATATGATTGCTCTCATTTAGAGTGCTATTTATATTGGCAGCATTCTTAATGTTTGGCTGGCTTCAAATCCCAGATACTGAGTTGTTGTTTTCCTATCAGCAGTAATGTATGTTTTGTGTATGAAATATACAGTGATTCAGAAATAGTCCTGTATTGAATAACTTCATATATAGATCAACATGATCGCTATGCTTCTGAAGTGCTCCACACCTATGAAGAACATGCCTGTTCAATTGATTCGGTGCAGGAGATTGTTCCTCTGTTGATTTTTTCCTGATGAAAAGGGATTCTACTTAGAGTTGATAGAGTACAGTGCTGAATCTGAATTCCAATGACGTCAAGTTCTGGAAGTTTCAAGTAAATATCTGAATTAAGAAATAACCCTTTGAAATGCATGAATGGTTTCTGTGGACTAATCCATACTGGTTACAACATTATTAATGTGTTATAAAAGTGTGACACCAGGGTGCGCTGTACAGCAGTCAATTGAAAATTGCATTGAGAGCTATATAATGTTTTCTTTCTTAGTGTTTGTTTTTAAAAATTTTTTTAGATAGTGTAGATCCAGTCTGTATGTAATGTAGAATATCACTGTCAGTCAATGTAGACTATACTGGTCTATAATACGGACCAGTAGGTCCTATGTTTTCCCCTAATATTTTCACCCCGTATTTTTCGCTCTATAACACGCACCCGACCATACACGCACATAGTTTTTAGAGGAGGAAAACAAAAAAAAAATATTCTAAACAAAATAGTGGATGTATGATTTTTGTGGTTCATGCTGTGGCCACAGACATGTGATCTGACAGTGAGTTGGAGTAGCCCAATGCAAAAATCCTGAGGATCCATGTGGATCCATGCTTTGTAACCACGTTTTTGCACCACTGTGGCCCGAGGCAACAGTGGGTGCGTGATTTTTTTTGGTGCAAGATGTAGCCATGGACATGCTATGTGATCTGACTGTGAATTTGGGGTGACCCAGTGCAAAAATCCTGAGGATCCATGTGGATCCGTGATTTGTAACCACGTTTTAAGTGGGGAGGGAAGGAAAAGCACTCAAGGGACAAGGAGCACGCATGGGGTGTGTGGAGAAGGATGCTGCTAATGGAGGAGAGGGGTTTAAGGGGAGAAGAAGCACATGTGGGATGGGTGGAGAAGGATGCTGCTAATAATGAAGAAGAGTGGTATAAGGGGAGAAGACTCCTCTCCTCTCCCACTTTGCTCCTTTAAAGCAAGCAGGCTTAGCGAGCTGAAAAACTTTGCTCCTATTTAATGAGCTGAGTGGGGAGGAGAGAGGGACAGAGAGCCTGCTTGCTTTAAAGGAACCAACTGGACAGGAGCCGCTTACACTTGTGTAAGCGGCTCCTCTCCTCTCCCGCTTTGCTCCTTTAAAGAAGCAGGCTCTCTGTCCCTCTCTCCTCCCCACTCAGCGGCTCTTCTCCCGCTTTGCTGTATCAAAGCAAACCACGGAGGAGGGAAGGAAGGGGAACCATGGATCCTCTGCTCACGACTGCAGCAGATCCCCCCACCACCACCCATAGGCATTCACTCCATAACACGCACAGACATTTCCCCTTACTTTCTAGGAGGAAAAAAGTGAGTGTTATGGTGCAAAAAAATACGGTAATTCATTCTTGATTTATATGTTACAGTGAATGTCCAAAATCTGGTGATTGTTGCAGAATCAGAAGAATCTTTATTTGCATCAGCCACTAGCCATAGCAATAAAATAACATAAAATGAACTGAAGATAGAGGTAAAAACGTAACTATACAAAATACATTCTGGAGGTTTACATCAATAATCAAATAACAGATCTTATTCTAATTGCCCCTGCTAATTTTTTTTTTTTTGCAGTTTTTGCTATCACCTGATTAGGTGATTGTTGCATTTTGACACTTAGCGAACATGGACATTCACAGTTAATTAATGCCTGTCTGAAAAAAGGGAAAATATAATGTAATAGATCCATGGTGCTAAATGTTTAGGTTTGGTAAATATTAGGATTTAATTAGAACTTGTATGTTATAAGGCAGTCTCAGTGTGTATTGGGGGGGGTAATGTAACAGGTTTGAGGTGTTTAATTAGCATTTATGTGTAAAGACTGTGTATCAGACCTTGCGAATGTAACCAAAATCCATGTGTATTGGCATATGTGTGTGGACCTGCTTCTGAGCATCAAGAATTAGTGAATAGTTAATTAATCTAGTTAAATTTCCTAAGTGTTTACCAGCCTTTAATCCTAGTCAGTCAACATGTATTTTCTATTCTGTTGGAAGCCACCCAGAGTGGCTGAGGCAACCCTGTCAGATGTATGGAGTACAAGTAATAAATTATTATTATTATTATTATTATTATTATTATTATTATTATTATTATTAAAATCTTAAAAGAACTGGGTATTATAATGCAAATGAATAAAGGCAGCTTTTAGGAACAGCAGAGATGGTACTAGGAAGCAGAGAAGGAACTGTGCTTGTATTTGTCCTGGAGACCAAGGTAGGCTGCAGAGTAAAAAAAGGGTGTTGGTGATGCTGCCATAGGCTAAGCTCGAGTGTTTTGGGGTGCTGCTGATGTGCACTAGTCTCCATTGTGCCTCATTTCCCCCAAAGAAACATAGACCTTGGTGGTGGGCAAATACACCTGGAATCTCGTGCACCGCTGTGCAGAAATTCAGGTGGCTTTTAACAGCATAAGTTATTTTTAGACACGCACAAAGCTTGTTCCATGCAGCATGCAAGCTGCAATACATGCAGGAGAATCAGCAAGGTATAGTGGTTAGACCAGCATTTCCACAACTTGGGTCTCCAGCTGCTTTTGGACTACAATTCCCATCATCCATGACCACTGGCCCTGTAAGCTAAGGATGATGGGAGTTGTAGTCCAAAAGATGCTGGAGGCCCAAGTTGGGGAAACACTAGGTGGGCTAAGACAAAGGAGACTCAGACTCAAATCCCTGCCTAGTGATGAAACACTCTGGATGACTTAGCCCAGTCAAGGTCTCTCCGTCTAACCTATTTCATAGGGTTGTTGCGAGGGTGAAATGTATTGGGGGGAGGGGAGAGTTATGTATGCTGTCATGATCTCCTTGAATAAAGGTGGGATATAAATGTAGTAAATAGCTTAAATAAATATATTACAAAATTTGTCAAACAGTTTCTACAGATGATTAAGTACCATTTGTGCAAGATCGCCAATGAATCTAGTTTAGAATTCTGCTTATCCAGATACAATCCCAAACTCTTATCTACTGGGCATCGTTGCTTATCTGTTCCATGGCCTTGTCTCTGTGGTGTGTTTGGCAAGCTGATATTCTTTTGGGACAACATCCCCCCCCCAATATGTATATGGTAGATTTGCAGTCTTAGAAATAATATGCACAGACACCAGTAGATGCAGGTTAAAACAAAAGCAAGACAAATGCAGAAGAGAAAATAACTATCGATTTGTAGAGCTTGTTATTTGGGTTATTCCAGTGACTGTATCAACAAAGACTCACTGAAAAGAAAGTTAGCTGTTCTTAGTCTTGCCAAGACCCTTCTAAATCTTTGGGGAAACATCCATAAAAGATGCATTTATTTTATAATTACTAAAATAATTTTGAAAGATATCTTGGTCTAGGAGGGATAATACAATGGATTCACAGTGGAGCAATAAGCATAAATGAGTGTTTTTACATTTACTTAAGACATCTGTATAGTTGCAAAGGCAGTTGTGGGACACTAGAACTGACAAGTGATAATTGGCAAAGCGGATATTAATCATTAGAATGCTTTTTGTAAAAGCTTGAAAATTGAGGTTCTGGTCTCTGCAGTGTTTTATATTAGCTGGAGTGGGGTATTTTTGCATGCTCATAAATTAGCAGCTTGTAGAGATATAGCCATATCTAATTACAGGGAAAAATGATTTGTATTTATTTTTAATTATAGCTTTTGCTCAGCTGAGCACTTCATTAATAACATTGCATGTTTAGTTTATTCTTTGTACATGATTGGCAAAACAAATTATATTTCCAAACCTGAAGCTGTCATCTGGGCATGGTTATTTAAATATACCTAAACTGTTCAATATCTCTAATCCACAGGACAAAACTTTTGTTTTGTTTTGTTCACAGCTAAGACAGATCACCATTTTGTTCACACTGTACTTTATGCAGTATATAAATGGTGTTGTTTGAAAGCACATAGTAAAACACAGCAGCAGGTAAAGTGATTGGCTGAAGTCCTAAGATACCTATTTACTCTGTGTTTTCAGCCATGTGTATTGCCCTTCAAATATTATTTGATGGACATGGTTAACCTACTAAGGGAATGGAAGCACCTTTCGCTTGCTCTAGCATTGAGAGTTTATCTCATTTTTCTGAAAGCAGATACATTGCAAAACAAAACCTACTTTTCTTTTAAGCTTTCCCACCTCTCCATCCCTGGAAGAACCATTGGTAGTAGTAATGATACAATGATACACCTGATAAAATACAGAACACAGTCTGACAGATTATAGTAGGAGAGGTGAGCTTGGGAGATGGGGCAACTTTCTGCTGCCAGCAATAAATATTGGCAGAAG
The DNA here is from genome assembly GCF_964234715.1 of Podarcis melisellensis. Lineage (NCBI taxonomy): Eukaryota > Metazoa > Chordata > Lepidosauria > Squamata > Lacertidae > Podarcis > Podarcis melisellensis. The sequence goes on from NC_138542.1 coordinate 25,043,249, forward strand.
TCCCCTTCTCACATACAGTGGTACGTCTGGTTACGTACTTAATTCGTTCCGAAGGTCCGTACTTAACCTGAAACTGTTCTTAACCTGAAGCCCCAATTTTTTGCCCCAATTGGCTGACTCCCCAATTTTTTGCTGCTGTTTCTAAAAACAATGTAGGTTCACAGGAGGAAACGAAAGTACATGTTTGTGGGGTTTGATTAAGCCTCTGTGAGCTGGCCATCCTTGGATTACAGTATTAAAGATGGCGTACAAGACTAGCCAAAGACACTTTGCTGCCTAAGGCAGAGCAGCAAATAGTACTCTCCAACTTCCTGGACATGATACTCCTGCCATTTCAGGATTCTGGTTGCTTTTATTGGCCCACATTCAACTCATGGCTACTTTCTGGAAATGGCCCTGGAAGTAGGATCGGAATCACTGAAGTACAGGGCTCCCAACTGCCCTGCTTTAAAAACCTCCAAGGAAGGAGAGTCCACAGTCACCCAAGGGAGACCGTTCCACTGTTGAACAACCCTACTATATCCATTTGTTTTTCCGTATGTACTTTAAAAACCATCAGGTTTCATAACTTTGCCTAGAAATGAAATAATTAGCCCTGATCTGTTAACCAGATTGCCATTGATTTAGCTGTTAAATACACGCAGTCGGTGCTCAACTCTAGGCACATATGTAGCTGTACATACTTATTGTGCCGGTTGATACACTGTAGCGGGTTGCTACTTAGTATAGTACTGTATTGCAGACTGAAAGAGATGCTTTGGTTGAGTCCAAGGACTTGTATGTGCCTGGTAGGACTTTTTCTTTCATGAGCAGACCACTAAACAATATCACAACTCACTTTAGAAAGTAGTTTGTCCTGAAAACACACGTCTAAAACACCCCCTTGACTCTACAAAACTGGTATTATGGTTGTGTTTTTTTATTTTAAAAAACCAATTTCCTGAGTAAAAAATCACTGCTATTACTATTAAAACAATCCTACATTTACAGAGTCCAAAACGCATAAGAATACTTTCCCATTAATCAACTTTCTAGAACCAGTGCCCAGGCTGCCCATTGATGCACAGTTACTCATCGCCACTTATGGTGGTGAGCGTTATTTTTAATGCATTTCATTTATTAAATGTGTATATGTGCACTGCTATAAATTTTACATGAGCAACACATTTCATTGAATAAGTTTAAACACATCTGGAGTATCATAGTACAACTATATTCCAAACTACTCTACATAAGTTAATGGGTTAAATCTCTCTCTCTCTCTCTCTCTCTCTCTCTCTCTCTCTCTCTCTCTCTCTCTCTCTCTCCCCTCTCTCAGCAGAAATTTCTTCCAGAAGCACACAAGTACACCTTATTTCACTCTGTGTGTGTCTCACAATCACTTTGGCTGTAGGCCTTCTTTGCCAGTCACCAATAGGTACCCCCCTCCATGTGAAAAGGGAGATAATTATTTGTTACTGGCATTCTTGACAACATCATTTTGCAGAAATAATGATGGGGGGGGAGAGAAATAATGACTGGAATAATTCATTATTACTTGTTGATTCTTGTACGCCAAATTGCCTCTTTCAAACATTTGTATCTTCAATGTGCTGTGATGGAACTAATGGGAATAGCAACACCGCCAGCACTGTTATATCTAGGGGAGAATAGATTGTGTGGGCGATAGCTACCAAAGTTAAATGAATCAGTTTGCAGTTAAGTCAGCACTTAGAATCTAATCAAGGTCTTAAACGGCAAAGGCTTGAATGGGGTATCTGCAAGCTTATCCCACTCCACACTGCAGAGGTAAAAGAACAATCACCACCCACTCTGTTCTGTATCTTTAGTCCATCCTGCTTCTATACAGCTGCTTGCACCTGAATACTGAAAACTGATAGCTGTTTCCTACACTGCATAGTCACCAAACTAAGGTTTGCCCTCTAGCCTGTGCCTAGTGCAGACTTCCTGTTTGTTCCCAGGAGCCTTTAGTGGTTAATGCAGATTGGAGTCTTCAATAGGACAAGTTCTATTATTTATTTAATCAATTTATGAATCACATTCCACATGAGTCTCAAGGTGATTCAGAAACATACCACGAACACAACTTTAAAGTTTCTTAAAAGCTACAAAGAACAACTGGTGATAGATTAAAAAGCTATACAGAGTAAACCACCAAATAGTGATATTTTTACCCAGCTGAAAAAGCTTTCTGAAACAGAACTGTGTTCGGCTATTTCTGTCAAGTACAAATAGCAGGTTCCTGTGTCATATCTCAACAGAAATGTTGTTCCACAGAACCGGGGCAGCCACACTGAAAGCCCTGCTCCAAGTTACTGTGGAATGGACTTATGCTCTTTTGGGAACTTTAAGGAAAAACTGTTCTACAGAGTGCAGTGATCTACTGGGTATATAAGGGATAAAGCAGTCTCTCAAGTAATCTGGTTCTGAGCCTTTTAGGAATTTAGATGTCAATGCCCAAACACTGATCTTGGCTTGGGAGCAGACTGGCAGTCAATATACCAGGTGGTAGTTTGCCCCCACAAGTAGGTGAGCCTCTGTATTTGCAGTAAAAGTACCCCTGACCATTAGGTCTAGTTGCGGACGACTCTGGGGTTGCGGCGCTCATCTCGCTTTATTGGCTGAGGGAGCTGGCGTTGTCCACAGACAGCTTTCCGGGTCATGTAGCCAGCATGACTAAGCCGCTTCCGGCGAACCAGAGCAGTGCATGTAAATGCCGTTTACCTTCCTGCTGGAGCAGTATCTATTTATCTACTTGCACTTGAAGTGCTTTCGAACTGCTAGGTGGGCAGGAGCTGGGACCGAACAATGGGAGCCCACCCTGTCAGGGGGATTCGAACCGCCAACCTTCTGATCGGCAAGCCCTACGCTCTGTGGTTTAGACCACAGCGTCACCCATGTCCCACCTTATTTGCAGTAGCAGGGCATAAATTTCTAAAATATATAATAATAAAATAAATGCCCAAATGAATCTTGAACTTGGTGATCCAGTGGTCAGATAAGTTAAATGTCAATTGAGATGCACGATGGGGTGCGTGATCTACCCCCCTCCAATTCATGCAAAAGTCTGCATGGATTTATTCATTCCACATTCCCATTATACCTATTTAAGTGAATAATTTGGCCTATTCCCTCCCCCTCCTCTCCTGCAAATTGTAGAAGTAACATGATGGAGCTTTATGCCACGAAGGCTCTTTGATGTGCAGAGAACAGTGTTTCAGAGACAAATCTTTGGGAAGTTTCATTATAGCTATCAAATTATGCCTCACTGGTTTTTAAATAACAAGTCTATGCCTGTGACATTTAATCAGAGCTAGAATGGCATTTATAGAAACTCATAATCAGGATTATTATTTTACTACTTCCACCAATTAAAATGTGTTGGGGGTTTTTTTGGTTCCTTGAAAGACCATAAATACAAAGTCCTTGTTATTCTTGCATGTAGTTTTCACTTAGCTTTGAAACAATCCTATCTTAAAAATATTTGTTTGGGAAAATTAATTATAAAATGCCTTTTAAATGTTATATGCAATACAAAGTAATTTTCAGGGGTTTTTTTCTTTTTTAGTAAAAAGGAAATAAAAGTTTGAGACTACAGCAAACATTTACAATGAAAGGTAATGTCAACTGAAAATAAGCTTCGTCTTGACTTTTACTACTGATAATGGTTTACTAGATAATGGTTTCAGAATTAGAGAGAGAATATTTAATGACCTCATCCTGCAACCTGCTGTGCCAGCACATAAAGGCAGAGGGTGAGGCATAGGAATTGCTATGTTTATGTCTGAAAATGTGCTACAATTTTGCTACTGCAATAACAACCTTATGCCATTTCTGCCAGCTGGTCAGAACTAATATAGAGGCTAATGATGGGTTACTCCAATAATTGTATTTCTGTGAATGAATGTGGAGAGCATTTTCTGAGTTGGATCTACAGATAAAACATCATTTTATTACTTCCAATAGTATTTGCTTTCTTCAACTACCCTAGTGTCACCTTAACTTGTCCACCATTAATGCATGACTGTACTGCATCTTATCTGCTAATCTTCGCTTTCTCCCCTTGTCAACACTGATTGACAGTCTTTGGTGCAGGGAATGTATCATTCCTAAATTGTTTAAGTGCTTAATGTGCCATTGATCTTTTCACAGAATGTGAACACAGTCCAAAGCTCCATGGAGCTAAGGGTCCACGTGGAGATCCATGCAGTCTTACAAGCTGGTCTTCTTTATTTTGTTGAACATCCCATAGCGTAGAAAAAAAGATGGCAGTAGCTCAGTAGCAGAGCACATGGTTTCCATGCAAAACAGCCCAGGTCCAACCCATGGGAAAGTATTATATATCCTTCTGGGAAAGACTTCTGCCTGAAACCCGGGAACACTGCTGGTCAGTGATAGAAGTACTGTGTTAGACGAATCATTGGTCTTCCTCTGTTTCCTGTGTTTCTATATAATGAGGAGTCTGGTTCTCAAGATTACATGCATATAGCAGAATTGCCTGGATGGTAGGCTCTGGAGGAAGAGCACAGCAGCCTCCTGCAGGCAGAATCTGTTGTTCTGCTTTGACTCTGTATGCTTTGCCCATTCAGAATCAGCATGTGACTTTTTCAAGGCATGGCGAGAAGCATTATCAGTTGCTAATGTCTGTACCACAAGCTGCTGAGTTGCAGGAACTGGTACAAACCTATACTTTATGGGGGATCAGATAGCATTTAAAAGACCTTAAAACATTCTTAATTCTAAAATATTAAAAAAGATATGGGTGCATATTTCATTTTCTTAATATCTCCCAAATGCATTTTTAAATGTTTGATTTAGTGGTGATACAATGCATTTTAACTAGTTGAATAAGTAAGGAACAAAAGGATGCTTTAAGTGCAATTTGCAAAATCGACAAATGATATACTAGCTTACCTTTGGTTATATTTTATTAGGATTCACATGCATGGTAATTGTTTTCCTTCCTCATACACTAAGTAGTAGTTTGAATAAATATATAGTGTATTAGAAATGCCATTAAGCAAATGATTCTTCATGGAATTGTTGAATGAAAGAATGAAATGAACTCTTTTCTAAACACAGCACAAATTTCCCCAATTATTTTTGAACTGATTGTTCTGTATTGTAGCCCAGGGGAGTACAAACATGCTATTTGTCTGGGCTGCACTCTTATTTCTTCAGTCTGATTGAATTAAATACTAGAATAATAATTTAATCATCTACTTCTGAAGGTGATCCACTACGACAATGCAATGTTTATATCTAAAACAGTGCTTCTCTCTTCTGGCTTGGTGTTTAAAGGGTTTGCGTATGATGCTGATGCTGATACATGCTTTGACTATTAAGTTTTCAGTGTCTGTCATTTGTTTTGGAAACCATCCATCCTTGCGTATTGTCATGAGATATAGCTCATCAATTGAATGGCCATTTCTGTCTTTACAAGAAACATGAGACAAGTCAAGAAAATAGAGGTAGCTCGTTGGTGTGAGTGTTCCTGTTGGAATGACTATGCAAATTGCTGCTACTATTTTTGACATGGATGTTTTTCTGTCTAAATGTCCACCAATGGTGTTTTGTCAGAGATGGTGCTTCCATGTTGTTATGTTGGCAGGAGCAGTGAGAAGCTGCCAGATTTCTCTGCTTCTCAGCCCTTGTCCTTTTCCAAGCATATCCAGAAGGCAACAGAAGCTTGTCCATCTGTTCACACCTCACTCTTACAGTAGGAGAAGGGGGAATCTGATCTTTACAGCTCAAATTTCAGAGCTGTGTACAGAACAGAAGCATGACAGATGACAAAGAAGGGAACACAGTGAGACCAAAGATGGATAGATATGCCAGATGGGAAACATGGAAAAGAAGACACTGTGGCACTTAGATGAATCAAAAAGGAGACAATCCAAAATCTCCTTCCGTTCTTGAAGAGGTGTAGTGATCATGATCAGACCAAAACCCCAAAGTCTGGATACATGCAAGAGGAAGAAATGATATGTCCTCCAGTATTTTCAAGAAGGAAGAAAGCTATTATTCTATAAGCAAAACTACTTTTCTGCATGGAAGTTTACAGCAAGAAGAAGAAGATGAGGAGGAGGAGGACGAGTTTGGATTTGATAGCCCGCTTTATCACTACCCGAAGGAGTCCCAAAGTGGTTAACATTCTTCTTTCCCTTCCTCCCCCACAACAAACACTCTGTGAGGTGAGTGAGGCTGAGAGACTTCAGAGAAGTGTGACTGGCCCAAGGTCACCCAGCAGCTGCATGTGGAGGAGCGGAGACGCGAACCTGGTTCACCAGATTACGGGTCTACCACTCTTAACCACTACACCACACTGGCTCAACCCAAAGTTATAATGTTTGATTTGGAAAGTTCTTTAATCTCATATATGAAGAAATTAGGTGTGATTGCGCAGTGGAGAGGGAAAGATCATTTACTTTTCCTTTATGTTTTCATAATACCAAAATCAGGCTCTGGAGCTAAACTTTGGTGATTCCTGGCTCAGATTGTCCTGGGAGCATTTATCTCCTACTAAAGGGGCTCTTCTGCTAGTACACTCTTCAGAAACTGTTGATTCCTAGACTAAGTGGACATAATGTGGTGGAATAAAATCTGTTTTATAGGATGATAATATGCTTCAGGGTGTTTGGGGAGTCACTTTCATGTATCAGTCTACAGTAGATCTAGAACCAGCCCAAGTTCTAATTATCTGAGTCCCTTCCAGAGTCCAGTATTAGACCTCATACCCTGAATCTCTCATAACTTGCATCATCTGGAGCTCTTTATTCTTTTGACTGCTTGTTGAGCTTATGCAGACTCCTTTCCCTTCTTCATGCAATTAATAGTTATAATCGGTGTTCATGTATTTGAAACCTGGGCATCCAGGTCAGAGACTAAAGGTCTCAGACATGTTTGCATCCTGATACTTTTTTGAAAAGGTAACTGCACATTATCCTCAAAATGTGCCTAATTGACACGTTTTGCATGCATTCAATTCTGAAGGCATCTATGTGTCTGCTAAAGAATGACTTCAGCGAAAGAAAAATGTTTGAACTTTAGAGAAAAACTGTGAAAAGTGTAGCTCCCGTGTTTGACCCACAGCAGGGTATCAAAGAGCTTAAGTGGGTCATCACAAACTTGTCTCGCTAATTTTAAAAGAACTCAAGTGTGACAAATTTAGTCTGGAGCCAATCTTTAATATTGAGAAGGAGGAGGAGGAGGTGTGGCTATGGACTTGCGGAGTTCAGTAGAAATAAGAGCTCCTACATGTATACAGAAGAACTTGCCTTTTGGTAGACTGCTCCAGGTTTCAGCCATATAGGCAAAAGTATCCTAGTCCAATATTGCAATTTAAGTCAGGATCGTCACATATAAATGCTTAAACCACACAACCTACCTATATTAGCGTGATATAACCATATTTTTCATTCATTTGCCATGAACTCAGTGCCAGGAAGCCACAGTTAATTATAGCCTACCATTATATGCATACCATTATATGCATACCATTATATGCATATATTATATGCGGGTGGCGCTGTGGGTTAAACCACAGAGCCTAGGACTTGCCGATCTGAAGGGCGGCGGTTCGAATCCCTGTGACAGGGTGAGCTCCCGTTGCTCGGTCCCTCCTCCTGCCAACCTAGCAGTTTGAAAGCACGTCAAAGTGCAAGTAGATAAATAGGTACTGCTCTGGTGGGAAGGTAAACGGCGTACCCGTGCGCTGCTCTGGTTCGCCAGAAGCGGCTTAGTCATGCTGGCCACTACCCTGAAGCTGTACGCTGGCTCCCTCGGCCAATAAAGCGAGATGAGCGCCGCAACCCCAGAGCCGTCTGTGACTGGACCTAATGATCAGGGGTCCCTTTACCCTTTACCTATATGCATACTAGGAAATTGTGGTTAATAGTTGACTGTGGTTAACTGTAGCTTCCAAACAATCCAGAATATGAAGCCATGATTTGATGTTGGCCTGTGTGGAAGGCAATAATCATATTTCCAAATTCACTTGTAACAGGAAACTATGGTTAACTGTGGCTTTCTGGTTTGTGGAAAAGGTGCAAGGAGCTTGTGCATGTCTTGGCTTCTTCAACCAGGATTTGATTGTGTGAACCAGGTCGCTTTCTTTTCCCTGGTGCGGCTTCCTATTTTGGCCTCAAATGTGGAACAGAGCATGTGGGAATTCTCCCATCTGGCTGTGCCCTACAGCATCTTATGTTCCTTTTGTGTTGTGTAAGACTGTTGTATTAGTTTATGAAAGGAACCAGGACTGAGTTAATGTAAAATAGAAGGGTGAATGTAGGAAGACTGAATGAACTTACTCCAGTGAAAAAAACCTGTGGAACTATGCTAGAACATTTTGTTGGGGACAGTCTGCTGGATTATGGATGTATCAAAAACATTTTTCTCTCCAGTCTATATAGGAAGTTCAATTAACACAGAGAGAGGTATTAACATTTACTCAAAATGAATGAAATATATTTTACTTGAATGAATGCCTGTCTTGGTTGGTGTTTCCAAGAAGGAAAAAAAATCATGGCTCAAGCTGGGATCTATGCTGTCACTTTTAATTATTGTAATTACTATACAGTAGAGGAGTTTCATTTTTTAAATTGTTTTTACTTAATCTTTACTTCTTGTCTGCATGCTGTCCCTCGCTGAGTAAAAGAAAAAAACAATTTAACATATTATTATGGAGTGGTATGTTTCTGTGGGAAATACTTAGTGCTCATATACAAATGAAAGCCAGTTAAAGACGAAAGATGAGAAGACCCCAAGATAGGTTTCATTACAAAGGATTTTGTTTTTTTGCTGTTTCCTAAGGCCACATCCAAACCATTCATTTAAACCACTATTATACCTCTTTAACAGTCATAGCTTCCCCCAAAGAATTCTGGGAAGTTTCATGTTAAGGATACTGAGAGTTAGGAGATTTCTTATTCCCTTCTCAGAGGTACTGTCACCAGACAATCAATCCCTCTTCCCAGGAAAGTTTGGGAATTGTTACTCTGTGGGGCTAATAGGAGTCTACTAACAACTTTCAGCACCCTTAACAAATTAATTATTATTATTATTTTATTTATACCCCACCCATCTGACTGGGTTTCCCCAGCCACTCCCAAGCTATGACTGTTATGATAGCGCCACAGATATAGCCTAACTTTACTGATCATTACAACTTACACAGTGTAATTAATACTGGACAACTCATCCAAACAGTTCTAGCTCCAGGTTTTGTGGTGCCCTGTCTTTTTCAGTGATGTTCCCTGCCTTTCTCTCTGGGCCAAATCTAAACAATTACCTAGAGGGAGAGTGCCTCCAGCAATTGAAGGATTCTGCTGTTTCTCCTCACTCTTGTCCAGGGCCAGATTTAGGTTTGATGAGGCCCTAAGCTACTGAAGGTAATGGGACCCTTTATATGCCCAGCTGTCCTTTGTCAACAACAAATTGTTGCTGTTTTTTGTGTTGAATATATCCTATATAGTAATTTATGGACCTAATAGGTATCTAGGATGCAGGTGGTGCTGTGGTCTAAACCACAGAGCCTAGGGCTTACCAATCAGAAGGTTGGCGGTTCGAATTCCCACAAAGGGGTGAGCTCCCGTTGCTTGTTCCCTGCTCCTGCCAACCTAGCAGTTCGAAAGCACATCAAAGTGCAAGTAGACAAATAGGTACCACTCTGGCGGGAAGGTAAACGGTGTTTCTGTGTGCTGCTCTGGTTTGCCAGAAGTGGCTTAGTCATGCTGGCCACATGACCCAGAAGCTGTACACCGGCTCCCTCGGCCAATAAAGCGAGATGAGCGCCGCAACCCAAGCGGTCAGGGGTCCCTTTACCTTTACCTTTAATAGGTATCTAAAGCCATTTGCACATAACAAAACAAGTATTTTATCAAAGTAATTGTTGAACTGAAATACAATTAAGAATGAGTATATCAATAGTGAAATTTTTTTGGGGGGGGGCAAGAGAGTGGGGTCATAAGCTATAGCTTGTTTAGCTTATATGTAAATCCGGCACCTCTCTTGTCCCTGCCCAGAGAGGGAAGGTTAACAGGCAAAGACAGTAGAGCGACTCCTTCATGACTGACATCCTTGGCAGGTACCCTCTGACATGAGGCCTGAATCCAAAGCCAAGATTAGTCACAGCAATAGGGAAAGATAGGAGTGTAGGGACTGATGATCTGGTTCTCCTTGCACACAAATAGCTCAAGGAAGTGCTGTTGACTAGAGGCATGGAATGGTGGTAGGTGGTGGTGATGAGCAGAAAGAAACTGAACAATTAAGACCTTTGTCTCATGTTGAGTACCCAGGCCATGGGTGAACAAGGAGATTCCACCACATTTGAGATTCCTGGGACCAAGCAACCTAAAGCTGACACTAATTTCAGTCCCTTATTTAGCCTGGCTTGCTAATACAGGGGTCTGAAGTGTGCTTCAGAAATCTTGTGTTTGAGCTTGAATCCTGAGCCTTCTAGATCAGATTGCAACTATTTCCTATTTCCTCCCTCTTGGACATATAGGCTGGTAACCATGTTTAGATATTCCTTTCATAAGTCTGATGTCCCAACCTGCACTCATCTCCACAGCAAGATATTGAGGGTGTTTTTCTAGGAAGGTTTGACCATCTTTTGGCAAATGGAAAACTGCTTCCAATCTATTATTTCACTGGCATTAATCTTAGTTTATGCCTTTTTGTTTTTAGCTCCTTTATGCAGTTCCATTCCTCCAAGCTGGGCTGCTTGCATTCTCTTAATTATCTTTTTAGTTGATAATGAATCTGGATGCATCTCCATATTGGTAGTAACTCCAGTTGAGAAACCTACTTGGCACAAAGATTCCATTTCACTTGGCAGGATTACCAGATTCACCCATCCTAAAGCCCATAGCAGCATCAATTTATTGAGTGCTTTATCAAAAAGCTCAAATGAAGCAGAGGCCAGCATAGTGATGAGCCAGCAAAGTGAATGCCTTTGTAGTACGGAATCCCCCTTTTCTAATATCATAATGAAAAGAAATTCTAAGATCTGCCCTTTCTGTCAGGTCTGCCTCTTGAATCTTGCCATCTTACTAGGAATCAGCAAGACAGGCATTAGCAACCCTACAATAATTTCTCTTACCGTACTTTATGAAAGGGCACAGTGGAGTAGTATTCCTATTTTACCTTCTGCCAGGCTCCTTTGCACTTAGCAGTAGTCACAGATACTATTGCTGCCTTACCTTTTTCTTCCTTGGGAAATTTTTGTGGACTGATCAGGAAAAGAGGTGATGGTAGCTGTGGTAGCAGCAGCTACTTCAGGTGAGTGTTTTGCACACCCTCTCGTTAAATGTGCTGAAAAGATGGAGCCCCTTTCAAGGCAAATGGATAGGATTATTGTGCATTTCCATTCTAGCAGATGGGGTGGAACTTTGGATTTACTATACAGGGATGTCCAACCGATCAATCCAATGGGTAGATTACTGCCAGATTATTTATAGTGGGAGTATATCGCTGTCTCTTGGAAGTTGGACGTGCCTGTACTATAAGGACTACTTAGGATGAAAGCTTGCAGTGAAACATGAACCCAGAGCCTGAGAGAAGACCAGAAAAATTCTTGCCAAAGAAGGGCACACAGAATAGCTAGGTAGTCTAGCAAATTAGCCATTTGAACAAAAGTAGATTAAATCAGATCATTTGGTAAAGGCTTTATACTATCACAATTCAATTTCTATTCTACCATATGAAAGTTCTACCAATACAGATAGTGCATTCCTGGTTTCCTATGTAGTTATTATGAAATATGTGTTTAATTCCTCGTGATTTATTCCCATGTCTAGCAGGTTATTAAATATTAAGGAAGCTAACTCTCCTTCATTGAGAGGAATACTTTTTTTCTAACACTAGGTTCTTCCATTTGCTGACTTTTTGCACAGTTGTTTTCTCACAATAGTGGGTGGATACTTAGTACAGCCCCACTTAATCAACACCCAGTTATCCAGAAACTGATTACCAGATGATTGCTCAAATCCTGTAAAGTTTTGCATCTTGGAATGCCATTTCCTGGTGATTTGAAGATTGAGACATTTTATATGAAATCCTGTTTTTGTTTTACAAGAGAATTGGAAGGGCAATTGAGGACAGAGTAGACGGGGGCTTGAGTAGAGATTCAAGTACAGACTCAGGCCAGGTCTCTGCTTTAGAATTTTGTTTCAGTTCCAAGTTTAGTTCCGTTGCATAAAAGATCATCATGCCTTTGCTCCAATCTCCCAGCTTTGTCTTTACAAAGGATTGGTTGAAGCAGGAATGACAAAGGGAATGGAGCCAATCCCTTTGCTGTGTTCAAACAGCCTCTAGCAGTACAAAACTACTGCTGCAGATCTTAATTTTCACAGAATCACAGACTTGTAGAGAGGGAGGGTCATCTAGCCTAGCACCCTGCAATACAATAATAACACACAGGGCTCAACCCCCCCCCCAACACTGAGATTAAGAGTCTTCAGCTGGGCATTGCTGTCCTGGAGTCCTACTGTGCTTCAGAGCCCACATTTATTACCCCCAAGCAGACAACTACAGCTTTGTGGTGGCACCAAAAATGTACTTTGAGTTGCAAATTATGATCATAGCAGAATAGTCATGCAGCAATGATTGTCCAGATCTAGTCAACAAACATTATTTCTATGCCGAACTGGTTTTGTGAGCAACACCACAGAAGGAACGAGATTTTAGCCATATGTGAAATCATGTTGACCCATGCTTTACCCATTAAAGTACCAAACGTATGTTCACCTGAGTGTGATGCTGTGGCATTTCCAGTGAGCATGGCTTTCTCATTCCTTGCCCACAGCATGACTGCATGAAAATATTTACTTTATACTAATGCAGGTGCAGGTCAGATACGAACAGCTTCCTTTAACTTAACTTATGGAAAAGAATATGAGCAGGTGAAAATCCCCAAGTAAAGAAAAACATAGAAGAAAAGCCCATATGAACTTAACCTTTGTACCTGCCACTTTTCTGTATGGGATGAGGTAGAATTTTCTGATATTGCTCATTTTAAAACCAGGGGTAGGGAACTGAACACCCTGTTACATTCTGCAGGGTTGTGAGCCTGTAAGAATAAGAGATTATCATTTAAAACCTGGGAAGGGGAACCTGTGACCCTGTTGGACCATAATTCCCATAATTCCTGACAGTTACCTGGGCTGGTGGGGACAGATGGCAGTTAAAATCCAATAACATTTTGTTCTGCCTTACTGTATGCTATTGATGCTGATGTTTTCATTTACGTTTTATTGTTATCCACTCTGGAATTGTCATCTACCATAGATATTTTTAACCTTTTCAGTCCCCTGGACCCACATTTAACCCAAACATGCATTTAGGGGCACATTTCTTAAACTTTTACTCTATATTTGCATGGTGGCAGTGCTCCTGTTGTGACACACCTTGGCTCAGGCTAGGATTCAAATACCCCAATGATCTATGATTAAGAGGGGGTAGAATTTTTAAAAAATAAAATAAATGGATAACCACAGGTTCTCCATCCCTACTTTAAAGATTTCTGTTTCTAAAGACTTTTCAGAATAAAGTGCTTCAAATGGAGAAATGTCCCTGTAGTGTCTGTGGTGTTAGTGAAGGATCATGAGTTTCAAGGCTAACTCTGGATAGAAAATAAAAAGGTGACACAAAAAATGTACGATAGAACAGAACCACTGGATCAACCAGCTCTTCACAATCCTGGGATAGGCTATCTGATATCTCAGTGATTTAAAACCTTCAAAGAAATACTTTGTGGTCTCCCTAGGCAGCTGATTCCAGTGTTTCCTTCTTCCTTCCAAGTTCATTACTAGGAAACACTTGTGAAATCCACCCACACCCCCATCTTCAGGGACTCTATTTGTTTCCCCATGGGTTCATATCCACTGTGCTTGGTTGATGGATAGCTATTGGGTAAACCACAGCTCTGAAGCAGTCCTTATGCTTCGATCCAGCAAGCCGAAATTGGGTCAAGCCAAAGTGATGAGCTTCCCAGCAAGAAATGTAATATAAAGACCAATAAGGGCCCTGTTGCATGCAGTAGAATCAAAGGGAGTGATGCCATTGCTAACTGAAGGTAGTGTTGAATCAAATGACAGCAATTCTCAGGCACTCTGAAAATTAGGTAGGATGCTTTTGACCTGCTACTGAGAATTGCATTTTAATTATTTTGTTGTTGCATTTGTTTGCAGTATAAAATTTCCCCGATAACAAAGTTCTTCACAGAACCGTATAAAAATGACATTGAAAGAGAAATCAATAAAATAAATGAAAGCAGGGATATTTATTGTTAAGAATTCCAGACTGAGTTGGTGCCATAATAGAAAGCAACTACAAATCCTGTTCCATTGTGAGAGTGGGCCACTCCAGATTTCCTTCCCATCTTATTCTACATATTGATCCATAAAATTTTTATCTCAATCTTTTCCTAAGGAGCACATTGTGATATACAGGGCTTCCCCCAATTACATCCTCACAAAAACCCTGCTACGTAGGGTTAGGCAGAGAGAGTGTGCCTGGTCAAAGCTGCTCCAGGGAGTTTCACATTTTAATGTGTAACCTGGGTGTCCAAAGACTCTAACCGCTGTATCATGTTGACTCTCATACCATGATATACCATGATATAAAATTGCATTTTAGATTGGTATATGTTGTTGGTGTATTGGAGGGCAGGGTGTGGCCATCGCCTACCCCTCCACTTTATGGGTATCCCGTTAAAGGAATCTGGCAGTTGTGGATCCTGTCCAATGCCCTGCTGGTGGCTAGGGCCATGGCAAGACCCCCTGTGACATCAGGGGGAGCTTACAGTTGTATTTGCATCAACAGGCTCCTCCTACTGGTGGTTAACCCTTGTTAGACTCACCCCTTCCTGAGGGGATGGAGTCACTCGCTGTTGTTTTATCAAATGCTTAAGCCAATACCTCTCATATGCTGTAATCAATAATGTTGTGGCCTTTCTTAGCCCATTAACCTAATATACTGTGTCCATGTTTCTTTCTTATCCTCAAGCAGGTGGTGGGTCCTTGAATCACAAAACTGTTAGAGTAAGACAGAAAAATAATAATAATAATAGACATGGTTCCTGATTCCTGAATGTACCTTTTAATCAATGCGCAGATGAAGAAGGGGAAGTGAGTCCCTGTTTCTTATGTCAAAAGGTGAGTACTGTTTAAAAGAGTCATTTTAAAATATGTGCATGCTAGGCTGGAAAAAAATATAGTGCAGTACTTTCTGTGACATATTTGCCTGAGGAGAGTTTTACATAGTATTCTAAAAAGTCTTATGTATAGGACTTAAATCTTTTTGCCCCCAGTTAGCTTGGCTATGGAGAAGAGGCAAGGCTTTATGAACATCAAGAAAGCTTTAGAAGGTTTCAGAGATTGTTCTAGTTTTCTCGCGGACAGGAACTGGGTCTTCAGATCTTCGCTTCTATAGATCAAGTGGTTTATCTTTGCCTGATCCCAGAAGGCAACTGCTACAATTGCCTTCCTGCCTTTATAGAACCTATGAGACAAAATGTTTTTTGTCCTAAACTCCTGCGCTGTGCAGCTCAGTACTTAGTTACACTTTCCTTGGAGTAAACCCCATGGAACACAATAGGACTTGCTTCTGAGTAAACATCGACTGAATTATGTTTGATGTATTGGATATTGAGCTAGCTTATATACAATTACCATGGCAGAATGAACTCTACCTGCCTACGTGCCTCCCTCCCTCTCTCATAGCTTTGTATCCAGGTAAACATCCTATTAGACTGAAATGTCTAACCTTTAAAAGACTAATCACAGGGCTGAAATCATTCGTCTTAATTTGTTTGCATTTTTAAATGAGAGGTGCTGAGGTTTGAGCCTGCCATAGAATAATGTCCTTTGTCCTAGTACCCCATGCCATTAATACAGTGGTACCTCGGGTTAAGAACTCAATTCGTTCTGGAGGTCCATTCTTAACCTGAAATTGTTCTTAACCTGAAGCACCACTTTAGCTAATGGGGCCTCCCGCTGCCGCCGCGCCACCGCCGTGCGATTTCTGTTCACATCCTGAAGCAAAGTTCTTAACCAGAGGTACTATTTCTGGGTTAGCAGAGTCTGTAACCTGAAGCGTCTGTAACCTGAAGCATCTGTAATCTGTAAGGTACCATTGTATCTTACAAATGTGAGCTGGCTACAGTGTTTCTGTGGAGCCAAAACACTCTGCATGTGCTGCAGTGACCTCTGTTTTCACAATTGCTTCAAGTACCCCAGGACTTGGCTTTTAGTGTTTAAAACAAGCTCCAGAGCTAAGCCCTAGTGGTTCAAATCAATACCTGAAGGCAGATATAGGCTGCAGTCATCAGCATGCCTGTTTCAATGCCAATTTGATTGAAATAAGTGGGACTAACTGTAAAGTCAATTTTGTTCAGGATCGCCACGTAGCAATGTATGTGTATCGAAATGACTTTTTACTTTAGTTACATCATACAAACATATGTCACCACAGTAATTGAATCACTCCTTTCTTCTTCTTTCCTTCTCTTCTCTCTTCTGTATCTTAACAATGAAACCTGCCTGATTCTCAAGGTCCAGGGTAGTGGCTCCATAAGCCAGTGGTTAATTTTTCAAGCAGTCCTGGAGGGTTGGCAGCTTCCCAGAGTTATTTATTATTGAAAAACTATGCTCTTCTTCATAATGAATTCCACCTAAGCTTGGCATTCAAGATAGGGACTGACTCTTAAGATCAGATATAGCCCAAACACTATGTCAGGCCAAGCCCCTTGGTTTGTGTCTTTATGGGAATTTTTGACATATTGCCAACCTATCCTACTCCCGGTCACTATAATGAGGGGTATAATGTGTGATTCCACACCTTGTTCCTACTCAAGGCTAGATTAGACAATAGGTAAGCAGGATGAAGATACAAAGACTGCTAGAACCCTCTTAATTGTCTGGCTGTTCTCCGGACAAACCAAATTGTGCCAATAGGACATTGGTTGGGGGTGTTAGGCTGGTGGTGGGACAGGGCGAAGGAAACATCATTGTTGAGAAACAGCTAAATGATCCCTTTCCTCCATAACAGTGAGGTTGTCTGAGTCACATTGCCTGAGCTTTGCAGAAACCATAAACCCACAAACAGTGTTTTTCTTGGGTTGATCCTACATGTACCAGAGGGCTTACTAACAGAACTTACCTCCTCTTATTTTAGTTTTTCTTAATCCTACATTTTGTCCCTTTGACTACAAAGTTGGAGTAAGACTTTGTAGTCTGAGTGAGAGTGCTTCTTTTTCTGTTAAACCGTTGTTGCATGCCCTCCAACATTTCACCAATGAAAATAGGGATGTCCTATTCCATTATTATTACTGTAATTATAACTATAACTATAACTATAACTATAACTATAACTATAACTAACTAACTAACTATCTATAACTGTAACTATAACTATAACTATAACTATAACTATAACTATAACTATAACTATAACTAATATACCCTACCCATCTGACTGGGTTGCCCTAGCAACTCTGGGCAGTTTCTAACATAAAACATAATAGATAAAAGCATAATAAAACATTAAACAAATACTTTCATAGTGAGGGCTGCCTTCAGGTGGTTCAGTGGTCGGATAACTCCATGCCCTCCAACATTTCTCTGGTGAAAATAGGGATGTCCTAAGGAAAAGTGGGACCTTGCAGGCTCAAATCAGAAACTGGGGTGGCTTCTGTAAATCTAGGACTATCTCTCTAAAATAGGAACCTCTGGAAGGTCTGTTGTTGTTGGAGAGATGAGGTTACATATTTTTCTGTAGCATGTTCTCCTTCCATCCACCTTCATGGCACATTTTCTTCTAGAAAGGAACTGTCAGAGGGAAGCTGCTTTATTTAGGGTCATTAGGTTGTGAGTAGATGAGAATTAACTGTGGTGAATCAGGCAATGCTACCTGTCAGCACTAGACTGGATCTATCTAGTTAAGAAGAAAATCTCTTAGAGATTTGACTTGTCAGATATCTGCTATTAGCCACACACATCTCTGACACGTTCACAAATTATCCATGTGAAATACGGATGCTTGGCAAAATGCGTGACCCCCGACCGTTGGCACTGTCAGCAAATGTCTGCTTAGAATGAAATATTTTAAACTAACTTTGGGGCTGACTTTTCACCGGGCCCTGGGGAAGAGGCACACTCTCTTAAGGTTTATGCCATTACAATTGTCACATGTTAATTGCTAAGGGGATGTGACATATCATCGTTATGCTGATTTGTGGAACAATTCCATGCTTGACTTGTAGACGATTCACATTGTATTCTCATGTATGTTTCCTTAGCAGTAAGTTCTGCTGTGTTCAGTTGGACTTAGTCCCACATAACTGTGCACACACTTTCCTGGGGTATACTTCTGAGGAAACATGCATAGGATTATGAAGAGTGGCTGCAGCTAGGAACATGCCACTGCCACTAGGAACATGTGCTTGGGAGTTATGAAGTGATGGACGTGAGGCAGGAGTTGATAATGCAGGTGAGCTGAAAGCGAGCTGCTGGCCAGCCCTGTGGAGCCTCCTTTTATTGACACAAATATGCAAACCAGGCAGATACATTTTGGGCTGTGACCTTTACACATCTTCCGGTCCCGAGATTGTGGGGTGGTACAAAGTTATTTTGGCACCTGTTTCCACCGCATCATTTTCCCCTTGCACAGTGTATGATGAAGGAGGCAAAAGGTCTCAGAGACAAAGGTTACAGACAAGACACCGCAGACTACTGAGATCGCAAAGGGTTAGACAGAGGGCACGGTGTTCAGACAGCCGTGGCTTTGTCTGTGAGGGGTCATCCCTACAAGTTATTCTCATTGAACTCATTGGGATTTAATTTCTCACTTATGCCTTAGTAAGTGTGCATAGGATCGGGCTGCATGCGTAGCAATTTGCTGTACATTCTTTTATTGCACTTAACTATTGCAAATACCTACATGTGGACTGAGCTTGTCCTGTGCAAAGGCATCCAACTCAAGGCAGAAAATTAAATTTAAAAAGCAAGGATATTAATATATAGAGAGATTTTACAGCAGAGACCACCATGTTCTGTATATAGCAGAAACAAAATATAATTTAAATATCTGTACTTTCCACAAACTGAGGTTTGCTGGAGGCAATCAGTTTGAGCCAACCTCTGTTTAGGGTTGAAGCAATTACTAGGTCTATGCTTATTGGGGAAAACATTTTAACTTGTTGTTTTGCCCTTTCCTCCACTCTTCCTAGGTGGTGGTGGTGGGGCAGAGCCTCTCTTACTCCTTGACGTTGATTCAAACACTCCCCTGCTGCCTTCTTGCATGGGGAACGCAAGGGGATTATTTCTGCTTTCTTTCCTTTGACACTTCCTACACTGTTGTAGCTTTCAATTCTAAGTGGAGTAGTGAAGCAATTCCCAGTGGATATTTTTGGTAGTTGTTCATATGTAAGTTACATGCTGTGAGTCTCTTAATTTATTCAGCAAGCCATTGCAAAAATTGCCAGTCCCCTAGATACAGCACTGTGCAAACAGTCATTTTTTCCCTTAATGCAGGTAGCCAGATATCCAGGGAATTCTCGCTATGGTTGAACCTAACCTTTTTTCCCCCCTTACAAAATGTTTTGTAGATTATAATGCATTTTCTTGCACAGCAGTTATTCACATGACAAGAGCCTCCCGGTAAAGACTCCTGGGATAATGCAAGTAAATAGTAGGCATTTTGAAAAGCTTCCCCCCCACATCCTCTTTAGCATTTTGTTCAACTATTGCAGTGTTTAAATAGAGATTTTTTAGCAGCAAGGGATACTGGTAAGTGGTTTCTTTTTCGCTTAACATGATTGTAACAGATTCACAGATATGTTATTCTGAGCTGTTACCCAGCTTGATATAAATACTGTGGAGAATTTTTTAAAAAAATCTCTAAAAGTCAGCAGGCTTTTGCCAGAATGGAATTTGGCTTATGCCTTTTCTGTGAACAGCAACAGTTGCTCATAATGTCGCTGCTTTACTTTAATGCTGATTTTCTTGGATTGCATCTTTTGTTTCCACAAATACAGACAGGCACGATTTGGCAAGGAAGCATGTAGGTTAGGAAGTCATGGACCCAGTTCAGATGTTCTGTGGTCCCATGTGGGGCTTGCAACTTGGCAGGGATTGTGGGGAAGCACTGATTGTATGAGTGGTGGTTTCTATGTGCAGCCACCATGATTTGCACAGCTGTATCGCATGCCCCCCTTTAAATGCTGCTGTAAGGCACAAACTATGGTAGCACTTGACAGACCTTATGTTGAGGTGCTCATTCATAAATTGCCACCTACAGTCTATTCCTGCCAAGTCATTGACCTGTTGGAGCGATCAAAGCAATTCCATGGAGGCCACTAAACTTTTAAACTGAGCCTTTAGCCCTTGTGATTTTCAAACACTATATCTTGATGGTGGTTCTATCAAATGTTAAATCTTTCAAGGTGGTCACCCATGCCATTTGCATTTTAGTTCATTCAGCTTGCTCAAACTACCCCAGCATTTCACATCACAATATACCAGGTATATACTCTTATACCAGATTGTGTTGCTTAATGAGGTGGAGTGCCCTGACTCGTACCCTTGGTCGTCACAGTGTTCTTCAGCCTTGGGTTCCCAGATGCTGTTAGCCTGTAACTTCCACCATTCCTGACCAGTGGCTAAGCTAGCCGGGGATGATGGTGAGTTGTAGTCTACCAACAACTGGGGACCCAAGGCTCTGATCTATAAGAAGCATATATATATATATGCCATCAGCTGGTGTGTATGCTCTGGTAACCTCTAGATTAGATTACTGCAGAAACTTCTGCAGATTTCAGTGGTCAGGATGCTCAGTGAGGCAAGACAGTTTGAGCATATGACACCAATTCTGGCCCAACTGCATTGGCTGGCAAATTGTTTCCGGGCCCAATTCAAAGTGCTGGTTTCGACCCATAAAGCCTTAAACAGCTCAGGACCACAATATCTCAAGGACCACCTATGCCCGTAGAAACTGACCTGGATCTGAAATCAGCATCCGAAGTCCTTCTTCTGTGTCCAGTTCTGGGCACCACAGTTCAAGAAGGACACTGACAAACTGGAACGTGTCCAGAGGAGGGCAACCAAAATAGTCAAAGGCCTGGAAACGATGCCTTATGAGGAACGGCTACGGGAGCTGGGCATGTTTAGCCTGGAGAAGAGGAGGTTAAGGGGTGATATGATAGCCATGTTCAAATATATAAAAGGATGTCACATAGAGGAGGGAGAAAGGTTGTTTTCTGCTGCTCCAGAGAAGCAGACACGGAGCAATGGATCCAAACTACAAGAAAGAAGATTCCACCTAAACATTAGGAAGAACTTCCTGACAGTAAGAGCTGTTCGACAGTGGAATTTGCTGCCAAGGAGTGTGGTGGAGTCTCCTTCTTTGGAGGTCTTTAAGCAGAGGCTTGACAACCATATGTCAGGAGTGCTCTGATGGTGTTTCCTGCTTGGCAGGGGGTTGGACTTGATGGCCCTTGTGGTCTCTTCCAACTCTATGATTCTATGATTCTTAGAGTGTGTTCTCCTAAAGAGATCTTGAGGACAGCAACACAACACGAGAATGGGCCTTTTCTGTGGTGGCTCTTGGCTTACGGAATGCTCTCCCCAGGGAGGCTCACCTGGTGCCTTCATTATACTGTATCTCCTTAGGTGGCAGGTGAAAACTTCTCTATAAGCAGGCCTTTGGCTAATTAAAAAAAAAACCCTTTTAAAGCCTTTTAAACTTTGGGGTGGGTGTGCATTGTTTTTGTTCATTATTATTGTATTCATTTGGTGCTTTTATCTTGTAAACCACCATGTGATCTTCAGATGACGGGTGGTACATAATTTTAATAAATAATAACAATAACAATAATATGCATAACAACAGTCACTACACCTTATGGAGAAAACACACATAACCTGTCCATCTAGAGTAGTGTTTCCCAAACTTGGGTCTCCAGCTGCTTTGGGTCTACAATTCCCATCATCCCTAACCACTGGTCCTGCTGGCTAGGGATGATGGGAGTTGTAGTCCAACAACAGCTGGAGACCCAAGTTTGGGAAACCCTGACATAGAGGGATAGGGGTCTAGGTGGGCTACAGTTGGTTATCATGCATGTGTCTGATCCAGGCAAGCACCCGAAGCTGCCATTGCCAGTTGCTTGCCAAGGCTCCTGTACCAGCTGGGGGACTGCTGCCAAGCCCACTCAGGTGGGTCCACTCATGTAAGGAAGAAGAGGTAGGGGTCACCCGGAGGAAGGGGTCCCACCAAGAACACTTTGCCCAAGGGCCTTTTGAAACCTAGAACCAACACTGTGTGGTGGTATGTACCACAGAGTATGGAAAGAAGCACCTATGTGTAGATGGAGAAAGAGACATTGCAAATGTAAAGGTGTGCAATTATATGAATATGGTTACGTTTGGGGGGAGATGGCAAATCTGCCGCTGGGCTACAGTGTTCTAAATTGAGTGCTCATGTGATATAGTGTTAGTCCAGATCAAACAAAAAAAATATAGCCACCCATAGAAAAGTGGCGTGTCAGGAAGAAGGCTCTGCTAGAGTCCTTTTCCTTGATGACTACTTTTCTCTTTGAAGGGTTTTTTTTAAGGTGGAACGTTTTAATTATCTAAGCATCTACTTGCAGTCTGCTGTGGGACAGCCTACAAACACGCTTACTGCTCTTGTTATTTCTTATAGTTTCCTATAATAAATGGGATTATAGTGTGCATGTTTGTTGGGAAAAGATGTCAGAGCATTCAAATCCTAGTTAGCTAAGGTTTCAAGGAGGTTGCTACTAGACACAGATGGAGCTTTGTTCGTCTTATTTTGTAACTGGCAGAGTGGTTACTGATTGTGTGCCAACCTGAAAAGGCCTAGAAATTCTTTCCAAGGAATGAGAAAACTATTCTAAATCACTCCAATATGGCACTGGCTAAGGTCTGATGGGACTTGGTAGATAACTCTGGTTTGTACTACACCACGACTGAGATCATGTTTCTATGCTCTCAATGTCTAGAGCAACACCTAGTGTATCCCAGAAAGGAGGAGGAAAATCATCCATCTGTTGACTAATGCATCAGCTGCAGACAAAGAATGGCATAAATGATGTTTTCTCATTGGCCATACCTTACAAAAAGCAGTTCTGATCTCTAATCAGTATAAACATATCAGATTACTTTTTCAAATTGCACAGGCCAGCATTTCCTCTTTTCAAGATGAATTTGACCTTGCTATAATTGAACTTTTCTGTGTTACTGTGATTTCTCCTCAGCTAGGGTGATTGCATTCTGTATTACCTTGAGTTAGTTCTGGTTTTCATTAAGTTGTAGTATTAGATTAATATTATTGTTCCAACATATTTAAATGTTTCTTACAAGCGCTCTCTTTTTGAACATATTTGTGCAAAACACTTTATAAATTGTGCCAGTTTTTTCTTCTCACGTTTTAGAAGTTTGGTTTGCAAACAATCTGCTTCTGACAGTGGGGTAAAAAGTTTTTTATGTGTTTTTCAGCACCAGAAACTGCCATTAAATGAAGAATTCCCAAAATTGCTGCTTAACTTGCCTAAACTGTATTTTTTTATGATGCCGGAAAGGAAAACCACAGGGTTTATCAGTTGCCACGTTTTGGATAATATTACTTTTGCTTTTTTTTTTAACCACAAGCTTGTCTTATCTTCTTCTCCCACAAGAGTTTGCACTAAAGTTAGCTATTGAATGAGCTTGTATGTGCATACTCTGTCCAAAAGTTGCAGCAGCCTTTCTGACTGTGGCAACAGATGTTTACTACTATGTATTAGTCAGGAGCTGGTTGGGGAAAGCATGTGGGTCTGTAATTGACTGTAATTCAAGTCCAAAGATTGGGTTACGTCCATATGCCTGATGAAAAATGAGTGATTTGCTGGCATGAACCAGTAGCACTCCCTCTCTTCCTCCTTGCAGGGGTGATATTCATGAACACAGCATTTTGACAAGCTCACCTCAGTTAACAGCTCCAGCATAAATTTCATACATATCTCAACAACGAGCATCATCTTTTTAATCTTTTCAATAGAGAATTTTGGCGTGGTACACTGGTATCACACCAGCTTCATCTAGGAGAGGTATTAATGGGCACTTACCTACCTAGTGTGTTTGTATAGGCTGCAATTTAATAAACAGATACCTCTCCAAGCCACATGTACCTGGTTATGCCAAATGTACTGATACCACTACCAACTCTCGGGGGGGGGGATTAAAACTCACAGGCTTGCAGGCAAGTAATCGTCCTTTAACATAACATCCCATTATTCCAACAGCATGTTCAAGACAGGATCACCTGTAACATTGGTATATAGCCATGGCTAAAACTACCTTGATTGTTCTTTGGACATGCATGAGTGTGACTCCTTGCTCTTTTTTGCAGGGGTGATATTCACAAACATGGCATTTTGACAAGCTCTACGGCATACTAGCACACCATTTGCCTATTTCTACACCACTGCTATGTGGAACAAGGTAGCCTAGACGTAAAGTGACCAAAGGCAGCTTGGAATGTTATTGACTACATAAAAATGAGCCACAAAAGTCCTGAGTACGTATCGGGTGTGTACCTTCACCCCCCACTCCCCTTGACCCTGCTTTCATTCAAGCCTTGCACTAAATACATCACCAAAGATGCAGTATGATTTATTTCATTACTGCAGTGTAACATATTTGCATGAGCTGAAAGCAGGAGGGTTGCAGCTCTCCTTGAAAGAGAGAAAATGTGCTCGCCAAGGTAGATTTCATGCAATGGTTGTTTGCTTCTGGGTGATGAATCAGGCTCAAGGGTTCTTTTAAAAAGAAAACACACACACACACACACACACACACACACACAAGCAAGCCGCTGGGTTTTATGCAGCTTCTGAAGAATGACAAGCAAGCTTGCCAGTAACAGGAGCAAATGCATCACCACCTTTCCTAGCCTGAAAAGGGAAAGGAACGCTGCCTTAAAACTCATTCATTATCTGAGGGACAATCAAATGTGGTGGCATATTGCCGGGGCTGCTTTATTGCCATCATTTAGAAAGGTCAACTGAATTAATCGACTTCTCGCCAAACATACAGTTAAGCTTCCCACTTCCTGACATATTTATGAGAAAGTGACAGGTAGGGAGAAGATGACTTGTCGTTTCTGCTGGGTTTCTTTCCCCCCCCCCTTACACTGCAGAACCAAGATTAACTTTCGGGTTGGAGTTGTCCAGGAAAATAGCTGCTTTGGCAATGGGAGGGGGGATGGGAGAAGAAGTTCCCTCCGGTGTTTTACATGGGAAGGAGAGCAGAGGAGGGATCCATTTGAGGAGATATGTGGCTCCTCAGTTGGTTTCCAAACGTGTCCACAAACTGTATAAGGTCTATAACAAATAAATTTTTAAAAACTATTTTTATCATATTATTCAGCTGCTCTCATTTGCCATTTTTCTTTCCCTCATTGTGAAGTGATACCTCTTAACAGATATATTAATGGGAACATAATAATAATAATAATAATAATAATAATAATAATAATAATTTCTGCTGTTGTACTTTAATGGCTGTATTATGTTAAGGGATGTAGCAAGCGTTTGCTTACATTAGATATATTAATCTCTCCTTCTCTCTCTATTTTACATACACACACAGGCTAGCCTGACAAGTCAGTTTCCATTACCTACTTTATAGGTAGGTTGTCTTCTGCCTTTATTCTCAAGCAGACCGTTTTGCTGATTCCAAATGGCAATGCTGGTCAAAACGGGGCAGAACTATTAGAAACCAAGGTTCCCCCCACCCCCTTTTGAAAGAAAACACTTCTGAGCTTTTCTGTGGGGCAGGGGGGAACAGCACAGGGTATATGATAAAGGGTCAGAACTCACAGTGTTCTCCAGCGAAAAATACACTTGCTGGCATTGTGTTGTGATCCTTTGAATGACCACAGAAGCTTAGACCTCTTCTGGTTAATGCTGTCCTTTTTACCTTGCATATGTCAGTTCCAGCTGCAACAGACATTCCCTACTGGCCTTTCTGACTGTCAGGGTTGTCTGTGTGTGTGTGTGTGTGTGTGTGTTTGCGTGCATGCATGTGTGTCTATAAGTCATTTGCCACAGTCCTTAAAATGTAGTCTGGCAGAAATTCAATAACTGTTTGCGATATTCTCATTCAGCCTTCTTGCTCGGTGGCTTTTAGCTCCCAATGTGACATATAGTGGCATTTTGCTGTAATCCAGCTATTGGAAGCAGGTTAAAAAGGCAGCCCGGCGTCTCATGTAATTGGCTCCCAAACACAGAGAAAGTGTGCTGTTTTATTTTTTGCACTGAAAACCCTGAGAATCGGATTATACATACTGCTTTTTTCATTTTTGTTTTAGCTGAGTAAAACACCCATCTGAGTGAGTGTCCTGCAAAAAAAAATAAAAAAAATAAAAATGTTTTAGATTAATGAGGATTTGGTGGAGGTGGTGAGACTCTCAGAGCACACAGGGGTTCCTTTGTATTTCTATCTGAAAGAGTAAAATGTGGAGGAGGGAGGGGAAGAAAGTCTATAAAGGGTTTCAACTAAAGCAGAGAAGAAATGCATAAATAGTAAACAGCATCCAAACCCCCCCCCCCCACAACTTCCGATAAACAAGGCACTTACCTTGCAAAAAGAGTAGTTTCAGTCCTGGACGCCTCCTGCATATTTGAATCCGTTAGTTCAGGTGACCACATACCGCTGGTGTGATGCTGAGGAGACGGGTCTGGGCACGCAGAGATAGGGCAGGCGATGGTTGTCTCTATAGATCCTGTAATAGGAGGGAAATCTCCGTGCAGCAGGCTCAGATCCTTTGAGCAGAGAGCTCTGTGTCGCTGGCTGTCGGAAGCTCACAATCCAATGCTGGAGGGGGAGGAGGAGAGAGAGAGAGGAGGGGAGAAAAGAGAGATGCTCGCTAGCTTTTCTTCCTCCTCCTCCTCGTTTCCATGGTGGTTACTGGTGCATCGTTCACCCGATCAGTTGTCACACTGACATGGTGCTGCCTGCTCAGCGGTCATTAATAACTGAATACCCTCCACTCCCCAGAGAGCAGCCAATAGCCGGAGAGTGCCAAGACGTAGCTGCTGGGGTCTGGTTGGTGGAGGCAACCTGTCTGTTAGATGACATTGCTGCTTAGGGTACAAATAAGCGGGGGAAGAGACCCATTCTCGGCTTCTCGGCATTCTTTTCCCAGACACCAAAGGAAGAGGCATGATTGGATGCGCTGGGCTGTATTTAATGGGTTTAGGGCAAGGACCGAGAGAGCGTTCAAAGAGCATGATCCAAACTAGGTACTGGTAAATCCCTTCTCAGGCTATGCAAGCTCATTAATAAATGAAAAAGCATTTCTCTTTCTCTCTCTCTCTCTTTTTGCAGAGTTGTGATTTCCTTGCAACACCTTGCACTGTATTGCAGCTTCCATATGTTCCACCCCCCTTTTAATGCCTAGGTTTTTGCTTCGTACTGACTGGCAGCCAAATCCATCTTTGCTCATTTCCAAATATGGAGTCACTAAGCAAGCAGCCAGAGAATCGGCAGAATTAGTAAGCAGATAGGTACCCACAGAAATGGCGAGTTTTGTTTCTCCTCGTTATGTGTACAGTTCATTGGATAGCTGTAAATCAGCTGAGGGTTTTTGGGTGATTTTTCTTCTTCTTTAGTTTGTTTCATGCTTTTTCTCCATTTCTAGGCAAAGTAACCTATCAGAAACCTAGTCTGAAAAATTGCAGAAATATAGGACGGGCTCTAAAGATATATTCTTAGTGCAAAATACAAATCTGCATTGGGTTACTTCTAAAAATAGTCGGATTGCAAAATATTGCTTGCAAGTTCCCCAAGAAGTTTTGGTAATCAACAGGTCAAATCTGAGAAAGGGTTGGATTTACTGTACACATTCACGGATATAGCCCAGCTTTTGGGAGGCCACCCTCTAGTGGAATAAAATAAAACTTCTCATGTGTTTTCCTCAGCATGTCTTGGACAGCCATATGTAATAACAACATTAGGAATTTTCAGTGACTGTAAGCAATGACCTTTTAAATGAAATTAATGGTAAAATACTGTAAGCTGCTTCTTGTTTTTGCACGTAACAAACACACATTTAAATATAAAAAGCTGCTGGTTCAGTAAGATGGCATACTTCCAGTGCTGTATTGTTGTACAGTTTTACTAGCGCTGCAGGGTGTTACATTCTGACTTCACTGGAATTTTTTAAAGGTGGCTAGTCAATGTTTCACAGTTCGAACTGGTGGTTTTGAGCTGTTAAAATATTATCTAAGATCATTATCTAGGTGCTCATTTCTCTTGTATTGCCTTTCTAAATCATTAGTATTAAATATAAGCAATCATGTGTTGCTTTCTGAATTATGTCATTCATTTCTCCCCCTAAAAGAAAAGAACCCTGTTTAACAGGATAATTCAGAGAAAGCTGTCTTATACCAAATTAGACTATTGGCTCATCTCTGTCAGTATTGGCTACACCGGGTTTCCCATACTTGGGTCTCCAGCTGTTTTTGGACTGCAACTCCCATCATCCCTGACCACTGGCGAAGCTGCATGCTCTGGCACCGTGGGGGGAGAGCAGACGGGGGTGTGACTAGCGCGTGTCCTAGGGGCGTGGTGCCTGGTGCGGTGAGGGGTGTGCTGCGCATGTCCGGGGGAGCGGCTGCAGTGGTATCCCCCTCCCCAATGGTGCCGGGGCGGTGCGCTCACCCTGTCCCCCTTTCCTCCGCCACTGTCCCTGACCACTGCTTCTGCTAGCTATGGATGTTGGGAGTTGTAATCCAAAAGCTGCTGGGGAAACCCTGGGCTACACTGATTGGCTGAGGCCTGCCAGAGTTTCAGACAGGAGTATTTCCAACCTCTACCTGGAGAGTAGAGTGGTTCCACTGAGCTATCTATGGGCCTTCCCTTAATTCTGAGCATGTCTTCTCAAAAGTAAGTTCCACTGTGTTCCATGGAGTTTTCTCCCTACAAGTATAGGCTTGCAGTCTTAAGAGTTTTTTTAAAGCAGGCATTTGAAAATCATATTGGCATTGATGCTGATGTAGTGTTTCACTGCCAGGGATTGTCTCCGTGGTGAACACTGAAATTCCCTCTGCTTACTTAGGTCTTTCAACACACTTGAATGAAGGATATGGCTTTGGATGCTCAAAGGGAGCCGTTCCATTGAAGTAAATGGGGAAGCAAGACAGGCAGGAATTATGTGTGTTCAACAGAAGATGCTGGGCCTCTGAAGAACCTTTCTTGCATGCGGGCAGCATTTACTAGATCACACAAACTTTACACCTGTACATGCTAGTATCCTAAGTTAGATATAGTATGCAGTATTTTTGATGGGAGTGTGGGGAGATTGGGAGAGGAATTTCAGGTTGTGCACTTATTAAGTAACTACATAAGTGGTTCATTTTGGTTGATTGCTATGGACTGTATAATTGGAGGTGTAACTAATCAAACCAATTCAAGTACACTCTCATAAGGGGAGTAAGGAGCTGTAATCTAACATATTTTAAAGCACTTGCTTGATGAATTACAGGTATACTCTACAACAATTCTAAGCAATATTTAAATAATATACTTTATTCATAGCTGATAAATGTTTTAATTTCCAGTTGGATTATTTTTCAAGGATGCTTTAACAATGTCCCAGAATGCTTGCAAAGCAAAATCATTTTTATAACTGAGACAATTATGATGATTAAGCTTCACTAGAGGTCCTTTTCCTGTTGATTTCACTATGATGATTTGTAGTTTTGAAATAGCAGGGTATTCTAATAAACTGGGTGTGTGTGTGTGTGTATATATATATACACATATATATATATATTAGAGAGAGATAGAGAGATGTAGGTTTGAGTTTATATTTAGACATATAATTGAAGCGCTGAGTGAGGTCTTCTGGAGGTCATCATCAAAAGCAAAGCAATGGAAGAGCTAATTCTAAGAGCAAAAATCCCACTGGGTGTGTCTGAGCCTTTTTGTATACAAACTGAAGTAGTTCTTGGATCCCAGTCACTATTCTGCATCTTATCATGATTCCAGCAAAGCTGTTTGGGTCCAGACAAAATCAAACTGGGAATGTATGTCCATCTGGCTTGCAAATTCAAAGGTTCTAGAAGGGATGGAGCAAAGGTAAAATGATGGGCACTGTTGGTGGACTAGAGGGAACCTCACATTTCCAAAGCAAATACATCAGCATGAACAAAGAAGTCCCAGAAGCAAAGTTTCTGTGAATTAGACACACGTAACCAAAAATTCCCCTTCATGGATCACTGCCTTGCCGTGGCGAAGGACCTTGAATAACTCAGAGAAGCTATGAGCTATGCCGTGCAGGGCCACCCAAGATGGACAGGTCATAGTGGAGAGTTTTGACCAAACATGATCCACCTGGAGCAGGAACAGGCAAGCCACTCCAGTATCCCTGCCAAGAAAACTCCATGGACAAAGACAACAATGACAAAGACAACAGGCATATGAAAGTTATGACGCTGGAAGATGAGCCCCTCAGGTCGAAAGGCGTCCAATATGCTACTGAGGAAGAGCGGAGGACAAGTACAAGTAGATTCAGAGCTGATGAAGCAGCTGGGCCAAAGCCGAAAGGACGCTCAGTTGCGGATATGCCTGGAAGCGAAAGGAAAGTCCAATGTTGTAAAGAAAAATATTGCATAGGAACCTGGAATGTAAGAACCATGAACCTGGGTAAGTTGGATGTGGTCACAAATGAGATGGCAAGAATAAATATTGACATCCTGGGCATCAGTGAACTAAAATGGACGGGAATGGGTGAATTCAGTTCGGATGACCATCATATCTACTACTGTGGGCAAGAAACCCGTAAAAGAAATGGAGTGGCCCTCATAGTCAACAAAAGAGTGGTGAAAGCTGTACTGGGATGCAATCTCAAAAATGATAGAATGATCTCAATACGAATCCAAGGCAGACCTTTTAACATCACAGTAATCCAAGTTTATGCACCAACCACTGGTGCTGAAGAAACTGAAATTGAGCAATTCTATGAAGACTTACAACACCTTATAGAAATGACACCAAAGAAGGATGTTCTTCCCATTATAGGGGATTGGAATGCTAAAGTAGGGAGTCAAGAGATAAAAGGAACAACTGGCAAGTTTGGCCTTGGAGTTCAAAACGAAGCAGGGCAAAGGCTAATAGAGTTCTGCCAAGAGAACAAGCTGGTCATCACAAACACTCTTTTCCAACAGCACAAGAGACGACTCTACACATGGACATCACCAGATGGGCAGCATCAAAATCAGATTGATTATATTCTCTGCAGCCAAAGATGGAGAAGCTCTATACAGTCAGCAAAAACAAGACCTGGAGCTGACTGTGGCTCAGATCATCAGCTTCTTATAGCAAAATTCAAGCTTAAACTGAAGAAAGTAGGAAAAACCACTGGGCCGGTAAGATACAGTCTAAGTCAAATCCCTTATGAATACACAGTGGAAGTGAGGAACAGGTTTAAGGATTTAGATTTGGTGGACAGAGTGCCTGAAGAACTGTGGATGGAGGCTCGTAACATTATACAGGAGGCAGCAACTAAAACCATCCCAACGAAAAGGAAATGCAAGAAAGCAAAGTGGCTGTCCAACAAGGCCTTACAAATAGCGGGGGAGAGAAGGCAAGCAAAATGCGAGGGAGATAGTGAAAGATACAGGAAATTGAATGCAGATTTCCAAAGAATAGCAAGGAGAGACAAGAAGGCCTTCTTAAACGAGCAATGCAAAGAAATAGAGGAAAACAATAAAATGGGGAAAACCAGAGATCTGTTCAAGAAAATTGGAGATATGAAAAGAACATTTCATACAAAGATTACCATAATAAAAGACAAAAGTAGAAAGGACCTAACAGAAGCAGAAGACATCAAGAAGAGGTGGCAAGAATACACAGAGGAACTATACCAGAAAGAAATGGATGTCTCGTATATCCCAGGTAGTGTGGTTGCTGACCTTGAGCCAGACATCCTGGAGAGTGAAGTCAAATGGGCCTTAGAAAGCACTGCTAATAACAAGGCCAGTGGAAGTGATGATATTCCAACTGAACTATTTAAAATTTTAAAAGATGATGCTGTTAAGGTGCTACACTCAATATGCCAGCAAATTTGGAAAACTCAGCAGTGGCCAGAGGATTGGAGAAGATCAGTCTACATCCCAATCCCCAAGAAGGGCAGTGCCAAAGAATGTTCTAACTACCGCACAATTGCACTCATTTCACATGCTAGCAAGGTTATGCTTAAAATTCTACAAGGCAGGCTTAAGCAGTATGTGGACCGAGAACTCCCAGAAGTGCAAGCTGGATTTCGAAGGGGCAGAGGAACCAGAGACCAAATTGCAAACATGCGCTGGATTATGGAGAAAGCTAGAGAGTTCCAGAAAGACATCTACTTCTGCTTCATTGACTATGCAAAAGCCTTTGACTGTGTCGACCACAGCAAACTATGGCAAGTTCTTAAAGAAATGGGAGTGACTGATCACCTCATCTGTCTCCTGAGAAATCTCTATGTGGGACAAGAAGCTACAGTTAGAACTGGATATGGAACAACTGATTGGTTCAAAATTGGGAACAGAGTATGGCAATGCTGTATATTGTCTCCCTGCTTATTTAACTTATATGCAGAGTTCATCATGCGAAAGGCTGGGCTGGATGAATCCCAAGCCGGAATGAATATCGCCGGAAGAAATATCAACAACCTCAGATATGCAGATGATACAACCTTGATGGCAGAAAGTGAAGAGGAATTAAAGAACCTTTTAATGAGGGTGAAAGAGGAGAGTGCAAAATATGGTCTGAAGCTCAACATCAAAAAAACGAAGATCATGGCCACTGGTCCCATCACCTCCTGGCAAATAGAAGGGGCAGAAATGGAGGCACTGAGAGATTTTACTTTCTTGGGCTCCATGATCACTGAAGATGGTGACAACAGTCACGAAATTAAAAGACGCCTGCTCCTTGGGAGAAAGGCGATGGCAAACCTAGACAGCATCTTAAAAAGCAGAGCACCTTGCCAACAAAGGTCCGTATAGTTAAAGCCATGGTTTTCCCAGTAGTGATGTATGGAAGTGAGAGCTGGACCATAAAGAAGGCTGATCGCCGAAGAATTGATGCTTTTGAATTATGGTGCTGGAGGAGACTCTTGAGAGTCCCATGGACTGCAAGTAGATCAAACCTATCCATTCTTAAGGAAATCAGCCCTGAGTGGTCACTGGAAGGACAGATCCTGAAGCTGAGGCTCCAATACTTTGGCCACCTCATGAGAAGAGAAGACTCCCTGGAAAAGACCCTGATGTTGGGAAAGATTGAGGGCACAAGGAGAAGGGGACGACAGAGGACGAGATGGTTGGACAGTGTTCTGGAAGCTACAAACATGAGTCTGACCAAACTGCGGGAGGCAGTGGAAGATAGGAGTGCCTGGCGTGCTCTGGTCCATGGGGTCACGAAGAGTCGGACACGACTAAACGACTAAACAACAACAACCAAAAATTGAAGGTGAGCTGGTGTGGTGTAGTGGTTAGAGTTTTGGACTAAGACCCAGGAGACAAAGGTTCAAATAAATATATAAATAAGAAGTCCAAGACCCAAATGTGTGCTTGCATCCAAACTATCTCAGATTCATGTCATCCATAAAACAATATTAGGGTCTTTTATCAATCAAGCTTTGGCAGCTTGAGTACAGAACTGATCAGGGACCAGTTGCTGATGCCTCCACCATAGAGAAGTTCTAAAACACTTGACTTGACTTGATTAATATTTGTGGGTCATCAGCTGTCATTATCTTTGAAAAAGATATTAACTCACCTCTTTTTCAAGGAAACCATTGTAAGCAGGACTGCTTACTATCAACACCAGCATCCGGCCTATCCTAGGAGCTTGGACATGACCAGTGAGTTAATAGTTTCATTGTTGTCGTTTTGAATGGTAGATATCTGTACTATAGCACAAACTGCTTTGGACAGCAATCCCAGTATCAGAAGTTTGGCAGGTTATTTGGTATTGATTTACTTACTTGTTTTTCTAAAAGGTCATGTGGCATTTTGGCTTTTTGAGCTGATGGAAGAAGTTAAATTGAAATATGCTGAAGAGAAATTGCTGAAAGTAGGCTTTGGGTGGGGAACGTGTGACCTTCCAGATGTTTTTTTGGACTCCCGTTCCCATCAGCCTGACCCAGGAATGATGGGAATGGAGAACAACAACATCTAGAGGGATGCAGATTGCCTATCCCTGAAGTAGTTTGTCAAGAGGATTTGAAGTTCATAAATGGCAGGAACAAGCAGCACAAGAACAAGTGGGCAAATGTCTTCAGCACGTTTTTGCATATGGTTATGATGATTACTCAGTTGCGCTCAAGTTAGAATTCTTGCCAAAGAGCATGCAAAGTCGCTCTTAAAAGAAAACGAAAGATTGAGGTGATTCCTGACAGACAGAAGCTAGGGTAAATGCTGTTGGAGAAATGAAACATATTGAAAATGCTACAGCCTCCCCAGCTTCAAAAGTAGAAAACAAATCCTCTGGGACTGATGTAAAAACGCAAAGTGTTTCTTCACCAGTTATTAAATTTTATTATTATAAGAATATAACAACCCTCCTTTACTTTCCTTAAGAGGACACACAAACACACAAACCTTGATTTCTTTTTAAAAGTATGTTAGTTTTCTTTTTCTCGCAACCTGGCAGCAGTGCCATTCCATTGGCTGCAGAGAGAGACCAGGAACTCCTTTCCTTGAACCATTATCATTCCAGCTGGGTGTTATAAGAACTTTATTATAAAGACTACTGCTGGAGTTCGTTTGTTTTCCCCTCCTCTCATTTCCTTTTCCTTTTGTTCAGTAGCTTTTAGACTTCTGCCTGGGGGGGCAGGAACTGTCTCATTACTCATATTTGGAAACCACTCTGGGATCCCTTTTTTGGCTGAAGAGCAGAGTCAATATGCTTCACATCATGCATATTCATACATTTAAAATACTACCTATGAATTTTAGCATATTATGTGTCTTACAGCACAATCCTATCCATGTCCACTCAGGAGTACTCCCAGGTATTTGTGGTCTTTGTATGCGTGTGTTTTAAATTTCCTGATTGCTAAATATATTTCCAGACCATAAATCCCCAACAACATTTCTACATTTAATGCAAATTTGTCTTCCATTGTGTTTATAGTCAGCAATTCAAGTGCAAAGGCTTCACTAAATTCATTTGCTATTGGCCAGTGCTAAAACCCTTAATGGTGAAATAGGAAGCTTGAAGGAAAGAAAAATGGGAAAATAAAGAAAGCTGCACTACAGTGAAGTAAAAACATCTAATAAAGTAAAAAGGGTTTTTTTTTTACTGTTTTCCTCAAGGATACAATATGTATATGAAATAAAGTTGGAAGGCATCAAAATTATTTAGATGCATAATAGAAAGGCTGTAAAAACACCTAGTACAAATACTGAAATGCACAACTTGCCCCTTGTTTACAGTGGTATGTGGAAAAGTCCTTTCTCCAGACCAGGAATTCAGTCCTAGAAATAATCATAGGGTGGCCCATGCAGAAAATGTAAGGTTTTTTTGTTGTTTTTGTTTTTGTTTTGCAGCATTCTCAGTGAAGAGCTAAATGAAAACATAACCCAGTTTATGTTCCTTCAACTTTCCAGGCATTTAATTTCATAAAATATAACAGCAGGACTCAAAAGTGACAAAAGGTGAAACAGCGAAACATGCTTATTATATATAGCCTTCTCTTTTACTGAACAGTATAGTAGGCTCAGTCAGCTTGTTAGTTCTGTTAATTTGGGGAAGTTATAGGTACATTCAGATTTAGTAGAATAGTAGATTTGTATAGTTGAAAGGGTCATCGAGTCCAACCCACTGCGATACAGGAATCTTTTTGCCCAGTGTGGGGCTCAAACCAACCCTGAGCTTAAGAGTCACATGCTCTACCATCTAAGCTATTTGTTTTCAAAATATTTCTCAAATTCTACTATAACCCAGGATGTATATTCAGACCAGTCAGTTGGAATTATTTCAGAGAGATGTTAGCTAACATGGGCTTCTCTTTCCCTGCCAGGAAGAGAATGAGAATATCTGTGATGAGTTCAGCAGCCATGTGCAATTTGAACTTCCCTTATTCACAGAATTTTTATTTATGTACTCGAGGCACTGTACTTGACTGTCCTCCTCAGTTTTACCCCCACAATGTGGTTAACCACACAGCTACCTACAAAAACTTATGTCTGAGGAACACTGTTATGACTAAAGAGGAAAGAGCAAACATTGCTACTTGGGAGTAAACTCTACTCCCAGCAGGTAGGTGCGTGGCGAATTTGCCAACTGCAATTTTAGGTAAACAGCAGCCCTCCCTACCAGCCTTTGGGAAACCATGTTTTGCTACTGGTACTAATGCTGCTGCTGTCATTAGAGCATGATGAAGAGTCATAGCTCAGAGATAGGGTATCTGCCTTGCATGCAGAAGGTTGCCAGTTCAGTCCCAGGCATCTGTATCCTTTATAGGGCTGGGTTTGTCCCATGTGAAACACTGGCAGTCACGTACTGAACTAGATTGACCAATAGCCTAATGCAGAACAAGGCAGCACCATATATTCTTAGCATATTTCTCATTACGTTAAGTAGAGGAGAAGGCTGAACCTTGTTATAAAGTTTGAAGGTGCTTATGTGGACATAAACCAGTGCATACTTCTTTAGTTTGAAAGACTGGAAGGTTTTTCATGAACAACTTTTATTCGCCAGAATGAATAGAAATACTGTATCAAAACTCTGTCGTGTCCCCCACCTCTGGTCCAAAGGAAAGTTGACACTTAAATTTTAAGCAATCAGAAAAGAATATCTCCCCCCTCATTTTTAAAAACCTGACCATATTATAGAACTTTCATTTTTTCCTTAGTCTTTTACAAGGTATTTCTGTAAATGTGTGAGAGTCCTCTTTATAGGATATTTAATTTAAAAGGCCAGTAAAGCTGAATATTATTGCAGTGTACATCATTGGGGAAAAAAGAGAAAAAAAGAGAACAAGCTGTTGTTAGTTTATATTGAGTATTACCTTACTATATACCCTTATGTTGTTTGTGTTTTTTAAATCAGGGCTAAGTCTTAAAAGGACAGAATTACTTTTTATGCAAATACTGCAAATGCTTCTTTGCTTTTGCTCCATTACTTGGAGAAGGTACATACAGTGGTACCTTGGGTTAAGAACTTAATTCATTCTGGAGGTCCATTCTTAACCTGAAACTGTTCTTAACCTGAAGCACCACTTTAGCTAATGGGGCCTCCTGCTTCCACTTCGCTGCTGGAGCACGATTTCTGTTCTTATCCTGAAGCAAAGTTCTTAACCTGAGGTACTATTTCTGGGTTAGCAGAGTCTGTAACCTGAAGCGTCTGTAACCTGAAGCGTATGTAACCCGAGGTACCACCGTACTTGGAGAATGAAGCACCGGAAGAAACTGGTTTTAGTCATGTCGGTTGAGAGTTCTGGATTTTAATGAAGATGGGACGCTGAAACAAAGCGTTGCTGTGAGGAGTGCTTCTGTTTAGGCTTCCAGCTTCTCTGCTCCATTCCGTTCTTCTTCCTCCTCACCTCTCCCTTTCAATTGTCAGCCAGCATTCTGCAGCCACCGAGAAGGCTCGCTCCTCATTTAACTGTTCTGGGCTTGTTTTGGCAGGGACGTGGGTGGCGCTGTGGTCTCAACCGGTGAGCCTCTTGGGCTTGCTGATCGAAAGATCAGCAATTTGAATCTATGTGACAGGGTGAGCTCCCGTTGCTATGTCCCAACTTCTGCCAACCTAGCAGTTTGGAAGCACACCAGTACAAGTAGACAAATAGGCACTGCTGTGGCAGGAAGGTAAACAGCGTTTTTGTGCGCTCTGGCACTCATCACAGTGTCCCGTTGTGCCAGAAGTGGTTTATTCATGCTGGCCACATGACCTGGAAAGCTGTCTGTGGTCAAACGCTGGCTCCCTTGGCCTGAAAAGCGAGATGTGTTTCACACTCCATAGTCGTCTTTGACTGGACTCAACCATCCAGGGGTCCTTTACTTTTTTACCTTTACCTCTCCTTTTGGGTCCCATGTCTTATTGTTTAGTGGAGCAGTTATGAGTATCCATTTCCATCTACCTTATTTTATTTTTCCATTGATGACTATGAACAGCTCCATGCAATACTCTTGTATGTTAGCGGTGTGCTTTTGTCTGCATAAACTTGAGTCAGTATGAGTGTATAGACAGATGCCATTGACTATCAAATTTGAGACTCAGCATCATGGGCTTAGCCAGGGAGGTTCACGGGTGTGCAGCTGCCCCCTCCTAAATCAAGTAAATAAATAAAAATACTTCACCAACTTGACCAATTGCATTTCAGAGAACTCGGTTATGCCCCAACATAATGCCTGCCCCCCCCCCCAAACAAATCCTGGCTTATTATTATTTGGTTTCAGTGATGTTCACATTCACTTATTGAAAGAACAACAGCAGAAAAAAGAAATAGATGAATGGCAGGATTTGCTCTGCTACTTATGAATAAAATTCTAGCGCCTTTTCTACAGTTCCTGTTGGCAAAGATAAGCTTTGGTTATAATTAGGTGCATAATTTACCAGCATGTACAGTGTACACATGCACACAAACATTTTAGACACTGCAGCTGTGATCATGAAGGTATTTAAACTTACTGTGGACTGAAATCCCAAACTGCTGCAAAACAACACATTAAACATCACATAAATAGAAACCTCAGTGTTTTGACTTTCCCAACCTAGTTAATCATTTGCTTTTCCCTAGGCTGAACTTGACTGAATGCTGTGATGGGGGTGGCATATGGCTGGTCGAAGTTACTAGATTGTTCTATTTTAGGAGTGGAAGCAAGTAGTAAAAATGTGTCCCTTTTCCACCCTGAGCCGATATACCAAAATACTTAGAACTTTAGTACTTAGCACCGTGGGGTGTTTTTTTTACTTTTTTTTCTTTTTGAGAGTGGGGCCGGGGAGAAAGAGAAAAGTAAAAGATAACATAATAGCTGCCTTTAAATATTTGAAGGGCAGTCACATAGATGACAGAGCAAATTTCTGATATGAATAAACATTAGGAAGTATTTCTTATGCAAGCTGTTCAATAGGGGAACCGACTATCTGAGAATGTGGTGGACTTCCTTAAAGGTTTAATTTTTTTTATTCAAACAAACAAACAAACAAACAAACAAACATGAAGCTAAAATTAAGAATAAAAACAGTTATAAAAGGAGGAAGAATAAAATTTCAAAATAATAAAACAATCATGATAATCAGCCCTATGCTTTTAACTGGTAATAAGGCTTAATAATAAGATTTATAAGTTTCCACAATGGTTGTATTCATTTCAGAACAATTGCTGCCGTTTGGATCAATGCCCGCCCCCTTTCAAGTGTTGGAAAGAGTTGGAAAGACATATTCTTTCCTTAGACGTATAGCCTAATTCAGCCATCAATCAGAGTTCCTGATTCTGTGGAGGTAGACATGTACATGTTTGCATGCATTAACCTCCTTCAAATGGAAGCCAATCATGCGCCAGCCAAAGACATGGGCAGCATTACATTGGCATCTAGGCAGTGTGGCCATTCCATGTGGATCACCACTTCACATATCCATTCTTACCCAAAAATGTATGAATAAGGCTTTTCTTTTGTAGACCAGGTTGGAATCACACCAGTATCTAGACTTGGAAAATCTACACGCTCAGTGTCTGTAAGTCAGTGGCTAAGTGGTCGGGAACGCATTAGCAGTTTCCACCTAGGAATCAATGGAAATCATTGACTCGTTATGTGAACGCTCCCCCAACAAATGGTTCCCTGATAACCCATTGTTCAGATAGTGAGACCTGTGTATGCAAGTTTAGCACATTATTTACATTTTTAAAAATATTTAGCCCACCTTTCAGGGTGCACTGTCCTCAGAAGGCAACTCAAAAACAGCTTTCCCTAATCTGGTACCCTCCAACTCTCATCATCCCTGACCATTGGCCATGCTGGCTGGGGCTAATGGAAGCTTTAGTCCACATCACCTGGAGGGTTCCAGGTTAGGAAAAGCTGCTCCAAAACAGCAGCTTGCCGTACGTTTTATTATATACATACTAAAACATGTAAATGACATTGAAATGTAATGCCAAGGGATACGTATGATGAGGGGTGTTCTACAACAAGCAGACATTACTGTCGATGTGATTGATGTAGTTGTCTGAAATTTGCTGTGATGAAAGAGAAGAGAACCACATCTCTGTTGAGAAAGCAGTACACAATGGCATCAAGTAGTCTAGTCTCTGCCGATAAAATGTAAACAAGACCCTCAAAGGTGCATTCTGTACTCACTCTGTTTATTCACAATTGTGTGGTTGCTACTTGAGAGACAATGACAAATTTCAGTTGCCTCTCCTGAGTGCAGCAGTCTTTTCAGTGCTCATAGTTCCAAAGAGCTGTTTGTATGGACTAGGGGCCGCATTTAAACCCAGATGTTGGGGAGATATGCAGCAAGCTTCTGTCTTTGTTTTCCTGTTGCTTCATCAGTACAGCAGGACCAGCCTTTAGATATCAGCTGGGTACCCTGTACCTTGGGTTAAGAACTTAATTTGTTTTGGAGATCCATTCTTAACCTGAAACTGTTCTTAACCTGAGGTACCACTTTAGCTAATGGGGCCTCCCGCTGCCGCTGCGCCGTTGCCGCACGATTTCTGTTCTCATCCTGAAGCAAAGTTCTTAACCCGAGGTACTATTTCTGGGTTAGCGGAGTCTGTAACCTGAAGCATCTGTAACCCGAGGTACCACTGTAGGTGCATGGACTTCAGCCATGTCCATCGATGCTGATCGAATGATGCTAGCTGGCTCTTGCTGCTTACTTTCAGGTAAGACTAAATTCAGAGCTGTGAAGGGGATCCAAAATCTGCATTTGTCATTGTCTTGGTCCACAAATCCATAGACATGTAATAACTAGAGACTTACAGACATTGTTGAACATTCTGGGTTCATTTGGGAAATATTGTTTGTCTCTGCCAGGGCAAAAGTGACAGTTGTCTTGAGGGTCTGTGTGATAAGCATTTTGTCTGGCTGTGAATGGATATCCCTGCCGGCCAGGCCCCCCAACGAACCAGAAGCTAATTTCTGATCTCAGACTAAGATTGTGCAATACCATAATCATGGGTTTACTTTGCTTTCTATGATGCCATAGTTTATACAGTGCCATTGATATTACAATTAAGTATTAAGACCACCCTGTTAGTGACAATTCAGAACAAAAGATTGATGCTGAACCTGGGTGACAGTAATTTCTGGTAATGGCCAAAACGGGCTTAGATTTCATTTGTATTCAAGCTTATTTGCTTACATCTGAAAGCTGACTTAGCTTCAGGCTTGTACATATCTGATACACCAAACGGAGCAATAAATCTTTAAAAGATATAAATGTTTACAGTAGCAACACAACCTGCAAATAGAATTTTTAATGCGTGTTTTTAATTTGCTCTTTTTATTTGAAAACCATAAATAGTGCAAATTGTCTTTGAGTCAAATGATATCATCCATTTAGAAGAAGATAGATTATATATTTCAGTGAAACGGCAATATCTTCTGCTGGGGAAGAAAGAAAAAAAATTATGCATCTGTGTAATTTCTGCAGATTACTATGTTTAGTAAAAGTTCATTTTAGCAAGAGGAGAGAAGGGTTTGGCTTCACCAATTATTTTGTTCGGGTCCTACCAAACTAAGGGCTGTTAAATATATGATAATCCTATAAGTGGTGGACTTTGGCAGCTCAAATTTCAGTGATGCCTTGTGAGATGCCAAAATCCTGCACCCCCTACCACTTGCCTTGGACTTCATAGTTGCAATGCCTGCAGCACCTGGTGTGACCATACCAGTCATGTTCATAATAATAATAATAATAATAATAATAATTTTTTATTTATATTCCACCCATCTGACTAGGTTACCCCAGCCAGTCTGGGCAGCTCCCTGCAAAATATTTTTTTAAAACCCCCTCAAACATCAGATCCACTGGTGATCTTGTGTGTTTCAGAACTGCAACACAATTGGACTGAAAACTGGTACCCAGTCATAGCTTAATGTGTTACTACACCTGCTTGGAACAAGTATCTCTATTCACATTAGCAAACTAGTTCTCTGTGTTCAGTGAATAAGCCCTTCCAAAATGACTAGAGGGGGAAATAGCTCAAGCGCTAGGGGAACTTTCCCCCAATTCAAGCCTGGCTCTATTTGCCAGAGAACTCTCAGGTCAATTAGCCAGGTTAGAGCTGGCCTAGAAACTAGCATGTTTTCCAAAATACACACAGCGCATCAGGATAGTGAAGTTACCTTCTAAGGTAGCCTGGGGAGCAACAAAGAAAATGAGTTTTATTAAGATAGTAAAACACAATGACAACTTGATCATTAATCAAAACAAAAAAATTTCCTTCCAGTAGCACCTTAAAGACCAACTAAGTTAGTTCTTGGTATGAGCTTTCGTGTGCATGCACACTTCTTCAGATACTTCTTCACACTATCTGAAGAAGTGTGCATGCACACGAAAGCTCATACCAAGAACTAACTTAGTTGGTCTTTAAGGTGCTACTGGAAGGAATTTTTTTTGTTTTGACTATGGCAGACCAACACGGCTACCTATCTGTAACTTGATCATTAATGTGAAGCATGTCCCATAGATGGAATGGAATGACAACTGAGACAGTGGCAAGCCAAAGAGGCGGTGTGGTGCTACTTTGGCAGTGGGAGGGAGTAAGGATAGAGTTGGTGGTGGGGAATGGGAAGGGTGGTAGAACCAGAAGTAGAGTGAGGTGTGCCCTCCCTTCCTTATGTTCTGCATGAAGCTAAAGAAGGTAGAGTGGGGAACCTTGGCATTAGGCTAAGTCCAAAAGGTAAGAGAAGAGACTTTCCTGGCTGTGGGGTCGCCATATTAGGCACAGTCTACTGGAACTGTGGGACGCAGGTGGCGCTGTGGGTTAAACCACAGAGCCTAGGACTCGCCGATCAGAAGGTCAGTGGTTCGAATCCCTGCGATGGGGTGAGCTCCCGTTGCTCGGTCCCTGCTCCTGCCAACCTAGCAGTTTGAAAGCACATCAAAGTGCAAGTAGATAAATAGGTACTGCTCCAGTGGGAAGGTAAACGGCGTTTCTGTGCGCTGCTCTGATTCGCCAGAAGCGGGTTAGTCATGCTGACCACATGACCCGGAAGCTGTACACCAGCTCCCTCAGCCAATAAAGTGACATGAGCGCCGCAACCCCAGAGTCAGTCACGAGTGGACCTAATGGTCAGGGGTCCCTTTCCTTTACCTTTACTGGAACTGTGAGTCCCCAAAAAGTTGTGCTCTCAGTCTCAGGTTACATCTCCCTTAGCAAGTTTCAGTTCCTTGGGCCTTTTAAATAAATGCTGTGTTTTATCTTGTGAACTGCCCTGAGATCTTAGGATGAAGGGCAGCATATAAATCTTCATCATCATTATCAATCATCATTTAAGTTTTGTTTCTCTTTCAGTTATACCCTTGGCACAGAAAAACGAATAATTGTTTCTTTTTTATTTATGTAACTTGTTCCAGTATGGCTCTTGCTTCTGCATGGGAGTGGCCTACTGGCAAACCGTTTGCAATGGTGATGCAACCCTGTTGTTTGAAGAAAATAAAACACTGAAGGAAAGCGCCAACTATCGTAGCTGGTTAAGTACATTCAACTAAAACTTTTCTCATATTTCAAGATGTTTTTCTTTTTCTTTCCCCCCTTATCTCCGTTTTACAGGAGCCTGGGTAAACTGGTGATAGAGGATGCAAAGTTTTGGGTATTGCTTCATTGAGGTTTTCAACAAATTGCTAAAATTGCTGCCGGCTAATCACATGTAACCAAGGCAGAATGCTTCTCGCACACTTCCTGGTAGCATCCATTGTAGTCTTAGGCATGAGATGGGCACCAACACTAGAGACAGGATGAGCTTTAAACTAAGATTATAGGGATAAACAAGGGAATACTCACATATTGGGTTCTTAAAGTGTTTGTTCACAGTTTCTGAAGACCCAAGAGACACTGCGTCTGACACCAGCCTCGTAAGTGGTTTTTGCTTCAGGCCAAATCCCCATAACCTCTGCCTTAGCTAGCTACTTCCACAACTCAGTCCAGCCACAGTGGACAATCTGCCTCTGAACCCCAAAGCTCTTCTGGTTGAACTTCCAGCTGCTTGCACAGTTGAGCCCAATTGTGTGACCCTCCTCTCGCAAGACAGGGTAACCTCTCAGATGAACTCAACCACTAGCTCCCTTATTCTGATAATCACCAAACAATCCTCACCCCACCCCAGCTATTCTCTAGGCATATTCCTCAGCCACCTCTCTTCAGACCTAAAATTCCTACATTGCAGGGGGTTGGCCTAGAACTAGATGACCCTGTGTGTTTTATTCTAGGATACCACAAGTGCAATCCTTGGAAGAGGGTAGATTTGAAGTCAGGTTTTATTTATGTGAATACCATAAACATTCCTGCAGGCCGTAGGCTTTGTGACTTGCTTGGTGTCCTAATGAAAACATACATATCAGGTTGCATAGCTCTTGGGGATCAATTCATCTAGATCAGTGAAGACAGTGAGTACCATCTGTTGATATTGCAAGAGATCACACCACTTTCTTGTTAATCAATTCTGCAA
Source organism: Podarcis melisellensis (assembly GCF_964234715.1). Classification (NCBI taxonomy): domain Eukaryota; kingdom Metazoa; phylum Chordata; class Lepidosauria; order Squamata; family Lacertidae; genus Podarcis; species Podarcis melisellensis. The sequence goes on from NC_138542.1 coordinate 25,087,917, forward strand.
TAAATTCCGTTGATCTAAATGGTTGCTGTGAACAGCATCATAGTTCCTCATGTTGCAGAAACAGGGACATGCATCTAAAAACTTGATTGGGGCATGATTCCCATGGTTCCCAGACATATGCAAATGTGTGTTTAAAGGTGCTTTTATGACCCGTGTCCTTTACATATCACTGAGAGAAACACTGTTGTAGTAATCATAAGTGCTACCCTGTGTTGTGGGTGGGCCATCATATATCTTAAAATGTGGAGAGGGGGAGAGATCATGATTGATTAAAAAAAGACATGCATCTTAGCAGAAAACACCTATAACTTGGCTGAAATATTTATAGGAGGAAACTAGACATATCTGCACTATAAACATAAAGAAAAAGTGGAAATACTTAAAAGTGTTAAATGTGGCGCTGGAGGGAAACAATTAAAAGTAATGAATGGGAGGTTGGTTAGGCTGAAACAAAGCAGAATATCAGGAGGAAAAAAATCTTTCTGAGAATGGGTTGCATTAAACTGTGAAGTAATCTCCCCAGGGGAGTAGTAAAAGCCACATGGTTTAGCACATTAAATAACTCACTAACAAAACTCTAGGAATTTCACTATAAGGTATGAGGTTGCTAACAAGAAGATCAGCTACATTACATGCTTGACCCATTTTTCTTCCAGTAAAAGTTGTGGCACTGTTTTAAGCGTTTTTTTAAAAAAATAAAAATAAAATAAGGCTTGCTTTCTTGCTTGCTTTGAGATGGGCTTCCCCCTTTTTATGATATTAGAAAAGAGTAAGGTTTGATTTCATATTGCCAGCGTGAGGACCTCTGGCGGATGAGGGCAGGAGTAGTCTTTTCCAGAGACTCCCCAGATTTTCCTCTTACCTTGACAAAGCAAGTCAGATCACTCTTTCTCATGCGTTCCTTTCATCTAGGCTTCTTGCTTCTTTTTTCCTTCTTACCTTGAACCCATCTTCACTTCCTCCTGCCTTCTACCTTCTAAAAAACAAAACAAAAACCCAAACCTTTTTTTAAAAAAATCCTTGTGGCGATCACACAGGGTCCCCAGATGTTTAACGGTCTATTGATCCCTGTGCCACCACTGTGCTCGCTTTCCCGCTGCCCCCAACCCGTTACTCTCGGGTAAAACACTGAGTCCAGACAGTTGTTAAAAGTGAACCAAATAAGCTTATTTTCTAAACATTAACAAGTTCATGGTTTCTCAGATAATATTCCTGTCAGTATCTTAACTTTAGCTTCTTTACCGGCCTATACCTTCCTAATACCTTCTGACTGATTAGCTCAACTTTTTGACTCACTCTTCTTAACAAATTCTCTCACTCTCACATCAGACTAGCCCAACCCACAGACTTATCCTCTCTGTCTCTTCTAACTCCAGACTGTCTTCTCAACAACTCTAACTCTAACCCCTAACTCCTCCCCTTGGGTTCCCATTGGTTAGCCATTTTACAATTAGTTAACCCTTTCCTTATGAACCCAGTATGATGTCACACACCTAGGAGGGCAAACGCCACAATCCTCTTTACTTTCCATCATCTGATGGACTCTTCAGAAAAGGGGAAGGCAGTTTTAGCTTCCCTGCTTCATGGAGGTCATCGTTCACTCTCTTGTGACTCCACACTTCATGATAATGATGTTAGGGAAGTAGGCACCTCCTTTTGGAAAAGTGATGGTGGAACTTGGCAAGTACTTAACAACTGACTAGGGAGCCGCCTACTTCCACAAAAGAGCACTTCTTCCTTCATCCACCAGGTGGAGACAGATCCCAACCCGATGACCCTATGTTGGTGGTATATATCTGCACTTCAGATGAGTACCAATCCTACTATTTACTTGTGGGTAACTAGCAACTACATTTCTACTACTTCCACAGACCATCTTGTTAATTATCTGCTACTTTCATGGTAGACTGCTCTACTTTATTTGGCCTCATAACTCAATTCAGTCTTTTCCCTGTCATTATTTTCTAGTCTGGGAGGCTCCCAACTGTGCCATCTTTTTTTATAATACAGGAGCAAAGAGGCACATTAAGTTGGAAGACAGCAGGACAGCAGGAACAATGCAACTCAACTGCCCTACATTACATATCTGCTAACTCCATTGATTAGACGACAGGTCACAGCTAACAATCCACAGAGAGTATTTTACAGTGTTTTCTTACCGAATGCAACCCTTAATTGACTGCTTTATGAAAAGGATATGGGTGCTTTTGAAACAAAATTGAAAGAAATTTTCTTTCATTTTTAAAAGCACATGTAGGGTGCATGTGGCTTGCTCTGTTTTATTTATGTTCTTCCTCAGATACTTTCATATTTCTTGTCATCTATTCAAAGTAAAAATAAAAAAGCACAAAAGCTAGATGCAGATGTTTAAATACTGGAAGCCTGAGCTAGGATCCAAACAGTAGCTTAAGCTCATGCAAGTGTCCTGAATCATCCAGTGTCAATTTGACAGTTTCCTAATGCCATGTCACAAACTTCTTGAGATTCCTTCTGGGGTGTATGTGTGTGTGCAGTTTAAAATAATAATTATGAAAAACTATTTCTAAAATGCATAAAGGTAAAGGTAAAGGATCCCTGACAGTTAAGTCCAGTCGCGAAGAACTCGGGGGTTGCAGCGCTCATCTCGCTTTACTGGCCAAGGGAGCCGACGTTTGTCTGCAGACAGTTTTTATGGGTCATGTGGCCAGCATGACTAAGCCGCTTCTGGTTAAACCAGAGCAGCATACAGAAATGCAGTTTACCTTCCCGCCGGAGAAGTACCTATATATTTACTTGCACTTTGATGTGCTTTCATACTGCTAGGTGGACCCAACAACGGGAGCTCACCCCATTGTGGGGATTCGAACCGCGACATTCTGATCGGCAAAGCCTAAGAGGCTCAGTGGTTTAGACCACAGCTCCACCCGCATATAAGGACGCATAAATGCATAAGGAGTCCAAATAAATACAAGAGATTCCCCACTTCAGAAATATCAATCTTCAACTTGTGGAAAATGATCAGAACAGTAACAGGAGGTAAATCTGCTACACACACACACACACACACACACACACACACACACAGACACACACACTTTTGCTGTTTACTAATCCAGAACATGCAATGAGGGTTTTTTGTCCTGGTAAATAAATAAGGCAGCAAATAATAGCATATCTAATTATAGCCCCAAATTGTACTTGTTTCTGCTATAGGAGAAATCCAGGGCTCAAAATTAAATTTCGTCTCCTGACTGCTTGCTCACAGGTAACAACGGTGTTCAGATGAAATTGGTATGGCCAACACAGCAACACTTTAGTCACATGCGCTGATTTTAACAGAAAGTGTTTTATATGCATTCATTCAATCCAGGTTAATGCATTTCAAATGTGTTTATATGAATCTTTGCTTTTAGAACACCCTCTTGTAAATCATTCATGCAAGACTTTACATTCTCTCGTGCGCTCGATAGATCTACATTTCTGTTATGAATTCTAAACAGATGATTGTGCCTACAAATCCAGCAAGTATCCAAAACAAAAATACATATGTGGCGGCTACAGCCAGCCACTTGAATATGACAGAATTTAATTTGTATCGGATATGTGCAACTTTTGCCTCTCTGTGCGCAGAGTATTTTGCTGAACAAAAGAAAGGGGGGGGAATATAATCAGCTCTAAACTGTGAGTTTATGGGATAGCATAGTTAATATATTCCAGAATAATATGTTAAAACATGGATAGAAGATACAATATATCTTCAAAGGTATCACCCACTAGCACCTCTAGATCACCATAAGATGATGATGATAAGCATTTATATAGCGCATTTCAAGCATCCAAAGTGATTCACATATCTCAGTCATCCTTAAAAAGCCTTGCAGGTTATGACATAATTATTACCACCAAGTTGCAGGTGGTTGCTTGCAGCTGAGAGAAGAGTATCTTGCTGTGATAACCATCGCATTGCATTCATTTCTCTCCTGATCTCGACACTCACTTAGTCACTTGGGAATCAATTGTTAAGCAACCCAGTATTGTACATGCATGTGTGAACAAAGCTATTAGCATCTGTGTGAATATTCTACACTGGTTTTCCCCATATTATTGTTGTTGTTGTTTAGTCATTTAGTCGTGTCCGACTTTTCATGACCCCATGGACCAGAGCATGCCAGGCACTCCTGTCTTCCACTGCCTCCTGCAGTTTGGTCAAACTCATGCTGGTAGCTTCGAGAACACTGTCCAACCAACTCGTCCTCTGTCGTCCCCTTTTCCTTGTGCCCTCAATCTTTCCCAACATCAGGTTCTTTTCCGGGGAGTCTTCTCATCTCATGAGATGGCCAAAGTACTGGAGTCTCAGCTTCAGGATCTGTCCTTCCAGTGAGCACTCAGGGCTGGATATTGGACACACATGATACTGAATAATTTAAACAATTTTTAAATCTTAAGAGATGAAAATACCTGAACTGTTTCTTACACCTTTGGAGAGAAGAAATCAGGGGTTGTTTATGCTGTAAATGTTATTTCACACTTCAGTCAGTTACCTTGCTGTGTAATAAAATACCCTGAAATTAAAATGACCCTTCTTCACAAAATATTACTGTAGGATTCATTTACTATCAAGCTGCCTTGATTTCTTCTTATTCCTACTGGAACAGAAAATGATGTCCGACTAATGCATCTGGAGTGGGTTTTTAAGCTGCTGAAAGCACTGTTGTGAAATAAATATCTTCTGCTTTTGGCCTCAATTACATCTCAAGATCCCCTAGTTCTGCATTCTAACCTGCAGTCCATATACCCTACATTTCCATTTGTCAATGATGATGTTTAGTGAGTGTGTGTGTGTGAGTGTGTGTGTGTGAGTGTGTGTGTTGTACAAGCTGCTCTATAGAGATTTGTTTCATGTGTAATATGTGAGATTAAAGCACTATTTAATAAACAAAAATGCAAAAAACTGAAATCCACTTATTTTTTAATATTCAAGTCTAACAAAAAATATTATATTTAATATACTATATATATATATATAGAGAGAGAGAGAGAGATAAATATATAAAAACATCCTTAAAAAAGAAAAGAAATCAGCACACAATTGGACAGCATAGCTTAATTGTATAAGTAAGGTTTATCTTAAACCTTATAATATGTGGCCTCTTCGGCACTATACATATTAAGCAGTATCATAGGTCTTTAAACAGCAATGGCTCTCCTAAAAGAGTCTTGGGAACTGTAGTTTGTTAAGGGTGCGGAGAGTATTTAGGAGACCCCTATTCACCTAACAGAGCTATAATTTGCAAAGTGGTTTAACAGTAAATCTCTGGAAGAGGTTTGTTAAGGAATGCAGTTAAATGAGTCAGTTGAGATGACTCATTCCCCACAATGCACCTGCAGGCATTTTGTGACTCTTACCTGTGTTACTGGGCAGATTTGGCAAGTAACTTTGCGTATAGAAGGGCTCAGATTACAGCATACTGTGTGAGTCATGGCAGAAGATTGCAGGAGTTGTTGAAGGCTATGTGTTGGAACTGTGGATTTGAGTGAAGACTTTCTGAAGAGATTGGGGAAGAAGTTGGAAACTTGCTGCACTTCAGAACCCAGAGAACTCTGTCAGTAGCAGGACTTTGAAAGCAACTGAACTTAGAACTTGGCTGTGGACTTTAACCCAGCAAGGACTTTGAAGTAAAGAACCCTCTCTGGGCTCAGAGAGAGAAGACTATTTGTAACATCTGTTAATAGTGTGTGTATGTATAGTGGTGTATGTTGGTGTTGGCCTACTAAAGACACCTCTGCTAAACAGCAGTGATCTTAACTGCTTGATTACACTTCTGCGGTGCATATACCCAACACCTGTAACAAGGTTGATCCTAGAAATGCAGTTAAATTCTATGTTCAGTGCTTCTCTTTGATATCAAAGTTTCCAAAGATGCACAATATGTGCTATTTTCAAAAGCTTTTCATCTCTTATTCTGCTACATGTCTATATGTGTCTGTATGTTTTATAACAACAGTGGTGTGGCAGATGTACCTTGTGTGAGCCTCCTAGTGATGGAAAAAGTAAGGAGTTAAAAGTTAGAACTTGACAGTTTAACTATCAAGATAGGACTTGACTGTCTGTGAGAACTAAAATAGGGCTTGTCTGTCAGTGAGTTACAGGTTGGAAAATGCCAAGATAGGGATCAGTTTAGAACCTGGTCAGTCCAAGCAACTCATGCCATTAGCTCTTGAAGGGTCCATCAGTCAGCCTGCAATAACTTGTAAATGTTGCTCATTTTAGTACTTTAAAATTTCAAGCTGTCTTCTGTGCCTTGGCAGAAAAAGGTGGTATACAAATGCATCTAATAATTAAATAAATGATAACCTGTCTTTGGGGCAGAATTTCCCCGGCATCGCTTATGAAAGTGCTCTTGAAGTTCAGAAAACCTTATCTCAACTCCACTGACACCTGAATATCTCAATGACATTTGGAGTCGAGCAGAAAAAATATAGAGCTATATTATTCTTATCTGACTTCATCTAACACTAACAGCTTGATGCTATGCTCGTTTGCTCTGGGTCCCACTCTGAAGAAAGTTGCACTTCAAGTAAGTGTGGATAGAACTGTAGTCCAAAGGCCAATTCAAGTCTTAAGGTTCTAATAAGAATGTCGGTGAAAAGTGTTTTAGTAAGTTGGAACCAAATTAATATTACAACCCTAAAAATATTTTCTCAAAAATAAGTCCTATTGCATTCAATGGCCTTCACTTGCATGACTCATCTCTGCCTTTTTACCTCCCTCTTCCGCCTCGCCTGCTTCAGCTTCCCCTCTAATTTTTGATTACTCTCTGCCACAGACTCTCCCCACTCACTGAGTCCTGTGACACCTTCAGCTTCCCAGTCGTCTCCTTCTAGCCACTCGTTGTTGTCCCACCACCACTCCCCAGGATCTTAGCCTTCTTCCCTTGGTGGTTCCCCAGTTGGTTCCTCTCACCATTCCTCTGTGTCCAACCAGTCCATGACAATGAAGTACTAAGGTGTAAAATGTGTTTAGAAGGAAACTGTCACTTGTCAATGGCACCCTCTCAACTTTGCAGCTGTGTTTTTCTTTACATGTGTGAGAGGAAACACTATAAAAGCTATATAATGTAAGAGTTTACTTAAATGTTGTGTTGAGGGGGAGAAAAGTGATATGTTCGGATTCATAAAATGTAATCTATCATCATTAAGCTACTTACACCAAAGGAGCATAATTGAAGTAAGTGAATTATTCAACAACAAGCTTGATGGCTGTTAAATTACAAGCCCATGTTTTAGCAGCATCACTGATGATGGCAGGATTACTCTAGAGCAGGACTAAAAAGCATTAAATTACTTAAAATTCTCATTTTTAGCAATAAGGTAATACAAGTAATTCTGCAATTTCCAAAGAACTCTTTTAAATATCCAATTTTTTGTTGGCTACCTATTTGATTTTTGTGGGTCACTTCCAAATATGCTTTGTGTTTAGATTTGCAAAATTTGAAAAGCCACAATGCAATCAGTTCCAGTTAGATGGGATTGGTGCTCTTCATGCATCCTTCCCCACCCCAGCATCCACGCAATATTGTTGCATAAAGATGCCATCCTGTACCCCCACCCCCACCCTCAGTTTTATCTGGATTTATAATTTTCTGGGAGAATGTTGCCAGTGATCCATTTGAAAATTAGCCCCCATCTGGAAGCAGCCCTGAGGTCTTCGCTGATTCTCTTAGTGTGCTGAGGTTCATTGCTTGTGATCTTAAGTTGGAGAATATCCTGATTGAATGAACACTTGTGTTGTTATAATGACTTGATCTGCCACTAACTGAATAACTATACTGGGGTGCTTGCCAATAAAAAAACAAACAAACAAAAGCCCTGCAGTAATTTTTGACACTTGGATATAGCTGCTGTTTGAATACAAGTGTAGCATCCTTCTCAAGTGTGCTAGCAGGCCTCCCTTCTTTTCTAATCTTCAAGGTATGTGTGGTACTTGGAGAGCCTTTCCAAATCACACTTGTGTTTCAAAATCAGCAGGTACTTCTTCAAATACTCTCCATGCCTGTATTGAAGCAAAGCTAACTGAAGTTTTAAGAACTGTGTTGTGGAAGTTAATACAATGCTTTTTGAAAGAACCTTGTGTAGGACAGCAAAAGTGAACTGCTATGCTCAGCTGGTATGGAATAGTTAGATCAGCCTGGGCTCTTCACGTAAATGAGGACTGACCTTTTCCTCCCATGGTGCTTTGCTTGCTCAGCCATGCCAAAGTAGCATAAGTACAAGTTTAGGCAAATTATAGTGGTACAATATGCAAACTTAGAGCTGGATTTGGGAACTTGGCACCTGTGGCTAACCAGATGTTACTGGACTCCAGTTCCCATTATCTCTGACCTGGTCTTATTGGGGTTGATGGGAGCTGGGGTCCAACACAGAATAATAGAATTGTAGAGTTGGAAGCGACCCTGAAGATCAGTCTAGTCCAGGCCTCTGCAATGCAGGAATATGCAGCTGTCCCATACAGGGATTGAACCTACAACATTGGTGTTATCATCATCTGGATGGCCACAGATTATTGACACCTGCCATAGAGCCAGCCTTCTGCCACATGTCCCATCCTTCATAGGGTGGTTAATCTCAGTGGCTGTTACTGCCAGTGATCATGAGTAATGGGAGGTGCTCAGTGGAATAAGAAGTGTAGAGAGGCTTTTAAAACGCCAACATTTCTGTAAAACAAATATACATTCCATGAAGTTGATACCAGCCTGAAGGCCAAACTGGCCTGAAGATCAAATGAGCTATTACATAGCAGATGCATGGAACAGTCTCCCAACTGATTTATTCTTATATGGAAAGCTGGCATAGAAGGCTGCAGACAGAAGGAGGAGATACTTCAGCAGGTCCATAGTTTAGTGGAAGAGCCTTTGATTTGTAAATTAAAGGTCTCAGGTTTAATCCATGGCATGTCCAGGAAGCGTCTGGGACAGATCTGTCAGAAACCCTGGACAGTCAGTGCTAGCCATGCTGAGCTAGATAGACCAGTGCTCTGACTCAATTTAAGGCAGCTTCTCCTATTTTCCTATGAATTCTTTCAAAATTGCTCTCCCTAAGTTAATTTTCCACCTGGGATGGGTGGGTGGAGAGATCTGTATTTTTCTCCAGCAGGAAAAAGAGAAGCTGGGGCAGCAACTGAGAGCAGAAAAGGATCAAGAGGGCAAAAGATTAATTAGGCTATTGCTTCCTGTCTGCCTGCTGTTCTTCTGCTTTTGATCACTGCCTCACACAGCTGCTTTTTGTTTCTAGAAATCCTGTTGTGTAAGGCTTCAAGTGGTCCTGAACCTTCAGCCGTAGTGCGTGTTATAGACTATCACTAAGCATGCACACAAGCTCAAGGGCTTTAGTAATTTGTAGGCTGGGACCCTGGGGAAGAGAGCAACTGTTTGGGAGTTCTGTTTTGATCCATTGGTGATCTTCCAGTTCTGTCATATGGCTGGTGAACAGTGAGGCATGGTGTGTGCATGCTCCGGGCAACCGGAACAGAAAGGAGCAAAGAGTGGGTGTTTAGGGACAGGTCATGCCCCAAGTCTTTAAATGAGATCAGGTTGGAAGGGATAGACCAAACCTCAACTCAATGCAGGATGCAACTGCAGTATCCCTGATTTGTGGCTTTTCAGCCTCTGCTTAACTGTATCCTGCAAGTTGGAGTCCACCACTTCCTGAAGCAATCTACCGTATTTTTTGCTCTTTTTTCCCTCCTAAAAAGTAAGGGGAAATGTTTGTGCGTCTTATGGAGCGAATGCAGGCTGCGCAGCTATCACAGAAGCCAGAACAGCAAGAGGGATTGCTGCTTTCACTGCACAGTGATCCCTCTTGCTGTTCTGGCTTCTGAAATTCGGAATATTTTTTTTTCTTGTTTTCCTCCTCCAAAAACTTGTGGTCTAGTGTGTCTTATAGAGTGAAAAATACGGCATTTCACTGATAAATGGGTACCGTAAACCATTAGGTGAGGTCAATAACTGATCTTTTGTTTTGATGGTATATTTCTGGATTTCAACTATATGATGAAAGCACCAATACCAGTCATTGACATTATTGTCCCCCACCAAGGGCCTTATTTCTCGGTCAGACTGGGAATCCTATTCCCTTTGTTTTCCCTGTGCAGTTAAGCAAGATGTCTTCTGTGCACACAGGTAGATGACTGGGTGTTGTACTGATGAACTGCTGTAGCTTCTAGGTGGTGACCTTGAAGTGAAGGCCTCAATATCCTTCTCTGGAGAGTGGCACGTCCTCTCAAGATTGCATTTATCCTGTCTCTACAAATTAAGCAATTTGCTCATTGCGGCATTGGTTTCATGAGAGAATAATCATCTTCCTGTGGGGATATGATGAAACAGTTTTCTGTTTTCACTCGCTTACCTTTATTCTTTTCTGCTGCTGCCAGCAAGAAAAGAAAATGACAAAGTGCTCATTTCTTTTGCAAAGGGGGAGCTAGCATAACAACATCATAAACACAGTTGAAATAACATTTGAAATGATAGTCATAGTGGTTGTTTTGAATAGAAACACTAAATGGTTCCAGGCTAGAACAAATGATTGTTCATGAACTCATCACACAGTGTAATTCTGTGGGAAGGTTACATGATAAAATCAGTGGCATCCAGAAAATAGTTGCAAATTGCTAAAATGATGGGATAACTTGCTTGGCATTTAGGCTAAATGTTGTTGTTTTTAAATTTGTTTATAATAATCACCTGGGTGCCTTTAATTAACAAAACCTGTGCAGTGTTCAGACATTACCTTGAATCAGTTTATGATTTGCTGTGTTGTTTTCCAATCTGGAATCTGCTCTACATACCACAATGCTCACATACAATGTTTAGGTACATGCTGCTTCTCATATAGGAAGGGTTTTCTCATTCATTTATGTGCAGAAATGTGAACCAATCTACAGAGGAATGTCATTGCATGCAGACTGGCTCTGTCTACTGAAGTGAATCATGGCCCCATGTGAGCATCAGTGTAAATGTGGATTCCATCATTTGTAATCGGATGTTCATTGTATGTGCTGCCTGAGGTCAATTCACATTTTGAGTATCACTGAAAACAGCCATGCACCTGTTAGTATGTTTTTTCTGAGGCAAAGAGGCAGAATGGGAAGGGAATCCCTTGTCAAAATATAGGGAGCAAAATGCTTTTCAGTTCTACCATTGTGATTCAAGTCCACCAAAAATTATAATGTATTTAGTAGCTGGTAATATCTGCTGAAGTGGAGAAAGAATTTTCCCCAAGAGAAATTCATTAAAAGAATACAATGAGGACTGCAACTTCCAAGCTGACCTTTTGATTTGCATAAGGAAGCTCTTAGCTGAAACTGTTTTTCAGTTGCTGGTGCCTGTGTGGGGGAAAAAATGCAAGCTGTGTCAGAACTGCGAGAAAACCTCTGCTTTTAAAAACACTCAAAACTTATTTTTCAAGGTGATGTCTTGAAGAGACTGTCTCTTATTTCAGATTGCAGACATGCGCCTTTTGTTCCTGTTCAGTTCACACTGGCTTTTCCATGGCAACGTACTGAGATATCAGGGGAGGAGGGAACAAAGGAAAAGTAAGGATTTTCAGGGTTTCTTAAAAAGAGAGAGAGAGGAAAGGGGTTATATTGATGAAATAGTATACTATTATCTAGAGGATGGAACTTGATCCCCACTCCACAAAATATCAAAGAAGGCATTCAGATACTTGCCATAAAATGTTGGTTAAATGAACCATTTGGTAAAACATTTCATCAAAAACAGTTCATCCAAATTTCATAATTATGGTTTTGGTCAGCGAGACAATGTCTAGTTTCTAAAGACTTATCGTGAAAAAGATTGTGTGTTACAAGGTGAGCTGTTTTACAGAAGGTCTGAGAAATTTTTTACAGAAGGTCTGAGAAAAAGAATCCCTGACAGATGGCTATCCAACCTCTGCTTGAAAACCTCTAACGAAGGAGAGTCCACCAGAGAGTTCTGAAGTAGTCTCTTCCACTGTTGAATAGCTCCTACTACCAGAAAGCTATTCCTAATGTCCTTTCTTATAATTTGAATCCATTCATTTGGGTTCTGCCCTCTGGAGCAGCAGAAAACAAGCTTGCTCCATCATCCATATGACAACCCTTCAGCTATTTGAAGGTGGTTATTATATGACATTTAGCCTCTTCTCCAGGCTAAATGTACTTCATCCCTCAATGGTTCCTCATAAGGCCATGTTTCCAGACCATTTATCATCTTGGTCACCCTCCTCTATACATAGCCCAACTTATCAATGTCATTCTTAACAGTAGTGCCCAGAACTGGACACAGTACTCTAGGTGGGGTCTGAGCATGGCAGAATAGAGTAGCACTATTACTTCCCTAAATGGGACACGGGTGGTGCTGTGGTCTAAACCATAGAGCCAGAGTCATCTGCAACTGGACCTAATAGTCAGGGATCCCTTTCCTTATAATGCTAAAATTGCATTATAGCTTCTTTGCTTTGGCCATCACACTGTTGACTCATGTTAAGCTTGTGATTTACTAAAACCCTTAGATCCTTTTCACATGTGCTGCTGTCAAGCCAGGTGTCTTCCATTTTGTATCTGTGCATCTGATTATCCCTACCTATGTGTAGAACCTGACATTTGTCACTATTGAAATTCATTTTGTTAGTTGTGGCCCAGTTTGCCAATCTGCTAAAGTCACATTGAATCCTGATTCTATCTTCTGCAGTATTAGCTACCTTTCCCGGTTTGGTTTTACCTGCAAATTTGTTGTGCACCCATTCTATTACTTCATGCAAAAGTCATTTATAAAGATGTAGAACAACACTGGACCGAGAACATAACTTTTTGGCGCCCCATTTGTCAGTTTCCCTCAAGATGACAAGGAACCATTGGTGAACATTATTTGGGTTCGGTCAGTCAACCAAACACAAATCCACCCAACAGTAACATTGTCTAGCCCACATTTTACCAGCTTCTCTGCATGAATATCATCTGGTCTTTGTCAAAGTCTTACTGAAATCAAGTTACATTGTACTATTTATCCAGCTGGGAAATAAATATATGTTTGGACGATCATTCCAGCAGGGAGTGAGAGCTGGGGCTGCGCACTCTTCGTTGCACCTCCCTTCCTCCTTCTGCAAACTATCATCTTTGTACTGAAACTGATACATGTCAGTAGGAGGGTGAAGTGAGGGATCAATCCTCAGACCCAACATTTGTTCCTAGATTCATGAAGCATGGTTTACGAAGCCTTGAACTATACAAAAAAATTAAATAAAATTGTCCCGTGGCACCTTAGAGACCAACTAAGTTTGTTCTGGGTATGAACTTTCGTGTGCATGCACGCTTTTTCAGATACACTAAAACAGAAATCACCAGGCCTTTATATATAGTGAGAGGGTGGGGAGGGGTATTACTCAGAAGGGTGGTGGGAATAGGTGATTGACTGATAGGTGTGGTAAACCTGTTGACGAAGCCTTGAACTGATGTCTAAACCAGGAAAATTTCAGAGCGTCTGTTCTAGATTAAATTCTAGATTAATTTCAGAGCAAAGGGTAGTTGGTTTAGGCATACAACATTGCTATTATCATTTGGAATCTCCTGAGTAAATATAGATTCCATTCACAAAATATTGGAATAGTGGCAGGCTTGGATTCAAATCTGACTGCTGTCTTGTTTCTTAAAAATTGCCAGGCTGCTGCAGCTTCCCAGCTTAGCAAGCCCAGTCCTCTTTTACAGTGTGGCAACCCACAGAACATGGACTGGTGGTTGAAATCAAAGAATCTAATTTGTGTGAAATCTAATTTGTATAATTATCTGACAGAGGAAATCTGCACTTGAAATAATTTCTAACAATTGGTTTGCTGTTTTTGTCTTCTGTCAATTCATGGCAATATTAGCAAATTAGGGAATGACAGCAAAGCTGCTATGTTTACAACTGTTGTAATTCTAGGAATAATAGCCCCATTACAGCTGGGAAAGTAGTCTCCTAATGCTGTACATAGTGCTTTTGCAACATAATAATCAGTCATTTGTTTCCAATCATTAATAAAGATACTCTTGTTTCTCAGGATTTTCTGGTGTATCTGCACTGAAAAAAGGTTACTGGCATTGACTGAGGAATGAAGTATGTTTGGGTAATGAATAAAACAAGCAGTGAGAGGGCATCTGAACCCTCTGGGGCCAAATAACATGTAATGTGGGAGAGCCAAAATAAAATCTTCTGATATCTTTATTTTAGTAGCTTCCTTTTGCATTATATCCCCCTCATCTTAATGGACATACACGCCAGTTGCTAATAGCCTTGCTTGGACAAAAGAAAAAATTTGGCTGTGGGAAGTAGAGACTGTCCAACACATGTGATTGACTTGTAATGTAAAAAAAAAAAATACTTGGAGAACAAATCTTTGAATGAATCAATAAGATCTTGCATCAGAATCCATCACCTGAAGCCAAATTATTCATGTTGAACATTTTTAAAGATTATTTGGAAAAGATGCTGTTTTTTTAAAAAGATGTTTTTTTAAAAAAGGTTGGTGTGAGCTTACTTGCTCAGCTTGCATCCTAGCTTCTGGTAATTTCTACAACATACTTCTTTATTAGTTCCAGATATAAGAAGGACAAACTCCTGAAGAACTATGTTGTGCATTTGTAGAGAGAGAGCGCTGCTGTAGCTCCAAGGTCTGCCCATAGCTGGAAAAACTAACCCTTGACAGCTCTTTTAAGCTTCCCACACAAAGACATGTATACCAGGGGTGTTCTGAATCCAAAATGGAGGTGCCTGCAGAATTTTGACCTTACCTGAGGTGAAGTGGGATCTGTACAGAGATGCACAAGAGATGCCTGAATTGGAGCATGTAAACTCAACTATCCAGAAATTTAAAAGCTGCACATGAACATCTACAAAAATTGAAACTATAAGCTTACTATGTAAGATAAAGGTGCTGGAGAGATATCCAAAATGAACTTTAAAAGTGCCTAGCACAAAAGTCCTTGGACCTGTGTGCCTGCAATTTGACAAGTTTCTTACTCAGATGCACCTCTCTCTTGCTGAGAATTTTCAGACCAATCCCCGCAAAACGCTCAGAATATTCCTAGGTTATTCCTTTTCACCCATCCCAAAACAGTAATGGCTACCTTACAGGAAAACCACTGCAGTTATCCTCCTCAGAGGCGTCTCATTAGCCCATGATACATGGAACTGTAGAAAGAGAGCACACCTTCATAGTGCCTTTATAATGTGTGCAGTAGTCCTTATCCATCCTTAGAGAACTTGTTCAGTACACAAAAATAAATAGAGAAAATAAATTATCATTTGCAAGGCATTATATTCATGTTAAACTACTGCTATAAGCATGGATGGGAAACCTTTGGCCACCCAGAGGTCACTGGAGTCTCATCAACCCGCAAGCATGACTAATTATAGTCTAACAACATCTGGAAGGCAGCAGGAATCATATCTCTGCATTATAGTTTGAAGTATGATTACTCTGTTCCCTTTCAGTTTCTGGTTTTGTTCTTCATGATCTTGTATTCACTTGTCTCTTTAGGGTTGGTGCTCTGCAAGCTCGTTAGCGCATTTCAGGGGAGACAGTGCTTTGGCTCCAGACTTGGTTCGCAGCTCCAAGAAGAGTTGACTGGGCCACTCTTCTTTCCTTCACTCCTCCCAAAGTCTGAAGGATTCGCTAAACAAAAGACTAAGACCCAAGTGGACTAATTAGGCACAAGGCTTATGAAGTCAAAACCATGGCTCTGTGCCAGCTGGTTTATTGCATTCTCGCAGTTATAAAGTAATTCCAGCACATGCCTACATGGGTGAACATATGCATTAGGTATGAGTCATGGGCCTGAGCTCTATTAACGTCCCCACCCAGCCACCCAAATGGCCCCAAGCTGGCTTTGGAATTCTGAATTTCATGGAACTGTCAGTAACTTGGACCTGTATAAAGGGATGGTTCAGGAAGATCCTTAAAGCACCTTAACTTCTCTTTAAGTAATTAGAAAGACTGAAGAGAGACTTCATTTCCATCCCCTTGTACCACAAAAACAAGCACAGATGAACAATATGAGTAAGCAGGGCTCTGTCTTTATTTACAAGAGTTGGACTTCTTGTGGGAAGATGAACAGAGAATATTCATTACTTCTGTACTCACTAGAATCATAACACTCTCTGTTTATACTTTTTAAAGTATTTGTCTCAGTTTGCGTTGCATAACCAAAATTAGCTTCCCTACAACCACATATTCCCATCATATCTTGATTGCTTTGACAATGACAAGGACCGGCCCTGCTATTAGTCAGAGTGGGCGATCGCCTTAGACGGCTGGTTTTGGGTGTCATGAAAGAGCAGCAAATTGCTGGTTATGTAATTTATTGTTCCATTTTTACTGTGAGGATGTGGGAGAAGTGCTTTGTGCCTTTTCTGCCTCGGGTGTCAGAATAACTTGACCACCTTTGACCACCAGCTATGTCCCTTGACATGTGCGGTGGGTGGAAGGGCAACATTACCTACCCACTTCTGTGAGCAAAATGTCTTTGTGCTGGCTTGATAATGGTTGTACGTCACACATTCACATACAGAATTGACATCCACAATAATGTACTGTTTTCTGTGAATGCAGAGATAATATTGAGTGTTGCATCTGTAAAAAGTGAATGTGCAAACCATTCTTCTGATAGAGCTTCCATTCTATTGTTTCTCTCAGCCCGTCTAAACTACTTTTGGATTTGGTTAAATACCATAAATAGGCATTCATAGGTAGAGGGTTTTGTTTGGGGGGGGGCTCCTTCTTCTCCTGCTTATTTATATCGCTTAGTTTTATATTTTTGTAAACTGCTTGGCATTTTTGTACATGGCTTAGAGAGTTTGGTTTGTTTATTTGCTTACAATCAAGCAATATTTTTTGTTGTTGTTAAATTGAGAAACGTAACCTTTGCTTGCGGTCCCTTTTCATTCTGCCATATGTATCTCACTTTCTGGTCTCCAATGTCTGCAGAAGTAATTCAGACCACCCTGCTTACTGGAAGTCAACCGCTTAACAGTAGAGCTATGCTGATCTGAAAGTTACCAAGGGGTTCCTGTTGAAAGCACTGCCTTTGGAAAGAAGGGCACAGTGCTTGGATGTGGAGGTGAGCTGGGACTTCCTCAGAAGGCTTGGGCAAAGTATATGAAACCTTTGAAACAGGGGTTTGGCCCAAATCAACCAGTTCGTGTTGTGCACCATGACTTTTGAATGGCAAGGGCTAGACCAGGAGTGGGGAACCTCTGCTCCTCCAGGTGTTGCTCAATTGCACCTCCCATCCCACCAGCAAGAATTGCCAATGGCCAGGGATGATAGGAGTTGTAGTTCAGCAACACTCAGAAGGCCAAAGGTTCCCCACACCTGGGGCAGACAGTTCCATCACCTGGATGCTTTGTTCTTTGAACTCTTTGATAATTGTCATTGATGACCTGTGATACTTTGTTTCCTGTGTTTTCTAACATTTTGAACTTTAACTTAAAGTTAAGTCCAGTTGCAAATGACTCTGGGGTTGTGGTGTTCATCTTGCTTTACTGGCTGAGGGAGCCCATATTTGTCCACAGACAGTTTTTCCTGGTCATGTGGCCAGCATGACTAAGCTGCTTCTGGTGAAACCAGAGCAGTGCACGGAAATGTTGTTTACCTTCCCGCTGGAGCAGTACCTATTTATCTACATGCTACTGTTATCTACTGTTAGTTTGGCAGGAGCTGGGACCAAGCAACAGGAGCTCACCCCGTAGCGGGGATTCAAAATGCTGACCTTCTGATTGGCAAGCCCAAGAGGCTCAGTGGTTTAGACCTAGTTCTACTTTATCTTTGATCTTGCCTTCAAGTGAACCCTGCTTTTGCATGATAGTTTACCCAGGACCATAAGCTTTTATCCAAATCAAACTCATTTCCACTTTTTGATAATACTTGTTTGTGATGTAGACACCTCTGTTTCCTATTAAGTGCAGATTAAAAGTAGGTATTTTTTTTAAAAAAAGTGGTTAAGCTTTAAGTAAATATCTAGAGCTCTAGCCATTTATTACGTTGGATCTTTGATGTAGAATCAGCTTTTTAAAAAAGAAACCCACCAGTCTCCCCCGCCCAAAATATTTTTAATAGTGATTTTCTTTCTGACTTCCATTTATTAGATGCATGCTTGTTGTAATTATTTTTATATTAAACTGTTTTTTGTTTTACATTAGACTGAGTTTCACCTAATCCTCCTTTATAGTAGTGAACTATCAAGGCAATGTTTTAAGGTGCTGTCTGTTCTAGAATATCCTAGCTATTTATATGTAAATAGGCAAGCTTTCTGTAATTGGCCCAAGAATACTCTGCTAGCAGCCCAATAATCTAATCTAAACGGCACCATTTTTGCCTTTCTTATCCATTCATAATGGCATTTGAGGGCAAACAGTTTGATCCTCCTGTCAACATTACTTTGCTTTGCAATAATAGAAAAAGAAGGAAACTTTGTTTTAGGGATTAAATCCAGTTTTCCCCCACCCCTCTCTCCAGCATGCTGTGAGAAGAAACAAGAGCACAACACCTGAATAGGGAACAAAAAGCCAAAATTAGCTTTTAAATGCAAGGGGAGGAATGTAAATTGCTTGATACTTGAACAGGGAGGTGAAAAATGGGAAGTAGTTGACAAGAGGATTGAATCTAATTGGGAGTTGTGCTTTTGCATGTCTTTGGCTCTGGAGATCAGGAGTACCATACTATACAGGAGTAATGGGAAAGGTTTCATATTCAGTAAATGTTTCCCTTTCCCTTTTGCGAACAAGGTGGGCCTAATTAAACATGAGACTTGACACTCTTTTTGAATCACACTGCTGGAATTCTATGAATATGTTGTATGTAGAGCTCATCAGCCTTTTGATTTGAATGTAGATCTTCTTCAACTGTTGCATGCATTTTATCACAATTATCTAAAGCTCTAGGAACTCTGTAGGCCAATCAGCTTGGAGAGAAAGTGTCTTTTTAAAGATGGAAAGTTCTAAAGTTGTTTTATCAAAGGACATGCAAATCAATAGCTAATATGTAAGGAACTACAGTGGTACCTCGAGTTACATACGCTTCAGGTTACATACGCTTCAGGTTACAGACTCCGCTAACCCAGAAATATTACCTCGCGTTAAGAACTTTGCTTCAGGATGAGAACATAAATCGTGCTCCGGCGGTGTGGCAGCAGCAGGAGGCACCATTAGCTAAAGTGGTGCTTCAGGTTAAGAACAGTTTCAGGTTAAGAACAGACCTCCAGAACGAATTAAGTACTTAACCCGAGGTACCACTATAAAAAAAATTGACTATTTACTTATCCTGCAAATGACTTACCTAAGGGTTTATAAGAATGGGTACATAGATCCTAACATATGTCCGCCATAGAGGCCTGATCCATGGACATAGATGACTTTGTGTCTGCTCTAGTAGTCACAGGGCTGATCATGCCACACACACATACACATACCAAGAATCACCAGGTGCACTTGGGGTAGGGAGGCCAATCTACAACATGCAGAAAGCATAAGACCCCAGGACCTTAAATCAGGGGTGCAGAACCATTATCAGATTGAGATCCACATTCCTTTCTGGACAACCTTTTGAGGGTCACATACCAGCAGTGGGAAGGGCCAGAGGAAAATAATGAATAGAGCAAGAAATATAAATGTTTCCTTTGTAAAGGTAAAGGTAAAGGGACCCCTGACCATTAGCTCCAGTCGTGACCGACTCTGGGGTTGCGGCACTCATCTCGCTTTATTGGCCGAGGGAGCCGGCATACAGCTTCCGGGTCATGTGGCCAGCATGACTAAGCCACTTCTGGCGAACCAGAGCAGCACACGGAAACGCCGTTTACCTTCCCGCTGGAGCGGTACCTATTTATCTACTTGCACTTTGATGTGCTTTCGAACTGCTAGGTTGGCAGGAGCAGATGTTTCTTTTGTATAGTAGGCTACATACACACCTGTGTGTCTTCCATCCAGACAAGCAAGAGACACTAGATGTGTTCCTGCCAAGCAGAAACATTTGGGGTATGTCCTGGGGAGAGTTCCCAGTGCCAGATAGAGAGGCCTGCAGGGTTGAATTCAACTTGGACCTGAAGTTCCACACCTCTCCCTAGATGTCCCTGTGTGGTGCATCAAGGTTTGTAAAGGTAAAGGAGCCCGGGACGGTTAAGTCCAGTCAAAGACAACTATGGGGTTGTGGCACCCATCTCATTTTCAGGCCGAGGGAGCTGGCGTTTGTCCACAGACAGCTTTTCGGGTCATGTGGCCAGCAGGACTAAACAGCTTCTGGCATAACAGGACACCGTGACGGAAACCAGAGCGCATGGAAATGCCATTTTCCTTCCCGCCATAGCGGTACCTATTTATCTACTTGCACTGGCATGCTTTCAAGCAGCTAGGCTGGCAGGAGCTGGGACAGAGCAATGGGAGCTCACCCCATTGCGGGGATTTGAACCGCCAACCTTCTGATTGGCAAGCCCAAGAGGCTCGGTGGTTTAGACCACAGCACCACCCACGTCAAGGGTTGTATGGCAGCCCTGGCAGTGCCCATCTAGAGACTGAGCAGTCATAGGGGCAAGATACCTAAATACAAAATATATCAGCCTCTCATTAAGTACGAAGCCATGACTGCAAAATATAGTATACATTTCTTTACTCAGAAGCAGGGTCTCAAGGGAATCTACTGAATGTTGTGCCCATATTTCCTTCACATAACCATGTGTATGTTTGTAAAGGAGCTAAAGACCCTGCATTTTGCTCAGACAAAAATTTCAGATATAAACTGAAGCTGCGTGTTTATGTTAAACAGGACTTCAATCCGGCACACACTTATTCAGGAGCAAGACCCATTTAATTCAGTGGGAGTGAATGATACATCCATAGGATTCGGCTGCATATGTTTTATACTGGAAATCAAGGAAATAGTGCTTGCTCTCAGTATGCTTTCTGAAGTAAATGAGATCTCATACTGTGCCTATTGGTTTTGCGAGTCCATAAGAAAATGGGTATACATATACACTTATTATTAACATTTATGTTTCTAAATGATGTATGCTTGATCACTGCCTGGAGCAAGCAACCTGCACTTTGCAGTTATGCTAAACTGTATTTTATGAGAAATATGGAGAGGTATGAATAATAATACCAGACTGAGGACAGAAGCTATCAGGGATTTTTTATTTTTTTGCTTTGTTTAGTTTCCTTAATATGTTTCTACCTCTTCTGTGCATCCGGCCGCACATTATTTTAAAAGATGCAAAACAACTCATTCTGCGTCTGCGGTGTGTTATGAAAATTTCATGAGTTCTGTAAAGTTAGTGAATGTTTATGGTGTCTGGACAGTAATGATGAATGAAGTATTCATGAAGAACCACTGTTGTTTTTTAAGAGGAATTTTCATTTCCCACTGATCGGTCGCAACAGTTTCAAGACAGAGGTTTGACGGATTGCATCACAGCTGTCTGTCATGAAGCAGTGATCCTGTGAGCAAGTATCGCTGGGTGGGGTTTCTCAGGCAAGTGGCAACAATTACAGTGGTACCTCGGGTTAAGTACTTAATTCGTTCCAGAGGTCCGTTCTTAACCTGAAACTGTTCTTAACCTGAAGCACCACTTTAGCTAATGGGACCTCCTGCTGCTGCCGCACCGCCGGAGCACGATTTCTGTTCTCATCCTGAAGCAAAGTTCTTAACCTGAAGCACTATTTCTGGCTTAGCAGAGTCTGTAACCTGAAGCATATGCAACCTGAAGCGTATGTAACCTGAGGTACCACTGTAGCCCCCAAAGTGGGAGCATATGATGTGGCTGGCTGGTTGCCAGCATTCCCCAGCCCCTATAAATCTTCAAGTTAACCTGGTGGGGGAGGGAGAGAACATGCCGTGTTTTAGACTTGCTATTTGATGTTCTGTCACTGGTGTCAGAGAAGAAGCCAATAAAGCTTGATAACCCGTTTGGTGCCAGCGTGTGATTGGTCAAGGTGATGATCCAGCAAGTGAGGATTGGTTAGTTGCTTGGAGGGAGGACTTGGGAAAGTGACCCCCTCCTTGACACCATCATCCGGAGATGTTGTACGAATGAAAACCTTGGGGTTTGCTTGAGGACAAATATACATATATTGCGGCATGCATTTAAAAGATAGTATATCTAGTGCATCCTCTTTGAAGATGTGGTTGGCTGGTGTACACCATGTACTCCCTTTTGGAAGCCATGGGAATGATAATCGCCCCATATCCACTCTCAAAGACTGCTTATTAATGCAAACAGTCTTGCAGATAAATCTTGTCATTTAAACTGTTAGCATGAAGAAGGAACTCCATCTAAGGAAAGAAATATCCGGCCCCAGCTCCGTTATTTTCTCTTATTCCCTCAATATCACCAGCTTCTGTTTTATAGCTCCTCATTCAGTGCACAGCTTTAACATCAGGGCCATGTGAATGGATAAAAAGGAAAATGTCTATTGTTAAGTCGGGCTGCTTAGCATACTGTTATTAATGCAGCATTGTAACAGGAATGGACTTCTGGGTGTATGGGGCCATAGTTTATATTTTATTTTAAAAGAACAACAAAAAAGGAACTCTGAAAAAGCCGTCTACAATTGTCTCCTGTTTGTTCAAGGACTTTCTGTAGTAGTTGTACCGAAATGCATAGTTCCCTATTTGAATCATTGGGGTTTTAGGCGTTTTTGTTATGCTGAGAGGAGATTTATGTCTGCTTGTTACCAGAACATCATGCTTTCATTGCAATCACCCTTTCGTTTGCACAGCATATGTAGCCATTATATACACTTGAGCTAGTTTGATATAGCCGGAAAGAGAGGCTGTAACAATATGGTGGAAGGAATGCAATCACACTGATATGAGCATGTTCAGAACTGGGGAAATGATGCAGGTTTCATTTTGACTACCTATTTTAATGCTGTTTGTCATTATAGATAAGATCCTTTATCTAGCATGTCAGAATTGCTTTCCATTTTATTACAGCAGAATAATAGTACAAGATCACTTTACACCGCTGAAATAAATTGGCTTAACAGTTTTTGATGGCTCTATCAGAGCCATAAATACAATGCCAGACTTGGTGGTTTCAGACCCCCTTTAAATTACCAAAATGAAACTCCTAAAGAGCAGCTCCACAACAAAGACAAAGAAGTCCTGTGGCAATTTGGAACTGCATTTTGAGCGCGATTTGGTAAGGTTAGGGCATCCTTCATCTGGGCTGCAGAGAGTGAAGATGCTGGGTTGAAGGTGGGATAACTGTTTTACAGTGAAAGTAAAAAATAAATGAATAAATGCTCACATTTTGGAACCATTCCCATTTAATAGAAACAAAATAGAGAACTGGATTTAATTGGACTTGATAAAAAAGTCCATAGTATATGTAGAATTACGTACCCCACAAGTGTCGTGGAAAAACCAGGACATCCCATTTCCCCCCTTGAGAGCACAGCTGCCAATTTGGGTGCCGGGATCTCATGCGATTTCACACCGAGACCTTGCCCCCCGAAACATTCCTTCTTCTACACAACTGTTATGAAATTTGTTTCCAATCTGGCAATGCTAATTATGGGGAGGGGTACCTTATGTATGTATGCATGCGTAAAGGACTGGGTACATTTTTTAAAGGAACATTAGAGAACAGGTTTGTAATCTTTATTGATTCAGTAAAGTTTTATGCACAGAGTAAAAATTGCTATCTGATTAATGGGTTGAATTGAAAGCAAACGCAAACTGAGTCTTTGGACTCTCAAGGCTTTGGGCTAAACAAGCAACACACTTATGTAGGCCTTTTGCCTAAAAAGGAGAGAAAGAAATCCATATGGTGAGTTTTACTTCCAGACTTTGTTTTTCAGCATGAAAAAAATTAAGACTTCTAACCAAAGAGATTTGCAGGAGACAGTTTCCAATCAAGTCCACTTTGGGTTTCCTAGTTTGATTTCCTTATTTTAATTGCAAATAAACACTTTGAAAGGGGCTGTGATAGCTGAATAGTTTCTTCCAGCAGCTAAGCTGCTTACTTTGTTAGGCAATGTTAGTGGGAAACTGAAAACTCTGTGGCATCTGAGGATGCATCCGTTAGGATGAAAGCAGAGCTTTGAAGGCCATAGGAAGGATTCAGGAGATGAATTTCATTCCTATCATCTGTAATCTACCATTAAGAAGAATGAGAGCTGGCAGATACTTTGATGTCCTTCTATGGAGCCAAAACATACAGAGAGATTTTGATTTCTGCCATGAATTTGGTCACAGAGGTCTTTAAATTACTTCTGCATTACACATTTATCTAATGTATGGTTCAGTTCTCCCATGTTAGAGTCAGTCTTTGCTTTATATTATTTCTAATTTTAGTTCATGAACCATGGTTGCTTAGACTTTAAACGGCCCTTTCTTACCTGCCAGTAAATGAATCATGATAAAGGGTAGCCTCTGCCAGACAACATTTAAGAGACTTATTTGTGGGGAAGGAAAATTGCATATGTCGAGATACAATGAATTCTGTTGGGGGTTAAATAGCAAAAAAAAAGGAGCCCGAAAGAGGGTTTGAACAAAAGTTACAGCCTAGTTTCTGTTCTCCTCTTGCTTTATTATTCTTATCTTCATCCCCACCTCATTTTCCTTAGCTGTCATCGTATAATGTGGACATAATTATTTCTCAGACTTAAACTGAATCATTTTTATATGACCCAGGAGACCCAGCAACATGTTTTTGTTACTCAGTTAATTCATTTCACTCCTATTATCCATACTCATTCTCTTCATGGTACCTCATGAAAAGCACAAGCTATTTGGAAGTAATTTATTTGTAAAAAGAGAGAGGATGATTTGCTAGGTCAAGACACACAGAATGGTTCAATAGAGTGTTTCTCTTCCCCCAAAAGCTCAACTGCATCCCAATTTTAGGTACTACATCTAAATAATGTGAGCCTTGCTTACATTATATTAGTAATGTATCAAGAGAGAATTGCTCCCTCCTTGCAATTCTCTGATTTGCCCAAGTCGTGTTTTGCACTAGGACCCTCAACTACATGTCTGGGTGTCAGAAACATTGCCTCCACTTGGCTAAATTTGGCACTGAAAGTATAGTCATACCTCATGTTACGTTTGCTTCAGGTTGAGCGTTTTCAGGATGTGTTCTGCAGCGACCCAGAAGTACCGGAAAGGGTTACTTCCTGGTTTTGCTGCTCGTGCATGCGCAGACACGCAAAATGATGTCACACGCATGCGCAGAAGCGGCGAATCATGACCCACGCACACGCAGGTGTGGGTTGCTTTCCTTTCAGGTTGTGAACGGGCCTCTGGAACAGATCCCGTTTGCAACCAGAGGTACCACTATACTTAACTGAACAATTCCTTCATGCAGCCCTTCCAGTGTCGTATTATCCCTCTGCCTCCTAAGACTGATAGCTACAACATGTCCTTTTTAGTGCTCAGAGTCAAAATAAATAAAACCTTGTTATGTGAATCCTGACATATTTCCTCCCCCCTCTTAAGCAGTATAGTATGTGCATAATTGAATTGCAACATGCCTATTATCAAGTGCATTTCTTTATAATTTGACATTTAGACATTATTGCAATAACTCTTTTCACTACAGAAATGATTTCATATTTGGTGATTTATTGATCTCCCATCTCACAAGAAACCATCAACCCACCAATGAACAACACTTCATTACTAGTGTCAGGCCCATAACTCAAGGTGGGACCATTCTTTTGCCTGCAGGAGTCCTCTAGTTAATGCATTAATGATGGGCATTCATTCGTCATAACTCATTTTCCTAGCTGCTAGTATTTTCTCTTTCTTCAGAATCACATTATTATGATATCGACTGATATCACCTAATCTGAACATACTGTACACTGAAAAATTTTGCTCTCCACATATGTTGTCAGATGATGAGATAACAGAACCTTAGAAATTGCTCCTGCCCCCCCCCCCCCACTTTTTACATAAAACATTTTTTAACCTTTATTATTTGGGCTTATTCAGGCCTGACATGTGGCCTTGCCAGATGTTTTTGCTGTTCAGAAGGGCTGCCTCTCCAGACAATTGAGGGGGCCTGTGCATGATGCCTCGGTCCTCTGAACATTGAGGGAGACTGGCGCCTTTTTTTAAAAAAAATGGAGTGCCCACAGTGCCTTGGCGCCCAGGAGCCACCCTTATTGGTATCCTGTTTATATAAGTGCAAACTCATATTTATTTGCATACTTGTATACTCCTTCATCACTTTAGCCACTAAGGTAGCCTAGGCTTGTGAAGGGAAACTAAACACCACTGGGTGCCCAAGGGGTGCCAAAACAGTGGAGGACTTCTGCATGGGACACATTAATCTGTGTAAACATTGATCCCACACCCAGACTCTCCACCCAAAACAAGGATTGCTTTCCCTGATGAACCTACCCACCCCTTTCCATCTCTCCCACCTAAAGAATGTTCCAGCAAGGTCTCTTCTCCTGTGTCTCATTCTCTTCTGCAGTTCTTCTCCTGCATAGTTCCCCTTCAGGTCCTCCCCATGGCAATTTTCATTTTTTCTTGAAGTAGTATGTATCGGTTCCTCCAGCCCTGCCCCACAACCATGATAAGCACTTCCTTTTTATGTTGTTCTCGTTATTGGCCGATCTCACTTGCTGTGCTATGCTGGTGTTTGTGTGTGTCATGTGAAAATATCCACCCGTTGGAGCATATGTCACAATTTACACCAACCAAAAGGAGCTTGGTTATTCATCACTGCTTCATTGTTATAACTCCAATTTGCAAAACGAAACAAAGTAAAAGTAAGCTGACATTTCAATAACTGTTCAATGGGCTGTGGATTTTACTGGTCTTTGTTTTCAGCCCACTTTGATCAAACCTAAATCTGACAAGCATAAAAACAAATTAAATCCTTGACTGGCAACAGTTGCCCATTAAACATGAAGCAATGGATAACAGTTTTATCATAATAGCTGTCACCATTATATGCAGCAATTGCCTTATTATTTCAACGGTTTTTGTAATTACTGTGCCCAACAATGGGATTTAGAGCATGCACCTTCAATGTACTGTTTTCTTTCTCTCAAGATATGTAGTGTGAAGCCCTGGTGATTATTTTAACATAGGCAGTGTGTGGGGCAGATATTTTGTTCTGTTCCCTACCAATAGGGGCCAAAGAAGATATGGTTGAACTTCCTGAAGTGAAAGCTTTTACCACATGGGGCTGGGGGCCGGGGGGCGGGGAGGAGGCAGAAGAGGTCAATAGAAGGAGAAGATACAAAGGAGCTTCCTGAAGGCGAAAGAAATTTTGATTTTATTGTTTTTATCAATTTAGTCAGATTATTCCCAGCTTTTTCCCTATCCCAACTGATGTTGCTGGTTTGGAGTCATAGTTAAGGTTGAAGGAAATAACAGAGAAGGTATATAGGGATTTAGATTCTTGAGACAGGCTTTAGTTTTTTTTCTTCCTACAATCATGTGATATATGTTATGAAAGAAATAAATATAAGAGAGTCTGTGTACTGGTCCAGTAAACGCTTCCGCTGCGCAACCAGCAACAGTTCTCTTTGCAGAGCATTAATTAAGTCCAGTGCAGAGATTCTTGTTGCAGTACAAGCTTCAGAGTCTCAGCAGCAAAGAAATAACGACACAGGGAAGCCTGTCTTTCCAAAGACAGGTTTATTGCAGAAAGATAACAGAAACACCTCCAGAGCTTTCAGACATTTTTGCTTCACGCCCCGCAGGCAGAGAAAACAAACACTCTTTATATACTGAGCAACTTAACAACTTAACGAGCTTGACTACTTAAAGTCACATGACATTGCTAACTTGCCAGCGTCTTAGGTTTCACACCCTAACAAAATAAACAAGGCTGTGATATTCAAACGTAGAAGCCAGACCACAGTCTGAAACCTTATAGGACTTTTAAATCTTTTGCAATTTGGGACACATAAGGGTGAGGCTAGAACAGGGCTAGCCATAACACCCTGTTTTGGGCTTCACATATCTACACAGAGGCCATATTTCCTCTGCTGTACTTCTTGCGGTTTCAGCAGAGGCCTCTGCAACAGTGGAGCCCTTCCCAGCTGCAGAGACTGCTGGAGCCCAGTGGCTAGGGATGTCCACTCAATCCTAACCCCATCCAGCAGCACTAGGTATGGGTTAGGATTGCAGCCTTAGTCTTCTTTCTGTGGTCACGACTGTGATATATATTTAAAGCATGTGGCTTCCCCCAAATAATTTTGGGAACGGTAATTTGTCAAGGTGGTTGGGAATTATAGATCTGTGGAGGGTGAAATCTAGCGCCCAAGATTCATCAAGGAAAGCCATGACAGTTAAAGTGCTTTAAATTTGCTTTAAACATATGGTATGGTTCTCGAAGCTACCAGCATGAGTTTGACCAAACTGCGGGAGGCAGTGGAAGACAGGAGTGCCTGTCGTGCTCTGGTCCATAGGGTCACGAAGAGTCGGACACGACTAAATGACTAAACAACAACAATGGTTGATGTGACCCACATCAAGGTGGTCCTGTACTCCACACAGGTAGAGGGATGGAGGTAGATCCCTAGGCGAAGGAAAATCTGGGATATGGTTTTTTTTTGCTAGGACATAGGTGCAAAAGTCACCCACCTGCTTCTTTCAAAACTACACATACACCCTTAATGAAATGTCTATCTTGCTGTACAGCAATAAATGAGATATTCTTACAGTTGCAACAGCCCTAGTGTTTGAGAAGTATTAATATTTATGGCAGTTTTATAAGCTTGTTACTCCACTGTTTCAGGAAGATCGGCCAATTTACATTATTAGAATTGGCAGTGGGAATCTTTTGGGTTTTTTAACGCTGTTAAAAATAAGTGAAGCAACATGCTCTATTTTTATATTTAAAAAAAGATATCAAAGGTTACAATGAGAAATTATTCATAGTATATCTATTTAAGATGCTTTAGCTTGAAAACTAAAATTGTACAGTTTAAGACGTTAAAACACATGGGTGGCTTTTACACCTCTTAGACTCCACCTGTAGTCAGACAGCTGCACACAACAGGCCATATTATAGAGTTACAGAAATATGGGACATTTGTCATCTCTCACACATATTCTGATCATTGGGGTCCAAATTCTAAGTAGGCAACCAGTAGTTTCAAAGTAGTTTTAAACCAGTAGTTTTAAACCAGTACAGTGGACGCTCGGGTTGCGAATGTGATCCGTGCGGGATGCACGTTCGCAACCTGTAGTAGGTTGCGATTCAGCACTTCTGCGCATGCGCAAAGCATGATTTAGCACTTCTGCGCCTGCATGACTGCCCAAACCTGGAAATAACCCGTTCCAGTACTTCCAGGTTTCGGCAGTCCGCAACCCGAAAAAACGCAACCTGAAGCAGACGCAACATGAGGTATGACTGTAGTTTCAAAGTCCTACCCAGTGCTTTCACCCCAATAAATATGGGTGCCATGAAGCTATAAGTGAACAAGGTAAGTGTTTATGGTGAGTTCCGACACTCTTTTTTTAAATAGAAAAACAGCACTGTCGCCTGGTGACTCAAGGCACTCCTGAACAGATGGCGGTTTGACAGCCGCCATGTTCACCACTCACAGAGTTCACACTCTTGTGTTGCAAGTAACTAAGTGTGCAAGGGCTCTCATTGCCCCTTGTAGGTAAGGGTGTGCCAAAGAGGGTGGCCTCGATGTTCATTATTGAGCTTAGTGTCTCATGTGTTGCCGTCTCACCTTTGCGGGATGACATTTATCTTTCGGAGTCCTTGCAGAATTGAATCTGCTGATTTTTAATAGCAGGACAGGAACAACAAGAGAACCCAGATAGTAGTTCATTCACTCACTCGGGGGGGGGGGGGTTCAGCCCAGTGTAATAATATGAGGAGCATTGTCTAGCTTTTTCTCAGTGCCACAGAACTGTCAGAGAGCTGTTCCCATGCTTGGATTGGCTGGCATCTTCCCAGTCCATCTTGCCTTGGCTGAAAGAACTTTTGCAGTGGTGGGGCCAATCGTGTTGCTATCACCTGTGGCTGTTCAGGGCATGCTTTGCCCTGTAAGCTTCTTGGGGCTCATTGCATTGTCAGCTCTTTCTCTCCAAGCTCCTCCTCCTGCTGCCTCTCTTGCTTTCTGTCAACCTCAGTGGTACCATCAGGTAAGGCTTAGGGACGAAAGTCTAGAGCCCCACTCAAAAGCATGCGCAGTTGCTCCAGCACCACCAATGCAGCAGCCTTCAAGTGTCACATGTTACCATCTGAAAAGACCACCCAGGACATTACGCCCAGAGCCTGGCTGGACTACAACCCAGTTTGAAAGAGGAAGGGTGCTTTAATGCACCAGTATTGGACAGTCCAGGCCATTTTCCAGCACTCGTTCCAGCAGCTCCAGCTTCTCATTATGCTTTCTCTGTGGGATGCCACAGCCCTTGTGGGTCACCGTAATGACTGTGCCACTGCAGCAAAAAAAGATAATGTGGAGGAGACTGCAGCGGCTGGAATGACCCCCCCACACTCCAAAGGCTGTGCCTCTCTAGCAGAAACATGATGTGAAGCAAGCTGCAGGCTATATAGCTTTTAGAACAATGGTCTTCAGTGACTAATCTTGATTGACAGCTGTGGTGAAGTGGCAGCATCAGGGCAGGCAATCCATTGCTCAAGGCTGGTGAGCATCAGATGCTGGGAGGCCAGAGCTTGGTTCAGTGATGGAACTGGCAAGCATCTGGCTGTACCACTCTCCTTCCAAGTACATGTAGGCCTCAAACCTTAGATAACTACACTGGGTGAGTGCTGGACTCCCAGGTAGGCTTAGGCCCTTTCATTCCATGTATTTAGAGTCAGAGTTAATGATACTAAGTGATAGCTTGGCATGGTCTCCGTTTTATTTTTATAGAATGATGATTTGTTTTTTTCCAAAGTATGGTCTTGCCAGGTTGAGAGATGAATGAGAACAGAAAATAGCTATATTAGAGAGGGCTGCTAAAACCTGCTGTCAATGGATTCAGTCCCATGGCAAGTTGCAGGAGCATTATTAGATCAGTTCTGATGAATACAAAGGTTTCTCCCATTTGTAGTTTAAGCTTGGCCCGCTGCCTGATTACAACACTGCCTGCTCTGCTGAAGACATGTTCATATGCACAATCCTAATCTTTACTTTTGCCACTGACTTCTGGGAAACGCTAGGAACATTTCTCCAGGGAGTCTGCCAGCATGCTGAGATAGTTAAAACTGTATCTGTCCAATTAGAGCTCAATTGAAAATAAGCCGGTGGCTACTTGGTTTAATAGTGGGGGATACGCAGACACAGAAATTTTATTTCTTAATTTACTATGCAAATGAGAAAATACATTTGAAGTAAAAAATGTTGCCTCGAAGCAGTGTGGCGGAGCACAAACAAAGCTCTGGGCTTGTATATAATTTGTGCTCAGTGCCAGCTGCATTGCATGACAAAACCTTCGGATTTTCCGTTGCCTTCCGGCTGCTTTGTTTGTTCAAAACCTATTTTACATTGTAGATTTATTTATGGAAATCATTTTCACCCACTGTCCTATTGATAAACCCTTACCTTTAACAATCATTCAGTTCCCACAGCCATGCATTCCTTAAACAGAATTTTGTATCACGTTCGCTGCAGAAGCAAGATGGCATAAGGAGGCTTAATACATTTATTTATGTTTCTTCCCCCAGGGCTTGAAACGTGTCCTAATTTTATTATTGCAGTAAATGTCTAAGGTAGGCTGATATGAGAGGCAGTGATTCTCTAGGTCAGTCCTGCCCAACTGATGCCCTTTTGGACTACAAGCCCAATAACTGTAACTCACAAGGTCCAGAGGGCACCAGATATTCTAAAGCGAGTTTGGCACCTAACAGAGATTTCAGCTTGGATCTTCCACATACAAACCCAGCACTCAACAGTGATAATAATTTGAGCAGCAATTAGCTGCACTCTGCCAGTATATTTTTGTCCCGCTCCTCGTTCACTCCTTGGAAGGGAGCATGTAAAACAATGTGTTGGCTTGCTTCTGCCTTCTGAAATCCAGCACAAGTGTCAACCATCATTTGAAGCATTCGTCTACATTTCCAAAGATTTGGGGAATTAGATTTGTCCACAATCTTTCTGCACCCAGGGCTTCAGCCCTTGCTGGCCACTGTCCCATAGTTGACTAAGCTGGCTATAGTGTGAGACCACAGAGCCTAGAGCTTGCCGATCAGAAGGTTGGCGGTTCGAATCCCCGCGATGGGGTGAGCTCCCATTGCTCGGTCCCAGCTCCTGCCAACCTAGCAGTTCGAAAGCACGTCAAAGTGCAAGTAGATAAATAGGTATTGCTCCGGCGGGATGGTAAACAGCATTTCCATGAGCTGCTCTGGTTCACCATAAGTGGTTTAGTCATTCTGGCCACATGACCCGGAAGCTGCACACTGGCTCCCTAGGCCAATAAAGCGAGATGAGTGCCGCAACACCAGAGTAATCCGCGACTGGACCTAATGGTCAGGGGTCCCTTTATCTATTGTCACTTATGCAAATGGCAGATTTCCTGCTGTTACTACTGAAGTACTCTTTAGAAAAAGCTACTAATTTTTTTATGGAATTTCCAAAACTTCAGATGTTTATTATAGTCCTAAGCCAGGATGGTGGGCTAATGCCATGATGAGCCACACAGAAAGTAAAGAGCCTTGTGGCTTCTTAATGCCTAATACATTTATTCTGCTTATATGCTTTCCTGGACTAAAATCCACTGTCAGATGCATGAAGCCTTATCCTCAATAGCAAGTATAAATTTACCTGGGGCTTTCTTGGGTGGGGAGAGGAGGATATAAACAGTGAGGTCAGAGGGAAATGAGAACCAGAAAGGAATGATGTGATAATTATGTAATTAACTATAGTCGTTTGCAACAAACAGCTGTGCTGGTAACACAGACCTACTGGCATGGTAAGTCAATTAACACATGTAGTGTGATAAAAAAAAAAAATCCATGGTGTGATTCAATCCATAAGCAATAGCTGAATCTTCTGACGTATTGTAATTCAGAAGTTCCACATTGCAGGCTCCTTCTGTAATTCTTCTGGTTCAGTGCTGACTCCTAAAGGGCAGTTACGGAGTGTCCTGGGAGGTTATATTGTTCTCCTTTTGGTTTTCAAATATTGACATTACTGAAGTCGGATTTGCACCCATTTATTCTTTTGTATGGAGACTGGCCTGCTGGCCCTATGTGCAGAAGGGCATTGCTGACAGATGATGGCAAATATCACATGGAAACATGAGCAAGGAAGTGAGCCTCTGATGTTGTGCGTGGCATTGTTAGCTCCTTGTAATAGTGCTGCCAGAGTTGGCATCTGGTCTGCCACAGGGGCTGGCCCCTGTGGCGATCACACAGGGTCCCCGGATGTTTCACCGTCTATTGATCCCTGTGCCACAACTTTATTTCTCGCTGCCACCACCCAGACCCTACCTGGTACAATACTGAGTCCAGTCAGGGTTAAATTGGAACATAAACTTCTGTTTATTTATTGCAGTTTAACAAGCGTGTGGTTTCATAAACGGTATTGGTCAATTACAATCATGGGGTGCCTATCCAGACCTATAACTTCCGCTACCTGCTCTCAGTAAACCACCTCTCAGATATTTACTTGTCTTCCTAGCCCCTAACTGATCCTGACTCAGCTTATTTCACTACAGTAACTCAACCTACCCACAGACTCTAACCCAATTCACTCCAACCAACCACCCAACTCCCAACGAACTCCCCCTTCGCCCCTCCCAGAGCTGGTTTTATAGTCCCTCTGACTCCACCCCCCTGGGTTCTGATTGGGTAACTTGTTTAACTATTTCACCTCCAGCACTCTCATATGTTAATGTCACAGCCCCCATCTCTGTTGTATCTGCTGTTGTGGCTTGGGAGTAGCTGTTTCAGGTTAGGGAGGGGAGCTGCCTTTAAGTAAGCATAAACCTGATATCCAAGGCCAGGATATATCTGTAAATCATTCCAGATCAAGCTGTAAGAGAAGTCCCACATCAAGCTCGCTAACAGTAGTTCCAACATGAGGTTACCATGCAAACCAAGTGGCCAAGCTATCCTTGTCCAGGAAAAGGTTCAGTTGGCACAGGAGTTGGAGCTGGTTGTGGAGGTCATCTAGATCCATACTTATATTTGGAACTGGAATGTGTGAATGCTGAGATGTCTTTTATAAAGTTGTAGAGCCATATAGACCTTTTTTAAATGCATGGTGAGGGCTATTGTAGTCGCAGATACAATACAATGAAAATATTACTGCATCATTGCAACATTTGTAATCTTTGAGTGATTTAAATATGAAAAGCCTGCTTATTTTTCACATCACCTTTCAGGCAAAAAGGAATCACCTGGACTGCCCATGGGATTATTCATTGCTATTGTTTCATAGCTTTGTTGTAGCTTTTTCCTGCTATCTGACTTCATTGCCTGCTTAGTCATTGTTTATGTACGTGGTTATGTAGCTGTTCACTAGTGTCAGAGACTGCCTCCAGGTCCCAGCTCACAGAAGACCAACGCTAGCCAGCGGAACTGTACAAAGTCTTTATTGAAGTTTAGTTCCCATTTTCAAACCCTAGCGTGCATCTCTACGTCTAGACCCTAGACCAGCGAAGCCTCATCTGAGTCTCCGCCCCCTGTACACCAGTTCAACACTCTAGCCTTACTCCACCTTCTGCGTTTCTCCTTCCGCCTCTGGGTCCTACTACCCCCCTGGGTGCCTTCCTTCCTGGACGCTTCGGATGCGGACCCCTCAGACTCCTCCCCCTCTCTTCGGCGGGCTTTGGGACCCGGCTCCCTCTCCGGGCTGCTTATGGCGCCACCCTCTTGTACATTTGAACTTGGCGCGCGCGCGCTGCCCCTGACCTTCCTTTTGACCGTTTCCTCGCTCTCTGATGCAGGCGTGGCTAACCCTGACTCCTGTCCTTCCGCTGACGGAGAGCTGCCTGCTCCCGATGCCTGGGGCTCCTCCCCCCTACTGCTCTCCGGTGGGGAAGCTGGTCCCGATTTCCAGCTGCTGCTCTCTGAGCCCTCTCTGGCCCCTCCCTCCTGGGGTGTTCCCCTTGGCAACCCCCTTGCTCTGATCACGGGAGCCCCTTTCTGTGAATCCTCTGATTCGCTGGAGAGACTTAGAGACCTCGGACGGCTATCATCGCTGACTTCTCCCTCGGATTCCTCTCCCTCGGTCTCTAATTCCTCCCTTCCCTGTCCCTCTGCTCCTGAACCCCTGACATCCATCCCCCCCTCGAAGCCCCCCCTTCCCCCCTCCCCTCCTTCCGGTGTGGGTACTGGGTGCTCCGTCGTAGCGGGGGTGCGTGCAGGATACAGTTCGTCCCCCATGTACTCGTCGACATCTCTCTCCTCTGCTTCCATCTCTCTGTC
Organism: Podarcis melisellensis; assembly: GCF_964234715.1. Classification (NCBI taxonomy): domain Eukaryota; kingdom Metazoa; phylum Chordata; class Lepidosauria; order Squamata; family Lacertidae; genus Podarcis; species Podarcis melisellensis. Next base: position 25,123,261 of record NC_138542.1, read on the forward strand.
TCCGTGCTCGAACCCCACGTCTTCCCCCAACACGTCCATGTCCGTCTCGCCCCCCTCCCCCTCTTCGGGTGATCCCAGCCAAGGACCACTCAGCCACTTCCTGCGCCACTGCTCCTCTGGTCGATCGTCCCACCAATAAGAGCTGTCTGAGGCAGACCCCGGTGGCGAACCCACCCGGGAGCTCGGGACTGGGGCCTGTTCTTCGTCCGAGTCGAACCCCTGGAATGTGCTGGCCGAAAGAGTGGTTGTGAAGAGCCAGTCGTCGAAATACTCGGCTGGCATGGGCCTGTGTGGGAAGAGGGCATGAAACTCCTCTTTGAGCAGAGGCTCCTCCAAAGCATAGTCCGGAACCCAGCTGTTCGCAGTGGCCGGGGTACCCTCTCTGGCTAGGAGATATTCTACTCCTTCTTCCCCCCATCTCGAGTCTAAAATCTCTGTGACCTCGTTGATGTGCCCCCTCCTTGGCGACCCCCCCTGTCTGGGCCCTTCTCTGGGCGGGTCCGGTGCTGTGTCTGGCTCCTGAAATCTATGAGGTGCTTTGTAGGGCGTGAGCACTGATCTATGGAACACCGGATGCATCCTGGAACCCTCCGGAAGCGCTAACCGGAAGGCCACTGGATTGACCTGTGCCTGGACTTGGTAAGGTCCTAGCTGCTTATGTCCTAGCTTCTTCTTCGCTAACGATCTGGTCGGCACTGCTTGCGCTGCTAACCAGACCCAGTCTCCCACCTGTATGTCTTCCCCAACTCTTCTGTGTCTGTCTGCCTGCACTTTGTATGCGTGTTTTGCGAGTTCTAACTGCCTCCTGAGCTGTTCGTGGACTTCCTGCAACTCCGACGCTAAGGCTTCCGCTGCCTGTGGCTCCCCCTCCCCCACTCTCTCTAAACTCGGGAAGGTTCTGGGATGCCTCCCGTTGTTGGCAAAGAACGGCGTCACCCCCGTCGACACGTGCTTCGTATTGTTGTAAGCGAACTCAGCGAGTGGCAGGTAGTCCACCCATGTCGTGGGCTGCTGATTGGCGTAGCATCTCAGGTACTGCTGCATGATGGCGTTGACCCTCTCCGCTTGTCCGTTGGTCTGTGGGTGTCTCGCCGACGCCAAATTGACTTTGACGTTCAGAATGCCCATCAGCTTCTGCCAGAAGTTCGAGATGAACTGTCGCCCCCGGTCGGAGAGAATAGATCGTGGCAGACCGTGAACCTTGAACACGTGGTCAATGAACAGTTTGGCGGTCTGCTCTGCCGTGGCTACCTTCGCACACGGAATGAAGTGTGCCATTTTAGTAAACATGTCCACCACCACTAGCACTGCTGTCTTTCCCCTCGAACTGGGCAGATCCGTGACGAAGTCCAGGGCCACCCTCTCCCACGGTTCAGCCGGTGTTTGCAGCGGTTCCAGCAATCCCGCCGGCGGTTTGTGAACTGACTTGGCCCTTTGGCAGGTGTCACATCTCGCGACGTAATCCGCGACTTCCCCCCGCATCTTGGGCCACCAAAAGTCCCTGGCTACTAGTTCGACAGTCTTTTCTTTGCCAAAGTGCCCGGCTGTGGGAGCGTCGTGTAGCTGCTGCAGAACCCTTGCGCGGAGGTCGTCTCCCGGCACGTAGAGTGCTCCCTTGTGGAGGAGCAACCCATCGCGTATCTGGAACTCGTCGGCCCTCGCTGTGCCCCTGTGCACCTCCTCCATCCTGGCCTGTGCGAAGGGGTCTTCCCGCAGCGCTCGACGGACGGCCTCCAGGTCCACGGTTGCCGACGCGCATGCCCACGCTTCCGGTGCGAAAATGTGCTTGGCCGCCGGCGGTGCCGCCTCCTCCAGGTATTGCGGCTTTCTGGACAAAGCATCCGCCATCACGTTGTTGTCGCCCGGAATGTACTCTATCTTAAAGTCGAAGTCCGCGAAGAACTCCGCCCATCTAATGTGTCGCTGGTTGAGGAACCTAGCCGTGCGCCAGTACTCCAGATTCTTGTGGTCCGTGTGGACCTGCACTGTGTGTCTGGCTCCGATAAGGAAGTGCCGCCATGCCTTGAACGCTGCATGGATGGCTAGCAACTCCCTGTCCCAGATGGTATAATTCTGCTCCGACTTGCTGAGCTTCCTCGAGTAGAAGGCGCACGGCCTCCAGTCCCCCTGCTGGTCTTGTTGCAACAGGACAGCTCCCACGGCTCTGTCTGAGGCGTCTGTCTCCACCCTCATGGGTCTGCTGGGATTCACATGCAGCAGCTGCTCCTCTGACGCGAAGAGCCGCTTGAGTCTCTGAAAGGACTGCTCCGCTTGCTCCGTCCAGATGAATTTCTTCTTCTTGGAGCTGAGCGTGTCGGTGATGGCCGCTGTCTGCATGGCAAATCCCTTGATGAACTTGCGGTAAAAGTTGGCAAAGCCGACAAACCGCTGGACTTCCTTCCGATTGCGTGGGCTTTTCCAGTCCAAAACTGCGCTAACCTTGGCGCTGTCCATGGCGAGCCCCTTGTCTGACAGCTTGTAGCCCAGGAAATCCACCTCCGTCACGTCGAACTGGCACTTCTCCAGCTTGGCGTACAGCCTGTGCTCCTTCAGTCTCTGCAGAACTTCCCTGACATCCCTCTCGTGCGCCTCGCGCGATTCTGAAAAAATCAGGATGTCGTCCAGGAAGCATACGCACTTCTTGTAAAGGAGCCCCGCCAGCACATGATGCATAAAGGCTTGGAAAGTGTGAGAGCCATTTTGCAATCCGAAGGGCATAACTCTGTATTCGTAGGTGCCCAGTGGCGTGAACATGGCCGTCTTCCACTCGTCGCCCTCGCGCATGCGAATCAGGTTGTACGCCCCACGTAGATCCAACTTGGTGAAAACGCGTCCTTTCCGCACCGTCGCGAGCAGGTCGTCTATCTTGGGCATGGGGAAAGCTGAGGGCTTGGTTTTCGAGTTTAAGATCCTGAAATCCACCACCAGCCTCCGTTGGGGCGTGTCCCGCTTCTTCACAAAGAATACTGGACTGCCTCCCACCGCTTTCGACTCCCGGATGAACCCACGCTGCAAATTGTGATCTATGAACTCCCTGAGTTCCTGCAGTTCATCCTCAGACATGGAGTACAGTTTCCCCGTTGGCAGCGTCGCCCCCGGCAGGAGGTCAATCTTGCAATCATAGGGTCTGTGAGGAGGTAGCTTGTCCGCCTCCTTCTCGCAGAAAACCTCCAAAAACTCCGCATACTTGTGGGGTACTGCTTGCAGCGTGCCCAACTGTAACTGCGGGTCCTCCTCTTCCTCCTCTGGGCTGGGTATGATGCAGTGTTCTGCACAGTAGGAGGATCCAAACGTTAGTTGGCGCTGGTACCAAGCCAACGCTGGGCTGTGCCTGTGCAGCCAACTCATGCCTAATACTACAGGCGTGTCTGACAGTTGGGTGACATTGAAGCTGATGACCTCCCGGTGATTCCCAATTTGCATCACCATCGGCGGCGTCTGCTGCACCACCTGCCCCCCTAGCAGTTCCCTGCCATCCACCGTGACAACCTTCAGGGGCAGCGTGGCTGGCAGTAAAGCTATGTTGTGTCGTTGAATGAACTCCAGTCCTATAAAGTCTGCATTACTGCCAGAGTCAATTGTGATAGGCACTTCTAAGGTGAGTCCATTGGGCAGCTGGAGCGATGCGGTGAGCTGCACCACTGGTTTGGGCGGGAGGGGGTCTGTGGGCTGCAAAATCTCCGGGGACTTCTTCACTGACTTGTCTGGCTGGGCCCCAGTGCCTCCTATTCCAGCCAGACTTCGTCGTTTCCCTGCTGTGGTTCTCTCTGCTGAGTTGTTTCCAATACTGTCACTGAGGCTGCAGTTTGCTTGCGGAGCCTCTGGGGACACTCTTTCGCCAGATGCTCCTCACTCTCACATATATAGCACTTCCTGTTCCTTCTAGGCAGCTTCGGTTTTACTGCTCCCGGTGTTAAAGCTCTATTAGCTGAGAGAGCCCTAGCACCTCCAATCTCCATCTGCTCTTCGCCCCCTCCCTGTGGAGGCGTGGACTGCGCACGCGCTGTCTCTCTAGACAAGAGGGGGGGCACCCTCCCTGGTGTGCGTCCCCAACGTCCTTCTTCTTTGCTCCATGGCCGTTCTTCCTGCCTCACCCCAATCGACAGCGCTCTTTCCACCACTTGCTGAGTGGTTGTGGGTCTCTCTCCCCGTGCCATCTCATCTTTGATCTGTGGGCTCAATCCCTCCAAAAAAAGGTCTCTAACTGGCGGAGAATCCTTATCCCAATTCAGCGCGTTGACCAATGCAAAAAACCTGGAATGATACTGCCTGACGCTGGCTTTCCCTTGTCTTAGCCCAAATATGTCCTTTCTGGCAATATCAATGTCTATGTTTGATAAGAAACAGGAATCCATCGCCTTAATGAATGCATCTGCGCTTTGGAGCGCTGGATCCTTGTCCCTCCACAGATTTCGCAGCCATGCTTTCGCGTCCCCATGCAAATGGGACAGGATGAACCCCACTTTCTCTTGCTCATCTCTAAAGTCTCTCTCCAACAGCTGCAGCGCAAACAGCACGTCTGCTCGGAAATTGGGGTACTGCTGCAAATTCCCATCAAAATGAGATACAATGCTGGCTCCTCTTTTCCCCAACCCAATCCCCTCGGATCTGGGTCCCGGTAGCCCCTGCTTCGCAAGCCCCTCTAACCTGGCTTGAAGATCTCTGCAGGCAGCCGCCGCTTCTTCCTCTCTCTTCCTGGATGCGATTATTTCAGCGCTGAGTTGTGTCACCGCTTCTTGCAGGGAAGCTATTTTCTGTTCTGTAGTCATCTCGCCTGACTTTTGTGAGCTCGCAAGGCACCAGTCTTCTGCCCTCCCTGCCTCGCTCCCGTAGCGATGCTTGAGGCGAAGAAAACCGGTGAAAATTAGAGATGAGGCTTACTGTCAGAGACTGCCTCCAGGTCCCAGCTCACAGAAGACCAACGCTAGCCAGCGGAACTGTACAAAGTCTTTATTGAAGTTTAGTTCCCATTTTCAAACCCTAGCGTGCATCTCTACGTCTAGACCCTAGACCAGCGAAGCCTCATCTGAGTCTCCGCCCCCTGTACACCAGTTCAACACTCTAGCCTTACTCCACCTTCTGCGTTTCTCCTTCCGCCTCTGGGTCCTACTACCCCCCTGGGTGCCTTCCTTCCTGGACGCTTCGGATGCGGACCCCTCGGACTCCTCCCCCTCTCTTCGGCGGGCTTTGGGACCCGGCTCCCTCTCCGGGCTGCTTATGGCGCCACCCTCTTGTACATTTGAACTTGGCGCGCGCGCGCTGCCCCTGACCTTCCTTTTGACCGTTTCCTCGCTCTCTGATGCAGGCGTGGCTAACCCTGACTCCTGTCCTTCCGCTGACGGAGAGCTGCCTGCTCCCGATGCCTGGGGCTCCTCCCCCCTACTGCTCTCCGGTGGGGAAGCTGGTCCCGATTTCCAGCTGCTGCTCTCTGAGCCCTCTCTGGCCCCTCCCTCCTGGGGTGTTCCCCTTGGCAACCCCCTTGCTCTGATCACGGGAGCCCCTTTCTGTGAATCCTCTGATTCGCTGGAGAGACTTAGAGACCTCGGACGGCTATCATCGCTGACTTCTCCCTCGGATTCCTCTCCCTCGGTCTCTAATTCCTCCCTTCCCTGTCCCTCTGCTCCTGAACCCCTGACAACTAGTCTGAAGAAAGCTGTGATATTTCAGGGCATTTTCACACCTGATTGAGCACAATAATGTGAGGTATAAAAAACATGTAAGTTGGAAGCTATGCGCCAATAGCTTTTAATTATATCAAGGCTCTCAGATGCCCCATGCAGACTTTTGAAATCCATTAAGCATTTGCCTTGTTGTGAGCAATGGAATAAGATGTCAGTACAGATAACAGGTGTTGGTTTTAAGTAAAAGTTTCCATGCCTGGGTAGACTCATTATCTACTTAAATCCATTTGCATTCCAGCGACCATTCTTGAGATGTGGACAATGGTTTAAGCTGCTGATACATGTAATTGTAATCTTGATGGTTTGTTTTCCAACATCCATCAAATGAATATCAGTGCTTTTATTTCAGATTAAAGGAAATGCTCATTTGTCATTGAAAGGCATTGAGTAAGTGCAGTAAAAAAGCAATAAGGACAAGGAATGCTCAGTGGACACAGATCTCTAGAACACTTATTGAAACAAAATCCAAAGTGAACATTTCTCCATCATATACAACTATGTAATATTAACTTATGAGGTTTGCATTTTTAGTGCTTTGCCATAGTATAAATACTCAAACTTCAGCATACTGTATATTAGTAGAATTTCCCAGATCTCCTGACAATCTCATTGACGGGTAAGGTACCGTATTTTTCGCCCTATAGGACGCACTTTTCCCTCTCCAAAAATGAAGGGGAAATGTGTGTGCATCCTATGGGGCGAATGCAGGCTTTTGCTGAAGCCTGGAGAGTGAGAGGGATCGGTGCGCACTGACCCCTCTCGCTCTCCAGGCTTCAGGAAGCTATCTGCAAGCCTTGCGAGCCTGCCGGGAGTTCCCGCGGGCTCTCCAGGCTTGCAGGCAGCAGCCTTCAGCCCGAAGCATGGGCTTCCCCCGCCCCCTGCCCCGCAATCTCCGAGAGTGATGGCGAAGCTGCGGTCAGCTTCCCCATTGCTCTCTGACCTGTTCTGGGGGCTGGGCTCAGGGGAAGCTCGGGCTTCTCCCACCCCCAGCCCCGCAAGCTCCGAGAGCGATGGCGAGGTTGCGCAACCTCGCCTTCTCTCCCGGACCCCCAGCCCCAAGGCTAAAAACGAAGCCAGGAAAGCCTTCTTTGCTCTTTGGGGCTGTGGGGAAAAAATATTTCCCCCCCTTTATTCCCCCCCCCCAAAATAAGTGCGTCCTATGGGCCGGTGTGTCCTATAGGGCGAAAAATATGGTATATCACAAATAAATAAAGTGGAATTTGCTGCCAAGGAGTGTGGTGGAGTCTCTCTCCTTCTTTGGAGGTCTTTAAGCAGAGGCTTGACAACCATATGTCAGGAGTGCTCTGATGGTGTTTCCTGCTTGGCAGGGGGCTGGACTCGATGGCCCTTGTGGTCTCTTCCAACTCTATGATTCTATGAAATAAAGCTTTTAGTAAACATGTGGTAGCACTGAAGGATATACTTCATTGTTAAATGCATAGATTGTGCCTTTAGGGACTTGTGCTGCAACCCTAGCCATGTCCACTCAGACTAAGCTTGCAATCCTAACGTAGTTTTCTAGGAGTAAGAAGCTCTTAGATACAATGGGACTTGCTTCCATGCAAGCATGCATAGAATTATAGACTTATCCGTAATGAATTTATTTAAAAGCATTTCTTGACCACTAATATTTTTTTTTTAGAAACAAATTCTAAGCACAGGTGAAAACAAAAAATCAGTAATAACAGAATCCAACCTTATGGACCAAGGAAAACTGGAGCAAAAAGACGTATCGTCACAAGATGTCTGAAGTAACTAACAGATGATGTTTCAGATATTGCAGAGGCAAGGGTATTCCACAATGCAGGGCAATGACATAAAATCAGGGGTCAGGAAACATTTCAGCAGGGGGCCGGTCCACTGTCCCTCAGACCTTGTGGGGAGCCTGACTATTTTTTTTTGGGGGGGGGAGAACGAATTCCTATGCCCCACAAATAACCCAGAGATGCATTTTAAATAAAAGCATACATTCTACTCATTTAAAAACACCAGGCAGGCAGGCCCCACAAATCACCCAGAGGTGCGTTTTAAATAAAAGGACACATTCTACTCATGTAAAAAGGACACTGATTCCCGGACTGGTCGCAGGCTTGATTTAGAAGGTGATTGGGCCGGATCTGCGCCCCCCCCCCCCGGGCGTTAGTTTGCCTACCCATGGCATAAAATTCTCATTTTCAGGTCGCTGCTCTGTTGGCTATGAATGCTTTTCGGTACTGGCAACCTAATTCAACCTCCCTTGAATCTGGAAAGAATATAGCCCTGTTCAGCTGGCTCACCCTTCACGTACAGATCATGTGAGTGGAAAAGCCTGGGTGCACTTGCAGAGCGCATTCCCTTTATTGAGGCCACCTTCCACACGTTCAATCGATAATATCTGAACCAGGGAGCCTGCTCTACCAACATAGGTTTACCATGTGATTTAGAACCCTGAGCATGCAGGGTTCTAAATCACATGGAAAACCTTCTTCATGAGTAGAGGAGGCTCCTTGCTTCAGAAGTTACCCTTCCAGTGCACAAAAGGCAATTCAGCTGAGTGACAAGAGCATAGGGTGTGATGTCAATAAGCACATCCCTGCTCATCCATTCACACCATTCTAACTGCATGGTGTGGGGGATAGATACCTGAACAGGGTGGCTACCTGAACAGAGTTTATTTTCTTGAAGAAAGTAGAAATTATTTCCATTTTGAACATGGCTGTTTTGCCTAAGAATCTTGTTACTTTCGATGGGTGTTTGAGTAGACTGTAGAAGTGGAAAAAACCTCTGATGTGTTGTGTCAAAATATTTTATGAATACTGTCACATTCTCCGTCTGATCAGAGACCTCCTCATATGTGCACAAACAAATATTTAATGAAAATAATGTCATAAAGAGCATATGCTTGAGAATACATTTCAAGATATGTCCACTCCCATAACATTTCTTAGACAATTCTGTCAAAAGTGGTTTCTCACTGTAAGCTAGTGGGTCTTAAAAAGCCAGAGTTTCTAAAGGATTGTGCCTAAGTGTATTGCACTAGTTTTCACACAACATAGCAGCTGAAACCTAGTATAACAAAAGGGAGCATATAAATGTTTCAAACAAAATAAATTAGTTTGATTTATTTTGTTTAGTCCTTTCCTTCTTATTCCATTTTTCTGCACAGCATCACTTTCAGTTCTGTATTGAAGTAATAAAGATAATAGTACACACTGTTTCACGTAGTTGTGTTAAGAGCTCAGTGTTTTTAACCCGAGTCATAGATTACAAGGCAAAATGGAGCCTTACAACTGTCAATCAATGTAGTGATTGACCCAGTCTTCAAGTTTAATGATGCAAAATATTGTACATAGAAGGATCAGAATGAAGTTTGGTCATGGCTTATATAAAGACAACTGGAAATGCTGAGTATAGTTCTTTCTCTAAATCAGAATTTACCCGGTCAGATTTTCAGTCCCCCCACAATTAGAGAATATTACTTTTCCAGATAGTCATCTTAATGTGAATTTAAGTGCCACACCCCTATGTTTTTCTATGGTTATCTGGCACCAAAATGTTATAAATGCACTTCCTCTTCATTTTTGTCATTAGCTCTGTATTCCACTGAATTGCCATTATGGTAGGAGGGCAGTGGTTCTAGTTGATGTTTCAATTTCAGAATACAAGTTCACCTCTATGAATTTTGATTTATGCAGTCATTAGGCACTGTTAAAATCCTGTCAGTTACAACTTGCCAAAGAAAGGGAGAGGCTAATTTTATCATTCAGTTCATATACATGGTATTTCTCTGTCATATAAATTGACATTCTAACTTGAATTAATGCCACCTAGAATAATGTAAAGTTCAAGTTTGTAAAGGAAACAAGGCCAACCCCACTCTTAGACAGATGCTGGGAGCAGAAGGGCATGGCAGCAGACCCTTTCCTCAGCTATTTCCATCCTCCTCAGCTGGGTAGCAGTGATTCCTGCTTGTTGCTAGGCTAGACTTGGTTAGTGACCTTCTCTCTGTGTCATTGGGTGGGCCTCTGACCAAGTTAGAGAGCAGAGCACCCAGCTCAGGACACTCAATCCAGCAAACCCATGTGGCTCTCTTCACAAGACCCCTGTCTGTTCCATCATTGCTGGCTGAAACATTTGTTTGGATGGGCAGCGAACAGGTACCAGGTAGAGCAGTGGGTGAATAGTAGTGAAGTATTTGCAGGCAGATCCCAGTGTGGAATGTGACTTGTCCTATACTTCCTAAGCTAACCTTCACCTCTGACATGTGGTGGAGGACATTGCCCTGTCACCCTTGTTGGAATAAGATTTAACTCTCAGTCTGGTCAGTTTCTGTTCATGGAATGTCCATTGCCTCAGGCAGCAAAAATTATTCCTCTAAAGGAAATCACTGTGTTTCCAATGGATAGGGGGATTATAAGGTAAAGGTAAAGGGACCCTGACCATTAGGTCCAGTTGAGGCCGACTGGGGTTGTGGCGCTCATCTCGCTTTATTGGCCGAGGGAGCCGGCATACAGCTTCCGGGTCATGTGGCCAGCATGACTAAGCTGCTTCTGGAGAACCAGAGCAGCGCACGGAAATGCTGTTTGCCTTCCCGCCGGAGCGGTACCTATTTATCTATTTGCACTTTGATGTGCTTTCGAACTGCTAGGTTGGCAGGAGCTGGGACCGAGCAATGGGAGCTCACCCCATTGCGGGGATTCAAACCGCCGAACTTCTGATCGGCAGGCCTTAGGCTCAGTGGTTTAACCCACAGCGCCACCCGCGTCCCAGGGGGATTATATGATGGGTTAATTTTCATGATCAATTGGCTTAATTGTGCAAGGGCTCTTTGATTATCCAGATTAAGATCTAGTGATGATAATTACATATTTCAAATGGACTGCCTCATTGGGATGCCTACTCGCAGTAACAAATGTTTACATCAAGGGCAGGAAAGCATACCATGAATATCCCCTCAACCTGATCAGAGTATTTCTTGTGCTAAATATGGATGGTGATAATGGTTGAATTCATTACACGCCTCTCACTGACAGGTCCCAGGGCAGGTTACAACAATTTGAAATTCAGAATTGTTGTTGTTGTTGTTTAGTCGTTTAGTCGTGTTCGACTCTTCGTGACCCCATGGACCAGAGCACGCCAGGCACGCCTGTCTTCCACTGCCTCCCGCAGTTTGGTCAGACTCATGTTTGTAGCTTCGAGGACACCGTCCAACCATCTCGTCCTCTGTCGTCCCCTTCTCCTTGTGCCCTCAATCTTTCCCAACACCAGGGTCTTTTCCAGGGAGTCTTCTCTTCTCATGAGGTGGCCAAAGTACTGGAGTCTCAGCTTCATGATCTGTCCTTCCAGTGAGCACTCAGGGCTGATTTCCTGAAGAATGGATACGTTTGATCTTCTTGCAGTCCTTGGGACTCTCAAGAGTCTCCTCCAGCACCATAATTCAAAAGCATCAATTCTTCAGCGATCAGCCTTCTTTATGGTCCAGCTCTCACTTTCATACATCACTACTGGGAAAACCATGGCTTTTACTATACGGACCTTTGTTGGGAAGGTGATGCCTCTGCTTTTTAAGATACTGTCTAGGTTTGCCATCGCCTTTCTCCCAAGGAGCAGGCGTCTTTTAATTTCATGACTGCTATCACCATCTGCAGTGATCATGGAGCCCAAGAAAGTAAAATCTCTCACTGCCTCCATTTCTTCCCCTTCTATTTGCCAGGAGGTGATGGGCCCAGTGGCCATGAACTTCGTTTTTTTGATGTTGAGCTTCAGACCATATTTTGCGCTCTCCTCTTTTACCCTCGATAAAAGGTTCTTTAATTCCTCCTCACTTTCTGCCATCAAGGTTGTGTCATCTGCATATCTGAGGTTGTTGATATTTCTTCCAGCAATCTTAATTCCAGTTTGGGATTCATCCAGCCCAGCCTTCCGCATGATGAATTCTGCATATAAGTTAAATAAGCAGGGAGACAATATACAGCCTTGCCGTACTCCATTCCCAATTTTGAACCAGGTTACAGTCATGGGAATATGGTGAGCCTTGAAAACACACGTCTTAGGTATCACAAGCCAGAGTAAGCAATATAGTGTTTGTCTTCCAGACAAAGGCCATCATGTCTGACCATTGAGCATGCTGACTGGAGCTAATGGAAATTGTAGTCCAAAACATTTAGAGGGCACCATGTTGACTCCCCCTGTTCTATATGTTTCTCAAATTTAGAAGCAATAATTTCGCCTGGTGCAGTCTCAGTTGCTGATAAAAAAAGCCAGGCTTCTATTGAATTCCCTGAGTTTGGGAGAAAGAGAAAGACAGAGTCTATATAGCATGTAGTTGTTAAAGCAAATTTGGGGAACCTCCAGTCCAGGGGTTGAAGGGCTTCAAATCTCTCTATCTCGCCCAGTTCTTTCCTCATGCCATGCTCATCCTCAAGCTACACTGTCTCCCCAGGTCACACCTCTCATCAGCCTTCCTAAAGTTCTTTTGCCTGGATGGAATGTGCCTTTTGCTTGTCAGGAGTGAGCAGCAGTAGAATCACAGAATCATAGAGTTGGAAGGGACCCCAATTGTCATCTAGTCCAACTGCCTGCAATGCAGGAATCTCACCTAAAGCATCCATGAGAGATGGCCACCCAACCTCTGCTTAAAAGCCTCCAAGGAAGGAGAGTCCACAACCTCCCAAGGGAGATGGTTCCAAATGTCCAACAGCTCTTACTGTCAGAAAGTTTGTCCTGGTGTTTAGTCAGAATCTCCTTTCTTGAAACGTGAAGCCGTTGTTTCGAGTCCTACCCCCCAGAGCAGGAAAAAACAAACATGCTCCCTCTTCCATGTGATGGCCCTTGAGCTATTTGAAGATGGCTATCATATCTCTTCTCAGTCTTCTTTTTTCAGGCTAAACATACCCAGCTCCTTCAACTGTTCCTGATAAGGCTTGGTTTCCAGGCCCTTGATTACCTTGGTTGGCCTCCTCTGTACATAGCAGCCTCTGACTCGTGTGTGCTTGGAATGTAACCTGCTGTATAGATGTAAGAATCACTTCCATCACTCTGCCCTTCTGCTGCTCACCCTACCCACCTTTGCCTCTGCTCTGCCCATCTTTGGCATGGAAGGTCACCTATGAGGACATGTGGCCCTTAGGCTCCCACCCCGCTGACTAAGGGGACTTCTAGTTCAGAGGATTTTCCTCCAACGCTTGTGTATATGGCCTCTTGCCAGTGGGTATGCTTATGGAGCACCTGGTTACTCCAGTGGAAAGATATCAGGGGTCATCAGCAAAGTCTGTACAACCAATTTTCAACATGAGTGTGTTCTTGGGGCAGAGGGACACAATAAAATCCAAACCTCCATCTAATAATAATAATAATAATAATAATAATAATAATAATAATATTTTATTTATATCCCACCCTCCCCAGCCGGGCTCAGAGCGGCTAACAACAATAAAAGTAACACAGTTTACATAAAATCACAATCAATCTAATCCAGCATTCTGGTTCCCTGGATAGCTCATGGTGCTGGTAATGCCAAGGTTACAAGTTTGATCCCCGTAAGGGTCAACTGCATATTCCTTCATTACAGAGGGTTGGACAAGATGATCCTCAGGGACCCTTCCGACTCTACAATTCTGTGATTCTACGACTGTGGCTGGCAAAAGACCTCAGAAAGCCTGAGGGCAGCTGGTATTCAGTGGCATACTGCCCTCCTCAGTTTGTCTCATCATCCTTTAATCCCAGTTTGTGGCCATCACCACTTCTTGTGACACAGTGAAAGGTATTTCAGCTAACAGAATGAACCATTAACAAATAGAGTCATGGGAACGACCCCAAATTGGAGGTCTTTTAAGTGCAGCTCTAGATACATCACAGGCCTTGCAGATGTTAAAATGTCTCATTATTCTTTATCCTTATAAATTTAATCCATTGACTGCCCTAAACATATAAAGCAGATCTAAGCAGTAGCGAAATGTGATTTATATGAAGAGAAATCAAGCCATACAGACTCTTGTTAACAAGAAATGCATGAAAACAAAAAAATTCTTGCTGGATATTGACCCAATAGGAATCTATTTAATCTGATAATGTGTTTTAAATGACAGTCAGAATGAAATTTGGGGGAGTTTGAAAGCAATAGCCATCATATGTAATAATCTTTCACACATTTTATCTATCCTTTGTAAGACAAGAAGCCCTAAACTGTAGCATTGCTAGAGGCTACAAGACCTGTCATTTGGAAAGAGTGTGGATGCTGCAGATTGGGTGCCCTGCCGTTTAATGGGTTTCAGATATCAAATTTCAGGTTTTATGGCAGAAGCAGAAATAAGTAAATATTACATTAGAGAAATGTGATTTTCACTGTTTAAGGTAATGAGTATCCCATTCAAGGAATCTCTATATACACCTTTATAGGCTGCTTTAAGGGATGAAAGCAGCTCCCTTAAATAAGTCTAAATTGAAGGAGCTGCAGATGGAGAGCAAAATAAGAAAGGTTATAGTATCATTATATTACAATACACATAAAGGTTCAGCATGTGCCTTTCAGTGTCACAAGATGTTGTGATGGCTTTTAAAGAGAATGAAACAGGGAAATGTGTTGGGATTCTGAGGTGAGATACCTAGGTAGCGGGAGTTTTCCTCAATTCCAGTCACCATCAGAGGCAGCTTAAGGTCCAAAATAGTTTACTGCTTTGGAAGATTCACCTTCAGTAATCAAGTTCCAGGTGTTGATATATACATACAGTTTGTTGGCTTTTGACTTTGGCAGATATATGTATACAAGTAGAAAGTATTTCTGTTGCTCCAGCTTCAATGCGTAACACAGACTCCGACTCACAGACCCCAGATGGCCTCATTGACTGACCGCAACACAAGACCCCAGACCCTAATGAGCTGACATGCCTTAATCACTTACATAGACGTCACTGGGTTGTTACCATAGCAACTGGCTTGGCTGACCATGCACCTATTGGCTTATCTCTGACCATGGAGTGATTAAGCTCATGAAGGAGATTAGCTCCTTCCACGATGTCCAGTTCCTCCAATAGAATATTCTACTAACTTGTCCCAGGAGTACAGGGTTTCCTAGCAGTGCAAAATGACGCTCCTCTTTTGCTCCCCTGTGACCTCCCCAAATCTGCACCGGAAGCTTGGGGAAAACCCTAGAACAGATTTAGGGGCTGCACAGGTGTGGGTGGGTGTTGAATTCTGTTGTGCAAGCCAAAATCCTTGTGGTTGCAGAACTACTTATTTAGCTGCATGTTGAGCACGACACATAATGTTGATGATTGTGATGAACATTATTGGAAAGCGGCTGATCCATCATGATTAAATGTTCTTCCTGAATTTTCCCTTCTATGCAAGTTCCTCCTTCCTATTCCCTTTTCAGTGGTGTTGTTTATTTCTTATGACCTACCCTTCCTCTCTTGTGAGCCCAGGGCGGCTAACAACAACAACAACCAGTGTTAGCTAACTGTAGCAGAGCTTCATGTCTGCAGCAGTATTAACCAGGCTTAGCTCTACTAGCTGGTTTGCAACCCATAGTCAAAGCAAACCCTGGTTAGGGTTGGGGCAGATATTACCTCAGTTGCACTATGCTGGCACATGTTCCCCATCATGGAAGGCAGGGAAGAATTCACTCAGGAGAGGGGTAGAGGAAGGATGAAGGAGCCTGGGGTCTCAACCATGGTTAAGATACTGGCTGAGTGACGTAGGCACCACAAATCTAGCCTTTGAGCTATCCTGGATCCCCCCACCTTTTGTGTTCCCTTTGGAAACTCAACTCTACTTATCTCGTGACAGGCTGTCTCGTTTCCTAATTAATATTTCAGTATTTTGGAAATGACAAATGCTAATGTACAACAATAGGAGTTCAGTGTATAAAAGCCTTTGCTTACAAAGATTTATTGATCTCTTGCTAAATGTTGTGCCTTCCACAATATCTGTGTTCAATAATGACTCACAACAAGGGTCGGGGTGAGTTCAGAGGCATGATATTTAATCTATGTTCTAATCAGGTGCCGCAAGTGCAAGAAAGTCTAGGGATTATTTTAAAACTTAATACAGGCTGGCTTGCATTTCCTTTCCCCCACCTATCTAGAGATGGCTAATGCCTGTCTCTTTATCTTCTCATTACTCTGCTTCATGGTTTATTAACCTCTTCCTAATGCTGACAATTGCAAGGGATGCTCTTTGAATTTGGAGACAGGAGATAATTTTGTGAAGACTCATTTAACTTTAAAGGGGATGAGAGTGAATCTTTCAGACTTTGCTAGCTTCCTTTAAAGGGGGCGGAGGGAGTTGATCCCTGCTTCTTGTACTCATGTTTTAGCTAATATACAATGCAAATCTCTATTCAAGGTGTTTTGATTTCATCCCCACCTTCCACTGCAAGGTCTTCAAGAATAAATCAGTGTCAAATAAAATTCATTAAAAAGGAAGGAATTGAAACACCCACATGACAGTAACAGAACCACCACCAGCAAAATAGACAGGGAACAAATAATGTAAAATATAATGGGTTATACCCAGTGATAGTTTGCAGGAAGTTCTTTGCATCCAGCAGAGACTTCTATGAGCAGGAGGGCAGGGTGGATTTTTGCTGATTCCTCTTTCCCATGGGTAGGCAAACTAAGGCCTGGGGGCGGGATCCAGCCCAATCGCCTTCTAAATCCGGCTCGCGGACGGTCTAGGAATCAGCATGTTTTCACATGAGTAGAACATGTCCTTTTCTTTAAAATGCATCTCTGGGTTATTTGTGGGGCATGGGAATTTGTTCATTTATTCCCCCCCAAAAAAATATAGTCCAGCCCCCCACAAGGTCTGAGGGACAGTGGACTGGCCCACTGCTGAAAATTTTTTCTGACCCCTGCTCTTTCCTTAGGGGTCTCCTGTGCACTCTAGAAATCTGTTTCAAAGGATGAGGGCTCCATGGGCTGAAGGAGAAAGAGGAAGTTTAGGAACGACATTTCCCTTCAGACTGTGACTGAAGGGCAGCACTGGATACAACCCACAGCTATTATTAGCCAGAAGCTGGAGATAATCAATTGGTTCTAACCCGACACTTAAATAATATGCGGACTGGCAACAAATAAGTGTCTTGTGATGTCCCGTAATCAGGGCGATACCACAAAAAGGTTCTTTCCTATTCCCAGCAGCAACTTTTGAAGCAGGGCTCAGATGATGACCTCAGTGAACAGCAGGCTTCTAGGAGATTAGGCGATCACACATATCTAGATGACTGTTCTCTAAAGATGCCTTATCAGAATGTGTTGCCCTTTTATGCATTACCATATTGCAATCTACACTTCCTTACATTGTGTCTTCCTAAAAGCTTATTTTGCAGATTAATCTGAGACTAAATTCTCTGAGTGGTGTGTTTTGTCAAGTTATTAGCTTTGATGTAAATTATTGCATATCTGTTAATTAAGTAATGATGCACTGACTGTTCCATATGTCTGCAAAATAACCAAGCATTTAGGGAGAACAATAAGGTTGGGTTAAAGCTCAAGTAACTACAAGCTGTTTATAATTGTTTTGCATATTGTATTTCTTTTCTGATGCAATGAATATTCACCAAGGGAATTGTGATTGTGAATGCAGTGTTTTGGCGCTGGATGCAAGCCAAATTATTTTAACTCCAGGGACTGAATACATGGGATGCACAAGGACAACTTGCATAGATTCACAATGAAGTTGGCAATCCAAATGGATATTAGAAGCAATTCTATGCCCTGGTCTATCCTTAGTACCTGCATCAAAGTTTGATACATATGGATAAATGCTTGAGTGAATTCATTAACATTCTCTAATAAACTGCTACATGTTACGAATCATTGACAGCATTAAGAAATCACAGTTAATGAATGCATAATAGGACAATATGTTTATTTAATATTGAGCATTTTGCTTAGTATATTTGTTTCTTACCTGAAAAACGTTGAGATGGGTTGCTGATAATGATTAAGCATCTATTCTCTGGCAAGCTAAAATTGGATGGTAATGTGTTCAACCAGGGAATCCAAGATGTCATTTGAGGAGCTAGAAGAAAAGACCAAAACGTGCATTTTATTTATATTTATTTATTAAATTTTTATACCGCCTTCACCTGAAGATCACAGAGTAGTTCACGACATATGAATACAAAATTAGAACACAAAATGCATAACAAACAAAAATAAACCAGTAACCTCTCCAAACACATTTAAAAGACCATAGATTGTTTAATCAGCCCAAGGCCTTGTTATAGACTAGAGAGCATTCCACAAATTGGGGCACCATAATGGAAAAGGCCTGTTCTTGTGTTGCCACCTTTCTGGATCTCACGTGGAGAGGGCTCACAAAGAAGGGCCTCAAATGATGGTTTCATGCATCTGGGTTGGTTCATAGGGGCATAGGCAGAATGTCATCAATCAAGACAAATTATCTTTCCAAACAATGGTTCAGATCCCGCCGCTCCCTTTCATGGTAATATCTGTGGCTATCATGAATACTTTGAATTTAATTGCAGGAATTTGAATGAGAAAGATCCTCAAAAACCCCAATGGCAAGTTGCGGTTGCTGATAAAGGCAATTAGCTGATGAGACAATGCACCCTAAAACATGGCTTATGTAACAAGGGTGTCAGAGTAATGATTACTTTTCTTTTCTGCATAAAGTTTTACTGAAACTTTTCCATAATACCATGCAATCATATCCTAGAGAATCATCATTTTCATTGGGCAGGGGATGAATTAAACATCAGATCTCACAGTGGAGGAAAGCTTTCTTTGATAATTCCATTCTCCCCCACCCATTTTTACATTTTACTGAGGTCCCTTCAATACAACCTGTATATTTGTTTGCACCGTTTGTATGGAGGTGAGAAGACACTGGTTGTTTATTGAGCATTCGCTCTGATTTTGTTGCAGGATGGTGAGGTGATGTTGCATCAAGCAGTTGTTATTCCACAGGTGTGTTTCCCGGTCACTTTCCTTATCACAAAAGGGCTGATTTGGGGAATGGGAGTGGTTTTGTTGCAAAAGAGCGGCAGTTCAACTTACTGTATTTTTTTGCCCCATAGGACGCACCGGCCCATAGGACGCACCTAGTTTTTTTTTTTGGGGGGGGAATAAAGAAAAAAAATTATTTCCCCCCCAGGTGCGGGGCTGCCCCCAGAACAGGCTGCTATCCGCAAGCCGTGGGAGAGCTGCTTGACTTCGCTCAGCTCTCCCACGGCTAGCGAAGAGCTGCTTGAAGCCGGAAGCCTGGGGCGTGCTGAGCTCAGCGTGCCCCAAGATTCTGGGTGCAGCCAAGCTCTCCACTAGCCGTGGGAGAGCTGCGTGAAGTCGCGCAGCTCTCCCACGGCTTGCGGATAGCTTCCTGAAGCCTGGAGAGCGAGAGGGGTCAGTGCGCACTCTTGCTCTCCAGGCTTCAGCGAAAGCCTGCATTCGCCCCATAGGACACACACACATTTCCCCTTCATTTTTGGAGGGGGAAAAGTGTGTCCTATAGGGCAAAAAATACGGTAAACAGTGCAAACTGAATTTGCTGTTGTATGAATCTGACTTGCAATAGCAATGGCTTGGAAGCACTTTGAGATGCGTTTTTGGTACCTGTATCAAATAGTGTCGAGCAGTCACTGAGGCATGATCACTTGGTTAAAAACCCAGACAGTTTTTCATTAAGAATTCACAGATATCCAGATGTATTCATTTTTTTCATTTTCCATGTGTTGTACAAATGATTTAGCCTGAATGGCTGAATGAATCTCATGCATGAGCATCTTCAACAAAAATATAAGGTTTCCTTTTTTTCTTTTTGTTGTTTCATGAGAAATGTAATAGTATTTCATTGTTCCCAACATGTCATTGTAGTCTTCTAGTGCCTCTTGTCAGATATAAGTAAGCTATTCGTTTGTGCATCTGAAAAAGGGTTTGTAAATAAATCATTGTATATTCTGAATATAGCAACAGATCTGCTTATCTTTATTCTTCAAAGATCCTTTTCTAGGATAACCAAGATTTGCATGGATACTGTGACTGCATTCCACCCCCCACCCCTGTTTCCTCAGC
Source organism: Podarcis melisellensis (assembly GCF_964234715.1). Taxonomy (NCBI): domain Eukaryota; kingdom Metazoa; phylum Chordata; class Lepidosauria; order Squamata; family Lacertidae; genus Podarcis; species Podarcis melisellensis. Next base: position 25,142,957 of record NC_138542.1, read on the forward strand.
TGACACTTGGCTATGGAGGCCACACACAGCTCTGCCCCCCCTTTAGTTATTTCGAATGGCCAATGATTCATAGTTAATTTATAGCAAAAAAGGGAGGAAATTGTTGTTTTTGCGAGATTTCAATCACTGTGTGTGTTCCTTATTGGCTTTTAAATGTGTTGGTTGGAAGGGGGTTTTTTGGTTGGCTTTTGCTTTATTATGTATTTTGTGTTCTCATTTTGTATTTTTATGTTGTGAACCGTCCTGTGATCTTTGGATGAAGGGCAGCATGCAAATTTAATTAACAACAACAGCAACAACATATTCGTTCACCTCCTGTAGTTTCCATATGTTGGAGAACAATGAAGTGAGGGACTTGTGGAGGCCTTAAATGTGGTTTAGAACTCTGGAAAATCAGGTTTCTAAAACATGCAGGGAATGTCCATGAGTGCAAGAGTCTCTTCACTTCAGAAGTTTGTGCACCACTAATTTGTGCAAGATGGTAGAACTTTTATGGGCAGCAGGATAGAACTAATGTCCTCTGCCTTTGATGCATGTTTACTGAAGACATTACAGAACATCTGAAGAGGGTTAACATTTCTTCAGTATCTGGTTTTTGTTATGTACATGAAGGAATTTGAATTGCATGTTTTTACAATGCATGCTTTCATGCACCCTGTGAATTATGTGTATACTTAGGCAGTAACATTATACTAATGTCAATACTTAGAGCCAAGAAAGTTGCCTGGCTTGTTCAGCAATGGAATCCTCCATTAGATTTCCACCCTTGCTAGACCTCAGGAATTAGAAGGGACTTGGGCATCATGAATGCTAAGCCCCACATACCCACAACAATAGATTCATCATTTGCTGTACTGTGTTGGTAATAGAAATGTAGAAGTTGTGTTCAGTTCCTCAGAAAATAAAAAGGATATAAATGGAGGGTGTCTTTTTAGACCATGAAATCTATGCAACGTGTTGTGAAACAGCCAATATGGGATCCAGGTAATGGTATTCTCATTATCTAATGGGAAGATGGATTCCCATTCATTAAATATGTTTAAGAACCCATTCCTTTTGAAAGTTTTCATAACCCAGCCATCAGATGCCCTTGATTCTCCAGCTGGCCTGGATTTAAACTGCTGACCTGGATAGCATGCTCTAATTACAATAGTAGCATTTGGTATTTGTTTCGGGCTATTTTCTTTCGGACTATTGACCTTCATTTCATGTTGCATTCTTGCCTTCAGCTTGAGACCTGTTAACACGCGAGAAGGCAAATTACCTTATGGTAGACCACGTCATAACGAAACGGACTGTTCCGTAAATGATTCAGTGTTACCTTGTTAAAACATGGGAGCTGCGCGGAGTACAAATTAGCAAATCCTCCAAGGTTTTGAAATGGGAGGCTTAATTTTGTTGCAGGTGTTTTAGTGCTCACAGAGCTGATGTATACATTAATCCCCGCAGGAATTTAAGAAACAGCTTTGAAGGGATCTTGTGGAGTCTTTTCCTCCCCATTTAATTGGAGACAGCATAAAATGTGCCAAATTAGGTCTTTTAACTCTTCCCTTTTATGTCTAATTCCTTGTACCTTTTCCACGAAGGAAAAGGGCGGAAGCTGAAAGAAAACATTTATTATTCCAGACTGAGAACACATTTGTCTCAACTAACCAAACTATGGAGGTAGCAGGTGTTGTCTTGCTGTAGAGGTTGTCTCCCAGGGAATATGGAGGTACCGAAAGTGGAGTGATTTGTGACAGTGCCAGATGCGCACGGAAAGAACTCTCATCCCACATGAATGACTGGGGGGGGGGGAGCTTTCTCTATACTTGCTTCAAGAAATACAGGGGACCTTGCTTGAGAACAGTAAATTCTCCTCGCAGCCTGGTGAAAATGAAGTTGAACACATGGCACAAAGCATTCTTAGGCCAAATGGATAGTGACTTGGAGAAAAGAGGCGAACCTTAGAGACTGGTGATTATATTCCCTCCCTCCTAGTTATAATTGCATATTTGTATTTGTGAAAAACCTTCTCATGCTGAACAGGCCAATCTACCTGCTGTTTTGCTTTTGTTATTATCATTATTATTTTCCTTCGTTCCAACAGCTTGTTGGCTGTCATCTTGCTAATTGTTGCATCGGATCTTAGCCCAGACACAAAAGAACATCTAATGCTTACCAAACTGGGGTGACCATGTTGTCAGGCCACATAAACATGCATCCAAAAGCATTTTAAAAGGCCAAGCAAATTAGATTTTAACTTGGTGCCCAAACCCAGGGACAATGTTGAAACCTCTCATGTTCATCTGCAAACAGATGAAGATTTATGTGGACATATAATGCTAATCCAGAAAGAAGAAACTATCAAGCATTTAAACTTTTAAATTATGCTTTGCATTAACTAAAACAGACAGATATATTTTCTCATACTTCTACTCCAAAGGACTCATTTTTTGGCTCCATTGCCACTTGGAGCATTAAAAGGGTGTAATGTAAATTATGGTAGTTCTTTCAATATTGATGATTCATTTCAAAGATGTGTGCAAAAACTGCCAGTAGAGAGGAAACCAGAATTATGAAGTCAGTATCTCGAAACATTCCTGCATACGTCGTATACTCGTTGTGCATGTAAATCATACGGACTGGGCAGAACTGGATTACTTACGGGAGGAGTGTAGGAGAAAAGGTCAGAGCTCTCTAAACAGAAAATATGAAAAATCTCTTCTGCAGTAATTTTCACTCCCACCAATATTTTCTCATACTCCTGAGAAATGGAAAATCACCCCCTTTTCTTCTTTGTTGTCTTCTTTTAGTAAAAGAAAGCTGCAATTTTACCTGTGAAGTTTTTCATTCATTTCTCTTGAGTATGCATTTTTAGGTTTTTTTAAAAAGCCATAATTCTAGCATGCCAAAGGCAACACTGTCCTGAAAACCTTGGCCAGGTTCCTCTTTGCAAACCTCTTATTGATATTTTGTGTTCCAAAAGCCCATCACGTATACCGGTTGTCAACATGTTTCACACTATCTGTCAGAATATCCCAGTCATGAAGTTGGAGTTGTTTAATCATGCTCATTTTTTTAAAAGTTAAATAAACTTGCCAAAGGTAATGTGTTAATCACTGTCTGTCTTTGTCTTTTCATAAACTTTCAAACTTCTAATGAACAAAGTCTTGGACGTTTTACAAACACTGCTTTATAAACATCATTTTTCATGTTGGTCATCTTTATGAGCGTCTGATAGAACATTGAAAATATAAATAATATATCAGTGCTTCTAGAAGTCAGTTCCTACTGAAATTCTCTCTGTAGTATGGTTCCCTTGCCACCTTTCCAAGGTTTCTAGAATCTCTCAAATCTTCTGTTTATAAAAGAAAGAATGGTTATGAAGTAAATATTCACCACCATTTACAATATGGTATTAGTAATGATGTCTATATTGGTGCCTTCATTTTCTGTATTAGATGCTAACTGAAAAGTAAGTCAAGTCCAGTGAGTGTTTGGTTTTTGAGATTTCACCATTTGCTTTGTAACCTACTGTTTTAATCTGCTGTTTTGCAGTTGTTGGGGTTTTCTTGTTATCTTGTCAACTTTTTGCCTTTATTATGATTGTTTTTATAGCTTTTTATGTTTTGTAATAAAATAGGCCACTTTGTGGGGTAAAAATGAATCTAATCAAAGGGCTGAGTGATTGCACAGGTTTACATTTTGTCACATTTACTTCAAAATAATTTTGCAGCCGAACAAGTAAGCTCCTAGTAAATCACAAGAGAGTCTTAGGGTGTTCTGCCACTCTCACAACCCAAGAGGTTGCTTAAAACCTGTGCAGATACACTGTAGACTAAATATAGACCTGAGGGTTACACAACCTTGTGTATATATGGTAGAATATGATTTTCATCTGACAACAATTTGACAAGTTGTTGTCAGATTCTGTATCAACATTGTGGCTTAAATATGTTTTTTTTAAATAATTTTTTATTGGGTTTTCACATTTTCTATAGATAAACACATAAAAACACATAAAAAGACATGACAACACATATTTAATTTTATACCCTTACTTTCTTAACCTTCTTTCCCGGACTTCCCCACACCTCCCCCCTTCCCCCTTCCCCCTCCCAATTTCATAGTTAGCTCAACAAGTTATTTCCCCTCTTTTCAAAAATATTATTATTTTCTTTTTTCCAAATCTCGACATTTTGTACTAGGCCCAATTTTACTTATCCAGAATTTTCCCTTTTTTACATAAAATCCTTTTTCTAAGGTCGACCTAATTCCTCTCCCTCAAATTCCTCCCTTTTCATATTAAACCCCAAAAATCACAATATCCAAATACAAAGATTAAAATTTTAACTAATCTGCTCCCCCCCTCCCTCCCTGCCCCGGTTTTTGTCCCATTCCGAACCAATGTCCTCACAAGACAGTTCTCAGCCCGGATTTCTCACATCCGAGGCCCTAGAGTCCCAATTAACCTCTCTCTGTCGGTTTTGTTGGTAGTCCTTTTTGTTGACCCTCAATTTTCGAAGGAGTTTTCTCTCAAGCCTCTCCTGCTTTCCTCCCTCCAACTCAGCCAAAAACAGTTGCTGCAAAGAATCATCCATTTTTCCATGTTCAAACTTTAGGAAGAAGTCCCAGTCATGCTTGTTTGTTCTTTTATATTCCAGTATTCCAAATGTTCCACGGGTTTCTTCCTTTATCTTTCTTTCCTTTTGCAGATTTGTAATCCAATGACCATCCTCTTTGTTTCCTTTATTTCCTGAGAGTGTAGGCTCCTGGTTAATGTTTTCCATCTGTCCTTCCTCTCCTTCTTCATCTTTCCCCCCCAATTCCAAAGTTGTTTCTTCTGCTTCGGCTGCGAAGTTTGTGTCTTCCGCAGAGCTGCCTAGTTTGAGGTTCAAGGTCGTAAGTTGTTTGTTCATAGCCGTGCTCTGCTCTTGTAAAATTCCCACGAGAAAGAACATTCTTTCTATCTCTGCCAGTACTTTTCCTTCTGCAGCCATTGCAATGTCTTTAATTCCCTCCAGGGGGATAAACACGCAATAGTTCTTTTCCAACAATCCGTTACTTTGTTGTTCACAGTCTCTTTGTTTTCAACCAGCTCAGTTCAAATGTAACACTTTTAATTTAAAAAGATATTAAATAGCACAGTTCTAAACTTCAACCGCCCGTTTGACAGCTCTTTTGACAGCTGTCAAACTCTTTATTCTTTTTCCTCGGGCTCACACTTCGGGCGCTCCCGGGTCCAAGGGGGGGGGGGGTTGCCCAGCGATTTCCAAAATTCCACTCTCCTCTCCAGCACAATAACTTCTTTTATTTAATTCGTGGGAATATTCTTTTGTCCCTCTAAATTCAAAGTCTCTCCACCTTAGTCTCTTTTCCTTGCTTTGAATCTTACAGGTGGGGGGGGGTGTGGACTTCCTTTTAACACATCCCCCGATCGTACTCAAATCAAGGATAAACTTTTAGGGTCGAAATTTCATTCTACTCACGGGTTTCTTGTTTCAGTCCAAATTTTAGGAAGAAAGACAGCGCTCTCCGGCCATGGCTCGCGGCTTCGCTCCGCTGAGGTAGCGTTGTACTCTCAGCACCATGCCACTCTCCGGTCCTCTCCGTAGCCTTTAAAAAGGCTCTTCGTGGGTCGGGGAGGGCGCTTAAGGTGCCCACCGAGTCACCAAGTCCACAGGCTTCCGCGCCTGCGGTTTCTGAGGGTCCCCGTGTCGCCGGCACGGCAAGACCCGTCCTCAGCAGAGCCGATTCCCTCCGGAGCTCGGAGGGAATCCGCCATTTGCCGTTCGCGCTGTCCCGGAAGTCATTGTGGCTTAAATATGGACACCATCCTCTGTGAAACCAAAGTTGGTTCCATCCCAAATCATTCACCTTCATGTATGATATTTTAATGCTACCATTTCCCAAGTCATTTCCTTCCCATCATAATTGATGTCTCCAGATCAATAAAAATTAGATGAGGATGCCAAATTCTTTACACAATTGAGCTTTTAGTTTCTTGCCCTGTCAATGTGTATTTATAATAGTGGCTCTTTCATAAGCCCAAACCTCCTTTATTCACGCTTGTTGACCTTCTCCATTTCCCCCTCTCCCAGAGTCCATACATTATCATCTTGCTACAATGGGCACATATTTGCAGCTTGGTTGTTCATTCAATAAAAAGTGCCTTTGTTAAGGCTGCAAACCTAATTTAAGTCTTGCCAAAGACAGCTGTTAGGAAAGGATGCCTCAGTCTTTCATGGTTTATGTGGCTGCTTGTAGCCTTTGATTGGGAAATATGTGAGGCATTTACAACAGAAAACCCTTTGCTGTTTCACAGCCAAGAAATCGAAGGGTGTTTTAAATTCTATGAGGACCTGTCCATCAGCAGATCCTGGACTCAACTACATTAGCCATGTTACAATGTGTTATAAACATGTGACACCAGAGGGTGCTGTAGAGCCCAAAATGTTGTCTATGTGATTTTACATAGTTTATTTTCTTTTGTTAAAACAATTTAATTTATGACTTATTTATTGCGATTCCTCCCCTGTGTGTAGATCCAGCCTGTTTCGTACTGCTAAAGCTTAGCTCTAAAACATGGTTTGTCAGAAATATGATAGTGGGGGCAGGCCTTGCTGTCCCTGCTCCTTGCCTGAGGGTAATGCCTTAATAAAATTAATGTGATTTAAGGATTGTCTTTATTATCAATCTTCTTTTAGCCAACTAAAGCCAGTTCTTTAAAGTTATACACTCACACAAAGCTAACCTGATGTTCCAAACAGAAAAAGGACCTTTTTTCACTTGTCTCAAGTATCTATGGAATGGTTTATAAAAACCAGTAGTTTTAAAAGGTGAATTAAAAATGTATGGAAATGCTTTTAAAACAGCAGACTGTTACACAAAGGAAGGATTCGCCTACCCACCCCCAAAAAACTGTGTGCAGTTTTGATGTTGGTACAGGGTCAGCAGTAAAAAGACTGTTTTGATCACTGGAACACTTAAATTTCCAGTCATTTACAAGGATGCATACATTGGGGAATTATTTAAAAAGATAATTAGATGTGTGTCAACATAGTCATTTAGTGCTAGTGAATTAGTTTAGTGGACTATTGTATGAAAAGTTCAGATGACATAGTTTCCAACAGAGTCTGATGTGAAGGCAAAGGTCAAGGTGATCAAAGTGTGATGCCCTTTTAGGACTAGGTGGAAGTGAGGTCAAACAACCTGCAGAAAGCTGCAAGTAATTAATTGAGTCTCACTGTTAACAGTGAAAAGGTCAAATACACATAACTGTAGCAATTAGACAGCTTGCATTCTTAAACAGCCAGCCATTTAACTTCAAAGTGATTAGACTGGAAGCCTAGGAACTAATTAAAGTGAGATTTTAATTCAGAAGACTTTGCAAGATATTTCAAGTACTTTCAGGCTTTCTGATTTGACTAGTCACATTGCTCTGCCACCCACCAGTTAGTTTTATTGCACTGAAGCATTTTAATTAGTGTCTTCAATTTGACTTTATATCTTGAGTCATTTCCACAAAAACCTGGAAATGGTATTGCTCACTGTACTTTCACTGGATTTCTTGCACACATATATACTGGTGTATGTATGTGTGTGTGTGTATGTATATATATATATTTGCTTTCGTAGATTTTCACGGGTACAGGAATGCAGGTTTTGGTGTCCTCGGGTGTCTTCCCGTGTAAAAGTTGGGGTGTCTAGGCGACGTTTCGACGAGGTCTCACTCGTCATCTTCAGGCTGGTGCTTTCGGCTTCTTGTTACTGGAACAGAGCAGGATCTCAGTGTTTGAGTTCCTATAAATACTGTTGAGGGGGTGTGGTGTATAGCCTCCAATGTTCTGGGCAGAGAGGAAGTTCCCAGGCTAGTGTGCCTTTTCTTCTTTTGTTCCTTAATTACTAATTAAGCTAATCCAAAAAGAAACACCCCCCAAAAACCAAGACACAGAAGAAAACAATGGCATGGCCCTCCTTCCTTATATCAAGGGCACTACAGATAAAATTAGCAAAATCCTCCATAAACACAATATCAAAACAGCCTTTTGCACCAACCAAAAAATAGCCAATATCCTCAGAAACCCCAAGGATAAAATCCAGTTGGAAAACCAAGGGGTCTATGAAATACCCTGCAAAGTCTGCCCAGCCACGTACATTGGACAAACAAACAGACGAATAAATGCACGTATCACAGAACACAAGAATGCCGTCAAAAAAGAAGAAAAAACTTCCTCTCTTTTCCAACACATGAAAGAAACAGGACACGAAATTAATTTTGCAGATTCCAAATTGCTCTTTAACATGGAACATCACCACAAGAGAATAATCATGGAAGCCATCGAGATAGAGAAACACCCTCACAACATGAACAAGCGTGACGACACATCCCGCTTGCCAGACATCTGGAAATTAGCCCTCCCCACAAAAACTGACACCAGATCCAGAGGCACACAGAACGCCATCACCAATCAACCACACCAGACCCAAACCCAGACCCTCTCCACAGATAAATTACAGACACCATCCAGTAGCCAAACCATGGAGGCACCTCCGGATGCTGCACCCCCCTGCAATCCCTACACAGATCTGGCTGACACAAGCCACAAAACCACAGCTCGCCCCTATACACGAAGCCAAGCCAGAGCACAACTAAGTGCAGTACAGCCATCTTCTCAGAAAAACTCTTCACAAAGTTCAAGAGGTCAAGACACAAAGACTTTAGCAACTAATCCACACCTAATGACCCACCTAAGTGGTACTCAGGATATCACTCAAGAAATCACTCAGGATATCCCTCAAGTAATTAAGGAACAAAAGAAGAAAAGGCACACTAGCCTGGGAACTTCCTCTCTGCCCAGAACATTGGAGGCTATACACCACACCCCCTCAACAGTATTTATAGGAACTCAAACACTGAGATCCTGCTCTGTTCCAGTAACAAGAAGCCGAAAGCACCAGCCTGAAGATGACGAGTGAGACCTCGTCGAAACGTCGCCTAGACACCCCAACTTTTACACGGGAAGACACCCGAGGACACCAAAACCTGCATATATATATATATATATATATATATACACACACACACACACACCACAAAAAGCTCCATACGTAGAATAAGCAGAACCAAAAACAACTAGAAAGTAGCAAAATGCAAGTTAGGTGGGTTGAGTTTTTACACACACACACACACAAACATTATTTTGTTCAAATTCTACTTCAAGAAATTGGTTCATACCAATGTTGCAACTGAAAAAGGAAAAGAAAACAGGACTGAAGATAGAAAGAAAATGATAATTATGGAACTGTAGAAAGCAGGCCTTGAATGAACTTTAATTATAATTCCTGAACTAGCAATTGAACAGTTTTCAGCAGGCTTTGTGAAAAGTTCTTCCATGAAAACGTCCATAGATTTGCTGAGTAAAAATGGTCAGGCTTGGGAGTCTTTCCTTGGGCAGTATTGCCCAAATTGTTGAATATCCCTCCTGTGTCAGTTGCTGGGGAACATGAGAAAGCTATTCTATTCATGTTCTGCTTCCAACTTCTGTTGTTTCTCCAGCTGTGGCCTTATTGAGAGAAGGCCGCTCTCATCTCTGGTTCTGGTTATATCCCAGCTGGATTTCGATAATGTGCTTTACATGGGGCTGCCATTAAGGCAGTTTTGAAGCTTCAATTGGTGCAAAATGTGGCAGAAAGTACATTTGTATCAGCTGAGAATTCAGCTCTCCAAACATCTAGGTAGCCCGGCGTTTCTGGAGTACCTTCACCAGGGAGATACAAAAGCTCTCTTGTGGGTTTATAGAAGAAAGAGCTTTAAAACCTTTTTTATTCCATTCTGCTTCTGGATGATTTTATGGCATTATGTCTTAATAATAATTTTGTCTATGGCTGATATTAATAGATAGATGATAGATAGATACATGATGATAGATAGTTTTAAGTTTTAAAAGCCAGCAGTGTTATTATATCATTGGCTTGTTTTACTCTACTAAATGGTAAAATGGAATGTTGTTTGCTGAGTTTTTATAGCGTACACTGTTACAGCATAGGATAGCAGCAAAATGCAAGAAAAAATGCTCGGAAGGCAATTAATCTTTCATACAATTCTGTGACAGGGAAAAAGAGAAATGTCTGCAGATTCCCTGCACCGGATAATACTTAATTTGCACCATTAAGCAACCATGGAAGACAAGGCAAATCTTTAAAGAAAAAAACCCCAAAAGAATGCTCCTGAGTGTCATGGGACACTTTCCATCCTGTGGATTTAAATACTAGCACATCTATATGGATTTTATTCATACGGGGCGAGGCAGGTATTACCACCAGTAAAGCCATAACCAGGAATATCCATCCCCCAATAACCCAGCACTGAACAACGAAGCTAGGATGTTTCTGTTTCCATCACTTACGGCTGCTGTGAATGCTAAAAGGTAAAGGTAAAGGGACCCCTGACCGTTAGGTCCAGTCATGACCGACTGGGTTTGCAGCACTCATCTCACTTTATTGGCCGAGGGAGCCAGCATACAGCTTCCGAGTAAGGTGGCCGGCATGACTAAGCTGCTTCTGGCAAACCAGAGCAGCGCACGGAAACGCCGTTTACCTTCCCGCTGGAGCGGTACCTATTTATCTACTCGCACTTTGACGTGCTTTTGAACTGCTAGGTTGGCAGGAGCAGGGACTGAGCAATGGGAGCTTACTCCATCACGGGGATTTGAACCGCCGACCTTTCGATCAGCAAGCCCTAGGCTCAGTGGTTTAGACCACAGCGCCACCCGCTTCCCTTGCTGTGAATGGTAACTGTGCCTATTTTGCACACATTTAATCTGCAACATAATTTTCACAGACCATTGGTGGTTTTTTTGCCTTTCATTGTGACCCCATCTGGAAGAAAGAGGTAGGGAGATGGATGAATTAGAGCCGCATTCAGAGGAGGTCTGCAGAACTTTAAACTGTGTGGAAACTACAGCTGGGGTAGGAGCCAGTTATCACCATTCCCCCCACAACTATTACTCCAGATGGTTGAGCTTATCCTCTCCATGTTGCATGCAGTGTTACCTGCCTGATTTTCCTATGCCACACCTTTAGATGTGGAGTGAGTCACATCCAACTCACCACCCTCCCCCTCTGCTCAGGTCCCATGGCCTTAGGTGTTTGAGCTGGCCAAGTATAAAAAAGGTCCTTTCCCAGCCCCATAGCTCTAAGGAGCCTTTTGGAATCACCTATTTCCATAATGTGCTTCCCAGTTCTTATAATTTTTTGCACTGTTCCGCCACCTATCATGTCAGACACAATTTAAGCCACTTCTCCTGATCGTTCCCAAAGTAAACACACCAATATTCCTTGGTAGAAGGATCTCTACTTGGTCCCAAAGAGGCTGGAACAGTGCTGGAGATCTGAAAGCTAGGAGCTAAATAGCACCTGCAACCTAGGTTATGGGTGCAATGACAGAATGTCCAGACACACTTTTTTTATAACAAGAATACAAAACTAAAAATGAATGAACTGTAGCTAAAATATTATGTTCATTTTTCACACGATCTAGTTCTTCCCCTGCCCACCCCCCTAATATTCTTTAGTGGGTCTCTTCTACAGTCTTCAGAGAGTAGCTGGAAGTGGGGAGGCAGAAAAAGGTCCTCCTTTCCTTCTACTCTTCCATTTTAATCTGAAATCTTAGGCTCAGTACTGCGCCCAGAGCTCAGAAACTGCTCAGACAATGAAATTCCCTGATGCAAAATGCTCCTAGAACAATGGGAGTTTTGAACACTGGACTGGTTTTACCTGTAACAATGCCTGTAGTAGATGGGGCAGTATCAGATTCCATAAGGTATCCAACGCCCGTCTATTCAGAGCACACACAACATGCATGTGTAAAGTCAAGCTACAGAATCTGACCTCATTCTTTAATCCCCCACCTGCTGTCATATAAAAATAATATACACTTCCCAACTGAGCATAACACTTGGAGCATCTTATGAAGGAGGTGTTAGTCTGGGGGTATGGAATCTGTCCCAGAGTTGCTCCAAAACCCATCAGCCTCAGCAAGCATGGCCATTGGCTAGAGATTATTGGAATAATCAGCAGCACCTCAAGGGCCACAAGTTCTCTGCCCCTTCTCTAGTCCATGAAAGCCAGAAATGTGTTAGTCTTTAGTCTGTCTCTGGCCTCTCTCTTGTTTTTTGCTGGGACAGACTAACATCACCACCCCTTGGAAAACTGAAAAAACCTAGCTTGTAAGAGTGAATGAACAAAACAGTCTAAAAACACTGGTGCTGATCCTGATCTTTTCCTCAGAACAATTAGGAAATGCTTCAAGGAGAACGATTAGTCTTTGAGTATTTCACCTTTGTTGAGTTCTTGAGAAGATGAGTCCTTATGACATGGATTTCTACCACACTCCCCCACCCCCCCATACCAGGTCTTTGGAGAAGCCTACCTGCACAACTAGAATATAAATATATTGACGATAATCACTGTTGTCATGAAGTGCCTATGGGGTTCTCATGTCCCAGTTTGTGTAAGCAGGGCAACTCATTTTTTCAGATTGCTGAAGCTAAGATCACACAGTGGAGTCACATGCTGTAGTCTGAAACGAGGGAAAAAGGTGCACCTTGCTGCTGCTTCTCTTTTCATTTCTTCTCTGATATGAAACAGCTTTGAAAAAGAGCCTTCCTCTCTTGAAGATATGAGAGCTGTATAGGGAACACAGTTGCTTACCCAAAGCACAGTGGGTTAGTTAGCACACCAAAGACACCGAGGAACTACAGGAAATCAGTTCAAGGAGAAATTTGAGAGGTTATTGCAGTCAATGAACCACCATCTATAAGCGCCTCTGCCATATAGGCTGCGTAGGCTTGTTCTGTTTGGTATTTTTCTTGGTTGTGTCCTGCTTTCAACTTGGTATCATCAGATGCCAGGGAAAAACACAAACACAATTGCCATTATAGATCTCCTGGCACACGATGTCCTGGCAAAGTACGCTAGACAGAGATTCAATTGCATTTCAGTTTAATTCAAGCAGTTGCACTTTGTGGTTGGTGTTGTGTTATATTGAATCAATTCAGAACATTATTTCATCTGTCCAGTTGTTCAGGGTGGTACTCTAATGCCTGGATTTTATCTGCCTCAGGGTATAATGTTTACATTGAGGATGTTCTTTGTTACTTTAAAAAACAACAACACAGTTTAGTGTTTTGTCTTGTAACTTCTTGAGGGGGTGAAAGTCCGCTAAGCTTCAGAACTTCTCATTATAGAGAGAAATAGTTATTTGTGACAAAAATAGTTTTCCTAGTCTTGTGAAATACCCCAATTAAAACATTATTTTTAGCACTGGAAATGCTGCACTCATCAAGCCTCACTGAAGCTTCTGCTCAACCATTTGGCATAATTCCCCTCTCAATTAAGTGAAATTCTACATTTCTGAGATGTATATGAGAAGTGTTGGGGATTTCCCCCATATGGTTCACTGCATCTGTGTTCATTAAGACTGAAGTCCATTTCTTAACACAGAGTCTAGAGGGAATCTTAAAGCATATGAAGAATTTCAGTTGCTTCAAATCTCTGCCATTATTGATAGCATACTTGTTTACTCCGCAGAATACTTGTTTAAACTGGCTTATTTTTAAAGTGACAATACATTAGGATATATATTAGAGAACTAAATTTTCAAAGAAAAAAAAATGTTCTGGTCCAAACATGCAATGGTGGTTCACTTCAGACATAACTATGGTTTGGTGCTAAATGAATGAGCCGTGCACTCTTTATGCTCACTCTTTTCCTCTCCCTTCTCTCTTCATGTGTTCTGATTTGCTGAATGCTTTTATTGGGTTAACTGAAAATGCACATACATAAAATAGCCAAGTAAAACAGCATATAATAACAACTGAAACTTCTCTCCCAGGTACCTAGAAGCTAGCTAGCCAGTCAGAATGATCTTGTAATGCAGGGGAGGGAGAGAAATCGATGACCTTACAGGTGTTATTGGACTGTTATCTCCCATGAGAGTTGTAGTCCAACAACATCTTGATGGCCACACATTCCTCGTCCCTGCTTCCAAAATATGCTAACCATCTCTGTGGACTGGAAGCAGAACAGCTTGGGTGCAGTCTATGTACGGTGCTTTGCAGTGCTTATGTTCAAATTGTTGAGGACTTTGTGTCAGATCTTGAAGATCAAGACAGAAGATAGAATGGGATGAGATATTCTCTTGGGCATATTAGCCTCATCTATTTTTATATTGCATTGAATGATTCTTGATAATGAGCAATAGCATCAGATTGCCTTTCTCTGTTCCCTGCTTATACCCATGAACTCTGTGTGCCCTTTGAAACAGAATCCACTTTTACGATGGAGACATAATCTAGACTGACTCATGATGGAAGAGAAATCAAATTTCTTTGCTCTTCAGATAGTAAAGTACTAATGTATGTTGAAAAATATAATTGCATTTGCTTCACTGTTGTATCTGACTATCATATCTGACTATTATCCAGGAGTTCTGGGCTACTCTCTCTTTTATTAGAACAGAAGACTTCATGCCCAGCAGGAAATTGGCTCATTTAGTATTAGGAGACATTTCATAAATCCCTTGTGAGAGTTAAACTGAAGCAACTACCTTCCCTTGCTTAGCAGGGATCTATAGCTAGACCTCCATGGGCACCTGTATGGGGAAAACTCTAGCGAGATCTCTTTTCCAGCCTCCTGAGCTCAGATTGCTTTAAGCAGCTATTTGAAAGCAGATAGTTAAAAAAATAAAATAAAGACTTAACTAATGAGGAAAGGAAAAAGAGAATCAAAAAGTGGAAAAGTGGCACTGCTATAAAAGTGTAATGATTAATAAAATGTTAATGAGCTTTTTGGGAACCGTTATCTGCAGTGGAGATGAGCGCTGCCCATTCAGTATACTTAAGCAAACTTCAGCTCTTCAATCGCTGCTTGGGGCCAGTTTTAGCATATTCTCTCCAATTTCATCTCTGTGTAATCCAGCACCCTGAGTAGAATGTGTACAGTATGTGTCATATGTGGATATATACACCTTGTGAGGTCCCAGTCAAGCTGTTATTGCTCGACTCCACTCCAAATTCATCTCAGCAGCTTGAACGCCACCACTGAATCTCAGCCGCAGGATTCCATGCACAGTCATAAGGTTGGTCAGGTACTGGAAAGATTATCATTATTAAAGTGAATGGATTGGAGGAGGAGGAGGAGGAGAAGGAGGTGGCGGCAGCAAAGAAACATATAGCAGTCCAACCCTCAAAGCTGGTGTTGTAATAAGAGACGCCATGCTGATAACAGGGTACAAAGTTGCTGTTGCTGATACATCATGATTGTCTCAGAATTCAGAGGTGCAGAAGTCATGATGCTAGATTCTTGTGCACTGTGGAAAAAAGAATGAACAACAATTGGCAGTGTTATTTATTGAGGTTTGTTATTTATTTAATTTAGATCCCCCTCTTGCTCCTGAAGGAGCCCAGGGCAGCAAGTATGTACCAACAGTTCAGGGATAGAGGCAATTATGGATTACTATTAGTTGTTGTTTTTAAATCTGTGCATCAGTTTCACAGATTTAGCATAACTCGCACCTAGAAGGCGTGTCCTGGGAGGGTCCCATTTTCAGCTCATTCATATAGCAGACTAGAGTGTAGCAGGATCATAGCAGATGGCATCATCTTAAAGGGTGAATGTTAGAAGAAATCTGGTACCAGACCCTCCTAGAAGAAATTCAGTTACCCAGAAACACAAGACGATATTCTGATTTGAAGCACTGAAAGCCATTAATGATTGTGGTGAATATTCAGTGTCTTCTTTTGAAACCAGTTTGATATATGTCATTATTAGCAGAAAAGTAATCACTTTGTCTGTGGATGTTCTTACATCAGATTGAGAATAATGGTTCTTCAAGGTCATTGTGATTATTGCTGAATTGGGGTAAATTGAACCATGAGGTCAGTAGCAACATTAAGATATGTATACACTAATGAAATGAAAGTTGTTTGGGGGAGAGCTCCGAATAACCTTTAAAACAAAGGGTACACTTAAAATTTGATGACTGTCTTCATTAGCACAAATGAACTATACATGATGTAGCTTAAAAGCAATTTTGCTGAAAGAGTGTAATTTCCAGTAAGATGAAGTGAATAAAACAAATCTGATTTCTTCCTTTTCCTTTATCTGCGCCTGTTGGTAAAACAACACGTCTTGTAGGTGGAAATAGTGGCTGCTGACACCTGGCTGTGGTGGTAAATCACACACCCAACCCCAAATTTAACACATTCCCAAGTTTCAGCTTTCTTTCACTTACCCTCTCCCCTGAAATGTGAGTGCTCAGTTCTCATATAAAATCATAGAACTGTAGAGTTGGAAGGGACCCAAAGGGCCATCTAGTGACGTAGGGTTGCCATATGTCCTCTTTTTCCAGGACACATCCTCTTTTTCATGGGTAGAGTCATAGCGATCTATAGTTAAAAGTAGAAGTCAGCAAATGTGCTCTTCAGAATATGGCAACCCTAATAGTCCAATCCTTCAATGCAGAAATCCCAGCTAACTTTTCATTCATCTCCACTGTAGGAGAAAACATGGAAATGATGGGGTCAGGTGGCCATGAAATAAAAAAAGAAAAGAAAAATCTGTGATAATTTTATGCAGTGTATGCAAGATAACCCACCGGAGCTGTAATAAGGGAGAACACAACCCACCTGCCTTTGCTGTGTTAAGTAACACCTGCAGTGGGGCAAGACACGATTGTTGTGATTCAAGCCTAAACAAATAGAATCAAACTTCTTGGTCAGTTTTATGTTGGTGGCTCATATAAACATTATTTAGTAGGATGAAATTTACTACTGTGTTGGTTAATTCATGAACTTATTTCATTGTGTGTGAGGAAACTGAATTTTTAGCATAGCCTGACCAAAGAGCGGTTTGCTCTTATAACCTCTCATCTAGATTACTATAAATGGCTTGAGGCTCAAGTATCTGATGGAACACCTTTCATTCTTTTCAACTGACCAGACCCTGGGATCTGCAGTGAGGTTCCTCCTCATTGTTTACCTGGTGGGGATGGCTTGCTGCGTAGTGGTGTGAGATAAGGCCTTCCTTAGTGGTGTAGAATTCTCTCCACTTGGAGGCACAGGTGTTTTCTGTTGGGATTCTGTTTCCAAGCCAAAACCGATCTCTACATCCTGGCCTTCAAACAATTTGTTTAGGTAGTTCCAAATTCTGTATTATGGGGTGTTTTATGTTTGCTGCTGTATTTTGTCTGTATTTCATAGAATCATAGAATTGTAGGGTTGGAAGGGATCCTGAGGGTCATTTAGTTCAACCCCGTGCAATGCAGGATTCTCAACTAGATCATATATGACAGGTGGCCATGCAAGCTCTGCTTAAAAACCTCCAAGCAATGAAAGACTCTACCACCTCTCAAGGGAGTTTGTTCCACTGTGGGGGAAACCTACTGTCAGAAAGTTCTTTCTGATCTTTAGTTGGAATTTCCTTTCTTGTAACTATCTGTTCTGTGGTTTTAAATTATTGTTGTACAGTGGTACCTCGGGTTACATACTTAATTCATTCTGGAGGTCTGTTCTTAACCTGAAACTGTTCTAAACCTGAAGCACCACTTTAGCTAATGGGGCCTCCTGCTGCTGCTGCGCCACCGGAACCCGATTTCTGTTCTCATCCTGAAACAAAGTACTTAACCTGAAGCACTATTTCTGGGTTAGTGGAGTGTGTAACCTGAAGTGTATGTAACCTGAAGCGTATGTAACCCAAGGTACCACTGTATAGCTCTCTGAGCTGCCTTGAGATCCTTCTGGATGAAGGACAATTTTGAAATTTTGAACAAATGCAAGTCATGTGTGTATGCAAACAAATGCAAATCACAACCAGAAGTTCAATTAAAGGCTCCTTGTTCCTTTAAGTCTACTTCTGGGTATGTAGGGTGGGTGGGTATGGTTTGTGGAAAATGGGCTTGCAGGCTAAATTATGACCCCTGCTGGACCTCATATGGCCTACTGGGCTGAGGATCCCCACTGCTGAGTGGGAAAGTAAACACTGGTCAAGCTTGTAAGTTGGACTAGCTTGTAACCAGGGTCTTCGAGTTAGAACCCAGGAATGTACTACAAACCACACCTGATGTTATACTGTTTTCTCCCTATTACTGCTTCTTGAATAGCTAGTGTAGTAAGCTGCTGTGTGAGCACAGCATTACTGCTTTATCTTTTCTCACTGTCAGCTCTGCGTTGATATATACATAAAGATGTAGAACTGCTGCCGCCGCCATATCATAGCTGGCCATTTCTATATGGTGTTCCTTCCAGATTGTGTTAGATTGTCTCAGTAAAAATAATATTTTACATAGGGGAGGATTGTATATGCCAGATGATTTAATTTTTATTTCATTTTTAGTTCATTTTCTGAAATAAATGACCAGCGTGAATGCTTATGCATGCTGTAACTCTGGCATTTAATGGTGAATCCTTCTTTGAATAAATGCATCCATTTTCAATCTATCCTGATCACCATTGAATATTCTGTGCATTTATTTCACACCAGCAAGAGGGTAAGTGACCCTGGCCCATTCATCTATTTCTCTGGCAGTGGTTTTCAACTACAGTGGGCTGAAATGTGAGCAACAGCAGTGACTTCACTTAGCAAGAGGATGATGACGGATGCACATCAGGCAGAATAGCAAATCATCTGATGACTTAAGCAATCCTCATTTCATAGCTGATTTTCTTTTCATTTCCTTAAAACAATGAGAACTTTGCTGATTGAATCACCTTTCCCCTCTTTTTGCAGGTCTCCAAGAAACCCGGAGCAGAAGATCATTAAACGAGTGATTGCTCTTGAAGGAGACATTATAAAGTAAGTATGGTATGCCATTGTCTCTGACTCCCTATAAGAATATAATACTTTTTCAGTAGAATTTGAGGTGGTAACCCAGGCAACTGATATCCTGTCATTTTGGAGCTGTATATTATTAACAGGGGTATCAATGCTATATCTTTTTTTTAATGAGCCACCCATTAAAGACCTCAACTTTTCAGAAAGCATTTCAAGTAGATATATTTATCCCAGTCTGTGTCTGCATTGGATTTTAATTGGATATATATATGGAATTGTTTGCATATATGAAATTGTGTTTATTCATTTATGCTTTTACTCTGAATTCACTTTGAGATATTATGTAGGAAGTTACTCATAAATGGAATCAAACAAACAAATAGTCCCAAAACCTCTGGACTTGTACCCAGTTGGGGAAGGTTGACTTAGAGAATGAATCATTAACAAAGTTGTCATTGATGCTATAAATCCGTGCATTTTGCAATAATTCAGTTCTAAAAATTATTAAGTTCAATTCTTCTTGAATTGATTCAGTGCTGTTTGGGTTTTCGTTATTAACTGATACATTCATAAACCCAAACAGTACTGAATAGTATTTTAAGGAAGAGATTTAACAACTTGCATGCATGTTTGTAGCTTCAAATTATTGCATGTGTTGGATTTTGGATATCTTTAATCTGATAAACATAGAAACATTTGCAATTACAATGTGATGAGGAACATGAATGCCTTTAATTAACAGCTAGTGTGTGCAGTTGGCCACCTCTGCAGTGAAACTTAGGTGGGAATGGAATTGCTGTCCATGACTCAGGATGTTGCAAGCACATAGCACATAGTGTTGGCTGCTGATGTGACTAAGGGCAGCTAACCAGTCAGCTAGTGGGCACACAGTAATAAGTGATATGGCCATGCCTCCAGCATTGCATCTCTATGGTTACCTGAAAGGTTGTAAATATCCTTCTCTCTGTGATTCTTATTTTTGTGTGTGTTAGCAATTCTACTAGCAAACTGTGACAATGACCACCAGTGGCCTTGAAGTGGATTGTCTAACTCTATTTAGTCACCTCCTGTCAGAACACCATTAGCATGCCTTATCTGAATGGATTATTTGAAAGTAGCTTTATCAATTATATGTTGAAAGCACATGGCATTTTTAAAAAACAGACTTTTAATGTCATTAACAAAAATTAGGTTAGTTTGCTTTTTCATATTTGCTGAGCACTACAGATAAAGTAAGTAACCACATCAAGAAAGTCATTAGTTCCAAATAAAGCGTGTCTTGTAATTTTATGGTTTATGTATCAGTTATGATGATGATTTTAGGCCATATGTTAAGGGTGAGTTGGCAAAATCATATTCTGCCATTTTAATGAGAAATTGGGGGCAATAGGTTCTAAAGCTTATAGTTAGAAATGGTTCAATGGACTGCATGAAACTTGACAGTGTAGGAGAAGTAAGTTTGAGGATGGTCCATACCAAATTGGCAGTAGGAAGGATTATTATTTTGAACAAGTTACATGTTTGACGAGAGACTTCCACAAGTTGACAGGAGCTGTGTTTCTACCATAGAGCTTTGGGGAGCAGATTTCATCCATTTTTAACTGCATATTTTGGGAAATATTAAGAGGAACAAATAATATGTGCCATTGCCCATGTGTTGTGTAACAAAAAGCCATTTTTGTGGTCAGTCACTTTTGGATTCATTAGGGCAGTGGTTTTAAACTAGGGTGCTGTGGCACCCTGGGGTGCCTTGAAAAATGGTCAGGGGTGTTGCAGGCAACACTGCCCTCCATCCCTCTTTCCTTCGCTCCCTCTTCTGATGCCCTCTCACATCTCTGCCTCCCAAAGGCTTTGCACAGCTAAGCTCCCCAGGCAAATGGTGTCTCTGGAGCTGGCCAGGGGGCGCTTCCCATGACCCTGTGGGGCAGTGTGAGGAGGAACCTCGTTTTGGGGCAGGGGGAAGCTCAGATACCAGGGGTGGCAGCTGTGGCTGCCCGGAGGATTCCCAGGGAGAGGGGAGAGGAGTGGAGGCTGAGGGAACACTGCACAAGGGGGGGTGCTCAAAAAGGGCTGAGGGGCTGCCAGCTCTGCAAGCAAGGGGAGACATACTTTCGTCTTCTTTCTTCTTCAGCGATTGTTATGTACTGAAGTTCTCACCCTGGGCCAGCAGGGGGATACTGTAGATAGTTTTCACTCAGGTCCACATATGAAAATAAGGAATTGAAAGTGACGTTCAGTGATTGGATAGTTACAGAAAGTTGTTACTGTTGCTTTGTAGTGGAGCTCTATATAAGCAGGTTGGCTGAACCCTTCAGTTCAGTTCTGTTCTGGGCCTGTGAATAAACAAGAGCTGTTTGAAAAAATCACTGTGTTGTCTGATATCTTCACCCACAACTTAACAGCGATCACTCGTAGCTGAGTAAGATTGTCTTCCACAGTTTTAACAATGAGTCCGTAAGTGACTGTGGAGGCCAATTCTGGATCCACACATCCTTCCACAGTGGGGACATTGGTTCCCGGGCGGGAGCTGATCACGGTGTGGATTTGCCAAGCGTGCCTTCCTCTTAGCACGTTTCTCCCTTGCGTCCTGAGTTTGAGAGTCTTCAAAGCCCATGACACCTTTGGTAAAGGCTGTTCTCCAACTGGAGCGCTCGCAGGCCACAGAGGTGCCACAGAAAGAATGTAGTTGGTGAAGGGAGCTGTGGACCCCAAAAGGTTGAAAACCTCTGCATTAAGGTGAGACACCTGGAAATGCTTGGTAGGGACCCCCTGTGAGAGAATGTCAAATGCATCAAGAAAGAGGATGAGTGGAATGTTGAGCATCAGGCAAAGAGGGCTGGTTGGGAAATGGCACTTCATAGTTAGAGGGATGGTTTGAGGAACATAAAATGGCACCATCAGTAAAAATGCTAAGAGAGAGGGCAGGAAAAGCTAAATCACAGTGTGCTTTGTCAACACTGAACGCTGACTGACAGTTGGGGGTGGGCAAGAATGGAAAACTACAAGGGAAGGTAATAGAACGGAGTGTTCTGAACAAGAACACTTGGACTACAATGTTTGGTTTCAGATCCAACTTGTAATACTTCACAAATGTTCTAGCACTTCTTAAGAACCTTTTCCCAAGCTACAGCTTCTGTTACATGGTGACCCAGGTAACAGGTAACCTGCGGGTGTTCTGATACACACACAATTCTTTGCAGACAGGGAGTATCCCAGTTTTATGTACAGTGGTACCTCTGGATACGAACAGGATCCGTTCCAAAGCCCCGTTCGCATCAAGAAGCAAACGTATCTAGTGACGGCACGTCTGCGCACGCACGCGTCACTTTTTGCCGTTTCTGCACATGCGCATGACGTCATTTTGAGCATCTGCGCATGCGCAAGCGGCGAAACCCGGAAGTAACGCACTCCGTTACTTCTGGGTTGCCGCGGAGCGCAACTCGAACGCGCTCAACCTGAAGTGCATTCAACCCGAGGTATGACTGTATTAGTCAGTGGCTGTTTTGGGTGCTTCTATACTGGGCATATTATAATTGCCCAATCAAGTGTAAACGAAAATAAAATCATATACATACCAGCTCGAATCTAGACCCGGCAATCTAAGTGAAGCTATTAGGGGGGTGCCTTTTAGATCACTGCAGGGGAGTGGCTTCACATCACACAGTTCCCCCCTGAGCAGGTGGTCTAATCAATTCTCCCTTAGGAACTTCTTTGAACAAGCAGAAACGAATGGTTAGCCAGATGCAGGGCAAAATGAGTAGCAATGCAATCAAGTTTCCCTATATACAGCAATTGTCGCAGTGGAAAAAACCAACAAAAACCGTAAAACTTAATTTGCTTTGCACAGTACTTTGACTAGGAAATCATTAAAGAAATGATACGAATGCAATCTGCTTAACTGATAGTTCTTTGGGGGGGCTTAAAATGTCAATTCTGTATAATGTATTAAAAGTAAATGTTGGCACTAGAAAACCTATTGAATCAGTAGAAATTAAATATTGTTGAAGCCCATTTATTCCACATGTGCAACCGAAGGCACAATAATCTATAGTACTGTATCACAAATGCCTGAGTCATTATATGCATGGTGGCAGAACAA
The DNA here is from genome assembly GCF_964234715.1 of Podarcis melisellensis. NCBI lineage: Eukaryota > Metazoa > Chordata > Lepidosauria > Squamata > Lacertidae > Podarcis > Podarcis melisellensis. Next base: position 25,165,872 of record NC_138542.1, read on the forward strand.
AAAAAGTATTATTCTTAAGTGTGAATATGGAGTTTTATTAGCAAAGCTTGTTTTTAAACATGTAAGTAGTCTGCTTTAAACAAATGTATTCATTATTCAGATAAGATCTGTATCTTGCCCACCCTTCCAAGGAAGTCAGGCTGGAATTTTAGTCTTATAGTAATCCTGGTTGGTAGCTCACATGTTTCTAAACAAAATATAGTAGATTCCACACCTAAGGTTTGTGCACTCCTACAGTAAATTGTGTTAGTTTGAGAGAGTCATTGAGATTCTGAAATCTTCTGTGGTAAGTATGCATTCAACACTTACACTTTGTTCATTTGAAACAACAACAGTTTCTTGGAGTCCACTATAAAATAACAATTAAAACAAGTTTCTGAGTGGTTCACGCTAAAGCAAGACTAATGAGCCTTTTTTGATGTTCATCCATATGAGGTTAAGCAAGAATGAAAATTACTGTTATCTTTTCCATTGTTACGGAAGTTAACACTTGGTACTGGCAAAATAATTTGTGATGAAGCCGCAATAGATTTTGTACAGGATAGGTAGCTAGTCATTATATTTGGGCTTCAGCATCAGTGACAACACTTCCTCCGTTTTAGTATTTGAAAAGTCATTGCCTGATCAAGTAAGTTCCAGTCCCTTACCATTATGCTCTGAACTACTAATATGCCACTGAGATGGGATAAGTTTTCCACTGAAACTGTATAACTGCGGACAGGATCATCTAAGTCAGAGGAAGATGGCATGAACTATTTCCTTTTAGCCATAATCCCAACAATGCTTCTTTGGAGTGTGTGTGCATGTGTTAGATTTGAACTACGGTACTTTGTCCAGATCTCTGTTAACAGTGATACTTTTTAACCTTCAGTATCAAACCGGGGACCAGCTTTCTTCAGGTAGTCATTGGAGTGGCAGAGTGTGTACAAGGGGAAGATTAGGCTATGATCAACAGCAGGAGATATAGCAATATGATGATGGTAATAATGGTTTGGATCCAAAGGTGCATGTCAAGGAGTTGACAACAAGCCAGGTCATCCATAGGGCAGGCACACACACAGGAGACACAGAATGCAATTTGGCTCTTTATTAACAGAAAATAACAACACAGAGTCCTCTGGTTTGTACTAATCTAGCTGAGACGTTGCTGAAACTGACCACTAGCCCAGCCCTTCCTCTCCAGCTTTTCACTCTGCATCCCTCCAAGCAGATGAAGGCTGCATTGAGGGGGTGAGCTCCTCCTCTGGGCCTCTCTGGCCCATTGCTCAGCAACATGCTGGACTCTTCTAGAGCAGGGTGTCAGAGGAAGAGAATCAGCAGGGACTGGGACTGTCTGTGCTCACGCTGTGACTCTTAACTCTGTCCTGAAAGACCTTCCTTCTCCTGGCACCCCCCCCCCCGATCACTCAATCCCTCTGCTTCTAGTACCTCTCAGCTTGTCTCTTCTGCAGACTGCAATTCAGTGTCCCACCACCAGGATCCAGGATCTAAGTCATCATCTTCTGAGCCCCTCCCCAAGGGGCTGTTGGGTGGGTAGATCCCACCATTCTTCCTCATCCCTGACAGCACAGCTGTCTCATGCAAGGCACCCAATTGCCTGAGTAGACGGGTGGAGGGCGGGGAGATCACAGGGGAGATCTGCAGAGAAAATGGGGAGGTGGGATATCCTTGCTTTGTGATGGAAGCCCATTCTGTTCCTCAGCAGGCTTCAGCCCAGTATACCTGAAGGACTGTCTCCACCCCTATCGTTCAGCCCGGACACTGAGGTCCAGCTCCGAGGGCCTTCTGGCGGTTCCCTCATTGCGAGAAGTGAGGTTACAGGGAACTAGGCAGAGGGCCTTCTTGGTAGTGGTGCCCTCCCTGTGGAATGCCTTCCCATCAGATGTCAAGGAAATAAACAACTATCTGACTTTTAGAAGACATCTGAAGGCAGCCCTGTTTAGGGAAGTTTTTAATGTTTGAAGTCTTCTTCCATTTTTAATGTTCTGTTGAACATTAGAGTGGCTGGGGAAACCCAGCCAGATGGGCGGGGTAGAAATATAGAAATAAAGAAATAAAAATTATTATTATTTTATTATAACAGAAGTTAGGATTCAAGCCAATTCAAAACAATATATTGGTGCAGGCAAGCTTGCATCTTCCCTGCTTTCCACATCTCACCTATAGTTGTCCACGTCAGAATATACACTACTGCTATTGAATGTAAGGTAAACGAAAAATGGATCTTTCACAGAAGGGTTTACATCATTGAGAGCCAGCTGAATGAAGCTCTTGAGTTAGTACTAATCCAGATGGTACTAAGGCAGCAATAGTAAAAGATTTGGAGAGCAAGTCAACATGCCAACTTGGCATGCAGAATATATTGTGTGTACGTCTTATTTAATATGTATGTATTTTATTTAACCAGAGGCAGATTTAGGGGAATACAACCAGTTCTCTGAGAGGGTGCCACAGGGGGCACCACAACAATGAAGTAAAATGGAAAGTGAGAAGCAGAGGGTACTGAATTTTGATGTCACATAGGGCGCTACTGAACTTTGAAAGCCTGAGGTCTGCCACTGATTAAGCATCTATGAGGTCAAGGGCATGACATTTTTGGTGGTTTCCCATCAAAGGTCAATTTCTCTCTCTTGGAGACTTGTCATGACCCAAATCTGAGTACAGTGGTTCCTCGGGTTAAGAACTTAATTCGTTCTGGATATTTGTTCTTAACTTGAAACTGTTCTTAACCTGAGGTACCACTTTAGCTAATGGGGCCTCACTCTGCCGCCGCATGATTTCTGTTCTCATCCTGAAACAAAGTTCTTAACACGAGGTACTATTTCTGGGTTAGCAGAGTCTGTAACCTGAAGCTTCTGTAACCTGAAGCATCTGTAACCCGAGGTACCACTGTATCTTCTGGAAATGCTGTTTGAAAAATATTTTAAAAGCAGTTTGAGATGGCTAAGGATATGGTTTTATTACGCTGAAGTTTGAACATTTGTAAGATTTTATATTCAACATAATGGTTGTTTTTTTATAGAAAAGTTTTGCATGGTTACTTTTCTAAGCCTTGGAGATAGGGCAGGCTTCTAATATAAAGCGAAACAAGCAATCTTGACGTTCAGTTTTGTCCTAAGCAGCATTTCTGGTGAGTAGGTTTCAATTTTGCATATAGTGAAAAATAAATTACTGCTAAATCTTTCCTTATAACACAAAGGGCAAGTGATACATGCTGAAACAGATTTTAATGGAAGTTTCTATAATTGAAAACCAAAGCGCAGTGACCTACTATTAGAGGCTAATAAGTGATAGGATTTTTCAAAGGATGGAATATATTGGCGAATGAGGCAATCAATGTACAGATTAGACATAGGTATATGCTAAAAGAAAAGGTGACCTTTTATGAATTTTAGAAAATAGCTTTGCCGTGTGAGGGAGTTAATCAGAATTTCATCACTTACGAAACCATCTTTTCAGGTCAGAAGGAAAATACCAGCAAAACTCCAGAACTGGAATGCAACTTGTAATGGGATTGGGTAGAAAGGGGGATCTTAATTTTGGGATCTTATGATCCACACCTTCAACGTGCTGCCAATGTAATATTGAGACAGGACAAGCATGTAAAAGGGGGTGGTATTTAGGATCTGAAGTGATAAAAATCAGTCTAGTGTTTCTAAACCTTCCACAGTTGTTAAAACTTTAATTAAACAGGTTTACAAGGAAAGGAAGAGAGACTAAGTTCATAAACGAGACAGCTATGCTTTGTAAATGAAGAAGAAAGCTAATTAAAGCGAGCATAGCAGCGTAATATTAATTTTTAAAAGCACTTCTAGCATATTTGTAGTAAATCTTGCCATGGCTACTACATATTTCCTAATGAGTTATTCTACAATTTTAACTTCAGCATATTTGCTGCCAAGTTTTCCCCAGCTAGGTAAGAAAATTGTATCCTTAGGCATTATGCTAATATTTATTTCAGCACAATTAACTCTTTGAGCCCTTTGACAAAAGGGAAAGCACAATGCTAAGATGTGGAAATAAGTTTGAGAAATAGAATTCACCAGCTTCTGATAAGAGTGGAATTTGAGGGCACCGCACTGTTCTCTATAGATTGATGTGTGATGTTTCAGTGTTAGGTACAAGGCTATGAGCCAAACTATGTTTTAAATTTAATGTGTAGCATTCAGTTATGTCTCTGTTGTTGTTTTTCTTTTCTTTTTCTTTTAATTGCAGGTACAAGAGGGGCCAATTTGTATCAGGATCACAGTGCAATGAGAGGGGAGATTTGCCTCTTCTCTTCCTGGTTGCCATAGGAATAAATATTCCTGCCTCCCACATGGTGCCAATTGGAACTTTCTTATTTACTCCCGGTTTTTTTTGGGGGGGGGTTATTGGGGGTGGGTGGGTTTGTAGCTGGTGAGAGAAGGGATAATCCTCCCCTCTCTGCACACTGTGATCTTTGTATAATCTCTGTTTGCCCAAGTCGAAATGCAAAGCAATTTTCTCCTAGTTATGTAGCCTCTGCAGATTCTGTCAGCATAATTCCAGCAGCTTGTTTCTGACAGAGAGAAAAGAAGAAGGAAACGAACCAATTACAAGCAGAAAAGTAGATACAGAGTCTCAGAAGTGCCTGTTTGAGGCTTCTATCTCTGTTTTTATCCGTTCTTTCTAACAGAGGCCATCTTTTGAATTGACACAAATTGGGCTCTGCCCACTAAGCCACTTGCATGCTGAGACTTAACTTCCCTTCCTCACAGTGAGGATTTAAGAGTTTCCCTTACACACACACACACACCTTCCTTGGTCAGTCATTTTGCCGCTGAAAACATAAGGCTCTGACGGAACATTTGCTGTTCCCTTTGGTAAGGAACATGTTAAAGAGGCATTCGCCTGAGCCTCAGCAAGAGAAACATGAAGAAGGTGCTGAAAGAGAGTCTGCAATGGAATTAAGAGTCATGTTGTAGGCTTGGGTGCCATGCTAGCTCTCCCCAGTGCTATTTTTCTAGGAAAAGAGGTGCCGGAACTCACCATGAACGCCTCTCTTGTTCTTTTATAATGGCAGTGGTGCCCAGCTGAGATGTGCCAGTGCTGGAACTGAGTTCTGGCTGGGGGTGAGCAAGCCCTGGCTTTCCCTGTTCTAACATCCCCACCAAGAAACAAAATCCTGGGAGGGGATGTGCAAACTGGGTCACCCTCCCCATGGCTTCCATTTGGGGCTGAAGTAAACATGTTTCAGTGACACACACAGAGGCATGGGGCTCTCTGCTCCATGTTACTCAGTTTAGGTCTGGGAACACCAGGAGGTGAGCCTAGGAAGATCCCTGCTGGTCAGATCCAAGGTTCAGCATTGTGTTTCCTGTTAAATAGTGGGTAGACATAGTAGACGACGCAGCGATTTCTCCAAAGCAGCTCTTTATTTGTAAGCTGGAACAGAACTGAACAGTAAACAGCTCAGCCGACCTGCTTTTATAGGTTTTCCAATGTTGGCTGTCAACATTGTAGCAACAACAACCCAGGGTTTCCCCCCTAAAGTAACTGACGTGGACCTGAGTGAAAACTATATACACGATATTCCTGGTGGCCAGGGTGAGAACTTCAATGCATAACATTTCCCACAGTCGCCAGGCAGAAGCCCGCAAGCAAGACATAGAGTCAAGAGTTCTCTTCTGTTGTTTCTCCCCAGCAACTCTTCTTCAGAGGCCTACCATCCTCTGAAACCTTGAGGTTGCATATAACCACCACAATTAGTAGCCATTGCTAGACTTTCCCCTTAAGTTTAAGAATGCGGAACAAAATTAAGTTCTTACTTTGGACTTAACAATCTGTCCAAAGCAAGAGAGGTTTTGCTGTTCAGAATGTGGACTTGTTCCAGTGGCATATATCTCCTTATCCAGCAAAGTCAGTATCATTTGAAAGAAGAGAAACCTGTCCCAGCACTATAGTCTTTGAAGTAAGTGGCAGATATCGAGCATCTTTAAGTTTCTTTGGACTGAAAGGGCAACATTTGTCAAGTCGGTTTTCTGTTTCTTGAGGAGACGAAGCTTTTGAGTTTAAGGAAGTGCAAATGTCAAGAGTTAAGAACGGGAACAAAGAAGGTTTGCACCAAAATCAAAGATTCTGTCACAACCTGAAGAGACTTTGCAGTTTACAGTGATTAATGTGGGTTGTGCTTCTGTTAAATAGATGTTGAGTGAACAGTGCCCCTCTCTAGAGCCGTTTACTTAAATCATTCAGTGAAGGCAAGGACTCCTGACTCTTTGTGTGGTAAATGGTTCTAAATATTACAGTCAAGGCCAGAATTACTCATCATGTAGAAGTTATTTTTAGTATAGTCCTGTGGTGAAGGAATGTGTGCACAGCATTTTTTCCCCAATGTCATTACCTTACATTTTTTATGTTAACTTACAATTTATTGTGTTTTCTGTGCTTTTTTTTTTTTTTTAACAATGCTGAGCTGAAAATTTCCTCTGCCCTCCATACAACCGCCATCAGCTAGTGAGAAAAGAATTTGCATTTGAAGATTATCAAACGGGAGGGAAATAATTTTGGTGAAATCCTCATGGGTTGGGTCTGCATCAGGGATTGACTGAATTTTGAGGCATCTGAGGAGTATCTGTGAGCGTTCTCTCTTTCCTCCACAAGTCACCTCTGCAGTGGCCTTCACCCCGTGGCCTTCTTGGGTGTCCATGCTTCAATTAAACTGCAGGGAAAGACATGATAAGGTGACTCCTTCCATGGGGTATTTTCAGATCAGGAAATCAAAGTGCTGGAGGAATGTTTACTGGAAAGGAAAATGTCCGTATTACACTTAGCCACCTCTGCACCCACCAAAATTCTAATGAAGTTCTCAAGCACCCTGATATGGAGGCAGAAAAATGGAAGCTTCTTTTGTAGGAGAAGAAAACGTATTGAGAAACTGAAGGACAGATTTCAGTGCAGCGCTAATCTTTACTGCATTCGATTCTGGCACAGCGCTATATTTTTACTGTATTTTTTCTCTGTAATACAGAATATATGCTCTGTGGATAACCGGAGACTAGTAATCAGTAGCCATACAAGTAAAAAATAAATAAAAATCATTTGCATTGATATAGGTTTATATTTGAATGGAATGGAACAGGAAATTGATCTTTCTTTGCATCCTACTTGTTTCTGTCTTTTTGCGCAGTAAAGCATTGCTTACCAGACCGGGGACCAATTGTGCATTTAGACAAACAAAGCATGACAATGTATGTTGTGAGAGACCATAGATTTGTTATAAAGAATGAAACAGGAATGATAGCCATAGCTGAATCACTGTTCATTTAATTACACAGAAGGTAACTATGTCACACATTTTACAGCAGTTGACATTTTAAGTACATCTATAAAGCACATATTGAGTCTATAAAACATGTTTAAATACCCTTACCTCAATCCAGCGGCTCTTGTGCAAACATGAGGCCAGTGTCAGAAAATGTTCAATGCCCACGAAACATTTCTTGCTTCTGCAATATTTCTGTATGCAAATCAGAACAATGAACAATTCTGGAACATGGCCATTGATTCCAGTCTCAAGAAAACTGCAGGACTTCTTTGTGCATCCCATACATTTCTTTCCCTTTCCTCCCCTTTTACTTCTCTGCTCTATATCTCAAGCTGCCTTTGAAACTGCATGAGAAAGAACCTCTGTTATAGTTTGTGTTGTGTTACTTCTAGGCACCTAAAGGGACTTGCTGGATTGCACTCGCTGCCTTTCATTGTGAGGACAATTACAGCAGTGGTGGTCAACTACTGATGAATTTAGGCTCTCTTTTTAGATTAAACAAAATACAGATTGGGAAGCAGGCTTGCTTCAGAGCAAAGAGAAAGCAAATGTAGCTGATGTGACATTCTCAAGTACCTAGAGTTCTTTATCTGACAGGTTGGCAATATTTCAAATTTGTAAGCAAATTTGAACAATGTATTTATTTATTTGCATTTTAGGATTGCTACGTTTGGCAATCATATTACTGTTCCCAGCAAGCTGAAAATAGGATTTGTGTCCCTTATTTGAATTAAATGTTTTCACTTACTCTCAAAATGACTTCCCCCACCCCCACTGCTGAAAATTATGTTTGGAAGTCATCTTAAATATAACATAGCCTCTTCGCTTTAGCCTCTGTTCAAATATTAAGAGTTATCAGTGAAGAAAACCTTAGATTCACCCTGACATTATTCCTTATAATTGAATTTATTGCTAATGATGTGGTCCTCCAAACAGCTTGCTTCCCCACATTTTGTGCTTCTGCCATTATGATAAACAATTAGACATGCATGCAGCCATTCACGTTGTCACATCTAACCTTTCCTCCATTCCTGAAACACAGAGCAGATAGCAAGCAGGGTAAATAAATCTATCTGGCCACACCCAGAAATCAAAACCCTTCCTGATCAAAAGCCCTGGACAAATAAAAATGTATTTGCCTTAGTTTGTCTATTCCAAGTATCATCTGGGATGGAGTTCCATAAATGGGGTGCCACCACAAAGAAGCCCATCCTAACCTCTGCTGATCGTAATGTGTAGAGTAATTGGTAATGGGGAAGACCAACCCACAGAACCTCCCTTTTGTTAGGATTCATCTCCAACTTATTGACCATCATCCAGTCCATTGCTGGCTCCAGACACTGATTCAGCCCTTGCACATCCTAGCCTTATTCAGATGGAATGGAGAAATAAAGATGGGAGTCATCTGTAGGTTGATGGCACCACAACCTAAGACTCCAAATGACCCCCAGTTGTTTCATATATGTCTTAAATAGCATTAACATTGAACGTGTTAATTTTAGTGTTTGGTATGAGTAATTAATTAAAGGACGTGGGTGGCGCTGTAGGTTAAACCACAGAGCCTAGGACTTGCTGATCGAAGGTCGGCGGTTCGAATCCCCACGACGGGGTGAGCTCCCGTTGCTCAGTCCCAGCTCCTGCCAACCTAGCAGTTCAAAAGCACCTCAAAGTGCAAATAGATAAATAGGTACCGCTCTGATGGGAAGGTAAACAGTGTTTCTGTGCGCTGTTCTGGTTCACCAGAAGTGGATTAGTCATGCTGGCCACATGATCCGGAAGCTGTACGCCGGCTCCCTCGGCTAATAAAGCCAGATGAGCGCCACAACCCCAGAGTCGGTCACGACTGGACTTAATGGTCAGGGGTCCCTTTACCTTTACCTTATGAGTAATTAAATCCAACAGCTCTCCTTTTTTATAGGAATTAGCACAGCTGCATTCATTCCAATAAAGCCAAACTAATTTTTATTCCCAAAAGATTCCTAGCAATCAGTAGCCTTCTTTGGGTGTCTACTGCCAGACATGTGAAGGGGCCCATGGAAACACACAGGCTAGCTCTGCCTCTTTGATAATGCAATGGGCACCAGCAGTGCTCCTGAGACAACACACAATTAAGTCTGAAAGGGCATTATTTACTGCACAAAAAGTTTCCAATGTTAGGATGAGAATCCTGCCAGAAAGCATTCTTGTCCTTGTGTCGAAAATGCTTCGTGCGATTAAGGTGGCCCCTTCAGACCTAACCAAAGGCACGTCCATTTAAAATTGTTTCCATTGCATGCAACATCATTCAGGAGGCAGAGCTAGATCAAAACATTCTCATAGTTCCTTTTGCAAGTTTGGCAGGAAATGTCTGAAGAGGACTCAGGTTATCAAGTCAACTGTTGACATTGTCACATAGGATAGCAGAGATTTGCAGAATAAACTCTGGTACTCTTGTCCATTTGAAACTTGCCCCTAGCGAATATAACAAGGCTCTCTATGCAATAGAAAGTTTCAATTAATTTCTATTTACTTTAAGGTAAGATGCAATGACTGCTTCAGTTAGTGATCTGCATTGATGGAATGCATTGGCTAACAATGAAGATTAAGCCAGTAATGATGTAGCTGTCCCAAAATCGCATTTCTTTTTCATAACACACACTTCTTTTCCATTTAGTGCTTTTTATTAGCCTTGATCAGCTCGGGTCTTCCAAGTTCACAGCAAGCCCCTGTTCATCTGTGCTTGTGATACCTACAAAACCCCATTCTCTAAACAAATGCCTTGTGTGCCAGTAGTTTCTGGCATGACTATTTAAAAGTCAAGGCATATATAAAAATATATATAAAAATCAGTCACCACCTCTATGATTTAGGAGGGCTAAAAATGGAGCATAGCTATGAAGAGCTCTAGGGAGCACCACAAGCCCAGTAGATAGGAATCATTTGCACATTTCCTAATATGGAAATGAATGGATAGCAATCCCTGAACAGCTTTGTTCTCACCTCATTTGAGTTGGTGAGGTATTACAGCCCATTGCTCAGTGCCAATCACCTTGAGGATAATTCCCATGCCTTTCATAACTTTGCATTTCGTTGCCACTTCTACTGAAGCTTTGGTCCCTGGAGGCTAAAATGCAGAGAGATTCCCTAGAAGCTAAAGCAGATAGAAGTGTTGTAAAACTTTGGGGTCCCTCCCCGTCCTTGTGATTGAGCATGTGACAATGCAGTTGTTCCTTAGATCTGAACAGTTAAAATACCCATATCACAATTCATTTGGTAATAATGAAAGTCCAAAGTAATTAGGAAAACAAGTAGATCATTTTGTAGTGATAAGAAAGTACAAGAACGCTGTATCTTGAGTTGTATCAGCTTCACAGTGCAGAATTATTCATATGTAAATGTATCAAAGCACTTAACATTTCAATTACAAGTGAAGATAGTAATGATTTTTGACATCTTATAATTAGCTTTAAATATCAAATAAGAATCCACTCATGAGAGAGAGAGGCTGGAGTTTTTCTCCCTTTTTTTCTTTCTTTGTCCCTTGGGGTAAATACCCTCACATTTTTCTTGTCTGCAGGTGTAATCAAAATGAGAGGAGCTCAAATGAGTCCCAGCTTGCCTTTTCTTACCTGTGGAAGACAGGAACTATTTTCCCCCTCCTCGCTTACCACAAACTTCTTCTTTTATTATATCCTTCTGGACACTAACAGCCCTACACGATATGTTGGAATCTGATGTGTATACCTTTCCACAAAAACATGAATAACAGTGGTGTAAGTCCATGGTCATCCTTGAAGCAGTGATTGAAGCCAGGGCCGACCCTATCATTAGGCGAAATGAGGCAGCAGATCCTGGGGCAGTGGTGGCCAGCAGCATCATCCTCCATGGCTGTTCCTCTTAAGGCCCCCTGGTCGTTCCCCTCTCTTGGAGGACTGTGGTTTGTATGCTACATGGTATTTCCTTGATTGCTGTTTCAGATGGAGGACAGCAGTTAGGGGGCAGGAGGGCCATGGCCACAGATGCAAAATTCTGAGGGGGCTCAATGAGGCATGCCTATGCAGGTGCCGGCTTCTGTGGGTATCCCCACCACGGCAAAGGCAGCAGAGCTGCCTGCTCGGGGGTTGCTGCTGCAGCTGCCCTGATGAGCCCCTTCCTTCCTGCCCGCTGCTAGGAGTCTCTGGGCCCTAGAGCCAGGCCTTAGCTTGCCGCTGTGTCACCAGCAGAGGCCGACAACTTCAATGGTGCCATGCAGGTCAGTGGAGGGCTCTGTCCACCTTCATTGCGCTCCTGAGGGCACATTCTGGAGGCTGTGATACCCTTCCTTCTCCAGGCTGAGCTGGCCTGTGCAGAGGCCGGTAAATGGCCGCCCAGCCATAACTCATTTGCTCAGCACGTCACGCTCTGGGAGCAGCCCAGACCTACGATGTGTGGGCACAGATGGAGGGAGGTGGGCAACCACAGCATAGCCTGGTGTGTCACGGCTAAAAATTGGCCGCTGTTTCTTTAATGCTTAAAAAAGCTGAGTCAGCATGAGCCAGCGGCCTGCACTGGGTTGTATATATAGAGTGAGAAATGTTAGTTTGGTGTTGCGTGGGTTTGTTAGTGAAAGCTCGTAGTGTTGATGTGTGTACAGTTGGTCAGTCGCTTTTGCAGAAAGACTTTTAATAATAAAAGCAGAAAGTACTCTGCAAAGATACTCTTCTCGTGGACTCTTTTATGCCGACAAGGGTCCAAGGACCAGGCTGAGACAACAAAGGGAGGTCAGAACCTTTTTTTTACAAACACTGACATGGTGCTCCTCTCCGTGGGTGTCTGGGAGATTCACCCACTAAGGGCCATGGCAGCCAGTCGAGCTCCTGCTCCCCACTCCCCGTGGGTAGCCAGGTGGTGCAGCACAGCCCCTCTTGACTCTTGGTGGTGGGTGGATCACTCCAGTGGTGTCAGCAGTTTGCCCACCTTGGGCACTGGCAACCCACGCTATGCCACTGGAGGATACTATCCCATCCCTAGCGTTTTGTCCGTTTTTAAAACAAATTTTGTAATGTTATAATGCAGAAAGAAGTAATATTGAACTGAGATTCACTCAGCTTCTGAATGTGGAGTTGAGATGGGTCCCATCTTGTCCTTTGCCTCTGGCAGAAACATGTGTCCGGCTCACTCCGGTTTAAGTGCATCCTGCGGGACAGTTTTGCTCCCTCCCCACACACTACAGCTTGTGTAGTGAGCTGCTCCTGTGGGTTGAAGGACCGTGTGTGTTGAGACATGGGGAGCTGTAGCAGGATGGGGATGAGCAGTTCAGTGGAGCTGACTTTGCACAAGAGTTCTCTGAATCCAAGTTTATGTGTAGTAAGGAATGTCCTAGGAAAACAATCCATGTATACCCAGGGGCTGCTGTGCACACAACAGGAGCCCTATAATGTGACATTATTATAATGAGAAAAGGAGCAAGAGCTTGCTTTTTTTTTGATCATTTTTCTAATTGCATGCTACAATGAACGGAATTTATTGTAGAGTAAAATCAAAGAAGAATTACAAACTGGTCTGGCCTGTTTGAGGCAGAAATATTTAGATTAAGCTGCTGCAGTTTCAAATACGGTTACAATCAGCTGTGTGCTACTTTTTATCAATCTGTTATTGAATAATTTGTCATTAATGATGAGTGGTTCATTGTCATAAGCAAAATTTAATATAAAGTTGCTGAATACTTGAAGGATTTTTAAAAGGTATTCTTGTTGAGATTTATTATTTAAACTTTGCTCGAGATCATTCTGACGAATTCCTAGCTCTTTCAAATAGCACCCCAGAGTGTGTTTTTGAGGGTTCATTGGTAGTTCCTAGACATTTAAACTAGCTGAAGGAGACTTGGGCCATGTTTTTGTTTGTTTGTTTGTTGTTTGCATCATTGTATTGTCTCGTCAGGAAAGAGCATTTGGATGGTTTCTAGGGCAGTTTGGTCCTGAGTGATTCTAATTTATATTTACAATGACTTTCATTTAAAAAGAAATAAAGAAGGCAGCCTCATTTCACTGTCATGTTTTATTTGGGCTTTCTCCTCCTTATAATTGTTACAGGCCTCTCTGGTGGAATCTACACACGTATAAAAAAACCACTGCGAAAATGCTTTCAAAAAAAAGTTTTGAAAAATACATTGAATTCGGCATAGCTCACTGTAGCCATGTAGTGTCACATTTGTATATTGCACTTTACAACACATTTAAAACATTTTAGATGCAGCTGTATACCTGAGTCCCTCTGTTCCATCCAGATCTGGCATAGTTTGACAGCTGCAGATGGAGGAGGAGGGAGAAGGAGCAGAGGCAGTGCTGGAAGGCTGGCACTCAGGTGTGGAGAATGCAGGTCCTCCACTGGTGACTATAGATGGTTGGAGGAGGAAGTGGCTCTTCCCCTTCTGTCAAGCACAGAGCCTCATGGGGGAGAGAAGGACTGCCAAAGAGGACGGCTGAATAGGAGGAGCTGGAGCTGGAGGCAGGATATAGTTCCATCTGCCCCACCACTCCCTTTGCTGCTGCCCTCTTCCCATTATTCACTGGTTTCAGCAAGGAGATCCTGACTTGGAAGAAGTCAGAGTTCTCTGCTGTGTCTGAAGTAGGGAACTCTGGCATTGTGTCAGTTAACAAGACAGGATAACAAGGCAGGATCAGATCCAGGATCACTCACCACCGAAGCCACCACCATGGCAGGAGGAAAGCAGTGCATGACTGTGTGTGCATGACTATGGTGGTCATCTAAAGCTTCATAAAGCAGGGCTTCTAGGAAACATGGATGCTCCGAGACAGCCAGTGTGTAAAATGCCTTCTGAACATTTTACTGTAAAACACGTGGTTGTAGGAGAACAAATCCAGGAATATGAATGTTAATAGCCTGATACATTTCATTTTGATGTGAATGTTGTCCAACTGATTGCTTCTTAAAAATACATAGCGAAGAATGCCTCACTCAACCCATTTTGTTAATTACAAACATTATTTATTTATTTGCTAATGTGGCTACTTATAGCAAGCAACTAGTTATGTTAAGCTTTATATGGAGTGGCTTAGTGAATTAAGGCAGGTGGGAGGAGTGATATTTATGGCAATGAATTTGAATTATTTTCATTATATGGTTGTATAAACCTGCGCTCTCATAGATGATGGTTTTTGTTTTAAAGAATGTTTTGAACTGTTCAGGTCACACAAAAAAGATTAAGCAAGGCTTTGCCCCTATTCATTTCTGCTATGTCCATGTTTTCACAATGAAGAGATGAGGTAAGAAAACAGCTGAGAACTCATTCACAGTTAACTCCTGGTGTACTTTAGTGTACGGATCTTACAAAACCATTCCAACCCTAGGTCCAACCTTGCTATGTGCAACGCTTAGGCAAATCTTTTTTACTTAAGCAGGCCCAAGTAACTATCCAGACATGAATTACTAGAAGGTATACAGTGGTACTTCGGGTTAAATACTTAATTCGTTCTGGAGGTCCGTTCTTAACCTGAAACTGTTCTTAACCTGAAGCACCACTTTAGATAATGGGGCCTCCTGCTGCTGCAGCACTGCCGGAGCACAATTTCTGTTCTCATTCTGAAGCAATGTTCTTAACCCAAGGTACTATTTCTGGGTTAGCGGAGTCTGTAACCTGAAGCGTATGTAACCCGAGGTACCACTGTATAATCTGTGAATATATACAAATGGATAAGCAGCCTTCAGGTCTTGTTTTGGCCTTTTGCTCTGAGCACAAAGGAAGCTGAGAATTCAGATCACTTGAAGGGGGAAAAAAT
Organism: Podarcis melisellensis; assembly: GCF_964234715.1. NCBI lineage: Eukaryota > Metazoa > Chordata > Lepidosauria > Squamata > Lacertidae > Podarcis > Podarcis melisellensis. The sequence continues at coordinate 25,180,917 of NC_138542.1, forward strand.
AATCCCTGCAGATTTAGAAGGATAAGCAGGTGCTTTTGGATAGGTCTTAAGGTGGCCAAAGGTATATTTCCTGAAACAACATTTGTCATCTTGAACAATTAACCTGGAATGGTTTCTTAGTTAAATGCTCCATTTTATCATTACACACATAATATTCCCCTTGATTTTCAGAACCAGATCCATCCTTTGGTAATGTACTTTTGGGGAAATGAATAATAAGGCACTACAACTGAGTGCTTTTAAGTAAATTGTAATTAATTGCATGTGCAAATGCATCGACGAGGCTTGGCTTTGCAATTAGATACCTAATTGCATTGAAAATGGCATTGCATGCTTAAATAGATTTTGGGGGCTTCCAGCCCACCCAGTTCATTCTTGCGTGGCATTTAAGTGTGTGATTGGTGCTTTGCTGTTTGGTATCACTTGCCAAATGTTAAAAAACAAATGCATGGCCAATTAAGCATGTAGTTTATGTTTGAAACCCCTGCGTTGCTGATCAATTTAAAGAGGGCTTTGCCAGTTCTGTAAAAACAAAAATGAAAAAAACCCATCAGTCTAATGTCATAGAAACTTGTGTAAGTAGATTCTTGCAATGGCATCATGATCAGTAGTTTCCCTGTCCTTCTCTTCACTAGACCTGACATCCCGTTTGGTAGCACTGCTTTGTTCTTGTATGATATAGTGTAAAGGCCTCTTCTCTAGTAGAGGTTTGACACCAGCAGTTAAATTCTGCATGACAAATCTGTGTTGTTGTGGTAACTCTTCTACAAATGATATGCTTGAGATATATATTGCTCATCTCTGTGTTTATTCTTTGTCTGCTCTTGCAGCAGTGTCTTATTCTCTGATTTATTGGATAGTGGTTTATAGTAGCATCACCTTGACCTCCACTTACAGCTCTTTTTTATTATCAATCCTTGAAATACGCATGGTTCCTAGAGGTGAACAAAGCTTGCCTCTGTGTTTCCATGAATATTATTTCCTGCCCTCCAATGGCACTGTTTGTTTGTTGTTTGTTTTCATCATTTGTTGTCTACTTTCCCCCCAGTGACCTTCAAGGTGGAGAACAAATATACACAAATTATGAGTAGAAACCAAAATAATCAAGATAACACCACACCAAAACAGCATAGGTGTTGAATGTTAAACTTGAAAATGAGAGGCAGTAACCAGGATGTGGTCCCTAAAAGAAAAACTAAACTAAAATGCAAGGCACACTTCCTTTGGTGTCATGCTCCAGGATCTCAGCAGCAACGCAGAAAAAGCCCTGCCCTTCATTGTCCACTCAGGGCTCATCTAGACTTCCATTCTCCTGCCACTTCCCTCTGGAAAAGACCGATATGTACCGCAAAACTGGACCAAATGTCAGTTGGGTTTGCAGTGGATTGACAGTTGCTCTGATTCAGTGCTATAGAGAAGTGCTCATCCCTGTCCCTAGAAAACATGGGACAAGTGGAAAACTGTTAGGATTCATGCTTTCTAAGCATAGGACCAGGGCCAGATTTAGGTTTGATGAGGCCCTAAGCTACTGAAGGTAATGGGGTCCTTTCTATGTCCATCTGTCCTTTGTCAACAACAAATTGTCACTGTTTTTTGTGTTGAATACATGCTATATGGTAATTTATGGACCTAATAGGTATCTAAAGCCATTTGCACATGTTGCCATGCAACCAGTCCATGCAGAATGTAGGCACCCTCTCCATAGAAATGAGCAAACCAGTGATATTTTTAGGGAGCAGGCAGGGCCTATTACTTAAATCATAGGAGCCTACACAACACAAAACACTGTTGCTGTATGTAGGTTTTATTTTATTTGTTTTTTATCTTATATTTTGGAAATGTACATCCAGTTCTTTTTCCTTTATTTTTTTGGGTGGGCTGCAAGAAAGTGAGGCCCTAAGCCAGGGGTCAGCAAAACTTTTCAGCAGGGGGCCAGTCCACTGTCCCTCAGGCCTTGTGGGGGGCTGGACTATATTTTGAAAAAAATTAAAAATGAACGAATTCCTATGCCCCACAAATAACCCAGAGATGCATTTTAAATAGAAGCACACATTCTACTCATGTAAAAACACCAGGTAGGCCCCGCAAATAACCCAGAGATGCATTTTAAATGAAAGGACACATTCTACTCATGTAAAAACACGCTGATTCCCCGACCGTCTGTGGGCCGGATTTAGAAGGCGATTCGGCTGGATCTGGCCCCCGGGACTTAGTTTGCCTACCCATGCCCTAAGCTATAGCTTGTTTAGCTTATACATAAACCCGGCACTGCATGAGACAAGCAGAAGCCTGGACGAACCCTCAATTTGTAGGTGTGGGGAAGCTGGCCAAGAGCTTCTGGAAAAGATGGTAGAACAAGGGTGTGCATGCAGAGTAAGATTCCCCCTTTTTGTCCATCTAAGAGAATCCAGAAAACCATTAATTGGGGGGGGGGAGGTTTACATGACTGTCTACCTGCAGACATGCGGTGGGGGTGTGGAGTATGCAATGGATTATCTCCTTCTCACTCCCCATTCAAGGTAAGAGAAGATTAAAGGATAAAAAGATATCTGAGCACTTAATGGCTACTGTGTTGGAGGGGGTGAGGACAGGGACTGATACCTCTTCACCAGCAGGTATAATAATCCTTATAAAATGAGACAGGCTCATTTCTAATCAGTCTATATAGTTGTAAATAAATGGTAGGTAGGAGAGAGACCATTAAGCAATGGGTCCAGTCTCTTCAAGAGGGAACAGCTGCCGAAAACATTTCTCTTTTTGCTGATGTTTCTCTTATATTCTGTAGCACAATCAGCCTATGCGGCACTTTACCGGACTGAATTGTTTTTGCTAAAAGCTTGCTACATTTTTTTTTTTTAAGTTTAATTAGGAAGCTGATCCTTTGATCAGTTTCCAGAATAATATCCATTTGCTTCCCTTTTGCTTTCTTAAGCAGTTACAATTAGAGCACATTACCGTTGATAAAATTGCTTGCAATCTTCGGCACGAAGCCAGAAAGCATACCCCCATGGGACTACTCATGAGTAAATGGTTCAGAATTATAGCTTTAATAGCTATTTGTAAAAGTGGTTTGATTTAGAATGCTAGCATCCTCTTTGTAAAATGAATCCCAAAAACAAGGCAATCTAAAATATCGCTGTTGGATTGGATTCGGAAAAGTGTGAGCAGCAATTTGCTCATGCAACACAGCTTTACCATTTCCCCCTCCAAAGAAACTGAATAGATCACCTCCCCACTTCAAAAAGCTGCTTCTGAGGGTCAGGGGAATGACATATGGAACTGCAGGAGGAGACAAGAATTGGAAAAAATTTGGGTGGAGGCAGTTTTAGTAAGCGAAAGTATCTTCCAATCATTCAAGACATCCTTTGATCCCAACCATTGTAATTTTGGTTCCTTTTCCCAGTTCTGACATACTGCATTATTATAATTAATGCTACATGCTAAGTAGTTGCTCTGGGATGCCTTTGAGTGAAACACTTAATATACATTATCTTGCAATCCTCAAAGCTATCTTGCAAATTCCAAGATTTTCATTTAAGTAGGTTTTGTTGAGAATACTGGAGTATGCTTATACTCTAAGGCAGCTGACATATTGAGAAGTGATTATAACAAATAATAACTGAAAATGTTGATAGATCTGTGTATGCACTTGCAGTGGGGTCTTTCTTTCTTTCTTTCTTTCTTTCTTTCTTTCTTTCTTTCTTTCTTTCTTTCTTTCTTTCTTTCTTTCTTCTTTCTTTCTTTTTGCTAAACATAGTTTCCAGGTCATGCTGCATCCACTTTAGTCATTACATGTGAATCTTGCAAGAATTCTATGTTCTTACCCCACAAACAGCAGATTCCCCCAGAAAATCTATCTGTATACTTTTCATTTTTGCTGCTCCTTTAAATATTATGTAAAGTTCACTTCCTTTAGGAGCTTGTGATCTTTTCTATGCACCTTTTCACCTGTCAGCCCAGTACATGATGGGATTTGCAATTAAGGCCTGGTAAACAGGTCAGCATTCTCAGGATTTTTACATTATGCTAGGTAGTACTGAATATTGCTAGAGGGTTCCACAAATTGGAAGTGGCCATGGAAAAGTCCCTCTCACACATCCTACCAATCTTAGCACCCGCCCATGTGGAGAGGCGGAGAAGGGCCTCTCCATCTGATCTCAGAGTGCAGGCAGAATGATATGGGTGGAGGTGTTTCTTGATTGCAGCGATTCCTGCAGAAGTTGTATGCAGTTACAGTAATGGCATTGTGCAAATACTGGCACATATTTACAGTTTTGTAATGCTGGGGTGCTTGGAGTTTTCAACACAAACTCTTCTGCACTTCACAAAGACATTCGCCACTCATTTCCACTTTGCCTTTGCATTGTGTGTCGACTCAATTCATTTAAGGATGCTTCTCAAACACTTCACTTGTGTGAGATAGCTACATGTTGGTATGCCTCATCAATTCATTTTCATCCGTATTTCACCAGTTAGTGTTCTCTTTGAACAGAAGCACTCATTTGGAAGGGCTTGTGCTGAAGAAGCTCCAATGTATTATTCCCTTCTTTAATTAATTTATAAAATCTGGATTGTGGGTAAGAATGACTCATCTGTCACTTGAGTAGCGCAGCGTTGCTGCATGTTGATACGTCTCCTTGAAATAATTTCCATCAACACTTTGCAAGAGGATAGGCTGTGCAAAGAGAAACGTTTTATAATGCTTATTAGACTTTTAAAAATCCACACGCAGGTAACTGCCAGAGCTGCAGGTTCCATTGGAGGCCCTGACTAACAAAAGCTTTTTTTTTTAAAAAAAAAAAGTATTCTTAGTTGATACTGCAGTGCAGAACAAGACACACGGCAACAGAGCAGTTTAAAAACAGAACAAATTAGAATTACTGTATCCTACTGCAAGAATGTCTGCAGAGGACAAAGAAGAGATTTCAGGTCTTTTATGCTTCTTCCATTTCATCACTATCATTCAACAGCTTGTCTTTTATGCTACAGTGATTTTTACTTCAGTGTTTTGGACATATGTAGTGAGGGGAAGGAGGTGGCGGGGAGAGCTTTGGTTCTCCCTGGCTTATAATCTGTGTTTGTATGCATTTTGCTCTGTCTTCTTTCTTTCATTTTCAGGATCTGAGTCACATTGATTAAATGGATGTAAAAGTTATGTGAAAATGAGTGTGTGAAAAAGTGTGTGTGTGTGTGTGTGTGTGTGAGAGAGAGAGAGAGAGAGAGAGAGAGAGAGAGAGAGAGAGAGAGAGGCGGGGGTAGATGCCCAGTAAATGGTTCCACCTCTCATTTTTAGAACATTTGCAGATTGTATTGCAAAGCTATTGCAAGGTATTTGTTCTGTTGTGGTTTTCTGGATTTCTCTACACCCCATCTTTTCTCCTCAAGGCATAGAAGAAGCATTCTTGCCAGAGGTTAATGAAATGGACACAAAATGTGAACACCCTGCTTTGGTCCCGTCCCCGCAACCTTTCTGGATCACTTGGCTCTGCCTCGCTGGATGATGCCTTCTCCAAGTCGGAATAAGCCAGCCTGAAGGACATGGTGCCACCACACTGTGTCCTCCATTGCTGCAGGGGGGTAGCGGCACCAGGCGGCACAGGTCACTATGCGTCCAGCCACAGCAGCAAACCATTCCCATACTACTATTCATAATACCTAATTAATCCAGTAATGATTTGCTGCCCTTTCATGACACTCCAGATCTGCTGCCTGAGGCAGCTGCCACACTCTGCCAAAGGTAGGCCTGGCCCAAATATATATATTCTCATTGTTTGCATCAATTCTTGTAAATAAAGTGCAATCTAATTTGAGGTGGAGCTTTATTGGTGGGAAATTTCTATGGTCTCAGCATAGGCCCCCACTCCATTCAATGCAAAGTTATGTCACAGCTGAGAACGCAGTGTGATTACAGCTTCTGGCTTTTTGCTACTTCTGCTGTTATCTTTTCTTTGTCTAATAAGACACTTTGGTGTAGAAAACTCAAAAACTTGCCTGGACACGATGAAGCAGAGCACACAAACACCACCTTCAGACTATTACTTCAAGATTATATCCCTTCACAACTGAACGGACCATCAGTTAATTTGGCAATACTATCTTTTGCATAGCGGCTGAACATTGTCTCTAATGAAAGTATTAACATTGCCACTCCACAATTTTAAGGTTTTCCTCCAGTAACTGTAACTACATTTTAAGTTCCACAGTTCTTGCATTTAATAACTCCATCTCTCTTTCTTTTATTCTTTTCTCACCATCTCTTCCTTTTTTGTATATTGCCAGTATTCAGTGTACTACTTGAGTTAAACCCTGTTCATAGGTGACTTTAGTACTTCCATTTACAAAATTTGCTGCTTGAGAGCCACCTTCCAATTATCCATTTCAGTTCTTGCTGGAAAGGATAAGCATGTTTGCAAGGGGAAAGTCACATAAAAGTCACTAAACTGTAATGAATTGTCCTCTAAAGGACCTAAATTGGTTTGGGCTTCATCATGGTATCTCTCCTGGTTCACCAACTTAGTATTCATGGTAACAACTGATCCTTGAAGGTTACTGAGTCTGTCCTAGATTTTATGGGTATTCAGACTAATCTACTCAAGTCTCTCTCAGTTTGCAAGTGTGTTGACTCTTACCAAATGGTGGTTACAATTGGATGCAAACTTTGAGTCATCAAACCCAAACGAGTCACTGTTCATTTCTGCCAGCTACAAATTACTTGCCCGATAAAAGGATCCTGTAATGCTTTTGAAGATACTCAGGATCACAGCCTGGAGAAAATTACTTTTCAAAGTGCATTGTGTACTGATGATTCCTCATGGGCTCTTGCTATTAGGCTTGGACTGTTGGAGGACACCACAAGAGGCTATTGTACAATAGAGATCATGCTGGGACCGCAAGGAAGAAGCTGAACTCAGAAGTGTGAGCCCTAAGTTTATGATTTTATAGATTGGAACCAAACCCTTGAATTGAGTCTGGAACAATATACGAATGTGGATAGTCAGGTTGAGATGGCGTGTGAAATTTTCCTACCATGTTGTTTGTTTAAATCAGGGGTAGTCAACCTTTTTATACCTACAACCCACTAATGCATCTTTCTTGATGGTAAAATTTCCTTACCGCATATTTTACAAGTAGTTCTGTGCGCAACCATGCATAGTGCAAGATTTTCTATATAAACAATATGTTAGAATGGATTTCCAAATATTTTGGCAGAAACCCTCCCCCATTGCCCTATATAAAGATTGAATAAATGAGAAATTGAGAGAATCTAAACAGACAGATTATTATATTTCCACTAGCCTCCCTTCCTCTTTCAAGACTGTCCTCATTCTTTCCCCACAAAAATAACTTTCCAATATCAATATCGCAGTGGGGGGAAAGATTACACAAGGGGAAATTGCTCTAAAGAAACATGTTTGAGGATTCTGTTTAGAGGAAAGAAAGGGAAGATCACTTGGCATATGGAATGGTGGAGTAAGTGGGAGGGGGGAGCCGATGGGATCATGGAATGACAGTTGACAAGTGGGGATTTAGTCAGGTGACGTTTGGGAATGAGAAAAGAGCAGGGGAGATTCACTTGGTTGGGGCTCGGGTGGCGGTTAGGCATTGGAATAATGTGTTGTGCTGTGTCGAAGAGCTAGGTGTGGCCATTGCCTATGCCTTCAATTTTTGGGTATTCCGTTAAAGGAATCTGGCGGTCGTGTATTCTGTCCAATGCCTGCTTGGCGGGAGGCCATGGCACGACCCTCGGTGACATCAGGGGAGAGCCTATAGTTGGATTAGCATCAACAGGCTAAAAACCCACTTGTTTGAGAAATTCAATGCCTAAGCCAATACCTTTTCACTGCTGTAATCAATAAAGTTGTGGCCTTTCCTTGCCCATTAACCTTATATCACGTGTCCTTGTGTTTTCTTTTCACATTGCGGGGGTCGGGTCCTCGAACCACAAAGACTCTCCTCCCTGCAAGAGAGGGGAGTGGTTGTGGGCGGGAGCCTGAGCTGTGCCCCTAGCAGGGCGCGTTAGCCCCCTGCCCCCACCTCGCCTGGCTGGCGCCCACGCCCCTCGACAGGCATCCAACCAGGTGCCTGAGAGGGGCGTGTTTAGCAGCCCTTTTGCTGCAGTGCCAGCCTCTCCCCGGCCTCATTCTTCGTTGTCTCGCCGCGAGTCACCCACCCTCCACTCCCTTTGAGTTAGGGCTTAGGTCATTTGCCTTGCTATGGACCTTAGGTTGGTCGCCCTGGTTGTCTAGGGGGCCTGGTAGGAGTTTTTCCATTTGGCATTAGGCTTTTTGGTTTTTTCGCCTACCTCGTAGCAATCGTCACAACTTTTGTGGTATTGGTGGGTAGGTTAGGCATTGGAATAATGTGTTGTGCTGTGTCGAAGAGCTAGGTGTGGCCATCGCCTATGCCTTCAATTTTTGGGTATTCCGTTAAAGGAATCTGGTGGTCGTGTATTCTGTCCGATGCCTGCTTGGCGGGAGGCCATGGCACGACCCTCGGTGACATCAGGGGTGAGCCTATAGTTGGATTAGCATCAACAGGCTCCACCTACTGGTGAATAAACCCACTTGTTTTAGAGATCCAATGCCTAAGCCAATACCTTTTCACTGCTGTAATCAATAAAGTTGTGGCCTTTCCTTGCCCATTAACCTTATATCATGTGTCCTTGTGTTTTCTTTTCACATTGCGGGGGTCGGGTCCTCGAACCACAATTCATTTTCATTGTTCCTCAAATAAGCCCTTGTCTGTTGCTAACCTTGGGGAATTGTTGCTGAAATCCACATGTAATATGTTTAAACACCAACACCAGTACCAAAACCTACATAGCACAGTTGGCATAGACAACCCAAAACTAATATCTGCCAGAATGAGTTGAGTTTGAAATAGATGTATCTCTGGCTGACCCAGCTGAACCAGGCCCTCATTTCAGACATATGCATGCCAATGTTAGTCCTCTGTCCTAGCTGCGTCAGGGCATTCTGGTAGGGGACTTGGGTGGGGAAAAGTTACTGGGATTTCCCAGACAAAGGGTGGTGTAAGTCAAACTGTTTTTAAGGCTTGTCGTCTCTCTGTCAGACTCATTTCCTCTCAGCCAGCAGTATCCTTGCGCCTGAACAGAGTTTGGAATAGGGGTTAATACACCAGCATAATCTATCCCGACAGAAGTTATGCTGGATTTTTCTGCCTGAGACTGGCACTGCTCCTTGAGCTTTTTTTTTAAAAAAATATTTTATTAACAATTTCAGCATAACAAAATTTCAAAACATATCGTATTCATTATTTCTCCCCCTTTCCTCCACCCCCTCAAACCCTCCCCTCTCACCCAGAGACTTCCCTCAGCTCCTCTCTCTGATTTCTCAGCACATATTATTCTCTGCATGTTATAAATTTGTACATATCCTTCCGTTATCTGTCTATCATGTTATCAACCAATAAATTTGTGTATGTTTATTCAAACCCTGCCAAGGAGTCCAGTTCATTTTGTTGTCTTTTTAAATAATTTGTGAAAAGCTCCCATTCTTCCTTAAAGTCACAGTTGTCCTTGTCCCTCAATTTGTATGTCAATTCAGCCAATTCTGCATAAGTCATCAGTTTTTCTTGCCACCGTTCTTTTGTTGGGATTTCTTCCTTCTTCCATCCTTGTACTATCAAGACTCCTTGAACTTTTAAGATATATTGGTAATGTAGTTTGGGCTTCTAGGTCTTATGAAGACTCCCGAGGCTGTGAGAAACTGTGTATCCATCTTGGTACTTCAGGAAGAATGAAGGCTTAAAGAGAGACACCTTATTGCTGCTTCTTGAAAGTTGGTTTTGGAGAGAAGGAAGGTTGTGGAATGGCTGCACTTATTTATGAGCCAAGCCAAGCGCCCGCCCCCCAAACCTAGATAGATTTCTGGTTTAGATTATTAAAAGTATCTCCTGTTGCATCTCATCTAGTTGGTCCTAGGAGTACACGTACCAGGAAATGGGAGAGAACTAGCTGTGCATCATTCCAAGTAACTGTTACATGAAACTAGAATAAACTTGTGGAGTATATCTGGCTCATTGAATGTTTTTATCTGGCACATCCTATAATGGTTATTATATGGCTTAACTGAATCTAATAAAGTTTGAAGCTGATCCGTCTTCATAGGATCTTTAATCTGATTTTAATAATAATTAATATATTGTTCCTTCACATTGGAGCAGTTATTTAAATAAAGATTTATGGCGTAATAAAATGATACAAACTAGATGAAGTATTTTTAGGCAGCAACAAATGCCACAGCTCTATTTAAAAAAGCTGTTGAAAATGTCGGACTTGGCAGCCATCTTCTAGTGTCGCAGGGCATATTAGTGGTAATGGGCTCCCTTTATTCAGTTTGCTAAATGATCCACAAGAGCTGCTTTTCATCTTGTAAATTATAAAACAATTTTTGTTGGTTAGGAATTCTAATAATGGTCCTAATTTGGATCTCTTTGTCTGCATTTTCTGGACTCCTGCCAAAATGTGTGTTTTTTGCTGTTCTTTCAGTTTTGTTCAGAGCTGGAATAGTGCTGCTCACATTTCTCTTCAATGGTACACCAACAATGTTTTGTTTAAGTTTTCTATAGTTACAGTACCTCTCTTGTGACTTAACAGTTATTTCTCCCCCACACTTGTAAAACTTCAGAAAGAAAAAGATGTTTATAAAATATATTGACTTAAGCCTAAGAATGCAGTATTTGTTCAGATTAACAGGCGTGTGCAGAAAAGACCAAGATAAACATCTCGACCGTTGCTCTGTCCCAGCTCCTGCCAACCTAGCAGTTTGAAAGCATGCCAGTGCAAGTAGATAAATAGGTACCGCTGCGGCAGGAAATGAAACAGTGTTTCTGTGCCTTCTAGCTTCCTTCATGGTGTTCTGTTGCACCAGAAGCTGTTTAGTCATGCTGGCCACATGACCTGGAAAGCTGTCTGTGGACAAACGCCGGCTCCCTCGGCCTGAAAAGCGAGATGAGTGCTGCAACCCCATATTCACCTTTGAATGGGCTTAACCATCCAGGGCTCCTTTACCTTTAAAAAAAAAAACTTTTTTAGATGCTTAATCCATTGTAAGTGTACTGCAACCTCTCTCTCATGTGGAATCCTCAATTTCAGCTCCTTCCTTATTTGCACAAAACATTTTGCACTCCCGCTGCACAACACAGAAAGCAATTTCTACATTGATGCTTATCTGATCTGTACAAGAAGCATGTTACCTCCTTCAGTTGAGTTTACATGAGATGGTTTTGTGGTACCTAAAATACTTCACACTGTAGCACTGTCTTACCTTCTTTTGCTGTTAATCTAGTCCCTTCCCCCTTTATACATTTTGCATTATATACTAGTTAAAAAATACACTAAATAAATGGGCTCTGTGCAGAGGTGACCAGGAGTGTCCATTCCTTTTAATAATAATTATTATTTGTAGTCCAAATGTTAAAAAGAAGCCCATCCATGCACTCCAGCAGATGGAGAAAAACAGTACATTCTATAAAAAATATGTTAATAGATCATTATATTTAACAAATTATGTACATAAGTAATAAAATTTAGAATTACAGTTCCCATGGCAACTATAACTGTGGCTCAATTCACGTGTCTATTAACCTTTAATACCATAAAAATTATCTAAGAAATGTGCTAGGGGATTGTTTTTCCTATAAAACCAGTAGTGCTTTTTAATAAAGCAAAAACAAGTACCGCAGTGCAATACTATGCCTAGCTGAGAAGTAAGACCAATTGAGTTCAATGGGATTTACTTCCAGGTATATATTATAGCGTTACAGATTAATGCACACTTACCTAGGAATAAGGTGTGTTAAACATGACTGTTTTGACCATTTGCATCCTCCTAATGGCCTTTGTTAGATGTATGTGTATGTTGCATATCTAAAGTTTTCATTTTTCCATCTTCTTGTGTTCCCGCTCTGCTTTTCTTTAAATAATGAGGCACATCCTTCACTGAGAAGTGTGCATGTATGTAAAAGGCAGACAGACTGGACAGCACAAGTGAAGTCTGATCTGCAGAGATTTGTTTCCTAGTTCCTTAAATTGCATTCGCAAGCCTGTTGTCACCCAGATGTTGCTGTTTACTGCATGCTTGCGGAAGACAACTAGCAGTAGCCCAAGGTACCTGTTAAAATCAAGATACGCAAACAAAATTATATTTGTCTGACTACCTGTCTTTCATCTGAATACAAATGTTATCTGTATTTCAGTGCATATTGCATTTGTTCACCTTTATTGTTGATATGTCCGCATAATATTATAATGCAGGTGTTGCCAGTCAGTGACAACTACAGATTATACAGTCATAACTGTACAATGACAGATTATACAACTACAGTTATACAGATAACAGTTGAGTATTCGCTGCACCCCTCCCATATCCTACTCTTGGTGGTCTCATTTCTCTCCTTTTGCTGTCATTCTCAACTTCCGTTTTCTCTTAGGCTGCTGCAATACTGCAGAATGCTAATGCCAAAAAACCCCACAATGGAACCTCAGACCATTTCCTCACTCCAACTCATGCACACATTTTAAATGTATCATTCGTATATCGGTCATTCATCGGAGTTTAGGATTTCAAATACAGTGGTACCTCGGGTTAAGAACTTAATTCGTTCTGGAGGTCTGTTCTTCACTTTTATTATTAGACCAACCAAAATGGTGTACTAGCTTGTGAGTTCTCCCTGGTACGTAAATGGGGAGGGGAAGTTGGTGAAGTCTTGGAGCCTGAATCTGATGCAATCAATCAATCAATCAATCAATCAATCTTTATTACGGTCCAGAGACCCAACAATGGGGCCTCCCACTGCTGCCACACCACCACCGCACGATTTCTGTTCTCATCCTGAAGCAAAGTTCTTAACCCGAGGTACTATTTCTGGGTTAGCAGAGTCTGTAACCTGAAGCGTCTGTAACCCGAGGTACCACTGTACTGCAGGGAACCTCCATTTCTGAGAAAGCTAAAAAACAACAACCTGGCTTCTTTTTTGAGCCACCAGGCAGCAGATCATTTAAGAAACTGCACTGTTTGTAGCACAGCATATGCAGTAAATCATGTGTACCGGAAAACATAAAAGTAAATGTTAGAAAGCCTTGCAATGACAGCAGCACTTTTTAAGAGAGGTGCTCCTTCAGTGAAACATTTGTAGTGCAGGGGTGGGGAGGGGGGATATAAACATGCCCCAAATAAACTTGTAGTTTGGGCAATCCATCACACCTGTGCAAGGAGTGCTGCAGTAAAGTTGGACAAATTATTATAGTCATCTCCCAGCCCCTGGGCCCTCTCTAGAAACCATTGTTAATACAATCCATTGCGGGAGGAGAGCTGAGGCCACGCTCCAGCCTCAGCTTGAGAATGTAGTAAGTCAAGCAGCACTGATTCCAGGCCCAGTTTCCCCAGGTGACATTGGTCACATAGCGCTTGGGTTTTTGCTGCCCTTTTTATGGGTTTCTTGTGTGTGTGTGTGTGTGTGTGTGTGTGTGTGTGAGAGAGAGAGAGAGAGAGAGAGAGAGAGAGAGAGAGAGAGAGAGAGAGAGAGAATTCAAATGTGGAGGATTTATTGGCTGTGGTATGATTGTACTAATGGTATGACTAGGGCCAGTCTCTTTGTCAGCTGAGGCACACCCTGAATCAACAGTGGGGCGTTTCTGGACTCCAGCATTTGACTGTGTATGCTCTGTGCTGATACTGTGCCTGCTTACATGTCAAACAACAGATCAGAGACATCAAAAGGGTAATATACTACCAGGAAAACATTTTTACTATGCTAGTTCTTGTGGCATTCAAATGCAGACTTCAGTAGAACTGGAGCCATCCAGATCAGCAGACATACTTATCACAATTGTATCTGAATTTTCTCCTTTTTAGAGGAAGTACATAGTAAATAATCATGCAAGCACTACACTCCTTTTTACTCAGTTGAATGCTTTAATTGAAATTTAAACCTAGGAATAACACAAATGACCTAGGAATAACACAAATGAACACTATATAAGTTTGTCCGAAAAGGGAAAAGGAAATTGCTTGCGCACATCAGTCAAAATGCTTTCATTACCACCATAAAATGAACATAGCAAATTAAATGTAAGGCATATATATAGTCCCTGAATGAATGTCAGAAGTTGGGAAGCTCTCACTTGAAAAATTAATAGAAAGCATGTGATGAGTCATTAGCAATGGCTGTAAGGGAGGGCAAATTAATTGCTGGTGAAAGCATTTTCCGCAAAGCATGTGGCAAGAAAGAATTAGTTATTTGAGTAAACACAGCACCGTCTCTGAAAAAGCAAACCATTCAATATAGGAAAGTTGGGGGTGGGTTAGATGTACCTGATGGCAGCTGCGTTGGAACTAAAGTGTGCATGTCCCCTCACCAGTATTTGCCTTCGCATATTCTTTGGAATGCATCAATATGGCTCATACCACATATTATGTATATTATATATTTTGTTAGTTAGTTGGTGAGTAATACAGGAAGTGAAAGTGTGCCTGCTCCCTCTCCCCACAACCTCAGCACATTTAGTAGGAGGTATGAACCTCTGTGTAGTGTGTATCCATGACTAGGAACTCTCTATGTGGAGTTCTCTCTGGCAAAGATCCCACAGGATCTACTCTGCTGAGCTCATGGCAGTCGGGAGCTGGGTCAGTAGACACAATCGTATCACAAACACTCCTCCCCCAAACAGTTAAACACACACACACAGAGAGAGAGAGAGAGAGAGAGAGAGAGAGAGAGAGAGAGCTTTATTGCTAAACATTATTAAGCATATACTGACTGCATGTGTGACACCTTTTTTTGGGAAAATGGAAGGAATTAACTTAGACATTCAGACACCTTTTATATGTTTTTGCTTCACATTAAACCAATATCATCAAGTATACTTCTAGCATATGACATATGAAGGACCAAAGCGCAGTGGTAGAGCATCTACTTTAGTTGGGAGAAACTCCTGACTGATAGTCTGGACTTCAGCAATGGCTGGAGGGCCATCAATTCCCCATCTGTGGTCTGAACTGTCCTAGCCAATGGCTGCCTTCACGTTTCATGGCAACAAATGTTGTGGGTTAAGTTTGAAGTGTTGGGTGTCCTTTCTCACTATGCCTTGGATCTGCTACTAATCAATTCCATTGGGTGGCCAAAAGCTCTAGCACCGTAAGGAAGTAAAACAATTCTATCCACCTTCTCTATCCCATCCCATAATTTTGTTATTTTCACTAAGGTAGCTGTGGGCCTTGTGACTTCCAACGCACAGCTCTTTTTACAGTTTTAATGCTTCTTAAGAGAGCTGTACATTTCCTGTTTCAACGAGAACAGAAACAGAAACCAGGAGCTAGGAGTTAATGGAAGGTGCAGCATTAACTCTCACTGCAAATTGCTGTGTAAAGCTAAAGAGTGTGTTGCTATGGAAATAGCCTCTAAAACAGCACTAGGTTCCTTCTGCCAAGAGTGTGATGCTGGTTAGTCTCAATCATTGTATTCCTGGTAGCCATTTTTAGGGCACTGGCCTCTTTATCCCCCTGGCCAAGTTGCTGCATGATTTTTGATCGTGTAAGAACCTACTGCAACCTCATATGAGTCCCATTCTCGCAAGTTACATTGCTCGCTTGCTTAGATGAGCACTCGTCACCCCCTATTTACACAGAAGTGCCAGCTTCAGTAATGCAGCTTTCCTAAACAGGGGGTCCTTCATGAGTTTTGGACTACAGCTCTTATTGGTCCCATGCAGCATGGTCAGTGGTCAAGGGTGATATCCAAAATATATGGGGTGCACCAGGTTGGGTAAGGTTGCATTAATGTCTCCAGCAACTCAAGAGTTCATGAAGATTCCATGCTGCTCCACCTTGATTGTGATTTGGTTGGCGCAATTACAGTGGTAGCTCAGGTTACATATGCTTCAGGTTACAGACTCCGCTAACCCAGAAATAGTGCTTCAGGTTAATAACTTTGCTTCAGGATGAGAACAGAAATTGTGCTCCGGCTGCGTGGCGGCAGCAGGAGGCCCCATTAGCTAAAGTGGTGCTTCAGGTTAAGAACAGTTTCAGGTTAAGAACGGACCTCCGGAACGAATTAAGTACTTAACCCGAGGTACCACTGTACTTTGATTAGTCAAGGCCTCTTAACACATAGGTTTAAGCACAGCTTGCTGAAGCAAGGTGTGAAGACAGCTTAATGTGCTCTTTATATCATGATACTTACCTCATAGATAAAAGTCTCTGAAATGATTTTTAATATTAGCATCGTTAGCACCATTTTCACATTTACAAAACCATCTGTTAGAAACCTTGTGGGACAACAAATAGAAGCATGACCTAGAAGACCTAGTATTAATGAGCATAAGAAGAGCCTAGCTAGTTGAGTGAAAATGCACATCTAGTCCAGCATCCTGTTTTCAACAGTGGCCAGATGCCCTTGTGAAGCTTCTAGAAAACCCACAAGGTGGCTATAACAGCACAGTCCAGTTCTCACTGTTGTTCCCCAGTGACTGGTTTTCAGATGTGTGCTATCTCTGGTCCTGGAAGTAGTATATATAACCATCATGACAAGCAGCCACTGGAAGCCCTGCCCATGAATTTGTCTGGTCACCTCTTAAAGCCCTCCAATTTGGTGACCATCCTCACATCTTGTGGTTGCTAATACCATAGTTTAACTATGTGCTGCGTGGAAAACCTTTCACTATTCAGCCTCGTGGGATGAACCTGGGTTCTATTATTATGAGAGATAAGAGAAACTATCTGCACCAGGCCCGCCATCTTTCTTTTAAACAAGAAGCACGCAAATATTGTTAACTTTTCATCACAGGGCATTTGCTCCAGACCCCTAATCAATCCGGTGGCCATTTTCCGTATCTTTTGCTGCTCTACAATATCCTTCCTGAGAGGCAGCGAACCAAACTGTGCAGAGTATTTCAAGTCACAACATTTATGCAGCCCCATAGAGTTGTACAAAGAAATTATAATATTGGCAGCTTTGTTTTAGACCCTGTTCTTAATGAGGCCGAACATGGACTTTGCCTTTCACAGCTGCCTCACACTGTGTTGATTTTTTCATTAAGCTTTCTTTGATCCTAGTATTCCTTTTCCGGTTTGTCACTGGGAAATACTGGAGTGCAGGAAAGGGTCGTGGTGGCTCACTGATAGAGTCATGAGCTCAGCATGCAAAAGATTGCAGGTGCAATTCTCAGCATCTCCAGGGTTGGGCTGAGGGAGAGAGGGACCCCTCCAGTACCCATGAGAGTCCTATGGAGCTAGATGAAGCTACGGTCTGACTGGGTGTAAGGAAGCTTTCTATGCTCCTGTGTAACCAGGTGATGGGAACATTAGTTGGTATTATGGGCTCCTGATCCATTAAGGAGCATAATTGTTTCCACCTTGTGGTCCCGGGAGAATGTTGAACCTCTGAACCAATACCTGGAGGCATTTCTGGGATGAAATAAAATTCAAGCAAAACAGAGGTATAGTGGGCTGAGAGATCACCAGTTATAGAAGTGCTCCTAGGTTTGCTGTTGGTTGGGAAAGCCCAGGTAGCATGAACTGCTGGAAATGCCATTTACCATTTATCAGTTTTGCTCAGGCCTAGGCAAACTTGGCCCTCCAGATGTTTTGGGACTACAATTCCCATCACAGGACCAGTGGTCAGGGTTGATGGGAATTGCCCATGCCTGGTTTTGCTGGTATCACAACTGCAGTGTTATCTGGAGAAGTCTGACCTTGCCTTTTTAAGTCATACCCTAGTCGTGTCCATATTAGGATAATAATAACAGCAGCAGCAGCAACAACAACAGCAGCATAATAACAACAGCATAATAATAACAGCAGCAGCAGCAGCAACAACAACAAACATTTATTTGTGCCCTGCCCATCTGACTGGGTTCCCCCAGCCATTCTGGGGCACACTGCAATGTGCTACATTATTATTACTTGCAATGTGCTACATTATTATTACTTGCAATGTGCTACATTATTATTATTTGCAATGTGCTACATTATTATATGGGCTGCATTATTGACTCTTTATTGTTCACCCATTGTGGGTTTTTGAATTGTACGCTGCTTTCGATGGACTTGCCCAGAAAATTGATGAAATGATTTATTTTTTTAATGCCAACTTAGTGCACCCTCTCACCCCCACATCCACCTCATCACAAAGGAGACCCTAAAAAGACCTAGCCTGGACCTACTACCCAGAGAAAGAAGGTGCACTTGCTCTGTTTTTTGGGGTTTTTTTGGTTCTGCTTTGCAGTTTTGTTTTGTTTTGCAGAAATACCATCTCTTTTGTCTGAATTCATAGTAGAGCTTGAGGGAAAGGGAAGAAAGACTGAGTTGACAGGCTGGTACTGTTTTATCTCTTTGTGCCAATCTCTCCCCCTTCTTGACACCACCAAAAAGTGTGTGTGTGTGTGGGGGGGGGGAAATTTCTGCTTTCCTCCTTTTTCAGAGGCTCAGGTATAAGAGATTCTGGGGAACTTTCTTTCTTTCTTTCTTTCTTTCTTTCTTTCTTTCTTTCTTTCTTTCTTTCTTTCTTTCTTTCTTTCCAGTATTCTTTATTCGTTTATTTAATAACTTTCTACCTTGCCTTTTAGGGAAAGCCTTTACAAAGAAACTTACAATAAAAAGGTTAAAAACAACTGACAAAAAAAAGCATATTTAAAAAGCATCAGGTAAAGTCAATACAGGGAGCTAGAAAAATAAAAGTAAGAAAAGGCTTGGTAGAATTTTTTATTTTTTAAGTGTCGAGCTTCTGTTTAAAGCAGAGATGGCGAACTGGATGTTGGATTTCTGTTTGTGCCACTGTGCAGTTTTTGGAGTCACAAGACTCTGTTTACATTCCAGACTGTTGGAAGTCTCACGGGAGACAGATGTTGATATTACTGTTTTCCTGTTTCTTTGACCAGTTGGTTCTCTGACTTCACAGAGAGCAGATGTATATTCTTTCTGTCTTGCGTAGATAGAAATAAATCCTAGCTATGTAGCATATATTTCTCACTCTTCTACTGCTGTCTGTATACTCTGTATAATGGGAACTTGCCTGGAGCCTCATCAAAGGCTTAGGTCGTTAATCACCGTCGGAGGAGATTCTGAAGTACGGAGGAGGAGAGCTATCTCAGCTCGGTTAAACGGAGTTCGGATACTGGAGACCCTGCACTCCCCCCCTCATCTACTACTCCCTGGTAGGTAGGGAGCATTCCAAGCCCAAGAACCACCAGGTTGAGCAGAGTTTGGAGTACACCAGCTGAAATCCTTCATCTTGGCTCAGCCAGAAACACACCAGCATAAGCCAGAGCTCAGCTGAAACATTGGGGGATTGACATGTAAAGGGTTTGAACACCTATGCTGTCCCCTGCAGCCACATACATAGTGCTGTTATGTTTTTTTCTGAAAAAACAGGTGGGGGAACTCACCATCTGCAGTGGCTAAATGTAAGATGTGGTTAATAAACTCAAGCAGACAGTGATCTGGATTAGAAATGGGCACAACTTTCTTGATTACAGAAATAGGTGGATTTTTGGCTCAGGCAATGGGTGTACAGTGGTACCTCGGGTTAAGTACTTAATTCGTTCCGGAGGTCCGTTCTTAACCTGAGACTGTTCTTAACCTGAAGCGCCACTTTAGCTAATGGGGCCTCCCGCTGCTACCACGCTGCCGGAGCACAATTTCTGTTCTTATCCTGAAGCAAAGTTCTTAACCCGAGATACTGTTTCTGGATTAGCGGAGTCTGTAACCTGAAGTGTATGTAACCTGAGGTACCACTGTATATCTGTTCCAGCCCCTTCCCCACACCAGTAAAAAAATATTGAATTATTTAATTTTAAAAAGGTCAGGGAACTCATCCCCCCCCCCTGAGTTCTTCCTTAAAAAGCACACACACCCTGCTCTTAACACAGTAAGGGAGCAAAGGAATGGCTGCAGAGTGGAAGCACAGATGAGTTTTGCAGGGATGCGATTCCACAACTGTGGAGCCACTTCTGGTGGTGCCCTGTCCCTGGACCACACTTAGTAGTGTGCCTGAGATCAGGCCTTCTGACACCGATCTTAGACCTGGTACTAGATCATATCATATGTAGTCTCAATTAGACATTTTATAATACATAAATGGAAAGGCGCTGCCTTTGTTCAATAGAATTTCCCCACAGCAATGGCACGAAATAAAAAGCTCAGTGTGAACACTGCCACGATGCTCTCACAAAAGTCAATAGGAAGTGTGCCATTGATCTTAATGAAAGCAGGATTGGGTCCTCCGCATGTATTAAAAAGGTGAGGGGAAATTGTCTTCAAAGCAACGCTTCCGAAGTTTCCTTTGTGAATTAATGTCAGAAGAACACTTGGTTGATATACTAACATTAAACTATAAAACCATGCTGATAGAGCGAGAAGTCACCCGGCTTAATGAGCGATCAATTCACTCAATACTGAGAGGTTATGGGATGCAGAGGTGGTATTTAGGAAGAGAATGCCTTCTTCTCCTTTGTAGCTGATAAAACTGGTTTCTTTAAAGATCTCCGTTTTGATGTGTTTTACTGCTTTGCAGAGTTTTTGTTAATAATATATATATATATATATATATATATATATATATATATATATATATATATTAATTATTGACTTAGGGGAAGTGAGGGAGGAGGTAAAAGAAAGTGATGTTAATGCTGCTGGGTCTCAGAACAAAGTTCAGCTTCACGAAGAGTTTGTCTTTTTAAAATGAAAAGAGAGACAGACAGAGGCTAAGTTACTCCTTAATAGTGATCAGTATTGGATTGTGCCCAAATGATTTCTTTCAAGGTGCTGCTTCTTGAAGGTGGAATAGAGTAGCAAATAGTCGTTAAGTCTAAAAAGTGTAAAAACCCTCCTAGGTTAAGCAGCATTTCTGACTGCAAAGTGTTCCGTATTTCTCTTAAGTTCCCAGGTCAGAAGTGCACAAATTCAAAGGATGTTCAGCAAATATAGGTCTGATTTGACAGGATAAAGGTCAGGAGGAGAGAAAAAAGGATTCACGAATCCTTATAGTTACTACTGCTAGTGGGATGATTTTGACAGAAAATTATAGGAGAGGATTTAAGTGAAGAATTTTGTAACAAGCACTCCAAAGGTGTTCATATATGCTCTTTTGCTGCACTGTCAATGGATTTCTGTTTTTAACCTTTGCCAAGGAACAGTGTGCATCTTTAGGGTGGGTTTCCTTTTTAAAAAAGACTACTGTGAAGGTGAATTTTGAAAGGGAAATGCTTTTGACTAGTCTTCCGGGGGCAGGGGCGGAGATCCAGATTTTATTACCTGAAGGCCATTGAATAAAATAAGTTCTGGCTTATCCTCTGGGCCTTTCCAGGCAGAAGGGCAACTGTAAACATAACAGCCCAATTTTCAGTAGCTGTAAAATGGCTACTGTTTCCAGCACTGCTCCCATGTATATGTAAAGAAAGGATGCAGAACTCTATGGACCTACAAAGAGGGAGCCTTCCTGCACAATAAGCAGTTTGAAAGCACACCAGTGCAAGTAGATAAATAGGTACTGCTGTGGTGGGAAGGTAAACGGCGTTTCCGTGCGCTCTGGTTTCCGTCACGGTATCCCGTTGCGCCAGAAGTGGTTTAGTTATGCTGGCCACATGACTCGGAAAGCTGTCCGTGGACAAACGCTGGCTCCCTTGGTCTGAAAGCAAGATGAGTGCTACAACCCCATAGTCGCCTTTGACTGGACTTAACCATCCAGGGGTCCTTTACCTTTTACCTAGATTACTACAGCTGCTTTTAATATATATATATATATATATATATATATATATATATATATATATATATATGCAGGTTTTGGTGTCCTCGGGTGTCTTCCTGTGTAAAAGTTGGGGTGTCTAGGCGACGTTTCGACGAGGTCTCACTCGTCATCTTCAGGCTGGTGCTTTCGGCTTCTTGTTACTGGAACAGAGCTCTAGACACCCCAACTTTTACACGGGAAGACACCCGAGGACACCAAAACCTGCATTCCTGTACCCGTGAAAATCTACGAAAGCAAATATATATATATATATATATATATTCAGAAAGGCGTCCCACTGAGCTCAGTAGGGCTTACTTCCAGGTCCATGGATAAAGGGCATCATCCTCAAAAACAATATTGTACAGAGTCTGGACCAAAAGCGTAGAAGTTCATGGAAAGTCTGACAGGCTCTGAAAACTATGCAAGTGAGAGGGGAAGGGACTTGATGGTGATACAGCTTGTGGGAACTGAATGATATGTGCCAATAGTTCTATGGCACGTTTAACCCTAACCATTATATTGTGGCATGAAGTTTTGTGGGCTAGAGCCCACTATGTATAATGTTAGAATTCCTCCTCCATGATTGTAGTCATGGGATTTTTGTCTTTCATATGACGTGATATGTTTTGACTCCACAGAGTGGGAAGTGACGAAGACAGGATGTTTGTCTTACTGTGTTCTGGGAAGTGGGACTATTGTCCTTTGTTCTTTTTCTCTTTGCTGTCTGATGCTAGAGAGAGAGGGAGCCATGTTGCTGTGCTCCATGTGTGTTTATATGTAAATAAAGTAAATTAGCCAAAATGCTGAGTTGCTGAGGTCTGTCACGCAAGGTGCGCAAACTCTGCGGATCTCTAAGTGTGCTGGTGTTGGTTGGCATCGGTCACTGTGATGTTCAGGCTGAAGAAAGCTTATGAAGCTCCCGAACGATTGACCAGGAGGGAGGGAACATGCCAGTCGGGCAAGTGTCTCTGCCAGGGTCCTACTCGAGTGTAGGCTGAACTCCTGACATATGATGCTACCATCTTCTGAGCTAGCACAGTTGTGGATGGCTATCTGTCATGGATGCTTTAGCTGAGATTCCTGCATTGCAGGAGGGTTGGGCTAGATGACCCTTGGGGCCCTTCCAACTCAACAGTTCTAGGATTCTAGGATTCCTCCCCACAGTGAGGGGCTGCTGAGCTAAGCCTGTTCTCGCCTTCAAAGCACATGTTCACTGGACATGAAGGGTCGGAGTGAGATGGTACCCCCCAAGCCTTTGTGCAGTCAATAGAAGTTATGAAATGGGTTTGTAGGCCTGTAGCTGCAACCTGGGTTCCTGATTCTGTGGAAGAGGATCTGTGCAAATAGGCTCTTTCACTGGACATGCAGAGATCAGGACAGGACTTGCCAGTAGGATACTCTCTTCACCTTCCACTTAATCAGATGCACAGGTTGAAGGTGAGTCCAGAGCTGCTGTTTACCTGAAACGTGGATTGATGCTCTGAATGCAGGTAAACAGTACTTTTAATGGTTATTTTGCATTGTTTTTATGGTATTTCAAGCTTTACCGTATTTATATATACCATTGTGTACTGCTTCAATATTTTGTATGCGCTAGCAATATAGGAATGTGTTTTCAAATGAATAGATAAAATAATTTTGCCAAAAAAGCATTTATTGAAGCTGTATGGTGTGGCTAATTTAGTCACAGCGGCAAAGTCCCTGGCCTGCTTCTGGGGATCTCCTGGGGACCTTTACAAATCGATGCTTGTAGGAAACTGGAATATAACACACATACACACAATAGCAAACCTAAGGTCTTCAGTGCTTGGGTACAGTAGTAGTCCTTGTAAGCCCTAAGGAACAGCAAGAAAGAAGAGGCTTTCTGTTT
Organism: Podarcis melisellensis; assembly: GCF_964234715.1. Taxonomy (NCBI): domain Eukaryota; kingdom Metazoa; phylum Chordata; class Lepidosauria; order Squamata; family Lacertidae; genus Podarcis; species Podarcis melisellensis. The sequence continues at coordinate 25,204,540 of NC_138542.1, forward strand.
CCACTTCTGTCCTCTTCAGTTTACGTTTCAATCCGGATTATAGAATGTGAGGGAGGAAATCTGAACGTGTGTATATTTGCAGCTGCTCCAAATGTTTAGACAGTTGGCTAGAAATTGGAACCAGATGTTGTGTACTATGATCTCCCTGTTCTTTGCCTCAGACGAAGTGTCAGGCTCGACAATACCAACATTTCATTAATGACTTTAATTACGGTAGAACCATAAAGAAATCATGGAACTAAGCACCTGTGACATTCTTTATCTAGAAATGTCTACAGATGTTTCTTTCCAAAACATACAAAGAAGCTGAAATATCCATAGTGTTTTCTGCTTCAGTTAAAAACTGATTGTTCTAGACTACACTTTCCTGGTATGTAAACAATGTGCTCTTTCCCTTAAAATGCAGTTAAATGTCCATTTTCTCTTTTCTGTCATCCAGATTTTACCTGCATCCAAAGTAAAAAATTGCAAACAATTTGAATAGATTATTAATACAGGGATGCATTGTTATTTAAAATTGTTAATGCTTCTTAGAATTTAAATTCCCCAGACTTATAAATTTTTTGGCTCTGTTTTTAAACAGTAATTTCTTATTTAACTAGCAAACAGGGGCATATTATTTCCATTCATATTTGTTATTTTATGATGTTCTTAAAAAGTGTTCTCTTACAGTATGGTCCTGTGTATATCTACATAAAAATAAATCTCATTGAGCGTGCATCATGTAAACGTGTGCAGGATTGCAGCCAGAAAGATGCATAACAGTATATGTAGTAAGTCTTAATATCAATAGATCTTGCAAAACATCTTTCAGAGTTTATAATCCAAACCTTTTAGTATGCACCATGTATGTTTGCACGCTGTTAAGCATCAAAGTAATGGTCCTTGATCACTGTGATGACGTGGACTGCGATCTTGCTTAATTAAAATCAATGGGACTTTTGCTATTGACTTCAATAGAATCAAAACTGCATCTGTGGAGATCAATGCCTCAGCTTCCTGACACTTTCAGTTCTTAATTATAAATGTATAAAAATGCTGCTTTATGATTTGTCCTCTTCCCATTGGCACCGATCATGCCATAGTTTCTGGAGAACAGAATGCAAATAGTCCCCCCAGGATGTTGTGGTAGACTGTGGTAGTTGTTATATCAGTTAAAGAAGCACTGTCATGAACTGGCAGGACAATGGGGAGGAGGAAGAGAATCCCAGCGAGAGGTGTAGCTGGGACTGGGACACACTGGGGCAAACTGGGGATGGGGCAGGAGAGGTGGGTGTAGGAAGTTGTGATGGAGGGGATGGGGGCCAGAGCAGTAGGACCTATCACCAGAGCCAGAGGGACCCCTGTCTCCATGATTATGGCAGGCTATGAGTCATAGGGAGAAGTGGGAGTGGCCTCTAGGAGGCTGAGGCAGGCAAGGGCCCACAGTCCAGCTCCCTAGCTGGCCCATAGCTGTCAACTTTTCCCTTTTCTTGTGAGGAATCCTATTCGGAATAAGGGGATTTCCCTTTTTTAAAAGGGAAACATTGACAGCTATGAGCTGGCCAGGTGGGTCTCGCTAGCTCAGGGAAGAGGCATGTGATTCCTGAGCTGGAGTAGGCTCAGAACAGGTGAGGGTCGCCCGCCTCATCAAGCCCAGGTGCTGCAATTAGCAGGCAAAGTACAAAAGGCGAGCAGAGTTGAGGTGCTGTGATTGCTCAACTGTTCATGTCGCTGGACCTCAGCTTGGTGTTTTCAAGGATACGCCAGCATCTCTGTGGGACAGTGCTTTGATTTTGGACATGTGGATTGATCCTGGACTGGGGACTTGACATGCTGACTTGCTGCCAGGTAGGCCAGGACAAGCACCCTATTTGATAGGTAAGCCAGGATCCTTCTCATGGCCATGACCCAGTTGAAGATAACTATATCAAGGTGGCTTCTTAATTATTTCTACATTGCCTTCAAATTTAAAACCTATGTGTCCACATACCGTTGTTCTCCCAATCCTGAGTTGTATTAGGAGAAAAATGCAGCAGTTCAAATGGAAGACCAGGATGGGAGCCAAGGAACTGAGAGTGGCAATCTGCTGGAAAAACTTTAGTGAGCTTTTTGTGGAAGCAATAATGTATTTATCTCAAGTTTGTGTGGGAAAACTAATCAATGTGTCCTCAGTCATAATGTGACATTATGTGCATGGGTGTGAAACTGATAGCTATTTGTTTGGTGCATACTGTGGCCCAGTGAGGTGGAGTAGATTTATTTTTGCTTCATTTTCTCAGCACAGCCATAGAAAAGGCCCCGTTTGTTGTGCCCAGCTTCCATGCTTCAGGCAGAAAATGGACGCAAAGCAGACCTTAAGGGCAGGGGAAGCAGTGGGGAAGCTTTTTCATTCAGAGAGCCACATTCCCTTTGTCTCAGCCTTCCAGGGGTCACATGCCAATGGTGCATGAGGCAGGGCCAAAGCAGATGAATAACAAACATTAAATGTGCCTTTGTGCAGTGGGCTGGTTTCTACACCCAATCACACCACCCCATCTTCCATCCAGACAAGTGAGAAGCACCATCAGAGTTCCATGACACATTCCAGTCAGGCAAAAGTTGCTGGGATGCAGAACTGAGCCAGTGAGGAGTCTGGCCTGGGGAGACTTACAGGGCCAAACAGAGAGTCCTGGAATGCCTGAGATATCCCCCACCCCTGATATGTTCTTGTTCTGGATGGTTTGAACTGTCTTGTGTCCCTTGGTGGAACAGCAGAATACAGACATGAATTTGGGTGATGTAGCAATATTTCCTGAAGTTTGTGACTGAGGTTTGGCTGCCTTCATATCCTTGAGTTAATATATATAATATAATTTATATATTATATATATATAATAAGAGCAATAATACAAAATGTGAAAACTTGAAACTATTGCATAATTCAAAAACACAACACACATTTTATAAAGCTGGAGAGAACATAATTCCGTTAGACCACCATAAATATCACATATGGAAGGTCAACTGGGGGAGGGGAATCTGGGCCTTCTGAAATGCCTGCATATGCAGTAATTTGACATAATGGAAAATAATTTTATAGCCATGGGACCCCCCTCATGGCTACCAACCTTACTTATCTGTTCTCATTCTGAAGCAAAGTTCTTAACCCGAGGTACTATTTCTGGGTTAGTGGAGTCTGTAACCTGAAGCGTCTGTAACCTGAGGTACCACTGTACATACATCTAGCTACGGTAGACTGGTGAGTGGATGGGACCCACCATCCTGCACAGGTTTGAACATGATGTCTTTTTGGTCCCTTCCAGTTTCAGTTTATTATGTGTTGGGATTTTGGTTTGGAGTTTTTCAGTTCACCTATGCTTTTACAGTGCAGTTCATAATATATAATTAACATCCATAGGTTAAAAACTCCCACACATTATGACCACAATCCAATGAAGCTGAGTTCATGCATGTTGCAGCTTCTGCTGTATTTTGGCCTACCTATACAATAAAATGCCACAAGCTTTAGGAAATCTGCAGTGGTTAGCTGCCTGAGAGATAGCAATTATACAGGATTCTTCTATTCTCAGTAGTGAAGGACAATAATAAAATCAGCATGCTAATCGCGGGTGTGAATTGATAATGAAGTGATATGATCATGGTGCTTTCTCACAATATAGCAAGCAGAACACATTTCATAATTTTAACTTGCAAGATGCGCTATTGTCAACTGGGTATTAAAGGTTTAGAAGTGAAAGAATAAGCACAATAGAGAAATATGCTTTTTTGTTACAGTCTACTTTTTTCTTCCTTACTGGATCTGCCAGCACATTAGCCTTTTAAATGAGTTGAATCTAAAACGGCAACTGCTGCTCTTCCTTCTATTGAAAATTACAGTTCTCTTGTTTTCCTTTAAATGGCAAATTAAAACCTTGGGCTTGTCTATGGCATTCTTCCTTCTCACCGAGGACTGTTTCAAACAAAGGCAGCCTTATGGGCAGCTTATACCCAAGCAGGGCCGGCCCAAGACTTTTGGGCACCTGAGACGAAGCACAAAATGATTCCCCCCCCCCACTGGCCAGGCAAGAAGGGGTGAATGAAGATCAGGAAAAGGGGGGGGGGGATAAAGATCTGCCTCAGGAACAAGATTGGGAGGAGACATGTATCACCCCCTATTCACTGAGAGGTGATATGGGTGGGGGACAGCTGAGGAGATGGCAGATGTGGTCTCGAGGAGCATACTGAAGCTGTTGTTGTCACAGCAGTAGCATTAGCATTAGCAGCAGCTGGCAATGCATTCCTTGGAGGCCAGATCTGCTGCCCTGTGATTCCTTTTTTCTTTTATTTCCCAATTTCTTTTATTCATTTTATAACACAAATAAACAACACAAACAGAAAAAGAAACAATACAAACGAATTCTTATTTTTTTTCAAAACATTGTTAGGTGAGCTTCCCCAATTCCCCCCTGATTTTCATTTTACCTCATCTTTAGCAGTTTACATATATCATAATTTTAATCACACTTTAAAATACGCTATCTTCTACTTCTAACCCTACAGCCTATATCCACACTTCCAAAGCTATTCTAAGATTTAAATATTAACATATTCTTTCAAATATTCTTTAAACTTCTTCTTCCACCGTCCCTTCTCTCTGGTCTCGGAGTCTCCCAGTCAGTTCGGCAAGTTCCATATGGTCCCTGTGATTCCTGCCACCTGAGGCAGCCGCCCACCTTGCCTCATGGGTGTGCCAGCCCTGTACCAAAGACATAAAAGGCAGTGGACCATCATTCTTCCCACATGTTGGTGCATCTTGGTATGCAGTAAATGTTCTACAGTGGTACCTCGAGTTACAGGTGCTTCAGGTTACAGACGCTTCAGGTTACGGACTCCACTAACCCAGAAATAGTACCTCGGGTTAAGAACTTTGCTTCAGGATGAGAACAGAAATCGCACGGCGGCAGCAAGAGGCCCCATTAGCTAAAGTGGTGCTTCAGGTTAAGAACAGTTTCAGGTTAAGAACGGACCTCCAGAACGAATTAAGTTCTTAACCTGAGGTACCACTGTATAATGTAAATACAAGAGCTCATGAGTGGTCCTTTACCTCTAATCTTGAGGTTTCCAGAGCATAGACAACAATTGTTTGGCTATCCTTGTCCTAAGGCTGAGGTAAGGTGGAAAGAGTTACAGGGTGCAACAGAAAAATAAACAGAAAATTATAACCTATAGAGGAGGAAATATAATGTAAGTCTTCTCTCCGACTTGGGGTGATTCTTATTTCGAACAACAACTCCTAGACTTCTAATGAGTACAAAATAACCTGTGCTGACTTTCAGCTAAATTGCCCCAGGCTTCATGATCTCAGTTTAGTCTACAATATTATTGTCATTTAGGAATACTTGCACAGATATTGGTGTGTACAGGGGGGTGGGGAGGTCAAAATCTGCGCAAATCCAATGCCTATCTATACATTTGATCATTAAAACTTCTAGGGCAATGATAAAAAGGCTAAGTTAAAAAAAAAGTTATCTACAAAAGGTATCACCTCTCGGAAGCACCCTTGGAAGATCAAATAGATCTGTGGATGTAGCAGAAAGTAAATGGTGCGAGGAGGAGACAATGAAAAACCACACCAAAAATAAAATAAAACAGGAATTGTACAAAGGGATGAGGACCAGGAGATGTAAGATGTGTGAGGATAAAAAGAGAGGGAGAGACAGAAAAATATCACAAATGGCTTAAAAAACTGGGTGTCCTACGTTTGAATAGTCTGGAAATGTGAATCCTCTTCACAATGCTTTCTGTGCTTGTTTCTGAAGAAAAATGGCAGTCAAATATAACTAGGAACATGGGATCAGGAATCATAGATCTGAAGCTGATTTTATGCCTCCCACCCAAATTCATGGTGAAGAGACTTTCCCTTTTGTCCATAGGGCGGGGGCTGCCCATACCATAAACCAAGCTTCATTATTTACTCAGAAGACAGCCTTCAGTGCAGTAACCCTAGAATTATTTACCTATTTCTTTATTTCATAAAATGTATACACCACTTGATTGTAAAAATAATAAAGCAGTTTACAAAGAAAATAAAACAATTAAATCATTACTAAAACAGTTGCACATTATTTAAAACATGAAAAAAGCAGCAAGAAGCAGGAGCAAGGTCACCCCGCCCCCACTTGTCCTACTCTCTTCAAAAGTCATCCATCAAGGCAACCAAGGCCAGCTCAGCCCAATGTCCAGGACTGAACCCAGATTGGAATGAATCTAAATATTTGTCATCCAATGGTGCTTGCAACTGGTTGATAGTTGTTCCAGTCTAAGGGGACCAGGGCTGATTTCTGTAGGAACCGCCATGCTACTGCCTTTTTCAAGGCAGCAGGGATCATCCCCTCACACAATGAAGTATTTATCATCATCATCAATTCCATTTATATACCTCCCTTTATCCAAAGATCCCAGGGGAGTGTACAACAGCAAGAACATAATTTATGGAGCGTAATAACAAAGAAAAGAAGAAGGGTTTGGATTTGATATCCCACTTTATCACTACCCTAAGGAGTCTCAAAGCAGCTAACAATCTCCTTTCCTTTCCTCCCTCACAACAAACACTGTGAGGTGAGTGGGGCTGAGAGACTTCAGAGAAGTGTGACTAGCCCAAGGTCACCCAGCAGCTGCATGTGGAGGAGCGGGGAAGCGAACCCAGTTCACCAGATTACGAGTCCATCGCTCTTAACAACTACACCACATTGGCTCCCATAACACACAGCATATTGATTAAAAAAATATCATAATAACAGTCCCCCTCTCACATTTAACAGGCCATAGATTGTTTCATGGCTGAAGGCCTGGGTAAAGAGGAACGTTTTTGTCTGTTGCCTGAAGACATGTAATGGTGTTGCCAGGCGAGCCTCTCTGGGCAGAGGAGCCACCGCAGAAAACGCCCACTCTTGTGTTGCCACCCTCTGGACCTCTCCTGCAGGATGCACACAAAGAAGGGCCTCAGATGATGATCCCAGGGTCCGGGTTGGTTCGTCCAGGTCCTTGCAGTATTGTGGTACCTTGGGTTAAGTACTTAATTTGTTCCAGAGGTCCGTTCTTAACCTGAAACTATTCTTAACCACTTTAGCTAATGGGGCCTCCTGCTGCTGCTGCGCTGCCACCGCTCAATTTCTGTTCTCATCCTGAAGCAACGTTCTTAACTTGAAGTACTATTTCTGGGTTAGCGGAGTCTGTAACCTGAAGCGTATGTTACCTGAGGTACCACTGTATTGCGGTCCTGAGCCATGTAAGGCTTTACAACACCAGCACTTTGAATTGTGCCCAGAAACTAATTGGCAGCCAGTGCAGTTAGGCCAGGATTGCACCTGGGATTTTCCGCCTGCCAACTGAGCTGCGGCCGTGCCCCTAAGACACCCATAAGACCTGTTCCTTTCAGCCTCAACCTGCCCCAGAGCACATACAAACCAGGGTGCCACAGGCAGTTTTTAAGAGCAACCTGGTGCACGGCAGAGGGGGTTAACCACGCTCTGGCCCCAACCAGTCAGCCCCACACTGCTAGATCTAATAAGCTACTAGCCCTGTGGCCCCATGCACTGCCAGCATGTACGTAATCACATTGCAAATTTAAAAGTATCATAAATACCAGTGGAAAGAATAACATGCAATTCAAATGTGCATTTGTGACATTGTGGCGGGTCCTCCTTTATTCGTTCTCAAAAGTTCGGCTGCTGTGCCATCATCATTTGCTGGAGTAAATTAAATGATTTGTCTCACTTCACATTCCCCCGTGAATGTGTTGACATATTTCTCACCTTGGTTCACCTCCTTATGAGCAAGTCATATTAGACCTCCATATTCTTCATTCCCTTCATTTTTCACTGATTTGAATGCAGCCGGCAGGACACCAGCTTCCGTTTCTTGAAGAACAATTCAAAGAGTATTTGAGAAATTGTAGGTTTCTTTTGCAAATGAAACTTCCCAAGAGGTTGCTAGCTTGACCTTTCCCCCCTCCCTCTCCAACCCTTGGATCATTTAGCCACTATTAGTAAATAAAGCAAATATTGGCACATAGATTTATCCCGTTCGATCCATGCTATTGACGAAGCAGCTTTCAAAGAAAGGTCTTTAACATTTCTGGAACATGATAATCCGACCGATATTTTACGAGAAAAACAAAAGTAATGATTTTATAGAAGGCCAAGTAATTCTCTTAAATATAGCTTTAATCAATGGCAGATAGGAATTAAGGATGAATGCTATTAAGCCTGAGGCCATCCTAATTTGAGACAATGGAATTATCAAAGGAAGGGTGGTTAAAATTAAAAGGATTCAGATATCTACGTTTGATGGTGCCTGCACTGAGATATGAATTTGTACCAAGCTTCTTTGATGAAGAATTCTCTGTAGCAAAACCGCTGGAGCAACTTTGTGTTTTCCAAGGGCTTCCTTTGTTAGTTTGATTTAATAATGTTAGATAGATACCCGTTGCTGTCTGTTCCTCTGTTATCTGGTCTTTTTTTATTTTAACACTTTGGATCTCCCCCACCTCTGTTTTTGGGATAGAGGGAGTGATAGCATTCTGCTGGCTGGGCTCACTGAACCCTCCATGCATTCAGAAGGAGAAGATGTCTTCATAGGTGCAATTGTATGCAGATAAGCTATGAAGGTGCCAAGAGAAATCTTACCTTCTGTAGGGCTGTCAGTTGTGGAAAGAGAGCCCACCTCCATTCAGCCTTTTCTACTGACTTGCATGGAGACTGGGCCCATAAACATTCCTGGTACATCACCCCCACCCCCCACACACACCCTCTTTCTCTTTCACACACATTTCATGGTATCCTTTCCTCTTCCCCAATAATAGCAAAGCTATTATTGCTGGCATCCCCTTCCTTTTACTGACCACCACCTACCTTTTCACTCCTGGGCCCAAACAGTAGTAGTTTTAACTCATTAACTCATAGATTCTTCCACTCATGTAGTCTTAGTAGAGGGATGGTGACGCTCAGGCCAGGCGGGAGGCAGATGCCTGCAGACTCTCTCTCCAGGCCACACCCCATCCAGGACACTGCCCTCACCAGCCCCGTCTTGCACTGTTCTCAAGTGTTTTTGCCCAGCAGGGATGTGTCTTTGGACTCCAATTACAATATTTCTTGCATGTTTGCATGGAAGGTCATTGTGGGCACATGAAGGAACTAGCCTCCTATACAAAGACAACATTATAATTTATAGCTCTGCATGCTATGGGCATGTGGCCCCCAGAAAACTGCCCTGGGGGAAATGCGGCGCTTACCCTGAAAAACAGTTCGCTATTCCTGTCATTGTATTAAACAGGAAATCGGGAAAAGAAATAATAAAATGAAAATGGATTTGCTGTGCTTACGCAGAAAGAAAAATGAGCAACTTGAGCTGTAATAGGGACTTGGCTGAGATCCTTGCACACCTGCTTACTCTGATTACACTATTGTCATCCCAATATGTCTCAACACAAGTATGGGAAAAGGCATATACAACCTCTGGGGTTTTGAGATTATGAATTTGACTAATTGTACATACTGTTTCCTATTAGTAAAACTGCTATCATATAAGATGCTTGTAATTATCATTTATTGCTCTATTTGGCTTCTAATTCAGCTGTTAGCTGATTATTATCCTAGTAAATTGAAATACTGCCAAGCTGATATTAGATTTCCAGTCTGCTTTCAGGGATGAAGTGGTTTTCTGGTCTGGACAGCTCGGCACACTGAGATACGGATCTGTCTCACTCATATGTTGGGATCACAGTCACCCACCTTCCTCATGTCATATTTTGAGGTCTTCATCCTTGTGTATAACCAACTGCACAGATTGATCAGCTAGGCCATACATGGATTGTGTTCTGTGTGTGTTGAACCTGAGAACACACTATGCATCCATTTTGCTAAAGTTGAGCCATATCTGGTCAATGGCTGAATGAGAGATGGCTTGGGAATCTCATGTCCATTGCCTTGAATTCCATGAGTTCCATGAGTTCCTTGAGTTCCATGACTGAAGAAAGGTGTGAGATAAATGCACTGTAACAAGAAAATGAGTATGGACATTCTAGGTGCATTCATGGACATTCTAGGCGCAGACATGATGGAGGGAGCAGAACAAGACCCTGGTGTGGTAAAAATGGGGTATATATATTCTAATTTTTTTTTAAAAAATGAGCTGGTGGGATACCAGTTCCTTTCCCATGTAAACTGTGCTTACATAATGCTCTGAGGTGGCCTTTTTATTCATGGTCCATCTCTTTCAGTATTGTCTATTATATACTGACTGGCAGCAGCTCTCTTGAAGATAGTGCAAGATATCAGAGGAACTAATTGACTCCCTGGGTAAGCAAAGCTGTTATAATGATTGATTGCTTACTTAGCACTTACTGACATAAACTTGACAACCTAGGAAATACCCAGATAGACAAAAGCAGTAACAATCATGATTGTAAACATACGTTGGGAAATCTTGTTCAGCTGCAGTTCCTGGGTGATTGTAGTGCTGGTCGTTTTGTTCCATATTTACGTGCACACACAAGTCTTTCAAGAGCAGTGCTGGATTCAACCCTGTGGAGGCCCCTAGACTGTCAAAATTTTGGGGACCCCCTTGGGTGTACACTCTTACGGGATAACATTGAACTAAGAAAGCTTGACTGTAATTTTTGTTCAAGATCAAATCAGTATTACTTTGATCCATTGTTGTGGGGCACCTAAAATGTGTGGGTGCCTATTTAGTAATCTAGCCCTGTCCAAGAGTTACAGAAAATACAGGGGATGACGTCAACATTGCGTATTAATTTGGAGTTCTTCCTCTCCTCAAAAGGAAAAGCTTTAAAATGCAGGTACAGGTCATGGAGACTTAGTGGACGAGGAAAACAGCAGGCGATGATCCTAGCGGTTACAAGCAAAGTGGTTTGACCAAAGACCCTATGTGGCGAGTTCAAGGGAGCAGAGAGCAAGAAGGCTCTAGATGGATTCAGTGCATGGATACGGTCATGGCTTGAGATGTGTCTGCAGAAAGGCAGACCAAGCCATGAAGATAAAACTCATGAAAAGCTTTCATTCTCTAATCAGTTTATGCATAAGGTCCATATATGTGAAAGTGTCTATTCCACCTGCCTGTTCATAGAGTCCAACAATCCACATGAAAGGTTGTTGCAGTTCCACAGAATCCTTTCACAGAGTCTAAGGCAAGGATTTCCAGAATATTAGCCTTGTTTCACCGTCCTAGGCTTCATCAGTAGTACAAACTCATATATGATATCACAGGACAATGGCATAGTAGTAGCTGCTGTTAAAGTGTATTGTTGTTTTGCGTAGTTTGTAAACTGGCTTACTAAAACATTTTTTGTGGGGTTTTTTTTTTGAGAATTGTAGGGATATAACATTAATAAGTGTTCAGGTATCGGCAGCTCTCACTGTTACTGAAACAGAGTGTTCAGTTCTGTGAAAATTAAATTCTTAAATAGGTGGTCACATTTGTTTTAAGGCAGGAAATTGCTTGGTCTCCTGTTTACCCTTCATCTCTCGTTTTTCCTATCTGTCTAATCCAGAGTGTTTTTGCAGTTTTGAATGCCTTCATCACCAAAGGTGTACCTCTGCCAATATGCAATCAGACACAATCTGCTGCTTTGATGATCAGCATCCAAATTCATACAGGCAGTCTGTGGTGATTAAATGGTGCATAGTACTGTGCAAAGGTTTCCTGCAGTTGGGCAAAACACACATACACACACAAAACCAACCCTTGGATGTGATCAAAACATCTGTGTATCAAAGAAGCCCAGGAGACTTTTCTACTTCCCCCCTTATTTTCCCTTTGATAACTTCATCTAGGTAAGCAAAGCAGATGTTTTATATTAAAAGGTGACTTTTGAGAACTCTGTACTAATGCTTGTGTTAACTCCCAGAAACATAGTTAATATGAAGTTGCCGTAATGATAACATAAATAGGACAGTTCACTGGCATCTTGTCTCATAGTGATCAAATCTTAGAAGCTCACAGGTGTTTCTGGTAGCTTTCAATTCTATAATAATTTTATCAAATGTTCAAAAGATATTTTGTTTCAAACCTTCTGTGTATAGTTTAAACGCATGCCCCTAAGAGGTGTACAGTGGTACCTCGGGTTAAGAACTTAATTCGTTCTGGAGGTCTGTTCTTAACCTGAAACTGTTCTTAACCTGAAGCACCACTTTAGCTAATGGGGCCTCCCACTGCCGCTGCACTGCCAGAGTACGATTTCTGTTCTCATCCTGAAGCAAAGTTCTTAACCCGAGGTACTATTTCTGGGTTAGCGGAGTCTGTAACCTGAAGCATATGTAACCTGAAGCGTATGTAACCCAAGGTACCACTGTATTTACAGGGTGAGGTTTGCTTTGTTAGTTGTTGACTGGCTGCTCCATAGATGTGGTGAATGACTTGCCTGCAATATTTTCATTGTGAGAGGAGCGTACCTACGTCTTCCCCCTCCTGCAGGGCACAGTCCACCCTCTTTCTGCATTCCATGAATGGAGAACCTAATGCTCTCCAGATGATGCTGGACTCTAACTCCCATAATCCCTAGAAACTAGATATGCTGGTTGGGGTTGATGAGAGAGTTGGAGTCCAACAGCATTTGGAGAGCCACAGGGTCTTCATTTGTGCCATGCCAGGGCTTTGATCTCATTATAGGGTTTAGGAAAACCTTGTATGGAGTATTCGTATTTTTAGCTCTCCAAAGACAATTTAGTAATGTTAGAATTGGAGTTTAGGATCAAGTTGTCTGGTTAGGTGATGGAGGGAAACAGAGAAAAATAAGGAGGAAATGGCAGAAGCGTTGGAAGATGCAACTCATAAGCAAACTGAGGTCAACAGATCTGTGTATTCAGTTGTGCGTATTTACAAAGTCCTCTAATATTGCACTGATTTAGGTTTTGTGGTGGAACATTTTACTCTCTGCTATTAAGTGCTAGGTGTAGAAATGGAATCATTTACATTCATTTGTCTTCCAGATGGCATCTAAAGGTACTGGGACACCTGAGGTTTCCCGGCTGCCCCCACCTACAAGGTCAAGTCAAGATTAATCATATCTCATTCATTATATCTGATCCCAGTTACTCTTGTTGGTGCTTACAGCTGGTCCTAAAAATGGAGTTTTCTCTTCTTTTGTGGACAGATGGTTCGAGTACCAGACAGATCTAATTTCTACATGTCAAGAGTGAAATTATCCCCTAGCAGAGGATAAGCATAAGTGCATCTGTTAACTTTTAAATCATCTGAGACATAAAAGCATTAAGCTGGGCATAGATATCCATCTTTGAATTGTAGTCTTTTTTCAATGAGTTGCTTTAAGGAAATTGCTTCTCAAAATGTTCAGCACTCTTCAAAATGACAGAGTAACGCAGCTCTATTGATCCCCCAAAATTCTTTTTTAAATATAAGTCATTTTTGTGAGCAAAGGTTACAGATGATCAACCTGTCTTGAGGCAATCTTTAGTAATTCATCTTGAAAAAGTTAAGCAGAAAGTTTGTGTTGACTTTACTAAAAAAAAAAGTTGGTTCTATACTGATATGGTTTGGTGCAGATGAAATGCTAGGTCCCTGAAAACCATGGTTTGCAAATCAGGGGCCATTCTTATGGATGCTCATTCCCTTTCCCTCCCAAGTTCACTGTTGAGATCTAATTTCCCCCATTGATTCTGTGGTCTCTGAATGCTTATTTACATGTGCATGGGTGCTAGCCATGTTTCCCAATTTGAAAATATGGTCTGAACTTCTTTTGCTTTTCCGTGAGCCATGATCATAGAGCAATCTGGTTGATAGTGTCAGTATGCATATTAGTCTAATTCTTGTGGGTCCTGCTGAATTGATTGGTTTGAATGGAAGAATGTTGGAGTTTTGAACTTTTCCTGGTCCAAAAAGTGAAATCCTCTTACTTCTAAATCTACCTTCTCCACATGTTACTCTGAGCACAGTTAAAAACTGTCTCTATGCATGTGTGCATATGTATTGATTTGGACAGCTCATTGATTGTGTACACAGGTACACAGCCTGGACACCCATTGGACATTACATGTGCAGCTCAACTTTTTGTGTACTTGCTGAATGTTACACGTGAACACCAATGTAGTCTTTGTTCTGGCCAGTGCTTCACACAGTGTTGTTTCCTAACAATGCCAGATAAATTTAACTGCCCAAGAGCTGCCCTTCCACTGACAGATAAAAGCAAAACACAGAAAACAGCTGAGAATCAAAGAGCTTTCAAGCAGACCATGCTAGACTTTAGATTCTAACTATTAGCTGCTCAGGTTTAGCTTCCTAATTAGCTACTTTCTTGGGCAACTAAGCAGATATTGTCTCATTTCATACTTGCAAAACAGAATAATGTTCATTTGAAGAACACTAGCTTGACTGCTTATCCTAACATCCTAGCATTACGATGCATCTAAAAAGTATTTATCAACCCATTAGAATTACAATTGTATACATTTATTTTAAAGAAATATATATCCTGCCTTGTCTTGGTTCCACCTTGGTTCCAGCATGTCAATGTTATATATGAGCTACTAAACTGTTTCAAGGGAGAAGTCCGTTCACCCCCTTATCTGGCTGGTGGTTTTGTGGGTGGGCCCTGGGCCTCCCTGGTAAACCAGCCTATTGCAGGCCAGATCATCTTCCCAGCCTGCAGGGCCTTTTGGCCTCTCAGGGCCTTGATACGCAAAGGCATTCAGATGATACTCCCCACCAATGGGTTCACCACATGAGTTTTTTGGGTGGTGGAACACACTGACTCAGCCCTGAATAAACACATGTGTTAAAAATATCTGGTGTTAATTTGAGTTCTTTCATTAGGGCAAAAAACTAGACGGCTACTTGCTTGTGCTGAGAGCAACGGTTTTGACAATGCTAGATGATTTTTTGAGGCTGTTCTTCAAAACAATCTTGCCATGTTAATGGGGCACAATGGTGGGGTGGGGGACAATTTCTGACCCCACCGTGTTTTGGACCATGTGTCACTCCTGAGAAGTCTTTTTCCTCTCTTATTATTGTTAGGCAGAAAAACATCCACAACACATGCCTTTTAAAAGCATGTTTATTTTCCAATTTAATACTGAAAGGGTAGTCCTTTTAACCATGCTGTGAATCTTCTCCACCCTGTTGTAAACTGGTGCCCATGCTGGTTAACTTGCACTAACACATTAGTGTCTCAAGACTGTCCTGCTAGGTTTCCGGCTATGTCACGAGTCAATGGCGGCTGTTCTTCACAGCGCTCTGTGGGCTGCAAGGAAATTCAGGCAGGGGAAAGGGAGGATTTATGAGGCATAAATCATCGTGATACTCCTCAGTGTGGTCTGGGGAGTTCACTGCATCACACAGTGCTGCACAACCCCATGTCTGCCGACCTAAAAGGCAGAGCGGGAGCAACCCAGGAGTGTGCCCTTGCCATGGACGAGCCTCCATTACCGGCATGATTTGTGGGTGGTTCCTTCTTAATCTGGACAGTTTAAGAGGCACTCCTGGACCAACATATGCTAATGGGCTGCAACCAATCAGCTGCCGAAAGTACCGGGCTTGGCTTTCTGAAGATATTTGAATGTTTTTTTCTGAAGCTTGAGAATTCTTACAACAGCCAGGAAAGGAAGGGGGATGACAAGGAGCTTTGTGCTTCCTTATGGTTTTCTTTCTGTTCTCCCCTGCACAATGAAAGAGATGTGTGTGGCCATTGATTTGTTACTCTGTCTGACATTTTGAAAAGAGGTGAAAGGCTTTTGATCTATGTTCAGTAAGAAATTTAATAAGGTTTTGCTATGCCCCCCCCCCCTTGATCAAGGCTGAATGGATTTTATCTACGACCATTTCTGGACTGGGGTGTTTTTTGAGGAATGCAGCAAGAGGGGGGAAAGAATGAACTGCAGCTGAACAGATGCGGAAAAGAGGCTGAATTTGAGAAAAGATCTTGCTCTTAACTGTGTGCTGAGAAAGAACTGCGGAGGGGATTTTATTGGTGGAAGCCTGGAAATGCACCCTGTGAGTCTATAAACCAGGTATCCCCAAACTTGGCCCTCCAGATGTTTTGGGACTACAACTCCCATCACCCCTAGCTAATAGGACCAGTGGTCAAGGATGATGGGAATTATAGTCCCAAAACATCTGGAGGGCCGTGTTTGGGGATGCCTGCTGTAAACAGTGGAAGGAATGGAATGTGATCTTGGACCATCCAGATAAACACTGCAAACAAGTGAACGATGGAAGATAGTAATGAACTCTCAGCACACCAGCTCTTGAACAAAAATGTATATGAAGGACTACACACATGAACTTAATTTTATATTTATAAGATGTAAAAGAGGCACTGTTTGTAAGGAGGAAAAAACAGTCAGCTGGAAGAATGGTTTAACGGCAAGTAAAGGATGACAACTGGACACTAGATAAGAAATGATGCAGATACGGGAGGAAATGACATATGTTTGCAACAGGAGTGGGAAACCTGGTTTTAAGAAATTGTATTAAATTAAAATAATTCGGTTTGATTTGTAATAATTTGGAAGAATAATGAATAATAATTATACATATATATATTTTTAAGTGTCTTGCTATTCTCATAAATCCATCTGCATTTATCTTTTTGTGTCCCCCCCCCTTTAAGCTGCAATCCTGTTCGTAATTTTTATCTTAAAAGTAAGCCACATTAAGTAGGATAATATTTTAATGTTTTTCTTGCAACTTTAGGAAAAGCATTACTTATTTAGAGAAGGCAGCATAACAAGCCTCGTCCTAAAATGGAGAATGGTGCAAATATTACTGCTAAGTTCAAGGTTCCCCTCCTAACTGCATTTTATTTCACCAGAGAGCATTATTTTGATTCTTAATTTACCCTTTTGTAGCATCAATGGCTTTCATCCCCCCCCCATCATTGTTTCTATGACATTGACACTGCAAATGGAAATGAACTTTACTCTGAACAGAGGGATATGATACCCAAAGTGCCTAATGCTACTCCTACTTATGAAGAGCAGAAAAAAGTTCTCTGCAGGAAAAATGCTTTGATATTGCACTGTTTCTGGCTGATGATTCTTTTGCATAACGTTGTGATTTTGCTTTCTGTGACTGTATGAAAAGAAAAATGAGTAATAGTTTTTATTTCGTTGTTAATCCCTGATTCATGCCATTTTAAAAGGCATAAATTATTCTTCTTTTCAAATCACCCTAAGTGAAGAATAGTTCTGAACATGATTTCTAGAAACGTCTGTGCTTTGTGAGTTTGAAAATTGGTGGTAGACCTTCAGGAACCACACATTTTTGTGTGTGTGTATTGACAATTTTAACCCAATTTGTATTATTTTACCCAGGTTTCTTTATTCCAAACGCTTGCTAATAAATATTTTATAAACTTTAAAGATGACTTTTTCTCTCAAAACCTAAGCAAATGTGTAAGCTTGAAACTGCAGTGGGGGGGGAAAGAGGAGAATTGGGGAGAGATTTAAAGGCTTATTTTATCTGTTTTTTTTAATGAGAATGTCCTTGAATCCTTCTACTTTTATTTTTGATCTCTTCAAGAAGTGATATCATGTTGCAATGCCAAACCATGTCTTAGCATCAAATCATGTGCAGGCTCTTAGGAAGGAGCTTCCACCAGTTTTGATCCTTCTTGATTCTTTTAGTTCAGCGCAGTGCAGTTGCTAAACCAACCTGCAATTGTTTAAGCGCATGCTCAGGTTCAGACGGGTTCAAATGTTGGCTTAGCTGCTGCGCTGCACTGAGCTAAAAGGACCAGGAACGAGCAAAGATGGGAGGCAGCAAATTTACTAGTCCGGTAAGCCACAATTTGACTTACCGTGATATGCAAACCAGGTCACTGTTTTCCTTTCTCAAGAAGACCTAGGGCTTCTTTTAATGTAAAATGTTGGTTAAAACAAAAAAATTCCTTCCAGTAGCACCTTAAAGACCAACTAAGTTAGTTCTTGGTATGAGCTTTCGTGTGCATGCACACTTCTTCAGATACACATGCATGCACACGAAAGCTCATACCAAGAACTAACTTAGTTGGTCTTTAAGGTGCTACTGGAAGGAATTTTTTTGTTTTGACTATGGCAGACCAACACGGCTACCTATCTGTAAATGTTGGTTAGTCGGCTTTGTGCTCTGAGCCCCAAAACCGATCCCTCATGGAAATAAAGACACAGTGGAGACAGAATTTAGTTTAAATGTTAATGGGCAAATTTTGGCCACAACTTTATTAAATACACAAGTGTGACTGGTATTGAGTTAGGAATTGGTATCAAAACTATAATTGGCTCCTGCCCCACGTTACAGGAAGCCTGGAAGGGTAAACAACCAGCAGGGGGAGCTCCATCAATGTATATTGACTGGTGCTCACCCCGAGGTTCTTGGGGGTCCTGGCATGGCCATAGCCCCTCTCCGGGCTTCGGACGAGATCCAGACCCCTGGATTCCTTTAACGGAATACCCTATTAATTGGAGGGGCAGGTGATGGCCACACCTCCCCTCCCCACATCCCCCTAAACCAATGCCTAACCGCCAAACCTTACAAAGTTGTGACGATTGCTAAGAGGTAGGCAAAAACCAAGTGGCCACAGCCAATCTTCCACATTGGACAAAATTCCTACCCGGCCCCCATTCCAAAACAGGCGTCCAACCGAAGTCCAAAGCAAGGCCAAACACGACCTGATTAACGGGTGGGCAGGCAAGTGTTTGGCAGCGCGAAGCAAAAGGAGGTCCCTACGTCGCGCTGCCAATCAACCTTGCCACACTGCTGATTGGCTAAAGGCCATTGGCATAACTGTGGCACCACAGGCTTGGAGTGGGGCAAGCCCCGCCCACAAGCCGGTTGGGGAAGAGTTCCAGGTCTGATCACAACATGGACCCTCTGTTAGGAGGATCCAACTTGCTGTCACTTTTGAAAGGGAGCAGAGATTCCTTGTTTTCTTCTTTTCTTTGTATTTCTGAATTGCTGACTTTCAGCTGTATTTTATCCCTTTAAATTTGTAAACTGCCCTGAAGCCCTTGTTGACGGAGCCGTATATATGGATGCCCCAAAGGAACAAGCAGTTGATTGATATTTATTGCGGGAGATGCCATGCTGCTGTTAATACACAAATGAGTGGCGCACAGAGGACACTTTCATCTTCATTTTGCTCTTTCAAGTAAAACCAGAAGCATTCTTCACAACAATAATTAAAGGCAAGCGGCAATCATTAAATAAATGCAGCTTTCTTAAGTCTGCAGCTCAGTTTGCATGCACAAGTGATTTATTGATTTTCTTGGAAAGTAATCCAATACAAAATTTACTCTGTTTTTTTATAAAACACACACAACAAAATTAAATAATGGATGATCCAATTTGCTCTAACATGAGTTTACAACTGTAGCTTGCTATTAATGTAACTAAGTGCACGATAAAATAAACTTTTAATTTCATTTTGAATTTTGGATCTCCTTGCTAAATCGGATTTGTATTGAATTTGTCTTTTTTTAAAATAAGAAAATACTATTGGTGCACATGCACAGGTCAGATGAAACTTTCAGATATCATTGTACTTCATGGACTCCCTGATGGGCTAATAATTTCATAAAAGAAACAGTGTGGCACCCCCCAACTCATTGAAAGCACTGCAGCCATTTAAATGATTTCTTTATTTTTCTGTTAAGCCATTCTTATTGGTGAATTGTTGGTGTATTAAAATATCGGCCAAATAAAAAGAACAAGTAAGATAGCCATTGCTACGTACAATGCAACTTAAAGAAATGTGTAAAATATTTCTCATTAATTTTAAATACAGATATAGAAGGAATATGTTAAATATGTGTTCTGCTGGAGCACAATTTCTGTTCTCATCCTGGAGCAAAGTTCTTAACCTGAGGTAATATTTCTGGGTTAGCGGAGTCTGTAACCTGAAGCATATGTAACCTGAAGTGTATGTAACCTGAGGTACCACTGTACTACTAAAAAGCAGCATACTATCAGTTATTTAGTGTATTATTTTGCTTTTCGCACATTGGTGGGGGGGCGGGGGCAGGTGTCATTTGTGTGTTTCCCATCTCAGGAAGCAAATTCTTTAAATGACTCTGGGGTTGTGGCGCTCATTTCGTTTACTGGCCGAGGGAGCTGGTGTACAGCTTCTGGGTCATGTGGCCAGCATGACTAAGCCGCTTCTGGCAAACCAGAGCAGCACACGGAAATGCCATTTACCTTCCCGCCGGAGTGGTACCTATTTATCTACTTGCACTTTGACGTCGAACTGCGAAGTTGGCAGGAGCAGGGACCGAGCAATGGGAGCTCACTCCGTCGCCCTAGTCTCTGTGGTTTAACCCACAGCACCACCCACGTCCCGCATATTAGTTTGCTCTTCAAAATATGACAACCCTAACCATCTCACAACTATAAAAAGTAATGGCATTTTATATCACCTGTATATGCACATATACATATACATATATTTGGATTTTTAGCCCAGCTTTTAGGTGGATTACAACCGATCAATAAAATACAGTGGTACCTCAGGTTACGGGACGCAGGTGGCGCTGTGGGTTAAAGCCTCAGCGCCTAGGACTTGCCGATCGAAAGGTCGGCGGTTCGAATCCCTGCTGTGGGGTGCGCTCCCGCTGCTCGGTCCCAGCGCCTGCCAACCTAGCAGTTCGAAAGCACCTCTGGGTGCAAGTAGATAAATAGGGACCGCTTACCAGCGGGAAGGTAAACGGCGTTTCCGTGTGCGGCTCTGGCTCGCCAGATGCAGCTTTGTCACGCTGGCCACGTGACCCGGAAGTGTCTCCGGACAGCGCTGGCCCCTGGCCTCTTAAGTGAGATAGGCGCACAACCCCAGAGTCTGTCAAGACTGGCCCGTACGGGCAGGGGTACCTTTACCTTTACCTCAGGTTACATACACTTCAGGTTACATACGCTTCAGGTTACAGACTCCGCTAACCCAGAAATAATGCTTCAGGTTAAGACCTTTGCTTCAGGATGAGAACAGAAATCGTGCTCCGGCGGCGCAGCGGCAGCAAGAGGCCCCATTAGCTAAAGTGGTGCTTCAGGTTAAGAACAGTTTCAGGTTAAGAACAGACCTCCGGAACGAATTAAGTACTTAACCTAAGGTACCACTGTATAACATTAAAATTCTAAAGATGTAAAATAAGTCAAAACAATTAATCAAGTCAAATCTAAAGCAACCAATGTCATCCTCCTCACCCTCAATGAAATGTGATGCAGACAGAATTTCTTATACCAGATGTAATGATCTGAACAACAGTGTTAAGCTGATGTACAGAATGGAGATTTTAGAATGCATTCATGCTTTTAAGAAGTTCTGTAGGACCTCTTTCTTTTTCTTCTTCTTTTTGCACATATCTATTAGAGCAAATTGAATGTTTGAAGTTTCTGGCAGATGTCTGAAAGCAAGCTAATTCAATACAGTAAATAATCCCTGTACAATGCAGCGTTTTTAAGGCTAATGCAACAGGTACACTTATTCAAGTCCCAGGTCCTGCATTTCTACTGAAATGATTTATCAGTATGCAATGAGAAAACAAAAAGACTTGTGAGTCATAGTTCTGTGAACGCTTGCCATGCCTTTTCAACTGACAGCACTCCTTCTGGCAATTTTGGCCTCATAACCCCCAAAGCTTTGATCACCCCAGTGTCCAAGTCTCTCTCTGGTTGTTGTTCAGTTTTTTGAAATATTTCTTCCTCTGCAAAAGAGGTTTCTGTTTTTCTGTCTCATTCTCAGGGTCTTTGAACTCTGCTGAGGCCACACTTCTCACCAGCCATGTTCCATGCCCTCCGTGGCTGCTTTGGCATGTTCTTCAACTGTGACAGTGCCTCTTGCTTATCCAAATGGTGAGAGGTGTGCATATGAATGTGCATTAGCATGTGGTATATGAAATGTCCTGTGGAAAAAAGAGGGGTCATGTTCCACACAACCTTCCATTTCATAAAGCATTCTGTGGATTGGAAAATGAATCTAAAAATATGTTAATAGCAAACTATGACAATGTAGCCATTGTCTTACTGAAAAAGAAAAGGGAGATATCAACATGATCGGTGGAGGCCCAATGTTTGCAGAAGCAGGAACAAAGTCTACTTCTGGTAGCGTGTGGAAATCCAAAAACAACTAAATGTGTAGGAAGCAGGCTCAGTGTGTGCGTGCGTGTGTGGAGAGGGAGGGAGAGAGAGAGGATATACAATGTTCAGACTCTCTATACAGTGGTACCTTGGTTCTCAAACTTAATCCATTCCAGGAGTCTGTTCGACTCCTAAAACCGTGAGAAAACCAAGCACGGTTTCTGATTGGCTGCAGGAGCTTCCTGCGCTCAACTGGAAGTCGCGGAAGCCACGTCGGACATTCGGCTTCCGAAAAACGTTTGCAAACCGGAACACTCATTTCCAAGCTTGCAGCGTTTGGGAGCCAATTTGATCAGGAGCCAAGCTGTTTGACTACGAAGGTACCACTGTATTCAAAAGAACTTTACTTTCATATATATATATATATATATATACACACATACACACACACACACACACACACACACACCTGAGAAGAATATATTTACAATCTTACACTCTTCCTGTGGCTGTTTCACTTCACACAGGTCACACTGAAACAACACTGTCCTCAGCAGTATCCAGAGAAACCTCTCTCAGCAGCCATTATCCCTCACAAACACACAGAGAAAAACAGAAAGCAGTTAAAAATGACAGTTACTGGAATAACAGTCACAACAGAATGGAATGTCTCTCTCATGTGACTCAGTCAGCCAATCGCATGAGGGCTACTGCCAAAGGAAAAACCCCAAGTTAAAAATATACAGTAATTTAACATAAGTGAGCATTCCCATTTCAGGATATTGAACCGTTATCCTTGACAAAAGGGAAGAGAATATTTTGGAAGATGGCATGGCTGGTTGGCTTGGACACTGAACGGGAGTGCTCTGCACTGCAACATTGTTCTGCAGATCCAACTTCTGTTACTGAATGTAAAGCACATAAGGAAACATCGTTCGTGCACTTCAAGTCCCTGTGAATTACAGATTAATTTGCACTTTGTGGAGAATAAATGTAAAGCCTTCGGATCAATGAATCCCCACCTTCTCTCATAGATTAGAATGTATGTGAGGACAGTGACAGAGGAAAAGGCCTAGCTTTAAATACTGGAGTGACTGCACAGAACAAGAAAATCCTAGTTAAAGGCTTTGAGTAATATATTTGCTTTGATCATGCTAATGACCACTTTATAAATCGTACAATGCCTAATGTGACAGACTGGAAACAAGGGAAGCTTCTTTGCTCTGAGACTGAATATTTCATGACAAAAAAATGGTCTCACATAGCATTTTTTAAAACTGATATTGAAAAAGAAAAGGACAACGGCTTGAAGGCATTCAACTCCCCACCATCACCCAGTTTCCTCTGAGAATTCTTAACAGAATAATAATTAAAAAAACATATGTTATTGTGTCTATTATATTTTGATAACTACAACCTGTATAGCTTCAGGGGACTTTAGCAGTGTGTCACATTTATAAATAGGAATGTATCACTGGTAGAATTCCGAACTTACACAATTTCTTTGATAGCTGAGGCTTAATATAGTTCTGTGTGTCATTAAAAATGATAGCAGTGATAGCAGGTCTTGACTCCGACATCTTGGCCTCTAGTGCCTGATGGTCCTACTGGTCTGCCACCAAATTGTTTCAGCATTCACTGATATGTGGCTCTTCACAGGGCCTTTTTTCAGCCGGAACCCACCAGAACTCAGTTCCTGCACCTCTCAGGTGGGCGCCATTGCCATTATAAGAGAACAAGGGAGGCGTTCACAGTGAGTTCTGGTGCCTCTTTTTCTAGAAAAATAGCAATGGCTCTTCACACGTTCCACAAGCTGTATTCTAGTATTTATCCCAACCCACCCACCCAGTAGCACACTGATTTTCGCTAACCCTGGCAGTGATTGCTTGAGAAACATTATGGGATTTGGGTGCTACATTTTCCCACTTCCTCCGTTGTTCTCTCCCCCCCACATACATTTTATTATTTTTACAAATAAAAAATACAAACAAACACACTTCAATAAAATCATACTGTATGTAAAGATTCTCTGAATCTTGTGATCCTCTCCCCCAATCCTGTCCATGGAATCTTATCTTAAATGTCTACAACTGCATATTAATACGTACTCCAGTTTTTATATCAAACCATATCATCCATGGTTTTTACACTACAAGTGAGTCAAAATCCTGCTCTTGTTTCTGTCTGCTTACAGTGGTCTCCTAGATAACTTATAAATTTTCTTCATTCCCAATTTTATCCTCTTGGTTTCTGAGTTTTCCAATCAGCTTTGCCATCTTGGCATAGTCCATCATCTTGGTTTGCCATTCTTCTCTGGTAGGGACTTTGTCATCTTTCCAATTATGGGCCAATAACATCTGTGCGGCTGTTGTTCCATACATAAAAAAGTCTTTTCTGCTCTTTCGGAATGTCGGTACCTGTAATTCCTAATAAAAAGCTTCTGGTTTTTTAACAAAAGTTATTTTAAACATTTTTTCCCCATTTCATTATATATCATCTCCCAGAAAGCTATTTTTATCTTACAAGTCCACCACATATGATAAAAGGTACCTTTTATTATTGTTCTCAACTTCCAAGTCCCTTGCATTGATCCATTGGCTTGTGATCCCCTATTTTGTTTTGATGTTTTGTTTCCATTGTGTGTGCTTGTGGTTTTGGCATGGTTTGAGTTGGCTCTGTTTGTTTGAGCAAAACTCAACTGAATAAGATGACCTATAAAATGACTCTTCTTTCAGGCAGCCACTACCCCACACACCTGAATGCAAAGCAAAGCTTCCTGCAGACCACTGTTTCCTATTTTGTCCAAACCTGGAATAAAGCCAGGCTGGTTTAAGAACAAGCCATGTTGGTTTAAGAGCCCATCTTGTTCTGAAGCTGGTAACCATGGTTTCCTGATTTGGACGAAATAAGGACTATGGCTAATTGAATACTTCCACATTTTATTTGGGTGTACCATGAAGGGTGCTGGAATGGTGCTGGAGGAGACTCTTGAGAGTCCCATGGACTGCAAGAAGATCAAACCTATCCATTCTGAAGGAAATCAGCCCTGAGTGCTCACTGGAAGGTCAGATTGTGAAGCTGAGGCTCCAATACTTTGGCAACCTCATGAGAAGAGAAGACTCCCTGGAAAAGACCCTGGTGCTGGGAAAGATTGAGGGCACTAGGAGAAGGGGACAACAGAGGACGAGATGCTTGGACAGTGTTCTTGAAGCTACCAACATGAGTTTGACCAAACTGCGGGAAGCAGTGGAAGACAGGAGTGCCTGCCGTGCTCTGGTCCATGGGGTCATGAAGAGTCGGACACGACTAAACGACTAAACAACACCAACCATGAAGAGAGAACAGAAAGGCTCAGTCATATCTTGGCATATTAAGCCAATATATGGTTGTTCCTTATGTAGTATTTTTTCCAGTAAAGATGTATTAATATTTAGGAGTACATGGCTTTACATTCATGCATAAATTTGGCATTCATGAAATTAGAGTGTGTGGAGTGCTTATAAGGAGAGAAGAAGGCTTGTCTTTTTGGAGTATTTAATCTACATGTTTCTATTGAGCAATGGGAGTACCTACGTGTTAATTTTGTATGAACCTCCTTCTAGCTAGCATGAAATTCTATGGTGTGTCTGTTCCATGGAGCTGTTCCTGTGAGTTAACTGGTGCTGTTTTGAACTATGGAAGTGACCTATAATAAGTCTAAGGGTCAACCTTCGCGTTACACGTAGTGCATTGTGTCTCTTTCTTAAATTAACAAGAGCTATGGGACACATTTATATTGGGGTCACAGCACATGGGAAAGGGAGCTTTGTGCCTTCTCTCCCTAGCTGTGAAGCCCCAAATATCGCCCCACCTTTCATAATATCTGTGCCAGTAGGCTCTTTATCATTCTCTTTTCAAACCTCGTAACTGCATGAGGGTGGGCAGTATCGGAGGGGAATTGAAAATGGGAAGGTAGGAGAAAGAAGCTGATATGTGCTTTAATCCATTTTTAGCTTAACTGTTTTTTTATTTTTATTTTTTAAAAACCACACCTGCTTTATCGACAGTTTTAAAGTTTTAGAAGGCCTTTTGTGTTCATCATAAATTGTGACCTTTTGATTCACTTACACATTAAAACCAGTGTTAGAAACTGAGATATGAAAGCTAGGACCTAAATGGCACCTTAAACCTAGGTTATGTCCAGGCACACGTTTTTTTATAATAAGAATACAAAACTGAAAATGAATCTTCTTCTTCTTTGGCGATCACTCGTAGCCGAGTAAGATTGTCTTTCATAGACACGGTTTTAACAATGAGTCTGTGACTGTGGAGGCCAATTCTGGACGCACACATCCTTCCACAGTGGGGACATTGGTTTCTGGGAGGGAGTTGATCACGGTGTGGATTTGCCAAGCGTGAAAATGAATGAACTGCAGCTAAAATATTATGTTCATTTTTCACAGGATCTAGTCCTGGGGTCAGCAATTTTTTTCAGCAGGGGGCCGGTCCATTGACCCTCAGACTTTGTAGGGGGGGCTGGACTCTATTTTGAAGAAAATAAATAAATGAATTCCTATGCCCCACAAATAACCCAGAGATGCATTTTAAATAAAAGCACACATTCTTCTCATGTAAAAACATGCTGATTCCTGGACTGTCCGCAGGCCGGATTTAGAAGGCGATTGGGCCTGATCCGGCCCCCGGGCCTTAGTTTGCCTACCCATGATCTAGTCCTTCCCCTGCCCCCCCTACTATCCTTAAGAGGGTCTCAGAGAGTAGCTGGAAGTGGGGAGGCAGAAAAAGGCCCTCCTTTCCTTCCACTCTGCAGTTTTAATCTGAAATTTTAGATGCATTCCTGCATCCAGAGCTCAGAAACTGCTTGCGCTAATGAAATTCCCTGTCGCAAAATGCGCCTAGAACAATGGGAGTTTCGAGTACTAATTTAAACCACTAGTTAATGCAATATATGGACATGATCCAAAGTTCTGTGTGCCATTATCCATACAGGGTAACACTGTTTGTGTAGTGGAAATTTCCCTGCCTATGACATCGGGTGCTCAGAGCAGCTGCATTTGTCCTAACCCCCAGGGAATTGGGGTTAATGTAATCCCCGCCCTCTCCACCCCCATCTGCAGTATGCTACAGGGTGTGTAATGGAGAATAATGATAAAAATAACATCATTCCAGGAACAAAATTTATGTGTCTCGGTGATCATCATGGTTGTGAATTTGTCTCATTGGAACGTCAGTCCCTGCAGCGCTAGAATGCTTCCTGATATCATGTGAGGGTTCAGAACAAGCTCACAGCAGAACGTCACCTCTTGAACTACTTGTGTAACTCGCTCTCTCCTAAGAAGTTTTCCCCAGACGTATCTTGCTTTGCCTTTGAGGTTACTACTGAAACCCAGAAGTCTAAACAGAAATAGAATAGTGGCACAGAGCTCAAGGCTGCTTCCTGCAGTCTGCAAATGGACTCTGGAAATGTTCTGCTCTATCTGTGAACAAAGACATTGTGGGGACGATTTCACCGAATTTCTCCAGGGAGGGGAAAAATTGCTTCAACAGTTTCTCAGGGATAAGGCTCATTATTACCCGTGGGAGAACAGCTCCTTCCTTCGTCGCTTTGTTTTTTTTATGGTGGTGACGCGAAGGGCAGCAGCAGCAAACGTCTTGCCAGTCTATCTGTCATTTTGCATTCTTCATAATCCTCCACAATGCATTATGGGGCACATATTGTAGCTGCTGGGGTGTGTGTGTTATATTTGGATAAAATTGGGAAGTGGGAAATCAAAGGTGAGAGGCGAAAGAAAAATCTCAGAAGTTTCCTCTGAGAAATCTTAGTTCAGCTCTATCTGGAGCAAATATTCAGCAGTGAAAAAAGAATTCCACTCCTAGAGCCCCACATTTCAGGCTTTAACCCTAAATACACTTTTTAGTGAGGGAATCCCACCAAACACAGTAGGGTTTTACTGCTCAGTAGGACTTTACTTCTAAGTATTGTAAGCAGTTCCAAAAGTTACCAGGGTTGTATGCATAAACCAGCCTGGGGTGGGGACAGAACTAATCTGTATGTTTTAATTTCTATTTTGTTTTGTTGTGAAAAGCGATCAGTATTGGTTGTTTACTTTGGGGGCTGAAATATCTCTCTCTCTCTCTCTCTCTCTCTCTCTCTCTCTCTCTCTCTCGCTCTATCTCTATCTCTATCTCTATCTATACCACTAACTGTGCGATTGCATTTCTCTTTAGAACCATAGGCTACAAAAAGAAATACGTAAAGGTTCCCCATGGCCACATGTGGGTAGAGGGTGATCATCGTGGACACAGCTTTGACAGCAATGCTTTTGGCCCGGTAAGTCACAACTGTTTTCTCCATGTGTATTTTATACCACATAATATACAGTAATAAAAACCTGTGGGGATTTGGTCCCCGAAAGTTTATTTTAAAAGACAAAGTTCTGTAGGGGGCAGGCCAGTTTGTCTCATCATGCTGTTGCAGGATGTGGGGAGAACTTTGACGTGTGTGGTTGGTTGTCTTATTTAAGAACACTTAAAGCAGGGATAGGAATGGTTGCAGCTCCCATAATCTGGGAATAGTGGTAGCTGGAGTTCATCAACATCTGGAGGACCACAGATTCCCTGTCCTTGCCTTAGATAAACTTACGGTATTCCTACACTGGTATAATAGAACAGGTCCTGAGAGGGTACTGTTTAACAGCAGAAAATTCTTATCACTCTGAAATAATTGATGCTGTAGGAGTTTTCTGACTTTGAGTACTATTACTGTGGCTTGATATTTATTTAGTGCCAACAGTGTGCTAGGAGCCAAGTAGGACACAGAAAAGCCCAGAGCTTTGTATAATATACATTAGGAAGACTTGCCTGGGACAGAGATGAGGGGCTGACAATGACAAGTGAGATGGGAATATTGAAGCAGAGGCTGTGTAATGCCCCTAAGATAGTCTGGGAAGTCTTTTGAGGAGAAGTGGACCTTGCAGAGGGCAACTTATTGGAAGGCGACTATACTCTGTAATGGCTGTTTCAACACGGCGATCACTTGATTTTGTGATTCTGGAAGGGAGGTAGCCAGGTGAACAGAAATGAGAAGAATAATCAGAGAAATGGAAATGACAGAAGCCATGGATGAGTCTTTATGGAGAAAAGCTATGATCAGATATGATCTTCAGAGTAAAATGGGTGAAGAAAGAATGTAAGTCCAAAAGCATTCAGTGTGCAAACTGTGTCTAGATTCTAACAGACAACAACAGCACCAGTCTATTTTGATATGTGTGTTGTAGCTAGGAGCAGTTTGTAGGAATTGGTGATGGGTTTCCAGTATAAGTAAACAAGATGATAAGGTGAAGATGTCTTTGGATGGAAATTGGGACCATGGCACAAGGGGCTAAATATGGAGGTGGGGGCAATTCAGAGACAGAACAAACTGAAGGCATTCCAGTCACTGTGTGAGATAAGCAATTATAGAAGACAGTGTGTCTTGCATAAAGTAGCTAGCTGCTAGAGTGGCATTGCAAATGACACTGTACAGCAGGATGCATCCGTCTCATTAATGCTGCTTTAGGTGACATTTTGATACCATGGTGTATACAACTCCCTGTGTCACTGCATAAATGAATGAATGCCATCAATGCATGCTATGAATTGATGGAAATGTCCTTGAGCACTCCAATTTGTAGGTCAAGGTTCTGAAAGTGTACACCCCTGCTCTTTGTGAAGCCTACCTCCCCACATTGTAATTCTTTCCTTTTTTCATAAGTGTGGAATGGACAAGCAAAAGGAAAAGGGCATCGTGGTGGCAGAAGTGAATCCTGCCTCCTATTTTTCTTATAACAAAGGTCACTCAAGTGCAAAATGTTATCTATGTCAAAACTCTGATTTTGGGGTACTAATGCATTTCCCCATGAAACAGCATGTATAAATACTATCTTTGGAAGATGGGTTGCATTTAAGGCCATCATCTGCTGACCTTCACGCTCTGCTGTCAATTTTAGCCAAAGAGCTTCCATAATGTAGATAAAGCCAGACGTGGTTAAACTTGTAGACAAGCATAATGAGCTTCATGGGACACAGATTGGAATGGTTAAAAAGAAGAAGCACACACACACACACACAAAATGTTCTTTCCCCACTCATTCAGAAAATAGCCTTAAGAGAGGGACTGCGGGCTGGAACAATAAGACAATTGCACTGGGATCATTCAGAACCTACTGTGCCACATTGGAAAATGTAAAATAATTTAAGATCAAATAGTTAGGTTACTTCCTGTATTTGTCTGATAGTATAGTTTACATTTCTGGAATGTAAAAATGAAGTTTCCTGGTATTAAGACTGTGCATTCTAAACAATGTGTGGGGCATATGCCAAGTCCCCATTTTTACCTTAAAATAACCTACTTAAAAAGTATTTAATACTGTAATGTTTGGGCCTAATTATTATAGGTTCAGAATTCAAAAAAATAGTTATTTTCAAGAATCATGATGGATGTTTGCATTCTTTGAAACAAAAGTGGTGTACTATTGTAGCACCCTGCTTGTGGTTAACGCTTAGCTGGAATGAAATATTCAACGCAGCAATAGAGAAATTAAAATAATAATTTATTTGTCGGACAAATAAATGAGAGGCTCAGTGGTATATGGTTACCAAGCTCTGGCCTGCTCTCCTGCCATTATGGCCAGCACTTATATTTTCTCAATCCAGCCCCCTTTCTCCTCCTTTGTCCATTCAGCCTGGTTGAAATTCCTATTGGCTGTTTGCTAGAACCAATCATAAAAGATACACCCATTTCATATTATCTTTTATGGGAGACAGAGAGTTATATTTTCTTCTATCTATAAATGACAAACAAGTAGCCATTAACCTCGACAAGGCACTTTAATTACCAGATCACCTTTGGCCCTTCTTGCCCTATTGCCCTCCAAAACAGATGATTAATAGTTTTAAATTTTTATCTTAAACAGATGTCAGAGAAATCTTGAGTTTATCATTGAAAGATCTCCTTCTTTTGGAGGTCTTTAAACAAAGGCCTGACAACTATATATCAGGAGTGCTCGATGGCGTCTCCTGTCTGGCAGGGGTTTGGACTCTATGGCCCTTGTGGTCTCTTCCAACTATTACTTTCTAAATCCTTTGCATAATTACATTTAAGCCAATATATTTCATACATTATCATAGGTAACCTTTTAAAAGAATAAACCTTCTCAAAGTAAAAAGGAACAGTTTACAGCCTCAAAATAAAATAGGAAGAAATCTCTTCTTCTGTTTACACCCCATTCTCCAGCCAGTTGCTTTCTTTTCCATTTGCTCTTGGCCTTTTTAACCTTAGGAAGAGGATATGGCTCATTTTACTATTTGCCAAAGCTTAATTTGTAGGGTCAGTGTAACCTTGCTCTTAGCCTGTAATTCCCTTTTTACGACTTTGAGAATTGTTTTCTGCTATAAATCAAGGAGCCCCTTGTCCAGGAGAATAAACATCTTGCCAAGGTTCTTAGGCAGCCTGGTTCCTGCCTGGCATGATACATTTATGAATTTGAGCTCATTTTTAAGATACAACCTTGATCAAAATATATAGAATTTGATCAGATGCATCACTATAGTAATGTTATACAATGGGAAGATACAGATGTGAGGGCCCAGAAAAGAAAAACCAGAGGAAATAACACACCCATGTCCTTTCCCCTTCACCCCCTCGGCCTTCACATCTCAATGAAAGGCATGCAAGTCAGACTCTAGCCAGTATTGGTCCCCTCCCCCCTTTTACCTATTTCTTTTTCTAGGTAGGTGGATGATAGAATGTTGTGGTTGTTAAAAAAACAAACAAACTAGGATTCAGAATGATGCAATAGAAAGTGTGATGCACTAAAAACAGGAACCTCTGAAAAATATAACTGGGCAGCTACAAATATAGCTGTTAATTACTTTGCAGCGCTAGACTGAATTAAGAAAAGCAGGCTTATTGTATTTTATTATTCAGAGAATAGCTTTGTTCTGTGCAAAGGAGCAAATGTACTGTAATGCTGTTACTTTGATATTGCCTGGTTTAATCTAGATTTTTAAACAAGCTGTCGAAGCTATTTATAATGACTTTTTAAAAAAACCACCGTGTACTGAACTGCAGCCAATAACCATTAAAAGAACTTACGGCTCCCCATTCCTTTTCTTAAAAGTGGAAAATTATATGTTGAGTGATTTTGCTTCCATTTGTATAGTACTTTTCTTTAAATTAACCCATGCTTCTAGCAGGTTTTAGGAAACAATATTACAGTGTAGTTTAACTGGAAAACTAATAAAGCACAATTTTACTGAGGTTTTTGTAGGTTTGCTTTTGCCTTGGCTTAGTTTAGCATGGCAGCCATAAGGACTGAAGTGGCTGCAAGCTTCTCTCCCAGAGCATGCACTGAACCCAGGCTTAGCTTAGCCTATTGTGTGAACCATGCCACTGAATGGATGCAGAAAGTGTTTGTGATAGGTATCACTTTAGATGCGGATGTAAGTGTTAGAATTGCAGTATCAATTGGAACTATGGCAACACTAGGAAATCCAGACTAGATCATATCCAATGAATGGCTTTTCAGCCTTTCTTTGAAGACATTCTGTGGTGCAAAGCCCAGAACCACATCAGGTAATTCATTCATTTGTCAAACTTCTCTTAACATCAAGACGTTTCTCCTGGTATGCCATCAATATCTACCTTGCTGTAACTTTAGCTCATTGGATCTCGTTGTGTCCTCTGTAGCAGCAAAGAATCAGTCTTTGCTCTCCCCAGTGTCGTAATCTTCATTGCCCTCTTCTGAGCCCTCTTTTTGTAATATACAGACTCAATGGCCTTCTTAAAACGTAGCCTCCAGAGGTGGACACAGTACTTTAGATGAAGTAAAATATGAGGTCTCATAGAGAAAATTCACCTCGTTAGCTATCACTATTGCACACTTTATACATTCTCCAAGCACAGAGTCCACAGGTGCTTTATGAAAGTTGACCCGAAACTCAAATTTCACTGACATCGTTGTCCGTAGTTTTGTTTGCTATGTTATTGTGGAATTGCTCTCAGACAGTCAAATTACCAGTGCAGTCTCCAAACTATTTGCGCTGGTGTACTGAGACTATATTGGTTCTGCTTAAGTAGGTCAAAGTAAACCTTCTTAATCTGTTTTATGAACTGCACTCTGAGGAAGTAATAAAATTCATTAAAAAACCTTTGGGGGTTGATGAATTCTAGATTTTGGAGTTGATTTTTCTATTTTACAGGTTTTTCACATAACTTAAATTTGCAAAAAAAAGTCTCACATTCATGAGGAATTTGAGGCCAAGCCTGTTTAAAGGGGCCTCATGTATGTGTACTTAGCCCCATATTTCAATATGAATTCTTCCTGCCCCTTTTTGTGTTGAGAATAATATCTGCAGTGTGATGCTTTCTTTATTCATCAGGGTTCTGAATTCCATAGGTAACCTCCATGGAGAAGACTCCTTGCGGCCAACATTACTCTCAATGTGATAGTAGTGGCAATGGATGGAGCAAGATGAAAAATTCAACTTTGAAAGTGGGATTATCTATGTAGGCCTGAGTGCTTTCAATAGGCTTGCCCTCTACATGCAACTAATGTGTGAAGAGGACCCTATTGTGTTACATGTTCTATAAAGAATCCATCTGAAGGTACAGTGGTGCCTCGCAAGACGAAATTAATTCGTTCCGCAAGTCTTTTCGTCTTGCGAGTTTTTCGTCTTGCGAAGCACGGTTTCCCATAGGAATGCATTGAAAATCAATCAATGCGTTCCTATGGAAACTGCCTTCAGACCAGGTCCAGGGACAGTCTGTCCCCCGACCTCTTCTGAAGGCCGGCGGGGGGCGAAAGTCTTTGCTTCCCCCCCCCCTGCCTTCCCGGGACAGCGGAGACTTCTCCCCTGTCCCGGGGCGATTTTAAAATGCTGGCGGGCAGCAGCGAAGCCTTCGCTGCCGCCCGCCAGCATTTTAAAAACCCCGGGACAGCGGAGGACTTCTCTGCTGTCCGGGGCGATCTTAAAATGCTGGCGGGCGGCAGAGCTGCCGCCCACCAGCATTTTAAAATCGCCCCGGGACAGCGGAGGAATTCTCCGCTGTCCTGGGGCGATTTAAAAGCCCCCGGGAAGGCAGGCAGGGGGGGACAAAGACTTTTGTCCTCCGCCAGCCTTCAGAAGAGGTCCATAGGGAAAATCGTCTAGCGAAGCGACGCAAAAACCGAAAAACCCTTTCGTCTTGCAGGTTTTTCGTCTTGCGAGGCATTCGTCTTGCGGGGCACCACTGTATGTGGCTATCTCGGCTGAAGTTGGCAATGTAAACAAAACAATGTTTTGTGTGGTTACATTGCCACTAGTCAAGTTGCTCACTAAAATACTGTACTTGAGCACATGACCTAATGTGCCATAAGGGCATTTAAATAATGGAGAATCTTTCCTCCTGGAGTAATAACAGTTTGCCCTGGCAAGTGGTTTACTGCAAGGCTATGAAAGTTGGCAAACCTGATGAGACAGGTAGGCTAGCTGTATATGTATGAACTTCAACCAGGGGTGAAACTAGGCTTTAGTTCACCCGGGTTTGGCAGTCTCCCATGCGCCACAGAAAAAAAGGCTACCAAACAAAAGAGAGATAAAAGCTAATCACAAAGAGAATAGAAATCTGACTGGTGTTGAGAAAAGAATAAGCAATTCTAGCCAAGAGATCATCAGACCCTTTGGCGAACCTTTCTGGCATGTCTCTGACCTCTTCCAGAGAAGGCTTAAGGGGACCCAAGGGATTGTTGAAGGGGAAGAATTACTGATTACGTTTCTTCACAGATCTTGGAAGCTATAGCATACAGTAATGGGGAATGTAAATATCCTTGATATGTTGTCTTATTGTGGAAATTTGAGAGCTATTTATCCCACTGCACTCTAATGCTAAACAGAAAATATAAATCCCTCTTCATCTTATCCACAACTGCATTTCAGATTGGATTCAGTGTTACTTAACCGGAATACAGCTGGAAAACAGTAATATACTCAGAGTAAAGAAAAAGAAAAAAAAGTGTGCATAATTTGATTTAAATTTGAAAGGGACTGGTGGGCATGCAAAAATTAAATAGCGGAAACAAAACTAAAATGAAATCTTGCTTTCAGGCAAAACTCATGGAAAAGTGATTTAGTGGGAAATGATCGCATCCTGAGTTGCAGAATATGGATGGAATCCCTATATGCCCTTCCATTTCTAGAATGGCCTTTGATCCAGTGGGTCGAAATCTGTTTCGGTTGGTAGGGGGATCCTTCAGAACAGTGTAGAGGATGGTGCGGAATGGGCTGGGGGCTGCTATGGGTTGGAGAAACCAACCATCCTCATCCCTGTTCTGCTTTCAAAAATGTACAAATAAAGTTTATTAGTCATATTCACCTTGTTTGCACACATCAACTGTTATGTTTCCGATCTTTGTCACTTATGGACAGCTTATCAGTGAACTCACACACCCTGGCACAACCTGAACATCGAAAGCTGCCTTATATGGAGTCATATATGATTTATTTGGAATATATAAAGGTTCCTTATATGGAATCAGGGAATTGCTCCATCCAGCGTAGGGCTCTTTGCTTTTGGGAGCTTCCCAGGTTCAAAGACAACCCCCACCTCCACTTCCCCGCATCTAAGGTTATCTTTAGGGATTCCAGGCCTGGGATCTTCTGATTGCCAAGCAAGGGGAAATCTCTCATCAAGAAGGCACAATCAGTTGTGCACGTCGATTCAAAATCTCCTACCCTTGCATCTTAATTGGGCCAGGGAGGAAAACTGTTGACATACCATCACCACTGGCCAGTCAAAGCAACAGAGGAAGTTGTGTGCCTGATTTCATTTATTTTAAACATTTCAAAAAGCTCCAGGAGCTGCTTGCATAAAAATCAATAAAAACAAGACAGTCCTTGCCCACAGGCTTAGAATTCAGAAGACCTGATATGAAGGTGGGGCAGGGAAGGATGAGGAGGAAAGAAGAAAATGAGTCAACTCAGGCACCAGTTCATAAAGTTTACATAGTAGTTCTTGTCATCGGGAGCAACTTTCTTTTGCCTACATTTTACTTCGAAGAGAGGAAGGCTCGTATGATTTATTGTGTTGAAATCTCTGAGTTGAGGTAATTTTCCATCTGGCCCAATCAAATCATGCCAGAAGGAGCTAGCTAGAGAGATAAAATCTGCTCCCTAAATGGGAGGATATGTGAAACGCACAGACAGTGTTTTTCCATGCAGCTTGTAGCTTTTGAAGAACGCAGTCTCAAAGCTGCACAGAATGGATATGTTACACGGCAAACAAATCCACGAGGAGTAAACAAAAGAGATCGAGAATGTATCAAGCGTTGGAGAGCTTCTTGCAATGGTCATCACAGATCGTAGCGTGTAGAACACGGCGTTCTGTGAATATCTAAATGTGAATGTGCATCGCAGGCTGAAGGCATTCACTTATTCGAAGGGTTGAGTGCAGAGCAGTCTCATTAAGAAGTGTGTGAAATTGCTGGAGCGCCTAAATGGTTAGCTCTGCTTATAGATTTCCTGCTCTGCCCAGACTGTGATCCCAAAAGGCACTAAGCAAATCTTGCAGGATTAAGCACAAGCTGTCCAGAAGTGAAAAAGGCTGTTCCAAGTGGCAGTGGCAGGACCTGGGAGAACTGACAGAGAAGACGCACATATCGATCTGAGCTATCGTAACCAAAGCAGGGCCTTATGAATAGAAGAGCCCTGCCATTCAAGTGAAGTCACAATGAATTTAAAGGGATGGCACTCTGCTATTTCTGGATGCCATTGACCGTGTCAACTGCCTTCTCCATTAGGGACTCTTAGGAGAGCTAACAGCCACTGGTGGCAAGTGGACTGATTCACACTCTTCGCCAGAAAAGTTGGAACTGTTATTTCCGGTTTCTGAGGCTACTAACTAGGGCTGTGCACCAGATTTGTCTGAGGCTTTACCCAAATCAGACATATTTGTGGGGATTTGGATGAGCTGGGGTCATACACCTACAGTATGAGGGACGCGGGTGATGCTGTGGTCTAAACCACTGAGCCTCTTGGGCTTGCCGATCAGAAAGTCAGTGGTTTGAATCCCTGTGACGGTGTGAGCTCCCGTTGCTCTGTCCCAGCTCCTGCCAACCTAGCAGTTTGAAAGCACGCCAGTGCAAGTAGATAAATAAGTACCAATGTGGCGGGAAGGTAAACAGCATTTCCGTGTGCTCTAGTTTCCGTCACAGTGTCCCATTGCCCCAGAAGTGGTTTAGTCATGCTGGCCACATGACCCGGGAAGCTGTCTGTGGATAAACGCCGGCTCCCTCAGCCTGAAAGCGAGATGAGCACCACAACCCCATAGTCGTCTTTGACTGGACTTAACCATCCAGGGGTCCTTTACCTCTTACCTTACATACAGACTGCTGTGAGTTGGGTTGGATTGGCCCAGAGTGATTCACAGCTGCCAGTGGGGTACAGCAATAGGCAGCAAATAGAGGCAGGCAGGGTGGGAAAATGGCACAAAAAAGCCAGAGAGCTACCTGACCTACAGCAGTGAGCTAGTAGGCCCAATACCATGATTTTCCTTCCTGCCTGACAGCCTGTCTCAACTGCTGTTGAGCAGAGGCATTGTTGCTTTTGCTTTGCATGGTGCTGTGAACCTCTTCACTTTTTAAAAACTTTTTCTTAACTGTATGTTAAAATAGAGGTTTAAAAGTCAGGAGGAGATAAGATTTTTTTTAATGCACAAATACAAGGGCATTTGGATAATGGAGTTTTGATTGGTGGTGTCACAGAATGGCTTTTGTAGGTGACGGAGGTGGTAAAGACAGCTTGATAATTTTTTCTACTACTCAGTTTGGCTTGGAAAAATAATCTTGCTAGATAATTTCTGGTGCTAACTTTGCTACTAATTAGTTGAAATTGGCAAGTTTTTTCCAATGTCCTAACTGGTAACCTCTCTCATTCAAGCAGTTTTTATTCTTGGAATGCTACATAAATTCTTTTTTCTTACATTGGCCTTTGGCCCTTCCAATTCTCATAAAAAATCTTTTTGCTACATCTTGGCTCTTTGACACACTTATATCATATAATTTTATTACCGTCGATTCTCAAGTTAACCTTCCTTAAGCATCAGCAATTCAGCTGCATTTCGCAAAGCTAAAAGGTACATCATGTTGAAACCCTTTCTCAGAGCTATATCTAAAAACACTGTATGTGAGATAATCTTTGCTGTCCTTAATTTATAAAAATTCATGCTATCTTCCTGCTGTTTTCTGCAAAAGAATATACATACAAAACGTTAAGTTATGTTAGCAGCACATTAATTCATTTCAAAATGGTTGAGGCTTCAGAATGGTTAGGTCACTGCTAGGGATACGAGAGAAATTTGATTCAGTTTGCACTTAAAGGCAGATCCAACTAATTCACACTTTTCAAAATAATACACAGACTGAAACAGTCATTCTCCAGAAGTATTTTCTGAATTTTGCAATGCAATTCTTCAGCCAAGTTATGTCTATAAAAATGCATATAATAAGTTAAAGTGTACATAAAAATGCATATATTCATGGGAAATGACATACAAAATGCATTATAATTTGGAGATCTTAAATATTAGAGGAAATATGTTTTATCAAAAGTGTGCATATCAGCCAAAATTACATAAACAATGATGTCCTGTTCCCACGGCTGTTGTGCCACAGACAAATAAAATTGTTCATAATAATGATGTGCATCCCAAGAAAAATTCCACCCAAAATGCTGATGAATTTTCATGAGTACTTAAAAAATAATAATAAAACAACTGACTTGAAAATGTAGCAAATTGAATTTAAGATTGGAAAATGAGAAATTGAGAGAACTGTTGGTGCCTGGGTACACAGAGAGAGACCTCGCTGGGCTTCTTGCACCAACTAGAGAACGTCAGGCGGGAGCGTTCTCCCCCACAAGTGACCCTCGGGAAGATCCATCACTCTTCTTTCCCGACATGCTTCTGCGACACACATCCAGAGGTATGTGCACGCAATACAAAAGCAGAGTCCAAGCAGAAGCTAGGCATTGGAGGTGTGGATTTTAAAGCTACTTTATTATGTACAAAACAGAACAAAGGAAATCATGGCTCCTCTCTCCTTCTTCATCTCCAAGAGAGAAGAAAAAGAAGAAAAGCAAAAGTACAACATAACGGAACAGTGTAACTGAACCTCCGTTCACATGACTCCAACAGTATGGAATGTCAACACAGACATGTGATGAAAACAATCACACATCCTGCAACGGGAGGAATGAAATCCCAACAAGAACCAGCATTGATAGATCTGCCCCTCCTTGGTTGTGTCTTTCTGATCTGGAAATTCTGGTGTTGTCAGAAAACAAAGTATTCAAATTAACCCATCTCACTTTTCTTCCAAGCTAACTCATGTTCAATAGTTGAGTTCTTTTTGCAAAAATCCAGGTGGTCTTCTATAGAATATGGGTTAAGCAATATATTTAGACTAATCTTAAAAAAAAAAAAATAGTACTACTTCTATAGTGGTTGTAAGTACTCAGCTTTATGGTGTTATAGCTCTCTGTCATGGTTCTGCTTTTCCCAATCCAAATGACTCTGAGCAATTGCTCTCCTTTTTCATTCTAGCAGCTTTGAAAATATTTCAGAGCATGTCCCTATTAATCTCTTTTTCTCTAGGCTATGCACATGTTTTCAGGTTTTCCATATCTATTTTGCCTTCCCGAACCACTGTTATGCCTAAATGTGTGATACCATGGCTAGCTAGTATAATTTAAATACCAAAGAACACGGGCCTGCTTTATAAAACACTCTTTTGTTGGGTCCTCCCCCCTCTTTCCTGGGATATCTCTCTCACCCACACACGTGGCTACACAAGAAATAGTATTATTTCAGAGGCGTGGAATTTGCCAAGAAAGATTTGCAATGCTGGTATTGTTTCAGAAAACATGCTTTCAATGGTGCCAACTGCTCTGTGAATTTAGTAACTTAAGGAAGTGTGCGTCACAATTTCAGCAGTATTTAATATGTTATTCTTTTGCTTCCTGCTCATTGCTGTTGAATAACTGCATCCTAAACAGGTTCTAACGCTGGGGAAAACTGAGGGCCAAACAAACTGGTGGGGCCAACACCTTTTGTAATTTTGAATATACAGTTCATATCCAAAGAGGTGTGCACATGGGAAATTGAAGCCTCCCTTAACTTAGGGTTGCCATATTTCACAACATGAAAATCTGGACAAAAAAGTTGTTTAAGTTTGTGAGCTATTTTTTTAAAAGGGAATTCACACATACACACACACAGCCCACTTCTGATATGGGTTTTCCTGGACATTTTCTGAAATTCCACCCAGATGCTATTTCCAACAGTCGAATCCTGGCTATATCTGGAAAATTCCAGACATATGGCAGCCCCATTAACACCCCGTGCTCATTTGCTTCAGTCACTTTTCTGGTCAGAGCAAGGGTAGGAAAAAAAAGAATCTTATACTTTGGACTCAGCCCTTTCTCACCAGTGTTTGTTTCTAATGTTCTCACCAGTGTTTGTTTCTAATGTTCCAGTTACAGATAGGTAGCCGTGTTGGTCTGCCATAGTCAAAACAAAAAAAATTCCTTCCAGTAGCACCTTAAAGACCAACTAAGTTAGTTCTTGGTATGAGCTTTCGTGTGCATGCACACTTCTTCAGATACACTTCTGAAAATACACTTTTTTTGTTTCTAATGTGTTTCTGAGCCCAATTCAAGATGCTACTTCTGACCTATACAGACCTACATAGCTTGGCACTTCAGAACCTAATGGAATGCCTTTTCCTGTATGCCTTAAGACAGGGTTAGTCAACCTGGTGCTCGTCAGAAGATGTACTCAAATTCCCATAAGCCCCAGCCATCATGATCAGCAGTTTGGCAATATTTGGATGGAACCATGTTGGCTAACACTGGCTTAAGGTTATCTACTGAAGTCCTTCACTACATGCCCATCTAGCTCAGCGGTTTATCATGAGAGGGCCTTTTTGGTGGTGGTCTCCCAGCTAGGAATGTCCTCCCTAGGGAAGTTTGTCTGGTTGCCTGCATTGTTGTCTTCTCCATACCAAGCTGAGTCTAGCATTTTTGTTTCCCCATGCCTTTTTAAGATCTTGTTTTAAGTCTGTTTTGTAGTTGTTTTCATTTCTGTGCTGCATGTGGTATTTTATTATGCTAGTTTGGTGTTTGGCGCTTTTGGCTCGCTTGTTTCTTGCAGCTTTTGTTTTCATTGAGATGGTTATTTGTGTGTGAGCAGCCCAGGACCTCCACACACACTGCCCAGGCTTGTGCCCCAAGGAGGTCACTTTGGTCTGCTAATGCAATGGTCTGACTTCACCCCCAGAGGTGCACTCCATTGTCTCTGAGACAGACTGATGCCAACAACAAAATTGTGTGTGTTTGGTATGATATCTAGAGATCTTATTATGAGATGCCTTATAAAAACATACAATAAATACTTAAATATCAAGCATGACTGCCCCAATCACATCTTGTTTGATCTTGAGAATGGAGAATTTGCCAGTTTTGTAAGATTGCTCAAATACAATGATAAAGAGGAAATTAAAAAAAGATGAAATGAACTGTAAATGGTCACAGTACGTAATGGAAAGGGAAAGAGAATCATATAGCGTGTTTTCATTAAAAAGAGAGCACGTGTTGTGGATGGGGCTAGACAAAACACCCACAGTTGCTGACCAGGCTGGTTCAAGGGGCTTGGATCAGATTGGTGGCCGGTGTTACTGGGGAAAATGCGATGTTGCCAATTTAGGGGTGGGATCAGAGGTTATTTGTACAAGGTCCACAGCATGTTCCTTTCTCTTTCGCTGTGGACACCGGATCACCCGCCCGCCCTCCCTTGATTGGGCTTCCGCTTTGACTTTGCTATGCCTGTCATGGGGTCGTTCACATTGGTGCGGGGGCCTGGTAGGAATTTTTCCTTTTGGCTGATTAGTGTGTGCCAATTGGGTTTTGCCTACTGCGTAGCAAATCGTCACAACTTGTAAGGTTGGCGGTTAGGCATTGGTTAAATTGGTTGGTGGAGGGGTATGGATTGGCTGTGCCTGCCCCTCCAATGCTGCTGCTGCATGGGAATTCCGTTAAAGGAATTCTGGGGCTTACCATCCCCTTGTCCAAACCCCTGGAATCGGGTGCAGGCCGCGTAAGCCCCAAGGATCATGCGGGGAGTAACTGAGGGTCTGTGGCGCAGCTCCAGTTGTCCCTGATCTTGTTCCTCCACACTGACTCTCGCTGGAATCCGGGAGTCAGTGCTATCCCCCAAGGCGGGGGGGGGGGGATAGCTAGTCATGACCAATGCCTAAGCAACCACTCACAATTTGTATGATAATAAAGTTGTGGCCAAAATTATGCCAAAAACCTTAAACAAAAATTACGTGTGATGTGTGAGTTATTGGGGTAAGGGTGTTTTGGGGGACCTCAGCACGCAACAGCTGATAACACCTGCTTTTAAAAATGTCTTCCAACCTCTTCTGGGAATCTCAGGCCACTGAGAATTAGCTGAACTTAGATCCAATTGAATTAAATCAGTTGCACTTAGATCCAATTGAAATCCAAGCCATTACTAGTTTTTCACACTGATTTCACTGGGACAGGTTATCTCTAACCCTGAGTATAGAATCAGTTTCTTAACCTCTTTCAGAAGGAGGTTCCATTGGGGTCATGACCCTAATAGTCAAGCTTCTAGTCACTGCTGTCTTGAGCTTCCATAAAGATGAGACAGTGAATGGTGCTTATTAACTAGACTTCTAACCAGATGGATCGTCCTTGAATGTTTGCCATTGCTGCCTTATCACATTAGGATGAGAAACCTGTAGCCTTCCCAATGTTGTAGGATTACAACTCCCATCATCTGCGGACATTGGTCTTGCTGGTTTGGGTGACAGAAGTTGAGGTCTGTCAGCATCTGGAGTTACCAGAGGGTCCCCATCCCTGCACTAAATACTCAGTTGCGTTATCCAGAAAAAGAAGTTTGGCTGCTGTCTTAATATGGGCGGTA
The DNA here is from genome assembly GCF_964234715.1 of Podarcis melisellensis. NCBI lineage: Eukaryota > Metazoa > Chordata > Lepidosauria > Squamata > Lacertidae > Podarcis > Podarcis melisellensis. The sequence goes on from NC_138542.1 coordinate 25,247,594, forward strand.
TCTTTTTAGTTCAAACATAGTTCTGGTTTGCTTTTGCAATACCAGCACCAGTTTTCTGGGGTTTTGCAGTCTCCTAACAAGTTCCTCAGAGAACGTGTGTGTGTGTGTGTGTGTGTGTGTGTAAGGCAGTAAATAAGGGAGCAGAAATAATTACTACTACTCCTTCATACAGAATAAAGCTCGGTGCAGTTGTAAGGTTTAATTATGGTAGTGAAGAAGAGACTTCTTTAACCAGACCAGACAGGGCTGTAACAGTGTTCATGTCATCATTTCAGATATGGCCAAAATGGAGAACCTATTCTGTACTCCCATCCTGTCTCCTAAATGATGTTGATGTCCCTTTTTCATTGGAGAATGCAATCCAAATAAACTCTGGCCTTCTAAGCAGTTCACTGGAACTGTAAAGAAAACTAAGCCTCAGCACAGATTAACTCCCTGTTTCATCATTGATTCTAAACAGCTGGGAGTATATATTCAACACAATAATATCATTTTGTTATATGCAAATGTCACACAAGTTTAAGTTTCCAGGTATTATTTAGGTTTAACAAATGCAAACAAAGGGAAAGTGTTGACTTTCCTCAAATATATTCCTCTAAAAACGAGAGCTGTGGAATTGGCCCTGGGGGTCCACAAGAATTGGAAACAGTGAGTTGCATCCAGCTAAATTATACTCCAAGTAGGCCTATTGAAATTAATAAAGCTAGATTAGTTTTGTCTGCTAATTTCAGTAGGTCTATAGGACTAGCTTTGGATACAACCCCAACCATCCCAAAAATAATGATGGTGTATTTCTCCTGTTGACAGCTGGGTAAAAAGCGTGGGATATAATGTGTGCAGACAAAGACCTTGGATAAGACCTGGAAAGGAAAAGCTATCTGTCATTAATGTTGCGTAATCTGGTTATTCTGTGAAGGATTTAAATTAGTCCCCAGAAATCTGACACCGTTTCATTTTAAAGGCATAATTGAAGGGTTGGGTATCCCCCCTTAAAACAAAAATGAAAAACTCCTCTGAGAAGCATCTCTGGTTTTGTAAGAAACTTTGATAGTAGAAGTCCCCTGTGAGTCCATTTTAAAATATATGCATTTAAAAGTAGATTGAGACCTTCTCTAGAGAATCAAGTAGAGTGTATTTTAAAGTGAAATTCTGTTCCAGAGAAGAGTAAATTTCATCTATATTTTGACTCCCAGGATGATTCAATCAATCAATTTCCTTTATTCGGCCGATAGTCAGAAATAAAACATTACACAATACAGAATTTAAAACTAAAACATCATAGGGGTACATAAATAAGGTAGGGCCACAGTACTAGACCTCTCTCATTTTGATTCCCAGGATGAAAGAATCTGTCTCCAATATCTTCAGTTACCCCAACTTGCAGACAGAAGTAAATATTATTGATTTACACTTTTTTTTTGCTCCAAAGGTGTTGCGTTGCCATCTTCTTTAAAAAAAAAAAAACCTCTTGCAAAATTACTAGAATGTGGCTTCCTTTTCATGTAGATTTTTGTCTACACTGACTTATGCTGTAGTTAATGCCATAGTAGAGCTATTTGTCAGGAGAGTATGAAGTTTTCAAGAGTGCAAGATGCTATTAAGCAAAGAAGAAAATGCTGAGTACTAAAGGACAGCAGTTAGCAAGGAGAAACAGAAGGTTCAATTTTGCCATTCAAAGGCAATGAAACAACAGCTAAGAGAATCGTGGTTCAATTACATATGATTTAACCCACATTGCTGATGATTAGTCAGAGTAATGATATGAACTTGGCTCGGATAAAATTCCATTGTGGGAAATTTTGTTCTATAATTGACCAGCTCACAGGCTGAATTAGTTACCTGTACAATACAATAGGATCTTAGAATGGTAAGTTTTAGGACCTAAAACTTTCATCACAATGCATCACGAATATCAATTTTGAGTGTTTGACTCAATGCTCTCACATATTTCATTTAAATGAACATGGAGATCATATTACAGAGATCAGGGGAATTCTTCTGATATCAGTGCTTAGTCTGATTCAATTTTAACTTTAAAAACATTTTTTTCTCATATCTACGGTTATTGTAGAAAACCCAGAAGTATTTGTTTTATCATTAAGTGAATGGAATATCCATCAATGAGCAAGCAAAACAAATGCACATTTTACATTTATTTGACAACTGCTACTTCGGTGCAATCAAATCCTGTGTCTGAAATAATCTATCAGGATAGATTCAATTTATTGGCTGCCATAATAAATTTTGTATGGGTTTATTATAAAATTTATTGGACCATTACTTCTAGTGTTTCAGACCTGGAGTGGTACTGAAATGGACTCAAATATAAAATGCTAGGCAAAATAGAATGACCCAAGGTATTTTGTAATAGAACCTTACAGAATATACTGTACCAGTTGTGTTCTAGTTTCATACAGTTCTAGTTTCATACAGTTCTGGAAGGTATTGCAAATGATTATTGTTTTAACTGGTAAAAACAACTCATCATATATAGACGAAACAAACTATGCCATAACAGCCCAAACAGTAATCTACTGGACATTTATTTATTCTTTTCATGTATTAGCCTCCTGATTTTTTTAAAAATACAGTCAGCATAAAATAATAACATAAAACACACCAAATTGAACAGTTAACAATAAAGCCAACAAAATTTACCCAACAACAATTTGGCAATACAGTATGACCCAGCATAAATCATATCACTTCATTGGCCATAAATGAATCAAGAGAAAACAGACTTCCTTAAATTACCTCACAAATTAGGTCTAGGACCAAATAAAATCCTGTTTCTGTTTCACAATTTAATTTAAAGGCTGGTATTTCAAGTTCTATTATAGCTTCTTGACAGAAACAAAACACTGAAATAAATGTAAATATGTACAGAATGATATTGATGGAGCCGAGCTTTCACTAAAATGCAGAAAACAAGCTAAATCACAGCTAAAATGTTTGTGTGTAGGGGAATTATGTTCCCTGACATTTATATTACAGCATAGTGTTTTATTTTACAGCCACTGACCTCACAACAGAGCACCTTCAAGGGACTCCAGCAGTTGTTAAGAGGAAAATCAGGCAGTGATGTGGCAGCAGGAGTTCTGGCCTGTACTGAGAGAAAAATTGGAGAGGTGCAAACCAGCTAACCCAACTCCTCCTTGTTTGGTTCTCACCTCTGTCACCAGGTGGCTTTATATCCTACCTACTTCCATAAGCAGCTATTTAACCTCTAGAATATATTTTACAGGCTCAGCTAACTCTTTGATGGGGTAGTGTGGGAAGGCAATTAAATGGGACAGGAATAACAAGGTCTCAAAGATAAGCCAAAGCAAATTTAGTAAAGGTAAAGGGACCCCTGACCATTAGGTCCAGTCGTGGCCGACTCTCAGTTTGCGACGCTCATCTCGCTTTATTGGCCGAGGGAGCCGGCATACAGCTTCCGGCTCATGTGGCCAGCATGACTAAGCCGCTTCTGGCGAACCAGAGCAGTGCACAGAAACGCCGTTTACCTTCCCGCCGGAGCAGTACCTATTTATCTACTTGCACTTTGACGTGCTTTCGAACTGCTAGGTGGGCAGGAGCAGGGACTGAGCAACGGGATCTCACCCCGTCACGGGGATTCGAACCACTGAACTTCTGATCGGCAAGTCCTAGGCTCTGTGGTTTAACCCACAGCGCCACCCGTGTCCCAAACCAAATTTAGTTTTTATTAAAGGGTTTTGTTTTTGTTTTTTGGGTAAGGCAGCAATTTAAACCATTTTTATGAAGGTGTTCTTAGAAGAAGAAAAACTTAAGTTTGAACAGTTTGAAGATCATTAAAGCAATCCCAGAAAATAGCTGAACTTAGTTTCTCTATTCAAGTTAATAGTCTATTATATGTATGGGGAAGTGATTCGTTTACCTGTTTTGGGGCATTTGGATGCCTGCTGATATAACATTGCTGAATTTGGAGTGATGGTTCCTGGGGTGGAGGAGCCAGTTTTTATTTCTGTCTGGACACCATTTTGAATTAAGAAGACAGGCTGAGGCATTCCAAATTGCATCAACTCAGAAGCCTTGTGAGATATTGTAGACCAATTTAGTGTGGCACTTCCCACGATCAAAGTGTGGGTTTTGGCTTGTTTGGATACTTTCGGACACCCTTTCGAGTCCAAAAAGAGGACCAAACTATTACACACAGCATAGATTTGGATGCCTCGGAAGATATAGCTGCCCAATTGCGAGTGAGAGCAGGAAGATGCTTCTGGTTTATATTCAGAAATGGTTTGATGCCATTTGGAACCAGCCCTGCACTACACTTGGATTGCATGTTCCTGTTCCCAGCAGGGTAATGTGCCTGGGCAGTCAGACTGAGCAGAATTGAACCACTCACCAGTTGGTGTGCGGAGGGTGGGTGTGCCTCCTAGCTGGAGGGGCCTGCTTCATCAGTGTGTAAGCCACAGTCTATATGCTATGGAAACAGATCACAGGAGGATATAAAATGGAATGGCTGAGAGCCCTGAGGTCCTAGCGTGGGAAGAGAAGAGCTAATCCCAGGACTTTGGGGGAGGGAAGATAAGAAGAACCTGTTATCACCCCCATATTGTGCCAGTGCTGGGGGTTGGTCTCTTAATGTTGCATATAGACCCACAGAGATGGCGCTGTGGGTGCAGGTGCTCCAGAGGTTGCCAGACTGGGGCCTCAGAGCAATGAGAGAGAGTGACCAATGGCAGCTTTCTTGCCATGCCATGCCGATCTTGTTTTATATAAGCCACTGGAAATCCTCTGCTGCTCCTTGCAAGGAAAAGCTGCAAGGGGTGCTTTGCTGCTAGTCAAACTAATTGCTTATCTTCAGTCCTCCACTAAATTTGCCTTGCTGAGAGACATTCTGAGCCCGTGATTGAACAAATAAGAAATGCTCTGTCAATTATGTAGGGTAATTTTGACTGGCTTAGCCCAATTTAAGAATAATTGACACATATTGTGTGTATTATGTTTTAGTTCTCATCTGAAGTATGAAGAAACTGTGTAATACAGTAATGGAAGTGGGTATAATTTTCTGGCCTGATTGCCTAGGCTATGTCAAGAAGCCTCCCTTTCTTCTCTTGCTGTGTTTCAGCCTCAACAGGTGGCGTCCCAAGTTGCCCAGGCAACTGGTTGGGCAACTCTCTTTTTGTGTCTTTCAGAGCAGTGCTGCAGCATAGCATAGTGCTGAAAGCCAATAAAGTTCATGCAGCAGAGGGCACTGGTTCTAGCAGGCGGCAAATGAACTTTGCCTGTCTTCTTCACAGCCTCCTTTAGGGTTAACTGAGGAAGCAGAGGGTCTGAGTAACAAGGCTGCGAAGTTAACTTGTTTGCCTGTTTTGGTTCAGCTCGTGCAGTTTCCCAGGTGAGGAGTCACACGGCTTTCACAAAGCACCTTAAGAATTAACACATCCATTATGGCATCAGAGGGGAAATGAAATGCAGAAAGAAAAGAAACTGATAATTACATGATTAACAGTGGCACTTTCTTAAGTTGCTATTGCGTTTTCCCTGAAGTGAAATGTCAAGGCAAATTTGAGCATCATCTTTTTAGGTGAAACGTCTGAGAAATTGTAAGGGAAGCCAAGTAAGTATCAAGAAAACTAGTAAAATGTTCTTTTGTGTGTGCATACATTCCTTGTTGGCCAGTGCAGGGCTTGCTTGTTTCTATTAGCAAAGAACCTAAACCTGATTGGTGAAAATAAGTTTTAATTGCTTTGGAAGATGGGTAAGGGAGCCCAAAGGTAATGGGTGGCTATTTAATACACCGTCCTGGCTGCTGCCCCTTTAGTTGTTTTTGGACAGCAGCCCCATTTCCCACCTAGCTGCCCTGCTGATTAGCTTGCTAATTTTGGATTACCCTTAAAACTAGAACTGCAGTCAGCTGTGTTGGGGATAAGCAGTGTCCAGTGCACAGCGGAATGATGAGAAGTATGAGCCAACATGCTCTATACTACTTTATTTACAGTTCAAAGCTGGTAAGTTACAGAAAAACATCTTCCCTCTGCCGGAGCAGAGAAAGCGTCATCTCTCCTCTCAGGCACGGAGAGAATCACTAACTGAAAACTGCAAAGAACAGTGATAAACAGGAAACCAGTGTACGTCACATCCAGTCTCCATTCCCGTGGGAAAACCTCCAACAGTACAGACTCTGTGGAATGTAAACAACCTGTCTCGTGACAAGCACTTCGCTGCACAGAGAAGAAAGCAGAAACCAACATCCTCCCCCTTTCTGTGAACATCTCTGGGCAGCGTGTTCGTACAATATCAGTACAAACCCAACTTCTGCACATAGGTACAGTGTTGATCCCTTGATACAATCTTGGACAATACATCAGCAGGAATTTCATTACCTGGCATATAGGACACCGTTACGAGTCCCTTCTGAATACGTTCCCTAGCATGTTGCACCTTCAATTGCAAGTGCTTCGTGCTTTGCTTACAACCTTCAGAATTCAGCAAAGCCAAACATGCTTTGTTGTCCTGGTAAACCTGGATTGGACATTTGACAGGAATTTTCATGTCTTTGCACAATTGTAACAACCATTCACAATCCCTAAGTGAATAAGACAGTGCATTCAGTTCAGCTTCACAAGTACTTAAGCTAACTGTTGTTTGCTTCTTGCATGACCAATCAAATAGACCCTGATTGTACTTATAGCAAACTCCAGACGTACTTTTCCTGTCTGTAGTGTCACTTCCAAAACTTGCATCTGCAAATATCTCAAGACCACCAGACTTCTGATTGTTAAATCTCAGTCTGTAATGCATAGTGCCTTTCAAATACCGCGCTATGCGTTTCAGAGCTTTCCAATCCTTAACAGTAGGATTGTTGACTTGTCTGCTTAGCAGATTACAGCTAACAGCAATGTCTGGTCTTGAACATCTGGCAATGAAGTTTAGTTTGCCTAGCACACTTCTGTACAGTGTAGTGTCAGAAAATGCTTCTTCAGTGTCATCTACCTGATAACCTGTTATCATCGGTGTGTCCACAGGGTTAGCATCCATCAGGTTTAGTTTGCTTAACACATCAGCAATTTTCCGTGACTGGTGTACTAGAATGTTACCATCTTGATCTCTCTTTATTTCCAGAGATAGGTAGTTGTTTACCTCACCAAGATCTTTCATGTCAAAGTGCTCTTTCAGTTGAGCTAGGGCGTTATTGTACATTGTGACATCTTTCCAAAAGAATAAAAGATCATCAACATAAAACAAACAATACAGTTTCTTTTGCCCCTCCTCTTTGACAAATACACACGGATCAGCTTTCCCTTGCTGAAAACCTAGAGAAAACAATACTTCAGTGAGTTTTGTGTGCCAACACCGTGCACTTTGCTTGAGACCATAAATTGACTTTTTCAGAGCACAAACAAATCCCTGTTTAACCTGTACGCCATCAGGTGGAAGCATATAAAGTGATTCACCTAGAGATCCGTACAGAAAAGCTGTATTTACATCATGGTGACTAATGTGTAGATTTTCCTCTGCAGCTAGCTTGAGCATAAGCCTAATGCTCTCATACCTCACTGTGGGTGAGTAGGTCTCGTGATAGTCTTCACCTGGTACCTGTGCAAATCCTCTGGCTACCAATCTGGCTTTGTGTCTGACTATCTTGCCATTTTGATCAGTCTTGGCTTTGAAGACCCATTTGCTTCCAAGCAATTTCATTCCTGGAACTACTGGAACAAGTTCCCATGTTTTGTTCCTTTCCAAGGAATCAAGCTCAGCCTTCATGGCATTTAACCATGGCTCAGCTTCCTTTGAATCCAAATCCTGGATTTCTTGGAAACTTGAAGGTTCAAAAACCTTCTTGGAGCTTTTAACAGCTGTTACTGCTATCTTAGCAAACTCATCAGCAAATCTCTTTGGAGGTCTGCCTTTTGTGGCTCTCTGTGACCTGCGAATTAGCCTTAAGTCTTCAACACTCTCCTCTTCCTTCTTAGGAGAAAAGCGACCTATTGTGAACAATGGTTCCTCCAATTCTTCATCAGAGCTTTCAGAGGGTCGCATAGAGGCTTTCGCACTCTTGAAATCCTCTGAATCATCTGATTCAGTTTCAGACTCAGAATCAGAACCTTCATCAGTGGGTGTGGGTTGTTGCGGCTGCTTTTGACTATCCTCAGTCTCATCACTGTCATCAGGATAACATTGGAAAATTCCCACATTCTCCCCCCACTTGGCATTGTACTCAACACTTCTTGTGAGCTTAATTTCCTTAGAGTCAGTCATCATTATTCTGTAAGATCCTTTCTGATAACCTAGAAAGATACCATGCAATCCACGCTTGTCTAACTTGGAGTTTTGTGGTGAGTGAACCCACTTGTCCGAACCAAAAATTTTCATGTGTTTGATGTATGGCTTCTTGCCAAACATCTTCTCATAGGGGGTACAACCAATCGCTGAAGATAACCTGCGATTGTAACTGTAAGTGAAACATGAGAGAGCTTCGGCCCAATAACTCTCTGGAAGATTTGCATCATGCAGCAAGGTTTTTAATCCTTGAAGCAATGTCTGATTTGCTCGTTCCGCAAGTCCATTCTGCCATGGCGAGCGAGGACTAGACAAATCGTGTTGAATTCCTTTCTCAGCCAGAAAAGCTTCAAACTGCTGAGAAGTGAATTCTCCCCCGCGATCAGAGAAAAGAGTCTTTATCTTCTTACCATGCACACTTCCCAACCAAGCACAGAATTCCTTGAACCTAGGAAAAGCCTCTGATTTCTGCTTGAGATTGTACACATAAGTATATCTGGAAAATGCATCAATGAGAACCATGAAGTACCTATTCCCACCCAAAGAGGGCGCTAGTGGTCCAACCAAATCAGCATGAATAATTTGGTATGGTTCTGTAGCTTGCCTACTAGACACCTTACCTTTCGCAGCCATTTTCACCTTGTTTGCTGCGCATGCCTTGCACTTCATGTGGTACCTGCAGGGTTTAAGAGTCATACCTTCAACCAAGGCAGGCATTTTAGATACTGCCTCAAAATGCAAATGACCAAATTTCCTGTGAAAATCGTGAATACATTCTGCATGCAAACTTTTGTTAGAACCTGCAATGCAACAAGTGTCATCCTGCACAACATCATCATAATACAAAAGAAACAAACGATCAACAAATTCAGCGTACAATTGATAATCATTTTTCTTGGTGATGATGCATCTATTGTTTTTAAAGGTAACGTCAATCTTCTTCTCAATCAGCTGTCCAACGCTGAGCAGATTATGTTTCGCGTCCGGCACATAAAGCACATCCTGTATCGATAAGTCCAAACTGTGAAGAACAACAGTTCCGTAGCCTTTACTGGGAATGGTGTGGTCATCCGCCTGGTGAATTGCACCTTCCTGCGGTGTAAAAGACACGAACAGTCTCTTATCGTTGCACATGTGATGCGTTGCAGCCGAATCAACAACGAAGAAAGATCTAGACGTCTTCTGGACCTTTGCAACCTCTGCAACCTTTGTAACCTTTGGAGCGTAGCGTGAGACCATTGCCTTGTGCTGCGTTGTCCTGGACACCGGACCTTTGCCTTTGCTCTGGCCTTTTCCACGCGATGAGCTTCCGCTGCGCTGCTCTGTCTTGGCCCTGGGATATTTGCATTCCCTCTTCATATGGCCTAGACGTCCACACGAGTAGCATTTCACTGCCTTCAAAGCTTTGGCGCCATCTGGTGGTTCCACTGCACTGCGGGATGACGACTGTGAAGTCTCCCCCTTGTTGATGCAGCCAGCACCGCGGCGATCCGCTTCATTCTGAATCATGGCAGTATCACAAGCTACTGTGCGTTGAGCATTTGGCTGATCAGTGGTATCAAATTCCCCACTTGCTTCATCCAGCCTTCTGCAGCTAGCCATCACTGCTGCTTTAAATCAAGCTGCTTTATACTGGCTGCGTCTCATCTGCAGCTGCTGTACTTCAACAGCATTCGTAAAAGTTACTTTCACTTTCCCAGCCATCCAAGCCACTACGCTTGTGCCGTGGAAAACGGCTTTAAAAGTTCAAAGTCCAGCCTTAAAGCCATTAATTAGAAGCTGGCAGGCTGCCCGGAGCAGTAGCACATACCTTCATCAATCACTTTGACGCGCAGAGCAGATACCGTTCCGATCTGTCCCTCTGCCGCTGTTCCGATCCTCTGCCGGCACTTCGTTTCTTGCTCCTTTGTTCCTCTGCCAGGAGCCCGACTTCTGGAGTCCATCCTCAAAACACTGCATTCTTCTGGGCCCGAAACCAAATGTTGGGGATAAGCAGTGTCCAGTGCACAGCGGAATGATGAGAAGTATGAGCCAACATGCTCTATACTACTTTATTTACAGTTCAAAGCTGGTAAGTTACAGAAAAACATCTTCCCTCTGCCGGAGCAGAGAAAGCGTCATCTCTCCTCTCAGGCACGGAGAGAATCACTAACTGAAAACTGCAAAGAACAGTGATAAACAGGAAACCAGTGTACGTCACATCCAGTCTCCATTCCCGTGGGAAAACCTCCAACAGTACAGACTCTGTGGAATGTAAACAACCTGTCTCGTGACAAGCACTTCGCTGCACAGAGAAGAAAGCAGAAACCAACAAGCTGCTCCCCCCTGTGCGTGCATGGTGGCAACCACAAGTGGAAGGAATGGTCTCACACACAAAAGGGTCTGGAAGTGAAAATGAAGGATGCCTGCCGAATCTTGGGTGTTCCACCCTATGGGTGCAAGGGTGGAGGAAGGGGGTGGGGGCGGTACGCCCTATGTGTCATCACTGAGGGGGATGACATTTGACATGCTGTCCGCCTACCATGACTGGCGGGAGAAGGGGTGGAGATGCAGCCTTCCCCCTTCATTTTCACAGCTCGGGGGAGGCATGGGAGTTGCGGGTGTGTGGCGTGCCACTGCCCCCCACTCCCGTGCTGCTTCCTGGGGGGGGGGGAGCCTCCCCCAAGTTGTAAAAAGGAAGAGGGAAGGGAGGAAGGCTGCTGGCAAAGTGGCATGGCTCCCTCCCTCCTCACCCAGGAAGCAGCCTGCCATAGGCGGCTGGTCCCCTGGGATGCCCACCATGGGCTGCGCCCCCCTTGGATTCTCACCACGCCCCCTGGGATGCTTGCCATGGGATGCCCCATGGCCCTTCCCCCAGCTGCACAGCATATGCACCGCTCCGGGTGCCAGAACACCTAGCTCTGCCTCTGCATTGGTGACTTCTTGTTGATGCCACCCAAGCCTCTGTAACACAGGGAACAACAATCTGGATGATCTCAGGGATCAGGCTGTGTGTATGCAAATATGCTTATGCAAACTTTATGAAAGTCACTCTCCTCTTTTTCTATTTTTAGTGCTCCAAACCTTATTTTCCAGTGGAAAATAGGACTTTGAACTCTGTGGGCTAACTACAGTGTCCATGCCCTGGCCCGCAACAGTCATGTCTCTTTCTACTACAAGATGTCTTGCAGAGCTGCAGGCTGCCCATCCCAAGAAAGTTAAAGACAGGGTTAAGAGAAAAAGGTTGAGAAAATACTACTCTCTTACTTTCCATTCTCTTGCCACCTGAAATGAAAACAACAACAATGCCTTCTGCTGTTGACCTTTAGTGCTCTGGTTTTTTGGGGAGCACAGTTTCAAACTCCAGAAAATACAACTGATCATAAGTATAATCACTTATTTTGTATTCTGTTGAGGTCAGTACTAGAAATCCTTTTGACTTTGATGGACCACTGGAGAGAACTCCAGTGCTCCAGTAAACAAACAAACTGAGCCCTGCGTGTGCAGGAGCTTCCTGTTCTATGCAGTGTCATACACTTTGGGAAATATTCAAGTGAACATAGAGAGCTCCCCTCTTGCAGAAGAAAATAAGAATCCCTGGCGTGCCATTTATGGTGGTTTGACTCTTCAATTAATATTTTATTTTTCTTACCCAAATGCTTTAAAAAACAACAACAATTTGGTGTGTCTATAACCTTGCTATAGGTAAACCAAAGCTGCAAAACAGTAAATTAATACACTTGGAAATCATGAGTAATCAGGGGATAACTAATCCAACTATATGAAATGCAACATCAGGCTTCTGGTAATAACAGTTTTCTTTCAAAATCTGACTGGGTAATCTTTAGAGACTCCTTCAGTGTAAATAGACTATTTTGTTTTCAAAAGGTCTGTCTGTCAGCATTACCAAGTGCATTGTAACTTATCTGCAAGCAATGAGTTTCTATTTTTTTTTATCTGCCAGCATTCAAACCTGAATATTATATAGAAGGCTTATATAAAACCCAAATGTATTGCTGATCATTGTGTGCAATCTAGTCTCAGTTGGAGCCTCATTTATACTGAATGTCTTGATTTAAAGTAAACTGTGTGCATACTCGTGGTTGCTTTTCTTTCGGCATCTGAGAAATCTCAGATGCCTTTGAAAGGGCTCCCTCACGTGACATGTCTCTTGAAAAGCATTTCATCTGCCAAACACAGCAGCCATTGTTAGCTTACAGGAAAAGAAACTATAGGTTTCTGTTTATATAGAAGGCGAGGAAAATAATTTGTTTTTGTAGGGTACCTTCCACAATTCAAGGTATTTTGAAGCCCCTTAAAATTCTAGTAGACTCCAAAGGTTGTGTTAAAGTGTAAGAGAAAAGAAACTGCAGCAGCTATTAAACAGAAGCTCACAATAACAGCTCGAAAGCAAAAAGCAAAAAAGCAGACGTGGCCATTGGAAAGCAGTTCACGGTGCAATGCTAGGAAGAGGCTGCTAGAGTGAATTAATGAAATCTATTGCTTTATTTAAAGTACGGGGGTTACCCTGTTCTCCTTCTGAAAGAATGCTTTCCGGGAAACGTACAATAATTATGACAGCTGCTGCCCTGAGATGTACAGTCTACAATCCACGACACAAAAGGAAAAGGGATTGGCAAGGAGGAGGAAGAAAGCAAACTCTGGTACTGCTTCTTAGGTACTAAGTTCTTATATGTATTCTTTCTAGTAGAAAGAGGTAAGGCAAGCTCTCTGCAGCTGCTCCCTGTCTGGCTGATGGATGGACCCAGCCAGGTTGGTCTCCATCTTGCCATGATGTTTTTACTAGGAGGCGGGGGGGAGGGAGCCTCCAAGAAATGGCCAGGTGGCCCTCCTTCAGGACCATGGATGAAGAACCCAGTTTCCAGACTCCAAGTAGCCATCACTGTCATGGCGCCGATTGTTTTTTTCCCATCTGACCTATTGTTTGACAGACCTAGTCCAAAGCCAGTAGATAATATGTCGCATGAGTGCTGAGACTGTGTGCATCAAAAGCCAGTGTCCAATACTGGGTGTTTGTGATGGTTTGCAAAAGGGTCTCTTGCTGTCCGCCTTCCCTCGTTTTTTTCACAGCATGGCTGCTTTGCGCACTGCTGTGCAATATGTCTTGCCATCCTGTTTTTTTCTTTCCCTGTGCATCATTTGCCTGGATCAGTTGACAATTCCTGCAGGTTGCCTTAGGTTGTACTCAGTATAATATCCTGGCAGAGCAGCATGTAGCTCAACCTAAACACTTGCTTTTCAATACACAAACTGTTTCACAGCTCCTGCTTTTGCAAATCAACCCGCCTAGCATTTGTTAAAAAAAAAATAAAAATACCACAATGAAACAAAAACTAAGCAAAAGTATTTACCAGTGTTGGATGTTCATAACAGCTACATCTAGTCACCTGGGATATGTTTAGTGTGAAATGTTGCTGCAGTCTCATATGCATATTTGCTTACAACCTCCCTAACCATACAAAGGAGTAAGTCTTGACTGATGAACTCAAATGGATTTACTTCTAAGAAAGCATATTTAGGGCGTTTATGTAATTTTCTCTGATTTTACAACTGCCATACATTATGTAAGGCGTATTTTTGATTCTGTTCTCTTGCAAAGCTGAACTTAAAACATAATTTGCACCAATCTGTGAACCAAAACACAGCCATCGTTCCAAATACACACTTGCCCAAATTTCCAAGCGCAGTTTGTCAGCCAAATAATATGTACAAAAATCTTTTTCTGGTCTATGACCGTAATAAATTTATTCATTCATTCATTCATGTACAAAAATCAGTCTGCTATGGTATTGTGCATAAAATTCATAGATTAGTGAAATGACACACAAAAAACTTAACAGCATACGTTGCATTAGTGAAAGGTGCATTATATCAGGGGAAGCTGCTGTGCAGAAAAGTGTATAGAAAACATGCATATTAGCAGAAATCCACACTGAAATGCTGATGGATTTTTAAAAAATAAAGTAAACAACCTGATATGGAAATGTGGAGACCCAAACTTAAGATTGGAAAATTGAGAAAAGGAGAGCAATTGAAATGGCTGTATTCTCCCATTTCTAAGCTACACACACCTGAGTGCAGTATTCCAGGTGGTTTGGTGGGGATTTTTATTTTTATTTTTATGTGCAGGCTTTCTGACACCACTATTATAGAGCTGTGCAGTCTACCAGCAGTGCAAAATTGCTTTGCTGTTTATGCTACATATTACCATTACAGTAATTTTGCCTCCCTGCAGCTGCTTAAGCTCTTCTCTGAACCTCTTACATGGGCAGTTCTCCCCCTCCCGATGAACGAAATATATATGCTGGGACTCCTCTGCACTTCTTGTTCAGTAAATGACTTTCCCTCTGCCCATTTAAATTTTTACTCAAAGGACATGTCTCCTGCTGGATCTTTCAGTAATATTTCTCTAGGCACAACAGGAATAAAAGAGAGCAGATAGGCAAGCAAACAAAATCAAACAGTAGGAGATCTGACCTTTTGCAGCACCTATTATGTATATTTTATGGATGCGGTTCTGTTGTGTGTTCAATTTTGTTAGAACTGCACTACTGATACATAATTTATGCTGGCCACCCTGGGGGCAGTGACTGCATCATCGCCCATACTTCACAGAGAACATACTTTGGGCACTGTATCTTCGAAAGTCTGGATTGTTTTGTTCCATGTCCTCAATGACTCTAAACTTCTCTTACTAAATCTGCTGAAATTCACCCCCAAATTCCATCACTACACCACTAGAGACATCCTAGAGCTCCCAAGAACATAGGAAGCTGCCACTCTAGACACCCTTCACCAGCTCAGATGTTCCTGTTCCATGGCTAGAGAAAGAGGAAGCAGCCGCTGCTATAGGTGTACAGTGGTACCTTGGTTCTCAAACGTCTCCGTTGGCAAACGTTTCAGAACCCGAACACCGAAAACCTGGAAGTAAATGTTTCTGTTTTCGAATGTGCCTTGGAAGTCGAACGGCTTCCACTGTGTGTTTTTCTTTTTTTCTTTTTAAAATCATTTTTATTGATTTTCCAATAAAAAAACATCCAGTTAATATATCCAATCATAATACTACAATTAAAAAACACACACTAAAATAAGACAGGCCAAATTATACTCCAAATTATATTTATTAATTTTTTCGGAGCTCCCCACGGTCTGGATCTCTGAAGCATATCTCCACATCTTAGTCCTGCTTCTCCTCATTGTTTCCATATTTTCCACATCTCGATTTTAAAGCTTCATAATTCTTTGTCCCTGGGTCCACGATTCTTAATCATGTCAAACATCATGTATTTTCATCCGTCGAATACAGCTTTGTTAATATATATATAATATATTGTTAATATATATTTTTTCTGCTGTGTGTTTTTTCAATTTTCTCAATTAAATTTGTAGACAGCCCTTTGCGCCTCAGTTTTTGAACGTTTCGGAACTTGAACAGATTACATTCGAGAACCGAGGTACACTGTATGAAATGGCAGTGGCGCAGGGAGGCATTCCACTGAATGAGTAGAATGAGGAAGAAGGTCGATAAGCTATGGTTATGGAGATAGGGAAGGCAAACCTGGATTAGAGGAAGGAGGGAAAAGTATGGGTGTTCCTTTTCCCACAAGACTTACTCCATCACAAATTGTCCATTTTGGTTGTAGCCAGTAATTTCATTTAAGATTCTGGTTGTGAAGGAACTTTGCCTCATCCCTAGATGATACATGGATAGGGCATAACCACAATTTTTACTGCAGTGTACCAGGTAAAGATTAAGCAGGTGTCCCCATGTAAATATTAAGAGGGCCCAGGGCAGACCTTTACATGCTTACCTATAGTTTACCTGAAAACAACATGATCTCTGTGGGTCTGCCTTTAAAGAGCGTCTGGATACTTAAACTGAGGTGTTGGCTGGAATCCTAGGGGAACATGTGAATCCCATGTTACATCAACTGCATTGATTTCCACTCTGTTTCAGGACTCAATTCAAAACACTGGTTAAAATCCTAAACAGCTTAATTTGTCTCCTCGCTAATGGGTGACCAGATGCTAAAGACTTTCCTTTTCAACCAGTCCCCGCCCTGATGATTGAATTAGTTGTTGACACTGCTGCCACCTCTGGTCTTTAAATCTAATTGTTAGAGTGTTGGATTATGACCCAAGCAACCAAGGTTTGAATCCCCACTCACTAGGTGGCCTTAAGCAAGTCAATGTCCCTCAGCCTAACTCCTCTCACAGGGTTGTTGTGAAAATAAAACAGATGTGGAGAGCCACATCTTGGAGGGAAAGGGGGAATAAATAAATAAAACAAAATTATGATATTGAGATATTCTTTCTAATATGTTGTGAGCTGCCTTGAGCACTGAAAAAACCTGAAGGATAGAAAAGCTCATAATAATGTTAATAGAAATGTTAATAATTATTATAATTGGCTTCAGTGAGAACTGAGAACCATCAACATTGGCTCCATCTGTTAACTTTTACATGAGCCAAAGGATGGGCAAAGACTTATTTAACTCCTGCTTCCCAGTGTAAACTAGCAACAGAAGCTTCTTCATATTTATATGAGCAAAATTTGGGTTATTTCTTTGTGTGGGGTGGGGAGCACCTTGTATATACTTATCAGCATAAGCTGGAAGGGGTTAAATGAGTCTGTTTCTGCTGACATGTCTTTGGATACCAAGTTAGTTAAAAAAAAACAACCCTGCCCTCTGGCTCTATAAAATAGGTTGTTTTATGGCATTGTCAATAGACTTAAGGGAAATTGTGGCCTAAGCATTCAGAGTTAAGTGACATGAAATCCAATTCCTTTGTGTTAAATGAACACTCAGTATAGAGTTCGCTGGGTGTTATATCAAATAAATCTTTTAACACTTTGTCATGCCAGCAGCATTGGTGCAGTATCCAAAAAGTAGGTTTTATTTAATTTGGTTTTTGAAAAAAAATGTAAACTAATAGACATAAGGAGTACAGACTTTTTATCCTAAAAACAGAATACATAATGTAGTTTTGTGTTCCATGTTGATTAAAAGGAAAGTATAGCATACATTAATATTTTAATTTCTGCTATTTGGTGATTTTCATTATTCATTTCAACTGCATTGTTTTTTTCCTCCTGAAATTGTGTTTGTTCAGAGTTGAATTAAACTTTAGTTCAAAGCATACTGACATGGAATGCTTTTGCATTTTCACTGATGTCAGAGAAAAATAGACTGCTAATTCCAGGGGGGTAGCTATGACGGCCTTGTGCAGTAAAGGCCATCAAAGAGTATTGTGACGTTTAAAGCTAATGGGTTTATTATGGCATAAACTTTTGTAGTTGAGTTTGCTAGATGCACCTGATGAAGTAGGCTTCACTCTTCGAAACCTCACACCATAATAAAGACTATCAAAGGTGTCATCTGAGACTGATATTGTGAGCCCTAAAGTCTAGTGATTAATATATTATTTCACTTTCTTTGAAATGGCCATGTATCCATATTCTGGGTGTGTGGCGGCTGAGCCCCTTACCCCTTTCCCTGGCTGGGTGGGCTGCCCAAAAAACAGATTTAAATGAGCTAATCAGAGGCCCCTGCTAGTGTAGTGGACAGTGTCTTGTTGGCTGGCTGTTCCCATGTCTGGCCAACCAGCATATAAGCCAGCTATGCCTGAGTCCTTCAGCACAGACAGAAGAATAAAGCACAAAGAGCATTGTTGGAAGAAAGAAGAGAAGCTGAAGGCAGAAGTTTATTCGTTATTATATTAAGCCTGGTATCCTTAACCTTTCACTAGAAATGCACTGGACCTTTTACCTCAGAACTCTCAGCTCATTTTAATCAATATCAGTCAACATGGTTAGGTATTTGTTCATTTGCTTTTCACTTGCTTTATTCCCATCTCTGGAGGACCAAAAAAAAGATGTTGAAAAGAAGTGAAGAGGAAAGGACTTTGGTTAAACTGGAAATTATTATTGCTTATTTACATGACAACATGGACACTAACAGAATTTTTTTTTGCAGCTTCAAAGCAGTTATATTGAGGGTCACAGGCTAGGAATGCATACCTGACCTAATATGAAGTATTTTGTTTTGAACTTTAATTTAAAGCTTTGTTTAAGACCTGTAGATGACACAAACTGAACTTTGGACAGCCCATTGCTTAGCAGTGATTAGATGAGCAAGGCATTTCTCAAATGGGAGGTTATTGCTGATGTGTGTTTAAAGCGGTAAATATTGTTTAAAGTTATTGTTGTTTATTAAAATAATGGCTAGGCAAAATTAACAATATCTAAATCAGGAACAGTGAAAAGAAACAGAACCGTTCACACAATATGAATGCCCCTCATCCATCTGCCACTTTTGAATAACCAATATTCCATTATATCTAATTATACCTAATTATACTTACCTCTCATATTTTCATTATCCACTCTTCCAGTGAAGGTGTTTGTCGTACCCCGCCCCAATTACAACAAATTATCTTCTGTGTAACTGTTAAAAGTGAGCTATCATTTCTATATTGTCTGACATGACCTGTTGCTTTATATATCCAAACAAGATAACCACTGGATCTGCTAGCAGTTTATAACCTGCTATTATCTCAATTTAATTCAAAATATTTATCCAGAAAACACCTTTATTTTAGGGCATGATCAAAATATTTGAATCATATCAGCATTTGATACTCCACTCCATTTGATATCATTCACTCCTAGGTATATTTGATTCACCCTGGCAGATGTTGAGTACCAATGAAAAATAAATTCATATAAAAAACCAAACCACATATTTAAGTTTGGTACTTTGTTAAACATGGGACATTTTGCCACACCCAATTCCAGAGATCAGATGAAATCTCAGAGTTCAGATCTTTTCCATTGGAAAAATATATAAAATAAGGGCATAAATATTAGATGGAAATGGTACAGTGTTAAGTTATCCTATTGGGATCACCCTGACCTTGTTTCAGGTAAGCTGTTCCACTTTTTGGAGAGCTCAGAAATACTAGTAACCTTTTCGAATGCAGTTATGTTTATTACCAATGCAACTATATGTTCCATGCCCTCAGCTTGTTACTATGTAAATAATGTTTTTGCAATATATTTGTTGTTTAGTCGTTTAGTCGTGTCCGACTCTTCATGACCCCATGGACCAGAGCACGCCAGGCACTCCTGTCTTCCACTGCCTCCCGCAGTTTGGTCAGACTCATGCTGGTAGCTTTGAGAACACTGTCCAACCATCTCGTCCTCTGTCATCCCCTTCTTCTCGTGCCCTCAATCTTTCCCAACATCAGGGTCTTTTCCAGGGAGTCTTCTCTTCTCATGAGGTGGCCAAAGTATTGGAGCCTCAGCTTCATGATCTGTCCTTCCTTCTGTCCTTCCTTGCAATATATAAGCTTCTATAAAGACCCTTCCACAAGTCCTGTACCTTAAACATTTTTTTTTCTGTGTAAAACTCACTGGGTGCAGGTACATTTGGTGATCTTGTATTGCCTAGTTCGCTGGTAACGAAGTATTCTCTGAATATTGTGGATATGAAACTCTCCTGAGAGGGGTTGAAAAGTGACAGTATGCTGTTGAAAAGTCATGTGGCTGGTACCTAGATTAATATTTCTGATACTCTTTTTAATTCTGTTTGTAAAACTGTGTCCATTAAAAATGCACACCTCTGCCTTTACCTTCAAATCTCTTCCCAATTAATGTTTTTTCCCTCCTCCCTCCCTTCAATGTCTCCCTGAATAGCCTGGGCCCAGGGTCCTTTAAGGACATCCCAAAGAAGTTCCTTCCCTGACTTTTTGCCTTCTTTTCTCTTCCCACCCCCTTTTGTTCTGAGATGGTCCGTTTGGTTTGTAAAGGTGAAACCTTTGTAAAGTAACACAGCCATGCTGTTGTTGTTTAACACACAGTTACATATGTGCTAGACACTGAAGACCTATAGAGCACAAGGTGTCACTGATGTTTCCCCAACAACGCTCACAGCCTGATTTAGGATATGAGTAAGTGCAAGAAAAGGAAAAGAAATTGCCTATAATAAGCCGGGCTGATTTGCAATTTATATTTTCCCAGAGTAGAGTCAAATGTTATGTTCTCCACATGGAGGCCATGGGAGATGTGAGTTTGTCTGATTTTACTCTGCAGAGCCTGCCACAAGCCCAGCAATGACCAGGACACCAAGTCTGGGGCTACAGTGTTACCAGCAAAAAAACTGAACTGGGTTTCTGGTGCTGATCCAGAACCACTGAACCAGAGATTGGCAGGCAGGGAACCATTAAACCAGTGCTCATGGATCAAGAGACAGAACCATGATGAAGCCCTTCCCAAGGAACCCAGTGGCTGCCATGCTACCTTGCTAGTTCAGTGGTACAAAGACACATCATGGAAGACAGGAAAAGTTCATGTCTTCAGGCCAGTAGTTTGGCGTTTCAGTTGACTCCAGATCTTCCAAAACTGAGCACAGGAGAGGTCTACTGTCTTAATTTCATTTCCAATCCTTGTTGGAGCAAGTTGACCACCAGGAGCTTTCCTTGGTGCAATGACCAACCTGCCTTGATCTGCAGGCTCAGAACAGGTAAACAGTAGGGCGTAACAATTGTGCTAGTGTCTTTTGTGCATGCATTAGCACAGTTGTGTGGAGTATTACTATCTCTGAATGTCCCTGGATGCAGGTGGGCCTGATGTGAAGAAATTCCATGCAGTTTTCTAGGAGCCCTGGTACAGTAATTAGGCCCCTGTCAAGAACGGCTGTGGCTCAAAGTGGGGGCCTTCAGATCTACGGGTTGTAACATCTGTCTAGGCAGTGAATGCCCTAGGGTCCTGGACTGGCCTTCACCCACCAGACTGGCCACTGGAACTTCCTGGACAAGGAGGGTCTGTGGGAGAGCATCCTGTTGTAGTTAATGAATGAGCAGCAAGGTGTTCCTAAGCTTGGGGACGTTACTGTGTTTCTGTTATGTACTGAGTTGAATAGGATCCAAAATGCAGCAGTCTGATTGGTCCTAGAACAATAGGATTCAGAATGCAGCAGTATGATCAGTCCTAGAACAGTGCAGCAGTATGATTGGTCCGCAGGAGCCACCCAATCCAGCTCCAGGTGGAAGTGAATCCGCAACCCGATTGGCTTAAGGAGAATCCCGGAATTAGCTAATCACGTGCGGCCCATTATGTAAATAATGTATATAAAGCAGATATTTGGGGGGAACTTTCATTCCTCACTACTATGAGCTGAATAAAGAGCATGAAATCTACACTCAACTCTGAGTATATTTCAGTTTCCTTTGGGTGTCTTTTAGTCCTGGTTCATCCTTTGTTCTTGACTTCTGATTTTTGTCCTTTAGCCGTTCCTCATTCACCTCTAGCCTTTAACAAACATCCCTGTTCTGTCAGTGCTTCCCAGTGTTTAGTTTGTTTAGACCAGTGGTTCCCAACCTTTTTTTGGCCATGCCCCACCTAAGCATCTCTAAAATCTGATGTGCCTCTTCCCCCCCCCCCGTGACATATAATTCTTATTATTCAAAAAGTTAGCTCCTATTCATGTGGAGGAAGCCTAAAAGACCACTAACTGTTAATAACTCATTCTTGAATTGCCCCCCTTAAAAATCAAATTGCCCCCCTGTGGGGCATATGCACCATGTTGGGAACCACAAGTTTAGACCCTTAGTCTATTTCCAATTTTTTTATCAGTTTCCTTTCTTAATCATTACAAATACTTAGTGACCAAATAGCCTTGAGAAAAAAACACCTTCACAGCTGTCAGGTTGTTCTGTAAATCATAATTAAGGTTGCAGCCCTGTACTCACTTCCCCAGGAGTAAACCCTGTTGAGCTAAATGGGACTTACTTCTGAAAAAGATTGTGCTATCAATCTTATAACCATCAGATGAGGTAGTCAAGTTTCTTGACATTGAGTCAAGAGTCCAGAAAAAGAGGCATTCACATATTAACAATTAATCCCTCTTCCCAGGAAACTCTGGGAATTGGACGTCTCCGAGGAGAACAATGGTCTCCTAACAACTCTCAGCACCCTTAATAAATTCAGCTCCAGGGATTATTTGGGCAAAGCCATGACTGTTTAAACAATGCAGCTTTAAATGTATAGAGGAGAAAGAAACCCACACCGGGGAGTAGACACACCTTCATTCTAGTCTATTGCATTTGCACATATCTGTCTAAGACAACCTGCTCTGCCCATCCTCTCTTTTTCATGTAATGCAACTCCTGAGAGATCTTTTGAACTGTTGATAACCTATTTTTGAATGCTTACGTTTTTCTAGCAATAAATTTAATGAGAGCAAAGGTCCTTCTGGCTGGAAGACAAACTATTGCAGAGCAAATGGTGACAATGCACAGAAAGTGGAGTGGAACCTTTATTTATTTATTTATTTATTTAAAATATTTACAGGTCACTTTTTAAGGTCAGACCCTCTCAAGGCTTCCAACATATAATTCACAAGTAGTATTGAATAATCCATTTTAAATCAACTCAGTAGCTTTCTAAATGGGTCCAGCTTATTTTCCCCGTTGGCTTTGAAATTGCTTTACACAAAAGGATACACCTTTCTATTCTTGTTTCTCCTCAACAACTTTTAGCATTTCCTTTGGAAGGGATGTGTGGAGAAAAGAAAATCAAAGCTGCAAATGAAAGCAGACAGATAATTAGGCCTTGTACAGCTGTTTTTATTCTGTGTTTTCCTGATTTGGTTGCATTTCAAACCAAAGCGTCTAAAGACACACATACACCTACCTAAAGTGCAGAGTGTCTTCAAACTCCAGCTGTTTTGTTGATTTTTCTTCTTTTTTGGTTCTGCTTAGCAGTGGCAAAATGGTGCACAGATAACCATCTGTACTGCAGCTGCTGCCAGGGGGTTTAGCTTCTATTTGCCTTTTGAACAAGGGAGCTTGTATCTCTGGGCATTCCCATCTCTTTCTCCCCATATGTTTATGGCGTATATTGAGGTTTAAAGAATTCTATAAGGTGAGAAGCTGAAAAACATTGGAGTTTGCTTAAGGTAAAGACAAGCCACTCCAGAATTTGAACAATCACCTGTCCATTCCTCCCGCTCTTTTGCTTCTGTACCTTGAAACGACAGATTGCAAAGTGAGTTTCATTACGTAGGTAATTTTCACATTATTGCCTTTCTTACATCATTATTTCATTGTGATTTTGGGTCAAAATATAATGAAACAGAACTTTAATAGGAAGGGAAATTTGTATAAGCAATTTTGTACAAGCAAGAGCTCACAACCAAATTCTAAAGAATTTGTCTAGGGCTACATTTGTGCCCAGTATTATTTTCTGCTATTTCAAATAAAAGCAGTTACTTCTAATGCTTTTCACAGTTGGTATCAAATACAGTGGTGTTCCCATGTGCTAATATAATTTGCAACTCATTAAATCCATCAGTGCTAGTAAAATATATTTGGACCATCATCCTCATCCTCAATAATATGATGTATTACCTGGATGTTGTGATTGTCACCTGATACCAGTCTCTATGTGCCTCCTCTGAGAGAGGTGTGGATGATGGCAAGTCAAGAACAGCCTTCTCAGTGTTGGCTCCTTGGAGAGGTATGACTTGGCACCGGCTAAAACAGTTTTGTTTGCACAGGCTTTTGCTTGTTAATCGGTAGGCTAGTGAGCTAGGTTTTCTGACCATTTAGTGATCAGCTTTTAGTGGTGTGGATAGGATATGTTCCCTATCTTGGATATGGAGGTTCAGATATTCTGGTTTATGATTTTTATATGGCATTACAATGTCTTTTATGTGACAAGTCCCTTTGGAACACTCTTCTGTCTGTGAAGAGTGATTACAAATAAATATGGTGGAATGTGTTAGTTCAAAACAGGGTAGCTCAGTTGGTAGAGCATGAGACTCTTAATCTCAGGGTTGTAGATTCAAGCCCCACATTGGGCAAAAAATTCCTTTATTGCAGCAAGCTGTACTAGATGATCCTTGCCTCTGAACCGTCTTCAGAGGCAGCCCCACATATAACACATTGTAGTAATCCAACCTAGATGTTACTAGACTGTAGGACACATAAGTTAGGATATCCCTGTCCAAATAGCTGGGCCACCAGTCAAAGTTGTCAGAAAGCACTCTGCACCACTGAAGCCACTTGGGCCTCAAGTGGCAATAATGGATCCAATAGCATTCCTAAGCTAGGTTGTTGTTGTTTAGTCGTTTAGTCGTGTCCGACTCTTCGTGACCCCATGGACCAGAGCACGCCAGGCACTCCTGTCTTCCATTGCCTCCCGTAATTTGGTCAAACTCATGCTGGTAGCTTCGAGAACACTGTCCAACCATCTCGTCCTCTGTCGTCCCCTTCTCCTTGTGCCCTCCATCTTTCCCAACATCAGGGTCTTTTCCAGGGAGTCTTCTCTTCTCATGAGGTGGCCAAAGTATTGGAGCCTCAGCTTCACGATCTGTCCTTCCAGTGAGCACTCAGGGCTCATTTCCTTCAGAATGGATCGGTTTGATCTTCTTGCAGTCCATGGGACTCTCAAGTGTCTCCTCCAGCACCATAATTCGAAAGCATCAATTCTTTGGCGATCAGCCTTCTTTATGGTCCAGCTCTCACTTCCATACGTCACTACTGGGAAAACCATAGCTTTAACTATATGGGCCTTTGTTGGCAAGGTGATGTGTCTGCTTTTTAAGATGCTGTCCAGGTTTGTCATTGCTTTGTGTAACCCCCCTCAAGAGCTTAGGATGAAGTTTCTACTTTGCAGTGTAATGGACTACCAAACCTGAAATAGTGATTGCTCCTGTCTCTTAAGGAAAGAAGGGTGCGTTCCTGACAAGTCATTTTCAAAGGCTATACAAATTAAAAGTCTTCTAGGACAGTAACTTTCTTATGGGACTAATTTGGAATACATGTGTGACTTTGCTATTCATAATCCAAATGCTGCTAACTACATTTTTGTTTTTAAGAATACTATATACGTGCATCTATGATTCTACATTTCAAAATGACCTTCCGCTGTTGAGTCACATTTGTTGCAATGCGTCTCTTCTCCTTTCCTCATGAGTGTAAATTGATTAGAGGGTGTGTAATTACAAGCAAGGAGGGCCGGTGTTTACAAGTCTCAATCTCTGGCCCTTGTTTTACCTCACTGTGAAGGTTAAATGCTGGCAACACAATCTGAATGTTAATATCTTATTTTCATGTTCAGAATCTGATACAGTTTTTGATTCCTTAGAGTAACTGTGTTCAACAGTGTCTGCAGCCCTACTGGGAACCGAACAAAAATGTCATGGCAGAGGGGTGTGAAAATACACATGAAAGCTTCTTAGTTCCAGGCACACAAAACTATAAGGAGGAGGAAGCCTATAAGGAGGTGTGGAAATCTGTAGGAAAGGAAATCACCTAGAGGGTCTGAGAAATCCACACTGGGCTTTGGAAAGATGCCCTGCTTTATATGCTTCAGGCAAGAGAGGTCCCTAATGATTGTAGTGTTTTATTCAGTAAATCCCTTTGAAATCAATAAAAGCTATGTGAAGTTTGTTTATTTTATTTTATTTTATTTTTTAGTTATCCGTTCGGTATTCCAAGCCTGCCAAATGACCTAGACCAGAAGGAAGGCAAGAGGCCTCCAAAAAGCAGCAAGGGTGGGTGCTGGTTCACTTCAAAATCTAGCTTGGAAAAATGAGAGGAGGCTAAATCAAAGGCTTCAGTCCGTTTTAAGAAAAAAGAATTCTGGCAAACTGGAAGAGGTGCAGAACTTGCTGTGACACTGAGCAACCTGTTTGTATTCCTTCATGCTGCTATGGGATGGTTGATTCCTAGAGTGTACTGGAGTGAGGGACAGCTCTGGGACATTTTTCAGCTGTGCCAGGGCAATTGAGAGGGCATTTTTTTTAAAAGAGGCTGTGCATTTATTTCATTTGATGGAGGTTGCACAGAATTGCCTAATCAAATAACACAGTTGCTTGCAGTTTTGAACTCTCCTTGAAGAAAAGGCTACGAAGGTAGTTGTGATGAGCTCCTGCACTTTGAAATTTGCCCAACCTTTTGGCACGAGGGGTGGGTGTCTCTGTGTGTAAATTCAGTTCACTTTCTCATTTTAATGCAAGCCTACCTATTAAGCCGTCCCTGAAACAGTGTGAAAACTGAAACACGTGTATCCTTCAAAAGCCATTCTTCTGCAATTTTGTGATGCAGTTCTTCAACAGGAAATGTATATATTAATGGCAAGCATGCATAGGAATGCATATGTTTGTACAAATAATGCAATATATTTGGGGAACTAGCTTACAAAAAAATGTGCATGCGAGGTGACATTCCATACAAAAATGTGGATGTTAGGATGGATGTTCATTCAAATATTGACACATTTCCACAAGGACATTTGAAACAAAAATTTCACCAACGTATCCCGAAATGTAGTGACATGAACTTAAGATTGGAAGAATGGGAAATTCAAAGAAACCAAACTTGACAGATTTGTCCCTGGACTACACCGTTGTATACTGGTAACTTTCAGTTGGGGGACTGCAAGAAATATAGGATATTATGGTTATAGTTAAAGGTATGGTTTTCCAGTGTGATGTATGGAAGTGAGAGCTGGGCCATAAACAAGGTTGATCGCCGAAGAATTGATGCTTTTGAATTATGGTGCTGGAGGAGACTCTTGAGAGTCCCATGGACTGCAAAAAGATCAAACCTATCCATTCTGAAGGAAATGAGCCCTGAGTGCTCACTAGAAGGACAGATCGTGAAGCTGAGGCTCCAATACTTTAGCCACCTCATGAGAAGAGAAGGGCACAAGGAGAAGGGGACAACAGAGGATGAGATGGTTGGACAGTGTTCTTGAAGCTACGAAGTTTGACCAAACTGTGGGAGGCAGTGGAAGACAGGAGTGCCTGGCATGCTCTGGTCCATGGGTCCATGCTCTGGTCCATGGGTCCATGGGGCCACGAAGAGTCGGACATGACTAAACGACTAAACAACAACAACATGGTTACTATCCACACCAGTGCTGCCCCCTCAAGCCTGTAGTACCAGCATGGAAATTAAGTGTATTATGTACCTGTCCCCAACTTGTATCTTAATTCAGACTTCATTAGTGCAGTGTGGCATGTAGACATGCAGAATTACCATGTGTTCCAAAAGCTAATATAAGAACCATTCCCATGTTAGATACTCGGGGTTGCTTTGTTTTGTGCTCTTGTTTCCTGTGTGTATTTCTCCCCACTCGCTGTCTTCAGCAGCCTTGACTTGATCCACACAATGCATTAAAAATATGTCCAACATTTCTGCAGTAATCTCTTTTAAGCCCTTGTTCAGAGCTATGATATAGGCATATCTGAGATCTAGCATATCTACAAGCCTTCAAAAAACTCCCCTTGGGAAAAGAACAGGGGTGCCTATTTCAGAGTTTATTGAATATTTGATATGATCTGTCTCGTGTTTATGGGAACAAAAGGTCAAAAATCTCATTTACAAAGTTTTCAGCTATTATGTGAGTGACTGTTTTAGAATTATGTACATAAACATCAAAGAAGACGGGTTTTTGTGACCTTTATAACAAAGGACAAATTCTTCTTTTGTGCAAGGTGGTGCAGTTCTGAAATTTGCATCTGGCTCAGTTCTTACGCCTTTGCGATTCTCTTAACCTCATTGGTTTTACACTGCCCAAGTCTCCTCATTTGACAATGTGAGCTTATTTACCACTTACTAAACATGGGAAGCCGTTGTAAGGACTGGTGTCATGCGATGTTCCTAATTGCTGACTTAAACTTCCTTCTGTGCCCAGTGTGAAATGGCTGTTTCTCAGAAACCTCGGAAGACTCAGCCTCAGCGGAACTATTCAGGAGTGAATAAAGCTGAAACTTAATTATGATGGTGACATCTTTGTCAGCACTTTAAAATAAATGCCAGTAGACTGAAGAGGCACTGACAGTGCCATGAAGACAATGGCACTTAAAAGTCCTTGGTTTTCTCTTTCCTGGCATACACTTTCTCTGTATCCGTGGTTAAGTGCAGTATAGCCTCAGTCTAGTAATCTGGAGAGTCTGCCAAAAGGGTTGATTAATTGCAGAGAAGTTGTCTAAGGAGAACATTTGTGAACAATGTTTTAAACTCTCTTATATAAAGTAGGTGTATGGGCTACAGCTCCCATCGTTTGAGAGCCACTGTGGTGCATTGGTTAGTGTGTCGGACCTTGGAGACCAGGGTTCAAATCCTGGTTTGGCTGTGAAGCTCACTGGGTGACCATGTTGGCAGAGTAGCTAAATTGCAGCTGGGAAGCCAAATCATGTGCAATGCTGACTCTTTCCTTGAAATTAAAACAATGTCCAAACAATTGTTAAAATATTCAAAAGCTTTTATGTGCAGAACACTTGGCTAAAGAAGAATATGTGCAGAATATTTACATTTACATTCACATGCTTATCCAAGCATGGCTTTAATTTTTCTTAGTTCAAAATTACAGATTCTTCCTAAAGCATTCAAGCAAACTGTCTTTTTCTCTTTCCAGTACTTGTACACAGCACTCTGTACATTACCCAACTAGACCATGCAGTTCCTTCTGAGAGGTTTCTACTTTCTCATTCCAGCAGATTTTTCCTTATTGCTTCTTTGGGAGAACATCAACTTCTATACTTCTCTCCTCTATTGCATTTAGAGAGAGTGTTATCTAACATTGTCTCTTTGGTGTTCACAGAGAAGCAATCGCTACAGTCAAGTCACTCAAACACAAAACAAAATGGACAATGTAATAAGATACATCCCATGTGACCAAAGTTAACCTATCACGCAACAGTTACTGGGGAACATTCCAGAATTAAACACACAGTAATGCATTGAAGTGTTCCCGATTTCAGTAAATTAAATCACTATACTTAACAGACCTCAGCCTAACTTACCTCAAAGAATTGTTGTAGGGATAAAGTGAGGAAGGGGAGACCCATGTACACCCTTAGTGGAAAATGTGAGATATAAATGAAATAAATAAAACCATTCTCTCTGATGGAAGGGTGGGGCAAATGGGAGGTGGAGTCCTACAATATCAGGAGGGCCACATCGCTGACCTATATATTTGCTTCCCAGGATGAAAAAATTCTGGTCTTTTTTCTCTGGAGAGGAAGAGGTGCAAGCTGGATGTTCCCTCGACTTAAGTAATAAGAACAACTCATATCCTCAAACTTAATCTCTTCTCAAGCTCAGAAGGAAAATTAATGGCAGCATACAGTGGTACCTTGGTTCTCAAACTTAATGCGTTCCAGAAGTCTGTTCCAAAACCAAAGCGTTCGACAACCAAGGCGCAATTTCCCATAGAAAGTAATGCAAAATGAATTAATCTGTTCCAGCCTTTTAAAAATAACCCCAAAATAGCAATTCAACATGAATTTTACTATCTAACAAGACCATTGATCCATAAAATGAAAGCAATAAACAATGTACTGCAGTCACATAATCAATCAATCAATCAATCAGTAGCTGAACCAGGTTCCATGCAGTCACAAAAACAAAAACAAAAGAGCTGCAAAAACAGAAATGCAAAATAAATAGCAAAAACAGACAGACCTCAGCATAACACTCAAAACGGATCACGTTCAGCTTCCGAAAAAGGTTTGCAAACTTACTTCTGGGCTTGCAGTGTTTGGGTTCCAAGTTGTTTGAGTACCAAGGCATTTGAGAACCAAGGTACCACTCTACTCAATAGTTGGAGATATGAGCGGTTTCCTTTTTCTAGCAGGCCGTTTTTCTGTTCTTATGAATTCTTGTGTTCTTCACTTCAGGGTGAATTATGTGAATGGAGAAACGTATATGTGCTCATGTAGCCTGGGGCAACTTTCATGTTCAACTGAAGGTGCAATAGCTTCCCCTTTCACTGTTGCCCAACACACAAAGAACTGGGATCAGAGACACTGACTCCTAGGAGCTGAACCCATTTAAGCCCCACCAATATTTGTTGGGGGAGCTGGGTCCCCTCAATATTTGTCAAAGTGTCACACCATTGTGCAGTCCAGGGATGCGGTGGCTCCCCCCTTCCTGTGGTGTGTGTTGCAATTACACAGACCATTGGCTTCAGTAACACTAAGCAAGATCAGCTTGGTTGAGTGGAAAGTTTTAGAAAAGGCCCTGCAAGCTTTAGAAAAAGCCTTTTTTGTTTAGTAATGTGTCTGACAGTGTAAGCTTGCTCTGGAGTTTAACAGCTAATTAGGCTCATATTGCATGAACTAATAATCCATTACTACTTTCTATGAGATATATGAAAAACCAATTTTGCTTAGCTATGAACAAGTGGCTTGTATGTAACAAGTGCAACATACCAGAATACCATCTTGGCAAGATTTATCTGTACAGAACATCAGGTGGAACAGAAATTAAAAGGAAAATTGATCTTAAATGTCAATAGCTAGAGAGTACAGCAAACTCCTGTGAAAACTATACAAAACTGTTCAGCTGTCCAAACTTGACCTTTTAAACCTACCATGCTGTTTCCACACTCAAATTTGGATAAAAATCTGTGCAGATCTTTACATGGAATAGAGCAGATGTTGCTAGTCCTTCTGTCTGTAGCTTTTAAGTTTGTGTTGCAGTAGGAACTGACACAAAAGAAAATGGAGCTGAGAGGCATGCTGACAGAAGCGAAGAGTTATTTATGAATAATAAAATATATTAGCAAACATTGAACATCTTATATCCAGTATGTTTCATCAGAAGCATTAAGCATGCCAACCAAAATATTTTTTTCTAGTTCATTGTCTTTTATCAGCATCATATACATTACCAAATATTCTTAAGGTTTTAATTTGGCCCTTATGATCCAGTACATGTTTATTTGAAAATGTATCCTGTTAAATTCAGTGTAAGCTTGCACAGCATTGCAACTTTAATGACATACTTCCCAGTTTTCTGACTACCTCTATTCTTACCAAATGTATGTATGAAACTCTGTGTGTGTGTGTGTGTGTTTGCGCACGCGTACACACACACATGCATTATATAGCCTTAAGACAACCATTTTTAATATATAATTCATTTGCATTTAAGTTATGGCAAGGTTTGGTTTGTTTAGCACAGTGAAAGACAGGCTGTGAATAAAGTGGTTGTTATTGATTGCATTCTACCAGACTTCTGAATGTACAAGTCAGCTTGAGTACTGCAAGCTCCAGAATATGTTTTAGCATGGGTTGAATGTAAATGCTAATCCAACGCTGAGGAAAAACTCTTAAAGTTTGTGAAGTTAATACAAGCACACACAAATGCACATTACCAAACTGCTGATTTTCTTTCTTTCTGACAAACCCGTTTCACATAGATGAGTTGTGATTTTCTTAATGCCTTGAGTATTTTTCAGTCTCTACAGGTATGGCATTTTAAATACAAAACTTCCATCACTAAATGATATTCTTCACTCAACTTGACTACAAAATTAAACTGTGGACCTAGAGAGCTTATGCTAAGGAGTATAATCTTTCCCTCTCAGTAGCTGCTTTCACCATGTCATCAGGTCTTTAAAGAAATAATAAAATGTTTTCCACCCTTGGCTTAAAAATATAAAAAATGGAAGGCTCCGGGAACATATATACTGGCATGTTGTGGGTGAAGCAGCTGTGTGATTTGTAGGTCTGGCACACTAATGCAAAAGTTGAAATCTGCACAGGGAACTTGTAGAGCCCTTCCATTTTCACTGCTATTTAAAGTTAATACCTTCCTTGAAAGAATAATGTGTTCCTTTGCTTCAAATGCAACTGTACTCCAAATGAGGTGATAAAATGGAAGCATCTGGCTCCTTGATAGATGCTTGTAAGAATAATGATGTAACAGCAACTCCTGTCATGCTGTTGGTCCGAGTTCCATGGAGAAACCAAAGCCATGCTGGAAAGTACACTGTTGCAGGAATAACTGCTTTAAAGAGGCACCTTAGCTATTGGAGCTGGAGCCAACCTATGCAACTAGTTTGGTAGCTATGCTTCAGACTTCACCTATTAAGTGTTTAAGTCAGTAGACAATGTATTGCTGAGGCAGGGCCATAACTCGCTGACAGAGCATCTTGCTTTTCATGAAGAAGGTCCCTGGTTCATTCCCCCAAAGGATTGCCACAGGCTGCAGCACAGCTAGGAGGGCCTGAATATTTTAGTAAATGGGCAGGCCTGTATGGAAGAAAGCATTGCTTCAAGTAAAGACTCTCCTCCCTGGAAGAGAGGGGAGTGGTTGTGGGCGGGAGCCCGAGCTCCGCCCCAGCAGGGGGCGTTTGCCCCCTGCATCTACCTCTCACCTGGCTGGCGCCCATGCCCACCGGCAGGCACCCAACCAGGTGCCTCCGAGGTCAGCAGACCTTATACTGCGGCGCCAGCCCCACCTCTCCGTCGTCCCGTTGTGAGTCACCCACCCTCCACTCCCTTAGAGCTCAGGGTCTTAGTTCCTTGGCCTTGCTATGGACCTTAGGTTGGTCTCCCTGGTTGTCCAGGGGGCCTGGTAGGAATTTTTCCATTTGGCATTAGGCTTTTTGGTTTTTTTGCCTACCTCATAGCAATCGTCACAACTTTCGTGGTATTGGTGGGTAGGTTAGGCATTGGAATAATGTGTTGCGGTGTGTCGAAGGGCTAGGTGTGGCCATCGCCTATGCCTTCAATTTTGGGGTATTCCGTTAAAGGAATCTGGCGGTCGTGTATTCTGTCCAATGCCTGCTTGGCTGGAGGCCATGGCACGACCCTCGGTGACATCAGGGGTGAGCCTATAGTTGGATTAGCATCAACAGGCTCCACCTACTGGTGAATAAACCCCCTTGTTTTAGACATCCAATGCCTAAGCCAATACCTTTTCACTGCTGTAATCAATAAAGTTGTGGCCTTTTCTTACCCATTAACCTAATATCACGTGTCCTTGTGTATTCATTCCACATTGTGGGGGTCGGGTCCTCGAACCACAACCTGCCGTTTACTGGAGAATGAGACCGTGAAATTTTAGAGACTGCTTTTATACCTGCCAATATTTCTTTATATTCTCCAACATTTCTTCAGTGAAAATAGGGGCATCCTATTCCATGGCCTCCAACATATCTCCAATGAAAACAGGGACGTCCTAAGAAAAAGTGGGACATTCTGGGATCAAATCAGAAACCGGGACAGTTTCTGTAAATCCTGGACTGTCCCTGAAAAATAGGGACACTTGGAGGGTCTGGAATCCTATTGTAAACACCTGTAAGGGAAGGGAGTGTCAACAAGGCTGGTTAATCATTTTAATGCTCTAATACTGTTCAGTGTGCCTGTGCTTGATAAAAAAAACAACTATCAAACCTGCCTTTAATTATTCCTCTAATAATCTGAATAAATTAGCCTTAACGCACGTATTGTATAGGGAAGAAGTACAGCTCAGCTGTACCCAGCAAGCCACAGTGCGGCTTCACTTTCAGCCCTGAAGTGTGAAAATTAGAAGGTGCTGCAGTTGCAGCGCCGCTGATAAAATTATGTATGGCAAGTGACTGCAGAACATTTAATACCAGGGATGATTAATTGCCTTTATTTCTTAATATCAGCGTGACATTCTATCCAATCTTACTCTGTTATTCCACACAAGCTGCATCGTATGGCCAGGATCCCAAGGGCAAAGGCAAGGGGAGGACCCACCAGGAGCATCTTCTGTGGAAGATCTTTCAAAACGAATGGGACTTCTGTGAGGATCCCAACATGGTGATGCCGTTTCAGATAGGTAGCACCCATTATTCAGCGTGAGACCCCCGTCAGGGAACTGCCATCGGAGTCAGAGGCGGAGGGAAGGCTCCAGAGCGATGCCGGAGAGGGTCCCAGCAGGGAGAGAGGCAGCCCATCGGCTGGGGAAGGAAATCAGCGTAACACCAGGGGTGAAGGGGGCAGATGGGGGAATCGGAGAGAAGGCTCCAGGACTCTTCCCCGGAGACCAGTGGGGAGAGCACGAGTACTCCGCTGCCCACACCCTCCCTGCGCAGAAGACTTCCGCGCAGGGAGAGTAGGAGGAGACTTGGCGTCAAAGAACTTCTTTGCTGGAAGAAGTTCAAGAAACACCCACTGACGGATTCTGCCAGCGACTGAGACAGCCACGAAGTGAAGGGCTGTCCAGACAGAAAGGGTTCAACCAGGCAACCTAGCCAGGAGTGGTGGCAAATTACGCACGAGCAGTGGCGTAGCGTGGGGGGTGCCAGGGGTGCCGGCCGCACCGGGCGCAACATGGGCGGGGGGCGCACTCGCACTAGCAGCTCTCTGCCCCTACTAAAATCCACGGGTTAGGGAGCCCGCGCTCGCTCGGCTTGGCGAGGAGGTCGCGGAAGGGGGAGAGTGAAGCCTTCTGCCGTGGGCAAAAAAAGGAGAGGAAGCCGGGCGGGCGGGCGGGCGGGCGGGCTGGCTGGCTGGCGGGGGTCTGGCTGCGCCTGCTGCTGCCGTTGCCGCTGCTGCCGGGCTTTGACAGCTTGGTGAAGCGGAGGGAGAGGAGCTTTATGGTAATTGCGGCTCTCTCTCCACTGGCCACCTGGGTAGTGAGCCGAGCTGAGCAGGGAGTCTGGCGTGGGGCGGGAAGAGGCTTTCCCCCCTTTTTTCCACCTCGCCTGGTCAAAAAGGAGAGCGGAGTCTCCTCAGGGCGCCCTCAGGCAGGGCAGGGCAAGGCAAGCAGAGCGAGGAGGAGAGAGAGGGGAAGGGGGGGAGCAGCCAGGAAACGCAGGGGTGTGGAGGGGGAATCAATTAAGGAGAGAAAGCAAAAAGCCTTGGAGAAAGGGAAAGAAGGAAAGAAAAGAGGCAGCTCCGGGAGAGCGCGGGGGAAAGAGAAGCCTCGCTGCTGCTGCTTGGGAGAGTAAATTACTGTACTTGCCTTGCCCTGGGTTAGGGGGCGCAAATTACTTGCCTTGCCCCGGGTTAGGGGGCGCAAATTACTTGCCTTGCCCCGGGTGCTGATAACCCACGCTACGCCGCTGCGCACGAGCAACCCCCTAGAAACATTACACCCCCACTATCCTTTTTGAAAAAACTGAGTTCTTGGATTGCATGCCATTTCAGATGTGTGATTTCAAACATAGGCAGATTTTACCAGAAGAGAATGATTAGAGTGTGTCATACTTTTCCTCCATAGGCTGTCGGCCCAAAACTGCTGTAAGGGGAGGGGGGAGATGCATTTCTTGTTTGATAGGAATTGGAGAAAGAGAAAGCAAATTAAGAACTGCAGAGGAAGAGAAAATAAAGCAAATCATAGGGAGCTCAGGAATACCAACGTTACAGCATCCTGTTTCAGTTTGTGTGCATCTGAGCATGTTTCTTATTCTCAGTCCTAATATTTTTTGGTTGCTCTCATCATTCATGTATTGCGTGGCATTCATCATGTTTTCCTCAGGAATAAGAGTCTTTCAATTGCTGCAAAGCAATCATTCTAGAAGCTTGGTAATATATTGCACATTATATGTGCTGGTAGAGGGCTGTGTGTAAGAAACGAATGTGAGCAGTTTTTGATATTTCCTGAAGTGGCTATACATCTTTTGCTTGACACAAAGTAGGATCTGAGCAACAGGATTAAAGATCACACACCTCTGACCTGAAATAATGGGCTATCACCAACAACTTTCCCATTTCCTCAGACTTAATGCTGTCATCTCGCGTCCATTTTCATTTTCTACCCCTTTCTGCTATTTTTTATGTGTGTTGCTACTGTAGTTGATCTATGGCTGATATGCCAGGGGTAGAATGGATTGTCAGTGGTTGTTAGGAGAGAACTATTGCCATCACATTTTCTCTCTCTCTCAAGCAATGCTGCAACTGTAGTTTGATAACAGTGGTTTTTCTTTCTACAAAACCCTGATTAATCCCAGTATCACAAATATCCTGCAAGCTAGTTTGGGTAAATATACTTGGGACACTTTTAAATACTATTGATTTCAACGATTCAGGTAGGTAGCCGTGTTGGTCTGATGCAGTCGAAATAAATAAATAAAAAATTATTATTATTTAAGTCCAGTGTTAAGTTGTGGGTGAACATATCAGATGACACAGCAATTCTTCAGACAGCTCTTGTTTATTCACAGGCTAGAACAGAACTGAATGGAAGGGTTCAGCCAACCTGCTTATATAGAGCTCAACTACAAAGCAACAGTAACAATTTTCTGTAACTATCCAATCACTGGACGTCACTTTCAATTCCTTATTTGCATATGTGGACCTGAGTGAAAACTATCTACAGTATTCCCCTGCTGGCCCAGGGTGAGAACTTCAGTACATAACACCCAGTAGCACCTTAAAGGTAAAGGTAAAGGTACCCCTGCCCGTATGGGCCAGTCGTGTCCGACTCTAGGGTTGTGCGCCCATCTCACTTAAGGGCCAGCGCTGTCCGGAGACACTTCCGGGTCACATGGCCAGCGTGACGAAGCTGCTCTGGCGAGCCAGCACCAGCGCAGCACACGGAAACGCCGTTTACCTTCCCACTATAAAGCGGTACCTATTTATCTACTTGCACTTAAGAGTGCTTTCAAACTGCTAGGTGGACAGGAGCTGGGACTGAAAGACGGGAGCTCCCCCTGCCGCGGGGATTCGAACCGCCGACCATGCGATCGGCAAGCCCTAGGTGCTGAGGTTTTACCCACAGCGCCACCCGCGTCCCTTAGAGACCAACTAAGTTTGTTCTGGGTATAAGCTTCCGTGTGCATGCACACTTTTTCAGATACACTGAAACAGAAGTCACCAGACCCTTATATATAGTGGGAGGGTGGGGTGGGGTTTTTCTCAGAAGGGTCATAGGAGATGGGTGATTGACTCAATGGGTATGGTAAACCCGTTGACGACTGTTAATGACTGCAATTAGTCCTACAGGAAAAAGCAAGGGATAGTATGTAGATGACCAAAAATAGCTTTAGCATATGTAATGAGACAAGAATCCAATATCTCTATTCAGACCAGGTCTCTCCATAGTTTTCAGTTTAGTAATAAGTTGTAATTCAGCAACTTCTCTTTCAAGTCTGTTTCTGAAATTCTTTTGTAATAAGACAGCTGCTTTGAGATCCTGTATTGAATGTCCTGGGAGATTGAGGTGTTCTCCCAGGATGTTCAATACAGCATCTCAAAGCAGCTGCCTTATTACAAAATTATTACGACCCTTCTGAGAACCCCCCCAATCCCACTATATATAAGGGTCTGGTGACTTCTGTTTCAGTGTATCTGAAGAAGTGTGCATGTACATGAAAGCTTAAATTCAGAACAAACTTAGTTGGTCTCTAAGGTGCTACTGGACAATTTATTAATTTATTAATTTATATTGATTTCAATGTGAGAGATTTCAACAGGTGCTTAACTCACTCCCTTTTTGGGATAGATTGTGTTCCTATGGTTCCTCTGTGCCCATTATATTGAAATCAGCTGGATAATCTTGTATCTGTTTGACAGTCTTAATATAGCAAACTATATCTTCATGAAGTGTGTTTTCTATTCATTAGAACCTTTCTTAAAATATTGCTCTATCCATCAGGATGAAAATTAGCAGTAATGAATACATAAAAGTTGATATATTAATTTTCTGCTATGAGGGTCTGTTACTCGGTTCTATTAGGTTTTGTAAAAAATACTATTCTAGATTATTTTTCTAGGATGCTCAAATGTGCATATTAGGGAAGGGAAATGGACAAGCTCTTCAAATGTGCTGGTAAATTGCAATTTTAAAGAGAAGTTTTTGATTTGTTCTGTCTTTGAAAACAAATGTCTGGAGAAGCCTTGGTTATAATTTATTTAATTTATGAATTGCTTTCTGTGAGGTATCCTGAAGGGGGGGTGTTTTGGGCCTGTAATTCTGCTCTTTTTCTTTATAAAAAAATCCTTAATAAATACATATTTATGTGTTATGTATTTTCTCCCAAAATATATTTAAAATGTGTGTGTTTTACCTATTCCTGCTGCCTCATCACAACATTTGTAAAGTGCAGCGTTCAGTGAATAGTGATGCGCTCACCTGCACATTAGCTGATGAAGTATAGATCTGGCTGTTTTGTATACATCAAATTTTCAAACATCCTTTGTGAAAAATATGAGTCAGTCAACAATGTGAAAGAAAGGGGAAAGCTTTCTCAGAACACTATTCTTTCAGGGGTGGGGCGGGACAAGGAGTTCATGAGACCATTAAAAATGTGGTTTTCAGTTCTTACTTTTCCTCTCTTGCTTTCTTCAACGCATTGGCAAGCTTTTCATTCTGACTTCTGGACTTCTTTCTGTCTGTATGTGGCAACCTCATCGCACATCATCAGCACAAAGTGGAGCATTGTGTCTATTTTTACTAACAAACATCCCCGTAACATTTGAGCAGTAATAACACGGTCCTGGGTTGTAAATGGAAATGTATGAAAAATGAATAGGATGCCCTACTTCACACGTATGTCTCTCTGCAGGGTGGCGAGTATCCTGCAGAGACAGAAAGGGGCAAAAGTGTGTGCATAATGCTGTCCTTCCTCTGCTCCCATCCTGTTGACGTGCCCTTTTGACATTCTCCCAGTGGCACAGGAGCTGCTTGCTCACAGCTAAGTGGCTCCTGTGTGGCAGGGAGAAAGTCTGAAGAGCGCATGAGTTCAGTGAGAACCCAGTTACCTACTCTGGTATCTCGAGATGTTGTTGTTGTTTAGTCATTTAGTCGTGTCCGACTCTTTGTGACCCCATGGACCAGAGCACTCTGAATAACTCAGAGACGCTATGAACTACAGTGGTGCCTCGCAAGACGAAATTAATCCGTTCCGTGAGGCTCTTCGTATAGCGGTTTTTTCATCTTGCGAAGCAAGCCCATCGACAGCTTAGCGGATTAGCGCTATTAGCGGTTTAGCGGCTTTTAGCGATCAGCTGTTAAGCGGCTTATCAGCGGATCAGCTGATAAGTGGCATAGCGGCTTAGGAAAAGGGGGGGAAGGGGAAAAACCCCGCAGGAACTCGCAAGACATTTTCATCTTGCGAAGCAAGCCCATAGGGAAATTCGTTTTGCGAAGCGCCTCCAAAACGGAAAACCCTTTCGTCTAGCGGGTTTTCCGTCTTGCGAGGCATTCGTCTTGCGGGGCACCACTGTATGCCGAGCAGGGCACCCAAGATGGACAGGTCATAGTGGAGAGTTTTGACCAAACATGATCCACCTGGAGCAGGAACCGGCAATCCACTCCAGTATCCCTGCCAAGAAAACTCCATGGACAAAGACAACAGGCATATCTTGAGATAGTGTGACCAAAACTGTGCTCAGTAAGCACCAAAGGAGGCGAATGCTGGAACCATCAGCTTTATTTAGATTCACTTTTCGGATATTTCATTTTACGCTGCCTGTGGATGAACTCTTCACCACAACTCCCTTTGGTGTTGGAATTCTTTGTGCCCATGTACATAGCTTTTCGCTGAAAGACGTTTAATCTAATGTGCCTTTTTTGTTGTACTTTCACCCACTAGGGAAAGATTCGTTTTGATGGCTTCACAATCTGCTTTGGCTTTTACACTTCCTAAATACACTGATGTCATCTACAAACATGTTACCTCATTGCTCAGTCCTTCAGAACATTTTTGTTTTGTTTTGTTTTGAAGGAAAGCACTGGTGCTCCATCAGATCCTTGGGGTGACTTCAATACTTCCATCCATTTTAGATTTTAATTTATTCCTGTTCTTTATTGATACTGCTCCATAAGACTTGCCATCTTACCCAAAGTGTGATGTTTATTTAGGACACTTTGGCAACCTATTTGATCGTTGGACTTTTTCAGTGCTGGAATATAGAATATTTTATTTATTTGCCATTATTGTTGAATCCCAGCTTTCTTCTCAAATGAGGTAATATCTACTACTGGATATCTATCTACATGCTTGTTGACACTCTGAAGAAAACTTTATTTGCAGTACCCATGCTGGTTCATCTTCAGCAAGGCTTGTTCTTCAGTGGGGCTTTCTACTAATTAATCTAGGACAGAGATTAGGTTGAAGACCTGTAACTTCTGATGTCCACAGTGGATACCTTTTATAAACTGGTGTTTTGTTGGTTCCTTTTTTGAGTATTTTGGTAAAGAGACGGATTTTAATAATAAGTTGCATATTTGTGTTTTTAAAAAAAGCAATTCCACATCTAAATTCTTTAAGGATCCTCAGATGAACATCATCTGGCCCTGGAGACTTCTTTACAATTTGAAAATTAGCTTCTATAATTTAGGTCCTCAACTGTTATTCCCAAAAATAATGATTCAGATGTGGGTATCTCTCTAATACATGGGACACGGGTGGCGTTGTGGTCTAAACCACTGAGTCTAGGACTTGCCGATCGGAAGGTCAGTGGTTCGAATCCCCATGACGGGGTGAGCTTCCGTTGCTCTGTCCCAGCTCCTGCCAACCTAGCAGTTCGAAAGCACGTCAAAGTGCAAGTAGATAAATAGGTACCGTTCCAGCGGGAAGGTAAATGGCTTTTCTGTGTGCTGCTCTGGTTGTGTCAGAAGTTGCTTAGTCATTCTGGCCACATGACCTGGAAGCTGTAGACCGGCTCCCTCGGCCAATAAAGCGAGATGAGCGCCGCAACCCCAGAGTCGTCCATTAAGACCAGTGTTAAAAAAAATTAATTCTCTTTGATGGATTCATGGATCTTGTCAGATGTCAGTTTTTATAGCCCAGATGTACTGTATACTTAGCCACAATTTTGACATTCCCCATATTGCTTGCAAAACCCCAGATGTTTCTAGAATATTCCCTACTGACTCAATTTTACTAACTAAATCTTATCCCCCATTCCAAAAAAAGTCTTCAGTTGCCATACTGCCAGAGGCTTGAACAGAAAAATATTATTTGGTGCTCTTTTCTCCGTCTGATGAAAACTGCTTGTGCCCAAGATTGTTTTTATTTTCTATCTACTTCCTACACCATCACATTGCACAGATTAATTCCATGCCATCAAATGATATGAATCTCAAAGCTGCACTGCTGGGATGTGTTATTCTGGAGGCCACACATTTCAAAACATTTGCAAATGTTTCCAAAGCTTGATGATCACTACACAAAGAGATTCTTATTTGCATGATGCATCATGCTGTGTACATGAGTAAGCACCTAGGGAAAACCAGAAGACTAACAGTGCAGTCTTGTGATAGTTACTTAGAATTAAGCCCCATTACGTTCAATGGGGCCTACTTCCAAAACTAAACTGTGCATCACTTAAAGAGAATGCATAGGATGTGTTGCCAGCAAAATTTATTTCGGGTGAGTTTATGTGGATCATTGGATCCTACTCCTAGAGGCCGAGGGGTCCCAATAAAATATTTGAGGGGGTTGGGCCCCTCAAAGTTGATGGACATTGCTATTCAAATGGTGTGCGTGCACCATGTCATGTGACTGATTATGCAGGGCAGGGCCTACCTGCCCCCATATTGTATTCAATTTTGCACCCCTGGTGTGGATAAAATTAGCAATACAAATTAGTAGGTACAAAAAACCCCCTATAACTATCACAGTTTAGCACAGAAGTTAATTTCTGCATGAAAGTGGAGCACCGTTTCACTTGCCATTCCTCATAAAGGGAAAAGTTGTGGCTTTTTTCCCGCCCATTAACCTACAATACCGGTGTCCACGTGTTTTATTTCATCAAAGGAGAAGGTGTGGGGCCTTGACGCACAACTATGTGTGTAAATAAAGTGAGGAGAAGCTCACAGGTCAGTATTTAAAATGTGTGCTGTGCTTTGAGGTCTTCTTGAGAAGGCGACGCTGGTCACTGTGTGGCGACTCGGTGCCACGCAGCTGGCACCCCATATCACACAGCAGCCAAGGAAAAAGTGATTGGGCAGGGGGTAGGGTGGGAGAAGAGTCCTATATTTAATGCAGCAAATGACAGCAGTGAGGAGGCAACACTAAACTAAGGGCACTCTCGCCCAACGATGTGCTTTCCCATCCTGTGCTGTGGATAGCTGTTGTCATTTTAGCGTTATGGTGGAATGCCTGATTAAAAAGAAGCATTGAAGTTAATTCCCAACATGCCCTATGGCAGCTTTTTCATTTCACTCAGAGGTGGGAGCAGGTGGTGTCATTTAGAATTAAATGCATTATGTCTCTGTTGGCAGGAAAATAGCAGTCTGTGATGAAATGTCCCTACAATGAATCTCATTAATTGTTTGCCAATTTGTGGTGATTTTATTGGTATTTGCATATTGTAATTCAAGTACAATGAGGGTGTTGTATAGTTGAATTCGGCTCAGCACCGAGCTTAGCTAAAAGCAATAAAAGTCCTGAGTGGTTGCAGAGGAAGAAAAAAAGAGAGTGCTGACTTCAGTAGTGCAGATCCGTCTCCTACATCTGTTTACTGAAATATTGAATCGGTATTTTCAATTTCATAGACTTGCCACTCAAGAGACAGCTATATGGGGCTGTGTTGATTAATAATGTTTGCGCAGTCTGAACTATTAGCATCT
Source organism: Podarcis melisellensis (assembly GCF_964234715.1). Lineage (NCBI taxonomy): Eukaryota > Metazoa > Chordata > Lepidosauria > Squamata > Lacertidae > Podarcis > Podarcis melisellensis. The sequence continues at coordinate 25,290,143 of NC_138542.1, forward strand.
GTGCATGATAAAAATGTGCAAGTCTCATTCTTTTATTACTCTGGTTGTGGAACGGAAATGCTTACAAGTTTCTGGCTCATTTTCAGTTCATTTGCATTGTGTGCCCGCACACTACACAAAGTTGTGGTACCGAGCTGATGGTGTTGTGCCACAGAGGGCGAAAAATCCCAGGCACCCACGGGGAGCTGTCATTTGTGATGGAAATGAAGTAGCACCTGTTTAGTAACTTGCCTCAGTGAGATAATACGATGCAAATATAGAACTGCTTGTTTCTGGGGCACCTTAAAGACCACCGGAGTCCTTTCTACTCCAGCTCAATCAGTGAGATCATCCAAAGGATAGCTGCTAGTAGTTCGTCTTGTTTTACAAGCTCAGTTAGCCTCATCTAAGGCCCCATATCACTATAAACAGTCATGGTTTTCACCAAAGTATCCTGGGAACTGTAGTTTAGTAAGGGTGTGGAGGGGTGTTAGGAGACATATTCCCCTCACAGAGCTCCAGATCTCAGGGTGATTTTACAATCTTTTTTCGACGAGTCCTCTGTTGTGCGGGCAATAGGAGTCTCCTAATATTTCTCAGCACCCTTAACAAACTATAGTTGCCAGGATGCTTTGGAGAAAGGCATGACTGTCTAAAGTGGCATACACAGGTCTACCCAGACATGTAATCTTATCATGTATATTTGCTTTAAAACTGCTGATTATATTTATATTTTGATAAATCTTACATCACTTTGTTTTTAACATTTTATTTCATTGGCATTTTTAAATGAATGTTATATGTAAACAGCTTAGATGATTTTTGTCGATCAAACGGTATATAAATCTTGTCAGATAAATAAATGAAAGTTGGCAAAAATTGTAAACAATGTAAATAACGGAAACTGAACCCAGTAGAAGAAATAAGATAAAATCAGCTCCTCAAAGCAGTCTGTGGATGTAATAATTCTGAAAATGATGGCACTTATGTCTAGTTCCCCCAAGTGCCTCCATGTGAGAACTCTCCAGCCACAAGTTCCGCATCATGTTGACACATTAATGTGGGGACTCCAACATGGTGAGGTAGCCTTCAAAGATTTGTTCAGAAGCATTAAATCAAAAGCCTGAGATAGCTCAGTTTGGAGAACATGAGACTCTTAATCTCAGGATTGTGCATTCGAGTCTCTTGTTGGGCAGAAGCTTCTGATTTGCAGGGACTAGATCGGGCATGGCCAAACTTGGCCCTCCAGCTGTTTGGGGACTACAACTCCCATCATCCCTAGCTAACAGGACCAGTGGTCAGGGATGATGGGAATTGTAGTCCCCAAACAGCTAGAGAGCCAAGTTTGATCATGCCTGGACTAGATGACCCAACTCTACAATTCTATGATTCCATGAAGATCACCCAAAGTATCAGCTGTGCTATATCTCTTCCATACTTCTCTAGTTACGAACTATTTCTTTCCATTTGGATTTGCTCATTGTTTCTTCTAGAGCATGAGGCCTTTTTACAGAAACAGGATGCTGGGTTGCACAGCTTTCATAGACTCATAGAACTGTAGAGTTGGAAGGGACCTTGAGGGTCATCTAGCAGGAATCTCAACATGCGGTCCCCCATCCAATTTGAAACCATACCAGACCCTGCTTAGCTTTGTATATGTGTTAGCAGTTTTATTGCTGTACCATGCTGGGTTTCTGACTTACCATAGTTATTCCTTGGAATAAATTTCTGCCCATTGCTTAGTCCTCAAGGCAAACCTTCCCTTCGTGAACCATGCAGCTTGGTTCATTTATGTCAGTCAACACACACACCTTTTCCAGGTACCTTCCCTTTCCTTGTAGCATACTGCGGTCGGCACAGTTTGGGCCAATTTGTACAGGACTAGTCACTAATGCATGATTAATGGCTTCCCACCCGCATTGTTCTGCCCGGACACTGAGCTTCAGCGCTGAGGGCCTTCTGGCGATTCCCTCACTGAGAGAAGCAAAGTTATAGGGAACCAGGCAGAGGGCCTTGTCGGGAGTGGCGCCTGCCCTGTGGAACGCCCTCCCATCAGATGTCAAAGAAATAAACAACTATCTCCCTTTAAGAAGACATCTGAAGGCAGCCCTGTTTAGGGAAGCTTTTAATATTTGATGAATTATTGTATTTTAATATTTTGCTGGAATCCGCCCAGATGGGCGGGGTATATTATTACTATTACTATTACTATTACTATTATTACTATTACTATTATTCCCTTCACCTACTGTGGATTTTTATTTCCTTTTGGTTCCTTCCAACTGTGGGGTTTTTTAACCATTGTTTCACTTCATTAAACTTCACAGTATCAAAGCAAGCTCTTGTTTATTTTAAAAAATAAATAAATAAAGTAATTAATTATTTTCTAAACAAGCCACATTAGTGATCCGCACCTTAAATATTGTACGAGGCAACGGCAGCTAACAAACAGTTCATCTGACATTTTCTTCTGAAGAAGGATTAGCTACACTTGCAGCTTTGCAAATAACTGTCTATCACATTCTCATCTATGGGCATCTGTTGCTTCTCTAACCATCTTGCATGCGAGAAAAACAACTTCTCTTTCTCTGATCTCCCCATCCACCCACCCCAACCTGTCTGTATTTCATGTCAAAAGTATGTATCCGTGCTGAAAGAAAATCACTGAACCTGATATAACAGTGCTTCATTACTTTTGTGTGATTTTAATGCAGTTGTACACTATAACCGTAATGTTATCATAATTACTTTGTTGGTCTTAGGTTACAATTCATTTTTATTCGCAGTAAATGGCTGGGATCTAATTTCACTTACAAGGTGCTTCTCAGGCAATTAATGTTGGACTTTTTTTAAAAAAAGCAATCTACTCCCTTTGTTTTCCCTCCCTGCTATAGCAGGGATAAGCAAACTTTTTCAGCAGGGGGCCAGTCCACTGTCCCTCAGACCTTGTGGGGGGCCAGACTATATTTTGGAGGGGGGAAATGAACAAATTCCTGTGCCCCACAAATAACCCAGAGATGCATTTTAAATAAAAGCACACATTCTACCTATGTAAAAACACCAGGCAGGCCCCACAAATAACCCAGAGACGTATTTTAAATAAAAGGACACATTCTACTCATGTAAAAACACACTGATTCCTAGACCGTCTGCAGGCCGGATTAAGAAGGCGATTGGGCAGGATCCGGCCCCCGGGCCTTAGGATGCCTACCCATGTGCTATAGTTTGAGCATATTGAACAGCCAACCTGCTTTTAAACAAGCATTTCTCCTGAAAAAAATCATTTGGGAAATCTGTTTTATAACGGTCACATTAAGCAAAAGAATGCTGCCATCTGTTTTGCCAGGTTCCAGACCGCAAAAGCAATGTCATCGATGTTAGGCCCTTGTGTCATACTTTCTAAAATCCTTTGGAGGCCTTAAAATGACCTGCCTGTGACTTTTTTAGCCCTTGCAAACTGTTGATTTGTCATATATATATATACATTCTAAAAGTAGAAATCCCTTTGATCCCCTCCCACGCTGTCCTGTACATGAAAATAATAACAGAACAGAAAATAATAACCTGCCCCCAAATTGTGCTTTTTATGGCCAAATGTGAAATCTGAAATAGCAACTCTGTCACTCTTCTGACTCTGAATTCTCACTTATCTAGTTTTTAAAAATTGCTACCTAGCTTTGTATTTAGATCAGTGTAATACAGGCATCCTCCCACTTACGGGTCTTGTATCTGAAAATGGTGGAGAGGGCTGAAGAGTCCTTGTGGCTCATGGGGACACTCTCCCCAGAGCCCAAAAAGGATGTCAGTGAGGTTGGAGGAAGCCTTGAAGTGACCTGAGGCATAGTGGGGCTTTATTTAGGCTGCTCGGCCTCCCCACATAACAGCTGCCGCTCTCGGTTGTGCAGCAGGAGCTGCCACTTTCCCATGTATCCTCCAGTTGAAGAGAAAGGTATGTAGAAAGAGCTGGAGAGCAGGGGAAAATAGGCATTTAGAGCCTTGTTAGAGGGTTCACCCCATTCTATGCAATTTGACTTACACACACGGGACCCCGGAATGTAACCCCCACGTGAGTAGGGGACGCCTGTACATTAAAGTCTGCATATGAGCCAAGGCGAGCTTCCTCACCTGTGGTCAGACTCAGCAATAATTTCTTAAACAGTGTCTGTGCAGCAGTTTTAATAAGAAATGCAGTGGGTGGAATTTGGTGGTGAATGGTTATTGTTTAGTCATTTAGTCGTGTCTGACTCTTCGTGACCCCATGGACCAGAGCACGCCAGGCACTCCTGTCTTCCATTGCCTCCCGTAATTTGGTCAAACTCATGCTGGTAGCTTCGAGAACACTGTCCAACCATCTCGTCCTCTGTCGTCCCCTTCTCCTTGTGCCCTCCATCTTTCCCAACATCAGGGTCTTTTCCAGGCAGTCTTCTCTTCTCATGAGGTGGCCGAAGTATTGGAGCCTCAGGTGAACGGTACAGATATCAAAATGGTGCCGGGTAGTCCTGAGCTAAAGACCAGAGCACAAAAATGTTTGTGGTTCTTTTTTAGCTTATGTGTAAAAAAAAAAAAAAACCAACCAGTCGTGATAACACAAAATAATCACATAAGCAAATTAGTTTCTCCTGAGGCAGAAAGACTTGGTTTAAGGCTGTTTAAAATGGTCTTGTATTTATCACATCAAACCATTCTAGTTTGGTTGGAGCAGAACCCCAGCTATTAGGAAATGGGATATGGAATCAGTTCTAAGAGGTAAAGCCTGTTATGTGCCCTTTCATATCTACAGGTTAGCCTAGACATCTGCTCTGAAGAAGCCTATGCATAAGCAGCTGTTCACATGTTGGCATATTCTGGTCAAACATCCATGCAAATGTATAGATGTCCAAAGGTTATCCCCAACCTGTGTTGTTGTTGTTGTTGTGTGTATAGACAGTAGGATGCCCTGTTCCTCCTTCATGACACACATGTGGAGGCAGCTACTTTTGATGGTGGAACTTGAGCCTTTCAATTTCTTAAGTGTGTTTTGGTGCTTTCTTGTTGATTAAATTCCCACACACTGCTTGATATCAGCTCCCAGTTTATTCGCCCCATTTTGGTTATGAAGAAGGCAGCGATGAAAGAGATAAAATGCTGCCTTTTATTAAATGACCTATTTTCTTCCCACACGTTGGAACGAGTCATTGTTTTACCGAGCGATGAGATTTCAGTAATTCTGGGATGTGCTCTGTGACCACAGTTCTTCAGAGTATTGTATGCTTACATTTGCTCACCTCATTGAGCTTAAACATGCCAAAGAATGTGCTGGATTGTGGCACCTGTGTCTAATAATAATAAAAAGCAAATGGCTGCTGGCTACTGGAAATCCATTTTAACAGGAAGTCTGCTTTGGTCCAGTTCCCTGAACTCCTCCCAACCCCAATTGATGACTGCTCAGCTGTGCCTCACAGTTGTTAGGTGCTGACTTCCAGCTGGAAGACCGAACATTCGCCAAAACCTCACTGCCCAGCACATCAGATCGGTCCCCAGAGTATGCTTGAAATTAAGGGATTGACTATCTGCTTAGGCGGCCATGGAATGCATTGAATATTTTGTCTTTTGCCCTATCCTGCTTCAAGTTAAGTCAAGTGTGAAACAATAATAAGCAATAATAGCTACTTTCCTCATCTGATCTACTCATTGGCTTTCTTTTTTTAATGCTTTGGTTAAATTTAACTGCATGTCTTCAAGTTACTACGTACGGAGAACCGCATCATTACAAAATGATAACTGGAGGTGTTCAGTAAATGGAATTTTCACCCTTCAGGGAATTTTGATAAATTAAATTTGGTTTCCATTTTTAATCTGGTAGATAACCTGTCACAGAAGCTGCATTGGTTACATTATGTACCCATTGTTAAATACCAGGTGTGTCATTTTACAGCTGACATTAGTACGGATTGCTGTGAAAGCAAACCTTTGAATTTGGAAAGAGGTGACTTTCCCACAGAAAGATTCGTTGTTCTTTCCAGAGATATCTGCTGGATTCAGTATCACAGGTTATTATTCACTAGATAAAAAGGACTTTAGTCTCTAAGGGCCACTTCAGATACAAACATATTACCTACACAGAGATGACTTTTGTGTAGGAAAACAAATGTAATCTTAAGCTTAGGAAAGCAAATATAAGTTGTGAAAATTGCAAGTGTATTAGAAGCCTTCGTTTGCAAACAAACGTATTCCTGGTCCTTTTTAACTTTGGGTGTGGGATGGGGATTTCCACAATTTGGACAGTTGCAAATATGCCAACTGGTACGTCAAGTTCACTGGAACTCAGTCATAGATTTGTTTTGCCCTTGTTTTTTGCATGGAATCATAGATTTGTAGAGTTGGAAGGGAACCTGAGGATCATACGCCCTGAGGCACAGGAATAGGCAACTGTCCTTACAGGGATCAAATCTGCAACCTTGGCATTAGCAGCAGCATGCTTTAACCAGTTGGACTATCCAGGCTCTTGTGGTAAAAATAAATAAATCCACACATATGCACTGTCAGGAGCTCGTCCTACTCTCGAGTAGGACCCTGGCAGAGACACATGCCCGACTGGTATGTTCCCTCCCTCCTGGTCGATTGTTCGGGAGCTTCAAAAGCTTTCTTCTGCCCGAACATCACAGCGACCAATGCCAACAGACACCGGCACACTTAGGGATCCGCAGAGTCTTCTCAGCTTGCGTAAGACACCTCAGCAACTCAGCATCTTGGCTAATCTGTTTACATATAAACACACACGGAGCACTGCAACATGGCTCCCTTTCTCTCTAACATCACTTCACGGAACACAGTAACACAAACATCCTGTCTCCGTCACTTCCCACTCTGTGGAGTCAAAGCATACACTGTCATGTGAAAGACAAAAATCCAATGATTGCAATCACGGTGCAGGAATTCTAACAGGGGACCAGATGCTGTGAGCCAAAGCCTTTTACCCCCCCCCCCATGTCCAAAAAGCATGGAGGCAAAGCAGAGAGCCGAGCATGGCATGGCTTCAGCGGCTGGCTCCTCCTCTTCCTCCCCTCCTCCTCCTCCTCCTCCTCCCCTTCCTGCTGCGGAAGGGAAAGGGGGGTCAAAGCACCCTCCCACTAGTAGCAGGGCCAGGAGGAGGCAGAGGCAGAGGCAAAGCTTCCAGCCATTGAAGCTGCGTGGCCACCACATTCGGCTCCTCCTGACGTTCTGACGTCATGCGCGCAACATCACACAAGCAACATTGTCCCCCCATCACCCTCACAAGCTGGCATTTCTGTATGCATCTTGTAAATTTGATCCGGGCATTCTTATCATACAATTCACAGCAATTTGCAAGAGTCTGACTTGACAAAAGCTAAATTTGATATTCAGGTCTGCAGTCCTAGAGCCAGGTACCTGAGAACAAGTCCCATTGAACGCAGTAGAGCTTACTCTGAGTAGACATGCATGGTGATACAATGCTGTTAAAATAACATGAGTTCTTTTCCACTTTGTGTAGCAATTTTATTATACTTTACTATTCAGTGTTAGTTGTTAATTTCATAAAACAAATGTTCCTGAAAATAAGGATGTCATCGTGTGAGGTGACTTAAGAAAAAAGTGCATTTATTTACCTATCAGCACCTTTCAAACAGACCGTTTCCTTGAGTTGCACAGGAAAGTTGAGGCAACAGAGGTGTTAACAAATAGATATAAGTAACATTGTAGTATGTGCTGAAGGGCAAGAAAAGGATTTTTGATGGGCATAGCAGCACACAGGGGAGTGGAGGGCTAACCCTGCCCTGCCCAGATGTAAACCCCATCACATGCCCCTTGCCTGACAATTAGGCTTGAAAACAGCCTTCCTGGCTGAGAAGGCCCCGTGGGCCATGTCCAATTTACAAGCTGGTGATTCCCCACCCCTAGCCCCACCCCTACCCAAAATTATATTTACCACAATGGAAAGATTAGGTTAGTCTCAAATGCAACAATACCTGAAATTATATACATTATATAACTATATGTTTGCTCACCTTATATATATATATATATTTAAATGCATACAGTGCTGCAGCAAGTAACTCACTTCTACCATTACTAACAGGATTCCTTGTCAGAGTCAATGGTCACATCACTGCACAAATCACAAACATCCTATTAGGAAAAGAGAGAGAGCTTATCTTAGCGTGTGACAGATGAGCTTATATCGAGGGCTATATGACAGCTGCCAGATGAGCCAGTAATTGTGCTGCTGGAGAGGTTCCATTAAAAACATGCTAAGTGCGTGTGCAATGGCAAAAAATATTGATAAACCTTCTGTGGAATTAAAATTGTGTTTGCGTGTGCACACTTGTTTATAAAGCACATTTCCTTTATAATATTGAAATCTTAAGGCAGACTGCATATTTAAAAACTGAGAAAATAGAATTGAGAAGAATAGGCTTAAATTGGCTTTGTCAAAAGTATGCACTTGCATACGCCCTCTAAATTTTTCAGCTTAGACAACTAACAGTATATACAATGAGGTATTTTAATGTTCTTCCTCCCCAGGGCAAAGTTTGATATTGTTGCATATCATGTTTATGCTTATGATTCAAAGGTTCAAGTACAAAGTGTCCAAAATGATTGATTAAAACAATGCCTATGCACATCACTCGCCCTTTCTCTGATTCTCATACACTAGGAAAAATAAATTCAGAAGTAATAGGGGAAAGAGTTTTTACTGAGAATTGTACTGTGGTTGGCTTGACAGTTTTTCGCTATCGGATTCTAACAGAGGGTGTGTTTACTCAGCTTTGTCCATATTTTAATGTGTAGTCCTGGAATGATAAGAAAGATACTATGGCTGGAGAGTTTATGCTTAAAAGGAGGGGGAAGTATAGAAAACGCAGACTACGATAGCAATATTAAGGAGAAACTATATATTATGAGAAGTGAGGCTGTTGCTGAAAACTGGATCCCAGTTAGGGATGGAGGAGAAATCCTCAGAACTCAGATTCCAGAGCCAATTTACCTGATGCAATCTGGGCAGATCATGATCCAGATCAGATCTTGTGTTCATTTTAGAATCCGCAGTCCTGCAGATCTCAAAGCTGGTTCATGGGCTGTAGTGCTGCCAGCCTCTGTCTGCTTGACAAGTTTCATTTACCTACTCAAAAGCTCCTGAAGAAATATTCCAGAGACTCAGATCCTGTGGTGGCTAGAAAGGCTGGTCTTCTTACCACCACATTTCAGTTGAATAAGAGCAAGTTGTGGGACAATGTGACCTCATGTTATTCCATTTCTCTCAGAGAGAGTGGTGCGGCCAAAAAACATGGCTGCCCCCAGTGTTTACATGGTGAAAGGAGGGTTTCAGTTCTGGCACATTCTTTTGAGCAATTGAAGAAGATTATTGTCTGTAATGAAGTCTGTGCATGAGAGAGAAGGGGACACAGTGAGGGTGGGTGTTATACATGTTCATATTTGTCCTATTGGAAGTCATGTCCGATTGACGATGCTTGGGGAATTTGATGTCTGTGAACTGCAATATGAACTGACCTCGTTCACATCTCCCAGACTAACATGCAGATTGGAATGTGGCCTGCAGTCACATGGCAGCTTATTCCATCTCCCTGATGTTTCCCTAATGTTAATTCCCTAATTTGCACATTATATTGGAGCTTTTCTGTGGTATAAAAGCCACTTCCAGAAATCTGTCAGAATCTAGTGGAAGTGTAGCACTTGTTTCCATATTAATTGGTTAAAAAAAACAACCCCACAATATTTGTTTGCAACCCAATTAACTCAGAATGTCACGGAAGTGAATGTGTGGAAAGGATGGGGGCAGAGGTGCCACATTGCGATGGCAGTGTCATGTGTGTGACATTGGCAGGAGCTGGGGCAGAGCCTAACATGGCGGCTGCATGCCTACAATGTCTAGCGGCTCCTCCTTGACCCCAAAAATATAGGGGGGGCTAAAAGGGCTTGGCCTCTGAAGCTGGTGCCTCTGAGTGGGGGAGTAGTGATGTTGCCCAGAGACGTTTGTTGTTGTGTCGCACCATACCCAGTGTTGCGAATGAAATTTAGTGCAACGTGCTGGCACATCAGTCACAAAGCCACAGCTCCATAACACGAACTTCAGTGTGCGAGGGACATTAGAAAACGTGACAGAAGCATAGGCATCATAATGAGGAAAACTAAAGCAACATTTCCCATGTCTGAATACACCCACCCAGTTTCACCCCTTTCCTACATTTGTTTCAGTTCTTGGCTCAAAAAAGATTTAAATACATAAATGTGCACATCCCAAATTAGTCAGGAAACAGGGTGGAACAGACCCGTGTGCAAAAGTGGCTTAGATTGGAATAATCTGATTGTCCCCCTGTGTAAGATTCAGCAAGTGGTTTATAATGAGCCATAGTGCAAATATGTTTCTCCTTTAGATAAATATTTGGAACATCTTCTGTTAGTGTTTGATGTGTTCCTTCTTCCAGAGCCTGCTTCCTGCTTCATTTGCTGATGTTTTGCTGTCTCCAGAGAGGCTCCTTTAGGCCCACAGGGCACTTGTCACTTAAGATGAAAGTTCTGCAGGCTGGTGAAGGAGGCGGGTACAGAGCCAGCCACTGAATCTTTGGCACAGGGGCAGTGCCAGACAGATCTTTGCTTGCTTGCATCTCTGTGCAATATTAGAACTAACAAGAAGGGAGACGGAGTGGATTTTTCTTGATCAGATGTTATACAGATTCAGGGAGGAGTCGGGTTTAAGAGTCATCATTTTGTGTGTCTTCAGTGTATCTACTAGCCAGTTCCTTAGTAGCTCAAGAATTATAACAAATAGTAATTAAGTTGCTGGCTTGAAGACCTTTTTAGGATTGAATGTGTGGTGTGCAAAACTGTTACATTTCTTTCTCTCCAAAACAGGAAGCATAATTTGTTTAGTTTAAAGCATTTCTTTTTCTTTCCCCCAATTGGTGATCAGGCATTAAAATCCAAATCTTGTATTTCTGTTTTATAATCTGTTACCATGGTGATATTAACATACACATAGGGTGATAGCTTTGTTGTATGCAATCAAGCTGGATAAAAATGTTGATTAAAATGGATACACAGAATCTCTTCATAAGGAATTAAGGATAAGCAAATATGGAAGGTAATTGAGTATGGTTTGATTTGAAGTTTGTTGGAGATTAGCTTGATCATATAAATTGTTCCTTAAATTTTCTTGCTTCAAGATTTCATTGTGTGCACATTACTTGGGTTCGAAATGTTTGTATTTCCCTTTAAGAAGTCTTAATCAAAAAGAACCTTCATCAATGTATCTAACTAATGGTCCAGTCCAGAGGCTTGCTGCTTCAAGAAATAAATGTGAGAAATGGTAGAAGCTTAGCAGCTAAGCTGTAATTAAGGTTGTATTAGCATTTTTGTTAGAGAACTCCATTATAAATATTCCCTGTTGACTTAAATTGGGTGTGCAGAGTACCAGGGTTGAAATTATTTTGTTTATTGATTTATGTACATACCCACACACTACTAAATTGCTCGATACTTTCTCCTCCAACATGGCAGGTAGACTTATGTGGTATCTAGCTCCAATGCCCTTGAGCACCTATCAGTCAGTTCAGCACCACTGGTCATCCTCTCTCAGAATTTGCCAGATAAATTATGATTAACCGGATCACAACTTTAAGAACACACACACACATGAATGGAAGGGGGGGGGGGGGAGAGAGAGAGGATAATGGAAATGAATAATACCTTTAACCCTTGATTATAATTCCACCAAGCCATTCATAATACACAAAAAGGACTGTCCAATCACCTACACCTGAAAAGAGGGCTGGAACCATGTTTGCTGACCTCTGCATCCTTTGGCTCCTTCTGTGATGTCTGCAGTAGAGTATTGCAGGGGGGATAACCTATGCATACCCAACAGGTCCAGGCTCTTTGCCTGACGAGGAATCCTGAGTCGTGGCTTCACAACTGAGTGTGGAGCTTGTGAGCAAACATATGTATGACCATAGGCTCTCCTTCCTTATGTTAGCCTGAATGTGCAAATGTAGAGGAATGGTCTCTACCATGTGCTGGCAGGTGCAATCCTGTTCCCCTCTCAATCTCTGCATATTCCTGTTTTCAGGGTCCCTTCCAACTCCACAACTCTATGATATATTTATTCTCCTATATGCAGATGATGGCATTCTAATTTCACAGACACAGTTATATCTTAAGTGTTTACCAACTGGCTCGCTGGTTATTTTGTGGGAAGGGGGGATTCTTAACTATGCAAAATCGAAAGATATGGCATTCTCTAAGAAGAACTTTTGATATTATTGGATCACAAAGAATCAAATATTTTTTGAGCATAGGTTTTATATGCTTGTCAGCTGGAAAACCGAGGGCAGTGGAGTCCTTAAGGCATTCCTAATTTGTCTCTAGCCAAGGTGGGAACACCTTTGTATGGTATATGGACACCCCCACCCTGTCAGTGTCCCCAGGTATGAACACAAACCAAATCTGAAGCTAATGAACCTGTGCTGCTGTGAATAGCTAGTGGGGATTAATGATGATGATGATGATGATGATATATTATTTATACCCTGCCCATCTGGCTGGGCTTCCCCAGCCACTCTGGGCGGCTTCCAACAAAATATTAAAATACCGTAATACATCAAACTTTAGAAGCTTCCCTAAACAGGGCTGCCTTCGGATGTCTTCTAAAAGTCTGGTACTTGTTGTTCTCTTTGACATCTGGTGGGAGGGTGTTCCACAGGGAGGGCGCCACTACCAAGAAGGCCCTCTGCCTGGTTCCCTGTAACTTGGCTTCTCACAGCAAGGGAACCTCCAGAAGGCCCTCAGCGCTGGACCTCAGTGTCTGGGCAGAACGCTGGGGTGGAGACGCTCCTTCACATATACTCAATAGAGATATGAAACTCACCAGAAGGGAAACCACTGTGCACTGTGGTATTAGGAACACACACTAAAACTGTCTGATTGTATGTGAGTGTCTGTATTTCCCCCCAATACCAGAGCAGAGGCATACCAAGCAGTAGACCTGGGGTGGTGGTGCAAAAATCACCCCAGAAACGACTCAAACTCCAGGCAGGGCTTAGCAGATGCATCTCTCTTGGTTGTGTGTGGTGCCCTCCTCCTCCTTCCCACATGGGGCTTCAGTGTCAGCGCATCTCAGCCACTCAGCACCACCGCAACACTGAGGGTAGGAAGCCACTGCCACCTATGGGAGCCTAGCCAGAGCTTTGCAAGCTTTTGCTGGGGTTGTCCCTGCCAGCTGTCTGATTCCTGGCTTGACTCAGGAGCAGCAGCAAAGGTTGAGGAGAGAAGCACACCCCCTGCGCCACTGTGGTCATAGCAGGAGCAGCTGCGGGGCCTGTGTGAGGAGGCAAGCGGGCAGGACAGTGCCACTGTACGCAGCCGTGCTGCAGCAGGCATGGGCAGTGTTAAAGAGTGCTATGTGAGAGAGGGAGGGAGCAGAAAGGGGGAACATAGGGACAGTCAACTTTCAAAGAAGAAACATACAGTGGTACCTCAGGTTACAGACACTTCAGGTTACAGACTCCGCTAACCCAGAAATAGTACCTTGGTTAAGAATTTTGCTTCAGGATGAGAAAGGAAATCGCGCAGCGGCAGCGGGAGGCCCCATTAGCTAAAGTGGTACCTCAGGTTAAAAACAGTTTCAGGTTAAGAACGGACCTCCAGAAAGAATTAAGTTCTTAACCCGAGGTACCGCTGTATTGGCTTCTCAATCTCAAAATTTATATTGGCATATAGACAAAATTCTGGAACTTTCAATACAATAAAATCATTCAGCAAAATCTAACAACTAAAATACTGTTGTATAACATTCACCAATCCTCATTGTGTGTTTCAGAAATCTGGCCACTATCTCCATAATACTGGCATATACCAAGGCTGTTTTAGGATAGTCCCGAGCAAGGAGTGTGGGCCCCTTCAGCATTACTTCATAATGTGTGGTGCCAGAGTTTTTCCCCCCAGCCAGAACTCACAGGACCCCCTTACGGGGATCAAACCTGCAATCTTGGCATTATCAGTGCCATGCTCTAACCAACTGTGTTAATAATAATTCTTAAATAACATTGCTGGCTTATTTTCTGCTCTAAGACATGCCAATAAGTACTTTTTGCACATTATAATTCATAAATGTTTTTGCTTCCTTGTTGCGTATGGCAATTAGTGTAGGACAAGAAGATACTTTTAAATATGGCTAGTTTCTTGAGTGAAAATTCCCACAGTTGAGCTTTTCCTGTGACTTTCTAAATTTCAAGGGCTGTGAGCAACCTATGTTACATTAAATTGCATAAGCGTGACCTACATGCCCTGGGCTTGTCATTGCAAAGTGGTTGAGTGGGTTCAGAGTTTTTCAAGGGATAAATTAAAAAAACACTTCATGGTAAAAGAGAGAGAGAGAGAGAGAGAGAGACTTGACATTTACATGGGAAATGTGACATAGGTAGACAAATGCTCTGTTGGATCAATTTTACTGCATTTGTAAGCAAACAATTACTGCATGGAGCATTTTGATTTTTCAAGTGAAATGTTTGCTGGTGTTGTTCATTATCTTCATTACCAGCTGCAACTGTTCCTGAGCCAGCGGGGTCTTGGCCACAGTAGTTCATGCACTGGTTACTTCAAGACTTCCTGACTGCTGTGTCTCTATGTGGGCCCGATTCAGAAGCTGTAGTTAGTACAGAATGCTGCAGCATGATTGCTGACAAGATTGAGATCAGTGGTGCCAACTTGAATAAAATATTGGGGGGAGGCATTTAAGCCCCCCTCTTCACAATTGATCAAAAGATGTCACACACACACACACACACACACACACACACACACACACACCATTTGAATGACAATGCCCATTAACTTTTTTGGGGGAGGGGCTCAGATATTTTATTGGGAGGGTCGAAGGGACCTCAGCCCCTAGGAGTTGGCTCCTACGAGTGAGATTCTCTCAATGTATAGCACTGTGTTCAGAGACCTGCACTGGTTGCTAATATGCTACTGGGCCAAGTTCCAGGTGTTACTATTAATGTAGATCTTAACAACTTGGTACCAGTTTACCTGAGAGATTGCCTTACCCCAAATATGCCCACTTTGATCTGCCAAACTGCCACTACTGCAGGTGCTACATAATACTCATTCTGCCTTTGTAAGAAATGGATATTTTAGTGTGGTAGCACCTGCACTTTTGAACTCACTCCTTTTTGACATCAGGCAGGCACCTTCAGTGCACGCTTTTCAGTACAGTGAAACGTTTTAGTTCAGACAAGCCTACTCAGATATGTACAGTAGAATGTTTATGTGTGTTTGGATCTGTTTTTAGCTTATCACTAATTTTAACCATTTTTTTAATGTTTCAAATGGTTGGTTTTTTTACTGTTTTTTCCTGATGATTTTATTGTTTTAATCTTTTTGTAAACTGAGAGGTTTTTGTTTAAGCAATTTATAAAGTTTATGAAATAAAAATTAAGATTAATAATGTTTTTTAATTGAAGTCCCCCCCTCCAAATACTGAAAAAAGCCAGCATGAAATATAAAGTGGGCATGTCACAAAGTAAACACTTGCTTATCAGACAGTGAAAACCATAAAAGAACACAATATGGTAAAGACAGAGCCCAGCATTCTCCTTTACCAATTGCCTAGTGATTGCTTTGCTTTGCATAGCATTACTTCTTTTTTTAGTTTAGTTGTTTGTTGTGATCCAAGCTGTGGTTCTAGCGAATGTCCTGGAAAAAAGAAAGAGAGTACAGAAGAATTATCAAATGATGGCAGTAGATACACTGAATGCCCTCAATTCCTTTGAGATAATCCAGTTTGCAAAAGCATATGTTCTGCAAACTGAGCCCACTGCCTCAGGGAACAGTACATATAATCCAAGTCTGTCAGCAGTTCGCTAACACGCTGGGAAGAATATCAATAAGTATATAGAGGAGCCAAAGTTCTCACTCTGCTTTAATACAGAGTCTTCAGCTCCATTCATTATACCACAGTAGGTTCCTCAGGTTCTGTATTTTGACAAGACAAGTATTACTGCGACAACGTGATGGATGGCAGCTTAATATTACAATGCATTTGGGATCTATGGAATATTGTTAAGCATCTTGTTCTACGCCAAACATCCAATGTTTCCATCCCCTGTTTCAAAGTGAGCTTTCGTTGGTTATGCAGGCAGACCACTTTTCTTTGGGGTTTCTGCCAGTTCCTCCATAATGCATGCCCTCCAACATTTCTCCTATGAAAATAGGGACCTATTATTATTATTATTATTATTATTACTACTACTCCTCCTCCTACTATTTTATTTGTACCCCAAACCATCTGACTAGGTTGCGCTAGCCCAAGGGTAGGCAACCTAAGGCCCAGGGGCCAGACGTGGCCCAATCACCTTCTAAATCCGGCCTGTGGATGGTCCGGGAATCAGCATGTTTTTATATGAGTAGAATGTGTGCTTTTATTTAAAATGCATCTTTGGGTTATTTGTGGGGCATAGGAATGCGTTCAAAATATAGTCCAGCCCACCACATGGTCTGAGGGACGGTGGACTGGCCCACGGCTGAAAAAGGTTGCTGATCCCTGCCACTCTGGGTGGCTTCCAACGTCTATAAAAACATAATGAAACATTTAACATTTTAAAAAACTTCCCTATACAGGACAGCCTTTGGATGTCTTCTAAATGTTGTCAATTTCCTTGACTCAGGAGTCACATAACTCCATACCCCACCACATTTCTCTGATTAAAATAGGGACATCCTAAGGGAAAGCAGGACATTGTGGGATCAAATCAGAAACCAGTATGGCTTCTGTATATCCGGGACTGTCCCTGGAAAATAGGAACACTCAGAGGGGCTGATAAAGGAGGCAGGTATGAGCAGAGTAGATTCCAGAACATTTTCATTTGGTGACTTTATACACTCCTTAACAATTATTACTATCATCATCATCATCATCATCATCATCATCATCATCTCTATTATTAATTTCAAACATAAGTTTGGTGTGCTGTGTCCAAAATGGTTCATCCATTTGTTTATTACACAATTCTGGGCAGACACATGACTAAAGTTGCAATCCTAGATCCACTTACCTGGGGCTAAGGCCCACTGAATCCAGGAGGAATTACTTCTAAATAGACATGCTTTGCATTGTAAGTTGGGGTTTGTGGCTGCTTCCTCAGATAAGAAAGTTGTGTTGTGAACCTGCCTTTAGAGACATCTCTCACAGGAGCACGGGGACCTTGATCACCTCAGCTGATATCTACTCAAATTCAATTTTTCTCCTTGAATCCAATTATACTGTTGACCATCAGTATACATTCCTGCCAGAGAGTTTGACAGATTCACTGTGTACGGTTTGAGATAATGTTTTCTTTTATTTGCTTCCACACTGGCTGTGTTAATTTAATTGGGTGACCTCTAGCAATAGATGTATTCAGCTGTTGCATTTCACTAAATGTTTTTATGATACTATATGCTACAATAGTCTCCTTTACTCATTGTTCAAAACTACAGAACTAGGGTGAAGCCCAGCTAAGTCATACTCAGAGTAGACTCACTGAAATTAATGGTCACTTGAGCAGATTTATTTTATTGGGTCTATTCTGAATATGACTTAACATTGGATATTCATCCTTAATATCCTGGCTGCTTCTTATAGGAAAGACTCTTTGGCTTCTCTTGTCACTTCTATTGAATCTTCTATGACTGCACAATTAACATTTGACATTCGACTGGTGTCAAATTACACATCATTTGATGCTCTCTGTCTTTGCATATGGTGGCAAGAAATAAAACACTAGCATAAACAGCAATAATCTTCCATGGTTGCAGCAGAATAACAAATATTCTGTTCAACAATAAGGTGGGCATTTTTAAGAGGAGAGGCAGTTTGCACATGGTTCCACTACTTTAGAGCAGGGTCAATGTTTGATTGATGGTAGCTAACAGGTATATGGACATATTTTATCTTGGATTTAACTCTATCTGCTTTGAAATACAGTAGTCAAGGAATTTTGGACTGTAGCCACTAAATTAGTAAGACCCAGTTCCAAACCCAGTGTTATGAAACATTAATCCCCTTTCACTTGCCCACACTGAATGCACCTTCTATTTTGTTGCCTATTCTTATGGCCTAATACTCTTCCTTGTCGTAATTTCCCCCTAAACAATTTTGCAAGCTTCTTGATGTTGCATGAAAAATAAAACCAGGCTGATAGAGAGAGAAAAGTTGGGCATGCTTCTGAAGCAACACAGTTAGCAGCCTAAGATGATAAGTGTGAATATTTTTCTTCCTTCTTCAAACTGCCTTTCTGGTTTCAGTCTGCACCACAACACCACTTTTCCGAATTTTAGGTTGCTTCTTTGTGTCAACTGTAAAAGCGCTTGGTGGCTTTCTGCTGCTACAGTGATTGCACTTGATAAAATACTGATTATTCAGCACAGCACAATCATGGTTGACTTTCTTGAAGGATTTACTCTGCAGCTATGAAGAGTAGAGCACTTCATTTTAAAAGGGAAGAGTCATTCTCAATATCTTTATAGGCATCTTTGTTCACTACTGACTTAATTTTTAGTTGATTTTCCACTTTGGCTACACTCTAATGCAGTGTTTCCCAACCTTTTTTGGGCAAAGGCACACTTGTTTCATGAAAAAAATCTCGAGGCACAGCACCATTAGAAAATGTTTAAAAAATTAACTCTGTGCCTATATTGACTATATATAAAGTAACTCTCTTTAATAGGAATCAAATAAACACAATGGAACGGAATCCATTTATTTTATCTGTACTTGTAAGCAGGTTTTCATTTCGGCCTTGCATTCGTGTGTTCAGTTCATTCAGATGATGAAATATATCTGCCAGGTATGCCAGCTTTGCACACCACTCATCACTTGCAAGCAGCTTTGCGTAATCTGACCTCTCATTTGTCAGAAACACTTTAAGTTCCTCCCGCAGCTCATACACACGAACCAAGACCTTGCCACGCGACAACCACCTGACCTCCGTATGAAACAGCAAGGTTTTATGCTTCGCTCCCATCTCCTCACACAAAGCTGCAAATATGCGACTTTTCACGGGTCGTGACTTTACAAAGTTTACCATGCGCCAGGGGCGCCGACTTATAAAAAATATTGGGGGGTCCATACCGACTTATAAAAAATATTGAGGGGGCCCAAGACCTCCAAACCGCTGCTGCTGGGGGAACGAAAGGGGCGAGCCCTGGGCTGTCCCGACCTTAAGTGAACCTGTGAGGGCCCGCCCTTTGCGGCAGCCGATTGGCTGCCGCCGTGGGCAGTGAATATTAATGATGTATCATTTTTGTGCTTCATGCTGTGGCCACAGACATGTGATCTGATGGTGAATTTGGGGTGACCCAATGCAAAGATCCTGAGGATCCCTGTGGATCCATGTTTTGTAACCACGTTTTTGCACCATTGCAGCCCCAGGCAACAGTGGGTGTGTGATTTTGGGGGGGCAGGCTGTAGCCATGGACATGCTATGTGCTCTGATGGTGAATTTGGGGTGACCCAATGCAAAGATCCTGAGGATCCCTGTGGATCCATGTTTTGTAACCACGTTTTTGCACCATTGCAGCCCCAGGCAACAGTGGGTGCGTGATTTTGGGGGGGCAGGCTGTAGCCATGGACATGCTATGTGATCTGATGGTGAATTTGGGGTGACCCAATGCAAAGATCCTGAGGATCCATGTGGATCCATGTTTTGTAACCACATTTTTGCACCACTGCAGCCCCAGGCAACAGTGGGTGCGTGATTTTTGGAGGGCAGGCTGTAGCCATGGACATGCTATGTGATCTGTTGGTGAATTTGGGGTGACCCAATGCAAAGATCCTGAGGATCCATGTGGATCCATGCTTTTAAACCACATTTTAAGTGGGGAGGGAAGGAAAAACACAGAACGGACAAGGAGCACGAGAGGGGTGTGCAGCTGGCTAAGAATGCAGGAGAGGGGTATAACTGGGAGGGAGGAAAGGAAGGCAAAAGTTTTCCCTCACCTACGCACCCAAGCCAGCCAGCTCGCACGCTCTCTCTCTCTCTCTCCCTCTGCTTGCCTGGAGGGGAGGGGCTTTCCCTGCTCTTTGTTCCGTTTGAGCAAACACAGCAAGGAAACAGAGGCGGGTGGGCAGTAAGACCCTGAGGCAAGTGCGTCTTGTGCTTGCTCAGCAGCTTCTTCACGGTGCTCCGCGGAACGGTGTTCTTCATCCCGGCGGCGGCTCCCTCTCTTTCCTCTCAAGCAGAGCGGCCTTCCTGCTCCAGCCGCGCCTGCGCCTGAGGAGTTTCGAATCTGCCGCCGCGCGCAGGGTGACGTCACGGCCGCCGCCGGGCCAATCCGCCTGCTCGGCCCCGCCTCCCTTCTTCTCGCCTCCCTCACGAGAGGAAGCGCCTCCCTCGCGCACGGCGGATGCAGCCTGAGCAGAGTCCCCTCTCGCTTAGAGCAGTGTTTCCCAACCGGCACAGCAGGCAACGTCTTGCGGCACACTACTGTGCCGCGGAACACCGGTTGGGAAACACTGCTCTAATGGAACACTCAACACAACTCCATAATGTTTCCCAATCATCTAAAGTGGCTGCAACTGGAGATTAAAAATATATATATATCTCAATATGAATGTTGCTATTTGAATCTCAGCCATGTGTGTGTGTGAGAGAGAGAGAGAGAGGGAGGGAGGGGGAGAGAGAGAGAGAGAGAGAGAGAGAGAGAGAGAGAGTTAAATACAGACTTATTACTTAATAGAAAATTCTGGGAATATAGATGGCATGGGAAAACGGCTCCATTACATGTGTGTGTCCCATTTTATTTGGCAAATAGCTGGTACTGGAAGAGGAGATATGATGGGCTGATATCATCTTCTTTCTAAAGCTTCAGTTCTTTCCTTATGGAGGGACAGCATCAATGCATCTGCTAGCTTTTAGGAACAAGTAATGTCTAAAGGTTTATGCATGCAGAGAAAAAGGACAATAAAGGGTTAATTTCGGTGTGCTGGTTAATTTGGGTGAGTTTTGCCCTGCACCTGCAGCTAGTTAAGCAGGTGAGAATGACTCAGCACAATCTACAGTAAAAATGCTGTTGTGTTCAAGGCAAGCTTGTTCTTGGCCCCTGCCTTTGGCCAGAGCCTAGTCTGTATGCTGTAAGGAGACTCTATGCTGCTTGGAAGACCATACCAACAACTGTATGTAACTGAAATGGCATTATATTGCCAGTAAAGAAACCAACTCTTCCTAGAACTTGATTGATGTTTCTCTGTTCTTTTGGCACACTCTCCTGGCATTCAGACAGGCACTCTGCATATGTTCCAACATCCTGCCCTTTAGGGAACAGGTTTGTTCCTTTCTTGCCAAAAGCGGCCGACCCAGAGAAGTTGAGAGGGACACAGGAGTGTGTGATGAGACCTTTGGTGGCATGGCAGAGCAATGTTTCTCAACCATTGGTCGTACAATTAACTGGCTTTCTGTGAAGTAGCATTTGTCAGAAAGCACTTCAGCACAGGCTTGGAGAAACCTTTGCCCAATCCATGGGGAACTACAGAAGCAGTAGCTTCCCCACTGAAGCTCTAGAAGTTTCTATAGATGTTCCACTCAGCTTTGTGACTGCACAGTTGGACTACTTAAAGAACTGGTAAGCAACTTGTCTTTCCGCTTCCATACCTGGCTCCTTGAAAATCTTACTGGCGCCTAAGTTTGGTACAAATCTCACACCCCTACTATTTAGTCTGAGGCCTTGTGAATTTTCATCCTCTTCTCTGTATTTGTGGGAAAAGATCCTTGGCTGGCTGGTTTTTAATGATGCTGTGGAACTTTATAGCAACAGTGGAGCATTGTCCAGTATGGAGCTGCCACTAAACTGGTTGGATGAACAGGAGCCAACTCCTGGGGGCCTTGGGGGCTTTAGACCCCACAATAAAATATTTGAGGGTGGCGGGGGGCCCTCAAAGTTCATGGGCATTCAAATGGTGTGTGTGCACTGCGTCATGTGGTTGATTATGCAGTGTGGGGCTTACCTGGGCCCCCGCAATATTTTATTCAAGGTGGCACCCCTGGTTGCTTGGGATTGTAGAGAGAATTGTGAGGTGCTTATGTGTGCAGTAGGGTGCTGCATACAGATATGTCTATATGCCATCTATTATAGATTCCGGCAGTAGACCAAATTTCGCAAGTGACCGGTAGGCAAAGTGTTTGTTTTCTTGGCATCTGTTTGCACAAACACTTTGAAGGAGGCTACAGAGTGTATTAATAAGACATACCTTCTACCATGAATGACTGATAAAAGGCAAAGACCAGAGATACTTTGTTCCATGGATTGATTGCTCTCTCCCCATGCAGCTCACATACCCCCATACTTCTAAGGGGTTGTATATATCATTGTAATCCAAGATTAACTTTATTTCAATGAAATAAATCTTTTGTAATGTATTATATATGATGTCCTGGAGTACAAAGAAGTTTGTATGTGTGTGTTATCAGAACTGATTTTTCTTATTACTTAGGTTGAACTTTTTACTTTTCATTTCTTTAGCTTGTTTTTTCATCTCATTTCTTAAAGGCTTCTTAATCTTGCATTGCTGTTGAATATCTTTAAGATTTAAGGATGGAAGAATAGACTAAGAAGAAATAGAATTTTTTAAAACTGAAAAAAGAAGAAAGAAACACTGTTTTTCGGCCTCAGTTTAATTATTATTCAGTGTTAGGAATTTATATTCCACTGTCTATGTAAAAACATTTCCATGGTCATATTCATCGCATATTCCTTTCTAACTTTTATGCTGTAAAGCAATGTATTTTCTTACAGTCAAAAGGCAAGTTTTAAATATTTTAACATGCAACTAATTTACAAATGATCTGGTGGGTTTCTATAAATAGCAGAATTTTAATGGTATGATTAATCAGCCTCAAAATAATTAAGTACACACACTTTATGAAAAGATCAATTACAGCAATAAAATCTGGGTAGTGCATTCCTTTTGAAGAAATAAACTACAGTACTTAATTTGGCTACGTCTTCCACAGGTGGTAGACATGTTATAGAGCATGCATTTTTGTAAAATGATTGTCCAGGCAACATCATTCTTTACTAATTTTAATGGTTCTAGATTATCTGGCTTTTCATTTCAATTTTTTAATCAGATTTAGACCCTGGAAAGAAACATGAGAAATACTAAATACTCTAGTTTTTGCTCATCATTGAAAATGGTGATACATTTGAAACAAGAAGGACTAGTAGATTTTTGAGATACTCTTTTATTAGCTAATTTGATGGCATTCCATAGTGCTTCAAATGTGTTCAGACTTCATAATGAAATAGGGAGCCTGGTAACTGTTTCATAAAGCACTCTTTCATTGGTGTGACCAATTTGAACGTTTCAACACAATATGGAAGGTACCGTAATATTCTACCTACTGTAAATTTATTTCATCTTACAGAAAGGTGTATAAGGAATGTATGTTTTAACTTTTGTATGTTTTGATTCTTACATCAAATATACATATATATAACAAACCAAGTAGAAGATAAACAAAGCTGCTTACGTTGTTGGAAAGAACTATTATAAGAATGGCTATTTGGCTTTTTCCATTATAGCCATTTCAGTGTCAGTTGCATCTTGTTTATGTTTATGATTTTCTTAAATTCTTACTTCCTGTTTTTCCAAAGTGGCATACAATTATGTTCTAACGATTATTGTGGGGAAGGCATAGAAACAGTATTCACAGAATCATAAAGCTGGAACGTACCCTGAGGATCATTTAGTTCAATCCAAATATGCATATGGGAATCAGGCCTGCAATCACGGTGTGATTGGCACCATGCTCTTAACCAGCTGACTGATGCTTCAGGACTGCCCAGTGAGCACCCTTATCATCATTCAGTGACGATACCTGATTGTTTGTCACAAGGACCACAAATACAGCTGTTCTTGATTACAGCGTATTATAGGATCTTCAAACACAGTCCATGCAGAGCGTAGCAAGTGACCAGGCATGTCTGACAGGAACCATTCCCTTCCATTCTTTTGCCAGTTTATTTTTTTCCTTTGTATTCAGTACTTGCTATGCGTGGCAGTTACGGTATGTGAGATTTAAACAATTTTATGTCAAAATGTCCTCAGCTCGGTGTTTTTCTTGAGAACATGGGACATTAAATGCGTCTGAGTATTTGCAACCAACGTAAGATGAATGTAATTTGTACTTGAGATGAATGAACTAACGTGAGAGGAATGTAATAAATAAAATAATACTTGGGTATCTATAAGCGGAGCACAAAATCTCATGTGAGAAGTTGCCTTTATTACAGTGGGCTTTGTTAATTCTACTTTAATCAAGCTGCAAAGCCTATTCTTTTGGGGTCAATTTCTTTGTTAGTGTTCAGTTTAATCTGCTGAGGGACATTCCCTTTGTCACTCATCTCTGGCCTTACAGTTTCTCCATTCAAGCCCAGGTATTACAGCTGATTTTCTTTAATACCTTGACTTGAGCACATTCTACATTTAGATCGCCATAATAATGGCTTGGTTCTCATTTATGCCATTTTTTTCTTAATACATAATTTTCAGTGCCTGCAGCAGTTCGCCATCTTGAGTCCTATTACTTTTTTGTGACCTAATTATCTCCAGCCTAGCCAATTAGTGATGAAGAATATGAAAAAAGAGAAATATGCCTATGTACCGAGTGTATAAGTGGAAGAGAATTGAAGTATAAAACATAATTGGGTGTGCTGGCCAGTCCGTTTTAAGATTAAACAGAAAAAAGACCAGTGCTGTTGTTTGGCAAGTTGCCAGTCCCCACCCCCCGTTGCCCTCAATTTACAATCAAGTGAGACAGTATCAAATGAGAAGGTATAACTGTAGGCCAGGGTGGGGAATGGGATCTGACTGGTGGACTAGATCCTGACCTTCACATACTCCTGTGGGCCATTTTGACCAGTGGGTCGGGTTACTCACCTGCCAAGCACCTGATGCTATCAGGAGGTCAACTCCTCCAGCTTCAAAGCCTATCCCTGTGGGGCCTGCTGTGAGGGCCAATCTACTGCTAAGTGAAATAAGCCAGATTATGAACATAATGAAGTTCTTTCAGTCTTGGACCCAAATATCCATTGAAGTGCCTTTCCCATTACTAGCCAATATGAGCCCTGAATTTGGCAAAGGAGACCCTTTTTGTTCACCTGGCTTACTGTACAGTGTCAGAGGGTAGGTATTGGGATTCCCTTTTCCTAGAGATGTGGTTAGTCTCTACAATGATGGGCTTCTGGGCTTAGTCAAAACACATTTCTTCATGCAACCTTTTGGTGGTATTGATTGGGGTCTCCAAGGTTCTGGAATTTGAGGAGTACAGTGGTACCTCAGGTTAAGTACTTAATTCGTTCTGCAGGTCCATTCTCAACCTGAAACTGTTCTTAACCTGAAGCACCACTTTAGCTAATGGGGCCTGCTGCCGCGCCGCCGGAGTACGATTTCTGTTCTCATCTTGAAGCAAAGTTCTTAACCTGAAGCACTGTTTCTGGGTTAGCGGAGTCTGTAACCTGAAGCGTATGTAACCTGAGGTACCACTGTATAATGTCTTCTGTTGTATTTTTATTGATATTTGCTGCTACTTTTGTGCTAATACAGGGGTGGGAAACAGCTTCCCATCCCAAGGGCTACTTTGGAAGGTATGTCAGGTGACCCAACTTCAACGAAACATCTTTCCTTTCTTCCTTTGCAGCTTCAGTTCAGATGGGCTACAAAGGAAGATCCCCATTGAAAGTGGGGCTTTCAGTCAGCACCAATCAGCTGATTGATTTATGTCAGCTACAAGTCCCACTTCCAGTAACGTTTGGCTGCATTTAAGAGCTGCCAGTTAGATGATCAGCACAGATTTCAAGCTCCATTTGGCAATTGGGAGTGCACTTTAAGGCTTCAGTTTGTATCATTGCAGCTGCATCTTTACCTACCCCACTCATGATCTCATATGATGTAAAGTATGGGTCAGGCAGGTGTGGCTTGAATGAAAAGGCCTTGTGGGCCAAATTGAGAATTATTTTGGGCTTGATTTGGCCTGTGAGCTGGAGGTTTTCAATTGTTGTTTTATTTGAACTTATATTTTTGTCTGTGTTTCATCGATGTGTTTGTAAACTGCCCTGGAATCTATTCAAATGAAGGGTAGTCTAGAATTGCATAAAATCCTTTTAAAAAACATAGAGCATATAGAGATCCAGTTATGGAGAAATTACAGAAAGTAATCTTTGGAGGACAGGTTTCTTTAAATGTACAAGACAAGTCGTTCCTTCAGCTAGGCTTTTATTTCTGAAAAAAGTCTTAATTCTTAAGTGGCTGCATTGCTAAGAAGTTTTCATTACCATCTATTGGTTTATTAACCATGTTATAAAACATATCTTTAACTCCCCATGTGCATAGTAAAATGGAGGCATTGAAACGAAAACAATATAATTAAATAGAATATTTTCTCCAATTGAAAGTATTACCTTCTACTACCTCACATAACATACCCCAAAGATGCCTATATTTTTATGTACAGAAGTAGTAATCATTTCATTATGTAATGATTATTTCCTTATGAAATAATTTCTTTATGAAATTACATCATTTCATTATGTAATTATGCTACAGAATTGTAACTTAATTACCATTATGTGGTAATGGCAGATGTCACAAATTAGATAATGGGATAGATGAACCATTGGTCTAATCAACTATGGCAGGCTTTATGTCTGGAGCTAGAATATCCCCAGGAGAGTTTGCATAAGCGCATGTAAATTGATCAAGTTTATGTGACTTTAACTAGGGCTACTTAGCGAAGATTGTCATAAACTTTTGCTTCAGACAATTTCCCCATTGCAAAGATTCATTGGGTAGATATGTGTTATCCTGATCCAATGGTAGACAGACTGCTGTTAAATTAAAGTTAAACATCTTTCAGGGGCTACAGATCTCTGTGCATAGGTTGTTTTTAATTGCATCACTAAAAGGTCCCCGTCCCCCCGAAAATCCTTTTAGCAGAGAAGCTTTATGTTCACATATAAAAATGCTGGCAACCCCGCTCCCAAATGCTTCACATCGGGTGGGGGATGCTCTGGGAACGTGAATGTGGGTTTTCCCTTTAATTTATTCACTCTCATTTGCCGTCATACCCTGCCAAAAGTTTCTACAATAGTATCTTGCTTTTCATCTCTGTAAAGGAGACCGTGTAGAGTGACTCTCTTGTCCCCCAGCCATAGTTGGATTGGATGGGCATCACTATTCATTTTATTTTGTTACCTTTGTACCTTGCCTTTCTTCCATCATGAAATCCAAGCTGTAGTCCATGTCATTCCCTGGTGGTCACCTGACCAGGCAAAGTGGTGGCCTCATGTGCCTTCAGACCATTAGTAAATATTAAATCACACAGAGAGATTTGTAAAGAACTCTAGATTTAATTCAAAAGCAGTCTTAAGGAGCAGCAATTTTAACCTTTTTCCATTCTCTAAATGGACAGTGTTCTGTAGGTCTATAAACAAATGTTATAGGCACTAAGCCTTTGACATTTCATTTCAGTTTAGTTACCTTTCTGTTAACAAGCAAAACACCAGCCAGCCGCAACTGAAAGAGAGAAAAAACAACAACCTTCCACACATTTATTAGTTTCTGTATAATAACTTGAAAATAAAAATAAAATGTGCTTGTTTTTACAGTGCTTGATGAAATGCCTAGCACACTGCTTTATGAATTCTCCAGCTTAATAGCTCCTGCTTCTTCTTGCCTACAGCAGAATTAATGTGAAATGTAGCCTTCTATCTTCCAGGCTCTAAGAAAATATGTTAGTGATGTTTATTAGGGGGGAATAATGCCCTTTATTCTTTTCTAGTACTAAGTCTGGAGCTAACAATTACATTTAAACATTAATGCAGCAATTTTGCTCAGAGCCATGAATTTTAGTGACATTCATGCATACATAGCTGGGCGTGCATAACTAGTTTGAACATCGCAGTGCAAGGACGAGGCCTAAGGGGAGGAGACAGTTGTAAGTTTGTAAAATTTAAAAGTAATGAAATTAATATGCATAACTGTATGATTCGAGAAATGTTTATTGGCAAAAAGGAAAACTCTCCTATGCCATGGACTGTTTTTCATCCTTTAATTAGTACTTTTTGTTTAGGAAGGCAAGCGAACATTTAAAAAAGAAACCTGCAAAGCTGCCTTATGGCTGACTTAGATAAAATGAGAACTACTGCACAAGAGTACAAAATCTGGGCTGCACTAAGTGATCACACTTAACCCAGATGACAAGGAGAGCTAGTGCTCAGGAGTCACAATTCAGGAGCGGGACAAGAAGTTAAGAACCGGATGGCAGTGACCCAGCTGTCCCAACAAGTGTCACCTTTCACCCTGTGCTGGTCCCATGGGTTACCAAAAGGTGAGGTCCAAGTCCAGTCCGAGGTGCAATATGGAGGCAGTCCATAAAAGCTGAAGCTGGGTGCAGAGCAGGGAGCCGGGTGAGGGCAGGAGAGCAGGACAGGGTTCAGGCAGCAACTGGCAACTTACAAAGTTGCTCCCGCAACCTGGGACTGGGGCTGGCTGGCTTTATCTGCCCCGAGGCATAGGGCAGCCCCGATCCTCAGGTGACTCGCCTCTCCTGGCCTGGAGGTGAGCACTCCTCCTGCGGGAACTTAGTTCCCTCCGCCTCTCTGCTCTGAGCCTCTGCAGCTCAGGAAAGGCTGGAAGGTTACCAGACCCAGAGGCAACCTCAGCTTCCCCGATGGGCCTGAGAGTGGAGCACCTGCAGGCAATGGGTCCTCCATCACCTCAGGAGCCAGAGCAGACTCGGCTGGTGCCTGCACCTGAGGATCCAGCACAGGTGAGGACCCTACAGGCTCAAGCCCCAGCCCCAGCTCAGCTGGTTCTGGAGGCGGGGAATCCTGTGCAGGCTGCGTTTCCTCAGGTTCAGCATCCGAGTCTGAATCCCAGGCCATCACACACCCACTCCGCTTGCTAAGCTTTTAAAGACAAGGCATGTGGTACTTTCACTCATGAGACTCTATCATCTGGTGGGAATGTTGGAATTGCAAGCAAGCTCTCTGTTGGAGCAGGTGGGCCTGCTGCCATCTGGAAAGATAGTGCCTGGTACTAGATGACAACACTGCACCCTCCTGCTCAGGCTACTGCTGAGCTTTCCCCCTTGGCTGCTCCAAGTCCTGCTCAGCTTCCACTGAGACTTCCATCACCATCACCACAGTAAGGTCAAAGAGGAGAGCAGCAGCCTGGCTCCTCCTCCTAAGTCAGAGAGGAAACGGGAAACCCCCCTCACCTCCAACCTTGGTTTCCTCAGTTCAGCCCCTGCCCCCTATTTTCTTCTTCCTCTCCCACATCATGCAAACCCCAGCCCCATCCCAACATCAACTGACATAATAATAATAATAATAATAATAATAATAATAATAATAATAATAATAATAATAATTTATTTATACCCCGCCCATCTGGCTGAGTCTCCCCAGCCACTCTGGGCGGCTCCCAATCAGTGTTAAAAACAGTACAGCATTACATATTAAAAACTTCCCTGAACAGGGCTGCCTTAAGATGTCTTCTGAATGTCAGGTATTATTATTAATAATTATTATTATTAGAGTTATAGTTATTATTAGAGTCAAAGTTATAAAAAGTGACCTGCCACTTCTCTGCTCTCAGTTGCTGTCCTCTGATGGGGGTAAAGATTGTTGATGGAGTACTGTACCTACGGTACATTATTTGTGTGTAGCATAGCATGTAGGTTGACATTAACTTCTTGTATTTAACCTTTGCTTTTCCCACAATACTAGATTTATCATTTAATACAGCTTTCCTTTTGATTTGATCATTAGTTTGATTTGATCATTGATTTGATCAGCATCTGAAATAGTATCATTTCCTCTTTTCTTTCATAGAGGCTACAAAGCTGTTCTTTTTTGTTCATATTTTGTTCATATTTTCTCCCCCTTTCAAAGAAAAAGAGAGATTGTGTTCAAGTGGAGAAGTAACAGACACTGAAAACTCCAAACAAATACTTAATTTAAGAATAAAAAGGACACATTCCTTTTTCACCTTAGATAGTTCCTTATTTCTTCAATCTATCACTTCAATTTTAAATTGCACAGAAAATGCTGTTTAGTTCAACTAACCTATGCATCTAGAATGAGAAATAATCTGAAAAGTTAATGGATGTTGGCAGATCCTTAAATGTGAAGACTTGTTACAGCAAAATAATAAGTGATGTAGTGTGGTTCTGACTTAAACAAGAATACATGACAACTAGATTTTGCAATGTGCAGCAGCGAGAGAGGTACAATGCAAAGAAAACTGTTATAGTAACACCAAGTTCCATTTTTGTCACAGATGTCCATCCTTTAGTGGAACAGAACACCTAGCTTTAAAAGGGCGATAGTTGTAAGCATATTATTATCTTTCTCTCTTGTAACACACATTTCCCCTAGTTTCAGCTCAGTGCAAGTTGCTTCACTGGGAGAAAGACTTGTTTTCTCTCTGTCTCACTAAAAACATAGGCCAGAGGAATAGCTAGTAGAGGCTATAATATATATCACCATGCTTCTTCCCTGGAGCTTCAAAAGTTCCCTTTGGGGTACACTGCTTAGACTGTCACTATTTCTGAGAGTTGGATTTAGGTTGGGCAATTATAGCTGAATTAATTAAAGCAAACTAAATGAGTGGCCTCAACACGCAGGATTAAGTTTTGTGATGTTGTTTTGAGACAGCAAGCAATACATCCCCTCTTAACATTTTGTTTGCCATTGCAGAACATTTTATAATAAAGCCATGGCATTTTTCTGAATAAAGTTGTGGCCTTTTTAAATCCCATTAACCTAAAATACTGTTGTCAAGTGTCTTTATTCCAGCAAAGGGGTAGGGTTCAGGGCCTTGCCACGCAATAAAGCCATGACATTTTTCTGGAGCCTATGTAGGAGGTTGTTTTATACTGAGTCTATGTATGTAGGAGGTTGTTTTATACTGAGTCAGACCATTGGTCCATCTAGTTCAGTATTGTCTACATTGATTGGCAGTGGCTCTCCGGGGTTGTTGGGTAGGAAGTTGCATCAGCCCAATCTGAAAATTTCAGGGATTGAATTTTGGACCTGCTGCATACAAATCTGATGCTTAAACACAGTGCTACAACCCTGTCCATAAAATACAGTTCTGTGGTGCAAATCTATGTTTAATCAGAAGTAAGTCCTGCTGTGTTCAGCGGGATTTAGTCCCTGGTGAGTTTGTATACAATTGCAACCTAAAATTATACATACACATATTGGCTATGTCCAATATTATTTCTTTAGCCTTAAATGGAGCAATTACCCTTTTCTTCCCTGTACTGAGATTTTTCTCATATTTGTTGTTCAGACATATGGCACATTGCTTAGCCCCTCTTCCTGTACCTTTCTGGTATCAGTGATGAGGTGGACTGAGTGCTGTTGCTGACCTATGTAGTTTTCTTCAGCAAAGGATTTTCAAATTTCATGTCTGGCTGTAGCAAATGTGCTGTTTAGAGTGACCCTGCTTTATTATATCTGGCTTCCTCAGGGAGCTTCGCTTCACTGTTTGCAGATTCCCCTTACTCTCAGTATTGTCATGTCATACAGCGGTATTTAATGAATTGCATTTGGAAACAGATTCTACTCAAGTCAAGGTCACTGTGCTTTTAAAAAACCCATAACCTTGCCTTGCTAATCCACCCGGGGGCGTTATGTTATTTATGTCACAATGAAAAAGAATAATAGAATAAATACTTTTGCAGGAGAAAATAAAAATACTAGCTGCAGCTGGCATATGTTCAGCTTTTGGCTGTGCGGTCTGCCTAGTCCCTCATCATCAGCATCAAATGGAAACTGTCTCATTAAATGCGGGTGCACAGTCTTGGGGCCTTTTCAGTGGTGGATTTGTCATTATACACAGTATATGCAGAATTAGGCCCCCCAAACCCAGGGAGGCTCCAAGGGTATCTGAATTAATGGATACATGAGAGGGATACCTTTGAAACAAGATTACAAACAATGAATTGCCATTGTTGAATTGTAGTATTTGAGTTGGTTTCCATGCTTCATTTCTCCTGCTCCCCAATTAAAATCAGTGGAGGCTGATTGGGGGGTGGGGGCCAATCAGTGGAGGCCATTGGGGGGGGGGGCGTCACCAAATCAGAACCTGTGAAGACCTTCAATGGCAGCTCTAAACATAGATTCCAGATACTGAACTTTCCTTTCCTTTCCTTTCCTTGTCTTGTCTTTTTCTTTTTAAAGCAAGCCTCTAACCCTTCTAGGAATTATTATTATTATTATTATTATTATTATTATTATTATTATTATTATTATTAAAAAATGCTTCTAAGCAATGCTAAATAAGCCAGCCTTCCTGCTGTTGCTTGTCAGTGTTCTTAGCCAATGAGTGAAGGCGGAGCTGTGATTGACAACTTATTTTGGGTGGGGGACACCAGGCAGTAGGAATTCCTGGGGTCCTTACAGGCCCATATTTATAATGGTGCAATTAGAGTATGCATGCAGTTGAACTCCCCTACCAGGAGGAGCCACAGGTGCTCAACTTTCTTCCTTTGTTTTTTATATAAAAATCTCTAGCCCATTTAGAAAGAAAGTTGCAACGCAACCCTGTGAGGTAGATTGAGTTGAGAGACAGTGACTATTCCAAGGTCACCCAGTGAACCTCTTAGGTGAGTAGGAATTTGAATCATGGTCTCCCAGGTTCTAGTTCAACACTCTAATCTCTACACCATACTAGCTCTTAGTTGATTTTTCCTGCAAGAAGCTTTATTAAAATAGATGACACCAAAAAAAAGTCTGAATGAAATAAATGAAGCACCAGTGTGCAAATGTACAAGTAAAAATAATCAATTCTTCTAGTGGATACGATAAAGGTTACTCCAGACTACCATCAGGCTAATATGGAAGATTAATTCCCTATCTCCTTTTCCTCCATCCAAATCAGGGAGTCTCAGGTTCAGGCATGAAGTATCCTGCAGCAAGTTCAAGAGCTTCACAGGAATAGTTAGCCGAGCAGCCAGAAACATCTTGGCATTTTTGATGGGGAAAGGCTTTATTTTAGACTATGAAATGATTTAAATGGCATATAATCTGGTGCTACCTTGCCCCTTAATACCCACAGATGATGTGGGTTCTGTTGCTGCTGTATTCCATAAATTTAAAAAAAACCCACGTAATTCCAGGTCCAAACCCTCCAGCAGCTTGAACTTTTGCGCAAGGGCTAACCACGTTGCAGCACTCGGAAATAGTTCAAAGTTGAAATTTCAAATTATACTGATGATGTACATATGCACACAGTTAAAACTTCAGAAATGCAAAACCTCCACATAAACTAGTGGCATTTGTACATCTCTCTTTCTCTGTACTCCTTAAGGCTTTCATGTTTCTCTGATAAGATTTGGCAGGTTGTAGTACTGCTAGTGTTATAGCCACTGGAAATAATAGCCCTCATCAGAAACAAATGTGACACCCCAGTGAAGTCTTCCCCAGAGCTTATCTTAGAGACCATTAAGTCACTTTCATACATGTGTCCTTCGTATTTTATGGCTAGTGCTGGAATGTGCTGACTTAGTTCAATAGATACATTTTAAATCTACTATAAATCCTGTTTAATTTATTTTTCAAAGTAAAACTACATTTAAAAAGAAGTTAACGAAGTAGAGATTTCTGTAACCTATGTCTTACAGCAGGACAAAAAAGGGAGACAGTGATAATGCTATTAAATATACTTTGTACTGGGTCGTATCTGCATGACTGAACCACAGACTCAGACTCACAGTTTCACTTAGTGCTTGATTTCCTTCGGCTTCCCCAGTTCTTAGTGTTATCCTTATGGCTCTTCTTTATTTAACTCATCCAACCTCATGACATTGAGAGATCAGGCAACCATTCTGTGTTGTACACTGTAGGTGGTTTCACCTCTACCAGAGTGACCTCCCCCACAGATTTTCATGGTGATTTTTACCAATCTGGAAAGATATTGATCCAGGACAGATGTTGATCCTGGTTGTAACTGCTTGATCCTGATGTTAGTATATAAAACCATAGCTGGAAATTGAGCAGGTAATATAACAAATGACACTGAGTTTTCTATTCGTTCATTTATTTTGCAAAAGTATATACCTCCTACTCACGTAAAATATCAATATATTGTACAGCATAAAATACTATAAAATAATACAAAATCACAGAAATGAATGGTTCATCTGAAGTGACCTTTCTCAACATTGGGTCCTCAGATGTTGGAATACAACTCCCATAATCCCTGGCTAGCAAGGCCTGTGGCCAGAGATGATGGGAGTTGTAGTTCAACAACAACTAGGAATCTAAGACTGAAAAGGGCTGATCTAAAAGGAAATTCTATAACTTGAACTCTGACTTGAAATTCAGCTCTCAAATCAAGGAAAATGGAGGACATTTTGTCATCAGCATAGGAAGAAATCTATCACAGTAGGCAAAAGATAAATATATATTTTTTAATTTAACGAGCTGTTCACTATAGACATGATGTTAGAAGAGAATATTTTTTCCCACTGTCACAACCGCCTCAGTCAATTACAGAAGCTAAAATCACATACCAAAAACTGATGGCAGGAAACTCCGAAAGCAATTACATCAATGGCCAAACAATGGCCATTTACTGTTCTACATTTCACTCGGGCTGCAAAGCATCTGTCAAAACCTGTGAGTACTCTGGAATCCAGTCAGTTTCCTAAGTCTCCAGGGGAAGACTACAATGTCTGACTCACCAGTCCACCAGTGACAGAGTTATGGGGCTTAGTGGTTTCAGAAACTAATGCTCCAACCATTGCAACTTCATCTTCATAACTCATTAACAGTCCATGCAGACATAAATGCATTGTGACACATTACTTAAGATACAGCCATTTTAGAGTCTGAATTCCAGTGAATTCATGGAAGGGACAAAAAGACTGAATGCTGCAAACTCTGAAAGAGTTTCACATATAAGTGTTGTAAACTGTGGCTCTGATTTAATAGCCAATTAACTGGGAGTAAGGCCTTTTGAGCTCAGCATGACTTTTTTCTGGGTAGACTCTTCTATATACACATATTTTGCACATATTTATAATAATAATAAATAATAAAAATGAAGCAAAAGGTAAGACTGTTCCACTTGCTCACCATGTTGTCCAACGCCTTGATTATGGATGCAGAGTCCAGAATGTGAAGAGGTTTCCCATTCACCTTTTTGACGAAAGAGACAATTAACAATCTGCAATGAGAAATCTTCAAATGGTTTCCTAACATTAACATCTCACAGCTGTAGAAGAGACTTGCAAGTGAATATATCCATGGAATATTTCCAGGCTAGCAGGGATTTGCTGTAAGTTAGTTAACCTTAGTTACACAGAGACCTTTTGAGAAGGCAGACAGAGAGAGAACTTAATTAACCATTGCATGTCTTTTAGTAATCAGCCTGTGGTAATTCAAAGAGTTCATTGATCTGGAACAGAGGTCAGCTCGTAGGAATGAGCGTGCTGGACTTTTCTGTTGGTGCATTTGATCAAATTATTAGCACTCACAGTGAAGCCCTTTGTTAAAGACATGGGATGTGGGGAGATAATACTTAAAGTCCTCCATTTTCTTCTGTCTGTATAATATGTGCTGCATTTTAGTGCATATGCTTGATGACAGATTTTTAAAAAGTCATGTGCTTGAAATCACACACAATAATGTGTGTGTTTATGTGTGGGGGTACACAAAAAAATCTTCCCCCACCCCATGCAAAAGCCACCCTTTTAATTCATACTACATTTGAAATTACCTTCCAGTAGTGCAGTATCCCCATAAAGAAGGCTGATCGCTGAAGAATTGATGCTTTTGAATTATGGTGTTGGAGGACACTCTTGAGAGTCCCATGGACTGCAGGAAGATCAAACCTCTCCATTCTTAAGGAAATCAGCCCTGAGTGCTCACTGGAAGGACAGATCCTGAAGCCAAGGCTCCAATTGGCCACCTCATGAGAAGAGAAGACTCCCTGGAAAAGACCCTGATGTTGGGAAAGATGGAGGGCACAAGGAGAAGGGGTCAACAGAGGACGAGATGGTTGGACAGTGTTCTCGAAGCTACCAGCATGAGTTTGACTAAACTGTGGGAGGTAGTGGAAGACAGAAGTGCCTGATGTGTGCTGGTCCATGGGGTCACGAAGAGTCGGACACAGCTAAACAACAACAACAAAGTGCAGTATCCTGTTTCCATCAACAGTCAGGCAGTTATCTCCATGAAGCCCATGTCAGGTCTGACAGCCCACATTCATGCCCCCACCCCCATCTGCCCACTGTTTGTTCTGCTGATTTTGTAGATGTTGCTAGAGTGGCTAGGGTACAGCAGAACAATACCTTTACAAAGGTGCTACAATTGTACGTTTTTATCCTCAAGACAACCCTGTGAGAGATAGCGACTAGCCCAAGGTTACCCAATTTGTTTCAAGTGTGAATTTGGGCTTTGGGTTCCCCAGTCCTGGTCAGACAATATGCTATGCTGATCCTTAACAATCCTGCATCCCAAATGCAGCCACATCACACATTTACCCCACTGTTTGCTACTGGCTGCCAGGATAGCTTGAGTGAGAAACAGATCTGCCAGCAGGAATAGCCTGGTAAAGAAAACTGTCCATAAGGCAAAGGTAATACAGTGATACCTCAGGTTAAGAACTTAATTCGTTCTGGAGGTCCGTTCTTAAACTGAAACTGTTTTTAACCTGAGGTATCACTTAACTAATGGGGCCTCCTGCTGCCGCTGCACCGCTGCTAGAGCACGATTTCTGTTTTTCATCCTGAAGCAAAGTTCTTAACCCGAGGTACTATTTCTGGGTTAGCAGAGTCTGTAACCTGAAGCGTCTGTAACCCAAGGTACCACTATATGAATAAAGTCTGGAAATAAAAGGATTTAAAATCATACCTAAAAATATTGAGCCCTGGGGTTGTTTTATCCCTCCACAGATGAGATCCTTGGAGGGAGGCTGAAATGTGTCTGCAGTGATACTTAATGCCTGATTTCCAGTGTAATCAGAAATGGGAGGCTCTGATTCAGTGATTGTCTCTAATTGACAATCTCTGCAAAAGTACATTATGTAACACTTTTTCTGCTCTATAATCTGCGTACTCCCAACACCAATGCAAGCAGGCTTTCAAGCACAAAATTAAGGACTTGCTCACAAAAGTAACACTATGTAATTGATGGAATGAACCTTAGGTTTGTTCTATAATTGGAGATGCTACTCTAATACTAATGAAACGTCAGGTTCTTTTTAAGATACAAGTATCTGCACTGCAAGAAAACCCCCTCTTAACTGCCGTGTGATAGGCGGGAGCTCAGATATTCTGCACTGAAAACCTTAGTATCTGTGACCTCAACCTCAATTTCTGGAAACAGAAAATGTATAAATTAGGTAGGGTGTTTGTTTTTGTTTTTTGGTCTGTATCATTTGTGCCATTTAAGGGCTTTGTCTCAGAATAAGGGAAGCAGAACAGAAAACTGAAATATAAGAATAGAGAAAAAGAAAGGTCCACAAGGTCAGACAGAGATAGAATGTGATACATCGTGCTAGACAATGACCTGTTTCACTTAGCTCCGGCTTGTTTGTACCACAGGGGTCACTTTGGTCTCCCTTGCATTTGATGAGAATTTCTGTTTAAAAAGTGCCTTCAGTGAAGGATTGGCTCAAAATGTATCTGGCCTGGAAGCAATTTTATTTCAGGCAATTATAATCTTTTGCACCCCTGGCCAGTGGTGTTTCCCCAGTTTTGTGGTTGTTTTTCTGAGATCTGAACCTGACTAGGCTCACTAGCTGGTTTACAGCAAACCTTAACCTAAAATGATGCTTGCTCACTGTGGTTTGTTGCTGTGCCCAGAGTTAATCCTAGTTGTGTTGCTCTGCTGCCACTGCCAACTTGGCTGCAGAGATGCGAGGGGAGAGTGGCTCAAAAATGCAATTGTGGCTAAGCGACTCTGGTCACAACCACACCTGCCAGGGACTGGCTGGATGAAGAGGAGTGGTGGGAGGCACTGGCTGAGGAACTCCTTGGGAAGCCTCAGAGCCCAAGGAGTGGCAGTAGGACACTGAGGACAGATCAGAGGGTGAAGGGTGGGGAAGGACTGATTGGAGGCTGAAGAAGCAACGGGCTAGAGTGAGAGAGAAGAGCCAGATGCAGAAAGCAATGCAGACTCAGGACATGAAGCAGAGAAGGAGGGGCCAGAAGCTGCAGAAGGATCCACAAAGCTTGCCTTTCTCATTGTTGTTAGCTCTCCTCCCCCCTTGTCTTCATGGTCACAGAGAGCATTGCAGAACAAAGAACACAGGTGGCCCCTCCCCAACGTGCTTTAAGGCTGTTTGGGAGGCATCCGGCTTGGAAGGAGACTTAATGGGAAGTGGAAGACAAAGACCTTCAGTCCTGGCAAGTGTTTCATGGGGGCCAGTTCTGTTGGTAGGCATTGCTCCCTGGTATGCTGTTTTCTAGAATAAGGAGCTAACTTTTCTGCCTGTCTCCGCGTCCTGAGTTCTGACCTGCATCTGAACCCTGACACTAGGGTTACCATATTTCAACACGTGGAAATCCGGACACGAAAGTTGTTGAGCTTAGCCTAAAGTTGGTGAGCTTTTTTTGTAATTTTTTTTTTTTTAGCTTTTGAGCTATTTTTAATTTTTGCCGGAATCTACACTTCTGACATGGGTTGCCCTATGTCCAGATTTTCCCAGACATTTCTGTGAATTCCGCCCAGACACTGTTTACGACGGCCGAATCCCGGATGTATGGCAACCCTAGACAACACCATACTTTAAAACTCTTTATATAGTCATGATTTCAGTGGCTGACTTTGGCCTCTAAAATTCAGCGGTGCCCTTTCTGCCTCTCGAACTCCATTCTACAGCATTGTTGTGTAGCGCGGCACCCAGTGTAGCCACACAGGTCACACTGCCCTAAAATGGCCTCTGATGGCTTCTCCCAAAGAATCCTGGGAACTGTAGTTTTTAAGGGTTCAGGGAGTTGTCTGGAGACCCCTCACAGAGCAACAGTTCCCTCCACCCTTTACCAGTGATAGTTCCCAGAATTCTTTGGGGGGAAGCCATGGCTGTTTAGAGTGCTATATCAGTGACTTATCACCTTCTCTCTGGCAGTTTCCCAGGTCTGCCCCTCTCTTCTCTTTCTCTTCCTGGCAATAGGCAGTACTCAATTATGGGAGGAAAGTGTGGGTCACCAAATCAGAGAAATGCTTTAATGAAAACTTCCAGTGAGATTACAAGGTCAACAGATGTACAAAGGCTCTCTTATTTTCAGTACTTCCAAGCCAGAGACACGATCAAGCTGCTAACAAGGGAATCTGAACCTTTAAGCAACATTTGGAATTTGAGACGTTGCACTCAAGTATTCTGAGAAGATAGCAAAATGATTATACATCTTTTAACAGCGGCCAGAATGGTAATTACTCATAAATGGAAACAGAAGGACCCTCCAACCCTGAGAGAGTGGTTGGCAACTGTCTGGGAGGCAGTGTATATGCTGAAACTCAGAAATATTTTCAGAACTAGAGAAGACAGATGAGAGAATAGAAGCTTTGTTGTAAAATGCTCAATCTTCCTTATGTATTCAAACAATATAGTGCAGGATAAAATTATACTGTTTAAATGTATTGGATAAGTTGTGAAGCTTCTGATATATTTGGAAGTTTTGTTTTTTGTTTTTGTTTTGTTTTTTCCATCCCCAGCACCCCCCCATCAGAAGGAGTTTTGGAACATAAGATTAAAAAGTATTTATTGATTTTGTGAACTTGTGTTAAACATTTGTATACAGTGGTACCTCAGGTTAAGTACTTAATTCGTTCTGGAGGTCCGTTCTTAACCTGAAACTGTTCTTAACCTGAAGCACCACTTTAGCTAATGGGGCCTCCTGCTGCCGCTGCACCGCTACTGCACGATTTCTGTTCTTATCCTGAAGCAAAGTTCTTAACCTGAAGCACTGTTTCTGGGTTAGCGAAGTCTGTAACCTGAAGCGTCTGTAACCTGAAGCGTATGTAACCCGAGGTACCACTGTATTCTAGTGTGGCTTATGAATTTAAATGTTCTGTGTTTTCAGAATAATAGTAATAATAACATTTGCTTTTTGGTTTTGTCAGAAAAGCTATGACATTCTACAAGGTTTCTTATTCTAAATTGCTTCTTCAGGATATGAAAAAAGATTCTTGCAGTTGTCATGCATATCCTGTAGGTAACATGATATGGATGAAGTGGGGAGGGTTGTATTAATTAAACCACATAATTTCCCTAAGCCTGCAAGACCCTAGCGTAAGTGATGATATCATCACTTTGCACCAGCACAAAGCAACCTAATAAGAACCTATAGTCCCGATTAAGTTTCTGGATATTCTGGAAATTAATCCATTTACTCTGAGTTATATCTGGACCAGATTTTATGTTGGATGGGTAGATGCTATCTATCCCTAATCATATGGAACACATTCTTAAGTTCTTTCTCCTGAGAAAAATAAGTAGCTATGGAAGAGAGAGTGGCCAGCACCTAAGAAGGCTTTATAACAAGCTCACTTGTGGCACTTTTATCTAGATCTAGTAATAAAATGGACCTGGACCTGGTCCCTAAATAGGAAAATTGAGTCTGACTTTTTTTTGGGGGGGGGTGACTCCGCATTTGGGTTTTCTCCCAGATTCCTATAGCCTCAGATCAGAAATACGTAGAATGTAAATTTTATTAAAAGCACCTAAGCACTGACAGAGGAAGAGGAGTGGGGGGGGGAGCGCACCGTCCCTGGCAGCGCAATCCCGGTGGGGTGCCATCTTGGCTGCCCCCCACCCGTGCTGGGCACCACGCCCCCGCAGGTGGTGTGCCACGCCCCCAGGACACAAGCCACATCCCCAGGACCCGCGCCAGCCCAGCCCCTGCCTGCTCTCCACACCCCCGTTACCGGAGCATGAAGCTCCACCACTGTACCTAAGGACATACTTTCAGCACATCTACTAATAGTAGGTAGGTTCAGGAGCATATAAAGAACACTAATTTATGCTTTTTATGCCCTTGGTATTAAGTTTCAGCAGCATTCTACAAACACATTCTAAAAAGCAAACATGTTTATCCCCAGTGAACTATGGCTTAATTTTGAAGAGAACCATATAAGCAGATAATTTGCCATAAGATTGTTTTACACCTACAGCTGAATATCACAATCCATTGTAATAGCCTTTCTTAAAGACAAGCAATCTAATTTGACCCAGCAGGTCCCCCTCCCCCCCATCTGCAGTACATTTTGTTAGTTCTGTAGGCAGAGTGCTAGCTAAGTGTTCCCATTTTGGCATTGTGTTTACATTGCTCTTAATTATGCAGCAGTGTATTTTTACACTGGGCTGAATTTCCATTATTTTTTAAGGAACAACAGAAAAGAAATCCCTAGTTTAATAATTCCATTGCCTTTTGCACACTATTCATGTAGTTCAGCTCCCAGAAAGTATGAGGAGGGGTGAGTATCTGTGAACCTCCAGATCTTGCTGGACTAAGAACAAAAGATCTTGTTGGATCAGACCAATGCCCTCCCTAGTCCAGCATCATATTCTCACAGATGCCTACAGGAACCTTGAAGGCAGGACTTGACACACAACAGCATTTCCCCCACTTATAATTCTAAGTAACTGACACTGAGAGGCGTACTGCCCCAGATGGTGGAGATAGAACACTGACATCATTGCCGGCAGCCACTGGTAGACTGCAACTCCCAGCATCCCTACAATTGATCATACTGGCTGGGGCTGGTGGGAGTGCACCAGCTCCTGAAATGCCACAGGTTCTTCAACCCTGGTGGAATCTACACACATATAAAAAACGCTGTGAAAATTCTTTTTTTTAAAAAAAAGTGTTTCGAAAAATACGTTGAAATTTGCATAGCTCACCGTTGCCACCTAGTGTCACATTTGTATATTGCACTTTAC
The DNA here is from genome assembly GCF_964234715.1 of Podarcis melisellensis. NCBI lineage: Eukaryota > Metazoa > Chordata > Lepidosauria > Squamata > Lacertidae > Podarcis > Podarcis melisellensis. Next base: position 25,332,075 of record NC_138542.1, read on the forward strand.
AACACATTTAAAACATTTTATTTGCAGCTGTGTAGCTGAGTCCCCAGTTGCATTCATTTCCAACTGCGACATATCCTGGAACATAGCTGAGTCACAGTGAAAGACACAGCTTCATAAAAGACAGGAAGCAGGCTTCTTATATATGTCACAGTAGTGCACCAAACAGGAAGTGTAACAGGAAATACTTTCAGACTCCTTTTTAACACACACACACACACAAATTAGATCATATTTTCAACTTCATTAATAGGCTAATATGAGGAGGCTTATTTTAGATGGAGCATAAAATTCATTGAATTTGCATAGTGTCACAAAATATGAATCATTTGGGATTTTAGGATTACGCACTAGTGAAAATGCTTAGGTTCAGAAGGTTTATCAACTTGAAATACGAAAGCAACCCATCTCGAAATCTGCCATACCAATTTAAGTGTAACATTTCATGGGAACTGGTGTATAAATCCAGCAACAGAAGTGATCTGGTATCAATAGTGTGCATTGTTAACTAACCAAATTATATTCAAGTAATTCAGCACCTGTTTAATCAAGCTACAAAATATTAAATTAGATACAGGCCACTTCAACTCCAGTGATTTGATTATGTAGAAGAGAGAGAGAAGAGAAATTGGTGCATACACATGATTCCTGGGAAATTAAATCATGAGAATTAGCTAGAGATATTCCTTGGGGGTGGTTGGTGTCTATTTGCATAAAATTCTCAACTTCCTGCTTTTTTTAAAAAAAATCCTTCTTAACGGGAAATAGCTGAAGGTACCCAAGCCTCTACTATGCCCAAGATTAATTCTGAAGAGCCTCAGAGTGATGAAAAAATACAGCCTTGAGTAAATGTAGCCATTTTATGAGAAAATTGTCCTCGCGTGCTCAGACTGTTTTAAAGAAATCGCACACAGCTGCCAGGGACCTCTGATCTAAAAGCATATGTAAAAGCTTATCCTTTTAAAACATGACCTCTTAATTGGGGTGCACAATGTCTGCACTCCAGGCTTTAAGTTAGTTCAGGTACGTTAACATCCATAAGAAATCCTGAAACATATAAATACTTACGTCATTTGTGACCTTTTAAAAATGGTATTTCATATTCTAATTGAAAGGATTTTGCCTTTTTCTTATTAGGAACTTTTTGTCATGTTATTTTTCTTTCTTTTAGAGTTTAGATGAATTGATAGAGATTGTGTTGGCTCCAAGTTTGAGGGGGATCTTGGGCAAAATGCCTTTGGGTGGACCTTCCTTCTCTGTTTGTGGGCCTGGCAGTTGTACCTGTTGCAGTAGGCCTTTGAGCAACACTGGGTGGTTGGGTCCAGCTGGCATTTAAACCTCTAGTGCCCCAGAGTTGATGCTACAGTAAGGAGTAGCAAATATGTCAGTTTCAGTTTTTCTAGTTCTCCTTTTTCCAATCTTCAGTTCAGTTTTAAGTCCCCATAGAAATTCATCAACATTTTAATATGTATTTAGTGTGATCAGTGGGACTGGTTTTATTTTTTGTTTTAAAAAAAGGAGGGCTCAGGGTAGGTGTCAGTGTTGGGCCTCCCCAAAGTTCAGGGGCCTAAACAACTGCTCAGGGATGTCTGGTGTTGCATCCAAACCCATAAGGAAAAGTTAAGAGTTCCAGAGAGCAATTTGAATGCACTTTCTGGTCTTTTTTATTTTTTACTGCAGCAGAATATTTTTATGAAAGCAAAGATGTGTGTAAAATTCTGCTGCAGTGGTAGTAACAACAGTGGTATGGGCTACACCTGATGGTTACCTCAGGCTGTCATAAAAAATTGTAGGAACATAATCCAAATGCTTCATCTAACCCTTTTCCAAACCCTCAGGATACATGCTGCCTAATTACCACCAAGGGAAACATCAGGTTAAAGGGTAGAATATAAATGTTTCTATCTATCTATATTTTCAAGGTATTCCAAGAACTAGCCTTCACATTTTCTGCTCAGCTGAGCAATCAGAAGCAGTGACTGAAGGACCACCTCCTGTCTCAGTCATTAATAATTCTTTAGAACAAAATTGTTTTGCTGGTCCTCCAGATTTTCAGGAATACTGCTTAGGGCCTGGATTGGGTCCAGCAGCAGCCAGATAGACGTTTTCCTCACTATCTCCTTTTCCCAAACTTACTTGTATTTGGCAGTGGAAAGGGTTTGTGGCACAGTAGTTAATATCCAAACATAATTGCGCAACCTATTCCGGTCAAAGTTCTGGCTGGCTTTATGTTGTGAGCAGTGCAGAGCTATTGCTTATTGGTGTTGCCTGCCAGAATGCTGATGAATTTCTAATTCATTTGGTGCCTGGCCAGTTGGTCAGAAGATGTCATGGCTGAATTCAGAGGACTGGTGGGAAGCACCACCTGAAGAACCCCCAAGGGAATTCCCAGGCCAAGAAGGTTCAGAGCCAGGGGCTTGGTGGGATGACAATGAGTGGCCACAAGAAGAAGACTGGGAGGACGAGGTGTCGGAAGCTGAAGAAGCGACAGGTTTAAGTGAGCAGGAAGAGGCTAGGGCAGAGAGCAGTCCAGAATCAGGCAGGAGAGAGGGGGGCAGGAGACAGAGATGCGGCAGGCTGCTGAAGAATCCAGCGAGTCTCCCCCTCTTGCTGTGACCAACTCCCTCCCCTTCTGGTCTCCCAGAACATGCAGCGAAATTGAGAGGGCGGAGCAAAGAGACACAAGATGACAGAGGCTTAGTCTGCTGTGCCTTGGAAAGTGGTGGGAAGGTGGGACCTTCTGTCCTCGCAATTGTGTCATTGGGGCAAGACGTACTGGGAAGAGTTGCTGTGATCACTAGGCCTGCAGTGTTTTGGTTTCTTTGAGTAAAGAGTTCACTGACACTGCTGCTGTTGTTTTTTATTGCTGACCTACTCCTAACTCCGACTCATGACAGAAGACCAGACGAAAACCTATTAATAAACCTAGTGCTTTATTTGTAAAGTGTGTGTGTGTGTGTGTGTAGCTTTGGGAATTGAAAACACAGGTTCTCATTGCATATGTAATAGTGTACTGACACTTCCCTGCCCCCCAGTTCAGTGATTATGAGGCTTTGACCAGGAAAGAAACATGATGTTTCAGCAGTGTTACATGTGATCTTGTGGCGGTGCATAGGAAGCTGCCTTGTGCTGAATCAGATCATGGGTCCATCTAGTTCTGTATTGCCTTCACTGACGTCAGAGTTCCCAACAGGGTTTTCTCCCAGCTGTATCTGAAATTGACAGGGATTGAACCTGGGACCCTCAACCTTCTTCTCCATTGTGTTGTGTGATGCATACAGAATCATTATTATTATTATTTATTTATACATACATACATACCCCAGCCACTCTGGGTGGCTTCCAGCAGAATATAAAAACATAATAAAACATCAAACATTAAAAACTTCCCGATACAGTTCCCCTATTGGATACCATTTTGATAACAATCCACCCAAAGGGCCATGGGTGAGTGCATAATCCTTGCAGTGACTAGTGCACAGCCTGGTGTGTAAAACATGGTTCCACCTCCACGAATGGAAAACCTGCTGGCAGCTTGAGTTTGCTTTGGCAAGGCTCTTTTGTTCAGTGTTTGGAAGCAGTTCTAGTTCGTGGCCATTGTATTTATGAGCTACTTAGCCTTCGCGGAGGCAGGCGATGCCCCAGTGCACTGTGAATTCTTTAAATCTATAAAAAATAAAACCCATTTGCGAAGAATCACACTTCAGGTAGTTAGTGAAGTCTTGCTAAACCCAATATTTAGACTGTCATTTAGAAGCTAAATATAGGATCAGTTAGAATTGGAAGTTCCTTAGGCAAGGCATGTGGTGCCAAGCTAAAGTATTCCCAGGCAAAGCTGCCCAGAGAGTGCCATGTAACAGGCACATGCAAAAAGGATAGAATCACAAGGATAAAATACTTTCATCTCCCACATAATTTGATTGGAATGAGTTCTGACTATGGCATAATAGGCTATGTAACATATGCATCCCCTGTGGGAAATGAAGAGAAAATTTGCCGATAATAGTCCTCTCACCAGCAAATGGTGCTGCATTAGCTTTTAACTTTTCTATGTCAGAAAAGAAAAAGTGATGGGAAGGTTATGGACGAGAACTCTTAATATTTCTCAGGTTTTGTTTGCTTTAGGAAGAGGGTACTTTCAGGCTTGCTGTCCTGGACATTCCAGTACACTCCTGGAAGCCACTTAAACCAGAGGCCTGTCCCCAATGCCGGCACAACCACTGATTCCACTTCCTCCCTCTGTTTGTTGAATATCAAGTTCTGAAGGAAGGTTCTTACTGTGTTCAGATGGCTGTGATTAGAAGACTCCCAGCAATTGGAAGCCTAGTGACACTGGGGCACAGGCAAGATATTAGGGGTGGGGTTTGTATGCATGCTTCATGTTCACCCAAACACTTGGATAGTGGACCCCCCACTTTCAGACACAAAGCAGGAAGAGAAGGGAAGAGGGTATTTTCAGTTGCAGTGATGCCTTCATGATGCCTCCTCCTCAGAGAAGCACACCAGATGCCCACTTTGTCATTTTTTGAGGAGCCATTCAAATACGTTTTTATCCTCCCATTTTTAAAAAATCACTCTTTATGTTCTTTTAAATCACTGATAGTTTAAATGTGTCGGTTGCCACTTGTCTTTTTAAAGACATTCTCGTGCTTTTGGAATTGTTTTGTTTTTTATCGGGCATTCTTGATTTTGTTGTGTTTTGCTTTGGCTCACACGGGCATGCTAAGCCCTTGAGATCAGAGGTAGGGAATCTTTTCCAGCCTGTGGGCTGTATTCCTTCCTGAGAAATATTTGCATTTCAGTGGTGGGCGGGCCCAGAGACAAGTGCGCAGAGCAAGGGGTATGACTCTTTTAAAGCAGCAGCAACAACAACATGACTGGCATTCCACATTTAGACACACACACCTCCATGCAGGCAAGGAAAAGCAAGGGTGGCCTATCCTGTTTTGCCACCTGAGGCAACATGGGACTGTGCTTTTCCCTCCCCTACCTGCCGTTGCCCCCACCCCTCACTTCTGCAATTGGAATAATGCCCCCTGCCCAAACTCAGCAAGAGCCAGAGTGCTCCACAAAGTGTTGCCATGTGTCTTCTCAGTCCCAGCGGTGAGGAAGACGAGTGGTAATGTCGCACTTTGGAACAGCTGCCCCTCGTATTTTGGCGGCGGCAGTAGTAGGGTAATCAGGGCACTGCCTATTGCGCTTCTAATGCCTGAGGCGGATGCTTCACACTGCCTCATTGGTGAACCAGCTCTGAGCAGGAGGCCTTATCACAGCCAGGCAGAGCACAGTACAGCCAGGCAAAAACACTTGAAGAGAAGTGGGTCATTGGTGGGTGTAGCCTGGGAAGAGATGGGGTGGCTTAGGGAGAAGGTTTAGCCTTAGGCCTCTGGAGAGCTGTGTTGCTGACTCAGGCAAGCCCAGTCTGAATCTCCTGAATATTTAAAGTAGAGTTTAATTTTCCCTTGATGGATTCATATTTTCTAGAGAATAGAACTTCTGAATATTCTTCCATTGCAACTGAGTCAAGCTGCCTTTTGTTTCCTTTTCAAACTAATGAAATGGGAAAGTTTGTTGTAGTGGACTTGCTGGTTTGGTGCATGTTGACCTCAAGCACAGTGCAAAGGGAGGATGTGGAATGATTCAGTGGCTTACCTGTGAGAAGGAAGAAAAGCTTCCATAGAAAGTTTTCAGAAGCCCTGGACTTTGTATTTACAATTGTGGAGTAGATGTAAACCAACCAAGTTGACACCTATTAATATTTTGACAATGTGAATCATTATATATTGGAAGCAATGCATTGTTCTCAAAGGCTACTGTTTTTAATTAATCAATAGTATTTTATTTTTCATTTGTTTGTTATATATGTATCTATATAATTGAAAAACCAAAGCCTAAATTAAAAGTGACTCAGAAACTTACAGTGAGCTCAAGCTTGTAGTTAAAATGCCAAATAACATTGGACGTCCTGTTTATATTTTTTAAAAAGGAGCATATGCTTGAATACATTGAAGTAAGAAATGTAGGTTGCTTCTTCATACTGAATATGCTAAAATGCTCTTTTTACCATGTTCTGCCACAGCATTATTGTTATTTAGTAGGACTTAAATGCAGTTTAATTGCTAAAACCTGTAAACGGCTTACACAAAATACACGCTAAATTGCTGATAAAATCAGAAAAATATTAGATAAGATATACATGTCAAAAATTTCTGCTGCACGTTTTCCCTAGTTAGCTAACAAGTGATGCAAGCATATCGAAAGCTATGCTTGGGGGCAGCTGCACTAGGAGCAGATGAAGCTGCCTCTGGTGTGTCTTTCAAGAAAATTGAAGGACAGGCTTTGGCACAGCAGGAGATTCTGCCTTTTGCTGCAGGTACAGAGATCGTGATCCTCCCCCATAACAAACCATCACAAAAGCTGCTTGCGCAGTTGCACAAAGTGAGACAGCCTGTACCTTCAACAGTTCCATATGTAGTCTGCAGGGCACCGAGGGCTCTGTCTTCAACGAGTCTTTAGAAAGCACTGTTGCAAGTTGTAACCTTTTATGGTTCTTTATTTAAGTTGTCATTTTTTATATGGGACAAGCTGTTAAAATTTTATATAGTTTGGTTTTTTATTCCCATTTCGCTTTCTTTATCATCATCACAATTCCCCGGCATCGGTCCTGTTTTAGAAGTGTCTCTGCATTTTAGACAGAAGGCTTGCCCAAAATGAATTCGCCGCTTAAGGGGGGTGGTTTAATCCCAGCTACAAATCCAGCCCTCTTTCTCAGCTGGTATAACTTGCTCGACACGTTTATGAAATGCCGTAAGCCCTCCTCTCCCAAACTCTATCTTCTTGCATACTATTACACCTGTGTTTTGATTGCCTCTTCCAGGTCTCTCTTGGACTTCTGCACGCTCGCGCAACCCATATACTCTGGCCTCCAGAGCGCTGGCAGAAGTTGCAGCCCAAGCTTCCTCCAGAACGCCAGCTTCTCCAGGATGAGGAGGAATGACCAATTCACATCTGGTGGGAAGCAATTATTGACTCTTGAATTAACTGTAGGAAAGGGGCAAGAACAGCCAATAACAGAACTGCCAAATGTGCAGAGTTTCTGCAAATATCCAAATCTGTTTGGATTTACAGACATGCATGCATATATATATATATATATATATATATATATATATGCATGTCTGTAAATCCAAACAGATTTAATTTAATCACATGAAATGGTGTATCCTTAGTTCTTGAAGCAATTGTGTCTTGATTTGAAATTTCAGCTTACTGCCAGCTGTACGGAGCTTGAAATGTTTCATCTATCCCACTATCACTATAGATGCAAAATGTGTCATCCCCCCCCATTCCATATTTTATTTTCCAGGGGATTTGATATTTTTGTGTGGGGGTGGGGGGCATGGTGCCAGATCTTAAAATGAATATGGATTGTGAAAACATGAAGTCAATCATATAGTTCATTGTTACTGCCAAGACGGAATAAATCATTTTAACATTTTGGATTGCAGAAGAGTTGCTTGTATTGAATGAATAGCATTTCTGGTCCCAAAAAGCCTGTTATACAATCTGTCATAAAAATAAATAAAACAAAATGCATTTTTCATGAAATGCTTTTCCTTCTTTGTGTGTTATTGATTTCATGATTAAATTGAACATGCTTTTGTTTAGCATTAATGTTTCATATAAATACTTCCGATATATCCAGTTGCTTATGGGATAAATACATTCTAAATTGAAATACATTGCAGCCATAACAGTCACTTTAATCAGCAGTTAAGTATAATCGCAATTGATAATAATTTCTCTGAGGGAGTATGAAGAACTTCTTTAATTCTTTAAATACTTTTTCTGCTACATATAGTAAAACTTTATAATAAATGAAGGAGGATTAAATGATTGTAATTCACAGCCAACATTTACTGTTAGACATTATTTCTGTATTTGATTTACGTAAAATCATCATTATTTCTGCAGATATATTTGCCTAGCTGAAAAGTAGCATGGCATGTTTGGAATTTTTGCAGTGCAACCCTGCACATGTCTTCTCACAAGTTAGCCCAACAGAGTTCAATGAGATTTACTCACAGGTAAGGTATATAAGTTTGCAACCTTATTCTCAAAAGGTATGGTTGGATCCAGGCTTGGATTGATTTCATTGGCTCTACTCTTGAGTATGACTATGTTTGGATCCAAACATATGCCCAAACATATGGGCATGACAAATGCGGGTGCTGCTGTGGGTTAAACCACAGAGCCTAGGACTTGCTGATCGGAAGGTTGGCGGTTCGAATCCCCATGACGGGGTGAGCTCCCATTGCTCGGTCCCTGCTCCTGCCAACCTAGCAGTTCCAAAGCATGTCAAAGTGCAAGTAGATCAATAGGTACCGCTCCGGTGGGAAGGTAAACAGCGTTTCCATGTGCTGCTCTGGTTTGCCAGAAGCGGCTTAGTCATGCTGGCCACATGACCCGGAAACTGTACGCTGGCTCCCTCAGCCAATAAAGCGAGATGAGCACCGCAACCCCAGAGTCGGCCACGACTGGACCTAATGGTCAGGGGTCCCTTTACCTTTACCTTTATGTTTGGATCCAAACATATGTGGGTTGTATTCAATGTTACTCATACTCTGAGTACATCCATTGAAATTCATGGACATGACAAACTTAAGTAAATTAATACCAGTGGGTTTACTCTGAGTAAAACTTAGTTGATACAACCCCATGTAAATTAGGTAAAGTTAGCATTTTTCAAATTATTAGTATGCATATTTACATGCTGACTTCTGACATCACCCTTAAAGTGTGGACCAGTTTATTATTTTTCACTGAGGTTCAGATTACATCCTGTTTATTTAGTAAGATTGTTGCTACTTCACCTTTATCTTGCAGCAGTAATTCTCAGGGTGGCTTGCAAAAATTAAAATGATCAAAGAAATGCAGGAATCAATGAAACATTAAAACTATTCAGTGTGATGACTTTTTTGTACTGTTTTAGGCTATTTATCTTTTAGAGGATTATTGAACACCTCTCTTTATTCATGTCATATTTTTGATTCACTGATTTGGGACAACTGTTCAGAGTACTGTTGCTTTAATCCAGACACTTTAGCTGCGAATACACCCCTTTTTCTGTGCTGAGTCTACAGTTGTCTCTGTTACCAAGTTGTCCTGGCAGGGTTCGCACTGATCTGAAATTTATGTAGATTGAACTGATAATGATCAATTTATTTAAAATCTACTTCAGTAGCTATTGGTCCATCAAGTGTTAATATAGTTTTTGAAGCATCTGAATGCATGTACGACATATTTTCTTGTAGTATTCAATAGTTTACGTCATACATCTGCATGATGTAAAACCCATCATGACCACTGTGTAATTTGTCTGTCAACGAGAGTCAATGTACAGCACCTAGGAAACACCTTTCCTTTGACTATCTAAGGTGAATAGGCATGGAATGATGACTTCAACACTGAGAACCCAAACTTGTTGCCATTGAAATCGAGTGCAAAATACTGTGGGTTTGAAACTGACTTTGGCCAATACAGTTCATTTGTTCTGTGGTTAGCTCCTAGGGTCATCCAAGAAAAGCAGCCATATTTGGGGTCACTGAGGGCACGGTTGAATAAGTGCTTTTAAGTTTTAGTCCTTCACTACCCTTTTCATACAAAGATCCTCAGAATTCATTCTTAAATATCTGACCCAACCCTGAACTCCTAGCTGTGCTATTAACAAAACATTCTTTGGAGCTTGTGCTACAGTTATGTACCATTATACTGAAAGGAATCATACAGAGGAGCAGAAGGGCATAAAAAGAGTGACCAGTCAATGACACTCACTCTAGCCAGCATTCAGGATTTACCTTTTAAATGGCGTTTCATCCTCTGGGCATTTAACCAAGGCTTTCCTGTTACATCCCTCTTTTCTGTATTATGGATGTAAAAAGATTTCCATGTTCTCAGTATTTATGTTACCATGGGCAGCAGTCAAGCAAACACTAGGAAAACAATAGACCTAAGAAATCATCATTTCTAATGTACCAGATTTTCCCAGCGTAGTAATCTATAATGCCGGTAAGACTCGCTGAAGTTAGCAGCAAGTTGAAACCAATACAATCAATAGATATATTGGTTTCAAATTATTCTCAAAATGTAATTGTTGCTGGCACCTGTCTTGTGTCAAGAGGCAATGGAGTGCATCTCTGGGGGTGAAGTCAAACTGCTGTGTTAGCAGCACCCAAATGACTCCCATGGGATGCAAGACTGGGCATTGTGTATGAAGTTCCTGGGCTGCCTAGGCAACAAGACCACCCACCCTCATCCTTGCTGATGTGGTCCAAAGGAAAGCAGAGCAATACATTTGGCACCAGCTTGGCTGCTGGAGATGCCAGGAGGAGTCGTACAAGGTGCCACCCAACTGTTAGGGTGTGTAGGGTTTACTCCTTAGTCGCCTTCTCCTGAAGGTATACCACAAGGCAGTGGAGGTTTAGGATAAGAGTTTTCCTTCCAATACATGGGCTACCTTCCCAGGTGGACCAGCCCCAACTGCCCCTCACTTCTCTTTACTGCTTGTGCAGAAACTGCCTTCTTGACCACTGAACCCACTATTGATCTTGTCTGCTCAATCTTCCAGAGCCTATCTTTGCATCTGTCTGACTCAGTGAGGGTTTGAGACCCAATTGCTACCCTCATGTGGTTTAGCAGACCATTTGACACTGTTCCTGGGTATGGCCCCTGTCATATGCTGATAGGTGGGAGCTGAGTGCAGGCTGGGGACCAAATATGGACAAAAAACCCCCAGAAGGAGCATTATGTGTTTCCTTCCAGAGATACAACCCATCCCAACACCCCATACACCCCAAAATGTAAGTATGTAAGAGCAGTATGCTTATTTCATGTCATTCGATTCCTCATTCAGGGCTGTTTCTTTCACAGTAACTCCAAATGACTGCAAGGCCTTTGCAAGCATTCCTCTCTCATTCCTGAAGTGCACTACTAGAAACAAGATCCGTGTAGGTTACATATTCTAAAGAAAACACAAGTTCGCTTACTGGCATGCTGCAAAGGCCTCTACTGTTCTGATAACATGCTAGAAGCAATAATTATTTCCCTGTTGGATAGTTTCACTGTTATTATGTAGCACAGAGGCTGTCAACTTTTCTGGGCCCATCAGCCCATTTGCAAACCAAAGAAACATTCTTGGGAATTACAAAGATGCTACAGCTCTTCCCATCTCAATTGTAACACACACCCATTGTGCCACAGGCTTGGGAGAAGAGCATTCTGTTGGCTAAAAAAATGCTTCTTAAATGCTTTAAGTTATGATTTAAATTTCAGCTGGAGGGATGGGACACTGCGGGCATGTGGGAAGACTACTTCAGGCATGGTTACCCATGATCTAAAACATTGTCAACCCTATCCTAAGCTGTGACAGGGTTCATATGGTCACCCAATCATTGGTCCTAACAATATTGCATGTTGGATCCATACTCAGTACCTTGCCAGCAAATTCAAACCATAGATTGGTTCAAACATATTCTTTTTTAAACAGGGATTTATTTATTTTTATGAGAGAACTCAAAACAGGACATTTCTGTTCTGAGCTGCTCATGCTGCTTTCTTGAAAACATGCATATGGCTTGGTTTTTTATTTCACATTTTCTACATCTACTTCCTCTAACAGAAGGACCCCAGGGAAAACACTCAACCAGAAATGGCCCAAACACTGAGCAGAACAAAAAGGAGAAGGCGTGTGTGTGATATAGTTGTTAACTAAATAATTTTAAATGCCATGTTTCAATGCAGAAATCAAAAGCCGTGTGCATTACTTTCTTTGACACCTCTTCTTTTACTTTATAACCAAAGTGCTGTAGGTGCCAGCACAAAATGGCTGCCATGAGCAGTAGAAAAGGTTTTATTTACATACGTTTTATGGCAAGTTCAGAGGGTTTGTTTGTTTTTTGTTTGTTTGTTTCTGAAAAAAATATAATAAACATTTGAGGGGGAAATACATGCCCTGGCATAATTTACTTTAATGCTTCTGTATAAGTCTGCAGTTATGTGTGTTGCTGGAAGGAGTTAGTAGATTGAGGTCACATCATAGATGCTAGAAAATGAAGGGTTCCTTTCATTTAGTGGGCGGTAACTGGGCTAGTACACGGAAAATGAAGGAAATCTGAAAATAACACCGTCCTGATCCACGAGACAGTCAGAAGGATAGAAGCCTCGATAGCTGCTTGTAAATTATTCGTAAATTGGCACCCTGAAGGCAGTTTGTGACTAACGATAAATAAAAAATATATAGTTTAAACATTCCATATATGATTTCTTTTCAGCTGCAGCTCCACACAATTTTAGGTGTGTGTATAAAGGTGTCCACCTCATGTTTGCCTTCTCTATAGTCCATATAGCAGTTAGGCAAACATTCTTTCAAGTCTCACCACAGAGTTTAAGAAGTCGTGTCAGCCACATTGGGCCCCAATTGCCGATATTTGTATTTCAAGGCTGTAATATGCATGGTTCTGGTAGCAGTTTGTGGAGTTTGCTTAAGGAGATTAGGCTGTGAAATTCTGAGGGAGGACCCTTAGTATCTTAGCCACGCCCAGTGGCGTAGCGTGGGTTGTCAGCACCCGGGGCAAGGCAAGGAATTTATGCCCCCTAACCCGTGGATTTGCACCCCCTAACCCGTGGATTTGCGCCCCCTAACCCTAACCCCCAGATGTTGCGCCCGGTGTGGCCGGCCCCCTCTGCATCCCCCACGCTACGCCACTGGTCACGCCCAGTTTGTCCAAGTCCATTGAAATATTATGTGCTGCCTTATATACGGAAAATTCAAGTTTCTCCCCTGTTACAGGCTTTCTTAATCTGGCACCCTTCAGATGTTTTTGACCATAACTCCTATCTCACAGGGACTGATGGGAATTACAGTCCCACACATGGGGAGGGCAATGGGTTGGGGAAGGCTGTTCTAGAAGATCCTCTGCTAGATATGCACTTGAAAGTAGGCACTGCTGACACATAAAGTATTATAGAGCAACCAGAATGTTCCTTCCAGCATGTGTTGCTGCTGCAGAACAGCTTTATGCACATGTGTGCAATATTCTCCTGCAGCAATGATAACAAAGGTGATATAGGATGGTGCCCTCACGCTATAGGTTGGTGTGAAAAGTTGTAGAAACACAACTCAAATTTTCCATCTTGCCATTTTCTAAATGCTCATGCTCTATTGTGTGGGAACCTGCATGATAAAGGGTGGGTGATAAATGTAATAAGTAAATGCATAAATATTCATGTTTTGATATACTTTTGAAGAGCATTTCTATCCAAGCATTGAAATGTCATCATCAGGCCATTGGCATAAAGGTGATACCGTATTCCTGCTCAAATTATTTCCTCCTGGAATGTTGATAGTTAGCCATGATTGTAAGAGAGCCTCACTGTTTTGTTTTCAGTTGCTCTCAATCCTCTAGAAGATATTTATAAACGCAGCTTTTTTTCCCTTTTTCGACATTAGATTCTCTTAATGAACAAAGACTGAGGGTAGGTTCCCAGGGTAATGCTGTAGCAAATGGGGCTAATGTAATCACATGCTTATTAACAAATAATTAACCAGAGCAAGGGCTTGGTAACCAGAGTTGATTACATGGCTTCTGTGTTACAGTCTCTTATGATGTCCATGTCTTAAAAATAATGATTATACATGGATACCTGTTGTCAGGGCTTTTCCCCCAGCCAGAACTCACCTGAACTCAGTTCCAGCACCTCTCAGGTAGATGTCATTGCAATTCTAAGAGAATGGAGGAGTTCCGGCGCCTCTCCTTCTAGGAAAATAGCACTGCCTGTTGTTGTTGTTTTTAAATTAAATCCCTCAATATAAACGTGTTACTCGCCATGATCAGCAGAGCCCTTTCTTAGCATTTTGTTGCCAGGAGATGCCGGTTATGTGGTGACATGCAAAAAGGACTTGGGTAGTAGCTCCCACTAGTAGAACACCCCCCTTCCCAGTAGTACATTCAGTGTCAATTCTGTTTTTCATTTTCACACCAGGTATTCACAGAACATTATACTGTATATTAAGCAAGGCAATTTTAACTATGAGAAACATGAAGCCCTTTTATTTTAAGTATTTGTGTTTTATTTGTGGGCATTTTGCCTACTCACGTTGCTGTTGTAATGGCTTGTTGTTCTATTTGTATCTTTTAATTGTAATATTTGATGTCCTTACCCCGAGATCAGTAAGAGTGAAGTGGTAGGGGACTCAGTAAACAAACAAAGCATTTTTGCCCCTCTCTTCAGCCAAAAATAGTATCCCCGAGCAGCGTACAAAGCTCAGAAATAAGACAGTTCCTTGTTTAATTTTTTAAATGATAAGCGACTAGGAACCATTTTCTCCCTCATCCTAGCAGAGCTCTGTGAACCTGCCCCAAGCAGTTTGAATTCTCTCTGACTCTCTCTCTGCTCGAATCACAAGGGCCATAAGAAAAAAATGCCAGATGTTTTTGCCCAATCCCAGCTCTCTTGACATTTGGTAGCCCTTTTACAAGTTCCTTCACAATGCTTGCTGGGAAACAAAGTCCAAATGCAGAAAAGAAGGAAGGGCAGCAATGCCCATTAACTTTGGGGGGCCCAGCTCCCTCAAATATTTTATTGGGGAAAGGGTGAAGGAACCTGGGCCACTAGGAGTTGGCGCCTATGATACCCAGATAGCATTGAAAGTTGCCTTGTTGTTGGCAGTTCAGCTGAACCAAAGAATGGAAGGTTGACCTTAGTTATCAACATACATATATACATAATACGGTTCTATTATTCATGAATTCTTCCCCATGAGACTGCAGCTGGTACAGAGTGGATTGATCTGCCTCCAGGTGGGAGTTAATCTCCAGGAGAATATTATACCCATGTTTTAGAATCCGTATTCCAGTGAACTTCCTAGCAATATTACAAGCATTCGTTTTAACCTTATAAAGCCAAACCTTTACAACCACCTTTGCAGTTTTGATACCGTACTCTCAGAAACAGCCTCCTGGACTTTTGCTCTTGCATCATTTCTAGCTGTGGAAGTACATAGAGAATGGTGGTGCTGCAGGTGGATTTATCTGAGATCATGGACAGATTCACCCCAGACAGTGAAAGCACAGTTTGTTTATTTTTTTCAACCCCAGAATTGAAATTGGGACTGTTTCAACTGCTAAGAATACACAAGCTGAATGAAGAGAGTGTTTACATAGAAGTGCTAGGTCTCCTTAAGGGTCTTTTCAGATGTGTGTTTATTGAGGGATGGGTGAGCCTTCATTTATGCATTTTTTCCACAGTGTCAGCACGACAGGCAGCACTGGCATCAAAACATCAACCCACCCACCCCATTTAACATACTTACTTTTTCTGCTGACAACCACTTTACAATTAAGTCCCCCTCCAGAAGCACCCTAAATCACATTTGATGTTTAAATACATGTAGCATTCCATTATTATGTAATTTGTATTTTCATGAATGTTTAAAAGTGCCTTCTTGCATGGTTAAAAGTGCCCCTTTGAGTTAATTCCACGCCTGTGAAAATTCCTTTTAAAAAAGCACAGTAAAGAGCTACAACACTCTGGCTTCTTACAGAAAGGATTATGTAAGACCTTGATGTGAAAAGGGGGGTGGGGAGGATTTGAGGATTTTGTGAAGTCTTTTGCTTGGATTTTCTGTGTCTTAGTTTATTACTGATTATTTTATTTATTCGTTTTGCATATTTCTGAAACGACTCTAAACCTTTGCAACAAAGAAAGGGAGAGAAAGAGAGAAAAAAATTAAAACCAACATTTCCGCCAGAAGACAACAGCTCATTCAGACCAAAGAACGAGATCCAATATTTAACCTTCAGCTATCTTCAAAAGTCAACGACTATTAAGCGTTCAGTACATCACTTGCATGAAATCATGGAAATATGACTCAGGTGGTCTTCCATTATGAAATTAGAAATTATTTGCTGCACCGGGTTGGGGGGTGGGGAGTCATATCAGTAGAAGTGGAAAGTCAAGGGGGGTGGGAGCTCTGACACTACAACCTTGACTTCATAGCCGCAAGAGTGCTATATGATTGTATTGTACTGACACCCAGGCGTAGATGTGAAATTACCAAGCATATGCTGTGGTATATACTTTAAAAAAACCAAAAAAACTCTGGGAAATGTGAAATACGTTACACCATTTAGCTCTCTGCAAAGTGTTGGAAGGTGGCCAAGAAACTATATAATCAGTATAAAACATTAGCAGAGCGCCAAATGATTCCTTAGAAATAAGCCATACCGTCTGTATCAATGTCATAGACAATATGGCTGCAACCCAGAGCCGCTGCCATCCCGGTCCCACCTGGTTTGTATGGTGATCCCACTGCTGGCTAAAGCTGACAAGGGTAACAGCAACGCACATTGTCTTTCCCCTTGCCAGCATCGGCAGAGTACTGCATGCTCTTTGCAGCTTCACATGAATAGCTTTTTGAATCAATAAGCTCTCAAGCAGCCCAATCCACAGTTCTCTTAAAGTGAAGCCCGTTGATTGAAGACAATTCAGCCCCATCAAAGTCAATGGAAATCTTCACGTTTCATTTGTGCTGGCTTTCCTAAGCTGCAGCTCGGGGGGGGGGGGGCGAGTTTGATGCGAGATTTCACTTTGCAGTTTTTAGGAATGCCTTAAACTTTATATAGGTAGTCATTGGTATTTCCTTTTGGAGTAATTACTTTTTTCAGAGGATGGTTAAAAAATGCCCATATATTTTGTGTATAGATAAAGATAAACATGGTGTTGTTTTTAAGGTGCAACAAATTGTGGGAATTAGACTCTAGTTCCCATTTGCAGAGTATACATAAGACAGTCCTAGGTCATTTGACCCTTTAATTAGTTCTCTTTCTCCCTCCTGCAAGTGTCCTTATTTTCCAGGGACAGTCCTGGATTTACAGAAACCATCTCAGTTTCTGATCTGATCCCAGTGTCCTGATTTTCCTTAGAATGTCCCTATTTTCATTAGAGAAATATTGGAGGATATGGAGTTATGTGACCCCTGAGACAAGGTAACTATACAACCTTTATAAGACATCAGAAGGCAGCCTTGTATGGGGAAGTTTTTTAATGTGAAATGTTTTTATTATGTTTATATATATGTTGGAAGCCACCCAGAGTGGCCGTGGCAACCCAGTCAGATGGGCGGGGTATTAATGATGATGATGATGATGGAATAGGACATCCTTATTTTCACCCTTATGTTGGAGGGTATGTATAAAAACTATGCAAGACACTTTCTTTTAAAGTTTAAAGAATGTAGAACTTTTACTTAGCATGCTTGAACTTGCAGATTAAAATATACAATGCAGGCAGATGTTTCTTAAATTGCTTATACAGTGGTAAAGGTAAAGGTAAAGGTACCCCTGCCCATATGGGCCAGTTGTGTCCGACTCTAGGGTTGTGCGCCCATCTCACTTAAGAAGCCGGGGGCCAGTGCTGTCCGGAGACACATCCGGGTCACGTGGCCAGCGTGACGAAGCTGCTCTGGCGAGCCAGCACCAGCGCAGCACACGGAAACGCCATTTACCTTCCCGCTATAAAGCGGTACCTTTTTATCTACTTGCACTTAGGGGTGCTTTCGAACTGCTACGTGGGCAGGAGCTGGGACCGAAAGACGGGAGCTCACCCCACCGCGGGGATTCGAACCGCCGCCATGTGATCGGCAAGCCCTAGGCACTGAGGTTTTACCCACAGCGCCACCCGGTCCGACCCGTATACAGTGGTACCTCGGATTAAGAACTTAATTTGTTCTGGAGGTCCATTCTTAACCTGAAACTGTTCTTAACCTGAAGCACCACTTCAAAAATGAAGACACAGTGACACGGGATTTCAGTTTAAGTTACTGGGTACAATTTAGACCACCACTTTATTGAGTGGTATTGGCTTAGGCACTGGAATCATCCAAACTATATCAGACTCCCACCCGTATTGGGGGTAATCTGATAAAAGGGTGAAACACCGCCAGAGGGAGCCCCACCAGAGGGAGCTCACCACCCGGTGCCCCTGTGGGGTCCTGGTATGGCCCTAGCCCCTACCGCAGGCCAACCCCTGATTCTTTTAATGGAATACTCTTGAGCTTGAAGCAGCAGGTGATGGCTGCACCTCCCCTCCCCACACATTGCTGATCCTAACCGTCCAACCTTACAAAGTTGTGACGATTGCTACACAGTAGGCGAAAACCAAACGGCTCTGCCAATCTGCCAGATAGAAAAATTTCTGCCAGGCCCCCATTGCAAGACAGGTGACCAACAACGTCCATAGCAAGGCCAACACACCAGATAAAGGGGTGCACAGGGATTAAATAATGTTTCACAGCCACCTCCCAAGCCAAGCCATTGGCTTTAGGACCAAGTGACCGCAAAACAACCAACCAGAGTAGAGCAGGGCATAGCCCTGCCCACACCAGGAGGTGGGAGATGCCTGGAGGCATGAGCGCAACGCGTACCCTCCTTGAAGAGGATCTGATTTGTAACACACACACACACCAGCAAGGGGAAAGCCCCATGTGCATGGGAAATAGATAATCTGTGTCTAATCTGTGACTATTAATACATTATTCACCACTGGCTCACTTGTTTCCAGAAAAATAACAATTTTCTTGTTGAGAGTGGGGCCCCCTACTGCAACATGGGAGGAGCAAATCTGTCAATGTTGGTTTCTCACGGTTTCTCACTTTTTCAGAACTAAAGTTCAGTTCACCACATTTCTGCATTGAAATAGAAAATTCCTTGCCAAAATTTATCAGTATTTTAGAGCACAGTTCCCTAATATGCACATTTTTTTGCAAGCTATTTCCCCTAATACAATACACCTTTGTGTGCTTTTAAAAACCAATATATGCTTTTTATGCAGATATATGACTTTTGACAGGGAGCTTCATTGCAGTTCATACATTGCTTTGGAAATTAGTTGGGTTCATGTTAAAATGCAAACTAAAATGAATCCCTCCCCCATTGCTATCTCTGACAGAGGACGGTCAGCTCCAGTTTCCGTTTCTGTGCCAGGAAACCACCACTGCCATCCTTGCCACTTAGGAAAGAAAGTGCAAACTTCACTAGTTAGATCCATTTCTTGATGTTATCCAAAGCCCCAGAGCACACTTGCTAAAAATAAGGTTTTCATGTGAAAGGAAAATACACCAGGTTCTGAAGCTAAAGGGAATGAAAAACTTAAGCCATCCACTCACCATCTGCTGGTTCATTCTTGCAACCTTTTTTTATCGTGCTCATAGGAATCACTGAGCATTCTTTTGGACCTTTTGGCATGAGCAAATTATGCTTCTGGTTTTGACAATTAGCTTGCGTTCTTTTAATTTCTCATTTCAGGCCAGAGATAAATTTTCTTTTCTTTTTGAAATTTTCTGTGTAGTAATTTGAAGGTCCAACTGATCGCTTCTAAGAAAACCAATCTTTACTTTTCACATAATTTTTTTAAATAAAGCTGGATGTGTTCTGTCCTTGAATGTATCAATCATTGTTCCATGCTCTCAAATAATTTGAAAAGGCAGACAGGCTCTGTACCTGTGATTGCCAGTTGCTGGGAATCACAAATGAGGAGAATGTCTGGAGGCGGTTGGATGGTGGCTAATGGATTGAGGTTGTATCCTGACAAGACAGAAGGACTGTTCTTGGGGAACAGGGGGCGGGCTGGGGTGGAGGACTCCCTGGTCCTGAATGGGGTAACTGTGCCCCTGACAGACCAGGTGTGCAGCCTGGGAGTCATTTGGGACTCATAGCTGTCCATGGAGGTGCAGGTCATTTTAGTGTCCAGGGCAGCTGTTTTCCATCTCCATCTGGTACGCAGGCTGAGACCCTACGGACTGTCTCACCAGAATGGTGCATGCTCTAGTTATCTCTTGCTTGGACTGCTGCAATGCGCTCTATGTGGGGCTACCTTTGAAGGTGACCCAGAAACTACAACTAATCCAGAATGCGGCAGCGAGACTGGTGACTGGGAGTGGCTGCCGGGACCATATAACATCGGTCCTGAGAGACCTGCATTGGCTCCCAGTACGTTTCTGAGCACAATTCAAAGTGTTGGTGCTGACCTTTAAAGCCCTAAATGGCCTCGGTCCAGTATACCTGAAGGAGCGTCTCCACCCCCATCATTCAGCCCGGACACTGAGGTCCAGCTCCGAGGGCCTTCTGGCAGTTCCCTCACTGCAAAAAGTGAGGTTACAGGAAACCTTCTCGGTAGTGGTGCCCACCCTGCGGAATGCCCTCCCATCAGATGTCAAGGAAATAAGCCCCTATCCTACTTTTAAAAGACATCTGAAGACAGCCCTGTTTAGGGAAGTTTTTAATGTTTAATGTTTAATGCTGTACTGTGCTTTTAATATTCGATTGGGAGCCACCCAAAGTGGCTGGGGAAACCCAGCCAGATGGGCGTGGTATAAATAATAAATTACAAAATTATTATATGTAAAAGCTGTTGGCAGTCGTGTTGTTCCTGCAAGCTTTGTGGAGGCATCTGGTTGGCCACTGTGAGAGCAGGATGTTGGAATAGATCTACTTGGTCTTGATCTGGCAGAGATCTACTTATGCTATTACATTCTTAAGGGTTAGCAGGTATTCCAAAAGTCAAACTAGTTATGCTGTTAAGAGTTTGAAGACTGTTTTTCTTTTTAAAGAAATGTTTAATGGATCTGTTGATTATATGTTTTAAGTTTACGTAACATAATTTCTGAGTTTTAATGCATTTCTGTTTTTATGTACGTTTGAAAAGATTAAAATATCTTTATTTCAAAAATGGTAGCTGACTGTTGCCTGTTAGAGGCAAATAACAAACATTACGTTTAAAAAATATGCATGCATTAGCAAAACACCAGCAAGCTGCTTCTGGTGCCACTAGTGAAAATCTCTTTCTCTTACAAGTGTGATATGAACATCATATTGCTTGAAAAGTGCCAATTCTTCAGATCGAAGGTCAAGTGAGCATCTATGGGGCCAGGCTTCATGCAAATAAGTCCCACACTGTTAAGGACTTTATATACTAATAGCAACACCATAGCAAAGACAAATACTTGAGATTTTGATCATAATTATAAAGTTGTTGCCTTAATCCGTACAGGCACAGATGCACTGTGGACTCCTATTCTCTATGCTATTAGTGGACCTGCCAGGATCTCTTTGTTAAATGTGTAACTTCACATGGTTCAATGCAGTTCATCTGCGGCTTGCAATTAGCTTCCTGGTTTCCAGGAAAATAAGGTTGGGTCAAAAAATATTTTGATCCCGAAGAAATCTCTCCACCTCCACAACAACACAATCCCAGCAGTGTTCTAAACCCCCAAAGAGTTTTGAATTGTCTACATAAGTGCAGCTGGCTTTCTAATGCAGAAAGAGTACAGCTCATCCATGCTCTTCTTCAGACTGGACTCTGGAGGGATGATAAATACCTGAACGGGGCTTGAATCTGACGTCAAACATGGGTATTGTTTAGCAGACATGTCCAGCATCCTAAAACCATGAAGTTATGACAGCCACAGCCACAACTAATGACAGAAATCAAGTGGCCAAAGGTGTCTAGGTGACCTCCTCACAAGGAGATATACTCAGTAGGCAGCCTCCTGCAATCACCAGAGTGCACTAGATAGGTCATTTGTTCTCCATCCTATCGATTTAGGATTGTGTGAAGAGAAGCCATGCTGTATAATTCTGCAAGTCTCAATTTGTGTGCCATGGCTGCGAAACCCAGAGCCTCCTCAAATATGACAGCAACACTGATCTTTCCCTTCTCTCCCCACGCGGAAACAGGGACCTTTAAAGCAGGAGTGTATGAGAAATCTTAGCATTGACATCTCTTTTCAGTATGAGGGTAGAGGTCTGGAACTTATGAGACAACTTATGATTCTGATCATGTGCAGAATCTTTCCATTGGCAGTGAGTACCCACAGATTTCTTCACCCCAGAGCAACCCTGGTCTCGTTCCACAAACTTAGCATTAAGGTGCAGGCCTGGTGTGTTTGGGGGCCAGAAGTGTCCTTTTTCTCTATTTATATGTTGAACACTTGTTTCCTTTCAATTCAAGCAATGGAATTGGGCTGCGGGCGCATGTAAGAGTGAATGGATGTGAACTTTATAGGCAGGGCAACAAGAAAGGATTCTGCACAGACAGGGTGAATGGGTGAATGGTTCAGTGAAATCCTAATTCAGGCAGCTAAATCTCAGGATGCAGTTCATTCCCCATACTTTATAGAAATATTTCAGGAGGGGGGAAATTATTGAGGAAGTTGCTGCTTAATTTGTCTCAGGAAACTTTCCTTGTACTTCCCCTTTCTTCTCTCTGCACCACTTAAGATTCAGTTACCAGTTCGATTTGGTTAATAATGTTTACTGTTCCACTGAACTGCTTTTGGAAGGGCAGCACTGATGTTAAAAGCAAATAATGAGGTACAAAGAAGCAGGATTTGAAGAAAAGAACTAATCGTTTTCTTTGCCTGAGACATGCTCACCCTACGTGTATTCATCACCTTTGCTCCTTCTATTGTGAGAGGATTCTGGCTGTTTATGTTTCTGTCTGTGCTTATGTGATGGGATGAGAAATCAGATTGGAGGTTAATGTTCTCCAGCTTGCCTTGTCTATGAGGGCAATAGTGTTTTACAACTGAGGTGCAGAGGTAAAGCTGTTAGAAGCCTCTCTGCTTGTATAAGATTTCTCTGGTAGTGCTGATTGGAACTTTGGTAAGGCAAAGGAAGCTCATCTCTCCAGAGCTGTCCAGTCCCATTTTGGTTCATAATGTAGGGGATATTCACTCTTAGGGGTGACTATTGCTTCCTTGTGGCAGCTACTACATACAGGAAGTTGTTTAGCATTCATTGCCATGTCTTAGGTCATAGAATTGCCTCCTTGATACCATCTAAAGTTGCTTTGTTTTTATGGTGGCTTGAAAGAATGTATGCACACATGCTATTTTGGTAGTTCCACCACCCACAGAAGTATGAGGATTAGTAGTCCCTAAATTCTGAAACTCCTTCTCCTCGGAGATGCTTTAACATCTTCTTTATGCAGCTTCTCTTATATTCTGTGGACAAGTGTATTTAACTTGGCCTTTGACAATTTTTGTGGGAGCCACCTCTATAATGCTCTGTTTTGGTTGACTTATCCTTGCCACTGTTTTGCTAGTTTCCATAACTGTATGATTTTATTATTGCATTGATTTTTATTGTTGTAACCCACCCTGAAACCTTATGGTGAAGGGCAGGTAAGAAACTGCTTCAGTAAATTAGCTATGAAGTCTGGATGGAGTAGCCACCATGTGAAGTGAATTTCAAGTTATTGTGGCTCAAGGTAGTCATGTTGGTCTAGCAGAACAAGTGTCATAGATTTCACAGAACAGTGTTTAAAATACTAGAGACAAACTTTCAAGTTCCATAGAGTTCTTTCAGATCGAGTCCTTCCAACTTCAAGCATACAACTTTTGTCCAAGCCATGTTGATGCATACTTAGCTAAGTCTCCTCCAGCCATAGCAGATAGCAGGATGAATAGCATAGGCTGTAGCAGAAGTGGAACTGTAGCAAAACAGAAACGTTGTTGATTGTGACAAACACAGGAGGGGATGGAAGTCATTGCCTCTTTATACCCGTAGTCCCAGGTTAGCCAGTGCTGAAGCTCATGTTGAGTCATGGTGACAGGATAAAGGCCACCATGTGGTGTAAGAAGAACTGAAACATTTTGTGTGAATTCCAAATTTGACAAAATGTTAGGTTTTTTTCTTTTTTACATTTCCCATTTCCCCTGTTAAAATTAGGGGTTTTTTGTTGTTTTTTTAAAGAAAGCTTGGGAGGAAAGACCCTAAAGTGATAATGTTAATTTACAAAAGAAAATATTTGTATACTCCTCAGTTAAGCAGCATTCAAAAATCCAATTAAGCAAATAAACATTTATTTTTAATTTTGGTAACAGGTGTGAATGAGAAACATTTAATTGAAGATCTGTCTTGCCCCCCACCTGCAATTATTTCAACTTTTTCTGGAAATTTCATGTTAGTAAAAGAAATGTGAGATGAGAGCAATTTTGCTGAATACATTTATTCTGAAGGAGAATTTAAAGGAGCATGGACTAGTTATCAATTTCAGTTGTTGTTGGTCTCCATTTACTGTTGGTACTCAGGTTCAGCAAAATGGTATAAGGTTTTAAATGCTAGCCCCCCCTCTCTCTCACACACACTCACTTTGTGTTTTTAATATTCGATTGGGAGCCACCCAGAGTGGCTGGGGAAACCCAGCCAGATGGGCAGGGTACAAATAATAAATTATTATTACACATACACACACACTCCTAGTGTGTATGTGTGTATCATGCTAGTGGGTTCACCAAGACTGTATGGCATCAGAGCTCTGTAGAATCAGGTGATCTTGAGAGCCAGTAGGGTTCCTCTTGGTGCTCTGTATAAGAACTTGATTTGACTTGGCTTTTTAATGTGGACAACTACTCGCCAGACTATTGCCTCTGACCCAGCTTGGTCCTGATAATATTTAACATGACATGTAATTTTTATTTCCTGGGTTTTAGGCATCCTGCCGTGCTCCTTACTCAGATGGCAAGGTTATTGCAATTAAAATCTAAGCACACGGAAATGTTGACTTGCGCAGAGCAAAGCAGCATATAGAGTCAAAATCTTTAATTATAGGATGAAAGGTTTAAAATGGCAACTAATTGTGAAAGCCCATGTTCAGCACTTTTCCTGCTCCATCTCCTTGAAGAGCAGCCCATTAACTAAATTGGTTATATACTGGACAGCCGATGAGCAGTGTTTGTTTACAGTGGTTTACCCCCAAGCTTTTGAAAAGGTTCAAAATGCTTCTTTCCCCTGCATTTCTGCCTCCATGCATGAAAGGGGACTATATGAATGGAGCTAATTAGTTAGCAGGGGAAAATCTACACTATAACATTGCAATCAAAGTTGATGGGGCTCATCGAAGGCTAGGCATATTACAAGGCTTGCCAGTGCTCAAATAGGAATTATATAATTCCCTTAATTGATGTAGATTGTTAATATTCTGTTTAGAAAGTAGCAGGCTGCAGTGGAAAGTGAATGGGATCGACTTTTTTCTTGGCAAAAAGGGTGCATAATGGTTATATTGCATGCAAAGAAATTCCCATTTATATCTCACCCCCGACTTTCTTTTAGCAGGCTAGGTCTAAACAGTATCACTTAGGAAGTAATTTTATTATACATGCTTAGCAAGTCAATTTTCCACTCTCGGAGAATGTATAATAAATAAATAAAAATTGCCTCAGATGTTCTTCTACTTATGTTCCTTTTAAGTTCCACTTAGAGGATATTCTGTCCTCTGGGGAGTTATATAATGATGGAATTTCCTCAGATTTGGCTGCGGTTTTGCATTGCTAAATAATAAATGCTGCTGTTGTGCCTCTGGTCTGCTTTTGGGCTTTCCAGGTGGATCTGGTTGGCCACTGTGGAAAACAGGACATTGACCTAGAGAGCACAGCAAGGCTCTTTGTAATGTTTTCTAAATGCTGTAGCATTCCTCAGTATTCAGAGACTAGAAGGGAGCTGGGCAGTTCCAATGGATGTATGAAATTAAATTCTCCATCCCATAATCACCCACCTGCTTCTAGGGATGAGGGAGAAATACAATTCAGTTAGCATTTAAAGGTGAACTTACACAATCTGCACTTTTGAAAACAAAACAGAAACCAAAAGACAACCACCATTCAAAACTCATACTTGTGTGGCAAGTTCCCACCTCCCCCCAGTGTAAATAAAGACACAGGACACCAAAAATTAGGTTAATGGGTAAAATAGCCACAACTTTATTGGTTACAGGAATGAGCGGTATTGGCTTAGGCATTGGTCCTATCGACTATCCGGCTTCAGCCCTATTGCATGAAGACTGGAAAGGGTTAACCACCAGAAGGGGGAGTCCTGCTGATGCCACGCCCCCTCCAAAATCCTTTATCGGACTACCCTTTGATGTGGGAGGAGGCAATGGCTCTTCCACCCCCCCTCTCATCTACTTAACCCAGCTGCAGCGACGAAAAGAGGAGGAGCCTCGGCTGTGCCAGCCCTAAATAGGGCAGGCCACAGCTCCCAAGCCAACTGATTGGCTGGCTGGGGAGATGACGCGGTCGAGGATTTCCTCGCTCTTGTGGGGGTGTGACCCAGCCTACGCGTATGTGGGGGTGGGCATGAAAACAGCTCGGAAACTGTTTTCTCTGAATTTTGCAATGCAGTTCTTCGGCATTCCATATACTAGGGTAGTGTCTAGGTCTGGGTATAGTTTTCTCCAGTTCTTGGATCTGTTAATCATCTTTCCTATCCAGGACTCAACTTTTGGGACTGGTGTCTGCATTCTTTAGGTCTCTTCCCTATGGTGTTCCTGTTCTTTAGTTTCTCTGCCTTCTGGGATATTTCCCCCCCCCATTTGTTTGTCATCCTTAGTGTGAATTTCTAACCCCAGTCAAACTGACACCTTTCCCCTTATCCCACAAAAGGTGGGCTGCAAGCTGTTACTGAGTAACTGAACACTCCACGACACCATACCGGTGCCAAAAATCAGTATCATATGTACCATTAGTCCTGTGCTACAATATGAATTTTCTCCATAGAAGATCAAAGCAGAAACTGACAAATCTTAAGTGATAGGAATCGCAGCTGCAGCTAGAGAAAACTTTTCAGAAACTCCTTAGTTTATGAACAATCCAGAGTAGAGGCATGCACTTCATCTTGGTAAACTTTGTCCATCTTTATCAAAATAATGTTTATTTATTCTCACTATTTCTATAGATGTTTTACGCAAGCAGGACATCCAAATTTACCTTTAAATTGGCTGCGGCAAAATAATCTGGCAATTTAGAGCTGTGCCTCCCCAAGAGGTTTGCTAAATGTAACAAAATCCTTTCAGTTTTTGAGGAAGGCACTTACTGGTCCAGTAGTGAATGCTCTGGGGAGCAAGTGATTTAGAGTTTGATGTTATCAAAGGGGACTGAGTAGTACAGAATCTGAAGTTATGTTTATTATGTTTATTTGATGGATCAAATGCTGGTACTGTTTGCAAACCCTTAATCATTTATTTGAAGGTAGCAGCATGCTTAGTTATTTTCTCAGGGTTGGAAAGATACTTCATCAATTACTTCAGAGAACTGGTTCAAAATGCTTTACTTGTCACTGTTTGCAAGAAACTAATTATTTGTGCATTCTAAGAAGACAGGCAGAACCAGAAAGCCTAAGCAGCAGTGTGGTGGAATTTAATGTTATATATGAATAGTCAACCTTTCTGGTTTCTTATACAGTATTCTCTAAAAATGACATTTGTAATGATTCATGCATTTGCAATGTATGTGAGTTTGTGTGCTTAATTTGGTTTTGTCTGTTGTTTATTCTGATTACCTATTATTCTCATTTTAATGTGTCTTTTCCTTCTTATTATTTAAAAGAAAAAGGAAGACCATCTAAATTCATCACGAACGTTCAGAGAACTCTAGTCCAGAAATTACTTAATAGTGTTTCTATGGCCACAATACTGTGTTTATTGACCTGGGGATAAGTCCCACCGTCATATTTCTGCATCAACATGCCTAGTACCTATGAGCCTATGAGCCCCGCTGATGCTTGCAGCAGAATCCCATGCATGTCCACTCAGAAGTAAGTCCTATCAAGTTCAGTTGGGCTTATTCCCATGTTAGTGTTTTAGGATTGCACTCTGAAGTACATCAGACTTTCTCTGGTTGCCATCTTATAACTCCATTTTTTAACCAGTGGTTGTGTAAACTAAGTTAGGGAACCTCTGATCCAGGGGCCAAATGTAGCCCCTGGGCCATACATAATAATAATAATAATAATAATAATAATAATAATAATAATAATAATAATAATAATAATAATTTATTTATACCACGCCCATCTGCATCTGGCTGGGTTTCCCCAGCCACTCTGGGCGGCTTCAAACAAAGTATTAAAATACAGTGGTCTGTTAAACATTAAAAGCTTCCCTGAACAGGGCTGCCTTCAGATGTCTTCTAAAAGTCTGGTAGTTGTTATTCTCTTTGACATCTGGTGGGAGGGTGTTCTACAAGGTGGGTACCACTACCAAGAAGGCCCTCTGCCTGGTTCCCTGTAACTTGGCTTCTTGCAGCAAGGGAACCGCCAGAAGGCCCTTGGCATTGGACCTCAGTGTCCAGGAAGAATGATGGGGGGTGGAGATGCTCCTTCAGATATACTGGACCGAGGCTCTCCTTGATGCTTTGCCTGACTGCAATGTGTCCTTGAAGTCTGATAATGCCTCTTGCCTTCCTGGATAGGATGTCATGAGAGGTGTGTGAGATTGTGTAGACCCTAGCTTACTTTACAAAGTTAAAAGTTATATTCATTATTGCTACATCCATTTTTGCCTCTAGCTCTGACCACTATTAGCATGATGTACCTGGGAGGCTGACCAGAAGGGAGCATGACCCTCAGGCTGAAGCATATCCCCCATTTCTGGTGTATGCCAGACAGTTAAATAATATAACCCATGTGAATGATGTTTACGTGCAACTTTATTGGTCAGCATCCAGTCCCATGTTATATGAGCAGAGTTGTGTCAGTTTGGATAACGGGATTGGACAGGGCTCTTGACTTCACAGAAATCTATCAGAAATGATTTGGGGAGGTTATAAACCTATGGGACAGGATCTCAAACTATAACTGGATACAGCCATTTGGAAAATGGAGATGTTATAAAAAATGAATTGTACTGTTGGGGGGTGGGAGCAGTTTTGAGAAACTCACTTAGGCAGTCTGGTAATTTATTCTAGAAATCGACCTTGACGGTAATGGAATTATGGCAGCAATTGGAAGTTGGCAAATTATTGCCGGAAAATAAAAAAAAGTTACAGAAAACATCTGCATATTGCACCGCAGAGAAGTAACAATAAATACTATTTGCTTTGATCTGCCTGTGACTTGTCATAGTCTAAAATAGTATATGAGTCTTTCAGAATTATGATAATAATAGGAACGTAATTCTTCAGCTTTCCATTTGATTTCTACTAGAAAAGCAGATTGTAATGTTTTATGCACAATTAGAAATGTGCAGAAGAAGGATGGTAATATTAAGATGACATCATCTAATCAGATTTCAGGGTACCTACCAGGAAAGAGGATGTCTTTTACCTTATACATGACAAATGTTTGCATTTTCCTGATGATTTGGTTTTGAATCCACAATCCAATTAAGCCCAAGTAACTGGATTTAAATGTTATGCTGGTTCGGTGCCATTAAAGTGTTTTGAATCTGATTGAGCTGGATTGCCAACTGGGATTTTGCATCACCATTGCATAGATACCTCTTTGCAGACATTTATCACAGAAAGCCTCTCAGTTGAGTAGGTTCCTGCATCTCTTGGCTGTAAATGGATGCCACTTCATTCTGAATACAGGGGCTTTAAGCACAGCCAAGTGCAATGTAGGTCAAATTCTCCCACAGTGCAACCAGTCCTTGAAAGAGGAAGGCAGTAGTTCAGTTCTCCACATTCTCTTTTATTCAGTCTGAACCATTGGACTGAGAAGCCACTTTTCCTATTGTGCTCAGCTACCATGAATGTTTTGCTGAGTGTTTTCTTCTACTTCTCTTGTCGCATCCTCATCCTTCTTCGCTTTGCAGTCAGAAAAAGCTGATGGGACACCAGGGCAAGCTGATCACTCACTAGCTTGCAAATCCTTTGTTTGTTTTGATGCTGGAGATCCTGTTGCTGCACAAAAACAGGGTTCACTTATTTCTCAGCAATGGCGGTCAGAGGAACAAGAGCCACCAATTGATATTCGGGCAAGAACACAATCTAAACTGGGCCTGAACACGATATAAATGCCCACTTATAGCACACCACCTTCATTCTGGGCTTGAAAAGATCTCCTTCCTCTAATTCATCACTCCAGTCTCCTTTCCTTGGATTTCTTGTCTTTTTCCTTTGTAAAGACATTCACAATGCCTCTCTTTCTCTCATTTTATTCATGTGAGTCAATAGATGATGATCAGATGATCAAAAGAATCTTTATTTGCATCAGCCACTAGCCATAGCAATAAAATAAAATAAAATAAAATAAAATAAGGTACCGAAGATAGAGGTAAAAACTTAACTATACAAAATACATTTTGGAGGTTTACATCAACAATCAAATAATAGATCTTATTCTAATTGCCCTCACTATTATTATTTTTTTTGCAGTTTTTGCCGTCACCTGATTATCTTCATCTGCTAGAACAGTGATGGGCAAACTTGGCCCTCCAGATGTTTTGGGACTACAACTCCCATCAACCCTAGCTAACAGGACCAGTGGTCAGGGATGATGGGAACTGTAGTCCCCAAACAGCTGGAGAGCCAAGTTTGCCCATCACTGTGCTAGAAGAAAAGACACAGTAGCGATATCTGAGGGACACGGCATGAACAGTAGTAGAGGGGTAATAACCTCACTCCTCAAATCATTATGAGGATGAGCCACTGACTCAATACTGCCATATCCACATGGATATAACCATTTTTCCAGCAGAATTTTTTGAAATCGATCCTCAATAACTGCCTGAACAACGGGATAAAAATTAAGATTTGATGGTCCGATCCTCAAACATAAGAGCACAAGAAGAGCCCTGCTGTTTCCACAGTGGCCAACCAAATGACCGCAAACAACACCTGAGAGCAATAGCACTCCCCTTACCTGTGATTCCCAGAAACTGGTACTCAGAGGTCTACTGCCCTAATGGAGGTGCAACATAAACATTAATAGCATTTCCTTTATGAATCCTGTAGGTCCAGAATATGCTAACATATACAGCAAAAGCTCCAAAGGGTGAGCGATGAAAATGAAAATTGGAACAGTGGAGGATTTTATCTTTTGAGGGATTTTTAGGAATATACGTAGGCAGCCCATAACAACAAAAAACTGACTACTAAATTTCAAGTTATGAATGTAGATAGGCTTCTTGGATCAGGGAGATTTTCAAGGAAATGATTCCCCAAATTCCGCTGCCCACATAACAGGTAAAGAATTTTTGAGAGTCCATTTGCATCTGAAGTTGAAAGGGATAGCAGAAATCATTCACTGACCCAGTTCACTTCAAATTACACAAAGTGGACATCCCCCCTGCCCCCATTTCATTTTCAGAATTCTCCATCCACTCATTTCAGAATTCTCCATCCACTAATGTGTGTTAAAGTTTGGTGTAATAAATTCTGAGGAGAAGGAAGGAATGGACTTTGAGCTCCTGGGTGTTTCAGGCAGTGACTCAGGAAAAACGAAAAGGTCACTGATTGAAGTTAAATATGACGCTGAGCTTTGTGTTTCACACACACTGTTGATATAGGAAATATATAAGTTGAAGAGGGATTTTATGTGCGCAGCTTCAGGAAGAGTTGTTAAATGCGGGGTTTTTAAAAAGGGTTTAAGGGTTTAAGAGTGTTTATAAATGGATTACAGGCTCTGATGGTCCTCGCACTGCGCAGTGGCGGTAAACGCCAGCAAGCTGTCTACGCCATATTGCGCTTTTTTGCAACAAGAGGTAACCAACACATCCCTTCTGCCCTCAAGGTTTTTAATGCTAAAGTTAGAGCCCAACTGCTCTATGGAATGTCAATCTGGATGTCAGGGTTTACCCAGTCAGTGGAACGAGTGAAGGCAGCCTTTCTATTTGAGATTTTCGCTGTCCCACGCTGTGTACCTTACACAGCCCTGTGTCTAGACATAAGCTAAAGACAGTTGACTGGACGAGTTTTCTTTTATGCTGGCTAAACATTTGTTTTTCAGCAGACAAAGATACTTTACTTAGTGAACTTCTGTCAGACCACTTCCCTTCCCCAGGGCTACAACTGTTTTGCACAAAGTTACGGCAAATTGGGCTTTCAGAGGATCTCCTGGGTGCTGTGGCTTTTCCAATCGCCAAGGCCATGTTAAAAACTAGGCTGTGGGACATAACTGCCAGAAACTAATCTCAGCTGCAGAAAAAACATGTCCCCCTCTTTATTTTCGACTCTCCTGAGCGCAGGAATTTAACCTTAATTATTTACAATTTTTGTTTAACCCGCAAGAAAGAAGCGCTTTTTCGTTAGCTAGGTTCAATTGTAATCCTTCTAACCTTCTTTGGGGTAGGTTTGCAGTTATGGCAGAAGGAAATAAGATCTGCCCATGTGATGCCCACCTGGTGGAAACTCTAGCTCACATGGCCCTTAATTGTAAAATATATGATGATCTCCGCCAACAATTCTTAGACCACCTATATATCTCAATATGGAAACCAGAGACAGAGGGCATACGCTTCTTATTACAGGGGGAAACCAGGAGCTCACCAAGACAGTAGCAAAGTTCCTCTATTTGATTTTCTGCCACCAAAGTAAGCTACAGGACCCTGCCCTTGCTGGAGTCCCACAGAGGTGAAATAGATTGCTCACCTCTTCTTCCCTTTGGCAAATGACTTTTCTGTTGAAATGAACGACGAGATTACATTGGCTTATTTATTCTGAATGTTTCTAAGTAATGCCAATAAAGGTTTGATGATGATGATGATAAATGGATTATTTAGATTTTGACCTCTTTTAAAACAAATAAAGTAAAAGTAGCCAACAGCCTCAAGATGAACAGAGCTAGGAATTGATATGATGGTTAAGGAATCTACACCTAAACACATTTCTGCCCATTGGTACTTGGATCATCCTGCACCACAAGTGCAAGCTCGTATTGTAGACGTTAAGGCAGCTTGCAGAGCTACTTTGCATTAGTGCAGTTAAGTTATTTTGGACTCTTAGCTTAAGGGCCTTACTGTTTTCCTCACTTCCCTCTAGGTGGTAATGTCTCTTTCTCCACTTATTTCAAATGCAAAACATTCATGTCGTTCCTTCCCATACCAGTGTTGACTTTCACATATCCTCCAACATGTGCAGGCACAAACTTGAGAGATGTTTCTTCCAGGGTGTGCTCCCAGCGAGTCACATGATCCCCCCGGAACTTTTTTTGGGGTGAGATCACTTGAGATCATGGCACCCAAAATGTCTTCCTTGTTCTCATGCAAAAAAAAAAGAAGGGCAAAAAAGAGATGTCCTGGTTTTCCCCAGACAGTTGCAGAGACTGTGCATAACAGATTGGTGCAAGTACAATGGTACCTCGGGTTAAGAACTTAATTCATTCTGGAGGTCTGTTCTCAACCTGAAACTGTTCTTAACCTGAGGTACCATTTTAGCTAATGGGGCCTCCTGCTGCCGCCACGCCACCACCGTGCGATTTCTGTTCTCATCCTGAAGCAAAGTTCTTAACCCGAGGTACTATTTCTGGGTTAGCGGAGTCTGTAACCTGAAGCGTCTGTAACCCGATGTACCACTGTATATACTTTTCCTATGTTAAGTGGGGTTTTCTCTCTGTTGGAAAACCTTGTGGGAGAAATCTTTTGAATTTATTATTATTAATAGATATTTAACCTCACGGTGCTCAGAGAAGCTCTCAAGAGTAAAAGCTTGGACAGTAAAAAATGGAAGTCATATAAGATGGGAACTGAGTATAAGGAGTGTACACTATTGAATTCACAAGGATTTTTTTTAAAAAATATCAATCTTTATAGACATATTAAGAAATTATTGGCTTTCTGGAAAGCAGTTCTGTAAGTTTTAAGACTCCTGCTTCTTAATTTCTAACACTACATGTGCACAGTAATTTTATTGGTCTGAAATTGTTGGAGATGCTTACGAGCATGGTTTTTACACATGCTTCTCTTGCGCATAAATCCAATGATCGTGTCTTGAAGATTAAATATTAAGGAACAAGGCAGTGTAAATATCTAAACGTAGCGGGAAGTGAACAGCAAATCAATTGGGTTGGGGTGCGGGGCTAATTCTCGCAAACATTTTTAGATAGCAAGATGTGGAGGTACCATAGTATTTGCTGGATGGATTTCCATTCTAGACAAACATTCTAGAAAATATTGGTAATTTCTGGTCTCATTTCTATTGAAATTCTCCAGCATCCCTGCTTAGCATCTTTTTTTCACCAAACTCATCTGGCCAGTTGAGTGTCATGGTTATGCGTGTGCTTTGCCCATCTATCTCTGTGCTCCTTTGGAGAATTTCATTCTCACATTTTGAGAACAAGATATCATGGTGCACTTTAGAAATCTGGGTTTGGAACCAAAACAATTAAATCTGAGGAGCTGTAATGGGGTTAATTATAAAGTGCAAATTGCATTGGCTTTAATGGCTGGGGAGGAACAAACCTGTTTCAGAGCTCAGCATAGCTAGTGTAGATGAGATGCCATGATGGAGCCTTTCTTAAGTGATAGAAAAATGTTCAAGTGCCCTACAAAATCATTACAGTCTGAAGTGTTCCCTGGGGTCCCAAAGAAAGGGAGAAAGCTGAAAAATACATAAGAATCTTTTGAAAGGTGAATTATTTCTCTCCGTTTATATTAGAAAAATGACCATTGTGCTTTAAATTATTACAGCCACACTTTCTGATTTCAGTTGAATGCCACAGAAATTTAGAAGCACAATCATATTACGGCTGAGAATAAATTGTTCAATATAACCTGGTGAGAAGGAAATTGTCTTACATCTTCCAGGGGTCATAAGAGTTTCCTCAGTGTCGGCACGAAGCCTACTGCAAGACATAACAGATAATTGAAAATGTTGCATTTGTTAAGTCTACTCATGTGAAAGTTAAAAGGAGTGGAATGAAATTCAGGTTAACTTATAATATTAATGCAGCGACATCACATAGAATATGTCCAACACTTTAATGTTTAATGATACCGTAAGTTATGCTTACATTTTATATTAATCAGGTTTTCTCTTCTGTTCAGGAGAATGAAATCCAGAAGCTCAGCATACACATGAAAAAGTCCCATGTTAAAAAAGTACTTTATTCCATAGAACAGGCATGGGAGTTGTAGTCCAACAAAAATGGAGGGCGCCACCTTGGTTTCCCAAGTGGTATGGCCAATGGTCAGGAATGATGGAAGTTGTTTTTAATCTGTTTCTATATTTGTTTTATGGTTTTATTGTTTTTGTAGGCTATCTAGATTAATAAAATTATGTGTTGTTGATTTTTTTTAAAAAAAAGGAATGATGGGAGCTGTAATCTAGCAACAACTGTTCTTTTCGGAAGCATTCTTTGCGGCTTAAAACATTTTCATTTAGGCAAGTCTGTAATACATGTAGAAGTTACATGTGCTTTATCACTTTTTAACTCCTGTTGACTTTAATCATCTATTGAATGTTTTTACTGGTAAATACCTGTTTTAAATTTCTTTTTATGGAGAATTTAACTTTTCCATTTTCTGTTGGTGTAAACCACTTACAGTTTGTTTTATATACAAGTGGTATATAATTTTTTGGTTAATAATAATATAATGGAAGTTGTATCCCAACATCCAAAGAGGCATAAGTTCCTCATTCCTCCTCAAAGTGTAAGAGTGTCAAAATGGTGGACATGCTCACTGCAGATCCGAACTACTTCATGTTCAATTCTGCATGTTCACAACATGCTAATCTGGTCCTGTGAACTGGTCCTGTGTGGGTCATACCTTCTGAAAAAACGATACGAAGGGTCGAAGAGTTTGATCGTTTTTGAAAGCTCAAGGCCATGATCAAAATTTATGTCATATTCTGAATTACATGTGGCGTTAGATTTGATACCATTCTTGTTCACCGTAGTAGGTTGCACAAACTCAAAGGCGAAGGAGCCACACACAATTGTAGGTGTTAGGCTCAAAATTATTTTTAAGCATTTGGTGTTGGAAGTAACCATTCTAGAAATAATACAGTGTGCCAAGCAATTTACCTGTCATAATGCACTCTGAGCTGAATGTAAACTAATGAGAAGCTCTGAAACTGGGAATAATTAAATCTGTCAGCTGTACCTCAAGCTATAGAAGTGAAAGGGTACCACTCTGTCCTATATAAAGCAAATGCACTGTAGTTTTTAATGTACTTCCTCCAGATAGATTTGGTCAATTAAACAGAAGAAATGAGCAAGATAATAAAGGTTTCACAAATTCAGCTCTTTCCCTGGCTTCTGAGTGGCTGGTATTCTCTTGGTACAATAGCTGAATGAGTATGTTCGATCAACCAACAACGCCTTTGCAATTTTGGGCGGAAGCTGTCGCAGAAAGGCAGGTGTGGCAGCCTGCTATGTATGTGAGACCATGGTGTACGTCATTCTCTGGTGGACTGAGCTGGCTATGGTGGAAGTGCTGCTCATAGTGCTAAGCTGCTGAACACAGTGTTCCAGAGCGCTGCTTGGTTGACAGTATGATGGGAAATGAAAAGGGCATCTAGATCCAGAACTCTGGATCAAGGGCCAGCACCTATCATTAGGCAGACTGAGACCGTCATCTCATAATAAATAATAATAAATTATCTCAGGTGGTAGATGCTGATAGGAGGAACGATGAGCAAAGTGTTGGAGGACAGAGTGTCAAGCTTCAGGGAATCAGCTTCTTCCCCTTCTTTGGCAGTAAATAAGCAGAAGAAAGGAGCAGGAGTCTCCTTACCAGTTAGAAACCTTAATGATCACAGTGAGAGAACAAAGAATCCCCTTCCTAGGAATGGCGGTGCTCCCAATTAAGGGTTCCACCCACTTCCTCCCTAGTCACCCCCGTCACTACCACATCTTGTAACCTGATCTCGCAACCACTGTGCTTTCTGTGCTGCCACCTTATCTGTTCTTTTTGACCTTGGGCTGAGCGGACGAATGCTTTCCAGAGACAGTGAATCTGTTAGCGCTCTCTCTCTCTCTCTCTCTCTCTCTCTCTCTCTCTCTCTCTCTCTCTCTGCTTCTTCCCCATCCAGTTTTCCCCAGCTTCTGCCTTTTGAACTATGTCCCTCTGCAAACCACTGTTCCAAATCTATATTGTCCTCCTGCTCCTGGGAAGTTTCAGGGGGCGGGGGAGGCTCCCACCATTCCTCCTCAATGCAGCCCTCCTCAGCACAATCCCTGACACAGAGCTAGGTGTGTGCCATGTGGCTTGTACTGCACTCCCTATGCTACCCTATTCACTTAGGTGCAGTGGAAGGGGTGCTGTTCCCCTCAGCAGTGTCAAAATAAGATTCCACTGCCAATCTGATCATCTTCTGTCTATGGAATGAGTGACACCATTCTGTCCTTTGCTTCAGGCAAACCTTGCAAGTGTTGAATTGGAAAAGGGACTCTGCTTCCATAGTAGAAACCAACACAAGCCACGTGGTCTTTGCCATTGGTGAGTTTCTCTTGAAAATGTTTCATTTTTGACATATTAACCTCAGATTGTGGGGTAAGGAGTTACAGCTTCAGGAGTCTGCTTTTTAGTTTTGCCATCGCCAACAGTGTGACCTTTCGCATAAGGAAATTTATGTTAAAAGAGAGCTGGACTAAAAGGCATGAAGTCATCCGATAAATTGCAGATGAACCAATATTAATGCTGATGAAAACAGGATGTAGAAGTTGGGATGGTGAAAAAATATCGCCACGGGACACATTAGGCAGTTGCTTCTCGGAAGTAATAGATAAAAGAATATATTATTGATGTCTCAACGTAACAAAACATTAAAAAGAAGAAGAAGAGCAGTGGTAACAGCCACAGTGAGTGGTGCTGAACAGAAGATGTCATGTTGCATGAGAAAGAAAAACAGCTATGATTTGGGGGAATAATCACTCCTTAGGTTTTCAGATTATTACTCTGACAGGGAGAAAGAATTAAAAGATGATGGTTCTCGGCAAACATCCAATATGTCAGTGTTTGACCTTGAAATTTCAGATTTGTATTGTTTTCCTGCAGGGAAAGGGCTTTGATTTCTAACCATTTGGCATATCAAAAAACAAATATGTATGTGGCAACAGGGGTAGAGAAGAGGAAAAACTTGCTGTTTATCTGTAGGTGTCCTTGAAGGTTGACTTGAACCAAGTGTTTTATTATGCAGTTAGAAATAAAAATGGTTGAAGCTTAGAGAAATTAGTGTGACATAAAGACAGGAACCCAGGCACATTATAAAGCATGTATAAAGGTCCTGAACAAGGTTCAGGTGCAAATTTGTACAAGCTCCATTTGAGTTTTCCCCACCCACATAGAACCACTAGATTGGGGTGATAGCTAGGCTGTGATACAAAGTTCGTAAGATAGTCTTGTGTGCTGCCGAGTGCTTTTGCTTGTCCTCTGCAATTCCAGTTTCATTTTAAACCTCTTGAAATCACAGTAGGCTGATGCAGACAAACATATAAATAAATACAGAGGTGGCATGGATCTTGGAACTCATCTAGTCTAATCTCCTCCGCTCTATTCAGGAGGCAACCGCAGCATCCTTGCTATTCATCCTCTGCTTAAAAGTCTCCACTGAAGCAGAGCCCGACAGATTGTTTTACCATTGAGCAACTCACAAACCAATCCACACCTTTATTACTGTTAAAAAACAAAAACAAAACTGTGTCTGGGGATAGTGAATACCACCTAAATGCAAAATATGTACTAAGAAGTTTGCCTTTTGTTCATCATCTGGTTAACTATAGCAATTTATAGCAATCAACAGAAAATACATAGAAGGCTGAAGAATGACCCCTTTGAGAAGCAAACAAGGAGGATGTAAATAGCTGCTGTTAATCATAGTACAACATTTGCAATAAAAGTGCATGTGCCACTGAAAGCACAGCATGGGCAAAAGCTATCAACCAATGGCACCTCCCTGAAACAGTCATCTATTGCAGCTGATGGAAGCACATTTAGCCATGCCAGGGTAAAAGCTTTGTGATATTTAGGAATTTAATAAGTTTAGCTGAAGTAGGGAAAGTGGAGGGTGCATCTCTTTGCCCCTACTCTTAAACTGTGTGGATGAGGGCAGGTGAGCAAGCAGTGGCAACCCAAAAAAGAGAAACCTTTAAAGCCCTAAACAGCCTCGGCCCTGTATACCTGAAGGAGCGTCTCCACCCCCTTCGTTCTGCCCGGACACTGAGATCCAGCGCCGAGGGCCTTCTGGCGGTTCCCTCATTGCGAGAAGTGAGGTTAGAGGGAACCAGACAGAGGGGCTTCTCGGTAGTTGCACCTGCCTTGTGGAACGCCCTCCCACCAGATGTCAAGGAAATAAGCAGCTATATTATTTTTAAAAGACATCTGAAGGCAGCCCTGTTTAGGGAAGTTTTTAATATTTAATTCTGTATTGTTCTTAACGCTCGATTGGGAGCCGCCCAGAGTGGCTGGAGAAACTCAGAAAACTGCTGTCACTTGTCAAGCACAAACACGTCTAGCCTTTTGTTGCATTTGTTTTATGAAACTTCTTGCACAGGAAGGTAAAAGGTTTTCACAGGGGGAAAAAATATATTGGCTGTTCCACTGAGGTAGAAAGTTGTTTTTCTGTAGCTGGTCATTGGTC
The DNA here is from genome assembly GCF_964234715.1 of Podarcis melisellensis. Taxonomy (NCBI): domain Eukaryota; kingdom Metazoa; phylum Chordata; class Lepidosauria; order Squamata; family Lacertidae; genus Podarcis; species Podarcis melisellensis. The sequence continues at coordinate 25,371,424 of NC_138542.1, forward strand.
TTCCATTCCTGGGTTATTCTTGTCTGAAATAAGCAATTTTTATTAAAAAGGAAATAGATATTTTTAGCTGGCCAGATGCCATACCAAAAGTAATTTTAATATACACCTTTCTTCTGAGAAGTGAGTTTCTTAAATAACATCTATTTGCTCTCTGAGAGGATGCTAACAGTGTCATGCAGCACACTCCATTAGCATGGAAATGGATTTTTTTCCCCTTGTCTGTAATTTACTTTCTTCTACTGTATTATATTATAGCTGCTGTTCTCAAGAAGAGACTGAAAAAAATCACAGTGTACTCTAAAAGTGTGTGGGATTCCAATTGTTTTATATTGTAAATAATTCTAATACATTTGACAGTCTAATTGCAACATATACTGTAGTTCTTTAAACATCTTCAGATTTTGAGAGAGATTTAACACATCAGTCCACAAATGTGTAAGATTAGGAAGTGTGTGTGCATGCATTATTCATGGTTTAATTTGAATAATGTAGATGGGTGGTGAATTAACATTCAAAGAAGATCAGTGATGTGAAAACACCACATGAACGTGGGAATTCTTGGATTCAGCCATTTATAACAGAAAAAGGCTCTGAAAACTCTGCATTATTTGGGTGGTACCTGTGAAACAACCCCATGGAGCAGCAATATTTTTTTTCTGTGGCAAAGTTCAAATTTCAACCACTCAAAGTATGCGAAGATTGTAATGGAGTAATTTTTTTGCACCACCCTTTGAACATTTTCAAATTTCAGATGCATTTCCTACAACAGAATATTCTCGCCTAGAATTATTATCGCTGCATCCTCTAAAATATTTGACTTGTGAGTACTAAAACATATTATAAATATCTCAGAGGTATAGCCTGGCAGGTAACTGTGGACCAGTAGCTATGTTTTCTAAATAAAAGACGTGCCTGGATTATGTTTGTAATGTGCAGTGTCCAAAACAATATGCAACCATATATTAATGTGGATTTAATATGCATAGTTTTTTCATTGTTATGGTTAAGTATGTATATATTTTCACATTCTTGATCGTATTTTTGAAACTTGTACTCTTAATTTCAGGCATCCCACTGACAAAATGGACCTCCATAATTTACAAAGCAATCCAAATGGCAGGACTCACCTTTTCTAATGCCTTTCCTATTTCCTTCCTTCCTTTTCTTTCCTGTAGAAGGAGGAAAACGTATCTGCTCCATATTTTTCTCTCAGTTTTGTAGGGAATATTGAGGAACTGAGAACATGATAGTTTCTTTGGATCCATGTCCTCTCACAGTCTTTTTTCTTTTCTTTTAACCTTCCTTGGAGTCCAGATGCTGAGTAAAGGAAGGGTTGAGGATGTTCCTGCAACAGCAGGGACTGCTGTGAGCCCCATGATCCCAACTGGTTCAGAACTGGGATAACAGTTGTTGTCAAAAGAGGAGGAGGAGGGTGCAGAGGATGCTGTCAGCAGGGACCAGGCTGAGGGCAATGGTGGGCTTCCTGCTTTGTTGCCTTTAGAGCTAGGGAAGGGGAGGCAGTGGGGGAACAACAGCAGGAGGAGTAAGAGTTGGGGAGGCTGAACTCTACCCTGTTGCCAAGAACTCAGTGTCACCTCCACCACTGGTAGCAGACCTACACTTCCATTTAGAAAAGCATGCACCTCCCCAAACACTAGTCTTATTGGGAAAGAGTCTTGTGAGGGAGCACATAATGGTGGCAGGAGAGGTGTGATCTTCTTCATAGCTTGAATCTAGTCTCAGACCCCTGATGTCTAATACATACCTGTATACTTGAATTGTTGAAAGCCTTGAATAAAGCTTCCTTACTGGATGGAAGCAGGGCAGTGAGCACCTCACAAATTCAGATCTACCCCCTGTAAGGATGGAATTCTCTCTTCACCCTCGGAGAGGGTCCAACATGCCCTGTGACCCTTGGGAAGTTGTCTCATGGACCATAGATCTGATGCCTTGATGATTTTGTGAGATGCATTGATTTTTTTTTTCTTTTCGAAGTGCCAAAATTATGCATTGGTTTTGTACCAAATTGATAGCCAATTAAGGCATCCATTGTGGTTTGAACATTATTCAGCAGTTCTGCCAGCGTGTGACACTTGGTTTCTGTCATGGGTCTGAGGGCAATGGCATCTGATACCCAGAGCCTTTCATATTCTAGTAGATAAAACCTCCAGCTGGCCATTCCTGCCTTGTTTGATGTGATTAGCCAAGAAGGGCAAAGATCCAGCATGCAGCTGGTTGGCCAAATGGATGCAAGCAGCTTGCCCACATCCTCAGGCCTCAATAACTGAAACTCCTTTAACAATATCTGACCTGACTGTGCTCTGGATGCCTTCGTTAATTGAACTACATTAAATATGACTACAAGTAATGAGGGGAAAGTAGGATTAAACAAAGGAGAATGGCTAAAATAAAAGCAAACATCATAAAGAAAAGACAACACAATAGTAACTTCCTCTAGGAAGGCAGAGAGCAAAACAGCTAACCCACTCCCTCCTCCTTTAGTCCTTGCTGCTCAAACTAGAACCTTTATTCTAGTGCTGTCTCCACTAAACAACCCTTTAACCTCTAGGATGTATTTCCTGTGCTAGCCAACATTCTGTGTTGGGTAATGTGGTAATGCAATTAGGTGTGAGATTAATATCAGGGCCTCAAACAAGACAAAGCAAATTGAGCAAAATCAACAATTTAGACAGCTATTGAAATGATGCATTTTTAAATTTATTGGGGTGTTGGTGTGAAATGGACTGATTTGAAACCGTTAGAAGAATTTACGCATTAGAGCAAGTGGTGATAATATACAAAAGACACATTGTCGCAGCTACTTCTTGGGACCCCAGTATGGGATATAATAGTGATTTAGATAAGATACACTCAAGTGTCCCAAATTCAATCTAGTATGAGACAATACTGGCTGCGTTGCCATTTTCATTCCCAACCTTTGAGTCTGATTTCTGATTTACTTAAGGACTCCTATAAATGCAGATGGCTCTAACTTATACACAGCAAAATTAGATCTATTGGTATTGATTTGGAATTATTGTATAATTCTAGTGAGCAGTATATTTATCTAATCTAAATTAGATTAAGGGATATGGAAAAACAAAACATTGAGTCAGCTGTAAATAAACTCTGCTCCCTCAAGTTCTATGGTTTAAATACAACCAATAACAGGATCACTTATATCTCAAAGTAATAATTCCGGCCCAACACAGGGCATTTATGTTATCCCGATTAAATGTTTTTCCCTCAGCTTTTGTGCAAATGGCTTTAGATACCTATTAAAGGTAATGGTAAAGGAACCCCTGACTGCTTGGGTTGCAGCGCTCATCTCGCTTTATTGGCCAAGGGAGCCAGCGTACAGCTTCCAGGTAATGTGGCCACATGACTAAGCCACTTCTGGCGAACCAGAGCAGCGCATGGAAACGTTGTTTACCTTCCCACCAGAGTGGTACCTATTTATCTACTTGCACTTTGACGTGCTTTCAAACTACTAGGTTGGCAGGAGCAGGGACTGAGCAACGGGAGCTCACCCCATCATGGGGATTCAAACCGCCGACCTTCTGATCTGTGACTTACAAATAAAAGCAGCAATTTTACAATTGGATTCTCTTTAGATCCTACTGAAATGGACAGTGTCTATGGGTTCTGTCGTGATAAACTCTTATGCCCCAATATTGACTATTATACTGACTGATAACAAAGAGAACCATATTTACACACTGAATAATTTACCTAGCAATAATCAGGAAGAATCTCTATCCATCCCAGAGCAGAGGCCTTTATAGTTCCATAACAGCCAACAGCTGATTACTTTATTTGTAGGCTATAAAAACTTTCTGTTCCTAGCACATGTTCACGGCACAAACACACTCAAGAGATGGTGCCTGGGGCAATGTCTCTAGCTCTGTATGCAACACAGTGAATAAAATGATCTCTCTCCCTAAGACCTTGTAAGGCTATCAAGGTCAGCAAAACTTTTGGGTTATATGCTGTTTTAAACCAATTGCTGATTAAGTTACAAACATCCCCCCATGCATATTGGTGTGTATTTGATTGTGCTTCCTCCAATTTTTGTGGCAAAGAGATCTTTCTCACATTTTCAATCTGTTTATCTTGGAGCATCTTCACTTACATTAAAATTACCATAAAAGGATGTGAGGGGCAAAAACCCCAGCCCAGAATGTAAGTGTTAGCTGGAAACTTTGCAACATTTGTGAAGATTATCTCAATTTCATTCACTGACAAGGGTGAGAATCATTATTTTCTGTTAGTGCCTTTTCGGTTTAATTCTGCTAAAACATAAAAGCATATATAAGCTGGTACATTGATTGAGCAGGCTTATTTTTCCACCATCCCTCTGAGCATATGAACACGCTGGACCAGGCAAATGACCCATTTAGACCAGCATCCTATTCTGATAGCAGCCAACTAAATGACTGTGGGATACCTGCAAACAGGACCTGAGCACAAGCCCACTCTCCCTTTCTGCAGTTCCCAACCATTCTGCATCTATTACTCTGGTTATAGCTGTACCCATGGGGGAACAGTTTGCAGTAAATAATAGACAAATTGGTCCTGCAACCCGTTGGCTTAAACCCTGTGGCAGAAGCAGCAATGAAGGAGACACTGAGTGGCAGCCTTAATAGTGATTACAGCTCTGTGGTTCTGGGGTTTTATCTCGTCTGGTAGCAGACAGGCTCCATCTGAGAGCCAGTGTGGTGTAGTGGTTAAGAGTGGTGGACTCGTAATCTGGTGAACCGGGTTCGTGTCTCCGCTTCTCCACATGCAGCTGCTGGGTGACTTTGGGCTAGTCACACTTCTCTGAAGTCTCTCAGCCCCACTCACTTCACAGAGTGTTTGTTGTGGGGGAGGAAGGGAAAGGAGAATGTTGGCCACTTTGAGACTCCTTCGGGTAGTGATAAAGTGGGATATCAAATCCAAACTCTTCTTCTTCTTCTTCCACGTTAGGTTCAGGTTTAGGTTTTTGCCTTATTTACTAAATGCTTCATCTGCTTATCAAGAAGCAAAAGTAGATGGGGTCACTATTCCGGTAGAGTGCCATCACAGCGGTCCCTGGACCCTTGCCGTGCACCCCCCACGTACCAGGCGCCACGTCCCCACAGACAGCACGTCACACCCCCAGAATATGTGCCATGCCCTCGCGGGCAGCGTACCATGCCCCTGCCTGCTCTCTGCCCCAGGTAGCGGAGCATGCAGCTTCGCCACTACATGACTCTTAACTTTATTCAGTGAGCTGCATTCCAGCTATGTAAAAAAACAACAAGGGTTTTGGTACATACAGTAGTATGTCGGGTTAAGAACTTAATTCATTCTGGAGGTCCGTTCTCAACCTGAAACTGTTCTTAACCTGCGGTACCGCTTTAGCTAATGGGGCCTCCCGCTGCCGCCACACAATTTCTGTTCTCATCCTGAAGCCAAATTCTTAACCCGAGGTACTATTTCTGGGTTAGTGGAGTCTGTAACCTGAAGCGTCTGTAACCCGAGGGTACCACTGTACTTTAAACATACATATGTATAAAGTGGGGTTTCTCACTCTAAGCTACCTGGCTGACACTTTTTATGAAGGGTATTTGAAAGCCTCTCAGTTGTCAGTTTGCATTTCTAAGTAGAGAAAATATTGATCTGATATGCAGAGATCTTTCCTATTCTTCTTAATTCAAGAAGCTTCTGGAAGCTTCTCTGTGTGAAAGAAACAAGTAGAAGGTTTGTGATGTTTGAGTTATTCCTTCAGAGAAGCTGAGTACAGCTGGCTTAAACTGGTTTTCTTATCTCTTCCAATTGAGGTCATGTTGACTATAAATATAGGCCAGAAGAATCCTGGGTTTCACTTTCACTTTCTATCTCTTTTCCTTCTAGCGTTCTGTGTTCTGTACATAGTATACTTAGTGTTAAGGTTTAGTCTTATTATAAGTTATTGCCAGTTTAAGTCTGCTGCAACTGGATTTCTTATGGACAGTACCAATCCTGAATGTATTGGATTTGTGACCATTATGCTCATATGCCTTCAGTAGCAGTAAAGCTCTGCTGGATGAAATACAATTGCCTCTGGTCTATTTTGGGGGAATCCTTCAACATGTTTAAGTTTTTTCTCCGCAAACTATATGCTGGAATCTGCTCTGTATCAAAACTGAGTAGAATTTCAATGACATCACTTTGGTTGAATATTTCAGTGCATTTGACAAAATGAAATTTTGCCATTGCTACCAAAGGTTATGCCTTACGTGTGTTCATACAATTCTACTGCTGGAAAAAATAATTAAAGAAACTGTCCATATGTGTTGACCTGTTTGATTTGAAACTGAATGTACTGTACATAATCTTGCTTCTTTAGATGAATCTGTAGAGTACGGCTCTCCAATGTTTTTTACTGACAAATGTGCTGGCCTCTTTGGATGTTGTTTGGAGAAGATGCTCACCTATTAATTTCCAGTATTGCCGGTCTCGCTATGATAAGATTTTTTAAGATAACCACCAAAGGTTGGTTTGCCAAAGATTAAACTCTTCTGATGCTCTGTCCCCTCAAAAAAAGATTAATGTCCTGATGAGTTTTGAAAGGTCTGCTTCACAGGATTAAGGAAAAAGCAGCAATGTGCATACACAGTTTTGTATGTGAATGTCAGCTGCTGAAGCTCTTGTCAACGAAAGATTGGGCGAGAACCAAGAATCAGAAGAAATCTAACTCTAAATGTGAATGTCTTCAAATCTGAGTAGATCCCTGATAGATTGTATTTATCATTTTGTAAGATGTATATTTTAACAGCTTTTCCTAGCACAGTTAGTAGTTAGATATATCCTTGTAGATATAGCTGGAGAAGTAAACATGGGCTTGCATAATTTATTTGGTTGTTTTTTTAAAAAAAAAATAGGCTGCCTTTCCAAAACAATGTCTTTTCAAGGCAACTTAAAAATCACATAAAACCATAAAATCAGAATTCCAAATGACTATGCAATATGCAGACAATATAAAATGATAAATTCTTTTTTTTTTAAATAATTTTTATTAAGATTTTCCAAATTAAAACAAATTAAATCCAATTTATAAACTTTTTCCAATAACCAGGACTTCCCCTCCCCACCCCCTCTTGTATTCCAAATCTTCCAAATAAACAATTAAATTCAACAAATTCTTATCCCCAAATTACACTCATCATCAATAACCCAAATTTTTTACAAGTTCCCATCCCCTAAGATCGATCTAATCCCTTCCACGAGGTCCCCCTTTTCAAATATAATGCAGATAAATATAAAATAAAAATAAGAGAACAATTTTACAACTTTTGGATTCCAAATTTCCCTCCCCCCTTTCCCTGTTGCGTTCCCCATATCCCTCCACTTCTAGTATCTCTCTGGAGTTCCCACATTTCACTAAGTTCATACCCCTCTAATTCTTTGCCAGTCATTTTTAATTACGAGTGTACAATTTTAATTACGAGTGTCCAATCATAGAAGGGGTCTATCTCAAAAAGGGGCCCATTTCTTCTATCCAGATTTTTGTATCCAGGAGTGAAAACTCCAATTTTATTTCCATAAGCTTGTCAAATCTGGATATCCCAAATGTTCCCACTTCCAGTTCCTTTTTGTTTCTTTGTTTATTTCCCTGTTCTCCCGCAGGAATGTTCTTTTTCCAAAAGCTTCTAGTTCCTCTGCAGAGGCTTGTTATTCAGGAACCAAACGTTACGTCATGTCCCTTTCATTTTCCAATAGATAAATCCATTGTTTCCTATAGTGTGTAGACCTCTGTAGACAAAATAGTGTTCCATTTCTGCAGTTTCCCAGGAGATTAAAAACTCTGTTCAACTATCCAGGTTTCCTGTCAAAAACACATGCAATATCCCTCAGCTCCTCTAGATGGACCACAGCAGCTGAGCTCCCCTCCAAATCACATCCACCAGTCCAAATAACTTGTTGATCCTTATTTGAAACAATTTATCTCCAATTTATGACAAATGTAACCGGCAAAGTCCTCGTAACAAAGACTCCAATTTATTCTTCCGTTTTGACAGCTCTTTGACAGCTGTCAAAACCTCCGTTACTCTTCTCCAGGCATTTTCACGAATCGCTCCAGGGATTCCGGGGGGGGGGGGGGTTGCTTTTTAATTCAAATTCCACTTTTCTCCTCCAGCTCAATCTTATATTTTCCCCTCGCGAAGTTGCAGATTCATCAAGATAAGGTTACTCTCGATCTTAGTTGTCAAGTCCTTTGTTTTGGCTCTTCTACAATTAAGGGGGGGCTGACTTCCTTTTTCCACCTCCCCCGTTCGCTCCAAATTTTAAAAATTTATCCCTCATTTTAGTCCATACTCCAATTACTCACGGGTTCTTCTTTTAGATCCGAATTCTCAATAGAAGAAGCTAGCGCTCTCCACCGAATGGCATGCGGCTTCGCTCGGCAGGGGAAGCGGAGGACTCAAAGCACCACCCCTCCTCCTGGCGCCCGTTCTTTAGCCTTTAAAAAGGCTCTTTCGCGGGCCGGGGAGGGGCGCAAAGGTGCCAGCCGAGTCACCATGTCCATGGGGCTCCGTGCCCATGGTTTTTGAGGGTCCCCGCGTCGCCGGCGCGGTAGGACCCAACCCCTGCCGAGCCGGCTCCCTCCGGAGCACGGAGGGAGCCCGCCATTCGGCGATGGCGCCAACCCGGAAGTCCTATAAAATGATAAATTCTAAGCATCACAGCTTGCCAAAGCAGACCAGCTCAAAGCACCTAAAATGATCACTAGCTGGTATAGTTAAAGCAAGATCAGAGTTCTAGCACCTGAACCTGATGATCACATTTCTTTTTTTCCAATTATATTTTACTAAATTTCAACATTTTTAACATATGCAGTCTTAATGCAATTTTCTTTTCTCTTATTTTTGTTGACTTCCTACCCCTTTTCCCATTGTTGTTTTTCCCTCCTTCTGCTGCACCCTGTCTTCTATCTATCAAATCATAACCACAATGTAATAATCTAATAATTTATGTTGCTCATAGGTCAAATCCTGCTCACAAGTTCACTGGTGATCACATTCCCTTGTGTGTGGACATGCCTGTCTGTATGTTCGCCTTATGGAGTTAGATTGAGATAGGGTCAAAAACATTGGATTAATTTACTAGATGAGCTTGGGCCTGTCAGTGTTTCTTAGCCTAGCCCTAACAGGGTTGTTGTGAGAATACCGTATTGGCCCGAATATAAGCTGCACCTGCAAATAAGGCACACCTTTAAAATTCATGGGGGGGGGGAGGCAATACCTGAATATAAGCTGCTCCCTTAAAATTCTGCAGGCACTCACACCTGTTCCGTTTTACCGTATGTATGTTTCAGCAGCGATATCATAAAAACCATTTTTTGTAAGGTCGCGAATTTAAGCTGCACTTAAAAAATGTGTGGCTTATATTTGGGGCAGTATGGTAATGTGGCAAATGATATACCCATATGCTATTCCTTGAAGGCAGAGTGAGAGAAAAATGTAACCAATAATAATAATAATTGTTATATTACTAGCAGCAATTTTGTTTTGCTAATATTTGCTTGGGTCTTTCTTTCTAGAGACAGGATACTATGAAGAAGACTGGGACTCCATCACATTGTGGTCAGGCTCGCAGAGGACCTTCAATGTAACATACTCTTTCCCCAAAGCTATTTTTGTCCCGCATACAGCGTGGACAATGTGACAAGTTGCCTTAGTCATTGCCAGCTATGGCATATGGTTTATAGTGTTGGATTAGTATGGGCAGCTGTTCTTGGGAACTCTGAGTAGTACAAGGGGAGTGCCCTAGATCTATTTTAGAAGGTAAACACATATGTTTTGAGACATTGTGTAGGCGAATAAGCAAAATAGCAGTACAAGATAATCTTAGCTTGTTAGATACTTCCATTCTCGTTGGAGGTTGAGAGGCAGTGGGTGGATAAGAAGCAACTATGACTCACACTCTTGTGCGTGATAGTTGCAACCAGTGTGGAGGCCGGCAGCCACAGATCTGAATATGGCAATGTGCTATGTTTACTATACGTTTCAATATTGTATAGTATCTTTTTCATTTCATAGAAAATACTCTGAGCAATTTGAAGGCAAGGAGGGCATAGGGGAGTCCAGTGGTGGATTAACTACCTGATCCATAGCCCTCTTTGGCTTTCACCACCAGGGTGAAAATGGTCTTGTGCTGTATCTGTTTGAGTTAGTCATGGACCACCATGGTCAAGCTAGGTTACTCAGTAATGTTACAGGCTCTGGCCATTCCTTTCAGATTCCTGCCACAATCATAAGTATGGTTGATGGGAGCAAGGGGAGGGGATGTTTTCTGTTAATGAAATCCAGGAGTAGGGTTGGGGAGGATTCCAGTTGCTGCCACTTTTTGGAGTGAACATTCCCATTTTCATCCTCTTGGAGGAGGAATGTTGATCTGCAGATTAAGTCAATTGATCAACTGAACTGCATGTGAGCTTACGCTGTGTTTTTAAGATGGCTGGAGGGCTGGTTCATTTTTCGTTGTGATAGCCAGCCCACAAGGGATTCAGGCTTAGTGGACATGAGTGAACAATCATTATCACCAGGACGTTTCTAACATGAAGTTTCCTTTTGTTTTTCTGTAAGTGTCCCCCCTCCCTTATGGTATAGCAGAAGCCTTACATGAATTTGCAAGACTACTCTGGTAATAGGGATGAGAATCTACCAGCTTAGCAAAATACAGTGAATGTGACCTTTAGGGTCTGGAAAATATGGGTCTGGAAAGTACTCAGGTACTGTAACCACAGAACATTACAGGAAGCTAGGTGGCCTTGCTACAGTCATATATGAAACTGCTAATACAAGCAGGGAACAAACACGAGAGCCCCCAAAAGTGGGGAGAAGACCAGTTAGAGCTTAGCATGCTTTGTCCATGCAGAACTCTAGCCAATTCAGAAGCTTATAGAGATCAATCATGAGCCCAGGTACATCTGCAAAATGTACAAGTACCTGCTTACCCCAATGCTCAAGGCACAGGCTTTGTGATTGTATTCACCCTGTGTCTTGACTGATGCATCTCTCAGTAAACTGAATGCCTTTTCCAGCCACCAGCTCCTCAATTAACTTTAACAGAGGAGGCAGTGCTGGAAACCCTTTTTTGGGGTGGGTGGGTGTGTTACATTTGCATAGAAAACAAGATGGCTGCCCGCATGTACAATTCTCCAGGAAGGGACTGCACATTGTGATGTACAGTCACTTCTGCGGAACATTTTTAAATGGATTCTTTTAACGTGCAGCCACAAAACTTAGCAGCATAAAGTGTCTTTTGTAAAGATAAAGGAAGAGAGAGGTAGCCCTTAGTCCACCTTGTTGTTACTACTTTCTTCTTCATCAACCCTACTTTCTTTTTAGGACCCATCCTCCCATAATCTGCTCATAAATAGTTATAGAATGGAGTTTCAGAATTAAATGAAATTGGCTTGGGGCTGAAGTACGACATCCCTATGCACCTCTGTATTCCATTATGGGCATCCATACCCAGGATATGGGACTAAATGCCCTTGGAGATACATCTAGCTCATTTGTTATTAGTTGTCCACTGCCCCTTTAACACATTCCTTTCAACAGTCTCAGACCTGATACTTGTGTGATTTTGCCACTAGGCTGTATAAGGTGCTGCTGCTGCTGCTGCTGTTTTTTAAACTTACTAATTTCTTTAATTACATTTTCAAACAAAATTATAGAATTGTAGAGTTGGAAGCGACTCCAAGCGTCACCTAGTCTATCTCCTTGTGATGCAGAAATCTAATAGTTCTATTTTATTTTAAAATCGTCGTCTTAGCCGCCTTGAGTGCTTCATTTTGGAGTAGAAATCCCACCATTAAGAAATGTGGACTTTCCTTAGGCAACGTAATATGTAGTTTGTCTCGGTGTCACAACATGGAGAAGTGTTTCAGAGAGGGAGAAATGACATTTTGGCACTGTTTGACTCTGTTTGGATTTCTGCGAGAATTAGATTTCCCCCCCCATACGCAATTTCCCCCTCCTTTGAAAAACCGATTCATTAATTCAATAGAGAGCATTAATCGTTTTGGAGCGCTTAGCTGGTTGGCACTGTGCAAAAGGCTTATGATTCAGATGATGCATTCTTTTCCTTTCAGTAGTTTTTCAGTAGTTTAGGAGGAACAGTCATATTCATTATGGGGGTGTGGGTTGAAAATAACACCTCTAGAAGACGTCCTTAATTAATAAAGATCTCCCAGCATGGTGTTAAATTATTCATCTCACTTTTTTGTATTTTAAAAGTCATTCCAACTGGGATAATACTAGGAAATGTGCTTACCACTAAAATGTGGCACTGCAGTTAAAATGCACAGTTATAATTGATCGCTTCTTACTATTAGTATAAGCTTTCCAGTTTGCAACTCCGCATTTCACCACTGTGTGATTAAATCCAACACACACACACAGAGCAAGAAAATACAACAGTACAAAATGCTACAGAAGAAAGAGAGAAAAATATATGGGGAGGGGGGGAGAGAAACAAGCCCACATCTGCAACACACACACACACACACACACACACACACACACACACTTGTTTCCCTGAAAGAAAACATCACTTTTCATCTGTCTGTATCACAGTTCTAATATTCCACTTTGGGTTTTTTTTGAAGTTGGAAAGCATTTCATGCAGAGATGGTTTATTGTAGTTTTAGACTACCAGCCGATCAATGTTCTGATAACTTTCGTTCTAATTTTGATTACTTCTGCTACACTCTATGACATCTTGTATGAATTAATCTCACCAGAGTAATCTATAGACGACAAGACGGTTGTCAAACTTTAGTAAAGTGCCACTTTTCTGCGCTCTTGGCATCAACGTTGGGGGGTGGGGGTGGGATGTGGCCCTTCATTTCAGCTTTTTTTATTAAAAAAAAGAATGTTGACAAAGGCTATCACTGCCATTTTTCATCCAGCTGCACAATCCAGATCAGCCGCTGTGCTGCTTTCTCAAGTGATGTGAAGAATGCATTTTTGTCCCCAGTTAATATTTTTTTGAACTTCCTAAGATGAAATATACAGCAGAAAGCCATTATTTTCTGAGTGATTACACCAAGGAATGATATTTACTGGTACAGGAATGGTGAGTGGATAACAACAGCAGCAACAACAACAACAAATTATTTATACCCTGCCCATCTGATGGGAGTGAGTTCCCTGGCAAGGCTTATATGGTGGCAGAAGAAGCAGGAATCAGGGCTTTGACTGGCACCAGGCTGTGAGCCACCATTTTACATTTTCAGTATCCCACTGGACTGCCACATGAGAAATTTAAATGGTGGCTTCTAGACCCAGGCAACTGTTACTGATCAGAGGATTCCAAGCAGATGTCACCAGTGGGCCTTCCTATCAGGGCCAGCACACCCATGAGGCAAGGTGAGGCAACTGCCTCAGTTGGCAGGATCCGGAGGGGCAGCAGATCCCCACCCCCAAGGAATGCATTGACCGCTGCTGCCACCACCATGATGGTGACAGCTGTAGCACACTCTGTGGAGGCCAGATCTGCCACCTCCTTGGCAGCCCCCATAACGTTGCCTCTACAGCGGCCTCCTGTTAAATATGAGGCACTGATCTCGTCCTATCCCTAAAGAGGAAATGGCAAAGATCTATTTTCTCTCGAGTCTCTCCTGAAATCTGTACCCACCTGGCATGAAGTTTAATTGATTCCCCCACTTATTCCCAATATGGACCCCCCCCGCCTTCTTTCTTATGTAAAAGGTAAAGGGACCCCTGACCGTTAGGTCCAGTCGCGGACGACTCTGGGGTTGCAGTGCTCATCTTGCTTTACTGGCTGAGGGAGCCGGCGTACAGCTTCCGGGTCATGTGGCCAGCAAGACTAAGCTGCTTCTGGCAAACCAGAGCAGCACATAGAAACGCTGTTTACCTTCCCACCAGAACGGTACCTATTTTCTCTACTTGCACTTCGTGCTTTCGAACTGCTAGTTTGGCAGAAGCTGGGACTGAGCAACAGGAGCTCACCCCGTCACGGGGATTCGAACCGCGACCTTCTGATCAGCAAACCCTAGGCTCCGTGGTTTAACCCACAGCACCACACGTGTCCGTTATGTAGCTCTTCACTAATCCCTGGTTGGAGGAAAGCCACTTTGTGGTTTTCCCAGTTGCTAAAATGTCTTGGGCTGGCTCAGCTTCCTAGGCCTTGGTATTATCACCATCATTATTATCATCATGGCTGTTATTTTTACCTACCCTTCACCTGCAGATCCCAGGGCAGATTACCTCAATTTAAAATTCAGCGTGAAAAACAGTTAAAGCAAATAACGGTCATAGGAAGAGGCTGTGTCCTAAAAGACGCACAGATCGGTTGCCAAACTGTTGTAGTACTTAACGTAGCCATCTTGCTTAAATTTAGCCATGCAACTCTGGGTCTGGTCAGTCCTTGGATAGGAAAATTTGACACAGGAAAACATTGTGTGCCGTGAGGTATGTGGTTGAACATTTGAAGGAAGGTGTAAATAACTTTCAGGAAATGTGTTGGGTTTTTGGTGATGTCCATACATAATTCAGTCAAATTTGTTTGACTCAGTTTGGATGATTCTCTGGGCCTCTTGTTTATAAACAGCTGCATGCATTGCATCATGAAAATATACCACCATATATTTAATAACGTGCTGGAACAACTTATTAAACAAGTATTCAAATTGCTTCATAAGTTTAATTTCCCCTAAATCTCCCTTGGGATCAATTTCTTCTTCTCTATAAAAATGATGAGTTCTTCCCTTCCCATTTCACAGTAGCATAAAGCTTAATTAAACTCCCAACTACATTTTTAGCAAAGCTGGAATGTAAGTTTAATGATTAAATTATGAACGATATAAACAAAGGTGATAGTGTAATACGAAGAGAGAGTACTGTGAAGTACAGTTTTTCAGGAGTTGTAAAAATAATATGTCTTCAGATGAAGATCTAAACTGGCCTTCATTTGCTTCCACTAGGATAAAGAAAGATTTCAGCGGACTGAGCGCTACTCCAGGAACATTTTAAGCCGCTGAAAGTAATATCGGTTCACTAATTATAGCAATAAAGAAATATAGTCTAACTACATCTCAGAATGTTACAAATGTTAACCTTCTGTATCAGACAGATGTAGGCAGTATTCCAATATGCTCTGCATGCATAATGTAGAATTATTTGCAGGCACTGAAGATAATCTTAAATGATGCGATGGACACAACTAATTTTAGAATGATGGTATCTCTGGTCAACGTGCATGACTTTCCAATTGCAAAGGATTATTTTTTAATTTTTTTAATGTCCTGCATTGGAAGATAATTATCATCTGGAAAACAAGTCCAAGACACCTTTGCAATTATATGCACAAAAAGCTGTTGGTGTGTGTGTGTGTGTGTGTGTGTGTGTCTTCCTGGGTAGCAGGACAACCATGTAGCCTTATATCTCCATAATCTGTGAAGGCCCTTTATGCATAAATCATATCAAATGATATGCGGTACCAGGACATCTTCAGTGGTAAGGGCATGCAATATGGATTTAGCAGCAGGTTGAGAAACTAACCTTTGCAGTACCAGGGCAACTGAGTGAATTGGAGCTGTCAAACACTGAAGAAACTGATGTGGCACGCAGCAGTATCACGGCCAAAAAGGATGTAAACTTACTAATGACCTGACAAACAATGGGAATATGTAGGGAGGGAATTTAAATACTAAGTTAGGAGCTGGTGGGGGCCTGGCAAGTTGTGCTGATGCATTTAGATGGTTGAAGATGCAAGCACATAGAGAATGTGTATTGAAGCCCTTGATCTGAGTCTCCTCCACCACCAGTCTAAATTAGATACATTAAAAATGATGATAATGAGAGATTTGCAGATTTGTCTGGAGGAGCAGGAGGATAAATTCCTATAGAACCAATATTAGGGTCTAGGGTTTGCTTGAGTGGCAGCTACATTGGTGACTGCAGGCGGCCGCCAAGACCACATAACACCGGTCTTGAAAGACCTACATTGGCTCCCAGTATGTTTCTGAGCACAATTCAAAGTGTTGGGGTTGACCTTTAAAGCCCTCAACAGCCTCAGCCCAGTATACCTGAAGGAGCGTCTCCATCCCCATCGTTCTGCCTGGACACTGAGATCCAGCGCCAAGGGCCTTCTGGTGGTCCCCTCACTGCGAGAAGCAAAGCTGCAGGGAACCAGGCAGAGGACCTTCTAGGTGGTGGCCCCCATCCCTGTGGAACACCCTCCCATCAGATGTCAAAGAGATAAACAGCTACCTGACATTTAGAAGACATCTGAAAGCAGCCCTGTTCAGGGAAGTTTTTAATGTGTGACATTTTAATGTATTTTTAATCTTCGTTGGAAGCTGCCCAGAGTGGCTGGGGAAACCCAGCCAGATGGGTGGGGTACAAATAATAAATTGTTGTTGTTGTTGTTGTTAATAAATTGTTGTTGTTGTTGTTAAGCTGGAGGGGGGGTACCCATTGGACTTTGCCCTCCAATGGCTCAAAGTCTTGGGTCTGGCAGTGGAAATATATCCACACGAGAGCACATATTTCAAGCCCCAGGCCGGAGATCTCAAAGTTGCAGGCTGGCATAAGACCTCATCATTCTCTTTGATAGGTATGGGGTGAAGTGTATATTGGGCACTTGAGAATATTTGAGCTTTACTGTGTAGACATGTGCAGGGATGTGCGCCTAGGGCACAGACCACAGAGGGGTGTAATACTGACCCTTGATGGGCACAGTTTTATACAGATTAATTTTTGTTATGTCTTATACATGTTACTTTTATTTTATGTTTTGAAGAAATTTATCATTTTTTAATTAATTCGTACACTATGTATATGTATGTATATATGAGATACATAGGCCATAGAGTTTACTGGAGGTTGTGTAACACACACACACACACACACACACACAGGATTCTTCCTGAAATACCTTTGCACACAGAAAACAATTGAAGAACAAGAATAGAACTATATTCTTGTTTAAACTTGTACTGAGGGAGCTGCTGCAAATGATGTAAACTTCACAAACTGAAGGTATTTCCGGAAAACGGGCCAAGGAAAAAGGGGGTGTCGAGAAAAGTGAGAGCACTGCAAAGTCTGCAAAAGAAGATGGTATTGTGCCTGACTTGAATTACAGTGACCCTGCTAACTGGCCTAACTATTGCAGTGATAATTTGTAACGGTTTGTAATATAACATGAACCACAGCAGGTTTTATCACATGATTTCCCCAAAGACTGAAAAAACAGAAAATGTTCTCCTGTACACTACAAGAGGAGACTAGCAATTGGTGAAGAAGGGTATCAATAATGGTTGATATATTCAACCTCAAAAGATGTGTGCGTGTTTTGCTGTAGGTTGTTAATAAAATAAAATAATAAAATAAAATAAAATGGTTCATCAACCCTACATGAAACAGGTTCAAAAGATCTGAAGAACATTGAAACAATTCAGTCTTCACGTAAGACCATTTAGAAAACTATCAGACTTGGAGACAACTTGAATTGCACTTATCTAAACTGCGGGAGGCAGTGGAAGACAGAAGTGCCTGGCGTGCTCTGGTCCATGGGGTCACGAAGAGTCGGACACGACTAAACGACTAAACAACAACAAAGGAAAAACAATGGATGATGTTAACCAGCAGAAAATTAGGCAAGAAGGAAAATATTGGTGACAAATCTTGGAACACTTGATTGCTTGGGTAAGAGTTCTTGGCATGCAAAACTTGGCATTCTGTGGTACAACAGAAAATTGTATAGTGCTAGCAATGGAAATGTTTTGAAGTTTGTAGAATATCTAGCCCCTTTTGATACTATCATGAATGAACATTTGTGCAGATTTAATAAAGATGGCTACCTAGGAAAAGAGATCCAAAATGAGCTTACCCAGCTTCTAGCAGGTGCTATAAAGCAGGAATATTTAGTACATGCAATCTCTTTTGTTATTTATATTTTATTGAAGTGATTTCAATTAAAATAAATAAAGTGATACAGAAAAAAGGAAAAGTAAAGGAGGAAAGAACAACAAATATACATATTAAAAATTATATATAAATTGCAGAAATGCAATATATGATATTCCCATACATTCTTATATAAATTGGTATAGTGTTATTATCCTAATAATTATGTAAATATTCATAGTCTACTACATTTTGTATATAGTCTTTCCAAATATTATCATATTTATCCAAGCAAAGTCTGCTCCTGTAAGCAGTCCATTCATAGGTGATGTCATATCGTCAATCCATTGATTAAAGGGTATCATATCTTTATTTTTCCAATTCATCAATATCAGTCTCTTGGCCACCATTAGGGCATGCAAACTCAACAAAATACTCCTCAATTATTTTGGACTGTACACCTGACATTAATCATATTGAACATACAACAATGATTGTATGTTGATTTGGCTCCTGGTATGCGCTGTGGGTTAAACCACAGAGCCTGGGACTTGCTGATCAGAAGGTCAGTGGTTCGAATCCCCGTGACAGGGTGAGCTCCCGTTGTTCGTTCCCAACTCCTGCCCACCTAGCAGTTTGAAAGCACATCAAAGTACAAGTAGATAAATAGGTACCACTCCAGTGGGAAGGTAAATGGTGTTTCCGTGCACTGCTCTGGTTTCACCAGAAGCGGCTTAGTCATGCTGGCCACATGACCCGGAAGCTGTCTGCGAACAAATGCCGGCTCCCTCGGCCTATAGAGCGAGATGAGTGCGCAACCCAGAGTTGTCCGCGAATGGACCTAATGGTCCATTTACTTTTACCTTTACCTTTTACTTTTACCTTTACCTCCATTTACCTTTACTTTTACCTTTATGATATATACAGTATATGCGGGTGGGGTTGGGAATCTACTTAAGATGTACTTAAGGCCTGCAAGAATTAGGAAAAATCATTGATGCACAATGGAAACAAATATATCCATGATGAAGACCTGTGCTGTGAACTTTTCTCAATGGCTTAGAAGCCTCCAAATTCAGGAGGAGTACTTATCTTCATCCTACAACAAAACATCCTGGATAATGTGCCTAATGTTTCTGTTGCTCTAAGGCTCCTTCTCACATTTTCAGTGGCAAGTGGTGAACACAGTAACTCAAAGCTCAAAATTATAACAGCTTACATACTCTCAACAACGCAGCAGAAAAGAGACTAGTTGGCCTGGCAACTATTTATCAGCTGAACGTGTCCAAGCATCAGCACTTGACCTGACGGAACTGATGGCAAAGCCGGCAAAGTAAACGGCATACGAAGATTCCCATGAGATTTTGATGTGCCTGAAATGGAAACATTTAAGAGATTTAAATTTTAACACCCCAATTTGCAAGATTATGCAAGATGCTTTGTGTGCTAAAACCTTTTCTTTTGTATTTGAGAGTGATGATCAAAGACAGCTGTATTACTTATTATTGTAATTTAAAATATAACAGTTTCAAGTGTTGTGCTTTTATTTAATTTTATTCTGTTTTTGAAAATTGAAGTTAGCAATTTGTGTGTGTGTATGTGCAAGAAGTTAGCCTTGCCTAGGGTGCAAGATGGCCTGGCACCTGCACTGCACATATGCTGAGACCCAGTTTAAGAAAACTGCTGCAGGACTGGGGCAAGCAAACACAATTTCCCCTCTGTGACCAAGCTTCAGGGGAGAGCAGCTGGTGCTGACAGGGGCCAAGAGAGGATCTGTGGTGACAGCCTGAAAGACAGAACCTTAAGCGGGTGGTGCTCTGTTTTATTCTTAGTTGGGTCATTTATATAACATAGGATTAAGAGAGGATATTGCTATTGTTTGCCTTTGAAACTGCCATGCCATTTGCCTCTGCATGAGTCCTTTGTTGGGAATCCCAGAGACCCCAAATGAAGAACTGTGAACACAAAAAGAAGCATAATGAAAGCGTCCGAAAGCTTACAAAATTCATAACATTTGGGATTATTTAATTTAATTTAATTATTATATTTGTATACTGCCCTTCATCCAAAGATCTCAGGGCGGTCCACAGAATAAAAATACACGATAAAAATAAGCACCAAAATGAAACAAAGCCATTCCAGTTTCTTGGGGTTACAGCTCATTCACAGTGTTCTTCTCGTGGTTCTCTTGCTCAGGGAGGGTATGTAACTTCAAGGAGGTAGAGGGTGCAATTACTGTCAGTGGGTTCCCTCCTGAGGCATAGGCCATAGCAGATGTCAGCCCTAGACATCTCTTAAGTTAGTATTGATATAGCTGCCCTAATGACAAGGAGAGGCTTGGCAGCCTGGGTCTAGGCAGTGGAATGTGAGAAGGGAGTTGTTGATGACCTAATTAGAATCAAAATTCCAAGCTCCATTAACAACTTTTGGGAAGTGGAAATGTACATCTGGCTTGTGAGTACATTAGTCGTATCTGTCTTGCAATACAAAACTGCCCAATATTTCTCTGCCAGTGTTAATTTGCATTTTTGAAGTTGCCCTCCAATTTTTTTTAAAAAAAGTTTAGCATTCTTTCTTTTTCATATGACTTTGACATTTATTCTTGGCAAGGTAAATAGTGTCATGTCTGTCATTTTTCTTTTAGAATTTCTACAATGGAGGAACAAGAAGCAGTTGAAAATGACCTGACCTTTTGGTAAAATACTCGCACCTCCTTTGTGCTCTCATAAACGGATCTTCAGGTTAAAGCATAAATCCTAAGACCAATTTGTTGAAGAAACAGTGTGATATCCCTCTTTAAAAATATTTTACATTATGTAAATGTTCATATTTAGCAGAGTGACAGCCGGTCATTTTACATGTAAAGCCATTAATCAGTGGATTTCTATTCTGCACAACATGTAAAGATTGGTGATCAAAGCTGGGTTGGCAGCACATATTCAAATGAACTAGCGTCCTTTCCCTGCCTTCTCCCTGTCACATTTTATGAGATCATTGCTATGTTGACAGAATTGTGCTTGTTTTCATGACACGTCACGTGATGTAAACATAATGTGCAGTGGCTGCTCCAAATAATCTTAAGAGTGAAGCTGGAATGAACTGGCAGGACACTGAGGAAGGGGAAGAGGATCCCAGCGGTGGTGTAGCCACAATTTGTACACACCAAGAAAAGCTGGAGATGGGGGGAAAGAAGGTTGGGGACTTAGGAGGTACTGAAGGGACATCAGAGGACATTGAAGGGACAGCTACCAGGTCACAGGTCACAGGTGTCAGGGGAAGTGACACATTACCAGAACCAGAAATGTCTCCATCTCCATGATCACAGCAGGCTCTGAGGCATCAGGAACAGTGGAAAGTGCCCTTTAACAGACTTTAATACAGCACAGCTTACTAGTTGCTCAGGTGAACATCATGAGACTTGTTAGGTCTGGGAGGAGGGTTGTGGCCACTCAGCTTGATTAAGCTCAGGGCAGGTGAAGATCACATGTTTTGTTAAGTGGAGAGAGACAGCTGGAGCAAGCTCAGTTGTATCAAGTAAAATTGGAAGGGGAGAAAAGGGAAACAAGGCAGAGACACTGTCTGTTCCACTTCTACCGTTGATGGACAATGGCTTGGCCGCTTTCAGAACACCAGTGGCCTGTGATTTTGGGACTGACCCTAGGATTCTAACCCTGGATCTTCTGCAGAGCTGGGAACCTGGCCTTACAGTTGGATTCTGAACCTTTCTCATTGCTTTGGACCTGAAACTGTATTTGACAATTGGACTGTCTGACTCTTCTCTAGCATTGCCCTTGGGACTGTGCATTATCAGGACTTGCCTCTGAGTATGTTGGGGTTTAGGGCAGATGCTCAAATCAAGTGATACAATTGCATTTAGACCTCCTGTCTACCTGCTACTACCAAAAGCAAGCAGACACTTTGCTTTCATGGCCAATGCTTTTGAGCTCCCCAACCTTCTGATGAGTTCTAGACATGCCCCTCGATCAAAAATCAAGTCGGCCTCTGATTATGGATATTATATATACATAAAGAATGGCATCTCCAATGGTAAGCATGGCTCTATATATGATCTTAAACTTTTTTGTTCAGTATAGTGTATTATATGTTTAAAAAAATCAAAAGGGCTTCTTTTTCAACCATAAAAGGGTTATTATTAAATGAGGCTTTCTTCCTCCCCTCATGACCTCTTCTGCTTCATATGCAAGCCTGTTTTACAAGCAGTATATAAAATGTAGTTCTCCATCTTAAACCTATAAAGGCAATTTAATGTTAAAAAAAAAATCAATATATGTACTCTTACTCACCCTATTAGCTTCTTATTGCTGCATATACCTGAAGCTGCCACTGAGAGCACTGGAGCACTCTGGGTACAGAAATCATCGGTAGCAGTGCTCCTTCCTGTCTCCTGTGCATTCCAGTCTCCTCCATGATGGCAGGTAACATTGTCCAAAGGGCTCCTGTGGCAACCTGGCCAGTGGCTGATGATATGGGAAGGTGCTCTTGCAAAAGAGGAACCAACTCAGCTGTGTGGAGAAGATAATGGCCCCATTCTACCATACATCTTCTGCTTCTGAGAACTAAGTGAAGGCAGCCCTATATCCCGAAGTTCTTAATGCTTGATGTTTCACTATGTTTTTATATATGCTGTAAGCTGCCCAGAGTGGCTGGGGAAACCCAACCAGATGGGCAAGGTATAAATATGATGAAGATGATGCACAGCCCAGTTCTCTGCTCCCCTTTTGAGTAGCCACAGCAGTGCAGATCCATTGTCTTCCATAGTTCAGCATTGGCTGAATAAGAAAGGAGCAGTTTGGGCACTGCAGATGAAGAGGCTGGAGGGGGTAGAGACTGATGAAAGAGGAAATGCTCTTCTTGTCCAGGCAGGGAGGGAAGTTCACATGGAACTCATGCTGCAGTCACAGTCCAGACCGGCTCCAATGCACCAGATCAGCGTTGTGTAGGAATGAGGAAGCAGGGTGCATGTGTTCGTGTGAGAGAGTGGGTGCATTAGCACCATACATTTAAAGCACATGCAATTTGTTAAGGCTGCTAGGAACTGGAGCTCTGTTAGTGGTAAATTGCAGTTCCCAGGATTGGTGGAAGACATGTGCTTTGAGTGAATGACATGTGTGCAGAGGGGCTGCATTGAGACACTACTTTTATACCTTGTGTGTCATGTTAGCAATAGTGCTGAACCAATGTGATCAACTATCCTGCTCACTACACCATATCACTGCCCGGGTCATTTCTGGTCTCTTGTGTGACTATGAAGATGCATGAACACAACTCAGCGACTCTCTGTCTTGTGCCAGAGCAAAGGGGAAATACACAATGTGTTCCTTTTTAGACTCAATATGGCCTTTAGCAATGGTAGGATCACACTGAAGGTGAGCAAATTTTTAAAAGACGTGTAATAGTAGATGTATACAAAGTCCCTCGAGTTTCGTGGGAGTTAAGAATACAAAGGGATGTTATTCATAACATCCCTTTTTCTAAATAAGAATGTGTGCTCACTAACTGCGGCTTCAGCTGCTCTTAAAAGAAAAATCTGCCGATAGAGCAAAAGGGCAAAAGGGTGACATCTGGCATAGCAGACGTTGGAAGACAATTTTGGCATAAAGCCTGCATTAAACAGAGGAAGCAAGGGGGGGAGGAGATCTTGACATAAAAAGGAAAAGAACACTATGCAATCCTGACTTCTAATCTCGAACAATTGCAAAGCTGTCAAAATGGTTTAAAAGGGGGTGGTGTTTTCAGGGGAACCATAGCCCGGCCTTTAAATAACCTGCCTTGAGTTTAGCAATTTCTCTCGGGAGCGACCAGCATTCTTGTAGAGGTGCTCTGCAGCTATCTCCTGAAAAGCAACATGCAGGGCTCTTCCTTTAATTTCAGGGGTGTGATGATGGGAATTTGCCTTATATCAGGTCAGACCACCAGATGTCTATGGAAGGGGCAGTCTAAAGGAGCCTTCACTGACCTGAAACCTTCCCGATGTTTTGAACTACAACTCCTATTAGACCAGCTAGGGCTGATGGGAGTTGTCGTCCAAAATATTTGGTGGGCTCCAGGTTAACGAAGACTGCTCTAGGGTCTCAGGTGGAGGTCCTTCCCATCAGCTGCTACCTGAACCTTTTAGTGGGAGATACCTGGGTTTTCAAGCCTAGGACCCTCTGCATGTATAGCATTTGCTGGAGCATTAAGCTACCGTCACTTCTTTACATAGTGGCTACTACACATATAACTGGGATAACATTTTGTAATAGGATCCGTTTTTGTGTTGAAAACATTGCCCCAACCCTCTGCCTCACCTTCGTGCTCCTTTATCCTCATTGTGACCCCAAACTGTATGTTGGGGGGTAGGGAAGCAGTTAGAAATTAGCACAGGCCAACAGTCACTCTGAGTTTGATACACATTAAGGTAAATTCTGAATTAATGACTCCTATACCCACTTGAATTACAGAGTTGTAAAAAGATAGTTCTATGACTTGTGAAATTTTGTTTTGATAATTCCCTGACATCTAATCTAGTCATAGACCTATACCTGGGCCATTGCAAGTGCTTTTCCTGTGCTGCTAGAGCTGCTGTGGCCAATAAAAATAAATATGTGAGGTATTGTATTGCCTAAACTAAACAGCAGTAATTTTTCTGTAGTTTGAAGCCATTTATGTGCCATTCATGCACAGCAGGAAAAAGAAGTGTGTGTTTGAGGTTATTGGACCGGCATAGGAGTCAACTCCTAGGGGCCGAGGTCCCTTTGGATCCCCCATAAAAGATTTGAGGGAACTGGGACTCCCAAAGTTGATGGCCATTGCCATTGAAATGGTGTTTGTACACCGTGTCTTGTGATCAATTATGCAAAGCATGCTTACCTACTGCCCCAATATTTTATTTGAGTTAGCGCCCTTGAACAGGAGTTTCTCCACCAAGTATTTTATTTTATTTTAATTTTTTACTTGTGAGGAGTTTTCTGGGGAGGAAATTTCGCCTACCATTTCCAAACATGATAGAGTGGTACCTCAGGTTACATACACTTCAGGTTACAGACTCCGCTAACCCAGAAATAGTACCTTGGTTTAAGAACTTTGCTTCAGGATGAGAACAGAAATTGTGCTCCGGCAGCGTGGCGGCAGCAGGAGGCCCCATTAGCTAAAGTGGTGCTTCAGGTTAAAAAACAGTTTCAGGTTAAGAACGGACCTCCAGAACGAATTAAGTATGTAACCAGAGGTACCACTGTATAGGTCTTTCATTGGATCATCTTTCGTAGGTGCAGCAACATGGAATCTTCAGTTTTACACAACTGTTCCTCAGAATTTGCCTTGCATCATGACAAAATCATCCTAGTTATTCCTAGTCTTCAAAGTGCTGCAGTGACAGAAGTTGAGCCAGTGTGTTTTTCTTTATGGTATTTTTCTCCACCACGTTGACAGCCCTGGTAGTTTGAAATCGGGGATGAATAGGAATACAATACAATCAGGAATATTGGATATGTAGTCTTACCTAGGCCATGACAGAAGTAAAATACAAGGAGGGTTCATGGGAACAAAGGAAACAGACTGTGGTAGACTTTTGTGGAAGGTATTTTACAACTTTCTGATATACTATCCTGTCAGAATAGTACTTCCTTGCTAGACCTTCTTCCTTCACTCAGCCCTTGGATGATGTGAGACATCATGAAGGTGTATTTTCCCATTTTCTTGGTTACGAGTTACATTTCATGAAACAGTAAGAGAAATGGTTCAAAATTGACTGTTTCAATGAAGTATCAGAGTGCGCCATTAGTTTGGGGAAACAGCAAAAGTGAAATTTATCCTCCATGAGAGTTAATTACATTTAGAAGCCTCGTCTTTTAAGCTTCCTGTAGACAACTGCCCAGCAACCAACTGTGGCACAAAATGTAGACATGATTCATCCCCTCTGAAAGGAATATAAAGGACTACTGCTGTGACTTGTCACTAAGCTATGCAAATGATCATCATCTGATCTTTTTTAAAAATCATATCAGAGGCCTTCCTAAGAAATGTAACATACACAAAATAGCCTGCCTAATGTTTATAACTGAGCTACCAGTGGAAAACAGGGGCACAATGCAGCCACAGCCAAAACATTCACGGTTGTTTTCAACAGGGGTGGACTTAGGACTGCCATATGTCCAGACATTACTGGGATTTCAAAGGCGGAATTGACATGGGGGGGGAATTTCCAAAAGGTGGACACTTTCTGGGATTTTCCTTTTTGAAATATGGCAGCCCTACCTAACTATGTTTGATTCCTCCTTCCAGTAAGTCTCGTTCCACACCCTATAAGTGCAGGGTTCCTTTGGCTGCTGGTGCTGGGGTCTATAGATTGCAGCAAAATACTGGGCAAAGTTTTGCCCAGTAGGTTGCCTGTGTGATGGGCTCATGGGAAAAAGCTGCCCTGTGAGTCCTTGCAAAGGGGAGAGAAAAGCCTATTTAAGGCTGCTTCCCCTGGAGTTCAGGGCCATTTCTCCTCAAGAGCTTCCCGCTCACTTACTCTCAGGTTAGACCCTTCATTGAGCAATTTGGGGTCGCTGGTTGACAGGGCCCGAAATAATTGTTTCTCTCTCTCAGCCTGATTGGCTTACAGCACAGCAAGGTTCAACATTGGCCGACTCCCATGGAATGGGTCTGGGGCAGTCCAAACCCAGCAGACCCAATCCATCCACGTGGGGTTGTAAAATTATGAACTGATCCTGGCCCCAAAGCCATGCTAACTGTTAACCTGCCTTCTACTGTCAACAAAGATTTGGCCTGATTTTATCCCATCAGCATTGTACAGTCTGGTCAGGTGCTGCTGTCATGGGTCACAAAATGTCCCTGCCTGGACAACATACTATGGAACGTGGAGCATATTTATTTTGTGACATTTATATCTTATCAGAGTTATGCAGGAAAGTAATCCTCTTGGGGGAACTAGTCTAGGCTCAGGTTGATGAGTGTGTATGAAAGAGTTATTGTAGTCCTGGTGGAATAATAATAATAATTTATTATTTATACCCTGCCCATCTGGCTGGATTTCCCCAGCCACTCTGGGTGGCTTCCAACAGAATATTAAAATACAATAATCTATTAAACATTAAAAGCTTCCCTAAACAGGGCTGCCTTCAGATGTCTTCTAAAAGTCTGGTAGTTTTTCTCTTTGATATCTGGTGGGAGGGAGTTCCACAGGGCGGGTGCCACTACCGAGAAGGCCCTCTGCCTGGTTCCCTGTATCTTGGCTTCTCGTAGCAAGGGAACCGCCAGAAGGCCCTCAGCACTGGACCTCAGTGTCCAGGCAGAATGATGGGGGTGGAGACGCTCCTTCAGGTATACTGGACCGAGGCCGTTTAGGGCTTTAAAGGTCAGCACCAACACTTTGAATTGTCCTCAGAAACGTACTGGGAGCCAATGCAGGTCTCTCAGGATCGGTGTTATGTGGTCTTGCGGCCGCTCCCAGTCACCAGTCTAGCTGCTGCATTCTGGATTAGTTGTAGTTTCCGGGTCACCTTCAAAGGTAGCCCCACGTAGAGCGCATTGCAGTAGTCAAAGCGAGAGATAACCAGAGCATGCACCACTCTGGCGAGACAGTCTGCAGGCAGGTGGGGGCTCAGCCTGTGTACCAGGTGGAGCTGGTAAACAGCTGCCCTGGAAGTATGGGGTGCCTCCTGTCTATGAGGTCAGATTATTAAGATGCCCATCAATGTATCGCAGGGAGTGAAGAAGCTTCTGAGTGACAAGTTAGCCTTTGTTTTCAATGGCCATCTAGAGGATGTAGCATCATCTAGGGTGATGAATGCACCTGGTGTTTGCAGTGCTACGCTATACATCTTTGAGAACTCAAGAAAACTCCACAGAGGTCTAAGAACATTTTATGCCTTGTAGACTGGTTAGTCATGGTTGAACACAGTCCACACTCCCTATATCCAATAGAGGTAGCATTATATATGCAAGAGTCCACCAGTTTTCTTGGTTCTTTAGAAATTATTCTATTTATTTTATTTTGAAATTAGAGTTATTGTAAGGAATTGTTTAATAGGATTTGAAGACATAATGAGCAAAGTTCTGGCAGTGAAACAGGAATCCTTCAGTTAAAATGAAGGATTTTGCAGAAAGAAATGTCAAACCAGCATTAGAAAGATGAAATTATTGGAAAAGAAGTGGTTTTCTTTTGATCCTGCCACTGTAGTTTTCAAGGAACTGAAGATAGACTTGTAAATATAAAATACATCAATATGAAATCAGAATACAGGTAACTAAGGGTCATTAAGAATGTATTTAAGCATTAAGACCATCCTGAATATTCAACCTGTCCTATTTTCTGGTAAATTATATAAGGCATAAATGTTTTCTACAACAACAACAACAACCCCACTTAGTGAGAATATTCACCTTTTTTAATGCTGTCCAGAAATATTGTTTCTACTCTGTGCTGCTATTTCTGCATTATCCCCTCTTCTTCTTGGTAACTGGCTGCATCCATCCAAAGCAATTTGAAAAAGTGAGGAAGAGAGGGCAATATGAATCAATAGGTGCACATTTTCAAAGACATCACATAGATATCATCAAAAGAGAGCAGTGCTACTTGACACCACTGAAGATTTCTTGAGTAGTGAGGAGTTTGGGCTTATCCCAAATAAATAATGATATATAATTGTTACAGAAATTGTCAGAAAAGAAAATTAAATAAAGGTAGATCTTAAACAAAGTAAATGTCAATATCACTGTGGGTGGGATTTCTTCTTCATTGAAATATGGCCCTGGACCACAGCTTTGGCTGTGGACAGAAGGATTTATGGAGCGGGTCTGCCAATGATCTGCTATTTTTCACTTAGTTCCAGGTATTGTGGTGGAAGTAAAGAGATTTTGTTGCATGACCTTGGGGCATGTGGGGAAGGAAGCTATACTCTTTACATTCTTAAAGTTTCCAGCCCAGTGAAGAATAGGTAAAAAAAACTGTATCAGAGATCTTTGGGATGTGAGAGCTAGCTGCACTCAATCTCCTATTTCACTCTATTACTCCTCTGATCCAATGAGGAAAGAGGATGCCATTTTGAGAGCAGAAGATGTAGACTCCATCTCTTAGAATGAAGAACATAGAAAAGAGCAGCCTGTTCTCTAGAGTGGATTAAATTTTGGAAGCCATTCTGGCTCCTTTGATCCACTGTGAAGTTTTTTATTCCTTATGAAAACTTCACTGAGTCAATTCAAATGCTTCTGGACTAGTTGTTGTGATGGTTTTGTCCATCCCTAGTCTGCAAATTTTCTTTTGAGGGCTTGGTATTTCACTGGATATGTGGAACATTTGCACAAGGCATCAGTTGTGAACAGATAATACTGGTGCTGTGGGCCCATCACAAAATGCTTTTTCTTGTCACCCCCCTCTGGTTCTGGCGGTGTAGCTGAGAATAAAGAATGGCATTGTGGGGTGGAACTAAAGCTAGAAATGCTGCCAATCTCAGGTTTGCGGGTTCGAACCCCACGCTGGGCAAAAGGTTCCCGTATTGCAGGGGATTTGCCCAATTCTATAATTCTATGAATTGTAATTTCAGATTGACAAATTCAGGATTGCTCACTACATCCTTAGCTCTACCCATTGATCCAAAAGGAAATGAAAACACTCTAGTAGCAAAGGACCTTAGAAGCAGACCCAGGAGCCTATAGCTTCTGGGAAGCATAACAACTTTAATTGTCAATTCCCTTTATTATCAGCCCTGGGAAGGCTGCAAACTATAGCTCCCAGGATTCTAGGACACAATTGACACTTCCCAGCATACTCAGGGACATTGATGATTCTTGCCTCTATGTCTTGGAATTTTGAGATGAAGCCTCTGCTGTTGCTGGTGCTCCTTGGTTCCATTTTTTCCTTTTCTCCTTGGAAGAAAAGTTTGTGCCATTCTTATATAACTGAACCCAGAATCCTGCAGGCACAAATAGATTTCCAACCGATATTTTTGTGGCTCTTTAAAGAGATTAATGATGCTTAGGATGTGGAGAGCAGTTCATTGCAAGCAACTTACAGTGCCAGTGCCACATTTTTAAATACTTGCTTTTTAGAAAAGCAGGATTAGAAATATAATGATGACTACATAATCATGACAAACATATTGCATAGCAATAGCCATTTTACACTGGCTTCAGCTTCTGTCAAGACAGCACTATTCAGTCATTCAGATTTTCTTGCTGCTTTGCACTGTTGCACAGGACTCTGTCTCCTGTGCGGTAAAGTTTTTCATCATCCTCAGAAACATCTAGCATGAGGCCACAGCTGGAAATAGATGCCAGACAAAATGGACAATTAGTTAGCACTCATGGGGCCACTGTTTTTTTCCAACCCCAGACCATATTTTCAGCCAGAGAGACAAAATAATATTTCTTTGGTTGGTAAAAAAACATCACACGTTTTCAAAACCAGACATCATCACTAACAAGTTCCATGGGGAAAATGGAGTTGGTACAAAGAATCTACAAGGCACATCTTCTGAATGGAGACAGAAAAGGAATCCTTGGGAAAGAGATAAGCGTCAACATTTTCTTTCAGACTAACCCAGGCTCCTAGTTGCTTTTAGGAAAGAGATGTATGAAGTAACTGCACCTCGTGTTGGATGAGGTTCTGTGTCTTGGCTGGTTTATAGTAGTGGCTAACTGGCTGAGCAAGAAAATATTCAGCTCCAGTCTCACCTCAGCCAGATATTCAGCAGGTAGGCATGTGAAAGAATTGGTCCTCATTTTATAGGCATTTGAACAAAGGCATACAAGCACAGCCTAACTCAGGGGTGGGGAATCTTTGGCTAAATGTGGCCTAGCTACTCTCTTTTAGCTGTAAGCTTTTTGCTACCTGTGTGTACTACCCCATGCCTTGCAATTAGGAATGAATGATAAATGAATGGATTTTTCATTCGGAAATAAGTTGTTCAAATTCCCATTTGTTTTTATAACTGAAACAAATGAGGTTTGCTAGTTTTGTTTTTTACCCTTTCAATAAATGATTTCTCATGTCTGCAAACAATTGTCTCTTGGTCATAGCCTCCATGTGCAAATAGTGGGATATTAACAATGGGCTCCATTCTAGGGGTGCTGTTTCAGTTATTGAATCCTCTTAAATGTGATACACATATGTTATTATTGGCCCATAGAAACCCCCAGCCCTGCAGTGGAAGATTAGATCTCTTGTAGCAATAACATTTTCCTTAAAGAGGTGGATACGATAGCTCATCTACAAAAGCCCTTATAAGCTCAGATGTTATTTAAATAAAGGCACATGGAAATTAAGGCATGAATTGCTTCTAAACTGCATTTAATGCGAAGCAAACTATGAAGTCTAGAAAAGCGTGACATGGATAGTTTACTCAAGAGATGACCTTTGCTGACCAAGAATTCCTTCTAAATGTGACAGTTGGTGTCTTCCACCACTTAGACTTGATGTTGATCAATGTCCTAATGGAAGAGAAACAAGGTAAATAACCCACTTGGGTTGTTGACTGTGAACATAAACACTTGATTATGGGAAGTGCTAGTGAAAGTGTCATTGTATCACTAGCTACACGGAGACACACATAGACTGTTGAGTTAGGTGCCATCTATAATAGAGGTGTGTTAATCATAGTTATGAAAGTGTCAATGAAAAAATATTTGCTTGCCAGTTTGAAGGGTACTTTAAGCAGCAACTTATGTTGCTTCTAGATGGAAAGGAAATTAATCCATACGAAGAAATTCTTCTCCATATACTGCAGAAGTACTTTAACCTTGGTGCAGTGATAACACTAGTTAATTTCATGACTGGATGTAAGATGTTGCCGTTATTCTAAACTTTACTGCCATCATAAAAGGAATTAATTGAATTATCATATAGCGGTACTGGCAGTGGTAAAATACTGGTAGCACATTCTCTATTTAACCTCAAGTTAATATCCAGGTGTAATAGGCTTATGTGGTCCTCTATATTTACATAAAGATGCTCATAAAGTTGCTTTTGGGCACTTATTTGAGAATAGCCACTACGTAAAGCCCAAAGGCTGGATCCAGGCTAGCAGAGCAATGCT
Organism: Podarcis melisellensis; assembly: GCF_964234715.1. Classification (NCBI taxonomy): domain Eukaryota; kingdom Metazoa; phylum Chordata; class Lepidosauria; order Squamata; family Lacertidae; genus Podarcis; species Podarcis melisellensis. The sequence goes on from NC_138542.1 coordinate 25,403,348, forward strand.
ATTGTGTCAGGGGAAGGATAATCAAGGTGGAAAACCAGGAAATACAGATTTCTGCCAGGCATCCCAGGTTCACCAGCTACAGTCATTCATAGTCAGAGAGAGCATGGCCACAGTTATCCATGCTTGGGTTTCTTCCCAGCTGAATAACTGTAATGTGCCCTATGGGGGTTTGCCCTTGCAAAAAGTTCAGAAGTTGCAGCTAGTACAGAATGCAGCTGCCAGTGTTTTGATTAGTTCAGCTAGTCAGAGCCATACAAGGTTGGTTATGAAGAGTCTGTACTGGTTGCCTGGATGCTAGCAAGTCCAAATTGATGTTATGGTGCTGACATATGAACCCTGGATGACTTGGGACCGAAGGAGCAACTCTCCCTCTGTTGTCCTGTCAGGACATCAAGATATCCTGTGGAGACCTTTATTGATATTCCACCTCCAAGCATAGCCCATTGTCTGATGATTCAAGCTAGGCACTTCTTGACTGTGACATCCCAAATGTGGGATGTCCTCCCCTTTGAGATACAGCAGGCAACTTTTGGTGCTAGTTAAGGATCTACTTCTTCCTTTGGGCTTCTGGTGGGAAGGTGGGCTGATACAACAAGGCCATTTGTCTTTATACTCAGAAGAAGTAAATGGAGTTAGTCTATGGAAAGATTTTAACAATGTTTTAACATTGCATTGATTTATTTGGTTCAATTATGTTGTGTGTATGTATCTGTTTTTAGTATGTAAAGTGGGATCACTTGACAATCAAGGAGGTTTAAAGATCAATCAGTTAGCTTATTAATAACAAAGAAAGTGAAAGGATACCTATGCAGGAAATGTTGTACATGAGCTCAAAAACCCTACATGACTGGGGAGACTTTGCGTGTGCAGGTGTATGTACTTAATCGCCCCTTTCAGATGTGGCACTAAACATGCAGAGGTCAGGTGATGGGGCAGTTTGCTGGGACAGAACCAATGTTAGGCATGCATTCAGTGCACATATTATTGTGCATGAGAGAGTGAATCACTTTATAATGAGGGTGAATTAAATGGCACCTGGATGATCCGAAAGCTGGCAGTCAAGTTTGCACTATTAGCAATGCCACACAAATGTGAGCACCGTAGAGCATTGATGCATGAACTCACCACTGCATTGTTGCAAACTGTTGACAGAAATATTTTGCAGCAGTAGAGAAAATCCAATCTATGCAGAAGCCCTATCGTATACTACTCAGATACCTGGGTGATTCAGGCAACTCATTTCCAAGTAAATGTGGCCAGGGCCGAGGGTAAGAGCTGTATAACCGTTAATCCTTTGTTTGTTGTAAAATGTGGACTCTTGTTATTTTTCAATGGACTGTGTGCTTTCAATAACACTGTGGTTTTTTAAAAGTTGCTCTTCATTTTTCATTTAAAAATACGGTGTAGGTAGGAAAGGTTTGTCCTTTTTGCTTATGCAGAGTAAAGATTGTGGATGTGTCACTGAAGATAAATGAACAACATTGTGGTTACAGAAGGCTCAATGGCAGAATCTCTTTTAGCTCTTAATAGTGCCCCCAGCTGAGCTACTGGTGAAGCAAAGTTCTGATGGTAGCGGATGTGTTCTTAGTCAGCTTTGCCAACACAGAAAGAAATACTGAAAGGGGCTCTGTGTCTGATGGGACAACTTATTCATGTCACTAGGAATCTGAGTTTGCAGACTGTATGGGTTGACTTACTCCCCCAAACCTCTCCTATGTGCTATATGGACGTATGTGGGCACCAGGAAAGTCCTGACACAAGTAGTCTTAAAAAGACTGGATGTGGTGTATGAGCTCACCTATCTCTCAAATAAGTTATCTCACACCAAGGTGAATTGTATTAGGATCATCGGAAACCTCTGAACTGGTTCTTAAAGATAATTTTGAATCTGTTTCTGGGTCCCTTTTAAAATTTCTACCTGTCATGGCTCCAGACTTGGACTGTGATGACATGGAAGATGGAAAAGGCTGGGAACAGGAATCACAGCCAAATAACCCCGGAAATACCCACCTTTCCAGAGATTCCGGTAGGAGGGGAGATCCCAGAACCAGCTCACTTCCTCTCTGCTTTCAGCCAGGGAGGAAGCCTTATCCTCTTCCTGGAATTATCCATCATGGGAAAAGACAGGCTGCTACTATAACTCTGCACCCAGGAGTAGCAGAAGGCGGCCTAGCCCCACCTCAGAGTGTAGGGTGAGGGCAGAGCTAGGGAGCACCTCTTGGCCAGACTCTTCACAGATCATCTAAGTTCATAATTAGCTTTAGGCCACTGCTGGAGCAACATGTTCAATTTACTCTTCTGAGACTGCCTGCCCAGGGAGCTGACCAGGGTCCTGATCTCATAACCATGGCCAAAACTTGCTCGAACCCTGTGGGTTTGCAGCTTGCAATGGAATACCCCAACCCATTGTCATGACAACCATTTACGCCTGGTTTCCTTTCCAGCAAGGTATTGTTAGTGTAATATTTATGGCGGTTACTTTTATTTAACTGCGAGCATGTCATTTTATGTTAAGGAAGCAGCGTTGCCTCCAAATATCTTCTTCAATTATTGATGAAGCAGCGGTGGTGTGTAGCACACTTTTTCTTGAGTTTTAGATAAACTCTCCTGTCAAAGGCATCAAGATAGGAGGAATCAATGTGCATTGTCATTTTGACAGGGCATACTTTCCTATTACTGCATTTATGCATCTGCTGGGGGGGGGGGTGGAGAGAAAAACATAAGATTTCCGTACTGATAACAGCGAAGGTACAAGAAGGTGTGAGTGACTGGCAGGGGGAGAGATGTTTGCATTTGCATTGTAGGGCACATTGACAGAGTCTTTGCAAATTTAGCCCAACCACTTGCTGAACAATGCCTGCTGCTTCCCATTCAAGTGATTTAATTTATGACACCCACCATAATTCTATATTTGCTTATTATGGTGTAAGTCTTCTACCTTTCACTCCTGACACCTTATATATATTCATAGGATGCCTAAGCACAGAAAAGGTAATGATGACTCAGTTAGATGCTTCTAGCCCAGTAGTGTAAACCTCCTTCAAAGCCTGCCTTCATTAGCTAGGACAGATATGGATCTACTCAGTTTGCTTTATAACACCTAGGACTTCCATTCATTTTTGTTGTTATTTGTTTGCAATATGCATTTTCCATGAGAGGAAGGGAACTATTTAATGGCTACGCTTCACCCCCTACCTTTTCCCGGGTTTTCCTGGCAACTCAAGGCTAAACTACATGGTATGTTCTAAATGTGTTTTTGCATCAAATGCAAATTGCATTGACTGCCGTGTGTGTGTGTGTGTGTGTGTGTGTGTGTGTGATATAACTAATGGGATCACTGCAACATGGAGGGGAAATGTAACCCTTTCCTTTTTAAAAAAATAATATTTATTAACAGTTTAAAGATTACAGAAGAAAGCAAAAAAATTAAACAATACAATACAATACAATACAATACAAAAACAGACACTACATAACAATAACACTAAAACATTAAATTAACATAACAAAACAACAACAGTTTAAAACACATCCAATAGTTTCAATATCTTATCTTTCATTCACTTGTTTCAACGACCTCCTCACACCTCCCTTTTTGTATTCCACTTCAATTAACTGTTTCAGCAATTCCTTTCCATCTTCCTGTTTTCTGTCCTGTAATTCTTCTTAACATGTTCTAACCTTATTTCTTCCCTTTAATACATTAGTAATCTATTTGTACCTAGTTCCTTATAACATTTCTACTAAAGCCATGTAACTTCATTCCAACATTTTTCTAACATTCATTGATTTTACAGTATTTCTGTAAATAGTCTTTAAACTTTTTCCAGTCTTCTTCCACCGATTCTTCTCCCTGGTCTCGGATTCTGCCAGTCATTTCCACCAGTTCCATATAGTCCATCAACTTCATCTGCCATTCTTCCCGGGTGGGAAATGTAACCCTTTCCTCCCCTGCTTCAGTCTTAAGGAAAATCTCTTACAGCAAATAACAGAAGAGTAATTTTCTATAGTGCCACAACATTTACTTATACGGGTTGCAGATACTTCAGGTTACACGATTTCGGGTTGTACACCATGCCAAACCCGGAAGTACGGGAACGGGTTACTTCCAGGTTTCGGCTCATGCACAGAAGTGCTAAATTGTGCTTCGCACATGCGCAGAAGTGCAAAATCATGACCTGTGCATGCGCAGACGTGGCACTGCAGGTTGTGAGTGCTGCGGGTTGTGAATGTGCCTCCCGCGCGGATCACATTCGCAACCCAAGGTTCCATTGTACTGTGGAACCTTGGTTCTCAAATGCCTTGGTCCTCAAACATTTCGACTCCTGAATGCTGAAAACCCAGAAGTAAGTGTTCCAGTTTTCAAACGTTTTTTGGAAGCCGAATGTCTGATGCGCCTGTCAGCTATTGTTTCCAGGACGTCCAATTGGAAGCCGTGCCTTAGTTTTCGAACATTTCAGAAGTCAAACGGACTTCTGGAATGGATTCCATTCAAGAACCAAGGTACCACTGTATATTTAAAATGCACTGTCTAATATAGCAAAAAATGTAGTAAATAGGGGGTTTACATAAAGCAATAAAAATACAAACAATAGCATTTAATAAAATTTCCTAAAAACTAGAAAAACACAGCTGTACATCTCAAGGAAAACAGGAGTGGTCACACTAACAACAAAAAGAAGGCCCAGATTTCATGACAGCTTGGGTCAACATACACATTTCAAAGAGATGTTCAAAAGTCATTACCGTCTCTGGCTCATGAATTACCCGAGAGTAGGTGCTAGCAGCACGTTAGGGCAAGAAAGTGTTAAGTTCTCCCTTCATACCTGCTCTAGTAACAATGACTATTTCACACCCTAGTTGATATGATGTGTGTCCAATAAATCAAGGTGGGGAAGTTGTGGTCCTCCAGATGTTGTTGGACTTCATCTCCCATTTTCTCTCTGGCCAGTAAGCAATGATGGAAGCTACAATCCAGAAGCATCTGGAAGGCCACAGGTTTCCTACTGCTGTACTAAAAGGATGTGGTTGGTAAAATGTACTTATTGCTAGTTTAAATGCACAATTTGCAGGGATTCCCCCCCAAAAAACTGTTTGACCTTGGTTGGAACCTGACTGCCCACAGAGTGCTCACTTCTCTTCAGAGTAATAGCAACATATGTTCCTTCCTGAACTCCCCTATAACCTTAACCCTGGTAATTGTTATGCACTTTACTTCACTTGATCCATATAATCAATTGAATCCCTAAAGGGAAGCCTTTATTTACCTGTTAACTAAGGGACTAAGCTAATGGAAAACTAGTGCTGGAGCAGGGGCTGGAAACAGAAGAGAGGATATGGGAGCACACATTAGAACCCCTCCTGTAATGTCCCTTCCTCCTTATATTCCACCCACAACCCTTCTGCTTTTAACACTTGACTGACACGCTCCTCCTTGCAATCAGGAACCCTGCATTTTGCATTGATTTAATATTTCTACACCATTTTGCCAAGAGTGAAGTCGAGCTCAAAGCAGCTTGCGCCAGCAGCAAAGCATCAACAAATAAAAACAACACTTCCCTAAACAAAAGACATACAGTCGTACCTTGGTTTATCGTAGTCCATTCCGAAAGTCCGTTCGACTTCCGAAATGTTTGAAAACCAAGGCGCGGCTTCTGATTGGCTGCAGAAGCTTCCTGCGCTCAAGCAGAAGCCGTGTTGGACGTTTGGCTTCCGACAAACGTTAGAAAACCAGAACACTCACTTCTGGGTTTTCGGCATTCGGGAGCCAAAACGTACAAGTACCAAGGTGTCCAAGAGCCAAGGTACGACAGTACACAAAAAGTACAATAAAAGAATTGAAACAATATCAAGTACAAAAATCACAAAATACCCGTCAGTCACACTGGATATATGTTAGGACCTCCCATTAATCCCAAGCCATGAAACAGCAAATCTACCTTCACCCAACACATCTCTAGCTCTCAACTCGGGGAATGGGGGTGGTATATGCTCCCCTCCTGTCTTTCACCATGGATGGGGGGGGGTGTGGATTCTGTCAGGAGCTCATCCTACACTCGAGTAGGACCCTGGCAGGGACACATGCCCGACTGGCACGTTCTCTCCCTCCTGGTCATTCGTTCAGGAGCTTCAAAAGTTTTCTTCTACCCAAACATCACAGTGACTGTTGCCAACAGACACTGGCACACTTAGGGATCCGCAGAGTCTGTGCAGTTCGTGTGACAGACCTCAGCAACTCAGCATTTTTGCTAATCTACTTTATTTACATATAAACACACACAGAGCACTGCAACATGGCTCCCTCTCTCTCTGGCATCAGACAGCAAAGAGAAAAAATAAAGGACAACAGTCCCACTTCACGGAACACAGTAAGACAAACATCCTGTCTCCGTCACTTCTCACTCCGTGGAGTCAAAGCATACCACATCATGTGAAAGACAAAAATCCAATGACTGCAATCATGGAGTAGGAATTCTAACAGATTCCTCCAACAGCCTGGGAGAGAAACCACTGCTATCAGGGTTATCATGTTTCCTGATCATGCAAAAGTTTCTAAGTACATTCTCTGGAAGGCCCCTTCAGGCCTTCATTCCTTATGTCAGAAGATCAGAGTCCACAGGGCAGTGGCACATATTTGGACATGGTGTGGCCTGCGTGTGTGGTCTCCTTGTGTTTACATTCCATGTTCTGGGATAATTCCCAAACAGGGCTTCAAAAACCAAATGAGGAACCTGGAGCAGCCAAACCTCCAGGATCCCAGGCTGCAGAGGAACACCACACCTTCCCTGGTGATACTGAAATTGCCTGCTTTACTACTAAAACTAATATTCAGTTTACAGCTAGAAACTGTTATATAGGAAATGTAAATTTGCTCTCTTTTTTTGTTCACAGGTTGTTTGCTTCTCCTAAAACCCCGTCAATTTCTCATCCATCTTCTCCCACCTATAAGTAAAAGTGTTGACATATCCTTACCTTTTCGTAATCTCATTGATTAACGATGGTGCCACCTATGTTTTATGAGGATTAATCTCAGTCTTACATTTTCCGTCTCATCCTCAAATACCCCTGATTTCCCCCCCATTACACTTGTCCTCCACACTGGTTGCTTGTAATCATCCTCCTGGAACACATTACATGTAGTTTCTGAAAATGCATCTTTAAAAATGTAATATCTGAGAGCTCATGTCTTTCACACCAGCAGTAATCCAAAATCACACTGTGGCTCCATGAATTCTACATAAAATAATTCATGCTATGTTTTCAGAACAGTTCCCTGCCAACAGCCCATGATGTGCATTAATATCATTAATACATTAATACACAGGCGTGTATATTTTTACAGCCATCTACAATGAATTATATTGCCAGAGGACATTACTCAGAAATGGTCACCTGCATAAAATAAAGCACATCTCTGATTTTGCACTTGCTAAGGCACTTACTCTTCTAAAACATTAAATAGCTATAAGGGAATGAAATAATCTAATACAGATGGGCACATTACTAATGATATTGCAGCAGGCTTCATATAGCACATTTATAGGAGACACGCACGCAGTACAAGGACATGAGAGCACACAATTTATCTTTATGCATAAAACCTCCCAGGAGCAGCATTCTAAATAAAGAAACATGATTCTGTCTGTGTTTCCTGAACGGGAAATCGGTATATGTAACATATCCAGAGGTCTTGTAAACACGACACAGTCTACCTAGAATTCAGGCCTTTTACATCCCACTGGTGTCAATGGTAGATATAAGCATGCACTTAATTCCCCCCATTGAATACCATGGGACTCAAAAGTGAATGGTTGCCTTGGGGAGGTTATGTCAGCCTTTCCCTCCCACGCAAGGAGGGGAGACCAGCCTGGCTGCAGCCATCAGCTGGAGAATGAGTAGCTGGCTGCAATGACTTTCTCCTGTCTTTCCCAGAAAGAACTCTGTGCCAGCCATCAGTTTTTACTGGGTCTGAACAGGTCCTAGTGAGGGGAAGGGCACATTGGCCTCTGCTACCAGCCAGAGGAACAAGGCATGTTTTGGTATTGTTTTAATGTGCTGTCAGCCACAAGGCATTCATTAGACCTGGACAACAGAACATAAATCTTCAAAATAAGAGGTAAATAATGCTTAACCGACTCACAGCACAGCCCTAGACATGTCTGCTCAGTGCTCCTATTGAATTCAATGGAACTTACTTCCAGATAAGGACTGCAGCCTAGATTTTGTCCATTACATCTCAACATTTCATTTAGAGAGAAACCTTTGCTTTACATCTTAACTCATAAAGGATTCTGCGAAACTCAAATACTTGGTCAACACATTGTAAATCATCATTTTTTTATTTTTCTTTACTGGTGCAATGAATCCTCATGGTTTTTAAAATCTGTTCTTTGAGTACCCATGACATTACCAATTTAATTTCATTAACAACTTGCATTTCAGATTTGTTGTGTTTTGTAAGTAGTTCTCTCTACCTAGATTTTCTCATTACTTCCATCTATTCCCCCACTTTATTGACCTGATTATTCTCGTTTTGTCCCCTCACCACGGTCCTTTTTCAACTTGAATTACTATGTCCAGTGTGACTTGCTCAATGAACTGGATAAGAAGCAGACTTTTAGCACATCTAGAAGAAAAAGAAACCGCTTAATGATTCTACAATTAGTGTTCCAGTCAATCTCTTCCAAGGTGATAACTGAAATCCCATCAGATCAATGTTCTTACAATACTTTAGTCCTCTCGAAAGGGCAGTAATATTACCTGGTCTGCCTCCCAATCTTTCTGAAGCAGAGTAATAGCATTGAATGTTAGGGAAAAGGAGAGACTGACCAAGTTTATTTAATAAGCTGAAGTGCTATTTTGTGCTCTTTTATTCCCTAAAATAATGTTCATCTTACTTTAGTTTTGGCATAATCAGTTAAGCAAATCTTCTATGCTGAATTCTACGGGTGTAAGAAAGTTCAGATGTTCCAATGTGCCCTAAAGGTCCCATTGATTTCACTAGGTTTTTCCAATATATGTTTTGCTTATACTAAACTAGTTATTCTGGTAGAAGTATTATGCCATAAAAATGACTTATACAAAATTATTAAGCATCTGTACCACTGCATTTCCTTGTGAGATGTATAAAAGTTATTGTAGGCCCCCAGTCTGTCTTGAGAGACAATGGAGTACGCCTCTGGGGGTGAAGTCAAAAAGCTGTGTTTGCAGCACTGAAGTGACCACCTCATGGTGGGAAGTGTGTATGGAGGTTCTGGGCTGCCCAGATAACAAAACTGCCCTCTCAGCCTTGCTGATGTGGTCCAAAGAAGAGCACAAGCTTGGCTGCAGGAGTTACCAGACGGAGGTGTCCAAGACAGCTTCCAACTGCCTTAGGGACTCCACTCCAGCTTTGTGTAGGGTTTACTCCTCAACCTTTTCTTCTCCCGAATATATCCCACAAGGCAGCAGAGGTTTAGGATCAGAGTTCTCCTGGATGGAGAGCTCCATCTGCCCCAAACTTCCCTCTACAGCACATGCAGAAACTGCCTTCTTGACTGTTGAGCCCACAATTGGTCTCATCTACTCAATATGCCAGAGCCTGTCTTCACATGCAGGGAAAGTTCCTAACTCACTGAGGGGTTGAGACCAGTTGGCTACTCTCACCTGGTTTAGCCAGCCATTTGAAGCCTTTTCCGGGGGGGTGGTGGTCACTGTTGCCTGGGGACAGCTTCTAGGTGTGAGCTGAGTTCTAGGTAGGGACCAAAGGTGGACAAAGTACTCCAGAAGGAGCACGACGTGTTCCCCACCAGTGGTACTATGCCTCCTCTATCATCTCATACACCCTGATGTAAAATAATGGTCCTGGGAATGTTATGCTTTGTAACATCATGCCAAAAATGAGTTGAGAGATGGGGCAGGGTTGGAGAGGAAGAAAAGAAAGCTGAAACAAATGATTGAACATGGTAGGCCAACTAAAGATCAGCCCTGCATCCTCTGCCTGCAGTTTGGCAAGATGGTAGGGACAGATAGCTGGAAAGAAGGTTCTCCTGGTCTTGCTGAGTTATGTCCCCTTTTATTTGATTCATTCACTGTCTGAAGGTTGGATGGTCCCTGCTGTCCAAGACAGTGGGCAGGGAGACCTTGGAGGGGGGCACTGACCGCAACCTGCCAAAGGTCCTCCCCAAAACCTAGTGTCAGCAGTGACCCCACAGGGAAAAGCATCCATAGGGAGACATAGAAGAAACATTATAGGTTCAATTCACTAGCTACAATATGCATTTTTGTATGTGCAGTACCTACCATGCCCCTCTTCACATGGTGAAGAGACAGAAATGTTGCACGGTGCAGCAGTGCTTATGTTAATTTCATACACAGTTTTTATATATATTGATATGATTCTCAGCCTATAAAATATTAATGTGACAGCTGACATCATGAGAAGATGATATGATGGTTTGGAAATGGCAGCCTAGTTAGCCTATTCCACATCTTTTGAGTAATACAGGTGTGCTTTTATTTCCTTGACTGTAGGGTGGTTTATTTTGGCAGCAGCAACCTGTCAATACTTCAGTGTAATTGTTTGTTAGCTGAGATGTTTTGAAGGTACGTAACATGTAGAGTATGTCCTCTTGGGAACAGCCATCCAGGATGTGCCTGCCAGAATCAGTGGTAGAACTTTTTCATATAGCAGGGATGTTTTCTTTCTTTCTTCTTGACTGACAAGCTGTCATTTGCCATCTTGTTAGCATTGCAAACAAGTGAGATGGCGTCTTTCTCCAACATCTGCTTAAGCCAACATCTAAGAACAGAAAGTGAGTTGTGTTACATGCTTCTCATTTCCATTCTCATGCTCCCGCCATCTTGATGAGGATTGAATGATGACTGCTAAAGTCTTGAAAGGAAAACACACTGGATATGTCATCTCTGCAATGTTTAATTCCTCTAGGATCTTTCGGGTTCATGAAGTTCAAGTGTGTGCTCAAAGTTCTTTCAACAAGTGTCTCCTCCCCACCCCACATTCAATTAGACAAACAGGACCTGCAACAAAATGTTGCAATGAGCCAGCCATGTCCTCTTCCAAGAATCTCCATTGCAACCCTCTGTGGGGAGTTTGGGGGGGGGGGAGAGGAGATTGCTCCAGTATACTCCCTTCCAAAGGGGTGTGTGCATGTACACACACACACACACACACACACACATCCCTTCTTTCTCCTCAATTGTCCAATTTGCCTACAGTACTGTTGTCACTTGCCAGCTGAATTCACTGTTAGCAGGATGGTTTGAATTAGGGCTGCATTGTTTCATTATGCTGTTAACACCAAGGGGAGCACTGTCTTTTGTAATGGAGAACGTTCCATAATGCATATTTAAAAACATCAGTCAATGTGCCCAGTTTGTTAATTGATTCCAACCCGGCTACTTATCATTCCAACAAGTTCTGTGCAAAAAAGAACGGGACCTTTTGTGTTTACCAAATATTTGAAAATGCCATAGCAGAGTTAAATTTGTTTCTCCTCTGCAAGCAAAGCTTAACTTAATAATCTCAGGCTTATTACTGCTTTGTGGGGCTGTTTACCTAAGAGTTATTAATAAGTGTGTGGGGGGAGTGGGTCATGGCTCAATCCCTGGCATTTTAACAAGATGACAAATGACAGTCTGTCAGGGGAAAAGAAAGAAAGAAAGAAAGCATGGATCAATCCCCGATATCCCGTCCCCTGGTGGGGCTGTGAAGGAACCTTCCCAGATGGACCAGTGGTTTGACAGCTTCCTATATAGACCTAAATGCAACAAAGGTTAGGTGTGCTAAAGACCATTGATTTCAATAGGCTTAAGCAAGCTTAACTCTGCAGTGGATTTAGGCTATAATAACTACTATAACCACTTACAGCTGCCTGTCAGTTCTCAGAGGCCAATATTTTGCAAGCCGGACAGCCATTCATGTTCAACTGGATGACAGAGTAACATTCATAGAAAACCCCAGCTCTCTCTATAAATACATTTTGTATGAAATGAATATCAGGAAGATTTTCCTACGGCATTAAGGATTCCAATGAGAATATATAGGACATATGAATGAGAAGATATACTGGCTTAAAAAAAGAAAAAGTGATCCTTTCTCTCCACCTAAAGAACACCAAAGGGCTATAACAATGGATGCTTTTTATTTACCTTGTGGTCATCACTTTCAGCTGTGACTCACATTTTGCAAACACATTCAAAAATACTTTTGCCACCATTCTCTCAAATCTATAGGCTAGGGGAAGATGAAAATTAAACAAGAGAATTAGGTGGCAGAAGTGAGATGGTGGGGTCTGCTTTCTCTTCACAAGTAGCTAAGGAACAATTTAAGAGGTGCTGTAATTGGATTAAAAGACTTGCAATTTTCTCTCACTTTTGGCGGCTCCCTTTAGGATACAAACTTTCAAGTACATTTGCAGGAACTTAATTGTTCTCCAGAGTTCACATCTGTGTTACGGCAGCTTTACATTTAAAGTGTTTGGCATGCTCCCTCTAGACTAGAGATTTAAAATATTATGTATTACCCTCACTGCCATTTGAACAGATTGAAAATCTTTAGAACACCTTTGTTTGTTCTCACTTCCTAATTAATACTTTCTACTCCAGTTTGAGAATCTCAACAGCATTCACTTTTGTAACATTTTTAAATATCCAGCTGTGTGCCCTAGTTATTTACTTGCTGTGTGAGCAGAAGTTGCCCTCGTCCAGGGCAAGTATTATGCTCGTTCTGCTCAAAGGAGCACAGCAAACATTTCTAACATAGAAGGGACTAAGTGTCTGTTTCATGCCCAGCTTAGCACAATAGTAGCAGTGTGCCAGGTGTGTTGGGAAAGTAGCAGTGTGTCAGGTGTGTTGGGAAAGCTACATTGAAAAATGTAGGTATGAGATAGCTCAGCCTTCTCCAACTTGGACTACAACTCTCATCAGTTCCAGCCAGCATGCCCAATCATCAGGGATGGTGGGAGTTGTAGGACAGCAACATCTGGATGACACCTGGTTGGGAAATGCTGATTTAGCCCAGGAGAACCAACATTGTACCTCAGCTTGAGCTATTGCACTCAGATCTTGCTTGTAGGCTTCCCATAGGCATCTAGGTGACCACAGTCAGTACAGAATGTTGATGTGCTTTTGGCTGATCTATCAAGTCTCTTCTTATGTTCTTATGAGCCAGTGCTGATTTGCTTTTTGTCCTCATCCTAGATAATTCAGAATGAACCTGAGAGGTGCCGGAACTGAGTTACAATGAGTTCCGGCTGAAAAAAAGCCCTACTTAATTCTAATTAATGCATGAAGGGGTTAAGGCCATAGATAAGCTGTTCTACCTGCTAGCTCACCTTGGGGGGGAGGGACTAGGTCAGCAAGACTTTGTTCCCTTCCAGTCTACCTGGTGAACACAGTGTGAGAAGAAGCTAAGATGCTTGCTCCATTTTAGCTGCATGGCTCTCACGAGCCATTCTTATTTTCCTATACCAATAACTGAAGAAACTTACACTACTTTTTGACTAAGTTTTATTGCCTGTGTAACATTTCTGGCTGCTCCTTGGAAAAGCACATGAACCTGACCTCTGAAGAGCTTGTAAGTAAACCATTTTTAACTTTCCAAATGTGGTCTCTTTTTCTATGCTAGGGGAAGTGGGAAACTTTAGAAGTAACCTGGAAGGGCATATTTTAAAGGACTAACAGCCTCTGTTTCCATGCTTTGTGTTGCTGCATTTGTTGTAATTTTAAATCTCTGCCAGCGTTCTCACACCAAACAGTACTTGTCCCAAACCTGGATCTAGGCATCCAGGAATTCTCCTTTTATACTCATTTTTTCTTTGCACCAATAGTACAGTCCTCATATGAGGACTATTGCACCCAGTACTCTTCTTCTAGAAAAAGAGGTGCCAGAAATCACGATAACACCTCCCTCATTCTCTTATAATGGCAATAGTGCCCACCAGAGAGGTTCCAGCTAAAAAAAGCCTGATGCTTTTTTTAAAAATAAAATTCATTTGAACTGCCTAGCAAGTGCAGATTTTACCATTTAAAAAAACAAAGTTTTTCATGTTGAATCAAAACATTTCATTTTACTGCTAACTGCTATTTATTTCCAAACTATTCTGTCCTAACCCATTCTGGCCTTCCTGGAACCTGCATTTAATTGATACATAAAAAGTCATACACACGATCAAGTCCTTGGTCTGTCATCCTCTTAAGAACTGCAGCCTAATTCCAAGTTTAAGTCTCAGTTCCTCTGAATATTCAGATTTAAGCTTAATTTTATTCCTTCCTTCATTGTTGTCCTAGTGAGAGTTTAAATATTTACCCGGATTTCTGAAAGAAAAGACTATAGATGGACTGGGCAAAGGCAGCAGTGGTGCAAAAAAAATTCAAGCAAATCGCCTTTCAATGTTCTTTGTTCCTGGCCAACAGGCTGTTGATCTCCTTTTCTTCTCCACACCTGAGCCATTTGTATGTGTGTGCAAATGTCAGTCAGTTATATACAACACCTTTATTTCTTTTGTTCCAGATGTCTCATCAGCACATTATTTTCTGCTGATTCCCACTCACCTAGAGCTCCATGGGAGCAGTGCTTGCCCTACAGCCCAGCCATGGCCCAGTCTCAAGGCCATAACCTCCCATGCAGCCATGGGAAGGGGGGGGAGACATCTGACACCTTCCCCTTCCAGCTGTGCTGGATGACAGGGATGTGGCCTATCACAAGGACCACTCCAGACTCAGGGGAAGGGGCAGATTGTGCCTGCCACCTACCAGTCCTTAAAAGTGCGACCTTGTAGAGAATGCTCCATTTGGAGGTCTTTGCTGGATTCAGAATGCGGCAGCTAGACTGGTGGCTGGGAATGGCTGCCAAGACCATATTACACCATTCCTGAAAGACCTGTATTGGCTCCCAGTATGTTTCCGAGCACAATTCAAAGTGTTGGTGCTGACCTTTAAAGCCCTAAGTGGCCATGGCCCAGTATACCTAAAGGAGCATCTCCACCTCCATTGTTCTGCCCGGACACAGAGGTCCTCCTCCAAGGACCTTCTGGCAGTTCCCTCACTGCGAGAAGTGAAGTTGCAGGGAACCAGGCAGGGATCCTTCTCAATAGTGGCGCCCGCCCTGTGAAATGACCTCCCATTAGATGTCAAAGAAATAAATATCTGACTTTTAGAAGACATCTGAAGGCAACCCTGTTTAGAGAAGTTTTTAATGTTTGATCGTGTTTTTAGTATTCTCTTGGGAGCTGCCACCATGTTCAGGGCCGGGGAGGATTCCCCCCCCCCCTGCAAATAAATTGGCTGGCCTGCAGGTTTTCACCTACCTCATAGCTGCAGTCACAACACTGGCAGATAAAGCATTGGGTTGGATGCTTAGCTGATTGGGTACCCCGTTAAAGGGGTCCAGGAAAGATGTCTTTGTCCAGACGGTCACAGTAGGGTCAATGGACCATAACACCTTTCCCAATGGCAGCCCAACTGGGGTCAACGCACCAGGTCCATGTCAGGTACAACTACCCAGCTCTGGGTCAACTCCACCATAGTTATCAACCAGAAGGCGGGTTGTTGATACTGAATTCATACCCAGTGCTTTGGCCAAAACATACCTAATCAGTAAAGTTGTGGCCTATTTCAATCCAATACCAATCTCCTGTGCTTATTTCTCTGTTTTCTGGCCCTTACTGGATCTGCTGGCAAAAATTCCTGGTCAAATACAAGAACCCATTTTCAAGTCCTTGTTCTTGTTCTGTCTGCTGCCTTTGATCTCTGTGTTGTATATTCACTTCTTTAGAGCTTGTTATCTGATCAAACTATGACCAGTTTCGCTGATAAATTGAGTTGTGTTTCCAAGTAATTCCCCCAGCAGTCTTGGGGGTGGGTGTTGCAACAAGCTCACATTCACAGACAGACTTTGAATTTGTGGTCAGCCTCGGGTTGAAGACATCTCTCATTATCTGTTAGTCTATAGTAAGATGACTATGGGGTTTGCAGCGCTCATCTCACTTTCAGGCTGAGGGAGCCAGCGTTTGTCCACAGACAGCTTTCCGGGTCATGTGGCCAGCATGACTAAACCACTTCTGGCACAATGGAACACCATGACAGAAACCAGAGTGCACAGAAACACCATTTACCTTCCTGCCATATTTACCTTCCTGCCATACCTATTTATCTACTTGCACTGGCGTGCTTTTGAACTGCTAGGTTGGTAGGAGCTGGGACAGAGCAATGGGAGCTCACTCCATTGACGGGATTCGAACCACCGACCTTCCGATTGGCAAGCCCAAGAGGCTCAGTGGTTTAGACCACAGCGCCATCTGCGTCCCTTGTTAGTCTATAGAGACCCAACAGATCACTTTCTGAAACCTTTGTTCACACAAGTAAGTGGGTACACCCCATCAGAAATGGTTCAGTTGCTTCTGAGTGACAGTAATAGCTTTGTAACACAGAGATTGGCTCTCTATGCACTGGCTGCAAAACAACAGCACCCACAGTTAGGAAAAATGAGTTAGATAAAATCACTATAAATTGTTGTAGTGATTCGGAGCTTTAATCTGAAATCAATATTGATTTGAGTTTCTTGGTGTCTCTGGTAACTTCTCATGTTGGCTTATATTGTGGATGGGGGTTCTTTATTATTTCATTAATACTATTGCTACAAGTTTATTATTCCCTTTGGCTAGAACAAAAAAAAATATGAACTGACCTGTACCCTCTTCCCAATTGATTGCAGATTGTAAACTGGGATTACTTCTGCATTTTGCGCAGCAATTAACCCACTGATTGCATCGAAGAAATGCTAAATGCTATTAATAGCAACCTTTGCACAAATTATAATGATATGCCAGTGCTCAAAGGCAATATACAGTACCTGTTATTAACAAATGCTGATGGGAAACAATGAGAACGTTATCACCATTGCTAAGGACATTCTTATGGACAGAGACAGGAGTAGATGGGCTCTTGGCTTGATAAGACAGTGTCATGACACTTGGCTATTGAAATAGAAAATCTCATGCAAACCATCAGTACTTCACAAGTTTGTAGGTAGCTGTTTTGAGAGCTTACATGAATCATTTAAATCTGCCACTGTGCATTTATTTCAAAAATGGCAAATACATCCCAATCCATGGCTATAATTTTGTTTCTTTTATAAAGTTTTCAAGCTTGCAGTTAAGATATTTCTAAGCTAAGGGGTTGCTTTGTATAGTTAATCATTAGATTCACATTTATTCTGCTCCTTATATATTCATTAACATTTCTATAATAAAGAAAATAACTTCCCCCTTAAAGACTGTGCTATAAAGCTTTAATTTTCACAGTTAATATGGATGTTTTTCTGCCAATTTCCATGGCATTTTATTTCTTTCCATCCATCTGGCAAGCAGTCAGCATACAACTGATCCTTCTATACAAATTCCAAAATCTCCTTTTCTTTATGCTGCTCTCCATGGCTAGCAATCACAGGGAAGGATTATTATTTGAATTAATTCCGTAGAAAATGTCATCGTAACATTATGGAAGATTTCCCCCCGCCATCTATCTGGTTCAGAGAAAAATCTGTGCATTTTATTTTTTTTAAGATAAAACCTTAAAAAAAATTAGTAGAGCAAGGTTGTGGCTAAGAGTATTATCAGACACTCCTTAAAAAGCCATGCAGGATAAACAGGATCAACCTATGAACTGGACTAATAAAAATGAAAAGAAAAATAGCACAAAATCTAACATTGTGCACATGAGGACTAATAGCAAATCATGTTATTGCTGACTTGGAATGAGAGAGGGAGATGAGTTCCTCTAGAACAGGAGAACCTTCTGCAATAACCAGGTGAGGGTAGCCAATGGGTCTCAAACTCTCAGTGAGTTCAGGACATCCTCTGCATGCGAAGACAATCCTGTGGCGGATTGAACAGATGAGACCAATAGTGCATCTAGTAGTCAAGAAGGAGGTTACTGCATGTGCTGTAGAGGGAAACGAGGAGCAGAGGAAGATAGCCCATCTAGAAGGAGGGGGAAAAAACATTTCTGCTGTCTTGTGGCTATACTCAGTGCTTTTTTTCTAGGGGAAAAACGGGTTCTGTTACTGCATAGCATTGAGTTCTGCCGGAAAAAAGCACTGCCATTACTTATGGTACATGCTATATGCCTCTGTGGGTATGGCAACTAGTTTTCATGGTTTTTACTGTCACTCCCATCCACAGGAGCAATTGTGTGCCAGCAACATATCTCACTCCCTAGTAGTGAGGCCTTACTTAATGAGTTCTGTGTTTGAGGAGCTGAGGAGCAATCCCCCTAAGCTAACATGAAGTGCATGGGCTTGAGGGGAAGAGTCACTCCATGACATGATAGACACAAAATATGGGGAAACTAGTCTGTGACCAGATCATAGAATTTTAGAGTTGCAAGGGACCCTGAGTCAGCTAGGTGCCAGCTACAACCTGGCCACACTCTCTGTTCTACCATAACTGCTAAAAAGTTGCCAGTGTCCTTATGACCACCTTCTCTTTCTCTAGGTTTCCCCCACATGAATTAAAATGGACCAAGGGTCACATGAAGTTAAGGTCAAGGGCTGCATTTGGCCCTCAGGTTTCTACTTTCCCCACCCCTTCTCTAGATTATTGTTCACCCTCTATTCATTATGACTTCCCTTCTCTAGTTGTCCATTGGTCCTCTGACATCTCTTAAAACCATTCACCTTATCAGACTTCTGTGATAAGGCAAGTGATGGGGCAGGCAAGTGTACTGGGAAGTGTGGGATAGCATAACAATATACCACCTCCCTCAGAATGAATGCTCCATAAATAGCCGGCGTTCCCATTCCCCATCTCCCCACGAGTTCGTTGCAAACAAATTGGGGAGGAATGCCCAAGAAACAGGTTGTCTGGAAACTACCTGAGTTGATATTAGCAGGACTGTTCACAGCATCTAAACTGTCATATGAAAAGGGGAAGAAGAAAAAATTAGTGAAGAGGATGGCCAGTTTTGAGGATGTCAATATACACAGGCTGGCTGTGTGTTGACAAATCTGATATTCAATTTGCACGTCTGATAGGTTGCAGGGGAAAGTTGGATGGAGTCCCTCTCCCTCTCCAGGGAGTTGGCGTGGTCTGAACTCAGTGAAAGGGTGTGCATGACAGAGATTGAAGCCAAGAAGCTAAAAAGCCAAGCGCCAAGCCGTATTTATAACCCAAGTTGTGCTTTAACCTTTCTATAATGTGTGGCAATTTATTTGGGGGGCCTTCTGGGTATTGTATCCAGTAAATAGGTTTCCTAGGGAGGTAGGCTGTGGCAAGAGGAAAGATTATTTTTCTCTTATGATACATCTTTGCAAGGAGAAGTAGCATTTCAGTACTTAAGAGTTCATGGAGCATTTCTGAAAGCATTTCTGGTGGTGAAAATCACATTTTGCAGAAAAGCAGCGTACAGCAATTCTGATGACATTGACTGATCTGTTATGGGTTACTGTGAGGTAGCAGGGGGGGAAATGTGTCAGCTATCCCTACTGTTGTTTCATTAATATTGATTCCCATGCTGCTATTTACAGTATTTATAGCTTAAAACATAAATTTACCATGCAAAGTGTCAGAATCGCTTAAATGTGTTCTGGCGGCTGATTGATGTGCTTATAAATTTCATTTAAATACATTTGTATGTGAACAGACATCCAGGTATATCCTTTCCAGTTGTTGCAATATGATAGTATCATCATTCCTTAAATGTCTTTTATTACAAGACTGTAAGTGGTCTGTTAAGTTTTTGGCTCAAGGGCAAAATAACCCGAAGATCAGCATAATTTAATCATCAAAGTAAGCTAATGGAAAGTTAAATTTGATGTATAAGACAGTTCAATTCTTTCCCATTTCATCCAGTCTATGCCTATGGATTTTTTCTAAAATGGGTTAATTTTATATATTGAAATGTCAACCCAGACATAAATGCCTTTATGCATTTTTATAACCTTCTTATCTTGTGGGTTGAAAACTATTCTTATTTCTTCTTTATCTGCTTTGTAAATTAGAATTTTATTGGCCTGACAAATAATTTCTGGGGTGTAAAATTCAGGCATGGCGTGCATATATTTGATCTCATTATAGGATCTGTGACAAAAAAAAGATCTCCTTGCTGTACAAAACTATTTGTAGGAATAATACTGGATCATGTGCCTTTGTAGAATATGCCCCGTGAAAAACTCTTGAAAAACTGGCAAAGCCAAGAGATAGTTAAGCCTGCCAATAGGCACTGCTGCACACATTACATCACATGCAATACTCTTTGAATTCTTTGGGCTATCAATATTAATAGCCTCATTTATGGATAATTTGTGTATTGTATCAATGAACGTTGTTGGTGCTATTTGGCTGTGTTAACATCTTTGTGCTTGTTTGGGCTATTTTGCCTGAGCAGGTATCTCTAAACTCAAATTTTTGGTTAAGGCAAAAGTAAGTGGCAAGTGAGTTAATCCTCATAATGATTTGACAGACTGGCTTTCAGGACTGCTGCAGTGATGAGTGAGAAACATATACGACTCCTTTGAAGCTTTTGCTTCAGTAAGCAATTGCTTATTGATAGAACTTTCTATACGTTGGGCAAGTCACAAGTGTGCACACCACAGTATGTGTGTGCACCAATTGCCTTCTTTTAAAACTGTTTCAACCTTATTAACATACAATCAAAACAATTTCATCTTTTCTTTTTTGTTGACTTCCCACCCTGTTTTCCATACAGTTGTTGTTTCTCCCCTTCTATCTTCTGTCTATTAAATCATAACCACAATATTATAATCTAATTATTATTTCTGTTGCTCGTAGATCAAATCCTCCTTGCAAGTTCATCATTCTAAATAGTCTGCAAAAGGTGTCCACTCTTCCATAAAACACTCGTTGTGAGATTTTCTTAGTTTTGCTGTTGTTGTTTATCCATTCTTCTTTGGTGAGAACTTCTTCCATTTGCTTCTTCCTTCCATTTTTTTTTCTAAACTCCTTCTGTACACATACCAGTAGATAAATTTTGATAAAGACTTGGCAACGTTTCAACAGCCAAACTGTTTTCCAGTCCTCCTCAGAGTTGTTTTGACTAGATTATCCCCATGTCATTTTACATCACGGGATTAAAGGCACTGATTTCAACCCATGGAAAACCTTCTGGTGGTCACATGCCAGAGGTGTGTGGGGCCTGAGGCATAGCAATGGATGTGACACCTCTCTTTATGCATTAGGACACAATCCAGCCATGTAAAAATCAAAGGTTTCTGTACGCATGCCTCCTCACTCTGTTCAGGGAATGCAAGAGACCCTGATCACACCCACACCATGCATTTAATGTCATTATTACACCGCTTTAACAGTCATAGAGAAAGCTGGGTCATTAAGAATGCCAAGACCCGTTGCACTGCGAGGTAAGAAAACTATAGTTCCCAGGATTCTTTGGGACTCTTGAATTGGCACCATAAAGACTCAGTCCAGCCAGGCACAAGCACCCAAGGAGGGTAAGTAAAAGTTGCAGGGTCAGTAAAAAGTGTAATCTGAGGGGAGAGAGTTTTGTCCAGGGAGAGAATAGGGCCTGTGGAGAGTATTGAGTCCAGAATGAAAAGACATGAAGGGGTGCATTTCAGTCCCTGGCCAGGGGTTCTCCACTCCTGTTTTCAACTCTGGTTGAAACTCTCCTGGGACTTTGAAAAAAAATGCTTCAGTTTCCCTGGATCCAGCCTCTCTGTTTTCATGGTGATTAATGAGATTCTTTTACCTTGTTAATCACTACTAAAAGCCTTAAAACTTTGTTTTTCTCCAGTTTGGAAATCTTGTAAGGAGGTGAACACTCAAGGGAATTAATGCTATGACAAGGTGCTTAGTTATAATAATTTTGTGGTAGGAAAATCAGACCTGCAAATTTGCTCCAGAGGGGATTGCCTGACTGGTTTTTAATTTTCACTTTGTCTCAGATAGCCTCGAATTTCACACATCCATGGGCCATCACTTTGATGCTTATTTTTTCACTTTCCTCCCCGTTTCTTCTCCAGCACAGTGTAAAAATAAGTTGCACAACGGACACAAAATGCCTGAGTGATGCTGCTGTCACACCATTCCTAGTTCTCAGCACTTAGCCCATCTTTCTCCAACCTGGTGCCTTCCAGATGTTTTTGACTATAACTCCCATGAGCTTCAGCCACCATAGCCAATGGTCTAGGACAGTGATGGCCAAACTTGGCCCTCCAGCTGTTTTGGGACTACAATTCCCATCATCCCTGACCACTGGTCCAAAACAGCTGGAGCGCCAAGTTTGGCCACCACTGGTCTAGGATGACGAGAGTTGTAGTCAAAACTTTTTGGAAGGCCCTAGTATGGAGAAGGCTGGCCTATGTATGGTGTAATATTGTGAAACAGGGTGGATGGGTGTGGGCTTGCTCTAAGGCAGGTGTGAGGAACCTTTGGTCCTACAGATGTTGCTGAGATATATTATCCCAAGCCAATGGCCCTGGTTGCTAGGGCTCGTGGGAGTTGTAGTTCAGCAGCATGTGGAGGGCCAATGGTTCCTCACCCCAGTTCTAAGGGTTCTGTCATTCAACATACTTGTCTGCATGGGATCATTTGGTGGGTTAATGAGACGCTACATGCCATAGTGTTTTTCAATCCTTTCATCATTTAGGGCTTATCTTCACTTTTGCTTGATCCATATTTTGATCTTATTGGGTACCAATTATTTTCCCTGAGCCTAAGAGCTTCTCTTGTTCTGCAGCTGTGCCTTGTGAAAATCCAACCATATCTGCTGAACTGAAGCTTGATGAAGCAAAATCTCTCTTCAGATTTTCCCTGCATACGGTGAGATCTGATTCAGCAGATAGGACTGGATTTTCACAAAGCACAGCCACAGAACCACAAGGAAAGCTCTTGGACCTTAGAGAATTAATTGGTACACAATATGATCAAAATACGAGTTGAGTGAAAATATGGATGGGGCCTTAGTTCTTGTCCTCCAGGAGTACAAATCTGTTTGCCAAGGCTTCAAACTGGGTCATGCATCATTAACGGAAAGTTTCATTTCTACAAAGTTACAAAACATTTTCTCATATTCTCCTTTTCTTGATCCTATTCTTCTGGAAATTATTTTGTGCATGCACACACAGTTCTGGATTTTTAATAACAGCAGCAACAATCACATATAACGCTGCCCCCATGCATTGCTCTCATGTGTGCCTGCTGTAGTTCTAAGGTGTTTTCATTTATGTATACCAAGGATGAGGAACTTTTCCCCCTGCCTGAAAGTCCATGGTGGGTCCAAAAGTGGGTGCATCAACAACTGTTAATTTTAATTTCATGCAGTAGGGTTATTTTCACACCCCCACAACCTTCTATGACTTCGTCCATGTAAGCAGGAAACATTATGAGAGTTCAGTGACACATTCTTGCCAAGCAAAAATAAACACAGAAACACTCAAGGAGGATGTAAATAAAATAAACGTAAGGTGGGTGAGGGGTGTGGCCCTTTGAGAGTCCCAGGAACCAGACAGAGACTTGGGGGACAGGGACATTCAGCCCCCAAGGTTCCCCATCCCTGACCTATGTCATCCATAAATCTAAAATAGGGTGGCTAATGGTGTTGGGATGATGGGAATTGTAGACTAGCAACACATGCAGGGCACAAATTCTCCAGCCCTGGCATAGAAGATATGCACATATGCTATAGCTGAAAGTATAAACAGGATCACACGACTTCAGAAAGAGAGCATATATATCCACCTGAAAATATATAATGTGCAAATGAAACAGAATCAGAGCAGTTGCAAGGAGAGTTACCATGGGAATAAAAGTCTGATGAAATTAATCTGAGGACAAATGGTGCATGTGAATGCACTGATAACTTGCAATGAATTTGACTGCAAGTGTCACATTGAAATCCCTCTCTAAATAGAAAAAAAATGGTATCTTTAACTTTAAGCCCAAAATGGAGTTCCATTGCTTTAAAAATAAACCTTTGCTAGCTTGATCCCAATTTAACACGGGACCCCAAAGTCCTGCTTATCATACATATCAATGCATTCTCAGTATCTGATGCCATTTGCTTTGGTGATGAACAAGGAAGTGAAACTTAATGAAAGGCTACAGGGTATAAACTTGGCAGGAATGGGGACATTTTGGGCCTCTGGCTGTTGCTAAATTACAACTCCCACCATTACTAACCATTGGGCTTGCTGGCTGGGGCTGATGGGACTTGGAGTCCAGCAATACCTGGAGGACCACAGGTTCCCCAAATGCCCAATTCATGCCTTATTCTTTATTTTCTCTATTCCTTTCATTTCTGAAAGGCTTGACATCTGTGCCTCAAACCAGGTCATGAAAAAATACATGAGAGTTCGATGCAGTTTTTGCTCAGAAATTTGCTTTGTTCTCAGGAAGTCTGACCTGGGTAACCTACGACAAAGCCTGGGCATGCAAGGTGTTATGGCTGTTTTACTTACATTCCTTCAGAAAGGCACCTACGCCTGAAGGAAAATGTAAGTAGGTTTTTAATAGCCTGAACTTCATTTTTTTAAAAAAGAAATGTTTATCACATTTGCCTTATGCAGCAACAAAAGTTACAATAAAAAAGGATGGCATGATCATTAAAGTGTAAACAAACATTTAGCAAAACAAAAACCTGGGGATGCTGAAAGCAAATGTTTCCTCTGTTTTCAGAGTGGGTGGGTGGGTGGGTGAGGGAATTGGTGTCATCTGCAATTTTTGGCCGCAATGCCAGTGATGCATTACTCAAATTACTGGGGTGTGTGCCTGTGCAGGGCAGTGCAAAAAAATGTAAGAAGGCTGGGTCCTCTCTGCACTCCCTCCCCAACAATTCAAGCACTGTGATGATGTACTGCCATGTAAGCCACATTGTTTCAAAAAAGGAAGTCCAAGTGGCTTATTTAAAGATGTCCTAGGTTATTGGCTTGTGGTAGCTTGCTACATTATTCTGCAGAATAAAGATCAAAATGACAGGCTACCCAAAAAGGCCTATCATTTGGCTCTCGGCATCCTTTAATTACCTCTGCATAGGCCTTGTCAGAAATGGTTTCAGACCATTTCAGACCATAGGCTAGAGGAATTTTGATGTCAGGCAAAAGCGACATTTTCAGACCTTTCATCCTGGGCCTACCTTGCGCAACACTAATCATCTGAGTAGGTCAGGGTAAGCCTTGCTATATTTTATGTTTCTTGCTGAAGGCCTTGTGAAGCTTTCTCTTCAACAGAGGTTTGCCCTGTGGATTCCTACTTACTATCTGTGTGAGAGAAATGCAGCAATTGTTGTCTGACTATACAAGCCTCTGCTTTATTTGTCTTTCCCTTCCCATTTGTTGATTATCTACAGCAGTGGTGTCCAAACTTTTTTCAAAGATTTGATGAAGTGAAGGGCCGACCAAAGGGCTGACCAAGTTTAAGTTATTGAGGGGTTTTTTTTAGGATTTTACCTCAGGAAATAAACTGCCACAGGGGCCAGATTAGACTGACCAGCGGGCCGGATTAGGCCCCCAAAATGCACATGCCTGACCTGCAGCCCCGTTCAGGAAATAAAAAGCCCTCCACACATTTGCTGAATGTGAGACGAGGACCAGATCTGACTTCCCATAGACACATGTAGGCTCCCCATTCTGACCTTCACTTAAACGTGAAAATTGGGGGGGCAGAGCTTGCAGGGATGTGGATGTGGTCAGGTGTGGTCTGCTTTGGTGAAGGCATGAAGGCGGCTTCTGAAGAGGGTAGAGATTGTTGGATTGGAATTCTGTTGGCTTTTGAAGACACATCTGTTTACACTGACATTCCTCCCTGGATCAGGCCAGGGGCCTATCTAGTTAAGCATGGGAAGTCTGCCAGCAGAACCTTGGCATAACAGTACTCTCCCTTCCTGCAATTTCCAGCAACTGGGATTCAAAAGCACAAGTTCACTGCATTTTAGGAATCAGGAAATACCGTATTTTTCGCACCATAGGACGCACTTTTTCCCCTCCAAAAATGAAGGGGAAATGTGTGTGCGTCCTATGGTGCGAATGCAGGCTTTCGCTGAAGCCTGGAGAGTGAGAGGGGTCGGTGCGCACCAACCCCTCATGCTCTCCAGGCTTCGCACACCTCTCCGCAAGCAGCAGGAGCCCAGCGCTGGGCTCCCGCTGCTTGCGGAGAGGTGCCTGCATGCTGAAGCCTGGGCGCGCTGAGCTCAGCGCGTCCAGGCTTCGCGGACCTCTCCGCAAGCAGCGGGAGCGTTCCCGCTGCTTGCGGAGAGGTCCCTGCATGCCGAAGCCTGGGCGCGCTGAGCTCAGCGCGTCCAGGCTTCGCGGACCTCTCCGCAAGCAGCGGGAGCGTTCCTGCTGCTTGCGGAGAGGTGCCTGCATGCCGAAGCCTGGGCGTGCTGAGCTCAGCGCGTCCAGGCTTCGCGGACCTCTCCGCAAGCAGCGGGAGCGTTCCCGCTGCTTGCGGAGAGCTGCCTGCATGCCGAAGCCTGGGCGCGCTGAGCTCAGCGCGTCCAGGCTTCGCGGACCTCTCCGCAAGCAGCGGGAGCGTTCCCGCTGCTTGCGGAGAGGTGCCTGCATGCCGAAGCCTGGGCGCGCTGAGCTCAGCGCGTCCAGGCTTCGCGGACCTCTCCGCAAGCAGCGGGAGCGTTCCCGCTGCTTGCGGAGAGGTGCCTGCATGCCGAAGCCTGGGCGCGCTGAGCTCAGTGCGTCCAGGCTTCGCGGACCTCTCCGCAAGCAGCGGGAGCGCTCCCGCTGCTTGCGGAGAGCTGCCTGTTTGAGGGCTGGGGTCGGGGGAAGCTCTAGCTTCCCCCACCCCAGCCCCGCACCTGGGGGGGAAATAATTTTTTCCCCTTTATTTCCCCCCCAAAAAACTGGGTGCGCCCTATGGTCCGGTGCGCCCTATGGTGCGAAAAATACGGTATGTTTGGAACTACCCTGAAATGGGAGTGTTGTTTCAGCTACTTTTTAGAAACTTTCCTCCCCTTACTGATGCAGACAAACTCCTGCTCTTCCTGGATCCTGCCAATCAGACACAGGAGATGAGAGAGAGAGTCCAGTGTTTTTATTGGTTTGCGTAAAGCACATTGATTCAGCGGGGTAATTCCCAAGCTGAACACTGGGTGTTGTCCACAGGGACTTTTTATAGGGTTTACACACAAAGAATACATACAGAATCCAGTTAGAAGCCCCCAGACATCTGCAGAGTGTTGTTTGGCAAAAGCCCATTGGATACAATTTTGCTGCAGTCCCTACGCCTGTGCTAACCTTACAAGGGCCTATTTTGGGTTTATCTGCTTGCTTCCTGCTTCTTAGAAAATGCTGACAGTGCCTAATACATTAAAGTTCTGCATCTTGCCTACATGCCTACTGTAATAAAAGAAATTAAGGTCTTATATATATAATAAATGTTCATAAATGTACCAAACAAGCACGTACATAGATATGTGGACCACATGTCTGCAGCAGCACAGGAACACCGTTCTGAAACCATTTTGACTCCCAAACTGACCAAATGTTCTCTCTGCAAGGAGGGAGGGGGTGAGGGAACCTTCCCATTGTCTCAGGAAATGGGAAATCACCATCTCAAAGGAATGGACAGACTACCAGGAAAGGCAATCAGATAAGGCATTATCGGATAACCTGGCAGACAGGAAAAACAACAACATTCAAATTTCTGCTGTAGACCGCCTTTTTGTGATGTAGGTATGATGTTTGTGGGGGGAGGTTTTGGGTTACACCCCTTCCATGATGTATGTATGATGTATGGACGGGTGGTCTTGAGCTCCAGGGCAGGGAATTTAAAATGTCTATATAAGGGCAGGCACACCTTTGTTCTGCGTCCCCCTCCATCCTCCTGCATGTGAGGGGAGCACCCTGTTGCAACAGCTTTAATAAAGATCAGGCTTACTAGCTGCTTTGCTACTCAATATTCTCTGGTTGGCCTCTGTTATTTTCTCCTACCGATAGAGAACCCACTTAAGGACTATATATGGGCTCTTGGATACCCCATAAGGGAAGAAGGGAAGATTTTGTTTACAACACCTACTTGCAACATTAAAGGGAGAGCAGTCTCATAAAGGGTTTTGTCCTTGGTTCGGCCAGCATAGCTAGTTTTCTCCTTAATTCACTCCCAACGGCTGTTATATCTTATCTTTGGTGTCTCCAGCAACTGAGCTGTTTGTGTCTTTTGTGAGCAAAGGAGTTTCAAACAGAAACCCAATGTAAAGGGGCTCTAACAACCCCCCCCCCAGTGACTCACTACTGCTCACTTTAAAAATTTAAAATATGGCAACGAAGGTCAAGCAAAACGGTTTGCAGGAGTTTGGGGTTGTTAGTCAATCTTATTATTTGAATACGTAATAGGATTTGTGGATAAAAGCAATTATTATTGTTAGCAGTTAAAATACATTAATTAGCTGCAACTCGAGTGATGCAGTTGGAACTCCTTTTCATGAAATAATTGCCATTCAGCTACTATATGAATAGTAACGTACCTGTAGCTTAATTACCACACATCAGTGGAAAATAAATGAGCTTTCCCTTCTTCAAATACACTGGATCTGTTGAACTGTTGTGTCTTCTGCTGTTGCTTTTACTAGACTAAAAATGCAAAGACTTTCCAGATTCTATTGGCATTAAAACAGTGGATAACCTTTCAAGAAGTGTTGCTTGCTTATGCAACCCTTATGCATCACTTAGTTAATTCCACTGCTTTAAACCATTGAATTTACCTCTAGTGTAACATCCCATTTCCTTTCTCATTTTAAATGAGGGAAGAAGAGGAGCTCCAGAGCCTGTCTCTGCTTTGAGAGCAATCCCTCAGCCTTTCAGTCTTATGGGGTTAGCTGTACTGTCAGATAAATCTGACTCACACCTGCTGCGTCGAAAAAGAAGTCATTTAAGTAGCTCGCACTGGACTTGTTTCTCCGGGCCTGTGCTCTGATTGAAATGCCTGCTATCTCATTCATGACATTTAAAAATGTGAAGCTTGCCCAGAATGTCAGCTTCTGCTTTAGCAAAGCAGCCGCATGTTGTTTTCCATTTTAATTGTTTTAGATGTAGGGAAATGCCTGCACCTAAGGAGTCGGGATGTTTGTGAAATTCTTCCCACCTCCTCGGACTTTGAGGTTTGAAATGATCTGATCTTGCTTCCAGAATGGCACACATCTACTAGTCACCTGCCGTTCTGTGTTTCAAGGGCCACAGATCGCTGCTAGAACACATGTTTTTTTGTGCAAAACATCCCAGCTTCAATCCCCAGCATCCCCTGGTAGGACTGGGGAAGACTCATATGTACACTCCAGTCAGTTTTGACAAAACTGTGCCAGATGGACCAGTGGTCCTACTTGGGTGGAATCTACACACACATAAAAATACTGTGAAAATGCTTTTTTAAAAAAAAATTGGGAAAATATATTGAATTTTGCATAGCTCACTGTCTAGTGTGCCATCTAGTGTCACATTTGTATATTGCACTTTACAACACGATTAAAACGTTCTATTTGCAGCTGTGTAGATGAGTCCTTGGTGTGAGGCAGTTTCTGATGTTCGTACAACCACAAACCACAAGGCATGCACAGCTGGCCTCAGTTTTCAGCCTGCCTTTTGTTTTCCTTACAAGATAGCAATGCGCAGTAGCATATGTGCACATTGATGCTATCAAACTTTCTTATTCTTGAAAAAAGATGGAATTGTCTGAATATTTTCAGGTCAGATTCTTACTGAATGTGTAGCTTAGCACTCATTTACAATTAGGCCTCCTAACACATCATTCTGTTTATTCTTTTTAATTAAATCTCTACATTGCCCTTCATCTGAGGATCATAGGATAACAGACAGCATTAATAGAAGGCATTTTGTAATGATAACATTTTTGATATTAGAAATAATTTGTATCTTAAGGACAGGCTCTTTGAATCTGTTCACTTTCTGTTTTTATTTCTTCTGGCCTTATTTTTTTATTTTTGGGGTGAATTTTTGATCTGCATTTGGAAGCACAGTTAATAAATATAGTAAAGAACTATCTAATCTCTATTAAACACAGGCAAATTTACCAGAGATGCAGCAAGATGAAATAGTAAAGGTAAAGGTAAAGGTACCCCTGCCCGTACGGGCCAGTCGTGACCGACTCTGGGGTTGCGTGCTCATCTCGCTTAAGAGGCTGGGAGCCAGCGCTGTCCGAAGACACTTCCGGGTCACGTGGCCAGCGTGACGAAGCTGCTCTGGCGAGCCAGCACCAGCGCAGCACACGGAAACGCCGTTTACCTTCCCGCTATATAGCGGTACCTATTTATCTACTTGCACTTAGGGGTGCTTTTGAACTGCTAGGTGGGCAGGAGCTGGGACCGAACGATGGGAGCTCACCCCACTGCGGGGATTCGAACCGCCGACCAAGTCCTAGGCACTGAGGTTTTACCCACAGCGCCACCCGCGTCCCTTCAAAAACTTTTACTTCTTTTATTAAGTCACAGCTACAGACTTAATAAAAGTGTAGGATGTGTTCGTTGTTGGATGTAAGATGCTGATAAGAACATGCTTTATTTTAAAATAAATAATCATACGCCATTGACAAAGAGTTCCCCCCCTCCCCAACTCAGCAAGTAATTACACACATTAGGATCAATGTCTAAAAATCAGCTGCCAAAAGCAGTGACCTGAAAGAACGCCTCATTGCTAGAATAATAGAGACTTAAACAAAGAACAGCACAATTTAGTTATGATGTGGAAGAAAAGAGTAAATTACATTTTAATTTGTATCTGTGCTTTTGAATAGCTTTGCCTGAAGAATTTTTGAAGCTCTCTGCGAAATAGTCATTCAATCAGTTATCTATTTTCCTTCTTTCTGCGTGGCAAGCAATCAGATCCACCGAGACCAGTTCAGGCTGCCAAACAAAAATAATATTTGATGAACAAAAAACCCCCCTGCAATGCTGCACAAATAAACTCTGAAAATAATTATCTTGTACTAGGGAGGAGGGGGACATATTAAGGACTCAAGTGGAAACAGCAGCCGCTCATGAAAAGGTACAGCATTGACTCAGAAGCTACCACAGCTAAGTAGAAACTTAAGGAGTCTCTACCCTGCCAGTACAAACTCTGGACTTAATATTCTTATGGTGGTGGTGGGGTGTTAATATGTTACCTTGTTTACTTCGAAACTTGGTAAACCAGTCTTGGTATGTTTGAGCCCTCCCGCTCGTTCCACTGAGTGGGGGCCCTGGACATCTGATCCAAAATCCCATCCTGGCAGCGCTCTTGCGCCCTTACTGGTCCATGTTGAGAAGCAGCAGCAAAGGCCAAAGGCCAGCATAGCTCATCACTATGCTGATGGATAGATGCTGACTCGCCAGGCTGTTGGAAACATGCCCTGGAAGGCCGCCAATTTCCCAAGACACCACGGCGTCTCTCTGGTGGTCCTCCCTGGCTGTAAATGTCCCTCAGTCCAGAAAGACTGGTGATAAGTGACCCCTCCCTCCTGAGAGGAGCATACAATGGTACCTTGGGTTACATACGCTTCAGGTTACGGACTCCACTAACCCAGAAACAGTACCTTGGGATAAGAACTTTGCTTCAGGTTGAGAACAGAAATCGTGCTCCGGGGCACAGCAGCAGCAGGAGGCCCCATTAGCTAAAGTGGTGCTTCAGGTTAAGAACAGTTTCAGGTTAAAAACGGACCTCCGGAACAAATTAAGTATGTAACCAGAGGTACCACTGTACTCGTCTTCTGGCATATCATAGCAGAAGAAAGAGTCCATCAGTAGCTCTAAAACTACTTTATTTACAGTCTTACAAAGACTCCATGTTTGTCTGTTGTCTTTGAGCACCAGCATAGAACAGCACCACAAACAGAAGTGAAACTAACTTCCAACAGTACTGAGACTTCCAGTCTCACGCTCATTCAGACACTCACATGATATACAGAAAACATAGTGCTACTGCTGGAGTAGCACTAACACAGGCATGCCTAATAAAGGCTTGGCCCACAGATGCCTAGCAACCTTACAGGCATGCCTGACCAATCAGCAGCATTCTTGGCCAGTCAGCTGACCCAGATGCCCGTCTCTGTCTGCTACTGCCTTGCAGCCGCCAGCCACCACAAGTGGCCAGAGCCCAGTTTGCCTAGGGGGCCTAGTCCTAAGTGTCGAATTTCCCAACTTGCCACCAAGCAGAATCACTTGGAATTTGACTTTGGTTTTATGCTTACAAACTGCTTTAAAGCCACCTTAGCAATTAAGCAGTATTTTATTTTATTTAATAATAAGAGAGCATCAAATTAAGAATCGGCTGCTTTTTACACATTATGACTTTATTCTTTCCTTTTTTATTGTTTTTATTAAAGATTTTCTTGAATTACAAAAGTACATACAAGTGTCTCTGTTTTCCGTTCATAGAATCTTTTCTACAGATCAGTTGTATTTGATGTGAGGTGCTAACGTTACAGGCAGTATAAGGCTGGCGAAGAAGAGAAGTAGGGAGAGAACAGTGGGGGGTAAATATATTTTCATTCTTTTACATAGTGTATGTGCAAGGTTTTTGTGTCAGCGTCAACATGGGTAGGTTCTCTTTCTATTAATTTATTAGTTTTCATTGGTGGTAAGAGAAACTGCCCAGTGCATTGTTAGTTGGCTTTAGTTGGCTGCAGTGAGGTTTTTTTGGGGGGGGTTTGTTGGGTCAAGTTAGCCATTTTGATTTGTATGCTGATGGTGGGCTCTTGTTGTTGTTTGTTTGGCTGTGTATGTAACGAAGGGGAGCCACACCGGGGTGAAGGCATCCTCTTTTGTTTGTCCTCGTGCTAGTTTCAATTATGACTCTGAAATGTTTTATTTCTCCTGCTGTGCTTGATAGGATTTAAGTGTGGGGAGAGGACATAACAACCCAACATGTACTTGCGAGATTCATGCAGCAATATGCTGCTCATTTTGTATAAAACAGCCTGAAATAATAGTGGAGACTGAAATGTCATGTCTCTGGTGCACCTGGACTTGTAGAATGAGCAAGCTCTAATATGTCAAATGACTGGAGGAAATAAATATCTCTAATATAATAGTGCAAAAAAACTTATCACAAGGATTTCCTTATTATAGCATCGAGATAAATATGTATTGGCATGCGATACAAAGAGAGAGACAGTAATATGGTATCTATATAAATAAGGAATAGCATTACCTGAAATACAATATCTTTGATTTAAAGGTTCTTTCCCCTCGCAGCAGAGGAAGAGTGTATTATTAAAAGGCTCTAAAGCTATAGGAAGCATGGGGATTAGACTGAGCTTCTGAGCAACATGCATGTAAATGAGACTTCCACTCATGTTCTAGTGCCCCAAAGGTCAGAGCAGACAGGGACTGAGAAGTGAAAATGCCACAAATCTCAAAGGTCTTGGCAGCTGCTAGTTCACAGTGCTGGTCAGACGTATCAGCAGAGCTCCGGGTTTATATGCTCGGTTTAGCAACATGACATGGGGTCAATTTATGTATGCAAATCTGGAAAAGTAAGCTATTCAGAATAACTCTTCTTTAGGAGACCTTGTAAGCCTGGCTAAAGGTTACGCAGGGAATTTTTGAATAGGCACTCATCTACAGCTCTTCTCCAGCCCCTGAAATGGATTTAATGAGTGGAAGATTTTTGAGCCTGTGCAGGGTGGGGGAAATGTTAGGGGGCAAGTGAAAGGAGTCATGTAAGGACTTTGCAGAATAATCACAGGGCCTCCCTGTGAAAGGATACCACCCGAGCTTAGCTCCTTCCCCCATTGTAAGCTGTTTGCAAACTTAAATTGGGTAAAGGTAAAGGGACTCTGGGGTTGCGGCGCTCATCTCGCTTTATTGGCTGAGGGAGCCGGCATACAGATTCCGGGTCATGTGGCCAGCATGACTAAGCCGCTTCTGGCGAACCAGAAATGCCGTTTACCTTCCTGCCGGAGCGGTACCTATTTATCTACTTGCACTTT
This sequence comes from Podarcis melisellensis, assembly GCF_964234715.1. Classification (NCBI taxonomy): domain Eukaryota; kingdom Metazoa; phylum Chordata; class Lepidosauria; order Squamata; family Lacertidae; genus Podarcis; species Podarcis melisellensis. The sequence continues at coordinate 25,437,250 of NC_138542.1, forward strand.
GGCGTGCTTTCGAACTGCTAGGTTGGCAGGAGCAGGGACTGAGCAACGGGAGCTCACCCCATCGCAGGGATTCGAACCACCAACCTTCTGATCGGCAAGTCCTAGGCTCTGTGGTTTAACCCACAGCGTCACCCACATCCCATTTAAATAGGGTGGCTCCCCTATTATTTTCTCTCTTGGAACCTTCACAAAAGGATGAGTATCAGGAAATTTTAGCCTAGTTGTTGGGTAGCAGGAAAGCATATAGGATCCAGAGGTGTTTCTTCATAAGGGGAAATACTTTTCCTGACTCTGCAAGAGATCTGTATGCAACAGGGAGGGTTTCTTGAGGAGTAGTTTTACCACTGCCTCTTTCAAGCAGGCATTGACAGCCCCCTTTCACAAGGAGGCCTTAATCACCTTCCTGGCCCAGCCCATTTTATCCTCTTCCCCATTTTATTCTCACAATAACCCTTTGAGGTACATTATACTAAGAGGTCACCCATTGAGTTCCATCACTGAGAGGGGGGATTTGAACCCTTGTCTCCCAGGTCCTAGTCCAACACTCTAACAACTACATCATATTGGCTCTTACATTGGCTCTCACTCCTTGCCGAAAACAGGGCTTGTTGTAAGTGCTCAACAGTCTGAAAGCTTTCCAGTTTTTCAAATGTTAAAAATATGGCAATAATAACTGTGAAACCATCATGAGCATTGAAAAGTAGTAGGAGACTTTTGCAGCTTCTAAACACCCTACAGACCAAGAAAGAAATACTGTTTACCAAGTGTTTCTGTTGTAAATTAATTCCCATCAGCTGGAAAAAAAAGTTGGATCTAGAGGTGGCAGTAAATAGTATACAGTCATCTATAAACCTCAAGGTGGTTATTTATTGAATGCTACAAAATTATACACCAAGGAGTAAATTTTCAGAGCAGGTGTGAGACTGTGCAGTGAATCCCCATTCATTCCGCTTTGAAAACTTACAAGTGATTACCCACATTTATAATAAAACCGATTTCTTTATGACTCTGCCCAACCTATATTTAACATCCACGGTTCTTGGGAGGATATCGAAGACTGTTTCAGTACAATATAGGCAGATACTGGTGTACACAAAAATACATATCTGTAAATATACAACCGAAGAGGTGTTGATGTTTACAATGAATCTGAGGATCCTTAAAGTTGTGAAGGAATTCCCACACCTCTCCATCATATTGAGGGTAATGGCTGCTTTTGCAAATAACCCATTTTCTAATCGCCAGGTAGAAACAGTGTGTGAAGGGGAGATTCCCATGCCCCTCCATTCTGAGTATGGTGATATTCTCACATGTAACTTGGTTTGTCTCGTATCTGTTGTCCATTTCCAGTGGGAGCTGTTCTTTGCTTCCTGGATCTCCTCTATGCCTTTCTTATGTGCTTTTGCCAAGCTGGCACATATCCTTGAACTGAAACAATACCTTCCGCTTGCCTGAATGATGTGTGGGTGTGGGATGGAGCTTACAGAAAAGTTTGCAAACCCCTAGAAAGAGAAGACATTATCAATACTAATGCTGGAACATGTGCAGTGGGGCTCAAGGGTCTGGAAACGGAGACTTATAAGGAAAGGTTGAGGGAGGTGGGGTATGTTTAACCTGGAAAAGAGGAGACTGATAGGAGATATGAAAGCCATCTTGAAATATCTAAAGGGCTGTCACATGGAAGATGGAGCAAGTTTGTTTTTGCCTGCTCCAGGGGGTAGGATGCAAACCAGTTGATAAAAGTTTCTGAGTAAATGTTCTGTCAGTAAGACAGTGGAGGTTTTTAAGCAGAGGTTGGATGGTCATCTGTCATGGATGCTTTAGTTGAGATTCCTACATTGCAAGGATTTGGACAAGATGGCCCTCAGGGTCCCTTTCAACTCTACAATTCTATTTTGTTATTCTAATTTACATTTTCTATTGACTTCATGGCAGTAGGATTTGCTTGACTAATCCAGGGTGTTGCGGGATCTGAATAATGGATTGTCAGAAAGGTTGGTGGTGTGCTACCTGAAAAGTACCATGTTAACAGTTCCATTCATCCCAATCCATACACCATATATTGTTGGAGGAGCTTTGGTGCCTAACAACAGGTTCCTTGTCAATTCCAATGAAGGAAACAGCTTTGGGCATGCAGTGAAAGGAATGAGGAGATGCACATTTGAGATTACATGGGATTCTAAATCATGGTGCCAGTCTATAAGTAAACTGGCATGGCATCTGTGTCTTCACCTTTTAAGCAAAAATTTCAAGAAACATATCCCTTGGATTAATGGACCTGTTCAACTATTCAATGATGTTCAGAGCTAGTTGAGTAGGTTGGTAATATTAGCTACTTTCTATTTTACACAGTAAAATATATGCAGCAACAGCAAGCAAAACAAGAAAGCATATAGACACTTTACAGTTTCAGTGACCCAAGGTTCACTAAGAATATGGTCTTAATGAGCTGACTATTTTAATTCAGATAGCTATTTATCAGGTCTGAAAGTGATACTAGCATTGTGTTTTGCATTAAATCAAATAAGTGATGCTTAAAGTAGGTCTCCTGGGCATGAAAACTATCCTGCAGCTGCATTCAGCAACTCCCCCATCTGGCATTATAGTTGGTGAACCTGTTATTACTACTTCCGAAGGTATCATAAAATGCGCAACTGTACACACGCAGATGCCAGAGAGAATTCTGATAGTGGTAAACAAATACTATACTATCTGCCAGCTATTGGGCAGCATAACATCAGGCATCATTATCTTTCAGCATTAGAATCTGAGCATTAGACTAAACATGTGAAACTTTTTAAACCGTCATGTTCTAAGGTGCAAACCACCAACATATTTACCTAATATTTTTCTTCTTCTAAAGTCCTCAAGATAAGGTCCATTAAAAAAAACAAATTCTTATACAACATGGTTGACAATCAGGTACAGCAGGAAAACAATCCCAAGATCAAACACCATCTCTACCAAAAACTATCTAGATGCCTAATGCTACAATTCTACTCCTTATTCCATTTTATCCTCTTTTCTTCCATTGTTGTGATTATGTTTCCTGCATTTGCTCAGAACAGTTTTGCCCGCTCAACTCTCTCTTCACTTGTTAGCTCTCTCTTTATTTTCCTATACAGTGGTACCTTGGGTTACAGACACTTCAGGTTACAGACTCCGCTAAGCCAGAAATATTAGCTCGGGTTAAGAACTTTGTTTTGGATGAGAAAAGAAATCAAGCTCCAGTGCCGCAGTGGCAGCAGGAAGCCCCATTACCTAAAGTGGTGCTTCAGGTTAAGAACAGTTTCAGGTTAAGAATGGACCTCCGGAACGAATTAAGTACTTAACACGAGGTACCACTGTATTTGTTCTTCCGTCTTACTCCCTACTGTCACCCAGTATAGAAGCCCTTGCACAGAGAAATTCTTAAACCTGAAACTTTTCAAATTAAAAAAAGAAAAATCTCCTTGGTGATGTCTACATTTCTTGATGAGTACTAGTTATACAAAAAGGTATGTCCACATTCAAAAACATTTTCCCAGTCACTCCATGGCAAGTAGTGTTTGTTCATTTTTTTTTACTTCTTCTTTACTCTTACATTCTACTTTTTGATTTTTTGGATTTGGTGAAATGAATGTCATCTCTTTGGGGTTAGAACTTCATTGCATTTGTCAGTGTTTAACACAGTGCAAGTGCTTTTGTTGTACATTATTCATAGGAATACAAATAAATTAGTGGTGAGTGCTTTCAGAAATTACCATATCCTTGTTTGTTTCTGGCAGTTTCTTGAACGTGTGAGGCATGTGGGGTCAGAAGTGCAAGTTTGATCACCTCATGCTACTTTTATATCTGTCATTAGAGGGGGGGAAATCTATATCTATAAATTAGCATATGCAACTTTTATGTAAGTTTCTGCCATGAGTATTACCTGTATACCGACTCCTTCAAGGATTTAGCCAATTAACAAGCTTTAATTGCTCTTGAATAATGCTATTCTGGCTCAGCAATGAAAATGGAGGCAGCTTCGAAGATCTCTTATGTTTGTAGTCTCACTCCTAAAAGAAGTACTGAGGAGACCTGGGTCTTCCAAGTCCCTCCTTGTATCACCAGGCTGTCATCACCAGGCTGGGCACTGCATCCTTTTTGGGTGAAGACAAAGGCCAAGTAGGTGTTCAGCAGTTCTGCCTTCTCTCTGACACCCAGTTTCTCCACCTTCTCCATGCAAATGACCTACAACTTGCTTGCTCTTGCTCTTCCTTTGAACATAGCCGAAGAAACATGTTTTATTGTTTTAAACATCTCCTGCAAGTCTGAGTTTATTTTGAGCTTTGGCCTGCCCGACTTTCTCCCTGCAATTGTTGGCTACTTGTGTATACTCCTCCTTCATGATTTCCCCTTTCTTCCATTTCTCATACATGCTCTTCTTAAATCTCTGCCCCAGGGAGTCAGAGCCATGCCTGATTTCTGCTTGAAACCAAGTTATGCAGGCACTGCATCACGAGACCACCTGCAGGGCACTGAAGAAAGGCTTTTTATTATTATTAAAGGAGAGCTGTGGATTTTTTTTAAAAAAAGTTAATTAAAGCTTTTGACTTTTTTAAAAAGAAAGTTCTCTGCTAAGTAATAATAATAATAATATCATCCTCTGGAACTCTTCAGTGCTCTGCAAGTCATTTTTTGGTCAGCCACATTTCTTGGTAAGGCCCTCAGAAATTGTCCTTCTTTGTCTGGCATGTTCTAAACCAGTGTTCCATAAAGCAGGGAGACAAAGATGCTGCCTAGTTCTAAGTTAAGAGCAAGAGGCAAACCTCTGCATCTCCCCCATGCCCAGGGCATTTCAAAGTTCTCATACTGAATTCCTTTTCGACAGGTGATTTCTTTTCACCCATCCCTCACATGAATGGTCAAGGTGGAGCAACCAGGGGAAAATATCAGCACAGCACTAATTTAGAGGGTCATCTCTCGCAGTGTCAGTCGATCTCTCGCCCTCTGGTAGTTAATTGGTGATCAGTCACCAAATGATTTTCAAATTATTCCTGAACACCGTGTCCCCTAGTAGATGTCGGTTGCTTTGTCAATTGACAGTAAAGAATGATGGCCATTTGCATAAGCAAGTGGACTCCCAGCCTAGTCCCGCTTCGACATTCAGAGGCTTTCCATAGGCAGCTGGCTTCACTCCCTTATCTTAATTGAAAAACCTCAGAGTGAAGTTTGTAAATCGTAGCAATAGCCATAGCAGCACCAGTGATGTTTTTACACCAACATATTATAGTGATTCGTCCACTGAGCAGCTGGGAGTCTCCTCTTTTTTTTACCCGACTGGTGCTGTTAAGTGGTTGAGAAGCACAGCTGATCAATTTTCTGGTACCATCTGGGATTCTTTGTATTGGTACTTCCCTTGCCACACTTTGTAGCTTTTGCATTGCAAAATTATGGGCTTCTGTGGACTGGAATGAACTTCAAGCCATGTTTCAGTAGTATTTCTTAGTATTGTTTGCTCTCCCCCTCTCTCTTTCTCATCATCCCAGAAACACTTGATAACCTTTCTGAGAAGAAGCTGCTGCATTTGTGCCAGAACAGTAAATAGACTTGGCAAGCCCTTTGGCAATAATTGATCATATCCAAACAGTAATTGAATTCTGTTTGCTGTAGACATGAAAGAAGCTCATGCCATGCAGTCGCTGCTGTGATAGTTGGCTCCCAAGTCATCCTATTTGTTTCACTGCTCTGGTTCTTCACTTCTCCTAATAGGAAGGGGTTTTTGTTGTTGATGATGTTTCAGCCAAGCTGTTGCTGCTACCCTCTTCACAATGTAGCTTCCAACGCTTCAATATCACCAATATTTTTAGCTCGGTAGATACATGCACTATGTAAAAAGGACAGATACTTGCTATGAATACTTCCTGAAGGACCTCCAAAATCATTAACTCTCCAGGTCACTGTCGGAAGAGATGCACATTGTTTTCCTGCATTTCTGTATTTGAATGACAGCACCAGAAGAGCATGTGTTGTGCATGTTCAGCTTCTGCATCTGAGTAATGGCATCACATGAACATGTGCACAAACATTAACGTCTTTTCAGAGGAAAAGGAAAATGCATTTCTACAGATGGATTCACTACATATTTTAGCATTTGAATTACAATCCTTTCCCAGACCCTGATGTTATGTTATCAGTTCAACTTGTGAAAGAACTCAAATTCCTGGCACTGTATCTTTGCTCTCTCTTATCATGCAGCTTACACCTGTGGGGCCAACAAGAAAGGGGATGGGTGTCTGTTTCTGTGGCTGTATATGAAAATGCCAGAGATGGGGAGATTAATCTGCGGGGGCTTGGCAGACTGGATCTGGCTAGTGGGTCACAATTTAGTCACCCCAATGTAGATCATTCAGAATTGTGACCCCATATCTGAGATTCTACATTTTATTTTTTAACTTCAAAACTCCACTTCATGGCTTAACTAGGGCTGCTATACCTTTAGGATTTCCTGGACATGACCGGGATTTCAAAGGCGGAAGTGACGTCCAGGGAGAATTTCTAGAAGGCAACAGTTTCTCCTGGATCTTTGGCAAGTAAACTGAGAAATCACAACTTTGGGGGTGTCCAGATTTAGCACACTGAAACCTACCCTAAACCCACTTTCTTCATGTGAATTTAATGAATGAAAGGAACTTCTCATTAAATGTTTGTTAGGAGTATGTTTGGGATCATAACTCTAATTGGCTTGAATCCATATACTCTGGCTCAGTGGGACTGTCAATCAACCTTGGACAGTTAATTTTAGATATACTATTTAAGTGAACAGAAATAGCTCTCTTTTTCTCCATCCCTCCCGTCAATCTCCCTTCAATATTTACATGTTAAAATGAAGAGTTAAAGAGCGTTTAATTAAAAGTCAAAACTACTGAATACTTAAAACCAATGCAAAAAAAAAGCTCAAGTTTTTAGAAGCCATCATTGCGATGATTCGTTTTCACTAACTGGCTCTGTCCTTAGAAATAAAAGGCCAAAGGGGCAGTTGTTAGGGAACAAAGTAGTGGGCATATTTTAGAACTTGTCGCACACTAACCCATCATTCCTTTGGAGGGAAATGACCTAGTTATGCCTGAAAATGAGACCATTTTTTATCCTACAGTCAAATTAAAGAGTTTTATATTTCTTCCCCCCTCCTTATTATCCAGGGTCTTCAAGGAGCCCAAACTGTGGGTGAAAATGAGCATGACCTATTAAGGGACCAATCCATCATTCCTTTCTTGACCAGGAAACCTTTAGGTGACCCAGAAATGCTGAAAACTTTATTCTCTTAGCATGCCATAGAAGGAAAATGCTGTGAAGCAGGGGGGGGGGCGTGTGTGCCCTGAGCCCTGCAAATCTATTGGGCTACAACTTTGCTTGGCAGGCTCTGAACCAGGAGAAGCAGGGAGAAATGTGGTGGGAATTGAATGGTGCCACTCGACTTGGACCCGGGTGGCGCTGTCGGTAAAACCTCAGCGCCTAGGACTTGCTGATCGTCAGGTCAGCGGTTCGAATCCCCGCAGCGGGGTGTGCTCCCTTTGCTCGGTCCCAGCGCCTGCCAACATAGCAGTTCGAAAGCACCCCTGGTGCAAGTAGATAAATAGGGACCGCTTACTAGCGGGAAGGTAAATGGCGTTTCCGTGTGCTGCGCTGGCTCGCCAGATGCAGCTTGTCATGCTGGCCACGTGACCCGGAAGTGACTTCGGACAGCGCTGGCCCCCGGCCTCTTAAGCGAGATGGGCGCGCAACCCCAGAGTTGGACACGACTGGCCCGTACGGGCAGGGGTACCTTTACCTTTACTCAACTTGGAGGAGTGGGGCTCTCCCCTTTCCACCTCAACCTTTGCCTCTTAGGAATAGGGACCAGGAATGCCAGCTCCCCACCCCACCGGCAACTTTCCTATGGAGCTGGCAGCCTCAGTAGAGGAAAGGAAAGAGGAAGGGAGGGAAAGAAGAAAGGAGAGAGAGAGAGCGCATTACAATATATTGTTTCTAGAATATTTGACAAACAGGCTTGGGCACAGCAAGTGGTAGATGTCAGGAGGCTGAGGTTCAAATCCTGTTCAGCCTCTCTGTGCAACTTACTGCATTCGGCTGTTGGGAGAGCAAAATACCAAAGAGGAGCATAATGATTGCAGCCGCCACCAACATTCCTCCTAAAGCAGCATTTGACATTAATTCCTCCTCAAGCACAATATCTAGAAAATTTTGAGAGGAGCCAAAATAATTTTTATGAGAGTGGATAAATTTCCAAGAAGGCACTCTGCAAACCTTAAGTCCAGAGTACTGCTGAATTTACTTGAAGCAAAAATCAAAGCAAATCTCCTCAATTAAATTGAAGTGGGGTTAATTTTCCCCCAGCTACAGTGAATACTAACCTGGAAGACTCTCGGGGTTTTTGCAATGGATGATTCCCAATGAGAACTTTCCCTCAAAAATGAGGGGAACACATTTTCAATGGCTTACAGAAATAATTTCAGTTCCAGAATAGATGTTTACCTATTTTGTTGTTGTATTAAAACACTCCCCCCTGAAATGTGTATCTTAAATAGTCTATTCAAAGGATGCTACAGCGGTACCTCAGGTTACATACGCTTCAGGTTACAGACTCCGCTAACCCAGAAATAGTACCTTGAGTTAAGAACTTTGCTTCAGGATGAGAACAGAAATCGTGCTCTGGCAGTGTGGCGGCAGCGGGAGGCCCCATTAGCTAAAGTGGTGCTTCAGGTTAAGAACAGTTTCAGGATAAGAACGGACCTCCGGAACGAATTAAGTGCTTAACCCAAGGTACCACTGCATAAAGAACCTAATCTCAGTTATGTACCTTCTGCATCTATAGGAGCTTGTGCTCTTTATCTGAATTGAGAGTATAGGCAAGAGAACAAATAGTAGATTAACTGATCATAGAAATCTAGCCATACTGCTAAATATTTCCCTTTCTCTGCTACTGACACAAAAATATATCAGCCTGAAAATTCTTAACTCATTATAAAGCAGACTGATCATTCATAGGTGAAAACTAATCTCTGTGTCTCACTTTCTTAATTTGTAATGTGCGGATAACACCACTTAATTACCTGCTTCATAGGAGCTGGCTAATTAATTAATATAAAAAAGCACTATGAGTATGAAGCAATAGAGTGCTGAGAGTTAGCAAACCTGGTTTTCTTTTTTAAGTCGAATATATCTCTGACTTTTTCATGTTTCAGGGAGCAGGACCTTCAAACGCTCTCTTTAAGAAATTCAACAGAGGCTGGATGTTCTATCTTATGAATGATTAATATTTAAAATTCTTCGTTTTGAAGGATATGTCTATTTCCACCCACCTCCACAAAGTTCTTACTTAAAGTATCATCTCCAGCTGACTTTCCAGCTGATATCTGAAAGGCAAGGTGGAACAGAAATTTCATGCCCATAGTACAGTGTCATAATCATTGTTTTATAGGAATCAGACAGAGCTGAATGTATAATAGTGGGCAGAATGACTTGGACTGGGTTCAAATTCCAGATCATCTATGAAATTCACTGGGAGCCTTTGAGCCAATTACTGCCTCTCAAACTAACCTTCCACTCACAGTTACTGTTTTTGTTGCTTTATTTCTTTATATAGGTTAAGAATACAACTCCAAATGAACTTTGGGGTGAGATACATACATGAGCCATACAGGAAATTTTATTGGGTGCTGGGAAAAACCCATAGATTTTCCCCATGAGTTTTCATGATGCTTTGTTTCCTATTTATGGAGAAAATAATTTCTATTTTTTTCTTTTAAAATGGCAGATATACCAGCGTATCGCTATTCCTAGTGCCTCTGTTTTGGGGTTTTTATAATAAATGATAATGGATAAATGATGGTGTTCATGATGCATTTAAACTGTGCTCCTTCTTGGTTTTATTGAGCCAGAGTCCCACCCAATGGAAAACATTGACATATATGTTCCTTAGTAGCTACTAAGAATATGTACACTTTAGTGGCTTAAAATAAGGCAAGGTTGTTTCCTAGGCCGTGTTTCAAGTTGTGTGCGCACGTTGGCCTACATACCAAAGGGGGAGGTATTCACCTGATGCACATTGCCTGCTTGGTTTTGCCATGCCTGTGAGCTCCTTGGATTTGTATTCATGAATCTGTCATCTGTGTATTTCTGTAACCTGCACATGTGCAATGGCTGTCTCGAATGTATACATCTCAGCTTAACTGCGAAGTGAATGTGGCTTGCATTTTCAAGTTGGATGGAAGCTGGTTTAAGGAAAAACACACCAAATAGCAGTATTTCTTAAGAAACCAAGGGATAGATCTGGATTGCAGCGAATGCCTTGTGTGTATGACTTCAAACACCAGCAATGGGAATGCACTGAGTGAACAGCAATGTGTACACAGCCATAGTCTTTGATTTGAAAGGGAATGTTCTGGTGCTGTCTCACAGATCCCAGAGTTGTCGCCATAAACCCACATCCAATCAATGTTGTTTTCTTTCATACTAAACATTAGCCAGCTTGCCAGCGTTCCACAGATTTCCCCAATTCATTTGTCTGCCTAAAACTTGCAAATAAATATCACGGAATATTACACAGTGCAAAAGAACATCTGTTCTTGAATTGTCTTTTGAGTCTGTTCTATAATCTCTGAACTGATCTTCATCTCTTTAGAAGATTAGAGAACACAAATCTATCAGTCTGAGAGCAGATTAGGAAGAGATTATAAAGATGGACATTTGAAGCGTGAATCATTTGCACTTTGGAATCGCTGGCTCCAATCCAATGGTGCATGAGGGCAACAGAAACCAAGACTGCCACCCTTAAAGGCAATCAGAAATAATATCAGTCAGACTCCTGGGCAGAAAACTGAAATTTGGGAAGATGTACTAAACCCAGCCACCCATCTGGCTGCTTGAATACTTGGTTGGTGAGATACCAATTTTCTTCAAAAGGCTACATGAACACAGTCTCAGCTGTGCATTCATGCTATGCAATCTCATGTATAACTTCCATTGGCATGTGTAATTTTCATTCTAGCTGTAAGGAGGCCTGATTCTGCATGCATTTGGCCACAAGCTCGATCTGGGCCCTGTGTACAACTGGTTCATATGGATTTCACTCATGTTCACTTTGTGCATTCCAGAGCTTTCCCCCAAAACCCTCCACGAACATAGCTGTTGTGGCAGGCACAAGCCAATTATTTACGCTTTAGACATGGAGGCACAGGAATAACAGTGATATGCATTCCTGGATCCCTGCATCTTACATAAAATCAGAATTGATTATAAGCAGACAGCATAGAGATCTAGTGATGCTAAAAGGAGCAGATTTAGAAACAAAAAAGGAGACCTTATTTTTAAACATTTGGACTCGATATTGAATTGTCCTTCAAACTGCCGCAATATAATCCTTGAGTTTGTTTGCTGCATCTGTCAATGTGTATTGTATTGACTAATTTACTTTTATGGGGTTTTTATTTTAGATAGTCCATCTGTTTCTAGGAAAGAATATTGTCTCGTTAACTGCAGTGCAGCTTTTGCATGGGAGGGCATTGAGGCACTTGCTCGTTGGAGCAGGTGCACATATCTCCTGCACTGGCTATAGGACATTCCTTCAGTACAGGGGCCAAATCAGCTCCCCCACAGAAAGTAATGAACTGGCAACCCTAGTGAGCCCATTAGTGTCATTAGAGGGAAATGTCATGAGCATCTGAGGAAGAGTATGCATGGTGGATTGAAGGTGGTGAATGGCCATGGAAATAGATGGGGGAAGTAATACAAGAGGAATGTGCGTCTATGAAGCAATTTTGAAGAGGTGCAAGAGAGCAGAGAAGCCATGTTCTTGTAGTCACTGGTCAACATTGGTTCTACCAAAGCTCAGCACCAGATATCATTGAGCTGATTTCTTGTTGAGAAGGCCTTCTGCATCAGGGATGGGGGAGAAATTTGATTCCACTTAATTTGCACTTTTCAAAATAATCGTAGAACTGAAACACAATCCACACCCCTCTGAATTTTATAATGCAGTTTTCTGGGCTGGCTATAGGGTGGTGAGTTTGAACTTTGGCACTCAGCCTGCAGTTGGCATTGGGTCACCCTAGAGGCTGCTGTTTGTTTCAGATTTGGATTTGCTCCTGCTCTAATAGTGTTTCCCTCTGCAGGGCATTTTTAATGGATTGAGAGCTGGACCATAAAGAAGGCTGATCGCCGAAGAATTGATGCTTTTGAATTATGGTGCTGGAGGAGACTCTTGAGAGTCCCATGGACTGCAAGAAGATCAAACCTCTCCATTCTGAAGGAAATCAGCCCTGAGTGCTCACTGGAAGGACAGATCGTGAAGCTGAGGCTCCAATACTTTGGCCACCTCATGAGAAGAGAAGACTTCCTGGAAAAGACCCTGATGTTGGGAAAGATGGAGGGCACAAGGAGAAGGGGACGACAGAGGACGAGATGGTTGGACAGTGTTCTCGAAGCTACAAACATGAGTCTGACCAAACTGCGGGAGGCAGTGGAAGACAGGAGTGCCTGGTGTGCTCTGGTCCATGGGGTCACGAAGAGTCGGACACGACTAAACGACTAAACAACAACAATCTTAAATAATGTGACCCTAGCTCAACACAGCCTCTATGTCCGTATCTTTATTTGGCCACCAGGTTGCAAATGGCATACAACCTGTGTATGTTTGAAGAATCATGTAAGTAGCCATGTTGGTCTGATGCAGTTGAAATAAATTAAAAATAAAATTAAATTTAAAAAATTAAAAATAGTCTAGTAGCACCTTAGAGACCAACTAAGTTTGTTCTAGGTATGCGCTTTCGTGTGCATGCACACTTCTGTCTGGAAAAATTAGCAATAAAACGCTGATGAATTTTCACGAGACTTCTTTATAAATCACAAACTGATGTAGAAATGCAGAGAATTCAATTTAATACTGGGAAACAAATGAGCAACAGAGAAACCCAAAGTGACAGAGTTGCCCAGGTAGAAGGCTGAACTCGTTCTAGAGAAGAAAGGAAAACCAGCGAGATCCAATAAAGGAGAACAGGCATTCTAGTGTTAAAGTTTGGCAGTAATCATGACCAAGATAGAATAGTGAGATAGAGGATGAGAAAGTGGCAGAACAATTTGAGGAAATGGCACAATGTTCCCAGAGCGGGCCATTAGGAAGAAATTCAAGTAAAGCCCAGAAATGAGACATGGCTGTGATGGAGGTGGAAGAGTGGCATCATGAAATCAGAAAGATCCTCAGAGTGCAAGTATTTGTGAACAATTTGTAATTTTCTTGAAATAAGTAAAAACCTTTAGAACAGTTGGGGACAACTCAACAGAAAGGGTACAGGAGGAGTACTCTGTGAAGTGTTGCAAATCACAACCTGTGTTGTTTATTATACACACATACTTACCCTAAGATCCCAAGGTGGGTTACAATATTTACGAATGCAATATTGTAAACACTTAAAATGGATTACAGTGGTACCTCAGGTTACAGACGCTTCAGGTTACAGACACTTCAGGTTACAGACTCCACTAACCCAGAAATAGTATCTTGGGTTAAGAACTTTGCTTCAGGATGAGAACAGAAATCGCACGGTGGTGGCAGCAGGAGGCCCCATTAGCTAAAGTGGTACCTCAGGTTAAGAACAGTTTCAGGTTAAGAACAGACCTCCAGAACAAATTAAGTTCTTAACCCGAGGTACCACTGTACAATAAAACCAATAGGGTGGGTCCAATCAGGTGTCAAAGGTCAGGGTAAAGAGCTGCATCTTCAGCCTATGACAAAACAACAACAACAACTATGCAATGAAGGTGCTAGGCGAACATCTTAAGGATGGGATACCCAGCCAGTAATCTGCCTGTAGCATTTTGGACCAGCTGATGTTTCCGAGTCATGTTCAAGGGCAGCCCCATGTAAATCATGTTGCAACAATCTGGTCTGAAAGTTGCCACAGGCTGGGGTACAATGACCAGGTCATCTCTGTCCCAAAAAGGCCACAGCAGGTGAACCAGCATTAGCTGGAAAGAGGCACTCCAAAAGACCAATGGCCAGCTTTATTAAAATAAAAATATCTGGCCTGTGCCACTTTTAAAATAAAACCTCTCATTATTGGATCATCTTAAACTCATTCAGTTACAATACATGTGGCTGGGCCATGGGCTACATGCAGCCTGCTGTGGGTGCTCACGTCGCTTCTTTTCTGCTGAATTTAGCCCCTTTCTGCTGCCATGGTTTCGTGTCTGAGGATCTGTGTTGTATCTGTTGTTCAATGAGTTTGTTTCTTGGTGAATAGAGTGTGTTTTTCCGCTCTGCCCCACTCTCCTCTCCACACATGAACACTAGTGGGATATGGGGCCCAAGCACCTACTTATCACTGGATTTGGCCCTCAGGAGTTAGGCTACTAACTTCTAATTGTATTATATATACTTCCAAAATATCTGCTTAAAGCAGAATTCAGAAATAACTTTGAGAGCTCCACCTGATGTAAAGCATATGAGGAATTCCAGAGGAAGTTGAAAGACAGCCAATAAAATTTCTAGCAGAATTTATCAGGAGGTTCATTTCTGCACATCATTAAGATATCATCTGATTTCACCTAAACACACACACACACACACACACACACACACACACACACCCCAAAGCAAATTGGGGTACTGGTCCTTAGAGTACACATCTGAAGCATTCTAAGGAAACAAAAAGTTCTGATATAACTAGTGAAATGTCTCAATAGTTGCACACATCCCTGCCTAATGTGAAAGGCTGTGAGAAAAACAACAGTCAAACACACACACACACACACACACACACACCAATTCCTTTCAAAGCATATTATTGTGATTTCCACAACTAACAGGCTATTTCTTGGGGAATATTTACTGATGTGAGCAAGGTACAAATTAATGAAATACTGTGAATAAGAGCCTCTTAATATTGCTTCTATTGAAATATTTCTGCAAGTGGCAGATGGAAAAACCCTGTAGACTGCAGTCCTAGAAGTCTTATAGGACTTAATTATTGCTGCCTTGTGCAGTAAAATGAAACTTGACTAAGTTTTGTGGTTTCTTTTCATTGCAGTATGTCACAGGCTGCCCTTCAAGAGGAGACTTCTGTTCCCTAGTTCATCATCACAACTGGATGTACGGTAACTTTTATTCTTTTTTGGAAATGAACATATCCAGTAAATTCATTACTTAAAATGGCACTTTTGCAGTTCTAGGTTAAAAAGTTTTCGAGTCCTCATCTTGTTGATCACACACCAGCCAACGTTAGGTGTTAAATGTTGTATGAGCTAAACTGCACGTAGTGTTAAATGTATGACTTAAACATTGCATGCGTGTGTGTTTTTAAACTGCAAAATTTGCAGCCATTCTATTCAACTGCAAATTGAGTTGAGTTCAGGATTTGGGACCTCATGAGGAGGAGGGTTAACCTTTCAGGCTGCAACCCTAAACTATGACTACTCAGAAATAAGTCTCATTGAATTAAGTGGGGCATATCCCCAGGTAAATGGAGTGAGGACTGCAATCTTGCTTTTGTCCTGGTCCCATTGGAAACTACCACCCTGGCTAATTGGCACTGCAAGGACAATACTGTTGGCACCAGTGGTAGCTTCTTAGGAAGTAGGGGTGTTGGGACCACATCCTCAGGGCCACAGTGTGGGAAGAAAGAATACACCCGCTCCCTTCATGCTGTGATCCCAGTCCTGATCAGCCTTCACGCCAGCTGCTATTTGCTGTTTCAAAATATAGCCCACTGTTCTCTACAATATAAGGATTCTTTGGGCAGGTGGACAGAGCAGTATACCTTTGTCCAGGTAATAGATGGATGCTTCTCCCATCTCCATGGCACAAACTACTGGTTACACATTTGTGGATGAAGCCAACCTATAGTATGAAGCTGCTAGTCTGAGATACTCTGGAGGAGTTAAATTACATTCCTTAGGGTGCCCATGCTAGAGTAATTTTCCACGAGGCAGGGGGCCTTCTCCAAAAGCAAGTGATTTAAATATAGCAGCCAAAAATGCTTTTAGAATTGTGTTTTCAGTCTTTCTGTACACGTTTTTTTTCTTAGGAAGGGAATATAAGAGAGAGGGTATAAAGAAATATTTGGCGCTGTTCTTTTCACAACCATACCTGGAATAACATGATGAAACTGTTAGAATTCCTGGTCTATGATTGCAGTCATGGGATTGTTGTCTTTCACATGACAGTATATGTTTTGACTCAACAGAGTAGGAAGTGACAGAAACAGGATGTTTGTGTTACTGTGTTCCGTGAAGTGGGACTATTGTCCTTTGTTCTTTTTCTCTTTGCTGTCTGATGCTAGAGAGAGAGGGAGCCACGTTGCAGTGCTCTGTGCGTGTTTATATGTAAATAAAGTAGATTAGCCAAAATGCTGAGTTGCTAAGGTCTGTCACGCAAGGTGCGCAAACTCTGCGGATCCCTAAGGGTGCCAGTGTCGGTTGGCATTGGTCGCTGTGATGTTTGGGCTGAAGAAAGCTTTTGAAGCTCCTGAACAAAAGACCAGGAGGGAGAGAACATGCCAGTCGGGCATGTGTCTCTGCCATGGTCCTATTCGAGTGTAGGCTGAACTCCTGACAGAAACATGGCCAGGGAAGAAGGGATGAGTGAAGATCTATGTTGGGAATAAGGCGGGGAATCAAAACAACCTTACCCAATGGTTGGCATGAGAATCAAAGTCTGCCATGGGGAAAAGAGGGGCCTGTCCTAAATCATGTTGGGTGGGTGCAGTTCCTAGGGCAGCCCCTGAGATTTCCTTCCTAGGAGTGGAAGGGGAGCAGCAGTGTCTCCTACTATGCTGAGGGAGGCTCCACTGCACAGCAGCCTCTTGGCAAACAGGAAGTGCTGCTGCTGGTCTCCCCAAATGGTCTTCCTATTTGCCATGAGGCTGCTGCAGAGGCAGCGTTGGGCAGGGGGCTGCCCAGGAAGCGGATGATCCAGCATCTAAGGAACACACTGTAGCCATCACTGCCATGCATTCCTTGGAGGTTCAGTCTGTAGTCCCTGTGAATCCTGCAACCTGAGGCGGCCTCCTCACCATGTTTCATGGGTGGGCTGGCTCTGCCTATATTTGAGTGACATAATTTCACAAAAAGAGCAGGCAGGGTAGCACATAGGGCATTGCCCTGCTGCTGAAGTGATGCACTGTGGGCTGCTCTGTTACACCAAAATGTTACAGTTGAATTTCTCATACAACTCTCCGCAAGAAAAAAATCTACAGACTTGCAACGAAATTAAATATGAAGATATAGCAGACAGGTTTTCTATAAGAAGTTCCCAAGAGCTCCTTGGGAAGCTTGGCTTATTAAGGATGAGAGAAATACTTTGTATCTCAACATGTGAAGAAGAATAGCTTTTGGGATGCATGGTGGAATTAATGATTTGTTGTGAAGCCATGAAGTATTTATGTGTATATGAGGTGTCTGTGTATATATACATATCTATATCTATCTACATCTATATATTATTTCTCAAGTTGGGGGAACGCTATCTCCCCTCTCTCTCTCCCTCTCTCTCTCTCTCTCTCTCTCTCTCTCTCTCTCTCTCTCTCTCTCTCTCTCTCTAATTTTAATGAATTATTATAACTGTTTCATGGGGGAAAGCCAAGAGAAGCCCTGCAAATTCAGGCTTCCTTTTCATTAGAATTATTTAATCAGCTCAGACATCATCCTACCATACTCTTGGAAAAGAGAAAAGTTACTTAGCAATTCTAAAGAAGCAGCGAAATAATTCACTCTTCCTCAGTCCTTCAGCAAAAGTAGATTAGAAAGCCAGGTCAGGCTTCCGCCTCTCTTTACTCCACTGAGACAAATCCATTAACTTAACAGAAACAAGGGCAGGTTGCCAGCAGTAGGTATTTAAGAAAGATGAGCCTTAAAGGTAAAGATATTGAAAGTATGGAGAGCAAACAGCAGTGTGTGTGGTCCACGGCAGCTCTGCATAGTCATATACTTTATAGTATCATCCATTCTACTTTTACTGTATTGTTACCATCTTCCTATCAATGGATGACCTTCTGCGTCTGGTTGGTCATACGTTCTTTCCCTTAGTTCACCAGGATTTTCCTGAAAGGCTTTGAGGATTTGTGGCACACACAGAAGATCCTGAATGTCCATTGTCCGCAGGGAGAACCCATGTGAATTAATTATAATAATAATAATTTTATTATTTATACCCCGACCATCTGGCTGGGTTTCCCCAGCCAGTTGGATATTGCTATGGTGCAGTTACACCTGCATGAAGAGGAGTATATTTTACCACTTCGGCCTCTTCCATTACCTTCATTTGTGCAGACACTCAGCAATATCAAACATAAAGGCTGAAAGCCAGCAGACTCTGAGGGCATTGGCTCTGCATTATTAGCTTCAAGAACTGCAAAGATCCATGTTCACAAGGGCAAATGCAACTCTTTGTGTTGAGAGTACAGCTCTATCTCTTGTATCATTTCTGCTGGCCAGCTCACTTATATACACACATACCGGTATATATATTGAGCTGCCTTCTTCACCATGTACATTGTTGTGGTTCAAAAAACAAGGCCTACTAGGCTTCCCTACATTTACACCAATGCTTTGGCTCAGGAGCCAGAGAAATTGGATATTATTTTTGTGGTGGAGCTTGGGCTTTCCTGGCTCAGCCGGCCCTCATCATAAGACCCTTCCCTCAGCTGAACCAATGATATGCCTGTATAAGTCCCTCTTCTTGGCTGAGCCAGGACTCTGCAGTCTCAGCTGGGCTCAGCCAATGGAAGCTGGTGTAACTTACGCAGGTATACGCCCCCCCCCGAAAGGGCATTTTGGGAGCATGTCAGGGGTGGAACTGATGGGCCACTGGGAGTGTGCCATGTTCCAGTGAAGGAACAATTAATTGCCACTTTAAGATCCTGGTTGTTGCTTTGAAGCCCTGTTCATACCCACCTTACAACTGATATCATGAGCCAAGTGGGGAGGCCTAGTGGGTCATGTTTGGCCTGCAAATAGCAGGTTCCCCATGCTGGAGGGGATCCTTTGAAGACCACCTAACTTGAAAGCTGGA
Source organism: Podarcis melisellensis (assembly GCF_964234715.1). Taxonomy (NCBI): domain Eukaryota; kingdom Metazoa; phylum Chordata; class Lepidosauria; order Squamata; family Lacertidae; genus Podarcis; species Podarcis melisellensis. The sequence goes on from NC_138542.1 coordinate 25,456,280, forward strand.
GCCTGATGGATAACAAGCAGATGATGATGCTTTGTTGACCTGGCAAAGTCGGAAGATGAGAGGTTTCAGTCAGGCTGCCTATTAGAGAGGATGCAATTATAGGCACCCCAGTCACTGTGCACCTGAAAAAGCTTTGGGGGTCTGAATGGCACACAGTTTCACTACCCTCCCTTACAACTGAGAGCAAAATTCATAAAAATGCAACATGATTTTGTAAAAAGGCCTAAAAAAAGCCAGATCTTTCACTCATGACAGATAGCAGAATAGCAACCGCAGCACAGCTCTAAGAGCGCATTTATAATCTTCAAAAGTAAACGTAATTAAGTTTATTGTTCTCTTTGACTCATATTCTGAATTTGTGGTTTGTGTTCCGATACAAAAGTTTCCTGTCGCTTCTTTGAAGTCAAATCTACATGAAAGATGTGCTTTATGAGCACAAGTTTTGGAAGACTGAGAGATAACTGCACTATCTTTCTGCCCAATATACATCCTAGTAATAACTTCAGCAAAACATGATGAGAGCTTACAGAGCTTATTTCTTTACCTGTTTGTTATGAGGATTATTTATTTCTTTAAGGAACCACAGAGCTGCAGCTCTGGTAAGGCTAAAGTGTGATTTCTTATCTCTGGTTGTATTGCAGGGCTGATTTAGGAAGTAGAACCTACCTTATTAATTTCATTTTCATTGTAACAAAAGACTTTCTTTTAAACCCTTAAAGAAATACAGAGAGAGGATGTAGCTATAAGGAAAGGCTAACTCACCTAATCAAGATAACAGATAATAAAGTGTAGAGTTGAATTCCACAGTATAAAAATTACTATTACGTGTGAAGACAAAGAGTTATAGCTTTCCCTGCCCACTATAGATCAGCACCCAAGCACAGAAATATCAGAAATTACAGGGCAGCAGTATTGCCAATTGCACTGTGATTTATCATTAAGACATTTATCATTAACACACTTATAAATTTGTTCCTTTGACAATCAAGTGCTTGTAGTTGAAAACTAGGTGAGGATCAGGGCCAGGCAGGCCCAGCCCAAGACATTTTGGCACCTGAGGTGAACCCCAAAATGGCGCCTCTCTCCCCCACCAGGGGAGAAGGGGTGAGTGAAGATCAACATCAGGATCAAGGGGAGAATAAAGACCTACATTGGGAACTGATGTCCCTGTGGATTCTGCTGCCTGAGGCAGTCCCCTCACCTTGTCTTAAGAGTGGGCTGGTCCTGGGCCAAGTTAATTCAATGTGCATTTCTTTTAAAATCTAGGTGCTTTTAAGCAAACCAGCAGTTCCTGGTTTATCATAGAAAGATAGATTTGGAAGTGGGGGCGGGCTATGGATGCTATTTTAATCAGTTGGCAGCAGCATGAATGTCTCATAAGTTTCATTGGATTACCACCTGAGCAATAAAAACAAACAAAACAAAAAAACCCAGAGAGAGAGAGAAATGAAAAGCATATGAAAAGTATTTGGCCATCATTGCTACTTCTAGAATAAGGCAGAATTTTGCATGCCTGGATTACATTATCATCAGAACTAGCAACAAATCAGGTTTGTTTTACATCTAAATACAGAGATGCCTTTGAGTTAAAGAGGCAGAATCTCTTCCAACATGGCTAGAGTTATTTTTGGCTCAGCGTACATCCATGGCTCAGACAACTTGATCTTGATACATCAATATTTATGATAGAAAGAGAACTGGAAAGTTTCCTAGACCATTTGAGTCATGTGCATAGCCTGATCAAATTTACTGCATCGTTTAGTACAAAGCAGCTACATTACCTGGACGTAACAGCAGAAAACGGAAGCGATGCACATTTTGTAGTTAATACGTACTGAAAAAGAGGCAGATGGAAATAATATTCTTCATGCAAAAGGTTTTCCCTGTATTCATGATAAGAGGGTTCTCACTGCCATACATTTGGCTTATAAAAACATACATACAATCAAATCAAATGATAGGGGATGCAAAAATAAAGTATTGAGTGATGCTGACAGGTTTATAACGAGATTCTAAAGACAGAGGGCAAATCATGGAAATGGTGATTAAATGATGAGTAAAACTGCATACATCTCTGTTAGAGGCACCTGTTGGTTCAAAGCAGGAAGATGAATGGATATACTGCATTTCAACAGCAGAATGTGACACACACACCCAGTACTAGCCACACATTAGAGCTGTGAAATGTGCAAATCTTAGTAAACCCTTACCCTGCTGTTGGAGCCTTGGAATAAATCTGAAATAAACCAGTGGGTGCTCTTCATTGATCTATCAAGGTCAAACACCACATATGATTGGTTTATAATTTCAATCTGATATTTGCACACACATGCAAAGGGTGCTCTCCGTGGTCCTGTGTCAAAACTTTTTAAAAAAACAAATGGATTGCATAGAGCTGGACTGTAAGTCTCTGGATTATTGGTTATGTGTAATAGAGATGGGAATAGTTTGGGTTATTTTATAATAGTAAGACAAGGCTTAATAAAAACCCAGGCACTGTTTAAGTAGACTATACTGTGAAGACAGTACTTTTCCTCCTTTTCTGGAGCACACATGTATTATACTTTAATCATGTGGGTTTAAGTTTTGATTGGCACAAGTCCCACCCTCTCCAATATGAACAATGATGAAAGAAAGCTCTGGGTATTGCAAAGTTCAGGCAGAAATGTCAAGTGCTGTAAAGCCCTTACGATGGTCTCCAGAGAACAAATGCCCCATGTTAATCAACTGTTTTCTTATCTTGCTAGAAATACTCAAAGAGTGTTTCATTTCATATTTGAAACATCTGATTTCTATGTAATCCTGAGGAACCTTTTAAAGGCAAAACCAGCCACAACAAATCCTGTCACGATTGCACTAACAATAAGGGATGAATAGCAATGTGAAATAACTTGCTTTATTGCTTTCTGATGTTATTTTTGGGACTAGTCAACTACACACACACATACACACACAAAATCTGAAAGGACTGAGAGTAATTTTAACTAGATCACTGCTGCTCAGATCATTCATAGTTTATATAGCTGTATTTTAAAGTGCCACACTTGGTTAAGACAACTACAGTGGTACCTCAGGTTACATACGCTTCAGGTTACATACGCTTCAGGTTACAGACTCCGCTAACCCAGAAATAGTGCTTCAGGTTAAGAGCTTTGCTTCAGGATAAGAACAGAAATCAGGCTCCCATGGTGCAGCAGCAGCAGGAGGCCCCATTACCTAAAGTGGTGCTTCAGGTTAAGAACAGTTTCAGGTTAAGAACGGACCTCTGGAACGAATTAAGTACTTAACCCGAGGTACCACTGTATGTGGTTGTATGAAGGGGTTAGAAAAAGAAGGAGCCATGCAAACTAAAAAATATAATTACAGTGGTACCTTGGTTCTTGAACTTAATCCATTCTGGGAGTCAGTTCGACTCCCAAAACCATTTGAAAACCAAGGCGTGGCTTCTGATTGGCTGCAGGAGCTTCCTGCAGTCAAGCGGAAGCCGCATCGGATGTTCAGCTTCCCAAAAATGTTCAGAAACCAGAAGACTTACTTCCAGGTTTGCGGCGTTCGGGAGCTGATTTGTTTGACAGCTAAGCCGTTCAAGAACCAAGGTATGACTATATATATGCAGATGCTCCCTGATCTTTGCAAAGCATACTGCAAGAGGAGACCGTTTTTGTATCAGACCAAGCACCTTAAAAGGACCCCATGCATGCAAAAGGTCATTTTGCAAGGGATAAAAGCATCTATTCTGCACCCTTCTCACCCCCCCCCCATTTTAGTAAATTGTCATACTGGCAGATGGTGTTGATCAGCATTTTTTGAGGAGGGGTGGTGGTGAACTGAGGCTGCCAGCTGACCTGCTCAGCACTTGGGAGATGGGAGACATATTTGATTCAGTTCCCATTTAGATGCAAACTTCACACTTTCTAAAACAATATGTGAACCAAAGCACAAGAATCCTTTGAAATTCGCACAATGGCTCATATTCCTAGAAATAAGAGGGGGAAGTAATGCAAGATGGAAAATGTTTTCACAAAGCAATCTTGAAGAGGTACAAGCGGGGAAAGAAAACAAGCTCTTGTAGTCACTGGTCAACATGAATTCTACAGATATTGGAGACCTACAACATGCTAAATGCAATAACTACAGAACTAGCATTCACAATACAGTAGTACCTCTGGTTATGTACTTAATTCGTTCCGGAGGTCCATTCTTAACCTGAAACTGTCACACGATTTCTGTTCTCATCCTGAAGCATAGTTCTTAACCTGAGGTACTATTTCTGGGTTAGCGGAGTCTGTAACCTGAAGCGTATGTAACCCGAGGTACCACTGTATATATTTGGTCTCCTGAGGTGGTCAGCCCCAAGACCCAAGCACCTTAGCATTACAGAAGGGGTGAGGAAATTCAGGCTCAAAGTCTGAGTGTGGCCTCCAGGACTTTCTGTCAGGCCCTCAGGACTCTGCCCAGACCACGCCCTCCTGAATCACACCCTTCACTGCCCACATTCTGTGCCCTCCAGTTGGTTTTAGCTGGTTTGAATTTCTCAACGATCTGTACTATCTCTTGCTTACTTCAACGGAGAGTGGCATGTTTCTGGCCACACCTGCTTTTGCCACACCCACCACTGGTATGTGCCCCCCTCAGAAAGATGGCCATGGGGGAATGTGGCCCCAAGAGCTGAGAACATTTCCTCACATTGCACCCCAGAGTTCAGCGGTAGAGCGGCAGATTTTGGAAGCGTGGGAGAGGAGTGGAAGTTTTGGTTGAACTTAATGGCCACTGAGTCGAGCAAGGGTTTGTGTCTTCACAGTTCCCTCATGTATCCAGGCTTCTGTGGCAACATGGAAGTTTCTCCTGCACAAGTTTTGCCCTTCCTGTCTTTGTGCTACTCTCCCTTTTGAAAACAAAAAGAGAGCACCTCCCCCTTATGTGTAGGTAGGTCTGTACGGGGTCACCCACTTTGCAATTAGAAGGAATGAATTTCCTAGGGGAGGGAAATACCTCACGGAGAAATAAATTGCTTTTCTAAGTAGAAATGGAATATTCCATGAAAAGTTTTCATGACCAGCAATTTTTTTAAAAAAGAATAATAATCTTGAAGTCTGTATTACTTACTTTTCCATTTAGTGCATTCTGGTGGTGCTAACTAATTAATTAATAATAATGCTATAAAAATCATGCTGGCGATATTTTTTGCATGATCTGCAATTCTGTAAAAACAGAGAAGAATTGTTTTGAAGTTTTGTGGTTATCAGGGAAAATTATTATACCTTAGGGATTTTGCGTATGTAACACACATTTGGTTAAATATTCCACCTCCTTACCACCCTCCCTTAGCTACTCAGCCATCCAATCAAAATAAAGTTCATTTTCTGCAGACAGTGGCTTCTTTTGTAACCAAAAGGGCACACAATGTGCCCTTGGCTTAATTCCAGGCTGGGGGCAGGAGGGGGAAAAGGGGAGGAAAAGAAATAGAGGAGGAGGAGTTCCAGAAGAAAGTGTGTTGTCATAAGTAGTATGTGGAACTACGTTTGATTTATGTCAGGTGTGGGCGCTCCAGATTCTGCTGAACTACAACCCCCATCACAACTCCCATTGACCATGCTTGCTGGGGCTGATGGGAGTTGTAGTTCAGCCATATTTTGGGGTCAAAGGTTCCCTGCTCCTGATCTATTCCATAATCCTGCTAGTCAAGGGCCTTGAAACTGTCACCTGCTATTTGGGGGCTTCTGTATTGTGTGACAGACCCATTCCCCGCCTGAATTGTTATTTTTTGTGTTTTTGCAATGTTATGGAATTTTCTGAAAGGTAGTTCAAAAGTGGAATTAGGCTTGTTTCCATAGAAACAATGGTTGCACAGCTATACCATGAGCGAAAAAAGAAAGAAAAAAGAAAAAGTGTTTGGACAAATGTTCCCTAAAAATAATATATATACTCAGTCACTTCACCCCCCATCGTAGTGCAACTTCTAGATAATAAACCTTTTTCATAATTGACTGGTTTTGATTAGAATCTTAAAGGTCAATGCCATAAACACAGTTAAGAGTGTTTTGAATAATTAACACCTGCCTATTACGTGACTATTGCTAAAATCTTTCTTCAGTTTTTTGTTTTTTAGACATTCACCTCTATATTTGTTTAGTTTGGCTAACTATTACAGAGGCAAAAACACTAAGATGCTAAGACCACCACTTAATCTTCATTTAAAGCTGACATATAGGTCTGATGTTTGGAGTTGAGGACGCTGAATCTGACTGACATCTCCTGTACTGAATAGTGCTGTGCTGAAACCAATCTTCTCATTTCTTAAAAGTTTTCTTCTGTTCCAAAGAGGCTTTCATTTACCTGCCTCATAGTCAGGGAACTTTTGAATTCCTTTTGGATTCTGGGTGTGTTTTGCACGGTGGTCAAGGGCGGCATACATTTGTTTTGCTTTCCAGTAAACATTTTTTAAGCACTCTGCAGCCTCCCTGGCTGTCCACGCTTCCTGATGCAAGGAGTTACCTCATGCTATCTTCCTCTGGGATTTAGTTGAAGCACAAGCACCCAGGAAGGCTGCTGAGTGCAGACTACTGGTGAGGCGATTTGTAGAATTTAAAAAGTCACCTCAAAAGTAAGGCAGGTGGAACAAAACTTCTGCACTCCAACCCTGAGAAATTCTCTGAACATTCATCTCACCATTTTTAAAAGAATTTTCTGTCCTCATAGACAGAAATAGTTAAAGAAAAAAGAAATGGGAGAAATTTTCAACATAGCTCTGGTACTAATGCTGCCTCTGTCTGTGGATTCTACGTGCCAATTACCACGTTGCTGTGTGGTTTAGGAAGTGTCACCCATCATGCCTAATCTTGAATAATGACTGAAACATGCACTTGACCCCAAGCTACTCCCATAGATGATAGCTTGCAGATATATGTTTAACGAAAGTCTTACAAGTGGACCCTAAATTCTCAAGCATGTGGATGTACAGGACTTAAGCATTTGGGAATTTGGGAGCTGAGGAATGTTTAAAAGCCAATGGTTGCTGTTACATATAGCAACACTATGGGTGGGGGCTTTTGACAGCCTATATGGCAGCACCAGGGCTTCTGTTTAAACAGACATTTGAGAAGCAGCAGTTGAGCAGTTCAAAACTGTGGCAAATTATTTATACCTATGTCATTTTTTGAGAATGACATGAGCCAGCTGAAGTGTTCCTGGTAAACACAAGTCTTCCTCAGAAGCATACACATGTATAAACACTTATTCCATTATATTTTTAGACACAGGGTAATGTGGGGGAACTCTTGGGCTTTAAAGACATAACGGGGGAAATTTCTTAGTCACTCTCCATTTTGACAGTTCAGCTGCTCCCAACCCAGCAAGTCAGCTTTCTTTTTTACCCTGTGGAAACAAAGATTTGAGCACCCATAAAATCTCCCTTGTATATATATTGTTAAGATGGTGAAGAACACGACAAATATGGCTTGTTGTTTTTAACAATATGCCTTGCCATGTTTAAAAATGTGAAAGCCTGTTTGAATTATTTCCCCCCTCCTGTTCCCCCCAGTAATGAAACACAGTTGGTAAACACAGATAACATAGTAGTCAGAAACAATTTTGAGCAAAAAATCAATATTTTCCCACTTTGGACTAACTTCAAGCTACCTATTGATGGCAATAATAACAACTTCCTGTAGAGGTCAACTTTTTTTGCTCACTGTACTTTTTTATGCCTTCAAACAAAATTCTGTATTTATTGGAGATGTTGGAAGTCTACTGCTGGATAGAGCAGCACAAAAGGACTGAAAAGAATAATGAGAATTTCTATAATAGTGGCACTTCCCTTCATTAATTTCAGTGGATCTAATCTGATAGAATTTAGTTGGAAATAGCTTCACATTTCATAGAAAGGCAGCTGTGGGTTGCATCCAACTAAATGGTCCTGTTAGCTGTTTCCTTGAATTTTAATAGACCTGCTCTGAGCATGACTAACATTCAATGCAAGCCTGTGGTTTGCATTGTATGAAATAAAGGGTGCATTCAGGAAGGAGACAGAATGTTGAGACCTGCTATCTGGAGTTAACTAGAACTCAGGATACAGTTTTGAGTGGAGTGTACAAGTGTTTATGTCTGCTGCTTACGGAATGAGTGTCTATTTGCCTCTACTAGGCTCTCCTAGTATGTCTGCAAATCAATAAAATACTACAAGGACACTGCACATCTCCTCCTTGCCCAGGGATGCCTCATCACTTAGAAGTAGGGATAGGTTGGGACAGACTCTCATTCACTATGTCTACATTTTGAGCACACTCACAGAATTTCCAAGATGCCTCAAAAAATTCCGCCCTATAGTCCATCATAATGATTTCCATCTTGCCTCGAAAGGTATGTATTTCTTCCTATTCGGATTAATGGCATTTATGTGGGAACACTGAGAAAAGAATAGATCATATGACCAATGTAGAAGAAAATGATAGACTTTATCCCCATTTCAGACACTCCTCATGGAGAGCTCTATCAAGTGTTGGGAACAAGAGTATTTTTGAGTATATTATGCTGGATTGCAGCAGAGAGTGAAAGAAAGAGGTACACTGAATAGCAGCAGACACATTCAGCACTTTAAAATATTCACCTGAATCTTGAGCTGAGGCAAATCAACAGTGCTGTATTCACAAAAAGCAGAAGCATTTCAGAGACACAATCTGAATTTAGTCATGGGCACTTCTTCTTCTAAACTCCTATTGATACGTGGGGTTTCACTAGCAGAAGCAGTTATTAAATGGATTAAATTGCATTCACAAAAGTGCAAAAAAAGAAAGGTTTTCATTAGATCCTGGAACATGACAATTTAATCAATGGCCCTGGTTTTTTAAAGTTACTTCCCTGCCCCACCCCACCCTGAAAAATGAAGTTGTTATGTTTATAGTTGCATTGTTCATGCCTGGATTCAAATGGGTTTTTAAAAAAGTGTGTCGGGGGAGAGGGAGAGGGAGAGATGTAGGGATTCAATAGTATGATTAATTCAAAGAGAATCCATTTGCTTTTCTTTCTTTCTTCCTGACTTATACTGTGAAGGAGCCGTTGCTCAATCGACTATGATATTCTCAAGTTTAAAAGGATAACTTTGCACTTCAGCATTGAAAAGGAATAGGCAGTGACAACAGCGGTGAAGAAAAGGATGAAAGCACACAGGGAGGCAGGCTCTTTGTGCACTGCCCAAACAGGCCTGGCATCTAATACTTTTTGTGGGGGGGCAGGGGTAAAGCGCTAAAGAATATGGTGGTGATTCAGCTGCCGGCAGTTTTGGAAGAAACAGATTATCTGGACTCGTTTCAATCTGGGTTCAGGCCTCAGTTGGCCACAACATCAGCCCCAGTCATCCTGACAGGTTACTTCCTTTGACAGAGGTTTGGGGAAAATGCAACCCTCTTGTTACAGTTAGCCTTTGATACCATTCTCAGTGGTCTTTGATACCATTGGCCATGGCATACTTCTGGGCCATATTTATGGCTTGGGAGTTGGTGGCGCTGTTTTGCAGTGGTGCTGCTCCTCTATGCTTTTCTTGTCCCTAAGAACAGCAATATGGAGAGCACATGTGTACATCTTGGCTGCTTAGTTGTGGCGCACCTTATATGAAGCCACCGGGAACAGTCATCAGGAAGTTTGGGCCACAGTGCAGGGGTTGCCCCATTTATGGGCAAAATGGGGCATAGGCCTGCCAAGATTCTGAACCCTCCCAAACCAACTAAGCCACAGACCAGCCTTTGTCCAGTCTCTCACAATCGTATTAATACATTTTCAGTTACTGAGAGGCTTTCTCAATGCTTCTGTCCAACTGCTCTTCTGAGCCAATCAGAAAAATCACTAGTAGCTGATTTCCCCTACCCACATGGAGAAGAACTTCACCACAAAAGTCAGGGAACTATGAGTTTTGAAGGATGGCTGTGTCTCATGACAGATCCACAGCATACATTTAAAGCACACCCAATGCACATTTAAAACATATGTCTCCCCTGCCCCAAGAATAATGGGAACTGTAGTTTGTTAAGGGTCCTGGGAATTGTAGCTCTCTGAGGAGGAAACTACAATTCCCAGCAAACTCTGGAGGAAGCCATGTGCTTTAAAGGTGCACTGGATATGGTGCAGATCTGTCCTCAATTTCCATCTTGTTTCAGGACGTGTGGATTAGCTAGATGTTTTAATTGTTGCATCACTTGTGGGTTTGCCACCTTGGGCTCCTTTGAGAAGAAGGGAGGATATAGATGAAAAATAATACTAATAATAACTGGCATTTAAATATGAACTGAATGGAATTTCTTCCCCATCCTTATTCCCAGTAGATGTCAGGGGTTGAACCTTGAACTGTTTGCATGCAAAACATGCATTTGCAAAAGGACTTGGTGTGTTTCATCTCCTGTCCATCAGGATCCTTGTTACTTACTAGGCCTAGACAGTCTGATACATGATACTTAGTCATGCCAACCACATAGACCAAAGAAGCACAGAAAAGAGAAATTAATTCATAATTTCTTTTAATTTTATTTACACACATATTACAGGATATGTTGTACATAAGGGAGTTACGGACAACACAGATTCAACGTATAGACTGAATAATTATCAATTTCAGTTGCATAGCTAACTAAGGCAGGGAACTCTGAGCACTCTTAAAGTTTGTTTGTTGCCAAAACACTTTTTGCTTGCACATGCTGTTCCTCCTCAGTGCATAAGGTCAGGAGACTGATAAAAGGCATCCTATTGTGATTGCCACCATGACTGTGACTTTAAACAATTGAGATAGGTGTCTAACGCTATAACAGCAGGTGTGATTAGGTAGGCAGCTGAGCAGAGCTAGAGGGTAGGGGAGCTTGCCTCTTGACTGCTGGTTGAATGGAATTTGCCACTTACCTCAGGCAAGTGACAAAATGCATGGCTGCATTACGTTGAAAGATCACATAACCCAGAAGTGCTTGTTAAACTGGTGTCACTGTGTTGCCACAAAAGCAAATTTGGACAAGCGGACGACAACTGGCAGGTGGTTTATATCTGTCAACATGCTGAACAAATTCTGTCCGTAGAGTGTACCTTAGACTTCAGAATTTGGTAACCCTCTTTTTCTTTTAATCAAGGTTGTTATCAGAACGAATTGAAAATGGTGCCTAATAAATAGACAATATTTGAAAGGAGATTGTGTTCAGTAGGGCAAAGGATCCAAGCAAATCTCAGCAAGCCAAACGGCCGGTTCTGCATATGGTGGGCCGATAAACAATTTCTGAGCCACTCAGCACAGCTGCCCCTGAAATCTGCCAAGGAGCCAGATGCCATTTTTGGATAGCTTGCTGCAAATCCTCTGACGGTGAATCATAGGATTCTGACCTGAGCCATATTAAAGATGACATGGAGATTAAGGAGCCCTTGCTGACCATAAATTTGGAACGAGTCAATACAAAAGTTGTGTCGATACTTAAAAGAAACCGCATCCCATCATTACTCAATAGGCACACATTCCCAATAGATGTGTTGCCTGACATGGCCGTGGAGGGAAAAAAATCACAAGTCAGACAACATGGTCAAGCTTTAGCAGCATGTTTGAAAACTTTATCTGCACAACTGGTCATATTGAGATTCCCTTTGAAATGTGCTCCTGGCATTTCCAAAGGCATCATGGCTTTGTAATGGGCAACTAATTGTCTCGCTTGGGGAAGTTTTTGGCCTGGCCCCTTTGAAACCATCCCACAAGAAGAGAAGGAATCCAAAGCTTAAGTAGGCTTACAGACTTTTATCCCAAATTAGTTTTCAGATCATTGTGCAGACACAGATGCAGCTTTTACAATGCAAAGCCCTCTCTACGGATGTTCCAGCTAACTGTCTAGATATATATTTAATGCTCAACCATTAATGTATTTACAGCTCCCACAATTTGCTATAATCATTCTAACTTTGCCACAAACATCCTTCTTTTAATTCTGGGTTCATTGAAAAGATACTCAGGACTGTTGAGATCAATCATGTTTCTACTACTGGTGCATAAGCTGAAATAACTAGATTGGCACATGATAACTGGCAGGCAAAATCCAAGTTGCTAACTAAAATTTTTGATCTGCCATTTTGATTGTATTTTCTCTTCCGCTTTTGCTATGGCTTTCCCTGCAGCAACCTGAACAAATGAAAGACCAGCTTCTTTAAACTGAATAGCTTTACACCAGTAGGATAGCATGTGGCCCCAGCTGTAGAGAAAGCATACCTGCAGCTGCATATGGTTCCTTTGGATTCCGTTCACAGGTTGTAATGCAGAAATCCGGTGAGAAAATAAGGCTGTCCATTGTCAGATTACTGCTCCTTTCTGCCCAACACTGAAGGGGTTCTGGTTGGGGCAGACTGGTGTCTTCCACCAGATGTATTGCATGCATTTGCAGATGAATACATTGACTGAGGGTGGACCCTGGAGATGGTCTATTTAAGCAAGCAACATCCCACCCAGTGCACCCCAGTAGTTGTTCCTAACATATGGAATACCTATTTTTCTGGATGCATACCAAAGCCCATCATGATATCTTCCAGGGGTGGTGTCTGAAACAAGGATGATAATGATAATGGAAATTACCCACCCTTCACCATAACATTCCAAGTGTACATCTAAAGAATGTAGTACAGTGCAATGAGACAAATAAAGCAATCCCACCCAAAATATCAATCAATCAATCAATCAATCAATCTTTATTATGGTCCAGAGACCCAACAAATCATTACAAATCAATACACAATTTATACACCCAAAATATTACACCATGCAATAAATACATATTGAAATGGATGGTGTATAGCAGGATACTAACAACAGTAGTCCAACTGGCAAAGACCAAGGATTAATGGTGCATCTTCAATGACATTTTAAAGATGTATAGAGATTGTGCCTCTAGAGATTATGGAGGCCTTTACAGATAAGACCATTTAGAAGGCTACCACCCCCAATTATAATTATAATAATAGTTTATTATTTATACCCCGCCCATCTGGCTGAGTTTCCCCAGCCACTCTTGGCAGTTCCCAATCAAGTGTTAAAAACAATACAGCATTAAATATTAAAAACTTCCCTAAACAGGGCTGCCTCCAGATGTCTTTTAAAAATAAGATAGCTGCTTATTTCCTTGACATCTGATGGGAGGACATTCCACAGGGTGGGTGCCACTACCGAGAAGGCCCTCTGTCTGGTGAGATGGTGGCATAAGAAGAGGCTCTCTTACTGGTCGTAACATCCTGACTGGCACATAGGTGAAGTGGCATTCTTGCAGGCATTTGGGGTCCAAGTCATTTAGGGTTTTATTGTTTTTTTATCTGGGAATTGGGGGGGGCAGGAATAAGTTGTAACGTGGAGTTTTAATATCTGTAAGATATTTGATTTTATGCTAGATAAATATCTGTGCAAAATTTAATTATTATAGAATCTTTCCTTTCTGAGATTCCAGACTAGGCCAAGCTACAAATCTGATAGTGAGATAGACAGATACTCTCACTCACTTGTGCCAGAAAGGGAAAGAGCCAGCAAATTCTCTGGCTTCTAAGTATGCATTCTTATTCTTGAAAGTATTTTCCTTTCATCTGTTTGACTGCACATGGCTGTGGACTCTGCTTCAGAGATGAGAGTTGGCAGACAAGTTTTTTTTTGTTTGCGGAGCTCATTGCACTGCAAGGAAAATCAATGAGCTTGAAGGCAGGCGCCTTTTGTTTAAAAGGGATGGAGATTAATAGATATTCATACAGCACATCAGAAAACAGGAAGGAGCTGTAGGTAAAGTTGCCCGTGTTTTTCTTTATCTGATGGCTTTTCTCTTTGCAAGTTCTCTTTACAAGCTGTGGATGAATTCATTTTGAAGAAGCTGCACATTCTGGCTAGGTGCTGGTGTGACAGTGTTACAGAAGGACGTATGAGCGGATGAAAAAGAAGAGGGAGCTGTTTGAGTTCACAGCATGCCATTTCAGATATCAAAGGACTCATCAATAGTAATTGTATATTCTTATTTTCCCCAAAGACACACCAAGGACACACTCAAAGTTTTCATTAATTTCAGAAAACAGCATGCCGCAATTCTTCCCAGTTCATAAAGAAACTGCATTTCTGTAGCAGGTAGCAATTCCAACATTGCTGTTTGCCCAGTATTCTTTTAAAGTGCCGTATATTAATGCCCGAAATGAGATTACCACCGACGAGTGTTTGATTCCCTGAGCAGGCACAGAACCAGACCAAGGAATACCACTAGGGGGGAGCAAATTGCCAAAGAAAAAGTGGAGAATACATGGATGTCTCAGGCTTTCTGCCCTAGGTCTTGGAGTCAAACTATATCTATCAACGTCAGAACTGGAAGAAAGCAAGGCAGTTGTGGGAGGGCTTTTTTTCAGCCGAAACTCAGTTCCGGCACCTCTCAGGTGGTGCCATTGCCATTATAAGAGAATAAGGGAGGCGTTCATGGTGAGTTCTGGCACCTCTTTTTCTAGAAAAATAGCACTGGGTGTGGGGATCACCCCCCCCCCAGGATTTTAATGATATACAACTCCCATCCCCCTTCATGGATCACTGCCTTGCCGTGGCGAAGGGGCTTGAAGAACTCAGAGAAGCTATGAACTATGCCGAGCAGGGCACCCAAGATGAACAGGTCATAGTGGAGAGTTTTGACCAAACGTGATCCACCTGGAGGAGGAACCGGCAAGCCACTCCAGTATCCCTGCCAAGAAAACTCCATGGACAAAGACAACAGGCATATAAAAGTTATGACGCTGGAAGATGAGCCCCTCAGGTCGGAAGGCGTCCAACATGCTACTGGGGAAGAGCGGAGGGCAAGTACAAGTAGATCCAGAGCTGATGAAGCGGCTGGGCCAAAGCCGAAAGGACGCTCAGTTGCGGATATGCCTGGAAGCGAAAGGAAAGTCCAATGCTGTAAAGAAAAATATTGCATAGGAACCTGGAATGTAAGAACCATGAACCTGGGTAAGTTGGATGTGGTCAAAAATGAGATGGCAAGAATAAATATTGACATCCTGGGCATCAGTGAACTAAAATGGACGGGAATGGGTGAATTCAGTTCGGATGACCATCATATCTACTACTGTGGGCAAGAAACCCGTAAAAGAAATGGAGTGGCCCTCATAGTCAACAAAAGAGTGGCGAAGGCTGTACTGGGATGCAATCTCAAAAATGATAGAATGATCTCGATACGAATCCAAGGCAGACCTTTTAACATCACAGTAATCCAAGTTTATGCACCAACTACTGGTGCTGAAGAAACTGAAATTGACCAATTCTATGAAGACTTACAACACCTTATAGAAGTGACACCAAAGAAGGATGTTCTTCTCATCATAGGGGATTGGAATGCTAAAGTAGGGAGTCAAGAGATAAAAGGAACAACTGGCAAGTTTGGCCTTGGAGATCAAAACGAAGCAGGGCAAAGGCTAATAGAGTTCTGTCAAGAGAACAAGCTGGTCATCACAAACACGCTTTTCCAACAACACAAGAGACGACTCTACACATGGACATCACCAGATGGGCAGCATCGAAATCAGATTGATTATATTCTCTGCAGCCAAAGATGGAGAAGCTCTATACAGTCAGCAAAAACAAGACCTGGAGCTGACTGTGGCTCAGATCATCAGCTTCTTATAGCAAAATTCAAGCTTAAACTGAAGAAAGTAGGAAAAACCACTGGGCCGGTAAGATACAATCTAAGTCAAATCCCTTATGAATACACAGTGGAAGTGAGGAACAGGTTTAAGGATTTAGATTTGCTGGACAGATTGCCTGAAGAACTATGGATGGAGGCTCGCAACATTATACAGGAAGCAGCAACTAAAACCATCCCAATGAAAAGGAAATGCAAGAAAGCAAAGTGGCTGTCCAACGAGGCCTTACAAATAGCGGGGGAGAGAAGGCAAGCGAAATGCGAGGGAGATAGCGAAAGATACAGGAAATTGAATGCAGATTTCCAAAGAATAGCAAGGAGAGACAAGAAGACCTTCTTAAACGAGCAATGCAAAGAAATAGAGGAAAGCAATAGAATGGGAAGAACCAGAGATCTGTTCAAGAAAATTGGAGATATGAAAGGAACATTTCGTACAAAGATTTCCATAATAAAGGACAAAAGTGGAAAGGACCTAACAGAAGCAGAAGACATCAAGAAGAGGTGGCAAGAATACACAGAGGAATTATACCAGAAAGAAATGGATGTCCGGTATACCCCAGGTAGTGTGGTTGCTGACCTTGAGCCAGACATCCTGGAAAGTGAAGTCAAATGGGCCTTAGAAAGCACTGCAAATAACAAGGCCAGTGGAAGTGATGGTATCCCAGCTGAACTATTTAAAATTTTAAAAGATGATGCTGTTAAGGTGCTACACTCAATATGCCAGCAAGTTTGGAAAACTCAGCAGTGGCCAGAGGATTGGAGAAGATCAGTCTACATCCCAATCCCAAAGAAGGGCAGTGCCAAAGAATGCTCCAACTACCGCACAATTGCACTCATTTCACACGCTAGCAAGGTTATGCTTAAAATTCTACAAGGAAGGCTCAAGCAGTATGTGGACCGAGAACTCCCAGAAGTGCAAGCTGGATTTAGAAGAGGCAGAGGAACCAGAGACCAAATTGCAAACATGCGCTGGATTATGGAGAAAGCTAGAGAGTTCCAGAAAGACATCTACTTCTGCTTCATTGACTATGCAAAAGCCTTTGACTGTGTCGACCACGGCAAACTATGGCAAGTTCTTAAAGAAATGGGAGTGCCAGATCACCTCATCTGTCTCCTGAAAAATCTCTATGTGGGACAAGAAGCTACAGTTAGAACTGGATATGGAACAACTGATTGGTTCAAAATTGGGAAAGGAGTACGACAAGGCTGTATTTTGTCTCCCTGCTTATTTAACTTATATGCAGAATTCATCATGCGAAAGGCTGGGCTGGATGAATCCCTAGCCGGAATTAAGATTGCTGGAAGAAATATCAACAACCTCAGATATGCAGATGACACAACCTTGATGGCAGAAAGTGAGGAGGAATTAAAGGACCTTTTAATGAGGGTGAAAGAGGAGAGCGCAAAATATGGTCTGAAGCTCAACATCAAAAAAACGAAGATCATGGCCACTGGTCCCATCACCTCCTGGCAAATAGAAGGGGAAGAAATGGAGGTAGTGAGAGATTTCACTTTCTTGGGCTCAATGATCACTGCAGATGGTGACAGCAGCCACGAAATTAAAAGACGCCTGCTTCTTGGGAGAAGGGCAATGACAGGCCTAGACAGCATCTTGAGAAGTAGAGACATCACCTTGCCAACAAAGGTTCGTATAGTTAAAGCTATGGTTTTCCCAGTAGTGATGTATGGAAGTGAGAGCTGGACCATAAAGAAGGCTGATCGCCGAAGAATTGATGCTTTTGAATTATGGTGCTGGAGGAGACTCTTGAGAGTCCCATGGACTGCAAGAAGATCAAACCTCTCCATACTGAAGGAAATCAACCCTGAGTGCTCACTGGAAGGACAGATTGTGAAGCTGAGGCTCCAGTACTTTGGCCACCTCATGAGAAGAGAAGACTCCCTGGAGAAGACCCTGATGTTGGGAAAGATGGAGGGCACAAGGAGAAGGGGGCGACAGAGGATGAGATGGCTGGATAGTGTTTTCGAGGTTACCAGCAGGAGTTTGACCAAACTGCGGGAGGCAGTGGAGGACAGGGGTGCCTGGCATTCTCTGGTCCATGGGGTCACGAAGAGTCGGACACGACTAAACGACTAAACAACAACAAACAACTCCCATCAGCCGCACCAAATATGACCAATAGCCAGAGATGATGGGAGTTATAGTTCAGCAATATTTGGAGAGCCTCAAGTTCCCCACACCTGAATTAGAGGAATGGGGTGATTTCAAGTGGAGCAAAATGAATGCTGACCCTTCTGTCCAGACATTCCTATCCCAAACTGTTTCCTCCCCTCCACTGAAAACATCAGATTTGCTTCCAGTCCTGGAACCTCACTGGAACAAATATGGCTTTGAACGTATTTCCGGGGAATAGAGATGACTAAAGGAGAAGTTTAACACCCATCTCATGCTTATCCCTAATGTACTTTGAATCACTCTCATATTAGATGTGTGTCACATACAGAAACAAAATACTTTCTTGGGACCGATCATTCCCCATGAAAGATGGGAACATTGGGTGACTTTTGTGGGGTTTAAATATTTGAAGAATTCTCAGATGGATCTTATTTTAAAATTCTCTTTTAAAAATAAAAAATGCTCTCTGGCTGCTCTAGGACAGAATGGTCCTTGGCATAACTGTGATCCATGATAGAGCAATACCCCTGACTTCTGCATGCATAATGTTGGCTGTAACTGTATATGTTCTTGTAAGGCATGGATGGCGAAGCTCTAGCCAGATGGGCTTCAGTTCCCATTGGCCACAGTCACATAGCCAATGGTCAGGATGAGAAGAGTTGCAGCCCAGCAACAGGTGATGGAAGGGCCATCCTTGCCCGAAGCCATACTGTTTTGGGAAATAGCCATTCATACTGTGACAGAGTGCGGACTAACCAGTGAAGAGATCTTGTGAACTTGGTAGGTAGGTCAATGAAAATGTCAGTTCAGAAGCAGTGGAAGAAGCAAAGTCCATGCAAGGGATTATTAAGAGAGGGAGTGAAAGCAAACAACCAGTATTGTATTGTTATATAAACCATGGCGCAGTCACATTCCATCTTAGGATGGTCCATACCAACTCTAGAGGGCGGAGGTGTCATCAGCCCCCTCAATATTCCTTAGCATGGGGCTCAGCCCCCCAATATTGAGAGGGCGAGGGGGCTGAGCCCCCGAGTCAAGCGCAGTGCAGCACAGCATCAAAGGCAGGTTGCTCCTGAGCACGAGAGAGGAGGAGCTGCGGCCATTGAAGCTGCACAGCCCTGGGCAAGGCCTTCGCCCGATAGCGTGCCTCCTCCCAGGGGTGCATGCACACCATGCATATGACATCATAAACGAGTGTCTTGTATCACATGTGTGACATCACAGGCATGTGACGGAACACTGCACCCCCCATTCTTCAGCCTAAGGCAGTGCTTCTGGCGTGATTCAACAATATTAAAACTAAAATCACCCTCTCCATCCAGTGGCTCAAATGCTTAGGGAAAATAAGCCCAAAGGTATCCCTGGGAAGTCCTTTTCTAACCAGTGATTTGCATTCTCTCCATGGTGTTTTCTGCCTATCCCGTGCTGGATTTTAAAGCAGGGATGTTCATAAGCCGACCATAACATTTGATCTTTTTCTAAAATGTATGATGGTTTAATAATAGAATGTTTAATGTCGCAGTGGATATGCTAGTTACAAAATAACAAAACTCAAAGCATTCATTAACAATTCTTATCTGGGTAGGACCTTATGGGTGTGGGGGCAGTCAGAGAAGTGGCAAAAAGGGAAACCATTGCGTTTGATATGAACAAACAAACGAGTTAATGGAGTTACAAAATTTCCCCAAATGGAGCCAGTGTTTTATCAGGAAGAGGTACAGAAAACAGAGTATCTTTGGTAAATAGGGGTGGAAATGAACAGAATTTAGCTCTTCACAGCAGCAATTATGAGATTGAAGAAAAGAAATGAAGCAGACAATGCATAAATGAAATTTACATAAACTGCATTTCTCGGCAGGACAAGGAGTAATTATATTACTTTAAAATACGTAGAGTCATTCCTGAACTGGTATTTCACAGTTGACTTTAATTGTCATTGTAATTTTGTAATGAATCCTAATGATATTATAGTCACAATATCAGCATGCCTTGCAAATCAAGAGTGTGAAAACAATTTGCTTTATCTTACATTGTTTTGTATGTATTCTTCCCTGCAAACCAATAGACTAATTAGACCACTAGAAGCATTCCAGGGAAGCAGCAAGAAAGAAAGTAGGAGTTATTTGCACTTATTTTACCCATGCTTCTAAGTCTCATTGGAAGCGAGAATCTAAAGGACCTACTCCAATAGGACCTTGCCCACACAGCAAGATCTTCTACTGATGTCCTACTCCATATGTTTCCACATTCAGATACAAGGCAGAGACTAAGACAGATAGAGCCTTCTTCTTTGAGCCAAACAGACAGGGCAACATCCTTCCTAGCTGCAATTCTTAACATTTCACTGTCAGTTAAAACCTTTTCTTATTTACCAATGCCTGAATACTTTGGGGATTTGGTTGATTTTATGAAGTTGCCGTCCACACAACATATTAAGCCAAACCTTGGTTTAGCGGGCTTGCTTTCCAGCCAGCTACCAAAAAAACACAAGTTGGTCTTCCCAGAACCCCAGAATTGTACACCTTAGATGATAAAAAAGAGAGATTTATGTTGGGCTCTGGCTCTGGACGCACCCAACTCTGTTCTTGGCTCAGTGCTGCACAGGACCAGAATTTTTGATTTCAAGAACTGGCATGCCCAGAATGTATTGCTGTATCACCAGGAAAATATTATATTTTGCTTGTGAGCATAGGAGTGAAGACTCTGATATGCAATACGCCTCTCTTCTAGCTCACCCTGCAAACTGATTGGGCTTTTTCAGTGTTCCTATTTACCAAAACATTTGGAAAATATCATTGTAGTGGGGATGGATCAGAGAGATTGTGAAGATAGAAGCCAACTCCTGGGAGCCACAAGGGGGCTTTTGTTGTTTAGTCGTTTAGTCGTGTCCGACTCTTCTGTTTTTTTTTATAATATTTTTATTAGTTTTTACACATATTAAGAACAATACAAAACAGACACAAACATCAAAAACAAACAACAAAAATTGACTTCCCCATGCCTCCCCTTCACCACATCCTTGTTTTGCCATTTTTTCGAGCAACTCGTCAATCCCATGGACCAGAGTATGCCAGGCACTCCTGTCTTCCACTACCTCCTGCAGTTTGGTCAAACTCATGCATGCTCCTGTCTTCCACTGCCTCCTGCAGTTTGGTCAAACTCATGTCCAACCATCTCGTCCTCTATCATCCCCTTCTCCTTGTGCCCTCCATCTTTCCCAACATCAGGGTCTTTTCCAGGGAGTCTTCTCTTCTCATGAGGTGGCCAAAGTATTGGAGCCTCGGCTTCACGATCTGTCCTTCCAGTGAGCACTCAAGGCTGATTTCCTTAAGAATGGATAGGTTTGATCTTCTTGCAGTCCATGGGACTCTCAAGAGTCTCCTCCAGCACCATAATTGAAAAGCATCAGTTCTTCGGCTTTCTTTATGGTCCAGCTCTCACTTCCATACATCACTACTGGGAAAACCATAGCTTTAACTATACGGACCTTTGTTGGCAAGGTGATGTCTCTGCTTTTTAAGATGCTGTCTAGGTTTATCATTGCTTTCCTCCCAAGAAGCAGGTGTCTTTTAATTTCGTGGCTGCTGTCACCATCTGCAGTGATCATGGAGCCCAAGAAAGTAAAATCTCTCACTGCCTCCATTTCTTCCCCTTCTATTTGCCCTCTAATAAAATATTTGAGAGCCCCAAGCTCTCCAAAGTTGGATGGCATTGCCATTCAAATGGTTGTGTTCACCAGGTCATGTGATCAATTATGCAGGGTGGGGCTTTCCTGGCTCCCCCTTCCCAATATTTTATTCATGTTGGCACCCCTGCTGGTGAATGTGCATGTGCCTAATCTATCCTGTCAGTCAAGATGAACAAACTCACTTGATTATGAGGCTCTTTTTTAGCTAAATGCTAAAGAAACTGGTAGATCAGCTTTTTTTTCTTTTTAAAAAAGAACAAAACACATACACATACTGATTTGAATTATAATGAATGAGCATTACGAGGAAATGTGCGTCCCCTGTTAGGACATTTGCTCAATTCAAGAAGTCATAATGGTTTGGCATCCTTCAAGAGTCTTTTGTTTTTGTCTTTTCATAGCGCCACACACTGTGTTGATGAGGCATCATGCATAATAACCAAGGGAGAGACACACAAAGAGATAAAGTTGCTTTATCCAAGAAACAGCCTGGGATTTTTGATCCGGAAAGATGTTCAAGATACTGCCACTGAGATTATGATGCCATCTAATAATAGTACAAGTAAATTATTATTTATTGACTTGAGCTTACATCAGGAACACAAACAATGAAACTTGTGTAATTGCTCCAAGTATACTATTAATTACTTATTTCCTTTGTATCTTTTTATCTGGAGAGAGCTGCATTCCGTCCTTTACAAAAAAAGGAAAAAGAATATGATTGACAGATGCATTAAATGCTGTCAGGAAGACAGATTAGTGTTAAGGTATTTGTAGCTTCTCTGTGTTTTGATTAATATCATCTTGAGAAATATTCTTTCTGCTGGCAATAACAGCACTCAAAGAAGCAGCCTCATGCCATTAAAGTTTTATTAGGACATAGGTGCTGGAGAAACTCTTGTTTCATCTTTATATTCAAGATTTAACATATTTCGCTCCCAGACTTTGGGTTCTGTTTTTTTTTTGATAGAATTATCAAAGTCATTGCATATTTTCCCCAAACTCAAAAACGCTTTGTAGAAAATGGAATAATGATGATGATGATGATGATGATATCATCAATATTTTAAAAATGCAGTGTTAAATGGGGGGGGGGAGCTCATCAAATTTAAAATCACAGAAATGTAAGTCTCTTGGGCCCTCTTCTGGCATTCTGAGTAATCCACATGTAAGAGGTGGGGCAAGCATGATAGACTCCATGTGTGACCGTCCAAAAGTAGGCCTCTGCTTCTGCTTGCATAGGCTCCCTGTGTGGGAGAGAACTACAGTTTTCCAGAGTTCTCCATAATGGTGGTGATGATGATAATTTTATATATCACCCATCTGACTGGGTTGCCCCAGCCACTCTAGGTGGCTTCCAAGAAATGAAAAACATTAAGCACAGTAAAACATCAAATAAAACTTCCCTATACAGGGCTGCCTTCAGATGTCTTCTAAAAGTCAGATAGCTGTTTATTTCCTTGACATCTGATGGGAGGGCGTTCCACAGGGCTGGTGCCACTACCAAGAAGGCCCACTGCCTGGTTCCCTGTAACCTCACTTCTTGCATTGATGGAACTGCTAGAAGGCCCTCGGAGCTGGGTCTCAGTGCACTGACATAGGGATAGGGGGTGAACGGGTGCCCCTCCCTGGGTGTCTTGCCTAAGGTGGGGTGACAAAATCGCCCCCCCGGGCAGATCACCGACGCACCAATCCGCTCTGGGAGCAATTTTGTCACCTCCCCATGGATTGCCGAGGTTACAATCCATTTGTGGGGCTATTTTGCCACCTCCCCAGGTGGATCACTGACACAACGCTCCTCCCAGGGGCAGATCAGCCCGCCCCCTGGAAGGATTGCCTGCCCTTGTGTACACTGCTCCAGGTGCGTGACCGCCCAGCTTCACCACTGTCTCAGTGTCCCGGCTGAACAATAGGGGTGGAGACAGGAGTACAGGTGCCTCCACAACTATAGGAGGTGATATGCATCATGCTAGTGCCCTGAACATAAGAGTCACGCTGGGTCAGATCAACGGCTCATCTCATCCATGGACAAGAGTACGCCAGGCACTCCTGTCTTCCACTGCCTCCTGCAGTTTGGTCAAACTCATGCTGGTAGCTTCGAGAACACTGTCCAGCCATCTCGTCCTCTGTCATCCCCTTCTCCTTGTGCCCTCCATCTTTCCCAACAAGGAACCCAGGCAGCTGATATGGGGCAGAGATATTCTGGTCCATTGGCTCTTGAAGGTCACTAGTAATGTTTGAAGTTTGCAAGAGGGTCCTGATCTTCTTTCTCTTTCTGAGGAGGCCTCACATTCAAGATCTGGGACCCTAATTTTTTTTTTCCAACCCTTTTTTTTTTGCAAGCTTTGTTATTAGCAAACAGGCATGCCCTTTAAATCAATTGAAGAGAAATGCAATATTCGTTTTCAGGTACCGCCAGAAAATGCCACCCCTATCCCAGTGGATGCGCGGCCCTTGCCATATGGCTGATAAAACTGGCTCTGCATTTCAGTTCTGCAAGCCTCACAAAAGATAGCTATACTTTCATGCAGTCAAAAGGAATTTCAAAATTAATATCACAAAAGTCAGGTAGCGTATCTTTGGCACAGGCAGATGTGGTTCAAATTTGCCACAAATTTTTGTTACTTGCAACAGCCGTGCCCTTTTCACATACAGATGAGAAATTTCATGTGTGTTTTCAGGTAGCAGGAAATAATTGCGATTTTGGATGCTTGGTCATACAGAATAAAGGTGGCATGTAGAGCTATCTGGCAGGAGAGCTTGGTACACTGATTTAGTAGAAAATGAACTGTCAAGGCACACTGGGCACATATTTCAGCTTTTTGAGCTATACTGATTGCACAGCCTTTTAGCATTAATTCCAAATGGAGACCTCTCATGCAGATTTTAATAGAAAATATATATTTACTGTGAGAAGAGATTGAAGAATCGAGTGGGAATAAAGCAGGATGAATGGCTCCATGTTGCAGTTTGCAGGAAAAGTGGATATAAGAAATGGCCCTGATCCATAACAGAGTTAGGTGCACTTAGGTTGAAGTGCTAAGCTCCATGGGCATAAGACTTATTGTACTCAGTAGTACTTTGGTTTAAATATGTCTAGAGTTGCAACATAAGGCTAGAATGGTGAACACCAACACACTTATCTGGGCATAGCTGTTGTAGAACTCAGTGTGACACTACACACTAGAATCTGAGCTGTGTATAATTAGGACTGTATACATAACTATACCTTTAAAACACATTTGAAGCACATTTCCCCCTCAAAGAATTATGGGCATTGTAGTTTAACCCCTCACTGAGTTACAGTTACCCCAATACCCGTAACAAATGACAGTAGCCATGGTTTTTTGAGCAGGAAAAATGTATCTCAAGTGTGCTTCGAAGGTATAGTATGCATCTAGCCCAAATTGTGAGTAAATCTGCATTAGAATTCAGCTGCTAGGCTCCTGAATTGTTTTTAATTAAAGAACCTTAGCTATATGAAATGAGAAAGTTGGGTTTTATATATAGAACTTCAGGATCTTGGTCGGTGCCCAAATTTTTCATTTAAAGTAGTGGTCAGAGCAATGGCTAAAAATGGGAAATAGTTGAGAGCAGCAATACTTATCAGAGAAGCTTCCTGTAGAAATATATGATGATTACATAATATACTGTATTGCATTTTGTTGGTGGGAAGTATCCTTTTATTTTCTTGAATAAAATTCTGCTTGTCATTCTTGTGGTGTTGTGTGTGTTTTAAAAAAGAACATTGTGTAACTGGCAAAGTGGAGCTCTCCAGGTGTATAGAAGGCAATGTTGTTTTTTTCCCCCTGGAGGTATGCATACCCCTAAACATTTTGTGAATTTGTACTTTTGTCAGTTTACTGTATTTGTTTTTTCCTGATTTTAACTATAAAATGGTGATTTTCTTGCGTCAAAATGAGAGTACCCCTAAACATTTTTTTTAGGGGGGAAAGCACTGATAGAGGGCATATAACTTGACATAGATTTTAATTAAATATTGAAGCCCCTCCCATCACAAATATTGATTCAATTGCAGTAGGAGTGTATGAGCAGGGAGGACTGCCCTGTCCTCATCAGTGAGCAGGGAGAAGGCAGGTCCATGTGTTCCGGGGGGGGGGGTTCCTGCCACCACCAGCCCCATACCTTGCCACCAGCCTGCCCCATCTTGTCAAGCGCAGCATCACTCTGCTGCATCACCCCTTCAGATACTGCTGCCTCCCCCCCCCCCGTTGACTTCCGTGAATTAAACGCTCCTGAAGCACTGTGGTATAGTTCACCATTTCCCTCCATGAAATTTTGTGTTACTCTAATTAGTTTTCTAATGAATGAGCATGACTTAAGAACTACTTCACCCATGTAGACGTGTGCCAATGGTACTCTAGTGCCTTTTATATATACAAGTTGTTTCTTTTACACATTATAAGATCTCTGTTTTTTTTTTAAAAAAAGAGCCTTGAACAAAGCACCTAGTTCCACTTCTAATTCTGAGTATAAAAGACTTTAAATTCTCTTTTCTTGAGTTCTTCAGAGAGTTACCCTCACTCTTTAAAGGTATTGTTCTTGGATCAACAGTTAGATCTGAATAGTGCCACTTTCGAGTTCAACTTTATAATTTCCTGGGATATGAATAACCAAGCAGTCGATTTGTACTGCAGCTTGGCAAGTTATCTCCCTTAGGAATGAATGCTAGCTTTTTGCGATTGTTCTTAAAATTCAGGAGTGAGGCAAACTCCATGTCAGAATCAAAATATCCAAGATCCTTTTCAACTTTTTTGATTCAAAGCATCTTTGTGCATGGTTAGAGATCAGATTGCGAGGATTTTACCACATCAGTTTCCAAACCAGAACAAAACTTTGGAGCCTTTAGAAGATGGAGCAGACGTACTGTTTGAAGATTTGTTTTTTCCTTTCTTTTTAAAATTTCTATTTGTCATCTTCAGCACAAGACTGAAATATCCTTTATTTTTTCATGTTTATGTTCAGAGTTTTCTTCTTCACATTTCAGGATTTAATTTATTCTCTTATTTACTTCACAAATACCCTGCTCTTTCTCCAAAAC
The DNA here is from genome assembly GCF_964234715.1 of Podarcis melisellensis. Classification (NCBI taxonomy): domain Eukaryota; kingdom Metazoa; phylum Chordata; class Lepidosauria; order Squamata; family Lacertidae; genus Podarcis; species Podarcis melisellensis. Next base: position 25,482,811 of record NC_138542.1, read on the forward strand.
TTGCAGATGCTTGTCTATCTAGCTAGCCGACAGGACTAGCTATTTTGTGATTGTAAATATATCTGTAGTATAATTCTGTTAAATATTGCCTCTACTGGGGACTGAGTCTTTAGGATGGAATTTCCTGTGGAACTCTTTGTCAAGGATTGTCAGTTTTATGGGTGTAGAAATTGCTAGAACCTTCTAGAATCTTCCTGAACTTTCTCATCTTAACATCTTAACCTGTCTAGTTCCAAGAGTCTGTGACTCAAGGTCACTGCTTGGAGACAGGGTGATAGATTCCCTTCCACTGAGCAGTTCTTCATAACTTCTTTCTGTGTGCATTTTTAACTATTCTGACTGTTTTTGTCTATGCAACTGGACATGCTTTTTGAGCAAAGTTTAAGCCTTACGTGGGATCCAGAAAGTTTCTGTACCCTTTTGAACTTTATTGCTGCCCCTCTGTACATGTCCTGGAGTTTCTCAGGTATGGAGTCAGGGAGTGATTGGATTTTGCACCAGTCCTGACACTCTCCACCCACAGAGGTTCAAAAGGAAACACCTTGTCTTATTTCAGTTGTCTTCTGAAAACTGCACTGTTTAGTGCGGCCTTCGCGATATGCATTTTCTTTAAACCAAGTCAGGAATGGAGAATCCTCTCCTCCCCTGGTAGCATCAAAGGCAAGAAGAACAAGCAAGTTCGTATTTATGGTTTTTATTCAGTCATCTGGGTGCCAGACAAAAGAGGCCATGCAAGGGAGATGTTGCCTACTCTGAGTCCCTCCTCTTCTATCCCCAACAGCATCCTGAGTCCCTACAGAAAGTTCCAGAAGTCACACGCCTCTGCATTCTCTGTTCTGGAATGCAAAGTGATTGATGAGCCCTTGGAGAAGGAGGCTCCCCAAGACTCTCCCAGGAGGTCTCTGCTGGCTGCTCTCTCACTCCCCCCTCCTCTTCCACTATCTCGTAACTTGGCAACTCTTCATTTGCCTGTAATTCAACCCTGTCTTCTTCTCCTCTTAAACTGCTGGAAACAAGGGGAGGGCGAGTTTTTCCCCTCCCCCTCCTCTTCCGGGAGGAGCCGAGTCCAGTCAGTCCAGTCCCTGATAAATATCAACTGATGTTTTGTTGATGTTTTAAAATATATTTTTAATAGACTGAATTTGTGGCATTTTATATGTTGTAAGCCACGTATTAAATTAGCTGAATGCACTGAAACCAGGTCTGTCCCAGAGACATAAACAGCTGCTTATCCCAAAACATTTCCTCCTTTGCCTTCAAAAATTTTGTCTTCTCCAAATTTTGTAATGAAGTTCTCCAACCCCAAGAATGTGAACAAAAGTACCTATATTAGGAGAAAGTGTGCATACAAATTCTGTATGAGGATTAGTTAAAATGGCCTATGAAAAATCCAGTTTTATATAAGGAAATGGCTTTCAAAAATGTGCATAATGGGCAAATTCCCATGCAAATATATGTATAGTAGGAGAAATAGTACACTGAAATTCCAACAAATGTCTATGTATACTTCTCTTTAAAAACAATCTGTAGGGAAATGTGGTTAGAAAAAAATGCATAAACTGAGAGAAACCAAAATTGACAGATTTGTCAATCCCTAAATGGGATGCAGAATACGAGCACCCAAGCCAGCTCCAAAAGGTGGCATGGGTTAAGTATTTATTTGGGGCAGAATGGCTGTGCTGCCATTATCTTTTCAACATTGGGCACCCAGAGAGGTCAGAGGTAGCATGTGAAAATGTTCAATTTGCATGCTCCATCTCTGACAACGCCAATTGGGTACGTATTTCCTCCTCGCCATCTTAGAATGCCTTGCCCAGACTTCCATGCACAGGTTTGGAAAACTCTAGAGGCTTCACTGATAAAAAGAATCAAAAGTTAGGAGCACAGGTGCATATGCACTTCAAGGCTCAAACCCTCAACTCATTGGATGCCCTTGAGCAATTACTCTCTTTCAGTGTTCAGTATATGAATACTGCTTGATGTCTGAACGATTTTCATTTTTTTGAAGTTGTTCCTGAAACAGCAAACAAAAATTCACAGTTCTTGGGGGAGTTTTCAAAGCTACTTTAGTTAACATTGTCTGAAAGGGAATGTCTCAAAAATAACTCGAGTCTGGCACAGGAAAGCAGACAGTTGATAGTAACAGCCCATCTCTAAAAGCTTCCCTTTCTTAGCAAATGCTCCCCAAAATAACTGTATGAATAAATAAACAAACAAACAAAATCTAAGTAGGAGACCTTGCGGGCATCAGTATGCTTTAGGTCCAAGTGAATCATTTCTTCTTTGGCAGCCAAGAAGAAACAAGAGGAAAGTGTATCCTAAGGCTCCACACTAAAAGCTCTTAAAGACACCAGTTTGATCAGGATCCCAGGGTATTAAATGAAGGAATATCTTAAGGCACCATTTTGATGCAAATCTGGGGGCTTGCAATTCACTAAAAAGTGAGACAAATAATATCAGAAGAGAGGATTGCTTTAACCAGTGCTGTTTTTCTAGAAAAAGAGGTGCTGGGACTTACCATGAACGCATCCCTTGTTCTCTTAGAATGGCAACGGTACCCACCTGAGAGGTGTGGGGACTGTGTTCGGGTGAGTTCTGGCTGAAAAAAAGCCCTGGCTTTAACATTGATTAATCTACCCATTTTAAGGCTTTTATAGTCTGTCTACTTCAGCACTGTAAAGTTCAGGAGATTAAATCAAAGCATTTGGCTGGATACATCAGAGATGGAAATTAGAGCACCCTACAGAATAAACTAACTCTTACTCATAGTAGACCCATTGAAACCAATGACCAGCCTAATGTTTAATTTTGATCCATTAATTCCAGTGGGTCTGAGTAACAGCTGAATACAACCCTATATCAGTAAATCAGGTGTGGGGAAATTTTGGCCCTTCAGATGTTGCTGAACTACAGGGCCCATCATCTTTGACCATTGACCATACTTGTTGGGGCTGATGGGAGTTGTAGTTCAGCACCATCTGGAGGACCAAGGTTCCCAACACCTGCAATAAGTGATTTAATATGCAAATAGGGTAGTCCCACCACCATACTCTTTCAATTCTGATGCATTATTCAATAATAAAAGTCCTTAGCTTTTTCTATTTACACCATCATTAGTATGATTTAGATAATGGGTTACCAAGATGGTACCCTCCAGATGGACTACAGCTCCCATAATCCTGAATGTTCAGTGTTCAGGGATGATGGGAGTTGTAGTTCACCTGAAACTAAAGGAATGGATAATCTAAAGCATGCTTTGGTGATTAAAGTTGACTAACACTTTTTTCTCTGAATTCAATAGGAACATTTTAATAATCATATGTCATTGATGAAGGAACCTGAAAGAAAGAAAGCCACCTTTCTGCCATTCTCTTTCCGGGAGTGCCGCTGTCAAATATGGGCTGCAACTGCTAAATCTTACCTCATATATAATACCCAAAGCCTTTATTTTACATCCTTCATACTGGTGCTCTAGCCATTCTTTACATTGATTACTTGATTACAGTGTAATCAAGTTTTTATTTTATTTTAAAGAATGCTTTATGGGAGAGGTCACTGGAAATTCTAGAAATGGCATCTGCATGCTGATGTGCCTCATATGCACATGTGGTTCTAGTTTCTGTCCCAGCCCATGATCCAGGACTGTTTCAGGAGAACTGAGGACCATTTTGCAAAAGGGTGTGAAAGACTAATAAAGGATACTCAGTCTTATGCATCTTTCCAAGTCAGCTCAGCCCTAATTTTAACAAGAGGTCACATTCGACTACTGTAGACTATGCTTTTCAGACGTGTCAAGTCTAGGGGGCCAACGTGTCTCTGGTCCCTTCTCTATTGGAAGGGCCTGGCCCTCTCAATGCAAGTGTCTCTCTTGCATCTGACTGGCTCCTCCAGAGCACTCGGCTTTCTCCAAACAATGCAACATCGTGGCGCGTAAGAAGTGTGACATCACACACATGCAACCGGCGATGCTTGTGTGATGTTGCATGCACACAATGTGTGCCGGCCACCCAATCTTGGGGGGCAACCTTGCACCTTTGGTGCTTTTATGGTTTCCAATATTACTTTTATAGTGCTTAACTGTTGTTGAGCTTCTTGTGATTGTTTTTTATGGAGCCACTAAGACCCTGGACATCACATTACACTGGACTTATTCCTCAGTGGATTTCTGTGCGCCTTTTTACGTCTGTTCTGGATGGTTTGACAGCTTTATACCTTGTCCTTTAACTACTTTAAAAACAACAACCCAAGAACAACTTTGGTCTGCTTTACTACTTGATGTCCTGATTATTTCTTAGTGGTTGGCTTTATTGATTGTGAGTTTAGTGCAGCAGAGCTTCATGTGCTTCTGTGCCAGTAACCCAAAACTATATCATGCTTGTCTTACAGGTTTTGCCCCATGTTCATCAGCAAATTGCCAAGTCCTTGCAACATTAGTCTCCCAGAAGTCAGCTCATTCGCATACTTGTGTTTCCCTACAAAATAATATGTGGCAAAGCCTGTAAAAATGAACAGCCAGTGTATAATTTAAAGGACTGTAAAACTTTGATTTAAGTGGAAGGGTTTTAAGCATTAAGCAGTTCCTCATCTGTTGGCAGGGAGGTTTTTTAAAGCTTTCAAGCCACAGGAATCATAAATAAGCAAAGATCCTTGAAAAGTTCTAAGGTATTGATTTTTTTATTTTTTTTATTTACCAACTAAGGAAATTCTTCTGCACCTCATGCACTTGACAGACATTTATAGCATCATGTAGGGTGACGGGATATATACGGCCCATACAGTTTTCAGCAGTGGTAAATTTCTCCTTCTGTACTCTTGGTGAGATTCAGGAGTAGGTGTGTTTGGCGGAGCAAGACTTAACAAAGCAAAGCAAAAAATAAAGCGTAATGATGCATTGTTCAAATGATCTGTTGATTATTCAAAGTTACCCACCTCCATTGATTGGGCAACTATTCATTTATTTATTTGAAGGCAAATAATATGGGCCTTAATAAAAGTCATGAGTGACAATTGCAGTTTTGAAAGACACATTGATTCACCCTTTTCTCACATACGGAAGGCAATGTGTCAAAGAGCAAGTTGGCTGTAAATCACACTGTTCAAAGTTGGAGTTAACTCTTTATTAGCAAAAAAACCATGATCTTCACAGACTTGGCTGAGTACCAGGCCTAATGAGAATATTAGCTGCTCCCTGGTAGGTCTTACCCCATGAATCAGTTGCCAAGACTGAAAGTCCCTACCTCCCCATAGCCGTGTAAGTCTCCTTCTCTCCTGGGCTTTCCCCAAGCAATTGGAGACTGCCCCTACATGCAGTCTAGGCTGCTCCTCCCATTTCAGCCCTCTTCTGGTTCTGGGAGATGGGGGAAGAGGGGAGCTTGTCACAACAGGACGGGAGATACTCATGACTCTTCAGCAGCCTGATTCATGTCTGCCTCTTGGCCTCCCTCCTTCCACTTGCCAGGTTCAGCTTCTGCCTCTGATTCTGGACTTCTCCGTGCTCACAAAGCCTTGTTACCTCTTCAGCTTCCAACATCTCCTCTTTCCAGTCTTCTCCCTCTTCTCCCTCTAACTACTCATTGTTGTCCCAGGACCACTTTCTGGGCCCAGAGGCTTCTTTTCTTGATGGTTAACCACCTGGTTCCTCCCACCATTCCTCTGTGGTCAAAAGGTCCATGACACAATTGCCTCTTGGGTGCTGAACATGTATCACCTAAAAACAGGAAAAGAAATGCTTTTTATTTTAGAACTGTTTTTTTCAAATCACATCCAAGTTTAGGCACACATTTAATTGACTAACCAATCAATTAATCATGAAATTAACCAACCAACATTTTTTGTAGTTTGGTGACAGTCCCAATATTACAATTAGGAAAAAGGTTATCACAGCTGAATAATATAACAGAATTAATTGATCTGAGCATTCCAGCAGCCACTTCTTATTTTTGAAATACAGCTAAGACACTTTTAAAATAGTCTGCATTCCAGCTGGACTGGTGCAGCAGGAGACAGACAGGCCAACAGTAGCTGCAACAGAAGTGAATGACAGGCACACCCGGAGCCAATGACAAGCAGAGCAAACCAGTTCTAGTTTTGCCTCCCATCTGTTTCCCTACAAGTGCACCCTGAGAGTAAGTTGGTAGGCAGAACCATTCTCTGGCCTAGATGTAAACTTGGTGCGTGTGGCTGAACACATGTAAAATCCTGCACATGGTCAGCAAACCTGATTTGACAGGCTTCTAGATCATGTGGCAGGTTCTAAGCAACCTAAATGCAACCTAAAACCAATATTAAATATTGTATATTGTGATGGATGTGCCATCTCCTGTCTTCAAGCACAAAGACACAGGCATGTCACAGACTACCTGAACGAAGTACAGAGACCATAGTTTGGGAACCTGTGTTCTAATATGTGCTCCAAGAAAAAAATTCCTAAATGAATGACACTTTTCAAGAGGCATAGCAGTGTTCATAAAAACCTGCTTTGGTTTGGTTTTATTTGGTTCACACTAGTTTCAGTATTCCTTAATTTTCTGTGGGTTAAAATAAAATTTCACTGCATTGGGGCTTTCCTGTGGCACTCAAGGTTGCATATTGCTAAGAAAAATAACAAGGCTCAGAGGCAAATCGAAAGCTTTGAAAGTTTTTTTTCTTATGCTAGGTTGGGTGACGGTGTCTACTAAATTTATTGATCCCTTGGATGATGAGTGCAAGCATAACTCATTGCTGTTGGAAAGATGAGTTACTCAGCCTGGACTTATAAGTACCCTCTGGCTCTGACAGTAATGTACATTAGTGTTAGCTCTCCTGTGAGACAAGGGGACCAAGCGAAAACATTAAAGCAGGCGGCTTAGCCTCATTATTCCTTCTCTTCACTGACCTTCAGTAGCACATGAAAGGTTTTGCCATGATGGTTCAACAGCAAGCAATAGCCGACACACAGCCCAATTCTATACATACCTATTCAGTTGTGAGTCCCATGCAGTTTAATGGGGCTTACTCTCAGGGAAGTAGGCATAGGATTGCAGCCTAAATGTGCAATTTAGGATTGCAGCTACAATGTTCGGTGCACTGATACCAGCACCATGTTCTGAATATGGGAGCAAGAGGAAAGCAACTTTGATTATCACCCACCCAAATCCAGCTACGTACCAACCTCAGTATTTAAAGAGTCCTGTCTCAGTCACAGAGCCTTGGGGCATGATCTACACAGAAAAATTACAATGGGAAGGAAAATACATGAGTTTTGTATTAATCACCCACGCTGACTCCCCTAACCCATCAATTCACTTTCTTCTGACACACAGCACAGCTCTTCTTTTCCATATAATTACATGCAGGATGTATATTTATCCCAGTGTGATGCAAGAGTCTTATCACTATCCAACCTGCCTTGGCACGGCTTCTAGGCACTCAGTGGCATCTACAACCTGTGTTGAAATGGCTCATACTGCCTACCAGCTCTGCCGCAGCTGTCAGGGGATGGCCCATGACCAAGGCTCTGGTATATTATTTATACCAATTGGCAGACTTCCGCAAGTGCACAGATACCATTCAGAACTTCTCTCCAAATGGGCAGAAATATGGGCTGTCATTCTCCAAGGAGGAATCTTTATCCTCTCAGGTCGTTTGCCGACAATATTTATTTTGATGGAAACCATGAGTGCTGTTCTGAACAGCAGCAATCGCCTCTTATACAGTGACAATTAATCACACCCAAACACTTTACACCTTATTAAGGAATCAGTCTGCAAAACAATTGTCTGTGAAATATGGAAATACTTTTAGTAATTTATTAGTTTGTTTGGCGTTCCAACCCCTTAGGGGATGGGGAGTTGGAGTAATAAATGCAATTGAACTAAATAAGGGTTGTATCTGAATAAAGAGGTGAACCGATGCAAGAGATTTGTTTGTTGACATATACTTCTGTCTAAAAATCAATAAGGAAGTATAAAATATTCCTGTGGAGTACTGCCTGGGACTTGGAATGCATTTTAAAAGGCTACGTGCAGGTGGTGTCCCTTTATCATTCTTCCGCAGTGAGATCTGCAAGACCCTGAATTTGGAATCCATGCAAATTGGGTGGTTTGTGGCACAAACCCAGATACTGTTGTGCCAGGGTCACAAGGGAAGGTCACAAATATGATCAGCAGATAGACTGACATGCCTTGAGTTGGAGCCTCTTCTTGTAGAAGGGCCCAGGTTCAATCCCCAGGTAACTCCAGATAGAGATGGGAATGTCCCCAGTCTGAAACCCTGGGGAGCCATTGCCAGCCAGAGCAGAGTGAGCAAGGAGCATCAACAGTTTGACTTGGTATAAGGGATCTTCATATGTTCCCATACTTTCAGTGTAGGTTGTTGGTACTCTACTAGCAACCCCTTGTCGGGCAATTACACATGGGACTTGCAAAGTGGTTATGTAGCTGTCAGGATGCTGTCAGCAGCTCCCTGCTGGTTGCCCAGGAAAGTGTAAAGACAAGGGAAAGTTTCTTACAGTCCTTTCTTATTTCAAACTTTACATAGAGAGGCTGTGGAACCCAGCCTCTTGGATAATGACTTTGTCCTGAGTAAATCTCCATCCCCCTTCTCTCCCACTTCCTCATTCATCATTCTCATCATGTCCTCTATGGGTGCCACTAAGTGCCCTCTGTCTTCTAGCTCTTTGCTCTCCTACTTTTAAGGCTCGCCGGGTTCTGGGAGATGGAGGGTCTGGAATGCTTTCTAATGACAACATGTCAGTCAGCTGCTGCTCTGGCTCTCCCATTATTCCCCAACTTTCCCCCTCATCTGCCTCTGAGCTGTGACCTCCCTCAAAGCCCTGTTGTGAATCTATACTGTCTTCCTCTTCCTCCTCCCTGGAAGGGTCAGGATGGGGAGGCAGTCTCTACCATTCCTCCTCTTCTGCCCAGTACCTGACAGTGGCAGAGAAGCAGACAGAGGACACACTGTCATGGGCAAAGGCATAGAAAAGACTCATGTGATAACTTGATGGCTTGTCTTCGGGGCTCCTGGACTTCTTTCTTCTGTAACTCCTTTGACAGCCACAGGCATGGTGCCCTGTATTGCTTGTCCGTTAGCCACCCCCCGCTTACTGACTGAGGATTTTGGCTTTAGACCTTTGTATTATGCTGTGCTGGAGACGCTGCAGAACTTGGTCTTGGCATCATTTCACAAGAACATGATCTCAGCATCCCAGAAGTGGGTGTTGGTGGGGTAAGCAGCAAGCCCAAGCCTCAGTGGCTGCTGAATGAGCAACTTGGGAAAATCCCATCTCTGGGATCCTAAACATTATTTAAACTCAGGTCCTTCTTGTGGGCACCCCAGAAGAGGCATAAGGTTGGCCATTATGAGAGCAGGGTGATGGTCTTGATGGGCAATTGTCCTAAACTATCAGGCTGGTTGCAGATCCTATACTGAGCATAGAGTTGCTAATGTCTTCTCTTGCTTTAACATTTGATGTTTCTATGCACTCTTCCATGTGTTTATTTATATTTTGCTGTGATTATTTAACTGCTGACTTTTTCAAAATGTGCTGACATGATTTGTAATAGTTTGTTTTCCATTGCCATGTTATATTTTGATATTCGGGTGTCTAGCGGTTCACTCTTGGAAGGCAGCATTTCAATAAACTTAACATAGAGATAAACAAATGCTGTCTTACTTTACACTGACAAAATAAAATGACCTGAATACTTTCTTTGGAATTCATGCTAACAGCCCAGATGATAGAGTGCTCTTTCCTTTGTACCAAAAAAAAAAGCTTTTAGGAAGAAGAAATATCGACTTTCATATTTTAAAACAAAAAATTAATAAGTGACAAAGAGGGAAATAGACCTGAATGGAAACACATTTCTGCTCTCCATAAGCTCACCTCATCTAAGTGCTATGACCTACCTTTTATTTATATTGGTTCCACTGAAACTCAGGATTTGGCTCATCTCCAGAGGTTTAAGCAGCTCATAGTGTTGATGGGGAAACAATGTTGTGTGCCAGGTTATGGGATTCATTTTCTCGGGATTTTGGATTGTCATCTACACATCTGTGGTCTTTGCATAGCTTCCAGGCATTTGTCAACTGGGTCATCTAACTTCCCGGGAACACAGTTTGTCTTTGCAAAACCCGTTTTCATGTTTTCTTCATATTTACTTAGACAGTTCTACAAAAATTGCAACCTGTCACAGATATTGAATTTCACTTGGCCTAAGAGAAACTTGTTACAAGCAGGAACCTGATATGTGAATTGAGGAAGCCAAAGGAAAGACTGGTAGTGTCAGCATAGCTATCTGTGTTAGTACACCTTAAATTACACTAATGTAATGCAGTTCGGTGTTCAAGATTGGATAAAGCTCCATGTTGACTAAGGTTCTTCTTTTCAAAATTTTAATTTACTGCATTTACACCCCACCTTTTCTCCAAAACCTTGAGGTGGCATAGATGTTTTTCCCTTCCTGTTTTTGTCCTGACAACCACCATGTGAGGTAGGTTAGGCTGAGAGAGAATGACTGACCTAAGGTCAGCCAGAGAGCTTCTTAACTGAGTGCAGATTTGAACCCTGATCTCCCAGGTCCAAGTCTGACATTATTAGGCAGGAAGATGTGGGGAAATTTAGCTGGGAGAGAAGTGGGCAGGTGAGCAGCCTGAGGCATCTTCGAAGGTTATGGAGTAGTGGGCAGGTGAGCAGCCTTAGGCACCTTTGAAGGTTATGGGCACTTCTAGAAGCCAGCTGCTCTAACCCTTAGTCTGGATATGGAATGTTTTTGAAACAAATCCGAGTTTTGGGGGCCTGGGAGGGGATGTGGGAAGGAACACCTCCCTGCTCACTGGAAGGTGGGACGCAGGAAATGGGGATAGCACTAGTCGGGCAGGATTTGACTCACCACAGGTAGGCAATGGAGATTCCTGCACTGTTCGTTCCCCCTTCAGATCTGATTCTGTTGTTGCTAATTTGATTTCTTATACAGTCAAACCTTGGCTCCCGAACTCCTCCATTTTGGAATATTTCGGCTCCCAAATGATGAAAACCCAGAAGCAAATGCTCTGGTTTTTGAATGTTTTTCAGAAGCCAAATGTCCATCATGGCTTCCACTTGAGTGCAGGAGGCTCCTGCAGCCAATCGGAAAATGTGTGTTGGTTGTCGAACATTTTGGAAGCCAAATGGGTTTCTGGAATGGATTACATTTAACAACCGAGGTTTGACTGTACCAAGGAGGGGACTGGCTGGGGCTGATGGGAGTTGAAATTCAACAACATCTGGAGGATCAAAGGTTCTTCTCATTAATAAATGTTGCTCCAGTTTAACTCATTTCATGCATCTCTTTATTGGATGCATAAAGCTGAAATAAGCTGTATTCTACTTTAGTATAGAAATGCTGCTTTGTCCTGGAAATATCAGGGGGTGGGAAGGAATTCAAAAATGTGAATGCTACAAAGTTTCTTTTTTGAAAGCAGAGTTGATGTTACTTCAATTGCTTTAATGCTTAGAAGCAAACCCCAAAAGTTTTATTCTTCCAAGAGAATATTTGAGCTGAGGACCAGAGGTGAAAGGTTTATTCTCGGTATCCCTTCCAATGTTCTACTCCAGAGAAATACTGTCTCAGGTGCTGCCTAGTTTAGAAATGTTTTACTCTAAATTCTATTTGAGAAAGGCCCTTTCCTTTTAAAAAGTAAAAAAAAAAAATACCCATGAGAATATATACATAGCTGCTTCTGCTTCACATTCTTGAAGAGTCTTCCCATGGAAAATACGGCAGGGAAAATGTCGAAATAAAATGACTGTGATATTTATGAAATTGACCTCCTTTGGAAAATAGGATTTAGATTTATTTTATCTTGTTCCTTTGGTTACTGAAGGTATTGTACTAAAGCCAGGACTAAGCACTCCTTTCTTAAGCGATGTGGCATGCAGGCTTGCAATAGTATTTTATGGTTCAAATCTCACCAGTTTCTGACCCTGTTCTCATTTAGGTGGTAACCTGTGTCTGAGCTGTTACACTTCGGACTGCAGGTCGTGGCTCTCCTATAACCTTTGTTCAGGAGAAGCCCTCTAATTAGAAACTGTATGCCGGGGGTAACTGTTAGCCTAGTCTTCAACTTAACAAGCTATTTCTGCTTATTTGGCTTTTGTTTTGCATTTAGAAGTATTCAGTCACGTGAGCCCAGGCAAATCTTTGCTACCTCGGCAAGAACTAGCCAACTTCCTTGCCCCACGAGCTGTGTGTGTGCTACAGCAGTGGTGCTAACATCTGCAGTGGCGTAGCGTGGGGGTGCAGGGGGGCCGGCCGCCCCGGGCGCAACATCTGGGGGTGCGCTCGCACTCGCAGCTCTCTGCCCCTACTAAAATCCACGGGTTAGGGGGTGCAAATTACTTGCCTTGCCCCGGGTGCTGACAACCCACGCTACGCCACTGAACATCTGTTTAACACAATAGCAATTATTGCAACCACAGATAATTAATTGTAAGACCCACCAAAATGGATGCCTTCTACCCCAAGTAATAGTACAAGCTCAGTGAGCATTCGGGGTTGTATCCAATTTTAGTGCTACTTAAAGCAGAACCTTTTACTGCTTTTTAAAGCTGTGGCAGCCATGTTGTGTTACGCCACATACACTCAGCAGCCATTTGGGGACTTCCTCAAAGTCCCCAAGTGCCCATTGGCCCCCTTAGGGGCCCTAATGATCTGAGCCCCAAGGAGAATTCAGCTGTCATCCAAAGTACACATTCAGTCTTATCCCAGAGTTTTCCCCACAAGCCCAACTCAGTGAAAAGAAAGTTGAGTTCCATGGCTTGCACTTAGGCCAGAGCTAGATGTGACACGGGATGTCTGACTGATATAAGTCGTCCCGTGTCTCTTTCTGATAAGGAAAAAGCATGGCCCAACACTACCTTCTTGCTCCCACAAGCAGCCACCAATGAAATGGAGCAGCGTGGGAGGAAACATGCAGCAAAGTGATGCCATGCCATGCATCTTAAATTACTAGACTACCAAGGGACAATAGACACAGAATTCTGGGCAGCAGCCACACGCTTTCTCCCACCTCGTCTACTTCTAGCTTCCACCCAAGTTATTTTTGAAAGCCAATGGGGGGGCCAGGACCCAGCCCTTTGTCTGCACAGGAGTGAAAGGCATAACCATGGCCCAAGATAATGCCTATTGGATGAGACACCAGGAGGCCACCATTATATCACTGGCCCAATGTTGGAGTGTCCCAAGCCTGAGATGTTCCTTAGCCGAAAAGCCTGAGCCCCAGGAGGCAAAATGTTCATGGACTTTGATTTTCTTTGTGAACCAGAACTTCCTTGAAGTTTTATGGCTTGTGCCACAGTAATTAAACAGAATCAGATGGGCATATGGGTAGTTTCAGCATTAAAGAGTCTCTGAAAAGTAGGAAAGGAAAGCAAAGGGGGTGGAGGGAAACCTGGCTGATTCTCATCCCCAAGCCTTAAGATTTTGGCTCTGCTGTAGTCATAAATTTTATTTATCTCAGTACCTAAATATCAAGTGAGCTTAGAGGGTGAATTAAAAAGATCCTTACAACTGAATTACTGGATGTTTTAAAATACAAACAAACAAAATCTCTTTTCCCAAAGTGATTCTGTCAGATCTTTGGCATGGCTGTAATAAATATCTTAGTGTTGGAAGCTTGACTGAATGGTAAATTAGAAGACTGCTTCCTCTTGCCAAATGTGACTGGAAGCTTGCAGTCTACAATTAAAATCTATTTATTTTTCTTGATGTCAATACAGTAGGTGCCAGAGATCCAGAGCATAATTCAGAGACCTGGCACCATCATGTAGTCATCTACCCATGTTTTCCCTTACATCTTCCTTAAAAAAAAAAGCATTACAATCTGATTAGCCACTGCACTTGTTATTTCCTCTCAATGCTTTGGGAGCAGTAACCAGTATTGCTTGATTTACGGCATTAATTCAGAGTAAATGTGTTTGTAGGCTGAGAACTCTTAGTTACTAATGTCATCAGGTTAACACAGAAGACAACAAAGCTTTAATGCATTTTTCTTGCTCTTTTTGCTCCTACTATTGTCCATATGGTTTCCATGCGGGTTATTCTTTCCAGGGGACAGAAGGGCTGAGTCGCAGTGGCTGCATTTCTGAAGGTATAAACAAGAGATGGAAGATTGCTCACCACATTCTCAAATAGCAGGGGGCTCAAGCCCCACGACACAATGATCTCCCTTCTAAATTAAAAACAGTGTTTAGGTATTTTAATAGCATAAGATCTCTGACTGATTAGCAATACAGTAAAAGGAAATGAGACCACTAGGGTGGCAAACTAATTACTGCATGAGCAGCAGTGGCTTGAGAAGGTTAGCCAAGATAACCCTCAAGGTCATGAGCAGTTAATAAACAAATTACGGAAAAGCCCTTGAAATGACCATAAACTGAAAGCCATTCAATATTTTGGAAATGCGCTGCGAGGATTATGTGTTGCGAGTAAGCACGTCAGTAGAACAAAGCCATCTCTCAGCCATTCCGGTGTGGAGATTATGTTAATGAAAAATGCTTGAGTAGTTTGAGGGACGCTATCCCAGCATTCTCTTGTGCAGCTAGTTAATTTCAATAGAGGCTGGGCAGGAGAACTTCCCAGTGGGTTGTGAAAGAATTAGGGCTTCTTGCTTTGCTTCTATATCTTCTGCCTGAGGGCAGGATATCAAGAAAGTGCCAGCCAGGGTGTGAATCATCCCTGAGTCTTTTCCTTACTCTCCTGAGGCACTGTTCTTCCGCCATTTCATCCAGCGGATTCACGGAACAGCCCATAATATTTTGTGCTGTATTCACCACCCTCTGTAGGCACTTCCTATCAGATGATGTCAACCCAGCGTACCACACTGTGATGCAGTATGAAAGGACACTTTCTACTGTGGACCGGTAGAAGATGATCATCAGGTGTTGATTGACATCATTCTTCCACAATACTCTGAGGAGATGGAGTCTCTGTTGGGCTTTCTTAACCACCTGGGATGTATTTATTTTCCAAGTAAAGTCTTCACTGAGATAAACTCCTAGGAATTTAAAGGAAGAGACTCTCTCCACACAGCCCTCCCCGATGTACAGCAGGGCTAGTTCTCCTCTCTTCCTCCGAAAGTCCAACACCATCTCCTTTGTCTTGCTGATATTAAGGTGCAAGTTGTTCCCTAGGCACCATGTAGATATTTTTTGGACCTCCCCTCTATACGCTGATTCTTCTCCACCTGTTATTAAACCCATTATGGTGGTGTCATCTGCAAACTTAATAATTGCAGTAGACAGGTCAGATGATACACAATTGTATGTATACAATGAATACAGGTAGGGACTTAGCACACATCCCTGTGGTGTGCCTTTGCTGATTTTTAAGGAATTAGATGTTACATGTCCAATCCTCACTGTTTGTGTCCGATCTATCAGAAAGTCTTTAATCAGACTTTAAACCAGAGCAGCGCACAGAAATGCTGTTTACCTTCCCGCTGGAGTGGTACCTATTTATCTACTTGCACTTTGACGTGCTTTCTAACTGCTAGGTTGGCAGGAACTTTTATTCTCGGTGCCTTTAAACTTTTGAGTTTTTAAAATGGGAAACTGCCTTTTTATTTAGTGGCAGAATTGCAGGCATGATAGTCCATTTGGATGGGATAAATACTGCCAGATTTCTGAAGGAAAGGCCCAGGATGTTGTCTGAAAGCACATGACACCATCACCTCCCTGAAATTTGGCAGGTCTAATTCTGGTCAGTGCCTAGACGGGTGACTGCCTGGGAACCAGGTATACACCACTGCGGGTTCCAAGGCAGAAGACAGGTGGGATATTAATAAAATGAAATAAAATGAATGAACAAGGGTTTCCCTGCAAGAGCTACCTTGACTGTTTGGGAGGGTTAAAAAGGGTTCAGGTACACACACAAGTGTTAGGCAACTTGAAAGTTAAATTGGGGGTGGGGCAGAACTGAAGAGGTTTCACTTGCCTTTGTGGTTTTGTAGGTACTGTGTACAATTTGTTTTTAAAATGGCATAGATTATAGTGGTGCCGGTAGGCAAGCCTTCCTTTATGTAGAACATCAAGTTTGTATAGACATTTTGTTAAACAAACAGAAACATGGCATAAGCTTACATATTGCCTTTTCCATTATACTTATTTTTCAGGCAGTTGTAAGTTCTGGAATAAATCTGTTTACCATGTGGTTGAGCACCACACATGCCCACACACCACCTGATTTCATAAGATAACAGGTTGTACCATGTGGTAAATAGCTATTTTAAAATATAAGTATTTCATTCTCATAGACAGCAAGAGCCTCTGTTCTTTCTGACACAATTTTTCAAAGATTTGTGGTTGCACCTCCTGAAAGTACACATATATTTTTTTGGGGGGGAGGGACACCTCATCTTTGTATGAACAAGACCAGTATTTTTCCAGGGGGTTGACTCTTCAAGTTAACCACAAAGCCCAACTTTATGTCAATACTGAATTTAAACAGAGATAAACAGCAAGCCTGCATCCTATTCTGTTTTCTATTTCTATGTTGTATGCATTTACTCTTTGAAGTACTTCCTTCTGTTTGTAAAATTTATGATAAAACATTACACTAAATATGATTTTAGGCTCAGTTATGAATCTCTCAAAAACAAGATAAAAGCCTCAGGCATTCATTCATGGATGAGTATCCATGGCCCTATACCAGAGAAGTTAGGTACATTGAAATGATGGCTCATAGCACCTATATGACTACCAAGCATAATAGTGAGTAAAAGTACAGGACTGACAGAGATGGGTGGTCCTTTCAAATTTCCCATTTGTAACTGATTTGCTGATAGAAGATACATTAAGTGTATATCCAGTGAATAATTTCAGTTCATCGTTCTTTAAAACATATTGGTTTCAAAGCTAATAAGCTTCCAAAACTGCCACACTCCCAGTTATATCATTTGGACCATGATGGAGCCTAAAAGTCCCACTGAAGTCTGTTTTCCTTCAAACCTTGACTGGGTATTTGGATCTGCCCAGTTAAAAGCAACACAGACCTGCAGGCGCTGCAGTGGAATGGGGCTTGGGCACTGGGATTCTGGTGTAGCCTGTGGAATGCCATTCCATCAGATGGGTGGGGAATAACAACAACAACAACAACAACAACAACAACAACAACAACAACAACAACAATATCAGTTTGGGGCAAACCTGTAATCGTTACATTTAAGCCAAAAAACAATCTGTTCATTTTACCCAATAGAATATTACACAGTCTATGTTTAGAATCCCCACCTCCAAAACAATTGCTGGCGTTCCCTTTCCAACCCCTTCCCTTTGTCCTTTGATTTTGCCATGTACTAAATGCCTTGTACTAAATAGCACAATGGAATGCTTCTCCAGGAACTAGTGCACGGTGTTAAATTGGCACATTGATTTTAAGAGCATTTATCCACGATCAAAACAATTGCTTGAGTGTAATTATTTTGCGTGGTCGTCCCCTCCGCCTCCGACAAATTGTTTAAGCTAGCACAATGCAAAGTTGAAATTTCCACTCCTTTTAATATTAAACTTGCTCAATATTGCCGAGACTTTCTTTCCATGTTTGATCTATAAACATATGAAGAGAAAATGAACTTCATAAATCACTGGCGACAGGTTCATGAAAGTCCTGCTCTTTTTAAACTGAACAGTAAATGAATATACTGAAAAATCCAAAAGCGAGTTTGGTAATAAGAGTACATTATTCTTCTGACCTCCGGGTGACCTCTTCTATTGTTTCGTAAATTTTAATGACTATCCAGTTGCCTCTTTTGTCATTCGGCACTCGGGGTAATCAATTAAACCACAGTGGGCAACCATTTGTCTCACAGGTGTTTACTTGCTTTTGGTGCGTGATTCGTTTCCAGGGCCATTAATTCATGGGGAGCCAAACACGCTGAGAAGTACCCATTCTTTTCCAAGGCAAGGAGGCATCTATATTTCATAACCTTCCTTTGCAGAAAGCCCCTATTGTTCTCATGTAGATTCACAGATGTTAAAGGTGGAAGGAGCATTATGATTATTTAGTAAGGTCTGCTTGCATGAGAAAGGGGACTGATTTCCACAATTTAAGCTGCAACGTGCCAGCAAAGTCCTCCCTCCTGAGCTCAGCAGAATTCTTCCCCTTGGCCTTGATGGGAACAGAATACCTTCTCAAAGGCTAGAGGACAAAAATCACCACATTTATCAATGGGTATTCAGTCTTATTCTCAATAGTTGTCACCCCTTGGGAATTCTTGCCAGGCTTAACTTGTTCAGCAAGAAGAATGTAGAATTAGTTATTATAAAGGTCTTTCACTCCCTAGAGGCAAAATGATTACAGTTCTCTCTTTTCCTGCATCCTATTATCTCGGAGATTTTCCTGACTGATGGTTATAAGAATGGTCTTATAATTATTACCGTACAAAGCTTTCTAAATGCTTCAGTTAGCAGTACTCAAAAGCAGGCAGGCATTCTAGTGCCTATTACTGCCGTTTTGAGGGCCTGTTAAAATGCCCACCTCATGTGGAGACGCCATGATTCAATTTTGAATGTGCATGGAAGGCAAGATTAAGGTTGGGGCCTCCTTCAGCATTTTGTAAAATGCTTGATTTGGCTCAGATTTCTTGAGATACTATTCAAAGTGAACTAAATTGGGACCTCAATTTAGTAAAAGAAACACAATCTTGTCCTTCTAGTCCATCACACCATTATAGAAAATAAGGTCATGTATTAGAGCAAGAGCCCTATTAACAAAAACACATGTATGATAAGTTAAGTGAATGGGCAATGGCCTGTTGTTATAGCAACCTATGTTGTCAATGTTAGGGAGATATTTATTTATATAATAATTTTTTTATCTTTGACATTTCTCCTATACCATTGGGCTGCATCCAGGCTCCTTCCATCCATCCACAGAAGGCCTTTAATCTGGTGGAAGAATTTAGCTGACTGTGAGGAAAAGGCACCTCTTGCCAATTCTTCCTTCCCCTTCAAGTCCCAAGTACCACCTCTCACACTGTTTCAGAAGTGTCTCCCACATTCTATAATGTGGCAGGTGGCATGGGAGGCTGTGTTGAGAGGGGATGACTTTCAAAAGTGGCGTCCCCTGACCAGCAGAAGCTGAAGGGATCCTGCTGTCAGTGGCAGTGACGTTGGAGCCAACTCACAGAGCCTCCAACTTATTTTTCATTCAAGAGCTAACCAAATGCAGGCCTGCTTAACTTCAGTATGGTTGCTATAGCGTGCTGTGGGAGTTAAAAGCTTAGCTGTCATACACCAGAGTCCAAGAGGTTGTTTGGTACTTAAAGCCATCTATGACTCAGCCTCTATTGGCTTATTCTATGAATAGTGTATTAATGGTCCAAGAAACTTTACACTCTTGAAAAATAACATTAGCTGTATGGGGCTCAGGGGGGAAAAGCTCGCCATTTATTCATGTTATTATGCAAATTGAGCTTTAATGTCATTTTCCTGATTTACTGACTTCTCAAGCGTTATACCAGCTCAAATTGGTGCAGGTGGAGAATTATATTTACATGTAGAATAACAACATTCATTTCATAATACTCTATTATAATTTGCAAGCTATTACACAATTGGGCATTTTGACAAAAAACAACAACTCCCTACTCATGTTCTTTTGTTTGAGATTTACTTTAGTTTTTCATTAACTTTACCACTTTCCATGACCAGTCAACATTTCACTCCCACTCCCCAAGTCCTCCCTCTGTGAATCAATGCCACAATGTATACTTGAAAGCAGTCCAGGAGTTATTTCTGTAGAAATAAATTATACACCGCTACTCTGGTACTTACGCCCAGTTTCAGGGCATAATTTGGTATGTTTTGAATCTATGGAACTCATGTTGTTACGAATAAACAGGACAATAGAAATGGTTGTCTGCAAGCCATTTCCTCCTCATGTGAACAGTTTTTAAAAAATTAATTGGCCTGATTAAAATCAGGTGGTTTTGCCTATTGATATTGTTACAAAAGTTGGTTGCTGCCCACACTCTCTGCCAAGCTGCAGGAAGATTTCAGGTGGTTCCAGGCACTCCCCCAGGGTCTGTGTTGATTTGGAGAACTGAGACATGGTACAGGATGCCATAGTTTTAATAAATGTAGTTTATTCACATATTTACACCTTCAGTCTGCATGAAGGGAGTCAAGTTCAACCGCATGGTCATATCAAGAGGGGCTTGTACCCCACAGCAGTGCAGCCCTGGAGTCAAAGGTACCTCTCCCAGCCAGCCTTCAGCCAGCCTGCCCAAGGTGGATCCCAGTCTTTGTTCTCTCCCTTCTTTCCAGCACACCTTGCTAAAGACACCTCTTTTCCTGTCACACCCAGTTACTCTGGCAACCTTCTGTCTGCCCAGGCCCAAGATTCCTCTCAAATGGGCCATCAATACCTTTTGACATGTTAATGCAGGCATCCCCAAACTCAGCCCTCCAGATGTTTTGGGACTACAATTCCTATCATCCCTGACCATTGGTTCTGTTAGCTATGATGGGAGTTGTAGTCCCAAAACATCTGGAGGGCTGAGTTTGGGGGTGCCTGTGTTAATGCCTCTATCCCAGGTGGTTTGGAAAGGAAGCTTAGCCCCCACTAGCCTACACGCTTCCCTTCAGTACTCAAAAATCCTACCATTTATTAAAGTCTAGGGTTTAGGGGGGGTCACCCCACAAATCTATAACAATGTCAATGAAAAAGGCAGCTCTCTGCAATTAAAGGCAGTGCAAGCGGAGTGTCCCCTACAGTGAAAATAAATGGGAATCCACTGTTAGGAAAGCTCCATCTGTGCAAGGGAGCCTGCCACACTCCTCCAGAGATAAGGAGTTGGGAAATCTGTGCAATCCACTCAGAGCCACAGTCTTGCCATTTACTGCCAAGGAGGCTTGGCGAATCCTTTATTCCTAAAACAGGGAGTTCAGCAGAACATCTCATTATAATGCTTTCACGTGCATGCACACCCTTTCCTTTACAATCCCTCCAACTTAGACATACTTCTGGTTTGTCCACACATTTTCTTGTCCTGTGCTTTCTTAGGCATGAGAGGGTATGAGAGGGTTTGGGGTTGTTTGCACAACCCCTATCCCTGGGGAAACCCTCTGTTTACCACTGAATCAGTTGGGCTTTATGTGGATTGATGTTTGTTCTGATTCAGCAGTAAACAGCAGGTTTTCCCTGGGAAAGTGCCTAGAAAACATGGAACAAGCGACACTGTGGATGAACCCTCTGTGTTCCTATCATCCTGACCAGCCATTGGGTTAAAGGACTCAAACATTTTTTTCCTCCTGGCGCCCTTGGCCTCACAGCTTGCTTCTCTGCTGGAGAACATGCTCTGCCCCTTATGCACCACAATGGACATGGGAGCAGCCTAGGTGGCTGACCCCAGCTGTATGACATTACTTCTGGTCTGCCTGGGTTTACACCTAGTTGCTCCGAGGATGCCAGAGACCTAGCGCTGGCAGCAGATCTCTGGTCTGTAGTGTATAGATTATAAATGCTACAATTACAATTTAATCCATAATCTCCGCTCTGTGCTATGTCATTTCATAAAGCCTCACTTGTCTACTTATATGTTCCACAGTCATTGCAAAAATATATATATGGGGCAAGCAACCAGGAAGGAGGATGTGAATGATGGTAAATGTTGTGGTTTCATTGCTTGCAATATCTTCTCTGTTACTGATATTTAAAGAGGACGGCATCATACTCAAAGGAGTGCTTGATTAATTGTTTATGTATAGTGAAACTGAGCTCGATAAAATACAGATGGAAAAACTTTTTTAAAAGAAGATGAGAGAGGATGCTGTTTTATTAAAAGCTCCAAATCTGTCATTTTGCTGTGTAATCTGCAAACAGGAAGCCATTATAAATAGTTACAATAAATTTGATTGGGGGGGGGGGGAATGCAAAGCATGTTACTTGTCTAGACTGGCGCCTCTTCTTTCATTGCTTTCCCTCTCTTTGTCTTTGATAATTTGCTGAAAACATTGCGGCCTACTTCTAAATGGACTAATCCATGCAAACTGTGCTTCAGTATATGCCTAATAAGATGTAAGTTGCATTGAGTTCATCTTGATTTACTCATAGGTTTGCAGTCTTGGGCTATTATTGATCCATCTTGCAGAAATGAAAAGCACACCTTTCAAGGAATAACTGCTCAGGACCCTCCTTCTGGTCATCTTGTGCTCTTATTATGCCCACAATTCCATGCCTTTTTTACATGACCCAGAAGCCCTAAGCATATACTGCTCATGCCTATGGACATCATAGAATCATAGAATTGTGGAGTTGGAAAGGACCACAAGGATAATCTATGAGCAAGGGGTGGAACTGCACTGAATAGCCACACCCCTGATGTTGCACATTCCATCTAGATATGCATGTACATCATGAATCTCTGTAGATGTATGTGCACAAGAGCTGGAACTCTAAATGATCAGTGTTCCAGATTCCATGGAATACTTCAAGTGTATATCTAGATGAAGGCCCCTTGCCTACAGGTATTCACAATCTACATGCAGATGTCAGGGAAGAGTCTAGAGAGAATGTGCAGTGTTGTTGGTGGGGCTATACATCACAACCCACCGTTTGCTCTTGTTAGCACCCATAAAAGGCTGTCATTTGTGCCCAGCGGTGGTGGTGGGTATTGAATTTCCATTTACTTTGCATTTGAAACATCTCACTACTCCACTTTCCCCCCTCTAACCATCCAGCTCCTTTATTAGCCTGGTGCTTAGCTCCTAATAGTTCAGGTTATACATCTTTATTCAACAAGGAAATTGGAAAGCTAAGGAGAAGTGCAACCTCATCAGCCAGCCTTCTATTTGAAATCCACCATTCTCTCTGTTAGAAAACACTTGGTTCTCATTTCTCCTACTGTTCCCCCCCCTTATGACCTATAGGAAGCACAACTGTGTGTCCACTATCTGACTCTTTAGCCAAAGGCACAAGGACCAAATACAGTATCTCTCTGACACTTGTTCTCAGGTTATTCGGAACATGTGTTCACAGTATTATATTGCTTATAATGAAAGGGCAGAAGGATTTAGCTCACTTGAGTAAGCCTATTCCCTAGCAGTTCATTTATCAGTAACTTCACAGCTGCCTTATGGCTTATTTATTAAAATAAAAATTAAGAAGAGAAATCTGTTGATGTCAGATTTATTCAGAATGAGAAGACGTGCCACCTGACGTATCTGGGTAATTAGCGAGAGGCGCTTTAACAGAAGGTTGGGGTTGGGCTATGATATTGCTTCATCTCATTTAATCGCTTTTCAGCTATGGCCAATGCATTGAGTTGTCAGTAATTTTCTAGCATAGATGATGACACAGGGGTGTTGAAACAGCTCCTCCTATTCTAGTATTACATTTTCCTCATTGGAATGTCATCTCCTGTCAGGGACTGGGCAGAGGAAGAGTGGTGGAGACCTTCCTGGCCCTTACCCTTCCAAAGAAGAAGAAGAAGAAAATTCAGAATTACAACAGGGAATTGAGGGTGGTCACAGCTCAGAGGCAGATGAGGGGGAAAGCTGGGAAATAATGGGAGAGGAGGAAGAGGAAGCATCAGGAGGGCAACAGCTGATGGACACAGTGTTTTTAGAAAGCATTCCAGATCCCCCCTCTCCCAGAACCCAGCGAGCCTTGAAAGTAGGAGAGCAAAGGGCTGAGAAGCAAAGTGCCGCCATATGAGGAAGTGGGAGAAAAAGGGGGTGGAGAGTTACTCAGGACAATGCCATTATTCCAAGAGGCTGCGTGCCAAGCCTCTCTTTGTAAATATTGAATAAAAAGCAGGTGGCAATAACTTGTCCTGGTCTTATACATTCCTGACAACCTGCTAGGAGAGTTGCTTTCTCTGCTCCCTGACATCTGTCAAAGAATCCATTGGATAACTCTTACAACAGAGGCACAGACATCCAGAGCCTGAGTTGCCAATTGACAGTTGGCCAGTGGCCTTTCCAAACTATGCACATCTGTGCATTCTCTCTCCCTTTCTTCCCAATTCCCAAGAGTCCTTCATATCAAATATTGCAATCTTCTTAATCAGGATAGCACAAATTGCAAGGGCCTTGTGTTTTATGTCTGCCTCAAGCATTGGGGCATGTTAACATCAGTGCTGAAAATCTATAACCTGTGTAAAAGTAGGAAGGTGAAGTGCTGGCATCTCCCTTGATAGCCTTCCGACACGTCTGAAGCAGTGCGAGAGGGTTGCCATTAAAGTGCCTCAAAAGTATCAGCGTGTATGTCAACAGTTATCTGCCTATGAATCCCTGGCACTGAAGTGATAGTGTCAGGTGGTTGCAGCCTGAGGTGGAACACTCTAAAGGGCACTGGTGTGAAAACACCCTGAAACAGTCAGGTTCATTTTCTCACTATCGAGACGACACCTACCCCAATGCCTCCGAGAGACCATAAATGAAATATTATGTGACCTGTGCCAATTGGAGAGAGAGCAGCACAATGAAATTCAGCAAGGACAAATGTACAGTGTAACACATGAGGAAACTCTCCCTCCCTCCCTTAAATATCCAGGGAATCTAATGTAATGCTTGCAGCATATTCCTATCTGCATGGACTTC
Source organism: Podarcis melisellensis (assembly GCF_964234715.1). Taxonomy (NCBI): domain Eukaryota; kingdom Metazoa; phylum Chordata; class Lepidosauria; order Squamata; family Lacertidae; genus Podarcis; species Podarcis melisellensis. Next base: position 25,507,373 of record NC_138542.1, read on the forward strand.
GCAATCTGATGCAATATTTTCTTGTGAATTCTTTCAGCAGTTTGAAAAACGATGTATGGCATAAGTCACACATGTAAGTCACACATTCATGTCCATTGCTCTATAGTGTATTCATCAGTTATTATGGAAAATATGGAGACACTGGCAGAAAGGTAGCTATCTCCTCACAATTGGAGGGAAAATTCTCTTTGGGATACCCAACAGCAAAGATACATGCATGGAATATTCTCTCTCTCTCTCTCTCTCTCTCTCTCTCTCTCTCTCTCTCTCTCTCTCTCTCTTCCTCCTCCTCCTCCTCCTCCTCCCTCCCTCATGGTGGGGAATAAGAGCTATGGACCCACTCACAGTGCCCCCGACCCCAGTGTGTGAAGACAATAGCAATGGCAGGTGGAACAAACTCAACAAGTTGTCTTGGCCACAACTTTTTTGATTACAGATGTAGGTAGGGTTTGGCTCAGGTATTGGCTGTATATCCATTATTTGAGCAGGGTTGTGCCTGGGATATGGGCCACGTCAAGACACAGGTCAACTGAGGTGCCCCCCCCCAGCCACTGTTGGAAGCTGTGTGGCATGCCTGCCCCATGCTTGGTTTCTTGTATAAGAAATGGAAGGAGGGGAGATCATGAAGGAAGAGCACACATGAGTAGCCAACAGTTGCAGGCAGGTCAGGCGGTCCCAAACTCAGAATGAGCGTGGGCTTGCAAGAGAGGAATAATAATAATAATAATAATAATAATAATAATAATAATAATAATGGTTTTTTGGCTATGTTCAAAGCCCCAGCAGCATGCCCAATGGTCAAGGATGATGGCAGTTGTAGTCCAACAACATCTGGTGTACTTGATAGAAAGCCACAGACTGGGAAATAACTCTAGACTTTGTCATATCTGCATGCAGTTTTAAACTTATATATTTTAAAAGATACTTGCTGTAGCTGAAATGTAGTGGGTTTTTGAAGAAGAAGAAGATAGAAACAGTCTTCTTTGTTTGTTTGTTTTTTAAATGCTAGTGCAAAGGAAGCTGCGAGTCACCATATCCACTTTTTGTCTTGTACGCTGTCACCCTGGAAATGTCAGCACCAGTGTCTCTTAGTTAGCACCATACCAGATGCAACGTGATGATCTGTGATGTGCCTATCAGCCATCCAGTGATGATTTGATAGAAATCTTGTCAGTTATGCATGAACCATATTCCACTTTAAAAAATCTATTCAGCTGCTTCGATTAATTATGCTTGCAGAAGGCAAAAACTGTCACTGGCAAGTAAGTGCCTTATCTGTGATATTTTGACTGATTTGAGAATTGAGCGATATAATTGTTTTTGTAATGATTTTCTTCTCTTAGAATTATGGGGAAAGCATTAATCACCAGCAGGGTCTCAGACTAAAGAAAGAGAACGCGATCCATTTCTCTACTTAATGCAACTAAATCAAGCAAATAAATTAACGTGCAGAAATGACTGACTGGAAGGGTTGTTTGTTTTTTAAGTGGTCAAATATATTTTCGAATGTGAAATAACCGTACATGCCCACACTGAATGTATGGAGCTAGTGTTACATGTTAATTTTGTATTTAGCCTACATGCTAGAGCAGTAGACTTCAAACTTTTCCAACCCATGGCCCACTTTTAACCTCAACATGCATTTAGACTCTCATTGCTTAATTTTTAAACATATATTTGTAAGATAGTTGTAAGACTGTTGCCATACACCTTATCTAGGTAGCAGATTCCATGATCTCCAGTTGAAGACTAATGTGTTGCTGAAACCTCAAGTTCAACTTAAGTTCTACGTCAATTTGTATAAGTCAATTACGGCAAAGCTTATGGCATAATAAATACTGTATGCTTGCCTCTAAGCTCCAAAAGTCTTTATTTTTGACTATAGATAGACATTCTAATTCAAAATCATACTGTATATGATACTAATACAGTGGTACTCAGGTTACATACGCTCCAGGTTACATATGCTTCAGGTTACAGACTCCGCTAACCCAGAAATAGTGCTTCAGGTTAAGAACTTTGCTTCAGGATGAGAACAGAAATTGTGCCCTGGCGGCGCGGCGACAGCAGGAGGCCCCATTAGCTAAAGTGGTGCTTCAGGTTAAGAACAGTTTCAGGTTAAGTACGGACCTCCGGAACGAATTAAGTACTTAACCCAAGGTACCACTGTACATACTAATACAAAATCATACCCATCACTGCGAGCTGGGTTCAGCAGGTCCTGATCTGAGAAAATCAGATGCCCAATATGAGAAAGATGTGTGAATTCTGAAAGATGGAAAATATGCAATAAACACCTAAAAATCCTTTTTTTGAAGATTCCAGTTTCAGAAGGAAATGGCCCCCTGTAACTGTGAGGAAAAGTAACACATTTTTTAAACAATCATAATTAGGTTTCAAATCTTTCAGAGCAGTTATAATCAAATTGCTACTAGAAAGTATTCACATTTATAAATAAAGAAACTTTAAAGATTAGTTTGTATAAGGCTCATATAACCCTAAGTATTATGAAGTGAACTAGCATTTCTTCCATCAATGAACTAAAAAAAAGAAAAGCAGAGCAAAGACTGCTTATGGGTTTTATAGTGGAAAATTGTAGTAAAACACTCTTTAGTTGTTGGTTACTTAGTAGTCTTTATAAGATTTTCAAACATTGACTTAAGTGCATGTTGAAACATAATAATTACAATAATATATCAGTTTTTAATACCTTTAATTCTAAAGGCTAGAAAAAAAATCAATGGAAGTATAATACTGAAAGCTTTAATGGAATAATAATAATTGGATTGCTTTTTTAAAAGATTATGTAACACTCTGTTTTTTAATCATTGCCCCCGCTTTTTTTGTTTGCTTGCTACAAGGCTTAATGAAAGCCAAATTCATTTAGGCTACATAACATAGAAGGAAATTACATTCAACCAGTTGGAGGGAGGGGATCCTTTTAGTATGTTGCTGCTTTTCTGTATCTCTTGTGTTTGGCAAAAGTCCCAGTTCTCTGTCATATGCTCATGCAAGATTATATCTGTTTAGTGTTCACTCATGTTTGCCTTGAGGTAAAAGATAAAGATTCCAGGTTCCTTTTCAATATGACATTTTATTCTGTGGTAGGACTTATTTTGCTCTACTGGGTAGGGTGGCAGGGAAAAGGAAATATCAGGACTTGGATAAATCCTGACCCAAAGCAGGCAACCACTTTGGAGAGATTTAGGGCACGTTTGAGCCATTGCAGGATCTACCTGAACTGCCCCGAACTGAACTAGGCACCCCAAAAATAAACCAGAGCAGTTTGGAGATCTAAGTATTTAAAAACAACCACCACCACCTGTGTGGTATGTCTGCGAAAATTGAAACGTTTCTTCCCAAGATTGCCACAAAATGAAAATGCAAGGGGAGGAAGAGCTTTTTCATGACAGGCAGAACTAGCTTCCAATCAGAGGGAATGGTTTTACCAAGGCTCTCCCAATCACAGTGAATTGGGGAAAGGATGTCTCCGAATTTTTTTACACATCACTTGGGAAGACAGGCAAACTAATACCAGTGTACTGGAAGAAGCAAAGTTCACCAGTGTCGAAGCAATGATTCTTCAACATCAACTTCGTTGGACTGGTCATGTTGTGTGGATGCCTGATGATCGTCTTCCAAAGCAACTATTCCAAACTTAAAAATGGAAAGTGTGATGCTGATGGTCAACAAAAGAGTTTTAAAGACTGTCTCAAGGCAATTTTTTTAAAAAATGTAGTATAAACACCAACAATTGGGAAACACTTGTCTGTGAGTGCTCCAGGTGGAGAACAGCCTTTACCAAAGGTGTCATGGGCTTTGAAGACACTCAGACTCAGGAAGCAAGGGAGAAATGTGCTAAGAGAAAGGCACACTTGGCAAATCCACACCATGATCAACTCCTGCCTGGAAACCAATGTCCCCACTGTGGAAGGATGTATGGATCCAGAATTGGCCTCCACAGTCACTTATGGACTCATTTTTAAAACCGTGTTTATGGAAGACAATTTTACTTGGCTACAAGTGATCTGATTGCCAAAGAAGAAGAAGACTACCTTGTTCTTGGTCTGTACAGTTTGCTATCTCCACTAGTGGCACTTACTTTGAAATGTGAGACTTTCACTTTATTCCTCCCTGTGCCACATGCCCACACATGCATTCCTGTCAATTCAGCTTAAAACTTAGTTTCTGTGACTCTTGGTGCCATTTGAGCCTGAAGTTTTTGTTTTTCTTACCTCATGACTCCCTAGTGGCCCATAGGCCACAGACTGAATCCGGCAAGCTGCAGAAAGTGGCCCTTCTCCCAATCTGATCAAGATCTTTAGATGATCCGCATATGCCTGAGATCAGGAAATAAAACCCTTCTGCCTCCTCTGCTTAGCACTGAGATACTGCTGAGCACTGGGAATCGGGGACAGCCTGTCCCTGAGGCAAAACAGGAAGGTGTCGTCTCCCCGTCACAACCACTGCCAAAGCCTTGCTTACTTGGGTCACATAGCTGTAGCTTCTGGGTTCCTATGGCATCTTGCTGAAGCCCAGCCACTTCTTCTGACTTCTCCAGTGGCAGTGGTGTAGCAGTGGAAGCAGGTGGGACACCCCCACTACCATGGAAGAAGCACAGAGAAGCTGTGGAAAAGGAGGCCATAAAGAAACAGTCTGGCTGGGGGGAAGCAAAGGAGGAGGAGGAGGAGGCAGTGATGGGTGACGTGTGGCATCCTGCTTGGGGCCAGACCTACTGCCCCTCCCAGCTGCCCCCAGCCTGCCGCCTGAGGCAACTGCTGCACCATGCCTCATGTGTGGGCCAGCCCTGATGGAAGGAGTTGCATAATTAATAACATCATTTAAGTGATTCTGGATTCTGACTAGCTGCTGCTTGTTTTCTTCCTAGAATGTGTTAATTCTCTGGGAGTATACGGTCATTGGTAGGTGTTTCACTAATGATGCAAATCATTGCGACTAATACAAAGCAAATCCTTGCATTTATAGCTATACCAACCTCTAGTCTTCTAATTAGCACACACACACCATTAATGTGAAGAATTTGCAAAGATATAATGCAAACACCGTAATTTATTTCACCCAGATTATAAGTCACTATAAGTGCAATTTCAATTGTACGAATGCAGCTGAGCTAATATTATATTTTGCCCTTATTCCTCAGCATTATTAATAGGGAGGGGGTAATATTTGGGGGGGGGGGTGCCTGTCACATAGCAGCCTACTTCACATTGAGGAAAATAATTTCCTGTTGCTATAATGGCTCACCCAAAAGGTAACTCCCCACTGTGCCTATCACTTCTCAGCAAAGTTTTACATGTGCATTTTAAAGTAATTTATACAATTTATAGGCATTGTTATTTCACATTTGTTAGTGTCCTATTACAATAAATCAGTAGTCTCTAAGGTGCCACAGCACTGTTTGACTTTTTATTGCAAATAACATTGGTAATGTCACCTAAGCTAGTAAACAAATGTTTGATTTGGATGACACCCCCACACCCCATTTACGATGAAATCTCTCCTTAGTAATGTGCATGTATTGAAATGCTAGATTATTCCTGTATGTGTGTCTAGGGATGCTATGAACATTTACAGTAGTCAACATCTGAGAATGAAAAAGCTTTCTGGAATATTTAGTTTAGAAGGAGAATGCCCCCATACACACACATATATAAAAAGTAAAGGGACTCCTGACCATTAGGTTCAGTCATGGCCAACTCTGGGGTTGCGGCACTCATCTCGCTTTAGTGGCCGAGGGAGCTGGCGTACAGCTTCCGGGTCATGTGGAAAGCATGACTAAGCCACTTCTGGTGAACCAGAGCAGCGCACGGAAACGCTGTTTAACTTCCTGCCAGAGTGGTACCTATTTATCTGCTTGCACTTTGACACATACATAAACACCTGTAAACTGTTTCATCTGCCACCAAGCAGATTTACTGTCGTTTTACTGTATAACATTTTGGTAAGGGGAAAAGTCATGCTGCTAGAGCTTGCATGGCCACCAGTAAGCAGCCACATGACAGTAGCTGGAGCAGTGAGCAAGCAAAGCAGGAAAGCTGGCATTGTAAGTGGGCAGACCAAGCAAGTAGGCAGGCAGACAGGTGGATGTCCCAGGTGAGCCTTCCCATGTTCTTATGGCTGGGGACGGTCAATTGAAGTGTAGAGGGTGGAGTTTGGCAATGGAGTAGGGAATTGGTGGGGTTAGCAAGCAGTGCAGGCAGGGGCAGTAGCCCCTAATTATTCAAATGTGTTCATCGGTTACAACAAGGCCTCTGGACAACTAACAAGATATATAAATAAATTCACAATGCAAAGTTGTTGTTGTTGTTTTTTAAAAAGAAATCCAATACCTCCATTAATCAAAACTAGATATAAAAGAAAATTCCCGACCCCAATAAGCAACTTTATAACCAGCTGCAAAGAGGAAGTTACCGTATTTTTCACCCTATTGGACGCTCTAGCCCATAGGATGCACCTAGATATTTTTTTGGGGGGGGAAATAAAGGGGGGGAAATTATCCCCCCACACACACACATAGCCCAAGCTTCCCCCAACCCCAGCCCCCAGAACGGGAGCCAGAGCGATGCCGGATCCGTGCCGGGCTCCGGAGGGTTGCGTGGAGCTGAGCCGAGCCCAACCCCTCTCGCTCTCCAGGCTTCAGCGAAAGCCTGTATTCGCTCCATAGGACACACACCCATTTCCCCTCCATTTTTGGAGGGAGAAAAGTGCGTCCTATAGGGCGAAAAATACAGTAACTCTAAGGTCCCAAGACTGGGTGGGCTGTTGATAAAACCAGTAAAAATTACTGTTCAGGAAGGACAAAGATATAGGAAGTTGGGATGAGCATAGTATGCTGATTTTTCACTGAGGGTTTAATTGGAAATAGGCAAATGTCTTCCTTTCATTTCTGTTCAGATTGCCAACTCCTAACCTGAATGATGTCCATATGATTCTCGTTGAATAATGCCTGGGACATTGTGTCTCGTGTACAACCTCCATTCTGTCAGACGCCAGCAGATTAGGCAGCTGCAGCTGTTCCCCTTGCTTTAGGTGGGATACGAGTTCAGTCATGGGGAGCAGACACCCAAATTTTCCTCCATGATTTTTCGTGTGCTGAACGCTCTGCCTGGATCCAACAGAGCTCATTCCTCTTTGGTAAAATACTCAGCCACCTCCTTGAAGGTCAACAGACCCTGATCTGAGTGTACACAACTATGCATACAGCAGCTTTTCCCACTTCTCCAGTGAGGTGGCACCTCCATTGCCCTCCTAAATGATCTACATGGACAGAATCTTCTTATCCAGTGAAGTCTTCTCTGCTTAAGGGTACTCACTGTCCATTTTGCATAATATTCCCTTCACATGTTCTTCCTGCTTCTTGTGTTTTCTCTGGCTCAGTAGGAAGTCTTCTGCCAGGAAAACCAACCACACACGGGTCTCTAGCTCACTTACTCTAGCCTAGATCTTCATTTCTGGAAGCAGTGTGGTCAGGAACTGCTCCAGGATCCCCAGATCATGGAGCTAAGTCTTCATGTGCTTTTTGCCGCTGATGGCAAATCTTGTAGATTCTGATGCAAAATATCTGGGGCCACTGGTCTCCTGGTAGAGGAACTCCTGAAGCATTGTCACTGCAGAATGACAGTCTCTAAGCTAGCTGTGCCCCTATTCTTCTTTTCTGGAACACTCCACAATTTTCCATTTCATTGACCACAGAGCTAACTTCCTGCCTAAAGCCTATGGCTGTGGAATTAAAATCTTTGTAGGGCCAGGACACTGGGCTTGGGTACCACTATAGCTCCTCAGGGTGGGTGGGAGAGAGATGTAATCAGTTAGACACTTTTCTCTTGTGGGAGTGAATATATAGTGAAGGCCACCAACATCTGGAGAATTGCACTGGAAAAAGAAATATTACCCTTATAGAGGCAGTTTAGCTCAAGGACAGGGCTGCAAAGTTAATTTGTTCCTCACTTCTGAAATAGTTAGATTTTGCTAACCAGGAACACACACACAATGCAAAACTTTCAGATAACATGAACATTTCATTATAACCAAAATGTTATTCAGATTCTGAATGTCAGACATTTAAGTAACATTTCCGTGCATGTTATTTATTGGTTCAGGGATGGAGAAATGGGTGGCTCTAAATGGCACTACATCTACCTCCAATGTCCCTGGCTGCTGGAGGTTATACATGTTAAATGACAGCTTGAGAGATGAGAATGAGGGGCCAAGCTTTAAGGCTCTCTAGAGCTTAAACCTGCATCTGTCTGACATTTCCACTCCGTATGTGTCCGTATATGCAGTCACCACCTAGAAAGCTCTGTGATAAGACAAATTAAAAATGAATGGAGTTCTGTAAAGTAGCCATAGTTCCCATAAGTATTCAAACTATTTTTTAAAAATATGAAAACCAAAACAAGGGAAGAGTTTTGCATGGGAATGTAAGAAGAGCTGGATCAGGCCATGGATCCATCAAGCCCAGCATCTTGGTCTCACAGTGGCTAATAAGATGATGATGATGATGATGATGATAATTTATTTGTACCCCACCCATCTGGCTGGGTCTCCCCAGCCACTCTGGGTGGCTTCCAACAAAGATTAAAAATACATTGAAATGTCACACATTAAAAACTTCCCTGAACAGGGCTGCCTTCAGATGTCTTCTAAATGTCAGGTAGTTGTTTATCTCTTTGACATCTGATGGGAGGGCATTGTCTAATTCTCTTTTAAATCCACCCAAGTTTGTGGCCACCTCTAGCTCTTCTGGGAGCAAATTTAGCTTTGTGACAGCACAGTATCTCCTTTACATGCAGGTTTAATTCCTGGCACCTTCAGGTAGAGATAGGAAGGTCCCTGATTGAAAGGAGAACTGGACACTCACAACCTTCTCATCTGTGAGCAGAGAAACTGGGAAACTCTTTCACCAGATTTCTATAGAGGGAGGAGAAATGGTCAAATGTCTTCTCAGGGGTGGGGATCACCATCAGCAGTGGCAGAAACACAGCTCATTTATTTCCCCTCCAAGGGTGGTCACCTCCTCCTCCTCCTCCTCTTTTGCATCAGGCATATTGGGAAAGCCAGCCACCTATTTGCTTCTTCCACTATGCTCCAGACCTAGTTTCATTTTACTAGGCAGGAGCAAAATGTTGGCCATTACAAAAATGTATTTTGAGCAAATTCTGTAAATTCAGAAGAGGAAAAAATGAGATTAAAAAAAAAAATATTATTGAGTTTTCAGTTTTTTACATTTCAAAATAAAACATTTTACAAACTTTAAAATACCCAGTGACTTCCCTTCTTCTCCTTCCATGGTTCATGTTACATATCATACATTCCTACATATTTTATTGCAACCATTCAAGTCAATTTTCCACTTTTACATCAATCAAATATTGTTTACGCTGTTGAATTTATCTTAATATTTGCCAGCATTTTCAGCTGTGTACAATTATTTCCCATATATTCAATAAATATTTTCCACTCTTCTTTAAATATATCTTCTTCTTGCTCTCTTATTCTGTATGTTAAGCCTGCAAGTTCTGCACATTCTAACAACTTAAATTGTCAATCCTCTTTACCTCGCTCACTTTCCATTTTGGGACTAACAGAACACGGGCCGCTGTTGCTACATATATAAATGAACTTTTCTGGCACCTGGGGATTTCTTTCTGGGTTATTCCCAACAAAAAGGACTCTGTTTTTTTAGGGGAAGGTAAATTTAAACGTTTTTTTCAATTCATTATAAATCATTTCCCAATATTATTTTACCCTTCTACATGTCCACCACATAGGAAAAAAGGTTCCTCCCATCTGATTCTGTATATACATCTTAGGCAACCTACTCACAGTTAAATACCATCTATGAATCATTTTCAAATAGTTCTCTTTCAGAGAATAACACGTGGTAAATTTCAAATCACTCAGGGAAATTTCCCAAACGTCAGGGGGGAAATGAGAAATTTTTAATCCACACTATCTGAACCCTGGCTGCTGCCTGCCAGTATAGAATTGGATGGACCAAACATATGACTTGGTAAAATGCAGCTGATGCTCTATATTTGAACATTCCTGTAGCACATATTTTATTAACTACCAATATACGAGGCAGAGAGTCTACCTAGTGCCAAGGGCCAAATATCCGGGAGTGTGTTAAATGATCCAGACATAATCATACATCCATATAAGCGCTGATCTCATGCACCAAAACTGTTATTGTACACTCTCTCTCCCCCTCATTTTTGCAACTCTCCTAATAAGAAATTTCATAACAGAGGAAAGATTGAGCAGACTTAGTTGCTGTGCTTCTTAATCACGTCTAATCCACCAGAATCATTTCACATACTGCAGGAAACAGAACCGCTCCCAAGCTCCTTCATGATTTTGTAGAGAAGTTGATACATCCCAAAGAGAAGCAGGCTATAATGCAAGTAATATTTTGAAAAGTAATATTAGAGTCCTACTGGAGCTGTGCTGTTCTTCATAAACCCCAATGAGAGCTGATGCAATATATTGGGGTAATTCCTGAATCACATATTCTAAACACCTATTTAGAAACTACTAAATTTATTCTGTTCTTACTTCTTGCTTTATTTAGCTGAATTCTAAATACATCAGTGGCCAGTAAATAAAGCCAGGGGTAGTACTAATAATTGGGGGATGTGTTTATAATGGGGAGGGCCAGGCCACAACATTTTGCTGTCTGAACCAAAAGGGAAAATATCACCCTCCCTGTTATCGAAATTTATCTCCAATTTGGTGATAGGACACCATCCTATAGCACAACTGAGTCACTTAAGTGAACGCAGGACAGGTTACATAGCTCTGTCATTAAACAACCCACAAACACATTTGCCATCTGGGGCAGCAGCCTCACGGTCTGTTTTCCTTGGTCAGGAAGATGGGAATTTGGTGAGACTTGTTGCTTCAGCAGCAAAAGAGCTCACTCTGGGAGCTAATATAGGTGCTCCACTCTTCCTGGCTCTCATCTATGCCTGCATCCAGGCAGGTGCTTCCATACAATTCCCCTGTTCCAAGTACACTTCAGTATCAGTTCTGGAGCACATGTCTGTTTGTTTGTCTATCTCTTCTCTTCTTAAGGCCCTGAAGGGAGATAGGAGAGGAGGCTGATCACTGACCCAGACAGCCGATGTGGAGCACATCCAGTTCTGGAGCAGGGATATCTGGGTCCATTGATTCTTCAGTGTGATTGGCAGTGTGGTGATCCGCTGGATCTGATCCCCTTGTTCCTGCCCCGTGAGACCTCAGGACTAGGCAGGGCTGAACCCTGACATTCACTCTGTCTAATGGTAGAGCCAACCCTGATAAGTATGAGCTGGGGGTGGAGTGGGGTGGGGATCATCAGCTACATCTCCATTTTCTGCATGTCTTCACACCCCACACACATTTAAGTTAAGCAGGTGGTGAACAGAGAGAGGACCTTGGCACAGAATAAATATTATTACATAGCCGTAATGAAGTTAAATGCCTTGTCTGCTCCCTACCCACCACCCCAAGAGGACTTGCGCTATTAAGTGAAACTCCTTTTCAGAAGCAAGTAAATTCAAAACACGTTATTCTTAGTGAGGTCACTGCAGGCAAATGTTGCCCCATTTTCAAAATGTGGGGAAAATAAAAACCCAGGTAACTACCAACCGGTCAGCTTGACATCGATACCAGGAAAGGCCCTAGAAAAGATAATTAAACAGTTGGTCTGGGAGCACTTAGAAAAGGACGCTGTGATTACTAAGACCCGGCATGGATTTATCAAGTTATGCCAGACAAATCTCATTTCTTTTTTCTTTTTGTTAGAGTTGCAAGCTTGGTAGATCAGGGGAACGCTGTGGACATAGTGTATCTTGATTTCAGTGAGGCTTCCATAACCTGGTTTCAAGTTACAAGAAATGAGATTCTGACTAAACATCAGGAAGAACATTTGGGCAGTAAGAGCTGCTTGACAGTGGAATGGAAGGTGGTTGTTAAGCAGATGTTGGATGGCCATGTGTCATGGAAGCTTTAGTTGAGATTCCTGCATTGCATCCGGTTGAATCAGGTGACCTTCAGGGTCCCTTCCAACTGTACCATTCTATGATGTCAAGAGATTTTAAAAGATATGAGGAAGGTACTGAAATGCTGAGCATTTCATTATCTATTCCATCCACATTATTTTTTCTTTCTCCAGTTTATGCAATGTATTCAATGGAATAGCAATTTCATTTGTATTCACCTTGTGCCAGCTGAGTAGATTGGCAGGAGTATGCAGAACTAACTAACAGGTAAATCACTCAAAAACGTCACCTGTGCTGAAATGGGGACAAGACGAAGCACTGAGGACACAGAAGAAAAATATTGTTGTTGATCGACTACCCCATCATATTGATATATGCCTTATGAACCAGAGAATGCTGACACGTCTCTCATTAAACATTGACTTACAGAAATAACCCAAGAACTTTGATTATGATCTGTGCTCATTATCACCATCATTACTGCACCCTGCTACACAGTATAACGAAAGATGGCAAGTTCCCTCTAGGCAGAACTTTGGATGCCATGACAGCTAGTGTGGGTTACAGCATACATGAAAATAAAAATAGTTATCATTATCATCATCACCATTTCATTTATTGATCACTTCCAATGAAGTACAGAGGTATCTTGGGTTACAGACGCTTCGGGTTACAGACGCTTCAGGTTACAGACGCTTCAGGTTACAGACGCTTCAGGTTACAGACTCTGTTAATCCAGAAATAGTACCTCGGGTTAAGAACTTTGCTTCAGGATGAGAACAGAAATTGTGTGGCGGCGGCGCGGCAGCAGCAGCAGGAGGCCCCATTAGCTAAAGTGGTACCTCAGGTTAAGAACAGTTTCAGGTTAAGAACGTTTAGTCATTTAGTCGTGCCCGACTCTTCATGACCCCATGGACCAAAGCACGCCAAGCACTTCTGTCTTCCACTGCCTCCCGCAGTTTGGTCAAACTCATGCTGGTAGCTTCGAGAACACTATCCAACCATCTCGTCCTCTGTCGTCCCCTTCTCCTAGTGCTCTCAATCTTTCCCAACATCAGGGTCTTTTCCAGGGAGTCTTCTCTTCTCATGAGGTGGCCAAAGTATTGGAGCCTCAGCTTCAGGATCTGTCCTTCCAGTGAGCACTCAGGGCTGATTTCCTTAAGAATAGAGAGGTTTGATTTTCTTGCAGTCCATGGGACTCTCAAGAGTCTCCTCCAGCACCATAATTCAAAAGCATCAATTCTTCGGCGATCAGCCTTCTTTATGGTCCAGCTTTCACTTCCATACATCACTACTAGGAAAACCATAGCTTTTACTATACGGACCTTTTGGGATGCAGAGGTACCACTGTATCCCAAAGCAATTTTATGGCATGATCACTACTCCAAGAGAATATCAAGGCCAAAATCAGGCACATTTGCAGGTGGACTATGGAAATATTAAACACATTTTGCAACATACAGCACAGCATGCAACCGTGATGGATACAGGACTTCTAGCAAATGCAAAGGACACAGAATATCACCAGCTCACAACATTTCTGTTAACGGTAATATTTCACAAGAATTCTGCAGCACTAAGCTTCTTTCTCTCTCTTTTAGACTTGCTTGGGAAGAACTAGTCACGAGTAGGGATGGATAAATAGGAGGCTATAAACGGCACTAAATCTACATCCAGTGTCGCTGGCTGCTGGAGGTTATGCATGTTAAACAACAGCTTGAGAGGTGAAAATAATGGGCTGCATTTGAAGGGTCTGCAGAGCTAAAACTTGCATCTGTCTGACATTTTCACTTTGTAGGTGTGTATGTAAGTCACCACCTAGAAAGCTCAGTAAGAAGACAAATTGGAAATGAATGAAATTCTATGAAAATAAACACAACTCCTTCTACATTATGTTCCTTAAGTATCCATACCATCAAAAAAAAGGCCGGGGGCGGGGCGGGGAGAAAAGAAACTATAGCTATGAGACAGGGTTTTTATTCATGCTTTGCATGGAGTAGGTCCCATATTCAGTCCACTTTAAAAGTCATACTTTGATGCATGCTTAGGCCATACAGATGCTGTACTTGTGAAAACAACTTTAAACTGGGTATCACATATGCCCGAATGGTAAAAGCCAATGGCACTATATCTCAAACTTCCTTTTCACCCCTTTTTTTTGTTTGTTTAATATAATGTTAAAACAAATATTTTGATTCAGTCTTCTATACACAGTGAAAAGCAGGACTGAATCCAATGTTGCAGTGCAGATTTTCACAGAAATTCCACAGATTTTTCCTGTGCAACCCCAAAGACATCTCTAGAAAGGCAACAATCTGGAACAGATGTTGAGGGTGGGGATGTAGGAGAAAGAAGAGGGAGGGCAAGTTCTCTGGTGCAAGAGAAAGTACGTTGCACAGGCAGAATGACAGTGCTGGATACAACCCATAATTATTAACACCAAGCAATAATCAATAGGTAAAGAAGGGTGGACAATTATTGCATTTGCACGTGCTTTAACTACTAGGTCCTTTGACAGCATTTCAACTGTTCTGTAAATCCGAAATGTTAAGCAGTTGGGCATCTTTGCTTGGAATGCAGAAATATGTGAACACTGCAGATGTGGTTTGCAAAATACGTTGACTCTTTGAACTAGAGACTCTGAAGGCATGCGGTTTGCAGTTAGGGATGTAAGAAGGCATTGTTTTCTGTTGCAGCCTGTATTTGTCACATGCAGCACAGTTTCCTCTGGACTCGAGGTTGCATCTTGCTCAAAACTATACTATTTGTCTCATTGTCCACTCTGGAAAAAAATAGGTACCTTCCCTAATATATGTAATGAATTATGCAAATTGTGTAAATTACACTGTCATGATGTTATTCCGCTGCATTCATTTCAATGCAAAGGGTGTGTGTGTAATCAGTTATGGATCATTTGCAGATTGAAAGCAACAGCCACAGGGAATACTGTAGGAGATTTCCATACTGGACATGGGACAGATAATGGAACCTCAGCAATTTCTGCACCATTTCTGTCAGAATTCTTCGACATCCCTAGTTGGGATGTGACCTTTACATGAGGGACATTCAAAATGGATTTGTCCTTGCAACTTTGTCTCCACCAGGCATAGGAGCCGTCTCCAGGCACCCACAAAGTCAATGAGAAAAGCCAGCAGGCCGCTGTGAAAGCTTCCATGGTAGATGGCCATCCAACCTCTGCTTAACTACCTCCAGTCAACCACCTTCCAAGATATTCCATTCCACTCTCAAGCAGCTCTTACTGCCCAAATGTTCTTCCTGATGTTTAGTCAGAATCTCATTTCTTGTATATTGGTACCTCGGGTTAAGTACTTAATTTGTTCCGGAGGTCCGCTCTTAACCTGAAAGGATTTTTAGGTGTTTATTGCATATTTTCCATCTTTCAGAATTCACACATCTTTCTCATATTAGGCATCTGATTTTCTCAGATCAGGACCTGCTGAACCCAGCTCGCAGTGATGGGTATGATTTTGTATTAGTATGTACAGTGGTACCTCGGGTTAAGTACTTAATTCGTTCCGGAGGTCCGTACTTAACCTGAAACTGTTCTTAACCTGAAGCACCACTATAGCTAATGGGGCCTCCTGCTGCCGCCGTGCCGCCGGAACACAATTTCTGTTCTCACCCTGAAGCAAAGTTCTTAACCTGAAGCACTATTTCTGGGTTAGCGGAGTCTGTAACCTGAAGCGTATGTAACCTGAAGCGTATGTAACGTGAGGTACCACTGTAACTTGAAACCAGGTTATGGAAGCCTTACTGAAATCAAGATACACTATGTCCACACAGTGGCGTAGAGTGGGTTGTCAGCACCCGGGGCAAGGCAAGTAATTTGCACCCCCTAACCCGTGGATTTGCGCCCCCTAACCCGTGGATTTGTGCCCCCTAACCCTAACCCCCAGATGTTGCGGCCGGTGCGGCCGCCCCCCCTGCACCCCCCATGCTACGTCACTGTGTCCACAGCATTCCCCTGATCTACAAGAGAGAAGCAGTTCAGCTCTCCCCTCTGCAGCCAGCCAGCGAGACACCCTTTTGGGGGGTGGGGCTTGGACATGGAGGCGGAGTCTCTCTGCCTCCGAGGGTGAGCCCCTCCATGCAGCAAAGGGTACCTCACTGGCTGCAGAGAGGAGGAGGAGGAAGAGGAGCTGCTGCTGGTCGCCGCAACTCGGATGTGCAACATCACACACACACGCTGACACGTAGTGCAGGCAACAAGAACCCACAATCCTAAGGGCAAGATGGCATCCTGTCACCAGAAAATGATGCCCAGTACCCTGTACTGATAGTTAGTGAATATAAATTGTGAATTAGTGCAACTTGTAAGCGAAATACTTTTGCCACAGTGAACAGTGAGATGAATAATGTGCTTTTAGGCAAAAGACAAACTCCTGAGGAAAATGTGCTGCTTGCGATGAATACAAAGTACAACAGGAAATGGTGCCACCGTACAGCCATAATCGGAACAGATTCAAAGTACTTGCCTTCAGATTCTCCTGTTCAAAGATATATATATATATTTTAAAAAAAGAAAATAGTGACGTATAATGTTTTAAGTCCAAAACTGCCTTGAAATAGCATCTTATTTCTTGTTAATGTTAGTCATACCAATGTTCCTGTAAAAATTTATATATGCTCCATAACTGTGCATTTCTGATCTTTTGTACTTCATCCCAAAGCAAAGAAAAAAGCAAATTCATTTTTGTGGGAATTATTTTCAGGTTCAAGACTTTCTTTAGTTATATCTATTGCACTGATCTGGTCTGACTCCTGTATTTTTTGTCATCGTATTTTTGAGGCGTTGACAACTCAAATTACTACCATCCCCTAAAGAATACCCATTTGTGCCTCATTTTCAGCAGCATCTATGATGCCTGAAATATTTGTTTCTTTTCTAATGACACCCTTTCCCCATTTTATTCTATGTGCCTTTAGAGATTGCCCTTGCAAACATATATTGGAATAACTTTAACTGCAAAGAGCAGTGATAGGTTGGGGCTAGGAAGATAAACCTTTCTTTTAAAAAAAAATGCAGAAAGACTTGAGAAAACTACCTTCACATTAATTCAGTGTTGCTGACAAGAAAATCTCTGAAACAGGGAATTTTGATGTGGCTAATGCATTCATTTGGTGTTAAGGAATAATTTGCAACTAAGCATCTTAAAAGAAGCTGCTTACTGATTCTGATAAGCACCTTTATTGCAAATGAGTTCTGTTAATTGCCAACGGCTCTTCAAGTAAGAACTTTTCTGCATGGTTTGGTGAAGAAAAATATTGAATATAGATAATGGGTGACCCAAATTCCAATTTATACCATGATCATTAGCACCCAGGCAACTTAAAGCTAATAGGATTGGCGTCTCATACCCCAGATGTAGTACCTTACTAGATTTATCTGTTTAAATCTGGAGTTGAGTGTGGGGGCAAGTAGAGATGGATACAGATTTAGAATTGTATACAGCATTGTCAAGAGGAAAGGAGTGCATGCTTTATACTAGAGTTTATTGCACATATTCTCAAAGGAAACTTTAAAATAGTTTGGATGTAAGCTGAAAGCATTATCCCCACTACACCTTTAATAGCCCCCTGCCCTTCTCTAATAGTGTCATTAAGATGGCCCCCGTTGAGGGTCATGGGTGACCGTCAGTCATCACTGTGTAAGAGTCCAGTCAGTCAGTGACATATTTTTATCTGTTTACACACATACAAAAGTGGGAAAAAAGGTGGAAAATGAGATACGAAATGCCTCAAATCATCACACTCGGCTGATAATAGCTGGATATATTGCAAAAGTAATACAAATGATGCTTGCTTAAAAATTAGCTATTCATATGTGAGAACTTATCTGACTTCTGCCATGCTTGAGCTCCACTCTGTATGAGAGTTATTGGAATGCGGAGTATCTCATAAAAGTATCTATTCAGAATGTTCTCTTTTCAGAAACCTATTTTCTGTTGCATAACATTTCCCCCCACATATTTTATTAATACCCACCTATCTATAATGAAGATAAAGAGAGGGCTGATTGTGCTTAAAGGGACACTTCACTCTTTTGAAACTCCTTTTTAGGCAACCCATACTGATGCTGTTGCTACACACAGCATAACTATTTCTATGCATTACTTTCTTTGTGACAGTTTAGTGAGAACGCAGAGCCTCCAGATTGCAGGAAGGCAGGCTGCATGTATTTCAGCTGACATGTGTGCTAGGGAGAGACAGTAAGTTTGGATATGCTCATTACTGAGATTTGATTAACGGTGCATACTGTAGCTGGAAGGTATTTTTTTTTAAAGTATGTTCTTTTGAATTTGAATTCAACAGGCACTCCTCACCTGCCACCCCCTCCCCCACTGAACACCTGACAGCCACCTCCTCCCTTCCTGCCAAGGACGCACAATAGCTGCCTCCCCGCTGTTACTAATTCTATATTATTAACTGCTATTATGCGTTAGGGTATCTCTGTGCTAGTTGTTAGTCTTTTAGTGTTGTTATGAAAGGGGTGTTTTTTCCAGGTGATATCTAATGAAAGCCCTACTCAGAGCAGACCTGTTGAAATCACTGGACATAAGCAGTGTCTCGTTTGGATATCAGCCATGTTGGGTTTGGGATTCGTCTTTTATTTATGTCGTCAACCATTTTGGGACGCATGGTTTTCACCATGATTAATAATAAAATCCAGTGGGAACGTTTACATAGAGGGGAGCTGCCAAGTTCACAGTCCTCTTTGCCAAATGGCAGCTGTTGACCAGTCTTCTTCTTCTCTGGCAATCACTCATAGCTGATCACAGTTTTAACAATGAGTCTGTAAGAAACTGTGGAGGCCAATTCTGGATCCACACGTCCTTCCACAGTGGGGACATTGGTTTCCGGGTGGGAGTTGATCACGGTGTGGATTTGCCAAGCGTGCCTTCCTCTTAGCATGTTTCTCCCTTACGTCCTGAGTTCAAGTGTCTTCAAAGCCTTTGGTAAAGGCTGTTCTTCAATTGGAGCACTCGCAGACCAGTGTTTCCCAATTGTTGGTGTTTATACTACATTTTTTAAAAAATTGCCTTGAGACAGTCTTTAAACCAGTGTTTCCCAACCGGTGTTCCGCGGCACACCAGTGTGCCGTGAGACCTTGCCTGGTGTGCCGCGGGAGGGAGGCGGGAGAGGGAACTCCCCCCCGCGCGCAAGGCTTGCGGGCGGCAGCCTGCAGCGCGGAGCGCGGGGCACCCTTTGGAAGACGCCCCGTGCTTCGCGCAGCTGTCCGCAAGCCTTGGGCGCCTGGGGGAACTCCCCCCCCGGCGCGCAAGGCTTGCGGGCGGCAGCCTGCAGCGCGGGGCGCCCTTTGGAGGAGGCTGCGGAGGGTGGCACGGAGCTGCCTGCGCTCCAGGGCTTCTTGCAGCTCCGCGCCACCCCCCCGGATCCCGGCGCGAAGCCGCGCGGGGCTGCGGAGGGTGGTGCGGAGCTGCCTGTGCTCCAGGGCTTCTTGCAGCTCCGCGCCACCCCCCGGATCCCGGCGCGAAGCCGCGCGGGGCTCCGGAGGGTGGCGCGGAGCTACCTGGGCTCCAGGGCTTCCTGCAGCTCTGCACCACCCTCTGGATCCTGGCGCGAAGCCGCGCGGGGCTCCGGAGGGTGGTGCGAAGCTGCCTGCGCTCCAGGGCTTCTTGCAGCTCCGCGCCACCCCCCGGATCCCGGCGCGAAGCCGCGCGGGGCTGCGGAGGGTGGTGCGGAGCTGCCTGCGCTCCAGGGCTTCTTGCAGCTCTGCGCCACCCCCCGGATCCCGGCGCGAAGCCGCGCGGGGCTCCGGAGGGTGGCGCGGAGCTACCTGGGCTCCAGGGCTTCCTGCAGCTCTGCACCACCCTCTGGATCCTGGCGCGAAGCCGCGCGGGGCTCCGGAGGGTGGTGCGAAGCTGCCTGCGCTCCAGGGCTTCTTGCAGCTCCGCGCCACCCCCCGGATCCCGGCGCGAAGCCGCGCGGGGCTGCGGAGGGTGGTGCGGAGCTGCCTGCACTCCAGGGCTTCTTGCAGCTCCGCGCCACCCCCCGGATCCCGGCGCGAAGCCGCGCGGGGCTCCGGAGGGTGGCGCGGAGCTACCTGGGCTCCAGGGCTTCCCGCAGCTCTGCACCACCCTCTGGATCCTGGCGCGAAGCCGCGCGGGGCTCCGGAGGGTGGTGCGAAGCTGCCTGCGCTCCAGGGCTTCTTGCAGCTCCGCGCCACCCCCCGGATCCCAGCGCGAAGCCGCACGGGGCTCTGGAGGGTAGCGCAGAGCTGCCTGCATCCCGAAGCCTGGTGCGCGCTGAAGAGCGCCCCCGGGCTTCACGCACCTCTCCGCAAGCCTGGGGAGACCAGTGTGGCTCCCTAGGCTTGCGGATATCAGGCTGTTCTGGGGGCTGGGGTCGGGGGAAGCTTGGGCTTCCCCCACGCCTGCCCCGTGCCTGGGGAGGGGAAAATTTTTTTTTTCTTTATTCTCCCCCCAAAAAATTAGGTGCGTCTTATGGGGCGGTGCGTCCTATGGGGCGAAAAATATGGTAGTCAATATAGGCACAGAGTTAAATTTTTTAACATTTTCTAATGGTGGTGTGCCTCGAGATTTTTTTCATGAAACAAGTGTGCCTTTGCCCAAAAAAGGTTGGGAAACACTGCTTTAAACCTCTTTTGTTGACCACCAGCACTACATTTTCCATTTTTAAGTTTGGAATAGAGTAGTTGCTTTGGAAGACGATAATCAGGCATCTGCACAACATGACCAGTCCAACGAAGTTGATGTTGAAGAATCATTGCTTCAACACTGGTGATCTTTGCTTCCAGTACACTGGTATTAGTTCGCCTGTCTGCCCAAGTGATGTGTAAAAATTTTCGGAGACACCATTGATGGAATCTTTCGAGGAGTTGGAGATGGTGTTTATAAGTGGTCCATGTTTCACAAGCATACAGTAAGGTTGGTAGTACAACAGTTTGTAAACAAGCATTTTGGTTTCCCTGCGAATGTACCGGTCCTCAAACACTAGTGCATGGAGAAGAATATGGGGAAGCAAAGGGTTGAAGTAACTGCTTTGTGGGAAGAAGGTCACAGGCTCAACCCACAGCAACTCCAGTTAGGGCTGGGACTGGGAGTGTGCCCTCTCTGTAATTCCCAAGAGCCACTGCCAGGTCAGAGTAAGCAATGCTGAGATACTGTAGATGAACGTATGAATCGACTCAGTATGACAGCTTCCTGTGTTCTCTCAGAGTGGCTGCAGTCGCTCATTGCTTCAGTGCCCATGCTCTCTGGTAAAAACCAGAGGCTGGTTAGAAACTGATAAAACAGTTTTGGGTTTTCTTTTTCCTTTTTGAACGAAGTAGAGTTGCTTTAAGATTCAGTAGCTACCCATAAGCTTCCAGAAATCACTGGCAAACTGAAGGAAACTGCACCATTTTGGGGCCTTGTTTATTTGTTTTCTCGCCTTTCTTCATAATGCACTTTTGGGGAAAAAATCTATTCAAATAAATTCTCATATCCCATTGATATCTTATTTTGCTATTATTTGTTTTGTTCCCCTTTCAGCCTTCCTAGACTAAAAGAAAAAAAAAGGTGTGGCTAGGATTGTGTCACCTCCTCTCGACAGAAAAGATTGAGTTATTAATAACATTAATTATAAAATACATTTCATAGGATAATTATTGCTAACATTGATTTCTCGCCAGCCTTTTTTGTGTCTCATTCCATTTCTGTTTGGAATGGAAGTACCATCAGATGTATCAAATACAGACTCTAACATTTTCTGATCATGTTTAAAACCAATTTTAAAAGTGTGCTAAGCTGTCAACTAAATTTGAGATGCCTACGGATTAATTTACACTGTAGTAGATGTTAGGACAAATGGCAAGAAGGTGTCCTTGGTAATTTTTTTATTTTATTTTAGCAAAGCTAGATGGAAAAAATACAGCTGCTGCTTATAGTGCTTATCTAGCCTTGTAGGGCTGAAAACCTTTAAAGAAAATCCACAATGCTCAGCAGGAAATCCACTCTGTATCACAGCCCTCCAAAGGAGAAAGATTAATAGCTACCTATGATTTTTATAAAGCATGATGTTGATGGTAGAAGAGTGAGAATCCTCACCCTACATTCTTAAGTGCACCCCCCTTTTATAGGCTTTTCTTTATAGGAAGACTTGAACAAAATTCATCAATGCATAAGTTTAGCAAATAGAAGCCACCTGTGTGAAACTGAGCCATACGGAAGCAGGGGCTGGCCATGTACTATGAAGCCGCAGCTTTCTGCTGGCTAAAAGACTGGCTACTTCTGGAGGACACGGATGTGTTGGATTTGGAAGGTTTTAACAATGCATTTGGATGGCATGCATATTTATGGTATGACAAGGTTAAGATCAACAAGGTCTTTAAGAACCATATTGTCAGAAAAGCAATATTTAATGTCTGGACAAGATACAAAGACTTATTAGAAAACAAAACACCGAGGTGGCTGTCACCTTTGGAGGCCAAGGCCCGAAAAAGACCCAATATGGAGGCCAATTGGCCAAAATATTGGGAAATACTAGAAAGGGATGGAGACAATTGGAAACTGCAGAGTTTAGAGAAAATGAAAGATAAAGTGCGAGACTGGTTACACTATGCTCAGATTAAGGAAGTGTTTAAGATTGATAAAAAGTTAGGATTCCAGGTGGAGAAATCGAAACTGGAGACAGAACTGCTAGAACCTAAGACTAAGGTACTTTCAAAAATGTATAACTTGCTGCTGAAATGGAACACACAAGACGAATTGGTTAAATCGGCTATGATAAAGTGGGCCCAGGATATTGGGCACAACATTATGTTTGAGGACTGGGAAAGGTTATGGACTACCGGGCTGAACTTCACAGCATGTAATGCTCTGAAGGAAAATGTAATGAAAATGATATATAGATGGTACATGACCCCAGTGAAATTGGCTAAAATATACCATTCGTCTGATAACAAATGTTGGAAATGTAAGGAAAATGAAGGAACATTCTTTCACCTCTGGTGGACCTGCCCTAAAGTGAAGGCCTTTTGGGAAATGATATATAATGAGTTAAAAAAGGTATTTAAGTATACCTTCACCAAGAAACCAGAGGCCTTCCTTCTGGGCATGGTCGGCCAGAACGTGTTAAAGAAGGATAGAACATTTTTTATGTACGCTACAACGGCGGCAAGGATACTTATTGCTAAGAGCTGGAAAACACAAGATCTACCAACACTGGAAGAATGGCAGATGCAGCTGATGGACTATATGCAACTGGCTGAGATGACTGGCAGAATCCGCGACCTGGGAGAGGAGAGGGTTGAAGAAGACTGGAAGAAATTTAAGATTTATTTACAAAAGTATTGTAATTTGGTTGAATCCTAACAAGGAAGCCAGAGCAGAAATAACTGTCTACCATTAAATTATAATTTTTTCTTTGAGTTTAACCTAAACATTGCACTTAAGAGTATAAACAAGATGATAATTTGCTTGGAAAAATTCGTTTTTTATGATGAGAGGGGAAGCGGGAGACGTGAGGGAGTCCGCAATAGAATGAAAAGATGTTATGAAACCTATTTTGTTTGTTAAATATGTATCTGTAAAAAAATCTTAATAAAAATTTTTATAAAAAAAAGGAAGCAGGGGCTGGCCTAAAGTCTGAATCTTTGCAAT
Source organism: Podarcis melisellensis (assembly GCF_964234715.1). Lineage (NCBI taxonomy): Eukaryota > Metazoa > Chordata > Lepidosauria > Squamata > Lacertidae > Podarcis > Podarcis melisellensis. Next base: position 25,531,023 of record NC_138542.1, read on the forward strand.
TTGACTATTTGCCTTGACAAGCCCCTGTGTGCTTTCCTAGTTTGAATTTTAATCCAATCCAGGGAAGAAAACTTTCTTTCAGGAAAAGAACTTCTACTTCCCACTGGCACCCACCAGCCCACCTGGCTTCCACTGCTATGGGCACAATGGAAAGTGGTCCTTTTCTTTCTCCTTTATGTATTTGAAGTGCCTGCTGCATGAGGCCACCTAAGTCCAGCATCTTGTTCTCATAGTGGCCAACAAGAAACCCATGAGAAGCTCAAAAGCTGTATCCCAAGCATGAGAGCATCCTCGTCTCCTGCGATTTCCAGTAACTGTTATTCAGATGTGCATGGCCTCCAACTGTGGAGACAGAGCATAGCCATCATGGCTAGAATCCATTGATAGCCTTATCTTCCATGAATTTGTCTAATCCTCTTCAAAAGCCATCCAAGTTGGAGGCCATCACCAAAGAGACCCTTGCAGTTTAACTAAGTGGCTACAGAATGAGCATTACATGTTGGGATGAATCTCACATGGCAGTCTTGTCATCTGAAGCTTCCATTGCATGATCCACCATCAGGGTAGAGGGGCAAGATTCTTGGTTAGCCCTCATGGCAAAGAAGACTAACCAAAGGATATATCTAGCTCTCACCTATTCTTACCATCTCCATCCCTCAACTGAACTTCTTTGCCTATAAGTCCTGAAGGGTCTTAAAGGAGCTGCAGGAAAATGCAGCTATGCAACCAGTTAGGCTTTTGGAAGGCATAGAAACGTGATAGAGACTCTCATCTGCTCTCACAGAGTATTACAATTAATACAAAAGAAGAAAATCCATTCATACTATGTGAAATCCTTTGCACTGCCCTTTCCAAGGATGTGTGGGTTTGTGACGGTGTTTGGTTTAAACAATAAATGTCGTTCTCCAGGCCAGTTGTGACATTCCTTAGAGTTATGCCAATTCTACTCTTCAAGATGTTTTTCTTTTCCTTTGGTCTCCTTTGGCAGGTCCTTGTTAGTGCACCTAGCAACATGACCTGCATTTTAAAAGTTGCATCTGTTTTATTGAGATTTGAGGCAGATGCCCAGTAAGGCTTTCTACTTAAGAGAGACTGGTTTTTATAGATAACTAAAAAGGAAGAATTGTTGCTAGCCGAGTGTGTGTGTGTGTTTAAAAATGCTTTAAATTTATTCAACTTGTAATGGATCCAAAATTCATAGTCTTACCTTAGAAGTGCTTTTTTAAAAAATATTTCATAGCTAGACTTGGTGGTGTTTTACATTGCTCTTCAAAAGAGCTCCTGTGCCTGGCAACCCTCATGTTCATTAATTTCATTAATACAATGGCTTGCATTGAATGGCCTTTCATCTAGTGTGCATCTTTCATGCAGTGGGGTGCCAAGGGACCAAGAGCTCAGATTCCAGAGTGCCCAACAGGGAGCGCTGAGCAAGAATTAAATGGCAATAGAGCCCTCCAAATGATTCTTAAAAAAATAATTCAATCACATTTCAAGCAGCAGTGTCTCTGTTAAGTGGGATCATCTTAATAGATGGTCCTGGTTGCAGGCAGGCCCTCAACCCAGTCCCCCCCACCCAGGGCTATTGCCCAATCAATTTGAATGGGTGATCGTGGGGGAATGTATAAAAGCAGCAGCGTGACATGTGCCAAGCACCTGCTTCATGCTGTCAAACACCTGCCCACCCTCCCTTTAATTTAAGTGTCCTTTGGCCTTGCTTTGGACTTCGGTTGGTTGCCTGTCATGGGTTGGGGACCGGGTAGGAATTTTTCAGTTTGGGAAATTGGCAAGGGCCGCTTGGTTTTTGCCTACCTCTTAGCAATCGTACCAACTTTGTAAAGTTAGGAGGGTTAGGCATTGGCTTATTGTTGAGTGGGGGAGGGGAGGTCAGCCATCGCCTGCCCCTCCATTGTTCAAGGGTATTCTGTTAAAATAATCCAGGGCCTGGATCTTGTCTGAAGTCCACTTCAGGGGTTAGGGCCATGCCAGGCCTCTGGGAACACCGGGGGAGATGCAGGCGGGTTCCCCCAAAGCAGTTTCCCTTTGGGTGGTTTACCCTTACAGACTTCCTGCAAAGGGGGCAGGAGTCAGAGATAGTCTTTGGCCAATGCCTAAGCTAATACCGCCCTCATTTCCTGTAATCAATAAAGTTGTGGCCCAAAAATTTGCCCAATGACCTTAAACAAAAATTCTGTGTCTGTTAGAATTTCTTTATGCTAATGGGGGGTTGGCTTGAGGGTCTTTCCATGCAAACAGTAGCAGCTGTGACTATGGGAAAATGGAGCAGCTAAAGTGTACAGTCGAACTTTGGATCCCAAACGCCTTGTGAGTCGAACATCTTGGCTCTTGAACGCTGCAAACCCGGAAGTGAGTGTTTCTGTTTGCGAACTTTCTTTGGAACCCAAACATCTGATGCAACTCCCGTGGCTTCCGATCGGCTGCAGGAGCAGCACCTTGGTTTCTGAATGTTTTGGAAGTTGAATGGACTTCTGAAATGGATTCCGTTCGACTTCTGGGGTACCACTGTATGTCCTACCAGTTCTTGAAACAGGTTGTCGAGAGGCAGTGTGGAAGCCAGGAGTGGTAACCTTAGGCTTGGGTGGTAACTGTGGCTCTCCAGACCCTCAGCACTCCTCTTCATCCACACTCACCCCAGGCCACATTCCTCACTTTAGTGCTTTTGCTAGTCTGGAATGTATCCTTGAACTCCCTGCTTGAGTAGATGGAGGATAGAGAAGGGTGTATGAATGTGTGTAAGACTAGCCAGTTTCATGCCCTCCAACATACCTCAGATAAAAATCATATCATTGTCCCTGCCCCCTCACCCTCTGAGGCTGGGATGAAGTGGCTGAGTGAAGCAAGCCAGAGCCAAAACTTTCTTAGGGGTATTCATGTGACTTGGATATTGTTTTCATAAAAAACCACAGGCTGTGACACTTACTGAGTGGGGGTGCTGGAAGGGAGTGGGAAGCACAGATCTAAGAAAAGTGCAACACACTGAAATGCTGTGCTGAAAGGAAGCTGCTTGCAAAATCAAGACTCTCCGTGGCACTGTGAGAAGCCATGATGGCTAGAGGGTTTGGGGGACATTCCTGGGATTTCAGGACAATTGCACAGTATGCAGTGTACAAAGGTATAAGTTGTATTTGTGTTTGTTCCTTTGCCCATGGTAGTGACTTTACCATGTTGACAAGGATAAAGAGAATTGGACAAGAGTTGCATTGTCAACATAAGCAAAAACCCATAGAAGTGAAGCTAAAAAAGTTGGCCACAAAATAGATAGATGCCAAATTAGTATTTATATTTTTAACGTAACATGGGTTAAAAACAAAACAAAATGGGAACTAGCTTCCTTATTAAGGATAACTGTTACTTCGTTTCAACTATCCATTATTTCGTGCACCGCAAGAGCAGCACTTCCTGAAACATAGCGAGCTGAATTCAAGAGCTTGTGAATGTCACCACTTAAGGGCACTGTACAAGTTAAAGATGGATATATGATAGATGAGCTAATGGAAATGTGTTTTATTGCCTGTCAAATAGGTCAGAAAAGATCTTAAAATGTCTTCCATGCCCATTTTCAGGCATCTGCTGTTAACTTGGATTTTGCAAGGCGTTAGATCCCTTTTAAATGCACGATTGCTCCCTTAACCTCTTGTTCCTACTACTATTCTATTCAGTTCGCTCTACGGACTGCAATGCCATATTCACTTTTGTTCATAAAGGCAAAGGATGGTTTTTTGGGTGGTGGGGTGCCCTCTACCAAGTGGTCCAAGTGATGGAGGCAAGCTTTAAATATCTTGCAACTGAATTAATACTTGGCAAATAAGGAGAAGAATTTTTATGAGCTTGGTTTAAGAGCTTCATTTTTTTTTTCTTCTTTTATAAATCTCTCTGTGTGTGTCCTGATTCTTAGATAAGAGAAACACTTATCTGAAGAAGGCAGCTGGACTGAGAAAGTAATACATTTTAGGAAAATGAAGTCTGTGAGTTCAAAGTACAAGAATGTAAATCATGGAATGCTCAGACACGGCTTATTCTGAAGAAGGATCTTAGCCATGCAACTGATTCAGTGTTGTTGGGCAAGTTTCACTGTCTTAGACCGACATACAGTATGTCACAAGGTTGTTGTGAGGATAAAGTGGAAGTCTGGAAGTTACGCAATGCCCTGAATTCCTTGGAAGAATGGCAAAAAAGAAACTTTTTTTTTTTTAAAAAAAACACAAAACTTCTGCAATGACACTGGACTTGCGTAGTTGTATCTGGGTGGAAACAGGTGTTTTCTGATCCTGTTCTATTCTTGACCGAGAGAGACAATAAAGTTACTGCCTAGTTCCCAACTGGCGTGTTCTCTAAGTCTTCCATAACATTAGTGCACAAATATTTCATGTGATTTTGGGAACTCGTTTGTTGAAGAGGTCAAATTTCATAGCAACGGAACAAATCTTCTCAATGTTATAAGGAACATTCTTGCGTGTGTGATTTGAGCAGACCATTAGCACACCTTGAACACAGAGCTGCTCTCACAACTCTATAATTAGAAAGAAACTCATTTATATAATTTAATGTTGGCATTAAGTGGTGCTTCATTACTCTCCACAACTTTTTTGTGTCATACTTGAATAGAGACTTCACACATTGCCATAATTCTTTCCTCCTGCCTGTCTGGAGTTCCTCTAAACTGGAGGATGAAAGGAGGGAAATGGAGATTTTCTCACTGGATGCAAAGTTTAACAGCAGGTTTCTTCAGTATCCCAAATCAGATTGAGAAGAGGGCCTGCCCATGGCTCAGTTGTAAAGCACATGCTTTCCATACAAAAGATATCGCTGATTAAAAGGATTCTGGGTATCAGAGCCATAAAAGGCATTCTGCCTAAGTCTTGAAGGGCTACTGCCCACTGAAGCAGAGACCACTGGGTGAAATGGACCAAATGCAAGGCACCTTCCCATGTTCTTCTCTCCTACTATTTATTTATATGGTAAAAAAGCCAGCCCGAAATAAAAACTACCTGTTGCCATTGTTATTATCATCTTCCATCAGAAGACATTTTAGGGACCTGCGGCATCCATAATGATTCTAGTAGTTTAAAATGTAGGAGTTGAGTCTAATAAGCTCCCAAGTCTTGTTCGCCAATGTCTCTGAATACCAGTTGCTGGAAATCACAAGTAGAGAGAGTTCCCCTTTGCAGGCTTCTCCTGGGCATCTGGTTGGCCACTGTGAGAACAGAATGCTGGACTAGATGGGTCCTTGATTGATCCAGCGGTGCTCTTCTTAGGTTACATAAGCTCCTCCCCTCGTTGATTTAGAATAGCTCAGTCAGTAGAGCACGAGACTCCTAATCTCAGGGTTGTGAGTTCAAGCCCCACCCTTGGGGAAAAGATTCCTGCATAGCAGGGGGTTGGACTAGATGATCCTTGTGGTCCCTTCCAGCTCTATGATACTAAGTACAATAATTTGTAGCTGATGTCATTTTTTATTGCATTTAGTGATCACAACTATTGTTTTAATCTTGCATTTGGAAAATTATTACCATCTTGTTACCTGACAAAGGAGGATGTTCTGGGAGCACATGTTTATGTGATGAGATCTGTGTCTGGTGATACGTTATGAAATAAATTACAAATACTGATTTTTTAAGAAATTATCAACACCTATGCATAGAATCCGTTGTGTACCCGATCCATTAAAATATTATACCATATTCTGTGACAATATTCCACTTGATAACTGTGGTGAATTTCTGTTCATGTGATTCCTATACGTTTAGTGAGAAATCTGTGGAACTATGGATCAGGTTTCACCACAGCAAAAATATTAGGGCATTTAATTTAGAGACTAGACCTGACTGTGATAATTTAACCTCAGAAACAATAGCCATAGCCCATCCAGCCTAATGTTTCTTGCTTTTGCTCTTTTTATGCTTATAAATAAGACAAGGATCTTGAAACTGTCGGTGCAACTTCAGGTTTATCAGGGAAACAGTAACAGATTAGTAAGATTAAGAATTCTTAGTCACACAAACCTTGTGCACAGCGGGGGGAAATGTGTCTTCGTAATTCACTAGCTTGATTATAGCCTGTCTTGTTTATTTCACCTCTTTGTGGGAGACTTAGTAAGGGCTCTGGCTAATTTATTCCAATGCTTGTCATTGTGTCAACTTGTCTAAATTCATAAACATGGAGCAGGCGAGGCTTCCTCTTCCCTGATATCTTATTGCCAGACACAGTGTTGCAGTACAGACTGCTCCCGTCCACCCATCTTTAAGGATGCTCCATTCTGTTCCCCCACTCCACAGTCAGTCAGCATTCCAGAGCCACTTAGCATGTTCTAGCCTCATTATCCTATGTGTGCACCTTATGGTTCTGCCCCAAAACGTGGCATTTCCTCCCTCTTGCACATAGATGGTACATACGATTCATATAGTTCAGTCATGTATCTCTAAATGTATGTTTTCCAGCACATTTCCAAGCACACTTCAGAGTGTTGGTGCTGACCATTAAAGCCCTAAACGGCTTCAGCTCTGTATACCTGAAGGAGCATCTCCACACCCAGTGGCGTACAAAGGGGAGGCAGAGGGTGGGTGCCACCCTGGGGGGCGTGGTGATAAGATGGGCTGCTGCCTCCCCCCAGCTGTGGAGCGGCGGAGGGAGTGCACGCAGTCAGTATGGGCGCAACTCACAGCATTCATACAGGCTGCCACTCACACGGCATCTGTATGGGCTGTTGCGCATGCGCAGTCCGGTTGGGTTGCCGCTTGCGCACGGTGTCTATACGGGCTTTTGTAGGGCTGCCACACGTGCGCAGTCCAGTCGGGCTGCCACACATGCACAGTCTGATCGGGCTGCCAGGCAGTTTGCCCCGCCCCTTGGCATATCGCCCCAGGTGATGGAGAGGGTTCCTTTGCCACTGTCCACACCCATCTTCTAGCCTGGACACAGAGATCCAACTCTGCGGACCTTCTGGTGGTTCCCTCATTGTGATAGGTGAGGTTACAGGGAACCAGACAGAGGACCTTTTTAGGTAGTTGTGCCTGCTGTGTGGAACGTCCTCCCAGCAGATGTCAAACAGATTAGCAACTATGTGTCAGGCTGCCAGAATAGCCTTGCCGACTGGGGTGTAAATCAGGAACAGGAAGGTGATTTGAAGGCAAATAACTTTATTGCTTCACAACCAGGGCTACCCAACACTGACGTTCTCAGGGTATAAAAGTTGCAGAAGCCGGAAAGCCCTCCCCTCCTTCGCTTATTTAAGCATTTCTTTCTGTGCATTCTTATGGCATGATTCAGCTTTTCTTACCTGCTCTTTCCATTTTTCAGCTCTCCTTTCTCGCTCTGAGAAAGAGGGGTGGGATAGAAGGAGCCAGAAGAGGACTGCCCTGCAACACGGAAGATGTAGCCTCTGCTCTCTCCCGATCAGGGTCTGTGCCCACAGTGTGCCCCTCCCCTTCGCCCCCTTTTCTCTTTGCTGTCTAATGAGAAAGAGGAACTACTGTATATAAAAGGCTATGGATATCAGTTTACAGAGAACTCTGATGTGAGTGTTCATTAAATCTAGTTTGTGGCACAGGTCATCATCCAACGAATTTTGAACACTGCTTTGCAGAACCTGTCAACGTATGTTGTAGCAGGGTTGGTATCTGAAAGCAGCAGGGAGGTATAGAGTTGTCCTGTGCGCCTTGGGTACTTATCGAGTAGTGGGGAGATAAGGCTAATACGAATGTCTCTATAATATAGGAACTGGAGAAGCACATGTTCTATTGTTGAAAACACAGGCTGGCATTTTGATGGGAATGACATGTGTTGAAAAAACCTTGCATGGATGAGAAACATCAATTCGACTGTTGAATTGAAGTTCTTTGAGGGTTGTTCAGAATGTAACGTTGCCCTTGGGTTGCGAAAGGATCTCTCTTCAACTCCACAGTTGGAGTCCTATGGAACTGATGCCTTGCAAAAAAAAAAAAAAGGGCTGTAAGATTTAGCCTTTCAACACAAACCTCCTTCTGTGGCCTGAGTCACAGCAGCAGCACTTCACTGTGTCTTCTTTGAAGTGTTTTGTTTTGATGCCCTGCCCTGCCTACTCAGCCTTCTCTCAATTAGATTCTCATCTGAGCATCTTCTTCCTACTGCATTCTCTTTTTGGAGTAAGACATTTGGTACCCTTCACATATAAGCATTACTAGAGAAGCCGATCCCAAAGAAAAAAATGAAATCCTGAAGCACAATAATGTACAATAAAAAGAAAAGAATTCTAAACATATAAAATAGTTGGTCTAATAGAAATAATCTTCTCATTTGTATTAGACCACCTATTCTTTCATATGCTTAGAAGTGATTTTCACCCCCTGAACATTATGCTTCAGAATGAGGTCTGAAAATTACCATGTTAAATGCTCAAGCTAGGATCACCAAGCTCATACAACCCCCCCCCCCCAGCAATGTATTGCAGCCATGGACTTTTTGTGCCTCTTTTGCTCCAGCTAATTTGAATATTTCTCAGTGCATTGTAATGGAAAAACACAGCACAACAACAACATCACTCACAGTCGTTGAAACTCACATGGCATAATGTTAGCTAACAAACTTCCTTTGGTCCAATAAGCATAAGCAACACAGTGTTAATGAAGTTTATGAAAGACAAATACACAAGAAGCAAGGTTTGTAGGCTCTTTTTCAGCTTAATTCATCATGTTAATTTTCAATCTGACAAAAGCAGCATCCAAACATATATATTAGACATGCAAATGAACTTCTAATTTTGTTATCCTGAACTACAGTAAGGTTAACATAATTACATTAAACCTTTTTACCACTGAAACCAAGCGAGATATCTTTTTATGTTGCAATTTAGCAGATTTAGCACCAAAAGCGTTCAACCAGTTTTGTGCTTCAGTTCATTTTTATTTTGGCATCCACTATGTCAGGATCCATGGAAGGCAAGCTCCCTCTTTGTTTTGCACATATCCACAAAATGCTCTTGTAAAAATGAATGCTTGGTCATCAAGTTCATCAAGTACAACTCTGGTATACGGAATAAGAGTATACTGTAGACGAAATATCTCAATGCAACACATACTATAACTCAGAATACTGTGATCTTAAAGAATATGAATATACAGTCTCAGATCAATCTTGAAGAGATATATACAATCTTACACATTACAATTCAATGTCCCCGGGTTCAAGAGTGCAGATTCTCTGTGTTAAATCTTGTAGCTGAGAAACTGTGTATGGGAAGGACTCTGACAATGAGACAGCCAGGTAAAACTTTCGTTTCGTCACCCTTCTTCAGCTCAGTCCAAGTACACTGATGAACAGGCAACTTAATGCTCAACAATTAGGTCAGCTCCTGCCTTGTGTGGAGACATAGATGTCTCAAGGGACAATGAAACTGAATGGAAATAAAGGATTCTCAGCTGTCCATGAAAGATTCCAAGACTGTAACTTGGATCACAATTGGCATTCACCTTATGAATAGTGCAAACATATACATATGTACTCAGAAGGAAGTCCCACTGGATTCAATGTGTTTACTCCTTGTAAGTGTGTTGCACATTTACATCCTACACTTATAGCATTTTAACAGTCATGGCTCTCCTCCAAATAATTCTGGGAGCTATAGTTAAAGGTGGTGAGAGTTGATAGGACACCCCTATTCCTCTCCCAGCATAGGAGCCAACTCCTAGGGGTTTCAGGGGCTTCAGCCCCCCCTAAAATATTTGAGGGGGCTGGGGGGCCCCAAAGTTGATGAGCATTGCCATTCAAATGATGTGGATGCACCATGTCATGCAATTGGATATGCGGGGCGGGGCTCACCTGCCCCCCCCCAATATTTTCTTTGTTGGCACCTCTGCCTCCCAGAGCTGTTTTACAAGAAATCCTTCCTCACAGTGAACCCTGGGAAATGTAGTTCTGTAAGGGGAGCACATGTTTCCTAACATCTCTCAACACCCTTGACAAACTACAACTCCCAGAATCAACAAAATAGAGCTCCCCAGAGTGGCTGGGGCAACCCAGTCAGATGAGTTGCGTACAAGTATATTATTATTATTATTATTATTATTATTATTATTATTATTATTAAACCATGACTATTTAAAGTGGTATCAAAGTACTTTAACTGTACAGTGTACCTCGGGTTAAGAACTTAATTCATTCTGGAGATCCATTCTTAACCTGAAACTGTTCTTAACCTGAGGTAAAACTTTAGCTAATGGGGCCTCCTGCCGCCACTGTGCGATTTCTGTTCTCATCCTGGAGTAAAGTTCTTATCCTGAGGTACTATTTCTGGGTTAGCAGAGTCTGTAACCTGAAGCATCTTTAACCCGAATCGTCTTTAACCTGAGGTACCGCTGTATGATATCAATAAGGCCTGAAATGGACTTTCTCTCTCGGGATACTGCTTTAAACAGCTTGGCATTTCTACAGGATTTGCATGGCGCCATTCAATTTGATCCACTTTCTGGACTTTGGTCATGAATGCCTCTTATCTTTCCTGAAAAAATGTGAGGAATAGTGGATATTTGAGCGTGAGATTTGGGGTTGCAATATGGCTGCTAAAAATCCTATTATAGCTGTCCGAATGTTGGAAGTTGTTAATCAGCTGAATAATGCTGGGTCAGCAGACATTAGGTAATAAAAGGGCAGGATGAGAACAGCCATAAGATTAGAACTAATAAAATCAGCTGCGTATAATTTACGAACAATAGCTGAGGCTAGCTGTAATTGGTTTGTCATTTGTTATCGCCTCAAAATAAAATACATTCTTATTAGAAGACTCACTATTACAAGGTAGTTTCATCTGCCACACCTTGATTCATTGCATCACTGGTTTCTTTTAAAAGCACAAACTTTTCCTGTACAGGAATGCAGCAAATATATCAATAGGGTAAAATGTACCACATGGATCATTTTTGCACCAACACGGATTTCATTCACTAATCTTTCTGGGGTGTATGTACGATATTTGCAGCTGACTAAAATGCATCTCATTGTACGAGTCTGGACAGGTGCCTTAATAAAGAATACTGAAAGTACAACCTTGAAACATTATCTGGAAAAAGACAGGGGAGAAGCTACAGAATTCTCAGCCCTTTGCTGTTATTGCTGGCTGGGTAAAATAGATTTGTTCTTGCAGGCCTATCTTGAATAGGTAAGTCTTCCTGCTGCTTGAAGCATCTGCAAATTGAGGAGTTCCATTTGTGGAGTTTTCTTTCTGCTGCCACAGTTCCCTTCTGGTGGCCAAAACAGGACTTTTGCTGCAGCCCAGGGCTACAGCAATTATAGTACTATTGGTTCCAAGACATTTTGGTACCTGATGCAAACTGCAAAATTGTGTCCCCTCCCCATAGCTGTCAACTTTTCCCTTTTCTTGCGAGGAATCCTATTCGGAATAAGGGAATTTCCCTTTAAAAAAGGGAAAAGTTGACAGCTATGCCCCTCCCCTCCCACCAGGAAAGAAGCACACACCCTCCAACGTTTCTCCAATGAAAATATGGACATCATATTCAACAACAACAACAACTTTATTATTTATACTCTGCCCATCTGACTGCATTGACCCAGCCACTTTGGGCAGCTTCCAACATATACAAAAACATAATAAAACATTAAACATTGAAAAACTCTCCTATACAGGGCTGCAGATATCTCCTAAAGGTTGTATAGTTACTTATCTCCTTGGCTCAGGGGGCCGCATCATTCCATACCCTCCTGATTTCTCCGATGAAAAAAGGGACATCCTAAGGAAATAATGGGACATCCCGGGATCAAAACAGAAAGCAGGATGGCTTCTGTAAATCAATAACTGTTCCTGGAACACTTGGAGGGTCTGGAAGTGCTGAGTGAAGATACATCAGGAACGGGGCGTGGAGGGCAGAATAAGTAGCTACATCGGGAACCAGGGTAGAAGTAGACCAATGGCGGCACTGTCAGGGCTGCTGAGGAGCTGGCAGATCTGGCATCCAAGGAGCATACAGTAGTACCATGGCAGCAGCAGTGGGCAATGCATTCCTTTATTATTATTATTTTTAAATCATTTTCATTTTATAGTTAAAACAATGGCTAACAGGTAAAAGTAAAGGACCTCTGGATGGTTAAGTCCAGTCAAAGGCGACTATGGGGTTGTGGCCCTCATCTCACTTTCAGGCCGAGGGAGCTGGCGTTTGTCTACAGACAGATTTCCGGGTCATGTGGCCAGCATGACTAAACCACTTCTGGCACAATGGGACACTGTGATGGAAACCAGAGCACTTGGAAACGCCGTTTATCTTCCCACTGCAGCGGTACCTATTTATCTACTTGCACTGGTGTGCTTTCAAACTGCTAGGTTGGCAGGAGCTGGGACAGAGCAATGGGAGCTCACCCCCGTCGTGGGGATTTGAACTGCCAACTTTATTGAAGCAGTGGGCATACTTAGAAATGCATCTCTTTATAATGCTGGTGGCTTATAATGTGATCAGTACAATTTCTGTTTATTTCATGTACAATTTTAAAATAGAAGCTGACACTTTAAAGTAAAATTAGCTTGGTTTGCTTATATTTTTCTTTACTATTTCTTTCTGCATGCAAGGAATCTGAATTGTTGATCCATAAAATGGCGAAATGTTCCCATTACATAAAGTTCCTGCAGAAAATGCAAAACTAATTCAAAATGCAGCTTGAAACTAACGGTGCCCAAGTCTCCCCCCAATAGTTAAATACAAAGACACACACACACTTTTTTATTTTCACCAATTTTAGTTGTATAGTAACTTTGGTTTTAAATATTATTCATGGGAAATCAGGGGCTTTATCTGGTCAATAATTTCTCCCCCAAATCTTAGGGCTCCCAGATGACTTGCAGGTTCAAAGCCAGCATTTTGTTTTATTTCTTCTTATTCATTTGGATTTTTATACCGACATTCCCATAGGCCCAAGCCAGTTTCCAGCATGCATAAAAGTAGATGTGCAATCTCAAAAACCGTGCCATAAAACCTCAAGATACAATATCCATAACACTTCCAATGTTAAATAAAAGGTTATCGAAATAAACCCTCACCCCCCAAATAAGCATATTCATGCTTTAACATAGCCACTTGGGGGGAAAAAATCAACAGAAGTTGCAGGAGTCCCTGCACAGTGACAGTGAGTGCAACCGGTTCAGTTGCACTTGGTGCTGAACCTCAGGGGTGCCCCTAGGGGTGTCACAACTATTACCTAGAATAGAGTGCAAGAGGCAGGGGGTGCTGAATTTTGGCATCACGCAGGGTGCTGCTGAAATTTCAGACCCCAAAGTCTGCCACTGCACTGGAGTCTGATGAATATCTATTGGCCTGGTTTGCCTACCTCTAAATAGGAATGGCAGAAGCTGTATTCTGTTCCACTGAGTCAGACCATTGGCCTATTCTTAGTGTACTTTACCCAGTGAGGACGCGGGTGGCGCTGTGGTCTAAAGCCGATCGGAAGGTCAGCGGTTCGAATCCTCACAACGGGGTGAGCTCCAGTTGCTCTGTCCTAGCTCCTGCCAACCTAGCAGTTCAAAAGCACGCCAGTGCAAGTAGCTAAATAGGTACCATTGTAGCAGGAAGGTAAATGATTTTCCGTGCGCTCTGGTTTCTGTCACGGTGTCCCGTTGCGCCAGAAGCAGTTTAGTCATGCTGGCCACATGACCCGGAAAGCTGTCTGTGGGCAAACGGCGGCTCGCTCAGCCTGAAAGCGAGATGAGCACCGCAACTCCACAGTTGCCTTTGACTGGACTTAACCGTCCAGGGGTCCTTGACTTTACTCAGTGACTCTCCAGAGGTTCAGACAGGGAACATGTCCAGCCCTACTTGGCAATGCTGAGGATGGAACCCAAGACCTTTTGCGTTCAAAGGAGATGCTTTGCCCTTCCCCTATTTTTGTCCCTGTCAGCTGCTAATCCATTGAATCAAATACATTTCAACAATCATATATGGCCATTTACCAATGGCCAACCCCAATCCCTTACTGTTGTTGCTGCTCAAAACATGTGGCACCTCCTAATACAAGGTATTAGGAAGGTTGCTTAGGAAGTCACATGCTAGATTTCAAAAAATTGTTCAAAGCTTTTTTTTAATCGCTGCCCATCTGAGACTTTTACTGCTTCCTTGCTGTAACACAAAGGAATGTATAAGTCTAAATTAGTGGGAATGGTATATTAGATGAAGGAAAATGGGGGCACACTTGAGTCTATTTTAAAGTAAATAATATGATTCTGCAGCCTATTAGATGTATACCATAAGCATACACTTCCCATTCATGGTCATTATAGTGTGTGATCATTCTAATGAAAGAATTGTTTTTTTAAAAAAGGAACCAACCTATAAATTGGTTAATGTGGCTAGTGCTAGATTTGTTCAGAATTATCAGTTCTGAGCATTTTCTCCAGGCAAAGTTAATTGCACCTTAATGCAAGAGTTAAAAATATGTGTGTTCATTTCAAATTATGTAAGTAATCTTAAACCACACAGTAGCTTTTATGGGGAATCAGTTTTTAATTATGCTAGATAAATGACTGCAATACTTCCTTGTTAAGAATTTCATTTTCTCAGATGGAAATCAAATTATATGTAAGGAACAATTTGTGATAAAAAGGAGCCCCTCAGCTTGCTAACATAAAATTTAGGTTCTTTGAATGCTTCTAATAACTGTTCTATATGAGAATTGTTATTCACAGAAATAACATATCTTTTTATGGCATGTTATGGCATTTAAAACATAACCAAGTTAATATATAAACCTTTATCTCAAACATTTATTATTTCAATAGAAAATGCTGTAGTCAAGGGAATATGCATCGCCCACAAATGTGATGCCCTTTCAGTTTACTGTAGACAATTAGGAACACAAGAAGGTATCTTATGCTAAGGGGTTATGCACTCCACCATTTGCCCCATTGCTTTCCCCTGGGGAAAACCCACAGTTTAGCCCTGATTTGGAACAAATGGCAATTGGGTTTTCTGCAGATTGCTATCTGTTTTGATTTAGTGCCACTCTGGGCAGCTCCCAACAAAATATTAAAAACACAATACAACATCAACTAATAAAATCTTCCCTGATGTGTTCTTAAAGTCAAATAGTTGTCTATCTGTTTGACATCTGATGGGAGGACATTCCACAGGGCGGGTGCATACTACCAAGAAGGCATTCTGCTTGGTTCCCTGTAGTTTCACATCTCACAGGGAGGGAACCACCAGAAGGCCCTCAGAGCTGGACCTCAGTGTCCGGGCTGAACAATGGAGGTGGAGATGCTCCTTCAGGTATACAGGTCTGAGGCTGTTTAGGGCTTTAAAGGTCACGAGAACTCTCATGCTTCCCACAGAACATCCAGGGTTTGGGTTGAAAGAGAGTTCCCATGGCAAGAGGGCATTGGTCTTCAGTTACTTCATTCCCAGAACCTTACTTCTTTCGGCTCTAAGGTGGCCCTCAATTCGTTGTTTTATTGTCCCCTTGCTGTGTCCATCACATACAGATGCAAGCAATATATTCCTGTGGAGAAAAGGCATCGGGGGGTGCAGTTTTCAGCAGTAAAATGGCTAAGTAGAAAAGGGGTTAAGGAGATTCATGAACATCTGCTCTTTGATCTTAACAGCATTTTCTCCGCAAAACTGTTTTCATTAAAAAAAAAAGTTGAATGTTACCAAACAAATGTGTGCAACATCCACTTTGGTCTGGAGAATGAGGTCTTGAGATGATGAGGATATTCACTGTAGCTGCTAAGAAACATCATACACTCCCCACTTTGTGTTATAGCTAAAGTGAAGGACCTGAAAATGGTGCTCAATGTTTAGTAACATCATCTGAGCTGGCTTTTACCAACAGGTTTGAAGCTAGAATGAAAGGTGGGGAGACTAACTGGATGTTTGTGTGGTCCTAACTTTGAAAGTTATGACATTGCCGAGTAAATGACACACCATGGAGCCTTTGAATGTGACAAGTTGGATCCTAATAACGGATGGTCCATGTTGCGCACAACCCCGGGACTCCCCCCAACTGGCCTGGAGATGGGGCTTTGCCCCGCTCTGGGATGGTGGTGCCACGATCACACCAATGGCTCTTAGCCAATTGTCATGGCGGGATGATTGGGAATTTATTATTTAATCGGCAGTGCAATGTGGGGAACCCCTCTTGTTTCGCGCTGCCAAACACACAGACACACAACCTGTTTTGGAACGGGGGCCGGGTAGGATTTTTTTCCAATGTGGCAGATTGGAAGTGGCCACTCGGTTTTTGCCTACCTCTTGGCAATCGTCACAACTTTGTAAGGTGTGGCAGTTAGGCATTGGTTTGGGGGAATGTGGAGTGGGGTGGTACAGCCATCACTTGCCCCTCCATTTGATAGGGTATTCCGTTAAAGGAATTTGGGGGTCTGGATCTCGTCTGAAGCCCGGGGGAGGGGCTAGGGTCATGCCAGGACCCCTGGGAACCCCAGGGGTGAGCACCAGTCAATAGCAATTGTTGGAGCTCCCTCTGCTGGTAGTTTACCCTTTGCATCATTATTGATCTTTTGTTGCTGTCAGATGGCTGCGAGAATTTTAATGTTACAGCACCATTCCCATGTGAGGTACTTCCATTTCACAGCGCATATCCTAATGCATACAGTAACCATCACTTCATAGGTCACGATTACTTTAATTTAACACAATTTCTTAAAAATCAGGTTTCCCGCTCTTGTTGCAAACATATGTCCATTACTTCCTCATGTAGCCACTTCATCCTTCTTTCATCTCCTCATCAAATTCTTCTTTTGATGTCAGTCCATTCTCACAGATGACCTTTATTGTTTCCTTACATACAGCACCTTTGTTGCTTCTCATAAATACAAATTCCATGTCACTTATGTAGTCCTTCATAAATGTTGTTCTCAGACCTGGTGTGCTGGGAGGGTTAATTGCTATCTTTCACCAACTTACATGCAGGCTGCTGCTATGAATAACTCTCAGATAACATGTCCACTTTCTGCCATTAAAATTCCACTTTGGGGTTCTTCCTCAGCACACAGCTAAAAACAGATCCTCTTTTACGAATGCAGCTTCTTGCCAGATTTAATCTGCAACCGTTTACTTCTTTGCTCCATTACACTCCTGGTCCAGTTCAAATATAATTTTAAATAAAGTCCATTCAACCTTGGTTGAGGGGGGAGGGCATAATAAAACATTGTTAAATTCTTTGTTGAGCATAAATCAGAAGCCTCCCCTCTCTCTTTTCCTCAGTGTCATCACTCCCTTCATTGGAAAATATTTTCAGAAAAACCCTGGTTGTCTGTATCCATGAGAAACCCTGAAAGTTGTGTTGAAAACAACCACACAAATTGTCTTCTGAATGTCATCTTTTTGCAAAGCAGCCATACAAAACCTCTTGCTTCTATGTCTGGTGAATAAAATCATTTAATCTCATCTTGCTGTTTTCAGTAGAGTAGGCCCGAGATGGCTTTTTCTAGTAATTAAATACTGTAACTTTATTCTTTCCAGATGGGTTTTGGCAAGAGTCTAAGACTTCCCATTTGAAGATTAAAGGTCTCTGTTTCTTAAGGAGTTACTATTTATTTGTTCTTTTAATCACAAATCTCACTTAAGTCTTCCTACAGAGGCAGCAATTTCATAATCCTTTATGATATGTCAGGTAATATTCATGAATGAGATTTCAGTTCCAAATGACTTACATTTCCTTTTCCTTTTCGAAAGCAACATTTCATTAATCCATTAAGTCTCAGGTAGACATTAGGATATGCTACTTAGCCCATGGGCAAATTGTGTCTTTGTGCAGGCAGTAATGAGAAATTAAGTGTGTCTCTCCAGTGGTGGACATGGGCATACACTTCAGTACTTGACAGAAGGTGGGCAAAATCTCAAGCAGTTCTGCCAA
This sequence comes from Podarcis melisellensis, assembly GCF_964234715.1. Lineage (NCBI taxonomy): Eukaryota > Metazoa > Chordata > Lepidosauria > Squamata > Lacertidae > Podarcis > Podarcis melisellensis. Next base: position 25,548,882 of record NC_138542.1, read on the forward strand.
GCACTTCAAGGAAGTCACTTCTCATGTATATCCCTGGAGCAACGAGTAATGCTTTCTGAACTAGGGACTACAATATCACAGACTATGATCTCATTTGTTCACCAACTTCTAAGAGCCTAAGTTTATCCTTCAAATAAATCATTCTCATTAATGAAACCAAATGTTAGTAAAAGTATTTAAGGTACTTCTGCATGTGTAGCTCACGGCTGAGATGCAATGCCAAACCATGATTTGCTTTTGTTACGTGAGCAAACCTCAGTTTGCATGCTCCCCTCTTTCTTCCTCCCCACACATTGTCCCAAATCCCTCTTCCTTAACAAACCATAGTTTTCTGTTACACTGAGCTAGGCAAATGGTGGTTTGTGCAAACCATATTTTGGCTACAAAATGGTACTGAAAACTATGATCAAATCAGTGCCTGATTTATATATAGGCTAAGTAGGCTGAAGCCTAGGGGCTCTAAATCTAAGGAACCTCGCCAGCCCACTCACTCCCCAGCAGGCAGTCTCCCCTCTCCCAAAATTGCAAACCCAAGACTTCATGCAAGGGCAGGGCAACTCGAGCCGAGCAACTATGAGACTCAGGGCTAGCCAGTGGGGCCCAATTTAAAGCAGTGGGGCACAACTTGAATTTTTTGGGGGAGGGCAGTTCACAGCCAAAATCTGCAAAATCTTATAGATATAAATAAATCCATCTGCATTGCCCTGGTGCGGGGGTCCCCTTAGGAGAGGCATATGGGGCCCAATTTGGCCCAGTTGTTCCAATTGCCTTACAGCCAGCCCTGATGAGACTGTGCAGACTGATGAGACCACCTTCACTCTGGCCAGGCCTTCAAGAATAATATTACAACTTCATTTTCCTAAAAAATAATGCTTATTCCACAAAAGGTTTACAAAGTTCAGTTATTGTAAAAGTTTTTCCGTGTTAATTTTATGCATTTTAAAAAATCTAAATCTGGCCCTGAGTCAGATACATTTCCAGTTCTGAATCAGACCACAGTTCCCAATTCTGCTTTACACAAAAATGGTTATTTGTTCAAATCATAGCTTGATGAGTTCAGCCAAGGAAGTGATGAAAGATGAAAAAAGGAGGGAGGGATTAAGCAAGCCCATGACATATTCCCCAAATTTACATAGTTTGGAGGAGTTGTCTGAATACCAATTGTTGTCTCTATACCAATTTCTATGTAACAGGAAGCACTTTTCTGGGGCTGGTAACACAGCTGGTCTTCCACATTCTGGGGGGAAACTATCACTCAGAGAGGAAGTTTCATCCTTCGGCACCCAGCTAAACAGAATGAGATTTACTTTTGAGTAAACATTTTTAATATTTTGTCTTGTGAGTTCCACATGACCAAATCTTGGCAGTTGTTCCATTAAAAAAAAGGGGTGAACAGAATACTTGCACTGGTAAGCACTTAAAAACCCAACATGCATTAAAGACTGATGCAGCATCATTGCAGAATATTCTCTCCTGCCCTCGGCTATATTATGTACAGCCCCTTTGCAACCAGGGTTGCAACCAGCAGCATGTGAAGGCACATCATTTCAACCAAGCCTGTAGGAAAAACTGAAAATGTCCGTGGAAGACCAGTTGAAAGTAAAGCTATCAGTTTGCTGCAGTAATGGGGGTTTATTTCAACAATATGGTTTTATGGTTTGCCTGAAGCATTGTTTTAGGACTGGCTTTATTGCTGCCAGTTGCAAATGGCTTTGGGTTCCTGTTGGATGAAGGGTGAGGTTCACATGTGTTTAAAAATGCTGTTTTGAACATAAAAACACATCTCACCTCTCCCTGCCTGCCCCCCCCCCAGCAATGTGATTATGGTTCAGAGCAAGGTCAGAGCACAACCTTTTGGCATCTGAGGTGAACCACAAAATGGCAGCTCTGTCCCAACCAGGGGAGAAGGCATGAGTGAGGACCTACATTGGGAACAAAGATCTACTGCCCTTGTGGATTCTGCTGCCTCAGACAGTCACCTCACCTTGTCTCATGGGTGGGTCGGCTCTGGGTCAGAGTGACTCCTCAAAGGCACTACTGTTAGTTCTCTGTGAATATCTTCTCTCTCATTCACCATCAAGGAATTCTCCTTTTTTATTTGTATGCTTACTGCTAGGAAACAACCATAATAAGTATACTATCTATTGGGAAGTCATATATATATATATATATATATATATATATATATATTCAGAAGGGAGCATAATCTTAAACTATGCAGCGTGAAATTGTCAGTGTAAGACACACATTGAATCCTAATATATGTTTATTTTGGCACAGTACAGGATGTAAATTAGTTGCTCTATAACACACATACACCAAACACATTTGTTTCGAGAGTTTGACAGCATTTCCCCGCATTGTGTCATTGGTTCAGAAGAAATAGCAATCAAACATACTCATTAAACAGACCAAAAAAAAGGGCTCAGTTTCACAGGCATGATATGACTTTAATATTTACTCTCACTTGATGACCGTGCACTTTATGGATGATAACTTCGCGTTTCTTAAATTCCCCCCACCCCCAGCTAGCATCTGTTTTGGGTTATAATTATACAATTAATGAATAACTCCAGGTACAAGGACACCTTGTCCGATTTTGCTTATGTCTATATTTTTCAAATTCAGGTTTAGGAACTTGCTATCTATATAACATGCAGGAAAAAAATGGCTCCAGTTGTGCAATTAACTTTGCTATCAGTAATGGGACAAGCTGGTGTGCTAGCAACATCTGTGGTCCATAATTTTCAGTGAAGCAACAAAAGTTCAGACGTTTCATTGCATGGTTTTAAATTGTACATTATATATAATACTGAGCAGCAAAAAAAAAAAAAAGCAACTTGGTGAAAATAAAACTAAAGGATTTGTGTAAGCATTTCTGAAGACAGCATATTTCAACAGATTTGTCCCAATGCTTGTCTCCATATAGATATAAGAATTGATATACATAAGTCTGGTATGTTGCCTTGGCTGTCAAGTAAAAGCAACCAGAGTTAAATCAAACCCATTATCTTTTTGTGCAGTATGGCAACCATTTATTTCACTTATGTGCAAGTGTGCCATAATACTTTAATAAAGTATTGGGAGCAGGCAGGTAACCCCTCCCCGCATAATCGCTCCTACAATGTGGTGCATGCACACCATTTGAATGGTGATGCCTTTCAACTGAGACCTCAGCCATATATATCAGAGCCAGGATACCTTTTATAGAACTGTTTTTATATTTGTTTCTGAAACTTCCAAACAAAATTCAGAATGAGATGGGCTGTTGGATCCAACGGTTATTTTTAATTAAAAATAAAAACACTGATGCATCTTGAATGTCAATGTACATCCTATTATTCTGCCAGCAGCTACCTTCACAAAGGTGGGCAGTTTCTCTGTTCTATGGTGGCTTTTAAAGCAAGCTGATTATTTTCCACCCTCAATCTTACGATCATTGAATGACCATTCAGTGCCTTTCTTCCTACCTCTGAAATCTGAATTTCCATTGAAAAGATGATAAACTATGAACTAAAGTGCATATATATATATATATATATATATATATATATATATATATATATATATAAAATCTCCTGTATAATGATTTGAAAATACAATGAAGACCTAGCTAGTAGTAGTTTGATTTAGGCTTCAGATGTTGAATGATATCATCAGGCTACTTTTAAAATGGAGTACCCAGAGGTATAAAAAAGAATAGATTAAAGTTAGTTGTATTTGGAAAGAAGGGGGAGGAGGATGAAAGACCAACCTCATGCCTGGCTGTGATAAGAACAGGAAGTATTCGCTTGAACAGAAGTGTTAAATGGCCGTATTGTGTGCTGTTCCTGATCTCTGATGAACTCATTGTGGTTATGAAAATAAAGATAAATGGTTATGATTCCCTTTGTTATACTTTGAAGTGAGCCATCAAAAGGATCATCCGTCATGAGGTTTGGTAGTCTTAAAGTTCATAATCGCTTGATAACTGTGAACTAGGAAAAGCACTAGGAAATGACCACCATCTTAACAATAATTAAGTGTAGGGGAGAAGTTTATTTGAAGCTTACCTTTATTACGATCTGTCCCTCCCTTAATTCAATGACTTTTAAATAACATTAAAGTGTTGGCTGTTTTACCAGAAGAGTAACACAGCTGGCTATCAACTGATAAACCATAATGCAGAGTAATATATAGCTGAATGTTTTGGGTTGAGAACAAAATGTGAATATAAGCGCTAAGCTATAACACTGTAAATCTCTGTGGGAGGGTGCATAGTGGAGATGCAGCCAATGGTCCCCTAGGGATTGGTGTGACATCGGCATCCACTATCAAGTAGAGCTGCAGGAGCTTAGAAAAACCTGCCTGGTGAGCAAAAGCTCTTTAATAAAATCACATACTCCAAGCTATTAACTAAAAAGAGCCTAATTAAAGCTTCACGCTGTTCATCTTAAATATATCCAGCTGTTTCATATGTTACAGTATGTCAAAGTGGAGCATAAGCATAAAAAAGCATTAAAAAAGCATTAAAAAATGAGAGCGTATAACATTTTTTGTTCAGTTTGTACCTTAGACCACCCATTCCCTCCAAAAGAGAATATCTCACCCCACTTGGAAAACGTGCTGCAAATCACAGCACATGCACAGATATATTAATTCTGTAAAACTAAAAGCACGTTTAATTTTATTTTTTTAAATACAAATTCTGCTTCTTTTTGAACTCCCTAACTAGTGCATTGCTAACCATCCCCTGTTGGGATGATCAGACTTTACCTGAGAAAAGATAATTGCCTTGATATTTCCCTTCCTTTTTCTCATACTGGTGAGCTCAAGAAAATGGAAATGAAAGCCCATTAAGACAGTGAGGTTGCCCATTGCTCAACCCACCTCTTAAACTGGATTGTAGAGTGATCCGTGAGGGAGCAGTAAGCATCCTAAATATCACTTAATATGGATTGTTTACTCTCCTGAACAACTCTTCGCTGTGCCATCAAGGTACCTGGGTTTTCAGTGACAAAGCTGGCTCTAAGAGCAGCCACATGCTGTGAACCTGCTCTTTTGTGGGGCTGCAACCCTCTCCAGAGGGTTGAACCCTAATTCTCTGGACCAAGGAAAATCTACTAGAGAAGCATACCCTCCAACATCTCTCTAATGAAAATAGAGATGTTCTAGTCTTCTTCTTCTTCTTCTTCTTCTTCTTCTTCTTCTTCTTCTTCTTCTTCTTCTTCTTCTTCTTCTTCTTCTTCTTCTTTATACCCCATCCATCTTACTGGGTTGCCCGCCACCCTGGCTGTCTTCCAACATATATAAAAAAAAACATAATAAAACATTTAACATTAGAAAACTTCACTATACAGGGATGCCTTCAGAGGTCTTCTAAAGGTTTTATAGTTACTTATCTGCTTAGCTCAGGGGTCACATAACTCCATACCCTCCAACATTCCTCCAAAGAAAATGTCCTAAGGAAAAGCAGGACATTCCAGGATCACATCAGAAACTGGGATGGCATCTGTAAATCTGGGACTGTCCCTGGAAAAGGTCTGCGGATGTGAGAGACATTTTATTCAGTTCACATTTAAAGGCAACCTAATTCATACTTTCTGAAACAATACACATACTGAAAAACGGTCGTCTTCCAAGATGTACACTTCTCCAGATTTTGCACTGCATACCAAAATGTGGCTATTGAAGTATATATAAAAATGAATTTATTAATGAAAATAATATACAACAAAATGCATGTATCAGGAAACATTTGTACTAAAATACAGATTAATTTCCACGAGGCTTTAAAAACCAATATCGAAATGTGGAAAACTGACCAGCTCACAGCTTTGTTTCTTGGAGACACGCTCCCAGCAGATAGAAAGTTGGAGAACTTTGCATCTCAAATGGTAATGGTCTAACAATGCTGTAATTTTAATATACACAAAAGTCAGAATGCCCTCATTACAAAACATTAAATTTAATGTGCCCTGTTTTAGGTATTCTTTCATTTACTTTCTGTAGTTCCAAGGTTAGTAGAGGTCTTGGCATCTCCATGCCACAAAGAGATACAGTTGTACTGCTAAATTGGTTTTATTGTCCTCTTTCACAATACATTTGCGTCTTTAAAAAGCGCATAATTAGCTAAGGGATTTCATGTCTTCACTTTTAGGCAGAACAAGAAATAATAGGTTTTAGGGCAGAATTAATTCTACTGCATTCAGAATAAAGTGCATGCTATATGCATTAGCATGTGAAGGGGAATCACTGTTTTTGTCTTCTGAAAACAACAACGCTGTACAATTTAATCCTGAATAATTATTGGAGCTTTATGAGCCTTCATCATTGTCCAGCTTTTTATTTCTAATCTGTATGAATGACCCGTCATCTCTACTCATCAGATCATTAGGAGAGATTTATACAGATTATGTGGTGATTTATTGTGAGTCTGTTAAAATCTCTGCATGCCGCTGCTGCCTTCATTTTAGGCATGGACAACATCAGTGATTTGCCCGAGTTAAATAATTTATCACAGGAAACAAAACAGAGATTGACAAACTGGGAACCTTAAAGTGAGTAAATTAATCTAAGAGAGATTTTGTAAATTTTCCATGCACTCACCTCTGCAGTGAAAAAATAATACTGTTGCACTCTGCCCCAATCTCTGAGTGCTGCAAGATACCAATGGTTTCAGGTGCTTAAAATGTGTTAGCTACCTGAAACTTATCTCTTCCTGGGCTAGGCTGGACTGCTGGAGCCAGAGCACCCTGAAAGCCTACCCACTGAGCATGTGCCAATAGCTAACTTGAGGAAGAAAAGGGGGAAATAGTAGTTGCCACACTTTATGCTGGTAAATATGAACAATCTGGATTTCCAACACGAGGAATGACACCAGCGTGGGTTACTTGCTGGTGAGACAAAACCTCCTGAGTCTCATGCTTGCCTGTTGTGAAGTAAGCTTTATGCTTTAAACACTGCATCCTTTCACTTCCACGTTGTGGAAGGCAAGCCTGTGAAGACATTAAAAACTAATTCAGTCTGTGGAGTGTCTTGCTGCATTGGAGTCCATGCATTTTACGGATGACTCATAATTGTTGTATCATTCAGATTAGATGATTGAATTCCTCCCGACTTGCTCCTTCCAACATATACAAGTGTCAGGCTTCAGTGAATCAGCTTCCTTCCCCGTGGCAGTAAATAAGAAGATCAAACAAAAGGAGCGTCTTACCAGTTAGATGCTTTAATAATCACAGTGAGAGAGAAAAGAACACGTCTCCCTAGAAATGGCGGTGCTCCCAGTTAAGGCTGACTCCCCCTCCCCCGTCCCTGTTAATGTTTGTCACTCCTACGTTTTGTAATCTGAGATTGTACCCTCTGCGCTTTCTGTTCTAACACTCTCTGAGCTCTCTGTGTCTTTGGGGAAGGGGGTGAATGCTTTCCAGAGACAGTGAATCTATTAACTCTCTCTCTCTCTCCCAGTGCTTCTTCTCCATCCAGTATTTCCCAGCTTCTGCCTTCTGAACTATGCCCCTCTGCAAACCACTGTTCCAAATCTATACTGTCCTCCTGCTCCTGGGGAGATTCAGGATCAGGGGGAGGGTCTGGCTCCCACCATTCTTCCTCAGTGCAGCCCTCCTCAGTAAGGTCCCTGACAACAAGTGAATACGTGACCAGTGTGAGAGGAAAGAGATTAGGTATTCTTACCTGTACAGCTGGCTTTGCGTAATTGCGCGCCTTGAAATACTCATGGTTGTATTCAGCCTCTGCATAATTTTTCATTTTAATTAAATCTCTTTCAAATACTCCAAAGCAGAAGCAAAAGGAGGTGACCTGGATATCTGGTTGGGTTAGATCCGTTGTGATGAACAATTTTTGCTGCGGTCAAAAGTACCTTATTTAATCCTACAGGATATAAAAAAAAAGCATCAACGGCAAGCACACCATCTTCAGGACACAATAACTCTGCTTGAATGCAAAGGTTTCTGAAATCTCTGCATTTATATTGAATAATTTTCCTCCTCTCTTCAATCATTATTTTTTTCTATCATTTCAGTAATATATGTACATGGACAGAGTACAGCAAATTTTATACATTCAGCATCACTATCTGTGGTGAAAATCTTTTTAAAATCCCAAGAATGGTCTGGTCTCTTTACTCTGTAAATATAGGCAGTGCTCTTTTTCTAGAAAAAGAGGTGCTAGAACTCTCAATGAACACCTCCCTCGTTCTCTTAGAATAGCAACGGCACCCACCTTTGAGGTGCTAGAACTGAGTTTTGACAAGTTTCAGCTGAAAAAAGCTCTGAATATAGAAGCCTGGGCATAGTTTTACTGGTGTCCCCCCCCCCAATTTTGTAAGACATTAAGACCACACTGACAACATATGAATAAATGAATCTTTGTTTGTGTCAGCCATCGGCCATAGCAATAAAATAACAACACCATATACAAAGAATAGAAATAAAAAGTCAGTTATATAAAATGCAATTTAGGGTTTTGAATCCATAGTCAAATAGTGGATCTTATTCTAATTGCCCCAGCTAAAAACCTTGCTTGTATCATGTTCTTTTGTCTACATGCATTTTGCTGGGTGATGGTTGGTCTTAATACTGCTAGCAGGAAACGGTCTAGCTCATCTAAAGAGATGATATATGTTTCATGTCTTGAATATCAAAAAACATGCGAGGAGCAATATCGGATAGGGAATTCACTGTGGAGCTGCTGCTTATTTTAAAGACTAGCAGCAAAAATCTTGATGCTTATAATTCTCACTCAAGTCGTAAACCACATCTATGTGTCTTGGGATATACTACAGTTAAATGAATACAATAAAAGAAAGTATGTATCTATGGGACATTTACATAAACTGACAATGTGGCTCTCACAGTGAAGTATTTATTTATTTATTCCATTCTGTCAGGGAACTGACATCAGAGCGAGAGGCGGAGGCAGGGCTCCAGAGCGATGCCGAAGAGGGGACCAGCAGGGGGGAAGGAATTCAGTGCAACACCAGTAGAGAAGGGAGGGAGATGGAGGAATTGGAGACGGGTCTCCAAGACCCTGCATCAGAGACCAGTGGAGAGAGCGCTGGCACACCCCTGCCTTCCCCTTACTTGCTTTGACGAGTTCCGCGCAGGGAAAGCAGGAGGAGACTTGGCGTCAAACAGCTCTTATGCTGGAAAAGGTTCAAGAAACGCCCACTGACAGATTCTGCAAGCGACTGACCGGCCACGGAGTGTGTGCTGTCAGCCAAGGCATGGTGAACCAGGCAATCGGACACAACTAGCAGGCAACTTACGCACAAGTAACCCCTTACAACCATTACACATTCCTATTCCGCCCTTCATCCGAGGATCACAGGGTGCTTTACAATATAAAAACATACACAACATAGTAACAGTCAAGTCAGTGCTACCATCTCCCACACCTGTCTTGGTTTGGGCACAATATCGTTAAAGAAAACGCTGTCAGGTAATCTATTTGAGATCGAAACTTCATGTTTGCATGAATTAGGTTAGCAGCAGTAGCTTTAATAGAATAAGGAAAACTCTGATCCTAAACCTTTGCTGTCTTGAGGCTATGATCATTCATGAGAAAGGCTTCAGAAGTGAACCCAGAAGAGTAATCCAAACTGGCTGCCTTGATTGACATTTTCAGGAGAAGAAAAGGCTACGGACTAAACTCTACACAAATCTAGAGTGGAGTCCCTAAGATGGTTGGATGGTAACTTGTGTGCCTCCTTCAGGCAACTCCCACAGTCAAGCCGTTGCCAAACATATTGCTCTTCTCTCCTTTGGACAACATCAGTGAGGCTTTAACATGAGAAGAGATTTGCTGCTATCAGACCAAAGGGCCATCTAAGTCTAGAAGCCTCTTCCTCACATCTGGCTGCCCAGATGCCTCTAGGAAGAACACGAGCAAGACATGAAGGGCCATGGTTCAGTGGTAGAGCATCTCAAATTGAATCCCTGGCATCTTTAGATGGGACTGAAACCACCAGATGTCAGTATAAACAATGAAGAGCTAGATGGACCAATGGCTTTATTTAGTATAAAGCATATTGCTATCTAAGCAATCATTGTCCCATGTTGCTCCCCAAAATGGATATTCAGTGGCATCCTGCCAGTGAATATAGATGGTCTATTTAGCCATCATGGAGTCTATACTTCATGAATTTCTCTAATAATCTTTGAAAACCATTGTGCGCAGACGTGATTTCCGGCATCCGCACAGTCGCGATTTTTGGCACATGTGTCTGTGTAGACACAATTTTTGGCACTGCGGAAGCGAGTCGCCACTCCGCACTGTGCTGGTTTAGTGCAGTGCACAGGGACTTGCCGAGCGGGTGGCTCGTGGGCTGTTTAAACGACCCCCATGGACCACTTGTGGCCCATGGGTCGCAGGTTGCAAACCCCTGGCTTAAGCTTTCACCACTGTAAATAATTTGTGTCCCATCTGTGAACTTAGCCACCTGATTTCAGATCATTTATGAACACATTCCTTATTTGTTAAGACCATTACCGTATTCACTCAAATTTAATGCTCACCATTTTTGACCAAATGATGTTGCAAAATTTAAGGTGCACGTTAGATTCAATGGCGCATTTACATTCACCAGCAAATACTTTTTGGTTTCAAGGTCCTGAAAATTGAGGTGCGCATTAGATTTGATGGCAAATTGGACTTGAGTAAATATGGTATTTTATGGTAATAAGCTATTGCACTATTACTATTATGGTAATCGTGCTATTGCATTATCATTTATCTCTCCTTTCCATTACAGGGATGAGGTCTGAGTTTATGAGTCCGACCTTATACTATCCAATTTAAGCTACTTTTGTGAAATAATAACATAAAAATGTAATATTGACTAGAATGGATTTTTTTCCCTGGGCTTATTTCCCATTCTGGTCAATATATCACTAATATACCATCTATATGGGTTGTACCTGAATAAAATATAATCTACAAAAGTTTTAAAGATTATTCCTCGATTAATGGTAGTCTATTAATCTTAGTTATTTATTGGTATAATAAGCTTAAGGCTGCACTGTACATTATAAAATGTGGGGAACAATCTTAATAACATTCCATAAGGATTAATAGGTGTTTACCATATCCATGCTAACCTTTCCACAATAGATTTATGATTTCTTATTAGATTATCATCTGTAAATCTGAAAGATTTATATGAATGCTATAATATTCAGGTCTAGGGAGGAAGGATCTTAAGCAGTGTTTTCATAAATCACGGTTGTTTGATTACTATTGGCCAGAAATACTTTCTGATCAAGATCTGTAGCTTACATTACTGCTCGGGGAGGAAGACTGTCACAACATCTCTGAGACTAAAATGAAAGCCATCCATCAGACATGGATGCAAGCAGTGATTATATTTCTTACAATTTAAAACTCAGTACTTTTTAATTAGTAGTCTGCAATATCTGATAGTTTTCTTTTAAGGCTATCAATCCAAAATTCTGTCCTCAGGCTTAGCTGGAATAGACAATTATAAAGTCTGAAGGGGTGACACTTGCTCTTGGTGGCACCCCAGTCTGTGATATTAAGCAGAAATGAACCAGGAACATTACCTCCGTGTGGAGCAACTGTTGTTCGTTTTGCTCCAGCAAAGTTGGCCATTTACACATTGCCGAAAAAGAAGAGAAGAGAGGTCACATCATAGCTGTCAACATATCCCATTTTTTAAGGGAAATTCCCTCATTCCGAATAGGATTCCTCGCAAGAAAAAGGAAAAGTTGACAGCTATGGGTCACATATATAGATAAAACCAGCCCATGCAGATGCATCCATTTAAATTTAGAATAATTCCTGACATTTTAATAGAAATACATTCTGGGGAAGCCTTTAACCAGGTGATCTGTGTGCCTGCTCAGTTTGCTGTCTGAGCACCAGCTATTGACAGGCAAATCCAGGGCTCCTGCTCCTCTTACTAAATGTTGTTTATCTTCAAAATGAACGTTGACCAGACAGGCCTCCTCTGTAAAGTAGCACAGATCAACCCATTTGCCAGAGCCTAGATTGTTCCTAGTCATAGGTGCTAGGCCTGCAAGGAACAGGCCATGCTCCAAAATCTCCTGAGTCATCTTCAAGTTGCCCTCCTAGTACACTTTAACTCCAGCTTCTAATGATCTCTTGAGAATATTTTCAAATTTTGAAATGTAGCTGGCTAAAAAGAAGGGGGTGGGGATGAAGAGAGGTGGGAAAGAAGTGTGCGTGAGAGAGCATCAAACATGGAAGGCAGAGAATGGCTCTTTCCCCCATCACAAGGAGATTCTTGGGGTACTGTAGGAAGCTGCCTGATACTGAGAGATGATTGGTCTATTGAGCTCTGTGTTTTCTTCTCTCACTTGTAGTAGATATCCCCACTATGTTTTGAGGGACTGAGAATAAAATAATGAAGGTGTGCCCCCCCTTCAGATTCATACCCACAAACACTGTGACAGTGGTCACACACAAAAAAATTTAAGGCAGATTTGTATTACTTTTGTGCATAGATTGTAGCTTTAATTTTTTTTAAGTTTTGAATATCTTAAAAGGCCTATGATGAGTTCTGAAATATGATATGATAAGATTCAATGTGCTTAAAATTCAGAATCATGGGCTGGATTTTCTATGTTATTGTACTAACACACACACACACACACACACACTTACATGCATATTTTACCTAGTATAGGCATTTTGTACAAATTACTTGGTTGGAAAACCGCATTGCAAAATTCAGAAATGTGCAGATTTTGACAGACAGCTGTGTTTTGGTTTTACATAGCAGTAGTTTGGAAAGTGTTTGCCTTAAATGTGAAGTGACTGTACTGCGTTGTGCTATATATGAGGATATAAGTGGAAACTGAATAGCAGAGGCAGAGGGAAAATGTTATTTCCTGGTTTGGAACTAGAAAACCTAGTTTGTATCTTTATTTTTGTGTGCTCCATCAGCAAATATGGAAAAAAGGGACCTAAATTATATCACTTTCTCATTTCTTGCCTCATAATTCTAATAACCTAGTACTCAAACATTTCTACCCAACTATATTTTAAACATCACGCCATTTGCTTTCTCCATTATGGTTCTTCTCATTTCCTCTATTTTTTTTGTATTTATGTATTTCCTTCACTTCTCCTTGCAAATACCATATTTTTAAAACATTACTGTTACCTATTTTTTTTAATAAAAACTGGAAAAATGAATGAACGGCCATGAAGAAAATATAAGTATGATTTCCCATGATTTGTGGTATTAAAAATGATTGAGCCCAACAAACATATTGGTGTTCATTTAGGAAGGAAGCAGAGATGCCTGACCACCTTATTTTATAGTGGTGGATATGATGATGAAGTTAAGTAAAAACTTCAAAGCAGCTGGAGATTCTCAGCAGACAGAAGGAACAAACACAGAAATGAAACTATTGATCCACCTACTAATTAGTATTGCTCTAATTGGAAAATGTTCTTTTTTACTAATAGATTTATATGGATGCTTTGCCATTGTGTATGCATTTTTGTACACAATACTTGGCGCTAGAGAACAACATTGCAAAATTCAGATGTTTGAATGTTTTAAGGGTGGCTGTGTTCTGGTTGACATATTGTAAACAGAAAATGTGAATTTGGTGAGTTCGCTTTTAATGTGAACTGTATTAAGCCCTGCCCCCAATTTCTAATTAATATCTATCATCAAGTGAAAGGAAGAGCAGCCTAGTATCTCACAAATGAATGAGCAGGGATCTAAAACTGGGAATCTGGGGGTTATGGCTTGTCTGGGGGGAAGAATTTCCCCTTTGCCTCCCTTGTGGATGGTAGAAAGTCATAAAAATGCAAAACTCCAAAACCTTGGTAGGAATTTGATTAAGGACAATGACAAAATCATCTCTACTGATAACTATCCGTTTATATATAAAGACATGTTGTTCTATATGGCTCATTGACTGAGAGACAAGGATTTTCTTTTCCCTACCACTATTATGGAAAATATTGATCGCAAGCACTCAGCAAAGGCAGCCATTCTTCCCAAACTCTCCAGAGCTTCTTTTTTTAAAAAAGTCACTTCAGCTCTCCTTTTCAACCTGCTTTTTCAAGAGTATTTCCTTTTATCTGGTAGTTTTTCACATGGCTACTTTAATTTGATGTACAAAGTAAGTTAGAAAAATCTTGTGACCTTGCCATTGAAGATGAATGACACGACCTAAATTGTTTTCATTGTCAATAGTGAGAAACATTTTGGCAACACTTCCCTTCCACTGTCCTCCCAAAAATCACTTTGTCTGGAAAGTGCCATTAGTACCCACTTTGGTTTCCAAAATCATGCTGGCAGGATATTTTTTTAAACGTCTAATGAAATGATCTGATGTAAAAGATCACCAGTATTGTCAATATTATAGGACGGGATTTCACTAACATTGAATAACTCCGATCTCTCCTCATGACGAGTAATTGTGTCATTATTCCTGAAGTAAGTCCCATTTATTTAAGTAAAAAATAGTAACTTGACCCATTACATAATTTTAAAAGAACATGGCAGAAATATTGCAGACATTTCAGGCTAAAACTAAACATTTATTTTTTGGTGTACACACTTGCTGATCATTAGAAATTGCAGTACGGTAACAAATAGATTGCATTAAAATTATGTTAAAGACTGTCATTATTTTGGAATGACCTCATAGCATGACAAAATAAACTTTGCTACAGTTTATAACTTCCTATAATGAATGTTGCTATACCTTGCGTTATCTAGCTTGATAGTATCCTGGAATACACTATTTGTGCCCATAAAATTAATAGCCCAATCAAACCAGCTTTAACCTAAGTATTTCAGTTTAAATCCAACTTCAGGAACAGCCCCAAAAGAAGTAAAATTGAGTGGTTTGTGTCAAATTAGTGTTTGCAGAGCTTCTGAGGCAATTTCTCCCCCCCCCTTCAGTGCCAACATCCATGCTACTCTGAAGTGGTTTTCTCTGGAGAGGGGGTATTTCTCTGAGGGGGTTGCAGTGGGGCGGTTAAGTTGCCAAAGTTCATTTCAGTCCCTATTCCTCTGACAAAGGATTTGCCAGATAAAAATGTCTCTTTTCACTGGAGGGACACTAATGATGCTGGAGGTATACATCTAATTATCTTGACCCATTTCAGTCAAGAGTTCAAGAGTTCGGGCGTGGGTTGAATACAGGATTGGCATTGGAAACTCTCATGTATGACTTTATTTAGGAGTGGGCTAGGGAATGCAACCCTGATGCTCTTGTTTGATATACCGTTTCCTTGTGGCTCATCTCTGTGAATGGGGAATTGGTGGCACTGTGCTTCCATGCTTCCACTCCTGTTTATGGGATTATGTTATTTGCACTGTAGGGAGTTGTATTGTGGGATGCTGTAAAGAACTAGTTTGTCCCCACTGCTGTTTAATATCTATATGCAGCTTCTGGGAGTGGCCACTAGGAGATTTGAAATACGAAAATTCGAGTGATACCTAGCTCTGTGTCTCTGTTACATCTGAAACAGGAGAGGCTGTAAATTTTATTAACTGGTGGCTGAGGGCAGACAAGAGAGAGAATCTGTGGGTTAGCAGTTCCCAGGATTTGAGGAGTTTAGCAGATCTGGGTGGGGTTACACCCAATCTGAAGGAACACGTACATATGTATATACTACAGGCCCACGTAACCTCAGTGACAAAGATCACCTATTATGATCATCTACTGGTATGCCAACTATACCTTTTCATACACTGATAGTCTCACAATTGGGCCACAGCAATATACTTTAGGTGGGCTTTCCATGAGGTTGTTCTGGAAGCTGCAGCTGGTGCAGAATACTAAGGTCAGGTTGCTGAGTGGAACATCTGACCATTCACATATTGCACCTGAGCTGAGGGAACAAGTTTTCCACAATGTATGTGTGCCCATTGAGAAAGTTGTCTGATGAAGTCTGCAAGACCCTGTGGGTCACAGGTGGGCTGCATATTGGAGCTTATCAGACCATGACAGATTAAGGATGAAACTGTGTATCTTAGTATGTATTTCTTATTTGTTTGAGAAAAGTTCAATAGAAACAACAGATGAAACTGGAAGATCACTAGCTACAATGAAGCTAGTGGTTTTGACATTATGACATGAGCAACTTTTCCAAAATAACTCTCAAGTCTTATCTGTTGACAGTGTTTCAGAGAAAACAAGGCCTACTTGATTAGTCTTTCTAAATATATCCTCCTAATGAAGAAGCATTGGTTATTGTTCCTCAGCATGACTGAAATGAGAAATTCTCTTACCAAAATATGCACAAATATTCATGGAAAGAATTCTGTTTCCTTTCATCATATACATATATGTGCAAAATATGAGTAACAGCATGTCAACAGTGCTATTGAAGCAGAAAAGCTTTGTTTGGAAATAAAATGCCCCCAATGTGTCAATATGAACTTGGATTCCAACATATGCAAACATTTGATATTCTTTTTTAGCCTTAAATGTTTAAAAAGTAACAGGATGATAAAAAAAAACCTTGGGAAATGTGTGCATGAAAAAGAATTAAGACATATAGTGTGCATTCGCACTCTCTCTCTCTCTCTCTCTCTCTCTCTGCTGAAATAAACAAAATGACCTTCTGGTGCAAAGACACTGATCATGGGCAAGGGACCCTTCAGTACAATTGTTAAAAAATAATATTTCTAGCCTGGTAGTTACAGACTTCAGTGACACCATTAAAAACCACCTGAGTGGCATTTGTGTTAATGAAACACCTAAGATCTTTTTCAGGAGATAGGACCCCTTCCATACGAAATAGTAAGGAAATAAATATTCAAATGGAAAAAGAAAGAATTACACACACAACACATATACATGAAAATATCTCATTGTACATAGATAAGCCAACAGACAAACATACAACACATTTATAGAAAACTAATCATTGTCCTGGCAGTTAGTACAGTTCGTATTTATTTATTTATTTATTTATTTATTTATTTATTATTTACTTATTTTAATGTGATTTTTTTGTTCAGGTTCCTACTATCTGAAATGGGACAGAATAATATTATGGATGAACCCATGCAAAAGTGATATTGGGTGGTATTCAGTAAAGTCGCATTCAGAGATCAACAGACACGAGTGGCTTAAGTCAATTTATTTCAGTGGGTCTACTTTGAATACAACTTAGTTGGATACAACTTGCAGACCAAAAATCTTTTGAGGAAAGTCTCTGTTTCATTCATTTGACATGTGGACTACATGAAAAGCAACCTCTTCAGGTTATTATTTAAACACACAGCTCATTTTAATTGTTCGTCAAGGCTGAGCTTTAGCACCACCAATTGGGTTTTGTTTGTTTGTTTGTTTTTGTTTTGCTTTAGGATTGTTCATAGTCCTTTCAACAAAGGTCCTGTAGTCCTTTCAACAAAGGTTGCGCTGTAAGGTGGACATATGGCTCTTAAAAAACAAAAACAAAAAAACAGGGTTTGGATACACTCATGTCTTTGTCTTGTGCATCTCACTAATCATGCATCAGAACATATGGGTCAACCTTCTTTACTTCAGAAATATAACCTTCAAAAGAGTGATTGCTCCACAGAATTCACAAAGATCAAGTTTCTCAAGCGCCGCCCCTGCTATCAAATACAGCAGCATCACAAACAGTCTGTGCTAAACACAACCTTTCCTTCAGCTAAACCTTCCCACAGATATCTGGCAAGGTCCACAATTAATGTGATTTCTGCAGTTCTTTGGAATCAGTATTTCTTCCACATTAGTCGGCATGGCTCTCTTCAGTCACCTCTCTATTCAATATATCAAAGCAGCTATTAGGAAACACTTGCTACCTTGAGATCATGTCCTTTGCATGCTTCAGTTCTCCTGTGAGAGAATACATCTTCCCTTGACAGCATTTTTCACTCGGAGGCAACTAGTATGCACTTTAACATGCAGAGGCAAGAAGCAAGCACTTTACGTCATTTAAAATATAGAGACATCCTGCCCAGGCGACTGTGTGAGCTGCAAACAAATTCCTAAGTACTTTGTGGGGTGGGGAGAAAGAGAGACTTGTGCATCAATCAAAAGTATCATGGCATTAGAAATAGGTCAGAGAGACCTAATTATACCAACTGAAAACATGTAGCCAAAGCAACCGTTCACGCTGAAGTGAACATTGCAGAAGCATTTAGGTTTGCTTTTACTTTTCCCAAAACAACAAAAATATACACGTCAGGGGGTGTGGAGGAAACAAGATTGGGAAATCCCACTATAGCGCATTTGTTCTTGTTTCTTTTCTTTTGTGCTGGGCTGTTCTCATTCTGTGACACCAGTCTGAGCCATTGGAAGCACAAGATGCACACAAACTGAGCTGAGACATCGAAGCCGGCCCTTGCAGAATTCACTTCAGAGCCTGCATGGGTCACACTGGAAGGTGGAGAATGGAAGCAGGAGCTGCCACCTTGACCTACCAGGGGAGATGTTTCCTCTTCTCTTTCTCTTGGATACTAAAGGGGAAAGAAAAGGGAGAATCTGAAATATGACCTTCATTATTATGAATAAATGAATGCTGGGTGGTAATCAAAGTGTAATAGGAACAGAAGGGCAGCAGACATTGGGTGTTGTCATTTCTACCTCTCAGGCTTTGGGGAATCGGCTTCCTCCTCTGTGGCAGTAAATAAGAAGTTCAAATGAAAGGAACGTCTTACCAGTTAGATAATTTAATAATCACAGTGAGAGACAAAAGAACACGTCTCCCAAGAATGGCACTGCTCCCAATTAAAGCTCACTCCCTCCTCCATCCCTATTAATGGACGTCACTCCACGTCTTGTAATCTGATCTTGTATCCTCTGTGCTTTCTGTTCTGAGACTTTCTGAGCTCTTCACGACCTGGGGGAGGGCGGTGGAGGAATGCTGTCCAACAACTGTGAATCTGTTAACCTTCTCTCTCCCAGTGTTGTTTCTTCTTCTTCTTCTTCTTCTTCTTCTTCTTCTTCTTCTTCTTCTTCTTCTTCTTCTTCTTCTTCTTCTTCTTCCTCCTGCTCCTCATCCAGTATTTCCCAGCTTCTGCCTTCTGAACTATGCCCCTTTGCAAACCACTGTTCCAAATCTACGCTGTCCTCCTGCTCCTGGGAAGATTGAGGCTCAGGGGGAGGGGGTGGCTCACACCATTCCTCCACAGTGCAGGCTTCCTCAGCAAGGTCCCTGACACTACCTTTTGAGGGAAGACTAAAAGGTTGGGGTTGCAGTTTCAGTCCCTGGCATCTGCTAAGTAGGGGTGGTAAAGACACTAGTCTGAAGTCTTGCCAGTCAGTGTAGACAAGAGTGACCTAGATGGAGTAACACTGTTGCCATTGGGGCAAGACTTTGCATCAGAAATCCAGGGTTCCACTCCACAGGATGAGCAGAAGGGCCTTTAAATGAACGGAGGTGGACACACAGCATTTTATAAATGTAAGCCTGCCTATCTCCTCCCCCTCAGGAAGAGATAAGCTCCCCATAGTAAGGCATCAGGACTGGGCTGGTTTAAAGATGGCTTGGTCCCTATGCTCAGGTGTGTACTTTTCTTGTTCAAGAGCTCAGCAGAACACAGAAGGTGTCACATTCAGTCCATACTCTTTCCTATTAGTGTTGGGAAAGATTCCTGTCTGAAACCCAACGGACAGCCCCTGCTAGTCAGACAGTACTGAGCTTGGTGGCCTATGGTCTGACTTCCTAGAAAGAAGCATTCAGTGATCCAACACTATGCCTAATGATTTGCCCTTTTTCTTATCCAGTAGCTGCACTTTTTATGTAAAGGCAAATGCTTTTTTTTTTGTTAAGTCGCATGCTTTCGAGCCAAGTCCCCAGCTGCTCTCCTCTTTCCTTTTAAGAAATGACAGTCTTATGCCAATGAGGATGGAGTGCTTAGCCAGCAGCCTTTTTTTGTGCTAGGAATAAGAACATTATATTAAAAGGTGGAAGGGAAAACCGTCTGCACCTGAGGCAGAATTAAGATCACAATGAGTCGCATTAATAAGGAGGACACAGATGAGGGCAAAGATGAAGCATGGGCTTCTGCAAAGCATACCGAACAATTGTACCCATTCAGATTCACAAAATGGTTGTGGCATTCAGTGTATCCCTTCAATTTGGAGACCTATTAGTCAAGCAGAAAGGTGAGAATGGAGACAACAAATGCCTTTTGTCTCACCGACTGTTGCAATAGTACAGGGGATGGCAGCACTCCACATATTCAGTTAGCTGTATAATAATAGTGGGAAGATAATTTGCATTGTCGGTGAGACATATTCATTGACCACTACCCCAATACAATCCTATTGCCACTAATGTACTTTCTCAAACGGTGAGAGGTTCCAGGGACGGCACTTACTTGATTTTGGTTCCCTTTGGACGGTGAGATAATTGGAGGCTTAAAGAGTTTCTGTAATGGCTCAGTTTATTTATAAATACATACACTCCCTGCCTGCCCGCACCCCAAAGCTGGACTCAACTCGTCTTTTCCAGAGCTCAAAATCAACTCTTCCCTTTCAGCCATGTTAGGACTCAAGCTGCCATTTCTTTGTTCTTGTACACACAGAGACCTAGAAAACATTGTCCTTAGTCAGGGGAAAGAGCATGTACCCCCTCCCCTTAGGACTGAAGGACTTTAAGCAGTCCCTTTTTTAACCCATTAACTTTTTAAATTCCCTTTGAAGTTGCCACCTAATATCATAATGACATCAGATGATTGGCAGGTGGGAAACCCTGCCCACATGTTAAAGTGGTATTGGCTTACATGGGGTAGGAGAGCTGGGGTTCCTGCCTGCTGTGCTCAAAAGGTCTTCCTTACCTCTGCTGCTCAGGAATAGCTCAGTCGGTAGAGCATGAGTCTCTTAATCTCAGGATCATGGGTTCGAGCCCAGTGTTGGGGGAAAGATTCCTGCATTGCCGGGGGTTGGACTAGATGACCCTCATGGTTCTATTCTGTTCTGTTCTGTTCCTTCACACCCGGAATGAATACTTTACAAATTAAGCATTTGTTAAAAAGCTGTAGAGTTGGAAGGGTCCCTGAGAATCTGCTAGTCCAACCCCCTGCAATGCAGGAATATGTAGCTGGATTTGAACCTGCAACCTCAACTTTTTAGCACCATGTTCTAACCAACTGAACTATCCAGCTAATAACATAACAAGGAAGATATTGTGCAAATCAAACCACATACTTGCAGTCTGGTACAATCTGCACAGAGGGTGGAATGCTAGAACGAGACAAAGAAGAAGGCCTCCTTCTGTAAGAGACCTGCTCCCCTAAGCCTAATGGTCACAGAAGGCCAGGTGGGAAATCTCTCACCTTCAGAGAGTTTGCCTTTTCCAAATGTTGCAGGTAAATTCACACCCAAATTAAGGTGGAATCTACACACATTTAAAAAAAATGCTGTAAAAATGCTTTTTTTAAAAATAAAGTTTTGAAAAATACATTGAATCTGGCATAGCCCACTGTTGCCATCTAGTGTCACATTTGTATATTGCACCTTGCAACATTTAAAACATTTTATTTGCAGCTGTATAGCTGAGTCCTAAGGCTGGGAACAGCATTTCTTAACATGTATATATAACACTTCAGAGTGCTGTGCATATTTGACATAGGTTAGTTTGTCAGCAGTGGCTTAGCGTTGGTTGCTGGTGCCCAGGGCAGGGCAAGTGTTGTGCCTCCCTGGTAGACCCAGCAGCCCCTTGTCCCCCCCACACACTATGCCACTGCTTGACGGCAACACTGTAAGGGAGTTGCATCATTAATTAGACACAAATAGGAAATTTGTCTTTTCTTCTGCACATCACTGGATACAGACTGTTTATGTTTATTCATTTTCACCATATGTTCTGAAATGAGACAAGTGTATGTTTTCCATATAGCACAGGTGGACAGAAGACAACAAATTCCCCAAATCACGGCAAGCATTCTATGACCTAAGAGCAACCTGACAGTAGTAGCAAGAGGGCATTGGCTAAAAGCACAGTTTGATTGCTTGCCCTTGTAAACTAGACAGTTGACCCATGATAAATGTGCTGTATCAACAATGTCCAAAGCAACCTTGAGAATACCTGAACATAACTGCTTTTAAGCAGATCCAGGTGAGAAAGAAGAAGTTGTCTGAAAGACCAGAGGGCTGGACAGAAGCACAGAGAAAGAAAACTAGAACATGATGAAATAAGGAAAAACATAGTTGGAATGGCTTTTAGATACTAAGGACAGTTTCACTAAAGTATTCCAAACTAAGCTAGAACATCAACACAGTTTTTTATGCTCATCTAACAAAGTAGATGAGACAAAGGAAATCTGTGAATAGCACCCAAATATCTTTCAAGTTTTGAAAATAGCAGAAGCAGAGGGGTCAAATATACCATATTTTTCGCCCTATAGGATGCACTTTTTCCCCTCCAAAAATGAAGGGGAAATCTGTGTGCATCCTATGGGGCGAATGCAGGCTTTTGCTGAAGCTTGGAGAGCGAGAGGGGTCGGTGCGCACTGACCCCTCTCGCTCTCCAGGCTTCGGGAACACATCCACAGTGTTGGGAGCCCTGCGGGAGTTCTCCGCAGGGCTCCCCACGCTGCGGATAGCAGCCTGCCGCCCGGTGGGTGGGGTGCCCTGAAGCAGAGCGCCCTGCACGCCGGACAGACATCGGCCAGCCCCACAAGCTCGGGGGACAGCAGGGAGGCGCAGCGCCGCCATCCTGCTGTTCCTTGACCTGGTTCGGTTTCCCCAACCTGCTTTTGGGGGTGAAATAAAGGAACATTTTCCCCCTTTATTTCACCCAAAAAAACCTAGGTGTGTCCTATGGGACGGAGCGTCCTATGGAACGAAAAATACGGTAAATCAAGACCATGTTGTAGGAGGAGTGGCCTTTCCGATTAAAAATCCTCCCCCTGCTAAAGTTATTGTGCACCCTGTTAGGAAAAACAATACAAATAGCAGCTTGAGGAGGCCCATTACAATAGGGCATGGGAAGGGTTAAAACTTTCCCTTTCCTCTAGCAAACCCTCTGATTTGTTTCCCCATCCCATGGCTTCTATTTGAGACCACACCTACTGAGGCCTCCCTCACAAAGGTGGGGAAGCACTTAGGCTACTTTCTTAGTCCAGCATTAGAATTACTATGGTTGTTAAAATACTATAAAGTTCTCATTCATATGTACACTTGCCCTTTGCCATCTACAATGCTAATGCTCAACCTTGTTTTGACCCTGAGAAAGAAGAAATATGAATAGCACGGTTCAAAGGACTTTTCTTCAAGAGGGAAGGATTACAAAGGATACAGGAAGGACTTGGCAGGTTTTGTGCTCAAAAGACGTGGCAACTTAGTCTGTTTCCAGAAGTCAAATATTGCTCTAGGAGAAAACATACTGTGGGCTAATAGATTCTTTTTATTTTCCACAAGCAATGACCTTTTAAAGTCTTGGGAGTTTAAATAAGCTCTCTCTTTTTTTGTTACAGCTAAAACAATAGCTCCAAACTAATTTTTTTTAGGTGGGGAAATGAAACTGAACTAGCTACACATCAGGAGAGTCTCTCTTGTCCCCTCTTTCCTCACTGTGCTTCTCTTTCCATCTACTTTCTTCCCACGTGACCATTCCCTCGCCCTCTTAATGAGAATACCATCTCCTATAAATCAACCATTAAACTTTATGGCCCGGCAGAAAATTAACAGTAAAAATGTCAACAACAAATTTCTCTGGCCCTCCAGAAACAAAGAAAAACATTCCTTGCTTTCCTTGAGTTTCTGGCATACGGAAAGTTAACAGAGGATGTTCTGCTCATAAAATTCAATGGCTTCTCCTGCAACACATGATGCAGCTATAAAGGGGAGTGGATTGTGCATATTTTGACAGACCAGGAACTCTTTAGTATACATCAATGTTCTTTCGTGAATCAGTAATAGGAACACCTTACAGGCTTTACAAATCAGCAAGTTTGCAATGCTTCCTAGAAAAAGGTTCAACTTCTGTTTGCGTAATGCCAAATGACTGAACCTTCGGATTCTGGAATCAGAGATTTACCTTGGACATGGGTTGAACTTTGATTATCTGCATCTGTTTTCTGGACCAGGGGTAGCTGGTATGCTATTTTCCAGATGCTGCTAAACTAACAACTCCCATCATCCTTGACTATAGGCCATGCTGGTTGGGCTGCTGGGAAATGAAATTCAACAATATCTGGAGAGCATCACATTGCTGACTATTTGAAAGACTATACGAATGCAGGCAGAAAATGAACTGTGGCAGATAGGTATAGGTTTGCAGGCACTTTTTATTGGCCTTCCTCCTGGGCTGCAAACAGTAGCTTAACCTTCAGAAATTTAGCTGAATCTTTATCTGACATTGAGATAAAGCAAGCGGAGAAAGCTCTCCATACTTTTTATGCATGTCAAGCCACTGATAATGACATAAAGGCACATCCCATAAAAAAGTTGGCAATCTCTGGAAGGCTGACCTTGTTTAGCAAGAGATACCAAGACAAGTTAATATTTGATTTCGCAAGAAGATATATTTTGCAGTTATCCTAGTTGTGCACAGGAAATGATGCATTTTAGCAGATTAAACAAATAGTTGTAGCAATGTTTTAAATGGAATGTAGGCATGCAGACATTTGACACTTTAAATCCATATGCCATAGGCATAGAAATCTCAGCTTTTGAGAGAAAGCCAAGATAGTAGCTCCTCCAGTTGATGAATATGAGCCTGAGCACTTTCTAGCTGTAAAATGAAAAGGGTCATCGTACAAATGGGATCGTTCCTCCTATCAAACAAGGTAAAATGATTTCAAACCATCTGCAAGACACATTAAAAATGTAGCCACTAGTGCATTTGCCATCTGGTTTAGTGACTTTTTATGATACTCTAAAAACTACCCTCCAATGGCATCTCCTTTTTTCCACTGGTGGGTGATGGTTGTAGTTACTATCAGTGTCAAAACTCTGTGTCTACAGGATAGAAATCAGCCTTGCCAGCATTTCAAAAACTGGCCAGTAGTTTTGCTAGTACACAGCTTTGGCAGTAAAGAAGCCATTACTGTGGCAGTGAATTTTAGAAGGGGAAAAAAGAAGAAGAGTCTAGGTGGAATTCATAAAGCATTCCCATGCTTGAGAGGGGCTGAAATGTAATTCCCGATACAAGCATAAGACATCCCCCAAACTCTCATAAGCATGTACAAAATATTTCAACAGGGTATGCACCCAAGGCTTTTTTGTTTAAAGGTTGATCATTTATTGAATACATACTCGTATTCAATCGTAAAGGACATTATTTCTATTCATCAAACTAAAAAACCCCCTAAGTTTAACTTAATGAGCAACTAAACTTAAAAAATACCATTTTAAATTTAGAAAGGGAGAGAAAATACCAATTTTTTTCTTTTGTAGGTGTATACCAGATATATATATATAAGGGATGCAGGTGGCACTGTCAGTTAAACCACAGAGCCTTGGGATTTGCAGATCAGAAGGTTGGTGGTTCGAATCCCCATGACAGGGTGAGCTCCCGTTACTCAGTCCCTGCTCCTGCCAACCTAGCAGTTAGAAAGCACGTCAAAGTGCAAGTAGATAAATAGGTACTGCTCTGGCGGGAAGGTAAACAGCATTTCCATGCGCTGCTCTGGTTAAACATGACCCGGAAGCTGTACGCCGGCTCCCTTGGCCAATAAAGCGAGATGAGCCCCACAACCCCAGAGTTGGTCACAACTAGGCCTAATGGTCAGGAGTCCCTTTACCTTTACCAGATATATACATAGATACAGTCAATTTTCATTATCAATATCTTTAACCAGATGAGGTAGCCAAAACTGACCAAAACAGATAAGATTCCTTCATTTTCCAGTCCTATAGTATGCGATGTTTCTCACCAGATGAGCAAAAGGTGACCAGTGGAGCTCAAAGAAAGACAGATCCATAAGACATAGACAGGTGCAGTCGGAAGAAAAAGGCTGGAATGGACCTGCAGCTTCTGCCTACATCTGCCTCCTTCCTTAGTGCCACTGCTGGAGCCAATCACCTCCCCCCTTTCAGAGACAGATATGGGCTGCATATCTCTTCCAGATGCCTTCTAGCCTTTTTTCCCTGCCTACCTCTATCTCTGCCTGCTTCCCTCTTCCTACCTTCTGCCATTGATTCACTCCCACTACCGCTTTCCTGCAGGTTGTGGAAGCTGAGGGAGCCAGATTGCCACTCTGTACTTTCTCCTCCTCACCATGATATCATTTTTTGAAACATTAGGGGGTGCCTGGGCTGGGGTCATGTGTGAACCTTATTGTACAAATATTTGTAGGGTACATCAAGGACTAGCCACTGGAAACAGGTAAGTCCAGTGATTCCTTAACTGTTTGCCTGAGAAACTATTTCAGGGAGGACCTGTAGCATACGAATGACTTCTCTGTTAGCATGGACGAGAAGTGAAAAATCCAATCTTTATTCCTTCATAAAAGAATATGGGCAAATGCAACCTTCAGTTCAGCAAAGAAAATCCTTTTCAATCACATTGTCACTTTGCTACAGAAGAGCCACGTATTAGAAGAATAAAATTGCAGATATATATTCGGGAATGGTCATTTGTGTGCATGTTGAGCCTAGTGATATTTTCACTTGAGAGCTATTTAGATTTCAATTGAATTTAGGGTCTTCATTGATTCCTTAGGTCACTGACAGTCCACAGCGCTTTCAGTTTTCAAATTGTTCTCTCTTATATTTTATTTGATGTATGCAAACAGGGACTTGCTTTTTTTTTTTAAAAAAATAATAATTCTTTGCTGCTCTGACATTTTATAATTCCAATTTTCAAAGAAAACTTTGCAAACTAAGCCACAAAATAATGTCCTGTCCGTTGTAAGAAGGGAGGGGCAGGGGAAGGCACAATTCATGCGGCTAAGCGGTCACTGATTTGTTCAGGTAATCTTCCTTAAATCCCATCTGTTCTTTTTTTATTCTCCAATTGACCTTCAGTGTGCGTTTTGTTCAAAACCAGGGTGAAGATTAATTGGTTTTAGTTCTGATTTGTGCCTAGATCTCAGAATTAAATGATGACAGTACCTGAGAGAATTAAAGGAAACAATGTTAACTGAAGCAAAAATAATTTTACAGTGGTACCTCGGGTTACATATGCTTCAGGTTACATATATGCTTCAGGTTACAGACTCCGCTAACCCAGAAAGTGTGCTTCAGGTTAAGAACTTTGCTTCATGATGAAAACAGAAATCGTGATCCAGAGGCGCGGTGGAAGCGGGAGGCTCCATTAGCTAAAATGGTGCTTCAGGTTAAGAACAGTTTCAGGTTAAATATGGACCTCCAGAACGAATTAAGTACTTAACCCGAGGTACTACTGTATTTGGTTTAGTTAACCTCCACTTCGCCCCTTGGGAAGAGGAAGGCCAGCTCAGAGATGTTGCAGCCCAAGGACAAGCGGGTGCCCTCTGAGCAGACTGGGTACAGAAACTGAGCAGACTGCTAGTGAAATCTTATGTCAGCACTTGGTGTCAGGGGAACATCTTCCACTATACCTGAGGGCATCAGGCTACTTTAGGAGGCACACACAGTGAGGAACAGCTGTGGGCCTCAGGAGGAATTGCTGCTTCTCAAGCATCTTCCACCTGAGGCAGCAGCCCCCCTTTGTCTAACAGTAAAGCCAGCTCTGGATTTGAGGTGCTGGAGATCTTCTTCTTCTGCCTCACCTGCTTCTGAGGTAAGCCCTCTTGTATCAGAGCCCCATGAGTTGTTGCACATAGACATAAACTTGCAACTGAGGATAACACTTCAGGCATCGGATGAAGTGGACTGGGGTTCATAAAAGCATATGCCATAATAGAGGCAGGAGTTGTGAGCCTGGTGCCTGTGGGTGTGCATGTGCCTACATTCCTCCTCCCTCCTCCCACTGAAATTAGCTATAAAGAAACATTCTGTGGTAGCCAATAGAATAGATAGCATCATGTGATGGTGTAGGTGTGACTCCCACAGCAGTTTCTCTGGCTTGCAAATCCAAAAAGGTTGGTGGCCCCTTGTTGTCCCAAGACCTCTGTGGCTTATCATGTGTCTGTGACTGTAACTCATAAGCTATTCCTGCTATAAAAACCAAGGGAGCGATTTTAACACCAGCTGCTTCCTAGAGGGGCTTAATGGAGCATCAGGGCTACCAGTACATCCACACCCTCACTGTCCATGCTAAGTCGGCTGAAGGTGGGGCCTAGATTGAGCCCAGTGCCATTGTGTGATGGCTGTGGGACCACCATGAGATCTGATGTATCACTGTCTCAGCCACATCTGCAGAGCTTCCTGATTCAAGTCTTTCCAGTGGCTGCCAGTTGTGGGAATCATGCCCACTGAATGGGTGGAACAGGGAGCTCCATGCTGATAAAAGGACAGGAAATACATTCCTAGAGGCAGAGGCAAGTTGAGGGACACCTACGCCCAGTCCCAACCCTCCTGCCCCAGCCTGGAGCAAAACGGGTTTTGATTGTACTGTCAATTATCTCTATTGTATTTGGGAATATTCCAGGATGAGTGCCGAATGCATGCGTTGTGGATTGTAGGTATAATCTTATCAAAATTAATCAGCAATAGTTTGTTTCTGGAATTTGAAGTATTGGTAATTTAAGGCAGAATTTCAAACAGCCTACAATAATGAAACATATGATTAATGTCTGCACTGTAATTACCTTGTTTTCCCCAAATATGCCAAGGTTAGCTTATGGGCAGGAGGGAAAAGCAAACTGGCAAGTCGCCTTACCGTCCAACTGAGTATCTGATTCCAAGCTAATTATACACCTGGAATGATACATTCATTTTCGTGAATTACAATAAGATGCATAATCCAGCACTGTTAATTGTTTTTCTTCCCCTCACCATAAATTGCAGTGGTCATTGGCCTTGGAAAGATAAAATCATGGAAAAGGCACATTTGCACACATATTAAAATGTAATATGCAGATACAATTTTTAAGTGCAGCATATTCATACATCCTACATAGAGATCCAACAATGCTACTAATTTTAAAAAAATGAGTAGATTTTCTCAACTGACTAGGGAATTCTTATTACGCCTTGAACTTTCTGTTGTTGCTGCTCCTCAGGGTTGAGCTCCAAGGCCAAAGCAACTCCTCAAAGCTTCTGGCATGGAAGCCTTCAATGAGCAATTGCCTTTGGTGTTTTACCATATTGCTTCCTCCTTTGCTGTTGAGTCCATAAACCGCCTTGGACTGTGCCTATAGAGCCTCGTCCTTTTTTGCTTGAGCTTCAGTAAGAGAAGTTGGTTATGAAAGTTTATTCTGCTGCTTATCCTACCTTGTTTCCTGTGGTAACACAGATACAGGTTTTTTCACGGCTGGCATGATTTCATACTTGTAAACCACTTAGAAAACCATTTTGGTATGTAAGTGGTATATAAATTAATAAATGATAACAATGTAAAATAACACATTTGGCAGTATGACAAGCAAGCGCTTCAGATGCCTCTTTCTTTGTCAGTCAAGCAGAATATAAATATGAATGGATCAAATACTGAGCATTGACTTTTGTTTATAACCTCACCAGTTTCTTAATAACTTAGTACGTTCCTGGGGCTAAGTTAACTCTGAATTTTGGTTTTCATAAACTACAGTGCTGAACACATGGAACATCAGCAGAAAGACAATATTTTGTCTTTCTTCTTTTTCTTTTTCTTCCATACTGTTGTTCATTTTAGTTTCTTGGAGCTAAATGGAATAAATAGAACTCTTCATATTCTATTCTGTGTCTTGTAAGGAAGCATTGAGTTTCACACAGGAAGAGAGGCCTCCGTCAATGCTTGAAAAACTCACTCATTGTATGAAAAGATATGCTGTGAAGTACCAGCCAATGAAACTTTTGCAAATGTTGCTGTTTTCTTAAAGTTAAGCTTCAGATCCCACTGAACTGAGCGTTGATGCTGCATGAGGTAGACCCCTGAAATCTTTTATTATTGTCTCTGAAACATTTTGATATTCTTCAGTTATAGAAGAATTCCTAAATCTAGTTTCTAAAGGATATCACTTCTTGATACCCCCTCACCACATCCCAGCAAATGTGGAAGAATATATGCCTCTGAAATAGTTTCTTAGTTTCCAAAAGAAAATTTATTTGTTCATGCAGGAAAGAACTTCCTATTTTGACTGCTCATTTTCAATTCTTCCTTTTTTACTATTCTGTTTTAATATGTTTAAAAGAGTCACTTTTTTATAAAAAAATAAAATAAAACTAGTACAGCCAATCAGTTGATAAATAAAGATTTGCAAATGGATGGTTTTCAAAAGATTTATGCTGCTAATTATTTATGTAACCAAAAGACTGCTTTAATTGCTTTCCAGGTCATATGAGACAGAATGACACCTCAAGGTCATGAGCCCAGGCCCACTGAACTCAATAAGACTTCCATGTGAGTAGACATGTAAAGGACTGCACTGCAACTATCTTAATCTTAGACATGGTTTTAATATGGCATATTTTATCAAAGAAAACGGTGTTTGATTTTGCTGTTTGCAGCTCCTTTTTTTTAGTCAAGCTTATAAATGCATGAACAGAAATTGTGTGTGTGTGTGTGTGTGTGTGTGTGTGTGTGTGGAGTCAAGAGTGAAGAAACAAGTTTTAAAAGGGCATCAGGATAAACAAAAAATATGAACATCTCATTGATTTTTTTGTTGCCAATAATTGTGCATAGTGGCATAGGGCCTTCTAACGTTGCAGAAATTTATATTTAAAGGAGATTCCGATTATCCTCCTGTGCTGTATACTTTATCCTCCTTAATACTTCTGCACACTGTATTGATTCTCATAACCTTTGTCTTGTAGTTCAGTTGATGCAGTTCCTCCTATCTGAACTTAGACAGAAAGCTGTTGCATGGTGCTTAGGTGACCAACAGGGATGTGCCAGAAAGTTCCTGCTTCAAATTTAAGCTGTCATTAACTCATAGGGAAGGGGGTGGGAGCTTGAGAAAAGACATGATCTCTCAGTCTAAGCCTGCCCTCAATAATATGAAATAATATGAAATATACCCTTCTCTTACATGCTTCCCACATCTCATGTGGTGAGACATCCAGCAGCAAAGCCAAAGAGAAAAATTTGCTTTGAATAACAGAATATTGGAGACTTACAGTGCAAGCTCTGTAAGAGCTTGTGGGCCCAGCCACAAGGAACCTTCGGTCAGCAGTGCCCATATCCTGGGAAGGTGCAATAAAAATAATCATGGGTTCTAATGGGCCACAACTTTATTGATTGCATACCATAAGTATGCGAATCTAATGTGTCATCAAATCTAATGCGCACCCTAATTTTTGCAATGTAATTTGGTCAATAAAGGTGCTCATTACATTCAAGTAAATATGGTAGATAGGTTTTGGTATGTATTCTGAATCAACCAACTCAGACTCTTGGTTTATTATTTTGCAGGGTTGATCCTGGTTAAGAATCTGCCTACGACGTGCATCAAATATGGGGGACCTCTCCTACCACCATTTTTTTGGGGGGGGAGTGCTATGGCCCATTGGCCCCTCACTGGGCATCCGGACAGAACCCTGGAACCCTTTAATGGGGTACCCACAATTCCCTGGTGGGCTCCCAACTGCTTCCCCCCTCACCCAGACTAGGGATCCAATCCAGTGCTTTCCCCACATTGCTATGAGGTAGGCAAAAACCTCTGGATGGGCCCAATTTGTCAGCAGCCTAATCTGGAAGTTCACCTGGCCTTGCACCATGGTTGCCCAGGGCCGCAATCACCGCTTGTCATCATACGAAGTTAAGCGGTCCTTGCTGGTTCAGCCCAAATGTCCATCTAGTCTATTTATGCTATTCTGACAGTGGCCAACCAGACGCCTATGGGAAGACTGCAAGCAGGACAGCGCTCTCCCCACATTGTGACTCCCAACAGTTGGTATTCAGAGGCATACTGCCTTTCTTTTTGAATTTGTACAGAGCATGATGCGGGTGGTGCTGTGGGTTGAACCACAGAGCCTAGGACTTGCCAATCAGAAGGTCGGCGGTACGAATCCCCACGATGGGGTGAGCTCCTGTTGCTCAGTCCCTGCTCCTGCCAACCTAGCAGTTCAAAACACATCGAAGTGCAAGTAGATAAATAGGCACCGCTCCTGCGGGAAGGTAAACAGTGTTTCCGTGCGCTGCTCTGGTTCGCCAGAAGCAGCTGGCCACATGAGCCAGAAGCTGTACGTCAGCTCCCTCGACCAATAAAGCGAGATGAGTGCCACAACCCCAGAGTCAGTCACGACTGGACCTAATGGTCAGGGGATCTCTTTACCCCTTTACCTTTACCTATGATGCACCTGCAAGTTTCCAAAACTTTCAATTACTATCCTTCCCCATTACCAAAATGTACATGTACATTGTATCATCCATCAAAATTTTGCAATTCAGCTCCCCAGGCAATCAACATGTACAAAAATACTGGTATGTATTCTCAGGCAAAGCGTGCATGAGAAAACATACGTTCTTCACAATGGTATGCAACACTGTATTATATTTTGTGGAATTCCAGAACAAAAGTTGAGAAATTCACACTAAAGTGCAGATGGAATTTTCATGAGGACATCTTAAATACATATAAATAAATAAACTGCAAATGGAGGCAGGAATATGGAGAACTGAAGATCTGAAAAACGAGAAACAGAGAAAACCCCAAAATGAGGGAATTTGCACATCCCTGAAATCAACACTGCAGAACAATAGCAGGTAACCAGGCTGTGGCACTAATACCCTGCAAATGTCTTAGAGGAAAAGGAGGTCTTCAGCAGGCAGCACAAACTAATATCATCTCTTCATAACAGAATGTTTTATAGAGATTGAGAAAATTCAGATTTTAATTTGGTAAAGAGATAATTAATGTCCCCTGTTTTGTAAAAAGAAGAAGAAGATGGTGACAGAAAACTATCTTGTTAATTGAAAATTGGTGGACCAAATAAAGAAGGACCCTTTGCTATCTTGGGTTCAGTCTAAACAGAATAATGACATTGCCTACAATTTGCCACACACAATTAAGCATGGTTAGGTAAGCTCCATTGAAATCAATTTCACCTATTTAGGGTGTTCATCCCAGCATGGAAAGTTGTGCAAAGTCCCCCTCCATAAGCACACATTTCATTAGCATTCTTTCAAGTCTATGTCAAGTGGGAACCTTATCTTCCAATAGCAAGAAACATCCTTCCACAGTGAAGACCACCTATTTTTCAAGAAAGATTACTGAACCCAGTGCGGAGGAGGAAATAGTACCATTGCACCAGAAGCAGAACTTCTGTATATTTGGCAAGAGAGTGGATAAAGTCAGAAAATTTCCTACACTGTTCCTAATTCTTTGACACTCCCCACCCAAAATCAACCAACCATTTTGCAATTGTTGTTGTTGAGAAACATTCCATCTCATTATTGGTTGGGCAATTTGAATTAAATTAGCAATACAAATGATGTGTATTTTGCGGCTCTTGGTTAAAATTACTACACTGAATGAAGGATGTAGATGCTACTAACTATTAATTTATGAAAGAAATAAAATAATTTATTTTACTGTTGTTTTTCATGGTGATGTACATATAGTCTGAGACAACAGTGCAAAGCCTCTTACTCCTCCACTTTTACCACTCAGAAAATTCAGGCACCCTCCATTTCCAAAAAAAATTGGCCTAGTAGTTGGAGTCACATTGATTTAAGACAAATTGATTAATTTTTTGTTGTATGTTTCTCTAATGAAAATAGGGACCTCCTATCCTATTATTATTATTATTATTATTATTATTATTATTATTATTATTCCCTACCCATCTGAATGGGTTGCCCCGGCCATTCTGGGCAGCTTCCAACAAATATAGAAACATAATAAAACATTAAAAAAACTTTCCTACCTATACAGGGCTGCCTTCAGATGTCTTCTAAAGTTTTTAAAGTTACTTATCTCCTTGGCTTGGGGGTTGCATAACTCCATGCCCTCCAACATTTCTCCGATGAAAATAGGGACGTCCTAAGGAAAAGCAGGACATTCCAGGATCAAATCAGAAACTAGGACAGCTTCTGTCATTCCATGACTGTCCCTGGAAAATAGAGACACTTGGAGGGTCTGATATTTCAACAATCCCAAAGTTTGAGACAGTTGTAAATGTGTGGTCAACTGTTGTGGAACAACCCCATTGAAGAAGATAACAGTGGTTACCCAGACCTTGTTGCTGGTTTAAGCTACAGGGTAACAAGAATGTAGGTCCACCACTGGGCCAGATAGAGAGTCCTGAAGAGCCACATTTGGCCCCCGGTTCTCCTCAGGGGAGCCTAAGTTTCCCCATCCCTGCATTGTGTGTCAAGGTCCCCAAGCCACCCCCTAAATAAATCACAATTTACACAGAATTTTTGTTTAAGGTTTTTGGCATAATTTTGGACACAACTTTATTAAAATACATAATGTAAGTGATTGCTTAGGCATTGGTTACTGCTATCTGTCCCCGCCCAGGGACAGAACTGACTTCTGCAACTCCGTAAGCGAAAACATTTTTGGGGAGAGAATGGAGCTGGGCGCCAGACCCTCACCTCTCCCCGCATGCTCCCAGGGGCTTGCACGGCCCTAGCCCCTTGCCAGGGATTCGGACAAAAGTATGGCAAACCCCTGGATTCCTTTAATGGAATTCCCTTGCGGCAGCAGCACTGGAAGGGGCAGGCACAGCCAATCCTTACCCTTCCACCCACCAATGCCTAACCGCAACCTTGCAAGTTGTGACGATTTGCTATGCAGTGGCAAAAAACCAAATGGCATCAGCCAATCAGCCAAATGGACAAAATTCTTACCAGGCCTCTGTCCCCAAAGCAGACGACCCCATGACAGGCATAGCAAGGTCAAACGCAAAAGCCACAAATTAGGGAGGACAGGCGGGTGATAAGATGCACGCAGCGAAAGAGAATGCTCAATGCTGCGTGCCAAGTATACAAAACCTTTGGGCCATCCCACAAATTGGCAACATCAAAATTTCCCCAACAACCCAAAATATCACAATCCTGGCCATCTAAACAATCCCGCCCAGCAACCAAAACGGGTTGTCCTGCTAGACCCCACCGCAACACGTGCTCTCCATGAAGGAGAACACGCTTTGCATCTTGCTATGAGTTAAGAAAGTTCTGCAATAGGTACTCATACACATGCAGTCTCTCATGCCACTGGAAACGTTGCATGAAGTGATGGTAGCAGTACAAGGTGACATCAAAGCATAGCGGAAGGATACAATATCGATTCATTCAGATCTTTGGATCCTACTGACACATCGCTGATCTGGGTCAGGAAAGTGCCATGCAATGTCAAATTGCAATTTCCTGTCCCTATTCGGTGGTTTGTTACCCCATGCCCACTCAAGCAAATGCACTAATACCTTGGAGACTCCTGGGGGTATGAGACTCCTGGTGGTTGCTTTTCTGCTTACAATGCGGGTCAGCTTGACCTGTGATGCTTCATTGGAAAGGAGTTTTCTGCTTCAGAGAACCTGCTTTTTTGTTCTCCTTTCTCTTACGCGTAATGCACTGCTGTCGCAGCCTGGGTTTCTGAACTTCGTGGTAAAACAGCACACAGCACGAAACGTCGAGTTGTCCACTGCCATCCCTGCCGAGGAAAAGATTGAACTTTTTATTTCCTGCAAGGAAGGGGAAAAAAGCAAAGCCAACTTCTGTGCAATGCTATCCGAAATTATAGAGAGCTCTTCAGTTATTTGAACTGACTTCTCCCCGCATCCTGCTTATTTAAATCAAGGCGAATGCCATAAATTGGTGCGGCGCTTTGTAGAGGCTGCCACAAATGTGGAGAGAGCCAGAGATGAATCCAGCCATTTTATTATGGTTTATCTGTTTAGTTAGCTGTGGGAGTGGCTAGCTTCACGGAGTCTGAAT
Source organism: Podarcis melisellensis (assembly GCF_964234715.1). Taxonomy (NCBI): domain Eukaryota; kingdom Metazoa; phylum Chordata; class Lepidosauria; order Squamata; family Lacertidae; genus Podarcis; species Podarcis melisellensis. The sequence goes on from NC_138542.1 coordinate 25,584,711, forward strand.
GTTAAAGCAAACTGACTTCATTTACCAGGGCTGGACAGATATGGCAGCTTGGAATGCAGCGATCCATCAGGTTGAGGCCTAGAAAGCAGAGCTAATATGCCATTTGCTCACAGCAGTAAGAGCAATGATGGATAGGCACTGGGCTGGTGTGTGTGTGTGTGTGTGTGTGTGTGTGCAGATCTCAAACAATGGTCTTGAAGGTCTTGGCAAATGGCACTACTTGAAAAATTGAACCAGAATCTTAAAATAATACGAGACTGGAGAAAAATGGTATGATTTTATTGATTTTGCTATTTTTCAAACCAAAACACATCACACACACACCCTTTGGGTCATCCTTCGGTTGCAACCAAATTAATTTTTGTGTGTATTTGAACTCTGATTAGATTATGCCAGTGGAGGGGGGGAAGAGAAGACTGAGAGTCACTTGTATGCATTCTAACAGAATGCTTGCAAATTCCCATTGTCATCTTTATAACTCGCCGTAATATGTTAACTGAAACTTATGCCTTATAAAGTCTATGCCATTATTTTATTTCTTAACTTTTTATTGGATGCGTTTAGTGTTTACTTTTATATCTTGGTTGTGTGTTTTTTTTAAAGAAATCAATCAGATTATGCATTTTTTGAAATTTTGCAATGCTGTTTCAATTCAATTCAAAAATGCACACAGAAATGTGTATTTTGTGGATAAAATAGGTTCATCTGAATGCACCGAAAACCATTAAAAACACATTTTTAGGTGGAAAAATGTGTCCACAATGTGTATCCAAGAAAGATCTGTGTACAATTTAAATGATGTATTATTTATTTCAAGAAATGTTCAAAAAGGTAATGGAAAAAATCTATGACTGAGCACATGAAAACCTGCCCTGGATCAGAAATCTCTAGATTAGATTATGGTTTGGAGCAATCTAGTAAGGCCCAGAATAAACACCTGACATGGAAGAGCAAATGTTGGGGGCTATCACAAATGATACCATTGTTCCTTTTGTGTTTTCTTTAGATTAGCACTTACCCAAGAAGTGCTGTGCAAATTTGTGCTTTCAGGAGTGAAATACTAAGACTTGACCAAAGATATCCTTTCAGAATGGAGAACAAGTCTAATCAAGAATGGGCTCTCCCTATATTGTGAGGAAATATACCTGTGGTTGCCAGGTACATGGGGGAACTGGGAAATAGCAGCTTTTTCCCATTTCTCCCAAGTGCCTGGTAAGGTATACCTGGTTCTCCTAATCAGTTCCTGGTGGCATCTAGAAATATTTACATTTGTACAGAGCATCTGCATTTTCAGTCATTAAAGGCCATCCAATACAATTAATACGGTCAGTTCCTTCAGGCAATCCATATGCAGGTGTGAAATTACATAAACCTGTATAAGCAGGTTTATGTAAACTCAAGCTTTTGTACTGATCTTGGCTTCCTGGCTACATTATTATTTTAAATGGTCTGTGCACAGTTGTCAAGGCACCTGCTTGTTTAACATATTCTGCCAGCTAGTTTGGCAGCGTCACCTTCTCCAGTGAAAGCAATTTGCTTGCTAAGCAAATTGGCAAGTGGACCTGTGCTTACTATTGCTTCTTCCTGGCATCTGTTTATTCCTATATTTATCTCTTCAACCTGTATCAGAGTGATTTTTCTCTACCAATTATTTTTGCCCTTTGTTTTTGCAAAATTGGCAGCAGATGGACAAAACTATATAATATCCACAGCCTCTTTACGATTAAGGTCATATAGTATAATTAGAACAGGTTAACGCTGTGCCAAAATTTCGGTTTGTGTGTTTGTGTGTTTTACTATTCTCCATCAATTAATGAAAAAATAAATTGCATTTCTAAATTAGCAAAAGGGAGAGAAAATCTCAGTGGAATTCTCATTGGCAGAAGGTAGCATTTTGTTGCAATTACTTTACTTTCCAAGTCGCTGGTGTCTTTTTTGTTTTGGTAATTGTCATTTCTTTCATTCTACAAATCACTTCTCAAGTCTGAATTCAGTGGTCTTCCCACGTGATCACATTTCCTTTAAAAAATGTGATATTCTTGACTGGGCTAGGAATATGGGACAGCTATCTACGGTGCAACTGAGAGAAAGTAAAAAAATTCTACTTTGAAAGAAATCATGCAGAAATACTTTTGATACTGTAAAAAGTAAGGATTTCCCTTAAAAAATAATATCAGTGAACACTGATCTAAGGCACGATAGCTAGCTTCCTTGGCCTTCGAATATTTCAAAGTCTCACGGAAGACATCATGAGGTAACTCCCCACCACAGAGGAGGCTGCAGAGTAATGAGAGAAAGTTTTAAGTGGGAAAGGTCTCTCACACAAACACACCACCCTCAGCCACTTTGCAACAATAAAGTAAACTCAACTCCATACCCACTGAAATTCTGAAGACTTCTATAAAAAAATTAAAGTGTGCTGAGAATGAGGGAGAAAAATGGAAGCTTATTGCACACAGGATGACAGCTTTCAAGAAACTGGAAGTTAGAACAAAAATAGGACAGACTTAAAAGTCAGCAGGTTGCTTCCATCTCTACGTTCTAAGCACCAGACATTCAACAGGGCCGTGAATGGTGAAGCCACAACCTCTTTTAACACTTTCCTAAGCAGGGTGCCTACATTCTGCTTAAGGGATGCGGGTGGCGCTGTGGGTTAAACCACAGAGCCTAGGACTTGCTGATCATAAGGTCGGCGGTTTGAATCCCTGTGATGGGATGAGCTCCCATTGCTCGGTCCCTGTTTCTGCCAACCTAGCAGTTCAAAAGCATGTCAAAGGGCAAGTAGATAAATAGGTACCGCTCCAGCAGGAAGGTAAACGGTGTTTCCATGCACTGCTCTGGTTCTGCAGAAGCAGCTTAGTCACGCTGGCCACATGAGCTGGAAGCTGTACACCGGCTCCCTCGGCCAATAAAGCAAGATGAGCGCTGCAACCCCAGAGTTGGTCACAAATGGACATAATAGTCAGGGGTCCCTTTACCTTTTTAAGGTTAGCCTTGCAGCCACAGCAATAGAGATAGGCTTCCTCGCCCATGAGTCTCTGAAGCTCACCTTAACCCTTGCTCAAAGACCTGAGTGCAGGAAAGTGGGAGAACAGGCCTGTCCGCACTTCTCTACTCTACGGCCACGGTAGCAGCTCTGCCTGAGAAAATCTTGCACTAAGCAGGTTTGCCCTTAGAGGTGCTCACAAAGAGATCCCTATCCTATCCATGGTAAATGTAGGCATGGAAATAAACCCTTTTCTCTCTTCCCCACATTCCCCACCTACAGCACTTGAACACAAAGGCCAGCCTTCATAGGGCCAAAGTAGGTGTGATGGTTGTCATTTTTATTTTTACAGTGGTACCTCGGGTTAAGTACTTAATTCGTTCTGGAGGTCCATTCTCAACCTGAAACTGTTCTTAACCTGAAGCACCACTTTAGCTAATGGGGCCTCCTGCTGCTGCCACGCCGCCGGAGCCCAATTTCTGTTCTTATCCTGAAGCAAAGTTCTTAACCTGAAGCACACTTTCTGGGTTAGTGGAGTCTGTAACCTGAAGCGTATGTAACCTGAGGTACCACTGTATTTTAAATAAATGGGTAGCATTGGCCAGGTTGTAGGAGGAGAAGGGAGCAGAATTTGGACTATGGCATGTGGGGGGGATTGTATTTAACTTTTGCCCTTTCCCCACCATGATCCCAAACAGAATTGCAACCTCTCCGTGCCTGCTGTTTGTGATTTCCTCAGTGATGTGCACAAACAATATGGGTAGGAGGGAGATACTTCAAAGCAAGTCCACTCCTTTTTTTAAAAAAAAAAAGACAGTGAACTTGCAACTTTATGTGCAGCCCATCCGCTCTTCATTCCAGGCTCTGTCACTTTTCCGCTCCATCATATTAGCATTTTAACAATGTATACTGGCATTTGTAAAATCCTGCTTTCATGCTGCTCTTTAACATAAATGGAGCAAACCAGCAATGGGATTTAAGTGCAATATGCATACCCATAACACAGCTTCCTGATGCACGGGAGTCTTTGATTGCTGCCAAAAAAATTATTTGAGTGTGTCTTTTATCTATTCACCCAGCATACATTTAGAACTGTAAAATATACATGTTGTTAAAGCCTCTATTCTCTCTTTTAAAGGGGGGAGAAGGGGAATAATAAGCTAGGACAAATTATCATACTTCTAGACCATATAATATTGAAATTCATGAGAATGTAAAATTAAAAGAATACTGATTTACATTGCTCTGAACTACAATGATTCATCAAAATACATAGAATATATGTTAAACGAAGATTTGCCTCGCTCTTCCAGGTCCCTGGCATTTGACATCTACTTAAAAGAAGCTTACTTGTTTAAAAAGCTTTGCCTTTCACCTCTGTTACCTGTGTGTACAACAGAAATCTCACCCACCAGCTGGAAATGGACCGAAAGGAATGTAGTTGAAATGCTGTGGTAGAAGAATCGCTTCTCACTGAAACTCTAGCTCTCTTCCAGCAGGGAGGTGGCTGTCTATCTGTCTGGTTGAGCTGGCCTAGAACTTGTTGGCATTTTTGTTTTCGCTCAAAAGAAAAATATACTAGTTTAAAATAAATAGGTGAATTCTCTGGATTCCAAGATCCAGGTTTGCACAAAGTAGTCTTTGGTGAGAGAATCCCAGCAAAGATTTAAAATCAGAAAACATGCAGCAAAGCAATCTGTGGAAATATAGGCGGTTAGACCTTTAAACTATCTCCTAAGTTGCTTCCAAAGTTCCCCACTTCCTTTAGCATAAAAAACACCATATGTTGGTAAGTTATAAATGACTTACTTACAAACTCTTCAAAGGTCAGTTTCATGTGCTTTTCCATATAGCAGCAAGAAAACACAGGCAGTATAACTTAGGTTACAAAATGGTAAATATTTATAAATTATTTGTATAGGAACACAGTGACCAGCCCAGGCCACCTTAATGGTAGAGTTCACATGGTGGAGTGGTTGGAAAGTGGAAGAACAAAAAGCTTGATAACCTTTCTTCCCAAAGTAAGGAGAAGTGACCTAGCTAAGCCTGGCAGGACAGCTAACTCTATGGTTTTAACCCTTTCGTGCAATAATTAGACTTGCACATGTTAGTTATATGAGGCTGATATCCCACAGAAACTGCATGACTGGGGACAGAGATAATTTAGTCAGGATAGCAGAGTGCTCATGTACTCAAGGGAGAAGCAGAGACAAGAGAAGAGCTTTTCCAGAAATGTATTGAGGAAATAACATAATGGCAATTAATCACTGAGCAGTTGAAAGCTTTCCAGGGAAGGACAGAAAAAGCGATGGTGGGATTGTAGGACAAGTGATACAACTGCAAAAGAGGAAGAACCTGAACTGGTTGTAGAGGAGGAGGTGTTGCCATCACAGCAAGCAAACAGGCAAGGAGCAAGCAAGCAGCTGGAGCACCCAGATCCAAATCTGCCACCCATCCCCACTCTGCCGCTGAAGCACTTGCCTCATCCAGGTTCATGGTCAGGGCCGGATTTAGGTTTGATGAGGCCCTAAGCTACTGAAGGTAATGGGGCCCTTTATCTGTCCAGCTGTCCTTTGTCAACAACAAATTGTCACTTTTTTGTGTTGAATATATGCTATATGGTAATTTATGGACCACACAACACAAAACACTGTTGCTGTATGTAGGGTTTTTTTTTAATCTTATATTTTCGAAATGTACATCCAGTTTTCCCCCGCCATTAAATTTTTTGGGGTCTGCAAGAGAGTGGGGCCCTAAGCTATAGCTTGTTTAGCTTATACTTAAATTCGGCACTGCTCATGGGAGTACCAACCTCGGCATCACGGCAACTTCAGGAAACGCTGGCATCCCGGAAGACTACAGAGTTCAGATTACTGGAGAGATGGTTTGTAAAATGAAAGAAAAGGCACTCGGAAACACCCCTTAGCCAACTCAAAAGAGTGCTGAGGGAACACTGGGCACCTCAGGGGATCAAAGGGCGGCAACTTTGGCTGATCTCCTAAAAAAAAACAACTCAACAACTTTGGTCTCTTAAAAAAAGCGCTGTCCCAGGCGCTGGCAGGGGTTGCTACGCCGCTGCTGCCTCCTCGCCTCTCCTGCTCTGCAACCCAGATGTAATTTACAAAGCGACTCCACCCCATTCAGGGTGGTTCAGTTGTTATCTATCCAGGCAAGCAGAAAGTCTGTTAAAATGTTAAAGAAGGGGGGAAAGGCAGCTGAGCAAGGAATTCATGCATGCTTCATATGCTCGGAAAGTGTATGATTATATCAGAAGGGGCTTGGTGATGTCCCCTTGACTGTTTTCTATTATTCATTGGTTTTGATGACTGCCTGGTAGTTCAGTCCTCCTGTTGCCCTCACTTTCTGTAATGTCACAGTATCGTTATTCCTCTTGACAGCAAAGCTTAAGATCAGATTCTTAAAGATTGTTATGATAATTCCGGGCTCCAAAAGTCAAAGCTAATCTGTCCACAGTCTCTGAAACATGTCCTGCATATCCTTTCCGTTTTCTGCAAGGGGATCCAAATACATAATTTGGTGCAGATGTTTCAGCCCTATTGTTGTTTACGCATCTGAAGCATAAGGGGGTTTGGATTGTTTGGCCATTTCATAAAAAACTAAAAAGCTGTAAGACACACACGCCGAGTACAGTAAACCCGTAGCTCTCCAGATGTTGTTAGTCATCAACTCGCATGAGCCCCAGTCAGCATGGCCAACAGCCAGAGATGATGATCCAGTAACATCTAGAAAGCCACTGGTTCCCCATCACTAAAATAAACAATGGAACCATGGACTCCAGTTACACTCTGACCTCTAAGCTGTTTTGGGAAAAGATGCTGGGCCTTGGTCTATAAAAAGCCCTTGGGACTTTATGGAATTTATCAACCCTCAGCAGGTATTGGATTACAAGTATAGTAGATTCTTTGCAAGTAGGTACTTTGTGCTGTAAAGGAGTCACCAGTAAGTCTCTGTAAAGAGGGGGCAGTCCAAAATTATATGGTATATTGCATCTGGTATACAGTCGTACCTTGGAAGTCAAACGGAATCCATTCTGGAAGTCCGTGTGACTTCCAAAACGTTTGGAAACGAAGACGCGGAACCCGCGTTGGACGTTCAAGTTCCAAAGAACATTTGCAAACAGGAACACTCACTTCTGGGTTTGTGGCGTTCAGGAGCCAAAATGTTTGAGTCGCAAGGCGTTTGACTTCCAAGGTACGACTGTATTCATACCACAGGAGCAAAGTCTATTCTGGAAGTGTATTTTTTGAAACCTTCCAGACAATACAAGTGACGGGAATCCACTTAAAAGGGCTAACATAAAAGCTCTACGAGGCAAAGGGGTATCTAAATTATGAAAGTAAATCGGCATCATTCCATGGTGAGGCTGTAAACCTAAGTAAGTAGGGCTGTGCAATAAATTGGCATATATTGAAATAACATTGTGGTAACTATTTCAACAGAGCAATATATCAGGGAACAAAAGGTGGACACTTAACAGCTTCCCGGGGCTAGCTCAGCTGAACACAGGCACATGTCTCCAACTTGGTTTGCTCTCTCCCTCCTAACCTATAAGAAATGATGTTAAGCCCTCACACAAATCAGAAAACTCTTTCAGCTTCACCTGTATCTTTCCACTTACAACTCAGCTAATTATTCAGAGAATGCTAACAATCCAGGAGGAACTAGACAGTCCTAGGGCTTGCCGATCGGAAGGTTGGCTGTTCGAATCCCTGTGATGGAGTGAGCGCCTGTTTCTCAGTCCCTGCTCCTGCCAACCTAGAGCAGTTCAAAAGCACGTCAAAGTGCAAGTAGATAAATAGGTACTGCTCCGGCGGGAAGGTAAATGGCATTTCCATGCACTGCTCTGGTTCGCCAGAAGCGGCTTAGTCATGCTGGCCACATGACCCAGAAGCTGTACGCCGGCTCCCTTGGCCAGTAAAGCGAAATGAGTGCTGCAACCCCAGAGTTGTCTGTGACTGGACTTTACGGTCAGGGGTCCCTTTACATATATATATATATATATGCGCTCTCTCCAATTTCACAGTGGGGAGAATTCAGATCAGACCTCTTCAAACTGATAGGCTTCTCTTCCTTTCTCGCAATGGCCCATTACTGGTGGGTTTAAATATTTGAAAGGGATTCCATTTGCATGGTTAAGGTGCAGCTCTCCCATTTTTACAGCATGTATTAAATTCCTGCAATGTATGCTCTATTTACACAAGGAGGTGACATTTAGAAGCAAGTCATGCAAATTTTATGGGTGGTTATACATTTTTATGGTTTCTTTATATATTCTAGAAGAGGACGACTGAGGTATTTGAACAAAAGGCAAGATAATAGGGAGATCAAAAAAAGCAAGACTCTCTCTTTAATTTTTTTTTAAATCCATACAATTTTGATGATGTTGGTTCATATCAGGAGCTAAGCCTGATAAATTTTCCCTTTAGTCCTTCATGATCTATTGCTCTGTATTTGTTTTTTCCAAACAGTAGGAACTTACTCCCATATGAAATTCAAGAGTTAAGTCCTTAATTTCTGTGGTCTGTAGCACTGCCTCTTCTGTGGTACTGACTTTGGCCCACCAGTTGGAGAAAAGGGGGAGGGTAATAGCAATACTTTATTTTTTCCTCTGAAGAGGACATTTATCCCATGTGTGAGGAACCTTTGGACTTCCAGGTGTTGCTGAACTACAACGCCCAACATTTCTGGTCACTGTCTGTGATTCCTGGGGCTGATGGGAGTTGTAGTTCAGGAATATTTGGCGGGCCAATTAGATATATAAAAACTTGCAGAAAATGATAAAAACAGGAAGCCAGGAGCAAGGACTTTTAGAATCTAGTATTCTGTCACAGAATATTTCTACTTACTGATATTTTTGAGCAGGACGACTATAACTAGAAATTAAATATGCATTTCTCTTATTTATTTCTTTAAAACCAATCTATTTTTTGATATTTCAAGCAAGCTGACAGTTGTCACAATATTTGAAAATAATTTATAATGATGCTATGATTTATAGCAAGTTGAATCAAGCACATGTTTTTATAGGATCATGTTGGTTTTTCCACTCTCATAGTGCTGTTTTGACACCAAAATCTAACATTTTAGTAATTAATTTTGTTCTTTATTAATGGGGTCTTAGATATAAATCACAGTCACTAGTAGTTGCTAGCCTGAATCATTTCCATAATCTTCCCCCCTTCCTCAGTCCATATTTCAACGGGAAAGAAATAACGTTTAAATATATATTGATGCAGTTAAAATATGCATATTGCATTTGTTTCCTGGGAAGCAAGACATGAGGAACATGTCTTATTCCCTTAGATTTGAAGCCCCAGGACTGAGTCATACATCCACCTTTATCCTCTCCCCTTAGTGCTAAATGTCAACGTACCATCAGTGTGTGGTGGCCAATGAGCCTTGCCTTACGGACACCATCCAGTCATGTTTACTTCAAGCATATACCAGGTGAAGCCCTTCTGCATATGGCAGTTTTGGTCCCCTCCAAGTTGCAGCCAATGAAGGGGTGTTTGTGTGCAAAGAAGCCATGCCATGCATCTGCTGTAAATAAACATTACCAGCTCGTGAGAGGAGATGTGTGGCAGCAACCATTATGTAGGGTGGCCGAGGGGGAGGCAACGGGCAGACGCAAGCCCCACGCTGCCATTTCAGGTTGCAGGCACCTGAGCCACTGTGTCACTCCTAGGAGAGAGTAGCTCGGGCGCACTGCAAGCCCCATGGTAAGTGCCACCCCCACCGGGTGGCACCCAGTGCACCCTGCCCCCCCCAGGTGGGCCTCTGAGGAGAGGCTGGCACCACTGAGGCCCAGCCCCACGTGACATGCCATCTCCGAGGGGCAGGCAGAGGTTGGGGCCGCCCTTGGCAGGAAGAAAGTGGGAGTAGAGTGTAAGAAAGGGTTTTTTTTGTGTGTGTGTGTGTGTGTGTGTTTTAATGCTTTGGGTGTCCGTCTCGAAACCTGCCACTTTCTAAAATTTATTTATTTGTGTGTGTCTTTCTTTTCATAAATCTACCAAAGAATAGAATAGAATAGAATAGAATATTGGGATTAAGGGGTTTCTCAGGACAGTGGAGGGCATGTGTGTTGTGTCCCATTGGTGTTGTGGTGGTGACATTTGCCCTTCTGATAGGAAATGCTCGGGGACGACAACAAAAAATGAGGTGTTGAGGAGGGTCAATTGGGGAGTGAGAAATGTTCATATTTTCATCTGAGGAATGTTGGGGGGTATGCCATTGGCTTCTCTGCTGAGAAAGAAGTTATCCGCATCCCGTCTGTAGCTCACTTGAAGCTACAAAATTACAGGATATTAGTCAATCCTAAATCCCAAATTATTTGGGGGGGGGATGGATCTCTTAGAATGATGTGGGATTATCAACATACTGAGTAAATGAATGGCCATTTCTAAGCATGATCAGATACTAGACAGACGTATGACTAACTTTTTAAATTACTGGTTCGGTGGGGGTGGGAATGCATATCATATTTGGAAGAGAAATTACTCCTAAACTAATAAGAACCCCAGGCATGTGAATACACATGCACATTAGCAATGATCACCAGTGAGTTGTTTCATTATAAAATAAGAAGCTTATTTACTCATGGTCTATTATAAATAAGAATGGTGCAATGTAATTTGATTTTCATATATACTGTGGTACCTAAGGGTTACAAACGCTTCGGGTTACAAATGCTTCGGGTTACAAATTCGCTAACAAGGAAGTAGTTACCTCGGGTTGCGAATTTTGCCCCAGGATGAGAATGGAAATTGTGCGGTGGCCGTGGGATGCCCCATTAGCGAAAGCATGCCTCAGGTTAAGAACGGTTTTCGGGTTAAGAACGGACCTCCAGAACGAATTAAGTTCATAACCCGAGGTACCACTGTATATACATATACAGTCATACCTTGGATTTCGATCAGCTTAGCTCATGAACGTTTTGGCTACCAAATGCTGCAAACCTGAAAGTGAATGTTCCAGTTTGCGAACTATTTTTGGAAGCTGAACATCGGACGGGGCTTCCTGCAGCCAATCAGAAGCCGCACTTTAGTTTCCACACATTTTGAAAGTCGAACAGACTTCCGGAACGAATTCTGTTCTACTTCCAAGGTAAAGTCCCGGTTCAGCACCAGAAGGTCCCAGGTTCATTCTCCTGCATCTCCAGTTAGGTCAGGGAACATCTTCTGCCTGAACCCCTGGAGAGCTGCTTCCACTGAGAGTGGACAATGCTGAATTAGATGGACCAATGACCTGACTCAGACTATATTCAGATGTGGGGTTTATTGCATTAGCTCAGAGTTTCCCAGATTTGGGTCTCTAGCTGTGTTCAGAACATAATTTCCATCATCCCTGACCACTGGTCTTGCTAGCTAGGAATGATGGGAGTTGTAGTCCAAAAACAGCTGGAAACCCAAGTTTGGGAAAGACTGCATTAACTTTACTGCACATGTATTCAGAAGCTTCTGCACTTTTTTGATTTCAGGGTATTTTTTAAAGACCCTCTGCACCAACATTTCCCCCTCCTGACAGGGGAAAGAACTGCAATACCAATGATAAGGAAAAAGAAGAATGTGTGTGTGTGTGTGCGCGTTCTGGATCCTTATTCCTACTCTGCCTTTTAAAATTCGCACTGTAGTACAGTCATACATCTTCTCCCTTTATTTTTTTAAAAAAATCTTAATTGTCAAATGCTGGAGGCTGCAATGTCACAAAACTCAATAAATTTAAATTATCACTTGTGGCTGATAGATCTTAGCAACAAATTATCACTGTATTCATCAGGGAGATTAGCACTTATAATCACAGTTAGGGGAAAAAACGCACATCTAAATTAGTGAAGCCCCCCCCCACCGCCGCCGCCCCCAAAAAGTTTGCCACAAGCAAGATGGATTGAGAACAAGATTCCAAAGTATTTTATGTTTTGGTTGCAACTTGCTGACCTTGCGTCGCCAAGTAAAATATTATGAAGAATCTGCTTTTGTGCTAAAGAATAATTAGCATCACATTTTAAATTGTAATTATGCCTCTTGGTACAATCTATTTGCACCAATTAATTTTATGCTATCAACGAACTGTGGGCCCAACTGTTGCACCAAATGAGACAGTGGTGATGAACTGGCCAGGGTTGAGTGAATAATTAGGAATGTTTTATTCACATTTTCATCCCTACAATCTAAAAAAAACAACCTGACTCCCTGTCTCAGAGCATCAAGGTCTTGTTTTCTCTGGTCACCAGCCAAATGCCCTCACGATCCTGCTGCGCTAGCATCAGTGTAATATAGCTGAGATCTAAAACTGAGAACAAAAATGATGCCCCTTTAAACTACAGTCGGTTTAGCAGTACCAGCATGAACTTCTCCAGCACCCATGGCAACAACACAGACTTCCATTAATTACAGCACATTGACGATGTCCTCAGAGAAGCCAGGCATGGATGGAACCCATCTGTACCTTGTGACAGCCGAACCGCTACATGATGTCAACTTATCCCAAATCACATACAAGATACAACAAGGTGAGCATCCACTGAATTGCATGTCATGCAATCTTGATAGCCACTCAAACAGTAAAGTTAATGCAAGCGAGGTTACTTCCATGGGCAGCAATCACATAAAAGACGAGCAAAGTAGATGAAAATATTTACTTGAATACCTTTCAGCCATATCAAATGGAGAAGGTATATCGTGCCAGGCTTCTCTTAGAAGTTTGCCAAGAACTAGGAGTATATTTTAGATCATATCACATGGCCAGTAAAAGCTAATAAATATTTTGGCTCCACTCTATATCACATTATATGATCAACAGAAGCACTTTCTCTGGGCTGTAAATTTAAGGATTTATGAGGGACACTTATTTATTTATTTATTTAATCTGAATCAAAGGGAATATAATATAGTGTGCTTTACTGCTCCAAAGAGTGAAAGATTCATGAAGCAAACATACCTGAGGCCAGCACTGTAGGAACATTTCCCACATAGTTTTGACAACACATTTTGCTCCACCTCTTGATGGATCCCCAAGCTTTTCCGGCCCAGAAGCGCATTTGGAAATCTGAGGAAACTATCATGGGAAGCATAATAAAATGGCTACCATAAAAGACCAGCCTAGTCACAAAATGGCCGCCAAGGTGTATGCAAGCTGTCATGATGGACCAGTGATTTCCCAAGAAATGGGTACAAGAAAGAGGTCAGGTTGGAGCCTTTAAATGCTAAACCACATAATTGCTCCCACAAAGCACAACAATATATCCCTTTTCACAGAAGGAAAACTGCTGATGCTCAATGAATCACACGCACCCTAGCCACTTCTCTGCCCACCCCTTCAACTGACACAAAAAATAAAACCAGACGTGTCCATATATCATATATGAAGAGAGAGGGAGAGCATGATGGTTGTTCTCCGTTATTGCAATATTTGAACAAGAAGCATCCAATATTTTTGTCTTCTCGCATTTATTGTGATTAACCTTTCTGCGACTCAATGCGACGGCTGTTGTCTTCTGCAACTTTCACTTACCTGCCCTTTCACCTATTAAATGAAAATCATACTTTCATGTATCGGCTAAGCATTCCGCTGAACTGTACTTTATAATCTTGTTAGCATTCATGCTTTGTTAATGAAATTTGATCAGCCTATTACGGATGCTGGGCTTTTTTGTAGGTAGCTCTCCACTTTGTGTCAGAAGTAATTAGATCAGGTGGCAACTGATGCTGACAGGAGCTTCACCATTTGAGTAACCATGCCCTCAGTGTCACTTTGCATAAAGCAAAGCTTTTTTCCTTGTGCCTTATTTTTCTTGAGATTTCAGAGTGGAACTTTGGTCTTAATCTGACATGTTCCCAGACTGGGACCCATGTGACTTTGCCTTTTCATCTTGAAAAGGAAACAAACAAAATTCCCCATTCAGAATGAGTTTTCATAAAGCTCTTTCTGGAATTATGGCGTCTAATTATATCATGTCACCCCGCCATGGCTCCCATTTTAATACACACTCCCATATTTCTGTTAACAAAAGACATTACATTCGGCAAATCTAAACCACTAAATTGCTCTTCACACTAATGATCCTATTAGTCAAACTAACAAGCTGACAAACTAGGAAAGAGATTATGTTACACCAGTGTTTTCTAGACACCACCTGAAGTGACTGGTTCAAAAACAACCGCAGTGTAGTTTAAATATCTTATAATTCTATTAAGCACTTCTGTGCTTGATTTAATGCCTGTGAAATCACCAACAAATAGATGTTTACATTGAAGTGAGGAAATCTGCATTCTGGCTGCTCTTCTAGATTTTGTTTGTGCATTTAAAAGGATGCTGCAAAAACTGAAAACCTGTTTGTAGTTGGGGATGATTCACTGATCGACTGTGTGGATAAGGCCAGATACCCGCTTTTCCATTCCTCATACCATTCAACAGCCCCAATTTGAGTGGAATATCCCGGAATTACAGAAGCCATTCTGGATTCTGGCTGGATCCTAGAATATCCTATTGTTTGGTTTCATGCCAGAGCGCCAGACCAGTCTCGCAGTCTGGCACAAGTCAGCTGGCTCGCAACAGGGCACCGTACCAAAAGACAATTGATGAAAAAAATGAGCATCCCGATTTTGATCAGTGGGATGTTGAGGGTGAAGTATTTATTCATATCAGTGTTGTCAGGCCTGATGGTGATGACCAACTGCTTTACAGAGGGAGGTCATACGGATAGTAGACTATGTTAAAGAGCATCTGAGTTGGGGACAGATACTTTAGTCAGAAACGGAACTGGGGCTTAGGATATTGCCAGGAGAGAGAAAAGCAAAATACAGAAGTACTTGCTTTTAGCTACTTTATTCTAGGTAAGACTATTTGTCCATCAGCCACAGTGTTCAGTATATTCTGACTTGCACTGTTTCTCCAGAGTAGAAGGAGGTCTTTCTCTTGATCTGCTGAACAAAAGCTTTGGCATTCGAAGCATGTCCTCTGCCACTGAGCTTTGGTCCTTCCCCAAATTGCCTTCCAGCTTTACAGGAAAATCAGCAGTTATCATTCTCCTGTCAGTTTAGGCACATCACATCCTCTCCTGGTTTCAGTTGCCTATCATATAGTGGCGCTCCTAATGATATTCCTTTGGGTCATTATGAGGATACATGACATGAGGTTTGCAAAGGCATTTGTTGTGAACAAAATTTAAAATGCTATCTAGATAAAAGTCGGAAGGTCAGAGCTTTCTCAGCTTCTGAAACCCAGTCAACCATTCTGGAACTCTTCCAGACCCACAGTACCACGCCAACAGGAGAAGGACTTTTCAAACCTTTCTCAAAGTCCAAAAATGTGCAGTCATCCACTCAGCAGCTGGGCCCATAACCAAAGATGTTGGCTATTTGCAGTTTAGTAGCACTGCAGAAAGCTTGCTGGGGAGATCACGCATTACAAGGAACTCAAAATTAACTTTATCAAGGTTTTAATAACAAAAACCGAAACCCCTTTTACACTAAAAATATCAACAAGCATGACCCAACCACCAACCCATCCCCCAGGGTACTGAGAGAGCTAGGTGCTGCTCTTTATATACTATACCCAATTGCTGACACAGCTTAATTAACACAACTTAGCAGCACCTGCTATACTGTTTCACAGCTGTAAAACTGGGTCACATTATTTGCTCTGGCCCTTAAAGACTTACACATCTTGTGGAACAATAATGAACCTTCACATTTAAAGAGACCATTCAACAAAAAGATGCAATAAGGGGGAGGGAATACTACTTGGTTGATGGTGCTTTTGTAGAAATAAGATTCACGTTGCATGCAAAAGACATTCTCCCTAACATTTGTCAGGGAAAGAATGTACGTGTTTTTAAAAGTCATTATTATGGCACTGCATACTAACTTCTATTTGATCGGCTGCCAAAAACATTGGGAAATACCACCCACCCAACACATGGCATGAGAATGAGAACTTCAGAAAACTCCATGTTGAGAACTAATTTATTTAGGACAATATCTTTATGAGAGCTGTAAGCTGGTTCACCTCCCAATGGCTT
Organism: Podarcis melisellensis; assembly: GCF_964234715.1. Classification (NCBI taxonomy): domain Eukaryota; kingdom Metazoa; phylum Chordata; class Lepidosauria; order Squamata; family Lacertidae; genus Podarcis; species Podarcis melisellensis. The sequence continues at coordinate 25,600,736 of NC_138542.1, forward strand.
TTCCTCTATGTATGCTACTGTGGAGTGATAACTCATTTGGCAACCAGACATTTTTGAAGGAAGGGATAGGAAGGTTTTCTCTCTCTCTAAAGGGAAATAAATGGTGTGCTTTTGGGTATGGCCTCTGACCTATTGAACCAGGCATATTGCTGCTTCTCTCAGAGTTAGACAGATTTAACTCTCCAAAATATATCACAGGAAGATCAAATACTATGCTACAGTTTAGTCATAGAAAATGAGGCAGAGACACCAAAATTATTTGTGAAACCCATGATGAAAATGGATAGAGCCATATATATTTCTGCCAAAAATCTCAGCTGAAATGGTTTCCAGATTCAGCCCAATTCACACAAAAAAGCAGAATCCAAGAGCAAGCAACACTATCTGACTTCACATTCCCTTTGCTTGCAAAAGATTGTCTGGGATCTGTCTGTGCTGCTCACTGAACCACAGAAGAGGAGCCCGGTGTCCTTCCTAATAAATACTGCAGAAGCAGAAGAGGAAAGCAGATGAAATACAGGAAACTGGGATCACATAAACCCTCAGGATGTTTGTGTGTCCTCGGTTTCTCCTACGGCTTTCTTATTCTTATCTGAGCTAAATGTGAAAGATCATGGCAATGGGCATCTACTGCAGGTCAGCCATTTCTTGCATGAAGGCCTATCCACTTTGACAAAAGCTTCCTGATGTAAAAACAGGACTCAATTAAAGTTGTCCCATGGCATTGCATCATGTCACATTGGGTTACATTGCATCATGTCATGTTATTGTACACTGCAATATGACGCCTCTGAGTGGCATAGCGGCTAAATGTGCCGGAACAAAATGATGAATGTGAAGTGACTTGTGTGTTCGGGGTGGTGTGTGTGAGTGTTTAATGTTGCATCATCTTTGGGGCCATCATTTACAAAGCAGGAGAAAGTTTTCGAGAAAGACGGCTATACTTCCTTATAGTTATTTATATATAAAAAATGCTCAGTATAAGGAACCTGAGGGCCTGGAAACCAAGCCTTATGAGGAACAGTTGAGGGAATTGGTTATGTTTAGCCTGGTAAGAGGCTACTGAGATATGATAGCCACCTTCAAATATCTAAAGAGCTGCCAAATGGAGGATGGAGCAAGCTTGTTTTCTCCCGCTCCAGAAGGTAGGACCTGAACCATTGTCTTCAAGTTACAAGAGAGGAGATTCTGAGTAAATATCAGAGGAGTTTGACTAGATGAGCATCAGGGTCCCTTCCAAACTTACAACTCTATGATTCTATGAAGCAAGGAAAAGCTAGTATAGAGGGCCGCAGGCAAATAAGATTTACTTGAGTACTTGAGTATAAACATTGAAAACTCCTGCCAACCTAGCAGTTCGAAAGCACGTCAAAGTGCAAGTAGATAAATAGGTACCGCTCCGGCGGGAAGGTAAACGGTGTTTCCGTGCACTGCTCTGATTTGCCAGAAGTGGCTTAGTCATGCTGGCCACGTGACCTGGAAGCTCCCTCAACCAATAAAGCGAGATGAGCGCCGCAACCTCAGAGTCGGCCACGACTGTATCTAATGGTCAGGGGTCCCTTTACCTTAAACATTGAAGATAGTATATCCACAACACAATCTCATACACCTCTACTCAGAAGTAAGTTCCAGTCACTCCAATACACTTTCTCCCAAGTAAGCCTGTATGATGGCAGTCTTAAAAAGCAGAGGATACAAATGTATGTGGCAGAAACCCAAAAAGTCACTTAATCAAATTCAAGTGCTTCTGTGTGCAAGACAAAAGTATATACCGGTATAATCCTCATGCTTTTTTGGGTGTGGGGGCTCACTGACCTTATAATTCCCCATGCCAGAGAAATGGCTTTTAGGTAATGCAGGGGTGCAGCTATTGAAAGGCACCCTTTGAAGCCTCATTGCTGATGTGGAAATTCCCTATGCAGCCTTTTTATCCCAGCCAAGGAGTTTTAGATTAATTTTCATACATATCAATGACTCCACTGTCTGCCACTGCAGCCGGAATTAATTTCAATTCTACAAATTCAACATTGACCCTTGGTCCACAAGCAATGGTAATTTCCTACCCCTTTAGATTTAATACAGCTGAGTAGATCCATGCAACAACAAAAATTTGCTCTGTATTATTTCTTCCAGAAAAGGGGACTATTCTGTTGTTCTATATATGGTATCATTATCACTTGCGATAAAATGCTAAATCGTTTCAATTTTCCACTCTTTAGTGGCACAGTAGACATCTGATGAATTCGTACGTTAGCAGTTTCCAAAGTGGTATAATTCATTCCTTTACTGATTCTTGAAGTCAAGGGCGGGAAATGTACGGATGTCAAACGCCACGATCCAGAGATGCACACAGAGCAGACACTTCCATAATAAAAGTCTTTTTCATTTCCCCCCTGAATTCCAGTCCAGGGATTTTTAAAAGCAGATTTTCCAATTGCAGAAATTCACAGTCAGACACCCCACAAGTTTGGTTTTTTTAAAAGGAAAGTGAACACAGAGTGTGCTTTACTCCTTGCTTATTCTGTGTCAGTGGCCGTTTCTCCAAGCAAGTCAATAATTCTCTTTTTACAGTAAGCACCAGGGCAATCCAAGTCAGTGAAACACCAGTGCAAGGCCTTTGGGTGATCCAGAAAACTGCCTAGGTATTCCTGCTGCTTGCGCTGCCAAAACTGGTATGTCTCTTAACACTGAACTTTTCTGGTTTGCACCAAGATTGCCTATTACACACAACTCAGCTGGTGGCTTAAACACTGCAGTTAATAGGACTTGCATGCCCTCCAACATTTCTCAGGTGAAAATAGGACATCCTATTCTACATCAGGAAGCTTCTCCTGCGTTTGACCTCACCGTACAAATAGACGTCATATGCACATATACATCCGTCCCCTTGAGCCAATTACAACCTCTCATTCTAACCTACCTCATGGGATGGTTGTGAGGAAAAAATGTGTGAGGAAAGCGATCATGTACAACACCTTCCACAGATAAATGAAATGAAATGAAATTTTTGTTGTAAGCTGCCTTGAGTCCCTGTCAGGGAAAAAGGTGGGGAATAATAATAATACTGTAATAATAATAATAATAATAATAATAATAATAATAATAATAATTGTCAGAATGATTTGGAACATACCAGTAAATCCTACAGAACTCAATGGGACTTAGTTCTGAGCAAAAATGCTCAGGATTGCACAGTTACCTGGGAGTAAGCTCCATTGAATACAGTGGGACTTACTTCTGAGTAAACATGTAACGGCTTGCAATGTAAGGCTCAGTTTACAATAAAGGAGTAAACACTCCACATGTTTCCTTAAAAAGTGTATGGCTGCTGAAGCATTGTAATTAAAGAATTTAAAGTGGATTGGTGACATTTTCCTTCAAAATTATAGAAAGGGCTTCGTATGCCAGCTTCACCATTTCCTTCATTTGGTGCAAGTATTTTATTTTCAGTATAAACAGGACCCCATTTTGCTTGGCTTTGCAGTCCTGGTTCTGCGAAGTTCTTGCAGTGATGAGTCACTGTTAGTTCTCTCTCATTTTAGAAGAAATACCACAGAACAGGCCCCACCTCTTTCTTTGGGGCCCATAGGCCCCTCCCCTTCCATCTCTCAATTTATAGCAATTGCAGCACAAACTTAGAGAGACTCCTGGACTGACAGCTACTTGTCCCAACAGATGAACTAGGTAAGCTAAGGCACACAAGGCTTCCGGACACATTGAAAGGGCAGTGAAGATATACATGCTCCGGGAAGCATCTCCTTCATTCCTCTCTGCTGTGATATAACCAAATCTGACTATCTTCTTAGTGCTATAATATTATAATGTTAAAGTGGTCCCTGATTGGCTTGTATCATGCCATAAATGACAAAAAGGTCCTAAACAAGGGTGACAGAGCAACAAAACCTCAGGCTAGAAACAGGCATACAGTACAAAAGTTGGCAAAGGTACTATTACACACACACACACACACACACACACACACACTATTAGAAAGAACATTTGTGTGTGCAAGACTTTGAAATGGGTGGATATTTGGCAATGCTCTCGTCGTTCTCTATGAGATTTCCTTGTGAATACAGAATGTTGGCCTTACATTTTCATATCATACAGTTCTACTGCTTTCATGAACAAATATTGTCTGGTTACATCTACTGTCAAGCAAAAATCACCAGATTATCATCACCATCATTTAAGAATGGTGCAAAGTTGCACTAATTGCTTCTCCTTCCTAGCAGCCTTTGGGTCTCTGGCATACAACCTTGAACCTCCTTCACACACAGGGAAAGAAAACAAGCAGATACTCTCATACAGACCTCCTGCAACTTTTTAGTGGAATACAAAGAATGCAAAAATATTATTTCTGGCTCCCCCAATCTCTGCCTAGTGGTGCATGAGATTCCAAGGGGTCTTGGCACTCAGCTGTGAGTCTGTGTTCCTTTGGGGAAAATGATGTGCAGCTGAGTCTGCAGTGTCTTTGAAATCTCATCTATTTCCACATAGAGAGAGATTTTGGAGCGTTCACATGTCAAGAGGAGGCTGTCCTTCACAGCAGCCCAGCACTGGATTCCCAGACAACTTCATGCCTCTCTCCCAATCTGCTTTCAGCCAGCTCGCCAAGACCACGGGTCGGCAAGGTTTACCTCGCCTGGGCCGGTTCACTCCAGCGGAGATCCCTCCGTGGGCCTGATTGCCGCCTCCCCCCTTCGATTTCTGACTTCTGCGTCTTGCTGCAGAAGCAAGTCCCCACGCCGCGCTGGTTTTAGCGCAGCATGCGGGGTCTCACCGAGCAGGTGGCTTGGTTTGGGGGTGGCTCATGGGCTGGTTAAATGACCCCCGAGGACCGCTTGTGGCCCACGGGCCTTAGGTTGCCAACCCCTGGCCAAGACGGTTCTGGCCTTCACAGCAGCTCATCAAGTTCTCCTGCTTCTTCCTTAACCTCTAAATTTCAAAAGGACATGTGTTCCCTGTGTGCCACCCTGCTGCCCTGGCAACCTCCCCCTCTCAACTATGCTATTGTTGTTTGCTAACTTATAACACAGTTGGGAAGGACAGCATCTGCCTGGTCAATTGTTCATTAATGGTCCAGCACTTAGTTCTCTTTGCGTTCCTAATGGCATCACTATCTGCTATCTCCCGAACAGGAAAGCTGGTTCAAATTGTATTTTTAACTTGCCTGGCAACCTCCTTTCATAACTTCAAATATCTAAATTCTACCATTTATTCATTCCTAACATTCACTAACTCTGGCAGTTATGTACCCCCAAACTCTGGTACCCCACATCTGTAACAATATGTAAAGGATAAGCAAGGACATAAGTACAAAGGCTGTGTAAGGTTGCATTTCTCTATGAAGGCATATTTCCATAAGGAAACCTTAACTTCTCATTTTACAAACCTAATAACTTCAAAATGATATGCAAGTTGAGCTGCAGGTGTCTTATCTGATAAAGGTCTCATCTCATTTTCAGTTTAGGTCTTAAAACCATTCAACTTTGCAGTTCTCTCCACTAACATGCTTACTAGATGACAATTCTCTTTTCTGATACAGAGTGCTGGAAGCACTACATATGAAATTATTCAAGATTACTATGGTAATTCCCTTGCTAAATTCCCAGCTGTTTTCCAAAGTGAAATGCTACTTTTGAAAAGATTTGAAGATTTCTCCCCTCTCTTTCAGACTTTGAATATATTATTATGTTTTTCAGATTTCTATTTGCATCCACTACTAATGCATTCATCACAGTAGCAATGTATTACGTAATTTATAGCACTATTTTAGTTCAATACGTGCCTTCATCTCCTCCCACGAGATATTTCATTACTAGTGTTACTGTTTCTGATATGCTTTTAATTTCTCCCCAAATTCCTAAAGGCTTTTTTTCTTCATATGGATGAGAAACTCCAAATTTCTATTGATTTCAGAATAAATTGTCTGAGAACTGGGAGCTGGACCAAACTGCTCACCATTTTGTGTGAACAGAAGAATCCAATAATTGTCTTGCTGGGTCAAGGACCCATCTAGTGAAATATACTCTTGTCCAACAGTGGCCAGACAGACATCTCTGGGAAGCCTGAAAGCTGGCTATGAAGGCAGCAGTCATCCATTGCCTCTTGGAGGCACTTATAGAATTAGCGGAGCTTTTATTAACTTTAAAAACAAAACCAAACCACAAAGCAACAAATAACGAAGTAACAAAACAATAGTAAAGAACAGCAGGGCCCTGGAGGGATACCAGAAGGGCCACCATCACAGAGAAGATGGAACAGGTTTTGCAGGACAAGAACCAAAAGTTCAGTAATGACACTTTTCTCCTGATTGTTCAAAGGGAACCCAAAAAAGATGTTGGCCTTTAAAAAAATCATTTGGAAATTCTTTTGATAAATCTTTGGCCAGCCCTAGAAGATGCCCACTTGTCCACTATTCTGGGAGCTGGTTGCAAAAAAATAGATAGGACTTTTTTATTACTCCTTGAAAAACGTCTTCAGTTCAGATACCCTGGTGTTAAAGATAGGATACACAGCAGTATAGTGGAGGGAGAACATAGGAGGAGTGAAGCTCCAGAATACTTCTCAAAGCAGAAGAAATAACATCATCTGCTGGAGCACCAGAGTAATTAATGGATCTTCCTTGCTTTGACAAGTGACAGGCTTTCTAGTTTTGCCATTATTTGTGACAGATTAGACAGAGGAAGTTAGAGAATCATCTTGCCATTCTTTGGCGGTCAATTGATCCTGGTGAACTGCATATTGTGCAACGTACCATTCCTTTTTAGTGTGCATAACGGATCAGCAAAGCTTCCTGAATTTTGGACTCTTCCTATGAACTCTCCTAGGAGCATGGCTGTCACGATGAGCTCCATTACACCACTGATGAGAAACACTAGTTTTGGATAGGAGTGCTAAGATTTTATTTTTATTGTTATTATTTATATTTGCATAGCACCTTTCATCCGAAGATACCAGGGTGGTCCACAACAGAAAAATGCAAAATAAGAATACAAAATAAATAATAAATCCAAAAGTAACCAATAACACCCCTTCCACAAACATTAAAAAACCCCTGTAGAATGTAAATCAGTAAAATGCCTAATTGAAGAGAAATGTTTTTGTGTGGCACCTAAAGATATGTAATGAAGATGCCAGAAGAACATTCCCATATTGCTACTCTCTGGACCTCTCTGAAGAAGGGCACACAAATAAGGGCCTCAGATAGTGATTGCAGGGTCCAGGTTGGTTAATATGGGCATTTTGTGACTATCACTGGGTTTTGAAAAATTCAGTGGTCTATAGCATAGCCAGCTTCCCCTAACCTCAGTCAGTTTCACAGTTCAGTATTCTCGTAATCCTTAACTTAGAGGAAAAAGTTTCCACTGACAACTTTTAATGGAATATGGAAGTACAAATGAGTTTCTGTTGTTGTCAGTGTTGTTAAAGAAAAAGACTTATTCTGTTGGAAAGCTACAGTTATGCCATGAAATTCAAACTTTACGGTCTTTGCAGCCTTTCTCCATACTACAGCTGAAAAGAAATCTGAGAAAGGGAATCAAAGCTGTTTTGAGAAATATGATAAACAGCTGTAGCTACCTGTTCTGTCCTCAGATGTAGCAAGACAAAGGCGCATTGTGATGTTCCTTTGGACAGCATTGTGCGGCAGATTCAATTATGTGCTAATGAAAAATTCAGTGTCCAAAACACTTCATGTCAAGGCTTATTCAAAAGCGTGAAGTTTATTATACAGTGTGATCTCAGCCCAATTAACATTGAAATGTAACTCCATTTTAATCAGCACTTTCCATCTGTTGGTCAGAAATGGGAAAATCTTTTCTAGCAAACAGACACTTCCACTTTGCACCTGCATATGTTGCAAAATACATTCACACAATATTGCACATTCCATAATAGGGCTACAAGAAGGGTGAGAAAGAAAGGGGGGGAGGCAAAACCATCAAGCAGAGCAGACCTTGCAACTTGTGAGAGGGCCTAGATGGGACTTGTTTTCAGTGCAACAAGCTTTATATGCCAGAGTTCAAATTCACTGACTGGGAGTAAAACTAAAACTAAACCTAACTCCACAATGGGAGACAAACAAGGAGCTGTATTCTGCAGAGTCAACCTGTTTGTGCAAGGATTTCCACTTGTGCAATGGAACTTCCTATTCCTCTCCTCCCATAGCCCCAGCCTCCCCATGTCTCTTCCAAAGGGTTGGTGGGTAACCCAAAACAGATTTGGGTGGTACATGTCAGGGTGGAGAGTTCCACTGTCTAAGTGGAGGTCCTTTCACAAATGGGATGACTTCGCTTGATACAACCAAAGTCTTTAACAATTTGCACTAAAAATCAATAAATATAGAGGAGCTACTTTAAGTAGAATGATTTGTCTATTCTTGTTTATGATGCCACTTTCCCATGTGTTCAGCCATGCCTGTTCTGCCCTATTTACATATTAATCTGCCACTTTAAAATATAAATAAATGCAAATATTCACATTTAAAAATACCAGTTTAAAATATTTTAGAGCATTTTCTCTCTCAAAAGACTCATTTCTAAACATAGGTTTTTAAAAAACAACAACGAGATATCCTTAAAAATGCATTTTGATATGTTTTTAATCTAAGAACTGTATACAGCATTGGAGGGGTAAAAAAAAAATGTAGAGAGCTAGGTGCCGATCAGGTCAGTTCATATCACAATTCTTCAAGCATCCCAACTTTTAAGGTACTCTTAATATTAAAAGACCTACAAAGTAGGGCTGTGGAATCAATTTTTTCTGAATCATGAACTGAAACAGACTGATTTATACCACTTTGTCCTGGATCAGGCCAAGGTAGCTGCAAAGCACTGCAAAGTGGAACAGTTGCACCCAACCAATTTGTAACAATTTGCCTGATTCAGAACTGAAATCAGACTAGATCCAAAAGTGTCTAGCTGGTTTCCAGATGGTTCCAGATGGTTTCCAGATGGTTCCAGATGGTTTCCAAAATGTTGCAATTATTAAGCGCAACACCGTATAAGGAGAACACCTATTCAAGGTTCTGAATCAAAGTCCTTTTAAGTTATTGGAGTTGTTTTCATTGGCTTCAATGCATTTTGGATTAGACCCCCGAAGAGGTGGTTTTACAGCCTTTCTAATCTTAAGGGCTGTCAAATAGACTGAAACAAAATTGTAAAGCTCGAGTAGCCAATGAAATTATATTGTATCAAGCTATATTTGGGAAATGAAGAAGCAGAATGGAACGGGGCCAATTTATTGGCAGCTGGAAAAGGCTCCAAAGGGGAAGTGATCAAAGGAGACTGTGGGGAGTGTCAAACTGATATGCTGAGGAAAGCCCCCCAAAGTTACAGATGTATTTATTCCAAGGACAGTGTTCTAATATTATCTCAATGCAGTGAACATAGCTGCTCTTCACAAATGGAACAAATTTAATGTACTTAGTAGAAAGCCACAGTTCAAGACACTTGCAAACAGCTCAGAAGTCACTCATAGTCTTTGTCATTCGAATAAATATTTCTGCAGCATTTGGATGTTTTCACTACATTTTTCCCTGTGGTGCTTTAAAGCCTTACAAAGTTGCTTCACACTGATTTTCATTTTTGACTAAACACTGTGGCGTTCCATTCCAAATAAAAGATAATGTTAAGGAAGAAACACAATCGAGAGCATGGCTTGGCATGGAGAAGGTTTCACTGAGCGACTTGCCTCTGATGTTGTTTCCCATCTGATAAAAAAAATAAAAATTCTGATTTGAAGGGGCCCCACCGTTTCATTTTTCTCTTCTTATGGAGGCTGGCTCTGTTCCCTAAGTCACTCCACATGCTTCCAGGTTTAACTGTGACAATGTTCAAAACACATTTCATAATTGGCAGAGGTGCAGTTTCCAGTCTGCATCTGTTTTATTCTGCAAGCATACTTGTGGACCTAGATGTAGTGGAAAGCTGACGGTGGAGTGTAGAGAAAGAACCAGATATGGAGGATTGTTTGGGATCAACAAGGCCACAAATTAATTGGCAGCAGCAGCTGGGAGGTTGGGCTTGACACAGAATAAGGATCAATTCATTGCACAGCCAATGTACTGTGAGATTTGTAGCCTTTGACTACAAGGTGGTGTGCTGGGAAGCTAATGTGGTTATTGGGCCCAAGTGAAGACCAATAAGAGTAGGCCCAATGGCCAACTGGGGTCACCTCCATTCAATTTGTTCTCTGAGGTAGGGCCATGGCTGTTGAGGCTGCTCACCCTAAATCCATAAGGGGCTCCCCAATGGAAGCTGGGGACCCAACCTTGCTTTCCCAAATACTAATCCTGGTCAAAGCCAGTTCCTGCCAAAGAAAGTTGGGGCAAGCGATTAACAAAGAGAACTGTATGAGAACCCTTGTTATGAGGAAGACAAAATCCTGCAGCAACATCAAATCATCCTGTAGGCAGAATTCTCTCCCAGCCTTGTCAAACAGTGACCACATTCACACCATACATTTAAAGCATGATGATATCACTTTAAACAGAATTCTTGGTGCTGTAGTTTGTTATGGATGCTGAGGGTTGTTAGGAGGCTACTATTCCTGTCTTAGGGAAAAAGCCAGAAGGAGACAACCCAAGCTGGATATTGACAGCAAAAGGGGAATAAAAGGCTATGGTCAGACAGGTGAAATTAGAATAAGTGCATGCAGTGGTAGTAGGTGTTGGATGGATTTTGATGAGTAGGAGAGGATATTTTGCTTAGTAATTATCCTTCTCACTTGTGCATGAATGCAAATGCAGTGATACCTCGGGTTACAAACACCTCGGGTTACAAACACTTCGGGTTACAGACTCCTCTAACCCAGAAGTAGTACCTTGGGTTAAGAACTTTACCTCCGGATGAGAACAGAAATTGCACACCAGCAGCGTGGTGGCAGCAGGAGGCCCCATTAGCTAAAGTGGTACCTTAGGTTAAGAACAGTTTCAGGTTAAGAATGGACCTCCAGAACAAATTAAGTTCGTAACCAGAGGTACCACAGTATCTATTTCAGCAGAGTTAAAAATCACCATCCATGCCCAGAAGCTATTAAGACAAGGTTGCATATAGGCAGACGTGGGTTATCTTCTCTCGTTTATGTTTCATTGTTAACCAATAATAATAATAATAATCACTCTCAGACTGTTTAAATAAAACCAAAAATAGGTTTACTCACATCAAAGTCTGGGCAGGTTTCAACATATAGTGATGAAAATCCTTAATGCTACAAAAGTCCACAATCCAGTTCAAAATGGAGTGTGCTCTCTGGAGAAGAGCTCACAGAGATCCCACGCTGTTGCAAGTAGGGAAAAGAGTGAATGTGTAGTGTATAGTTTATGAACTTAATCCATTCCAGAAGTCCGTTCTTAAACCGAAACCATTCTTAAACTGAGGCGCGCTTTCCCTAATGAGGCCTCCCGTCGCCAGTGCCGTTCCACCTTTTGGATTTCGTGCTTGGACCAAGGTAAAGTTCTCAAACCTGGACTCTACTTCCGGTTTTGCGGAGTTTGCAAACCGAATCGTTCGTAAACAGGACTGTTCTTAAACTGAGGTACTACTGCATGTGTTTTTTTATATAATTATAGCTTAATAAAGCTTCAAAACTATTTTGAACTTGCCTGATCTATCCCTGCTTAGTTCAAATGGACTTTGGGTTTGCACTTTCAGAGTAGTAAGAAGAGTCTGTTAGAGAGCCACGAAGACACATTATAAAAGACATCACAAAAAAAGTCTGTAGTGGGCAATGGGCATGGTAAGTAATGTCCATTCAACAGATCTGTTAAAAGCTCAGCATGAGAGAGCATGTAAAAGGGAATGATACTGCTTTCAGTTAGCTGTTCTTGCAACGTAATGTCAGACTGTATTGAAGACTGCAGTGCAAGGATTATAAAGTCCATACAAAATTGTCCCTACTGTTAGGCAGAGTGAGGCAGTGGCATCAGGTGGCCCATGATGATTTGTGTCGGAAGTGTAAGAGGATAGAGCTTTGTGAGCCACATAGCCTGCCCTATGCCTTCTAAGCTAGCCTGCTGTCCTCGGGTGTGCTAGAGGACACTATCCAGTTGCCAGTGTTGAAAGAAGATTAAACTGGCAGTCCAGTCTGCTTCTGGGCATGGAAGGGAGAGGGTGCCATATTCTCCTTTGCCTCAGGCAGCAATATGTCCTGGCAAGGGCACTGGGCCTAACCCACCATTAGCTTGCAATTGCTGTCAAAGCCAGCCTGTCTATGTTATTTAACTTATTTAACGAAACACAAGAGAAGAAAGCACCAGCAAGCATCATCTCTAATTGTGAACCCTTATTGTACCAGGTAAATATTCATTTGAAGGATGCCATGCTTATGTGTTTCATTAAAAATAACCCTGCTCTTAGATTTATGTTTCACCAAGGGAAATACACCTGTCAGAATGACCTTGGCGCAAACATATGAGCTGCATTCAGAAATTCACCTGAATATGCAAAGTGTTGCAATGGGAAAGGGACAGGGGTGGAGGTACAAGAAAGGGATAGATGTACAAGAACCACTCCCTTCAAAAGAGTGGTTTCCAATTTACTTCCATTGAGTACCCTTAGAGAAGCCTCTCTGCAACTGGAAGCTTGATAAGACAGGGCTCCATAAGAACTTAGGAACCATCTTCAGATCATCATGCTAAATGCATAAAGGACTGAAGAGCAGCACATTTAGCTGGAAATGTTGAGGATGGGGCCTCGGCCCCTAACAATGGTCTAAGCAGAGGCCTGACTATGCATAGAGAAGCGTTTCCTCTAGGCCCAGGCACAGTGAACTCACAAGTGTCATGGCAAACCATGGCATCAAGGCATGACAAATCACGTTTGGAGGAACAAACAGGTCACCACATTATTGACTGCAGATGTATTAAGCTCTTGGCTTAGCCATTGGGTTGTATCTTGAATCAACCCATCTGATTTTCTGACTGATTATTTAGGGTCAATCCTGGGTTAAGGACGGTTGCTATGAGGTAGACCAGGCATAGGCAAACTTGGCCCTCCAGGTGTATTGGGACTACAATTCCCATCATCCCTGACCACTGGTCCTGTTAGCTAGGGATGATGGGAGTTGTAGTCCCAAAACATCTGGAGGGCCGAGTTTGCCTATGCCTGAGGTAGACAAAACCATAGACTGGCCCAATTTGTCTCTGGGTAAATTCCTTCCTGGCCACTAATATAGTAAGCAAATAGCAAGGCTATCAAATGGATTGGATTGGATTGATCTTTATTACGGCCATTGGCCCATCACACGACAGTTTCCCATACCACCATAATGTACTTGAACCTCCAAATTTAAAACCTCCAAAACTTACAAAAAACTGACAAGAACCAAAGCGAAACAAAAACAAAAGACTAACATCATACATTACAAAATTTGTAACATAAACATCGCCCTCTGCTCATAAATTAATAGAAGACATCAATGGTGATAATACCTAATTACATCCTAAAACATAGATCATGGTTTAAAGGGATTATCCGAGCCACACAAGAGTCCGTTTCTCTTCTTTAGGGATAGGACGCTGATCAAGAATCTGGCAACCATGAGTGATCTTAGGGGGTCATCATCATTTAATAGATATCTCAGTTTGGCTTCAGTTGTATCATCGGCAATTCCCTTAAGATATTGAGCAAGAAACTTGCTCCTGGCCGATAAGTGAAAAGCACAATCAAGAATTATGTGATGCAACGATTCCGGTGCCCCACAATTACAATCACATAAGAGCGATATCTGTCCATTGGAGAATCTATTTCTCAGCACGTTTGATGGGAAGGTGTTGAATCTTGCCTTTACAAAGGCATATCTATGAGCCAAAGAAGTTAAGGAATTCAAATAGTTTGGGAGCCTTAAGAGGGGTAATAAACCAAGGTTTAGAGGTGAGCAGGTACCGTTGCCCAAGACCATTTTCTGCTGCAAGTCCATCTCCTCTAGTTTACAGGTTACTGTTCTTTTAGCTGGAACTATGTCCTGCTCTAGTAATTTGGATGGGGAGATTCCCATTACTGTAATTTTCAGCTGTAATTTTTTTACCCATGGGCTCTGGAAATCATCTCTCCACATACATTGTATCAAGTACAAGTTTGGGAGATTGTGCCATAGAGATAACCAATGACAAAGTATGTGCTTCCACAGAGCGTTTTCCAGGGATACAGTGTTAAGTTCCATGCGTAACGCTGTATTACTTACACAGTTGGGCAGTTTCAATATCCCTCTTAAAAACTGATTTTGAATAACCTCTAGGTGAGATAGATTGACAAAAGTCCCCCAAATTGAGATGGCATAAGCAATTGTCGGAATCACCTTGGCCTTGAAGGCTTTCAACGCCGATGGGATATGAAGGGCCCCATCGGTGAAGAAGAATCGCAAGATCGCCAAGGAGATAGCTTTGGCTCTATTTGTAACATAGGCTACATGGGCCTTCCATCTAAGGTTATGTTGTAACCAAACTCCCAAATATTGGAATTTATAGACTTGTTCGATGGCTCTCCCATCAATTTTCCAATTATGGAGTTTCCGGCTCTTTGAGAAAACTAGTATCTTAGATTTCCCATAATTAATTGTAAGGGAATTTGCATTACAATATGATCCAAAAATTTTCAAGGCCCTTCTGAGACCTACTCTAGAAAAGGAAAGGATGACTGCGTCATCCGCATATAGTAACAAAGGGCAGCGATAAAGTGCTAGGCGGGGTGCATGAATCCTTTCTTGAGCCTCTATTAGGGGAGTCCTCATGTCGCTTATGAACAAATTGAACAGGAATGGAGCCAATATACAACCCTGTCGGACACCTCTGTTAATGGGAATTGAATTGGTGAGATCACCCTCCGGGGTGAATCTCACTCTAGCCGCTGAGTTCTCATGGAGTTTGATTATTAGCCAGAGAAGCCTTCTGTCGATGCCCCAGCGGGTGAGTTTTTCCCAGAGGATGCTCCTGGGGATACTATCGAATGCTGCCCTTAGGTCAATGAATGCCACACAGAGTTGGCCACCCTTTGGGGTGGAATATTTCCAGGCAAGATGCTGTAAAATTAGAATATGATTAATTGTTGACTGTTTTGGGCGGAATCCAGCTTGTTCGGGCCCAATTAATTTTTTCTCTTCGGACCACTGGATAAGTTTGCTCAGCAGGAAGCGGGCATACAGTTTCCCCACTATTGAGAGCAGACTGATATTTCTGTAATTCCCCGGGTCATCTGGTGAGCCCTTTTTGTGGATTGGAACGATAACAGCGTCCTTCCATACTTCCGGGATCATTCCAGAGTTGTTAACGGCATCGAAGATGGTCGCCAGGACTTTGGCCCACCAGTCCGCGTGGTATTTTATAGCTTCTGCCGGGATCAGGTCTGGCCCAGGTGCTTTCCCTGTTTTCAGTTTAACGATCAGATCATGGATGTCTTCCGGATCGGTGGGGGGCCAGAGGGGAAGCTGATCTTGGAATTCATCTCTTGTGTTAGCAATACAGTCAGTTGTGGCAAAGTAATTTTTTAAGTAAGATTCCCAAACCGGGGCAGGAATAATAGTCAAAGGGTATCTTTTAGTTCTTTTATTTACAAGGAGCCAAAATTGTCTGGAGTTCCGTGATGATGAGGCTTCTATGATTGCCCGCCATTGATTCGCTTGCCATTCCTGTCTGGCTTCCTTTTGAATTTGCTTGTAGGCCGATTTTGCTTGGAAATATTCTTTTGGCAAGACCGTTGCCCCGGAGGCTTTATACTCTTTGTAGATGTTACCAAGAAGTTGTCTAGCCTGTTTACAAGCACTGTTAAACCACAATGCACCTATCTTCCTTTGTGTTCGGTTTATTTTATGCGTCGGGACAGAGAAAAAAGACGTTAGATCTTCCGACAAATTCGAGAATAGTCTTAGAGTTTGGTCATAATCATCATAATCCTCGATTAAGCCTGAATATGCTTGTTTTAGTCCTTGTTGAAAATATGCTGAGTATTTTTGGGCCTGTAGTTCGGACCATTTGACACTTTTGATTTGCAAAACTGAGTTCGTAATCAGATGTGTTGGGTGTCTGTCTCCATCTGGGGTCCAGTCTATAGTCATTATGGCGACCAACGGTAGGTGGTCGCTCAATTGAATATTTTCAACTTTAAAATGGGAAAATTTGGGGAATATATCATGAGATACTAACATATAATCCAGGACACTGTTTGCAGAGGAGCTTATGTGTGTAAACTCACCCGGTACGTCAGGCGGGCAATTCCCGTTTAGAATCACTAAGTTTAGACGTAGTACCAATTGGTAAAGAAGGGTTCCTGCTTCATTTACCCTTTTGTCTTTGGAAAGTCTTTGATTATGGAGGGAGAGGTCATTAATGAATTCTGGGCTTATCCACCATTTGGCTTTGATTAAAGACTCCCAGTTGGTTGCAATGCGAGCATTGAAATCCCCTGCTATATCATTGGGTATATTGGGGTATTTGGAGTGACAAAGAGTAAGATGTTCCTCCAAGATTCCCCATTTATTGTATAAGTATCAAATGGAGCAAACCACATCATTGAAGGAGGGAGAAAAGTCCGATGCTGACTGTGCTGCTGGTTTTTATTGGCAGCTGACAAACTTGACTAAAGCCAGGCAGGAGTAGGCTTCAGTCAGGTCCACCCTGGTGACCTCACCCTCATTCTTTGCTATGATTTAAATTTCCTGGGCTGAACCTGACTGCCCTAGCTGCTGATCGAGGAGCCAACAGCAGTTGCGGGTGCAACCTCTGCTCCTGCTTTGTATATCAGTAAGTGCTCTTTTCAGACTTGGTAAAAAGGTTATTTAAAAGGTGATTAATGTTGGGTGTAAAAAATGTATACTTTTAATATGATTGTCTGCATGTTGACATATATTTAACAGGAGTTTGCACAATGAACACCAGTTTTAATTTGATTGAGAGGTATATTAGCATACCTGGAACCTCAAGAAAGCTAATGAGTTGCACTTTGGTTTTTGGGCTTCCTGTTTCCAATGAGATTTCTTGTCTGCTTTTCTTTGTGGCTCAACAACTCCCAAAAGCAAAAAATAAAAAGAGCATTCCCACCTCTATATTGCAATCATTTACAATACTGGTTGTTTTAATATATAATTGAGTTACTGTGACTTTCCTTTCCTTTGAAACTTTGGGGGGGAGAACAAAGCATGGAAAAACAAAGGGAACTTTCTTTCAAGAATATGCAGGAAAATATCTTTCAAATTTCTGCATGTCAAAGGCTAGAACAGTGCGTCAAATTCCATTCATTTTTTATGTCTTTGTGTTGAAAAGCTTTCATGCATTGGTTGTGCAACATGCAATAGAAGCAGTGCTTTTAATTTTTTGACATGAGGCCTATTATTGGTTATCTATTGGTTATTGGTTGCCTATTGTTGTTGGCGGGGCTTTTTTTCTAGAAAAAGAGGTCTGGAACTTGTTGAGCTTTTTTCATATTGTGGACAACTGATCAGGTGACCTTTGTGGATGCTTAGTTTGCTATCAGAGTACCAAATGCTGGTGGTCCACTTCTGTTATTTGTTTTGATCTTTAATCTTGACTAGGAAAGCCCTTTGAATGGAAGCCTTCTTCAAATAGTTGACAGTCCTCTGACTATTCTTCAAATAGAGGGTTGTTTTAGGACTCATTGTCACTGTAGGCATAGGGAAACATACTGGTCATGCAGCCCAAACTTTTGTGTGCTGCACCTGCAAAACATCTCCATTCTCTTTCATTTCTGAAATTGTTCTTTATGTGTAATCCTTTTATTCAGATAATGCTCTCCATGTGCAATTCTTTGGGGGCACATAGATTGTCTCGTTCTGAACAGCCCCAATATTCACACACACACACACACACATTTGTAAATGGTAATAAAGTGTTATACTTGGGAGATATTTGTATATTTGAGATTTTGAGAGTATGCCTGCTAGTCAGACCCAAATGTTAGCTTTTGCACATATTCAGTAAACAGGGTGGTGTGGGAGGAAAAAAGTTTCCACAATTATGTCCTCTAACTTTCAGTCACCTTGCATGAATATATAGTGGTACCTCGGGTTACAGACGCTTCAGGTTACAGACACTTCAGGTTACAGATTTCGCTAACTCAAAAATAGTACCTCGGGTTAAGAACTTTGCTTCAGGATGAGAACAGAAATCTCGGTGCAGCGGTGCAGCGGCAGCGGGAGGCCCCATTAGCTAAAGTGGTGCTTCAGGTTAAGAACAGTTTCAGGTTAAAAACAGACCTCCAAAACGAATGACCGGTAAGTTCTTAACCCGAGGTACCACTGTAAGGTCTTCTGGGAGATTAGGAAGGAATACTTCATCTCCTTCCCCCTCTGCTTTTCATGGGCTGAGCCTGCATGAATGGTTAAATAAGAGGACTGGACCACCAATTCTGTTTTGGCTTCAAGCAAAGCTCAGTCCCCTGTAAAGTGATCAGATGCTTAGATGCTCATCTGCTGTCATTATAAGTAGTCATAAAAGAATGCCTGTGATGGAACCTAAATTCAATTTTTAACAACTGAGTGTAATATATATCCCTTAAATAATGAGCTGTCAAGTTTAAACACTTGGACCTTCTCAAGCATGATGGATCATCTAATCACTTAGAGAAATTAAATAGGCAAGACCCAGGCTGGAAAAGCTTCGGACGTGTACTTTTTAATGGAATTCATGGAATTACAGAGCTATGCTTCTGATTTTAAGGACGATTCATCCTCTTTGTTTACAGCAAGTTAAATGAATGTCACCTGACACTCGGCAAGAGAGTCTAAAAGTTGCTTCTCTATCAGTCTTATAGGAGTTTTCAATTTAGATGCTGGAAGCCTTCAACCAATGATTGGTTTTATCCTCAAAATACTAAGGAAAGGAATGGGCTTTCAATTACAAATACTGCATCTTGCCCTGTCACTAAGACTCAAAAAAGCAGGTAACAACGTGCTCATGAGTTATTCATTCTCTCAAAAGGTTACTGTCTTTTTTCTGCCCAAGAGTTGCAGATGAGGCATTGGTTCCTTCTTGCCCAAGACTACTAGTGGTTCCATTGCTAATCTCTTTCTCCTTGATGGTTTGGGTACTACCATAGTAACAGTACAATCCTCAGATTTAAATCCCAGTGAGTTCTAAGGGGATTACTTCCAGAGAAATGGGTATAACAGCCTAAGGATGAGAGCCGATGTTAGTGGTGCTCCGAGTAGAGTTATTGAAATCAATGGATTTAAGTCTACTGATTTGTATTGGGTCTGCTCCAAGTCTCTCTCTAAACTTTAATTGTTATGGCTACTAAAATGAGAAATAAATCCAACCTTAAATAGACATGGCAGATATAATTCTATATATTGTGGACATGGGACATGTGTGGCTACGTATCTGTGTCATTTAATAAATAAAAAGGTAAAGGACCCCTGACAGTTAAGTCCAGTCGCAAACAACTCTGGGGTTGCGGCGCTCATCTCGCTTTACTGGCCGAGGGAGCTGACATTTGTCTGGGTCATGTAGCCAGCATGACTAAGCATGACTATTGGTGTAACCAGAGCAGCGCATGGAAACACCCTTTACCTTCCTGCCAGAATGGTACCTACTTTATTTATCTACTTGCACTTTGACGTGCTTTCACACTGCTAGGTTAGCAGGAGCTGGGACCGAAAAACGGGAGCTCACCCCGTTGCAGGGATTCGAACCGCTGACCTTCTGATCGGCAAGTCCTAGGCTCTGTGGTTTAGACCACAGTGCCACCCATGTCCCTCAATTTAATAAACAGAAGTGGGTAATATTGAATCTAATGGTGCAGAATTGGTACTTGTCAGCATATAGATGGCAGACATATGTTTTGTATGAGTTTTTTTTTAAAAAAAAACCATTGGAAAACCAAAGAATGGAATTCTTCCAGAGAATTTCACTCATGTTTAATTTCTATCTATGCTATTGTTTGTATGGAAAGATAATACAGAATGGGTTTTCACGAGATGTCGGCTGCATTTTTAGTAAACAATTACAACAAGCACTCCCAAGAGCCACCAAACTCACATGGAAAAAATGCCTGAACCATCCCCGCCCCCCGCTAGAATACAAGGTTACAGCTGTTGCATTTCTATCTAGAGCACATGACAAAGATTTTGCCTACATAGGTCCTGGCATTCAATATTGTAAATGTCACATACTTTGAAAAGCTTCAAATATTCTCCCTTATCCTGTGCCACAAAACAATTACAGGGGCCATGTTCCTATCTTTTATCCACTAGCATTCCATGTAAGTAAATATATTTTAAAATGTGTTACAGTGTCATTTCTCCCCTTTTCAGCTGAAGACGCTGCATTCCATCAGGTTCCTTTCTTTCTGGTTATGACAACAAGATGCAAGGCTTTGTCAATCAAAAGCGTAGAGGCTATAGTGAAAAATAAAGAAGTGTTGAAAGCAGACATGTTTTGTGGGGATTGCAGCCAGGACCAGGGAACGGATAACCATGAAGAGCAGCAGGTGTTATGTAGGTTAAAAAGGTAAAGGACCCCTGGACGGTTAAGTCCAGTCAAAGACGACTATGGGGTGCAGCGCTCATCTTTCTTTCAGGCCAAGGGAGCCAGTGTTTGTCCACAGACAGCTTTCTGGGTCACATGGCCAGCATGACTAAGCTGCTTCAGGTGCAATGGAACATTGTAACAGAATTCCAGAGCGCACAGAAACACCATTTACCTTCCCACTGCAGCGGTACCTATTTCAGTGTTTCCCAACCTTTTTTGGGCAAAGGCACACTTGTTTCATGAAAAAAATCTCGAGGCACACCACCATTAGAAAATGTTTAAAAAATTAACTCTGTGCCTATATTGACTATATATAAAGTAACTCTCTTTAATAGGAATCAAATAAACACAAAGATAGTATTTTATAATTTTGTAATTTTGGAATTTTATAATTCCAAATTTTGTTCAGAGCCCAGTTCTTTTCTTTTCAAAAACTTTTCCATCACTGCAGTATCCGGCCATCCAATTGCCACTGACAAACGGATACAGACCCCCTTTTTTTACAGCACAGCTCGCACAAATGTACACGGAACACCCTTTGCGAATTAAAACACACAGTCTCACGAGAGCAAGGAGCAGCGATTTTATATTTTACGAAAAGAAGTCGCTAGTCCTCATGGTGACAGGGTGGAAAATATTTAAAAGCAGAACCAACTTGAGGAAGGTGGAGCCATATCACATCCCGGCAGGAGGCCTAAATTGGTGGAACGCTCTGGCCCCGCCTATTCAAAGAGGACTATTAATTTGGAGAGCTGCTATCTTCCAAATTGTGAGACGACGTGGCAAAAGGGGAGCCCTGAATGGAACTTTGCGTTTTTGTCTGAACGCCGGTCTCGCGCTGCCGCTTCCCACGCTCTCAAGGACCTGGGAGGAGGAAGACGTGAAGGGAATCCCGAAGGCGCGAAAACCTCGCGCATGCGCAGGCCTTCCGCCTGCGACAGCCCACTAGGCCGGCCGAAGCGAGCGGTGATGGGATGTGGGAGGGAGCTCGCTCGCCGCCCCGCGTGTGCTCGCCGCCGCCGCCCCGCCTCTCGCCACCCGACTCGCCCGCCTCCCTCCCACGGCACACCAGGCAACGTCTCGCAGCACACTAGTGTGCCGCGGAACACCGGTTGGGAAACACTGACCTATTTATCTACTTGCACTGGTGTAATTTAGAACTGCTAGGTTAGCAGGAGCTGGGACAGAGCAACCCGTCGTGGGGATTCAAACCGCCGACCTTCTGATCAGCAAGCCCAAGAAGCTCAGTGGTTTAGATCACAGCGTCACCCGCATGCCTAAGTGTTATGTATGTCTGCTGATGGCCCCAAAGGGCTAGCTATCAGTCAGTCCTTTGAGGCGATTCCCATGAAGGAAAATGTGTTAGCATGGGAAATCTACATGAATACAGGAGGGAGGTGGGTTCAGGAGCAGGACACTAGTTGCTTTGTTTTTGGTTCTCACTACGGGTCTCTCCTGCAAAATTTGTATCAGTGTTGCTGTTATTTTCAAACTTTTTTGCCATCGGATATGATTGCCACATCAACACGTTTTTGACACAGAACGAAAGAATGCTGCAGAGGATTGTGGACAATTCCAAGGGAGGGGAAGCTTCTCCAGCCTAAGGGTCACATTAACTTCTGTGTGACCTTCCAAGGTCCATGTCTTGGTAATGGGCAAGGCCAGAAGCAAAAAGAAGTGGGCAGCACAACAAATGTAAATTTTAACTTTGTTCACTAGGCTAGTTTCTACACACCCTTCTCAAGCAGGAGGCATTATCTCAGGGTTCAAAGACACATTCCTACCGGGGATGAGGAAACATTTGGGATACGAGACAGGGCCAGTGAGAGGAGTGGGCATTGGAGAGTTCTGGAGACCAGGAAGAGAGGCCTGAGGTTTTTCCACCCCTGTTCCGATACAGATCTAATGAACTCAGGCCCAATCTTGTAATGAAGAAGTGTGTATAATATCATACCCTCCAACATTTCTCTGAAGAAAATAGGGACATCAATATTAATAATAATACCTTGTCCAACTGACTGGGTTGCCCCAGCCACTCTAGGCAGCTGCCAACACATATCAAAACATAATAAAGCATTTAAAAAAGCTTCCCTATACAGGTTGTATAGTTACTCATCTCCTTGGCTTGGGAACTGCATAACTCCATACTCTCTGACGAATACGAACATCCTACCATAACCTCCAACATTTCTCCAAAGAAAATAGGGATATCCTAAGGAAAAGCAGGACCAAATCAGAAACTGGGATGGCTTCTTTAAATCCAGAACTGTCCCTGGAAAACAGGGACACTTGAAGGGTCTGTAATATTCAAAGCTGAATGAAGCACTGTATGGAAGCTCCCTTCTGTTTGAGTATACTGTACTCAGAAAGGCAAGAGAAGATCAAATAATGAGGTCTAAAAGCAAGCAGACAACAACAACAACAACAAAAACCACCTATGGTGCTAATCACAAATATTCCAGCACACTCCCATGACTGAAAAGTTTATGTACAAAGCAGCCGTTGTTTTCTGCGTGTGCTGACTCAAGCAGAGCCACAGTGGGGAAATGAAATAAGAAGCTAGAGTAACTGCTGTACACAGAATATTCAATTTGATATTCCATTAGAGCAGCCTTTCTCTAGGGGCCCAGCTTCATCCTACTGAGGAGAAAGGTACAAAAAAACAGTTAGTATGGGATTTACCTTAGCTAGACCCAAGAGACTTGAGTTAGGTAATGAATTATTCCAACTGAATTAAGATTGATTTGCTCATTTACCATCCTAATACAGCCGCGGATGTGGCTAGCTGGGGCTTGGGATTTGTCGAGGGTCCCAGGTCTAAGATAGATCTTGTTAGTTTCCTATTCTCTACTGACAATCCAGTCTACGGAAAGGGATAGAGCAGTGAATGTCTCCATTATAAATCATCCTTATTGAGTGACCACTTTTATGGCGAGTAACCTAGCTCCACTAGAGAAGTTTCATATAACCATTAATAGCTTTATCGTTAGTTTATAGGTTGACCCAAAGAGTCATAAAATGCCCCACAAGTTAAATCATGCAGTTAATAAAAAAAAAGTAAATAGCAATCACCTTGGAAATAATTGGAAAACCTTAACATGAAAAATATGGCTTCCAAAAATTATGTACTTATACCATCAGGTTGTTACCAACTTAGCTATATATAAATTTTGTATTCCAGAATTGGACATTGTATTAGATGCTAACATTACATCAAATAACAATTGATTTGTTGGCATCCAACTGACTCGAGAAATAATTCAGTATGACTCCGGGACTGAACTCAAATTGCTGTATTATTGGTCTCTGCCACTATTGGTCTTGTCCACTCAATCTGCTGGAGCCAGTCTTCACATGCAGGGCAGGTCGCTAACTCATTGAGAGTTTGAGACCCCTCGGCTACCCTCACCTGGTTTAGCTGGCCAGTCAAAGCCATTCCTGGGGTGTAGTCACAGGTGAGAGCTGAGTGCAGGGTGGGGACCAAAGGTGGACAAACTACCCCAGAGGGAGCAGGATGTGTCCCCCACCAGAGGTACTACCCTTCCCCTAAAACCCCATACACCCCTACGATTAGTTTACTAGCTGCACAAGCAGTCTAAGAGGTCATTCTGAACCTAATAAACAGATGCAGCAATGAAAATGTTAGCAGTGAAGTCTAAAATGCTTTGATGTTTCAATCTCTACTGGTGCATAACACCCTTCTCACCCACATTTCAAATAGGCCTTCTCAGTAGTGGTTCCCCATTTTTGCAATGCCCTCCCTAGTGAGGTGTGTCTGTTTTGATCATAAGTGACTTTCAGGAGAAATTTTAAAACGTTCCTGTTTACCCAGGCAACATCATGAAATTAGCGCCTGTGGGTTATGTGATTGATTTTAAATGTTTTTAGATGTTTACATGTTTTGAATTTTTTTTAAAGAAGGTTTTGTCATTGTTTTTAAAATATTTTAGGTATGTTTTTATTTTATTTCAAATTGCATTGTTTTAGCTTATTGAGTTTTGCTGCCCTTGGCTTCTTTGGTTGGAAGGATGGGATAGGAATTTAATTAAATGATTGATGATAAAATCAGATTTTTGTGCCAAACTGATTGCAAATTGCAAGAGTGGTATGGAAGGTCAGATCTGAGCTCAAGACACCACCAAAAATAATAGGATATTCCTATGCATGTGTGTTTCAAGCACATTACATCATGAAAACAATCGGTGTGTAAGTTGCAAGCTGGGTAGTGCAAATCATCATTGGCTTTCTGATTTCTTTTGTCAGATTCAGATAGTAAAATAAAACCAGATTGTTTCAGAGGAACTTGATATTTGCCAATTTCCAAAAGAATTTATCTGATCTTCACCTCTTGGGCAGGAATATGGTGCTTTTGCACTTCTCCAAATGTTGTTCACGGTCCTCAGCTATTTAAACATGTCACAATTGATATTTCCATACATAATGTGAGAGGAAATAACAGTTAAATATGCTTTAAAATACTG
This sequence comes from Podarcis melisellensis, assembly GCF_964234715.1. NCBI lineage: Eukaryota > Metazoa > Chordata > Lepidosauria > Squamata > Lacertidae > Podarcis > Podarcis melisellensis. The sequence goes on from NC_138542.1 coordinate 25,625,699, forward strand.
TGTGTGTGTGTGTGTGTGTGTGTGTTCATATATAAATATGAATAAAGAATCACAGAATGCATAAATAAAGAAGAATGGAATTATAGGTTTAAACATGCAAACATATTATGGACCACAAAAAGAGAGATTAACCTATGCCTATGTTGTTGTTTGGAAAATTTGGGTCAAGCATTCCTTCAAGGCTGGTTTTGCACTTATTAGCCATCTTATGAAGTGACCTATACAAGACAGCACTGAATAGCATTCATCACCATCATGGTAGTGATTAATAGAATACCTATTGTTCTCTAGCAATTTACATTACGACCTTATTCAAATCTGTATCTATGGTTTAGAAGGGATAAGTATGCCAAGACATTATATAGCCTCAACAACAGATGCTTAAACATAATTGTTCCCTAAAAAAGCTCTTCAACTTCTGCTAACAACCTCGATGCCCTTATCTCTCTGAAAGAGAATAAATGCTCCAATCTTTAGGAACTGATGGAACATTGGTCTGTCAACCTCCATCTTAGCTGCTATTTTCACACAAGACAGAAATAACCCATGCTTAAAATAGTCTCTTAATCTTAACTTTGTTTCCTAGCTGTAGATTTAGGACCAAAACGGGGGGAAATTATGGAGCATAGGTTTATCAGTGACCATGATAACTAATGCAGTTCTAGGTTTAGAGACAGTGCACCTCTAAAGGCCAGTTGCTTGAGGTGGAGAATAAGGGGAAGTGGGGCCAAGTTATCCCTTTGATGCTCTGATTGTGAGCTTCCCAAAAAGGAAGGAGGAGAGGACAGAGCATGAAGAAAGTGTTGTGCATGGAGAGGGGCCCTTTCCCCATCTGGACCTTCTGAGAAACTCAGAAACTCTGCTCCACCAGAACTGGGTCTGGAGAGTGCAGCTGAATGGGACACAGCTGTGGACAGTCTGAGAAAGTACCAACCACTCACTGGGTGACCTTGGGCCAGTCACTCACACTCAGTCTTGCCTACCTCAGAGCGTTGTTTTAATGATGAAAAGGAGGGAAACAGCCTTGAGTTCCTTGGAGTCAAGGTGGGCTACACATGTACCAAATAAATACTTTTTTTGGTAGCAGGTCTATCATAAAGTGACGCTATGATCACACCATATATGCAACACTGAATGGGATTGTTAAAGAGGGTAGAGCTTTGTTATTACACTTTTAGAGAACTCATAAAATCTTTCCAGGTATCTCTAGCCAGATGTTTGTCTCGCATTACCTATAAAGCTAAAGTAATTTACTGCGCTGTCAATTTGTTTGATGCTGCAGGCAGAAGTCATTGGGATTTTATGAGTTGCTTTTTCTTCTTGATAGCCGCCATGCCCAAAATAAAGCTTCCCTCAAAGGTTAGTACATGACTGAGCATCTCCCATTAACTGTATTCATTATTAATTGAGCTTTACTCAGAAATAAAAAGGCTGATGGGAAAGATATGGAAAGCAGGTATGGACCAAGTTAAATGCTTTGTTGTCCAACTCAACATCTGAACATCAACTTAAGACTCGATCATTTATTGCTGCCAATTTGTGTTTAAAGTGTCATTGCTTTTAAGCTGCTTTATTGTGCATTTTTATATTCTGCTTTATACAGTGGTACCTTGGGTTACAGGTGCTTCAGGTTACAGACACTTCAGGTTACAGACTCCGATAACCCAGAAATAGAACCTCGGGTTAAGAACTTTGCTTCAGGATGAGAACAGAAATCGTGCAGCAGTGGGACGGCAGCAGCGGGAGGCCCCATTAGCTAAAGTGGTACCTCAGGTTAAGAACAGTTTCAGGTTAAGAACGGACCTCCAGAACGAATTAAGTTCTTAACCCAAGGTACCACTGTATTACATATTGTCTCATGTGAGCAACCTTGTATTCCTATCTTTGAGGAAGGGTGGAGCATGTAACAGATAAAGAGATATTTCTCAGTAATTAAGACAGACAAACTCATAGCAAGCTGAAAATATTGTTTCTTAAGTCATTTCTTATAATAGCCAACTCTACAGTATTTCCTTAGGCAACACAATTATTGGGATGTCAGCAAAAATCTGTTACTTGAACGGAATCTGAACTATCATCTTTTAGATTATAAGCATGCACTTTTTCTGCTTGAACCATTTATTTCAGAGATGGGTAACCTGGGGTTTATGGGAGTTGGAACGCAACATCACCTGGAGGACCACGGGTTCCCCGTCCCTGATTTGCATAATTCTTTGGCATACATTTCCTCTTCTGCGAATCATTGCAATACTTTTCTGCAGACTGGAACAGCACATAATGCAGTTGGGTCCATGCAGTTATCCTGGTAATATCTGTTCTTTAGCAAATATGAGGGGGAAATGACATGATCAGTATCCAGACTGCAGATCTACAGCCATTAAAAGGAGCTAACAAACAGGTATTAGAATCTGATGTATCTGTACATATAATTTATATGTATTATAGGAAAATCAGCAACTGACAGGTTGCAAAAGATGCTGCATGTACACTGACTGTTCCTTTGTTTTCATCAAATGGGCTTTGAAACTGAGAGAAAACAGCCTAGCATCAGAACATTTTATGTGTGAAATACCTCTTATTAAGTTGTCTACAGAGCATACAGAATGCAGAATAAGTGCAATATTTGACAAGAAAGAATATGTGTTAAATAACATAGTCTGACTGATGTTTAACACAAAATGGAAATGCTATTTCCGCATAGTGCAGACAGTTGATAAGAAAATGTTCCTGTAAACACTTTCTGCAGTCTTTTATATATTCACTCTGACTTCTCTGCAATCCAGTTAGTTGCCAGCAAGGGGGGGAGGGGTGTGAGGAGTCCTACAAATTCATTACCATTTTGGTAAAAGTTCTCGTGAGAAATATAGTTAAGGTTGCAGAAGCATGCATATATCAACAGCCAAAGAAACTGCAAAAGGTGGTGACATGACATGACAATCTGTAACTGTGCCATATGATAAAATACAATGAAGGGTGGCTACAAACATCAGAGGGAGAGAGGTGAGAAGAAGTCAGGAAAATAAGTAAAAGAATGGTGAGAAATTGAAAGGAGGGATTTTTAAATTTTGTTTTCCTTTTTTCTTTTTTTGTGTCAAATTTTTTGGCTTTTGTATTTTTTATTCTTTTTTTGGTGTAATTTTTTTGTTCTTTGTCCTGTTTTTCTTTTCTTTTGTTGTCATTGTAACCTTTTTTCTTGTTAAAATCTAATAAAATATTATTCAAAAACAAACATCAGAGGGAGAAAAGAACCAAGTTATGAAAAAAAGGAATTTGTCAAGAAAGCAGAACCTATGTCCTTTGCAAGTAATCCCCCTTTCCAAATTAGGTGTTCACATTTTTGTGTGTGTTTTATCTCTTTGTTATTATAGGATTTTCCTCAATGGCAGGTGGATCTTGAGTCCTTCAATCACTGCAAGTATGTAACAGCTTTAACATGCTTTCCTTCTCATTCCTTGAATTGGACTATGGTGCTAATCACTAAACAAAAGTCATGTGGTTGAAAGATGCGATTCTCCATATTTCACGTTATTCTTCCCTATGAGTGGGGCAAGTAGCCTGTGTAACATATCATTAAGCTTTTTCCACTCTGTATATTTCTGCTACAGCATGTTGAACCTCAAAAACCATTATTTTCACTCTTAGACCACTTCATTTGTAAATAAATATTGCCAATTTAATCCTGGTGTGGTTATTGTTGACTCTTTGGAGCATATTGGGTTCTACTGATCATTGCTAAATCACTGTCAGTAAGGTATTATTTATACTCAATGCTGTCTGGCTTATAGTACACAATAATATCGAGTAAAGATCCCCAAAGTACAATTGCCAATGGCCTGAAAAGATTTTCTGCAGATAAACACATGTTATATAGATATGTATAAGATGCACAGAAGCAGATCTTTGTAATGACATCCCATCCAGAACTAGTTATGAATCGCCCAAGAATATTATGGAAGGTTCAATTTAGAATTAATAATAATAATAATAATAATAATAATAATAATAATAATAATAATAATGTATTATTTGTATCATCTGACTGGGCAGCTTCCAACATATATAAAAACACAAACATTAAAAAAAAAACTTCCTTTAGAAGGCAGATGCCTTCTAAAGGTTGTATCTGCTTGTCTTCTGATGGGAGGTACTTATCTGCTTGACATCTGATGGGACACAGGGTGGGTGCCACTACCAAGAAGGCCATCGGTTGCATGTGCTAACAGCTGTTACTTATGCAGCGCAGCACAGGAGCTGACTCCTGGGAGCCATGGGAGCTTTGGCCAGGGGGCCCCCAAGTTGATGAGCATTCCCATTCAAATGGTGTGTGTGCACAGCATCATGCGATTGATTATGTGGGTTGGGGCTCACCTGGCCCTCCACAATATTTTACTCAAGTTGGCACCCCTTCAGTGCATCCAGGATGGTTGCATGGGCTGTGTAGCTGCTCTGTGATCTATATGGTGTGAATTTGGTCTTCATTGCATAACTATGGGATAGTGAAGAGAGCTCTGTATCACAGCTACTGTGCAAAAATCTTTGAAAGACCATTTATTGAACCCATAGCATGGTGAACCCATGCTATGAACCTATTTTATTAAAACACTTTTCCTTTTCCAGTAACCTAACCAGACAGGCAACCAAAACATATTCCTATTTATTGACAAATTACTTATTCACCTACCTATTCATAAGATGAGACTGAGCAAAGGGGAAAAAAATAAATCATAATACACAGCTGGGAAAGTATCTGGAAGGGAAAGTAAGCCTTCCATTAGGGAACAAATCTGAAATTCTAGCTCATCCTGTTTGCATCAATCTCATCATATAAAAGTTTAATGTGGATTTCAAGGTGAGCATTAGTTTTAATTCATATGCTTTATGTTAAAATTAGAAGCAGAATTTTAAGGAGATTGTGTCGCTGCAGGTAAAGACCACTTTTCAGAGGAGATCAGGGCATGTCATAAATGGAGTTGACAACATTTGTCAATTTATAAATCTGCATATCATATTTATTGTACATGCTATATTAGCACCGAAGATGAGACAGCCTTCAGTTCAGCTACTTACTGCAGAGAGATTTGCCAAGCCTCCAGTGTTCACTGTCTGTATCCCACCTCTCTAAGTAAATCATACATTTTCTCAATAGCTTCCAACTTGCTACCCACTGCTCCTACAGAGGTGGTCCTGAGGGACAAGCTAAGCATGGCATTAAATGTGTATTTCTATTAAGTGCACAAGAAAGATGAGTGTAAACGTTCTTCCCTAACTGGAGACCCAACAGTTCCCCTAAAAACTGCTATTTGCAATGGGAAGAATGGCCCCATTTGCAACAATGGGTGCTTTCCTTCCCGTGCAAATAGCAGCAATTTCCACCCCGGACTAAAATGGAGGAAAGCATGGAAGTTCCCACTCCTCACCTGCTTAACTCTCAAGAATTATCAACCCCTCAACAGCTGCTACATGCATTTTTCAAATCTTTCCCATTAAAAGCAAAGACAATTCCAGCATTGTGCCTAGTTAATCCCTGACAGTGCAGATACATTTGTAGAGTGCATAAAACATCAACTGCACATGGTTCTGAATACAAGACTGGCTCTCATAAGACCACCTACAATTAGTGTAATTACAAATTATTTTCAGTATGAGTAGCCGGCAGCTTCCACTCCAGAGCCAGGTATGGCAATCTAAATAGTATTGGTTTAATGTCTAAAAGGGACGCGGGGTGGCGCTGTGGGTAAAACCTCAGCGCCTAGGACTTGCCGATCGCATGGTCGGCGGTTCGAATCCCCGCGGCGGGGTGCGCTCCCATCGTTCGGTCCCAGAGCGCCTGCCAACCTAGCAGTTCGAAAGCACCTCCGGGTGCAAGTAGATAAATAGGGACTGCTTACCAGCGGGAAGGTAAACGGCGTTCCATGTGCTGCGCTGGCTCGCCAGATGCAGCTTGTCACGCTGGCCACGTGACCCGAAAGTGTCTGCGGACAGCGCTGGCTCCTGGCCTATAGAGTGAGATGAGCGCACAACCCTAGAGTCTATCAAGACTGGCCCGTACGGGCAGGGGTACCTTTACCTTTAATGTCTAAAACCCTGACTCTTCTTGTTTTTGTCCTTTCTGTTGTTCTGCAGGCAGTAACCATTTTAGGTGTGTCCAATACAGGTGTGATGGCGCATATGTGCATTGCACCGAACCCAGAAGCAACCCAAAAATGTTACAAAAACACCAGAAAAAGTGGTGAAGCGGGACAGGGCAGGGCTGGAACAGGGCTTTTTCAATGGTGTTTCAAATATATGCAATTTTACTTAAACATGTGTTGCCTTGGAACATAACCCCCACGTAAACTGGGAGTTGCAACAACATTCATCCTGGGGTTTAAGTGACAACCAACATGTTCACTGATGTAAGGGACTTAAAGATGATTCATTTTCTCTGTATTGAGGCCTGAGGGCTTACATGTGGCTGCCAACAGATATTATGCTGTCGGCTGGTTTTTTTTTTTTGCCTGAATATGGATTACACTGAGCAAAGCTTTTATATTATTGTAATTCATCCATTTCTGTTACACTGATCCTCAATAGTTACCTGCTGGTATTTGTGCTGTCGTCACTGGGGATTTCCTGAATGTGGTTGCAAGAAATTCAACCAATATTTGTTTTCAACTCCTGCTGGCTGCAGTTATGCAAATTTCAGTTGCCACATAAACTACTGCTACATGGAGATCCTCTCGGTTCAGCAAAGTAGCACTGGCATGTGAGTGCAACCTGGCAACAAGACCAAGGTATTTGCAATGGGCCATCATAAGGTGATCAGATGTCTTCAAGTATTAACCAGTTTTTTCAACCCATAAGTGTAAGGTATGCTTTTTTCCCTGGGTGGCTGCTGCAAGGGCTTGTGAATGCCCCTGCAGTTTGGGACAGATGAATCATTCACCCATTTTTACATTTTACCCCAGAAGAACAAGCAGACTCTTTCACATTTCCTCTCTAGTAAAGCTTATTCAACTCTTCCCACATTCTTTCCATAACAAAATAGAAGATATATCTTCATTCTCTGATTTTCATCAAAGGCAATTCTCACAATGGCCCATCACCCAGGTGATCACCTTAACACTAGAAGCTAGCCTGGCACACTGGGGGTGCCCTTCATCTTTCTTCCTCTTGCTGCCCCATGGCCAGTCCACTTTGCCCCCTGCCCCAAATATCAAGTCTTTATTGGGGGGGGGGCCCTTCTACAGGATCAGCTGGCCCAGTCCATCCAAGCTGGTGACCAGGAATTCTCCTATCTGCTTACTCCTAACATCTCTTGATATATGGTTTATTTACACACACACATATAACCTGAGACTACAATGCAATGCAGGAATCTTTTGCTCAACATGGTGCTTGAACCCATGATCCTGAGATTAAGCATCTCATGCCTTTGTACTCTTAATGGCCCATCACCCAGTTGATCACCTCAACACAGGAAGCTAGCCTGGCTTATATTTTAACACTTGCTGGTTCCAGAGGTTAACAGGTTCTCACATTCAGCCTGCTCCCACCACCAAACGCATAACAATATGTTTGACTACAGATTTCAGTTTACAAGACTGATATTTATTTGCTCATTTTCCCTATGCAAAACTAGTGCTTTGTGACACAATAAGCCATTTCCATTGTGCCTCCAAGGTCAATGAAATATTAATTAAAGACATAACATCTCATAATTATCATTCAATTTCATTATAGCACCACAATGATTGACTATGGCCATTTCCCACTAACATGTAAAGCAATGGCTGTAATTACTAAGTAAGGGCACAATCATTTCTCCCATTACATTTCCATGATCTCTCCCATTTAATTGTTTTATCTTTTCTTCCCACAGAACAATGGCATGCTTTGCTGCAGAAATCAATTTATTATCTCTATGGAGTCATGATGACTTAAATAGAAAGTTTGTTGTGTTCAGACAGAAGCCACTTGATTGATTTTTGCCAATTTCCCCCAGCATTACATGCTGTTTTGGAGGTTCCCCCTAATCTTTAAGCTTTTGAGGGCACAATGGGGCATAGCCTCTGGTGAGATGTAAGGCAGAAAAGGTCTGGAATATCACACATGGTTTTATAAACGTTCAAATCCAGGCTCCCTTTAAGAGCTTAACAGAGCTGCTGCTGTGAGCAAGATGTATACTACTGATCAACAAGAGGGGTACATTATTTAAAAATAAAAAAATTCCAGTATCATAATGCCATTACACAAATCTATGGTGCAGTGTAATGCAGTGGAATTTTTCATAGGGAAACAGGGTCAGAGGTGCCAGCTTTCAAAGGCAGTCTTCAGGGGAGGGCATTGTGTGTGAGAACATTGTGCCTTCCTCCTCAAGTCAGGCAGAAACTTCCCAGGCTTTGGGAAGGAGGCACCAGGTTTCTGACAGGATGCTGGAGCCCTCCTGCCTCCTTCCCAAAGCTGCAAGCTCACCCCCTCCCCAAAACACCAGTGGGAAATGCCCTGCCACTTTACACTGGTAAAAAAATGTAAAGGCAAAGGACCCCTGGTTGATTAAGTCCAGTCAAAGATGACTATGGAGTTGAGGCACTCATCTCAGCTTTCAGACCAAGGGAGCCGGCGTTTGTCCACAGACAGCTTTCTGGGTCATGTGGCCAGCATGACTAAACCGCTTCTGGTGCAGCAGAACACCGTGATGGAAACCAGAGCGCACGGAAACACCGTTTACCTTCCCGCCGCAGCGGTACCTATTTATCTACTTGCACTGGCGTGCTTTTGAACTGCTAGGTTGGCAGGAGCAGGGACCGAGCAACGGGAGCTCACACCGTCAGGAGGATTAGAACTGCCAACCTTCTGATCAGCAAGCCCAAGAGGCTCAGTGGTTTAGGCCACAGCGCCACCCGCGTCCCTTTTTTTAATGCTGGTAACAGATACATCAGATGACATTTCTAATCGCCTGCCTTAGCTCACTGTATGTATTCATTTTTCAAATGTGAGTCCTGGGATACTTTTTTCCTTGTGCAAAGGAAATATAAACAGCGACGGCTACAATGTTGAAGGAAATTTCAAAAAGCCGCAAAGAAGACATCCACATCCCTCAGGCTGAAATAATGTATTAAGAAATATTCTTAATTTGATGATATGCTTTAGGATTCAGAGCATTATGGATACAACAGTCAAGGGTGGACTTGGCATCATTACGTAAACAGTCCTCAAAACCACCCAGCTGAAAGAAATATCAAACAGATAATTTAGGGGCTATTTTATCATATTTTAAAATGCATCTTTTCATCTAGCTCTGACCCACGGCCTTTGCTGGAAATAACTTCCATAAGCAGTGGATTATGCTATGCAAATCCCATTGTTCAGATGAGGTTACTGATCAGTACGTATTCTAAACAGTCAGATCCCTCATCTCCCAGAAGAAAAAGAACAACATTCATTTCCCCATTTTCTCTTACAATAACATCTTCATATAATAACCACATATCACAAGTCTTTTGGGTCCCCCCCCCCAATCCCTGTTTTCTTCGGCAGCTGCGCCTTTTGCCTCACGATACCCAAGGGGTATGATTATAGGATAGTGCCAACACACCTCCTGCTGGGCTGAATTGCTTTAATATACTAATTACAACTGAAGTTGAATGGTTACATTTTCATCCCAAACTTTGTACATCAAAATGATCTCATCAAATGGCTATTTTATATGCCACAATAGAAATTGGGGTAAGGAGGGGGGGCGAGTGGAGGATACACGCCACAAAAGGAAAGAGAGGAAAAATGCTTTCAAGGCTTGTCATCTGCCACGGAAAGATTACCACCAAGGAAGTCAAACAACTGACACAGAATTTGCAAAAATTGCGGGCGAAAATAATATTTCCTGATATTTGAGCATCTTTGTGATTACATAAAAGCTCAAGCTTGAAAAGGATTCACAGTGTTGCCAGCATTTGCATATGCATAGAATAAGTCTCTGAGGATGATTTGAATTTAATCCAAAGATGTTGATAAAATTACCTCCTTCTGACACAAGAGTGCCAGCAGGGAAAGGGGGAAATGGCGTGTTCCTCTGTCCTCTGCTAGGACCGAACTCTTGCCCCCGGAACAATGGCTTTGGAAAGAATTGTGCCCCCACAATTAATCCACAACACAGTAGCACCATGCAAGTGCTGCTGTGCTAGTGTGTTGGCTGATCCTTGCCTATTATTTTGATGAACTGTAGTTATTTTGAGTATTCTTTAAAGGAGTGATGGGAAGTCGGTGGCCCTCCAAAGGTTGCTAGATTACAAGCTGCATGCTCCTCGACCACTGGCTTTGTGTGATGAAAATTGGAGTCCAACAATATCAGTTTGCCAATTTGCTATCAGATTCAAGGTTCTTCTGCTAATTCACCTAAACTACCTGGGCCCTAAGTACCTTTAAGCCTGCCTGAATCTTCATGCTTCACCTTCATCACCAATATCCTTTGATGGGACACTTCTTGTGGTTCCCCAAACCCCTGAGGTTGGTGTTTACTAAGCACCAAGCCTTTAGTGTGGCATCTCCTGCTAGTATGGGTGCTGCAAGAATCATACCTGCCTTCCTTTAAACGCTGCCTAAAATTGTGTTGTTTAGACAGGCCTTTGCAATGTGATTTTCTTTTTACCAGCCAGTATTTATTGATGGTTTTATTTATCTTGTAATTTTGTAGGGCACATACTGCTGTGTTGTATTTTTTATGACAGTGTGGTCTATAAATATTCCAAGAAATAAGTAAGATACCTGGAGGGCTGTAGGTTCACTGCCATTTCTTTACACTGCTCTACTAATTCAGCATGGAAAGCCTGAAATCCCATACTGAGAATGAAAACAAGTCATCTAATGTGAAATTATGTAAGCCACACCGGAAGTAACAAGCAATAAGAAGCTAGTGGAAAGTAAGGCTGTGTAAACACTGTACCTTTAAAGCGTATCTGAAGCACCTTCTTTCCCTCAGAGAATTCTGGGCACTGTAGTTTGTTAAGGGTTGTTGGGAACTGTAACGCTGTTACAGGGTAAACTGCAGCACCCAGAATACTTTGAGGAAAATAATGCATTTCAAATGTAAAAGATAAAGGTAAAGGACTCCTGGACAGTTAAGTCCAGTCAAAGGCAACACACTCATCTTGTTTTTCAGGGCAAGGGAGCCAGTGTAGGTTGGCAGGAGCTGGGACAGAGCAATGGGAGCTCACCACTGTCACAACAGCATTCCAAAATTCAGCTAGAAGAAAACTTAATTCTGCACTAATTTGAACATTCAAAGTTTGGGATGAAATTCAAATGAGGAAGAATTTGGGGAGCACCCATATCTGTACAGTGGTACCTCGGTTTTTGAATGTAATCCGTTCTGGAAGACCATTCGAGTTCCAAAACATTCGAAAACTGAAAACTCAATACGGAAGCCTCAAAACAGAAAACTCAATATGGAAGCCGCGGGACATGTTAAACTTCCAAGGTGTGTTTGAAAACCAAAACATTTACTTCCGGGTTTATGGTGTTCAAAAACTGGAATGTTCGCCAACAGAGATGTTCGAAAACCAAGGTACCACTGTACCTTGTTTTCTCTCCTCAGCCTTTGCATGGCTTGGTTTACCAAAGATATAACCAACAGGGGTGCCAGCTTGAATAAAATATTGGGGGGCCTAGGTAAGACCTGCCCCGATCAATCACAAGTCACAGCACGCACACACCATTTGAAAGGCAATGCCCATCGACTTTGGGAGAGCTTAACCCCCTCAAATGTTTTCTTGGGAGTGGGGCTGAAGGGACCTTGGCCCCTAGGAGTTGGTTCCTATGATTCCCAGTTAATACTGACTTTCTTTTTATGAGAGCATTTCAGGACTTTTCCAATACCAATGAACTATGAGACATTTGTCTCCATAATCTTTTTGACTGGCTCTAGGGACAGGAGATTGCGGAAGAGGACCTTGTTTTTGAGGATTCCTGCTTGGGGAACAATCTAAGAAACGTGAAATTTATCAGGCAGATAGCACATATCCAGAACTGCAGGGCTTCTGCAGAGATGGAATGCTGAACATGAGCAGATAATGAAGGCAGGTCTCATTTTCTCCACAATATGTTTCTACTTTCCCTTGTAACATAATCACTTTTATTATTGTTTAATTACAGGCACATCATTAATATCAATGAGAAATTAGTCGGGGGGAGGAAGAAGACCACAGTTCTGGACCCTTCAACAGTAATTTTAAAAGTACTGATTGAAGCAATTAAAATTTTATGGTTACATTAACTCTAAAATAAGAATTTGGCTTTGTTCCTACAACATATGCGGGGGTGAGTGCTGTATAATTTTTATATTTTAGATTTGCATCTGGTCTGAGGTATTCTGCAGGCAGCTAAATCTCAGAGGAGTTAATCCTTTCTCTTCCACCAGCACAATAGCTAATAGCTAAATTCTACCTCCATCTGAAGAAAATGCCATGACTAAAGTGATTTTCATATCCTGAACAGGATCCAGGCCAACCACAGTGTAGAAATTACAGTGAACACTTTGTTGATATGGTGATTAAGATAGCATCATAGAGTAGAGAAAGCAAGGAGGATTAGAGAAATATAATATTTATTGTGAACCACACAAAGTGAAATCAAAGGAATTATGTGTTTATGCAGAGGAAAGGAGTTGTATGTAGAAGACGTCTTTGCACCAACATGGGGTCAATTTTGCAAACAATTTACCGATTTATTTGGATCAAATATATCCCCAGTGTTTTTCTATTACTGATAGCTGAAGGAAAATAACTTTATTAAGTAAAGCTACAGTATCATCAAAAAGATGAGTAAGTCAAATGAACTCAGCACAAGAGAACTGAAGTGCCATCAGCAAAAGATAAGAATAAATATGTTGGTTTTTTGATATACAGTGTTATGTGAGGCGTGTAATGCAGAACTGATAAAGTTTTCCCTGTTTAAATCCCTTCTTCTGTACAAATCCTGGACTTGCAGATCTTCAGAACTGGACACATAGAAGTCAAAACTTCTGTTCATGTGATAAAACCCATTTCAAGGATGCCTAACGGGGAATGAATACTGACTGCTGCTCCTTCTCTTTGTGACTACTGATTTGCTGGGGGTGGGGAGTGGGGACAGGCAGTGATGGAAAAGAGGAAGAGCAGCTGGGACCAGGAGCTCCAAGGGTTAGTTGCTGGGTGTAGAGCTCAGTAGGTGCTGGCCCTGGCGTGAGTGTTCTGGTAGAGATGGATGGAAAGAAACCTTTGCCACATAGGTAAAAGGTAAAGGACACCTGGACAATTAAGTCCAGTCAAAGGCGACTATGGGGTTGCGGCACTCAACTTGCTTTCAGGCTGAGGGAGCCAGCATTTGTCCACAGCCAGCTTTCTGGGTCATGTGGCCAGCATGATTAAACCGCTTCTGGCACAATGGAACCCCGTGACAGAAACCAGAGCGCACGGAAACACCATTTACCTTCCTGCTACAGCAGTACCTATTTATCTACTTGCACTGGCGTGCTTTTGAACTGCTAGGTGGGCAGGAGGTGGGATAGAGCAACGGGAGCTCACTCCGCCACGGGGATTCAAACCGCCAACCTTCCGATTGGCAAGCCCAAGAGGCTCAGTGGTTTAGACCACAGCGCCACCTGAGTCCCTTACTCTGCCACATATTAACACACCCACCCCAGCAGCATGGATTGGTGACTAGGATGGACCTCCAACAGAACAATTCAAATCCCTGTCTGGCGGGCAAAGTTGAATTTCCCTCTGCCCAGCCCTGCCAGCCTCCATGGGCCTCCCACCAGTGGATTAACACCGTGGTCACTCCACTAGTATAAAACTCCCCCCCCCCCGAAATGTGCAGTTGGAACTGCTGCCAGTGAGATACCTGCCAAGGGCAGCCAGCAAAAGTGTCATAAAATGGGGTTTCTGGGATATGGGATGGGGCTGAGCTAGTCCAGGATCCATTGGACCCCAGGCTGGCCTGGCTGCCATCGCATGATGGGCCCAATCTAGACTCAATAGCTGTAACAGCAGGGCTGTGGGTGTTATTGACATGCAGAGAGCCGCAAGGCCAGCTGGCTATCCCCAGCTGGGCTGTCTCCTTCCAGCCGTCCTGCTGTGAAGACCCATCGGCCTCTGCTCCGACGTAAATCAGCGACATGGGCTTCAAAGCCAGGGCACACTATCAGCAGATCGAACTGCGCACACAGAATAGGTGTGAGGCTTGTGTAAGCATACTACAACTACAGATTTATTAATCATAGATCAGGACAAAGAAACATGTCGTCTATTCTTAGAGAGACAGAGAAAAGCAAAAGCTATACACACAACGGAAGTTCCCAGCAAGCTGTGCTGGAATGTACAGACATGTGACACGCAATAGTTCCACATCTGCTCCTTAAGATGGAATAGAAATCTCAACAGGTGTGACAGTCCTCCTAGAACTCTCTAAAGTCCCACTGGCCTGGGGGGGGGGAGTCAGAGAACTGGAATACCTCCCCCTCTCCACCTTTACTACTGTGTTCGTAACATAGGAGCCAGGTCCTAGGGGCTGAGGTCCCGTCAGCCCCCCTCAATAAAATAATTGAGGGGACTGCCCCCCCAAACATTGATGGGCTTTGTCATTCAAATGTGCTGCATCATGTGATTGATTATGCAGGGCAAGGCTTACCTAACCCCCCCCCCCAAATATTTTATTCAAGTTGGCAAAATGATTATTAAAAAAGAAACTGATTTGGGTGGTTTACAAATCTGATGTGGGCTGTGTTTACTAGCAAACCCTGCATAAGAAGGCAGTGCATGGCAGAGTATTACTGAGTGAATGAATGCCTTAACCTACAGCTAGGATTGCCAACTATTCAGCCAATGGCATTTCTCTCTGTGCTGTGCTGTGCTGTGATGAAGTCACAGCAGCAAAGACTGCTGAAAAAGCTGGCCACCCTAAGAGATGGCAGTTTGTAATAGACAGAGACCCTGGGGGGGGGGGGGACTGGTGACCAAGTGATCATTTGTGGTTTGCTAGTGGCATTAAGGGACCAAGAACTCCCAGATGTGCAAGCTGGATTTCAAAGAGGCAGAGGAACCAGAGACCAAATTGCAAACATGCGCTGGATTATGGAGAAAGCTAGAGAGTTCCAGAAAGACGTCTACTTCTGCTTCATTGACTATGCAAAAGCCTTTGACTATGTCGACCACAGCAAACTATGGCAAGTTCTTAAAGAAATGGGAGTGCCTGATCACCTCATCTGTCTCCTGAGAAATCTCTATGTGGGACAAGAAGCTACAGTTAGAACTAGATATGGAACAACTGACTGGTTCAAAATTGGGAAAGGAGTACGGCAAGGCTGTATATTGTCTCCCTGCTTAGTTAACTTATATGCAGAGTTCATCATGCGAAAGGCTGGGCTGGATGAATCCCAAACCGGAATTAAAATTGCCAGAAGAAATATCAACAACCTCAGATATGCAGATGACACAACTTTGATGGCAGAAAGTGAGGAGGAATTAAAGAACATTTTAATGAGGGTGAAAGAGGAAAGCGCAAAATATGGTCTGAAGCTCAACATCAAAAAAACGAAGATCACAGCCACTGGGCCCATCACCTCCTGGCAAATAGAAGGGGAAGAAATGGAGGGAGTGAGAGATTTTACTTTCTTGGGCTCCATGATCACTACAGATGGTGACAGAAGTAACGAAATTAAAAGATGCCTGCTTCTTGGGAGAAAAGCAATGACAAACCTAGACAGCATCTTAAAAAGCAGAGACATCACCTTGCCGACAAAGGTCCGTATAATTAAAGCTATGGTTTTCCCAGTAGTGATGTATGGAAGCGAGAGCTGGACCATAAAGAAGGCTGATCGCTGAAGAATGGATGCTTTTGAATTATGGTGCTGGAGGAGACTCTTGAGAGTCCCATGGACTGCAAGAAGATCAAACACATCCATTCTTCAGGAAATCAGCCCTGAGTGCTCACTGGAAGGACAGATCATGAAGCTGGGGCTCCAATTCTTTGGCCACCTCACGAGAAGAAAAGACTCCCTGGAAAAGACCCTGATGTTGGGAAAGATGGAGGGCACAAGGAGAAGGGGACGACAGAGGACGAGATGGTTGGACAGTGTTCTCAAAGCTACCAGCATGAGTTTGACCAAACTGTGGGAGGCAGTGGAAGACAGGAGGGCCTGGCGTGCTCTGGTCCATGGGGTCATGAAGAGTCGGACACGACTAAACAACAAGTGGCATTAAGAAGAAGCATTAAACCTCTGAATATGCTTGGGATCATAGTTGGAGACAGTGCTGTCCGTGCTCAGGTCTTGCATGCTGGCTTCCATGTGGATCTTGCTGGCCATTGCGAGAGCAGAATGTCAGGCTAAATGAGCCGTTGGCCTGATCTAGCAGACTCTTCTTATGTTCCTATGACTGAAAGGATACAATTAAATATGGTCTGGCTGCAGATGCATTAGCTGGCATCCTCATTTCATATCTGCAATTTCCTAGCTGCCAAGCTTTGTACAGTTTCATGTGTGTCATTTTCTGAAAATTACTTAATGAGATAATTTTCATATTCAAAACTAATTATAACTGCAGATGTGCTTGATATCAGATCAACAATAGATGCTTTCTAGAGGGGATGGGAATGTTAAACAAGCTATGCTAGTAACATTAAAAGGAAGCAGGCATTAATTTTTAGAGGCTGAGCAGTGCAGTTTTGAAACAAACATCATTGCTGCAGCACTGACTGGAGATTTGATGGTGAAGATCTCACAAACAAACTTAGGGCAATAAAGTTATGTTGGAAAATGAATAATAGCCCATTAAGCAAGATACAAATCTGTGCTTTGTAAATGTAAGTATGGCCGAGACTGTTAATGTTCCTGGGTTTATTTTATTAATATATTTTAATGGATTTCATTAAGATGTTTTCAAATTAGGAGGTTGTGAAAATCACCCTCACTTAGGATGGGTGGTGGGTAGAGTAATGTGTTACATCCTCAACAATAAACTGTAGAGTCAACTGCAGAATCATTGTGAGATAAGAAATGTGGTTTTCATCCTATCTCCAAACACAATCCAAAAATTAAATACACACAAACAAATACATTTCCACCACCTTTTAACTTTGTAGAAAGTAAAATATTACAGTCATACCTCGGGTTACAAACACTTCAGGTTGTGTTTTTTTGGGTTGTGGACCACAGAAACCCGGAAGTACTGGAATGGGTTACTTCCGGGTTTCGGAGGTCCCACATGCGCAGAAGTGCTAAATCACGCTTTGTGCATGCACAGACGCGCCTCTGTGGGTTGCGGATGCTGCGGTTGTGAACATGAATCCCGCACGGATCACATTCATCCACTGTACAGTGGTACCTTGGGTTACAAACACCTTGGGTTACAAACACTTTGGGTTACAGACTCCGCTAACCTCGATGTAGTACCTCGGGTTGAGAACTTTTCCTCAGGATGAGAACAGAAATTGCATGCCAGTGGTGCAGCGGCAGTAGGAGGCTCAGGTACCTCAGGTTAAGAAGGGTTTCAGGTTAAGAACAGACCTCTGAAACGAATTAATTTCGTAACCAGAGGTACCAGTGTATAAAGGTAATGTTATGAGATGGAGAGGATAATGCACTGAAAGTTGTCAGACTGAGGGAGATGTATCTGTGCAGAAGACCTCTTCTTTCTACAATGCACAACATCCGTTTTGTTGTCTAAACGTTCACATTTTTGAACCCAGGTTTTAAAAGTAAAATTGGAATCAGTCCTTCATAACTAATGGGACCACAATGTTGTGTCTGAAGGGGAAAGCATAGATAGTCAACAAGTTGTTCATACATAAAATGGTTATCCTTTTTTTTCATTTATTCCCAGAAAATACATGCATCTGTCTCTCAACATCTAGATTTACGGATGATCACACTAAGTCAGGTCAACCAAAATCTAATTTGAAATGGGTATATCCGCATCTCAATGCTAGAAGCATTACTATGCAAACTATAAATGTTATGTGTTTTAAGACAAAACAGAAAATAGAAGAAACTAAAAGCGTTGCAAGCAATGTCATTGAAAATTTGTACACCACTGTGGGTGTCTTATCTGAGATCCAGAATTGATCCAGAAATATTATAATTATTTTTTAAAAATACATTGGTTTAAAAGTTGGAAGCAGGGGGCACATTTGCATCTGACAAGAGAAGCCAATGCTATATTGTGTGTATTTCAGAAATGTATGAAATCAACTCTGATTTAATTCATAGTATATTTATGCCTTTCAGTCTTATCCTATCCCAAAGGCTCAACACAGATTATGGTTCATTTTGTATGATATGATTATCAAAGCTATTAATGAGCACTTTTCTTCTTAGAAATCAAAATTAAATTTAGAAAATGCCTATGTATTACTTGACAACTGCTTCACTCAATATGATTTCCCATTCCGTGGCATTTCAGTGTCAGAAAGCCATGTATAAGCAATTTTCTATGCACATGAATGACGCGAATGAAAAAAGTCCACATGTGCAGCCAAGAACAGAGCTGTACTGCTGTCTCTGCCCTGAGGTCCATGTACCAGCTATAAGATGCAGGAAGAGGAACTGCTCATGCAGTTGCTCATGCCTAGAGGGTCCTTCTCTTTAAATATCTCAATGAATGCATTGAACTGGGTGGGAGGCTTGGTCAGTCCTGTGACAGCAGCAGTAGGACCAGCAGGGTGGTCCATTTATTGCTATACACCAGGCACACCCAACTCCCAAGAGACTGGGATCTACTCCCAGTATAAAAATTCTGGAATTGATCTACCCATAAAGGGGGGCGAAGCGAAAGTTGTTGACCTTTTTTAGGGGGGGAAGGGGGGAGAAAAGCCACAGAGGTTGAGCTTTTCTTAGGGAGGAAAGGCAAAGCAGGATTAGCTTTATTGGGGGGAGGGGAATCGCTCACCTATAACGATGACACAGTGGTAACAACTACTTTCGTTTTCTAACTCGGCACCAAAATACCCATTTGACACAATGGAGAAAAAGGGCGGCCACGGAGGAGAGTGGGGACTTTCACTCCACAGCTTATCACTACCGCCAATCTCTAGGGATCCAGCGGTCTACCACAATTTACCACAATCGACTGGTCGATTGTGGTCAACCTGTTGGACATCCCTGCTATACACCAGTGGAGGGATACCTGTTGCTGGACTCCAGCTCCTATCAACCCCAGCCAGCATGGTCAACAGCCAGGGATGATGGGATTGTGGGTTCGAGTCCCATGCTGGGCAAAAAGATCCCTGTGGGTTGGACTAGATGATCCTTGTGATGCCCTCCAACTCTACAATTCTGTAGCTCTGTGATTTGTGGTCTAGCAATATCTGGAGGACCATTGGTTTCCCATCAATGCTACAAACACAGACTCGCTTCATTCATGTTATTTGACATATACTGTAATAAATGTTCACCATTTTTCATGGAACAAATAGCCATGCGAGAAATATAATCTAGCATAGGGCAGATCCAGCTTTCTGAAATTGCATGTTGACATCAAGGCTCCCCGTCCTGCAAAAATATTATCAGACAAACTTTGTTTCTAGTGCTTACTTTCATCCAAGAACAATACAGAACCATTATATTTTATAAATCCCACCTCATGCATGTTGTTTATTCTCGCTCCAGTTTTGTTATGCCACCAGCTTTTGAAAATGCCTTTTGATTTCAGCTTCAGAACAAACCACTTCATAGCATATTTCCTGATCAGAGGCGAGCCCCTGTAGAAATACACGTATTTATCTAGTTGGACCCTTATTATATCAACCCGACAACTGACAGAGCCATTCAACAAAAGCTGCAGCTGTCGCCACATCAATAGGTAGATGGTGAACAAAGGGGGCCCATTTTAGCATTTTGCATGCCAACGAACACAAGAGAGGTGATCACCTTCCCTTACAACAGACATCATTGTGTGCGACAGCTTATAATGAGGCAGTGTGTCTTAGTGGAGAAGTTAGCAGAGCAGGACTCGGAGGTCTGATGTACATCCTCTCACTGATCTTAGCCTCCCTACTGATCCTTTCTGTGCCTCTTTTAAATGTCTTTTTTATGGTGGCAAGAGTCATGTTGACTTAATGAAGGCACATTCATTGAATCAATACTGAAGCGGCCATTGGAACAGCTGGATTGTGCTGAAGTAATGGAAGCCAGGGTGAGGCAGAATAGGGATGTGATAAGAGCCCTTCATGCGATGCTCACCAAGCCCTATCCCCGTCCTTTAAACAAAACCCATTAGACGGCGGTTCGTTGACCCCCACAGCTGCCCAGGTATCCCGAAAAGGAATATGGAGGTTCTGAACATAGGTGTAAACCACAAAGAAGAGAAGAGGCGTGCAAGCTGGAAAGGGCAGAAGCAAAAGGAAGCCAAGATGGTGGTTTGGATACTTGTGTTGTCAATGTAAGAGAAGTCATGGCTGGGTAACAGAAAAAGAAAGAAGTAAGGAAATAGGAGATGCCGGAAAGAGTCATCTTGACAATGTAGGAAGCAGGAGGGCTATCGGGGGGGGGGGCTGAGGGCTGCCTTAAAATTCTGCAGTGACTGTTCACATGGCATGCTTGCATCACACACATTAACCATGTGATGTGCGCACATGTCAATCAATCACGGGGGCAAGCCAACATGCTTGGTAGGAAGTGAGATGACAGGAGAGAGTACAGATGCACTCATGTGCTGCTAGCAAGCTTCCCAGGGGCATCTGGTTGGCCGCTGGACTAGATGAGCCTTTTTTCCTGATCTAACAGGGCTCTCCTTATGTTTGTAAAAATAAGATATAGGCATCAAAAGGAAGGATAAGATAGAGAAGGAGAGAAGGACTTGGGGGAAGCAGAAAGGAAATGCGAGTAGTGGGCCTAGAATATAGTCATCGACAGGCGCCTGCTTAGTATAGGATTTGTCTCCACTGATTTGGAAGGGAGATACATCCAAGTAGTGTGTTCAGAATAATGAAGTGACTGAAGGTGGCCATCAATAGGATTTGCTTCCAAACAATGGGCTTGGAATAATTAACATATTGGTGTTACTTAATTATCCAGTGGGGCTAAGTCAGTTTAATTAATTAAGTAGGGAAGCAATTTCTTAGTAGTATTATTAAGACGGCCCCCTGGAAAGATGCTACACCATGATGCAATTTCATTCCCGTTGGACCATTTCAAATAAGGGACACCACAGGGCATGTGGCTCCTTATTGCAGTTCCAGCATTACCTGAAGCAGCAGCAAAGCTTTTTT
Organism: Podarcis melisellensis; assembly: GCF_964234715.1. Taxonomy (NCBI): domain Eukaryota; kingdom Metazoa; phylum Chordata; class Lepidosauria; order Squamata; family Lacertidae; genus Podarcis; species Podarcis melisellensis. Next base: position 25,646,918 of record NC_138542.1, read on the forward strand.
TCTGGTAAAAGAAAAATCGCAACTCTCTTTCTCTCTGAAATATGAGAATTCTTCCCAATCCCTCCTCCTGCCTGCCCCTGCAAGTTGTTTTGTTTTGTTTTTAAAAAACCCCCAACCCATTTTCTCAGTAGATGAATATTCATGTGAAAGGATGCAGGGAGGACATTTTTAGCACAGCACTTCATATTAGGGAAGTCAGTGTCATGAAACTCTGTCATTACTCTGATGACGAGGCTGTTCTCGGTGAATCTTCTGCAAACTGGATGTCAGAATCATTGAATCATAGATTTGCAGAGTTGTAGGGGATGACCTTGCCAACAAAGGTCCATATAAGTAAAAGCTATGGTTTTCCCAGTAGTGATGTATGGAAGTGAGAGCTGGACCATAAAGAAGGCTGATCGCCAAAGAATTGATGCTTTTGAATTATGGTGCTGGAGGACACTCTTGAGAGTCCCATGGACTGAAAGAAGATCAAATGTATCCATTCTGAAGGAAATCAGCCCTGAGTGCTCATTGGAAGGACAGATCCTGAAGCTGAGGCTCCAATACTTTGGCCACCTCATGAGAAGAGAAGACTCCCTGGAAAAGACCCTGGCGTTGGGAAAGATGGAGGACACAAGGAGAAGGGGACGACAGATGATGAGATGGTTGGACAGTGTTCTCGAAGCTACCAGCATGAGTTTGACCAAACTGCGGGAGGCAGTGGAAGACAGGCGTGCCTGGCATGCTCTGGTCCATGGGGTCACGAAGAGTCGGACACGACTAAACAACAACAACAGGGGATCCCAAGATCTAGTCCAACCCCCCTGCAATGCAGGAATCACAGCTGAAGGATCCCTGACAAATGGCCATGCTTGTTTCTACCCTGTCGATTGCTCAGAATAGGTCTTCTGATCACAAGGTGCTTTCCAGTAGCAATATCAGAGGATAACTTTAAGGAAATGCCGTTTGTTTCTTGATTCTGGCTGCAATCACTACAACAACAACAACAACAACATTGCTCTCAAGAGTGAAAAACAACCAGACTGTCCAATGATGAGTGGGCAAAGAGTGAGGCGATAGATCTCTTTTAGTATTTATTTTACATGTCGTGGAGTTGAGGATGGCCTCATTTTGCGCACTGACACATTTACGGGTGGAGATAAAGGAGCTCTGGATTTAGTGAAACAACCTGGCTTGTTCTGCTTGACTGCCTGACACAATACCTCTCCAGCCCTTGCAAAGGCTGGAGATGCCTGTTCGTTTAATTTGCCTGTAGCCAGTCTTTGTGTTTTATAAAGCTGTACTTGACACCGAAGGTCAAACTCTCCCCTCTCAGTTTGCGAGGCTCTTTTTACACCTAAATAACCATAAATAATACCTGCAAAACTCAAACAGCCATTAAATGGATTGATTCTCAGAAAGCCAAGGTTTAGAAGTGCTCTTTTTTTAAAGAAAAGAAAAGAAAAAGGAGAAGATGCCAATTACTGAGGCAAACAAAACAAATGCAGGATTTCCACATAGCATTTATAAATATCTCATACATTTTGCTGAGTGCAGTCACCAAAGAAGCATAGGTAAGAACCAGGAGGATTCTTGGTGGGGCAAATGAAAGGCCTACCTAATTCAGCATCCTGTCTCTACAGTTCCCACCTAGATGCTTATGGGAAGCCCACACACTGGGCATAAACATATTGGTTTGTTATACATGCTAGAAAAATGTTTGAACCACAAAAATCTAGGCAGCCATTACAAGCAAATTAAATACATATGGTTATTTAATTAAATGAAAGACTGGAAAACATCTCTCTTTCATAATCCTTCACTGTTCCCCATGGTTCAGAGCAGCTTACACCAAATATATGTGCATCTTATAAATTATAATGAGTTTTAAAAAAACAAAAACAAAGATTCAAACACTTCCCCTTTGCATAGCCGCATAATCCCCATCATTCTCACCCCACCTCAGTGTCTTGGAACACTATAGAAAATGCAACTCTACTTCTGAAAAGAAAATTAATCCATAGCTGCAAGGCATCTTACACCTGGCAGAGGGAGTAAGGCATTTTGGAGACTACAATGGCTGAAGAGCCCGAAAACGATCTCTTGCCTCTCCTTCCATTATGAAGAAAGTGCCATTTTTTATTTAACAAATAAGGTAACTGTTGGACGTGGAGCTATGAAACCTAGCTGCAGAACTGCTTCACTGCTGAGAAAGAACACGCAAATCCATTTTGATGTAATGAAATCGTAAAGCACAGCAAGGGCTAGTCACAATGGTTGCATTGCGAAGGGAATCACATCGATATGCATGGTTAAGGTGCCGTTTCTGAAACATTCTTTAAAACGTTATCGCTCTTCTAAGTGTGCGACCTTTATCGTGCACCCAAATTAGACATACTCCTTCAGTAGACCCACAAAAGCTCAACATCGCTTCTTTCCCCATTGGCAAACACCTCCGCATCCCAGATGCTGATTCGCCCTCCTTGCACAGTCCCTAAAGATGCACACATCTTGATACCCAAGCTGCAATGTGGCATTTAATCTAAACCATGTTGCCACTTCTTTAGCTGCACTAGGCTATAACTGGGACCACAGTGACTTGTGACCACATACTTCATTTTCAATGATGCAAATTCAATAGGATTTCAATTATCCTATTACAGTGGTACCTCGGGTTACATACGCTTCAGGTTACAGACTCCGCTAACCCAGAAATATTACCTTGGTTTAAGAACTTTGCTTCAGGATGAGAACAGAAATTGTGCAGCAGCAGTGGGAGACCCCATTAGCTAAAGTGGTGCTTCAGGTTAAGAACAGTTTCGGGTTAAGAACGGACCTCCGGAACGAATTAGGTTCTTAACCCGAGGTACCACTGTAATTGACTATTCATGGGCCTTCCTAGAAGCTAAATTATTGGGTGGGGAGCGGGTCTCCCCACTTCTAGCATTCCACATCTTAATCCATATCTTAGTTCAAGCAAGTTCTTGAACGCACTGGCAGAGGAAGTGGGTGCAGGGGGAGGGTGCACTGCACACAGGGTGTCAGCCGTGAGGAAAGGTGAAATCGCCGCACCACCCCCAACTCATCCCACGCTCGGGCTGCTAGGGGGGATGCTGCTGTGGGAGGCTAGCAGCACCCCTCTGATGCTCGCCGCTGGGGCAGCTAGCAGCGCCCCTCCCAACACTCGCCGCGCAGGTGGCAAGCAGCACTCCCCATGCTTGCTGTGCAGGTGGCTAGTCCCACCCCCGCAGGCTGGCTAGCCCCGCCCACACGTTGTTCCGGGTGTCGGAGCAGGTAGCTCCGCCCTTGCTTGAACGGACCCTTCACAATCATAGGCTGCATTCCTACAACAGTTCACAGAGTTTCCCCAAGCTCATAATTTCCTCATTATATCTGAGCTTTCACCTGACCTAAAAAGCCACTTCCAGAAATACAGCCCTGGAAGCAAATGACATGGAAACGAGCACAAAACCTGCACTATATTTCACTCTAGTAGCTTTTATATTGTGTGAAAGCTCAAATCAAATGCAGGAATTAGCAGTTAGGAAAATGTTGGCGATAACTGCCCTGTGGATTCTGCCGTACTGGACAAAATATGGTTCATTCAGTTTGTCAGCATTTTTCTTCAATGTTCTGTTCAGATTTGCTCAAATGTACAAGTGACTTAATCGTTACATTTAGCAACGCTGAAGGAAGGTGGAATTCTTCTGGTCTGTGAGTCGTTGACATGTTGTTCATGCTTAACATCTCTTTTCGTTCCTGTCCGCACTGGCAATAAGGGGAGGCAAAGTCAGTGTACACTTGTACACGTTTCAAGAGAGGCAAACGATGCTATGAACAAATTAGAAATTCTCTCCAGATAAAGAAGCATGGAAAACAAGTCACATATCGACATCACCCAGTTAAGAGATATATGAAAAATGCAATGAAAATGGAACATTTCTGCATAAGAGTGATTTAATCAATGTCAGCCCAACCAAGCATCAACTGTGCCAACTGGCATAAATACAAGGAAATATTGTCAATATGGCAATTTTGTTGTTCTTTGTTTCTTCTTACTTAGGCAGCACCCGCTGAGCTGTTTGCATTTCATACATCAGAATGACAGCTAGAAGTAGAACCAGACACCTTGGGATTTCATCCTTAAATCTTCATGTAATGAAGTCTGAGTTAAGTACATCGGAGTCGGCACCGTTCCCCGCTCCCCAAACTGGCAGCCTACACTTGCAGCTTGACTTGCACAAAAACACAAAGAGTGGAAATGTTATCCTCCTAGATTATGTCTGGCAATATGGATTCAGCGATGCCCTGTGGGAAAGTTGTACTGCTCTGAATACAATTGCCTGACTCTTAAACTTCTAAAATTATTCTTGTGAACCACTCAAGTGGCCTTAGATGGTGGAACATTGACCTTGAGCCAAGTGACGGAATTGGCAGTACACCATTCCACCCTTAGGATCAGGTTATAATGCATTTTCAGATGTTGTGAAAATGTAGCCATAAGGAATATAAATACAATTTTATTATAGTGGTACTTAGGTTTAAGTACTTAATTCGTTCCGGAGGTCCGTTCTTAACCTGAAACTATTCTTAACCTGAAGCACCACTTTAGCTAATGGGGCCTCCAGCTGCTGCCGCACTGCCGGAGCACGATTTCTGTTCTCTCAGTTCTTAACCTGAAGCACTATTTCTGGGTTAGCGGAGTCTGTAACCTGAAGCGTATGTAACCTGAGGTATCACTGTACTTTTTTGTGATCCTCTTTTCGTGATTCAGGCCACTTTGAAATCATGACCTGAAAAACCAGGGCAATGTTTTACTAACTAATGCAGTAGGTTTCCAGTGTCTCCAAGCTTCAGAATGTGCTGGGTAGATGGTCAAAAGTCTGAACAAACTACGGAAGACGTGGGGAACTTGTGGCCTTTGAGATGCTGCTGGATTTCATCTCCCATTAGTCTCAGTCAGCAGGACTAAGGATCACGGGATCATTGAAGTTGTAGTCCAGCAGTATTTGGAGAACCAAGCCTACTTTTGTGCATAGAAACGTAGCAACAGAGACCCATTGCCTATTGTTTCAGGGAAATGTCAAGGTGCAACACAAAGTTTAGTTCCTTAAGCTCCTCGCATCACATATATCAATGTAGGGAGCATAAGAAGCAGTTCTGGATTACCAAATAGGCAGAGTAGGCACAGGCCTATGGGCTCCACGTCTTTTAGGGGTCCCACAACAATGGATCAAAACAATTTTGATTTGATCTTGAAAGAAAATCACAAAGAAGTATTAGGGGGTTCCGAGATTTCGATTGCCTAGGGGCCTCCACAGAGTTTAAGCCAACACTTATAAGCAGCTGCCTGATACACTTAACACAGGTGCATCTTGTCTCTACATATGTACAAGTGTTTGTGTGAAAGAGTATACACGTGTAGATTTGTACATATCAACTACTGGGTGGAGAAGTATGCTGATGGAATGGAATGTGTGTGATCACCCCTAATAACTTCCACATATGGATTCTGTTTGGCACAAATGGAGAGGCAGAATACACACAGAGATAGTTATCAAAAATAGTAGTGCTTGGCCATAATACTAAAAAAGAATCCCAAACTGAGTCAAGCCACCTGAGCTCTTTCTTCATTCTGCAACAATAGAGTTTAACTCCACCACAAGCAGAGTTGGCCATTGTAAATCCCTCTGGAATACTGCACTCTGCATCTGCTACACAGGTAATAAATGCTCCATTTGCAGGGGATTATCTCATCCTTCTCCTCTACTTCTCTGGATGAACAAAGGAGGAGGGAAGAAGATAATCCCTTTAGAATGCAGCACTTTACACTGGCCAGGTAGGTAATAAATGCTGCTTTCCAAAGGATTAGCATCATTCAGCCTGCATGGTACAGAAGGGAATGAAATATTTTATCACACTGGAAGGCAGCGGTAGAGAATGGAGGTCTGTATTTATGCGGGGATAATATAGGGTTTGGCCATTACTCTTATTTACCACCTATCCACTGCATTTAGGTGTTGCGGAGCAATCACACACATTTCCTAATATATATATATATATATATATATATATATATATATATATATATATGAGATCCTGCTCTGTTCCAGTAACAAGAAGCCGAAAGCACCAGCCTGAAGATGACGAGTGAGACCTCGTCGAAACGTCGCCTAGACACCCCAACTTTTACACGGGAAGACACCCGAGGACACCAAAACCTGCATATATATATATATATATATATATATATATATATATATATGCAGCAGTCTTTTTTTTTTTACATAGTTCATCTCATGATGTGAAATATAAATATAACGGATGATCGCTAACCGTGGTAATACTCGGAGCAGACACACTGAAATCAGTGGACATACTTAAGTCCATTGACTTCACCAGGCCTATGATGAATGTTGGGTATTGTTGGGTATTGTTCATCACCTTTAGTCAGACTACTTTAGAGGCACAAATCAACAGAAGACGATCATAAATTGATCTCAGAACAAGCTTCAGGTGACATGGACATTTGCAAGTCTTATCTCCTTTTTTTTTCCTTTACATTTTGGAAAGTAAAAATAAACAAGGCTTCCAGTTATGTTTCAAAGACAGACAGCCTCCCTGTCAGTGGAGCTAATGGGGTAGAGAAGTTATAAAGTATCACTTTCTTCTCTTCATTTCATTGAAATCTCATACATACAACGAAACATTGTTATGGTAGAAGTACTCCACTGATGGCATCATTCATCCATTGCTGATGCATACACTTAACACAAGAGAAATCAGAGAATATTATAATTCCATCTGTTGTACCCTAGTAAGGCACTTCAGAGACACTGGTTGTGGCACTTCCTCTTACAGGAATTAATTCTGAAAACAATTGCAGTAACATTTTTCAGTGCCTTTAGGCCTCATCATGTACAAACTTCCAGCTGCAAGTTGCTACACTAGAATCTAGGAGGCTTATATTAAGTACTAGTGGCTGAGTTTTCCTTCCTGGCTGAGAAGGGCATGTATAAGGAATGAAAGAAAGGGGAAATAAAAAAGGAGGAGTATACATGAGTAGCCAACACTTGCAGGGGGGAAGTCAGGCTGGCTAAGGCTCAGAATGAGTTCAGGCTTGCAAGAGAGGTTAAAAATAATTCAAAAGCTTTCTTTGGCTATGTCCGAAGTAAGGGGAAGAACAAGCAAGTGGTAGGTCCTCTGCATGGGGAAGACAGAGCAATGATATTGGGTGAACTAGTTGGCTCCTGCTGCTCTAGTAAGTGGCTACCCGAGAGGTAGAAGCGTTTGGTTTCTTGATTTTTCCAAAAACTGTCACATAGGTTTAGAGGTCAAGCTTTCCCATCCTGGCATTCTCCAAAGGTTTTAGACAACCACCCCCATCAGTCTCTGTGCATTGTGGTTGATATTCTGCCCATCCCCATCCCAAAAGATATCTAATTGGCTACCTTTTCCATATGGGGCAGTAACATAATATGTTGTTATTGTTGTTTAGTCATTTAGTCGTGTTTGACTCTTCGTGACCCGATGGACCAGAGCACGCCAGGCACTCCTGTCTTCCACTGCCTCCCACAGTTAGGTCAAACTCATGTTTGCAGCTTCAAGAACACTGTCCAACCATCTCGTCCTCTGTCATCCCCTTCTCCTTGTGCCCTCAATCTTTCCCAACATCAGGGTCTTTTCCAGGGAGTCTTCTCTTCTCATGAGGTGGCCAAAGTATTGGAGCCTCAGCTTCAGGATCTGTCCTTCCAGTGAGCAATGAGGACTGATTTTCTTAAGAATGGATAGGTTTGATCTTCTTGCAGTCCATGGGACTCTCAAGAGTCTTGTCCAGCATAATATAGGGCCAATTAAACACCACATAGTTTGAAGACCAGCTTGACTGCCTGTATTGTGTTTCATCCTCTCTCTCTCTCCTCCATCTACTTGCCACTTCAAGTAGTCATAGGAATTGGAAAGAAATACTTTGGAGAATACTGAATGTAGCCATAAAACTAGAGGCAGATAATTCAGCATCTGGGAAAATTAAGTCCTCCTCATTCCCTACAATTTAGCTTTTATTGATTCTCTACCTAGTGTGTCATCTAAAATTATACTCCTTATCTGCCACTGGGATAGGACCACTTTTTTCTTTGCTTCTGCTTTCTGTCTTACAAGGCACCTGGGATTAGTGATAGAAGCAGGTTTGGATAAGTGATGGCTTATTTTCAAAAGGAGAGCAGTGATTGCTTCTTTGTCCCAGAACATTTTTGCTGACAGCTTGCGGGCTTTTGTATTGGGCATAATCAAACTTACTGCAGCACAATCCATTCTTTGTCTATACAAAAGTAAGGACTCCAGGAAAATATAGGGTGGTCGTGTTTCCTTCTTTACAGATGAATGCCCCTGGTACCATAATCATCATCATCAATAGATAGATAGATATTTTCACAGACTTTCCAGTTGAAGTTGCCTTGAAGTTGTTAATATTTCATGCCTCTGATGCTGCAGATGAGATTGGTGTAAATCACATGCCTGTCTGGGAAGAGTGTGGGAACAGAAGACAGTCTTATCTCTTCCGCTGTAAGCACTATCGTACTGTACTTTTGCTTTTACTTGTACCTGTATTTTCCTCTCGGAGCTGGAGAAAGAGGATGCCATAATTCCTTTGTCTGTGCATAGTGTGTAAATAAATGCGTAGATTAGCTCTACGATGTCTCACACTTCTTGCTGTGTTATGCTAGAAGATTAGTGTGCATATATCATTTGATATATGTCGCTGAAGCGCACTGGGGAAGAAGGGGAATGCCTTTTCCAGGACTGCGCATACTGGAGGACACTCGGAGTTTCGGGCTGCAGGGGGACTCTCAGGGCATTTTCCAAGAGACGTTGCCAAACATTTAACACCTAGACAGAGAGAACTGAAAGCCGCAAGGTAACAAGTCTTCTGGTGGGATGCATTTCTCTTAAATTGCGTCAATTATTTTGAACTTTGCATCTATACTTAAAAATCTGCATGTGCAATGGTTGTGTAACTCTGTTCCTTCTTTTGCTGTCTCTCTGGGTTATGTATTTATTCTCTTCTGGCAAAGCAGAAGCAGCTACTCTAAACAAGTATGCATACGCCCTTGGGTATTTCCATGTAAGAGTTTATTGCGTGGACAGGCGGAGTCCCCAGATCCTGCGCGGTCCCCCCGTCATGTGGAATAACGACTCAAGACAACGTGCTATGGGATTAAATTGGCCACAACTTTATTAAATTTCAAATGTGGGTAGACCTTGGCTCAGGCATTGGGCGTTCTCCCTCCCCAGTCCCCAGCCGGGGACCTAGGGAGCATCAGGGTTATCCAGTGTGGGGGGGGGGATGGGCCGGCTCTGGAGAACATATGTTCAAGCAGAGATAGCCGCCCCCGTAACGCCGCCGCCGCAGGGGAGAGCAATGACGACCTTCCGGCGTACGGTCAAAGCCTCCCTTCAGAAACCCCTTTAATGGGGAACCCTGGTATCGCCGCCGCAAAGAGGAAGATGGACAAAAGGATTCCGCCCAAGGCCTGATACTGCCAAAGTTGTGACATTTTGCTACAGGAAAGGCGAAACCTGCCAATGCAGGGAAATTCCTTTCCGGCCCTTTAACAGCGACCTTAACGTAGCAGCGCCCGCATACCTGTGAAGAAAATTAACTTGCAAAACATGTGAGGAAAATTAACCTGCAACATAAGACATTGACTGAGGGTGGGTAGGGTGGGAGAAGCTCTGGAGCCAAGTGAGAATTCCCAGGTAAGATCCTCCCTCCTTTGTGTGGGCAGGTAATCCCTCCCCTACCTGGCCTGGTCTCCTTGGCAACTCTTTCCCCCAGGTGGGATTGGACAACTGACTGAGGTAGGCGGAGACCTCCAGGTATCCCACCTGAGGGAAGGCATAGCCTAGCCTATGCTGTTGGAGCCGCTCCAGGTCTAGGGGCTGCACGCGTCCACGCAAAGGGCGCCCCCCGTTTAAGCGGGGAGCGGTCACTGTGGACTCTATTCTACTCATGCATGCAAGTTTGGCACAGCATCCACATGACACTGTCCTAAGCAAAATGCCATCTGATATCCCCCCCCCCATTTAATCCCTTCTTACCATTTCCATATACATAGTGCTTTCTTTGGTCTCTCCTGAATCTTCCAACATTAAACTTAATTGTATGCCCTGAGTTCTTGCATTATAAGAGAAAGAGAGAAACTTCTCCTTATTCATGTGTTCTTTAATAACAACTTGTTTTTCTTCTCGCCCTCCTAGGCTCCACATTTAAGACTGAATACGTAAAAGATAACCTACAGATTTTTAGTTAGCCCTAGTAAAAGTATTACCATTGTATTGGATTAAAGAAAAAGAAATCTAATGACTTGCCTATAGGCTTGCATCAGAGATTCCTGTTAGGGAGCTTTATTCTTAATGATAGAGCTCACATAAGGGTTTTTCCTCTTCTTTTTAAAAAATCCAATAAAAGATTTCTGAAGGAACAAATAATTAGGATGCATAGCAGGAAAGTTATTCAGAATGGGTACATAGGAAAGGAATATAAATTACAGGACATTTATAATACACAGCCCAATTACAAACCAAAAATACACGAATGTCCAAAAACAAAGTGTATCTGAAGTAGTTTTTTGGGTTTTTTTTAAAGAAAAACTTAGAAATTTAATGGCTTCAAATAATCCCTTGAAAACAACTAAACACATTAACAAAACCCAACAAATTGTTGCCACTTCTTTGTAGTATATTTTAAATTGGTTTGAGTTGCATACAGATGTTTTAACTATGTTTAAATCCCCGTTTTCTGTTATTTCTTCTCAAATAAGAAGCTCTGCAGTGACTGTCATATAGAAACCACATAATTCAGAAAACCGTGAAAAACTTTGTGATGTAACCTAGATCTAAGGTTAAGTTCAGAAATTGATGTGCCTAACAACTGGTTATTGTGCACATTAACCACAGCTCATAGAGAAGATGTCCATAATATGTCCATGAAGAAGAAATTGTGTGCATTTCCTGGTCAATATACATGATCACCAAATGGGCCTTGGAGAATGTACATATCTTGACTGAAATTTGTACCTTCTCCAGCCACTCTGTTTATCTGGGGAGCTTTCCATCTTGTCCATCTGTTGGCAAAATTTGAACATGCAAGAGGAATTACTAAAATGAATACTAAACATCTTGCTTAGCATTGTTACCTAGATTGTATTCCTAATTGCTTTGTTCAGTCAACTAGGTATCTTTTTCCATTCACCAACCAACTTTGTTTAAGTCTGAGGTCGTGACTTGAGAAACATACTCAAGTAAGTGTCAAACAGTCTCCCATTATCAAAGGAGATACAAAAAAAGTTGGGCACCAAGGTACTTTCTTCTTAGTACACTGTAGCTAATTCAGCTGAGATAGTCCATACAGATAATTTGTAAGGCCTTCCCCCAAAACAATGGGAACAATTTTGCTTCGTGGAGTTAGGACTGCAACCTTAGCTAACCGAGAAAGGACAGAGTGCACAAACACTATAAGAATGAAAACAGATTCTAGGTTTGTTCAAGATGGACGACTGCACTAAAAAGGAACACTATTATACAGGTGTGGTGGAGCTGCTGTGCCAGTTTTCTGGCAGGTAAGTTGTTGTTGCTTACCAGGAAGGAGACAGAGAGGGGCAAGGCAGCAGGGAGTTCATCAGCATGTCTTGCCAGAGAATTTATATCACACCGGCCTCCCTGCTATCTCACCATTTCGCCTCTCCCTCTTGTTAAGCAACAGCAGCTCACTGGCCAGGCTGTGCCTTGGCCAGCAAGTTGCTCACACTATTAGAGTTTTAGGCTCTTAATAGAAGTTTTATCACAGTGACAAAACAGAAGAGGGAAAGTTTTGAGAAGGGAGTCAATAAAAAGAAGATATAACTAGCATTTTAATGTGAGCAGGAGCGAAAGTGATTTAGAAATGGTTATATGGGGTGGGGCGATCAGTTCTGGGCGAGACCAGCAGGGAAAGGAAGCTAGGAAGATCTGACTATGTTTCAGTTTTGTATAAAATTTAGTAGCAACTTGCTACCAAAGTGAAGTTTGCTTTAATCCAGTCTCTGCGGATAATGTAATCTTGCAGATGCTACAAGTAAAGAGAGGGGTGAAAATAATAAAAAGAGAGGTGGGTGGGTGTATTTGGACAGTGGGAGGTGGAACTGCCTGGATATAATGAAAAGGTTGTGATAGATTTGAGAACTGACAGGTAGAAGGATATTTATTAATACCAACTTTCAATGGGAGCCATCAACATCATTCAGCTCTCATATCTGCAGTTGGTAATTTTCTTTGTTAATTCCAGCAGAGCACTGAAAGATGCTGCTGCTTCTGAAAGAGGTGAAAACGTAGGATTACAAATTCAAGGATTTTATTTGTAACCCTTTTCTAATTTATGTTTAATTAATGATTTTGTCAATATGGAACCACTCTTAAAAAGAACACCCCTAAACACACACACAACCAAAAAAATCCTGAGCAATAAACTTGGCATTCTCGAGCTTAGAGGTGGGCTAACAGTACAAAGGTGAATTTAAGAGAAAAAAACTCAGTCCAAGAATGAGTGGCTCAGTCTGCCACTCATTCCTAATGGCAGTTATCGGCAGTATTGCAGTGGAAGCCTATCCACATATATACTATGTGCAATAAAGATGGCTGCATATGGAGCCATCTGTTGTCCTTGTGTCCTGCTGTGAGCACCCCCATAGGCACTGACCACTATGAGGACAGAATGCTGGGCAAGGTGGACCTTTTGCGTGATGCAGCAGGACTCTTCTTATGCTCCTGTGACAGTTTTCAGGAGCCACCATGTGGTGGTGTATTGCATAACACAAAGTAGCTCTTAACAGAAGACAAGGTAAAAGTAAAGGGACCCCTGACCATTAGGTCCAGTTGTGGCTGACTCGGGTTGCGGTGCTCATCTCGCTTTACTGGCCAAGGGAGCCGGCGTACAGGTTCTGGGTCATGTGACCAGCATGACTAAGCCGCTTCTGGTGAACCAGAGCAGCACACGGAAACGCCATTTACCTTCCCACCGGAGTGGTACCTATTTATCTACTTGCACTTTGACGTGCTTTCGAACTGCTAGGTTGGCTGGAGCAGGGACCGAACAACGGGAGCTTACCCCGTCGCAAGGATTCGAACCGCTGACCTTCTGATCGGCAAGTCCTAGGCTCTGTGGTTTAACCCACAGTGCCACCCGCGTCCCCCAACAGAAGACAAAAGGTAGGCTAAATTTTGAATGTTACTACAGTGGTACCTCGGGTTACAGATGCTTCAGGTTACAGACTCCGCTAACCCAGAAATAGTACCTCAGGTTAAGAACTTTGCTTCAGGATAAAAACAGAAATTGTGCTCCGGCGGCACAGCGGCAGCGGGAGGCCCCATTAGTTAAAGTGGTGCTTCAGGTTAAGAACAGTTTCAGGTTAAGAACGCACCTCCAGAACGAATTAAGTTCTTAACCCGAGGTACCACTGCACAAACCTTTGGCAGGCCAAACTGTGGCATATCCCAGTCCCCTTGACAATGGCTCCACTCGTCTTAAAGAAGGAATGGAAGCTCTCCCACTAATCTTAAGAAGGACACTCTAGGATAAATGCACTGCTCAGAAAGGAACTCTTCCTTCCACTTGAAATAAACAGTTAAAGTTCCCTTTTAAGTGACCTGCTTGAAACTTATTTTTTTAGAAAAAAACAAATTATGACAGCTGTCATTTCCCCCCTTCTTTTGTTCCAACACGAATAAACTGGTTGCATTTTCCGTTTCCGTGCCTTATTGCAGATGACAAGGGATGTCCTATGTGGATATGACTAATAACTGAGTTGGCAACCATGAGCTGAAAGAGGAGGGAAAAATAATTGTGACCTTGTGAGAGCAAATAAACAAGAACAAAATGTTGCTTTCTCTCCCGTCTATTGAAGCTTTCAGAGAGACAGCTCTCATGTAGCTTTGAACCCACCAGCCCTCATATACAATATCAATTTTGTCTGAATCACAACGCTAGCAAAAATCAACACTCTTCACTGGTAATGCATCTGTATCGGAGTTGAAATTGTTTTTATGTATAAACATGTTTTTAATTGCTTAGGTAAAATTGCTATAATGGCTCCTTTTTTAAAAAAAAGAAAGGTCCAATTTTTTGTTGTTGATGTTTTCTTATTGTGAAATCATATTCACCATATAGCCTGTTACAAGTGTGTCCAGACCTGGGCTTAGATGTGTGCAAACAGCACTCATGTATGTTCATATACACACCACCGAGAGGTTCAGGATATTTTGCGGGAGTTATAACCTGAGCTTGTCTATGAGTATGTGCTTTGCCCTCAACTCTATGACTATGAGAAGCTCGCACACAGAGAAAGCTTGGTTTATTCCACGAAATAAAAGTGGCAGAGTATATAAACGCTGCTTCAGACAGCAAAATTACAATTTAAGCAAGCAGCAACTCCTATAACACACACAAACGCACACACACACCCCTACCTTGCTTTGAGGAGTGAAAGATTCCCTATTTTTAGGGAAATGTCAGCATGGCAATTTTTAGGGAAATGACAGAAATGTCATTGTGGCAATTTTGCCAGCAGGATCCACACTAAAAGCAAGAAATGGAAGGGAAGAATATACCTGTCCTTAAAGCAAAGTGGGTGTGTAACTAACTTTTGAATCTAAGGGTATATATATATATATGTATATATATATATATATATGCAGGTTTTGGTGTCCTCGGGTGTCTTCCCGTGTAAAAGTTGGGGTGTCTAGGCGACGTTTCGACGAGGTCTCACTCGTCATCTTCAGGCTGGTGCTTTCGGCTTCTTGTTACTGGAACAGGCTGGTGCTTTCGGCTTCTTGTTACTGGAACCTCGTCGAAACGTCACCTAGACACCCCAACTTTTACACGGGAAGACACCCGAGGACACCAAAACCTGCATTCCTGTACCCGTGAAAATCTACGAAAGCAAATATATATATATATATATATATATATATATATATATATATATATATATATATGTATATGTATGTGTGTATGTATATGTATGTGTGTGTGTGTGTATATATACCTTCTTTTCAAGGCATGCCAGAGGGTCTTGAGATGAGCAATTCTGTGGTCTTTCCCAGAGTTCCTGTCCATTTCTCAATGGAGGAGGGAAGGGAGCTGTGCACTGAATGATTTCTACAATTTCCATAGTTCCTCCCAGAATTTTCTGCCCAGTTCTCATCTATACTGTGATCCTAGCAACCCTATCAAGAAATTTATTGAACCTGGCCATCTTTAGGTCTGCTATCTGCCTTCAAATGATCTCCCATTGAGGAGCTGAGTATCTTGTACTTGGCAACTAAATTTTCATGTGTTGCTCTTTAAGCTTGCTTTGGATCGAGAAACAAATAATATCATATAGGCCTTCATATTTATTCAAGTATCCACAGCCTATCAAATATATTCCAGCACTATTCTTAATTGGGAAATATATGGTTTCCTGGCTCTTCTCCTGGCATAGTTTTCACTGCACAAATGCTGACTAACAGGTACCAGAGAGAAAAGACTTGGGAGACCTGAACTCAAATCTAGCCTGACACTTGCTCAGTGAACAATAAATCATTATCCTTTAGCCTTAGTTTGCCATCTGTCCAACAGGCATGCTAGTGACCCACATACTTCATAAGGTTAGTGAGAGAATGAATTAGGTGAGAGCTTGTACATCATGTAGCGGAAATGCAATGTAGGTTGTTATTATTGAGAAGAACCTAGGGGAAATAATCTCTTTGAGCATCCACAGACATGAATTTTTAGTAATCAAGAGATCCTCAGGTTTTCATCCCTACAAATTCTAAATGTAACTTTCATCATTTATTCTATAGAAAGCCATTTTTTACATTAATGGCGCCATTCCTACTGGTGGAACAGCTCCCATATGAGGAAAAGTGACACGATTTAGGGCATTTCAGTTAACGAAAGGTGAGGGGGAGAAAGAGTTGGAGTGTCATAGAAGTGCATGGTGTGGAAAGCATAGTACTTGAACTTGGAGTCAGCCAATGAAGTTGATTGGTGAAAGATTCAAGACAGACAAGAAGGAAGACTAGTTCATTGACAGTATTTGCTTCCGAAAGATGTTCCATTAGCCACCAACTTAGACAGCTTTAAAAGGGGCAAGGGCTAAAGAAATCCAAGAAGGGTACATCTGTCAATGGTTACCAGCCATGATGGCTGCGAACTGCCTTCAGCATCAGAGGCAATGTGGCTGTGAATACCAGCCAATGGGGAACAACACTGGGAAGCAGCTCTTCTGACAGGTTTTGCTTGTGAGATTCTCAGAGCCATTTGGTTGGCTATTGCAAGAAAGAGGATGCTGGATAGGTTTTTGTTGTTGTTGTTGTTGTCTGATCCAGTAAGAGCTTCTTGGGTTACAATAAAGGTCAAACCTTTCCTTCAATGTATAAAAAGTCACAGCCCTTCAGTGCACGCAGACACAACATCCTGTAATGGCCCGAGTCTTTTTCTCCTTTTGACTTAGGAAAGAGGGGGGGGGAGATGCTCTTTCTGCTTTTAAATGCTAGAGAGAAGCTCTGGCATCACTGCAGTCTGCCCATCACAAGCTGTAAGATGATGAGATCTTTTACAGTCAATTCAAGTCCTCATTAAACAGGGGAAATAAAATAAAAACAAGTATTGCAGTCCCACATCTGACAAATGTGTTGCTCTAATGTTATTCAGAGTCTATGATTACCTCTGCTTTTAGAGCCCCCTCCCCCCCCCAAGTCTGTTATGTGTTCTACATTTGTAACCCAATAAATTAAAATTCAATGATTATGGAGGCTATGATGGTCCCTCCTGCTGGTCAATAATGGCTGAAAATGCAGCACAATTGCTAGGAAAACAATTGTGTGGGTTTTTTTAATGTGCAGACTGTAGCATCATTTTATACTGCTTGTAACAATAAGAGCTGTTCAGTGTTCTTGATGGTTGTGTGTGTGTTTTAGCACTCTTTTCAATTTCTGATCAGTTTCTGGGTACTGGTAAGATCAGAAGGCTAATACCAAGATACATACAAAAGCACTAAGGGAAGGCAGCATAAAGAAGTGTGTGCTTGGGAGTTAGTCATTTCTCAGATCGCACTGCAGGAAAAGACAGCAATATTAAATTACATAAACTCAAAAGTGTTTACACAAAGGAAGCCCTGAGAATCAGTTTTTCTTTAAAGGATGCCTCTTCTGTTATATTTATATTCTGAAGGCCAACTAATTCACTATAAGTTCAGGACTCTTAGAACCATCCTTGGCAATCAACATTTTTAGGATGCTTCCAAACCACTTTTTCTCTGTAAGGTGTGGCAATTATTGTAAAAAGGAAAGGTGACACTAGGATTGGAGTATTTCTTACTAGCAAGCCTCCTCAATCCCTTATACCACAGCGCTAGTCTGGTTTTTTACCCCCTCCTAGGCAGATATAGGGATGCAGGTGGCGCTGTGGGTTAAACCACAGAGCCTAGGACTCGCCGATCAGAAGGTCGGCGGTTCTAATCCCCGCGACAGGGTGAGCTCCCGTTGTTCGGTCTCTGCTCCTGCCAACCTAACAGTTCGAAAGCACGTCAAATTGCAAGTAGATAAATAGGTACTGCTCCAGTGGGAAGTTAAACAGCGTTTCCGTGCGCTGCTCTGGTTTGCCAGAAGCGGCTTTGTCATGCTGGCCACATGACCCAGAAGCTGTACGCCGGCTCCCTCGGCCAATAAAGCGAGATGAGCGGCGCAACCCCAGAGTCGGTCATGACTGGACCTAATGGTCAGGGGTCCCTTTACCTTTTCCTTTAGGCAGATACATTTATTTATAGAAAACATTTCTAACCCAGTTTTCAGCAAAAAAACAAAAACAAAATCAAACACCTAGATAAGCTTACAAATTTCAGTGATATAACAGTCCCTGAACTCAGGCTTACAATCAAAAAGACAAGGCATCAAAAGGAAAGGGTGAGGAGAAGACGAAAATGAAGACCCAGGCACTATTTCTGTGTTACAAAGAGATCTTGTAATGACCAGATGGAATGTAAAGATTTCAATAAGAAGAGGAGCAAAAAGTTGCTGATCTTTCAACAGACCTGTTGAAGAAACAACAGGAGTCCCATCTCTTTCCCTCTGTGGCAACCTCTATATATGCTCCAGTTGCATATTGAAGAAACCACCGTTAGGCAGGTGGCTTTCATGGAGTTGCCTCTTCTTTTTCACATCCCTACTCCAACCCCTATGATTTTTCATTATAAAACATTAACTGCAACCAGAGTTCTTCCTTCAGAGGGAACAAAATAAACATAAATGATCGTCCCACACAAAGTGGCAAATATTTAAGGATTTTGTGGGACTCAGGTCATCAGACTGTAATTAGCAGTGCAATCCCATCCATACCTATGCAGAAGTACAGGGCCAGCCCAAGACATTTTGGCACCTGAGGTAAATCACAAAATGGCGCCATCCCTCCCAGCCAGGGAGAAGGGGTGAGTGAAGATCTACATCAGGAACAAATGAGATCTATATTGGAATCTGTGAATGAGATCTATATTGGGATCTGCTGCTCCTGTGGAACCTGCCACTTTAGGAGGTAGCCTCAACTTGCCTCATGGGTAATTCAGCCCTGATTAAGTCCCAAGGACATGGGTATAGGATTAAGGTATAGCCTTAAGTGTCATTTCTCCTGAGCAGACAGAGAGTGCACAATAAAACCCATAGTGGTGATTGATTGATTGATTGATTGATTGATTGTTTTTTATAAAAACCCTAAAAGGGACAACACATACCCTGAGCTAAATTTAAATATTTGAAGCCAGAGTAAAAAGATAAAAGCAGCAAGAGAAAATAAAATACAACCATAATAATAATAATGCAGAAGAGATGAACCTCCTTTCTCTGCCAGACATTTCCTTTAACATAAATAAATATAGTCAGTAAAGCTTGCCAAATCTTCAGGGGTGATAATAGGGGAGTGGCTCAGATGGCCCAATCCCTGAGTCTTTTGTGGAGGACCCCTTCTCCCCCTGCTTTTTTTAAAAAAATCTTTTCCGTAGTAGTTGGGTACAGTGCAAAGCACAATGGTGATGAGACACTACACACCTGCTAACTTGATTTCCCAGAGATATGAATACAGTTGCATGCCAGATCTGTAACTAGCTAATTTTCCCTGGGCCACTTTAACAGGTGGGCAGCAGCCAGAGATCCACTGGATCCTAATTCACTCATCTGGGTGGATCTAAGGTTAGAATGGCAGCCTAAGCCAGCATTAAGGTTTCATAGTACGGTATGTCCTTGCTTTCTATAGAGCGTAAGAGAGGGGTGGAGGAATGACCCAATTTGACAATTCCCCACAAATGAGGAGGCTGAGAATCAGCTGAAACAATCCATAAAAGCAAATATAAAAGAACGACACTAAACAAACTTGACTCGGCTAATTCTATGCTATAATGTGGGAAGCACAAGATATATTTCACTTGATTTAGAACTTTGCATAGGAGGCTTGTGGTGACAAGTACAATTTGAAAATGCCAGAACTGTGTGAAAACGCATTTGCAACCTGAAAATTAGGAATTAATGAAGGTTAAAAAATTAATGAAATTTAGATGACATTACTTAAATAGATCATAACTCTATCAAAAATGTTTTAGCTAGTTGAGTCTGTTTAGACATGATTAATTGATTAAATTAGCTTACTTGTAGAAATGTGGCTTTCATGTTTCCTGCTGAAATGTAGGTCATCAGACTTAAAGAAAAGCACTTGGGGGTCTTTGTTTCTTTCTAATTGTGGTAAATGGATGTGCATACCAAATTCCAGCTATTTCTTATGCATTCGGAAACACATAGCTCTGAATTTCAAGACTCATGAATATTTATGACAGTGCCTTAGAAATGCATTTATGCGCTGTATTGATAAATCTATTTATAGGAGAGTGTTTTATATCCCCTTCGAGTACCAGTTCCCAAAGCGGTATACAATATACAACTGCAGCATTTGAATCGTAAAGCATCACATAACAATTTATTTTGGTCTTTATTTAAAAGACAATAAAAGTAAAACCAATAAATAAAGATCAGGGGAGGGTGAAAAGTCTGTTATCGGAAGAGGAAGAATTTAACAGAAAGGAAATTCACCACCTGCTTCCAGAAAAGAGGGAGCCACCAGGACTTTCCATGGGAGTGCAGACTAATGAACCTTGGCATCTAACAGAAAAGGTCTTGAGCTTTGTGGAGGTCAACCTGGCCTGCTCATAAAATGGTATTTTCAACAAGGCCTTGATAGTAGACTTTAAATCTCATGGGAATGGGACATGGTGTGTGTGAGTATGTGTGTGTGAGAGAGACCTTTCTTGTGATAATCAGGATAATCAAGAATACTTATTCATACGTCAAAACCGGCAGAGCCCAGAAACAGTTTGGCAGCCTGCACAGATTTTTCAAAGCAGAATAGGTACACTGACAACATTCTGCATTCTAAAGTTCTTGGCATTACCTTCAAGGGCATGTCCATAATGGGTGTGTTAAAACAATCTACTCTAGAAATTATCAAATTGTGAAAAACAGTGGCCAAGATTCTGTGAACCTGTAGTAGGAATGGCTCTCATCTCCGGTGCTTTAATCTGTTTTAGTATTTCAACTTTTGTATGTTTAAAACTAGAGTTGTACTTTTTTTCTTGATTTTATTGTCTTATCTTTTTTGTAAACTGCTTTGACTATTTTTTTTGTTTTTTGTTTGCAATCAAGTCGTATATAATTTTTGTGAAATAAATAAATAAATATGAATTTTTCAGACTGGAGCCACTGTTTGGGATTATAGGGGTACTACCTGGTCCAGAAATAGCCTAAGCTACAAACTTTTAGGGTAGGGATGTCATGGGAAATAGAGTGCATCTATTCAAGTACTTGCAAGTTGACTAGGTGAAGGGAGTCTTGAAGCTAGGGGATGAGGGCCGTTCTGGAGAGGAGTCTGAATCAAGAGTCTGAGTAATTGATTCCAGAGCCTGTCAGTCAAAATATCCCTGAACAGAGATCCTTACAGGCCAATACCCCAAAATCTGATATCTCAAGGAACTGACTACCTCTTTAACTGGTGTCCAATGCTCCCCATGACTGGTTCATCAGCAAAGGCAAGAAACCAGGATGGAGTTAATGAAGAGGAGACAGAGTACTAATATTCAGGCCTGCAGTCTGGCTTTTTAAGCTCACTACTCTCCAGGAAATAGGGACAGCATGGGCTAGGGAATGAAGAAAAGGAGCTAATATAGATTAAAGAACCTGTCAGATCAGGTTGCTTTGCTGGAGCTCTCCAAGGTTCTGTAAACTGGACCATATCTGCTGGACTATATTACCCTTAGGTGACCTGGTGAAGGTCAGGCCCGAACATTTCAGCTTATAGCTTGGCAGAGCCCACTTACCCTGTTCAGTTCCAAGGGGGGGGGGCCTCACGGGACACAGCAAGGCTGAGATCTGAGTGATTAAATTGCTCCAATAAAAGCTGGAAGACAGCCAATGACTTTTAAGCCTCAGCCTCCAGTCCACCACTGCTGCAGTTTGCCCTCCTTGTTGGACAACTTCAGCCTGTTCAAAGACCACTGCTGTAGCTTTAAGGCAGGTGCTTTGACTTCAGTGAATGTTCCTTGTCCTATTAACAAAAGGAGGTACTCTGGGAAACACTTAGCTCCTTGTGAGGAAGGCACCTATGAGGGACCAAGCTTTGGTTCTATTGACCATGGTACCATAAGATCCAGTTCAGTAGCTTCTTGCCTACCAGGTTCACCAGCATCAGGTTCAAAGCCAGGAAATTGGTCCAGGTCCAGGTCCTGAGCCACTAGCCTTCAATTTGATGTCCTTATAGATGATGGATTCTGGGGTCATGACACTACTCAGGTAAAGTGTCCCACCACAACTTTGCATTTCTTGCCCCCACCTCCCTTGTCCCAAGGTTCCCAACAATCTTTTTGGGGACATGAGAAAGAGAAGGCTGTGGTAGCAAAGATGGAAGCAGAAACTCCAACTCCTCAGCAGGGTCTCCTTTCCCACCAACTGGTACCCTCTTGGCAGTCTCCCTTAGTGAGCAAAGACTCCAGGGGACCTGAAGCACCTACCGCAACATCCTCCCCTTTTTGATAGTACAGTGGTAC
This sequence comes from Podarcis melisellensis, assembly GCF_964234715.1. Taxonomy (NCBI): domain Eukaryota; kingdom Metazoa; phylum Chordata; class Lepidosauria; order Squamata; family Lacertidae; genus Podarcis; species Podarcis melisellensis. The sequence continues at coordinate 25,669,054 of NC_138542.1, forward strand.
TTTGGGTTACATACGCTTCAGGTTACATACGCTTCAGGTTACAGACTCTAGTAACCCAGAAATAGTGCTTCAGGTGAAGAACTTTGCTTCAGGATGAACACAGAAATAGCGGCAGCGCAGCGGCAGCAGGAGGCCCCATTAGCTAAAGTGGTGCTTCAGGTTAAGAACAGTTTCAGAGGTACCACTGTATTGATGAGGACAAGAGGAAAGGAAGGCGGTGCTTCAACAGGCAGATCTTAAAAAAATGTAGTATAAACACTGACAACTGGGAAACACTGGCCTGTGAGCACTCCAGTTGGAGCACAGCCTTTACCAAAGGTGTCATGGGCTTTGAAGACACCTGAACTAGGGACGCAAGGGAGAAACGTGCTAAGAGGAAGGCATGCTTGGTAAATCCACACCGTGATCAACTCCCAACCAATGTCCCCACTGTGGAAGGACGTGTGGATCTAGAATTGGCCTCCACAGTCACTTACAGACTCATTGTTAAAACTGTGTTTGTGGAAGACAATCTTACTCTGCTAGGAGTGAACACCAAAGAAGGAGGACAAGAGTCTGGGAGGATAAAGCAGTCCTACCCCCCCTCCCCACCACCTCCAGACATACACTTTCACACATAGCTCAATACTACAGCTTCCAATGGCTACATTTATTTTTCTTCTTCCAGCTGTTGAAAAATTACATGCAACTCAGCATAACGGGTAGTTTGGCCCAGAGAAGTCTTCAATCGGATCTTAGATTTTCTTTATTGTTCAAAGTTACTTTTCCAGCTCATGCATGAGTGGAAAAGCAGACAGGACTTTCTGAAATATGTTTGTTTTTATCCCATTTTCCTTAACAATATTATTTGTTAATCCATTGTTCGCAAACTGTTTCAGCCTTACTTACGTTTTTGTCTTGTTCTTATTGATTTGGCCTTAGAACATACGCGTTGCTGAGCTATTGCTTTTAGAATGGATTATGAATTGCTGCTCATTGATTTACTTTGTGCAGAATATCTTGGCCATCAAACATAGCAATTTAACATTCTGTCACACGAATATGGACTTTTATTTTATTTTCGAGCAGGATATTATTTTCTGATGGACTCCCTTTGTTCCCACAAAGAGCTGTACATTGTGTAAACTGGACAAAATGTGGTTTCACAATTTACTCTGTAAAATAATACTTATCTCTTCTCCTACTCTAATACCAACAGCTGCTAACCTCCTTTCCTTCATGTTATATTTTAACTCTTAGGAATCTACAGGGTTTCAGTGTCACAACTGTGCTGCTACATAGAGGGAAGAACAAAGAATGCCTCTCTGTTTAATCTAACATATCTTCTGCCCCCCCATTTTGCATGGATTTTGATGGTGGGGGTGTATTAGGCTGAATGCTGGTCAAGCACTTTGTAGTTTATGGTTTATTTTCTACTTACCTGGAAAAATGGAAAGAAGTCATTTTTCTCTTAACTCTTTCTTCATCATGACTCTAGAAATGCCACCCCATAATGGTCTATATATGTCATACCATAATATTTATATATATATTATGGTTCAGGTTACAAAACGAAAATTTAACACACACCCACACCAAAATTTAGATAGAAATGAGCACTGCAAGAAAAGGTTGCATATAATGTGCTAAAAGACACGGTGGAATTTGCAGAACGATTCTGATGACTATACTGCAGCTTCTGTTAGGAGCAGGCAGTGCAAAGAGAGAACCACAAATCCAATCCCATGTTCCTATGGGCAAGGAGAAAAACATGAGGCTGTTTGGGTTTTTGAAAGCTAGTATTCTAAAGGTGCTTCATTGAAATGACACTTGGACTTTCTAGAGCCATCGGAAAATACCTTGTCGGAATGGTGAATACACATGACTAGTTCAGAGATGGAGGCGTGAACTCAAAGACTCTGGAAACAGAGCTACAAATGTGTGTGTTTTGTCTCGGAGCTAGGAACTGGCTGTCACTGTTTTGACAAGATGTCTGGAAATCTGGGGCTGACTTGATGTGTCCCTGTGTCTTAAGTTGAAATATGGAAAGTGGCTTTCAGAATACTTTATATATGTCAGGGAACTGACATCAGAGCGAGAGGCGGAGGCAGGGCTCCAGAGCGATGCCGGAGAGGGGACCAGCAGGGGGGAAGGAATTCAGTGTAACACTAGTAGAGAAGAGAGGGAGATGGAGGAATTGGAGACTGGTCTCCAAGACCCTGCATCAGAGACTAGTGGAGAGAGCGCTGGCACACCCCTGCCTTCCCCTTACTTGCGCAGACGAGTTCCGCGCAGGGAAAGTAGGAGGAGACTTGGCATCAAACAGCTCTTATGCTGGAAAAGGTTCAAGAAACGCCCACTGACGGATTCTGCAAGCGACTGACCTGCCACGGAGTGTGGGCTGTCAGCCAAGGCATGGTGAACCAGGCAATCTGACACAACTAGCAGGCAACTTACGCACAAGTAACCCCTTACAACCATTACATATATATATATTTTAAAAACAGTTGGAACGTCATCTCTGCACCTGGCCTGTGCAACCAGTGATAACAGATTGAAGATGATAGATTGATGGGACTTGACACTAGAGAAGTCTAAAACACAAGAAGGAAAAGGTGTTGCCACAGAGAAAGGCCCTTGAATCAATTCTCCTACTTCCTTGATCTGCCTAGAGTTGCAGCCTGAGGACATCTACCCACTTTCCTAAATACAGATAAAGCCATGTCTATGTGCCCAAGCATATTGCTGGCCACTGATGTTCAGCTCTACTGCTTTCCTGACCACCAGGGAAGAGTGCTCCTGCCCCTGTAAACCATGGTTTGTGAAACTGGAAAGATCACCTGAATTGGTAAAAGCATAAGAGGAGTTGGCTGCTACATCAGACCAATGGCCCACCCAGCATCTTGCTCTTATGGCAGCCAACTAGATGCTTGTGGGAAACCCAGAAGAGGGCCTAAGCACAACAAGTGGGATAGTTCATTTGGAAGAACATAAGACTCATAATCTCAGGGTCATGGGTTCAAGCCCTACGTTGGGCAAAATATTACTCCCTTGCACAGAGTTGGACTAGTCCCTTCCAACTCTACACTTCTGTTATTCCATATCTACTCTACTTTATTATGTATTTCATTGAAACGAGATAGGGATGGGTGGGGGTTATATGGTTTTATATTCACGTTGTACGGCTAATTTCCCTTCAAGTGTGGGGTGGTAAAGCATCTGCTTTGAATGCAGAAGATCTCAGTTTCAATCATCAGCACCTCCAGAGAAACTCTGAAATCCAGGAGAGTAGCTGCCAGTCTGTGAAGTCTAGGGTTGCCATATTTCAAAAAAGTGAAAATCTGGACGCAAAAGTTGTTGAGATTTTTTTGGGCAAACTTGTTGGGCTTTCCCTTTTGCTTTTGAGCTGTTTTTAAAGAAATTTGCCAAAATATCAACACTTCTGGTACACCTGGATTTTCCCGGACAATTTCACCAATTTCGAAGAATTCCACCTGGATGCAATTTTCAGCGGACGAATCCTGGCTATGTCCAGGAAATTCTGTATGTATGGTAGCCCTAGACTGAAGACAACATTGAGCTAGCTGGACCAATTGGTATAACGAAGCTTTCTATGTGCTTAACAGAGATCCAGGGAGGTATATTAGGTATAAGGACAGTCACTCCAGGAGCCACCACTCTTTGCCTGTCTGCACTTCACCCCACTGTGGCATTGTCCAATGAGCATATGGAGCCCTCTTTCACTGCATAAGACTCTTGGTCCAGCTAGACAGCAAAGCTGTCTTTGACAGGCCTCAGGTTGATTCCCGAACCCCCCAATCCTAGGAACCCTCCATTGAAACCTTTCATGGGTCCGTTTTCCTGTCTCCTGACATGGGTTCTGCAAACATAAATACCCAAACCAATTTGATGTGACTTGGAGATACAGCAATCCAGGGGATAGGGTGGACACAACCCCAAGTGTCTCTAAAGCAACTCCCTGGCCGTATCTGATGCAAAACTGATACATAATGCACAAAAACACAGAACGGCTGAACATGCTGCTCCCTGTCACAAAGATTGACTCAGCTTGCAACACATAGTGATTTTTCATCTCTGACACTATTGTGCAATTGCTGCATGGGATAAATATGAAATTAGTCACAGCAGATGGTCCCTGCCTATCTCCTGGTAGCTGGATTTCTCCACTAACTACATTTCAGACAAATAACCACCTGAAAGGTCATCATAATCAACATGTGGGAGCAAAGTAGCTGCCACGTTCCTCTCCAGGGGTGAGTGTGTGCTTCAGTGACTGCACATTGGCCAAGTTATAAAGCACCTGGGAAGCAGAGAATGAAAGGCAATTATAAATGACATATTCTCCACCTTTATGTGAAACGTGCCATTGGAAAATGATTGTATCTCCCTTTCATTTTGTAATAAGTCACATTCATGCTTGACATTCCACTACCGTTCTATTTATATCATTGCTGACAATAAATCATTAAGTCATCTGTGTTAACTAGTAATCCAGATACCTCATTTGTACCTATGAAACTTCAATATGCCAAGATGGTTTTTTATTTGCTAAGTTTCTTGCCAGTTAATCCTCAGGATCTGCATAAGACAAGGAGGAAGCTTAAGTAAGGATAAAACAGTTGGGTCCACCTTAAGGGTTAATAATAATAATAATAATAATAATAATAATAATAATAATAATTTATACCCCACCCATCTGGCTGTGTTTCCCTAGCCATTCTGGGCGGCTTGCAACAAAATATTAAAAATACAAATAAAACATCAGACATTTAAAAACTTCCCTAAACAGGGCTGCCTTCAGATGTCTTCTAAAAGTCAGATAGTTGTTTATTTCCTTGACATCTGATGGGAGGGAGTTCCACAGGGGCCACTCGCACACTTAACAAACAAACACAGAGTTATGATACCCTAGTATAAAATATACACATCAATTGTAGATGGTGCACATTACTATAGGGATAGGGAGCATGTTCCATCCAGATGTTGCTTGACTTCCAGGTAGCATCCATCAACCCTAGACAGAATGGCCAATGGTAATGGATAAGAGGAATTGTATTCCAACAACATCTGGAGGGGCCACAGGTTTCTAGACCTTGTATTAGGACATGCTTTGCAGCATGATCTCCCTTGGGAGGTTGTGGATGCTCCTACCTTTGAAGTTTCTAAGCAGAAGTTGGATGGCCATCTGTCATGGATGCTTTAGCTGAGATTCCTGCATTTCAGGGAGTTGGACTAGAAGACCCTCAGGGTCCCTTTCAACTCTATAATTCTATTTCACAAATGAACAATAGTGGCATTTGGGAATATTTATTTACATATCACATCAAGAGTCAATGCTAATCTTCCTCTCTGACATGCACTTACACACAAACATACACACTCATCTTGTTCCACTTGCCAAAGGGAGATTTGGGTTGTGTTTCTGAAAGAATGCTATTCCCAGCATCATCACCAATGCCCAGTGCTGCGTGACAAATTGGGTCCTCCCTTAAAGAGGGTACGTGTTGCGGTGAGACCTGGCAACCAAACCCTGTGTTGTGGGTGGGTATCATTGGATAGCCACAACACCCAATTGGTAGGTCCCTTATTGCTGGGTTTAACCAGGCCAATGGGATGCAGGCTAAATGGATCAAGGGACCTATATATACCAATGCATGTGTCCCAGAGCTTCCTCTTTCGGCGCGTGCATTCAGAACACCCGTCCACCTCTCCCTACTTTTAGGGCTTGTTGCGCTTGACCTTGCTATGCCGTTGTGTGTCATCTGTTGTTGGGACAGGGGCACGGCAGGAATTTTCCCCACTTGGCTGATTGGCTGTTGCCATTTGGGTTTTGCCTGCCATGTAGCAAATCATCACAACTTGTAAGGTTGCGGATAGGCTCTGGCTCAGGTGATAGGGATGGGAGAATGCTCTCGCCATCCCTATGTGAAGGGTATTCCGTTAAAGGAATCCAGGGACTCAGTGGTTTGGTCAACCCTGAGAGGGGGTTGTGCCTGTGCCTGAGTCTAGGGGGACATTTGAGTGGTGGAGTTAGCCCGTGCCCAGCTTTCCGCTTATCCGGGTGTTCACCCTTGGCTGACCTATGCTGGTACCCTTGGTCATCGCTACCTGCATGGCAGGGAGCTAGTCAAACCACAGCCTATGCAACCAGTCACTTTCTGTAATCAATAAAGTTGTGGCCTAAATTCTGCCAAAAACCAAACCAAAAATTTGAGTCATGTGTGAATTTATTTAGGGGGGAGGTTTCTGGGTCTGAACATACACACTCATCTTTTTTGACTTGCCAAAGGGAGATTTCGGTTGTGTTTCTGAAAGAATGCTATTCCCAGCATCATCACCAATGCCCAGTGCTGCGTGACAACATTCTGAAATGGAGCAGACCTTCAGGGATGTTTGCAGTATGGCATGGATCAGCAATGGGAAACCTTAGTTCCTCCAGATTCTGCTGAACTACAATTCCTATCAGCCTCAGCAAGCCTGGCCAATGACCAGGGCTGATGGAAGTTGTAGTTCAGCAACATCCAGAGGGGCAAAGGTTCCCCACAGCTGGCACAGAGGTTTCCTTTTCAAGGGAAGAAAATGCAAAAAGTAGTGCTTTAGTTTTCAGTAGACATGCCTACCCAGCCTCCCGATTGCTGTATGAATTGTATTCCTCAAACACCTGTACTGCACTAATTTGAAAGCAAACAAGGTGTCTGGGTTGTATGTTTGTCAAAGACATGCTAGAAATGTATAACTGTATTATCACGGCAAGCTTTGCACTGCATGGAGTCACAGCATTCATGTGAGAGTCTATTTGCAAGAAAAAAGATTAGACACCCCTCAGCCATGTGCGTTAGGGAGCAAAACAATCATAGACAGTGTGAGCCATTCACAACTTTGCAATTCAGGTGCACTGGAAGGGAGTGTGCAGAACTGAAAAAGAACTGCAGGAACCTATTGATAAGGAGGTTTGGTGTATCGTTCTAGGAAAGAGAATGAGATTATTATGATTATTTTCAATAGCTCAGACAGAAGTTGGGGAGGGGGTAGTCAAAGCAAAGCTCCAACTGCGGCTGCCATTGTACGCAACTGTGTGTTTTGTTCATTTATGCAGAAGTTGAAAGGCTTGCAAAAATCCACTAAATCCTGCAATTCACCCACTACCATGCTATCCAGGCATCACAGAGAAACAAGAATGGAACATGCATACCACAATGGCATGGCTATGGCAGAACAAAATCTCCTAAAATCCCTTATTATGGAAAACTGGAATTGCCATTCACATCTCCTTAGCACACCCTTCAAAACAGCAAATTGTTAAATGAAGGATGACAATGTCCATACCTTATATGCAATAATCTACCAAGCACTGTGCCGGCTGATGTCCATTCATACAGAACACTCCTTATCCTGCTCCACACAATATTTCCTATTATGCAATACGTTGCTGAAGTTTAGCTTTGTTACCAGCTGTAGAAGTTCATAAAGCATTTTGAGCGAAAGAACTTTATACTGCTGGTATCGGATGAAGCCTCTGAAACACATTACTGCCTTTCAATCAGTGTTCCATCTTAACATGTTCCAGATTGATTTTTGCTTCACCTTATATTAGTTTGACTGTTATTTAAAATATATCTGAATATATATAGCTACATCACCTATATTTATCTGTCTATCTCCTGGACTTAGGGGAAGCATGGAAATTTAAATAGTATTAAAGGGAGGGGGGACCCACCACAGAGATATTTTGGGTGTGGTAGTCAAACTAAGTGCTACAGCTGAAGATGCTGCACCATATAGCCATTCAAATGCTCTGAAGGACTCCCTCATCAGACATAAAACTGCCCACATATTACAGGCATTTTAAAAGCCTTTCCATAGATAAAAATTTCAGGGGTTTGATGGGCCACCCATCAAAGGAGAAGGGCTTTCTCTTGGGACAGTTCTCACCAGAGTGCACAGTTTGATAAGTTTCAAGGCTAGGCAAAGGCCTCTTCCTGTAGCATTTAATAATAAGAATAAATTTAATAATAAATTTTTATTTCTACCCCACCCTTCCCGGTTTAAAAACCGGGCTCAGGGCGGCTAACAGCAAATATTAAACATTAATTAAAATGTGACTTAAAAACAGCATAAAACAGCATAAAATACAACATAAAATGCAGCATCAATATCAATAAAATTCAAAAATTCAGGGGTCATTTTGAGGGGAAAAAAACAAACAAAAAAACAACAACCCAGTCAGTAGACATCAAATGATCACCAGGGCTAACTGGCCAAGTTGGTCCTACTAGGGCCAGCAAGGAGACCAGGGAAAAATTTAAATGTGGGGTCCCAGAAAGGGTTTCTTCACAGAAGAGGAAGGGAAAAGGGAATAGAGGGATCAGGCTAATTCAAATTGAAGTCCAGGCAGAATAGCTCTGTGTTACAGGCCCTGAGGAAGGAGATCAAGTCCTGCAGGGCCTAGTCTTGTGGGACAGAGCATTCAACAGGTCGGAGCAGTCACTGAAAAAGCCCTGGCCCTGGTGGAGCATAGTCTGGCTTCCTTAGGGCCCGGGACCTTTAAGCTATTATTATTCATGTACCTCAGGGTCCTCTGTGGGACATACCAGGAGAGGCGGTCTCGTAAGTACAAGGGTCCTAGGCTGCAAACCAGCACATTAAACCTGACCCTATACTCCACCGGGAGCCAGTGCAGCTGGTAGAGCACTGGGTGAATATGCTCCCATGGCAAGGACCCCGTGAGGAGCCTCGCTGCAGCATTCTGCACCCGCTGGAGTTTCTGGAATAGTTTCAAGGGCAGCCCCACGTAGAGCAAGTTACAGTAGTCAAGCCTGGCGGTCACCGTCACATGGATCACTGTGGCCACGTCGGGGCAGGAAAGGTAAGGGACCAACTGCTTAATATGGTGAAGATGTTTATCCATAAAGTTTATCCATATAACTGTGCTGTCACATATAGACTCTAGAATAGAATTGTGGAGTTGGAAGGGACCACTAGGGTCATCTAGTCCAACCCTCTGCGATGCAGTGATCTTTTGTCCAACATGGGACTCAAACCCATGACCCTAAGATTTTATGCTCTACTGGTATCAACAGTTTATCTCACCCCCCCAACCTACTTTTACACACTTTGGAAGTGGAAGTATCAAGCACTACAGCAAACCCTATAGTCACATTCACACAATCTTGTTTATCTGCTCCATATATGTACTGCAAAGGCTGCATTTAGTTCATCTGGAACAAGCTAAGTGTGACCTAGTCCCACCAGACAACATTCACATTTTGGCCATGAAACCTTGGGTATATTTGAGTATTCAATTTAGCTATCAAGTCCCATTAAATACTTATAAGTGTAACGATGATACCTTAAAACAGAACAAATGTGAAAGTACAAAACATCTCTGAAGATTTGTGCCATGTGCAAAATTTCTGTCATTTCATTTAGTGAATATTGAATAAGCTGCATTGGCTGCAAGCTGCCAGAAGTTTATTTCATCCACGGAATATTCTAATAATATTTTCATTAAATATTTATATGAACAATCAAACACTGAAAATGAAGCACATATCCCTTGACAGTCAAGATGGTTTCCGGGCTTATATCAGCAATTTCTAATGTTCATAAGGCTCATTTGCTATAGCTTTGAATGATATTTCCCATTAGCTGGACGATCTTGATTCTGACCTTACATTCAGTGTTATTCATCATATGTCTTCTGCTTTCCCTATTCCGCTCCCTCCACGAAGATTCAAATTTTGCACACTGAACACAGAATATCAAATTAATTAACATGTCTTTTTATGTTGAAAGTCCAAAAAGTTTGGGACTTTACAGAAGCTCACGACAAGTTGTATCAATCGGCAACTCTTATTTATTATAACTTCAGCGTATATGGAATGCTTGATTGATAGGCTTTTTATCAAGCTCGAATCCTAACCATACTTACTGAGGAGCGAGCATCTTTGAACTCAGTGGGGCTTGCTTCTGAATAAACATGAAAGGTATTGCACTGCCACACAGTCCTGGAAGTAGGTCCCATTGAGTCCAAGATACTAAGAACCTGGCCAGTGTGTAGAGCAGCCCAAGAACAGCATGCAACATTGGTCAATTGTCTGGGACTGAAATTGTGAGGCTCCTTCTGACCAATACTGATTTCATGACAAACAGTGGGCATGGCCAGCTTACGCACCAGCATCTGGGGGGGGGGGGCGCAAGTCAATTCAAGAACCCTTCAAACATTTGTACCAAACTATTGAGTAGAGCCCATGATCACTGCAGAGGGTGACAGCAGTCACAAAATTAAAAGATGCCTGCTTCTTGGGAGAAAAGCAATGACAAACCTAGACAGCATCTTAAAAAGCAGAGACATCACCTTGCCAACAAAGGTCCGTATAGTTAAAGCTATGGTTTTCCCAGCAGTGATGTATGGAAGTGAGAGCTGGACCATAAAGAAGGCTGATCGCCGAAAAATTTATGCTTTTGAATTATGGTGCTGGAGGAGATTCTTGAGAGTCCCATGGACTGCAAGAAGATCAAACCTATCCATTCTGAAGGAAATCAGCCCTGAGTGCTCACTGGAAGGACAGATCCTGAAGCTGAGGCTCCAATTCTTTGGCTACCTCATGAAAAGAGAAGACTCCCTGGAAAAGACCCTGATGTTGGGAAACATGGAGGGCACAAGGAGAAGGGGACAACAGAGGACGAGATGGTTGGACAGTGTTCTTGAAGCTACCAGCATGAGTCTGACCAAACTGTGGGAGGCAGTGGAAGACAGAAGTGCCTGGCGTGCTCTGGTCCATGGGGTCACGAGGAGTCAGACATGACTAAATGACTAAACAACAACAACAAACTGAGTAGAGCTGATGTCAATATGAACCACGTCCAAGTACACCTGATCTGCAGCTTTAGAATCACAGCCAGGGTTTTCTATAAACACGGGCAATCTGGAGTGGACAAATTGGAATACACTCATTGGCTGGCTCACTTCTTAAATGAACACACAAGTAATTGCTGTCATCCAGGGCCCCACCTGACCACAGCAACATTTATAAGCATGGAACAGTGTTCTTGTTTGTTGCCACACTGGTCTGCTAGGCCTCTGTGTAAAATTGTCCTTGCCTTGATTCACAGTAGCTTGTTCAAGGAAAATGCATGCACTCCAGCCCGAAACTATACCAATAAATGGCTAAATCCAAATGCTATCAGAAATGGTTATTCTGAGCATAATATTTCACAGAAGCACAGATTCTCAGTGATTAGTCACTTGCCAAAGTTAGGATGTTTATTTTTAAGTTTCATGCTATCAAGAGAATGCTGTACGAGTGCGCCCAAAGTAGCTTAGAGCAGTAAATGCATTTCCTGCTGTGTTGCACTTCTCCATACTTTTTGAACTAATTACCATAAGTCCTAAGGAACTGTATGGGGCTTCTTAAACAGTTTATAGCTAATCCTTCTCCTTCCGCAGGCTGCTGCAGACCTTGCTTTTCTTATCCCGCCTCCCCCAAGCATCTTTGCCTATCAAGATTTACTGTATTAAGCTTCACCCCCATAATGGCATCAGCTCTTCTCATTCACCCCCAAAGGCATATTTATCCAGATAATGACGATCTTAAATTCCTTGCCTCCAGGCTCATTCGAATGTATCGGCCCTGCCTTGTCATTTTCTATCAGAGCTTTGAAGCCTTGCTCTGTCACTCATCTTCCTCTCCCTATTTGCCACAACAGTTATCATTTATTGATTCATTTTTTTAAAGCATCTCTTTGATAGGAAGGGGATTCACAATGCCAACAACACTCAGGTTCAAGCAAAACACAAATATTGGGTAAAAATAAAGTTCAAATGAGTCAGAGCAAACTTCACCTCAGGTCTCCTTTGTTGGATTATCCACTTTAGAAAGAGGTGCCAATTTGAATGCGAATATGGATAAATAAATTGCAAACGAGATACTCCAGGTGGATAATCAAACCAAGCACTAAAATAAGAGTGTATATTATTTGGTTGTTCATATTTGTTTGTTTGCCGCATTCCCAGAACTGGGACTCAATGTGGCTCACAAAAAATTAAAACAAATACAGATAAAGTGCACATAGCTAAGACCATATAAAAGATGATCGCTAAAAGGAATTAAACAATTTGTGGAATTACAACAATGTAAAAAGGATATCTAGTAAAATGCAGACAGTAAAAAAGCAGAGCAAAACAAAACAGGATGCTATTAAGAGTCCGTTCTTTAACAGCAATCAGTTCCCCAAAGCCCTGCCAGAATAAAAAAGTATTCACCTGCCATGGGAAAGGGCAACAAGGAGGGTACTAAAAAAAGATTGTGCAAATGTTGTCACTTCTGTGACAAACCTTGGCTCACCCAAAGGGTGATGAGGTCATATTCCAAGCCTGTTACCCACCAGCAGATCAAAGGAAGGCACATGTTGACAGCCAAGCTTTCCATGGCAGCTGCTCAAATCAAGCAGTTAATGGTGTGGACACTGCAAAGGCTTTAACGATGCCTGTCTTGTGTTCTTATAATTTCCTAAACAGCAAGGTAGCTGTGAGACCGGGGTAGGGAACCCCTGACGCTACCTTCTGAGGACCACTTGCCCGAGGCAAAAGTGGTTGAATCAACAAAATTAAATTTTGTCTTTGTACAAATACACATTCCTCTGTAATCTCCACCTTGGCAATCAAGAGGCTTTTAGGAGACCCACAGGTAAAGAACAAATATTGAGAAACCCTAGTCAGAGAAGAAACTTAATTCTAATATAGAAGACATCCTAATTTCCATAGGGGTGAGACACACAAGTAAATGACAAATATTAAGGAACTCTAGACAAACAAGATGCTTGATTCTAATATAGGAGACAAAAGGGTGAGATCCAGCACAGGCAGGCTCTTCTACAGTCCAAGTCATGCCATATGGGAATAAGCCTTAACAATTATGAACCAGGTGCAATCGCTTAGAGCTTAAAGGTGAGTTCCAGTATTAAATTTAATAGTGGAAACAGTAGTCACTGTCATCAAGTAGTTGTATTTATTATTTTATATAGTTTTCATGGTTGCAGGATAAGAAGGCTGGTTGCTACCCCAAAGAGCTTACCAATTGGCAAGTCTATTCTACTTTTATTTGTGAAAATATTTGTAGCCCACCATTTTTTCAACCCCAAAAGCGATCTTCAAGGCTAATAGTCATAAACAGAATTACCGGCTACCATCAAAATACAATTAAAATATCCAAATTTTAGTAACAATAAATAGAGCATAGAGGATACTGAAATTCTTCAGAGAGCATACTGGGCGTTCCCTCACCTTAGTAAACAACAGTTTCTTCACTTACCAGGAAAAGGGAGAGAGTTCGCTGAATCAAAACCACTGCAAAGGCCCTACCTAGTAACAACCTTTCCTCAGCTGGGGGTGGGACATGGAACATGTGGAGCTTGATTATTGGAGCTTGTGTAGCCAATGAAACTGATGCAGAAGAGATGTTGTAAAAAAAGGTTCCTGCACCAATTAAAGTTGAAAGGCTCTTTTCAACAGCAAGCACCCTTCAGCATACTGCAGTAATCTAATTAGATATTTGCTACAACTGTAGCAAAGCCTACTTTTTCCCAGGAAAGAATTTAGCTGGCTCACCAGACTAATAGGAGCAAAAGCAATCTTGGCCACAGGCTTCTTATTCAGGAACAAGGACAGATCCAAAAGCACTCGTGAACTACACATCTGATCCTTAATGGTGGGGTAGAGATGCAATCTAACTGTGCTTCAGTTTGTTAGCTCACAATTTGCAAGCAGCAGACTCCCGAGTCCCAGGCAACGATTTAGGATTGCAGCCTCTCTGGACCCAGATGGAAAGGGGAGATACAGAGCTGGTTATCAGGGTTTTTTTTTTTTTTTTTTGCTGAGGATGCATATGGTGTGTTCACACTCTCTTTTATTCTGCACTCACTGTGTTTCCAGTTTTTAATCCATGTTCACACATGATCTAAAATGCATCCTGTGCCTTTGCTATGAAATGCTGCTATTTGTAAAACACTATTGAATCTGACACTAGCAAAGCCAAGTTGATGCGAAATGTTAGTGGGGGAAAGAACTGTGTGTTGGTGGGGAGAACTTCACTGCATTCTAAGGCACTAATTGAACACATCCTTAAAATGACACCACTGTTGCCACTCTGCTCTGGCAGTTTTAATGGCCGAACAGAGGCATTCTGGGAATGTTTCTAAGGAGGCTTGGATCCATGGGCATTCACAAGATTTTTTTTCTGCAAAGTAAAAACACTGAAATAGGGGAGCAGGCAAATAGCATAATATGTGAGCTTTACAAATGCTATAAATTTACTTTTGAGAGAGAGAGAAGGGGGATGGAATCTGAGGATAATGGTTCTTCCAGGGGTGTAACTTCCCCCTGTGGACACCCATGTTTAGATCCACAGCAATCTCATTCCCCAGAATGGGGAAGGGAGAAAGTACACCAATAAAGTAATGGAGCCACAGAGCAGAAAAATGTTGTAAGAGCAAAATGCAGCTAGAGACGATGAGGAGCAGAAGAGCAAAAAAAGTGAGGCTCTTCTGCCCCGTTTGTGTTAGCAAGTGACATGAGTTCCACCTTGAATTTTCCCTCCCATGTTGTATGTACACACACAGACACATACACATACACACACAGGAGCTACAGAATTATTATAATTTTTTGGCAAATGTTCTATTGTTTTAAACTAACCTATACTAATAACAACAAACAGACAAATAGCAATATGCTTGTAAAAAGGCAGATCTCTTTGTGTATAAGTACAGTAGGTATCTCAACAGGACAAGAAAACACCAGGGAATACAAACCAAGAAAATGTACAGCCTGCAGTGATTTATATGACTAGCTCAAATTTTGTTTTCAGTTGAAATTACAATTACACATGACTAAGTACACATTTCAGTAGGAATGGTTGCAAGAGCTTGGTTTGAGCAAAATATTATGATACCTAAGCATGTTTATACAGGTACTTGAAAAAGCAGGAGTATTCCATATAAAACATTAACTAGTAGTTCATCCTTTTAGAATAGCATCCTTATGTGTCAGTAGTCTACAGCAGACAGGTATGTATACAGTTCATAACAGAACCGCATTTCTTCAACCACATGATTTTTTTATTTTTATTTTTACATTTGCTGAACTGAAAAGAAGTTCTGTCTTCATTTTACTTTCTGAAACTATAATTAATAGGCAAACTATCCAATTGTTCTGAGTTGCGAGTGTCTTAGCCAATGGCAAAATGAATCACCACAGAAAGACTTATTTTTAAGAAACCAGGGATTCAGACTGACTAATGTCTCCCTCTAGTCTTGTTAGGAAGCACAAATAATGAACTCTGGTTCATGCCCTGTTAAGAACTTCCTCCCTGTGCATCAAGATAAATAATTCAAGACAGATGTATATTTTCCATTAGCAGTAAGAATAGTAGGTTTCTCTTACCCTCCAAACCAAGAAATGGTGGGTGAACAAGAGAAGAAATGTAAATTAGATTTTTAGGACAGATACAAATCATTGCCATGTTTGAGCATGAATATTTTTTTATCCTTCTTCGAATAGCTATCCCTGGGAACTTCTTCAAATCCAAAGATTTGTGAAGCAATATCTGAAAAGTCATTCCAGTTGCATACACTCCAATATTTCTCTGATGAAAATAGGGACATCCTATTCCATAATAATAATAATAATAATAATAATAATAATAATAATAATAATTTGTTTGTTTATATCCCAAGCATCTGAATAGGTTGCCTGAGCCACTCTGGTTGGCTTCTAACATATGCTTGGCAGGGGGTTGGACTCGATGGCCCTTGTGGTCTATTCCAACTCTATGATTCTATGATATAAAAACACAATTTAAATACCTCTCTTCAGGTGTCTTCTAAAGGTTGCATAGTTACTGTACTGATCTCCTTGGCTCAGAGGTTGCATAACTCCATATCCAACATTTCGCTGATGAAAATTAAGGGGTCCTAAGGAAAAGTGGAACATTTGGGGATCAAATCATAAAGTGGGATAGGACTCGGACTGTCCCTAGGAAATAGGAACACTTTGGAGAGTGTCACTAGAAAGAGAAAGTCAGAAACACCCGTGCTTTTGTAGAAGAATGTTGTCCGTGCATGCAGCTTCATTTTTAAAATTACTTTCAAATATCCACTTACATTTCAGAAAATCTGGGAGGATTTTCCTCAAACCCCCCCCCCCCAAATTGAGCATAAACACCTGCCATATTCGAACAACTGCCAAGGCTTAACCTGTCCAGCAGGCCTTATTTGAGCTCAACCTCATCCCACCAACAGTCTTGGGCCCTGCCTTACCAAGTGGTAGTATAAGATGGCTGGAAAGCCACCATTTTAACCTGGCCACAGTACTCCAGGCAGATTAGGGCATTATGGGTAATTGCAGTCATGGGCAGCTCCGCCTGCCTCAGATTATGGTGCTGCTACTGCTCACTGCAGTACCTACCTACCAAGGGGGGACCACTGTTAAAGGATGTCCATCAGAGGCACTGAGTTAGGAAGCACCCAACCACCCACATCCGAAACTGACCCTAGGTATACCATAAACTACCAATCCTAAAATATCTGTCACACAATCACCAAGAAGATGACATAGTAATCCCAATTTTTAACTTAAAAGAAAACGTCAAGGTACGATTGGAACAGCTCCAATCTGGCATGAATCTATTCCAGCTATACTGTCCTTTCTTATTTCTACAACCTGTGACATTTCTCACATTTATGCCCCATTACCATCACCCCTTTGCAGCATTTCTCACCTTCCCGCCTTCATGTCTTTCTCCATTCTTGTTTTGCTTACTCAATCACACTTGGTTGCTTTCCCCCCCTGGCTTTTAAAGTACTGAGTGTGCTCATGTAGCAGATTCCCTGAAGAATTCCACTTCCTTCCAACGACTATATCATAGTGTGGCTCTTCACACTGATATTTCATCACGGAGGCTGCATCTGCAAGAAGGCAAAATGTTGGGCTAGATGTTGAACAATCCAAAACAGAGGTCATTAAGTACATAAGAAGTGCTTGTTGGATCAGCCCAAAGGCCCATCTACTCCAGCATACTGCTTTCACACGCAAGCAGGATTCAAGCAAAAAAGCACTCTCCCCTCTGGTGGTTTCCAACAGCTGGTAATACTAGTCAGATTTGTCAGTCAATCAAACATTACAAAATTGAAAGACTCCAGAGATTCTTATTGTGTATTTGATCTCCCCTACCGTTTCCTTGTCATGCCTCAGGTTATGTGTAAAATGGGGTGGCGGAAGGATTGTGTTAGAAGATAGCGAGCATCAAGGATTAATGCTTACATTTTGTGTGTGTGTGTGTGTGTTAATCCGATATAAAGGATGGTATGGCCTATCCCAGGAGTTCTTCCCGGGACCCACTTGAGAGGGCTAAATATTATTGAGGCTCAGGAGACACAAAACTGGTAGATCTTAGTTTCTAGGATGGAGCCAATCACAAAATGGTGGTACTTGGAGGCAGAGTATAATATAATCAGTTGGTAATCATCAGATGGGCTGCGTCACTGAGGTCCAATCTGGTCCACTGATTGAGAAATGGGCGCTTTGCCTCATCACAGAGTAAGCTAGAGCACTGCTTAGGACCAGGGAATATAGCTGTTGATATGTTTTAAAGAGACTGCTGTGCCTAAAGAATAAGAAAAACCAACAACCCCACACTACTCTTTTGATAAGGAGACCATCTCAAGCCTCAATGCACACACAGAAACACAGAAACAATACTCAATTTAAAATGCTATGTTTTGTTTCAGATGTAAAATTTGATACAGTGGTACCTCGGGTTACATAAGCTTCAGGTTACATATGCTTCAGGTTACACACTCCGCTAACCCAGAAATAGTGCTTCAGGTTAAGAACTTTGCTTCAGGATAAGAACAGAAATTGGGCTCCGGCGGCACAGCAGCAGCAGGAAGCCCCATTAGCTAAAGTGGTGCTTCAGGTTAAGAACAGTTTCAGGTTAAGAATGGACTCCAGAACGAATTAAGTACTTAACCCGAGGTACCACTGTATATGAATTGCATATAAGTCCTCTTAATACATGCTCAGCAGCACCCCTCCAAATGTGGACTTCCGGGGATATGAATGTTATCTGTCCAAAACAGAGAAATGACCAGCTAAAAGGATGGAGAACATCTGGGTTTAAAGGAGGCAGGAACGTAAAGCAGACTCAGATTAGGCAGGTGCATTCATAAAGCAGTTGACTCTAGGCAGATTTCTATTTTAATACATAAACAGTGCCAAGGTTCCAGGCCGACAGAACTTTTAGGAAACAAATGCTACACAGGGAGAGACATTTTGCCATGTTTAGGTACCCTGTGATCCTTACTGAATGCAAGTACAATAATAATTGATCATGATGACAATGGAGAGATTCCACTGGGATGCACTCCTGAGGACAAGACGTTTGAAATGAATGGCAGCTGTGTGGGAACACAGTCCTTCTTGCCAGATTAGCACAACTGGATTTTATTCCTAGTTCAATTAAAATGTAAAACAAAAAAGTATTCTAAATAGGATCCACAAAAGCCTTTCACTCATCCCAATATTTATCTTTTGACTCCTGGCAATTGAGCAATTTACTAGCAGCCTACTTGCTATTGACACAGGAATCTGAACAGAAGGTAAGGATTATTTTTTGGACTAAAATGTTCAGTGCAAACCCACCCAAGTTTATTTGATCTGTAGCAACACAGATGCGAATTGTTTGGAAAGCAGTCCCTCTTTTCACAGGGATCCCCTAGGAGATAAAGCCATAGACAGAAAATTATTTCAGAGTGAAATGAAGCACTTCTGCAACTTTTTAATGCTCCACTGACTATGCTAGGAACACTCTGGAGAAACCTTTCCCAAACTAGTTCCCTCCAAATGTTATTGGACTAGACCACCCTCATCATCCCTGACAATTGGCCTTGCAGCCTGGGGCTGCAGTCCAAGGCATCTAAAGGGCATCAGATTAGGAAAGGCTGCTCTGGACCAAGTATATTGTGGGCTGCAAGATGCTTTAAAACCAATTACGGTGATGATGATAACGACAACAAAAGAGTTTAGGTTGATTGTTCAGAATCTAGCACAGAACAGGAGCCAAACGGCACATCAAGTTAAATGTGTCTTTGCATCCAAGGTACAAGTGTTTCAAAATGCACATTGAATGATCTGGAGCTGGGAAGTATGCCTATTAGTTATCCATCCTACACCACCATCTGATATAATTTGCAGGGGGGGGGGTGTTTTTTGAAAGCGGAAACATTGCATGTTAGATGCAAAGATGTATGTGTTGTTACAGAGAGAGAGAGAGAGAGAGAGAGAGAGAGAGAGAGAGAGAGAGAGAGAGAGAGAGAGAGAGACACATTCTGAAGCATTCTGAAGAGGTCAAAGTAAACACAGGACAGGGAGAAGGCCTCTCCTCTTCACAGAGGGGAGGTATTGTGAGTGGGAACTGGTCCCGCGCTAGCAGGGGGTGTGGTCGGCCCCCTGCATGACTGTCCTGGCTGCTGTGCCCCTGCCCATCGGGCCAGCCAATAGGGCTGCGTTGTGGGCGGAGTTGAGCCGCATTCAAGCGGACGCGGCAGCCTGGTGTCTTCACTCTGCTGCCTGGTGGTGTTCATCTGTCTGATCAAGGTGTGGTTGGCCAATATCATCAGTAGCATTAGGGATTGGTTGCAGCTGTGAGGGTATTGGCGGTGAGCCTTTTTGGCTCGGGTGGTGGTTAGGCATTGGAATATCTGTTGTGTGTTGGGGTGGTATGCCTCCCCTTGTTGGGTCTTCCATTAAAGGAATCTGGTGGTCATGGATCCTGTCCGATGCCCTGCTGGTGGCTAGGGCCATGGCACAACCCCCGGTGACATCTGGTGAAGTTTCCAGTTGTATTTGCATCAACAAGCTCCTCCCACTGGGTGTTAACCTTCAAATGACTCCCCGCTGCGCAGGGTGGGGTCATATGTTGATTGTTGATCCAATGCCTAAGCCAATACCCAGTGGCGTAGCGTGGGTTGTCAGCACCCGGGGCAAGGCAAGTAATTTGCGCCCCCTAACCCATGGATTTGCGCCCCCTAACCCTAACTCCCAGATGTTGCGCCTGGTGCGGCCGGCCCCCCCTGCACCCCGCACGCTACGCCACTGCCAATACCTCTCACATGCTGTAATCAATAAAGTCGTGGCCTTATTTAGCCGATTAACCTAAAATAAACGTGCCTTGTGTCTTATTTATCCCAAGTGGGTGGAGGATCCTCGACTCACAAGTGGGGACCTGTGTGCTACTCTGACTCATTTCAGTTGCCTTCCAACTCTGAAAAAGCGCCTTTCTCTACTCATAGAGTCTCCCTGAACACATTAGTTCCCTGATCATTCAGTGTCGTAACAATGCCCCCCCCCCCCGAGGTTAAAGAAGGCTTCCCACTTCAGATAATCACCTTCCAATCCAGGGAAGGAAAAACAGACGGCAAGAGAAAGGGGCGCAAAGCTAATATCCTCATCACACTCTTCCCATCCATGTGTTTACACTGCCCCCTCATAACACCTGAACTTCAGTGCCAGACTCTGCTGAGACTAATGTGTGGCAAATTATATATGGAATTCTGAAATGTAGCTTTCAAGCAATATGCAAAACAAAAAAAATTCCTTCCAGTAGCACCTTAAAGACCAACTAAGTTAGTTCTTGGTATGAGCTTTCGTGTGCACGCACACTTCTTCAGATACCAATATGCAGTTCTTCTTTAGAGCAAAGTTAATCAGGGCATTAATTTCTGCAAAAAGGAGAACAGATTAGTTGGCACAAAGCATTACTGCAAAGGAATTTTGTTCAAGATGATGTTACACAGCAATATTTAAGTTCCACTGTCAAACACCTCATGCTATCAAGCTGCTCTTCCTAAATCAAGTTGTTTTGCAATTTGAACCTATTGGTTCAGCTCCCATACCCTGGAAGAAGAGAGAAACATACTTGCTGAAACATCTATGGAACATCCCTTCAGATATCATCATCATCATCATTTTTTATTTGTATGCCGCCTTTCCACAGTTAAAACAACAATGCTCAAGGTGGCTTACAGCATAACAAGATTTACATAATTACAAAAGTCATAAACAATAAATAAACCACATCAAAAAAAAATACACAACCAAATGGGAAAACAATTTCCACATAAATCAAAATCTAAAACTAAGAATACACCATTCATATCAGAGTTTAAAATGACATAGGTAAAAAACAAAAACAAACAGAGCCCTCTCTGCCCAGAAGCAGCAGCAGCAGTCCTTTATGGAGCCCATCAGGCCCCGCCCTGGGCCAGGTAGTGAGTGGCAGGACTGGGGCCCTCAGACACTGAGCAGGGGAGTTCTCCTGGGTGGTAGCCGCAGCAGCAGTTCTTATAGGCCTGTCAGGCCCTGCCCTGGGCCAGTGACATCAACAATGCCCTGTTAAAAAGGGGGAGCAGACAGCTGCAATTCTCTAACTCTCAATGAAGTTTTTCAATGGTTTAGCAGAAACTGGCCAGTCAAACCCTCCACCTTCTCGGCATTTCAGATGTGCCCCCATCACATTCATGCCATGTCATCTGCAATCTCTCTCTCTCTCTTTCTCTCCACAGCACTCAGGGGGAACCACAGATGGTAGATATTCTTTCCCCTAAAAAACACCAAACTCTTTCATATTCCAGGCGTGTCAAGTGCTTGTTTCCCAGATATTTAAAGATGGTTGTCCTATTTCTTTTGCAGACTAAACATATTAAGTTCCTTTAACCAGTGCTATTTTTCCTCAAAAAATAGGTGCTGGCACTCACCATGAACTCCTCCCTTTAACCTTTAATGCCCATCACTGGACCCAGAACTCCAAGTGAGGCTTGACAAAAAGCTGAATAGAGCATTACCAGGACATCTCACAAGATGGACCATATGCTTCTGTCATTGCAACCTAGAGTGTTGTGCTTCTATTTTAATATTTACCCTTCTTTGTAGAAAGGCTAGAGAGTGATAACTAATAGGTGCACAATAAATGTACAGTAAAAACAAATTACATTAGCAATTTCAATGAAAGAATAAAAGAAAGAAGTTGAAGTGTTTGACATTTTGAAGGCTGTGATTAATTATATTAAATAATGTGATGTGATTTTCAGCACACAATTCCTTTGAACGAGGTTATTTCCCATCAACTCGATAGGCAAATAAACAGCACTGCCCTTCCGCCACTCCCCCCCAGTGAATCACAAGCACGCCACAGCAAGTGCATTGAACAGTCAATGGTATTTCAATTCTTGCCACAAAGGAAAACAACCAGAAGCAAAGTTGAAACATCACCAGTGCCCTAAAAGAAATTATAATTGCTTCATATGTGACAGCAAAGCCCAGAGACAAGGAATATATTGCTTCCAGTCACGCACAGCACCAATAGTAAAAGCTGAGTGTAATCTAAGTAGATATTCACAGGATTGCCATTATTTTATTGGTGCAATACTAGTTGTATTGCAATCGTGAAAAATATATATTTCTAACTGAGTGCAAGATGGGCAAATGTGAAAAGTGAGGAACTGGCCGGGCTGCAATATTGGCAACGATCATTCTAATCTCTGAATTGTTCCCGTTTTGATAGAAGTGCTGCTAAGGTGTGTTAGGAATCATTAGCAAAGGCAGAAACCCTCATCCCAGTCATGTTGCCAAATAAGTGTCTTCTGAGAGGGTCCCCTCACCTGCCAGGTGTGGCGTTTGTGGGGGACATGTAAGATGAGGAGAGAAGGAGAAGATTGTTTTCTTTCTTCGCTTCCCATATGAGTTCCTAGAAGGTAGCGCTGTGCAACTGCGCTGGCCGAATCAGGCTCATCTCAGTTGACTGGGGATTCCATCACAGTGCACTGCGGTAGCCCCAGAGAGCTGCAGACTGGAATTGTTGCACTCAGGGCAATCCAAGGGGTGGTTTTTTTTTTTTTTTTGGCGGTGGTCAATGTATCAGGAGAGGAGACAGAGACGCAGGCGGGCTTATTGTGTTTCCTTCTCACCCCTCCAACTTTAAGTTTCACCAGTGTTTACAACCCTGATTAAATACTCTGCAAGTCCACCCCCTCCAATTTGGTTTGAGACAGGGTTGTGTTGGCTCCAGATCAGACTGGGGCCACTCCAAATTGCTGAATTGGTTAGAGGCAGGGCATGCACAACAGCACTAGAAAGTAACAGCTAAGAATATATTAATCAGTCACAATAAATTCAGAGATTTATTAAGACATTTTGGACGTCCTTTATAGATCATCTAGCTTGACCTTTTATTTAGAATGAGATCCATCAGCAGTTATTGATAAACAAAATACAGGCATTTGATCTAATTGCCTCATTTCCTCAGGACACAAGTCTATCTTTTGACTAATGGTGCTCAGTAAGATGACAGTGTGGGAGAGGCAGTGAAACGGGGGAATGGGCAGTTCACCATGGCATATATGCTTTGAGGTCTTCTGAATAGATACAACCAAGCTGAAATTTCTCAGAAAACATTCGTCTGAGAAAATACGTAATATTTCTTTTCTCTCCCCTTTCCACCTAAGGGGAAAAGGGCTAGTTTGCAGAATTTTCTCCCAATATTTCCTAACATTTTTAAAAATATGGTGACCTCCTTCCTCTACATCTCTGAATTCCCAGAAACGACACAAGCCCTGGGGCATTGTAGAGGCGGCGGCTGCTTGTGATAGCAAAAAAACAACCCCAAAAGAGGCTTGAGTCCTGTCACAGCTCCAGCGCACTCTACAGCCGAAGCCACACACCGGCACCGTAAATTGACTGATTTGGTGAAATGGAAGCTAAAAAGGAAGTCAGCTTCCGATTTCTGTGGACAGGCTCTGCAAGGGGATTTTTGTGTGTGAATGGGAGTAGAGCATAGTATTTTCAGCTATGGAGATTTTGTAACAGTTTGATCTTGGACCTTGGAGAGATTCTCTTTCTCTTGGATACATTATGGCTACAGCTGTGTCAAGTTGTACTCTGGATAAAGGTAGGATACAAATTGACAGCTGGGCAGAATTTGACAGATTGATACTTTGGCAGAGTAGAAAGTAAAAAGATTTACACAGAAGTACAGTGGTACCTCGGGTTAAGTACTTAATTCGTTCCGGAGGTCCGTTCTTAACCTGAAACTGTTCTTAACCTGAAGCAACGTTTTAGCTAATGGGGCCTCCTGCTGTCACCGCGCCGTCGGAACACAATTTCTGTTCTCATCCTGAAGCAAAGTTCTTAACCTGAAGCACTATTTCTGGTTTAGCAGAGTCTGTAACCAGAAATGTATGTAGCCTGAAGCGTATGTAACCTGAGGTACCACTGTACTGTGGAAATACAAACTTTAACTTTCAACCCTGGAACTTTGTGGCACAAAACAGAAGCTAAGCAGGAGAACTCTCCATCATATTGGGGGAGAAATTCCCCAAGAAGGAAGGAGAACCTGGAATAGCTGGAGTTGGATTTGATATTTAGTGCCTACTGAAGACCAGGGGAACGTACGCAATACTACCTGCCAAGAAGCAGTTAACTAATACCTTTAGATATCCTGGATGCATATTTCTTAAGTCTAAAACCTGGAAGATTTGGATTACAATATACGGCAGAATTGTACATTTGGATTTACATTTTGGATAACAATTGTAACAGAATTATAAAAGAAAACGAAGATCCCTTAGAGAACCCTCAGCTAATTTTACTCAGAGTAGATCCATTAATATTAATGGACCTAAATTAGTTGTGGTCATTAACTTCACTAGGCCCACTCTGAGTACATGTTAGCTGAATTTCCCTTAGGTGGAAAGAGAAGTCTGGGCTAGTGCCACTGCTTCCGGTGATCTCTATCCCAGAGAAAGTATTGAGATTTCATCCTTGCCCTGCAGAAATTCAGTGAGGTGTTCATTGCAATTTCTCTGCCCACAACTAGTGGGGAGAATCCTGACATGCCATTTGCACAATTCGTGTTTGTGTGATGCAGTGGTTTAGGCTGAGAGAGAGGGACCAGCCCAAGGTCACCCAACAAGCTTCATGGATATGAGGAGATTTGAAACCTAGTCTCCCATGCCAGAGCCCAAACACTATGATCCAGGAGACCGGGATTCACAGGGTGACCTTGGGCCAATTGCTCCTTCTCAGCCTTACAGTGTTGTTGTTAGGATAAAATGGAGATGAGGGAGAACCATATATGCCACCTTGAGCAGCTCCTCGGAGGAATACTACTACTACTACTACTACTACTACTACTAATAATAATGACAATAATAATAAAAATAAAAGGTAAGGTAAAAGGTAAAGGATCCTTGGATGGTTAAGTCCAGTCAAAGGCGACTATGGGGTTGTGGTGCTCATCTTACTTTCAGGCCAAGGGAGCCAGGGTTTGTCCACAGACAGCTTTCCGGGTCATGTGGCCAGCATGACTAAATCACTTCTGGTGCAACGGAACACCATGATGGAAACCAGAGCGCACGGAAATGCCGTTTACCTTCCCGCCACAGCAGTACTTATTTATCTACTTGCACTGGCATGCTTTAGAACTGCTAGGCTGGCAGAAGCTGATACAGAGCAACAGGAACTCACACCATCGTGGGGACTCAAACCACTGACTTTTCTGATCGGCAAGCCCGAGAGACTCAGTGATTTAGACCACAGCGCCACCCGTGTCCCAATAAAAATAATAAAACCCTCTAGCCTGGATTGTAGCTGCATAGGATATTTAAATGGTTTCTTGGCTGAGGAAAAGAACCCCATTCATAACACCACTTTGGTATTTCCTTGTCTTACTTCTGGAAGATGCAATTATTTCAGATTATGTGAGCCCACACAAAGGGTAGTGGCATACTGTTCCAGTACAGGGCAAGACGCTGACAATTTCTGACCTTCTAGCATTCCAAGCTGTCAGATATTTTCAAAGTGACCTTTTATGCTGCAATTTATTTGCCATTTGGTGTCAGTCACAGATTACCCTGACTCTCTCAGATCACAGAAGTGTTGCTAATGTTAACTTCCCACCTGAATAAGTGACTTACGACATCATTTTAAATGTTTACAAACCATTAAATGTGCAGCAGCCTGAACTTTGTGGGCAAAAAGAAAAAAAAGTGACAACATTTTAACCTTTCCCATACAGGATTTCTGAATTTTATAAGACTTGATATTTGAATGTTTTAGAAGATAAGTCACAAATAGCACTGTGCGGGAACCTCTCATCCAGTCTCTCGACATTTTTCTTCTCTGTGAAAGAGGCTTCATTTCAAGGTGGCCGAGGCTGGTGTGTGAGTTTTTCTCCCATTCTTCAGCCTCCCTTAGTGCCTGTACTTCCTTATATGAAAAAGAAAAACCCATGGAAGAAGTTCCTTCATGACATCTCCACCAAGGTTTTAATTGAAGCCTGGCAGGCTGATTAGTAAGGAACCGAGACTGATGAGCTCACTGATTTTGTTTTTCAGGGAAGTCATCCTTTTTACCATTTAAAAAACCTTTACATGCTGATTCCTTTAAAAGGAAAAAGACTTCAGAGTAAAACAATTACCAATGAGCAGCTGTGAGGAGCATAGTTTACCGCCTGCTCACCTTCTTGAACTTACAGGACAGAGCATCCAAGAAGGTTGTGGAATGCAAACTACCAGAAAGATGATTTTCAGAATAAAAGAAATGACTGTCACATCACATGATGACATTGAGATAAGGTAGGCACAACAATAGCCCCACTTATGACAATTCCAGCTATTTTCTCGCCCTCATTTGTGGATGCAACTTCCTTTCCCATTAATTGATGGAGAATGATTTAAAAAATGCTAGATCGTTTTGCCACACAGCACTAGTGACAAATAATAGGGAGAGCAGAACGTGTTTCTAGGCAGGTATTAATATGGAGAAAGCTGGACCAGATATGATGATATAATGAAGGTACATCAGTTGAGATGTTCTTCCAGATGTTGGTGACCTTCCAGATGTTGGTGAAATGCAGCTCCTATCAGCCCCTGCCTCCATGACCAATGATGGAGGGAGCTGTATTCCAAAAACATCTGGAGGACTGCAGGTTCCTCATCCTTAACATGTTAATTCCTACTGAGAGAAATGAAGAAAAGTACCACATAATGTCCAGTTAATTTTAATTGACTGAAAACATCTGCCCAGATTTTTGCTCCTCTTCCACCTGATTTCAAGCCAACTAGAGTTCCATGTCAAGAAGATCAAACCTCTCCATTCTTAAGGAAATCAGCCCTGAGTGCTCACTGGAAGGACAGATCCTGAAGCTGAGGCTCCAATACTTTGGCCACCTCATGAGAAGAGAAGACTCCCTTGAAAAGACCCTGATGTTGGGAAAGATGGAGGGCACAAGGAGAAGGGGACGACAGAGGACGAGATGGTTGGACAGTATTCTCGAAGCTACCAGCATGAGCTTGACCAAACTGCGGGAGGCAGTGGAAAACAGAAGTGCCTGGCGTGCTCCGGTCCATGGGGTCACAAAGAGTCGGACACGACTAAACGACTAAACAACAACAGAGTTCCATGTCATACAGTGTGCCCTGTTCAAAAGGACTCCTGGGGGAAGAAAAGATGGGTGCACAAAGCGTTTTGCATTTGTACCACCACTGGATAAACACTTAATGATTCATTGTGGCAAGACCTTTCGTAGTCTAGGACGCACTATCACATACATAAAGTATTATCTTTCTATCTAATTGTTATGTAATAACAATTAATCATCACCACCACCATCATCATCTGAGAGGCCCAGTATATGGAACTCAGAAGAAGACTATTCAGGTGATTAGATCCCAAGCCAAAGCACCCAAAATTCTGCTGAAATATTCATAAATATGAAAACGAATAACTGTTAGCGTAAATGAGAAATATTGTTCTGATAATTTATTGCTAAACAGAGAAATGTATTTTTGGCTTCAAAAGTAGACTAGCCCTAGGAAAACAAAGCTTAAAAAGAGGGTTCTGGCATCATAATGAGTCTCTTCTAAGGATGATTCATAGGTCAGGATAGGTGAGTTTCAACACAATCAGCAAGGACGTTTACCAGAAGGGCATTGCTTAAAGTTTCTGCCACTGAGCCTGTGAGAACATCCACACACAGAAAGAAACAGATCGCAAATTAGTTCCATACACGTTTAAGTATATTACATATTTTTCGAGAACACGCTGACATAAATCTTTCACAGTCCATTGTCATGCATGAACAAAGCACACCATAGATCATGATTCTTTTTCTTTTTTAAAGGGGAAGAGGGGGGGCACCTATTTGCTTCCTTTCCTTTCAGACAATGGACCAAGTTTTTTTTTTTTTTAATGCACAGGGGGAGGAGGGTGGAACCTTATGCATTTCACTTTGAAAAGACCAAGTCATTTACTAAAGGACACGTGGGCAGATCCTGAAAAACTGGCTTCTAATTGCTTTTGAGTGGGAGCTCAAGAGTTATAACACTGCTGCAATGAACATCGAGATGTATTCAGAGCTGGCATGCGTGCTGTATTAATGGTGCTCTTTCCCTCTGCCTAGCCTCCAGGAGAAGCATACTGTACACTTTTGCAGTGGCGCCAGCTTGCCCCCACAACAGCGGTTGCCTGGGGCCGCACACACCATGGGGTGTGCGCGTGCAACATAAGCACACCCGGCTGTGTGCGCAAGTGATGTCAGAATGCCCTGTGCATGCCGCCAGGCATACTGAAGTCATTCAGGCATGCTGACTTCAGATGCCAAACTTTGTAGGTGCCTAGCCACCTCAGAGGGAATTTTGTGGGTGCTAGAGCACCCAGGGCCCCCTGGACCCAGCACCTATGCTCTTTTGCATCCCTTAGATTAGGGAAAACCCTCCTGAAGGCCTGTGGGGGGAAATGAGAGAGAAAGAGAGAGAAATCCAAACCCAAAATTCCCTGGGATGAGGGTCTTTGTGCTAGGTGTCAAGCTCAATCAGAAGTATCTCAGCTGGGGCTACACTGGAATAAGTTCTTCATTCTGGCTCAGCCAAGACCAGGAGGTATTGGAGGGAACAGTAGAGACATAGCAGGATGGGGGCAGGGGGAGAACTTACTCTAGTTCCACACTCTGTTCAGCTGAGTCAATCCAGCAAAAGTTATACTTGCAAAAAAGGTGGTGGAAGTCTATATTTTAAAGGCTTGCATTCCCTCTGCTAGGCTCAGGCTAGTTCATCCAGCAGTGGCCCCTCTCCTGTTAGGAGTTTGGAACAGAGGTAGATTATACTGGCAGAATTACACTGGCTTCCTATTGTTTGGGTTGTTCTGCCCACTCAATAATGAGGGTTCAACACACAATTATTATTATTATTATTATTATTATTATTATTATTATTATTATTATTATTTCTTCCACTCCTACTATCAGTATAATCAAGAACACCCATCAACAGTGGCATAGTGTTGGAGGGTTGGGAGTGCTGTGGCCCCAGGAGCATTATTTTGAGGGAGCGTGACCAGGAGCCCAGTGTAACACTCAAAACAGAAGCATGGTACTCAAAACGGAGCACATTCGGCTTCTGAAAAAAGTTTGTGAACCGGAACACTTATTTCCGGGTTTGCAGTGTTTGGGTTCCAAGTTGCTTGAGTTCCAAGGTGTTTGAGATCCAAGGTACCACTGTACTTGGTACCAATAAGACCATAGAGAAAGTGCCAGGTGAGCTGCAGTGGGGAGGCTATTCTACAGTCAGAGTGTCACTACCAAAAAACAACAACCCTCTATTTGGTAGCCACCCCTTGACAGGAACACCTGGAGCAGGGCAACCAAAAAGGGTGTTGAGGTTCAATTAGGCACATGCAAAACGGGTGATCTTTCAGTTAGCTAAGTTCCACAAATCATGTAAACTAAGCTACTCAAGTGAGCAGAACAACCTTGGAAGAGAAAACTCAAAGATCACGGTTCTTCTTTCAGATATAGAAAAGTCACAACTTGTACATTATGTGAAAGGGGATATCTCACCCGGCTGTCCCCTTTCAACATAATGGGTAAAGGGCATGACTCAGTGGTGGAGCACATGTTTTGTGAGCAAAAGATACCACATTCAATTATTGGCATCTTCATATGGAGCTGGGAAGGACTTCTTCTTGAAGTATCAACAGTGCTAAACTAGATGGGCCAAGGATCTGGCCGAGTCAAACTCAGCTTCCTATATTCCTATGTTCTGTTACTCTGGTCACACAACTAGTTAATTAGTGTGAGAGTTATTTGCTGGAATTAGCCAGCTGCAGTAGCTTCTGTGCCTGTTCTGAAAGTCTCTTTGCACTCATTAACCAGTGTTGAGAACCAAAATTCCCGTATCAAAATAAATGAGGGGCAGGTTTTTTGTGCTAGGTC
Organism: Podarcis melisellensis; assembly: GCF_964234715.1. Taxonomy (NCBI): domain Eukaryota; kingdom Metazoa; phylum Chordata; class Lepidosauria; order Squamata; family Lacertidae; genus Podarcis; species Podarcis melisellensis. Next base: position 25,699,377 of record NC_138542.1, read on the forward strand.
TATGTTCCCAGGTCTTTTAAGACATGCCTTTACATTGCCAATGATATAATTCTAAGAGGGGGTTAAACAGCTGAAGTCATTGCTGCACCTTTCTATTTTTCTGGTTCAGCCTCCCATTTCAACCATTTTGTAATGTAGCATTTATTTACAATCATGTGGGGTCTTCCCAGGAGGGAAGGCTAAACTCTATATCTCGCTTAAGATGAGAAATAATATTGTTTTGTTCACACTAGGAGGCAATCTGCTAAAGCTACCAATTGCTAGCTACACAAGCATTCCTCTTTGGGTCTGGTGTGTCATCATTTTTCCTGTACATATAAGTAAAGCAAATATATGTTCCTACATTGCACTACTTGCCCAGTTCTCAAAGGTAGCATTTATCTTGCTGACTCATTCTTGATAGCCATTGTTCATGTACTTCCCCAAATGTTCAGCTTTTACTTCAGGCATCAGGTCCTTCTAATCTGTCTGAAACTGCCATATGCCCAGGCATTGATTCCTTGGCCTTTTACAGTTCAATCTCATCTGCTATGCCTCTGAAGAGATGAAACACCCAGATTTGTTTTTAGTTTAGTCCAATTTCTTCTCAAAGATGTTGTACTCAGTTGTCCAGAACTGCAGAGAAGCCAAAGTCTTGATAGGAGCCAATCATGCATTGCTAAGCCTCATAACTAGATTCAGTCACTCCTTTCCTTTTCTGTGGTAATTTGGGGTTTATTTGCATGAGCTTCTGGCACATAACACATTGAGTTGGCATGCTGTGGTGGGCATCAAAACTGCAGCAAAGTTGGTCCTTTCCTTCCTTCATTAGGCATGCAGAAGATGGGATCACCATGACAGTGTCAGAGTGCCATGTAAACTTGCTCACCCCCCAAGTGCTAAGGTAATGGTAAAGGGACCCCTGACCATTAGGTCCAGTTGTGACCGACTCTGGGATTGCGGTGCTCATCTTGCTTTATTGGCCAAGGGAGCTGGTGTACAGCTTCCGGGTCATGTGGCCAGCATGACGAAGCCGCTTCTGGCGAACCAGAGCAGTGCACGGAAACGCTGTTTACCTTCCCACCAGAGCGGTACCTATTTATCTACTTGCACTTTGATGTGCTTTCGAACTGCTAGGTTGGCAGGAGCAGTGACCGAGCAACGGGAGCTCACACCATCACAAGAATTCGAACCTTCTGATTGGCAAGTCCTAGGCTCTGTGGTTTAACCCACAGCGCCACCCGCATCCCCCAAGTGCTAAACAAACAGCCAATTTAACACAGATCTCATGCTCTCCATAAGCACTTCAACCCAGTTTGTAAAGCACTAGGAGGATGGTGTGAACCAACATTGTCCTCTGAAGCATGTAAATATATTAAAAGGAAAGTCTCGTCTTCTTCTTCTTCTTTGGTGACCACTTGTAGCCAAGTAAGGTTGTTGCTGGTTCCCATACCACTGATTAATTTTCCATGGCTTGCGTTTGATTAAATTAATACTTTTTTGCCAGGTACTATATCACATCCCGATAGCTGTGGTATGATATGCCAATCAATCAACTGAAGTCAGAGACCAGCTCCATGAATATGGCAGGGATACATCTAACCACAGTAAAATTGTTCCTAGTATGTATCAGCATGAATAATGAAAACCAATTGTTAATAGCATATTGAAGGCAATTACTTTTTTGTAGTGAGATGACCAGATGACAATTACTTTTTTGTAGTGAGATGATCTAGTCCAGCATCCTTTTCTCATGGATGCCAACTAGATGACCTGAAAGCTCTCAATCAGAACCTGTTTCATATGAAGAACACAAAATATAGTGCCGTGCTTGTTAATTAATTCCAGGTAAATAGCCTCCTGTTGTATCAGCACACTAGACTTTGCCATTTTCCCTTTCCCTTTCTCTTTTTTAAATAGAGTGATTAAATAGGTCATTTTCAACCAATCCTAATTTAAACATATGATGATGATGTTCAAATGATAAACAGGAGAAAAGGATTGCAGCCAGATGGCATTGATTGACAGGCTGCCCAGCACAGTTAATGCATGTATCCCAGGGAAGGTACTCATAGCATCTTTGGGGACCATGATGAGTGGTTAAATGTTAATTAGGAAGGAAGTTGTTCAGACTGCTACTAATTTTGTACTCCAAAGTGATGGGAACTGCATGACTTGGTCTAGAAGGCTGGAGAAGCATGCTCTCACCCATTTCAATGGGTCTACAGTGAGTATGGCACCTGTTGGATTTAAGTCGGTTGAGTTTGTAAAATATATCCTTATTTATTTTCTTCTTTGTATAAGTAGCTAATAAATGGTTGACTGAAAGTTCACATACTAGAAGTTTCATACTGAAGGAATCTCATCAGTGTTGCAGTGAATAAATTTTATAGGTATGTGTAGTTGTTTATAGCTAAAACATCAAGATGCAAGGCACTGAATGTGTGTGATTTCATCACTAGGCCATGCCAAACAAAAGCAGCAGCAACAAAAGCTTCTTCTGTTTTTAAGCTTTAAAAACGGGCAACCAAAAAACCCTGGCCCTTCTAAGGTGTTGATGGAATTTGCCATGTTGAGATCTCCATATCAGTTCGCGAGTAATTTGCATTCAAAGAAAAACCTGCCTTAACCAGTCTGCAATTATTCTACGCCTCATGAATTCAAGTTGGTCCCTGTGCATTAATTTGTCTATAAATCTTGAGTCTTTGTCACTAAAATCTTGGCATATATCTTTGCAGCAAGTTTAATTATTTAAATGGTACTATAATTTTCAAGAGCATTATCTCTAACTCTACACCACCCCTCCCTACCACAATGGCTAATTACAGCATTTTTCACCCAGTGGCACAATTCACTTTTCCATGCCTGGAGAAAAAGATGTTGCCAGAGCACAAATGGTTGTCATGAGCCGTATGCATTAAGATATATATGGCTCTGCCCCCATTGTTCCTTGGGGCATTTTGTGTTATGATGATCTAAAACTCTAATAATATACAATATCTGTTGTGGATAATAGAAATCATGGCAGATGTAGTCCTATGGGTACCAGACTCGCAAGTGAACGAAATACAGTGGTACCTCGGGTTACATACACTTCAGGTTACATACGCTTCAGGTTACAGACTCTGCTAACTCAGAAATAGTGCTTCAGGTTAAGAACTTTGCTTCAGGATGAGAACAGAAATCGGGCTCCGGCGGCGCGGAAGCAGCAGGAGGCCCCATTAGCTAAAGTGGTGCTTCAGGTTAAGAACAGTTTCAGGTTAAGAACGGACCTCCGGAACGAATTAAGTACTTAACCTGAGGTACCACTGTAATGAAATGACATCTTCCACAGTACTGGAGGGTCATGTAGAACATACACTTCTATAGCATAACATGGCTAGGAACCAACCCATCACTCACACGCCCAAGGTAATTTTGACCCAACACCAGATCTGGTTCAAAGTAACCGGAAGCCTAAATGAAGCCTATTTTCATACAACATTTCCAACAGAGAAGTAGTTTCCCTTTTCCCTTGCTCTAAGAGGGATTATATTTTAAGCTGTTTTAAAACTGTTTGGATGAAAGATGGTCTACAAAATGTTTCTTTTTTAAAAAAAAATGTCACCCTATTAGACGAAGTTCACAGTTTATATCACAATCTTCATTAATTCACGTACAAATATCTTCATAATTATTGCAGTCCACAATATATTACTCCTTATGGGCAGCCAAATATAATCCATGAGAAATGGCTTTTTGACAAAGACGGTAATTATGAGGCCGTTTAGCAAGCGTTAATGAAAACGATTACATCCTTTATACATGCTGCACATTAATGGTAATCTTAAGGCTCCATCATTAGTAAATGCAAATTGCTCTCACAGATGTGGTTTGTGAGTGTTTTGGTGGGTATTTGAATAAAATAACATATTTTTATGAAGTCAGATTCCAAGATAAAAAGGGATTCCCTGGGAAAGAAAGAACTGTGGTAGGAGGCTCAGAAAAGTTTCACTTCCATCCCAGAGTACATTTACAGGTCAAATCTGTGTCCAGGACAGCTGTTTACCAGCTCCATCTGGTACGTAGGCTGAGACCCTATCTGCCTGTGGACTGTCTCGCCAGAGTGGTGCATGCTCTGGTTATCTCCCGCTTGGACTACTGCAATGCGCTCTACGTGGGGCTACCTTTGAAGGTGACCCGGAAACTACAACTAATCCAGAATGCGGCAGCTAGACTGGTGACTGGGGGCGGCCGCCGAGACCATATAACACCGGTCTTGAAAGACCTACATTGGCTCCCAGTACGTTTCCGAGCACAATTCAAAGTGTTGGTGCTGACCTTTAAAGCCCTAAACGGCCTCGGTCCAGTATACCTGAAGGAGCGTCTCCACCCTCATCGTTCTGCCCGAACGCTGAGGTCCAGCGCCGTGGGCCTTCTGGTGGTTCCCTCATTGCAAGAAGCAAAGCTACAGGGAACCAGGCAGAGGGCCTTCTCGGTAGTGGCGCCCGCCCTGTGGAACACCTTCCCACGAGATGTCAAAGCGATAAACAACTACCTGACATTCAGAAGACATCTTAAGGCAGCCCTGTTCAGGGAAGTTTTTAACGTGTGATATTTTAGTGTATTTTTGGTTTCTATGGAAGCCGCCCGGAGTGGCTGGGGAGGCCCAGCCAGATGTGCGGGGTATAAATAATAAATTATTACTGTTATAAATTATTATTATTTATTATCAAGTTCTTTCTCTTCAAATCTGAAATGTGATTGTGACATTTTGTAAGAAATGGTCCTGCTTTTCATTTTAAGTGGGAGATGTGAGAAAGAATTTGCAGTGAACCAAACCATTCAAAGAGATACTTCCATGAACAAATTGGGTGACAATGGGCCAATTATACTTGTTTTTCCTTGTGAAGAAAATGCTGGGACAGAATATGAATAAACCAAAAAACACCTGCAACCTTATCATTCATTTCATTAGACGCTATGGCTTTCTTTCTCTCCTGAAGTATTTTCCTATCAAAACTTGAAGGGGTTTTCCCCCTCCTGAGTTTAACTTTTCAATAAAGTCCATTGCAGATTTTCACACTGAGGTTAAAGTAGAGATGGATAAATTTGTCATTTTCAATTTCTCAGAGTTTCTCATTTTTCTACTCTCACATTTAACCCACTACATTTTTGCATCAGTTCGTGATTTATTTATTTTAAACCTACCAATATAATTTAAAGGGACGCGGGTGGTGCTGTGGGTTAAACCACTGAGCCTAGGGCTTGCCGATAAGAAGGTCGGTGGTTTGAATCCCCGCGATGGGGTCAGCTCCCGTTGTTCGGTCCCTGCTCCTGCCAACCTAGCAGTTCGAAAGCACATCAAAGTGCAAGTAGATAAATAGGTACCGCTCCGGTGGGAAGGTAAACGGCATTTCTGTGCACTGCTCTGGTTTGCCAGAAGCTGCTTAGTCATGCTGGCCATATGATCCGGAAGCTGTACGCCGGCTCCCTTGGCCAATAAAGCAACATGAGCGCTGCAAGCCCAGAATCGGCCACAACTAGACCTAATGGTCAGGGGTCCCTTTACCTTTACTTAATATAATTTAATGGATGTTTCTCTTACTATAATATTTTATGTAGCTTTGTGTATATTACATATTTTCCTAATATATGTAATTTTGGTACATATATTTTCATTTGGGAACTGTATCACAATATCCAGAGATGTGCAAATTTTTTTTAATAAAAAATATTTTTTTCAGTTCACATTGTTTCAAGAAGTGTGAATTAGGTAGTTTTTCATTGAAATGTGAAATGAATCAAATGCAGAGAAGAGGAGAGAAAATTCCTGACGTATTTGAATGAATGCATTTTTCATCAGGGCTATTTTGACTTTGGGGTGTTTCTGTATAGGGTGCCTCATTTTATATTTCCAGTAAGGATCGTGATTTTGTTCGGTACTGGTATGTGCCCATATTCATAGTAAGGTTCCCTTCCACACATATATGCTTAGATTAAAGGAAGAAGGTAACAGACTATCTCTGTAGCTATAGCAATGCAGCCCAGCACTTGTCTACTCAGAATTAGGCCCCAGTGAGTTCAACTGCAACCTCAATCTTTCATCCAAATTCAATGGCATTTGTCTTTGATATTGTACCTCAGTTTTAATATAATTCCCTTATGATAAATAAAATAGAAAGGGACATCAAAAATTGTATAAAACGTATACATATGCATGGTTTAACCTTGATTTCTAGATTAGCCAAGAGCTTGCTCTGAATATCCTCTCGTGAAGTAAGAGAATTTTCATTATCACATGTCTATATACTATATAAAAAGGGAATTATTTCTCTCTTTCCCAGAGGCTGAGAGGGACTTACGGTTTTCTGGCAAAGAATCTCTTGCAATAATTTGCAAATTAGGTGATGAATAATTTAAAGTGTTTCGTTGTCATTTGCTGCCATTGGAAAATGGTATGGAACTTATTCCACAGCAAAAGGCTGAGAGAGTTTCTGTATGTGCTATGCAAATATTTGAATATCCAATAGCAAAGGTAAAAAGCTGGATCTAACAGTGGGCTTTGCCTTAGCCGTTCCATTCACACAAGATAGGACACTGTTTTTCACCACTCTTACATATGACCCCTTCCCCTTATGACTTCTATCTGCCCCGGAGAGTTGGGCCCCTTCTCAAATAGTACAGGATATGGCACAGAAAGCCCAGTTTGGTAAAACTCGCTCCCAACAGAAGCCAGACAGGCACCCTCTCTGCTGAGTTGAGGGCACCTGATTATTTTATTAAATAAAACAATAAAATGTCTGCTATTCTAGAAATGCTACCATGTTCTTGTGTAATCGTTTGAGATTTTAAGTTTCTGCGATTTAATTTTTTTAGGTTTAATTAATTTTTTTTAATATAATGTTGTATCTTTTTAACATTGTAAGCCACTTTGAGGCCTAGATGGTGAAAAGTGGGATATAAGATTTCCAAATAAGATACTGTAAGCGTAAGAGAAAACTGCTTTTTGACTGAGGAAGGAATATATTTCTTCTGTAATAGTCAATAAACGTCTTCCATTTCAATGCAAAATTGTTCTGCTGTTGTCTTTGTTCTTCTGCCTTCAAATGACATGTCAATTTCAGCCATTAGCACGAATTCCATGCCTCTCCTAGCAATACTTTTGTGTTGTCTCCATTCTGTCGTAGAAAGTATTCTTGCCACTGCTAATATATACCATATTTTTTGCTCTATAAGACTCACTTTTTCCCTCCTAAAAAGTAAGGGGAAACATGTGTGCGTCTTATGGAGCGAATGCAGGCTGCGCAGCTATCCCAGAAGCCAGAACAGCAAGAGGGATTGCTGCTTTCCATCATTTTAAAATTATCCAGTTTAATGTATTTAAATATGGCAGAGCATGACATAAATCCTTAAACTGCCACCTCCTCAGGTTTCCCTTTCTACAACCTGCATTATAGTAGACCCAGTAAGCACTTCTACATCATCAAAAATCTACTCGAGAAAGCATCCCATTGCAACACTAAATATACTTTCTTGTACAATTTAAGGGTCATATTTTAGACCTTGCCGTCTGAACGTTTTATTATTCAGCCTACATTTTTGTATGCTCAATTTCATCTGATTCATTCAAGTTATATGTTTAACTTGCATAACTAAGGATGGTATTGCTGGTATTTAAATTATCCAGGCCACTTAAGACACATTCATTATATAGGTCTCACAGGAGAAACAGCTTATGTTCAAATATTGTTTTAAATTACAATTACTAAACTTTTATTTTATTTTTACAATCATTGCCCACATTTTTTTTTATTAATATGCTGCGCTGTAGATACTCTTTAATACTTGAAAGCTTTTTAATTAGGCTAAACTGCTTGTTATATACATTTGGATACTCGAGCAAAAAGAAGGAAATGTTTAAGGAATAAATTACTGTAAGCAAAACCACAAGTGGCTGAAATGTTACAAATAATTATCTGATCATAGATGTCGACATGGCAAAAGCAGATCATGTTTATACTACATTGAATGAGTCTCTCTCTCTCTCTCTCTCTCTCTCTCTCTCTCTCTCTCTCTCTCTCCAGTATATACAGTATTTTTCCGTATATAAGACAACCCCATGTATAAGAGGACCCCTTTTTTTTAAATCCAAAATTAAGATATTAAGTGGTTTAGCTTTTGGGGGGTGGGGTGGGGGAGGTCACTTCCGCCAGTCACTCACTCGCCTGCCCACCACTGCCGATTGCTTGCCACAGCCACTGCCAATCGCACACCTTACCGCAGCCGCCAATTGTCTGGCCAATTGCCGCAGCCACAGCCAATCGCAAGCAGGCCTTGCTGCACCCACCAATCACTTGTCCAATTGCCGCTGCCAATCTCCTGCTTGCTGCTGCCATTAATCACACGTCCCCCCTCTGCATTCACTATCCATGTATAAGACGACACCCATTTTTGCCTTTTTTTTTTTAGCAAAAAGCATCATCTTATACACAGAAACAAGCGGTCTCTCCAGCCAAAGATTGAATCAATACCTGACATAAATCTTTATTTAAACCTGTTCCTTAAAACACACACAGAGACCCGACTGTGAACATTAAGTGCCCTGTGTATGCATCAGTGGGCTGTTGGACTACAGTCCATCTCTTTCTGTTTCAGTGACTGATACTGACAGTGTTGTTCAATACTGTGGATACATCTCCTCTGGAGAACATGCTGAAACATCTAGTGATATGCTTGTTTCAAAGAAATGTCCCTAATGAACACATCCCTTCTAAGAAATCAATCTACCGTCAAGATTATTGTATCAATATGGTGCAATCAAGATGGATACCCTTGACTTAAAGAAAAGCTTGCTGGCATGGTAGAAACTTTCTTGTAGAGAAAATCTCATTGGATCCCACTAGTCTAAACCGTTGTTCATTTTCCCAGTTATATTTCATTTCACTATTGCAAACTACATAGTCACGCAACTCCCATGAACGTGCGTGTTACCTGTTAGTGAGGCAGGATTCCTCAACCTGGTACCTGCCAGATATCATTTGACCAAAATTCTCATCATCCCTGACCAGTAGCTGTGTTGACTTGGGCCAATGAGAATTAAAATCAAACATCTGAATGGCACTGCATTGGGGGAAGGTTGAAGTACAGGAAGTCATAAAGGTACTCAGCTCTGCTGCAGACTGAGGAACCATCAATTGAGGTGTTCCTGGTTTCCTCAAATGTGTGTGGGAGATGGCATTTACACAATGCACTGAATCCATTATTCCTAACATAAACATTAATCCATCAAAGTGTCATAAGTATGTTTAATTAAGAGATTGTCCTTAGTGTTGGGCAAAACTCTTCTGAGTAAAAATGGACTGGAATATAGACCATGTCTGACTGCCTCTCTCTATAGCCTAGTATTGCCTACCCAGATTGAAAATTGCCTCTATAGGGTCTGAGACAGAGCTGCAATCTCTTAAGTACAGTAGTGATACTTGGAATTGAACCAAGGACCTTCTCCATGTGAAGTTTGCGCTCTGCAACTGTACCTAGCATAAGGTTACCATACATCCCTATTTCCCAGGGACAGTCCCCGGAATACAAATCAGTCCCCTGACAAGATCCATCTATGTAGTAGGAAGTTGAAAAGTGTCACCAGGTTCATTGGGGGGGGGGGAAATCTGGTATCCTTAACCTAGCACTCTATCTCACCTGTCTTTAAATTGCTTATAAGTAATCTCTATATTCTTTGATAAATGGCTTACTTGGGTGGGTTTGGAGCCCACTACACTGCCTTCCTGGCAGGTGGATCACTGTTGCTTAATGCGAGGTGGTAAGGAGCTCAGCACAGTGCAAATGTGCTAGCAGCAGCACAGGATTGGCTCTGCTGGTATGTTTGCACCGCACTGACCTCCCCACCACCTTGCCTCCCAGAGACCCATCTGCTGGAAGGTTAGCATAGCGGTTCCACCCCACCAGTGAGCTGCTTTAGATACATGTGCATTATAATGCTGATACCCAGTGCCTTTAAAAGGGATCAATTGACAAACATGAAAAAGAAAGCTAATTAAACCTAGACTGAGTAGGCCTGCAAGTCTATGTTCACTTGCTTTTTTAGGATCCCAGATGACTTGCAACTGGCTATTTGCATGATCTCTGCAGAAAAGGAGCTACTTGATCTGGGCTTTAATGGGAGTTACTCAATCTGGGATTTATTGTGAATTGTTTAATATACCTTTATTATATATTTAAAAACAAGTAAAACTGTCCATATGCATGGGAGAATAAAAAAGTTTTTGCTATGATTTCAGCACCAGGTAAGTTGGTTGCTGCTTTCCTTTCATCTGAAAGGGAACGTTTGTCTACTGCTGATAAAGATACAATATTATTTGATAAATGTATTTTGCATTTTCTTTGCAAAGGAGTTTACCTTCTTTATCTTTCAATTCACAGTTCCTCTGTTCAACCCCATTAAACTTAAATTCAGTCTGAGCTAATATCCACTTATTGCACTCATAATCTATTGGCCTTGTCACAGCCATTCTTCTCCAAGCAAATTGCATCCTTGTCTTCTGTGATTTTTCAGCACTAATAACATCCCCAAAAGAAAAGGAAATAATATATGTGCAAATGTATGTCAATAGCTAAAACAACAAAGTCCTTTTTGCTCATTGCCCTTCACACAATTGACAATCAAGTAAAGGCTCCCCTTTCACCAAGGCCACCTGTGCCTGAAATAGCAGAGATGGATCCAAGAGCATCCCCCAGATTATGTACCTGTTCCTCCAGCCATGGAGGAAAGTCCTACAGGTGAGAGGCAGGTTGCAGAGCAGCTCCTGCCTTATCCTTGGTGGTAGAGCTTATTGCTGTCAAGTCCTGGTGTAAATCTCACTTGCTGGGTGTAAGTCTTATTGAACTCAGTGGGACTTCCTTCTGAGTAGACATGCATAAAAATGCACATACTCACTTTTAAAACTACGTTTATGGAAGACAATCTTACTCGGCTACGAGTGATCGCCAAAGAAGAAGATTGTTGTGCTGTTGTTGATGTTGTTGTTGTTAAGATTTATATACTAACCTTCATCATAACATCGCTAGGTGGCTCATAGAATAAAATACATGGTAAAAAAAATTAAAAAGGAAAACAAAACAAAACAATTACTCATCCACCCCTGGTAACAAGGTGAAATCAATTAAAAGCCAAATCAAAATCAACAATGTACCGTATGAAATTCTTAAATACATGTTACCAGGGCTATTTTTCTAGGACAGGGGTAGGCAACCTAAGGCCCGTGGGCCGCACGTTGCCCAATTGCCTTCTAAATCCAGCCTGCAGACGGTCCAAGAATCATTGTGTTTTTACATGAGTAGAATGTGCCCTTTTATTTAAAATGCATCTCTGGGTTATTTGTGGGGCATAGGAATTCGTTCATTTTTCTTCTTCAAAATATAGTCCAGCCCACCACATGGTCTGAGGGGCGGTGGACCAGCACATGGTTGAAAAAGGTTGCTGACCCCTGTCTAGGAAAAGAGGTGCCGCAACTCACATCAAACACCTCCTTTGTTCTCTTATAATGGCAATGGCGCCCAGCTGAGAGGTGCTGGCAGTGAGTTCCGGCAAGTACCGGCTAAAAAAGCTCTGCATGTTACATACGTTGTAACAAAACCTCTTAACACTGCTGCTGTTGACATAAATCTCAGTTTGAGGAGGCACTTTGCTAAGGTGGAGAGGATGGTTTGGTTTTTTTACCACTCCATCATGGCAGGGTGATAAATAAACATCTCCATAGCAGGAGAAAGGAAAGAAGTTTTTCCCTCAAAGTCTGTGATGGAACCTGAAATGCTTGTTGAACTGCTAAACTGAGTGCTCAGAATGGTTGTCTTTAGTTTCTGTAGGACTGAGATGGCATATCTGTCAATAAATAAACAACACCTGAGCTCATGAGTGAAGTTGCCTATATTTATCCAAGGGAAGCACAAGTTACTTATAAATCCATTCAGTTCTTTTTGTTAGATGGTGTTTATGTGGAAGATGAATATCATTCACATTCCTGCAGCTAGTTCCAGCTTTAATGTATCATTTTAATGCAAACTATCAATATGTCAGTTCTTTGAAACCAATCTTTTGAAATTATTAGAACTCCAAAAGCACACAAACTGTGCTTTTCAGAAAAAGAAAAGAGGAAAATCATGAAGCTAAAATACATTTCCCTCCATTACACTGAGCTTGACAGTCTGGTTTTAATTTTGGATTTAAACACATTAATGCAAAGTACATTAAAACTGCTCCACTTGAAGATTAGGATGACACTGAAATTAGCTGCATGTCTCCTTTGAAGCAAAGGTAAACACTAATCAAAAATGTTTTGAAATAATCGGAATGGTAATGGTGAATATTTATGAGATTTGCTATTTCGTGGCTTAAAGAGCAAGGGAGGAAAAGGCAGACAGAAGGTCAACATCAGAAAATTCCTGTTTGGAATGGGAAAAGATTAATAGGACATGCAAACAAAGAGGTGAATTTAATGTTATCTTTTTTAAAAAAAAAAAGTCAACCTGAACTTTACTTCATACAAATTTCAGAAATGGCAGTTAGGCGAACTATGCACCAATTAAAAACATTATTTTGCATACTTGGGCTGCTCTGTCCACCCAGCTAGGTACTGTCCAGAGGCTCGTATCTGTCCATCCAGCTAGGTTTCATTAAAAAAACAACAACCCCAAAATAATTAGATCCCACACATCATACTTTTGATGTCAGCTTCCATTTCTGGCATTGGGATTCTGCTTTCTCGATTTCAGACTTGCCCTCTCTCTGTGTTCTTCATTCTGAGGGACAAGCTGTCTATGTTTTTACCTTTAGGATATATTTCCATCAGCCTTTGAAACCCTGAAGCTGTACTGATTTGTGGGGTGATGTGGATTAAAGCAAGTCCCTTCAAAAACAAAGGTGCATTAGTCTGGTTAAAGGAATTACCGGTAAATTTGATTTCTATGATACAAGCACTAAATTCCCTTTTGCAGCCATTTAATACTTCCTTCTATATACAGTATTCACAACAGCCAAGTGAGGCACCGGTAAGTAGGCTAAGATAGAGTTGCGGACTGGCCGAAGGCAGGAAATGAGTAAAAGCAATAAAAGTGTGTGCTCAGAGTATTTTCTTTTGTTTATCAATGCAGGTAAAAAAATATGCTTACAACTGGCTGAGAGTTGTGAAACCACATGTGCTCAGGGTTTCCTGCAAAAGTTTGTGCCATTAGTCTTTAAGATATCACAAGACTATTTGAGGTACCTTTCTCATGAGTTCCTCTTTAGCAAAAGAGGGGCCCTATTTTGGGAACTGCACAAGGACACCCAACCACTTTAATCTGGCCTTGCTTGACCTTTCAGTGAGGCAACATGGAGGTTACCTCATTGATTGATACTTCAGATACTTCTTTCCATTGCTCATCTTTCCCTGTGAACCCAGAGCCAAACATAACCCCACTAATTTCCCTGAGGGATGGGTAAATCTTGCAATATCAGTTTCTCTCAGTTTCTCATATTTCAATCTTAAATTCAGTTTTTCACATTTCCACATCAGTTTGCATTTTATTTTAATAAAAATAAATGTTCGTAAAAAAAATCACATACATTTAATTTCACCTCATAGAAACACTGTTTGCAAAGCAGTTTCCCTCCCTAATATAATGTAATTTGTAGATTATCTTTACTAATATATGCAATTGTATGCACACATTGGCCCAATATATGCTTTTAATGCACATTACTTGGCTAGAGAACTGCATTGCAAAATTTGGAAAAGAGCAAATTCAAAGGAGTGCTTTGTTTTTATTTGTGTATTCTATCAGAATGCACATATTAAGTAGCTTCACCTTTAAATGTGACCTGACTTGAACATCTCGCACATTGCTGTAAATACGTGATATCTATCATCATCAACATAATCTAGTCAAATATACCTGTGTGGTGCGGTGAATGACCAGAAGTTTTAGATTATGCTGCTAGGTAACAAAAATACTTTATTTAGTGATACAAACACACACACACATATTGCTAGAGAAGCCTAACAGTATGCACTTATATTCAGATCATGGATTAATTACAAAACAGAGCACTTGATTTAAACCAATGGTTTTAATTGGCGTTTTTGCTTGGTGAGTTATCATGATTTATATCCAATTGCTGATTAAAATGCCTGGATTTAAATCAGTCTAAGGGACGCAGGTGGCACTGTGGTGTAAACCACTGAGCCTTGGGCTTGTCGATTGGAAGGTCGGTGGTTCGAATCCCCGCGATGGGGTGAGCTGCCGTTGTTCGGTCCCAGCTCTCATAAACCTAGCAGTTCCAAAGCACATCAAAGTGCAAGTAGATAAATAGGTACCGCTCTGGCAGGAAGGTTAACGGCATTTCCGTGCACTGCTCTGGTTTCGCCAGAAGCGGCTTAGTCATGCTGGCCATATGACCCGGAAAAACTGTGTGTGGACAAACTTTGGCTCCCTTGGCCAGTAAAGCGAGATGAGTGCCGCAACCCCAGAGTCGTTTGTGACTGGACTTAACTGTCAGGGGTCCTTTACATTTTTACCTTTCTCCTAGCTAAATCATTTGCTTGAATTCAATTCTAGTGTTTTTTCTAAGGGCAAGTAGAAAGTAGAAAGACCACAATTAGCTAGGAATTAATAATTAGATGAAATGATATGTTCACCCTGGTAGTCACCCAACACTTCAAACATTTTTAAAATAAGAATTGAGTGTAGAGTAGTTCATATCCCCTCTTTCCTACAGGAAATATACAAAATTTCACATCATTGAGTTATTTATTTCTCTCCATGGACTGAACTGTAAGAACACATTTATATTAATTAGAATTTTATTAGCTTTCTAACACCTGAAAAGGTCGAGCCATACTATTTTCTATGGATAAACTGAAGGAAAACACTTGAGCATTAGCACAGCATTTTGGCTTGCACCCAAATCCATGTGAGTAAGCATCATTGAAATCAGTGGGACTTGCTTCTGAGAAGCTTGCATCGGCTTGACCTATAAAACACTTGAAGTATCAGATGTGTCTTCAAGGGAGGGGAGTTGAACTGTCCTTGAAAGATATAAAGACAGCATAAAGGAGAATTTATAATGTCTCTCTTGGGTTTGACAATATTAATTTGTCTCAGCCGATTTGGAAGTCTTGGCCACACTGACACTTTCCTAGGTGCATTCTAATGAGGGTGCCACTGTCTCATTAAGCTAAGTGGCATTCAGCATTGAAGAAGAAAATAATTCAGAGAATTGTCATGGAATTACAATGATCTGATATTAATAAATGGTAGCCATACGGATACAATGAAAGCAAAATCATTATTGCATTTAAGAAAGCAGAGTGCATACGAATTAGAGAATCAATGGAGATACCCAAACAATTGTGCATTTTGGAGAATCCTCTGCCTTTAGACATAAAAAAATTATCAAATACATACATGAATAAACACGTGTCTGCACATTTCCCCTTACTATCCATTCTAGCTGCAATTATTTGGACTGAATTTCAGAGTGCGTTAAAATTGCAGAGGCAGAAATACCCTTCATTACCAAATACCATTCCCAGCTGAAAATCTGCCCTATGATTTAGGAGATGATCTGTGATGTTGCCCTGCAACATCTGTAGATTATGCAGTATAGCAAAATGGGAAAAGGCAGTTGCACACGGTTTGGAGAGATTTTAGGAGAAACTAACTTCACTTTCTGCCTGTTCAGGCTTTTGCATCCCTCAGTGAGGCAGAAAGGAAGAAGTGCATTAGTTCTGCTCTCCCATCACTGTCCCCCATTGTCCTCCACACATTGGTGGGATAACTTGGAAAAGAGCGGTCTTTTCTATATGTGTGATCCTTAACCCTGACTTCTCTGAAATTGTGTGGGGTGCCTACAAAAGTGAAGCAGGATCCCCACTGTAGAAGTTCAACCCCCAACAGCTGAAGGGCTGTGGGAGTGGCAATGGTGAGGTGAGGGAAGGAGAATTGGGGGTAAGGGTGGACCCTGGGAGTGCAGCCACATTTATTCCTTCACATAATGGTAACAACACAAGGGAAAGATCACTTGAATATAGTTTGTATCTTGATTTCCCTAACTGCTCTTTGTGCCCCATCAACTTTGAGGGGCTCAGCCCCCTCAAATATTTTATTGGGGCCCACCTAGGAGTTGGCTCCTATGCCCACCACAGACTTAGGGTGCATTCAGACCTTGGGAGGGCATTATCGGTGGTGGCCCCTAAGCTGTAGAACTTCAACCCACTCAGGTTTACCTTCATTATAGAGGTTACAGAGGATGCTGAAGATGCACATCTTTCCCCTGGCTTTTGACCCCTAAGGTGTATGTTTTTAGGACCCCCCTTATTTTTATGAGTGTTAAGTTGTTTTAAATTGTTTTTCATATCGTGTTTTGATGCTGTAACCTGCCCTGTGACTTTAGGAAGCAGGGCCAGAGATAAATAAACAATTTAACATATTTTTCTAGATTTCTGGAAGTGGCCTTTACATTGCATGAAAGCTCAGTTACGATGCAGAAATTAGGGAAATGTCAAGGAAATGGAATAAATTCTATGGGAGTTCTCTGCCAGTTCCAGACCAGTGTTGGAGCAACAGTTTGAGCTCCGTGCATAAGAGCCCATCCTGCATCTCACTTTGCCATACAGCCAACCACACAGCAAACTATCTGCTGTCCTATCTGCCTGTCGACAAGTCCAAATGCACAGAAATGTGAATGTTGTGTGTTTTTCAGCTTTAATAGAAATACCCGACTTTCATTGTCTGAGACAATATTTTAAATGGCCCATGAAGTCTATAAATGTCACATTAACAAATGTATGCCTTGGGTGACGGTGTCAGTATGAGCTGAAATACATTTAGCCAAGAAATGTCAGAATAGCTCCCACCTATTATAGTTACTTATCTATTACCTAAAACAGTTTTACCACTCTGCTGGGAGTGCAAAGAAATTGAAAACAATATGCATGCTTTCTTTGCTAAGTGAACTGCCATAAACCATAAAACAACAATGCTAAACACCATGATAAATCAGAAGATAATGGATTCCTATATTTATTAACAGCATAAAATGAGCAAGTATGTTTGTCTCCAAAACAGTCTCCTGATTTTATGAAATTGAGGGTTGCTGCCTTTTTACAGGAAAATACACTAGAGGACAGAAAATTCTAACACATGTCTGGGTCACAAGTCTGGTCTGAACATCAGGAATGAGAACATCTCAGTCCCAAAAGCTTTTGGTGCTTGCTTCCAGAGCCTGAGGCTGCCATGTTTGCGCAAATCATAGATCCCATTGGCCTATGTGCTCCAATCACCGCTGCTTCATGCAGTCAGAGGCTTCTCAAGAGAGCCCTAGCTGGGTCATGGCCTAATAGTGGCCCAGAACATTATCACAGGCAATCAGCATGGGAGCTGTTTGGAACTGGCATGGCTAGGTTATGGATTTTCCAATTTTCTTCACAAATTACATTCATGCGAGGTACTGGCTGAGCAGAATAGTGAAAATGGGTCCATGAAACCTATAGATTATATTCCAATGCTCCTTAAACCCATTGCAGCCACAGAACACAATTCCTTTAAAAAAAAAACAAACCAAGAGAAGACCAAGACATTCCCTTCCTCCATGCCCTCTTGCATTGTCACAAATGTGGAACGTCTCTCTTGTTGACGTCACCTTCCCCCAATTCTGAGATTCTTCATCCAAAGTCGGCAGGAAGAAAGTAAAGTGTAAAATGGAAATATCATACTAGATCTTTACTGCAATTGTTTGTTTTGTCCTGGTAATACTAATATGCATAGATTTTCAATTTGCAGCTGCCAATTGCAGGAAGGAGTTATTTGAAAACCAGCAGGAAGCAGAAAGTAAAGGGGGAGAGTGGAGGAAAATATAGTGTGCCACATACAAAGTGGCAATGAGAATGATCCTGTCCTTATGATGTGTCAGCAGGGAGGGATACAATCGCTCCTAAATCCCCTTGCACCCATGGAGCACAATGCAATGACCATGTGAACAAAAAAACAATCACATTTCACCAGCAGAAGTTGTAACCTTAATGTAAGTGGGATTCAGCCAGCATAATGAGAAAGAAGGACAGCATTGAAAACATGTTGGAAGGAGGGCTTAGCTGTAAGCCTATGCCCTTTAGGTGACTGAGGCTGTGGGCAACAAATTTATTTAAAGGGCGTTTAAAACACACACACCAAATAATCCTGAGAACTATAGTTTGCCTCTCACAGAGTTAAGCACCCTTAACAAACTATAGTTTCCGGATTCTTTGGGGTGGGAAATGTGCTTTAAATATATGGTGCCTATGCAGCCTAAGTCCCCAAGCCATGACACATTAACATGACACTTGCAGATGAGGAGAAGTAGGCTCCCACTTGAGGACCATGCTAAAGGTATAAGTTTAATGTGCATAAAATTCAATGTTTGTATGCACTGAAGTTAAAACTCCTGCAGAGGTTTGAATCTGCTTAAGAGAGGCTCACATTAGGCACTGAAAGAGAAGTTTTGGGGGCTGTTTTAAAAGGAGATACAGTGGTACCTCAGATTAAGAACTTAATTCGTTCTGGAGGTCCATTCTTAACCTGAAACCATTCTTAACCTGATGTACCACTTTAGCTAATGGGGCCTCCCGCTGCCGCCGCTCTGCTGCCACACAATTTCTGTTTTCATCCTGAAGCAAAGTTCTTAACCCGAGGTACTATTTCTGGGTTAGCGGAGTCTGTAACCTGAAGCATCTGTAACCTGAAGCATCTGTAACCCAAGGTACCACTGTAAAGGACTGAACCACATTGTCTGCTACTTGAGAGCAATGTGTAACTTTGTTCTATGCAATGTTTATTATAACTGCTCAGGACTGTTTCAGTGAAGCTTTGGAACTCATCATTGGGGTGGAAAGCTTATCCATTTCTACACATGGTCCAAACAGTCCAGCTCGGCGGGGCCACCAGGGGGCGCATTGGAAGATGGCCGACAATAACATCTCTCTGACTCACACGAGGTAATTAAGAGGCTGCTATGGGAAGTATGCAGCCTTCCCGCCCCCCCCCCCAAGGGGATGGGGGGACTGCCTTGCCAGCGGTGTCCATAATTCACCCCCGGATTCAAAAGAAGGGGGTGTGGACACTTGGCACAAGCCCTCGTGTGAAGTCAGCTCTTCCTGACGCTGTCTCCAATCAGCGCACTGGTTTGCTTTGGCTCGAAATATATAATTGGAAATACATAATTGGAAAGAAGCTAAAGCACATACATCAAGCAAAGATCGGGAGTAAAGACTGCTGATTAATGGATCTCTGTGAGCGGAGCGACGGGCGGGACAAATAAATCAAGTGATGAATCACCATTAAAAGACTGGTATGTTTGGAGTGAAACGGAAAGGGGGTGGAGGAAAAAACTTTTCTTTCTTTTTGCTTTATGTGAGTATTAATAACCCTCCACCCCAGAGAGAAGAATCGTTGCAATTTATTAATCACAAGCAGGAATTCAAGAACTGTGTGGAGTGAATTATTGACCAAAGAGAGGATTGGTGAACATCGGAGAACGGAGGAAAGTTTTATGGCACAGTTTCAAATGGCGTCTCGCCAAGACAGGCTTGCCTAAGAAGGACGGGGGTGGGGGAGGACCAGGGTCATCGGAATGCGAATGGTTATCGGAATGTGATCTAGACCTGGCAGAGCCCTCTGAGATATGTTTGGCAAGCCTGGGGAAATCAACGGACAGACTGAGGGAAAGTTCTTTACGGAGGTGTGGAAATGGCGTCCGTCCTTATGTGATATGATTTTTGGAGAGTGTAAAACCCACACAGAGGATGTTTGTTTTCAACCCGCTTGTGAAGATTATCAGAGATCGCAAAGAAAGGAATATATGATAACAACAAGAAGATGAGGAAAGTAACAAAGAGACTATCTGGACAGAACTGGATAGAACTGTCTAATTAAAGCAGCAATACAAGTGATGTTTGGACCCCTTTTCAGAGCTTGAAGTATGGGTACCCCCAACAAAAAATTAAAAATCTGGCTGTATAATTTGGAACTAATGTGATTTGGAAATAATGTGATTTGATTGGCCTGTTAATAAAAATTATATTAAAAAAAAACAAAAAACAGTCCAGATCGGGGATTTTGTTGCATCAATTCCAACAGGCCACATTTGACTACTCCTGCTTCTTTCCAATATACTCACACAGTAGTGATGAGCAACTCAGAGCACATCCACAAAATACATTTAAAGCATTGTTATACCACTCTAACAACCATCATTTCCCCAAAGATTCCTGGAAACAGAAGTTAAAAGGGTTCTGGGAACTGTAGCTCTGGGAAGGGGGTCTCCTAACAACTCTTATTCTATCCTGAACAAACACTAGCTCCCAGGATTCCTGGGGGGAATTCATGACTGTTCAAATGGCACAACAGCATTTTAAGTGTTTGTTTTGGCCTTAGTTTATTCCAAGTCACAGTGTCACGTTTACTTGTATTTACCCATAAGTGTGTTCCACCCTGTTGCTAAATTCATCAATTTACCTTTCAAAACAATGTTCTTGAAAGTACAACATAGAAAATACAAAACCCTTTAATATCCTGCCTTGCCCCAACATAAGACAATCATGTATTTGCATTTGACAGACACACAAACATTGCATCCTAACTTTGGGAACGTAGGGAACATCTAGCACAGCAAAAGCTTCATAGACATGGCTGCCATCACGAATCCCTCCCTCTCCTGTTGATACTATTATTATTTTGTTATTTATGCAGCACCTTCTGCATACATGGAAACTTGCAAAGCATCCTAAGCAAAAGGCAGGTGCCTACCCAAAGGACCTTACGATATAAATTATGATGAGCAAAACTAACAGCTAGATAGGAACCCTAAGTGTGTTGCACTATGGGAATTCAGGATGTATTGCCAGACTGCCAAGGTTTAAACAACGACTCAGGATTTGTGCTGAGAAAATGAAAACATGACGAACAAGTCACTTAAAGCAGACACAATCAATGAAACATTGAAACTGACTCTGTCGAGCAAACAGCTTGTCCACATTCTGGGAACAAGTGCGTGGGCCTACAAATCTATACAATTCTGACAGGTAATTTGAAGTTGGAAACAATTACAAGATTTGACATGTAAATTAGAAATGTAAACATACTTTCTTGATTCAGCTCATGCCATCGATGGCTTTATGCTATGAAGCAGTCTATAAATGTGTTAAGTAAAAATAAATAAAATAAAATAAAATAAAAATATAGGTAGGTAGCTGGTGCCCTAAACCACCTGCCTATATCAGAAGAACCTGGACAGGTGAGCAGACCATTTCATTCTGTCATTCCTGAAATTCTAGGAAAGAATTCTGCCTTCCATTCAATGATGCAAACCCCTTCTGTGTGGTCTCATGTTTCAGGGGGTAACATCATATTGGCACAGGGGTGCAAAGGAATTGCCACATTTGAAACTGCATCTTTAGTATGTTGCAGACACAGTGGGATGGAAAGAAACATAAGTAAATCCATGAAGGCCATGCCAGTGGAATATTTGAAAATATCTTTGTGGATATAGGGTTGCCATACGTCCAGAATTTCCTGGACATGTATGGAATACTACATTCGTCAGCAGTGGCGGGGCAGTAATCGGCCAAATGTCCGGAAACTGCCAGAGGTTCCTACAATCAGAATCCATGCTGATTTGTTTTAGGCTTTTTAATTCTGCAGGAGTAGGTGGGTAAATTAAAGTCACATGAATTGTCTCTGCGGGGAGAAAGAAGGTACATTTATGCATATGTGGTGGGATTGTAGGAAAGTAAGGGGGTTCTGGGAGATGATATACAATGAACTAAAGAAAATGTTAAAGTATAGCTTTACTAAGAAACCAGAGACCTTCCTGTTGGGAATAACAAGAATGGATATAAGTAGGAGAGACTGTAAACTGTTCCAGTATGCAATCACCGCAGCAAGGACATTGTTGGCCCAAAAATGGAAACAGGAAGAGGTCCCGACCTTGGAAGAATGGAGGACAAAACTAACAGATTACGCAGAACTGGACAAATTAACTGGAAAAATTAGATACCAAAAAGACCAAAGATTTTTTGAGGACTGGGGGAAATTTACGGAGTATTTGAAAAATATATGTGAGGATTGTACAACGCTAGTGTGTTTTAAAGAAGCTTTGTGAAAATATAAGGAAATATTACCAAAAGTCAAATAAGAATAGAAATATAAAACTTAATGGAAATATTGAAATAAAGGAATGTGAAGATAGGATTTGAACTACGAATGATTATCAGAGAAGTTGAGGGAGGTCCAAATAAGATAAATTATGTGATATGTAAATGGATATGTTTGGTGTTCTTAATGGAAAACTTCAATAAAAAATTATCTAAAAAAAAAAAAGAATTGTCTCTGCATAATGCCACATTCTACCTGTGTAAAGGTGGCTTATTCTTGAGTAAACCGAGGTTTATTATGTGAAATGAGGTTTCTTCTCATTTGCTGTCAGTAGTGTAATTTTCCTTTGAATTAATTACGACAATTGAATCACTACAGCTCAATTCAGCAGACTATTGTAATTTATCTTTAGGATTATTCTGGTTAATGTATTCTTTATGGCAATGAATAACCCTGGTGAATTGTGTTTCAAAGTTCCAAATGTCAGAAGGCTTTCAGCTGCTCTAATATGCCACTTTTGAAGTTTGAAAATATTTTTCCAGCTCCCTTTGCTCTTCTTGCAACCTTCCAAATGCCACTAAAAGAGAGAGGAAAGCATTCTTTATATGTTAAATATATATTCTCCAAATGCTTAGCCATAGAATTGTCTAATTAACTTTCAGACCTGTGGCTCTGAGAGTTTCCCACCAGGAAGCAGTTTATTTAAATAAAAATGAATAAACATGTGCTGTTTGTCCCTGAGTTTCAATCCAAATTGCCTGCTGAGATTTCTCTTTAAAGAGATTATTCCAGATAAAGATCCTCAAAAGAACTTCTTTAAAAAAAATGATTGGGGGGGGGGCGACATTACGCTATAACCTTCCTCTTAAAACAAGGGTACTATGCTTACTGTTAATATTCTCAAGCATCTGAATATTGAGAACTTCTAGGTAATTTGGGGAAAGCTAAATACTTCCCTTCTGACAGCATTCTTTGACAAAACAAATGCTGAGTGACAAGATAAGCTTAACTGGTATCCCTTTCTAATCTTATTTAGCTTTACAGAGCCAAACTGCATATCATTATCAGCTGCCTTGAAACTTCGTTTCATGTGACTGATCAGGGTGCCTCTCCACAGAAATATTTACCACAGGTTGGTCATAGCTCTGTGGCAGAGGATCTGCCTTGCATGCACAAGGCTCCCAGCTTCAGTTCCTGGTGTGGCCATGTAGAACTGGGGAACGTTCCTGGCTAAAACCCTAGCGAGTGACTGCCAATCAGAAATTTGGAGGCCACTTTTCAGCATGGCCTTTTCAGGTATCTACAACAGCTTAAGTCAATGTTCTTTCTTCCCTCCTCACTAGCAAAGACCTTCACTTGCCCCCACTAATAGCCCAATCCTTGACATGTCTACTGAGTATAGATAATTAAAAAAATTGTCCAGTAGCACCTTAGAGACCAACTAAGTTTGTTCTGGGTATAAGCTTTTGTGTGCATGCACACTTCTTCAGATAGACAGTGAGTATAGGGTTGCTTTCTTTTCCTCCAGATAGGTTTTTACTCTACCACAGTGCTACCCTGCATTATTAAGTTACTGTACAATCTCTTGAGTGGGACACGGGTGGCGCTGTGGGTTAAACCACAGAGCCTAGGACTTGCCAATCAGAAGGTCGGCGGTTCGAATCCCCACGATGGGGTGAGCTCCTGTTGCTCGGTCCCTGCTCCTGCCAACCTAGCAGTTCGAAAGCACGTCAAAGTGCAAGTAGATAAATAGGTACCACTCCGGGGGGAAGGTAAACGCTGTTTCCGTGCACTGCTCTGGTTCGCCAGAAGTGGCTTAGTCATGCTGGCCACGTGACTTGTATGCTGTACACCGGCTCCCTCGGCCAATAAAGCGAGATGAGCACCACAACCCCAGAGTTATCCGCGACTGGACCTAATGGTCAGGGGTCCCTTTACCTTTAAGTGAGTTCAGATAAATAAAAAATTGTCCAGTAGCACCTTAGAGACCAACTAAGATTGTTCTGGGTATAAGCTTTTGTGTGCATGCACACTTCTTCAGATAGACAGTGAGTATAGGGTTGCATTCTTTCCCTCTAGATAGGTTTTTACTCCACCACAGTTCTACCCTGCATTATTAAGTTACTGTACAATCTCTTGAGTAGTTCTGTGTATCAAACCGTCTGTTTTCTTCAGCATTACAACATAATTTCTGTCCCTATGAAGCTATGGAATGGGAAAGTGGGGTGTGTTGCAGTGTCCTCCAAAGGAGGATGAGTAGGCTGCCCATTCCAATGCTCCACTTATTCATCAAAAAAACACTTCTAAAATCATACATTGACACACACATATTTCTAGCCATTAAATATGATTGTAATACCTCTGATTTAGAACCAGTGGCAATATGTTTGAGGACAGGGCTGTGGGTGCAAGGCAGCTTGCCCTACACACCCTTAATCTGGCCTGTGGTCCTCACTTGTGGTAGAGGATGTTGAAGTTAGATTCAGCTGCCAGCCCAGTCGGCTTCTGTATGCGAATGGGAAGTGGGGATACCGACTTTGTCTCAGGTAGTGTCAGGGCTAGAGTCAGGCGTAGGTCAGCACAACACAATGAATCACTCAAGGCCAGTGAAGCGAACCCTTTATTCAGGGAAACAAGCCACAGCTCTGGCCTGGTGGCCTCAGCAACTCTTTGGAGGTCTTGCAGTTGCAAGGAATGAAGGTCCCCACCTTCCCAGTCCCCATGGAACTCCTCTTCTCTAGGGTTTTCCCCAAGCAGTCTCAGGTTGTGAAATGAGGTGGATGGGCAGAGCAGAGGAAGGTTGTACTCAGGTACAGCCTTCCTCTGCTCTTTCCACCCACTTCATTTCTCTATGAGTTCTAGAACTCCAGGGAGGAGGTGAGCTGACCACAGCAGGACAGGGAGATTCTCTGGCTTCTTCCTCTACCAGCTTATCTGCCTCCTGGCCCCACTCCTCTGCATCCAGCCAGTCCATGACAAGTGGCAAGATATCTTGGACCAGCTCCGGATGGAGTTGTCTTGCGATAGCTGCACCTACGCGATGTACATAGTTATGAGAACAGCTCAATTAACTACCATAATTGAACAGCCTTCAAGACCCAGTAAATCTGTTCATGCTTTCCGGAGAGGGGGAACCAAAACACCCTTTGAGACCTCTTAATATTCATAAACACTGGTGTTTAACTTTCTCAAAGCTATTACCTTCACCTGAGCAAGATTTTACCTTTTCTACTACTTATTAAAAGAGAGTTCCACAATTTCCATTTGATGACATAGTGTCATCCAAAATAACCCAAATATGGTTCCAACGTTTGGACAACATTCTAGAAATATAATTAAAGCCTTTCTGAAGCATTTGATTAGAATTAATTCTGAGTCCACTAACAGAGTAATAACATTTAGCGTCAATCATTTTAAAAGTGTTCTGCATCATAAGGGAGGAAAGCTATTATCAGGTCTAAGAATTAGCTGTAGTGTCAAGCAAGTAAATAGCCTGTCACACTGCTGTTAATACTGATTAAGCTCTAAGGCCCCTTTCATAAATGAAAGAGGAGAAGAGCAGTGAGCTAAACTGGGGAAACAGCCATCCCATCCTTGACAAGCACAAGGGCATCAAGTCCCAATTTCCCTTTGCAATGTGGCTGTTATCCCCAAACCACTGTCCCCCTGTGTGCTGCTCTCATCAGTTAATACAGGTTTCACATTACATGGGTCAACTGGATCACATGCACAGCTCCAGATCACATGCATCAGCCCCAGTGGGCCCACGTTACTGCAACTGGAAAAACCACATGGGTCTGGAACATGAAGAATTTAAATCAGCCTCCATCAACCTGGTGCCCTACACATGTTTTGGACTGCAGTTCTCATCAGCCTCTGTACTTTTACTTCATTTACACAAGCGGCAGAACCTTCAGAGCTTATCACACCTGCTTCATCCCTCCATCTTGCTTTTATCCCCTACCTGACCTCTGTTGTTTGTCACCTCCTTTGGACCCAAACTCACATTTCATATTTCTTTCAGTCCCTAAAGTCTCAAACTTGACACTTCTCTGCTTCTGCCTGTATGTCTTCTTCCTTGCTTTGGTGAAAACTGAATCAGCGACTCTTCAAGCTTTTGTGTCTCCTATGCCATGATATTTTCACAACAAAGTTATCAAAGTTGGGAAAATGGATCAAGATGAGATGTAACAATATTAACCTGGTTTGTCCTTTCAACCTTTGAATGTATGCTCCAGCACATTTTAGAAAATAAGAGGGGACTGATTTTGTTTGTTGGCCATGGTTGAGATCCAGCGATTTTGCTGCCAGAGGTAAATAAATTTTGCTCCATGTCCTATCTTGATGAGGCAGGATGAAGAACTATGTTTCTTTCTCAAGCATTTTCCTGATGGCGGCTACTTTCCTTTGCTCCATCTAAGTGATCGGACCAAATATGGGGGGTAAATTCACTTGTATGGAATGCAGGAAAGAGGCATGCAATCAATAAAGTTGACTGGCATGGTTACCCACCAGACCATGATGTTCCAAAGGTGGGGCAGGGATGATGATACCCTGGGGATTTTTTTCTCCTCCAATCCACAGTTGCAGGGAAGTTTGCCCCTCCCTGAGGATGACGAGGGATGAGCCAATGCAGCCAATGGGGGTGAGAGGATGTGTTCTGTTTTAAAAAGCAAGCATTCCCTCCTCTTCCTCAGAGCGTTTATCCCACCCAGCCACCCGAATATGGGATTAGTCAGCTGCCTGTTAAGGAACTGAGTAACAATTTTTTGAGTTGGAAGCCAAGGACATCTCTCTTTTTTCACCTGCTTTGGTGAATGCCATCATTTAACTGTGTGCTGCATCTGTCTTTGTCAGGGAATGGTCAGAACAGGAAGACAGAAGAGGAGGAGGGGAGGATTTTTGCCCCCTTGCCTACAGTAGAGAGAAAGAGAGCTGCTATAACCATTTGAGGAGGAATTGCCTAGTTACAAGATGGTGGGTGGGACTTCCCGTTGGCACTCAGGAGGTTGTTGGGGACGGAAGAGGCGGGGCTCAGAGTAGCCAACATCTCTCTTTGTGTGTGTGGAGACATGGATTCTTGTGCAACCAGATGATTGAATAAAAAGGACTATAAAATACGAACTGCTTGTTATCCTTGCCTTTGATGCTAATGGAGGGGGAGAAGACTCTCCACGCCTGATAGCCTTGTACCCTTCAACATTCTTTTGTCTGTCCTGAATCCTTCAACATTTGGCTTTGTTGGGTGTCCCAAGTCCCCACATTGTGCATAATTTGGTAGACCTCTGCCATGTCCCCTCATACTGTGTCCCCCCCTCAAAATGGCAAATATAAAAAGGGCTCATCATAACCAGTGCTCCCAGTGTAGTGTAATGGTTGGACAGTTGGACTAGGACTTGGGATACCAGAGTTCAAATCTCCGCTCAATCCTGATGCTTGTTGAGTGACAAGTTGCAGTCTCTCAGCCTAATCTGCTTTACAAGGTTGCTGTAAGAATTGAATGGAGACGAAGGAGAAGTACGGCATGTAGGCCATATCAAGTTCCTTGGATTAAAGGTGGGGTATAAATGGAACAGTAAATAAATAAGGAGGACTTTTGATTTAATAGCATTAAAAAAATGCGAAGAACCAAGCATCAGAAGAAGGGAAAGAAGCCAGAACAATAAATGAAATAAGGTAAATGAAATGAAAAGGGAGTGTGTTCAGACATCTAAAACAGAAAGCTCCCTTGCACATTGCCACCAATCACTCCTCAGAAAGCAGAGGAACAGGGAAGAGATGATAGTTTAAAAAAAAAAGAATCCTGTGAGCAAGTCATCTAATCAAAATTGCTACTTAGTTGGTGTTATATTTTGTCTGATGTGCTTATTTACCAGAAGCATCGCTCCTATGCTCCACTGCACCCTGGATAAAAATTGTGCTTGGGAGAATAATGCTGCTTTCATATTCACTGAAATGAATTTCTTATCCCTGCATGTATTTTGTATAAAGTGTTTTCTATCACATACAAACAGCTTTTGGAGCTTTCAACATCTCTTTTAAAGGGGGGGGGGGAGGAAGGAGAATTACCAGTGTGTGAAAAAAGGAGAAAATGACCAATTATGTTCTGAAGAAAACAGAGATGATTGCTATGCTTAAAGTTTGTTTTTAAAGCACATATACCCCGATGCAGGCAAGAAAACCTGAGTATGCAGTTTGTCATCCTAAAACTCAGGTAGAACTTCTCCCTATGCTATATCCGAAGCAGCTTTTAAGAGAACTCTTGAGGTTTAAAAGCCATTTGTGGCACAGCAGAGAAGAGACAGTTTGCAAATGAAAATACTTTGCTGAATGCATGCAAGGGACTGTCTGGAACAGAACCAAAAGAAAGGAGACCGGAAACCCTTAGTAAGGCAGTATTTGACAGATAGGTGCTTTTAAAGGTGACCTTTTAGAAGCCTATCTTCAGAGCAGGACGAAAGATTGCAAAGCCATTCAATAGGCGGGTTAAGCACTTCATGCATTTTCCCAGATATGTCTTCTTGCTTTTCCTTCCATATGCCTTATTCACTTTGAGAGCAAAATAAAATCAAGCCAATGTAAACAAAGAAGACATTTTAAATCAAGGACCTTTAGAACACAGAGAAAGTCCTGCAACTTCTGTAACATGGCGAGGCAGAGTTGAATGGGACCTGCCTCCTGGTAAGTGAGCAAAGGATTGCAACCTAAATTTAGGGACGCATTTCCCCTTTCCAGTTAAAACCAAGAATGTGTCTAAAAACCTGGATTAGGTATGGGTGAATCCGTCAATTTCAATTTCTCAAATTCAGTTCTCCACATTTCCATGTCAGTTGAGTGGAAATTCACCAGCCTTTTAGTGCAAATATCTCCTGATATACACATTTTTTTAAATGTAATTTTGAAAAATTTGCCAAAGTGCAAATTTTGAAGGATAGATCTGTTTGGGTTCACATATTGTTTCAGAAAGTACAAGTTGAGCAGGCTTGTCCTTAAATGTGAACTGAATTGATCGGTAGCTGGGCTGTGAGTCAATACAATACAACATAGAAAGTTGCGGCAAATGATCTTGTGTCCATTCATTGCAAGTACAGTGGTACCTCAGGTTACATACGCTTCAGGTTACAGACTCTGCTAACCCAAAAATAGTACCTTGGGTTAAGAACTTTGCTTCAGGATGAGAACAGAAATTGTGCTCCTGCGGTGCGGCAGCAGCAGGAGGCCCCATTAGCTAAAGTGGTGCTTCAGGTGAAGAAAAGTTTCAGGTTAAGAACGGACCTCCGGAACAAATTAAATACTTAACTCGAGGTACTACTGTATCCACTCCTAACTCGTGGTTCTGTGTCCTCAGGTTGCAATGCAGTATAGGAAGAGAAGGAAGCATCACCAGGTAAGCTTACCTGGCTTTTTTTTTTACATTTCTTTAGGCACTAGGCAAAAACATTCCTCTTCTCACTGGCTTTTGGCTAATTAAAGAATATATGGCCTTTTAAACTGTGGGAGGTATTGTTACCTTACCTTTACCTGTTTACTATGGTACTATGACTTTTTGTGTGTTTTTATATTGTAAATATCTCTGTGATTCTAGGATGAAGGGTGGCATAGAAATAATAATAATAATAATAATAATAATAATAATAATAATAATACCTACGCAATCTGCTCCCTTTCTGCAGCACAATAGACAAACTTCACCTATCTTTCTAACACACACAATGAATGGGGAAGGGGTCGCACTTTACACCAAGCAAATGAGGTTTCCAAGCTATATATTATTATTATTATTATATTTCCCCTCAGCACAATTATTTATCTCCCCAGAGTAGTCTACAATTGGTCTCTGCTTGTGTTCAGCAGCTGTGGAAGTCACCTGAGAAGTTTGGGTGGAGCTTTGTGTCGGCAATAAGTCGGTGACATCAGTTCCCTTCTCCTTTTTTTTTTATCTGCTCCAGGTAATGTCAGAATTTATTCAGAATTCGGCCAGGATAGTGGAGTCGATGCAGGTAAGCCAACTGCAGGTGAAACCAGACATGACAGAACTAGTTGTTTTCAGCAGGTGTGTGTGTGTGTGTGTGTGTGTGTGTGTGTGGTGCATGTGTCCTAGGGCCACCCATCATTGGTGGACTTTGGTCTTTCTTCATCATTCTAGCTCAGAGCTCTGTGTTTCCATAGATTCATTGCTACTGCTACATTTCAAGGTTGCTGCTGTGTCCAGGAACTCTCGCCGGTGAAAAATCTGCAACTCTTTTTTAATTAGATGCAGACCTAGGGATATCAGTCATGACTTTGGCATCTCAAGGCTAAAGTACTGTAATGCACTCTGTGCATCTATGCTGCCCTTGAAGATGGTTGGGGATGTTTCAGCAGAATATTGATTCCAGCCACGTGATGGAATGGAGCATCTGGAGCTTATTTCTGTCAGTGCTCCAGAATTCTGCGCTGATTCCCTATCAGAGAGGCTATCAGTGATATTCATCTAAGTTTTACTGAGAGTAGACCCACTAGAATGACTGAAAATGTTAGGTCCGTTAATTTAATAAGGCTACTCTGAGTAAGTCTTAGTTGAATATGATGCTATGGTAGTCTACTAGGTTCTTTTTTTGATTAAGATGTTGCTGTTCCACTGGTACGACAATGATCTAAAAGGTTTCTTGCGCCCATTTCTGTTTTATTTATTTCCCATCATGATTGCTTGTGCAAACCTGCAAATTAGACCTTGGGGACAGGGGACAGGCTGAACATCTATCTGAGCTGAAGGTACCTGTCAGCACTCTTCTGAGTCACTCTCTCTGTGATGCATATTCCTATATGCATTCCCATCCACACATTCATGCACAACTAGAGCTGGATCAGGATTTGTAAATGCAAATGAGCGGCATAAAGAGGCAAACCAGTCATTTCAGGTTTCTTGCTGACCTTCTCTGGCAGGGGTCAGGAAACTTTTTCAGCAGGGGGGCAGTCCACTGTCCCTCAGACCTTGTTGGGGGCAAGACTGTATTTTGAAGGGGGGGGATGAACAAATTCTTATGGCCTACAAATAATTCGGAGATGCATTTTAAATAAAAGCACACATTCTACTCATGTAAAAACACGCTGATTCCTGGACCGTCTGCAGGCCAAATTAAGAAGGCGATTGGGCCTGATCCGGCCCTTGGGCTTTAGTTTGCCTACCCATGTTCTCTGAGATAGTTTATGCGCTTTGCTCTTCTCAAACCACATGTGCTCACACAGGCAAGGGCAATGCATCAATGAAATGTGGGTAGAGGGTGAGTTTGTGGTGCAACCAGCAACATTGTGCATGCCTTTGCACATGGATCAGGTGCCTGGGGCGGCACACGTGCCCTGCACCCAGGGGTGGGGCCAGCCGCCCGTGGGACAGAGCCAGCCGGGATAGGATGCTCTGCAGGGCCTCCAAGGAGTCTGCCTGCCTCTTCCCACTCAGCCGGCCTACAGCTGAGAGGGAGGTGGCAGGCAGACTGTTTGGGGCAGCGCGGAGCCTGTAGGCACCCAAGCCATCGTGTCACTCCCAGGAGAGACGCGTGGCTCAGGCGTGCTGCAAGCCCCATGGTGAGTGCCGCCCAGCATTTTGTCACCCCCCCTCAGTGGTAATACCCAGTCTGGTCCGGTCCGCCCCCCATCCCCCCTTCCTCCACCCCTGGCAACCAGAAGCCTTTTTGGAAAGCAAGGATATTCAAGAGCATGGGGAAGTAAAGTGGAACGGTCCAGAGAAAGAGGTAGATATTGTAGATCCCTAATGTAGGGATCTGACATATTTCAGATCAGACTATTTATCTACCCAGTCCAGTATTGTTGGCTTTGGTTGACAACAGTCCTCCATGGTTTCAAGGAGAGTTCTGTCACATCACCTTCTACCTAATTTATTTAACTGGAGATACCAGTGATGGAACCTGGAATGGGAAAGGCCTGTAGCCGAGCTAGAGAATCTGCTTTTCATGCAGGAGATCCAAGGTTTAATCCCCATTTCCACACAGGGCTGGGAGAGAACCCTGCCTGAAACACTGGAGAATGACGACCAATCAGTGTGAACAATCTGGAGCCAAATGGACCAATGGTTTTGATTCAAGATAAGGTAAATTCCTATGTTCCTACAGACCATCCAAGTGTCCCTATTTTCCAGGGACAGTCTCAGATTCACAGAAGCCATCCTGGTTTCTGATTTGATCCCTGCTTTTGAATGTCCTGACATTTGAATGTCCTGCTTTTCCTTAAGGTAAAGGTAAAGGGACCCCTGACCATTAGGTCCAGTCGTGGCCAACTCTGGGGTTGCGGTGCTCATCTCGCTTTATTGGCCGAGGGATCTGGCGTACAGCTTCTGTGTCATGTGGCCAGCATGACTAAGCTGCTTCTGGCGAACCAGAGCAGCGCATGGAAACGCTGTTTACCTTCCCACTGGAGCGGTACCTATTTATCTACTTTGCACTTTGATGTGCTTTCGAACTGCTAGGTTGGCAGGAGCAGGGACCGAGCAACGGGAGCTCACCCCGTTGCAGGGATTCAAACTGCCAACTTTCTGATCAGCAAGTCCTAGGCTCTGTGGTTTAACCCTCAGCGCCACCTGCATCCCTGCTTTTCCTTAGGATGTCCCTATTTTCATCGCAGAAATATTGGAGGGTATGGAATAGGCTATCCCTATTTTCATTGGAGAAATGTTCAAGGGGATGTCTCTATTTTCACTGGGGAAATTTTGGAGGGTATGGACTAGGATGTCCCTGTTTCCCTCGGATAAATGTTGGAGGATATGCTAAGGGTTCCTACCCAGGCACGACTAAGACTCCAACTAGTTCCCACTCAACTGTGGGAGAATGTGACCACACCCAGAGAAGGGTGGAGCATCTTTTACAGATTAGGCATGTTGGTGACAGACTACATACACCATAGGGACATCCAATGAAGCTGATTATTGGAAGATTCAGGATAGAGAAAAGCAAGTACTTTTCTCTACGCATCACATAGTTAAACCACTGCATAGCATTTGCTCCCACAAGATGTAATGGCCACCAACTTACAAGGCTTTAAAAGAGAGACTATTTTCATAGAGGCTTGATCTCATAGAGTTGCTCTCCAAGCCAAGGAGATAAGTATCTATACAACCTTTAGAAGAGATCCGAAAGCAGCTCTGTGTAGGGAAGTTTCTTTAATATTTAGTGTTTTATTATGTTTTTATATCTGTTGAAAGCTGCCCAGAGTGGCTGGGGCAACCCAGTCAGATGGACGGCGTATTATTATTATTATTATTATTATTATTATTATTATTATTATTGAAAAGGACATTCCTATTTTCATCAGAAAAATGTTGGAGGGTGTGTTCCTATCCTCTGTATATTAAGCATGTGCTCTACCACTGAACTATGGCCCATTAAAAGCAAGAGAATGGGACTGTGTTGTGACTTCCTTTATGTGAATAGCTATGGGCCTTTGGGTGTACCTGGAAGGGTGAAAATGCAACTTTTTTGTTTGCTTCTTTGGTAACCTTTGGATAAAACTGCAAGGGCAGTTACAGCGTTCAGGTTAGAGGCCTTTTGAAAATATTTCACAGGCGGAAAAATCTTTACAGCACTATGCGGATTTCACTTTGCTTATAACCTTTGTCCTAAGGAGAAGAAGAAGGCAGAAAAATATATACCCATATACACACTGAAAAGGCTGGCAGGACTCAGAATGGCAAAATCCGGCTCACAGATTCACATGTTTATATGCCACTTCCTTGACTGAATTAAATAGGCTGGAGCAGCCACGTTTTTTCAAGATCTTGTTTTGGTACACCGTGTGGATGAGAATATACATAAGCCCTTAAAAAGAAGGACTCTTCACATTTCAGATCTGGGCATTATAAATAAGTAACAAGAAATACTGAAACCAGAGACATTTACCAGGTTGTATATTTTAAGTGCCAAAACAATCACACACACCCTTTTTTCTGATACAGTACTTGTATTTATCAGCTCAACCTTCATTATGCACCACAAACTTAACAACCTAATTTTGCAATCCATTTGCATCCATGAAAATGAAAACCACAAGGTGTGTGCAAGGCCAATTTTGCTTCCTCCACATCACAGCAAGCATTTCCCTGTAAGTTACATTTTTCTGAAATACTGTGGGTTATTCCATGCAATCAATCTACAGACAGTCTGTCTCACACACAGCAGAGTTCAGGCATGGTCACCAAATCTGCTAGTTAAAATGCACATGGGGAATAGTGCCCCTGACCTTTGTTTCAGGAACCCAGATCCCTGCCACATAATCTAACAAAATATCTCCATTAACTGACAATTTATATTCCCTTTGTAGACAAGCTTCTGGTTGGAAGAAACCTACACTCAGCTTTTTTATATATTAAAGCAAAACATCTTCTGCTAAGTTTCATGGAAACCTTCACTCCCTGCCTACCCAACTGCAAAGTATCGAATCTGGGGTTTGCTTACTTGCTGGGAACAAGCTCCATTGATTACAGTATAACTAAACACCCACAGAATTAAAAACATAAGAAGAGCCTGCTAGATCAAGCCAATGGCCCATCTAATCCAGTACCCTGTTTTCACAGTGGCCAACCTTGTAGGTGTGAAACCTACAAGCAGGACCTGAGCACAAGAGCACACCTCCCCCCCACAAAAATTCAAAACAGCAGCATGAACAGCCTCAATAAAGAACTGAAGTTTATACAATGCCTCTATAATATACGGTAAGTAACCACGGTCTTGGCAGGCAACCTGGCCAGCAGTAGAGGAATTCGGATTTTATCTTTCCAAAAGAGTCTGTTTCTCATTTCTTCAGCTGCTCTGTTAGGCTGTGTTCACAAAACAGTCCTTCATTTTATTAGATGTACTTCAAGTCACCAGCATTCCTTGTGCTCATTCACATAAAGGAGTAATTAAAAATGACTATTACTCATACTTAACTCTAAGCACAACCATGAGGTCTCCTGATTAGGCATTTGGTTTGTGATGTTGAATGTTGTCTGTTAACTCTGTTCTATCCTGTTTCCAAGAAGTCCAAACCTATCCATTGTTAAGGAAATCAGCCCTGAGTGCTCACTGGAAGGACAGATCCTGAAGCTGAGGCTCCAAGACTTTGGCCACCTCATGAGAAGAGAAGACTCCCTGGAAAAGACCCTGATGTTGTGAAATATTTAGGGCACAAGGAGAAGGGGACGACAGAGGACGAGATGGTTGGACAGTGCTCTTGAAGCTACGAACATGAGTTTGACCAAACTGCGGGAGGCGGTGGAAGACAGGAGTGCCTGGCGTGCTCTGGTTCATGGGGTCATGAAGAGTTGGACACGACTAAATGACTAAACAACAACAACAACATCCTGTTTCCCCTTTGTTTAAACCAATTCATGAACCAAGAACTTATACACTGACTGCTAATAATGAACCATATGTTGTAGATATCACTCCACATTTATTATGCTATTTTTGTGATGTACAAATACCATGAGAAAACTTGGTATACTTATTTGTATAACATTATTCTTGTTTATAAAATGCAATAAAAAGTTATTCAAAAAGGGGGGGAGAGAGAGCACTCCCAACCCCATATGGTTAACAGAAACTGAAATTTAGAAGCAATACTGCCTCTGACTAGTGGGGAGAGAATAGCCAGTGTGGCATGTAGTCATTGATAGCCTTACCCTCCATCAACTTCACTCCCACCCTTCAATGTACAAAGTCTTTGATTTATCTGCCACATCCAGCCCATCACCACCTCCAAGCACCATTCTAGCATCTCAGGCCCCTCTCCTGATTCACATGGAACAGAGAGATGCAAGATTATTAGGATGTGGGACAATCAAGGGACAGAAACTGGGTGTACATGTTCAAGATTTTCAGGAGACAATATGTATGTGGATTGGAGGCATAAAGAAAGAGCAAGCATTCACTTAAGGTATTCTGCCCCACCCCACTAAAATGGCTTTTAATATATATCTTCATTTCCAAAGCTGTTCTAATTGCCCCTTGAGAAGTCCTACATATGTTCTGATTGATGGGAAATAGCTGTTTAAGTGCTTGAACTAAATAAGATGGAGTGAGGAAAAGAATCATGACTTTCCTAATGGAATGCTTTTCTCTAGACTTGTCCATGAAAGGAAAGAAATATTCAGATTAATGTACAGGTTCACACCTACAACGCATAAGTGTTCTCAGTCTAAGCACAGCTAGCAATTGCTGGCATATCCTTGAACATCCACAAGGATGATCAAACGAGAACAGCCATCTTGTCCTGTTAGATATTTGTGTCTTTAGACTGAATCAATGTCTTCACAGATATTTGACATGAGGGGGACTGTGGGGAAAGGCTTGCTAGCTTCATCCCCATCATCCTTCAGGTCACCTCCTGATGTTTCAATATTGTAGTTTGCTAGTGCTGGTTAGACTACAAATATAGACAACAACAGATTTACGCACGTCTGATTGAGGCAGGAGTGCAACCACACACATCATGGCGACCCAGAAGTGGCTGGAAAAGGGAGTGGAACTGAGTGAGTCAGGAGCATAACAGAGAAGGGAGGGTCATGAACATAATGCCTGCACAAATTGGTCATTGCCTATAGTTTCTTCCAGTAACTGAGGAAAAAAAGTTTTGGGTTTCTTTCTTTATTTAAGTCCTTGACCAATTTTTTCCCCTGCAGAGGTGACTACCAGAGGTGACACAGTGGTACAGACTAAAAACCTATCTAGTTCAGCATCTTGTTCTCACAGTTCCCAACCAGATGGCCAGGGAAAACCTACAAACAGGACCTGATTGCAACAGAACTCTCCCTAATTGTGATTCCCAGAAACTGCTGTGTAGAGGCACGTTGCCTCCAACACAGAATGTACATAACCATCATGCCTAGTTATTGAGAGCCTTACTCTCCATGAATTTGCCTAATCCAGGCTTTCTCAACCTGTGGGTCCCCAGATGTTGTTGAACTACAACTCCCATCACCCCTAGCTACCAAGGCCAGAGCTCAGGGATGATGAGAGTTGTAGCCCAACAACATCTGGGGACCCACAGGTTGAGAACCGCTGGCCTAATCCATTTTAATGCCACCCAAGTTGGTGACCATCACTGTACTTTGTGGGACCAAACTCCATGTTTTAACCATGCCCTTGAGAAGGAGTATTTCCTTTTGCCAACTTTCAGCTTCATTCAATGTTACTGGGTTCTAGTATTATGAAAAAGGGAGAAGGGGAAAAATCCACCTATCCATTTTATCCATATCATACATAGACATCTGTTATGCCCCCCCTTTTTCCTAAACCAAAAAGTCCAAAAGGTTCTAACCTTTCCTCATAGGAATGTTATCCTTTATGGAACCTTTTCCTGCTCTACAATCTCATGTTTGAGGTAAATGGCCAGAAGTGTACACAAGGCTAACCTTGGGAAGAGGAGCTTGTGTTCACCCTGACCAACAGCCCTCCCGGTCCCCACAAGGCCATGATAATGCCATATTTTTCTTCTGCTGCCACTGACCTGGGCTCCTTTAGCAAGAAGGGTGGGAGAGGAATATATTCAATCAATAAATAAGAATCTGAGCTCTAACAATCAAATTTTTCAAACTGCGTTTTTAGCATCAATTGCAATACACCGTTGAGGTTGTTGAGTCTTGTCCTAAAGCAGATGACTCATCATTCAGGTTCATCACTCATATTAGAAAAGCACCTACAAATCCAACATGAAGAAAATGTTCTCCATAGTGTTCATGATTTTAGGGCCTTGGAAGTCTAATACTGTCGAGAACTAGGTTTTTAATCATTTTTGAATGTGCAATGTATAATGCATAAACATTAATGTCATGCATAGTGCTCTTCCACTATGACACCTGCAGCTTAAGATCTCGGATCGACTACTCTGAAGGTTTATGTTGTGTTTGGTGAACAGGGCCTCACAGGCTCTGCAAACTGTTGCCAAAGGAAGCCCATCTACTTTCTTCTCTAATGGCCTTCTGCCAGCATGCAAATACATTTTTATTCAGACAGCCGTTAGACCTCTTTCACTTACTTTTTATTGTTACAGTAAATGTTGCCGTTTGTTCAAGTGCCTGTGTTTTTTATATACATTTTTATTTTATTGATGATTTGTCTGTGTTTCGATTCTTGCTTTAGTTCAAATTCTACTGGTATTATCTGCTTTGAGCATCATTTGGAAGAAAGGGATGAATTGGGTCACATTCAACAAAAACAGCTATAAATATTATTATTATTATTATTATTATTATTAAAAGGGTGCTTGGAAGTCAGGCAGATGCCTTCTCCCGAATGAAGCTTCTTTCTGTCTTAGCTGAGGGGGCTGGAAATTACAGCACATTTCAGTATTTGCCCACAGAGTTCAATGCGACTTATTTCCAGGTAACTGTATACAGGGACTAAAGACACAGTCCTATATTCGCTGGTGAGCACTGTGCTTGCTAATAGATGACTCGATCCCTTTTTGCTTCACAGAAAGACAGCTGATGAGTTAAACCTGTGTAACAGGATAAGTTTCAGGCAAAAAGCTAGCAGAGGATAGAAGAGAAACAGAAATTACAGGATACAATGCTGCCGTGTAAGAAGGAGGCCCCTGACCTCTTTTGATCATTAGAACTGAAGCAAGTTGCTAGGTCAACTCCTT
Source organism: Podarcis melisellensis (assembly GCF_964234715.1). Taxonomy (NCBI): domain Eukaryota; kingdom Metazoa; phylum Chordata; class Lepidosauria; order Squamata; family Lacertidae; genus Podarcis; species Podarcis melisellensis. The sequence continues at coordinate 25,738,134 of NC_138542.1, forward strand.
ACGCTGAATTGCCATTCCCCCCCCCCCCCCCGCTTTATTAGCACAAGTTCGCAAACTGCTTTCCAGGAAAAAAGACGAAGTTGGAGCACATACAGAGAAACTAAAAAAAGGAAAATACTGAATATATTATCTGAGGTCAAATTTTGAAACCCCTCTACAGAAAGGAAGAAAAACGGAGGATGTTGTCTCATTTATATACTTCTCTATTTATTTCCATGCTGCTACAACACTTTTGCCAGATATTGAGGGTATCAAGATGCCCATTCCCTTCTTCCTTATTTACATGGGAACAAAGGGAAATTATGGAGTGCCTCACCAGAAGTGTCGGGATAGTCTTCAAAGCTTTAACCTTGAGGCCGTATGTCAGGCAAGACCATTTGCAGAGTCCTCAATTCTGGTACATCCAGTAGTGATGTATGGAAGTGAGAGCTGGACCATAAAGAAGGCTGATCGCCGAAGAATTGATGCCTTTGAATTATGGTGCTGGAGGAGACTCTTGAGAGTCCCGTGGACTGCAAGAAGATCAAACCTCTCCATACTGAAGGAAATCAACCCTGAGTGCTCACTGGAAGGACAGATTGTGAAGCTGAGGCTCCAGTACTTTGGCCACCTCATGAGAAGAGAAGACTCCCTGGAGAAGACCCTGATGTTGGGAAAGATGGAGGGCACAAGGAGAAGGGGGCGACATAGGAAGAGATGGTTGGATAGTGTTTTCGAGGTTACCAGCATGAGTTTGACCAAACTGCGGGAGGCAGTGGAGGACAGAGGTGCCTGGCGTTCTCTGGTCCATGGGGTCACGAAGAGTCGGACACGACTAAACGACTAAACAACAACAACAACAACAATTCTGGTTCCTCATCCTTCCTGCCAAAGCTAGATCTACACAGCTATAAAGAACGCTTTGAAAACGCTCTGTGAATTATTATTTTTTTGTAAAGTTCACAATTGAAAATATCACTGGGTTGTGATTTCAGCTCTACAGTGCCATCTGGTGTAGAATCCCAAGTTACTCATCACAGCTTGTCTTCCTCTTACGCCTGTTAGATAGGTTAAATGGCAATCTGACTCTTCGGATGGGGGCAGTGGTGGCTGTTGCGGCTGTCGCTCCTGGAATCCATGTCAATCTCCCTTCCCCTCCTCAGCCCCAAACCGCTGGGCTCTTCACACCTGCCAGCTCTGAGGGAGGCCTTGGTGCGCATTTCACCGCCACTGCCGATAGGCAGCCAAAAGTGAGGGTCACCACTGGCTCCTCCTCCTGGCCAATGACAAAGGCCAAGGGTTCTCACCCTTGGAGAGGAGGAGCCACCAGTCACTGCATTCAGCTCTGCCCCTGATTTCTCCTGAAATACAGCACAATGTGTGCTGCATGCATGATGTCACACATGTGAGGTTGTGCATTGTGTGTGTGATGTCACACATGCAATGACGGCCTCCTCAGTCTTTGGTCCAAGTTGGTACCTCTCTGCAGAGTGTTCAGTTTGGCTGCATCTGCCTATTCTCCCGCTGGTTGGAGGTACATGCAGCCATTGTGCAGTGCAGGGTTGTTTCAAAGCACTTTTTCCAGCAACCCCAAGCCTCTCTTTCTTTTTTAATTTAGTTACTGACCTATAGAAGGACCTGTCTTCTTATTGCAGGACTTCAGGTCTGTTGCATTGTCAAAAGGTTTTCAGGAGTCCAGGGATATGGTTAGCCCTATTTATGTGCTTTCCAAGATTTCTAACAGTTTAGTGAATCAAAGCTTCCCTTTTCAGAAGCTCTATAGATTTGTCTTCAGCAAGATTTATTATGCATTTAACTATTCTAGCTTTAATAATGCCACCAATTTACTTGCAGAAGAACTTAGAGGCACAAGTCTATAATTCCCTGGATCTCCTCTGGGAAGGATACTTTATATCTCTGACCCTCCAGTTCTCTTGTCAGGAGGCTGGTTTTAATAATACGTCCATATTGGTGTTAAAAGTTTAGTAATTTCCCATCTGAGTTCTTTTAAGAACACTCTGGTGAATGTCATATGTCCCTGATGACTTGTATCCAGGCAGCAACTTGAGAGGGGAGGAATTCAGCAGGCAGCTGCTGCATAAAGGTCCAGCCAAGGGGATGGTGGAATTTGAATTAATCGTCCAAGCAACTGAGCTGTGGTTCTACTGTCAAGGCTACGGGGATGTGACACAAGCTGGTGAGTAACAGGTGTCTGACCGGAGAAGCAGGTATCAATAAGACTTCTGGATGCTGCCAGTAATTGAAGCCAGTCAAGACTCCTTTGCAGGTCTGGCAGAAAGCCCCCTAAAAGAATGAAGGGGTGGAAGGAGAATGTGGCACAACTTAACACATCCTGTGGATCTGAGGTCCTGGAGCTCAAAAAGGCTCTGCCCTCCATTACTACACCTCTACCACAGGCAGGTATACGGCAGGTGATGCTCCCAGAAGTCCCAAACTTTTTGATTTGTCATTTACCAAGCATCAGCACTGCATGTTGGGTCCACACAGAATAGCAGATATTAACAGGAGACTTAAATTATCCCTATGACTTTCTGAGCAGTTGTACTTTCCACTTCCAAGAAATAAGTTCTCTCTGCTACAATCAGCATGATCAACTCATCCTAAGAAGTGGCATTAAGAGTTCTGAGTCCCATCTTTGATTCACTACCTTTCTGATTCTCCATAATAACATGGGGAGCCATCATTTCTCAACAGGTCCTTTGTTGCCACCACAGCATCAATCATTCTCAGGTTTCCAGTTCAGTTACTCGGGATCCTCAGGGCTCTATTGTTAATCTTCATTAATATATTACTGACTTTCATAACCAATTTACTTTTGATTCTGTATAAATCAAGGCTGGTAACAGAGGACATTCTCATTTCTTTGTGACTGCCACTGACTTTGGATTTGAGGAACATCATCACTGTAATCACTCAGAGTGCCTTGAAAATGCCAGTCTTGTCAGGATGAAATTGGCAATTGCAATTCAATCATTATAACAAAAAGAAAGTCTCTCCAGTTCAAAAACTTTTGTTTGTCTCCCTTCTAATTTTCTCAAAGATGCAGGCGTGAAGTGTGATTATAACTTAGCAATATGAATTTTGCCAGCATCCATTATTGAATGAGGATGCCACAGGTACTTTTGACAACAACAACAAGCACTTGATGTTCATATTACTTCAGCAGTATCTATGTTACTTTCTTTTTGGAAGTGATGCTCTGCAGTATTCCAGCATGGCAGACCATTACTTTCACCCTCATTCCATAGCAACAAAGGTTTGCTGTAGGAGGAGGCTGTAACTCTATACACACTTATATAGAAATCAGCCCCATTTTACTCAAGGGGGTTTACTTCTGAGCAGATATGTACAGTATAGGATTGCACTGAAAGAGTACAGCCATTGATCCAATTCTCTGAGAATCCCTGCTTTCATTTTGCCAAGATAAGCTTGAGCAATGTCCACACATGGGGCCTCAGCTATGGAGGGTTAGGTTCTCTGCCAGCAGTGGGGAATCTCCAGCTGTGGGTCTAATAATTAGTTTCCCTAGGCCTCCTCCTTTGATCCACAAAGCTCTTTTGAGATGTCAGGTGTGAGGCGGTTAAACACCTGGCTCTGCCAAAGGAGGGTTTGCAGCGGATAGGCAGCACCTGTAAAGTTCATGCAAAGCATTGTGCACAGGACTTCACAGGACCCAGCAATCAGTTGATCATCAACAATGCCCACCAACATGGATGGATTTCAAAACAGGATTGGACCAATTCATGGAAACTAAGACTATCAACGGCTACTAACCATAATGGCTCTGTCTCCAGGGTAAGAGGCAATAATGCTTCTGAATACCAGTTTCTGGAATCCACAGGAGGCATTCTTGTGCTTGGGTCCTACCACAGTGTTCCCCCCAGGCACTACAAAACAAGATGCTGGACTAGATGGGTCACTGGCCTGATATACCAGGCTTCCCTTATGCTGATGGTTAGATATTGGAGAGCACTGCGTAACACCAGAGGCCAGGCATAGTATATAGAAGTAAAATAGATAAAATATATCAGAGGGGAGGGGGGGAATGGAAATAGGAGAGGTTGGGGGAAGGTTTCAGGCTTCAGGGAACTGACTTCCTCCCCCTGTGGCAGTAGATAAGCAGAACAAAGGAAAAGGAGTCTTCTTACCAGTTAGAAACTTTAATAATCACAGCAAGAGAACAAAGAACACACCTCCTAGAAATGGCAATGTTCCCAATTAAGTTCCCTCCCCCCTCCGTCTCTATTAAACTACGTCACTCCTACGTCTTGTAATCTGAGCTTGTACACTCTGCACTTTCTGTTCTAACACTCTCTGAGTTCTCTGTGTCTTTGGAGAAGGGGGTGAATGCTGTCCAGAGAGTGTGAATGTTAACCCTCTCTCTTCTAGTGTTTCTTCTGCTAGCTGTTCCCCATCCAGTATTTCCCAGCTTCTGCCTTCTAAACTATGCCCCTCTGCAAACCATTGTTCCAAATCTATACTGTCCTCCTGCTCCTGAGAAGATTCAGGATCAGGAGGAGGGGGTGGCTCCCACCATTCTTCCTCAGTGAGCCCTCCTCAGCATGGAAGGTGTTCAATTTTTAAAAATGAGAAATATTTCCAAGGAGTTTTTGAAAGTGAAGATAGATGAAACAACATGAAAGTTGAGAAAAAAGAATTCTACATCATCTTGGATCTCATACATTAGTTGTCACAACAACAGAAATGTATGAGGAGAGTGGAAATAACAGATATATAATGGAGGTTTCCGGAAAAGGAAAGGGATGTAGAAAGACAGAAGAAAGTATAAGTAAGAGGGTTGAGAAATACAAAAAAGTAAGTCTGTAAAATGTATACTGAATATAAAAGCAGCAACAGAATGAAGAACAGAAATGAGGATTGTGTAAACCAATAGGGAAGACATTTCAATAATTCAGACATGAAACTACCAAAGAGACAATCAGAGTAATAATCAAAGAGAAAAAATCAGATTTAAGAGGTCATGTATAGATGGAAGCACATTTTAGCAACATCTTGAGTCTGAGGAGTTAAGATAAAAATTACACCTGTATTACATTGTCTAGGCAGGAGGAAAGGGCAGCAAGATTGTCAAAGTCACATGTGAAGAAACAGATAAATGTGTGGAAAATCAAGAAATGCGGTTTTTATGAAGATTCGTTTCACAAATGTGAAATCCAAAATGGAAAGAAAACAATTAGCATACAAATGAGGGATTTATTTAATCAGAAAATGTAAAGATTTTAACCAGCATGCAGTCTAGTCTATGTCCCAGTGTGGTCTGTAGAACTTTCTTTCAGGTAATGCACAGATGGCGAGGACATTTTTCATATATGAGGCTCTGGATAAGCAAAGAAATATGCAAGGACAACATCTCTTCTCCCCACTTATTCCCTACAATCAGGGGTGATGCTATATTCTGTAAGCACAGGAAATGTAAAGAAAATGAAGGAACATTCTTTCACCTCTGGTGGACTTGCCCTAAAGTGAAGGCCTTCTGGGAAATGATATATAACGAGTTGAAAAAGGTGTTTAAGTATACCTTTACCAAGAAACCAGAGGCCTTTCTTCTGGGCATTGTGGACCAGAAGGTGCTAAAGAAAGATAGAACATTTTTCATGTATGCAACAACAGCAGCAAGGATACTACTTGCTAAGAACTGGAAAACTCAAGATCTACCCACACTGGAAGAATGGCAGATGCAACTGATGGACTATATGCAACTGGCGGAGATGACTGGCAGAATCCGAGACCTGGGAGAAGAAAGGATTGAAGAAGATTGGAAGAAATTTAAGACCTACCTGCAGAAATATTGTGATTTAGTGGAATGTTAAGAAGGATGCTTGGTTATAAATAATTGGCCATCATTAAAGTAGATTAAGAATTGATATTTAAGCATGTGATCATAGATTTTGAAATAAGATGATAATTTGCTTGACAAAAATTATTAAAAATGCAAATGGGAGCGGGAGGCGGGAGGAAGTTCAAGAATATTATGAAACTTTGTTAAAACAAAGCAATAATGTTCATTATTACTGTATTTTCTTATTAAAAAACCTCAATAAATATTTATATATATATAAAAAATATATATATTCTGTAAGCACTAGCAACAAACTCTTAATACAGTTATTTCTCCCATGCTTGATTTCAGACTAGGACAACAAAAAAATGTTGCTGTGAGTGAATTGGTCCTCTTTCTACAAAGGCTATTGTACTAGGTTTCCTTGATGGTGAGGTGGTAAGCTGAGTCTCCTCTTACAGACATATATTAGGGCTCTGAGGTAATTTGTGTGTGGGGGGGGGTTTCTGGGGTTTTTTGAAAGGTGTCAAAGAATCAACCTCACACTGACCACAGTCTGTGAATGCCCCTTTACGATACGATGCAATACGATAATCTTTATTGTCATTGTCCCATACAGAACAACAAAATTAAAAAATCTACATCACTCTACAAGCCTGCTATCCCAACTATCCTAGCCTGGTTAGCCCCTAAAAACTCTGATACCCCATAATTGAATACAAGATACTCACATAGAGACTACCTTACACTGTGTTGAAAACCAAAATCACATTTGGATAGAAACTTTGTTCACTCGATAAATTGCATTCCAGTCCAGCGAGCCCTAAATGAGATGCATGCAGCTTGGATTTGCTGTAATGCCGTTTTAGTTGCTAAGCAACTGGTATTATGGGTTTGTAACCCCTTGCCCCCATCTGATGTTGACAATCAAGTAGGAGAACTCAGAGAACTGGCCTCTTGAGAATATATGACTGAACACCTTCCACAAATTTTGTAGAATATAACTCAGTGGCGTAGCATGGGGGGTGCAGGGGGGCGGGCCGCACTGGGTGCAACATCTGGGGGTTAGGGTTAGGGGGCGCAAGTCCACGGGTTAGGGGGCGCAAATTACTTGCCTTGCCCCGGGTGCTGACAACCCACGCTACGCCACTGATATAACTGCAATGACCTGGAAGTTGTTGTTTTTAAATGTACTGCCCATCATTTTGTTTCCTTTTATCGTCTTTTTATCATTTTCCTTACCTTCCTACTTATCTGATGAAAAACAGAAGCCTAGATTTTCAATAACTGCAAGATCTAACAGCAGGGAAATCGTTAAAATTCTCAGAACCCCCTTCTCTTCCTCTAAAGTTTTGTCTACCTAAAGGGATGCGTTTCTCCTTGTTTAAACCTTCAAGTTTCAGTTATAAATTTCCATCTTCATTTTTAAAAAATCATATATTGTTAGGAGGGTTCAAAATAGGGTCACTGAGGGTTATAGCCTGGAAAGGGTGTGTGTACAGAGAATCATGAGAGTTGTGGGCTCCCATAAGCACTTGTTTCTGAGCACAATTCAAAGTGTTGGTGCTGACCTTTAAAGTCCTAAACAGCCCCGGCCCAGTATACCTGAAGAAGCATCTCCACCCCCATCGTTCTGCCCAGACGCTGAGGTCCAGCGCCGAGGGCCTTCTGGAAGTTCCCTCATTGCGAGAAGCAAAGCTACAGGGAACCAGGCAGAGGGCCTTCTCGGTAGTGGCGCCCGCCCTGTGGAACACCTTCCCACGAGATGTCAAAGCGATAAACAACTGTTTACAAACAACATTCACATTACCTTTGTCAAAAATAGACAAAATACCTACTTTAGGATACAGGACCACATTTTCTAACCTCTAAGTTTACTGTGTTTTGTAATCGCTTGTTTCCAAAAGATTGAACTTTGGCACAACTCTGCTACATATGCCAATAGGATTCCCCCACCCACTGCATCCCTGCCTGCCCAAGGGAGATCTTGATCTTATAATGTGAACCAGACATTTTTCATCAGCATAAGCACATAAAAAGAGTCTGCTGTATCAGACCACTTGCCCATCTAGTCTGGTATCCTTTCCTCACAGTGGCCAAACAACAACAACAGACAACAACAACAAGTTATTATTTGTACCCCACCCATCTGGCTGGGTTTCCCCAGCCACTCTGGGCGGCTTCCAACAAAGATTAAAAATACATTAAAATGTTACGGAACTGATGGGGGGGGTGACTTTTTATCTTTTTTTTGCTCTATGTGATTAACTAATAACTCCCCCTCTAGAAGATCTGTCACAGCAACTAATTGGCAAATGGGACTAAAAATGAACTGTGTGGGAATAATATAATATAATATAATAAATTTAAAGGTTTTACTCTGTAAAGGATTTGGATGAAGAAGGGCTCTCTTTGTGACGCAGTTAGAATTGAGATTGGATACGAGACTTGGGGAGGGCGAGCCGAAGATTTATTACTTTTGATGAGATTGTGAACTGGAAGAGGCAGCCCTCCTGGAAAATGACTAATTTATGATGCAGCAGGTCGAGAAGGCTAAAGAGCGAGCTTTGAGACTGTATTTCATCAGAATGACAAGATGGCGATTGCTTGCTCGAGCGGAAATGCATGGTCTATTGGAATTCACGAGAGAGCAGTACAAAGTCCACACCGAACTACAAATAAGGCTGTTTTTTCAACCCACTTGCGGAGCAATTCGGAGGCAAAGGAAAATGTGTAACGACAAGGGTTGAGAAGAGGCGACTGGAAATATCATTCTTAATATGAAAGTAGCAGAAAACAGTTGAGGATTGGACTCCTGCCGATCGAGAAGCATGGGTACCCCCCACAAAAAGAATTTATAATTTGGAAAACAATTGGAGTATATGATATGTATTGTTATAATTTGGATTAATTGGTTTGATGTGTTTAATTTGGTGATATGAAACTTAATTAAAATTATTTTTTAAAAAAGATAACTTTTAACTCTGTTCTATTTACTTTTGATTTTTGACTTTAGGATTTATCATCAAAAGCTTCTCATACTGAATTTGCATTTTTATTGTTACTACCAGTCCTTTTTCTCATTTATATTGTTTGTTCTACTGTTTAATGAAATTGTTTTTAAACAAAGCCTACTCCCCAAAGCAGAGTAATTGATCAGCAAGGACTTTAAGTATGTGCTCTATAGAATGAAGTTCTTTAAAGATACATTGAGAGGAAAATCCTCATTAAAACTTATACTCTTTCAATAGATTTTGCATTTTAACCTTCCTAACCTAGTACGGCTGCTGTGGACATTTGCAAAACTTCTTTAAAGCAAGAATAGACTGTGTATCCTTTTAAAGATTGGAGGATCAGTTGTCTTGTGGTACTTCACCTCCCTCCTTTTGTTGTTGTATTAGTAGCAGTAAAAATAGTATTTAACTTAGGAAGCTACCAGGAATGCACTTTAGCCTTATCGAAATGAAAGGGGCAAGTGAAACTATCAAAGCCTATGTATTTGGAAAACAACAACAAACCCTTTTAGAGTACACTGGGTTATTTCCATTATTTACTGTGAGCCCAACATTTCACCAAGTCATTTTTGGCGATTTCTTGTTTACTTTCTCTTCAGTTAATACTGTGGGGTCCAACCTACCTCGGTAACTTTTAGGAATGTGAGGCCAATGAAATCCCCTCCCTTTCCCCCATTAAACTTATTTCATTCTGAAGTAATTTAAATAAAATCCTTTTATTTCTGGATTGATGCAGTGTAAACCAAAGGCGAAGATAGGAAACTGGCCATTTCTCTAGTCTTTATGACCAGAATGCCCCCTTCCTATCAAAGGTGCATGCATAACTCCCTGTCAGTTCATATACATAGCAGAGGTCAGAAAACCCCATTCTCGCATTAATATTTTGCAGTTAATGTACTAGTGATCTAATTACTTTGGGCTTTTCTTGAAAATTAAAGTAACCATGTTGGCCCCTTTTAATACTTTGTGTCTGAAGACGATTTTCTCATTATGTTCCTGATCTTTCTCTCTTTTTGTTATCTTAACTGTTTGTAAATTAACTTTAGGTGAAGATACTATTTTTATTTCGAAGGGTGATTGGGCTGTAATTTTATCATCAAGCATGTTTAATACTAATTACCAAACCCTATTTAGATCATTTTAAGAAACAAGATGAATGGGTCAATGATTACATACAATACATAAAAAAGACAGTTTCTTTTTGTTTTAAAGGTCTATTTCTGAGCTGCAGAAGCAATGTTAAAATACATGCTTATGAGCTTGTACAATGTGCATAATGGAAAAGAGTGTCCAAAATGTCATATATTTTATATATATGAATATATGATATGCCCTTCACAAGCTTAACATGAATAAACAGTTTGATGCAGCAGCAGCAGCAAAAAAGTAAAAGAAAAGGTACTGCATCAACAGAAGTATAGTGTCCTGATCAAGGGACGTAATAGTCTTGCTCTACTCTCCCTAGGTTAAACATCAGGAGTACTGTGTCCAGTTCCGGGCTGAGAGGAGATATGATTCTTTTCCAACATATATTAATTGACACTCACTGACTCTTTTGCTAATCAAAAATTAAGAGAGATTGAGGAAAGTGCTTTCACTTCTAGAAAAAGGGAGAAAATGTATAGACTAAGAGAGGTGGGTGTAACGTTCTGGTCCCATGTGTCAAGGCAAGTCAGTTGTTTCAGCACCAAGGACAGCTCCAGTAAACAACTTCCCTCAATAAGAGGCTAACTGAATGCTTTTGGGCCTCTGCCTCCCATCTACTTTTCATAGGATCCACACACTTTCAGAGAACCAGTCTGCTCTGGGCCAGCTGTCTAATCTGCAGACTTGCACTTCTCCTGTACTCCATGGCCTCTTCCTGATATGCTCCCTGTGCTATTGAAATAGTGAATTAGAGTATGAGGCACTCCGTTCCATTGGTTCTTGCTTCAGGGACTAGATCAGTCTTTTACCTACAGTGGTGAACCACCCCAATTTAGATCCTGGGTTCCCCCCCCCCTACATAATATAGGAGGGCCCTTTTATTGTGTTCCCTGAGGGTGTGTGTGTAGACCATTGGTCCATCTAGCCCAGAAATGCTGAGGCTGACTCGCAGCAGTTCTCCAGTGATTTGGGTGGGCCTCTCTCCCAGTTCTAATTGTACATGCTGAGGATTGGGACCTTCTGCATGCAAAGAATCAGCTCCACCACTAAGCTGAAGCCCTTACTCAAATAGATACAGCTCTATATATCCATCTGTCTAGACAGACAGGTATAGACAATACACTAGACAGATATACACACACACAAGAGGAAGAAATCAGTATTATTTTTTATCCATGTCTCCTTCACATACGATTGCTCATAAATCTGGTCTGTGTCACTTCTGCAATGAGATACTTAAAAAAACCCTATAAAAGGATTGTATTCAGAAACACATTTAAATATATATAGTTTTTGATTCTCAAAATACACATTTTGGGAACTGTATTTTCTCTCAAAATACAAGTGCTCTGAAACATTTTGATACATGTTTAGAGCTGAGAACACATTAAGAGAAGTGGGAAATCTGATGGTTATTGATGTTCTGGTCTGCATATCATTTCAGGAAGTGAGTATCATATTGGAATTCAGGAAGATCAAATTATTCAGGATACTTATAGATACCATGAGAATGTACACACATATTCAATTTCACATTTAATTCCTACTTTCTCCCAATATAGGTTTTATTCATGTTACTTGTATAGTCAAATGGTTTTCCTTTACCATCTATCATTTATCATCTTAAGTGCAGCATTTGTGAAAGAATGAAATGCCTGTTTAAAACCTCCTGCATCAGCTAGAAGAGCAGAACACTTTTATGATAAACGAGAACAAGTTATGAGTCTAAGTGCATCCCTAGTAGCGCTGTCATTAAAGCCTACAGGGGTTGACTCTCAGCATCAAAGGATTGGGACTTGAATTCACTCTACATGTTCTGACAAGTTTAATGCAATTATTTTATCATCGTTTCCATTTGGCATCTCATTGCTAGATGTTAGAATAAAATTGCATGTGGCAGTCAAGAAGACAGTATCACATTCATGTTATGTAGCGGAATCAATGCCCACCTGGGCATTTTTTTTAAAAATGGATTTTTAAAGGAAGCATTTAATGAGGTAATCAGGGTCTCTGCAAAATACCAAGCTTTAAATATTTGCCACGCATTTCCCGTTCCATGCCAATAACTTAACAAGCTTATGTGATGTGGAACTTGCAGAAATTAAGAGAGAAAAAGAAAGCAGATGTTTCTTGCTCTACCCTCACGTTTCATAAAGAATGTGATTACCTTAACAGTGTTATCAGAATTGTCTTACTGGCCTGAACAAAATTAGATTTCTTGAGCCAAATGTAAATTGTATTGAAGCATTTTGTTGTTGGCACCTTTCTGTCTCACAAGACAATGGAGTGCACCAAACTACTGCTTTAGCAGCATCAAAGTGACCTCTCCAGGTTGCAAGACTGGGCAATGTGTACAGCGATCCTGGGCTGCTGAGACAACAAGACTTCCCTCTTGGCCTCACGGATGTGGTCCAAAGGAAACAAGAGCAATATGTTTGGCACCAGCTTGGCTACAGGAGTTGCCAGAAGGAGGTGTACAAGGTGCTTTACAACCATCTTAGCGACTCTACTCTGGATTTGCGCAGGATTTATTTCTTAGCCTTTTCTCCTCCCAAAAAGGCAGTGGAAGCTTAGGATCAGAGTTTTCCTTCTCCTAGATGGCCTATCTCCCCAGGATGACAAGACCCACCTGCCCCTCTTTCCCTCTACAGCACATGCAGTAACCACCTCCTTGATCATTTGACCCACTATTTGTCCTGCCCACTCAATCCACCCAGCCCGTCTTTTCATGCAGGGAAACTCATTGAGAGTTTGAGACCCATGGCTCCCTTCAACTGGTTTAGCCAGCCAGTCAAAGCCATTTCTGGGATGTAGCTGCTGTCACATGCTGCCATCTTCCAGGAGCCACAGGTGGGAGCTGTGTCCCCCATCACAGGTACTAAAAGGTAAAGGACCCGACAGTTAAGTCCAGTCGCAAACGACACTGGGGATGCAGCACTCATCTCGCTTTACTGGCCGAGGGAGCCGAAGTTTGCCTGCAGACAGTTTTTCCAGGTCATGTGGCCAGCATGACTAAGCCGCTTCTGGCAAAACCAGAGCAGTGCACGGAATGCCGTTTACCTTTCTGCTGGAGTGGTACCTATTTATCTACTTGCACTTTGACATGCTTTTGAACTGCTAGGTTGTCAGGAGCTGGGACTGAGCAACAGGAGCTCACCCTGTCACGAGGATTTGAACTGCCAACCTTCCGATCGGCAAGCCCAAGGCTCAGTGGTTTACACCACAGCGCCACCTGTGTTCCACCACAGGTACTACACCTCCCCTAACACCCCATACATCCCCTGAAGCATCTTTAATGGTAAAGAATATTTGCAGTTGTATAGATTTTGATTTGGTACATTTAGCATTTGGATTTATGTAGAAGAAATCTTATCAAATTGATTCTAATCAGCACATTAGATTCAACTTAGATTTAACTTTTCTAAGTACAAGAACTGGCATTAGTTCAGGCAATAAACTAAAGATTGCAATCCTAAACACCTTTACTTTGCAACTTAATGGGATGATGATACCAAGCAAATAGGCAGAACCATATCCTTTGGGATAAAACATTCTTCATTATTATTATTTTTTAAATTGTTTATGGTCCATTTTCTAACACTAGAAGCCAGCCTATCAAATAGGGAATGAGTATAATAGGTGGTGAAGAACCTTCCCCAATGTGTGGTTGTAGGGCGAGGAAAGGTCATTCAGTAATTCTTGCTGTGAGATGCTTTGTAGGTCCCAATAACTCCCCCCCCTTTAGTTACATTGAGGGTGGAGCACACACTCATAGTAAGACAAAAAAATCATAGTAAGATCAAAAATATACAAAGAAAAGTAATAACAGCAAGAATAAGTCCCACCCACCAACTCCAAAAATTACCCCAGTGCAAAAGTCTGCTCAGCAGCCTCAGCTTTTGTAGTTGGAGTCAGTCAGGGCCCTGCCCTCCCAGCACAGGTAGGAAAAAACCTGCAAGCCAAGGAGCCGGTCTTCCAGGACTTCCAGACAGGATGACATCGACCCTTTCCCCTCACTGCACTGCTGTTCTGACAAGTTGCCCTACCCTAATTAACCAGCCATTTCAGCACTTGAGGTTGTTACTCTGGACAAGACAGACTAATAGAATATCTTTCAAATTAGCCTTAATTTTTGGCTGGGATTGTTTTGAGGAAAAGCTACCAGTTCTTCAAGTATGAAATATTGATGATGGGCATGTATGGTGTGAGCTCTCTCCCCCCTTTATTTTTTTTTTCTTTTTCTTTTTCTTTTCTTTTCTTTTTTTGCAGTAGTCAGGACCATTTGTTATAAACACAAGATTCCCCCCACCCCTCTGTCCAAACACACTGGCTTCCTTTATTGTATGTGCAGCAATTTTAAAAGTCAGTAGAATCAGCAGGAAACAAATTGTCCTTGAAACAAGGAACAAAGGGCGGCATTTATCAAAGCTGAATTGGCCTGCAAACTCTTTTGCCGAAATTGACTTGTCTGATTCATGATTATTCTTTTAAATCAGGCAATCTGTATTTATTTTTACTTTATTTTATTTTTTAAATCTAAAATGGATCTATAAAACTGCATGTTTTAAATGGAACTTTGATTCACTAAGCCCCCAGGACTGTGGCAAAAAAGTCTGAAATGAATCAATATTTTCCACCAGCAGCTAAATTGGTGATGGGAAGAGGTTAAGGAAGGTCTGGAAGGGAAAGGAATGAGAGAAAGGGGAGTCTAAGCACAGCCAGGAACTATGAAGATGTAGTTTTAAAAAATGAAAATACAAAACCACACAGAGGTGAACAGCAGTCACAAGAAGATAAGAAGACCATTGCTTGTTCAGATCACTCAATTTCCAACTGTGGTCAGCCCTATACTGACCCAGTATTCTGCTTCCAGCTGTGGCTAGCCAGATGTCTGTGGGCAGCTTGCAATCATAATCATCTACACCTCTCTCATGCCCTCCCCCTAAGGACACAAAAAACTAAAAATGTGACATGTAGAGCTTATTGTATGGTTGTTACATTGATGAATTGTCTATTCAGTGGTGTAGTGGCAACCTTGCCGACAATGGTCCATATAGTTAAAGCTATGGTTTTCCCAGTAGTGATGTATGGAAGTGAGAGCTGGACCATAAAGCTTACAACAACTACTGCCTGGCAAATACCATTTCTGCAGATGACACCATTATCCCTGGTATGAAAATGTACTGGGGCTGCACTTCCTTGTTTCCCTGCTCCAGTACACTGCTGTTTCCATGACCAAGTCGTGGAGTTGCCCTCTACACTGCAGAACTACCTTGTCTCTCTGGACATTTCAATTTTGGAGATTTCTAAGGTGACATATTATTGGTCTATCTTGCATGCAGAGACTATGAGTGGCTCTGTCTGAACACTGTTACATATTTAGCCCTTGCTCCTGCTGAAGTAAAGGCTTTAGCTGTGCAAACACTTTTAATGCATTCTGTTAAAATAATGGTTCTTGTCAACCAGGTCATCAGTATAAAGGAAATACAGTTTCCTGCAATGTCTGCTGACAAACCCAGATATATAATCCTGCACCAATGCAATTTTGTCAGGGTCAAAGGAGAGAAATGTACATTTTGCAAGATGGAAAAGCCATACCAAATGGCTACTCTGGTCAAAGTATAACGGCATTAACCATAAAATAGTGATACTCGGGCTACAGAGAGCTCCAAGAATGGTATCACCTTTAGAATGTCCACAACTGGGAGCTCTAGGGCTCTGAAATGTTTACAGCAAGCAGAACAAAATTAATAAGCTTACTAGAAATCACCTTCTTATAATTTACTAAATCTATTATCTATGTCTTTCTGACAATAGCCACTCAAGATGGCCTACAAACCCATCAATTACAATATACAATAACAACAATAGAATCAGTAAATTCAAGATGGAAATTGCTTAATATTGCTTAATATTTAAGAAACATTTCACCCGCTAAATATAACTATATGTTAAGTGTCAGAAAAACACTCTGCTATTATTACAGGTGTCCAGAAAATCGACAATTTACATCTATAGCTACATGCTTGCGATTTGTATTGATCGCACAAATTATTTTTCAGATACTTTCTCAAAGTTAAGCCTATGCTACTTAATTATGTCACTTCACATGCCGTGCTGGCATTATTATTTTTTGCTTAGTGCCTGTGACTGCGAGCTTGTCAGCAAGCCAGGGACAATGATAGCTGATGATGATGCCCCAAGCCATCTGCCACTACAGATGCCAGACTATGAAATGCCACCTTCAATAAAAGTTTTGATGTTGAAAGCCCTCCCAGACCCATCTCTGCAGGCTGATCCAATGGCGAGATTAGCCATTGTGAGGCAAGCTGCATAGGTAAGCCAGGAGAAGCTATCCACACATAGAGATACCTCTAGTGGGGGCGTTGTAGCGCCATTCCAGAAAGTGGCCATTGATTCTTTTTGGCTATGCTGCATGGAATCATGCATCCCAAAGAACTGGCTAGGAGTTATCACTCATAGATTGGGATTGACTCTGAAATCGAAAATATTGTAAATGAGAGAAAATATTGCAAATAAGGTAGGCTGTTGTTGTTGTTTTGCATTTTTGAAAGAAAATAAAGCTCAACAACTTTTGGGGTGTCCTGGTTTTTACTTTTTGAAATATGGCAACCCTAGTTATAATGACTAGTGAGCATGACCAAAATAGGTTCTCTTGACAACCATCGAAATCAATGGGCCTGTTCTTCAGAAGACCCATCAGACATTTTATATACAGTAACGTATCTATCGGAAATGAGAAGGTAATCTGACATAGAACTAGTTTCCAGGATGTCAGTGTGTAATGAAGGCTATCAGCTGGGAGTTACATTCCATCCCAGCATGACCAAAATATCCTTTCCTGGAACCGACCATTCAACACTATCTATTCTAAAGGGATGCTAATCAAGTCAGCTATTCCCCTCTTGGTGACGTTACTTGCCTCTCCCCACACTCTGGACTCCTACAATATTGCCAGTGCTGTTTCTGCCTAGGGGATCGTATGCCAATACAGTTTCACAATTTGCACATGGCTTGGAAGCACAGCAGTTTATATTTATTAAACATGTCTTGGCATGCTGAGTGGAATTTTTCACTAAGGTGTTAGTATCTTAAAATATCACACTATAGGGGGGGTTCTATAAAATTAAGCTAGAAGTTGTAGAGCCAAAGACTTTCCCACAAACTGCGGGGCTCTTTTAAGGGGGGGGCAAGAAGTACAATAGAATGTAATGGTAATGTGCCAATCATGTTCACAGTTCCAGTTCACATAACGAAGCTTTATGCTGAAAAACAATTTCCAGTGTTCAATATTTTCCACACACCTGCATGGAATTTGCTAGACTATTTCAGTTCAAGATCTTCCGGGGTCATGTGATAGCCTTAAATCAAATACTAGCTGAACTAGAGCTAGGAGCTGCTGGGTTGAAGTTCAAAAGGAAGAATTCCTCAGAGAGTCTGATAGGACCAGACCATGGGTTGCGTGCAGCCCTACAGTGGGTAGGGTGGAAAAGCCAATAGCACAGATGGAACAATGGTCTGGTTCGGTATAACACAGCTTCCCATGTTTCTATAGAGGGCCTTATTTGGGAAATGCATCTGGGAGGAAAAAATGTATTGAGGAGTTAGTGATCTAACGCAAAGTCCTTCCTGCCTCTGTTCCTTCCCTCTCCCTTGTTCTTGTTAAGTTTTTTGATGGTGTGAGAACAGTCTTTCATGTCCTGAGGACGTTGGGAAGAGGTGAAGCCCCACCCCCAGTTGCGTTCATCAGTTGTGGAGGATAATGCTGGGCACCTTCTTTGATGTTGGACATTGTTTTGAGAAAGTGAGGCATTGGGAGGGGGTGGCTAATGGACATAGCCAGTCTTGGAAGCCATACAGGCTATCTATGAAATCAGATGGTTTGGGCAGTTTATTTGACGCTCGTGCACAGTCTGATTGGCCGCAGGGCCATGCAAACTGAGGCTACCTGGGGGAGCCACTTTGCTGCTTTTGGGGGGCTTCCAAGGGGCAGATTGAAGTGCTTGCTTGATGTGTATACATTGCTTGCCATTTTAGAATAACAACAACAACAACAATCTTTATTATGGTTCAGAGACCCAACAAATCGTTATAAAGCAATACACAATTCGTACAGCCTACCTCCAGATTAAACAAGCATTTTGTTCAGAATATAGGGATCATTGGTTCTTGCAACCACCGATAAGAACTTTGCCACTGCTAATGTTCTAGCATTTGTCTGGTCTTCCAACAGGAACCTGACATAGTGAGCCTCTGATTTTCCCAGGAAAGGTACCAGCAAGGGTAGTATCAGTTCAGCCCTGGCTTGCTCATATTTTGCACAGTGCAACAAAATATGTTTTATGGAGTCGATGTCTTGAGCACATGAGCAAAGTCTGTCCTGGTAGGGAACCCCTCTCAACCTGCCATGCAACAATGCAGAAGGAAAGACGTTTAGTCTGGCTTTGGTGAAAAGTCTTCAATAGTTTGGTACTGTCAAGATTTTAATGCAAACTAAGGCTACCTGGGGGAGCCACTTTGCTTCTTCTTGAGGGCTTCCAAGGGGCAGACTGAAGTGCTTGCTTGATGTGTATACATTGCTTGCCGTTTTAGAATCATAGAATCATAGAGTTGGAAGAGACCACAAGGGCCATCGAGTCCAACCCCCTGCCAAGCAGGAAACACCATCAGAGCACTCCTGACATTTGGTTGTCAAGCCTCTGCTTAAAGACCTCCAAAGAAGGAGACTCCACCACACTCCTTGGTAGCAAATTCCACTGTCGAACAGCTCTTACTGTCAGGAAGTTCTTCCTAATGTTTAGGTGGAATCCTCTTTCTTGTAGTTTGGATCCATTGCTCCGTGTTCGGTTCTCTGGAGCAGCAGAAAACAACCTTTCTCCCTCCTCTATGTGACATCCTTTTATATATTTGAACATGGCTATCATATCACCCCTTAACCTCCTCTTCTCCAGGCTAAACATGCCCAGCTCCCTTAGCCGTTCCTCATAAGGCATCGTTTCCAGGCCTTTAATAAAACCTTTAATCTTCTCACTCAGTTGTGTATTTTGTATTGCTTCTGAATCCCATTTTGAAAGAACCACCTTGCCTTTGGCAAGACAGGCCTCTCACCCAGGGCTGATCACACGTGGCGGTACCACTTAGAAGGAATAGTGTTGTTGCAGTGGTACAAGTTGGGTCCGTAACTTTGGATCTGCAGATGATGCCATACCGCCATTCTTTTGCAAAAAGAAGATTAACTAATCCATTAAGTATCTCGGTAAGGGACAGGGGACTGCTGAATGGCCCCATGCTTGAATTCCTCTTAAAACGCTCAGGTTCCTCAATGCAGGCAGACATGCTTTGAAGTACATGCTGCAGATGGAAGAAGACGACCTTTAAATACTGTTTTATAACAAACCAACAGGCTTTGACATTAATCCATAATAATCCATAACGCTCCGTGAAAGGGCAGACAGCAGACATTTGAAAGAGTTTAGGCTAAAATCAGGGGTTGGATGAGGATGGTTCTTTTGACTGATAGTGATCACACCTGCCACAGGAGTTGCAATCTATTTGTTTACTTGGAATAGCAATGTGCTAATTCCCTTTGCTATATGCAGACATCAAATTGCACCTTATTTTTCACCTTTATTACTCTTTGGATTAACTTTTTTATTTGAGTTGTTCCACATTTACATTGATAAACTCCATGTATTTCCTAAATAAATAGATGTTTCATTTCCATCCATATCGCATTGCTAATATATTGTGTATATTATATTTGTACGGGTTCCCACTCCTCCTAATGCATCTTTCACAAGGCTTTAAATTTGATCTTGCCCTCTACATAGAAATCCAGCCATTTCCATTGCAAACTTGTAACAGTAATGGATAGGAGCCTTCAGGGAATGCGTTTCTGAGGAATTTATTTCACCTCATGTTGCTCAGCCACCCAAGGAATGCATTTGTTTCCATGACAGATATGGACTACTCAAATCATTTTCAGAACAGTCTTGGGGCCCCACAAATCAATATCCAGGGGGAAATATAAGATTATGTTATTTTTTCCATTTTTAATCCTTCTTGTTTGCACTACAGAGACATGAACTGAATAATGCCTTGTTAACTATCATTAGTTAATCAATGAGTTCTGTAAAGTCATGGATAGTCTTTAATTAATTTATCCATTTCATTTAAAGCAGTGGAAGAAATTGGTTTCAGGGCACTATTTAAGAGACGGGGCAACTCTTTGTATTATGCTCTAAACTGTATACAATTATCTCTCAGGACTGATTGCATTTCAGGTTGTTATGAGCTAAGAAAAGGCTTTTGACCTTTGCTGTTATTCCTCTTGTCCCCCCACTGTTACTGAAAGCGCTCTGCATTGTCATTGTTGTTTAGTCGTTTAGTCATGTCCGACTCTTCGTGACCCCATGGACCAGAGCACGCCAGGCACTTCTGTCCTCTACTGCCTCCCGCAGTTTGATCAAACACATGCTGGTAGCTTCAAGCACACCATCCAACCATCTCATACTCTGTCGTCCCCTTCTCCTTGTGCCCTCCATGGGAGTCTTCTCTTCTCATGAGGTGGCCAAAGTATTGGAGCCTCAGCTTCACGATCTGTCCTTCCAGTGAGCACTCAGGGCTGATTTCCTTAAGAATGGATACGTTTGATCTTCTTGCAGTCCATGGGACTCTCAAGAGTCTCCTCCAGCACCATAATTCAAAAGCATCAATTCTTCGGTGATCAGTCTTCTTTATGGTCCAGCTCTCACTTCCATACATCACTACTGGGAAAACCATAGCTTTTACTATATGGACCTTTGTTGGCAAGGTGATGTCTCTACTTTTTAAGATGCTGTCTAGGTTTGTCATTGCTTTTCTCCCAAGAAGCAGGCATCTTTTAATTTCGTGACTGCTGTCACCATCTGCAGTGATCATGGAGCCCAAGAAAGTAAAATCTCTTACTGCCTCCATTTCTTCCCCTTCTATTTGCCAGGAGGTGATGGGATCTTCGTTTTTTTGATGTTGAGCTTCAGACCATATTTTGTGCTCTCCTCTTTCACCCTCAATAAAAGATTCTTTAATTCCTCCTCATTTTCTGCCATCAAGGTTGTGTCATCTGCATATCTGAGGTTGTTGATATTTCTTCCGGCAATCTTAATTCCGGCTTCGGATTCATCCAGCCCAGGCTTTCGCATGATGAATTCTGCATATAAGTTAAATAAGCAAGGAGACAATATGCAGCCTTGCCGTACTCCTTTCCCAATTTTGAACCAATCCGTTGTTCCATATCCAGTTCTTGTCCCACATAGAGATTTCTCAGGAGACAGATGAGTGATTAGGCACTCCCATTTCTTTAAGAACTTGCCATAGTTTGCTGTGGTCGACACAGTCAAAGGCTTTTGCATAGTCAATGAAGCAGAAGTAGATGTCTTTCTGGAACTCTCTAGCTTTCTCCATAATCCAGCACATGTTTGCAATTTGGTCTCTGGTTCCTCTGCCTCTTCGAAATCCAGCTTGCACTACTGGGAGTTCTCGGTCCACATACTTCTTAAGCCTGCCTTGTAGAATTTTAAGCATAACCTTGCTAGCGTGTGAAATGAGTGCAATTGTGCGGTAGTTGGAGCATTCTTTGGCACTGCCCTTCTTTGGGATTGGGATGTAGACTGATCTTCTCCAATCCTCTGGCCACTGCTGAGTTTTCCAAACTTGCTGGCATATTGAGTGTAGCACCTTAACAGCATCATCTTTTAAAATTTTAAATAGTTCAGCTGGAATACCATCACTTCCACTGGCCTTGTTATTTGCAGTGCTTTCTAAGGCCCATTTGACTTCACTCTCCAGAATGTCTGGCTCAAGGTCAGCAACCACACTACCTGGGGTGTACGATACATCCATATCTTTCTGGTATAATTCCTCTGTGTATTCTTGCCACCTATTCTTGATGTCTTCTGCTTCTGTTAGGTCCTTACCACTTTTGTCCTTTATTATGGTAATCTTTGTACGAAATGTTCCTTTCATATTTCTGATTTTCTTGAACAGATCTCTGGTTCTTCCCATTCTGTTGTTTTCCTCTGTTTCCTTTCTTTGCATTGCTCGTTAAGAAGGCCTTCTTGTCTCTCCTTGCTATTCTTTGGAAATCTGCATTCAATTTCCTGTATCTTTCACTATCTCCCTCACATTTTGCTTGCCTTCTCTCCCCCACTATTTGTAAGGCCTCATTGGACAGCCACTTTGCTTTCTTGCATTTTTTTTTCATTGGGATGGTTTTAGTTGCTGCCTCCTGTATAATGTTGCGAGCCTCCACCCATAGTTCTTCAGGCACTCTGTCCAGCAAATCTAAATCCTTAAACCTGTTCCTCACTTCCACTGTGTATTCATAAGGGATTTGGTTTAGATTGTATCTTAACGGCCCAGTGGTTTTTCCTACTTTCTTCAGTTTAAGCTTGAATTTTGCTATAAGAAGCTGATGATCTGAGCCACAGTCAGCTCCAGGTCTTGTTTTTGCTGACTGTATAGAGCTTCTCCATCTTTGGCTGCAGAGAATATAATCAATCTAATTTCGATGTTGCCCATCTGGTGATGTCCATGTGTAGAGTCGTCTCTTGTGTTGTTGGAAAAGCGTGTTTGTGATGACCAGCTTGTTCCCTTGACAGAACTCTATTAGCCTTTGCCCTGCTTCGTTTTGATCTCCAAGGCCAAACTTGCCAGTTATTCCTTTTATCTCTTGATTCCCTACTTTAGCATTCCAATCCCCTATAATGAGAAGAACATCCTTCTTTGGTGTCACTTCTATAAGGTCTTGTAAGTCTTCACAGAATTGGTCAATTTCAGTTTCTTCAGCACCAGTAGTTGGTGCATAAACTTGGATTACTGTGATGTTAAAAGGTCTGCCTTGGATTCGTATCGAGATCATTCTATCATTTTTGAGATTGCATCCCAGTACAGCTTTCACCACTCTTTTGTTGACTATGAGGGCCACTCCATTTTTTTTACGTGTTTCTTGCCCACAGTAGTAGATATGATAGTCATCCAAACTGAATTCGCCCATTCCCGTCCATTTTAGTTCACTGATGCCCAGGATGTCAATATTTATTCTTGCCATCTCATTTTTGACCACATCCAACTTACCCAGGTTCATGGTTCTTACATTCCAGGTTCCTATGCCTTGGGCCAGCCGCTTCATCAGCTCTGGATCTACTTGTACTTGTCCTCCGCTCTTCCCCAGTAGCATGTTGGACACCTTCCGACCTGAGGGGCTCATCTTCCAGCGTCATAACTTTTATATGCCTATTGTCTTTGTCCATGGAGTTTTCTTGGCAGGGATACTGGAGTGGCTTGCCGGTTCCTCCTCCAGGTGGATCACGTTTGGTCAAAACTCTCCACTATGACCTGTTCATCTTGGGTGCCCTGCTCGTCATAGTTCATAGCTTCTCTGAGTTATTCAAGCCCCTTCGCCACGGCAAGGCAGTGATCCATGAAGGGGCATTGGGTATTAGGGATGTATTGTCATTAGGGATGGGCAAATATGCCCATTCTGGTTTCACTCAATTTCATGTTTTTCCAATCCTAAATTTAGTTATCTACATTAATGCAAAAAATAATAATAAACTCCTTTTAATAAATTCATTAGCCTTGAGAATTTTTCCCAATATACAAATTTCAGTAAGCACTTTTGCCTAAAATATACTTTTCTGCAAAGCAATTTTATATAAAATGCATTTTTGTATGCTAGTTTTACTATTGTATGCATTTCTGTGCACACTTTACCCTAGCATTTGCATTTTTGCATATTTAACATTTCTGTATTGACAAATGCGAAATCTGGAACACTTTTAATTCTGAAGGATGGATATGTTTCGGTTCTCATTTGAGAAGCATGAATTACATGAGTTTTCCTTTAAATGTGAACTGAATTGACTACCGCCCCTTCCCCATCCCTAATTGTCACTATTGATGTCTCAATACCCTACTTTGGTTTGATTCCTTTATACATTAGAATTTAGGCGCAATGTAGAGGAATTAAACAAAAGGGAAAATATTGGTATTTCTACTGCAACAATGTGGGAGTATTGCAGACGTGAGGGATATAGCTGCACAGTCCTCGCCCGCACCCACTAAACACACACAGTGGCAGCGCTTGTCATTAACAACAGTTCTGGGCAGGGCTAAACTAAATTTGGGGGTGCTGGGCAGATCTGGGCAAAACCCTGGTGCTGCATATGCTAAAGATGGCCCTGTTCTTCATAGTGACCATCACATACCGTGAGCCCCTTTGAAGGCAGGGTGTCCAAATGTGACGTATCCATTACTCTCCCTAGGAGATTTTCCCCATGGCCAGGAACGTAAGAAATCATAAGCAAAATTCCTTCATTCAGATGTTAAGTCACATCGATCAGGGTGCTTGACAGAAAATAATCTGTCTAAGACACGCACAAAAAAACTCTTAGCACTAGCTTGATGGATGAGACAAAGAACAAACATGTTTTTGTAAGACAGCTCTGATGATAAAGGCTTGGAAACACTTCAGCATGAAAAGGATTTCAGCTACTCTTCACATTTCTTATCATTTTGGGTAGCTGATGAGTAATTAACTGGGCACAAACTCAAAATCTAGCAAGAGACTCACTTTTCTGGAATAGGTAAGCCTACCAATAATATATATATCCAGAAATATATATGTGTATATTTCCTCATTTCCTTCCTGGACTTGATGATGAGTGTTTATTTATTAAAAATTGTACTTACCTCAGAACACTCTTATGAAATGAAGTGTTGATTTTAAGAGAACCCTGGGGGTGGCAGATAAACACAAGATTTGGCTGCAGAGAAATATACATGCACAAGGAAGGCATCCGGTATTTTCTATCTTGCAAGGAAAAACAGCTTTGTTAATCCCAGATGTATGCTTAGATTTACCAAAGAACCAAGGTAATCACTTACTTTAAAATAAGGACATTCACATATTTTAAGCTTAGTTGGAAGGTGTTTGCCCTCCAGACCCTGATTTTTATAATAAATAATGGTTTGCACCATTTCCACCCTGAAACTGAAATGCTTCATAGACTGAGAAGACAGAAGAGTGAAAAGCCCTTTCAGGCAGCAAAGCTATAATGAGACAATTCTAGGTACCTGTGAGCAATTGTTCTCTGGGGAAAAAAGGATCAAATATGGTTTGTTATATAGATTTGTCACTTTTCACACAGAGAGTGTTGCCAAGTGAAATTACTGCATTTACAAAAACGCATAAATTAGTGGAAAGTGTAAATAAATGTGTTTGTGTCTGTGTTAGTCAAAATAACACACACAGTTATATTAGGGGGAAGTGCTTTGGAAAAATCTGTTCGCTGGGCATGACTGCATACAGAAAAATGGGTATATTAGGAGAAAGGTGCACCCAAAAGGCTGACAAATTCTCATGGGGATATTTCAAAATGTAATTAAAATGAGAGAACCCCCCCCCCCAAAAAATTATTGATTTGTTCACACTCCATACTTCTGCAAATGATGCCACTTCTGTGTGTCAACTTAAGCGTGCCATTATGACTGTCGATGTGTCATCTCCCAGACATGTATGTGGCAGCCACCAAAAGATGCCAAAATATGAAACTGATGGCTCTGGAGAGGGGGCTGCCAAACGCAAAGACTGTAGCAGAGAAACCTGACTTCCACTAGCAGTCAACAGAACAACGTGATGTGGGAGTAACATCTGTCAAAATATGAATTGTTTACTCGTTTCATTACAAGACTGTGAAAAGGTTAGCTGAGAATTTATAGGTTTGAGAAGGAATCCTTTTATTCCAAATCAGATGCATGGATAATCAATTAGGACTTAGAAAAACCAAGATAATAACTCCAAATGGAAAAGTCTTTAATGTTTCATTAGCCTTCCCAACATTAAATCTCCATCACTCATTGGTTTCAGTTAGGTGGCTTGTTTAGGCTCTCCTTAAAAATAACGTGGCAAAACAGCACAGGGAGAAATGAGCTGAACTAGAGAGAGTGACAGGAGGCTCAGATTTGTCTTTTTATGTTTCTACCCAACATGACGTCTTCATCGTAGCTGTCACAACTGCCATTGTTTTTGCTCTTCTCTGCGAGGGCCACATGCAGAAAAGGATGAGAATCACTTCCTGCTTTCTGTTTCATATCCCCACTTTTAAAAACAACCAATAACTGCACATTGTGCTCACATATGGAAGTTCTACAACCGCGTTGATCACTAGTTATTATATGATGGATGTAGATGGTTACCAAGGGAATGAATTTAAAGCATTCAACTGATCTTGTCCAGCTTGTTCTACCTTCCCACAGTTCCCTTAGTATCCTCCTCCCCTGGGTCCTTCTCTGGCAACCTGAAGTTCCTTCATCTTGTCTCTCTTTGCTCTGCTCTCTTCATCCCTCTTCATTTTCTGGGAGACCAGGGAGGAGGGGAGCTGGTCACAGAAGGAGGAGGGACTTAGGGAGCTGTGGGAAGGCAGGGACCTTCAGTCCTCGCAACTGCCACATTGGGGCAAGACCTACTGGGAAGAGTTGCTGTGATCACTAGGCCCAGCCTGTTGGGTTTCTTTGCATTAACTTCACTGACACCTTGTGAGTTATTGTTGACTTGCTCCCAAATCCCATCATGACAGCTATCACCCAAAGTTTCTTGTGTTACAGGAGCAACATGGTTCCACTAATCTCTAGCCTACCTGGCCATGGCAACCACTCTACAACTATAATGTAAGAATCTTGATCTGGACAGGAGAAGAGACAATTTTATCCTATGATGATGGACTGAGAGTTGGGAGTCCAGCAACATCAAGAGGCCTAAAAGTTCTTCACACCTGCTATAAAGTTATTGTCTCCAAATGACACTGAAGAAGTAGCTCTTTCCCTATGTTATTTTTACTACATTTGCTTCCTATCCCATAGTAATATGTTTTCTTAGCAGTTCCCTTCATGCCTCTTCTAGAAGCATAGAGGTGAAATCACTGCAAGTTACTCCAAGTTACTCCAGATCAGTCACTGAAGATATCTGAAGTCTTCTGAAGGGTATGCCTTTGGAAATGGAACTATCGAAGAATGAAAACCTAGATTCAAATGCCAGCTACTAAGCAAGTATTCTGTATGGCAATTTGGGTGTAATGAAGCAATAATAAATGACAAGAAGGGTAATTGCTGCCAGTTAATGATCAGTTAGAGGAACATAAGGCTAAACTTACTCATTAACTGTTTGGAAATGTCTGCCCTGAAGCCATTATATTTATTTGATGTCATAGAAAATTAGAGAACAAAGATAACATAAAATAATTTTGTTTCACTGAATCTTCTTAAACTGACTGCTTCACATAGAGTTTGTTGTTTGTTCAGCAATGCTATTGCGGTAAGCCCATAAGATTTCTTTTCTCTATGGTTCACTTGTCCAGTTCATCCCAAACTAATGTTCTTGCACTGAGCACTATGCAGCCAAAATCATTGGGGTAGTGAAGCACCAACTGAAATCTCCCCCAATGATATCAATGGGACTCGAGAAGGTTTACCTTAACAGAGTACGATATCCACTCTGTTGCCTTTGAATTTAATTGAAACGCAGTAAATTTGGAAAACTGTTGGCCTAAGATGGCATCATAATCACCCCCCCCTTACTCATTTGTTCTTTCCCCCCTTTCCTAATATCCTGTCTAAGACTATTACTTATTCAGTTAGAACTCAAGTTCCTTTCTGTGAGATTCTTCAGCCTACTCCATATGCAAATTGTTGATAATCTAAGTGATTTTAAGAAATTCAAACCCTCTCTTGCATTCATGAACATGCATTCCGTCATCCAATTTACCCTATTAATTAACCTCTTTAGCTTCTCAAAATCTGATGGAAAGACATCAGTTACAGGCCTGTTTCTGATTGCTCTTCCAAATTAAATCAAACCAGACTGACTTGTGATCACTTGATCCAAGTTAATTCCCACCAACCATTTGACATATCACATCCTCTCCTTTCAATCTCCTTCTCAATCCCTCACATATCCCTGCTATTTGCTGGCCTCAAATCCAACATACTATTTCCTTTTGCCACTTGAATAACAATGCAGTGAAGACATTTTCGTAACCATCAATAGCATTGCTCGTGCAACGTAACAGATATTATAAATATTGGACTGGAATAAGGGTCATTTTTAGCACTTCTGTGCTCCTTAAAAAGCACTGCCATTTTAGCAGCTGTCAAAGGAGAGCCCTAAAGGAAATGAAAACATTGTATGAGGTAAAAGCGGAGGGAAGAAGGTTTGGAGTAATGGGATTGTGCTTCCTCTTCCCACTCCACTCTTAGGGAAGTAAAGAAGAAGAAGCTGTGTTTGCGCTCAGAGACATCACCATGTGATCCAGAGATGGGGAAGCTTAGCACAGAAGAAAAACTGCAGCCTCCAGACCTCTCTCTATCTGGCCCTTGGGACTCTTTCCAGGTCAACCCCTGTCAGGGACTGGACTGAACAGGAAGGTTGGGAACTGTCTCCTCAGCTCCTCTGAATAGAGGAGAGGAGTGGGAAAATTCACTCCCTTTGTCTTCAGCAGTTTCAAGAGGAGAAGCAGACAGCGTTGAATTATAGCCAAATGAAGAGTTACCAAGTTATAAGATAGTGGAGGAGGAGGAGGGAGTGAGAGAGCAGCCAGCAGAGACCTCCTGGGAGAGTCTGGGGGAGCCTCCTTCTCCAAGGGCTCCTCGATCACTTCACATTCCAGAACAGAGAATGCAGAGGCGTGTGACTCCTGGAACTTTCCATAGGGACTCAGGATGTTGTTGGGGACAGAAGAGGAGGCAACATCTCCCTTGCATGGAGACATGTCCTCTTTTGTCTGGCACCCAGATGACTGAATAAAAGCCATCAATACAAACTTGTTTGTTCTTCTTGCCTTTGATGACACCAGGGGAGGAGAGATTTCTCCACGCCTAGTAACTCCCCTCTCTATCCCTCCCTTCTCCTCACTGGTCCTGTTTCACACATGCCCTAATGTGTCTTGGTGCCTGGGTATGTGCCTTCATATGGAAACTAGCCTACTGGGCAAGGGTAACATCACATTCATTGCTCTGCCCTTCCCACGACTGGCTTGTGGCCCTCAAAAGGTTGCCCAGAAGGAAAAGCAGCCCTCAGCCTGAAAATTGTTCCCCACCGATGATGGAATCAATCATCAGTGAACTTGCATCATGGGATGCTGACCCAATTGCCTTGGCAATGGCAAAATATTCATTCTTATCCTTAAGGAAAATTAGAAGGCTTCATAGTGGAATGTGGTGAGCTACATGGTATCAGGGCATCACATTACTGGCTTCAAGACACCTGATTGGCTTGCTCATTAAATCAGCAAGAAGCAGCATTAATAAAAATAAATTAAAAAAAATCAAGAATAGCAGCCAAAAGGGGCCATAAACAGATATTAAACAAACATGAAAATTATGAGCAAGGTGACGTTTTGGCTCTCTCAAAACATCTTTTTCCACACAGAAAACATGAAAACTTTCGGTGCCTCCATGGTTAATAGCAGTGCTTTTTTCTGGGGGTACACAGGGGTACACATACCCCTAAACATTTTGTGAATCTAAGTTTGGCCTCATTGAGGGGCAGTATTTCAATATGAGTAGGAAAATGAGAGTACCCCCTTGAGCTTGTAACTCAACATCTCATGATACAAATATTGGCCCCTGTTACTTAGTTATTTAAAGATTATTGATATGCTGTCTTCCCACAATGAGTAAGCCCAAAGTGGTCCACAATAAACAGCCAGAATACAAAACAATAATACAGGAGGAGAAACAACTTCATACAACATAGCAATTCATGTTGTGGTAAGGCAAGCAACCTTAATGATTCCCCAGCTGCAATATGAGGTGAACAGAAAAAAAGCTATCTCAGATCATTGTTCTATCTACCATAATTGGGCCCTGCTTGTTAAAGAAGTGAGCCTCTGTATCTCAAGAATATACCCAGCATTTATGCAGCTACTGTGCTTTCCTTCACCTTATTCTTTATTTATTGCTGATTCACAGCCTTCAGTTGTGCTACCGCTTTGTCACTGCATATCTTCCAGTTATTTCTGCTAGCCTCTTATAACAGAAGAGATTTCAATTGTCTGTTTGTTGTTTGTATTCCATGCTCACAGCAGTGGTTCAAGCGTCTCCAGCTTGTCCCCCAAATCCTTGCATTAGTTTAAGATCCTTGGTGGGTTTCCTTGCAGTCTTAGCAAATGCTTCAGGCTGACTCTTCATTGCCTCTTGTTGGACCTCAACTCTTCTCAACACCCATTACGATGACTGCCTAACATAGCTGTATGCTGGCTCACAGCAGATTAGCACATGACACCCCTCTCCCCACCCCACCCCCAAAAAGTCTCAACTGCATAGATGTAAATCCCATTTCCCCCTTGTAGACAGCTCTCTCCAAATGCATGTTTCAGATGATGATAATTCCCACCCAGCCACCCAGAAAACCACTTTTGCCAAATTTGTCAGGCAGAAATTAAGTGAAACTTAATATACAATCAGAAGAGTTACCAGCTGAGGATACTGTGCCTTTGGGTGTATTGTGGACTTCTTACCCAACACTTGGCGAGAGGATGAAAACAGATCGTGTAAAGGATGAAAACGCAATAAACTAAATTGCCTTCTGCTCCAGAAATACAATTCTTCAATTTTACTCTTACATCTGTAAAACTTCCAGGAACAAATAAAGGCCTGGTTCTTCTCATAGTGCAGTTAATTTATTTATTGTAAGGTCAAGGAAAGGAATGGAAATGCAAGGAAGAGGGTGGGCAGTAGGGGGGATAAATTCCCTACTTCATCTCACTATACAAAGAACACTTGCTTCAGAACTCTGTTCTGTCTCCTCTATCTCTTATAACCAGACAGTTTAGCTACCTGTAGATGTCAACAATTCCAATCACATAACCCAGAGTTTTATTTATTGATGGCATTTATATTTTACTTTTCTTCCAAGCAGCCAAAGGCAGCATACATGGTTTTCCCCACCCCACCCCATTATAGCCTCACTACAAATACGTGAGATTACACTGAAAAAGTTTTATGGCATATGGGAATTTGAACTACTCAGTCCTGCTGCTCTGACACTCTAACATAGGGGGATCACCAACCTTTTCAAACCCATGGGCGCATTTGGATTTTTTAATGAGCGCTTTGCTTCATTCCACCACCAACCTAACCCTAGATCAGTCTCCCCTACCCCAAGGCAGACAGAGAAAAATATGTGTGCGCACACTTCACTTTTTCAATAGATCTAGGTAAATGTTGTTTCTAGTAGATTTAATCTGAGCCTTAAAAGCATTGAGAGCTGGAAGAGGAAGTAGGAAAGCATGACGCTCTTCTGATTTCCTCTTTCAGCCCTTCAAGGGAGAAAAAAGTACCGGGTAATCACCTTCTGAACCTCATGACCGAGAGATCAGTGAAGAGGATGCCCAGAGACTTCATGGGGATAAGAAGAAGACCCCAAGGGAACACTGTGCCCATGGGTGCCATGTTCATGAGCCCTGCTCAAACCACATATCCTTTTGAGTCTCCTTGTATATTTCAGCCTCCTTTATCAACATAGCACAATTGTCTAAAATAATTTTTACCATTGAATATAAAATAATACAGTGGTGCCTCTAGTTACAAACTTAATTTGTTCCAGAGGTCCATTCTTAACCTGAAACCGTTCTTAACCTGAGGTACCACTTTAGCTAATTGGGCCTCCCACTGCCACTGCACTGCTGCCGCGTGATTTCTGTTCTCATCCTGAGGTAAAGTTCTTAACCTGAGGTACTACTTCCAGGTTAGTAGAGTCTGTAACCTGAAGTGTTTGTAACCCGAGGTGCCACTGTAGTAATAGTAGAGGTAGTAGTAGTAGTAATTTATTACTTATACTGGGCGGCTTCCATAGGAATATTAAAAACACAATAAAACATCAAACATTAAAAACTTCCCTAAACAGGGCTGCCTTCAGATGTCTTCTAAAAGTCAGATAGTTGTTTATTTCTTTGACATCTGATGAGAGGGTGTTCCACAGGGCAGGCACCACTGCCGAGATGGCCCTGTAACCTCACTTCTCGCATTGAGGGAACCGCAAGAAGGCCCTCAGAGCTGGACCTCAGTGTCCAGGCTGAATGATGGGGGTGGAGACACTCGTTGGCTATAATGGGCTGAGGCCATTTAGGGCTTTAAAGGTCAGCACCAACACTTTGAATTGTGCTCGGAAACATACTGGGAACCAATGTAGTTATTTCAGGACCAGT
Organism: Podarcis melisellensis; assembly: GCF_964234715.1. Taxonomy (NCBI): domain Eukaryota; kingdom Metazoa; phylum Chordata; class Lepidosauria; order Squamata; family Lacertidae; genus Podarcis; species Podarcis melisellensis. The sequence continues at coordinate 25,770,356 of NC_138542.1, forward strand.
GTTATATGGTCTCAGCGGCACTCCCAGTCACCAGCCTGGGCAAGAAATGGTAAGAAACCCTAACCATTGCCACCTGTTTTTAAAAAAGGCAACACTAGTCCATTAATAGGGACGCGGGTGGCGCTGTGGTCTAAAGCACAGAGCCTAGGGCTTGCCAATGAGAAGGTCAGTGGTTCGAATCCCCACAATGGGGTGAGCTCCAGTTGCTCAGTCCCTGATCCTGCCAACCTAGCAGTTCGAAAGCACATCAAAGTGTAAGTAGATAAATACTCCGCTCCAGCGGGAAGGTAAACAGTATTTCCATGCGCTACTCTGGTTTGCCAGAAGCGGCTTAGTCATGCTGGCCACATGACCTGGAAGCTGTTCACCGGCTCCCTCAGCCAGTAAAGCAAGATGAGCGCCGCAACCCCACGACTGGACCTAACGGTCAGGGATCCCTTTACCTTTTTAGTCCATTAATGGTTTTTCATAAGGCTGCCCAATTGGAGAGCTTGCTGTGCAATCTGGGCCTGCTTCACATATATTCATCTTGGCTCTGGGAAAACCATAGCTTTTTTTTTTAATAAATATTTATTGGAATTTTTAATAAAAGAAATACAGAAATAATAAACAGCGTTACTTTGTTTTTACAAAATTTCATAACATCTTTAGACTTCCTCACATCCCCCGCTCCCACTTACATCATTAATAAATTTTTGTCAAGCAAATTATCATCTTATTTTCAATTTTATAACCACTTATTTAAGTACAATAATATAATTCTCCTACAAATTTTATTTCTCTTAATCTCTCTTATCATCAAATTCTGATCCAATTTAGTGATGGCCAATTATTTATAACCAAGCATCCTTCTTAATATTCCACTAAATCGCAATGTTTCTGTAGATAAATCTTAAATTTCTTCCAATCTTCTTCGATCCTTTCTTCTCCCAGGTCTCGGATTCTGCCAGTCATCTCCGCCAGTTGCATATAGTCCATCAGTTGCATCTGCCATTCTTCCAGTGTGGGTAGATCTTGAGTTTTCCAGTTCTTAGCGAGTAGTATCCTTGCTGCCGTTGTTGCATACATGAAAAATGTTCTATCCTTCTTTAACACCTTCTGGTCGACAATGCCCAGAAGAAAGGCCTCTGGTTTCTTAGTGAAGGTATATTTAAATACCTTTTTCAGCTCATTGTATATCATTTCCCAGAAGACCTTCACTTTAGGGCAGGTCCACCAGAGGTGAAAGAATGTTCCTTCATTTTCTTTACATTTCCAACATTTATTATCAGACAAATGGTATATTTTGGCAAGTTTAACTGGGGTCATGTACCATCTGTATATCATTTTCATTACATTTTCTTTCAAAGCTGGGAAAACCATAGCTTTAACTTATACGGACCTTTGTTAGCAAGATGATGTCTCTGCTTTTTAAGATACTGTCTAGGTTTGTCATTGCTTTCCTTCCAAGAAGCAGTGCATACATTGATCAAAATAACATGCAAAGAGCTGTTCTATGAACAGCAACTGCTTTGGAAGAATGTGTATGGTAGGCAAAATTGCACTTAAAAATATACGTATTAGGAGAAATTCACACTAAAGTGCTGTTGAATTTTCCTGAGAACTTGAGGGAGAATGGTCCCAGTTTTAATGCTTGAACTTTCCTGTTAAAACAGGGCACACCTACCTGCCCCAAGAGATCTACCACAGATCTCATGATATTCTACCTATGATGAGTGAGCCCAATGCCTGCTTGCCCTCACCAGCTCATCAGGTGTAGAGTCCACATTCTTGGGTTCTAGTATAAACCAAACTCTTGATGCTGGACATATTCACAATGAAATGTATGCTTCTAAATGGGGGAAAGATGGGAATAGAAAAGAATACGTACAACATATGCTAGTGTCTGCTTTTCGACACAAAGAGTAGATGAAGAATAGGATGATGCCAATATAATAAAATACCACAAAGCGCATGCAAAAGTTACTATGGAATGCCAATAAAATAGACATTAACATTATACTTGTCGGCTTAGGTGCTGTTGCCTTTAGTTCTGACAATAAAATGCAGTATAAACCCCAATGCTTATATGGAAGTAGAAGTCTGCCTGAATGATTTCGAGTCCCTCAGTTACCCATTATTTTGTATCTCCTTATCCTTGAGTACAAATTTGAAAATCTTAGTGCATGCTGTGATATTCCCTTGTAATATAAAATCTTATCTATGCTCTCTTTAATTGTGCCATTTTATCACTCCAAGCTGTCAACTTTGCTCAGAAAATTCTGTTTAAGCTTATTTATCCACTACACTCCTTATTCCTGGGACTAAAGCCCATTATCGTGGTCTGATAAGGAACCCCACAATTACTTTATTCATTACCAGCCATCCAAAACAAAGGGAAATAAATCACCATCCCCAACTGTGGAAAGCAGGCTTTTGTATAGAGTGTTTTGGTAATATCTAAATAAGGGGGTCATCAATTTTCTTTTTCCACTAGATTATTCAGCCTTCCTACTAGTACCTGGCATCTGCAAGGTGTTTCAAGAGGACAGAGATGTTGACATTTGTTTACAATTTTGATCTTACCCACCAGGCCTAGTTTCTTAATCTTCCAACCATCAGGCAGCATATTTACCTGGGAGTAACTGAATAGGGTATTCCTGTTTTTAGCACTACACTGAGAGCCATTAAACTGCTGTGAGGAATTAGCATGCACAAGTTCTCCACACTTTTAGTCCTGTCCAAGAATGCCACATGCAGAATGCAGCCATGACATTTCCGCTATATGTCAGCTGTTTTTGCTCTGAGATTTGCTTGAAAGAGTTGAGAAGGTTTGATTTCAAATATGGCACTGCCCTAGTTCTCACTGAGATTTTGTGAACCTATACCTGGGCTGAACCACTTCAAATGTCAGGTGGGGATTCACATGACTGAATATTCTTTCCTTCATTCAACATCCCCCTCCATATAGAAAAGTAGATTCAAGGAGGAGAATTTTAGTTTCACCATTTCCCTAACATGATACTCAGGGCCAAACTACATGGTACACATACTGTGTACAGTGGTACCTCGGGTTACATACACTTCAGGTTACATATGCTTTGGTGTCTCTGATCCAAGATACAGTGGTACCTCGGGTTACATACGTTTCAGGTTACATATGCTTCAGGTTACAGACTCTGCTAACCGAGAAATAGTACCTCAGGTTAAGAACTTTGCTTCAGGTTAAGAACAGAAATCTTGCTCCAGCGGCGCAGCAGCAGCAGGACGCCCCATTAGCTAAAGTGGTGCTTCAGGTTAAGAACAGACCTCCGGAACGAATTAAGTACTTAATCCGAGGTACCACTGTATAGTGCAGCTACGTCTCTGGGTTTTATTAATAAAGTTGCAAGTACATGGGGTGCAATTCCTCTCAGAAATGCAGCAACTGGTTAGAAGAGACTTGCCTCATACCTCTCCAACCCCAACCAGAAGAGAAATTACCCAGACAACACAGCTAGGTGCAGTGGCAGGTGACGGGGGGCAGAAGTCTATTTGCACCAATTCACTTTATCTTAGGAATTGCACTCCCACACCTGTTCTTTAATTAACAAAAACTGAAGTCATAGTGACATGCTACATAGTAAACAGAAAATGTAGTTTGGCCCTGAGTGATGTGAGCCTTGTGTGTATTTCAGACAGAGGTGCATAGCATCAGTGAGGAGGAGGAGAACAGGAAGCATGAGAGCTTCTCCTTCCTATTTCTGTGCAGCAATGTGACATCTGAAGATGCTGTAGTCTGTGTTACCATCAACAGCCTATAAACTGGGGCTTCTTGTTTGGACCAGCAGGGAGAGAAAAGAAAATTTAAGAACGTAAGATCCATCCACATAAGATTTTCACTGTGGCCAACCAGACATCTTTGGAAGCTCAAAATAGGAACCGAGTGCAACAATATTCTCCCCACTTGCAATTCACAGAGGTTTCCAACATGAAGGAAAATGAGGCACAGAATAAGTCTTTGGTTATATAAACCAAAAATAAGAAAATGAGACTAGTTGATGTGCTAACTGAAGTAATGCCATTTGCACTTGATTTGATATTTGCAAATATTTAAAAATACTTATAGGGCAGCCATATACACACATACTCAGAAGTAAGTCACTGAATTCAGTGGTGCTTATTCCCGGATGATGCCTGGAGCCTTAAACATCGCATCCACAACTTAGAAGCTCAAGGCATCCAAGCATTATGTTTTTGTAATTATGTTATGGCATGACTCCAGAAATGTAAAATGTTTGCTAATGGAAAATGCAAATACAGTTCATTACATGTTAGTTTTAAGTGTTACACTGAAAAATGTCAAATTCAGACATGTTCACTAAATACGTCAAGCCTTCACAATTTGCTGATTGCAAAAATGAATAATTTGGGATCACTGATAACCTTTTCCTTAAAGGGCAGAGCAAGCTTCAGCTATCCTGCAAATGTTTTGGTGAAGCATGGAACAAGCTCAATATTGTGCTATTTAATTGGATGTCACACCAAGTGAAAATTACTTTTTGTAAGCAATCTTTATAAGCTTCCATGAATGAACTTCCCATGGCAGCAGCATTTAAACATGGCACCAAAAAGATCACGCAATAATTAAATCAAATAAGCCAACCCGAGGTGTGAGGGGGGAAATTGATGCAGGATATTAACTTCCAAGGAATCAAATGGCATCTTTGCCAATGATATTTATGCTGATTGAAAATGGAAACATTGCAGCAGTAAGGCGCAGCTTTATGGCTATCAGTAATAGTATCATATTTTGTTCCAGATCAGGTACTGCTAATGTCTGCAGCCATCAATGAAACAATGCAAAGGAGTTACACACCAATTCATTTGTAGCTGTATGATTGGTGGATTCCTCCCAATTACATAGAAGATTGGGGAGTGTAAAAGTACTTTGGCCACAAATAGAAGACAGAGACAAAAGATTAGGGTTTAGGATACCAGATGAGAGGCAAGTGGACACTGACATAATAAACAGTCATAATAAACAGAAGACAGAAAGATGCCAAATCTTCATTTAAATATATTTGTTTCCCATGTTGTAGAAATAAACATCATGCCCTTACACCCATTCAATTTTTTTTATGTTGATATTTGCTTTGATGCATTTTTAACAGAGCATATGAATGTGCCCTAGTAGGTGAAATTCTCCCCTTATGATGCAACTTGCCACTGATATCCTCATTATGGACATTTCTGAACATATTTTAGATGCAGATATCCTGTTTGCCAGTAAAGTAGGAACTCTGTCTTTTTTCTCATTCCAAGAGCACGTTTCTTGTGTATGCTGAATTTATATCTGGCCAGCCTACCATTGGGTAGGGGGGAAGATTAATGATGGACTAGATTGATATTAGTCACACCGAAGAACGATACTCCTGAATGCTGGACCTTCATAAAACTATGTCTATCTGGGCTGCAAAGGATCCTGTTTTTACATGTATATGCTCCTTCTTCAATCTTTTTTGTGTGTGTGTTATGGTGACAAAATGGGTTAGACCGAAAGGTTCCCTTCATCTAATAGAAGGGGATTCCTCCAATGAAGGATGATTCCTTTTTGTCAGAAGAAGAGAATCTTTGGATCCAACCCAGTGTAAAGAATGTATTCATATGCCCCTTTCTTGGGATGTGTGTTCTTTGGTTATAGGGAACTAATTGAGGTCAGGATCCATCATAGAGGAGAAATAATTTGCAGGCAACCACCCTGAGGATAAGGAGACTGGGTGTCTCACTATACAGAGGGGTTGCAAGGAACCACAAATTGTTAACACGCAGGTCCACTTGCACCCAAGGGCAAACCAGGAAGAGAAAGGAGGAAGGTAATGTGCCCTTTCATTTCTAGCTATCAGCAACGTAACTTTCTTACTATCATTTTCACTTAGTGCACTTCTGTGCAAAGGAATGGAAAGCACTATATCTTGCCATAACTTGGTGACATTTAAGGGTATTCCAATGAAGGAATGGGTTTCTGTGTAGTAAGTTTAAAAACTGACTCAACCCCCCCCTTTTTTGTCCTTTCAAAAGAGAGCACTTTTAAATGCGTAAAACTTGAACTGTTGAGCAAAAACCATAACAAAGGACAGAACTGCATAAACAGTTCTGTCCTTTATCAGGACAGGCAAGGCATGGCCTTGGCTCCCCAGGGAACAATGAAAACACGTCAAAACTTTATCTTATGTGCCGACCACAAAATACGCACAAGACCAATGTCCGGGGAAAACACCAAAAGCTTGTTCCCGGAGATTATGACGTCCCCCCCAGATGAGAGTAGGAAGAAGAAGATCCTTTTATGGTCAGAAGTACAGGAAGGAAGATCCTTTTATGGATGAGAGTACCAGAGAAGGAACATATGTGATGTCAACCTGCGTATACAAATTGACGTGGCTAGGGGAGGGGGAGAGGATGCCTGGAGAGTATATAAACTGCATGAAACCTGTCATTTCTTTGTACTTGCTGTGGACTCACCACGCAGGTGCCTTCTGCTATCCGGAGAGCAGAATAAACTCTTTCTTTGAACCAACCTCGGTGTCATTTTGACTTCCTTCCTCCCGTCCCGGAGCAACGCAGACCCCATCGGTGAACTCCAAAAAGGCTACATTTCTTGGTGCGTTGGCCGGGAATCCGTGTTCTCTGAGGACAAGGACGAAGGACCGGGGCGTCACTGCTCAGCGAACAGCTCGGTCGGCGTCGGTGGCTCCAAGCGCGCACCCTACATCTTCTAGGGGGAGCCCCCCACCCCGTACCTGAGTGGAGACGCAGCAGAGACGGAAGAAAGACAGCAGCTGCACGGGAGAAGGGTACCCAGAGGAAAGGTAGGCTCCACAGCTTGTTTTGTGGGGGTCAGGGGTTTGATCAGCCCCGCCCAGTAGGAGCAGTAAAGTGCCGCTGGGTTTAGCCAGTAGAGAGCAGTAGTGTGCCGCTGGTTTGCCGGTAGAAGAGCAGTAAAGTGCCACCGGTCTTGGGAAGTTTGTGGGTAAAGGGGATTGGGGAGGTGCATGGGGTTTGTATGTGTATGGGGGTTTGTATGTATGTGTATTTATTTTTGTATGGGGACACTCCAGTGAATGCTTTGAGTGCATGAGACGCTGGGTGCATGAGACGTCCGTCTAGGCCACTGACAGGACGTGGAGAAAGCTGACTGAGTGGATAATTACATTAGGTGGTTGGAGTGTCCCAAAATCATGGGGGGAGCAAGCAGTAAATTGACCCCCTTGCAGTGCTTTCTAGACAACTGGAAAGACGCCACGAAGGGATATGATTGGGGGTTTAAATTGAAGAAAGAAAGACTTCGAGCCCTATGTGAGGTTGATTGGCCGGCCCAAGGGACAGGGTGGCCCAGTGAAGGGGTTTTTGATGAAAGTCTAGTTGACCCCCTATGGCGCAACATCCTAAAAGTCCATGCAGATCAAATTCCTTATATTTCCACATGGAAAACTAATGTGGACCGAAATCCCCTATGGCTGAGGAAGTGTAGAAATATGCCCCCCCAAACCAAGCTGTGCTCAATCCAGCAGCAAGCAGGAAAATTAGCTATAAAACCCCCGCTGCCGCCAGTTTTGCCCACCCCAGAAGAAGAGGAGGGAGGAGTAATTTGGCCCCCTCCACCCTACCTACCAACCGCACCAGAGTTGCCAGATCTGGGAGCAGATGGGGCATCGGGGTCTGGTACCCCGCCCCGCGACCAGGTTAAGAATTCAAAAAAGGCTCCCAATACCTCTCATCTTTCAAATAAGGCCCCCAATACCTCTCATCTGGCCCCTAAAGAGGAGGAGGAGGAGGAGGAGGTGAACAGCAAGAAGGAAAATGATTTTTACTTTGAAGAATTTAGAAAGGAATTAGAAAAGGAGGGAAGGTGGACAAAATGGCAGTACGATAAGGTAGCTCAGTATATAGAACCATATAGCTATACAATTTGTATTGCGCCTTTGATCTTGAAGGCAGCAGAATACGGGGATAGGAATTGGCCAAAGAAACAGAAGGCATTAAAAGATGCATGGGACATGGCAGCCAAATGGCGTGCATTCGCTAAACGTAAAGAGATGTATGAAAAAGGCTTAGGTCCCAAACCCCTCTTTGACCACAATCTGGTGGCACCGCTCCGCCAGGTGTATGATCCCCCAGGGCCGCCCGATGCACATGGCAACCCGCCCGAACGTACCTTTACTATGCAACATGTGCCATTTACAAGTGCGGATGTTTGCAATTGGAAAAACCAGAATCCTTCTTTTGAAGAGGATCCTGCCAAAATAATTAGACTATTTGAAGGTGTGTTTAAAACTTACATGCCTACTTATGACGATGTAAGCCAACTTATGGATACAATACTCACTACTGAGGAGATCCGGAAGGTAAATACCGGAGCCAGAGAACATTTGAGAGCAGCGGGAAATAATGATGCCGCAATTGAAATAGCTTATCCTAGACAAACCCCTAATTGGGACTACAATTCTGCTGATGGGAGAAAAGCCTTAGAAGCATATCATAAAACTGTGTTGGAAGGCATGAGAAGAGCGGCCAAGAAGCCAATTAATATGGCAAAGGTAGCAGAAGTAGTTCAGACAGCTGATGAGTCCCCGGGTGCATTCTTGGAGAGATTGAAGGAAGCATACTGCAGGCACACCCCCATAGACCCTGATGATGGGGCTCAGGAGATGATTGTAAAAGCCGCTTTTGTGGCACAAGCAGCCCCCCGATATTAGACGCAAAATACAGAAGCAGGAGGGCTTTCTGGGCCACAGGCTAGAATGGATGTTGACTCTTGCACAGAGCACTTATAATCAGAGAGAGGAGGAGGCACAGAAGCAAAAAGAGAAATACCAGATCAAAAAATTGATGGCACTTAGAGCCAGCCAGCAGCCAGAGGGCCAGAAACATAATCCCAGTACAAGCGAGGGTGCCCACGGGAGGGGCAGAGCACGCCTAGGAAGGAACCAGTGCGCCATCTGCAAGCAGGAGGGTCATTGGAAAATGAAATGCCCACAGCGCCAGGAACCCCACACCCCACTAGCTGGCAATAGCAACCAAGGGCCAATGCCACGAGCCCAGCCATGGGCCTCCGCATTACAGTCACAGGCCCGACCATGGACTCCGGAAAACCAAGGCAGAGGGCGTGGACAGGGACCTGCAGGGACCCCACCTCACCAGCCGGGAGCATATGGGGCAATGGCCCTGAGAGGGGAGGAAGAGACTTACTACTAGGACAGAGCGGGCCCAACAAAAACAGGTTCCCATGAGCCCATGGTCAACATTGTAACAGGGAACCAAATTATACCATTTATGATAGACACTGGAGCAGCCTACTCTGTAGTACCGAATCCCGTTACCAAACCAACGGCTGAATCAATCAGCATTATTGGGGCCACAGGAAAATCACAGCAAGCGCCAGTCCTGCACCCTGTGACCTGTAAATTAGGGGGGCAAACAGTCCAACATAAATTTATCTACGTACCCAATTGCCCCATTCCATTAATGGGTAGGGATTTACTGGCCAAACTACAGGCACAAATCACCTTCAAACCGTCAGGAGAGGTTACAATGTCTACGGCCGGGATATCCGGAGAACTGATAGTGGAGGCCCCTTTAAGGGAACACTGGCGCCTCATGATGGTACAGGAAAAAGGAGAACCTATTCCTCCCTGCATCTTGGAAAGTGTGAATCCTGAGGTATGGGCCGAAGACAATCCCCCGGGCATGGCTAGAAATATACCCCCCATAATCGTGAAGCCCAAACCATTTACTAATCCTGTAGCTGCCAGACAGTATCCCATCCCACGCCAAGCGGCCGAAGGGGTATGGGTCCATCTTAAAAGGCTACTCCAACACGGGATTTTAAAACCGTGCCAGTCACAGTGGAACACCCCACTGCTTCCTGTAAAGAAGGAGGGGGGAGGATATCGTCCGGTGCAGGATCTGCGCCTTGTAAATGAGGCCGTGGAGACCCTCCATCCGAATGTCCCCAACCCATATACCCTGTTAAGTTTGATTCCACCAAACGCAACACAATTCACTGTATTGGACTTGAAAGACGCCTTCTTTTGCTGCCGGCTAGCTGAGGAAAGCCAAAAATTATTCGCCTTTCAGTGGATGGATCCAGAGACTGGGACTAAAACACAGTACACATGGACACGACTCCCGCAAGGGTTTAAAAATTCACCCACACTGTTCGGGGTAGCTTTAGCCACTGACCTAGCTAGCTTCCCCACCTCCCCCGACCGCGTTCTTCTTCAGTATGTAGATGACCTTTTAATTGCATGTAAAGATAAAGACACCTGTCTGCAAGCGACCAAAGATCTCCTGAATCACCTGGCAGCAGCTGGCTACCGGGTGTCTAAGGCCAAGGCCCAAATCTGCCGACCAACTGTCAAGTACCTTGGATTTGACATCTCCCACCAGCAGCGTACCCTACGAAGCGAACGAAGGCAGGCAATCATCCAAATTCCGGAGCCAAGAAACAGGAAAGAACTAAGGGGGTTCTTAGGCTCAGCGGGATTTTGTAGAATATGGATACCAAACTACAGTGCCATCACCCAACCTCTACATGACTCCACCCGTGGGACGGGAAAAGACCCTTTCGTGTGGGGGCCAGAACAACAACAGGCGTTCCGAGAGCTCAAAGAAGCCTTACAGCGAGCACCAGCGCTGGGAATTCCCAACCCAGAAAAGCCGTTCACCCTGTTCTTGGATGAAGAGCAAGGTATAGCTAAGGGTGTGCTTTGCCAAAAGCTAGGTAGCTAGCAACAACCCATAGCCTACTTGTCTGAAAGGTTAACCACTACAGAACGAGGTTTGCCTCCCTGCATGCGAGCAGTAGTGGCTGCTGCCACTCTGATTACAAAAGCTGACAAGTTCACTTTTGGACAGGAAACCATGTGTGTCACTCCTCATGCTGTACCAGCTTTGTTGGACATGAAAGGAACTTATTTTCTATCCCAGGCAAAGATGATGAAGTGCCAAGCACTGCTCATGCACCCGCGATTGCAGTTTCGAGTCACTGAGGCACTTAACCCAGCTACGCTACTACCTATGGGAGAAGGTAGGCCCCCAACACATGACTGCATACAAGTGATGGATGAAGTATATTCCAGCAGGCCTGATTTGAAGGATGAAGCAAATCCCAACTGGTCCTCTTGGTTCGTGGATGGTAGCAGCTTTATAGAGGACGGACAACGGAAAGCGGGATATGCCGTGGTGGCCCTAGAGGAAATAATCATAGAAGCCCTCCCGCTCCCGCCAGGGACATCGGCACAACTAGCTGAGATTGTGGCTCTCACCCGTGCCCTACAACTGGCTGAAGGCACTGACATCAATATATATACTGATTCAAAATATGCCTTCCTCACCTTGCATGCCCACGGAATACTCTGGAAGGAACGCGGCATGCTCACATCAAAAGGAAGCCAAGTGCAACACCCCCAAGCCCTCATGGATCTTTTGACCGCAGTATGGGCGCCCAACCAAGTAGCCGTGATACATTGTTATGGACATCGGACTGGAGCAAGTGATGTGGCCAGAGGGAACCGCCTAGCCGATAAAACAGCTAAACAGGCAGCAAGACAACCGGCACCTGCTTTCTTTGTAGGATCTCTGCTACCGGAAAAGATTGTGGACACAAGTCTCAAACCACCGTACACAATACAAGAGCGACTGATGGCAGAGGCAGAGAAGTTGGCGGTCACTGAAGGAGGATGGTATCTTACTCCTGACAACCGATTGTGGGTGCCAGAATCTCTAGGCCCACAGGTCGTGCAGCGGTATCATGACTCCTGCCATGTGGGGCCAGATGCTCTCGCCAAACAACTTGGGAGCTGTTACTACATATCCAAAGTGTATCAGTTGGCCTCTCAAATCTCAAGACGATGTATCCTCTGCCAGAAAAATAATCCCAGGACTGGACCTTTACCTCCTTCTGGGATTCAGCACCAAGGGACCGCTCCTATGGAAGACTTAGTTGTGGATTTCACTCAACTGCCTAAGTGTGGGCTGTACCACTACCTCTTGGTGGCTGTGTGCACCTACACAGGATGGACAGAGGCATGGCCCACCAGATCTGAAAAATCATCTGAAGTCACCAGGTGTCTGTTACGAGAAATTATCCCCCGTTACGGCCTGCCCAGGTCAATAGGATCTGATAATGGCCCCGCATTTGTGCATAAAGTCCTGCAAGAACTAGCAGTAACTTTGCAGATAGATTGGAAATTACACACGGCTTATAGGCCACAAAGCTCTGGTAAGGTAGAGCGTATGAACAGAACTTTGAAAAACCAGCTGGCAAAACTAACCCAAGAGACAGGGTCAAATTGGGTTGCCATGTTACCTCTTGCTCTACTGCGTGTACGAAGTCTTCCCGCCAAACACACCCGTCTGTCCCCATTTGAATTAATGTTTGGTAGGCCAGTACCTTACGTACGGATGATATCCCCAATCTCGAGTTATGATATGGACGTTGAAAATTATGTACAATCACTCTCCCGAGTTTTCTCCTCTCTTAACAGGTGGACCCAGGCTCGAACCCCTTGTGTCTTGGTCGAGCCACTACATCCCTATGAACCAGGTGATGAGGTGTGGATAAAAGATTGGGCCCAGACCCCGTTGAAGCCGTGTTGGAAGGGACCCTATACCGTTTTGCTATCCACTCCTACAGCTGTTAAAGTCACCGGCATCACCCCTTGGGTCCACCATACTCGTGTGAAGAAGGCAGTATCAAACTGATACAACTGATCTACACCAGCCCCTTCGACTCACCATTTCGCGACGCCCACCAGACGACCGCCCTGCTGGTGCCACCCCCAGGAAGCTGACATCCCTGCGCACGGCAGAAGAATCCTACATGGACTAAAAGAGGACATTTTCTTCTATTTCCGTTTCTTTTCTTTCCCTCTTGAATATATAGAGAGGGGAGGTACCTCAGGTATTAGAAGATAGGTATATCCCTGCACCCAAATGATGCAGATAGGGCCGCGGGGGACCCGGGTTTTGGCCGGGATGGTATTCTTCTTACTTCTGGCCATCAGCACGCCCACACCACTTAAGGTAACCAAGCAATTAATAAAAGAGTGGGGTGCCCGCAATACGCACAATAAATGGCTGCAAATGGCAGAAATGGTAGCCTATTCTGCCAACCAAACCAATTGCACTGTCTGCACTCTGGGACCTACAGATGCTTTGGGAGGAATACCCCTCCTCCCTGTGCCTTGGAATGAGTCCTCAGTTATGGCCCCAATTTTGGGGTTCCGCCCCCTAGGAAACAACTCCTCTCTATGGAGTCATTCTATCCCCTTCTGGGTTCACCGAGTTACTGGATGGCTCTGTGTGAACCAGTCCAAGAGTGGCAGTAGCAATCTGACATATGTAGGGACCTCCCGTTGTAATCGCACCTTCCCAGCCCAGCCCATCACAGTTGACTCCGATGCACCAGGAGCTCGCTGTAATCTGACTAACTGCCTTACACACTTGGCAAGGGCTTCACAGGCAGGACATAGTGCCTCCACTCAAGGACATGATGTGTATTGGGTATGTGGAAAACAGGCTTATCGTTTCCTCCCAAAGGGGTGGTATGGAGTGTGCTTCCCGGCATCCTTAATTCCTCCTATGTGGATTTATGAGCCGGTCACCGCTGTACCCCATCGGGAAAAGCGCTCAGTTGACATAGTAGCTATTGCAGGAGGCAGCACTCAGACCTGGGGAAAAGATCAGTGGCCCCCTGAAAGGATAGTGGCCCATTATGACCCGGCTTCTTGGAATCCAGGAGAACTAATAACAGGGGCAAGAGAGCCAATTTATAATTTGAACCGCATTATAAGACTCCAAGCTATAGTGGAGATTGTCGCCAATGCCACAGCCACAGCCCTCCGGTTAATCGCCACCCAATTAGATGAGACACGCATGGCAGTTCTCCAACTCCGCTTAGGGATGGACTTTCCCCTGGCGAAACAGGGCGGATTTTGTGCCGCGTTAAAATTGACGGGAGGAGCCTGTTGCTTTAGCATCTCTGACCATGGTGCAGCTATTCGACACCTGGCAGCAGAAATAGAAAAAGTGGCCCATGTTCCTGTCCCAACCTGGAACGGATGGGACATGTCTTGGTTGACTGAGTGGCTTCCGAACCTGGGGTGGCTTAGAGGAATTTTTATGATGTTGATAGGCCCCTTGCTAATCTTGCTTATTTTTTGCTCCTGTATACCCTGCTTAATGCAATGCTTGCAAAATATGATGCGTAAAATGATGTCACGAATGATTCGGCCCCAGATTATAGCACTGACACGAGAATACCAGCCAGTGCCTTGGGACGAGCCGTAAGGCTGTCCAAAAGAAGAGGAGGGAATGAAGGAATGGGTTTCTGTGTAGTAAGTTTAAATACTGACTCAACCCCCCCTTTTTTGTCCTTTCAAAAGAGAGCACTTTTAAATGCGTAAAACTTGAACTGTTGAGCAAAAACCATAACAAAGGACAGAATTGCATAAACAGTTCTGTCCTTTATCAGGACAGGCAAGGCATGGCCTTGGCTCCCCAGGGAACAATGAAAACACGTCAAAACTTTATCTTATGTGCCGACCACAAAATACGCACAAGACCAATGTCCGGGGAAAACACCAAAAGCTTGTTCCCGGAGATTATGACGTCCCCCCCAGATGAGAGTAGGAAGAAGAAGATCCTTTTATGGTCAGAAGTACAGGAAGGAAGATCCTTTTATGGATGAGAGTACCAGAGAAGGAACATATGTGATGTCAACCTGCGTATACAAATTGACGTGGCTAGGGGAGGGGGAGAGGATGCCTGGAGAGTATATGAACTGCATGAAACCTGTCATTTCTTTGTACTTGCTGTGGACTCACCACGCAGGTGCCTTCTGCTATCCGGAGAGCAGAATAAACTCTTTCTTTGAACCAACCTCGGTGTCATTTTGACTTCCTTCCTCCCGTCCCGGAGCAACGCAGACCCCATCGGTGAACTCCAAAAAGGCTACACTATACCTTTAAAATAGCTTATCATACTATCAAATCACATCAAAATAAAATTATAGGGTAATAGGATTTACTAATGTTTGATTCTTTTTGCGGGGTAGGGATGTGTATCAATGGAAATATTTGGTTTGGACTGCTGTTCAGTGCTTTTGTAAACAGCATGCCTCACCCAGTCCAAGGTACTTTGTAGGTTGCCTGATTTGGCTCCATCAAAATCAGCTTTGTTCCTCCCCCCCCCCCCTCCAAAAAAATTGGGAAATCAGAAAATGGCTAGAACTTTTATCGTTTGACAGAAGTGCGTAGAATTTGCTAGCATGGTCACCCTTCAGAGTGATAGAGAGAAATACCACTGCCAAATTACAAACACCTTCAGAGGTTTTAAAGTGTTTTTTTAAAAAAAGAAATATCTATAACTTTGTTTTATTTCAGGGAAGATTCTGAAAAAATGCAGGTAAGGTTGCTCTTTCTGAGGGAATGCATCCTGCTTAAATGTCAGAAACATAGCTGAAGTAGTTTACCTACAAAGACAGCTGCTATACTTTTAGAGAGGATAAAAATGAAACCCCTTAATGTCCCCTAGTGTTTAGTGGGCAGTTGCTTTTAAAACTGTAGGCATGTCTGGATTGCCAAGGTGCCAGAAAGCACTTCAGTGTCCCCATTTTGACTCCTGCTGCTTTGTAAAGACCCGGTTTCACTCTGGACAAGACAAAAATCCATCTGAGGTATGCCAATTCAGCTCAAGATTTGGGGTTTGCCTGAATCTGATGCATACCCCTAGTTTTTATGCTGTGCCTTCTGACAGATAGAGGTAACAACCTGGGGAAAAGGCAATGGCATTCAGTTGTTTAACTGAAAGGTTAATTTCTCAAATATATATTTACATGGATTTGTGTAATGTAATGCAGTGCAGAATATGTCCTCATGAATCCTCGTTATATAGTAAATTATGCAATTTTCATCAAACTGCCCTTCAGAAGACCTGTTTTATTTTGTAGCCACAAAATCTCATTCCTTGGCTTTATGCTTCATCTGGGAGTTTTAAAATTTCATTTTGTAATCTATGTCTGACATAGCCATAAGGGGTAAAATCAGAGTAATTCTTTGTGCATAAAAATCAAACGCGCAGACACAGCAAAGTAAATCAACACGTGTCAGAAATAAAGATTAGGGAGCTTTGGTTTCATTTGCATTCAATATGCAAAAGAAAAGATTTGAAGAAAATGAAGAGCATGCATTTTACGGCTTTAAAATTCACAAAGAACCCAGAGAACACATATCCACAAGTATGAATTTTAAAGTTTTATCACTGCAATGTATCTTACTGACACACTAAACTACCAGCATCTGAAGGGCTAAACAGACTCATGGACAGATTTTAATTATATGATTTAGTGCAGGATTTCCTATTTTCTTGATTCCAGTCTTCCTCCAGGGAGCTTAAGGTGATATGCATGGTTCTCACTATTTTATATCAGCAACAACCCTCGAAGGTATGTTAGGCTGAGAGATGGTGAGGCACCTGACCCCAGAGGTCAACCAGAGAATTTCATGGGGGGGGGTGTGTGGAACTTTGGACCCATTTCTTCTAGTCCTGCACTCTAACCATTTCACTTCTGTGCTGTGCTGTTTCCTTTTCAAATTCTGAATGAACAGCGAGAGTCGTCTTAATGTTTTATTTAAGAATGCTTATATACAAAACATCACGTCCAAATACAATGAATTAGTGATGCAGTATGCTCAGAGAACTGTTTGAGGTCTGTGGCGGCTTTCTCTACTCAAGTTATGGGGAGCTTTGTTCTTTATTTCTTCTAATTTTACCAACCATTAATTTTATAGAGTGATTTGTTTTCTCCTATTGTAGTACATGTGGAAAAGAATGGCCTGAGCAGATTTTTCATTTATTCTTTATTGTTCTGAATGTTCCCATCAGCTCTCAGGTTTCTCATTTCCAGTCTTAGAATTCAGTAGTCTATACATCACTGAAGAAGGTGTAGCTCATGTAGTGCCTTCACTTCTGAGCATCACTGTGACTTAGAGTTGGTTTAGCACCAACAGTACTCAAAGTTCTTGTCTCTGCAAAGAGCCTTATGATGTACTCTTGAAGGACATGGAAAAGGATAAAAAAATTCCTTCCAGTAGCACCTTAGAGACCAACTAAGTTTGTTATTGGTATGAGCTTTTGTGTGCATGCACACTTCTTCAGATACACTGAAACAGAAGTCACCAGACCCTTATATACAGTGAGAGGGTGGGGAGGGGTGTTACTCAGAAGGGTGGTGGCAATGGGTGATTGGCTGATAGGTGTGGTAAAACTGTTGACGACCGTTAATGACTGCAACTGGTCTTACATGAAAAGGCAAGGGGTGAGATGGCTAAAAATAGCTTCATCATATATAATGAGATAAGAATCCAAAGTCTCTATTCAGACCAGGTCTCTCCATGGTTTTAAGTTTGGTAATAAGTTGCAATTCAGCAACTTCTCTTTCCAGTCTATTTCTGAAATTCTTTTGTAATAAGACAGCTACGGAAAAGGATGTGTTGGTGCCCAGATAATGCCCACATAAAATGACCCTTGGTTGGGTGGTTGAATAAAATAATTAGATTTATTTAATGTCGTTTATTACTGTCTTCTGTGAAACATATTGAAGTGATGGACAAAAAAGAAGAAGAGTCCATTCAAGACTGATGACACAAAACAGAAGTTCAGATGCGTACTACATGTCATCCAAACCAATGCCACTAACCTGATTTGGTGTAAATCAACCGGTTTAATGTAGCTACTGAATGATACGGAGCAAGACCTTTTGAAATGCTCAGCAGTCATGGCTTCTTTTAAAAATATATATACCCCTGTCAATTCCACCAGAAATCTGATTAACGTGTCTGCATGAGCCACCAAAAATACCACTCTCTGCTTGAATACTTACACACCAATCATATGCTGTGTATGTATTTGCTCGGGCTTGTCAAAAGCTATGAGACAGGCAACGAGAACCCACAAATATTCTGCTTTCAATGGAATCCTGGCACTAGATCGTCATTTCTCAGATCCTACATTTGATTCAAGAGTTTACTGATATCTCCCAAATCTCCCAAACTGTCTATCAGGAGCTGTACTTTTTGACCAAATACCAGTCCGATTGAAATGAGTGTTATAAATCTATTAACCTTCTATAGACGGGGTGTACCAGTAGCAGGAGTAAAAGTCTAAGTACTCTGTAGAAAAATTCAGCCACATTACTGATCAGTCATCAACATGCAACCCACAAACCATTTATAGCAGAGTACAAGCATAGAACTGGCTTAGCACCATTGACCTTGAGTGCAAGCATAAGTACTTGAGCTTAGGAATTTTGAGAAGTGCATTATAAGCGTGGAAAAGAGTTCCACCAAGGCTCCTGACTTATGAAAGCAGAGCAAGAGGACGGGGTGGGGGTGGGGAGTGGCATGCTGACTGACAAAGGCTCTTGGGGGTTCAGAGAAAGCTTACTCAACTTTTATACAATGCACTGTTTTCATGTTTCTAGCACCAGGCTAAATCCTTGTATGGAATATACAAGTCAGCTCTTAAAAAATTACAGACGTGAACTTGCAAGAAAAAAAGGAATGATAATTTACAAATAACATTCTTGGTCTTGACCAAGAAACCGACCCAATCCTTTTTTTGCTGACCAGCTTCTTTACATATTATGTTCATTGTTGGTCATTTGATTCTGTATGTTATAAATTAATTATTTGTATCATATTCTTTAGTGTACACCAGCAATATATACATAGTTGGCAGTTCATAAATGCCCTTGTAAGTTAAAGCTGAAACTCAAGGATGTGGTAGAAACCTCCTCATTGCCTTTTTGGAAGTGGTTCCACAGTTATGGAGCTCCTTCCATTGGCAATCAAAGCACCAGACCTGGCTGCTTTCAAGTGGGCTATGAAAACTTATTATTCCCTTTGCAACTTTTAAGGGTTGGTGCAGTTTGGGTTAGAGAAATGGCTTGGGGAATTATTACTAGCATGTTTCATTTATGGTCATATTTATTATTATTATGAATGATGTTGTCTTAATGTTTTTCATGCTTTGGTATTATATTAGTATTAGATATTTGGCATTTCTTTTACTTATTTATTTTATAACGTTTATACACTGTTTGATTGTGTGTGGGGGGTTTTATATATAAAAAACCACCCCTCAAAGCAGTTTACAAAAAGATTAATCAAGAAAACAAAGAAATAATTACAACAATATTTTAAAACATATTACTATTATTTATGAAATCTCTAAACAACCCTTCATCTGAGGATCAGAAGGTGGTTTACCATATAAAAACACAAAAATACATAACATAGTAACAAACAAAGACAATATCTCTCACAGTTTAAAAGGCCATAAAGGTAAAAGTAAAGGACCCCTGACAGTGAAGTCCAGTTGCAGACGACTCTGGGGTTGCGGCCCTCATCTCGCTTCACAGGCCGAGGGAGCTGGTGTTGGTCATGTGGCCAGCATGACTAAGCCGCTTCTGGCGCAACAGAACACTGAAACCAGAGCAGTGCATGGAAACGCTGTTTACCTTCCCACAGGAGCAGTTCCTATTTATCTACTTGCACTTTTTGGCATGCTTTCGAACTGCTAGGTTGGCAAGAGCTGGGACCAAGCAACGAGAGCTCACCCCGTCACTGGGATTCGAACCACAGACGTTCTGAACGGCAAGCCCAAGAGTCTCAGTTTGTTAGACCACAGTGCCACCCACGTCCCATTTAAAAGGCCATAGATTAAACCATCAATGGCCACAAACAATTACCTCAACTTTCTAAGCATCTCAGTAGGGTTGTCTAATGGGTAGACCTTTTCCTTAAAAAGTGGGTTGTAAATTCAACTTAACACTTTTAACTAGTTGAAAAACTGTTTTTAAGTGTTTTTATATCATTTGGACTATTGATTCCAATATGGATTTTGTAAATACAGGTAGGTAGCCATGTTGGTCTGCCGTAGTCAAAATAAAATAAAAAAATTCCTTCCAGTAGCACTTTAGAGACCAACTAAGTTTATTATTGGTATGAGCTTTCGTGTGTACACATGCACACGAAAGCTCATACCAATAACAAACTTAGTTGGTCTCTAAGGTGGATGCGGGTGGCGCTGTAGGTTAAACCACAGAGCCTAGGACTTGCCAATCAGAAGTTCGACGGTTCGAAGCCCCGCAACAGGGTGAGCTCCCGTTGCTTGGTCCCTGCTCCTGCCAACCTAGCAGTTTGAAAGCATGTCAAAGTGCAAATAGATAAGTAGGTACCACTCCGGCGGGAACGTAAACGGCGTTTCTGTGTGCTGCTCTGGTTTGCCAGAAGCGGCTTAGTCATGCTGGCCACATGACCCGGAAGCTGTACGCCGGCTCCCTTGGCCAATAAAGCAAGATGAGCGCCGCAACCCCAGAGTCAGTCACGACTGGACCTAATGGTCAGGGGTCCCTTTACCTTTACCTTAAGGTGCTACTGGAAGGATTTTGTAAGGATTTCTTTCGGGTGGCCTCTGTGAGCTAACAGCATCAAGATTACCACCTTCTGAAGATTTGGCATCGAACATTAGTTTGACCATCTGTTGGGAGTGTTTAAACTATCTGTCTCCACCAAGGCTGGCCCTGCTATTAGACAAAGTGAGACATTTTGGTTACCTTGAAAGGACAGTATACTGTTAGTTTCTGAACTGAATTGTATTTTTACTGTCATGGATGGGGAGAGCTGTGTCACTGAGAGGTAATAAGTCTGGAAAGAGCCAAAGAAGGCAATAAAAATGGATAGGCTATCATTTTTGCAAATAATGCTGAAAGTTTGTGAACACTGGAAGTTTTGGACACATGCTTTTAAGTGACAATATTAATTTTACCCTAGTTTTGGGTCATAATATTTAAACTTTGGCTTCAACATGGATCAAAATTGAACTTCTAAACCCCAAAATCCAAAAGGAGAAGAGCAAAGAGAAACAATTCAACAGAATCTAGCAGCTATCATGTCAGAAAAGCAGCACAATATTCATGAACACTAAATGATTTTTCAGAACTTTTCATTTATCAGCCTAACTATAGCTCAGGCGTGGCCAAATTTGGCCCTCCAGCTGTTTTGGGACTACAACTCCCATCATCCCTAGCTAACAGGATCAGTGGTCAGAGATTATGGGAATTGTAGTCCCCAAACAGCTGGAGGACCAGGTTTGGCCATGCCTTGCCTAGATGCTTGCTCTTAGGCAAGCTTCCTAAAATTGTTGGCTATTGTTGCTATAAGAAAATGTCCCCAACTGAATACACTCATGGCTAACCTACTTGATTGAAAATGCATAGTATGTCTCCAACATTAATTATTCTCAGAGAAGAACCATGGAAATAAATGGAAATGATTCACCAAGTTTATGAATTTCAATGGATCTAGACTGAGCAAAACTTATTTGGCTACAACTCATAATGTTGCAAATATTAATTTGCTATATGTACACCAAAAGCTCCTTAGAAATTCAGTAGCAATTCTTCAAATGGCAAAACACCCACGTAATCTCAGATGGCAGAAACCCAAGACCTCATCCTCAGTGAACAACTAGATTGCATAACTAATTGGGTTATTTTAAACCGGACTGGTTCTTCACACACCCCTTTTTTATTCCCTAGCTCAGGCTCAAAGTTAGACAAAGAACAATTAGAAAATTAATTAAGACTAGCACATGCAAGTCAGCAGTGGCCTTTCCCCAACCTCTTGGAGTGATAGCAACTCTTAGCTGTTAATTTAACTTCAAGGGGAAATGTTACTTCTTTATAGTTTCATAGACACTAATTAAAGGATGTAGATGCTTGAGCCACATAAAAGAAAAAGTGAGCCTATCACAAAAGCTGTTGTAGTTCAGTAAGCCCTGCTCAGGGATCCAAAGTAGTTCTGGCCTTCTTCCCAATAATCAAATGTAATCTAAGGACCCATTGCTCTTCTTCTCAGACATCAGCCCAGTCCATTCATGTGTACCCAGAAATGAATCTCACTGCCCTGGTTTGCCTGGCACCGCACATTAGAGTAGCAAGCAGAACATTTCTGTTTTAGGAGCAGGCTGATGTGGGCATCGGAAATTTGTCTCTCACGAACCCATACTTCTACCTCAATGCTAGTTTCAAAATAAAACCATTCCCCACAAACAAAATCACAGAGTGGGAAGAGAATCTATTTTAGTTCTCCCCGAAAAATCAACTTTAAAGGTGACTTTGGGGGGCTGGGGGGGAAGAGAAACCCTGGATATCTTTTTCTCTTATTTGGCAGTTTTCTTATCTAAGGAAACCTCTCTCATGTGCTGTTTTCATACAAATTACTCACAAG
Organism: Podarcis melisellensis; assembly: GCF_964234715.1. Classification (NCBI taxonomy): domain Eukaryota; kingdom Metazoa; phylum Chordata; class Lepidosauria; order Squamata; family Lacertidae; genus Podarcis; species Podarcis melisellensis. Next base: position 25,792,669 of record NC_138542.1, read on the forward strand.
CAACAGCAGAGATTATGTGAACCTTTTTTATGCACCCCAAATCAGTGAATCTTTTTAACCACCTTAAATACAAAGGCTACCTACAAGAAAACCACTGTTGGTATATCCTTCTGATATTTGGCAGGATTCAGCCCACAAAAGGAGCTAACACGCCTGCAAATTTAATCTAACTCTTATTTTAAAGTTATGAATATTTCCTTTTTATGAAAGAAATATATTTTAATGATGTCCAGCACAAAAATCCCTGCACTTATTTATCTGCAATTTGGCTAGCTTTATCCACTCAAGAGAGGCTGCTGTATCTACTACGTCAACCAATTGTATTAAAAGGAAATCAATTAATAATAATAATAATGTTAATAATAATACAAATATAGGGGAACAAAATGAAGAGATGAACTTTCAGATAGGACATATCAAAATGTGTTCCTAATTGAACCACGAATTACCAAGAATTGGCTTGGATTAAAATAGAAAAATGATCTGCTGTGTTAAAGCATATTGCTATGGTAGCCATTCATTCTGAGAGACACATTAAATGAAACAAAAATGGTTTGACCTTGGGTGAAAATTAAACTAAGCTTTTGGGAAGAATTAGAGAAGGGAAAATCAAATCCCCCCCACCCCTACCGTTCAAAGATGAATTGATTCTCCCCCCTCCCCCAACCCAAGTTCATGGTTGAAGCCAGGTTGAGCAGTAAAGTTCAGCTATCGCTGCAAGCAAGAGAAAAATGGATGCAGTAATTCATTAGCACAGAAAATTTGAAATCCTTTCAACAAGCTGAAGTAGGACAAAAACATGTTCAGTTTTGAGCCAATGTATTTTAGATTTGAGCAATGATTCATGGGCCACTAGAACAATCCAATTAAAACTAAACTTGTGTGCACCCCAATCCAGCAATCAGTTTCAGGTGCTCTAATGAATATATCCCCCACCCATCCGAAAGGTTCCCTAATTTACATCAATTAAGGAAATATAAACTGGGTATGCAAAATAATGCATATGAGAGGCTGAAGTGAACATTTTCCATTGATGTAAATAGAAAACCATGCTCTTGACAGGAGACTGTGCATTAGAGCATCTATGGGACTGTAAGCTGGGGACAGAATCTGATACTTCACAGTCAGAACTGGAATGCCATACTCTGCTCTCTCCCTCTGAAAAAATACTTGGATAAAGTCACAATGCTTTCATTAGACAGATGTGTAAGTGTTATGTCAGCTTAATAAAAAGAATTGAATCCTTGATTGTGCACTGCCTAGGGCAATGGTACTGTTAACCCAGGCTTTGTGCCTTACTTATTGATCCCTAAATAAACAAAACAATGTTAAGTAGGATTGCACACATAGTGTAACTGAAGGTATTTCTCTGGAAAGCATTTAACTGGTTGAATCTTTTGCTATTCTTCCTCATGAAGAATTGCAAGCCACGCTCACACAAAAAGGCAACAATTTAGTCATGGACTCAGTTCCCATCACACCCAGCCACTGTGGCTAATGGTCAATGATGATGGGAGTTGTAGTTTAGAAACATCCTGAGGGCTGATAATTTAGCTCAGTGTTTTCCAAACTTGGGTCTCCAGCTGTTTTTGGACTACAATGCTCATCATCCCTGGCCACTGGTCCTGCTAGCTACGGATGATGGGAGTTGTAGTCCAAAACATCTGGAAACCCAAGCTTGGGAAACAACTAGCATGTGAACAGTTACTTAACCTAGTTAACTGTCCTAAGCATACCAGCCTTTAATCTTAGAGAATCAACAAGCGTTGATGAAGTCAGGTAAGCTTCTTTGTTAGGTAACGCCAGGGGGATTAACCATTAGTACTTCAAAGCATCAAAAGAACTGGGCAAATGAATAAAGGGGGCTGAGTTTTTAGGAACAGCAGAGTTAGGAAAGATGTTACCAAGAAGTGGAGAAGGAACTGTGTTAGTATGTGCCCTGAAGACCAAGATAGGCTGCAGATCAAAAAGAAAGCTGGTGGTGCTGCTATAAGGATAAGCTTGCACATTTTGGGGGTGCTGCTGCTGTGTGCCCCTCCACTGAAGGCTAAAGGTTGTATATATGTGTAAAGTGTTGTTGTTGTTGTTGTTGTTTAGTCGTTTAGCCATGTCCGACTCTTTGTGACCCCATGGAGCAGAGCACGCCAGGCACTCCTGTCTTCCACTGCCTCCCGCAGTTTGGTCAAACTCATGCTGGTAGCTTCGAGAACACTGTCCAACCATCTCATCCTCTGTCGTCCCCTTCTCCTTGTGCCCTCCATCTTTCCCAACATCAGGGTCTTTTCCAGGGAGTCTTCTCTTCTCATGAGGTGGCCAAAGTACTGGAGCCTCAGCTTCAGGATCTGTCCTTCCAGTGAGCACTCGGGGCCGATTTCCTTAAGAATGGATCGGTTTGATCTACTTGCAGTCCATGGGACTCTCAAGAGTCTCCTCCAGCACCATAATTCAAAAGCATCAATTCTTCGGCAATCAGCCTTCTTTATGGTCCAGCTTAAACATCTTTAAACACTACAGCCTCTGTCATGTCTGAATTCCCAATGGAAACATGACCCTACGTGAGGGTCTGGAACCCTGGAAACTCACTACTGCTCAGCAGAGACTGGGATGGCATGTAACAATATGAATTTGGGACACCACTGAGAGACCTCTCATTGGCTGGAAAGAAGCTCATCAAAAAGGTGTGATTCAGAAGAAATCTTCACCACAGAGAACGTGCGGAGGAGAATCAAGCTTTGGAATGTGTTCATCCACCAATGGTAAGATTTTGCATGTTTTAGGACTAGCAACCTTTCTTTTTTCATGAAATCAATGAGAATCTTTGTCCTAATAGCTTTGGGATCAGCTCCTACCCACTTACTGTAAGAAATGAGACCTAGAATGAGAGGACGTTATGCAGTAAACTTTTTACCTGAAAGTTTCTTACGTCTGACTGGTCACAGGTTACTGAACTAGATGTACTGATCAGAAACGCTCAGTTTTTTAAACAGTCATGTAATATCAACAACCCATTATACTATTACTGGTGATTAAGATTAATCACTGCTTATCTTCATATCCACATTTCTATTAGAAAACAGAGTTATCTGCAAGTCTCTATATACCTGTCATGCCTCACTGATTTAAATTATACAGGGGAACAGCTTTCCCCAGGTTTTCATATAATTATATAACCTCTCTCTGACTGGCATGAGCTCTTTTATCTTATCTGAGGAGAGCTGGTTGCAGACTGTAATTATCCCCTCACGGCATAGGTACTGAATGCTGTCACCATGCAGGATCCAAACTGAAAATGTCACACTATCAAGACACACATCATTTTTCAGCCGTTGCCTCTATTTCTCAGGATTCAAAGGGACTGATCTACTTGCCCTTTGATCACAAGAAAGCCACCACAATATGGCTCCCAATAAACCATGGTTCCAGCCTTCATTTAAAATAAATGAAAAAGAACATTAAGTATAAACTCTGAAGACACACAGAATGAAATGCACTTGGCAAAATGCAAGCTAAATTGTTAAACTTTACACAGCTCCCATTTAATCCCTTCCATGCACACATTCTTCTTTGGTGATTTCCATACTTCTCACCTACATAAAAAGCTTATTCATTTAAATAAGCTTCTGGAGTGAGGCTACACCAGCAATGACCTTCTGCATTTCCACTTCCAAAGGTGAACTCACTGCAACAGAAGGCAAAGTCTATTTACGTTTAAAGTTAGAATTGACCAGAGCACATCCGAGTTGGTAAAACCGTGTCTATATTCCTAAAAGAAACAATTTTGTAAGCAGGCTTCTTTCCAGAAGAGCAGTTTAGAGACTTCATGTACCTTGAACAAATCTAAGAAAAAAAGGAAACAGCAGCCCATTATCTGGGTTGAAGGCTGGAATTATATTCTAACATCCTTAAAGCACAACGATTTCTTTTCCCATTTCTTCTCTTTTCATTCCCTTTACTCATGCAGCCGTCACATCTTCACTAGGAGAGGCACCAATTCCACAGAGTTTTCAGTCCTCAGTAGCTCCTGCTGTGAAACTAGTCTTTAAAAAACACACACTTTAGGACAGCTTTTGAAAAGCACCATTTACTTTACCAGAAATATCTTCTAAGTTGTGGTGCTGCGGTGGTGGTGGTCAGGAAGCTCGCTTGATACTGGAGGCCCACATATTGGAGCGATGTACAGTGGTACCTCAGGTTAAGTACTTAATTCATTCCAGAGGTCCGTTCTTAACCTGAAACTGTTTTTAACCTGAAGCACCACTTTAGCTAATGGGGCCTCCTGCTGCTGCCGCGCCGCTGGAGCACGATTTCTGTTCTCATCCTGAAGCAAAGTTCTTAACCCGAGGTACTATTTCTGGGTTAGCAGAGTCTGTAACCTGAAGCATATGTAACCTGAAACGTATGTAACTCGAGGTACCACTGTATCTTGGATCAGAGACACCAAAGAGCTTTGTGGAACCTTGAAGATGAACAAATTTACTGTGAAACAAGCTTTCATGGACATGAAGGATACTTCCAGATGACCTGTTTATTGAGGATTTGTCCTGATTCATTTGCAGAATGGTTAGTTGATGTTGTCCATTTGTAGAGCATTCATTCAGATTTGTTTGCAGGGCGGTTAGATGAGCAAGTGTTACTGCAAACCTTCCACTGCATTTCCCCATGACTTTTATTAACACAAAATGTCCAGTCTTTTGGGGAAGTGAACAAAAGCTACAAATCAGCTGTCACTGTGCAATTAGTTTTGATGCGCACATTAACCATAACTATATTTTGGAAGCATTTGGAAAATTCAACCACAGAGTACTAACCCAAAAAGCTTGCCTGTATAAAAATCTGTCAAAAATGAAACATTTTATTTGACTTGATTTAATTAAATTAATTAGTGAAGAATCCAAGACTCCAGCAAGTACAATGAGATATGCATCTATATGGAATGTTCCATAGGTGATCAAGGTCCCTAATACCCTTGGAATCAACTGCCACTTTAGAGTAACTCTGAGAAAAACAACAAAACAATTGGAACAAACTCCAAAATATTTTTCTGTTGTTATTTTCCTGTTTGATTCTTTTGATCCATTTGAGAATATGCACACTTGGGTATTTTGTAACTTCATTTATAATTTTCCTCTGTATATAAATATATTTAAAAACAAGCACATCTAGAAGTTCAACCTGAATTTGCTGGCATGCAATTGATTTCTAGCCAAAAATAGTGATAGTCTGGAAGCACTGACAATTCACTTGCCGTAATGATGTATGACCTGGCTCGGACAAGCAGCTCACTCTTTACAGAGAAGAACAAATGTGTAATTTTTTCTTTCAGCTGGAACTTGCCGGAACTCAGTGGGCGTCAATGACATTCTAAGAGAATGAGGGAGGCGTTAACAGTGAGTTCCGGCACCTCTTTTTCTAGAAAAATAGCACTGATCTTGGGTATACAGTGGTACCTTGGGTTACATATGCTTCAGGTTACATACGTTTCAGGTTACACACTCCACTAACCCAGAAATAGTGCTTCAGGTTAAGAACTTTGCTTCAGGATAAGAACAGAAATCGGGCTCTGGTGGCAGGCTGGCAGCAGGAGGCCCCATTAGCTAAAGTGGTGCTTCAGGGTTAAGAATAATTTCGGGTTAAGAACGGACCTCCGGAACAAATTAAGTACTTAACCCAAGGTACGTCAATCTCTACACAGAAAAATAAATGGACACAACATCAGAAATGGCAATATCCAGAATCCAATAAGAGAACATTTCAGCTTACAACAGGCTTCCTCAACCTTGGCCCTCCAGATGTTTTTGGCCTACAACTCCCATGATCCCTAGCTAGCAGGACCAGTGGTCAGAGATGATGGGAACTGTAGTCTCAAAACATCTGGAGGGCCGAGGTTGAGGAAGCATGGTCTACAAGGATACCCTGTGACTGACCTTAAGGTGGCCATACTTGAATAAAGGAATTTTATAGGAAAACTCCAATGGGAAACTGCTGAATTACAGGCAATTTAGTTTTGTCACCTGCCGCTTGAATTGAGATCACATGGTGCTTTTTTAAAAAGACACACTGCATGTGTTAATTAGCTCATCGATGACAAGATGCTTGAGTTACCTCCAACACTGCTTTGATAATTGGTCACTGTAATCATCACTCTGTTCTTTTCTGAACTCCTCTACATCCCATCCACTACTGCCATGTAGATATACATTTGACAAGTCAAGACTACACCTCATGCAGCTGAAGAAGTGGATTGTGGCCTATAAAAGCTTAAGTTATAATAAATTTATTCTTCTTTAAGCTGCCGCATGACTCTTTGTTGATTTTTTTTTTTGCGGCAGCAAAGGAACATGGTTACTTTTCTCAGTGGCAGAGCACATGTTTTGCACACTGGTTCAATCCCTGTCCATATGTTCTTAATTTGTTGAGCATTTTAATAGTATGAAAGCCTTGGGGATAACTTTCCTTAACACCAAGAGAATTGAGCTGCAATCGTAAAGAATCCAGTGTCTTAGTCAACATGGCAAACTAATAAATCTGTTTTGTGGCACCATTCTGAACATGATCTTAGCCATGATCCTAAGCTCATGGAAGTGAATTTCACAGATATCTGTTGGAGCTTGTCAATTGTGGCATTGTGGGCTAAGGAAAATATCTTCACAGGCTAAATTGAGTTAATGATGCCCTTTGGCTTTCTACTGCTGACAACACAAATTGCTTTTACTAGTGTTCTCCAGGATCACTAGTACTGTAAATATTCAGCAAAAAGCATATTGAAGATGGAAGAGCATATCTGTCTGCAAGAGACAAGATCTTTCCAAACATTATTATAAATTGGATGGTATCTCTCTCAAACATGACTTTTAATACTGTCTATTCAGTGAGGATATTACAGCATTTTAATATAAAATATTGCATTTCAAACTTTATTGAATGTAATACATTTAACAAAGTGTACATGAAACAAATGTAGTAATAGCCTACTATGTGTTTTATAAGATTTCATTAAGTTCCAGTCATAATTCATATTATTTCTCATAATTTAAATCAATACACAATAAAAGAATCTGCTAGATCTACAGTACGAAGTTAATAAAAATTACAGTGACAGTGTAAAAGCGGAGAAATTAATTTCCAATAAAATGTCTAAGACAAAGGAACCTGTGCAGCTTACCTGGTGGTTTTAAGCCACATTGTATAAAAAAGAGTTTCATGCTAAGTCCCCAAGAAACCACTGCCAGACCATTGCACCAAATACTAATGCTATTTCATTGTTAATACAAAACTGGCTCCTTTGCAAAAGATAGAGCTAATTCTCTGGTGCACATAGCACCTACACAACAAATCCAATGGTGTGGCTAACATAGGCCCATGCTGCCCATATTTTGTGAATTGGATTCTTACTATTTACAGAAAGTTGTGGAATGTGGACACAGCAAGAGAGAGATATAATGACTTACTGTACCCAGTTTTCTGATTGAAACACAGATGGAAGTAGCTTATTTTTGGGTGGTTATTGAAGTTACTATATTTGAGGATTTATGTTCATCACCGTTGTAGTATCTTAGTGGTCTGCCCAGGTGAGTCTTACCTCACTTATAATGCCCCATGTTTTCTGTCAACCATGCATTGTTCTTTCCCAAATTCTCCAGATCTTCCTCCAAACTTTTAATGAAAATAGGCCTTTTACTTATTATTGTTTGAAGTTAGGTGGATCTCCAAGGATAATTTTCAGTTCATTGCCATTTGTTTAATCCTAGATATTCTCTTAGTGATGTATGGAAGTGAGAGCTGGACCATAAAGAAGGCTGATCGCCGAAGAATTGATGCTTTTGAATTATGGTGCTGGAGGAGACTCTTGAGAGTCCCATGGACTGCAAGAAGAACAAACCTAACTATTCTTAAGGAAATCAGCCCTGAGTGCTCACTGGAAGGACAGATCCTGAAGCTGAGACTCTAATACTTTGGCCACCTCATGAGAAGAGAAGACTCCCTGGAAAAGACCCTGGTGTTGGGAAAGATGGAGGGCACAAAGAGAAGGGGACAACAGAGGACGAGATGGTTGGATAGTGTTCTCGAAGCTACCAGCATGAGTTTGACCAAACTGCGGGAGGCAGGGGAATACAGAAGTGCCTGGCGTGCTCTGGTCCATGGGGTCACGAAGTCGGACACGACTAAACGACTAAACAACAACAAGATATTCTCTGTGACTCCTAGCTCTTTAGGAGCAAATAAAAAATTGGAGATGAGTTGCATGGAATCTGTATTTTATGTAAGTGGCTAATCCAACCCTCTTCCTGTTTTGTTCCAATGGATATTTCATGGTGATCAAAACATGCTCACACCCTAAAGGAGCTTAAATCTGGTTGTCACATATGTAGACCAGAGCCTTCAATCAAATAATTTCTTAGAAAATGAGGGAAAGCCAACTTCCTTGCAATTTCTGATCCTTATAGCTAATTATTATGTGAGTTGCATTCATACTCCTAATATGCACTTTTCCAGATTAAAATTCACCCAGGTTTTTGTGCCTTTAAATCAACCTTGCACTTGCCAGTGTATCAATACTGCAACACAATCAAATCCTCCTATACAACTGGCCAGCTGCTTGCAACAAAATAAAATGCTGTTCGCTAGAGACATACACTTGGATGTGCATGATGGTTTTGAGGTTGGCTGTATTTTGATTGTTCTGCTGCTTCATAACAACTGAAAATAAAGATTGAATTTTTTTCACGCGCTTAGAGCTCCCTCCAGTGACTCACTGGACAGGAAAAACAATTCAAGATGCAGGGGTTGCATATGGACACTGTGTGTGTGTGTTGTTTTTTAAGTAACTGGGCGAAGGATGGCCATGTCTATGCCTAAGCCTTTTTCCCTCTGAACTCCTGGCCACGCACTTCATTTATAAAACAAAAGTCAACCCTACAAATAGGTGTCATGTACTGAGTGCAATTGAGATGACATTTAGTATCACTGTGTAATTCATTCCACTGTAAATAGAATATTAAGAAACATCAATAAATATAAAATTTGAAAATTGCTCGAACTCATCATTTTCATGCAGGCCCAGAGATATGCCGCTGCATTTATTGGGGTTATTTATGAGTTTTATGACTATACGGGACTGGATCTGCTTCCATAATCATTAGCAGACTAAACTTGACAGCCTAAGTGTCCTGTTTTACAGGCTGAAGTTTCCTGGTCATATTTCAGACCTCTCTTTTTTCCATAAACTGGAGTCACTTTCTCATTTCCCGCATCTGTCTTCCTGGTCCCACTGCCTTCTATCTGTTGACCTCAAATTCGATCAACACCAACAACGCTGAATAAATTAGGAAAGTGGGGAATTGCCCCCAGGAGATCCATTGTGCTCCTTTTAAAATCCCTGCCTAGCCTGCCAGCTCTAATTTACAAATATCAAACAACGATTAATTCATGACCAGCCACGTAGTGGTAGCAACCTGTTTTATTCATTACTATGGTTGTAGTTTGGAAAGCTGTGGCATGTTTTACAAGCAATAGAAGAAACAAATTACTCATTCAGGGCCTGATGCCTTCAAACCTTTGCTCAGTTGATTAATCCTTAATCATACCAGTGACTCTGCTCTGCAGTAAATGGTGTTAACAGGACTAGGACCTTGGGTTTGCTTAGGATAGCATTGAAAGCACTGTCCTAGCATTCCAGGGATTCCCCAACACAGATTACTTTTCTCTTAATGTGCAATAGCAGCAATTTTGTTTACCAGTCAAGCTGGGTCAATTCACACTAATGACTGGATGTTGGGTTTCTTAAGAAGCATTTTAATTAAGTGGGCTTTTGTTTTTTGTTTTGTTTTGTTTTTACCCAACAAGAGTGAGGATGGGCCTTAGAGGTGATCCGCCTTAAAGTCTGGGCCAGATGTGTGCCTTTTCTCCCCATAAACCAGCAAATAATCTCAGAATCTTTAAGGAGAGGGGGGAAATGAGACAAAACATAGGAAGCTGCCTTATCTGACCATTGGTCCCAGACCCTCCAAGTGTTCCTATTTTTCAGGGACAGTCCTGGATTTACAGAAGCTGTCCCGGTTCCTGATTTGATCCCAGAATGTCCCACTTTTCCTTAGGACATCTCTATTTTCATCAAAGAAATATCAAAGGGTATGGTTTTGTTGTTGTTTAGTCGTGTCCGACTCTTCGTGACCCCATGGACCGGAGCACGCCAGGCACTCCTGTCTTCCACTGCCTCCCGCAGCTTAGTCAAACTCATGCTGGTAGCTTCAAGAACACTATCCAGCCATCTCATCCTCTGCTGTCCCCTTCTCCTTGTGCCCTCCCTCTTTCCCAACATCAGGGTCTTTTCCAGGGAGTCTTCTCTTCTCTTCTCGTGAGGTGGCCAAAGTATTGGAGTCTCAGCTACAGGATCTGTCCTTCCAGTGAGCACTCAGGGCTGATTTCCTTAAGAATGGATAGGTTTGATCTTCTTGCAGTCCATGGGACTCTCAAGAGTCTCCTTCAGCACCATAATTCAAAAGCATCAATTCTTTGGCAATCAGCCTTCTTTATGGTATGGTAGGACATCCCTATTTTCACCAGGAAACTGTTAGAAGTATGGAGTTATGCAACCCCAGAACCAAGGAGATAACTATACAACCTTTAGAAGACTTCTGAAGGAAGTTTTTTAATGTTTAAAGTTTCATTATGTTTTTATATATGTTGGAAGCCACCTAGAATGGCTTGGACAACCCAGTCAGATGGGCAAGGTATAAATAATAAAATTGTTGTTGTTGTTCAATAGGAGGTCCCTATTTTCATCAGAGAATTGTTGGAGGGTATGTGTCCCCTCTAGCTCACTATAGTCTACTCTACAACAACTGGCAGGGTTTTCATACACTGAGTCTTTCCAAAGCTAACATAAAGATGCCAGCAATTCAACTCATAATATATTGTGTGCACAGCATTTACCCTACAGCTGAGCTACATCCCCTAACGAGATCCCCAGTTTCATTAAAGGAGAAAGCAGCTTCCTGCTCCCAAACGTCTGGCATCTTCCACACTAGGACACTGTTCTGTTTCTTTTCTAGTTTTTTAACATATATTTTCAACAATTATTAAACATACTTTTATATCTTATACAATTTTTTTGACTTCCAACAATCACATCTGAAAATTTTCTAATCTTTTCACTTAATTTACATTTCTTATTTTCACTATTACATTTAAATATCATAACTAATGTTTCTCTCCTTTGCAATATTTCATATATTTCTCCTTACAAAGCTTCTTGTAGTCCTACTAGCGTAATTTGTTTATTACAGTTGCTCTTCAAATAGTATATATATTACTTCCAATCTTCTGGTCCCACAGGTTTCAAATCCTTCCTGTCATTTTATCCAATTCTGCGTAGTCCATTAATTTTGTCCGCCATTCTTCTTTCGTTGGCATTTCTTCTTGCTTCCATTTCTGGGCCAAGACACTGCTCTGTTTCTGGGAGTGACCAGGATGGTTGCTTTCTTGGGCATTTGCAGAGACCAGCCACTGACCTGACCACAGAGCCATGCAGGATCATCAACCATATCAGAGGCCTTTTGGGTGCTTGAAGTCATTTGGGGAGAGGTTGCTTTCTCTCCCACATTCCACTGTGGAATCTACAGGGGATCCACCCAAAAGTGCTCTTTTTAAAAAAAAGAAAAAAAAGATAGAGCATTTTTAACCCACTCTTCAGCTGAAAAGGCTCCCAGATTAGCTTAGATGCAGTCAATTCACACAAGACAGTCCCTGCCTACAGGCTTTACAATCTCAAAGAAACGAGACACACAAGGAAAAGGAGACAAGGAGGGAAGAGGAAAATAAAAACTAAATCTCAGGCACCCATTTCTAAACAATTGTTCCTATAATGGCCAGCTAGCAGAGTTCAGTTTTCCCATTCTCCTTCTACCCAGTCATGGTTCCTTTCAGAGAGCCCATGCTGGGCCTTGAAGCAGCCTTGCCACTATTGTGCCTCATCCGTTCTACACATTTTGTCTTTTTTCAACAGGGTAGAGCAAAGGAACTGTACAGTTCACCCGAAACTCAATCCAGTGAGCAGGGATACAGTAGTAAAGGTAAGGAAATGATAAGGGCATTTCAATTCTATGCCAAGTTCCTACTAGATGATAAGATTCCCAATTTGACTTGGGCCATTGCCAAGTTTCTGTCTGAGGTGGTCAGCATACGAGATCAATTTGTATTAGATAAAAGTCAGAAATAGATATAATCTTATGATTTGTCCTAGTAGCCTTTGTACTTTTAAATGTTATATGCACTGAATTCCAACTTGTGGGTCTTTGGACCGGGATAAACAATGGTTGCTGTTGATGATGGTGATGATAAGGGCAGTTCACCAGCTTCCATTGATTAAAACTCAAAATACCTAAGCCTACGAGGGTCTTCTGGTGGTTCCCTCACTGTGAGAAGTGAGGATACAGGGAACCAGGCAGAAGGCCTTTTAGAAGACATCTGAAGGCAGGGAAGTTTTTAAAGTTTGTTGTCTTACTGTGTTTTAATTTATTGGAAGCCGCCCAGAGTGGCTGGGGCAACCTTGTCAGATTGAAAGGAGAAGGAGAAGAACGAGAAGGAGAAGGCGGAGAAGAAGGTCATTATTATTACTATGGACCAGCAGACAGAGAACCAGACTCATCCCTCCCACCCCACCCCACCTCACACTGTAATTTACCCCTCCCAAGTAACTGTCATGTGACAAAGGTATTTGAGAGCAGAAGCAGTAAAGGAAGCAGTAAAGGAGTATAGAAATGTTGTGAAATGCTGAAAAGCTGCAGAATCATTTAGCATGTTGAATCACAGTGACTCATCTTGAGGATGACTCATTCTCTGTAGAAGTATTGTATCTGCTTGCAGGCAGACTCAGTGAATCAGTCAGTGTATGTGTGTGTTTGTGTGTGTGAAGGTGGAGCCTGTGCTCAATGAAGCCTGTGCTCAATGGAGACTCTGTGTGACTCAGCAACTCTGTGTATGCTCTGAAGCTAGTTTAATCTCTTTTTCACTATTCTGTTATTTGCAAACAAGTTAATTTTAACAAAGTATAACTTTTATTCTTTTACTGAAGAAGACTCTGTGTTATTAATTTATGCTGCACGTCAGTAACGATCACAGGCACCTCTTAACAAACCACATTGCCCAGAATTTTCTGAGGATAAGAATGTGCTTTGAATGTACAGTGGTACCTTGGGTTACATACACTTCAGGTTACAGACTCCGCTAACCCAGAAATAATAGCTTGGGTTAAGAACTTTGCTTCAGGATGAGAACAGAAATTGTGCAGCAGCAGCGTGGCGGCAGCAGGAGGCCCCATTAGCTAAAGTGGTGCTTCGGGTTAAGAACAGTTTCAGGTTAAGAACGGACCTCCGGAACGAATTAAGTACTTAACCCAAGGTACCATTGTATAGTGTATATTCAGCCTACATTGTCCATTCATTTCAATACATATACTCTGAGTATACCTGTGGGATAAGTGAACACCAACAATTCCCATCCCTATTTCAATTTCTGTTAGAATTCTCTGAGAGGCTTGCAGATGCCCCACCTATGTTGCTCAGGAACCACCCATCCCAAGTCATATTCTGCCTTCCTTGCCAAAGAGTATCTATATAAAATACATGGATATAGCTGAGTTCGGTAGCAACAGATACAGTCGTGGCTTTGTGGCAGGGCTGTAATTCACACTTAGTAGGAAATGTTTCAGTGGGACTACGCAGCATGCAAACTTGTCAGGTGTTTCTCCATAAATAAAAGATTTGAACACAAGTTGCTTTGGGGCACTGCCCTACTGGAAGCCCCCAGAGTTCTCATTTGGTGTTTTCAGCTACAATGTAAGGAACACAACAAATGTAAATCATTTGCTTTCACTGTTTTCTAAAATAATTCTTATGAGCCTATTACTGTTGTATGTGTGTGGGTGCATTCCCCCTGGGAAGTCAATGCTAGGAACAGATCTTTATCACTGTACCTCTGTGGTGATCTGATTATGTTAGGACACATTTCATCAAGAAAAAAACGAAAGTTTTGCTGTCCTGCCCTGAATACAAGTGGCTCGATTTGTGTCTATTTCCTACTCTAGAGCTCAGCATGGCGGAACATAGTCCAGGGACTCAGATATACCACATTCTGTATAAAATGAAAAGACAATTTGTTGATACTCTGCTGTGCAGTGAAAATAAAAATTCCTGCTTATTGTTTCAGGAAAAGCAATTCGCACAGCAGAGAGGCAATAATTTCTGAGTTCGGGCGGCCACTAATGGGGGAACCTCAAAAGGTTCCAAAGTTTGGCTCACATACAAACTCAGCAGAGTATAGAATCCTTATAATTTGCTCATCCTACTCCTTATTGGCTTAATTTGATGTCAATGGGAGGAAAACAATAATGGGCAGCAAGTTGTTTAACATCTAGACACTGCAGGAGTCCCAGCAAATGTCGGAAGATGAGCTGGGGAGGAAACAAAATTCTCATATATTTCAAAGCTGGCTGAAACTTTTTTTAATAACGAAGTGTGTCTCATAAAACTTTAGGTTTCTACCTGAATCTAGAATTCCCATATAACACTAAGTGATGTAATAATACATTACAAACAAACTACAAAATGGTCTTTAGGAATATGCATAATTAGTTATAATAATAATAATTTATCATTTATACCCTTCCCATCTGACTGGGTTTCCCCAGCCACTCTGGGTGGCTTCCAACAAAATATTAAAAATACAATAAAACATCAAACATTAAAAACTTCCCTAAACAGGGCTGCCTTCAGATGTCTTCTGAAAGTCAGACAGTTGTTTATTTCCTTGACATCTGATGGGAGGGGGTTCCACAGGGCGGGCACCACTGCCGAGAAGACCCTCTGCCTGGTTCCCTGTAACCTTGCTTCTCGCAGTGAGGGAACTGCCAGAAGGTTAATGTGACATTAACCCCATGATGCAAGTTAGTTTAAGAGTGATCCAGGGTTACCCTGTATGTTCCATCTCTAGGAGATTTGAACCTAGACCTAATTAATCTAAGCATCCCACACTCTCGTCAGTGCACTACACTGACTCTTAACCTACTCCCTGACTGCTCTGACACAGAAATACATGACACTGATGTCAGACCCCATACGGGTTGCAAATTCTAATCCACTCTAGAGTATAATGTACCCCTTACACTTGCAAGGCAGCATTTTTGCAAAAGTAGAAATAAAAAGTACTTAGTTGTGGAATCAGGTCCTCAAAGAGTCGGATAATGTTATGCCAGAACTTCAATATTTAGACACTTAGTGTTAAGTTGTGGGTGAACATATCAGATGACACAGTGATTCTTCAAACAGCTCTTGTTTATTCACAAGCCAGAACAGAACTGAACTGAAGGGTTCAGCCAGCCTGCTTATATAGAGCTCCAGTAGAACGCAACAGTAACCATTTTCTGTAACTATCCAATCATTGAACGTCACTTTCGATCCCTTATTTGCATATGTGGACCTGAACTATCTACAGTATCCCCCTGCTGGCCCAGGGTGAGAACTTCAGTACATAACACTTAGAGAGTCAGACTTTGAGCCAATGGGAATGAAAGAGTGATGATTGTTCTCCTGTATTTGTTTGCCTAGACCATTTTTAAAAAAGCATTAGCTCCTCCTGCCTCTGATCCTTAGAGTACTCATTCTCTTCTCTTACCCACCAGGTTTTATCTTAAGGTGGTTTATACCACTTCATAATACAATACACCTACAAATGGGTACCCTGTACTCTCTTTCAGCTTGAGGGCCGCATTGCGGATTGGCCAACTCTACAAGGGGTCATGCCAGTGATGGGTGTGGCCAAAGTGGTCAGCACACACCCTCTCTCCTGAGCGCACATACCTCATGCACTTTCAGTTAGCCCTCCCACCACAATGTTCTTCTGCCAAACAGCAGAGAACCAAGAGGTTCCTCTGCTCCAGACCTAATGCTGCAGTAGAGAGGAAATAGCTCCAGTTGTGTTTTGGAAATGGCTATTCTCTTTCTGGCACAAAGCCAGTACAAGAAGGTCTTAGAGATCAGGAAACAGAAAGGAGTGTTGCTTCGTGTTTCCTGTGTCATGGATTGGTTGGACGTAGAGGAATGGTGTGAGGAACCAGCTGGAGAACCACTAAGGGAGGAAGGCTCAGAGCTCAGGGAGTGGTGGTGGGATAAAGATGAGTGGGAAGAGGGACAAGAAGGAAAATACTGGGAAGAGGAAGTGTCATAATATGAAGAGGTAACAGGGCTTAGTGAGCTGGAAGAGTTGGTGGCAAAGAGAAGTCCAGATGTCGTCACTGGAAGTGCAATTGTGTCCAGCAGGATTTGTGATTGGGCTTGAAAACAAACAAGCTATTCCCCCAATTTCTAGTAAAATAGTTTTGCAAGCCAGTCCCAACAACAAATCAAGTCAAGGGGGTTTGCAACTGTAAGCAAAAAAGACTTGGCTGAGATCATTTTTGTAAATTGTATGCTGTGGGTTAAAACTCCTCTACCCTTTGTCTGGGTTGTAGTCCTAGTAATTATGTTGTTACTGTATTACTTAGCTTCTACAGAGGCACAATCTTTCTTCTTAATATATGTTGTATGTTTGAAAGCCACCATCTGACTACGAGTCACTCTATTCAATGCAATATTTCTTTCTCTATGAACTTAGATAATTATTTTAAAGTCTTGCCTTGGGTGTAGCATGGGCAATATGGCTTTCAGAGGAAACATCCTTCTGAAACACTAATTCCAGGCTTCCTCTTTTATTTCTTATCTTCTATTGGCTTCTGTCTTGCACATTATATTTGAACCCAATAAACCATCATCAATTGCCTACCATCTGTATGTTAGGAAAAAACAAGCAATATTTAGCATGATGCAGATAAATAATAAAACATCACCATAACTTTATCCTTGTAGTTTTGGATTCACATTTCCATTATCTGCTAAGAACAGATATTTGAGACTTAGAATCTGCTAAACCATTTTGACAGCATGCTCAAAAATAGTCTGGATCCATGTAATTCTGCTATTAACTTGTGAAAGTGTTATATATTTTTTTGAAGGAACCCGTATCAGCTAGTTCCATTTCAGGTGGGTGGCTGCCTAGGGCCTTTAATCTCTCACCTTAAACTGCCAAACAGGTAGTAATTATAATCCAGAGTCATAGTCAGTTATTATTATAATGCATGCGTGCATGCATGCATGCATGAATAAATATGAATAATCATACTGCTAGAAGTTGGGAAAATTCAATGAAGCCGAATGTTAGAAGATTCAAGACACACAAAAGAAAGTACGTCTCCACAAAGAAAAATATGATTTCAGAATTATGGAATATTCTCCCACGAGAGGTAGTGGGAGAGACAGAGAGAATATGAGAGAGGGAGATTAAGTAACTTGCACAGTTTTAAAAGTCTGTAAATTTTGCCTATCCCCCCTTAAAGTTGCCCAAATCTTCCCCTTTTTGACCCAGCCTGGATCACCTGTCTTAGTCACATTCTGCTCTCTGTAAATTATGAAGTCCATCATGTGGAATGTGTATCTCAGAATGTTGCTTCTTTAACAGCTCAATGGTTATTTGGTCCGATCCTTACATCTTCCCACACCCTTTATAGTACCTCATTAAATAAGAGCCAGTTCTAGAAGTACAGTCTATGTCCTGAGAATATAAAAGAGCCCTGCTGAATCAAGCCAAGGCCCACAAAGTCCATCATCCTGCTCCCACAATGGTCAACCAGATGTCCATGGGAAGCCCACAATCAGAATCTTGAGTACAACAGCACTTTCCCGGCTAGTAATTCCCAGAAATGTATTCAGCAGAAGGCTAATTGCCATTGGTAGCCTTTTCCTCTGTGAATTTTGTACACATCAAGAGGAATACAATTCCAATGCACATAGTAGTGTTTCTTCTAGATAGGAGCTTTTGCTGCCACTGATACCAGCACAAGGATTCAATATTTAAGATCACAAGCCAACAGATCTGTGATCCCACTTACCTTACCCAAAGGGAAGATATGGCACATGGGGAAGACAAAGCAGACGCTTGCGTGATCGGAGGCTGAAAGCATGCCTGCTGCGAAATGGAAGCCTTGCTTGACAGATCTGTGCAGCTTAAAGGAAATCCTAAAATAATTTAAGAGGAAAGTAAAGTTCAGAATGGAACAGATCATTTTGCTCTGGAAAATTGATGACAGACTTAAATGAAAGGCATTGCTAAAGTGTGTAATTAATAACAATCATAGGTTTCCATTAATAATACAGCACTTAGTTTTGAGAAAAATGTAGCTCCTTTAATGAAAACTATAAATTATCTTTAATCACACTCTTTGGTCTATACCCATTTTTTAATATTATGAAGTCATCATAGAAGGAGGCCTTATTAGGCACACATAATCTCTCACACTCACACACACACCATTCAGTTCTGCCAACCATTTCATTCCAGTATTGGACTATAAAAGAAAGAAATCTTAAAGAATACTAAATTGATATTTCCCAATAGCTATTTCAGTCAAAAGAAAGGAAATGAAAAAGAAAGGAAGTGGCCTATTCTTGTTATGCGATGTTCAAAGGTCATATTTAAGCCTTGGAAATACTTATTGTGCCTAAAATATTTTAGACCTGCCAAACCAGAGACGTAACTAAAGCAAATACATATTTTAAAAGTGCGAGTTGCTGGACTTCCTCATTTCAAAGAGCCACTTTAAGAGACAAACTCCATATTCATATAAAAGCAAATGATTATCAAGAACATCTGCTAACACCCCAAAATGGGGGAACAATAACAAATTATCCAGACACATAAAATGACAGAAATGATCTAAATTCATGATTTTATTTTATTTTAAAGATTTCTTACTCACCCTTCAAAATAAAATTCTACGGCAGGTTACAAAAAAATCAATTATGAAACAGATAAAAATATTAAAATTATAAAGCAAGTAAACCTATTTCAAAGAAAACAGAACAGTATAAATTTAAAAAAAAACTAACAAAAATTTATCCCTTCCCCAAAATACCTTGATTATCAAAGGCCAGGGTACAGAGGTGCATCTTCGCCATACATCAAAAGCCATACAGTGAAGATGCTGGACACATCTCTTTGGAGAGAGGATGCCACAATTTAGGGGTAATGGAGAAGAAGCCCTCTCTGAGACTACCATTCTCTGCACTTATGCAGAACAGCAGAACTACCAAGAAAAACCCCTTTGCAGACCTTAACACCCAAGCTGGAGACAGTCCTCACGACATGCAGTGGAATCAGTGACTAGGGTTTAAATGTGCCTTTCCGCAAGTGGCAAACCTCCTTACCCACAAAAGGGCTGTTTCCAATTCATCGGAAGAGAATTTCATTAAGTAAAGTGAACCGATCCAGAAATGCCCTTTCTTTTGTGCAAATGCTTGCACATGGTGGTTCATTACCTGTCCTGCTCCCTCAGTTTAAAGTATTTAATGGTTTGCAGCTTAAATTCCTTGCCCATGTGCAAAGCATGTCGCAGTGTCTGGGGTGCATGAAGTTGCCCATTTCAAAGAGCCTGCACAATAGGTAAAGGTAAAAGGACCCCTGGACAGTTAAGTCCAGACAAAGGCAATTATGGGGTTGTGGCGCTCATCTCACTTTCAGGCTGAGGGAGCTGGCATTTGTCCACAGACAGCTTTCTGGGTCATGTGGCCAGCATGATTAAACCACTTCTGGCGCAACGGAGCACTGTGATGAAATCCAGAGTGCACGGAAACATCATTTACCGTCCTGCCGCAGTGGTACCTATTTATCTACTTCCACTGGCGTGCTTTCGAACTGCTAGGTTGGCAGGAGCTGGGACAGAGCAACGGGAGCTCACCCCCTCACAGAGATTCGAACTGCCGACCTTCCAATCAGCAAGCCCAAGAGGCTCAGTAGTTTAGACCACAGTGCCCGTGCTTTGCAATGGAGAAAACCATGTGTTCCATGTAGACACATACGATCATGTGAGCCTACCATGTACCGGGACATGGAGTTGCATGCAACAAACTTTTACTCAAATTAAACCCTTTGAAAGTAATGGACCTAAGTTAGCCTTGGTCACTCGTTCCAATTGGTCCACTCTGAGTAAGAGTTAGTCAAATACAATCCACAGCTCCAGATACCTTGTGCAAAGTTCTCCATTAGTACATCCGCAGCGCTTCACGGAATGCACTGGTGAGTTGACTCACGCTGCACACACTTCTTTGGCTCCTACCCAATGCTATCTTGACTTTACTGTGATGTATCTTACATCACATGATACCTTCTCTACTCAATAATGTTGCTGTGTTAATAATGATAAAGTAATATTCAAATGGGACAAATGCAAAGTATAAGAGAGTCAGAGAGATTAGTAAAAAGGCATTACTTTGGTGTGTCCAAATACATCGTTTGGCTCCTTCTTTGTTCTTGCTTCTCCTGAGGTATTCCCTGTGAAGTCTTCAGTTTAGTTATTGATATCAACAAGACACTGTAAATTCTTATAAAATATTTCAACAAATCAATGCAGGGGACACTGTACAACCCAATGTAAATAAACCATACAGAAGCTAATTATCATAGTAAAATTATTCTAAAAATTAGGATATACAGTCCTCACTAAAATACCGTAACAAGCTCATAAAACTAAATGAAGTCATCAATAAAGCTATCTCAGGCTTCATCCTAAATGCTTCTTGCATATTTGTGCTTAGGCAGACTTCTTTGGAGTAACCACAACAATATATGTGGCAACCAGTGATGAGATTCTTCACTTGCAGATCTATACTACTACTACTACTACTACTACTAATAATAATAATAAATTGTTTATATGCCACCCAACTGACTGGGTTGCCCAGTGTACTACTTATCTTTCCCCATCAGCTCTAACTTCTCCTGGAAATGCATAACATTAATTATATAAACCATAATCAGGAAAGCAAGGAGAGGACTCTATATGGCTATATGGAAAAAGTATGTACTCCATATAAACAGTATGGTCCTATAGAGATGGTCTCAGTTTGCTGGTTCTGGGACTTATATATTGCCCCATTTCAGTCGTTCTCAATTCACTGCTCAGACATTTCTCCCATGCAGAGAGTTGTAGTCCCCAATAAACAAACTGGGGAGCATAAACAATTAGAAATTTACTTCACAACCTACATTTCGAAACATGACTTTATATATCCCACATAGTCAGAGTGGGCAATAGAATGGACTGTTCTTCTCTTTCCCCTTTTCATTTTTGCATTAAAAAAAAATCATAGTTTAACATTGGCATATGGACCAATGTTCTCCTGATGATAGACATAAGGTTTTCCACCAACACAGCTATTCAATCTTTCCAGGAATGTCTAGTTCCAGAAAACATGCACACAGAGAGAGAATAAGAAGAAAATAAGTTCACAAAATGCTGGAAGGCTCACACACAGCAAAGGAAAACAGCATGTCATGAAAAATACATTTTTAACATGGATCCAGCAATGAGGTGAAAGACTTCCTCATAAACAGGAAGCAAGAAGCAGCTCTATGCACCACTCACACTTTGCAGATGATCACAGATTCTGTTCAGAGGCCAATAAATTCTAGTCATCTATTTTGGAGTTGAATTTATTTGGCATAAATTGGAAAATACCATTAAGGTTTAAGAAATTAAGAAAACTTCCATTGAAGGCCCTCCAAAAGACCTAGCTGTGAGCTCCACAGATGCACCAGAGTTGTCTAAACTCTCCTTTCTGGAAGTAGCTGCAGAAAGTGTTGTGGTCAAACTGCTTCCACAATGGGACAGTGTTCCTGTCAATTCACCAACAACTGCAGCAATCACCACCTGGAAATCTCCTGAACAAATGGCCGTATGCAGCTCTTCAACTAGACTGCAAGTTTCTCAAATGGAAAATGAAGAAAACAAGAGCATTGTAGGAGGAAATAAACAATAGCAGATTGGCAACTGTCTTCAGGAAGAGGGAGGTGCCTTGCACCTCTCCGTGTTTCCTCAAATCTAGTTTTGGGATTTGTACAAAAGGATTCTGAATGCACAAAAGAAGAGCTGCTAAGGGTTGGAGGGAAGCCATGCTCAAGAATGTCGAGGAAGGCAAGGAGAAGGAAGGAATTGTAATGGTGTGGGTTATGGTTAGGAACTACAGGCAAGCAAGTGAAAGACAAGCAGCTGAAGTAAGAGGGGAGCGAAGATGAGGTAGGGCAAGGGGAATACTTGGTGAAGGGGACCCATGTTCCACCTTCCTCCCCACAAATGCTTCAGTACCTAGCCCATGACATTTCACAAGCAATTATCTAGCCAGTACAGTGGTACCTTGGGTTAAGAACTTAATTCGTTCCCGAGGTCCCTTCTTAACCTGAAACTGTTCTTAACTTGAGCTACCACTCTAGCTAATGGGGCCCGCTGCCACCGCCACACGATTTCTGTTCTCATCCTGAAGCAAAGTTCTTAACCCAAGGTACTATTTCTGGGTTAGTGGAGTCTGTAACCTGAAGCGTCTGTAACCGGAGGTACCACTGTATATGGGGGGGGGGAGCCAGTCTGCAAAGTTCCATGTCTCTCACATAATACTATGACCACATTACTGTGACACTAAGGAAAGGCACTGAGGTATAGTCCTGCAAAGGGCTACGGTTATGTGTATTATGCATAGGGACCATATTCTCACAAGCATCATGAGACCCTGGGCTCATCAGGGGCATGCAGACATGTAAATATGTAACTTCCCACTTTTTCCCTTCTGAGAAAATGCCTGCTATCCACTCATTAGGGGAAAGTAACACAGTGTGCAATGTTTAATGGGAAGCATAATTCATTCAGTACAGTACTTGAAACTCGTATTGTGGTGAGGACTTGACTCGTTTTGATTCCTGGCTGAATCCTTATCTCTACCATCTGTTGTGGGCCAAGTCTGAAAGGCGGGCAGTCACACAACAACCTATCACTCAACATCACAGTGACGTCAGTTGACCTGTATTTGCTCCCAAAGCCCCAGTGATCAGCTGATTGTCGTGGCTTCAAAGCAATTGAAACATTTGTCTGGGGCTTTGCAGGTGCCACCAATCAGCTGATCCCCCCATTTAATCCATCCATGTCTTTGCCTGCTCTAAACACCTCATCTGTATGATATCTTGTGTAGAACAGGTTGGTGCGGCTTGACCAAAATGGCCAGCCAGCCAAATGGAGATACAAGCACAATACAGTGTGTGATTTTTTTAAAAAAGTAGATCATGACATTCCCCTGAGTGATACGCTGTTTTAGTGTGTCTAAGTCTGTAAATCGCATCTCAGAAGCACTTGCTCTTGAATGTGTTGAGAGAACTTTGAGAATAGCATTTACATTTCTTTCTCTCTCTCTCTCAAATATCAGAGGCATCAGGAGATTTCAAACAATTCTTCAGGACAACAAAGTCAAAGACCAATGATGTGATTCTGCTGAAAGCTTGATCTATAAAGCTCCACAGGGAGGAGAGAAGTATCTTTCCTTACTTTCCTTTAAAAGCATGTCTTTTATTTTAGAGGTATATTCTAGTCAGGAAGATTTCTAATGAAAAGTAGAGAAGAAAAGAAAATTGCTTATGAACCTATGTTGCCATGTGCTTGTAACACAGGCCTGTCGCTTTTTCTGTAACTTTCTGTTGGCCCTTTGGAACTTCTGCCCAAATTGTCATAAATTCACATGCATTTTGCAGGACCTGTGTAGAGGGGTGCAATCTTATTACTATTATTACCCTTAATGTGGAACATTTTAGAGAACAAGATACTCTGAGGTAACACAACTGATTCCAGCCAGCATCAGCCCACCTGGTACTATTGACCCGTGATAAGCCTAGCCTCCAGTTCCTTCTTAGATGTGAGGAAAACCTCTCCTTGACTTATACTATATAACTTCTTCATTCTTCTGATGTGTTCCTACTTGACATTTCCCAAATGTTTGCCAAATGCTACTCTTCAAGAGGATGGAGGGTGGGGGGTCTGCTGAGGGAAAGGGATAGTTCTTTTCTATCCTTATGGAAAGCTTTCTCATCCCCATTTATCTTTTTCTATTCTATGTGCCTTGGTTGTTGTTTTTCCTATTCTTTTGCTTCACAGTTCCCATCATAGCCTTATTTGTGCTCTTTCCTGAGTAATGTTCCGTTTCACTTCCTCTCTGATGAACAATGTCTCAAAGCCATCTGTCATCACAAGGCGATATTCTTCAAACTACATAATACACTGCCCATCATGGTCTCTTATCAATCAGCTGCAGCCAAAGACAGGCTCTTCTCTGTCTCTTTCTTTTTAATTCAAAGTGAAGAGGTGCCAAATAGACTATGAATACAAATAGGTCTTGCCTATGCTTTGTTTGTATCAGGGGAGGGGAGGGGAGGGGAAGAGAAAGGAAGGGCTATATGGGAGAGAGCTAGTGTGGTCTGGTGGTTAGAGTGTTGGACTAGGACCTGGCAGATCAGGGTTCAAACCCCTACACTGTCATGAAACTCTCTGGGTGACCTTGGAAGCCTGTCACTGCCTGTCAGCCTAACCTATCTCACAGGGGGCAGATCTACACTCATAGCTTTTACGTTAAGGAAGGGTTAAGGAATGGTTTGATAATGTAGATGGACACAGGATGTCCTACTTTTACGTTCATAATGTGTTATTACCTTGTCTTTTTATCGCTTAATTTTTAACCATTTTATACTGCTATATCAGTGAAACACTGCTCCTGTGTCCCTTTGTAGCGTTTTACTTGTTCTTTTCTTTTATTGCATTCAAACTCTGACCCCACCCTCCAATGAAAACAAGGAAGAATAAAAATATGACACAAGAGGATGGAGCAGAGCGACCAGCAACCTGCAGCAGGGGAAGAAACAGCATTTTGGAAAATGGTATGGCTGGGTATTACTGTACTTACATTTTACCAAACAAAAAACAACCAAGGTAAAAACCGTTATAATTAACAAGTGTGCTCTGTGATGTTTTAGAATGACATATTTAATATTGTTCTAATAGAAGAAGAAGAAGAAGAGGAATAGTAGTAGTAGTTTGGATTTGATATCCCGCTTTATCACTACCCTAAGGAGTCTCAAAGCAGCTAACAACCTCCTTTCCCTCCCCCCCCCCCAACAAACACTCTGTGAGGTGAGTGGGGCTGAGAGACTTCAAAGAAGTGTGACTGGCCCAAGGTCACCCAGCAGCTGCATGTGGAGGAGCGGGGAAGCGAACCCAGTTCCCCAGATTACGAGCCTACCACTCTTAACCACTACACCACACTGGCTCTCTCCCATTCATCCCTTCCTTTAGGGGGTAATAATGTTAAACAAGCCAGTGTAGATCCAGTCAGGGTTGTTGTGGGGGGTAAATGAGGAGGGGGAGAACCAGGTATGCAACCTTGAGCTCCTCAGAGGAAAGTGGAATAGAAATAGAACTAAAAAAAAATAAAGTTGGGATGTAAAGTTTTCGAAAAACCCAGAAACACAATGGTTGTTTTTCCCCATTAAGAATGGGGAAATAACAGATCCTATGAAAATCAGTGCCTTGATTTTCTTTTTCCATTTTTGCCACTAACTTCCCTCCCGGCTCCCACGGATCTCTCGCTCTGGGTTTTCCTTCAGTGCCCACAGCTATGGGAAGTTATGGCACAGGCACGGCAGAATCAATTTTCAATTACTGTCTTGTGCTGAACCAATATGGCCAGTAAATGAGATCAGGTTCCTCTTGTGTAAGCTTCCTCACTGACATATTTTAAGTATGAGTACAAATGAGAGTTGGCTCAAATCTTAAGACTTTGTCCTAATGATATCTGCAGGGTATTATGAATTGGAGAATAGATCAATCGGTACCACTTCTAGTATTAATTACTAAAGAGGACAAAAAAGGGTGAGCAACTAGGTAAAATAAAGGAATCACATTCTGACAGGAACCAAGAGGCCTCTGACTGAATGGTTTCCAGTTTCCAGAATATTGTTGTGAACTAACATGCTGAAGGATTGAAACATGGGCCATATTTACACGTACAGTGGTACCTCGGGTTACATACGCTTCAGGTTACAAACGCTTCAGGTTACAGACTCTGCTAACCCTGAAATAGTACCTCAGGTTAAGAACTTTGCTTCAGGATGAGAACAGAAATCGTGCTCCAGCGGCGCGGCAGCAGCAGGAGGCCCCATTAGCTAAAGTGGTGCTTCAGGTTAAGAACAGTTTCAGGTTAAGAACGGACCTCTGGAACGAATTAAGTACATAACCAGAGGTACCACTGTAATGTTATGTCGTGATCAGAAATAAACCATTGGTACACAATGCTCAGTTGTTCCTACTCTGTCCTGCCCTGCTTGCCTTGCCTTGAACTCATGGTTTGCTTTTTCCAGACAAACCATGAGCAGTAAGAACAAATCTTGACTTCTGCTTGTCACTTATTTGGAGAGGAAACAAACAATGAGTACTAGTTGACATCAAGCCAAGTTTTGTGGTATGTTGCTTCTGGAGGTAAAGAGGAAAGAAAGATCTGTTTGTATTTTAATGCAAATTTTCCTAATTTTCACTTTCCAGAGCAATATAGGCACTGAAATGCAGCTATCCTTGGAAATCCACGGTTATCTACATTTTGATGCAGTTCTTCAGTGTGTTCAAAAAGGTGCATATTAAAGTGTGCATAAAAACATCTACCTTAGTGAAAATAATACAAATGCATTATTTTGAAGAAAAGGATAGAAGATAAGAGGAAATTACTGCTTAAGAAACACTGGACAAGAGAATATAAAATAAAATAATTTTTTAAAAAATTATTATTTATACCCCCCACCCATCTGGCTGGGTTTCCCCAGCCACTCTGGGCAGCTCACTGTGTCGCCACTACAGAGAATGAAATAATTTGATAAATGTCAGCATTCAAAATGGTGCCCATATGGGTAGGGTGTAAATATCACTGTGGATTATTAACATTTGAAAGAATTTAAGAGACTATTTCCCACTATTGGTTCTGTGGGATCTTTAACTTAAAAATGTAAACAGTGCCAGACTTAATCTGTTTGGGGGGGGGGTTGATCTCTCTTGGGTTGATTTCCTTTGAGAGTTGCCATATCAAGCAATCAGGTTGACCCCTTTCAGTCATTCATTAAATGCTCAAGGAGGGGAGAAGGGCAAGATCCCACTAGCAGTCCCAACCCCTCACACATTAATTTTGAACATCTCCATAGACTTGGCTTCCCCCAAATGTTTTGGTCTACCATTAACAGCATATGCCTGTTGTCTTTGTCCATGGAGTTTTCTTGGCAGGGATACTGGAGTGGCTTGCTGGTTCCTGCTCCAGGTGGATCATGTTTGGTAAAAACTCTCCACTATGACCTGTCCATCTTGGGTGGCCCTGCACGGCATAGATCATAGCTTCTCTGAGTTATTCAAGCCCCTTCGCCACAGCAAGGGAGTGATCCATAAAGAAGGCTGATCACCGAAGAATTGATGCTTTTGAATTATGGTGCTGGAGGAGACTCTTGAGAGTCCCATGGACTGCAAGAAGATCAAACCTATCCATTCTTAAGGAAATCAGTCCTGAGTGCTCACTGGAAGGACAGATCGTGAAGCTGAGGCTCCAATATTTTGGTCACCTCATGAGAAGAGAAGACGACAGAGGACAAGATGGTTGGATAGTGTTCTCGAAGCTACCAGCATTTGACCAAACTGTGGGAGGCAGTGGAAGACAGGAGTGCCTAGTGTGCTCTGGTCCATGGGGTCATGAAGAGTCAGACACGACTAAACGACTAAACAACAACAACAACAACATTAACAGCATCCCTGACCATTGGCAGTGCTGGCTGGGCTGATTAGAGCTTTATGGCACCAAGTTGCAAAATGTGCCCTTATACACATAAAACTGGACTCACCCCATTCCTTTTTGAGGTGTTCTTCTTAAAAGTGGAAACCAAAGTAGCGATGCCCTATAGCGCCACTGCAGTCTTGAGAAGTGGGAGATGACAAAGCCTATCATTTCCAGAAAACTACCTTATTTCTGAGGCAAAAGTTTTCAAGCTCTCTTACTTCAACACTTATTTTATGTTATCACAGTTCACTCTGCAAATTACATCTTTCTAGCACAGTCTCTTTACAAAGCACTCTCTCCACAAATTCAAACTCTTGGCCTAACCACACTTGAGGCCATAAATTCAAGGAGCTGAAAGCACTAAAATAACCACTCAAAGGGCTTTTGAGCCAAAGAGAGTAAATGGAAATATTCTGACACCCATTTTATAATAGTGTGCAAAAAGGTATAGACATATGCTTCCATAAAAGACAAAAAGAGAGAGTTAGAACAAATACTGGGTGATAAGAGGACAATATTCTCCAGTTTCACTTGTAATCATTTTTATACTGCCTTATATCCAAACTCCTTGGGGACATATGCAACTCAACCACTCTATGACAGATACTAAACTGGTGGTTTTTTTTTAAAAAATAGTCCATGACTTGAGACAGTTGGCCCATTCCTACTAGTTACTTGACTATAGAGATGGATATATTTGTGATATGACAAGATTAATTTAATTGGTTGGGAAGATTCATTTCCTTAACATTTCATGCTTCAGAAAATACAATTTCTAGCTATGTATCATAAAAAGAAAGAAGCAAAGCAAATTCTTATCTGGAGTCAAATATTTTCATTCAAAGGAGTGAAATTGGGCATCTTCCTTTTCCATTTAAAAGATATCTTATACCACCTGTTGCTAAGAAATGCTAATTTTTGTAATTCGTTGGAAGACACAATGGACATAACAGTTCTTAACGGGGCCAAAGGCAATGTAGCATAATGAGACAAGGTGAAACAAAGGCATTGATTATAATCACTTTTCACAGTGTTATGCTAGATGAATTCTTGTAGGAGCAAAGAGAACAGTGGTTCAAAATGACTATTATAAAACAAAGTCAGTCTACGGATTAAGTGCTTTCTTTCAATTACCTCCAGGTTAATTTTTGCATTCTTCAGGTACCCTCACTTTCCATCTAAATCCTAGTCAATGGATTCTGGGATTTGCTTTGAATCTTAGAGACTAATCAAAAAACGCTTGCCAGCGCCTACGAATAATATATTGCTTTTTCCCATCGCCATATTTTCTAAATCTCCTTTTTAACTCCTTTACCCGTGGCTTCACTTGCATAATGAAGAGTGTTGTTTTTTGTTTGTTTGTTTTTTAACTTATTAGAGTGTTTAAAAACATTATAATCAGTGGTGCTCTAGCTTGTTTCAATGAAGCACTCCTACCATTAGACAGATTGAGGCAGCTGCCTCAGGTGGCAGATGCGGGGGGGGGGGTGTCACAGTGCATTGATGATAATACTTTTTATCATCATTATGATAATACTTTTTATTTCATTTTATTAAATTTAGATCCAAACCGCTCCCCCATATCCAATATTCAATAATTAAAACTGCAGTTATAAAAATGGCAGTGCCAAAATGTAGCTATCCCCTTCCACGTTCTGGAAGATGGACGATGGAGGATAGATCTTCCTGCTTAAGCTATGCTGCTACCCACAGGTGTGGTGAGAGACACCTCCCCATCACCTGTGTTGAAGTTAGATTCAGCTGCCAGTCTGGTTGGCTTCCATATGTGTCACAGTGGGGTGGACATCAACTTGTTCTTTTCTTCTGGCAACAAAATATCTCAGGGCAAGCCTATGCTCTAGTCAATCCCATGGTTTCATATAGAGTAGATAAACATTTAAACATTGGATACATTTAATTATGTACTCTACTCCCTGGGCACTGCAGGAGATTATTTATTTACTAGCTTGGATACCTGTGTCATCATATAATTCCCTCTATAGAAGTGTCCAATTTTCCCCCTCACTTTTCCCTGGTTCTTTCTTCCCTCTCCTTTCTGACTTGCTCCTGGGATTACAAAGCCCCAGATCCCTTCTTAAACTTTGCTTCTCTTTCTGTGTGTCTCTCAGCTTCTATTTTCTCTAAGGCAAGATTCCTCTATCCTGAGTCTTCTCCATTTCTTCTTCTCCAGTCTTTCTCACCCTCATCTCCTCCTTATGCCCCAGGGACCTAGCATCAAAACGTCCCCAGTCACCTCCTTCCTTTGACTGTAGATGTGTCTTGAGGCTTCGAATGCCTCAGTGTCGCTCTGCAGATTCATTTCTTCTCCCGTCGGCCCTGCAATGCTTAGGGCCACTGAGGAAACAGCACGTCAGACAGCCACATTCTCCCGACACATTAATTACTTAAAGGTGAATCAAACATTTAAGAATAAAATTTTACTTAAGGCTTCTTACAAGTTGCGGAAGCACCTGAGGGAAGGCATCAGGAATCAGCACACAAAATCCACCAATCCTTTCCACCAAATTTTCATCGTCTTTGAACTCATGGAAAATCAAGGGAGTCTTCATGAATAAGAAAGGCTACCTACTGCAAAAAACAACAACCTGGCAATGGAGGGGGGCAGAAGTTGCTCACACATCTCTGCTACCTTCCTCATGTGCTTACTTTCATAGAATCCTAGAATTGCAGAGTTGGAAGAGACCCTGAGGATAATCTAGTCCAACGCCCTGCAATGCAGGAATATGCAGCTGCCCCATACAGGGATTGAACCTGCAACCCTGGCATTATCAGCACCATGCTCTAGCCAACGGACCTATCCAGGCTATAATTTATGATACGATATGATAATCTTTGTTCTCAGGTGGCTAGTCCTAGTCTTTATAACTTTGTACTTTCTTCCAGAAGGCAGAAGCTGAAAGAGATCATTTCCAGGGTGTGCAGTATCCTGCACTATCTCTGCAGATTTCTTATGGCACCTGGAAGCATAGATTTGATCCAAGGTGGGAAGAGTGCACCCAATTATTCTCTCCGCAGTCTTTACAACCTTGGACAGCATTGTTTTTTCCCTGACCGTGCAGCTCCCAAACCACAAACAAAGACCGTAAGTTAATACACTCTCCACAGTGCAATAGTAAAATGCCATCAACAGGTCCTTTGAGAGATTGTTTTTCTGGAGGATTCTCAGAAAATATAACCTCTGCTGTGCTCTCTTCATCAGGTCTTTGCTGTTTTCTCCCCAGGTTAGGTCATCTCTCAACTCCATTTACATCATGTGAAGAGGGTTTTCTATTCTGAACAGAAATGTTCACCATTTGGTATTGCTGGTTTGGCAGTAAGACAACTATGCAGCTCATTGATTACTCTTCCTCTCCTGTCTTTCTGTGCCTTTGCCCCACAATCTACTCCAAAGGGTTATGGAACTCCTAGAACATATTTAGGGGGACACATACAGGGAGGAGGAGGGAAAACTGATTTGTAAGTCATTTGGAGTTGCCTTTGGCAAGAAAAAGTGGTCAATAAATTTAATAACAATGAAGGAATAGAAATATAAACATGTTTAACTTTGGCTAGATCAAGTTCAAGCAGGTTGTCCTTTTTTAAAATAAAGTCAAGATAATCTTGCTATCTCCATTAAAGACTTTCCAGATATTATCCACACTGGAAAATTCTTATCTATCTCAACTGACTTGAAGATACTTCATTGCTGTAAGCCACCTAGTAAGCTCACGGCAGATTGAAAACAGCATTGGAAAGGCTTCTGCCAAAAACCCAGGGGGATCTACCATCAGTCAATGTATGAAGTAATGGGACAAAAGGGACTTACCGTATTTCTGACTCTATACATGACATCTCTTCATAGCCTTACCATCACTGTCAACTAAAAAATACCAGGGTACTGTCAAGTAAGCGTCTGCATCATATGAATCGCTGGATGAGGAAGGGGGATGAGATCATTAGTATGTTTTGTTTTGCTTCCTGTGTGTCTGTATTTTTAACACTTCAAAATAAGTAGTGCTAGAAAGCACCTTTGCTAGGTTTTATTCTTTGCTGAAACGTCTGCATGTGGCTGTGAGGTTTGCTGTTCATTAAAACAAAACAAAACAGCCCTACCTTGAAAAATCCTGCCTTCTTTTTTTGGAAACCAGATAATCATCGGGATGATTTGGCAGCATCTATGGGGAATGCATTTTTAGCAAGAGTGCACTTGAGCAATTGTATTCCCTTTTTGTTAATACGTTCTGCACAATGAGTGGAGCTTGGGAATGGTGGCATTCCTTCTTGTGGGGTAGTGCAGACCAGCTTTCACTAGGGATTAACAAAAATCCAGACCTCCTTGCCTTAGGCAAAAGATTTCACAGCGGTGCTAGAAATCACCTGAAGGAAATAGAAAACTAGCCTTGATAACAGGTCATGGTCCCAGCATGGGACCCATGGTCAACCCCAGAAGCCCTCTAGCTCTGCTCATCCTCCTCCTTGCTGTCACTTCTTGTTCCTTTTCCCACTTCTAGTCAAGTTCCAAGTTATGGGAGCAAGGAAAATAAGCATCAGCCTCTGCTCACCTTTCGCCTCTCCCTCCAGGTGAGAAGTGGAGAACCCATTCGTCCTGCGAGTGTAGTTGGACTCCAACTCTCATCATTGCCAGCTGCCATGACCAATGCTCAGGGATAATGGGAGAAGGCAAGTGAACCAGCAGCAGCCACAACTACAGCAAGAAAGAGGACGTGGGCTCAATGAGGGCACTTTGCACCAAACTTGGAGATGGTGTTGGGATGCTAGTTTTTTCTACATTTCTCTTGAATTATTTTATATTGATTTGGATACCTATGTACACAATCACTGAGTTGCCAAAATCAACAAATGTACATTCTCACACAAGCATGTGTATATGTGTAGAGACAGCTTGTACATGTGTTCAGTGCAATGTTCAAACAAGCCTAATAATTAGAACCCCATGCGCTGAATGCAGATGTATTATTTTCTGACAGCTGGAAAATCTGCTCAGACCTGTCAATGTTGGCTTTTTTGCAATTGTTGTATGCAGTATTCTAGATGTTGTGGTGTTTATGATTTTACAGTATAGGAATGAGAAACTGCTGTGCCATTTTTTATGCTTCACAGAACAGCAGCAGATTATGAACAGTGAAAATAAATAACATCAAATGACCAAACATTGGGCAAGAGGCATAAGCTATTACTGGAGAAGCTCATTTCCTAGTCTCATTCCCTCTATCAGTCTGTCAGGGTCTGAAAGGCCTTGTCTGAACTCATTTGCCCTCTCTGATCAGGTGGAATGTTCTATAGGTCTGCCATTTTGTCGTTCCAGTCTATTCCTTGGTATACAAGAGACTCTTGGTGTCACGTATTTCACTAGGAAGCCATGTGTGACCCCCCTACAAGAAAAGAGGAGCTGAGATCACTGGTGGCTGAAGAAGACAACAATCAATTTTTTCCTCAAATGGCTTCTTTCAAGCTGATTTCTGGCAATATAGAGTACAGAGCTAGTTTCCTTTCCAGAGCTATCACACTTCATTATTTCCCCTTCATTCTCTATCTCAGCTTGAGATGGGTAGCAAATGCAAGCTTGATTTTTGACAGCTCAGCGTTACAATAGACCTAGCTGTGTTGGCTTTTCTACTACAGATGTTTCTTTTACGTTTACGGACAGTCATTGGCTGCAAAAATAACACCGTTTAGCTAAATTAGATGTCGGCAACAGGGCATACTGTCTGTTGCCTAGATAAAAAGGTATTTCTGACTTTGGGGCGGCTTAGCCCACAATGCTGATAAACCAGCTCCAGTTGCACCTTGTGTTATGTAATATCTCACTGCAGGACTGCTGACTGAAAAGACCGACTCCTCCCCTGTGGTCTTCCAAGGATACAGCACTGCAGTTCAGCAATCACGGCAACAATTCATCCCTGAAAGGATCCCAGTGTCACACGTAAACATTTCATATGCAATCATTCAACAAGGCTTTCGATTCACATTTTTGCATGCTGCCTCCTCTTCTCCAACAGAAGCTTTCGGTTACCAAGTTTCCATGATGAACAGAGAAACCCACTAGACCCTTCTCAATACCATCTTAAAGAAAATAGCTGAGCATTCAGACTGGGCCGCAGGGAATAACTACTGGTTTCTTGATCAGACGGATCCCAAAGCATACAGGGCTTTGGCTCTGGGATTGCCACAACTGATATGAGAAGTGAGCCCCCAAATTCCTAGGAGTTGTCTTTGCCACTACAGTGGTACCTCGGGTTACATACACCTCTGGTTACAGACTCCGCTAACCCAGAAATAGTACCTCGGGTTAAGAACTTTGCTTCAGGATGAGAACAGAAGTCGTGCAGCAGTGGCGCAGCAGCAGCGGGAGGCCCCATTAGCTAAAGTGGTGCTTCAGGTTAAGAACAGTTTCAGGTTAAGAACGGACCTCCGGAACGCATTAAGTACTTAACCCGAGGTGCTACTGTATTAAGATCAGGAACACTGAGGGAGGAAGAGGATGTATTAGTATGTCACCACTAATAATTATGAGCTTGGCACAATGACGGCTCCCCACATCAAATGGGGGGTGCCAAATAGAAATTATTGAGCCAAACTTGCTTTCAGTTCTTCAGGTAATCAGCCGGTTCTAGTTTCTAGTTGCGACAGAGGACTCGGCATCTTCGCATAGAGAGTTTTAGTCTCGTTTGCTAATAAGCCTCTTTGCAATGTTTATTACTGGAGGCAGGTTGTTGAGCCTCGCTCAAAATGACATTGTGAGCCTTGTGAGGCTATAGAAACTTATAGAGTTTAATAATGCCTCTCATTCGGGGGGAGGGGCTGGAAGAGAGCTCAGCTTCCTGCAGCCTCACGATGGAGGTTGTTAGTCTGATAAAATAGCAGGGTAGAATATAAATCGCAGCTTTGAGAAGAGCTCTAATAAAGCATTAAAAGGTAGAACGGGGAGGCAGATAAACTGGTGATGGGGGGTGCCTTCTGCATGGTCGCGTGTAGCCCCCCGGATCCCAGTGCGGCTCCCAGTAGTTTGGGCTGGCTTCACCCTCCCCAGGCTGGATACCTGGAGGTCTCTGCCTACCTCAGCCAATCACCCAATCCTGCCTGGGGAGGCGTTGCCAGGGGATCGGCCAGGTAAGAGGGAGGGACCGCCCTGCCCACACAACAGAAGGTACAGGAAGGAACTTTTCAGGCCCAATGGAGTGCACCTCTCAGCCATGGGTTATGATTATTGGCTGATTGACATTAGGCATGGCCTTTTGGAATGGATGTCGGATGGCGAAGGGCCTTTTCAGGTGTAGGTAGTCTTGGTGGCGAGACCACAATTTTGCGGCCTTGGGTGGCGGTTTCAGGCCTTGGGCAGAATCCTTTAGTCTATCTTCCTAAATGGGGGGGGGGGGTGAAGCAGTGACCCATGCCCCCCTTGCGGCAGTGATCCCAGGGTTCCCCATTAAAGGGATCTTGAGGGGAGGCATTGGCCATACGCCGAGAGGTCGTCATTGCTCTCCCCTGCGACGGCGACGAAACAAGGAGGGGCGGGCTCTCTGCTTGAACATATGTTCTCCAGAGCCAGCCCAATCCCCACACATTCTGGATAACCCTGATGTCTCCCAGATCCCTGGCTGGGGACTGGGAAGGATAAACGCCCAGTGCCTGAGCCAAGGTCTCCCTACATCTGAAACTTAATAAAGTGGTGGCCAATTTAATCCCATAGCACATTGTCTTGAGTCATCATTCAGCTCGGTGGTCGCCTGGGGTTGAGGGGACTCTGCCTGTCCATACAAATGGTGTTTAATGTTACAAAGTGTAAAATGAGAAAGAGCGCCTAATCTGGTAGAAAGCAACTATGATTCAATTCTTGTAGTAAAGACCAATCCCCCTTCTTGGAGGAACTGATTTAAGCCAATCCTCTTCCATCGAAATTACTGATATAATAATGTCTTATGATTACAATAATCAGATAATCTATAGCCTCTCTAACTCCTTATTCCTTCTCCATCTCTCCAGGGTTTCAGTAAAGAGGTTTTTCCAGCCATGTTAACTCAAAATGCCTACCAAATTCATATAAAACTGTTAATTTTGGTGTGTGTGTTTGTGTGTATATATATTATCACAGTACCCTTTCTGGTTTAAAAAGATCAGTTATGTATTTTTTGTATGAAACAATTCGGCCATGAGTAATCCAGTGGCTAGGGCACCAAAACTGAACCCAGGAGACCTATTGCGACTTTCTGTAATTCAGTCCTCTTCCTTTGTCATCTCTTTTCTAAAAGGATCAGCTAAGAAGATGAGTTATTAACTTAAATACTTGCCACAGAAGAGATCAGAGCTTAATTCCTAAGAACTATTTATTTAGAATATGCAACAGCAAAGAGCCCATAAAAGAAAATATCACAGCATACTTAAACTAAACGTTCTCACACTCTTGGGAGTCATAGGAAGCAAAAAGCAGCACTGCTTCCTTGCTGTTTGGAGTTTTGGATTGCAGCGTAGACCCAAGATGACAATTGCTAACTGGAGACGAATGAATGCTTGAAGCAATCCCAGCTCTATCTTTGTAGGAAAACCTTACTCTGGAGCTAGGCACTGGGGATTGCAGAAATTGAGACAGGTGAAATGGGCCAATGGATCTCAATCTTTCCTCCATCAATTTGATTTAACGAAAACAAAACAAAACCCCCAAGAATTTAGCAGCCTCTATCAATTCTCCTAATAGCAAACCTCAGTGGCGAGTGCTAAGAAGATTGTGCCAAATTGGAACCACAGAAAAATAAGAGGAAGCATCATCATTCTTGGGGGAACCCTAAGATCTGCAGCAGTACAAACATCCTTTAAGCGGGGGGAGGAAAACCCTAAATGTTCATTGAGCACAGCAGCTCAATGAAGTAGCCACAAAATATCAATGGAGAACAATGGAAACCATTGGTCCATCTAGCTGCGTATTGTCTTGTGAATAGGAGAACAGAAAAGAACCGCTTTGAGGTTTCTTCTACAGTGTGTATATAAATTATATGAAATAAATATTCATGAAATAAGAATGAACAGAACTAAATATGCATTAACTGGCACAGGTTGACTATATAAGAGATATGTGGTTCAGCTCCTACAACTAACACATTTATACTCCTGATTCTGTAAAAGTAAGGCATGCTAATCGAAAAGAGGAAAACAAAGCAGCAGAGTTTTGCCATGCCTAGAAAACAGAGAAAAAGATGTTAAAGTTTTAATCTTTCCTGTGCCTTGAAAGCACCTTCCCATGTTTAATGATGTTATGTACATATGTAATAGCATGCAAATGACTGTTTATGTGTGTGAGTGGAAGCAACCCCACCAAGTGCAGCCAACACCAGAGAATAGGATCAGGATGCCTCAATTTAAGAAGGATGTTGACAAGCTGGAACGTGTGCAGAGGAGGGCAACTACCGGTAGTATGATCAAGGGTCTAGAAGCCAAGCCTTATGGAGAATGGTTGAAGGAGTTGGGCATGCTTAACCTGGAAAAGAAGAGACTGAGAGGAGATAGGAGAGCCACGTTCAAATATCTTAAGGGCTGCCACATGGAGGAGGGAGCATGCTTGTTTTCTCATGCTCTAGAAGGTAGGACTTGAACCAATGGCTTCAAGTTACAAGAAAGGAGACTCCACCTAAACATGCAGAAAAACTTTCGGACAGTAAGAGCTGTTCCAAAAGTTGAACAGACTCCCTTGGCAGGTTGTGGACTCTCCTTCCTTGGAGGTTTTAAAGCATCTGTCTTGGATGCTTTAGCTGAGGTTCCTGCATTGCAAGGTGTTATAATAATATAATAATAATAATTTATTATTTATACCCCACCCATCTGGCTGGGCCTCCCCAGCCACCCTGGGCGGCTTCCATAAAAACCAAAAATACAGTAAAATATCACACGTTAAAAACTTCCCTGAACAGGGCTGCCACAGTGTTGGACTAGTCCAACAGTGTTGGACTAGATGACTCCTTGGGGGTCTCTTCCAGCTCTAAGATTCTATTATTTTAAGAATTTCCAAGCTTGAGTTTCTCCTTGAAACTTCTATGCTTCAGTGCAGTTGCTCTGAGGTTTAGGATAGCAGCCAGGGGAGGAAATTTATCAATGAGAATTCCTTTCATCAGAGCTTTTCTGCCTGGTGGACACTGCTTGCAATAATGATGATGATGGACCGTGATGGTGATAATGATTGACTAAACAGGCAAAACCCTATTCTCTTTTTTTCTAACATTCTAGTCTCTTGGCTATGTATAGAAGGAGAAGAGTCAAAGTGGCAAAGTTCAAATTCCTACACAGAACAGATACTTGAAGGGCCAACCTGCTTACAGTCTGGGAACTTGGAGTAAACAACTTTTGTTCTGTTAATCAAAACCTCTTGCTTAATTTGCACTTGTGGTGTCTGTTTTTTTTAAGCCTGAGAAGCTCCAGAGCTTGAGACAAGAATCTCTCAATCTGGAATTCTTACCGATTAGCTTTTGCATTGCCAATTTCCTTCCTTAGCATCGTCATTGCAATCCACCCTTTTGATGAGTTTCTGGTAAATAGGTAAGAAAGTCAGAAAGAGAGAGAGGAAATTGCCCCTAATGCAATTGTTTGGTTTATGAAAGCCCATTAGTGAACCAAAGTGCAGCCTTCATCAAGAGCATCACAGTAACATGACCAATTAATGTACCCATAGTTTTCAGAGATCTTTGCATTATATTTCAGATTTTGGACAGAATTTGTTTGGATGGAACACAGAAACATTTGATGTGGAAGCTCTACATACTGAAATGAGTTTATGTTCTGTGTTGTTAAGACCTTAATCCTAATAGTTATGAATATATGCAGAAAAGAGAAAGATATAATAACAGTACAATCAGAAGTAGATCCCATTGAGATCGATGGGGCATCTTCCCAGGTAAGTCAGCATAGAAGTGAAACCTCAATCTATTTTAATGCGTAGATATGGAGGAAGAGGATGTGCTTAATATAATTTATGACTTGAAATATGATCCATGTACGATTCAGAGAAGTTTTGCCTGCAAAGCTTATAGCAAACATGTTTACAGCGCACATCCAAGGCTCCTGGAATTCCTTTTCGATCTAGTGGGA
Source organism: Podarcis melisellensis (assembly GCF_964234715.1). Lineage (NCBI taxonomy): Eukaryota > Metazoa > Chordata > Lepidosauria > Squamata > Lacertidae > Podarcis > Podarcis melisellensis. Next base: position 25,831,518 of record NC_138542.1, read on the forward strand.
TCAGACCCCAGATAACTCAGAAAATCTCTGTTGAATGATACCCCAAGGATGTTAAAAGAGTGGAGAAGTGTTACACAGGCATCCTTGACTCAGAGCAGTCTAATGAGCTCTTCCCTGTGAGCAGTTCTAGTTGCTGTGCATTTTCTAGTCAACCCCGCAATATGAGCCATTTCCCCCCTCACTCTCAGGTAAACTGCGGAGCCAATCGTGCTCCTTGCTCCTCAGAAAGCTCAGTACAAAATTTCTTTCCAATAGGAAGCCAATACAGAAAAAAGGAGTCTGTTTAAGAGAGAGGAAACTGTTGTGCAAATATTCAAATTGTGCATGTCCACTTAATTAAAAGTTTAGTAAAGAAGTTGACTGATTAAGCCCATCAGGGCAGCAAAAGGAAATCTAGCAGAGATTTGAAGTACCACTCTTGTTCTGCGTTTTCAAGTACTGAGGAAGACGGCTGGGAGAGAAACTCAAAGCCTAGCTTTTGAGATACAATTCTGTGGATATCTGCCGAGACCTTGGAGACTTAATTAGCAGTTCTGTACCCACTACTAATGTCTTTTATTACTTAGGGAAAGAAAGATTTGTATAATATATGAATATTTGCATACTCCTATTGGGAAATATTGCAACACACACACACAACCCTCCATACTCTGAAGGAAGCAGACATAGAGAGATAATTTTCACAGCCACCATGTGGAGGTCAGTTGAAACTTCCTGCCTGCAATGACAGACCACTCTGGGCAATGACAGAGAAAAATCACCAGAATTGAAAGCTCAGAAATAGAATGTAGTGCAATACTGAACCAAATCTGGGTGGTCTGTTAATAATAGTTTCCCTTTTTCTCTTTACTACTTGTGCTTGCATCCTGGAGCTCCCATTTAGGCAATGCTTGGGGAATTAGCTCCAGCAATACAATAGAATGATCTGCCTATTTTTAGATTTTTTTTCTGGAATGAATTCTCAAGAAACACACACACACACACAATATTGCAAGATTGCATTTTGCTTCCACGAAAAGTTCTGACACCATACAAATAAGTGTGTGCATTACGCCTTTGTTTGGCCTGAAGCGAGATGAGAGCAGCACCCCATAGTCGCTTTTGGCTGGACTTAACTGTCCAGGCATCCTTTACCTACTTTTCTATTTTACTGATACCCAAAAGACAACTGCTGGATATTACCTATTGCTTGAAACTCTGAGAGTCTGCATTTATGGAGGAGGAGAGGATAAAACTATTTCTAGTGGCATTCCAAGCCCCCGTTTATCTACCGACCGGGTTAAGAGTAAATAGCTTCCATACGAACATTTCTTCCACTGCCCAGCCATTGACCTCATTTCCAGAAATCGCTCTCTTGCAGATGAAAGCTCATTCAGTTCCACATGTTCGTGTGATACATAATCCCTGTTTCACGATACATTCTTTATTGTAAAAAAAAAGGCTTGCAGCTTTGTTCCAGCTTCCAACAGCACCCAGTTGTAATTTTTCTTAAAAGCTGCCTATGTTTAAAGGAGCCACTGTGCTCAAAACTCCTTGGCTCCTTTAATGTTTTGGTTTACGCAGCAGGGCAAATGCTGCATTTTTAGTCATTATTCAAAATACAATCATAATAGTCAGTGAGGACCCAGTGCGGGGCTTCTATTTTGCCTTTATGCAGGCTATCCCAGAATACTCCAGAGATAGGCATATAATTATTTTGTACTGAGAGAGTCCCCCCCCCACTCTTGTTCCTTAATTGCATAGATAAACCTAGATCATAGGAGGCATTAATCCTAATATGGATCTAAAGAGCCAGATTCAACTAAGTTGCTACACTAGTGGAAGCCAGTGCAATGAGTCCTGTTAGTGCAATGGGATTTTCCCCTCCTCTTCTCCCTGCACAAGACCACCACACCTTCCCCATATCTGCTCAGGAGGGTCTGGTTAACCACCAGAACAGGGTACAGTGGGCAGGAGGAGGAGAAGGGAGATTGTTCCATCTGTGCAAGTATTGCTTGCCAGACAGAATTATTACCTTAATGCAATGTTGAATTCCACTCAAGAACTGCAGGGGCTAGGGAACCCCACACCCAAGAGCTCAATGAAGTTCTCCAAGCCTCTCTACCTAATCCTTGGGATTCTCCCCAGGACGTGCCCACCTGCACAGGCCACACCTTCTCCTCTCAAGCCACACCACTCATTGACCTCGTTTACTCCTTGTGCATTTTTGCCAGGCTGGAATGTGCCCCTGAATTGTGAAAATGTCTCTTGTTTGCTTGAATGGAGAATTGAGAGAAGCAGGGGCTGGCATATAGTCTATTATACAAAGGGAAGGGTCATATCCATTGCTCAGTCCACTTTGGCTTCTGTCCTTCCAGCTTTTTGCCTTTGCCCCTGCCCACCCAGGAAGAAAAGTGTTCCCTGTCCCGATTTACTCTTGTGTGGATATTATTTGATACTATACAGTGGTACCTTGGGTTAAGAACTTAATTCGTTCTGGAGGTCCATTCTTAACCTGAAACTGTTCTTAACCTGAGGTACCACTTTAGCTAATCGGGCCTCACGCTGCCACCAAGCAATTTCTGTTCTCATCCTGAAGCAAAGTTCTTAATCCAAGGTTCTATTTCTGGGTTAGCAGAGTCTGTATCCTGAAGCACCTGTAACCTGAAGCGTCTGTAACCCTAGGTACCACTGTACTGTACTGTACTGTACTGTACTATACTATACTTGCTATTCATTGTCACATGTAATCTGTAGAGCATGGTGTGGAACTGAAAATGAAGACGATATAATAGAGCACATCTTAAAAATGCATAGCAATCATTAAAACCACTAGGAAAACTTCTACAATACTAAAACAATATATGGCATGATAATGACTAGCATACACATACATGAAAAGGTGTGTTTTCAGTTGGCACCTAAAATGCATGCGGATCAGCACCAGTTGGACTTCAGAGGGTAGGGTGTTCTGTAAGTGGGGCACCAGCCCAAAGGTAGCCCTCGTTTGAGCGGCCACATAATGAACTCAACTATAGTACCACCTAGAGCCCTCACCCCAGGTCCACCTTTCCCAGATCTCAATGCATGAGCAGATCTGGATGAGAGAAGGTGCTTCTTCAAGAACCCAGTTCTCAAGTTGTATACAGCTTTAATGTAAGCACCTTGAACCGGGTTCAGTATCAAATTGGCAACCAGGACTATCCTTCCAGCACAAGTAATATATGTTTGTGGCAGGTTGCGTCACATAGTAACCTACTTGCCTCATTTGCAGCAGCTACAGCTTCTGGACCAATTATAAGAACAGCCCCACATTGGAGACATTACAATAATTCAGCCTAGGGAGAAGAGAAGGTGGAAGAAGATTGGAAGAAATTTAATTTGGAAGAAGATTGGAAGAAATTTAAAGACTATTTACAGAAATACGGCAAAATTAAAGAAGTTTAGAAAGAGACTGGTACTAAACAATTTGACTTTTGCATAAGCTGTTTTTAAGATTGTGTGTAATATATTATTATGAAAAAGCAGGTAATGTTAAATCAGAAGGATTTGCTAAAACAACAAATTAAAATAGAATGCAAAAAGGGAGGCGAGAGGAAGTCAAAGGAACAAGTTAATGAAAGGACACTTTGGAAAGTATAATTTTATGTGCTGTTTTTTTTTTCTTTTACGCGTTTGATTGTTCATCTTTCTTTCTTGTTTCGTATTTTTTCTTTTTTGTATTTGTGTAGTGTGTAGTGGTTTTTGTTGTTATTGTTATTGTTGAGTTTATTGTTAAAACTTCAATAAATATATATTTTTTTTAAAAAAAATACAATAATTCAGCCTAGGGATTACCAGCATATGGGGTCAGTGTGCAAGGGCATTGTGCTCCCCCAGCAGGAGAACCGTTCCCAAAGTAATCCTGGGAAATATATAGGGAACGTCATTGTATCAATCATCCTCCATCACCACAATTCCATCCACTGTTGCTCTCAGCCTGGTTAAATGGGTTGCCACTCTAAACTGCTGTCATGTGGTAAGCACTCCAAGCACGACCCATAATGGTTGTACACACGTCCTCGGTCAGATTTCAGAGAAATCACCCCCAGGATCTTCAGAGAAATTACCCACAAGGAAATTACCTTCCCAGGAACTACTTCCATGGAACCATTTATAAATGTCCTAACTTCCTTGGGAAATTCTCCCATTGAATGGAAGTAGTTTTCAGCAACAGACACTTCCATTGAAACACATCACCGACATATTCTTTTTTTAAATACAGAAAATGTATTTCTAAAGGAAAAATATATAGCTACCCTTGAAGTCTTTAATCTTGCAAAGCATGAACACACACTAGTATGCCCACTCAATCTGTAGAGGTCTAGAGGGCAATCCTGAGATACAACTGTAGCTGAAAATTAAGATATCAGGCTTTCATTTCAGCCGAACAGATTTCATATCATTTATTGCCACCCACCTCAATTGACTCTACTTCCACAGGCAACAAGGCATATAGTTTTCATTTCTGTAAGGATTTAATAGGCATTTGCAGTGCTGCTGCTGGACATCCAAAAAAGCAATGTTCCTCATGATAAATTCCAGTCATTTTTGACCCCTGGCTTTCCTTAGAAAGCCATATCAACCGTATTGATAAGAATACATAAGACCATCTCGGGAGTATAACAAGGTTAAGACTAGTGCTGTGTCAGCAAGATGCTGAGCTTTTTGATTCATGCCTTTATAACAACAAGGTTGAATGTTTTTTTGCAATTTGTGGCTGGCAGCTCTCCCAGACTATTTAGGCTCCCTTTTGTACAAAATCCAGCAGACCTGATGCTCAAAACCTATATCATTTTCCCCCATGATATAATATTGGTAGAGAGCACTACTGTAAAATTCTGCATTGATTTGAAATGTAATATATGAAGGCACTTGGTTTTAATCAAGTGAGGACCATGAGTCTTTTTGTTTTATCTAGCAATCGTGTGCTTTGTAGATAGTAACCTGCCCTGTTTCTCTTGGCTGTCTTTCCATATATAAAAATCATAATAAAAGGAAAGGCTTGGACTTCACTGGTGTATCTTTTCTTATTTCTTCAGAACTTGAAAGCCAAGAGAAGCTGGCATTGCTTTCCTGAATCCTGTATGCTCAGGAAACAGCAGAAGATCAGATCGAAGTTTTGGATTAGGAGAGTGACATAAATCGTAAAAATGGCAGGCAAGGCCTAGCTGACATTAATCCATGACACAGCCTTTTCAGTAGTGGTTTCCCATTTGCAATGATTGTCAGGAGGAATTTAAAAACATTACAGCTTACTCTGGCACTTGAAGGCTGAGAGATACTGGCCATGGAAACCAGGAAATAGATAACTTTGAGGGCATGGGATTACAAGTGTTGTTAGTTTGTTTGGAATTCTTTTTGAATATTTTATATACTATTATTTTACTTTAAATTGTAGTGTTTAAACATTTCAGTGTTTGCCGTCCTGGGCTCTTTTGCGAGGAAGGGCAGAATACTAATTCAACAAATAATTAAGACACAAGAATAACTGAAAAATCTGTCTGCAAAACTGCAGGAAACCACAATACAAACTGTGCAGAAACTAGAGGAAAAACTGAACTTCAAGAAGGGCTCACACAGGGAGATACAGATTATCCATTTTCGATAGAAAAGAGGTTTCACTGCTGAATACCAAATCCTCCTTTCTACTTCCTAGGCTCGAGCGATAGTCTGTCATACAGTCCTAGGTGACGAAGGCTGCAATCGTATGCCTGTGTGCCTGGGTGTAATCTGCACAGAACTCAGTGGGAGTCGCTTCAACAGAGAAAGGTAAAGTGAGCAGAACTGTGACAGAAGCAAGGGCTATTTCTCTGGAACAAAGTATGGAATGTTTCAGTGTTTCCTGTAGCTTTCATTGACTGAATGCTGCGTAAGCTGCTTGGCCGATGCTGAAGAAGTCCTGGAGTGTTCCTAATGATGGGAAATGAATCTGTTTGGTCTACAGAAAGCAATCCCAGATTTGACAATCCCAGAATTGCTTGCAGATCAGAATGCAACTGCGTGTCAGATTACACACTGCTTTAGATTTTGCAATGCTTTTCTGGTGCTCAAACACTGCACAGAAAGATACAGATTAAGAGGCATACAAAATGTGTATTTTGACTGATGAGTGCATGGAAAAGTGTGTATTTTGTGCTAAAAGTGACACCCAAAAGTGTGCACAAGACATTTACGTGATGCACACAACAGGATGGAATGGACCCGTGATTCAATGCCTGGGGGGGACGAAAACAGGCTGATTCCATTCCTAGGTATTATCCACATCCCTACATCCAAGGTTCTTGGTTCTTGGGAGGGGACGTGAGCATGTGACACACAGACAGTGGCTTTGGAATTTTCCTTTGGAGATGGACTTGTTTTGCTTGGCACATTTGAAGAAAGATTGGCAGTCTGTGTGAGTGGAAGCAACTGCAGCCTCTGCATGGACACAAGGAGGGTGAATTCTTTGGGGCACCTCTGATCTGAATACATGGAGAAGTTAGATGCTTTACTGTTGCCTTTGAATTTTTCAAACAGGATGATTGACTGACTTGAGTCATTCACTTGCTTCATCAACATACTATTTGTCCTCGAAGGTATTCAAGGTGGTTTACTGCTTAATATGAAAACAAGCACAGGTTAGAAACACAAAATAATAAAATATCAGACTTGCCTCAGGCTAGTGGTTGTCTCATCAGGAGCAAACAGCATGAGTTTCCTGGCTTCCCTCAGGCACACAGGTCTTTAACTAGTCCCAGGGAAGGTGCTTTGCTATGGCTGCTTAAATTGCTTTCCAGAATCTGTGGTCCAGGTGCATAGAATGCATCACCACGTTGCTCAGCATATGCCACTGTTAACTGCTGAACAACTGCTCAGAGATGTGTGGGAAGTATCAGCTTCATGGGCAAAGACTAAAAGGAGCATTTAGTAGCTGACCTACCTATGAAATAAAAGGGAAATGTGATCTACCTTCTTAGCCCATGTAGAAGAAGAAGAGTTTGGATTTGATATCCCGCCTTTCACTCCCTTTAAGGAGTCTCAAAGCGGCTAACATTCTCCTTTTCCCTTCCCCCCCCACAACAAACACTCTGTGAGCTGAGTGGGGCTGAGAAACTTCAAAGAAGTGTGGCTGGCCCAAGGTCACCCAGCAGCTGCATGTGGAGGAGTGGAGACACGAACCCGGTTCCCCAGTTACGAGACTACCGCTCTTAACCACTACACCACACTGGCTCTCAGTGTGTAGGTGTAGGTAGTTCTAGCAAATATATACAGTGGTACCTCAGGTTAAGAACTTAATTCATTCTGGAGGTCCGTTCTTAACCTGAAACTGTTCTTAACCTGAGGTACCACTTTAGCTAATGGGGCCTTCCACTGTACCGCCGCCTCCACACAATTTCTGTTCTCATCCTGAAGCAAAGTTCTTAACCCAAGGTACTATTTCTGGGTTAGCGGAGTCTGTAACCTGAAGTGTCTGTAACCTGAAGCATCTGTAACCTGAGGTACCACTGTAGTTAAAAAGCTGAAGGGGTAAAAAAATATGCTCCCAATCCTAAGTATTCCATGAGCCCTCTTCAAGATGAATCCTCAAGGAGAGGCAAATATACAAAATGTACACATTCCTGTGTGAATATAGCATGTCCACATTTGTGGGAAAGTGTCCTGAATGAGTGACAGGTTTCAGAACAGTTTTTTGTTTTGTTTTCATCATAAAAAGGCAGCTTCTGGGTGCTCAAACCAACTTATCTATATCTACAATCTATATACCACTGAATATGGTAGGATATCTTAGTACTGTATTTTGTGTAAAATAGATGATGTGCATAAACATTTTTTAAAAAAAACACCATGGAAAAATCAGTATGGCTATCATATAAAAGTACAGCATTAATATGTAGTAAAACTTTGAGAAAAGTCCAATGCACAAGCTGCTGCTATGAGTAGGGGCTACACAGGATCAAAATGCACAAGTCAGGCCTATCTATGCTCCACAGGTGAATAGTGGATTAATATGGAAGCAAAACCACTAGTATAATAATATTATTTTTTATTATTTATACCCCACCCATCTGCCTGGGTTTCCCCAGCAGCTCTGGGTGGCTCCCAATCAAATATTAAAAACACAATACAGCATGAAGCATTAAAAATATTAAACATTAAAAACTTCCCTATACAGTACACAAATCTATAGTCAGTAGTGAATGTGCAGCCTTAAGAAACAAATATAAACAATTGCTTCCAAACTAGATATCTAATATGAAAACTATAATGCATTTTCCTGCATGTGAGAAGTCCAACATCGCTTAATGTTACACACAGAGTTTTCACTAAAGAGTGTAATGAAACTAACTAAGATCATTTCATAATGGTCCTTAAAACTGTGTTGCAACTGACATGATCTAATGGGTAAAACTAAATTTATTGTATGTTGTACCCCAGCTAAGATTTAAGGTACTATTAGCCAGGTTATAAAACTGTGAAGCTTTTCTATGCAATAAATCTGCAATTTATGGATGAGAAGTGCTTCTATCTCCTTTATGCCCTAGTAAAATATTTAGAGAAGGCTGCATGAATACATTTATGATGATCAGAATTTGACTAATCTACTGCTTATTCAGTGTGTGGAAATTTATGTTTGGTAATGAAGACACAAAAGGCAGGGCAGGGATTAGTGGATTTACACAATGAAAACCAGAGGACATGTTTCTTGCGTCTGCTGATGACATTTCAAATGTAATGCCTATTATACTAATTTTATTTTTCAAAGTTATTTGATACTGTTTTAATAAGAATCTAATGTCAGCATTTTAAAACATAGGTTTATTTATTGCTACATGGATCACAATCGCCTAGAGAGGACACGTCTGCAGTTGGCAGGTGTCTCCCAACCATGTACAAAAGGGCTAATACAAAACAAAGCATGCTGGGAACTGGCAGCCATTTTGTGACCATGACTGACTGAAGTCCCCCACCCCACCCTGGCAGTAATATTCATGGAAATGAAGATTCTCTTTTCCCATGTGCAACTCTGTTCCTGCTGATGGCTCTCCTAATATGGTCGCATCCTGATACGCTAATGCCAGCCAACCCATAGACAGATATACCTCGACCGCATTTCCTCGGAGAAGCAATTCTGTTCCTTTAAAGTCCTTAATGTAGTAACAGAAGCAATGAAAAAACAGTATTTACAGCAGGTGGGAGAGAACAGAAGGAGCAAAGTGGAGGTTGGGCTTCTTGTTAAATAGTGGGAAAGATGGATGAAGGACACAGCTCTGTAGATTCACAGCTCCTTATTACAACAGTTAGAACTGCTCCTGGAGTCAGACTCAGTGCAGCCTAGCTGGCTGCTTTATATAATACTAAGTAACTTGTAACAGTAACAACTCCCAACTAGCTAACCAATCAGAGAGCGACAGTTCTCAATCCTTCATTTGCATACTGGTGGCCCTGAGTGGGAACTGCAGCTAGTCTTAATACATAACAGTTCTACAAATGGAACATGTTTTGCTCTGCATAGATCTGCAGAGGAGGAAATGCTCCTTTTGGAATAAGAGGTTTGAATGAAAAAAGCAAGTCCTCTTGGTGGGAGTTCCCAGTCCCAGTGGGGCTCCCTGTCTGCACAGATCAGCCCACTAGGGTTGACACAAGCATGATTTGCAAAGAAACCATTGAGAGCTCGCTCCTGGTTGTTCCTTCATAGCACGGTCCACACATGCCCCATGCCTGATATCACATATGATGTCAGATGCAGACAGATGAACCGCGTTTGTGGAGAATGTTCTCATGGGTCAAACAGGGCCATGCTAGCCCTAATTAGGCCCATGGCCCAGAAGTTCCCCATATTTCACATTCCATTGATTTTGATGGAGAGAACTCTCAGCATGCCTAATATTGCAACCTTCCTTAGCATACCTGATACTGAAGCCTTTCATTGCTTTCCACTTTATGATGCTGTTGTGATTAATATCTGGAAAGTGTTTGTTATTCAGATAACCATAGAAGCCCAAAAACCCCTCTTGGGAGGGCAAGGGGACAAGCAACTTTATTGAGAAGTGCTAAGATCCTGTGACCCACTTTTCTCTGGCTTCATCAATGTAGGGTGAAAGAGAAATAGGGGCAGACGTTTTGGCTGTCCTATGCTTTTAAAAAAAATGCTCTGTTTTCCCCTGCCCCTAAATATTAACTGATTGATAGACGTCTTTGTTTTAAACACATTCCTAAAATAAACAAAATGCTGCCATTTCCTCCTGCAAAAAGTCACCGACTATGATTTGGTCTGCCATGTTCCATAATAAAAATGCTTTGTTGACATACAAATATATCACAGCAACAATAAATCGCTTCCATATCCTAGCCGAGGAAACATTATATACTTTCTTTATTGTTTTACAGAAATTCCTCAAATTTCATAAAGCGCAAAGCTACCATGGTGTTTTTGACCTCTCTATCGGGAAGATTATATCATCTCAGCATTGAAGAAGGGATTAGAAAGGAACTTGAGAGATCAGTTTATGAAACAGCATCTAAAATGTTGACACGCAAGAATGGCTTGCTATCCCTCCCTATTGACCCCATGGAAGATATACTTATCGTAGGGATGTGGGGGATTTTTTTCTTTTAGTAAACATTGCTAGTGGGGTTGAAGTGATTGACAGTTGTGTTGATGTTGGAAGAGGTCCACAATGACAGATTAGAGTGAGGGCATTTTAAGCTTTCCTGTGGTCTAATTAACTGATAGTAATGATAGATGTAAGCTGCAGGCGATGACATTGTCACTTCAGGCAAGGACAGAAGTCTCCTCATTTATATTAATGTAAGTTAAGTTTAGATCTGACACTTCAACATGGTAGCGTTAAGTGCAAACTTTTATCATATCTCTGATGGAGGAAATTAAGTGCACAGTGTGTGTGTGTGTTTATGAAAATCAGAATGATGGCAGCACCATCATTCACAGTTTTGCCAGTACACCAGTTCCAATGTAACAACTTTTTAAACATATTGTAGGGGTGAGGAAAGATGTGTTGGTGTAGGGTGGAAAATCACCTTGGTGCCAAGAGAAAGCTGTTGTGAGTAAACAGACAAACAAACAAAGCAAAAGTGAAATGTGAGATTTCCAATAATGGAATGCATGCTTCATTCAAAGAAAAACAAAAAATATATATATATTAAAAAAAGCACAGGAAAAAGAAGAGGTTCTCTGAGGTGTTTTGATGGAAGCCTCCATTGGATCAAAGGGCATTTCATCAGGGTGACGGACACCACTGGATGCAACAATAACTTCTTGCATCACCCATCACCAGCAACGTCACCAGCAGTATCCAATAAGTACTGGTGACAATTCCCACAATTCTTTTGAGGAAGCCAAGACTGTTCAAGTGCTTTGAAAGTATTGTGTGGATGTCATGCTGGAAGAAAGCATTGGCAGTCTCCACAATGACCCGTGAGAATGAGAATGTTTTTGAAAATACCTGGTAGTCATGCCTAGTAAATGAATGAAAGGTTTGAATATTATTATTATTTTTAGAGAGAGAGAGAGAGAGAATGCTTGTTTTGGGGTTAGTTATGAAACATCTGGGATGCGGGTGGCACTGTGGTCTAAACCACAGAGCCTAGGGCTTGCTGATCAGAAGGTTGGCGGATCAAATCCCCACGACAGGATTAGCTCCAGTTGTTTGGTCCCTGCTCCTGCCAACCTAGCAGTTCGAAAGCACGTCAAAGTGCAAGTAGATAAATAGGTACCGCTCTGGCGGGAAGGTAAATGGCGTTTCTGTGCACTGCTCTGGTTCGCCAGAAGCAGCTTAGTCATGCTGGCCACATGACCCAGAAGCTGTCTGTGGACAAACGCTGGCTCCCTCAGCCTACAGAGCGAGATGAGCGAGCAACCCCAGAGACGTTCGCAACTGGACCTAACAGTCAGGGGTACCTTTACCTTTACCCTTACCTGTGAAACATCTGGTCATGTTATTCGGATGCCTAATTATTGCCTTCCAAAGCAACTACTCTATTCCCAACTTAAGAACAGAAAGCGAAATACCGGTGGACAACAAATGATGCTCTCAAGGCAAATCTTTAAAAATGCAATATAAGCACTGATGATTGGGAAACACTGGCCTGCGAGCACTCCAATTGGAGCACACCAAAGGTGTTGTGGAGTTTGAAGAAGAACAAACTCAGAGCGAAAAGGAGAAACATGCTAAGAGAAAGGCACTTTTGGCAAACTCTCACCATGATCTGCTCCCACCCGGAAACCTACGTCCTCACTGTGGAAGGACGTGTGGATCCAGAATTGGCCTCCACAATCACTTACAGATTCAATGTTAAGACTGTTTTCATGGAAGACAATCTTGCTCGGCTGTGAATGATTGCCAAAGGAAGAAGAAGATGAAATATCTACATGCAGGAAGAACATTGAACAAGTGAACATTTTTAAAAAGAGGTGGGGGGTTAAGCACAAAAGGCATCTATACTTTATTATATTTAGTCCTATTAATAGCCTTCAACATACTGGGCATTTGACTTTCCCACTAGGTTGCAGATATTTCTGAAAGCAGCATTTATGCATGTTACTAGTTCTTAATGAGAAAGGAAATGTTATACAGCTGATATTCATCCCCACAGCAGCTGGCAGAAATATATATACCTAAATGTAAAAAGTGCTAGAAAAAGAAGGGCAAATAGGGTGGCTTATATGCATGTCTGGTGGACGTGCAAGAAGATCAAGAAAGTTTGGGGATATTATCATACATATGGAGGAAATGATTTGGTATTGCATTCTTTTAGGACATTTTAAAGAGTAGAACATCATAATTTAGTTGGAATCTTATTAGCTGCAGCAAAAAATGTTGATAACAGTCAAATGGCACACAGAGATAGTTTTATCTGAAGGAGAATGGCTTAATAAAAGATGGTCTGTTGCCACAATGACAAAATTTACCGACATGATAAGGTTAAGATAAAGAAGACAAAGTAATGAACAATTTGAGAACCTTTGATCCCCTTTTATTAAGTATATGAAATGAGAATACAATCCGGAGGCTTTTTCACTGCTGTTGTATTATACTGCATTATAAGCTAATATTACAATATTATACAATATTTATGTAGCCTTTTCTTACACATTATAGCATTTTATATTAAAGTTAAGGTTCTAACATGTGAATTAAATTAAATGAATTAAATTGCAAAACTGTTGAATATCAAAAAGTAATACATCAATATGTTTGAAAGTTCGGGTTGTTGTTTTTTAAATCACTATTTTTTCAAGAAACCACTATTGCTTTTTGTGATATCTAAGACATAGGTATGATATAGCCATAGTTAAAGCCTTTTATCTCTCATTCATTTCAGTAAGATACTGTTAACCATATGCTTAAAGCTCTCATTTGACATCCATGGGGCATAAATATGCCTAACTATGATAGGTTTGTATTTCATATACAGAAATATGTGATATCTAATTTTACTTGTTCTCCTAGACTTTTTAGTAGCTACTATTAGTACTGACACATGTATGGAAAATTACAGGAGAAGGTGACCCCAGAGATGTCTAAATAAAATTTGGTGCTTGCTTCTCTTCTCCTGGACATATGGATCTTTGAGAGCCAAAGCAGAGTACATAGCTCTCATGAAGACAGAGATCCTCAGGACCTATATATCTTATTCAGAAGCAAATGCAACTGTGTTCAATGGGCTTGACTCCCAGATAGATAGAATTGCAGCTTCGGTCTGCAATCCTAAACCCACTTACAAGGGAGTAAGTCTCACTGAAATGAATGCTACTTGCTCCTGCGTATAGATGCCTAGGACTTCTCAGTTACTCCTCTTTGATGTTGAGACCTCTGACCTATTGAAGAGCCTCCATAAGGGAACTTACAAGGCACTGCTATTCTATCCTTTGTTCACAAAGATTTTTCAGGTCTGCACTTTTGCTGATTTTATTGCGAGCTAATTAGTCACATTTTTGTTATTTTAGTGAATTTTAAACACATTTTAATGTTTATTTTTTAAATAAATGTTGTTTCATTTGATTGTTATACTTAGCTGTTACATCATCTGAAACATGCTGGGAAATGCATCAAACAAATACTGGAAATAAATAATAAATAATTCCTTACCGTGACAGAAGATAAAACCATCCCACTGGTATCTTTCCTTATTTCTCCTTATTCTATATTTGACAACTTATCTCCAGCATTGGAAATCTCCCATTGCTAACACTTATATTTTAACCTCATTTTTATTTACAGATTTAACTTTGGATTCCAATTTCCCTAACCACAATGCTGAATAAACTTCTTTATCATTTTTACATTGTTCCTTTATATGTTCTTACCTTCGGATTTGAAGCTTAAGTCTTTTCACTTACTCTTTGTATCCACTTTAAAGAACTGATAATCACAATGCCTGTCTTTTGCCTGCCTAAAGATAACTACAAAAGTAAATTTCAAGGGACAGAGGAGAAAGAACGAAGGTAACTAAAAGCATCATCCATATTAATAAACCCAAAATAAAATTCTACTTACAACCTATTATTATTCCTTACATCAAAAGGAAGGAACTAGCCACCTCAGAAACTGCAAAGGGAAGGGGGGGAAATGGAAATGGAAAATCAGATGAAATGTCAACTGACACAAGAGTGTTCAAGGAAGAAGAAGAAGAAGAAAGGCTTCCAAGAGCAATACAAAAATTAGCACATTGAAAAATCATAAATATTCAGCAGGCTCCAATAGATTCTATTTACCCTGGGGAATGGACAATGGATGCTATTGCTGTCTACAAAGGAGAAGATACAAGATAAAGACCTCTTTCACGAGAAAGGCTTAGGAAGCCTCTTCAATCTTTAATAATGTTTGTTCATTTGTAAAATTAAATCTAAATTATATGGCACAAAACAAGCGTTTTAGACACACCAGATTGCGTGCTAGCCACATGGATGGCTAATACACGAAGAAAGGGGAGTGAGGCACGTCTGACCAGGGCTGCCTCTCCAACCTCTGAACGCTTGGAGAAAGGTCTGATGGGGGAAATCAGTTGTAGACATGGAAGCTCTTCCAGGTGATCCATTCAAACAAGGCTCCCTATGCTCTGAAGGAACCTGGGAAAGTACAGCCAGCTTCCCCTTCAGACTAGGGTCAGAAGGGCAGGGCTTGATGCAATGCATTCATATGATTAATGCATGAATAGGTCATTTGTTTATATCTGTCAGTGGAAAGGATAAGGTTGGTTATATTTATTACGAGCCGGTCCCAGGCTGGGTTTCAACACAATCATGGTTATTAACACTACGGAAGGGTTAAGGAATGGTTTTGTTAAGATAGATGGATGCATGATATTCTACTTTTTACTTTCATAATGCGTTATTACTCTTATGTATTCAGTGGTCTGTGTTTGCCTGAGCTTGAGTCTGGACTAAGGATTCTGAGCCCCTGTGTTCTGATTCGATACATGATAACCAATCACAGAACATTTCAGGATTTGGGCCTCTGCCATTGGCCCTTAAACTCTGAGTCATGAGTCGCAGCTTGGAAGTTTGGGCAGCCAATCACGTTGGGAGTGGGAGTGGCCCAGGCCTTTGGAAAGGTATATAAGCAGTTGATTTGCCCCTGTTGTCCATTTCTGTTAGTTCAATAAAGGTTATTGCTGTTATGACTGTGCCTTGCCTCATGGGAATCCACCTACACTTCAATTACCTTGCCTTTTTATCTCTTAATTTTTAACTGCTATATGCTGCTGTATTGGTGATATAGCTGCTATAGGCACAAATAACACGGAGGAACAAGGGACAGAGGAAGAATTAAAATGAGACACCAGGGGGTAGGGCAGAGCAACCAGTGACCAGCAGCAGGTAGAGAAACAGAGTGTTGGTAAATGGTGTGGCCAGGTATTACATGTGACAGTGGAAAGGGTAAAAGCGGGACGCGGGTGGCACTGTGGGTTAAATCACAAAGCCTAGGACTTGCTGATCAGAAGGTTGGCGGTTCGAATCCCCGTGATGGGGTGAGCTCCCGTTGCTCAGTCCCTGCTCCTGCCAACCTAGCAGTTCGAAAGCACGTCAAAGTCAAGTAGATAAATAGGTACCGCCCCGGCAGGAAGGTAAACGGTGTTTCTGTGCGCTGCTCTGGTTCGCCAGAAGTGGCTTAGTCATGCAGGCCACGTGACCTGGAAGCTGTACGCCGGCTCCCTCGGCCAATAAAGCGAGATGAGCGCTGCAACCCAGAGTCAGCTACGACTGGACCTAATGGTCAGGGATCCCTTTACCCTTTACCTTTACATGCCCTGTGACATTTAGAAGAACATATCTAATATCATTCTAATAGGGGGAAATAACATTAAACAGGTCAGTGTATATCTAGCCCAAGCTAGAAGCCTAAGTAAGATGCCAAACTAGAGCCCTCCATTTGAGAACCTGGACCAGGTTCTGCCTCTGAGTCCGACGCTGGTGATTAAGATCCCAATGAACCTGTAGCTGGCAGGGAGGCAAAAAGCCTCCGCATCCCTTCCAGCACAAACATCTTACGACCAGCATCTCCAATAAAATTGTAGTAGTGTTGCTACTGAGGGAATACGAGCAGGGAATGCCAGGCTTTCAATTCTAAAAACCTCGCGTCAGGTACAAAACAGGAACTGGAGAAAATATATATTGGTGATCCTAAAACGTATGTACCCTTTTCATGGGAAGAAATGGAACAGCCATAGCATCAATTAAGAGGAAATTACTTCAGGCGCCACAGAAGTGGAAGAAGAAAATATTACTGTGCTTCTAAGTTGGTATACTGCTGAGAGTGAAAATAGGCCTCAGGGCAATAGCTCACATCACCAAATTCCCTGTCTAGTTTTCATACTGATACTGAATTCCTTATAAAGAGAAAGACGATTAGTTTAAGACAATGTGTTGAAATGTGGGATATCTTTTTTTACAAAAACAAAACAACTATGTAAACAGTATATATTGTGTAGTATTAACAGTGTATGTTTGTGTGCCATGTAGTATTGCTCCATTTACAGGATGTCACTATCGCAGGCAGTAGTTTATCATTCTACACACAACATTGTCAGTAATAGTAACATTATATAAAGGGAGTTCTTGTTAGCAAAAGAGGGCTATATTGCTTTATATATTATGCATTATTATCAATATTCAAAAATTATGCAGGGGAGTGCATTTGACCCCAATCAGTCCTATGGTCAAGTCAAAAAGATTGATGGGTTGGTGGGTGGGTGGACAGATAGACAGATAGGTATAGGGTTGAAAAATCAGGCTGCATTTGTTCTGCAAGAGTCCACTCCTAAAGAGGCAGGCACCGGAACATTTCTAGTTACTATGGAAGCAAGATCAGTTTCAAAATTCTGGCCACATTTTTTTTACAGGATGCTAATAGCATTTCCACATATCTTGTTTTAATTCATTATAGAAGTGAAATGACTAGGTGTCGGCTTCTTCCCTAATATAGGTGAAATAGGTGTATAAATTTTTCAATAAACAAACAGTTAATCAGTAATGCACCATATTACTCAAGATATGGAGTCTAGTTGATTTTAAATTGCCCAACATATGGTTGGATGCAGTTTTCTTTCTTTGGCATCAGTATATAAAAGTTACTGAACAGGAAACTTTTTCAAGGGGAGATCAAGCTCACATACAGCTTTCCTGAAATCTGGATCTGGAGCATGTGTTCTCCAGCATGAGTGGGAAAGTGTGCCAATTGGAGCCTGACAATTCTGTTGATTGCACAAAGGCAGAAGACCAGATACCTAGAATTTATAATAATACTTAGCCAGCACTGTTGCTTCATACTGCACAGTGATCTCAGAGGCTGCTTTGTACACTCCTCTGGAATTCGGAGAATCATTTCTGAGCTCTAAGCAATCCTGGTCAACAATAGCTTCAGAATGCAAATTTCCTGATTCACACTCTTGAGTCCCTGATGAATCTTGGCTAAAATATATTGTTGCATGCCACCCCAATCTCCGAGTTTGTGCAAGATTCCAGGGGTTCCAGACACTTACCCAGAGTACATGTTCCCTTTTGGGAATGAGGCAGAGCAGAGACTGTGGTGTCTTTAAGATATATGGTTTATTTACCTGAGCCTATGACAGAGGTGTTCACAGCATTAACACCCCAAGAGGGCCTAGTTTCTCCTGCGGTCGCAGTCTTAGATTTAAACAGAAATCAACTTCCGTGCTCGGATTCTCTCTCCAGCCTGCTGCCTTTAACAGCCTGCAACCTTTCCCCTCTCTAGGTCACATCACAGCCAGCTGTCCACTCTGGTTTTGTCTTCTTAACTATGCAAGAACTGATGGAGGGACCCACCCATTTGCCATCTGGCACAGGGGCCCTTCTCCTTAGCTCTTTTAATGGGCCTTTCTTTTCTTAATGGCTCATCACCTCATCAGGACACTAGCCTGGCTTATATTTTAACACTTGCTGAATCCAGGGGTTCAATGTCTAGCACCCAGCTTAACACTTAACACCTACTGGACCCAGGAACTTATGGGAGTCTGGCACCCACAAACTCGTAACAATATTCAGATACACAACTGAAATGAGTCTATATTTTTTCCCCCTATGGAACTCCCTTGCCACAAACACTCACAGTTTGAAATTATACATTCTGAGGCACTGAATGAGAATGTGGGCTTAATGAGCAACACCACAGGGATTTCAACAGGGGTTTGCAAAATAAAATAAAAGCACAGTAGGTTCAATTATGCATTCCAGTCATAGACAGTGTGGGATGGCTCTCTTTCATCCACTCTATAAGATTGGTTGTTTCGACTCCATGCTTTGTCACAACCCAGAAGTCCACACTTTCCTCTCACTTACATGCTCATACAACCTTCCAATATGGTGGTAAGTTGAACCATGAACATGCCATGCTTTGGTTATCAAGTAACCCCCCAAAAAGTGAAGGGGTATTTGCTGTTTCCTACCAGGTCATCTGACAGGGAGGACAACAAAAATCTAGAGTCAGAAACTAGGGGAAGGACCTTAGAGGGATGTAACCTGTTGCTCCACAGAGAGTACATGAAAGTTACATCCATTTTCATTACATGCTTCTGGGAAATAGCTTATTCTGATTCAAAGAGGAATGAGTCCTCTACACAATTATTACTCTATACATATTTATAGAGTGCTGCAAAATAATCTTGAAAGATAGTTCTGTAGTGCAGTAAGGTGACTTTTATGCTTTTTGCCTTTATTCTTTTCAGGGTTTTCCAGAACAGAAAGAGTGAGAGACAGAAGCATTTCAAGTATTTGGAAGTAACAGCATTAGGCATTGTTTGGCCTACCTACAGTATTGTAGATTGAACTGCAAGGTATGCCTCATTCCAGAATGATAATTTGGAGCAGCATGCTTTTAAATGCTTCAGGCACAAACAATCTCTTAAAATGACCAAATGAGTTTTAAAAAATGAGCGCCACAACAGCAGCTTTTACAGGACTCCAAGCCATTTGGTATTTCAAGTGGGACACCAAGATCATCCAAGCCATTTGGTATTTCAAGTGGGACACCAAGATCATCCAAGCCATTTGGTAGTTCAAGTGGGACACCATCACCATAAGTCAGGACATCACATTGCCACCCAGGAAGGGGGTCACAGCACAACACACTGGCTGAAGCCAGCACTTCCTGAAGTACAACTAAATGACACAGAATGGGGCATAGTGAAGACTGAATGGGCAAGTTGTGTGGGACACAGCTCTTGGACTGCATCACTTCATATAACAAGTAAGAGAATAGCATGCTGGAATGTTTACCCATACACAAAATTCATCCACACACACAAATTAGCATGCCATTGAGAAGGACAATAGAGAAGGGTGTGCAACAATCACAAGATTCAGTGTAGACCTTGATTTGGTGCTTTAGAAATATCCCACCTTGGTCCGAGGTCTTTCATAAACTGCTTGATTAATCTCGGGCATCATTCATCTCAGATTTATTTCTCATCATTAATTAAAGGAAAATGTAAAGCATAACCTCCTTTTCTTTTGACAGAAGCTTAGGAAATTTGCAGGCATTAGAAGTAAACCACCTAGGAAAGAAATACTTGTCTCATGAACAGCCTGGCAGTTGTTTTTCCTTTTTTCAACTTACGGTGGATCTCCTTCTCCTGTTCTGATCCATGATACCTTTATGCTGTAATAAAGAAATCAATCCTTTTTCTGCAGTTACTCTGTGCTCAGAGTGAGTTCACCACAAATATAGATACAATATAGCAGTATATAAGGAGTATGAATAAATCTTCAAAACAATTGCAGCAGAGGCAATTTCTTTTTTAAATAAATAAATAGCTGGATATATTTTTGTTTTCTATTATGTATTTTGTGTTTTTATATTGTGATTCATCCTGATATCTATGGATGAAGGGTGGTATGCAAATTTAATTTAATAATAATAAATAATAATAATAATAATAATAATAATAATTTGATTAAAGTGTTTTTGCAACATCTTCTTCACTGGCCCACTAAATTCCAGGCAACAAGTCAGAAGATAACAACAACAACAACAACTACCAGGAAGCAAGCTTTTCCAAAACAAATCCTGGTTAACAGACAAATGTCAATAATCAATACAATCAGTTCATTACACTAAAGGCAGCCAACTCTGTCATGAATTAAACAGACCAAACAAATCCATCACGCAGAAAATACATTTAAAAAGGGGGCTGCCAAGAATCACTAGTTTTCAACATACACAGCTCAATTCTCAGGAGACATTCTGTGAGCATGCATGCTTCCAGGAAAGGATTTGCATCTTTGTAATAATTATGAGCCAATAGAAATCTCTCTCTCCCTCCTTTAACATTCACAGATGCGTCTTATAATTGCCAACCCTCCTCCAGTTTGAGCCGAGACGACGTTGCCCATTTTTAGAATAAACTATTGAAAACAAGAATGTCAGTAAATCCAGACTTTGTACAACATGCCCTTAAGCCACAAAGATATTGATTTATCTATTCTAAGGATGGCGGAGAACTTCCATAGCATTCTTCAAATAACATCCAAATAAAGACAATATCTCTGCCTGTTATAGACTGCCATACATGGCTTTCTGACACAACCCTGTGCATGTTTACTCAGAAGCAAGCCTCAGTGAGTTCAGTGGGATTATTTCCAAGAGAGTGGGAATGAGAATGAAGCATTGCAGAATGAATATCTGTATACTTGAATATACCATAGGGTAAGAAATATGGGGGAGGTAGAGGAAATAGGATGAAGGGAGTTTTATAAAAAATTTTCTATTCTTAGGGAGCAGATCCCATGGGCAGATGAAGTTAAAGGAACCTTAGGCTACAATCATATACAGAGGCCATACTGGGAATAAGTCACATTGAACTCTGCAAGGTTTTCTTCAGCAGGTTGCATTGTTGTGGTTCTTAATTTAAAATAGGTTTCAAAATGACCCCTAAAAGAGGGGTGCAGGACCTGAACAAGGATAAATGGAAAGACCAAAAAGGAGGGGCTTTAAGGTAGTCTTGAACTATGGAATACAGGAAGATTCACATTGCAATGATTTTTCAGAGTTTAGAATTTGCAAACCATCTGCAAGTTTCTAACAATAATGTTGATGGGGAGACATTAGTATAAGGGCAACAACTAAGATTTCAGGAGCTGGGCTTTTGCATATTCTGTAGTTACGAGTAAAGAGTGTTTCTACGCATTGATTTATTTTTCAAGATGCAATATTGTTGTGTTTCTAATAACCCGGTGGCAATTCTTTTCAGCAGCGAAGCCCTGGAGGTTCCAGGTGCTGAAATGAAGATAAACTTCTTCTTGAGGTCTCTGAAACTTAGGCAAGCTTTTAAACACAGCAGTGTACCTGAATTCTGCACCAAAGTACAAACATCACAGGTATATTTGATATAATCATTCTTTTGAAGTTATTATCTCAGGCTGTTCTGTAGCTATCAGAGAAATGCAGGAACTTGTCTTAGACCATCAAAGTAATGTGGAAACTGTTGCACACATGATTGTAACACCACCAGGACTGATGTGGGGTACACGCGCGTACACACACTTCTTCTCATAGTGGCGCACTTTCCATAGCCATGCTATTTTTACAAACACACCTAAATGTACACATCTATTTATTTCGTTAGGCTGAAGAATCATTGGGTGGCTAGATTTTCTGTGCCACTGTCACCCATATTATTTGCCATCATGGCCCATCCCTTGTAAGCGATGGGGGCACACCAGGGAGATGCTGTACTAGAGGGCACATTGTCCAAGTGCCCCATCAAATCTGGCACTGGGTCTGATTACCACCCTCTGCCCACAGTTACAACACACACGGTTTATTTTGCAAAGGTATTCCAGGCTTGGACAAATTTACATTCAGGCGTATACGTTGACCAGAATAGGATGCACTGTTCTGTCCACCAAACAACTATTTCCAGTAGGTTGAAAGTCCACCATGAAGTTCTTGAGGGTCAACAATATGATGGCTAGCAATAGTCCTCCATCACCAAGGTTGACTCAGGACCCCTGGCAATGGTGTCTGACCTTCACTTGCCAAACAATCATGCTTCCTCTTCTTGAAAGGGTTAAAGAAAGAGAAACAGATAAAAGTATACAAGTGGGAATATGGGTTCTCTTCTTGGTTGCATACCCTTCTTTTCACTCTCAGCTTTCCTTGTTACATAGTTGGATCCAAAGGTTCCCTTCCACTCAGAGAAGTAGTGTACACCCAGAAAGGGTTCTTCTGTCTTTTATTATGGATTACTCAGGTTATTTGCATTCCATACATATTTGTCTCTGTAGTTTTCTCCATAGTAGGTTCATGTTCATGTGCATTTTTGAACTGAGACTGCATCACAATTTGAAGATGTGTAATCTGACTGATGGGACACAGGTGACGCTGTGGGTTAAAGCCTCAGCGCCTAGGACTTGCTGATCGAAAGGTCGGCGGTTCGAATCCCTGCTGCGGGGTGCGCTCCCGCTGCTCGGTCCCAGCGCCTGCCAACCTAGCAGTTCGAAAGCATCTCCGGGTGCAAGTAGATAAATAGGGACTGCTTACCAGCGGGAAGGTAAACGGCGTTTCCGTGTGCAGCTCTGGCTCTCCAGAGCAGCGATGTCACACTGGCCATGTGACCCGGAAGTGTCTCCGGACAGCGCTGGCCCCTGGCCTCTTAAGTGAGATGGGCGCACAACCCCAGAGTCTGTCAAGACTGGCCCGTACGGGCAGGGGTACCTTTACCTTTACCTAATCTGACTGATAGTTGCATTGCCATCTGCATTTAAGTCCAGGACCATTAAACTAGGTCACTTTAGACCAAGAACATTTCTTCTCCATCCCTCACAAGATGTAAGAAGACAGGTAGACTGAAGTATGAGCAACTTTAGCCCTTTATACTGTTAATGGATAGAGGGTGAAAGACAGCTGAATCTGTCTCTGGTCTCTCGTGCCCCATTTTAAAGATGTGTGCCTCACAGTTCAATAGAGCTCTAAACTTAAGCAATGGATTCTAGTTTCTAGGCAATTGACAAGAAAGCTCTTCATATCAAATAAATCTTTAGATAAAGTAGGGAATTTTCCCTCTTGCAAAAGTGGAAAATGCCTTCTCGGGCGCTGTTGTGAAGAAATCTTTGAAAGCACCCAATTAAAGTTAATCCGTTAATTATTTTTTCTTAGAGGTTGTTGAGAAAGTGATGACGATTTGTGACAGGCTTCTAATTATTTACTGTACAGATTTTGGTGAGTAACAGAAAAACCATTTCACTTTCAGTACTATTTAATGCCAAAGAGGGGCGCCTATCTTTCATCCTATCTATATTTAAACTACAAAAAAAAAATCTGAAATGAAGCAGGCAAGGAAAAGTTGGAAACATGTTCAAAGTTTCTTGTAAAATATTATCTTATGGCACAGAGGAACTATAGTCTCAATTAAGAAGAGTTTGGATTTAATATCCTACTTTATCACTACCCTAGGGAGTCTCAAAGCGGCTAACATTCTCCTTTCCCTTCCTCCCCCACAACAAACATCTGTGAGGTGAGTGAGGTAGAGAGACATCAGAGAAGTGTGACTAGCCAAGGTCACCCAGCAGCTACATGTGGAGGAGCGGAGACGCGAACCCAGTTCACCAGATTACAAGTGTACCACTCTTAACCACTACACCGCACTGGCTGTCCAGGGCTATCCTACCTATGAGGCGGACTGAAGCAGCCACCTTGGGTGATAGAAACCCACAGGGCAACACCCTGCCTGCCCCCGCCACTACTGCCAGGGTTGAACAGCACTTTCCAGTGAGATCTCATGGAACTTTTGGAATATCTTACTAAAAGCCACCACCACTCACCCCTGGTAAGTAGGGACAGCACCTTCCCATTTGGCCTCAGCCAGCGAAATGGGACTGGCCACCCCTGATGACATTCCCACTTTTCTGCCAGCTGCTTCCTTAGCTCCTACCACTGTGACTTCACTGACCTTCCTTCCAACAGCTTCTGATCTCTCCTACACTTATTGCTCCTTCCACAGTCATGAAATCCTGATGCCTTAACTCTCCTACAGCATCAGAGTGCTGCTCATGCCAGCTGCTTCCCCTGGGTTCAGCCTCCTTTGCTGGGTACGAATTGGTGGCCAGGAGTGTCTTTTAGGCCTGCAACTAGTAAATCAACCTATGCGGAGAAATCAGATCTGTCTTTCGTAACACACACTAGCTACAGTGGTACCTCGGGTTAAGAACTTAATTCGTTCTGGAGGTCCGTTCTTAACCTGAAACTGTTCTTAACGTTACCCTTTAGCTAATGGGGGCTTCTGCTGCCGCTGCACCACCGGAACACGATTTCTGTTCTCATCCTGAAGCAAAGTTCTTAACCCGAGGTAACATTTCTGGGTTAGCAGAGTCTGTAACCTGAAAATTCTGTAACCTGAAGTGTCTGTAACCCAATGTACCACTGTACATCTATACTAGACTGTCATAATGCTTTCTAAGGAGAGGGCCCGTTTAAGAAAAGTCCACACACACCTGCACATTCAACAATTGTGTGAAGGAATCCTAAGAATGTACTGATGTACAGCACAGAGCTTCTACATGAGAGGAGGGACAAACATATAGAAGAGATCTGTAATGGTTATAGGGGTTGCTTGTGCGTAAGTTGCCGCCACTCCTGGCTAGGTTGCCTGGTTAACCCTTTTCTGTCTGGACAGCCCTTCACTTTGTGGCTGTTTCAGTCGCTAGCAGAATCCGTCAGTGGGCATTTCTTGAACCTCTTCCAGCAAAGAAGTTCTTTGACGCCAAGTCTCCGCCAACTCTCCCTGCACGGAAGTCTTCTGCGCAGGGTGGGTGTGGGCAGTGGAGGACCCGTGCTCTCCCCGCTGGTCTTCAGCGAGGAGTCCTGGAGCCCCCTCGCCGATTCCCCCATCTGTCCCCCTTTATCCCTGGTGTTACGCTGATTTCCTTCCCCAGCCGATGAGCTGCCTCTCTCCCTGCTGGGCCCTTCCCCAGCATCGCTTTGGAGCCTTGCCTCCGCCTCTAGCTCCAATGGCAGTTCCCTGACAAGATCTATGCGTTAAAAGCTCCTTTTCATGGTCACTGAACTCATAGTTGTCAAAGAGCCATCTGTGGGAATGTTAGCAGTAGGCCAGAGCTAGCTATATGGACATAATGGCTGCTCATTGCTTTCCCAATGGCCACCTCAGTAGACCAACGTCTTGGGGAGGCCATAATCCTTGGCATGACCCTGATGTCGTTCAAGCCCTCCACCAGGAGGCTGGAATACATATACACCCAATGCCTGAACCAACGTTCCACCTACACCTGTAATCAATAAAGTTGTGGCCATTTTTAATTCCAACTCGTCATCTGCCTGAGTTTGTATTCTCGCACTTCACCACAAAATTAGAGCAGTATGCGCATTAAGCACCTTCTCACAGCCACTAAACGCATCACTGGCAGGGTGCATGTTGGCAGTGAGGCTGTAGAGTCCTCTCATATATTTTAAAACATGGGTTCCCTCCTTCCTGAGCCCCTGCTCTGATAATCCTACCATGGTTTTTAAAAAGAAGTCCACAGAGAACACTATTCCTGAGTCAAGTTGGCTGATGCTACCAATCTTCTTCACATAGTTTCTTATGCTATTTTCAATTTCAGGAACACTACAGCTGCTCAGTACAACAATGCCTACACAGCGCTCACATTCCAATTCTTAATTATCTGCTTCCTTGACATATTGTGGTATACGAGCAATACATTTATAGCACACTACATAAAACAGAACAGCACAGTCTATCAGGCCTGGTTTGGGTGGCATTGTGTCTCAGAAGAGATAAGCAGTAGACTAACAGAACACTGACAAATATTTTACAGTATTGCCACTATGGTATCCTATAGCCTTTGCCAAGCTGGTGCCCTCCAGACTAGGACTACAACTCCCATCAGGTAGGGCTGGGGCTTATGAGAGCTGTACTCCAAACCATCTAGAGAGCAGCTTGACAAACAGCTGGCATATTACAGGCTTGCTAAGTTAACTCGGCACATTGAAAACCACATATTTTAATGGCTGCTGTATCCCTTGAATTGCCATTTGCAATGTAATGGTCTTCTGAGGGATTTTGAATCTTTCATAATTTCTGAATGCCTCTTTTGTTTCATTTGCTTCCCCCTGCCCTGCTATGTATCTGGACGTCCACAGCCTGTAATGGGAGAATGGCACACTCAAAATGACATACTGTCACAAGCTATGGAAGTCTCCCTGTATCTCTGGAAGAAAATGACTCTTGAAATGTGTGGCAGGAGGAGTGGAACAGGAGCAAATGCTTTCCATGATATATGAACTGATCACCATTAAACTAAACCCCAATGACACCTCACAAAACTCCATAAATTCTCCATCCTTATTGTTTTAGAGGGTGACTACCAGAGACAATTCCTTGGCTGTCTGGCTGGCTGGCCAGCCTAGAATTACAGTGAAGAGAATATAAATTCTCAATGAATCATTTATTTTTGTTGAGAAAGTTTGAGAATGTGGGTCCTCTTTTCCCCTACCCCCAGTGTATCTTCCCCAATGAGTGGATAAAAAAAATGGGAAATGCTGAACATCAGATGCATGCAGTTAAGGATGGAAGGAAGAAATATAATAAAACAGACAATCAACAGCCTGAGCCAAAAGTTCTATTGAATTCAGGACGTGGGGAGCATGCAGAAGATTTCCTAAAACTACTGCCATCCTCAAGTTTTAAAAATGCTCCCCACCTTTGCAGCCTATGAACTGGGAGGAAAATGGGGCAGGGGAATTTTCAGCTCAGCATTCTTAAAATGTGTGAGTTTACAACTGAACTTCGGTTGGTTCCCACTACTGCATTTATCCACTCGAATTTATCTGCAAGTGCTTAAAGACTGGCATCATGGAACACCAGGTGGGTCCACTTCCATTTCTTCAGCAGCCACAATCACAGAAATCACAAAGATGTCTGTTCGATCCCAAGTTCGGGAGTTTTGACCCTGGCCAACAATGAAACATTATCTTTGAGGGAACGAAACACTTGAAAGGAAAATGAAATTTTGCCAACTCCTGTCTTAATCATTTATACAGTCTGGGGGAAAAAGTCACTTGAATTAGCAGAAACTGGATTAATATTTATTTCAGTTGTTGAAAACGAAGAATTCCTTGTTCCTAAAAGACATCATTGTACTAGAAATGGACATGTATATCCTGTGTGTATGAAGTACAGTGGTACCTCGGGTTAAGAACTTAATTTGTTCTGGAGGTCCGTTCTTACCTAAAACTGTTCTTAACCTGAGGTACCACTTTAGCTAATGGGGCCTCCCACTGCCGCCGCGCCACTGGAGCACAATTTCTGTTCTCATCCTGAAGCAAAGTTCTTAACCCAAGGTACTATTTCTGGGTTAGCGGAGTCTGTAACCTGAGGCTTCTGTAATCTGAGGTACCACTGTACAGCACTCACAATTTTGCAAAAACCATTTCACTACTGGCAGTTTTAAAGTGGAGCAATGATTCCCCCCCCCCCCAGTACATATGAGCAACAGATATTAGCCGCCTCATCCTTAAGCTCCATATTTTAATTTTATTTTTGCTGAATAGGACTTGTATATAATCTTGTCTTTTGCAAACAAAACAGGATGACATTTTTTGTCATCTTGACAAGCAAAGCCTAAAATGAAATGATCCTTTCACATTGGCAGATGGACTGTAAATTATAAGGAAATATTTATTCTAAAGAAAACGCTGCAGCTTATTTCAACAATAGTTTGAAGATATTGAGCTCTCAGTGGGAAGAAAATAAAAATGAAATGCCGGGAACGAAACTGCAGTTCAATTTTGTTTTTCTCTTCAGAGCAAACAAATCAAGGCCAGTCACTTGTCAGTCACATATTTAATAGATGTTTTAATATATATAATAAGCCGGCAATTTACACACATTTAATTTGTGCACATTCAGTTTTACGTGCTGGGCTAATAACAACAACAACAACAACAGGGATAAGAATGGAAGTGGGCATCCAGGAAAAAAGACTCAAATCAACTTGGCAGTGTTCACAGTGGAATCTAAAACACAGTCATCTTGCTTCACATAAAATGGAGTCTCTCCTTCGCTAGATACCACCCATGTGACCAAGTTAGCCAATCACATGAGAACTACCAGAGAACTCGGTAGAATTCAGTTGCCAACCAATCAAATTTAAACACATAGTAATACATACAAGCATTTGCAATTGCAGTGAATTAAATTACTGTACTTAACAGTGACTTGCCTATGGTCATTTGGTGGGTCCATGGGAAACGCAAGATTCAAACCAGGAACTCCCAAATTCATAGCTCAGTCACTACATTGTGCTGTACGTTGGCACGAGTAAACAACAGACTGAAAAAAACAACTTTTCATGCAGCTTAAAATATCCTGTACATGTCACCATCTTCTAATCCACCATCCTTGGATTTGCTTATGCGAACTGTGGGCAGTATGCAAGACTTCTGGCCCTTCCCCTCCATCTTCTGCAAAACAAAACCCTACATTTACCACCAACACCACCACCACATTCATCTACTGAGGAAAGGCAGAGAGGAAACGCACCCCATGTGAGAGTCATTAAGCAGTCATTAATGGCAGAAACGGAGATGCAAAAATAATGAGCACCGTGGAAAAATCCAATGTATCAGAAAAAGAAGAAACAGCAGATATCTGCCAAGGATTTACAGCTATTCCAAGCTGCATTAGTTACTCCCCTGTCTCCCAAGTAGAAAAGCAGGAGAGAGCAGGCAGACACAGAGAGAGGGAGGCCTAATAGCAGTCTGCCTAATGAGGGAGAAAGAAGCAACAGGGACAATATACTGATGTGGGATCTACTCATAATATACTACAGGGAATTTTCAGGGTATGGGAGCTCTGAGCGAGACTCCAATGGTGTGCAAAGTCACCGCCCAAGGCAAAGATACAAACTATTCTTACAAGAGCATTTTGAGAAGCTTAGAGATAAACTATACAGGTAGTCTGAAAATGAAATAGTACCTCAGGTTAAGAACTTTGCTTCAGGATGAGAACAGAAATCACACGGTGGCAGCAGGAGGCCCCATTAGCTAAAGTGCTACCTTAGATTAAGAACAGTTTCAGGATAAGAACAGACCTCCAGAATGAATGAAGTTCTTAACCCAAGGTAGCACTGTAGTATATGTTTTGGAAAATGTTTGGTTTGTCTGTTCTGTATGGGTTTGGACACCCCCAAGATATCATCTGTTATGTATGTTTCCGAGCACAATTCAAAGTGTTGGTGCTGACCTTTAAAGCCCTAAACGGCCTCGGTCCAGTATACCTGAAGGAGCGTCTCCACCCCCATCATTCTGCCCGGACACTGAGGTCCAGCGCCAAGGGCCTTCTGGCGGTTCCCTCATTGCGAGAAGCAAAGCTACAGGGAACCAGGCAGAGGGCCTTCTCGGTAGTGGCGCCCGCCCTGTGGAACGCCCTTCCAGCAGATGTCAAAGCGATAAACAACTACCTGACATTCAGAAGACATCTTAAGGCAGCCCTGTTCAGGGAAGTTTTTAACGTGTGATATTTTACTGTATTTTTGGTTTTTATGGAAGCCGCCCAGAGTGGCTGGGGAGGCCCAGCCAGATGGGCGGGGTATAAATAATAAATTATCATCATCATCATCATCATCATTATTATTATTATTATTATTTACTGAGTTGAATAGGATCCAAAATGCAGCAGTCTGATTGGTCCTAGAACAATAGGATTCAGAATGCAGCAATCTGATTTGTCCACCGGAGCCACCCAATCCAGCTCCAGGTGGAAGTGAATCCGCAACCTGATTGGCCTACAGGAGAATCCTGGAATTAGCCAATCACGTGGGGTCCATTGTGTAAATAATGTATATAAAGCAGACATTATGGGGAAACTTCCATTCCTCCTCACCACTATGAGCTGAGCAAAGAGCATGAAATCCACTCTCGACTCCGAGTATATTTAATCATCATCACACATTTCCCAAGGTGGGGCAGTGTTCTTTGTTGACATTTGGATGTCAGTGCCATTTTGAATCAAGATGGCAGACCAAAATTTAATTTGGGCTTGGCTTTGGCTTTTTTTGGCATAGGTTCAGCTGCCTCTTGAGATATTGTCCCCAAACTCAGCACAACGGTTCCCAGGGTGAAGGTGACAGTCTTCAGTCACCAGGTGCTATTTTGAGTCAATATGGTGGACCGAAATGTGACTTTGGTGTAACTTCTGCCAATTTTTTTGGCGAGACAGGTCAAAAATCATAAATTACGCTATCCATGTGAAAATCAAAATATTTTTAGTTTTCTACAAATCCCTGGGGCAGCACTGGGCACTTCCTGCTAATATATTTATAAAATGAATACTTTGCAGAACTGTGTTTGAAGTTTCTGATCTAAGAACAGAAACAATTGTTGATTGTGTTATCTATAAGTCTTGCTCTATTGCAAAATAAAACAAGAAAAATAATTCTATTTTTATGGCTCGGTTTGCTTTGCTTGAATCATCAGAAACTACTTGTCCTCCAGACACCCTCTTACACTATATGTGCTCCTGCTGACTGAAATTCGGTAGGTATCCAATAGGAGTGGGGTCTTTTCTTTTTATTATTCTGGCACCAGTTCTATGGAATAACCTGCTTAGGGATGCCAGCTGGATTCCAAAGCTCTGGTCCTTTAGGAGCCAGGTAAAAACTAGATTCCTCAGGGAGGCCTTTGGACCTAAATAGCCTGTTAGCTTTTGTTTTCCTCTAAGAGTGCATGTTCATATGTTTTCTTGCTGTTGCTCAGATTTCGTTTCAATTGCTGCTGGTTAATTTAAACTAAATCACTTTGTCTTGTGAGATATATTTGTGTGCGCACTACTTTATTTCAGCTTGTGAGAAAACAGAATAAAGATTTGTTGGCTCAAATTTTTTTTTGTTTAATAAAAGATAATACTCTCTCTCTCTCTCTCTCTTTCTCTCTGTGTGTGTGTGTGTGTGTGTGTGTGTGTGTAAGAGACATGTGCAAAGAGGGTCCTGCCTTCAGGGAGTTCGGCTAGAATGTCTCTTGTTCCCATTTTATATCTGCTGTCAAGGAAGAAATTATGGACCACAGTTTTGATTTGTAAAGGATTAATTAAATATTGCAGAGATGAAAGCATTTTACAATGAGCAAGCCATAGCCTGAGTATGAAAGAGAATAGTATTGAAGGATAAGAGAATGCATTTGATTCCAGCCAAAGGAAGATATAAAATTGATTGAGAAATTAAGAAATCAGCAAGAAAGCTGCCACAGTCTGTTGTTTATAACTTGAAAGGATATGACAGTTGGAGAAAAAAAAGCAAAGCCTATTACATTAGCATAAAATTTATCTAATTTTGAAAGCATATTTATTTAAACAGGCAACTAGCAAAATTATCCCTGCTGTGATCATAGATTATACAATGTACAGTGTGCGAATTGCTATGTTTCACTGATTATATTTTTATTCCATTTGATGATGGTTCAATGGTTTTAGAAATAGGAACAACTGCTGCTACAGCTTTGCCCAGATCACACAACAGAGGAATACAATATATTAGAAACTCTGTCCAGTCCTTGAATGAGATGTTCTGTGTACGTTGCTTTCCTTGGGTATTTTGATAGGCAGTTAATAAAACATATCATTCCAACTTTGAAATGTGTTGTTACAGAAATGCATTGTGTTGGGGAACAAATAAGTATATCTGAAGGCTTTCTAACTTCAGAAAGAGCAATGGTACACTGGGGCATTGTGAGAATTTTAAATGGCAGCCTCCTGGTGCTGATCAGAATGCCAGTTTTAAAAGCCTGGGCAGAAAGGTGGAATCGCTTCAGGCTTAAAAACAACATTTAGAAGAACTTCAGCTGGTTTTGTACCACATAAGTCTTCTGAATAAAGAAGTTCAGGCTTCATTGTGATACATCAGGGCAAGCAGACAGTCCCCACCAAAGGAAGGGCATGTCTACAGGTGGAATTGCACCTACCTAGACACTGCTTCCCACCAACACCAAGATTGTACTACTGACAGCATCCTTCCTCCCCAGTATTCATAGTTTGCCTCAGCATCCTGTTAAATATCTCATACTCCCTTTCCATGCATCCCCCAAGACAGTCCTTGTCATTTCAAAGAATGCCTTTATACACCTCAGCATGAATTTTACCCTCTGGGTTATTAAATCTGACATTAAATTTGTGCAGAAATGTTAGAGGGATTTATTAAAACAAAAAATCTCTAAGTTTTCTGTTTAAATCAAGGCATAGTTAAGATAATTGTTATGTTTGGATGAAAAAAGGCATGACATCGGGGGGCTGACAAAATTAATGACATCTGGTGCCTTTAAGCACTTATACGCTGCTCCTTAAAGTGCTTTAAATTAAACCCAACTTTGCAAGCACTTTCCCCATTTTCTTCAAAAACAAGGGGAACAGTTATGCTTAAAATCAAGTACAAATCATTTGTTCAAGGGCAAGGGGTTGTGCAAGTTCGTTGAGAGCTATAAGAGCCATTCCACCATAAAGGCATTTGTTGAAGATAAAAATGGGAATGACACACAAGACATTTATGTGTATCTAAAACCCCAAACTGTGCAGAGGCTCAGGCTATGCTTATTCTACACTGCCAGTCTATCACTCAAGTTTATTTCACATAACTTCTTTTCTGCCATTACTGGTGACTAATTTTGCTACAGTGGCTTTGTTTTCAGTTTATTAAATGGCTTTAAAAGAGGATTGGGAAAAATTATGGAGGACAACGCTATTGATGGCTACTAGCCATGATGGCCCTGCTCTGGCGATCAGGGGAGCAGCCGAGAGGGGAAAGGGCTCTGAAACTGAGCAACACCTCCAATTGCAGCGCCATCCTCTGCGAGAATTTCTGCTGCCAGAAGAGGAGAAGCAGGGTGGGAAATGTCTCAGCAGGCTTGTACGCCTTGCAAATTATACACAAAAAGTCGCCAATGCATTCTGAAGCTGTGTGCCTGCACTTTTTCAGATGCAACTGAATTTCAGAGAATTTCAGAGGCAGGATTTATAAGGGACATGGGTGGCGCTGTGGGCTAAACCACAGAGCCTAGGACTTGCTGATCAGAAGGTTGACAGTTCGAATCCCCGCGACGGAGTGAGCTCCCGTTGCTCGGTCCCTGCTCCTGCCAACCTAGCAGTTCGAAAGCGCAAAGTGCAAGTAGATAAATAGGAACCGCTCTGGCGGGAAGGTAAACGGTGTTTCCGTGCGCTGCTCTGGTTCACCAGAAGCGGCTTAGTCATGCTGGCCACATGACCCGGAAGCTGTCTGTGGACAAACACTGGCTCCCTCGGCCCATAGAGCGAGATGAGCGCCGCAACCCCAGAGTCGGTCACGACTGGACCTAATGGTCAGGGGTACCTTTAAGGCAGGATTTAGAGTTCAACAGGACATTGGCAGCATTTGCATTGCTGGGTTCTTTTTTTGCCTTTGTCCCACAGGTAGGACAAATATCAAATTTATCAATGCAATAGCTTTTTTTCCTTTTTGTTAATGGGTGTCCAAAGGACATGCTTAATTGGGCAGTAAAAAAATGCAATGAACAAATGAATGGCACATATAAATATCATAGAGAAATCATTATTTCCCCCTCTCTGTAAAGCAGGCATAGGCAAACTTGGCCCTCCAGATGTTTTGGGACTACAATTCCCATCATCCCTGACCACTGGTCCTGTTACCTAGGGATGATGGGAGTTGTAGTCCCAAAACATCTGGAGGGCCAAGTTTGCCTATGCCTGCTGTAAAGCTTTAATATAGAGAACATGGCAGTATACTCTGTTTTTTCTGACTCTTGTTACATTGGTTACCTGCTGTTGTTCAACAGCATGCTAGTTTACTGCTATTTTATATTGGACTTGGCATTAATATCCTTTACTTGTACTAGAAGATATTTATTTCCCTGGTGGATGCTTGAGCTTCTTTGCCATTCGCCTGAGGCTTAAAGAGCACTATTACCAAACTGACGGCAGAGAGGGAATGGGACTCAACGCTATAGTGATATTGCATCAGCCAGCTGCATTCCTCATCCCATTAAAAGAGGACATTTCTGCAAGGATATTCCTCCACACACAGGAAGTCCCTGAACAACAGCTGCATACTGTGGACCTCGTGTTTTCTTTTCTTTTTTACATTACCCCTTCTTTTACTCATGTCTCTATTACCATTGCACACAATGTGATTTTTTTTTGGGGGGGGGGGGGGAGTTGTAGGAAAGATGGGCATGGGATGATCTTCCACTATGAAGCGCTCAAAAATTCTATGTGAGAAATTTCATTCTCGTCTGTTGTGGGTTCCCTTGTAATTCAACTGTTTCCGGTGGCACCAAGGCCAGAACAGCCATTCGCTCTTAACAGGACTATAAAATGGAATGATTGTCTATATGTCAGCACTGAAAAGGCCCATTGGCTTTTATAATCAAAATCAAGCTTTTCACAACTACGTGTTTTTAAATCAGTATTTTACTGGCTTAGATTCCATACCATTGTCCCATTTCTACAAAATAAAAGCTGAAATCTCTCTTGTTTCTCTCATGTTTTGTCTGTGTTATCCAGACAAAACTATTCTGATTTGGGGAACTGGAAGTGCTCTCTAAGCATTTCTATATCCTGCTTCAAAAAGGTGGAGTATTTCAGGCTTTGGCCTGGTCGCTGCTCCACCGATCCCACTGTGACTGCAGATTGTACAATGTGAGCTGTGTTGAGAACATTAAAAAGGTCTGCTGGACCAGGTCACTGGCCCATCAAGCCCAGCATTCTCTTCCCACAGTAACCAACCAGATGCCTATGGAAAGCCTAAAAGCAGTACCTGAGTGCAACTGTGGAATCCCCATTTGAGATTCCCATCAACTGGAATTGAGAAATATGCTGCTTCCAAAAGTGGAGGCAGAACATAGCCTGATCCTTCAGGAATCTGTCTAATTTTCTATTAAAGCTAGTTCACTAGTTCTTGTGGGAGTGGAGTTCATAATTTAACTAAGTGTTAAGCTTTTCTTTGGGATACTTTTCATGGTCCTCATTGGATGCCAGTTCCAACATGTACACAGACCCTACTGATGGGTGAAATATACAGCTAAAAATTGGCCACTGTTTCTTTAATATTAAAAGAACTATGGTGAGTCAGCATGAGTCAGCGGCCTACAATGACTCATGCAACCTTTCACCTAATTGTACCTGTATATGTAGAGTGGTCAATTTTGGTGTGGGTTGGTTGGTTGGTGAAAGCTGATAGTGTTGATGTGTGTACAGTTGGTCGGTTGTTTTGCAGATAAAGACTTTTAAGAATAAAAGCAGCGCCAACTAGGGTCTGAGGACCAGGCTGAGGAGACAAAGGAAGTCAGGAACTTTGCTTTTTTCAAACACTGACAACATGTACTCTCTCTCTCTCTCTCTCTCTCTCTCTCTCTCTCTCACACACACACACACACGAGTTGTTAATGCATAAGTACAATGGTTTGTGAACCTCACTCTCATATATATTTACATCCACCTTGCCTTCCCACAGTACCATGATTCTTAAAAGCATGCATTACTAACTATATTGTGGAATGAGACAAAAGGGAATCAATGGCTCTGAGATATTGCATACTGAGCTTAAGATAATGTTTTCTGCAACATCATGAACCCAAAGAGCAAGCTCATGTTTTTGCCTGCCATTCTTGAAGTAATTAGCAAAACTTTCATTGACTTCTCTCTGCATACTAGGCTGGGTTTTAAATTTCCAAGGATGGAGTGGACATGTGAATTAATCAGCAATGGCTTCTGTTTTATTTTTCCCCTTCTTTGAATTTATGAAAGTAATTAGTTGCTTTGCCAGCGTAGATGAATCTACTTGAGAAATGCAGCAGTAAATGCTTGCTTACAACTTTAGTCAATTTCCTTGCATTACAGCTGCTAATTATTTCATGTTTTGCAGCACAACGCTGACACTCAGATTGTTAGCACAGATGTGCTGCTTCGGTTAAATCCTCCAGCTACCTTTTTATTAAGAAACTTCAAGAAACTCAATCACACCACTGAAAAAAACAAAGTGTGCAAATAATCCAAAACATTATGTACATAGTGCTGATAATGGTCCTTTAAATAATGAGTCCTTTCAAAAGTGCCAAAAATTGGAATAGCATCAAGGTAACGCAGTGGCTTTCAAACTTTTTGAACTTAGTCCCCATCCCTTTGGGACTCAAGAAGCTACACATGGAATTGAGGATTGCAAAAGCTTTCTTGTTACCTCAGGCTCTTCTGAAAGTTCTTCCAGAAAGATAGGAAAGTTGCAGCTTCTGAATGGGTCCCCACAGGCCAACCACTACTTCTTCCGTTGCATTTGGAGAAAAGAGAAGAGCAGCCACACAATTCTAGATACAGCAACAAGAGATGGCTTGAAACAAGCTAGGGCATTTTGCCTTCCTCCTCTTGCTGCCCTGCCATAAACATTTGTAGGCTCCTGGCTACCCATTCAGGGTCAATCTATGAGGCATGATTGGTACAGTCCGTGGGTCAGGGAGAGATTAGATTCAGCTTTAAAGGTGAAGTTATTCCAGACTTTTTAAAACCAAAACACAGTCATCCTTCAAAACCAAAACAAAGCCAGATGGGCAGGGTATAAATAATAAAATTATTATTAATTTACACCCATGAGAATTTTGCTATGCAACAAAAATGTATACATGTTGAACTATTTTCATGAAGTTGAGAGGGAAAGAGACGGAGACTGAATAAACTGATGTAGAAAACAGTTTCTAAAATACTGGAAAAACGAGAAATGAAAATGAAAAGAAATGGGCATATTCACCCAACCGTGTAAAGTCACATTCATTTTGTTTTGTTTTTTTATGTGCCTGCTCTGTGTCAGCTAAAATGGCAGCATCTACTCCATCTTTTACAACATAAGGGGGGGAAGTCTTCTGCTGCTTCCTTGCTTGTCTCTGCTCCTTTCTCTCCTGCCCAGTTCCCTCCAGGCTGGATCTACACTCACCTTTTAAACATTATTAAAATGATAGTAAAAATACCATTCTAAAATATCAAGACAGAAACATGTCCCATTCCACAAGGTCTCTGCAGCCCCCTCTGATTTCACATTATTAACGTTAAAAAAGAGCACTATGTGGCTATATGGTTATCAGAACCATTCCTTAACTCTTTTTTAGAGTTAAAAACCATGAGTCAAAAACAGTGTGGGAACTGGACTGGGAGAAAAATATCTGCAACACTGGAGCACAAAGAAGTAAGGTGAGGAGACTGAAGAATTATTTCAGAGAATATGGAAAGCTGCCTTATACTAAGTTCACCTTCTTCAGTAATGCCTGTACAGGGCTGTGGACCACTGAAGAAAAACTCTCCCTAGCCAGCATGACCAATACTTATGGATGAAAGGAGGCGGAGTTCAGCAATATCTGAAGGGCCATAAATTCTGCACCCAGCTGGTCTATACTGACTGGCAAGGCATGTCTTTTGCCACTGAGCTACAACACTCTTTGACATATATTCCATCCCATGTTATAGATGAATGGGGAGGTACATAAACAGGAGTGTTCCTGGCACATCTAGCTTGGCCCCCAACTGAGGAAAATTGCAACTATTCAGTCACTGATAGCTATCCTGGCAGCCTTCGCACCTCCCAGAAGATCTCTCACCACCACCACTCCTAAACAAGCCCACTCTATAGTCTGAAAAACCACTAATTTAATGTCAGCTGAAGAAATCAAATAGGGAGAGTAGACAGGCATAATAAAAAAAAAATAGAAAATGTTCATATTATAAATTCCACAACACTCCAGATGTTAAGGCAAGCTTTGTCGGTGACAGCTGTCACAATTACAGTGATTTCAGACAATTACCTTCACTCCAGATAAATATAAAACAGCCAAATACATGTTTTGGCTTTGATGTGAAGTCAGACAGAACCATTGATAAATTGTTGCTCACAACCGCATGGCTAAGGGGTGAATAACAAACTAATTCTAATATTTCTTTCCTTTATGTTGCAAAGAGACTGAGTTACTTTTGAAGCTCTGAACAGAACTCAGCTTCTGCCCCTAGAGATAAGAAATGTGCTGGATACAATTTTATGAAGCTTAGTGAAACTTCTAAAGGGAAGATCTCTGCACCTAGATTCCTCAGTAACTGGCATATTAAAATTCCACAGATAAGATTCATCCCCATAGCCTTATTGCAGACCACTATGCTATCTCTTATTCAAAGCTGACATGAGGAAGCAAACATCCTTTCCTGCTGAAGAACATTTCCATAAGATATTGGGTAGGTTTCTTCCAACCACAGCTCAGCTCTGGCCCTCTCAGGTGGGTGCCATTGAGAACAAGAGAGAAGTTCATGGTGAACTCCAGCACCTCTTTTTCTAGAAAAATAGCAACAGGTAGGATCCAACTGGTGCCCTTGCACTCGCAATATGGCTTTTGAACCAACAGAGGTACACACTTCGGCAAGACGAGGGAAGGCAGTTTTGCCAATTTCCCCTCACCATCATCAACACACTCCCAGAAGTCAGCCTTAGAGATTTGGGGAATTTCTCCAGTACAGGGAGAAAGCAGCAAAAAATTTTCCCTCGTCTTCTATTAGCCACAGACCATCGGGACTTGCACTGTTCCATCCATTCCATGGGATCAGCTGATTGTTGGTGCTTGCAAAATGCTACAACCCTGCTTTGGCTCCACCACACTTTAACCTTCCTTGCACCTGATATCATATACAGTGGTACCTCATTTTTGCTTCCCCAGTGGGTGAGTTGATGTTATGGCATTAGGATCTCACCTAGCATGTTTCAGACCATGTGCCCAATTGCACTGGCCCCTTTAAAAACTACTACTATGGGGCAAACTGCATTGGGGCATATAACTGTCCCTATCTGAAGGTGTTCTTTCACAGAAATGACACCTCAACCTTGTTTCAAAAGGGCCACTGATAGTATCCTTGGAAAAAAAACACTGCAGAAGCATAGGATTGGGACATTCTTCTGAATACTGCCATGCCAGTAGGAAGGTCATGGTCCAGCTAGGACTGTGGGTGGAGGTGCTGTTTATAATGTTATGAGTGTGTGAGTGCTATGCTCCTCTAAATTCTTAACAACCAAGGAGGTCTGTAGAAAAGGAGGTGATCTCTTGGATATTTGGGACTTCAGTTGTTTAGGTCTTTAAACACTAGCATGAACACCTGAAACTAGCCCCCTTTGAGCCATTCTTGAAGGGCAGCCCCATGTGGAGCACATTGCAGTTCTCCAACTCAAAAGATTCCATCAACGGTGTCTCCGAAAAATTTTACGCATCACTTGGGAAGACAGGCGAACTAATATCAGTGTATTGGAAGAAGCAAAGATCACCAGTGTTGAAGCAATTATTCTTCAACATCAACTACATAGGACAGGTCATGTTGTGCGCCTTCCTCTTAGCATGTTTCTCCCTTGCGTCATGAGTTTGAGTGTCCTCAAAGCCCATGACACCTTTGGTAAAGGCTGTTCTCCAACTGGAGTGCTTGCAGGCCAGTGTTTCCCAGCTGTCAGTGTTTATACTACATTTTTTTAGATTTGTCTTGAAACAGTCTTTAAACCTCTTTTGTTGACCACCAGCAGATCAACTCCTGCCTGGAAACCAATGTCCCCACTGTGGAAGGACGTGTGGATCCAGAATTGGCCTCCACAGTCACTTACGGACTCATTGTTAAAACCGTGTTTATGGAAGACAACCTTACTCGGCTATGAGTGATCGCCAAAGAAGAAGAGGAGTTTGGATTTGATATTCCGCTTTATCACTACCCTAAGGAGTCTCAAAGCGGCTAACAATCTCCTTTCCCTTCCTCCCCCACAACAAACACTCTGTGAGGTGAGTGAGGCTGAGAGACTTCAGAGAAGTGTGACTAGCCCAAGGTCACCCAGCAGCTGATTACAAGTCCACTGCTCTTAACCACAACACCAGTACAAATAACAGTGGGGAGGTCTCATATACTTCTGAAGGTCACTAGCTATTTGAACATAATAAAATAAAAGCTCTATTTGAAGAGTTGTATTTTAGCATACACCAATACAGTCTATGTGAAGACTTTAGGGGGGGAAAGCCATTATTTACCTAATAGGCCATCATGATTCCTTCATAACTGTTATGTTACATTATATATAATTTCTTCTGTCTTCATGGAACATTGATATGATAAATCCACTCCCTGCTCATTTTCCTGCAGGCTCACATCTTCCATTATCAGTAATGAGAGTTACCCACACATGCCGTGAAGGGAATATCTATCTCATGTCAGAAGTTGTGCTGTCTCCCCACCCCAAAAACCTCATGCGCTTTAAAATAAAAACTTTTGTCACAAAAATAGTCGAGAGGCTCAGTTGGGAGATAACGTAGCCATGATGAATACTGTGCAAAAAGTACATTGATGTTGGACAAGATGATTAATTTGAATTTAGGGACACAGGTAGATGTGAAGCTCTCTTATACAATTGTCTACAATGCCTTCAATGACAGGCAGCAGCTCCCTAGGTGTGATGGCCTGGGAATCTGATTCAGAGGCTGAACCTGAGGAATCCCAGCCTGCACAGGAGTCCCCGCCTCCAGGGCTGGCTGTGCTGGGGCAGGGGCTTGAACCTGAAGGGCCCTCACCTGTGCTGGATCCTCAGGAGCAGACACCAGCTGAATCCGCTCTGGCTCCGGAAGTGATCGAGGACCCATTGCCTGCAGGTGCTCCTCTCCCAGCCCTGTCAGGGGAAAGTGAGGTTGCCTCTAGGTCCAGTAACCCTCCAGCCTCTCCGGAGCTGCAGAGGCTCAGGGCAGAGAGGCGGAGGGAACTAAATTCTCACAGGAGGAGTGCTCGCCTTAAGGCCAGGAGAGGTGAGTCACCTGTGGGCCAGGACCGCCCTATACCTCAGAGGAGATAAAGGCCAGTCAGCCCAGTCCCAGGTTGTGAGAGCAACATCGTTGGTAACCTGTTCCTGCCGGCACCCTGACCTGCTCTCCTGAGTTCCTGACCACACCCTACTCCTCGCTTTGGACCTCGCTTCACCCCTGATGGACAGCCTCCTTACCCTTCACCTAGGACCGGACTTAGACCACGCCGCACGGTAACCCCCCCCCCCCCGGGACCAACACACTAGGGTTTCAGACAGGGATCTCGTCCAGTCCTATGTGGAGATGCTGGGGATTGAACCTGCGACCTTCTGCCTGTCCTATAACCCCGACCTCAACTTCATAGGTGGTTTTGCCCAACTCGTGCCCTCCACTTGTGTCAAACTGCAACTTCCATCAGGCCTAGCCATCATGGGTGGGGTCCGCTTTATAGGTTCCTGCCTTCATCATTGCTATATGCCTTTCACTAAATCAAAAGTACAGTACTGTCAGTAAAACAAGACAGCTAATATTTAGACATTATTCTTCATCCTCAGATGGTAAAAATGGCAATGTGACATTTGCTGGTAACTTTTCTAAACCCACTGTTTTTTTATTTTAAAAAATCTCTTTCTGACTCCCAATTATTGGAAAATTTCAGTGCTCTTCTCCCCATAGGAGACTATTTGAAGAAATTGCCTTCAGCTTGGCTGCCCACAGACAGAGTGAAGAATATGGAGTGTGACTATGGATGCAGTTTTAATATTGTTTAATAATATTTTCATATAGTTGGAAGGAATAAATGGGTTTGCTTCCTCCTACCAGTTCTCTTGTCTTAGCCCATTGCTTTCAGTTTGGTTTTATTATTTATTTCTGTTGATCAGTTGTGTCATAATACAGGTTCTCTAGATGGCTAATATGAACTTACAATATTAGTCTCATACTGTATTAACTGAGCCTAAATTTACCAGCAGAGAACTTTCTGGACATTTCCACTTCTTCACAAACCTCCTTCTCAACCTGTTGGAAATTCCTGTCCCCTGAGAGGATATTTTGTGAAACGCTTCCCCAGATATTACCACTTGCAAAATTTTATACAGCCTCTCTCTCAACACATTGCCTAGGTTAAGGTACAAGGACCCCTGACCATTAGGTCCAGTCACGGACGACTCTGGGGTTGCGGCGCTCATCTCGCTTTACTGGTTGAGGGAGCCAACGTACAGCTTCAGGGTCACGTGGCCAGCATGACTAAGTCACTTCTGGCGAACCAGAGCAGTGCACGGAAACGCCGTTTATCTTCCCACCAGAGTGGTACCTATTTATCTACTTGCACTTCATGCCTTCAAACTGCTAGGTTGGCAGGAGCAGAGACCGAACAATGGGAACTCACCCCATCATGGGGATTCGAACCGCCGACCTTCTGATTGGCAAGCCCTGGGCTCTGTGGTTTAACCCACAGCACCACCCGTGTCCCTTTAGCCCTAAAAGTTACATGGAACTATAACAAACCATAGTGGATGAAGCAATCCAAAATCATACACATCAAAGTCATCACAGCCTAATGGCCACAATCTCTGGAAAATGTTATATTGGACGATCAAAACAATGGCTCCTACATTGCCAACAGCAACAGGTGAGACTGCTTCTGCCCATGCACAGCAACACCTGAAGGAACCCAAAACTGGATAAGAATGGAGACATGGTTTCTTCCCAAACCAGCATAAGAGTTTAAATAGAAGTAATGCTGTTGCTGGAAGTAACAATTACACCAGCCCTGTCCCTCAAACATGGCCACTAGCATACAGCAGGAGACCAGTGGCTCTAGAGAATCTTCCTACTCCTTTACCTATAAGAGTCAGCTATTTGTAGCTGCATGGGCATCCCTGAAAACAGTGGAGAGGGTGAGCAGGGAAGATGCAGTGGCAATGGAGAAACTGGAAGAGGTGGTGGTGTCATCAACAGAGGATGGAGATTAGCAGCAAAGACTCTATGCAAGGCCACCAGCACGTACTTAACTATGCTACTTGATGCTGCCAGGCCTGAGTTCTTGGATGGGGTGCACAAATGAAAGTCAGTGGCTTCAAGCCTCAGGTGACATCTTGGAATGGGTCATGTGGAATGGAGACCTTAAGGTCCATAAATAGCAACACTCTAGAGGTCCCGGGCCCTAAGGAAATTAGATTAGCCTCAACCAGAGCCAGGGATTTTTCAACACTGACTCCTGCCTGGTGGAACACTCTGTCTCATGAGATCAGGGCCCTGCAGGATCTGATTTCTTTCCGCAGGGTGTGTAAGACAGAGTTGTTCCACCTGGCCTTTGGCTTGGAGTCAATTTGATTCCCTCCCCCTCTTTTTTCCCCCTTTCTCCTCCTGTGATGAGGCTGCATATTAATGTTTCAATGTTGTATTTAATCTTGTTTTTAAGTTGTATTCATTCAACTTGTTTTTATTATTGCTTGTTAGCCACCCTGAGCCCGGCCTTGGCTGGGGAGGGCGGGATATAAATAAGATATTATTATTATTATTATTATTATTATTATTATTATTATTATTATTATTAT
Organism: Podarcis melisellensis; assembly: GCF_964234715.1. NCBI lineage: Eukaryota > Metazoa > Chordata > Lepidosauria > Squamata > Lacertidae > Podarcis > Podarcis melisellensis. Next base: position 25,875,391 of record NC_138542.1, read on the forward strand.
ATTATTATTATTATTATTATTATTATTATTATTTTAATCAGAAGGGAAATAAAGCATGACGTTCCTGGAGCTGACTCCCCAGCTGCTATAGAATCAGAATTGTAGGGTTGGAAGGGACCATAAGTCATTCCTGCAATGCAGGAATCTTTGCCCAACATGTGGCTCAAACCCAGGGCCCTGAGATTAAGAGTCTCATGCTTTACTGAATGAGCTTTCAAGGGCCTCACCCAATACATTCAATATGTGTGTGAAGGAATATTTTAAGTCTGTATAACCAGCACTGCTTAAAACTTTGTGTGCCATAGGAGAGACAGAGAGATTTTCTCAGATCATACATGGAGATGAGGCCCTCAACATATCTCCCACAAAACTGAATGTGAGGCAATATTAAAAAATGCCAATGCTTGCTTGACCCTCAGACTAGTTATCCATGCTGATTAATAATACATAGGCGATGTTCTTTTGCATGTTGCTAAAACAGTGGATATGGGACGCAGGTGGCGCTGTGGGTTAAAGCCTCAGCGCCTAGGACTTGCCGATTGAAAGGTCGGCGGTTCGAATCCCTGCGGCGGGGTGCGCTCCCGCTGCTCGGTCCCAGCGCCTGCCAACCTAGCAGTTCGAAAGCACCTCCGGGTGCAAGTAGATAAATAGGGACCGCTTACCAGCGGGAAGGTAAACAGCGTTTCCGTGTGCGGCTCTGGCTCGCCAGAGCAGCGATGTCACGCTGGCCACGTGACCCGGAAGTGTCTTCGGACAGCGCTGGCCCCTGGCCTCTTAAGTGAGATGGGCGCACAACCCCAGAGTCTGTCAAGACTGGCCCGTACGGGCAGGGGTACCTTTACCTTTACCTTTTAAAACAGTGGATCACAGAACACCTGTTTAGCATGCACTGCTCTTTGAGAAAGTTTGTCAACAATACTTTACACACACACCACACACCATTTGCCTGCATTATGTTGTCAGAATACTGAACTTTTATCCCAAAGCAGGGATAAGTAGAAGCTGAGCTTGGCTTCTGGCAGCACAATTAATTTGTGGTTATCTAAATTAGAACTGGTGGATCTGTGTCCCACAAGGGCTTAAGCAGCTTCAAAAGGGGGAATTGACTTTGATGTGCTCAGCATACCAGATTGAATCTGGGCTTCAATTTAAGAGACATTTTACATGTCATTCATTCACAAGTCACCCATCTCAACACAGATGCTTCCCCCATTGGTCCATTAGCTAGCTACAAGTCTAATGATAAAGCTGCACAATCTGTCTAATTTCTGTTCCTTCTGAATTAAGATATGGTAGAAGTGTAATACCAGTTCATTATTTCTAAAAGTCATATTAAATTCCCCCTTGTCTACATTTAGGCCATTTTAACTATTGAAAGATATCCTAGCAATTAGATCATGATACAGTTGGGAAAGTTTTTATTTGCCTTTCTTCTTTCTGCCTTTCAGCAAAACATTTCTTTCTGATAATATTAGTTAGATCAATAATAACAATAAAGGGATTCATTTAGCCTATATAATATCAAGAGCCAGCCCTTGGTATTGTAAATCAAAGTTGTTTCAGGGTGAAAATTAAAGGATTGTTGTTAATATATGGAACCACACTTCACTGAATTACATTCATTATATTTCACATCCAAAATAGAAAGGATTTATCTTCCATTATTAGTGACCCATTATTCGAGGCGAAACATATTCAGCATTTGCCAAGAATGACACTAGATTGTAAAAGATATTTTAGCAAAAACTCCTGGATGCATGCAGGTGGAGCAAGGTCAGCCATATAGAACAGCCACTTGACACACGCCAATCATGGTGCAAGGAAAAACACAAAATAGGTGATGTAACTGAGGATTGTGTCAATGTAAAGTTTAACTTTCATAATTTAAAAGTCTGATGCTGAAACATAGCACACACTGGGAAATATGCTAAGATATTGGTTTCTCCCTAGCTATTGCAAGCTTAGCAGATCATCACAAAACACAGATAGTGTAATGATACCTATTATGCTTTGGGACTCCACAGTAGGAAATTTTAATATTCCTTTTTTTGCAGTTCCTTTCCGCAACATAAATTAATCACAATGTACTGAATGCATGATTTCCAAAAGAAAATGCACAATTTGGTCCGTATTTCATCTACTGCTTTGTAAGATAGGCAGAGTATGAAGTCCCAGAATTTGCAAGCACCGTAATAAGTAATATGGATACTTCCTCATTGAAACTTCTCATTGGACATTTCTAATTTTAGCCTCAGCTGTGGATTGATATGCTCCAAAACAGTCAGGATTCACCAGGGCAATGCCCTGTGCCAATATTCTGGTTCCCCTGAAAGCACTGCCATGTTAACATCAACACAATATACATTGGCTTCACTCTACAAGCAGTGATGCTTGGAAGCTTCTGATACCTTGGGCTTATCTGACCCAATAAAAGCCAGGCTGCTGCAGTTCCAATGGTGCACAAATAAAACTGGGTATTTCTGCTGGGAGGTAGAAGTGGAGACATTCATACTGTACCATACCTGGGACAGTCTAGCACTATCTGAAATGGGAGGTTGCCAGAGAATCTAAAAAGGAGAGAACTGGTGTGAAGGGAGCTATACTGCATCTTGCTCCACCCAAGTTCCATAATGCCAAACTGCAGGCCAGTCATGGAGGGGAAACAGGTTCCCGATTCATCAGAACCAGGAAACATCTGGCCGCAAATAAAATTACTTTTCTCTTTTATGAAGATTAAATGGCACTACTTTGAATTCCACTCTTTTAAGTTCCTTCCATTTAGTAGAGACTTTTCATTCCCTGAGCTGCAAAAATATAGTGTGAATGTCATTCTTGTCTGAAATGAGAAAAGGCTCCAATGCAGTTCATAACGAGCAGGAACTCATCTCAAGGGGGAAAAGACTGTCATAAATGGTGTTAAACTGTGAGAGACTGAATAGAAAATCCACGGACTAAAAGGCACATGAAAACTGATCTAGATGCTCATCTGAGTAACGACCTTGCTGCTTACAAGATCACTGACTTACAGTATTCAACATGAACAACAAAAGGAAGTATAGAGGGAGGAGGAGGAGAAATGTGTCAATATTTTCTTTGTAATAAAGTTGTTTGGTTGCTTTCAGTACTCTGCCAGTATTTCCACTGAAGCTATAAGCCAGCAGGAATTGAAACAGATCAATACCAGATCAACATCCTTTTCACTCTGTTTTTTTTGCTCTCTGAGATAGCTGCTAGCCTCCATGGCATTTGAGTAGCACAACAGGCTGAATTCACCTCAAGGTAGAACATCACCGGTTCTCTCTCTCTCTCTCACACACACACACACACACACACACACAGAGAGAGAGAGAGAGAGAGAGAGAGAGAGAGAGAGAGAGAGAGAGGAAAGGGAAGGGAAGGGAAGGAAGAGAGAGAGAGAGAGAGAGAGAGAGAGAGAGAGAGAGAGAGAGAGAGAGAGAGAGAGAGAGAATGGTAAAGTCATTCAAATGAATGGCCCTTTCAAATGGCCTGTGACCTATTTTTCATTATAGGTTGTCACTTGCCCTACGTTCTGTTGTGATCAATACAATCTTAAGGGTGCCTTTGTCCTGAATTTGCATGCAAATAATATTGTTCTGATCTCTCTGTAATTGCTACCCATGAAGCATGCTAACAAGGAAGACATAGCTGGCTACAGATGGCAGCACCATGGACAGTTCCTACTGAGCAGCTTGGTCCAAGGAAGGCTATACAGTGGTACCTCGGGTTACATACGCTTCAGGTTACATACGCTTCAGGTTACAGACTCCGCTAACCCAGAAATAGTGCTTCAGGTTAAGAACTTTGCTTCAGGATGGGAACAGAAATTGTGCTCTGGCAGTGCAGCAGCAGCAGGAGGCCCCATTAGCTAAAGTGGTGCTTCAGGTTAAGAACAGTTTCCGGTTAAGAACAGACCTCTGGAACAAATTAAGTACTTAACCCGAGGTACCACTGTAACTCTTATGAGAGCTATGACCCCCTGCCTCCAGACCACCCCTCTTAAGTTCCATCCCCTTACTTGAAGAACGTAGCATTCCTAAGTGTCAAAACCAGGGCTAGAAGACCAGTGTTTATTCTTTCTCTGGCCTCCTGCCCAGTAAGAACCCTGCAGCATATAGTAGTGCAGGAGGCAGCAATTAGGGTCCTGGCTCTGGGAGCTGTCATTATGCAGGCCCCTGCAAGTCAGAATATAAGCACCCAAAGTAAGGATAAGCAGCTCTGGCTCATCGAAATCCACCTAACCCACAGGAACAATGCCTTGTCCTGACAAACAATGCCTGAAACATGTGCAGTGAGTATGAAAACTGGAAGTACTTGTATCCTGCATACAAGCACCCCTCATAATGTATGCTTCAAGATGGGAAGGGCCAAATGGGTCCAAATTACGCCTGCCTTCCTGCCAATGTGCCTCACCCAAATATGATAGATTACACCCCCATTTATCTGGTTTTAGTGGTAATTCAGAAATAGATTGTGCATTTCTTTACCTTATTTATTGGTAAAATTTATATCCCACCTCTCATCTGTTAGGAGTCATTCTGCAAAGAAACAGAAAAGATGATTGTAGCTTTAAGAACCTTTTCTGACGGTTCTGGGTGTGGTTTTCTGGGTTGATTAGACACAGCTGCTGATGTGTAGAAAAGAAAAGAAGTCACAGTTTGAATTTTGCCTGCAGAGAGAAAACACCCACATGCTTTGTGTCTGTTGTTTTTGTATACCTGTAATAAAACATTTTACACCGGTCTCATGGCTCTGTCGTCTGCCACCAGAAGAAAAAACACCTCCAACATCATCATGAGCAATCTCAGGACAAGAGTATATTATATAAAAAATACCCCCCCCAGATTTCTATACCACTTAATTGTAATAAAACCCCAGAACATTTTACCAAAGAGAGAGAGAGATAATGAAAAATATGCAATAAAATAAATCAATAAAACTATCTCAAAACTAGGTGGGTTCTTTTTTTAGTGAATTAAGGTAATGTGAGTTTCTTGCAACTCTTAAACATGAGGTCAACACAGCAAGAGCATAAAATCCCCCCATTGTGTAATCTCAATTTTGGAGGGTATCTAGTGGCCTGATTTAATGTTTTCTTTTGATTTGAAAGGGTGTGTAAACACACACAATCAATGACTCCTTTACAAGTATATTGTGCTTATGAACAACTAGAGGATTGCCCTTTGTCCTGAAATGCAGTACAAGTAGAATATACTAGTCCTGACCAAACAGCATTTATATTTCACAATGGAAGCATCCAAATGTGTGAGAAGAGTAAACATCTCATCCTAATTACCTAAGTTAATGTTCACAAGATGGTGTCCAATCAGGGGTGGGAAAGCTTTTGCAGAAATTGTCCGACATACTATCTGCCTTTGTAATCCAAACTTTGTTTCCTTCTTTGTCAATCTTGTAAGTTTTCTTGAACTTTGCACTTTTGAAATTCTAGCTAATGGCCATTTTCAGTGCTGTATCTCATGAAATACTTGTCCTAAGGACTTTCCCATACAACTGACTAGGGACTGCATGCCAGAAGCCTGAGGTATACATAAACTATTAACTTTATTGATTTTTTTGTTGTTGTACATCAGTGCTCATACAGGGTTATTCTCCTAAACCCTGGCTAGCATGCACAGGGCTTAGCAAATACTAGAGATGGCTGATCAGGAAAATTATTTTTGTATGCTCTAAAAAGGAAAATACGCCATTGAGGGAATGTCTTCAGTACAAGATCTGTTCCTACTAAGTGACCTAAACATCTGTTTTTGCTATTTTGATATAATGCTGCAAGGCCATTTTCACAAAGAAATTGAAATGCCAAGTGTGTAATTTTATATAATTATCAGTCAGAAATGTTGTGCCTTATGTTTGGTAATATGTAATACAGCAGGGTTTAGAGTATAAATCTTAACTATTAAAGTAGGTCCCTCTGCAGGATCACTTTGAAACATTTTTATTATTTAAAATAGCATTTCTATTTATTATTTAAAATTATTTAAAATAGCATTTATTATTTAAAATAGCATTTCTAGACCACTTTTCAGCTTTCAGTTAGGGTCTGCAAAGTGACTTACAATGCACCAAAACAATAAAATCATCAAAATAAGCAAAATGTGAAAGATTAGGAAGATATAAAGCAAAGAGATTGGAGAAATTAAAACAAATAAATGTTCTGCGTGCCATGTTTAATAGCTACAAATTGTAAAATGGTTGAGAACCTTAAGCAATCAAGCTAGTTTTTCAATGCCGCCCCAAGTTAAGACTGTGCTATTATCAGGGATCTTTAAGGGCTCATCTGTTACAGCAGACATATGGTTGAAGCCTCCAAAGCTGTTTGTTATCTGATTCATTTTTTAAATTGGAGAACACAGACAGATGTTACTAAACCAAATACACCTGAACACAAAGGTAAATGCTGCCGATCACTGTCAGACACAGAACAAATATGAGCCAGGAGTCTGTTAGTACAATGAGCCTGGAGAACACAAAGAAACTAAAAGCAAATCAATTTTTTGATAGCTGTTGGCTGGTTTCTGGAAGAAGCCAGCAGGGGCTTTAGCAGGTGGATCAGGATCCAAAGTGATCTAAAAAGCGGGTCACATCACAGCCTAGTGGGGGGAATATGCGTTTCTTTTTAGGAGAAGCAGAGAGGCAGTGAGAGAACGCGTGAGCAGATGGAGGGAAAGAGAAAAGCTTTATCCTTAATAACTGTGTAAAATACATTTTGATAGTTTTGGTTTTCTCACCACTGCACCAGCCAAAATGTCTTTGTCTACACAAAAATATGTGAGGGAAGAAGAAGAGGATCTATATCGGGGTGGGAAACCTCAAACCCAGACACAAATATACCCTCAAAGGCTCTCACCAGGCCACAACTTCTCCCCAGCCCGTTCCTTGCCTGGATGAAATGCGTCCTTGTTCATTATGGTAGCTAAGGATTTTCTCTGACTTGGCATTCCTCTTTGCGTGTTGAGTTCCACAGTGCCACCCCCCAAAAATTCACACTTCACGCTTAATTTTTGTTTAAGGTTTTTGGCATAATTTTGGCCACAACTTTATTCAAATACAAAATGTGAGTGGTTGCTTAGGCATTGGTTTGACTATCTGTCCTTGCCCCCCAAGGACAGAGCTGGCACTTCCGGACACCAGCGGAAGCCAGCGTGGGAAACAAGTATTGGATGAGAAATGAAGCTGGGAATCAGACTAACACTTCTCACCCTCATGTTCCGGTGGGGCTTGCACGGCCCAAGTCCGACTCCGGGGACAAGGACGAATGAATGGCAAGCCCCTGGATTCCTTTAACGGAATTCCCTTTCCGCATCATTTGGAGGGATAGGGCACTTACCCCTCCAAGAACCAATTTAACCAATGCCTAACCGCCAACCTTACAAGTTGTGACGATTTGCTACGCAGTAGGCAAAAACCAAATGGCAACAGCCAATCAGCCAAATGGCAAAATTCCTACCAGGCCCCCGCTCAAAGGCGAATGACCCCATGACAGGCATAGCAAGGTCAAATGAACCAAAGAACCACCCTATAAAAGGGAGGGGGGGCGGGTGATCCGGTGCAAAACAGCCAAGAGAACGTGACAATGCCTGGTTCCTGTATTTATATCCTCTGACCCCTCCTCCGAATTGGCAACACTCAAAAATCCCCAGCAACCCGATTAACCATTTACAGGTTCGGGTTCCACCAATTTGCCTAGTCATGACACAGTGGCCTGTTCCCCCAACCGCAACACGTGCTCTCTGTTAGGGAGAACACGCTTTATGGCCTTATTTGTGTGCATGTTTACCCTTTTGGAAGGCTCTGAAGACAATGGGAAATTGACAAGTAGCTATATTCATAGAAAAATACTGCATTTTAAAATGTTTGTGACATTATATAAACAGAAGTTTTTAATTCTGCTATCAAATCCAGATAAATGGACTTATTTTTGAGCATGTCTATAAATAATGAAGCAACTTTGAGAAATTTCCAAAGAGTTGTCAAAAAGAACAGAGCTACAAGGGCATACTCTTAAACCCTCCTCCATTTGTCCAGTAAGAAGAGTTGGGAAGGATTATGCCCTGTGCAGCCAGAGTGTGGCCAGGTTACAAAAACATTCCATGAGGGCCTCACCATATCAGAATACAGGAACAGTGACTCCTCCCCTTTCTCCCTGGATTAAGTCCAAAGCCCAGATATTAACTCAATATTCCTTCCCTAGTTGCTTCTGGGCTCTCTTAAGTGCTGTGTGCCCACTAAAAATAAAGGAGACCACAATGGATCAGGTTGCCAAACCAGCTGCCCTTCCTGGGCAGTAACGACAGCCCTGAAGTTGGGGCCTCTCCATGGTCAACATGGTTGCCATTGACCAACAATCCTTCCAGGCCATATAGGCCTCAACAGCCCCAAAACATGCCAGGCTTCCCTAGACTACAATAGGCCAGTCACTGCAAAGACGACAAAAAGGTTGTTGAGGACAGTCCATTAAGCTCTGCCCCTGGATACGATGTGCATCCCAACACCAGAATCTTTCACAGCTTCCTTCCCCTTGCTAGGGAGCAGATGCAATCCCTCTTCCCACCCCCCAACGAGTGTGAAAAATGGGAAGAGAGCTATATAATAAAAGAAGCAACTATCTGAAAAACAGACACTATTCAAGTTACAGTCGTACCTTGGTTCTTGAACTTAATCCGTTCCGGGAGTCTGTTTGACTCCCGAAACCGTTCAAAAACCAAGGTGCAGCTTCTTATTGGCCGCAGGAGCTTCCTGCAGTCAAGCAGAAGTCACGTCGAATGTTCGGCTTCCGAAAAATGTTCACAAACTGGAACACTAACTTCCGGGTTTGCGGCATTTGGGAGCCAAAACGTACGAGTACCAAGGCATTCAAGAACCTAGGTATGACTGTATACTGTGAAATGTGAAACACATTTTCACATAATTCATATTTCCTGTAAGCTGCATCTGATAGCCATTAGTACAGCTGCCAGTTTTCACAACCAAGATTACTAATGCCCATTTCTTTTTCCAAGTAAAATTCCTGTGACCAAAACAGGTGGGTTACATTCAGTGCTATATTTTTCTAGAAAAAAGAGGTGCTGGAACTCACCATGAATGCTTTCCTTGTTCTCTTATCATGGCAATGACACCCACCTTTATGCTGCCAGAACTGAGTTTTGGTGAGTTTCAGCTGGGGGGGGGAGCCCTGCTCAGTGGACAATGACTAACAGGATTCATAAAGGTTTCTGTTGCCACCTATGAATATTTTCTGGGAATGGTAAAAGATGGTAAAAAGCTTGCTCTCTCTCTCTCTCTCTCTCTCTCTCTCTCTCTCTCTCTGTGTGTGTGTGTGTGTGTGTAGTTTCAGATAAGCTCCTTCCATTAATCAAAATGTTTGCCAGCTTCTCCCTATCATTTGACCCCAATGAACAACTGACCTGCTTTCAGATGTTGTGCTTCACACAAGCCAACACTGGAACTACAATCAACTGTGGCTATTGAAAACTACACGGCAGCTGTTCTGCAGGGCAAAGTCAGGACCCTCATCTATTCAACTCATTCTTTTCATAGACTGGCAGCTCAATAAGATGGCTGGAGCTTCAGATCTTGTAGTAACACTTCCTCTCCCCTATGGGCACGGACAGAATTATTGTATGCCCAACAATATTTTCTACTTTGACCCTGGCGTAGCACTTCCTCAGTGACCTGGTAATGGCAGCTTTCAGTGCAAACTCCACGGTCAACACCATTAAAAAGCAAAGTTTCAGAGCAAACGGCAACATTCTTAAGGAAGTTGGCTTTGAAACTGGAAGAATGAAACCGAACATCTTTGTTGCTATTTCATGCGAATATTCAGCCTACACGCCCAGTCACTGAATTTAGCCCATTAAATGGCATTAAAGCCAATACATGAGTGAAGTAACACACATTACCTTCTGAAGACCATTAAGTCTGCAGTCTAAAACTGTTCTATTTAGCAGTTTGGGTGTGTTTTCTTTATACGTACAGTGCAAACACATGCAGACAAAGGAGGAAGTTGAACATCAAATTATTTATTTCATTATTACATTTCTCTCACACAAACATTTCCCTCACACAAAAATTTCCTCCAAGGAGCTTCAAGTTGCATGCAGGATCCCCATTTTATCCTCACAACAACCCTGTGAGGTAGGTAAGGCTGAGAGATGGCGACCAATCCAAGGGCACCCAGTGAGCTTCATGCCCAAGACCACATTCACACCATACTATGATACCAAATTAAACAGTCATGCCTTCTCCCAAAGAATCCTGGGAGCTGTAGTTTGTTATGGGTGCCGAGAGCTGCTAGGAGACCCCCATTTCCCCACAGAGCTACATTTCTCAGGCCACCTGAAAAGAGGGGTTGATTGCTAACCCACCCTGAGAATTAAAATGGTATGGTGTGAAAACAGCCCAAGCAAGGATCTGAACCCCTGGTCTCTTAGATCCTAGTACCACACCATGACACTGGCTTGCATATTACATACTTTGGTGTTTTGAGAGTTCGTTTGAATTAATGGTAATAAAAAAGGATGCCTTGACTACACTGAGATCCGAACCCCTTTGGCTTTTGAAAACCTATTCCATCTCATCAACAAATGTTGGGCCCGACACCTTGCTCATTTTGTCCCTCTGCAATTTTGGCTGTGTCTGTGCTCTCACACAGAATAATGACTGTGTGACCCAGAGGAACGGCTGCTTGACTGACTCCTCTTTGAAGGAAATAACAGGTTGGGAACCTATTTGTTCCCTCTCTATAGTACAGGAAAAGATATCAATAGAGCCCATTTGATATTGTCACCCAGATCAAAAAAGCAGCTTGCGAGGAAATGTGGAGACAAAACAAAACGGGTCGATATTTGTCCTGCACCAAACAAGGTGTGTACAGAAAAGAATTTGGGCCTGGACTTGAAAAACTCCAACTGTCAAAGTGAACAGCACAAGTTGACGGTGCGCTTTGTGGCGCCGTCTTCATAGACAGTACCAAATGCATTTCTGACAACAAAGAGTTTGCAGGCACAGTGGAAAAATCAATATGGCAACCCAAAATGAAATTAGGTAGAATATAGAGGGACTTCTATGGATTTTGCACTGTGAAAGCGTTTGCACTGTCACCTCTGGCAGAGAGGCAGGACACTCTGCTAATAGAAAGCAGGCAAGATTTATTTGATTTCTTGCCCACCCTTCACCATAAGGTCCCAAAGTGGGTTGCAACCATTCAAAAATGCAATCTATTAAAATCCATTACAGCAAATTACAGTCAAGAGAAAAAGAGGGGGTCCTAAAATGTATATCTCATGTGTCAAAGGCTACAGTAGAGAGGTATTCAGCATATCATGAAAAGTGCATAAAGAAGGTGCCAGATATGCTTCTGCGGAGAAGGAATTCCACAACTTGGTCATAATAAACAGAGAATTCCCTCTTCAAGTCGCTACTAGTGTTTGACATTTTTTTATGTTTTTATATTCTTCTGGAAGCTGCCCAAAATGGCTGGGGAAACCTAGCCAGGTGAGTGTGGTATAATTTTTTTATTTTTTTTATTATTATTACCCCTTGAACCTCTGAGGGTGGTAAAGGTACCTAGGGAATTATTATTATTAACATTTATTTATATAGCACCATCATTGCACACAGTTCTGTACGCAACGATACCCCCTTTGGGGTAGAATTTCTTATTTTAATTGTGAATAGATGGCACTAGATAAATAATAAGAATAATACACTGGATGCCCACTGTCCACCCACAATCTATTAACAAGACCTGCTGCTTATATACTTTTGCATGGGATTTGGCCATGGGATGGGGTTATTCAAACAAAAGGAGTTCAGTTTGTTAACTCTAACTTTAACCATATTACACCACTGTGAAACAATAATAATAAACAGAGTTCCACTTGCATGCCAGAGCATAGTTGTCAACATACAGATTTGAAAATAAGGGATCAGCAGCCAAAATAAGGGATTTTCCAGGCACAGGTATGTTCGACTTCTGAGCCCCTCCGAGCCAAAGGCAGAAAGCCCAGCCAGCAGCCAAACAAAGCCTCAAGCCGTGGTTTCCACAGCAATCTGGCAAAGGGGATGCAGCAAGGAAAACCACTGTCACCTCTCTGCTGAGAAGTGCTGAGCAAAGGCGAGTCCCCAGGCAACGCAGCCAATTTGATTGGCACAAGACATGCAAGCTCCACCCCCAGTCATTCTTAGACTCCTTATTGGGTGAGCAACGCAGCCAAGCAACACAGTTGGAGCCTACCTCCTCCCTGGCCGGCAGGGAGGGAGGGAGAGGAGCTGCTTCCTTTGAAACCCGGGAAATTTAAGGGACATGATCAATAAGGGACAGCAGCGAGACACGGCACTGGGATAAAGGAGTTTCCCACCAAATAAGGGATGGTTGACAGCTATGTACCAGAGGTGTGCCCTTCTGTGGGGAAGGTGGGCGAGGACAGCACTCCTGTCTCTTTCAGATGCATGGTAGAAGGAAATTCAGCAGCCTAAACTTTCCCCATAATTGCTTCTCAATATCAGGGAAGCATGTTGAATTTCTGCCTGACCCCCACCTATTGGAGATACAAAAACCTTCCTCGAAAAAGGCAGCATAAAGCTTAGTTGGCTCTGACATTTACCTGCTATACAATCTGACTGATATTTATCTTCCGACAGCTACAAAGAGATCTGTGATGCTTCCTGAAAACCCTATCAAAATATCAAGTTCAAATGCTTTGTTAATGTGCCTTCCCCTCCTTTAGACAGTGGGCTTAGAGGTCAGGAGAGGCTTATGGCCTGAAATAATGAGGGGCAGGGAGCAGACGGGTGGCAAAGTCAATACAAAACATCAAACTTCTAAATACAAGTAATGTAATGTATTCAAATGTGTTGTTTCAATAATAAAGGAGGAATTCTTTTTAAGGGCTTACTCTCCAAGTACTTGCTAATTACAGTGGTACCTCAGGTTACAGACGCTTCAGGTTACAGACTCCGCTAACCCAGAAATAGTACCTCAGGTTAAGAACTTTGCTTCAGGACGAGAACAGAAATCGTGCAGCGGAGGCACGGCGGCAGCTGGAGGCCCCATTAGCTAAAGTGGTGCTTCAGGTTAAGAACAGTTTCAGGTTGAGAACGGACCTCCGGAACAAATTAAGTACTTAACCTGAGGTACCACTGTATCCCAGTGACTTTGAATTGCTGCCCAAAGGGGGAGGCCAGCCACGGAGAGGCAACAGGATGCTCCCTTGCCACCCCTCCTTGGGGGAAGCATTGGCTAATCCTTCTTCCCAGGCTTAGTGGTGGCAGCACTGTCTGGGGAAATAGGGACATCCCAGGATCAAATCAAATGCTAGTCTGGCTTTCGTGGTTCCAGGACTGTCCCTGAAAAATCAGGACACTTGGAGGGTACGTGCTCAGCAAAACAGGTATGATTTCATAGATTATAAATTTCTTGGGAAGGATACTGGCACAATATAATTAGCAAACACATCATAGACACAACTTGCCTTTTGGCCTAGATCAGGAGTCAAGTGTGGGGATCTCATGATCAGGTTCAAACATGCTCCGTCCTCGCTTGCTTTTGCTTAGCTAGAACCTCTGTGTCAAAACCTGTGGATTTTGCACGAGTTGAAGGTGGTCTTGCAAGCACCACATCTCTTGCTTTGCCCATTTTTGGTTTTGCTTTTGACCACATCCACCACTGATATGTGGCCCCCAGAAAGTTATCCATGTGGCCCTCAGGCTGAAAATGAGATTCCTCGGCCCTTTGGACCAAGCTCAAACTCTCCCACATCCTTGAGATGCAGTAGCAACGGACTACCATCTCAAAGCAGCTCTACTGCATTGCAAAACTGCAGTAAGAATCGCTCGAATTTAGCAGAGCTGGTGCAAGGCATTCTGGCTTAAAGTATTCCTGCTGGCAGAACCTCCTAGGAAGAATAGCACATGCACTGGTGGGACGTACTGTCTTCCAGACCTGCTCTCTCCCACATTTCAATTCCTTAAAAAAATTCCCTTTCCTTCTGAAGAACTCTCAATATTCTCTGACCTCTTTGCATTTAAGAGAGCAATAAGAGTGGAGGGGAAAAGGGGGCACATAATATCCGCTCGTCAAATTTCTCGGTATCGATTTTAGCAACACTTCTCAAATGGATTTCCTAAGTGTGTCATATACCATCAATACAGGCATGATGACCTCATGCACATTGAGCTGCTTCTGAACAGCTCAGCAAATGTGTGTGGTCTATTAAGACACATTTTCCAACAGGAGGAGGAATTCTGTTCCGTTTCCCAATTAACAAGAACATTGCCTTTGCAAGGAAGGAAGGGGCTTCATACCATCTGCAGACCAAACAAAATGTTACATGGCAGATGCTAGTAAAAAGCTCCCACTTTTTATTATCACCCATAAGACTGCTAGTTTGAATAGAGGCAGGGCTATTTTAACACTTTCCCCTTCATCCCCGCCCCCCTCAAAAGGAAAACCCAAGAATTCAGAAATTTGCTTTTTACCAGTATCTCTTCCCTTACAGGCACAAACTAAACAAAACATTTGTGCACAGGCAATTTTGAGAAGGAAAGGGGTTGGAGAAGGGTTAAATCAGCAGCACCAGTCAGCTTTCTCAGCTCAAACTGACAGTCTTCAGCCTTCTCTGGGGTGAAAATATTGGACTAATTAATACCACACAGATATACATGTGCAGGGGTGCCAAGCCAACTTGAATAAAATATGGAGGGCAGGTAAGCCCCGTCCCACATACTTGATCATGAGAAGTGGCGCACACAACATTTGAATAATAATGCGCTTTGGTGGGGCCTGGCCCTCTCAAATATATTATGGGGAGGGTGGGTTGAAAGGACCTCGACCCCTAGGAGTTGGCTCCTATTACTATAAATACTGTAAATTATGTACATGGTGCTTTTCAGAGTCCTTTAAACAAAAACAAAAACCCACCCTGCCGCAAGAAACTTACAGTAGATGTTTCCCCACAGGGACATTTTGGAAGTCTTGAATGATCATATTATTTATATATATATATATATATATATATATATATATATATATATATATATATACACAGTGGTGCCCCGCTAGACGAATGCCTCGCAAGACGAAAAACCCGCAAGACGAAAGGGTTTTTCGGTTTTTGCGACGCTTCGCTAGACGATTTTCCCTATGGGCTTGCATCGCAAGACGAAAGCCCATAGGGAAATCTCGGGGACCTTTTTTTAAATGCTGGCGGTGGGGAGCAAAGCCTTCCCCCCCCTCCGGACTTCAGAAGAGGTCCAGGAAGGCCGGCGGGGGCGAAAGGCTTTGCTCCCCACCGCCAGCATTTTAAAAGCGGTCCGGGATAGCAGGGAAGCGCTTCCCGCTATCCCGGACGGCTTTTGAAGGCAGGCAGGGGGGGCAAAGACTTTTGCCCCCCCTGCCTGCCTAACCGGGGGCTTTTAAATCGCCCCGGGACTGTCCGGGGCGATTTAAAAGCCCCCGGACGGCTTTTGAAGCCTCCCCCCCCGCCCGGCTTCGGGGCATCATCCCGATGCCGGGCGGTGGGGCAGGAACGCCTCCCCCAGCCGCCCGGCATCGGAACGATGTCCCGAAGCCGGGCGGCCGGGCGGGAAAGCCTCCCCCCCCGCCCGGCTTCGGGGCATCATCCCGATGCCGGGCGGTGGGGCAGGAACGCCTCCCCCAGCCGCCCGGCTTCGGGGCATCGTCCCGATGCCGGGCGGTGGGGCAGGAAAGCCTCCCCCAGCCGCCCGGCATCGGAACGATGTCCCGAAGCCGGGCGGCCGGGCGGGAAAGCCTCCCCCCCCCGCCCAGCTTCGGGGCATCATCCCGATGCCGGGCGGTGGGGCAGGAACGCCTCCCCCAGCCGCCCGGCTTCGGGGCATCGTCCCGATGCCGGGCGGTGGGGCAGGAAAGCCTCCCCCAGCCGCCCGGCATCGGAACGATGTCCCGAAGCCGGGCGGCCGGGCGGGAAAGCCTCCCCCAGCCGCCCGGCATCGGAACGATGTCCCGAAGCCGGGCGGCCGGGCGGGAAAGCCTCCCCCCCCGCCCGGCTTCGGGGCATCGTCCCGATGCCGGGCGGTGGGGCAGGAAAGCCTCCCCCAGCCGCCCGGCATCGGAACGATGTCCCGAAGCCGGGCGGCCGGGCGGGAAAGCCTCCCCCCCCGCCCGGCTTCGGGGCATCGTCCCGATGCCGGGCGGTGGGGCAGGAAAGCCTCCCCCAGCCGCCCGGCATCGGGGCATCGTCCCGATGCCGGGCGGTGGGGCAGGAACGCCTCCCCCAGCCGCCCGGCATCGGGGCATCGTCCCGATGCCGGGCGGTGGGGCAGGAAAGCCTCCCCCAGCCGCCCGGCATCGGAACGATGTCCCGAAGCCGGGCGGCCGGGCGGGAAAGCCTTTGTCCCCCCTGCCTGCCTTCCCAGGGGCTTTTAAATCGCCCCGGACAGCGGAGAAGTCCTCCGCTGTCCCGGGCGATTTTAAAATGCCGCCCGCCAGAAGAGGTCGGGGGAAGGCTTTTTCCATAGGAACGCATTAATTGATTTTCAATGCATTCCTATGGAAAACCGTGCATCGCAAGACGAAAAACTCGCAAGACGAAGAGACTTGCGGAACGAATTAATTTCGTCTTGCGAGGCACCACTGTATATATATATATATATATATATATATATATATATATTGTCCAGCAGCACCTTAGAGACCAACTAAGTTTGTTCTCGGTATAAGCTTTCGTGTGCATGCACACTTCTTAAGATATACTGAAACAGAAGTCTGTTTTTGAAATTCTGTCTGTCTTATTACAAAAGAATTTCAGAAACAGACTTGAAAGAGCAGCTGCTAAATTACAACTAAATTTAAAACTATGGTGAGACCTGGTCTTAATAGAGATATTGGATTCCTGTCTCATTACATATGCTAATCATCTGCATACTATCCCTTGCTTTTTCCTTTAGGACTAATTGCAGTTGTCAACAGGTTTACCATACCCATTAAGTCAATCACCCATCTCCTACTACCCTTCTGAGAAAAACCCCACACCCCACCCTCCCACTATATATAAGGGTCTGGTGACTTCTGTTTCACTGTATCTGAAGAAGTATGCATGCACACAAAAGCTTATACCAAGAACAAACTTAGTTGGTCCCTAAGGTGCTACTGGACAATTTTTTAATTTATATATATATTTCATATTACAGTACTACTGCTTCACATTTTTTGAAGGGCAGCTTGAAGACAACTCCCATAATCCCCGGCCATCGGCCATGCTTCCTAGGGCTGATGAGATGGCAGCTCAGCAACATCTGGCAGACCAAAGGTTCCCCACTCCTGTCGTATCTGGTGGAAGTAAGTATCTCACATAGGTACCTCTGCATATGCAGAGGGGTACATTCTGTGGTGACCAGATCTTTCTTATATGGGGCTCAGGTGGTTGGGCTGTGTTCCATCATACCATGCTTCCTTGCACTCCCAAGCAGCGTGGAGAGCTGTGGCTCTCAAAACAACAGAACAAACAGAACTGCCACCATTGCCAAGGAAAGGAGTTGCATCCTCCTATGTCTGCTAATAGCAAACTCCTTCTCTTAGCATATATCCTTATAATGTAGCCAAAAGGGCACCTTTGGTGCACAAGAGGACTCAGAGGAACCCTGGGGTTTGCAGTAGTACAATAAATCCTTGGGATAGACCTTAACAAGGAGAAGCCCAAACAGCTCAATGAATGTATGTATCTGAATCTCAATGAATCTATGTATCTCAATGTGTATCTGAAGAAGTGTGCATGCACACGAAAGCTCATACCAAGAACTGACTTAGTTGGTCTTTAAGGTGCTACTGGAAGGATTTTTTTTTTTGTTTTAGCTCAATGACTATTGGTAATGGTACAGAAAGCCATACAGGAAGCGTTAATAGAATATTCTGGAAAAAGAGTATTCTGGCAGGCTGGCATCCTTAAAAGAGCACTCCACACTGCAATGTTTTGTTGCACATTCCAGAGAATGTGTGTGTGTGTGGAGAAGAAGATGAAGGAAATTTTTTGTAACACGTGATCCTGTGATGAAATGGCACGATTAGTTTTTTTTTTTTTTAATAATTTTTATTAAGGTTTTCCAAATTAAAACAAATAAAATCCAATTCATAAACTTTTTCCAATATCCAGGACTTCCCCTCCCCACCCCCTCTTGTGTTCCAAATCTTCCAAAAAAAGCAATAATATTCAACAAATTCTTATTCCCAAAATACACTCATCATCAATAACTCAATTTATCCAAATTTCCATCCCCTAAGGTCGACCTATTCCCTTCCACGAGTTCCCCCCTTTCAAATATAGTACAGATGAAAATAAAATAAAAACAAACAATAATTTTACAACCTTTGGATTCCAAATTTCCCTCCCCTCTTTCCCTGTTGCGTTCCTCCTATCCCTCCACTTCTAATGTCTTCCTGATGAACCCACATTTCACTAAACCCACATCCCTCTGGTTCTTTACCGGTCTTTTTTTTTTTAAAAAAATTACAGATGTCCAATCATAGAAGGAGTCTATCAAAGGGGGCCCATTTCTTCTATCCAGATTTTTATATCCAGGAGTATAAACTCCAATTTTATATCCATAAGCTTGTCAAATCTGGATATCCCAAATGTTCCCACTCCAGTTCTGTCCAGTTCTTGTTGTTTCCTTGTTCTTGTCAATCACTCTCCTCCTTTTTACTTCCCTGTTCCCTCACAGAAATGTTCTTTTTCCAAAGGCTTCTAGTGTCTCTACAGAGGCTTGTTATTCAGGAGCAAAACATTACATCATGTTCCTTTCATTTTTCAACAGATTAATCCATTGTTTCCAGTAACGTGTAGGCCTCTGTAGACAAAATAATGTTCCATTTCTGCAGTTTCCCAGGAGATTAAAAGTTCTATCCAACTGTTCAAGTTTCCCGTCGAAAACACATGCAATGTCCCTCAGCTCCTCTAGGTGGATTACAATAACAAAGTTCCCTTCCAGATCACATCCGCCAGTCCAAATAACTTATAAATCCTTATTTGAAACAATTTATCTCCAATTTATAACAAATGTAACCGGCAAAGTCCTCATAACAAAGTCTCAATTTCATTCTTCCGTTTTGACAGCTCTTTGACAGCTGTCAAAACCTCCGTTATTCTTCTCCAGGCATTTTCATGAATCGCTCCAGGGATTCCGGGGGGGTTGCTTTTTAATACGAATTCCACTTTTCTCCTCCAGCTCAATCTTATAAATTTCCCTCGCGAAGTTGCTAGTTCGGCAAGATAAGGTTCCTCTCGATCTTAGTTATCCAGTCCTTTGTTTTGGCTCTTCTACAATTTGGGGGGGCTGACTTCCTTTTTTCCACCTCCCCCGTTCGCTCCAAATTCTAAAAATTTATCCCTCTTTTTAGTCCATATTCCAATTACTCACGGGTTCTTCTTTTGGGTCCAAATTTTCAATAGAAGAAGTCAGCGCTCTCCGCCGGATGGCATGCGGCTGCGCTCGGCAGGGATAGCAGAGGACTCAAAGCACCACGCTCCTCCCCGGCACCCGATCCGTAGCCTTTAAAAAGGCTCCTTCACGAATCGAGAGGGCGCTGATGGTGCCAGCCGAGTCTCCATGTCCACGGCCTCCGTGGCCGTGGTTTTTAAGGGTCCCCGCATCGCCGGTGCAGTAGGACCCAGCCCCTGCCGAGCAGGCTCCCTCCGGAGCTCGGAGGGAGCCCGCCATTCGGTGATGGCGCCGACCCGGAAGTCCGAAATGGCACGATTAGTTATTGGTGGGAGAAAATACTCTGCATACGCTCAGAGACACTTACCCTTTCAACTAGGAAGGAAGGGAGGGATTTTTGCAGGCTCTTCAGCCCATGGCACATTTTCTGTTTCTTCCCACAGCAGAGGCTGCAAGAGCTATTTGTCAAATCAACGAATAGAATGGCATGGACAAGCTTTCATTCTCACTAGTTAAAACTTGCAAGGTGCTTGCTCATTACTTCTTGTCACCAGTGAGGAGCAAATTCATTTTTTTAATGGATGTACAGTATGCCGACAGGTTCATTAGTGGAAAACTGTTAGTACAAGCCTTATTCGAAAATGTAATTTGAACAGCATGTTTGGCAGATTATTAGGAACACTTATTATCCTTTGAAAAACAAAAGTAGGCAGGAAAAATGTTTATACTTGTCTGTTGTTTTTCCGAGGAGCTTGTTCCTGCTTTTATCTGTGTCAGACAAGACACGTCCACAGGTGTTCTGCGCAGGCTGAATTTTAAGCAGCCTCACTCTATGCAAAACTTGGCTGGCGGAAGAGTATATCATTGTGTCAAGAACCACAGATGCAGTGCATCTCCATGACTACTAGAGAAGTTCTAACAGGGAAATAATGACATGACTTAAAAAATAATAATCTCTGAGGCCCTAATTCTACAGCTCAAATATAATGTTTCCCAATATATTTCTACAAAATATGTCTGCTTTTCTGACTTCAGTTATAGCATACCTGCATAAAAGCTTCTCTTTTTTTAGATTTAGTTAACAATACCTTGATATTGTTTGTCAATCAGTTTGCATCCATCATCAATATGGCTTTTAATTTTTTTAAGAAAATGAGATTTATAATTAAGGCTGCAATCCTGTGCATGCTTTCATGGGACTATGGTTCACACAACACAGTGAAGTTTGTTGTATGGGTCGTAGCCCCATAGTCTGTTGAGATGCATGATTCAAAGCAATACAGTGGTACCTTGGGTTACATACACTTCAGGTTACAGACTCTGCTAACCCAGAAATAGTATCTTGGGTTAAGAACTTTGCTTCAGGATGAGAACAGAAATCGTGCTCTGACGGTGCAGCAGCAGCGGGAGGCCCCATTAGCTAAAGTGGTGCTTCAGGTTAAGAACGGACCTCCGGAATGAATTAAGTACTTAACCCGAGGTACCACTGTACTGTCCTTGAGTTTCCTTTCATTTAAGACAATAGTTCCCTTCATGTGAGAAGTTTCTACCAAGGAGTCTACCAGTGAGTGGAGATGCACTGCTGGCCCCAACCCTATAATAATAATAATTTAAATTTTATTATTTTGTACTCTGCCCATCTGACTCAGTTGCCGCTAGCATTGGACATATGTGAATGCACGGGTGAGTACATCTTAAATTTAAAAAATTGAGGTCAGCGGTGCTCTCTTGTAAATTGCCACAACCACCCTTCATGCTATTTGTGACTAAAAGTGACTAATGCCAATTGTGCATTTTGCAACTGATTTGAACTCTATTAAAATTGTTAGCTTCTCCACTGAACTGCAACCGATGGATAAAAATATTACAACAGCTACATTTTACGCTGTGCAAATGACTGCTGGCACTTTGACAGCAGGAAATGCATAGAATCGTGATGTCAGACCTGCACTGACAAAGCAACCATCAGTGTAGCAAGGCATAAGGTTCAGCATGTAAGTGTTGAATTCACACCCACAGTGGAAAAATAAAATATCATTGCAGAGTCCCAATTAGTGAAAATTGTATGGAAGCTAATAAAAAGCAAAGCACTTCAAAAGTTGTGAGACTGCTTATCCGTTTGCTCAAATGCTGTCTCTGGTAATTATGCAATTGACCCATAGAAACGTTCTGAAAGCTACATTTATGTTGCAAAAACAGTAAGAGGAAACTAGACTTGCCACTTTGGGCTCATCACTGGTGCCTTCCTGGGCACGGATCCGAGCGGATTTTTCTTTTGTCCTGGCCACTTCCCAGCAGGGAAAACCTGTTGTTTACTGCTGAATCGGAACAAACGTCAGTCTGCAGAAAACCCATAATTTTGCAAAAGCGACAGCTCAGTTAGAATACGTGAAAGCAATCGCAAAACGTGTCCTTTTAATTCAGGAAGCGATCCACCGGTTCCTCAGCTTAATGATTAAATTGCACAGCATGTGGGAATGCAAAGATTTGCTCCAACGCTTCTGGGAGCTTTTAGAAAGTGCGATGCAGTACGGGGAATATTTTATGTCTTGTTATTGGACAGTTCTTGCTGTTGGGTGAACACCCTTAGAAATGTTGGCTGTATTGTATTTTATTCCGTGCATTTGGTTTTAAATAATCAACAAGGAGCTTGCTATTTTGTATCTATGTAAGTTGCTTGAAGAAATTTTTAGGGGGTACTCTCATTTTTACTCTAGAAAGCCACCATTTTATAGTGCAAATCAGGGGAAATAAATACAGTGGTACCTCAGGTTAAGAACTGAATTTGTTCTGGAGGTCTGTTCTTAACCTGAAACTGTTCTTAACCTGAGGTATCACTTTAGCTAATGGGGCCTCCTGCTGCCGCTGCGCCACCACTGCACGATTTCTGTTCTCATCCTGAAGCAAAGTTCTTAACCTATGGTACTACTTCCGCGTTAGCGGAGTCTGTAACCTGAAGTGTACAGTAAATGGACAAAAGTACAAAGAACATGCATTACCTCATATTACACAGCTGACAGCTCACAGTAACATCGGCATGAGGTTGTGTGCACTAACATCTTCCCAACTTTCATCAGTAAAACATTACACATCCAAACTATTATATATAAAAGGTTTAGGGGGTACTCTCATTTTGACTCTAGAAAACCACCATTTTATAGTGCAAATCAGGGGAAATAAATACAGTGGTACCTCAGGTTAAGAACTTAATTCATTCTGGAGGTCTGTTCTTAACCTGAAACTGTTCTTAACCTGAGGTATCACTTTAGCTAATGGGGCCTCCTGCTGCTGCTGCGCCACCGCTGCACGATTTCTGTTCTCATCCTGAAGCAAAGTTCTTAACCCATGGTACTACTTCCTCGTTAGTGGGGTCTGTAACCTGAAGCGTATGTAACCTGAGGTACATGTTTAGGGGTATTCATACCCTGCATCCCCCCCCCCGAAAAAAAGCACTGGCTCCAGGGCTGTCTAAAG
This sequence comes from Podarcis melisellensis, assembly GCF_964234715.1. NCBI lineage: Eukaryota > Metazoa > Chordata > Lepidosauria > Squamata > Lacertidae > Podarcis > Podarcis melisellensis. The sequence continues at coordinate 25,898,314 of NC_138542.1, forward strand.
CATATCTGGCTCCAGTAAGCCCAATAGGAAAGATGGCTCCCTCCAAACCATAGTTTGTAAATTGGAAATCAGCTCCAGAGAAATAACTCGGACCCCCTCCTCTCCCTTTGCCTAGAATTAATGAATTCCCATCCAGCCTTCTCCGCTCACTGTTAACTATTATTTTCAGCATTCATCAGCTCTCAACTCCAGGTGTCACCCAGATATTAACACCTTCAATAGAAGTCCTCCTATAGGTGCCTCCTATATCTAAAATAAGTCAGATACCAGGGAGTGTGCCTTTTCAGTGGAGGTGTCCAAATTATGGACTGGTATCCCCATAGAGGTTTGCTTGATTTTGTCTGTCATTTTTTTCGGTGCCAGGCAAAGTCTTTTCTTTCTCCCCAAGCTTTTTAGACTTGCTTTTTAGTTTTACTGACTGGTTTTTACAAAGCACCCAGATCTTGCTGGCTTGTTAGTTTTTACGTTTTACTGGCATTTATAATTTTAACTGTTTTGTTGCTCTAATTTCAAATGTGAACTGCCCTGGGCGTTTGATTGAAGGGCAGTATAAAAATGTCTATAGCAAATAAACAAAATGGTTTGCAATAAAAGTGGAAAACGTTGAGTTTTATTAATGCAGTCATACGACGCGTGTTTAGAAAGCACTGAGCGATATCGCTTGCTTCCGAACTCATTTCAGTCTAGCTTGCTTGTGAAACTGGAAAATTGCAAAATAACGGATGAAATGTACTATCAACTACATCTTACGAGTCACCTGCCACAGATGGAGGTTATCAGTGCAAGAGGTTCGTGAAAAGAAGTTGGAAAATTGCATATAATTAATAGCATAATCTGAAACAAGTACCTGTGCATTGCAATCATAGCTAAATTATCTGCAGAAGTTGAAGTAATAATGCTCCGAAAGCCATGGAGGGTAGGGGAATGAATTAAAACTGGTTCTGTTTTGGTAAGAAAAGGTTATTGTGGGTCATTTTCTCTATTTTTACTTAAAAGCATTGAGAAAGGGTTAGATGGGATCATATTTTACCTAGGGCAGAAACACCTCAATGCTCTTCAGAATCCTCCAGAGCAGATTCAGTATAGACTAGGGACCAGAGTGTTGAACCTGCTGCGTCAAAATCCAGGTTCATAGAATAATAGAACTGTAGAGTTGGAAGGGACCCTGAGGGTGATCTAGCCCTACCCCCTGCCATGCAGGAAATCAAATCAGGTTCAAATCACCTCAGCCAATAATAATCTTTGGCCAATTTATTGCCTCATGGGCTAATTTCCCTCATGTATTTGTTACGAGATAAAAAACAGAAAGAAATCAATGTACAGCACCCTGAGATATAACTGTGATGAATATTCAATTGCATGCATTTGGTTCAGATGTAATGATTACAAGCTGTTGCCTTTTTAAAATAATAATAATGCCATTTTATGAACTGTTGTCTTTGTAATTTAATTGATTGCTCAGCTGGTTATGTTGGATGCTGTTTTCCATGATTATTGTTTTATGTACTGTTGCTCTGTGTGTGTGTGGGTGTGTTACTGGAAGCCACTTCAAGTGCTTTAAAACGGGTGAGGGACAAGTCTTTTGAATAAATAAGTAAAATAAGGCATTACCATGATTAATATTTAATTAATATTTGCTATTTTATGGATTATCAGGTAGCTAATTGGTATCAGTAATTTGTCGCCTTGATTTGATGTTAATATTTAATGTAAACACTGATTTAATGTGCCAAAATATAAAAATTAATTGAGTGGAATATATGCTATGCAATGCACATTGTTCCCTGTTTACCCCTCTTCTGTTTCCTTCTCTTCCCAAGTACTCGTATTCAGTTTTAGATTGCAACCCCTTTGGGGGAAAAGCTCTCTCTGCTTGTACTGTCTAAAGAACCATGTGCATCGATGATGCAATTGGATTCTTCTCCCACCCCTGCTGGAAATAATATCCACCATATTTTCCTTCACCTAGAAGCCCCTTAGGATGAACTTTTTTATTGCACATCCATGTTGATAGCATGGGGACAGCTGTACTCATAACCTCACCACTATTGCACTGTCATTGCACCAGTGACATGTTGCAGAATATTCTTGCAAAATAAAAACCACTCTGGAGGGCGTCATGGGTCATAAACCTTGCAATTTGGCTGCAAATGAGGGAGTCTGCCTAATCACTGGGACCTCCTGTACTATATAGCCTTGTACTTAACCTGCTGCTTTTGGGGGGCTACAGATGTGATGACCAGACACAAGTATGTAGCTCACTTGGGGAAAGTAAAACTGTACATTTACAGATTTGAATGGAGCAAGACGCAACAAGGAAATGTGCAAAATTACTGGGTGCATTAAATTATCACCAATTAGATGCTTCCATTAGAGAGCAGAAATCTTACTTCAAAACTTAGGAGCATTCACCCAGGCATGCTCATAATTTGCACTAATCACGTGTGGACAAGGCATCAGAAATCGAAGGCCACAACCCAAAGTTTCACATCAACTTAGAATGAGTTCAGCCCAAGTTATTCTGCTACATAAGGCAAAGGGCAAGATGGTGGTCTCTTCTTGTTTCACATATGGAAGCTGACTGGAGTGGCAGTGGAATTTTACTTCAACCCTGGTAATGGCAGCATCCTTCACTGCACCTGGAATAGCAAAAAATTTAGGATATCCAGACAGGTTGTGTAGCATACACAGATCTGTCCTCCTTCAGAGTGGAATGGCCAGGAGACTTAAAACAACAGCCAGGGGAGATGCTGCTGCCACCTCGCCCTCCAGGCATCTGTAACCTGAGGTGGTTGTCTCATTTTTCCTAATGATAAAGCTGTGCCTGGCTCAGAAACTCTGCTTTTCCAGAGATTAGGTTCATGGATTCAGCTCCGAGTCATCAGTCAAGGGTGGAGAGATCAAGAAGCCAACTATAGAGTCACTTGTGATTCAGCTGTTAAAAGCACAAGTAAGCAATCAGTGTGACAAGAACACCCTCTGAAAGAAAAGTATGGGTAGACCAATCCAGTGGCCATGCTGCGTCTTGGTTCCTACACAAGAGTAATGATCCTATGGTCAACTAACAGCAGTAGCTACAGAAACAAAAAACACCATAGCAACACCAGACACTCACAGTGTCCTTGGTAACTCTACTACCACCTCACCTGCTTATTAATCTTTGGTTTTTCTCCTTGATATTTCTCATTTGTGAATGGATTGAGCCCTATGCCATCCGATGTATCCAAGTGGTAGAGTATCTGTTTGGGGTGCATAAATTGCCACATTCAATCTCTCTTGTCAAAGTCCAGAGAGCCACTGCCAATCATTGAGGACAATACTGAGCTAGATGGACCAATGGTCTGAAAGTCCTGTCTGAAAGTCCAGGGAGCCACTGCCAATCATTGAGGACAACGTTGAGCTAGATGGACCAATAGTCTGACTCAGTATAAGCCAGCTTCCTGTGCTCCTACCTTTCTGGGTGTTATGGTTTGACCTGATAAGGTTCCAACTAACAGCCCATCATCCACTGTGGTTGTGAAGGAAGGGGAGGCAGACGTAAGCCACTCATGCCCATTAACTTCAGTAGATCTACCCTAAGTAAGACTAATTTGGTTTACGTCTCCAAAAATTTATTGGTTGTTCTTTTTTGGGGGGGGTTATTAGCTGTGGCATTTCTACTTGGAATGTGTGAGAATGTGATTAGAAGTCATCAGAAATAGTTGCAGGTAGCCTGCTGTATTTAACGTTTGGCCTGAGTTAAACTCAGTTGTCAGCACCCCTAACCGGAGATGAAGCAACCTCTTAAAGGAAACACTGGATTTATGTCAAAGAGGGGTTAATGAAATGTCCAGCTCAGGAAGCTGAACACAAAAGATCAAAGGGATTTCATGTTTTAAAAAGGTATTGCAGATGTTACTGAAATTAAGAGACAGAACATGGGCTGAAGAATGGACACTGTGTAAGGTATATTAAACAGATATCACCATGACTATTTGTCCTGTAAAAACGTAAGTTCTCAAGGATTCGGAATTATGCTTCCAAAATGTAATAGTGCGGTATTATGTGATTACATTTAATGGTGGTTACAGCTATTTAACAGTCATCACAACATCTCATTCCAGCACAGCCCTGGCCCTTATTTATTTTCGTCTGAAGTCTGAGATGGTCAGTCCTAGGGATATTCCATTTAATTTGAGATTTTACATGTGTTGCCCTATTATAAATTTGGCTTGTTTTTAAAGCAGGAGATGGATATACCAATAAGAGTTTCTGCTTGCGCTGAGATTTGTGGACTGCATGGGGGTGGGAAGATATTTATACAAACTAACCACAATAAATATAGACAGTATTTTTATATGTCTTTACAACACAGCATGCTTATCAAAAGGTATTGATGTTGTGGTGTGTGTTTTTTTAATGATCAACAGCTACTAAGATCTTGACATTATAACCAGAAATTATGGTTTCTGGTTATGACCATTATGTCCCAATAATTTTTGATGTGTTTCTTACTGTTTTTAAATTGTATTTATACTAGCTTAGCTATCTTGTAAGCCACGTTTTGAGAGCTTTTTTGCCTTGAAAAGTGGGGCATTGGATGTTTTTAACAGAGCAAAGGATTTTCAAAGATTGCTCTATAAAAGCAAAGTTTGGTACAAACGTTAGGGATTAATGGCTTTATATTTTCTCTTGTAAGCCTCTATACAGGAACAATGGGTCTTTTTGTTCAAGGTTTTCTTACTTAAGCTACAAAAGTAATTGTATCTCTTAATTCACTACAGGTTCCAGAGTAGAGGGATGCATCCTCTAATTAACTGAACTCACATCTGTGTTAAGAGTGCAGCTAGTAGTGGAATACCTAAGTCTTAGGTTTGGCAAGCTCAAGATATTGGCTCCGAAGCAAACTTATCTTAAGCAAGCTCACAGCCCATTGTCCGTTCTTCACTCCTTCAGCCCCATGAAGAGCCTCTCAGAGATTCGGAGGGCTTCCAGACAATGTGTGCAGAGGGGCTGCTGGAGGGGAATGAGGAATAGGAAACTTTTCTTCTACATGAACTTTTGTAGGGGCAACAGTGAACTCTGCTTGGGCCCTGGCATTCACACACTAGGCTGTGGCAGGCTTGTGCACACATGTATCCACTTGACAGCAAGCATGCTGGCACTCAAAGCTTGGCAGTGGGGCTCTCTCAGTACCCATACCTGGCCATTGCTGGTCAGCAAAATTGGATCACAAGGAAGGTAAGAGCACACTAGCAAACAAACCCATCTCACAGCAGAAGTAAAGTAAAGGGGGGTGAGTCAGAAAACAAGTCCAACACACAGCCAGAGACCTCTGCCAACAGATTTTTTTCTCAATTTCCGGTTTCCTTTTATAGGTGACAGTGGAAAACGGGACCCCACGAGGCTTGAGTGATCTCAGGTGAGCTTACTTTCTAAAGGGCAGGGTCCAGCTGAGAAGCCACTCATGATACTATGTTCAAATTCAGAAAGAAAGGCCCAGGCTAAAGATTTCCTCTGGCTGTTAGGAGTAAGGTGTGTTGGATTTTTCAACTTTCACATTCCAGAAACAAGGGGTTCTAAAAAGTTGTAACATGACTTGGGAATTCAAAAGATATCTGATTAAATTAATGAAGGAATTTGCAAAAATTATGTGTCCCCCCCCCAAAAAAAAATGATGCACCCAGCGTGTTAGGAGCCAGGTGGCAGGATCAGGATCCAAGTGGGTGAAAGCGTTAAGGATGATGCCTGTTATATATTCAGCGGACTGTGTTTGCCTGAGCTTGAGTCTTGACTAAGGATTCTGAACTCCTGTGTTCTAATTCGATATATGATATCCAATCACAGAACATTTCAGGATTTGGGCCTCTGCCATTGGCCCTTAAACTCTGAGTCATGATTTGCAGTTTGGAAGTTTAGATAGTGGGAGTGGCCCAGGCCTTCAGAAATGTATATAAGCAGTTGCTTTGCCCCTGTTGTCCAGTTCAATAAAGGTTCTTGCTGTTATCACTGTGCCTTGCCTCTTGCACTTCAATGCCTAAGGCACTGAATCCCACAACCTATACTTTTCAATCCAGGGCTGCACTGAAGCCATTGGCAAAGCTCCCAGTGACTTTAATAAGAGATGGGATTTCATTCCAGCTCTTTTTCTTCACCCATTTATGTCCAACTACCTTGTTATGTGCGATTTATAATGCCAGAGATTTTCATATAGGCAAGCTATGCAATTTCCTCTGGTGTCAAGCACACCAATTAGGAAATCCCTTATTGGACCCCTAACACACTTTGAAGACTGGCATTTATTTGAAAAAGAGAAAGAAAGAAAGAAAGAAAGAAAGAAAGAAAGAAAGAAAGAAAGAAAGAAAGAAAGAAGGGAAATTGAATGCAGTAAGGACAGTTGACTAATAAGATACAGCTAAAGCAATGTTGAACAAAACTCCATCGACAAAATGCCTCTTCCTTATTTCATCTTCATTTTCAGCATGTACACAATAATTCAGATGGTTATTTTATGTAGATCAGTCCCTTTAAAAAAAGTTCTGTAATCTGCCAAGTTATTAAATATAATGGGATTTGCTGCAGCAAATTATAGCATTATGAAGAAAAGCACAGGCAGTAAATCATATTATAAGCAAGGAGATGGGTTTGTTTATTTATTAATCTGCCACTGGCAAGGGCAAAGGGCTTGGATTTCATTCTTTTCTCCATTTCCCCTTTTAACAAATTCCGATTTGCTACAATATGTGGGGGAAGGAGGGCAAATGCTTGTTAAGACCTTCTTTGGACCGCAAGCATATAATTTGAGGCGAGCGAGCAACGGCAAAGAAGAGGGAATCATACATTTGCAAACATGTATATATTTGTTGAGACTCATCACACGCCAATCAACCGGCATCTCTGCTCAGATATATATTTTTTTCCAGTTGTCCGTACTGCTAAAAATCAAGCTCATTTTCATTAAGGAACAGATTCTCGGTGCTATTGCTTGCTGTCCTATTACCACTGAAGTATTAAAAAATCAGTGCACTAGAAGAAGAAAAGATTTACAACCTTGGGAAATGAATCAAATGTGGGTTATTACAATGTCAAATTGAAGAAGCGCTGCAGACAGATGAAGGTGGGTTTTGATGTTTTTGAAGCACTGTTCACTGAAGTGAAATAGAAGCAGCCTGAGAAGAGGGGGGTGGGTGGAGGAAAACACACCAGAGTCTTCAAATTTGAAGCCAGAGTCATTAGCGACTTTGTTGCATTTCCTCCTCCCTACCCCATGATGTTGGGACACAACATCTGCCAATGAGCAAATGAGATGAGCAAATGAGTTGGGGGGGGGGGAGAAATATCCCATCATCTGGAACACAAGAGGAGGGGTGGGGTGGGGAGAATGAGTTTTCCTAACACTCCCCATTCGCAGCCAAAGAATCAAATCCCAAACTGAATAGAAAGCGACAGTCAATTTGGCAGCTTCTAGTGTGAGGAACCCCAGAGAATGAAGCAGCATTGGTAGCATCAGACGTATAATTCAACTCCTGTCAGGGCGGAATTCACTTTGTTGACAAGTCATGAGCAGCCTGGGCTCTTGGCATAGGATGCAATTTACATTTGCCTGTTTTTGCCATTATTCTCCAACAAAGAGTTGCGCCTCGCAAAGCCATTTGCGGCATTAGCCTAATGCATCCGAAAAGCATCCTTCCAAATCACATGGGGAGAAAGCGCAGGATGCTGAAATGAAAGGATTTTCTCGCCACCTACAAACACCTGGGATTTCATATAGTGCTGGGAGAAAGGAAAGGTGGAGGCCAATTTTAGCACATTACCAAATGCAACACTAGAACGAATTCCTCTAAGACATAAAAGTGTCTCATGTAAACAAGGGCACATTCCTGTAGCCTGGAGAAAGAAAGAATGCCTGGATGTTGGGAATCTTACCCAATTAAGGATGGGGGACAAGTTTAGTTCAGTTTTTGCACCTCTCTGAATTTTTCAGTTATGTGTACAGAAATGCATATACTGGGATAAAGTATTCCTAAAAGGGCATATACAGTATTTGGTTCTATCCACACTTACTGAATTGGAGATAGGGATAGAGATAAAGTTACATATGCTAAACCTACAAGCTTATTCAGTCATCTGCTGTGAGCCTGAGTATTTCTTGACATGGAAGCCAAGTTCTACTGAAATCAAAGCAAATGTATTTTGAAACAGAGAGGGTGGCAGTTGTTATTGCTTCATTACAAGCAAAAAAAAATGCTTTAGGAATTCAATTGCTACCACTATCTTGCTAACATTTATAGGGTACTAACTTTGTACACAATAAAAGGCAGAGATCTCCCAACTGAGGGAGTTCTAATCCTTGGCCAGTAATGAAAGATTATTAAAATGAAAGTTGTATTACTGCAGTCAGTTAATAAACTATTTTGCCAGAGGACAAATCTGGGGAGTGGGGAGGTTGGGCGGAAGAAAAGCATCATGTACTGAGAGAAATCTGTGAGGAAATGAAAGGAGAAGGCCTCAAAGGCAACATTCTGGCAAAATGGAGGCGGGTAATGCAATAGCCAGAAGTCTCTACTGCATTCAGGGTTCTACAGCCTTGTACAGTCATCAGCTTTGTACTTTTGGTTAATTGCGACATTAGCAGAATGAGGCACAGCATTTCTGGTGGAGAAAAGGAGCTGTTAACCTATGAGTCATTTCTGAGTGGGTTTCGCCTGAGATGCTAATGTCAGAACATGGCAAGGGGAATTCGTGTCATTTATATTCAGCCCTACATGAACCTCAACTTAACACACGAACCTTTCCTATTTTCTTTGTTTTCTTCTCAGTCACCTGACAACAGCGCAAACATCTTGGGACACAACTATGAGGAAAGCGAAATAGCGGGAAACAATCGTCTGATATTGAGGGTTATGCCATGGTCTCTGTATAATTCACCTGTATTTCATAAGTAGGGAGCACTACTTCTTTATTTTCTGGCACAACTCTTCTTCAGCTTCCTGCCCTCTGCTCTTTGAGAGTCTGAATTATGCTCCCCCCATAACCCACTGTCCCTGACGTTACAGCCAATTGGGGCTCCAACTATTATCTCAACTCTGTAGCCACCCACCTGCCATCCCTGTCCTCGTATCCACTGAGGCAACACTAATAAAAATTTAGTGTTACACTAGGAGCAGTAGTCATGCCACTGGGGAGGGGTGACATTTCCCTATCTAATATGCATTGCTACTCTTTGCCTATATAGGACAATCAAGTTAGTCTCTATACCATTTTTTTTTTAAAGTCACAGACCCAAATTTAACATTTTAAAAATGGCACCATTCAGAAACTAGTGGGAGTACATATCAGTCTCTTGGGATGTTTCACTTCCAACCTGAGAGTTACCATTCTTCAACAAAGAAACTTCAAAAAGAGACCCCGCTACAAAGTTGTTGAGTATCGTCAAGTTTTATTTTACTCACTTAGGCCTGAATCGAGATAATGGCTTCATATGCCAACATAGGTGTAAACCACAATATCAAAGCTCTTTTCTTACAAAGTACTATAATGACCACTTTTGTTATTTGTCACTAGGCTTATCTTGTATAAATGTGTGTTTTGTATGAAATTATCACTGGCTAAAGCTCTTGGCCCCATTGCTTATATTTCCCTCGCCCCACATATACACAGAAGCATACACCTGTATATCTGCCAACGAAGGATAGCACTTCACGGCATCTGATGAAGTAGACTAGTCCACAAAAGCTTATGCTGCAATAAATCTGGTGGATTTTAATGGACCACAAGGCTCTGCGGCTTTAACACAGCCCAAGATTTATTTCTGTGCTCGTTTCAAACCTTTTAATGTAAGGTAAGCCCACAAACTCTCGGCAACCAATATAAAGCACCAGCTGTGTTGAATAATTTTCCTTCACCAGGGCCATGTGTCTCCTTACACCTAATTGATGGATGTTTACGCGTTCAAGAATTAGTGACTTGCCTTTATGCCTAAACTTATCCGCAGCACAGAAGGAGAGCAGCACTTTAATATATCAAACTCCCAAAGAAGGAGGGGAGATCCTTTAGTGTATTACAGGGGAGAGCAAATCCAACAAATTGAAAATGTTGGTCAGGCTTATAAAGCATTGGCCTTGAATCCTTGAGAACATTTCCACAACATTTAGCATTCAAAGGAAGGAACCTGTTGCTTCATCATGCGCCCACTGCAGTGAGTTACACAGCACAACCCTGCGCATAGTTACTCACATAGGTAATTCCTATGTCCAAAGTGCCTTACTCCAGAGGAAGGAACATCGGAAGCTGTCTTATACTGAATCTAGCTCAGAATCTTCTACACTGTCAGGCATCTTCCGAAGAGATGGCAGAGAACCTTTTGCAGGCAACGTTGTTATTCTACCACTAAGCTATGGCTCTTTCTCCATTTCCTTCTTCCAACTAAGTGTATCCTAAGCTCAATACTATTTCCCTACAGCCTAGACATCTACAACCATGGCCAAGATGTTCACGTGTCTTCACTAGGTTTCAAGCACCCAAGACCCCTTTTTTCTGTTTACCACCAACTCTTGGATCTCAACCCAATCCTGGGATTGCCAGATCACAGTCTTGCCCTACACATCTTTTAACAGCAGCTTGGAGCCAACCATTATAGCAGGTGACAATGTTCAGCTCCATGCTAAATCAGCAGTTGATTTCACAAATCAGGACCCCCTCCTAAAAGCACAGGAGAAATTCAGGGGTACATGGGCAATGTAGATACCTCCACATCACTTCTCCCCCTCCTGCTGCTGCTGCTGCTTTAGAAAGCAGGTACCCAATTTCATCCCCACAGAAAGTAGTAGAGTGAGAAACTTGGCAGAGAATCAGGGCAAAACAGTGGTTTCATATTCTCCTGCTACTTCAGAACATTCAAGGGACAGGCAATATTTCTGGGTGGCAATCTAGCCACTGAAGTCAGCCTGCCACAAATTCTCTGCCTTCCTCTGCTTTTATTCTTTTTCTACTGTCCTAGCTGTTAACCTGTTGTATCTCTTGGACCCTTTATCTCTCCCGCCCCCAACATGTCTACCAGCATTCAACCACAACTACTTGGCTGCCATATCGGAATAGTCCCAGCTACAACTTCTCCAACCTTCTCTTGATCAATATGACCTATTGCTAGGTCCTCAATCCTTGTTAACAGGCACTTTTTAAATTGGCCCTTCCTGAGCATTTGACTTAGCAGGATAGATTTTTTTCCCCCTCGCTCTAGAGCTTTCCAGAAAATGGAATAGTTAAATGCAGACAATTGAAATATGAAGCTTGCAGCTGACCTACTAAGTGCTAGCTCTGAGCTTGAAGTGCAGGATTAAAAAAGAATGCTGTAGTTTGGCCAAACTTTAGCAAAGAAAGTTGGAAAAGGAATGTCCTATTTCTTTTTTTAACCACAAGTCGGCATATAAGAGACATCCCAGAATATTCCAAGATTGGTAACAGACGAAGGTTGCAATCCTCTGAATGCCTCTGTGTATATGTACAGGATCAGGCTTACAATTATGTTGACTCAAGTTTTAATACCTTTTAGTAACAACTGGGTGGTTGAAGACAAGTTAAAGGAAGACATCTGCTATGTCTCCACTGCATGTCTGTGGGCAAAACTGAAATTGTGAGCCACATTAGTCACTGTGAGACTACCGAAAGAGTGTAGGGCCCTTGTATCTTTAACAGTTGTATTGAAAAAGCAATTTCAGCTAGTGCAATTGGCGTTACAAGCTGCACCCCATTAGAATTATCCTGTTCTTCCAACAATTAAAAAATGCAAGATGCCTGTTCTCATTTGCATCTTGCCATTCTAAGTACAAGGGTACAATACACTGTGTACATGTTTTAAATGTGCAAGTCCAGCATCAATTGTCTAGCTGTTTTAGTCCTCTGTTCTACAGGAAGGACTGTCACACTGCTGGACCACGGCAATATAGCAGAGTCCATTCTTGAAGGAGGCTTATGGAAGGTCAGCATGGCAACTATAGTTCTACAGTCCTCCACAGGCAATGCATCCTTCCTCTAACCTTGCAGAAAATCCCTTCAAAAGCGTTTTGTTAGGAAGCATGCCATAAATTTGTGCATTACTTCCATTAGCTCATTACAGCTCCACTGCCTGCTCCAATACAAGTTTTGTAGCATAGTATGGGTGTGCGAGTGTGTGGGTGCACACGCGCAGAGATTGGGTTCACTTTGGGCTCATCCATGCTTCTGCATGTGCCACTGCTTACCCCTGGGGAAAGCCACTGAATCAGAACAAACCTCAACTTTTCTTTTCTTTTCTTTTCCATGCTTTCTAGGCACGGGACAAGCAGAAGTGTGAATGAGCTCCAAGCCTTGGTTCTTTAAAAACACAGCAACCTCAGGAGGGTCATGATTCGCCCATGTTGTTTACCAGCTGGCCTTATTCACAATCCCTTCCCTGCTATTTGCATGAAGAAGTGTTGATTTCAGCATAGGACGGGGAAATCTGGAACAGGAGAACAGTTCAATAGAAAGGGTTAAACTATGGGCAATGGATCTAATCTAGAATGGCTTCCCCCCTTAGCCTGTTTTGTTTCTTCAGATGTATGCCATGTCCTAAACATGCTATTCAAATGCACTGCTGACATTATGTGTCATTTATCCTGAGTGAGGCATGGCTCAGATATGTGGACCCTCATTTCCCAGGATTCTGGGTGAGTTAATGACATGGAGAGAGTGGTGTTTTTGCTTCCCACCTTTCTTTCACTGCCTTTAAACTCCTGAGTGTAACACTCTTAATCCAAACCCTTTGTACAAATTGGACTAGATTAGCATCAGGGTCCCTTCCAACGATACAATTCTATGATGCTGTAAGTTTCAGTGAGATTTATTTCCAAGTAGACATGCCCTGGATTGCACAAGAGGGGCAAGTGAGGTACTGCATACACAGATTTATAATTCCAAAAATGTTATGCGTGGGGTTGAAGAGAGGGCTTTGAGTGTCTCCACGGCAGAAGTAGCCAATAAGGTGGAAGCCAAGGATGTAGGAAAGGGAGGCGGAAGGAGGAAATGAAGCTGTCACAGGATGAGTTTACAGCTATGACAAGAATAGGAGCTAGTGGGTAAGAGAAGGGGTGGTAAGTGAATCAGGGAAGAGGAGAAGGGTTGGGAAGGAAGGAAGGAAGTTGCTAAATCTAGTGTATTAGTTAAATCAGGCTTCCTCAAACTCGGACCTCCAGATGTTTCTGGCCTACAACTCCCACAATCCCTAGCTAGCAGGACTAGTGGTTAGGGATGATGGGAATTGTAGTCTCAAAACATCTGGGCTGAGTTTGAGGAAGCCTGAGTTAAATCTTACTTAATTGCATGAATTTGAGTTAGTTAAGCCTGTATAGATTTGCATCTGGATAGGAATACCTTTGAAAGTTAAAGTGAGTTGGGACTTGGGTGGAGCTGTGGTCTAAACCACTGAGCCCCTTGGGCTTGCCAAGTGGAAGGCTGGTGGTTCAAATCCCCACAATGGAATGAGCTCCCGTTGCTGTGCCCCAGCTCCTGCCAACATAGCAGTTCAAAAGCACACAGTGCAAGTAGATAAACAAGGTACTGCTGTGGCGGAAAGGTAAACGGCGTTTCCTTGCACTCTGGTTTCCGTCACGGTGTCCTGTTGCGCCAGAAGCGATTTAGTCATGCTGGCCACATGACCCAGAAAGCTGTCTGTGGACAAACGTTGGCTCCCTCGGCCTGAAAGCAAGCTGAGTGCCGCAAGCCCATAGTAGCCTTTGACTGGACTTAACCATCCAGAGGTCCTTTACCTTTACCTTTGAAGGAAAAATGTATACTTGTCTCCTTTCGATGAAATAAAGGACTCCTTCATATAGTGTATAGTTGAACAATGGAATTCGCTCCCACCAGATAATGTGATGGCCACCAACTTGGAGGACTTTAAAAGAAGATTGGGCAAATTCATGGAGGATAAGGTTAACCATGGCTACTAGCTAAGTTCTACCTTCAGTGTTGGAGGCAGATACTTGGGAGAAGTGCTGTTACACTCAAATCCTGCTTGTGGTTTTCCCATAGGCATCTGCTTGCCACAGTGAGATCAGAATGCCAGACTAGATGAGCCTTTGGTCTGATCCAGCAGAAATATAACATTCTTCTGTTAGGTGATGCACGCATGTACTACTGCAGGCATAATTTTACAAAGGGCATTTCCTCATGTCTAAGTGAGGAGGTGGAAGCCACCTACCATTAGTGAAAATTATTTGAATTATTCTTCATGCAAGAATTTACAATCTGCTGCACTTTACTCATCCATTAAAATATTTTAATAGCTTAATCTAACTGATGAGTTAGCTAAGCGCAGATGTCCTAGTTTGCAGTCATGTTTCAGTACACGCTCCCATAAACAGACATCTTGCTATTGGTAAATATTCTGTAAGGAGGACAAAAAAGAATAGGTAGCTTAAGGTCATTTATTACATTAAATGTCTAATGAGAACAATGCTTTGAGAAGGGCATCCTTAACCTGATGTTTTCATTCATTTATGTAATTTTAGGTAAGTGTGGTCTAGATGTGGCAGAGGCAGCTATTGTAATTCGCTCTTTTAAGCGTAAAATATATGACACAATCTAGATGTGCAATTGCTTACTCCAGCTGTGGCTACTATTCTGTGAGAAGCAGTTTTAGAATACGTACTGAACTATAATAAAAACAAGTACCTATTTCTCATTAAAAAGCTTCCCCCAGAACTTTAGAGAAATGTCTCCATCTAGTGGTCAGCATATAAAATTCTCTTTCTGTATTTCTCCCCACTTATCTAAATGTGAAATACTTTCGCAGATAAAACTCTGCAACTAAATCAGTGCATCTTTTGCTGAATATGTCTATTGTAAAAAAATACATTACTAAAATTCATTGTCTGACTAGACTATGGGAATGAGTAATTCATGATATCTTAATATCATTCCAATCCTCCAATCCTCACCATAAAGGACAATCAAACTCTCCACTTTCAGAGACAAGCTATGAGTGATGTGCTACAGCTGCCCGTGCAAGTAGAGTTTACTGTGGGGTGCTTTCAAATGAATGATTTCCCTGTTTGCGTATCTGAAGTGGTATATAGTGTATAGTATCCTGCTTCCTAATGAATATTTGCTGATTTAGATTTAAATTGCTGTTTATGAGCTGAGCTGAAATCCTTTTCCTTTTTGGCTAGGCTCATAAATAAGCTCATAGATTCAGGTAGGTAGCCGTGTTGGAATGATGCAGTTGAAAAAAAAGATAGCTGAAGAAAAGTGCATGCACACGAAAGCTTATACCCAGAACAAACTTAATTGGTCTCTTAGGCGCTACAGGACATTTTTTTATTTTTTTCAAATAAGCTCCTGTCATTCTTTTCTGTCTCCCCCACTTCCCTGAAACTTGCCTTTGAAGAATAGTCATATGTGAAGGGAATAATTTCTTTTTGTGCTTTTGCTAGACCCCAAAGCCTTGACAATAATAAGTTTACATCGCAAAGATCTTTGGGATTTAGTCTGTCAGGGTTTCTGATTCTCTCACCATAAAGACCCAGTGCTTCAATCTTCTTTGATGCAAGCCTTCAGGATCTGTTGAAGGTGTAAAGAACACCCTTCATCAACAACCTGGGCAATGAGGACAAGTTTTGGGAGGAAGGGGGAAACTGGGTGCTGAGAAGGCTATGTACAGTAGAGAGCTGTGTCAGGACAATATGGAAATACAGGTGAAACTCGAAAAAATAAAATATCGTGGAAAAGTTCATTTATTTCAGTAATTCAACTTCAAAGTTGAAACTAATATATGAGATAGACTCATGACATGCAAAGCAAGATATGTCAAGCCTTTATTTGCTATAATTGTGATAATCATGACATACAGCTGATAAAACCCCAAATTAACAATCTCAGAAAATTAGAATATTGTGAATATTCTATCTCATATATTAGTTTCACCTTTTAAGTTGAATTACTGAAATGAATGAACTTTTCCACGATATTCTAATTTTTTGAGTTTCACCTGTATGGTCTGTTCCTTCTCTACAATTCTGTGAATTCGTCAGCAATGGACTAATGTCTGAGATTTCAAAGAATCTTTTTTAAAAACAAACAAACCCTGTGGAAATGAGCCCATCTCCATGTTGTGAATAGGTAGGAATTTCCATGGATTTCCATGGAGAATCAGGGAGCATTAGTGATTTAGCTCAGGGATGAGTAACTTGTGGCTCCTAGATGCTGGACTCCCAACTTTCTGAACTAGCAAGGCCAATGGTCAGTGATAGTAGGACTGCAGGTAGCTTAAGGTCATTTATTACATTAAGGTATCAGGGTCTGACTGGATGAGGAGGAGGGTGAGAAACCTCCTGCCTGGAAGCCCCTCAAGGAAGACGAGAACTTAGACCCTGGGTCCTGGTGGTGGGACAATGCAGAAGGGTCAAGCTAAGTGGTGCTGGAAGCAGGAGGAAGGAGCGATCAAAAGGAAGTTAGAGGAAGAAGTCTCTCCCAGAACAGGGCTGGAGGCTGAGCATCTCAGTGTGAGCACAGACGCAGACAGGGAGGAATCAGAGGGTACACCTGCCATCACACAGCAGGACAGTCTCAGTTTTGCTGGCTCTCCTATACTTGCAACCAGCTCTAGGAGAGTCCTACATGTTGCTGAGCAATGGACCGGACAGACCCAGAGGAGGAACTCAACCCCATGTCAGTCTACGACTGTTGGTGAGGGCTTGAGAGTGAGAGGCTAGAGGGGAAAGGTAGGGCCACAGTGTTACGGTCTGGTTCACGGTTGATTGAAGTCCCGGCAGGGGACGTCAGGACCGGGGGCAAAATGGCAGGGTGGGAGCAGGAACAGGGGACCAGAAGGCAGGAGCCAGGAGCCAAGAGCCCGAGGGTCAGGAAGCAAGGAGTCACAAAATCAGGGGTTGGAGGATCAAAAAGCAGGGAGTCAAGAAGCCGAGGTTCAAGGATCAGGAAGCAAGAAGCCAAACACAGCAAGGCAGGAAGTGTGTTGCTGTGGCAAAGAGCCAAAGGGAAATGCTGACCTTATATCCCTTCCCAGCTCTTGCCACCAGGTGCTGTGAGTTACCAATCGGCCTCACCTGTGAGGCTGCACCTTGCCTTTTCAGAACCAACTTAGGAAGGCCCCAGTCCTGCAAAGTCCTACTGGTCACTGTGCCCGGCTCCTGCACATACACTTGACACAGAGCGCATCGAATCATAGATTTTTAGAGTTGGAAAGGGCACTGAGGATCATGCGGCAGTGATAATGGCAGCTTATATTATGATAAAATTATAAAAGTTTATAAAAGTATTTGTTATGTTGTGGGTGAACATATCAGACAACTCAGCGATTCTTCAAACAGCTCTTGTTTATTCACAGGCCAGAACAAAACTGAACTGAAGAGTTCAGCCAGCCTGCTTATATAGAGCTCCACTACAACGCAACTGTAACCATTTTCTGTAACTATCCAATCACTGAATGTCATTTTCAGTCCCCTATTTGCATGTGTGGACCTGAGTGAAAACTATCTACAGTATCCCCTTGCTGGCCAAGGGTGAGAACTTGAGTACATAACAGTATTACCGTATTTTTCGCTCTATAAGACGCACCAGACCATAAGATGCACCTAGTTTTTGGAGGAGGAAAACAAGAAAAAAAAATATTCTGAATCCCAGAAGCCAGAACAGCAAGAGGGATCGCTGTGCAGCGAAAGCAGCAATCCCTCTTGCTGTTCTGGCTTCTGGGATAGCTGCGCAGCCTGCATTCACTCCATAAGACGCACACACATTTTCCCTTACTTTTTAGGAGGGAAAAAGTGAGTCTTCTAGAGCAAAAAATATGGTAAATACCAGTTAGTGGTTTTTATTATTATTACTTTCACCACTGGTGTTCTGTCGAAAATGCTTTGACTAACTGCAACTGTACAAACAAATAATACTAATCTATTGCTTTTCTTTAAAAAAGGCTATTGAGCGCTCACATTTAGTTTTCTAAATTAATGTATTTACAATAGCGGGGGAAACAATACCCTGCAGGTGTGCAGCATTTGTAAAGAAGATTTGTTGGAAGGAGATACAAGCACATTTTTTTTTTTAATATAATTTTTATTAGGTTTATAATATACAAAATTCAAATTGCAAAAACATATTTCCATAAATCTAATGGGCTCCCCCCATCTTCCGAGCACTGCATTCTCTGTAAATCCAAAACCTCAGCAATTTGTTGACTTATTTTAAACATAATAATATATCTTCCATTTTATCGTGATATCTGGTCTCTAAACATTTCAATCCAAATCCATTAATTTTTAATTTCAACACAATAAAATTATTTCATTACACCACTTCTGTCTTGTTGTACCTTATTTACCAATTCAAAAATTTACCGATACTGAAGCTGTACTTTCCTAGAAAGGAGCATTTTTTAACATTCATACAACTTATAGTGCTTTTTCAAATAGTCCTTAAATTTTTCCCAAACTTCCTCCGTTTCTTCTTCTCCCGAGTCTCGAATTCTGCCAGTCATTTCAGCCAGTTCCATATAGTCCATCAGCTGCGTCTGCCATTCTTCCAGTGTGGGTAGATTTTGTGTCTTCCAGTGCTTTGCCATCAAGATCCTTGCTGCTGTAGTAGCGTACATAAAGAAAGTTCTATCTTTCTTGGCCACCCTCTGGTCTACCATGCCCAAGAGGAAGGCCTCCGGTTTCTTGGGTACGGTAAATCTAAGCACCTTTTTTAGTTCATTATGTATCATCTCCCAGAAGGCCTTCACCTTCGGGCAGGTCCACCAGAGGTGTAGAAATGTCCCTTCCTCTTCTTTACATTTCCAACATTTATTATCAGACAGGTGATATATCTTTGCAAGCTTGACTGGGGTCATGTACCACCGGTATGTCATTTTCATAATATTTTCCTTCAAGGCACTACATGCCGTGAATTTCATTCCGGTGTTCCATAACCTTTCCCAGTCTTCAAACATAATGTTATGCCCCAAGTCCTGCGCCCACTTTGTCATAGAGGATTTAACAATCTCATCCTGTGTATTCCATTTAAGCAGCAAGTTGTACATTCTCGAAATTAGCTTAGATTTTGGCTCAAGCAACTCTGTCTCTAGTTTCGATTTTTCCTCCTGGAAACCCACTTTTTTGTCCGCTTTAAAAACTTCCTGAATTTGAGCATAATGCAACCAATCTCGCACCTTGTTTTTTAACTTTTCCATACTCTGCAACCTCCATTTATCTCCAATTTTTTCAATTATTTCCCAATATTTAGGCCAGTGGGCCTCCATATTAAGTCTTTTACGTGCTTTGGCCTCCATCGGTGAGAGCCACCTCGGAGTTTTACTCTCCAATAAGTCTTTATATTTTGACCAGACCATAAAAATTGCCCTTCTGACAATATGGTTTTTGAACAATTTATGGACTTTAACCTTGTCATACCACAAATATGCATGCCACCCAAAAGCATTATCAACTGCAACTGTACAAACAAATAATACTAATCTATTGCTTTTCTTTAAAAAAGGCTATTGAGCGCTCACATTTAGTTTTCTAAATTAATGTATTTACAATAGCGGGGGAAACAATACCCTGCAGGTGTGCAGCATTTGTAAAGAAGATTTGTTGGAAGGAGATACAAGCACATTAATGACTTGTACATTAATTGAACACGCTGCCGGAGCATTTCAGCCACTAACCCATTAAATTAACTGAAGACTCTCTGGAAGCTGAAATCTATTTAACAAAGCTATTGATTCAATTCAAAGTATTGCAGATCATCTCAAAATATCTCTCTTGCTCAATATGTTTAAAGATGCAAAAAGATACAGAACTTGAACAATGCTTTCTGTTTCCTCCCCCCCAAAAAGGCCCATTTCAAAGGTCACTCAAAAATGTATATAAAAGTTTATTGAGTGTAGGTTTTATTCTTGGTACAGTGGTACCTCGGGTTAACAACTTAATTCATTCTGGAGGTCCGTTCTTAACCTGAAACTGTTCTTAACCTGAGGTCCTACTTCCAGGTTAGCGGAGTCTGTAACCTGAAGCGTCTGTAACCTGAAGCTTCTGTAACCTCAGGTATCACTGTATTTAAATAAACCTTCTTTGCAGCACATATTTTGGGCAAGTAAAATGTTAGGAAGAGAAGATTTAAGAACTTGGCAGAAAAGTTTGAATGAATGCTTCTAATTTGGAATCTGGATTGTTTATTTACAGGGTCTATAGCATATGCTTTGCAAGCAAATTGTTTTAGTACAAGGCATTTAATATGAGACACAGGGGAAGGCAATGTCTCTGGCATTATTTAAATATACTGTTGTATTGGGAAATTAAACAGCCATAGTTATATCCCAGTTATGGTATAAGTCTTCAGGTGTGCCACTCAGGAGAGGGAAGCATACAAAAGGACCAACACTGCCCCCAAACTATTTCCCAGGAGGGATTCAAGTGCATGCCATCAACTTATATAGGTATAGGTACCCCTGACCATTAGGTCCAGTCATGGACAACTCTGGGGTTGCACGCTCATCTTGCTCTATAGGCCGAGGGAGCAGGCGTTTGTCTGCAGACAGCTTCCGTGTCATGTGGCCAGCATGACTAAGCTGCTTCTGGCAAACCAGAGCAGCACACGGAAATGCCATATACCTTCCCGCTGGAGCGGTACCTATTTATCTACTTGCACTTTGACGTGCTTTCGAACTGCTAGGTTGGCAGGAGCAGGGACCGAGCAACAGGAGCTCACCCCGTTGCGGGGATTCAAACCACCAGCCTTCTGATCAGCAAGCCCTAGGCTCTGTGGTTTAACCCATAGTGCCACCTGTGTCCTTAGGTTTGTGCAAGTAAAGGACAGTGTCACCCTAGTGCAAGAAACTTGCTTTAAATAAATAAATAAATAAAACCCTTTCTGGTTAGGAAAGTAAGGGGGAAATGCATTGGAAAGTGTGGAGTGAACAAACAAACAATGAGAAGCACCTCTCAAGCATATTGGGATTGCTGTTCCTTGTCATATAACCTCCCCACAAACAAACAAACAAACAAACCTAAATGCTGAAGTAAAGCATTTGTGTATAATCTTTGTGCAAGCGGATCAGGACAGATCTTCAGTTTACAGGCTGTCTGGAGGAGCCCCAAAATAGTGGTAAGAGATGGAAGTATTGTCTGCTGGGCTTTGTCCCAGATTTAGGATTATAGCAGCTATCTCTGGCAACCCTCCCAGTGATTGCTGCCCACAGTGAGCCCACTTGGTTCAACGTGGCATTGAAACTTTTTTTTATGAAGACAAAATTTTGCCACATTTTTGCATCTGATCAGAAATCTGAGGAGATTTCCACCAGGACAGTGTATGGCCACCTTATCTAGTGGTTAGATGTCCATTATAGCTTGGAAATTGGCTGTTGTATTCTGTCTTTGAGTTCACATTGACCAAGGACTGCAATGGGTGGAACAGATGAAATCTGTCAGGAACTGCGAATGTAACATCCAGCAGATGTTTTGGACGTCAGCTCCCATCAGCCCCAGTCAGCATGACCAATGGTCAGAGATGATGGGAGTTGTAGTCCAACAATATTTGGAAGGAACCACTTTGGCTACTCCTGATCTATGTAAATTACACAGCAAATCTAACGGAATATGCAGGCATCAGTACCCTTTAGCTGCCAAGTAGGCCCAACCTTGCCATTATCCCCCACCAGCAGTTGTAAGACTGTGGCAATGTCTGTTTTCATGGTCAGAGGCTAAAGATAACCACCTCTCTACACAAAGCCACCTCAGATCTAAGTTGTTCAGACACCAACTTGTTGGATGGTATAGTAGAATCTTTTTGTAAGCACCCACGAAAGAAGCAAATGTCAGCTAGGCTGAAAGGAGAAAAGTTCTGAGCAGCCGAGGAACTGGAAAGAAACTTTGCAGCCAAAATGAAAGGGTCTATGCAAATGAGGGGTTAATTAGGATGGGGTAGGAGACTTAATTTCATCCCAACTAACCATCTCAGGATTACGTTTCCTAGTGTGGGGGTGGGATTACTATGCAACGCAATATTACATCTACCCCAATTAAAATTATTCCTTGATGTGTGCCTATTGCTGAGGGCTATGCCTTCCCTTAAAAATAACCTTATCATTTGGTACTATGTGAGTTCCAGCGGCTGGTTTATATTTCAGTTTCATTTCTTGTTTACTCATCAGTTAGAGAAATGTACAGTTTTGCTCCCAGAGGCTCAAACACTCAACAGCTTAATCAAGTTGAGAAATTACTCCAGAGAAGTAATTCATACAGCACTCTAATTCAGAAACTATATCACAATTGTATTTTCAGTACTGCAGTAAGTGTTTGCATTTTAAAGATAAAAGGAATCAAGATTAGAGCCTTAAAGTTCAAGAGCATTTTAAACAATGGGAAATATACATGGCCTGCAGGCCTTCACATCCTTGCCCTGTAATATTTCTTATTCTACTTGAACAGGTAAGAGTCCTCGAACCACTTATTACTAAAACTGCAATAGGATGCAGGAAACTCCACAAATAGCAACTTGACTTTAAAAAAAAAGTTGGCTTCATTTATTTTACATTTACAACAGCTGCTGCATATCTTAAACCTCCTACTCAAGCATCTAAGATAAAAGAAGCAGATACAAAAAGCACAATAGCAAGGGAAGAGAGGCTTAAATGGATTATTCCTCCTAAAAGCAAGTAAATAAAACAAACCTAAACTTTGTTCCTCAGCTCCAGGAAATGAAGTTGGGAGAGACCTTTGGGAAACTGAGGTGTCAAAAGTTCCTTGGTGACCTTCAACCCAGACAATCACCTCCTTCTTTCAGATGGTCCAGAGGTCCAGGAATCCAATGATCATGGGGTTAGGAGTCAATACAAGCAGGGAACAGCAAAGTAGGACCAGGAACTACAAGAATTGGTTACCTGCTGCTGTTACCTGGCTGCAGCTGCAAGCTCTGCTTAAGAAGGCTGAAGCCAGCTGGTTCTCATCAACACCTTCTCCTCTGTGTCCTTGGAGCCTGATCAGCTGCAGGTGGAATCACTCCCCCTTCTCCCCCTGCAGGCTGCTGTTCAACAGGCAAAGCTGACTCTGGCCCATGGCAACAGCAAGTATGGCTGTGCGAAAGGAACATTAGTAAAGGGGACAGAAGTGCTAGCCTTATAATCAGGAAAACTAGCACAATATTCTCCACGTATGGATGAATGCACCCTAAGTTTGTGAATCATATTTTCTTTCAATTCAAACTGCCTGATGAATAATCTCAAGTACAGAGCCTTTTCCTAATCTTTTACTGACCTAAAATGCAAAATATTAGAACAAATTAAAAGTGACCTTGTAGGCCATAGCTTCCAACCTACTGGCCACCACAGCCTAGAATGAATACAGGAGTTTTTGAACATTTTCCCGACATTTATTTTTGGAGTACAGGTCCAATTTTTATTCCAAACCATTGACTGATTGAAGACAGTAATATGATACAACAACATAAACTGCAAGCTGGACTCAAAACCTTCACATTGGATACCAAAGGAAAATTGAAGTATTTGGCAAAATGCTACTGATCCTCTTTTATTTACTGAGACTTTCCTAGCAGATGCTACATTTTAAATATTACTGTTGCCTCCCATTGCCACTAGGTGCTGATAGCAGACTGTACAGTAATAATTCAAGTTGGCTGAATTATCCATTTACTTGTTCTTCCAAGCATACTTATGTGATTAATTTATTTGTTTACTCTTCTGCCCCTTATCCTGGCCATTCACACTTCTAATGTGTGTTTTCAGGGTCACCCAATTACTGTGACTGTAATTTGTCTTCACTGTTTTTAATACTGAGTTTTAAATTGTTGTAACCCTCCCTAGGACCTGCGGGTGAAACACAGGTAATGAATTTATTCATAATAGTAACTAGAATTAGAATATGGGTGGCGCTGTGGGTTAAACCACTGTGCCGCTTGGACTTGCCTATCAGAAGGTCGGCGGTTCGAATCCCCGCAGCAGGGTGACCTCCCGTTGCTCAGTCCCTGATCCTGCCAACCTAGCAGTTTGAAAGCACATCAAAGTGCAAGTAGATAAATAGGTACCGCTCCGACGGGAAGGTAAACGGCGTTTCTGTGTGTTGCTCTGATTCGCCAGAAGCGGCTTAGTCATGCTGGCCACATGACCGGAAGCTGTACGCCGGCTCCCTTGGCCAATAAAGTGAGATGAGAGCCACAACCCCAGAGTCGGCCACGACTGGACCTAATGGTCAGGGGTCCCTTTACCTTTATTAGCATATGAGCCCCAGCCAACATGGCTATTCATCGGGGGTGATGTACTTCAGCAACATCTGGGGCACAAAAAATTAGCCACCCCTGATCTATATGCAGTAGCCCACACAAGTTATTTTGCCTTAGTTAATTTATATACTTCAGATATGGACCAATTAAGAAGCAAGGAATTAAGAATGCATTTAGTAACAGCATATAGAATGGTAAGAGACAGAGCTTGGAAACCCATTCAATTAAATAATTTTGATCACTGTTACAATATAGTCTAGCAAACAGAAAAAGTATTGCAAAAATTGAAGGTGGCATGGGAAGATGGGGTGGGAGGAGATATTTTTTACATGGTATGATATGATTTTATGATTTCTTACATGGATAAGAAATACCTACAACATGTATTACAATATGAAGTAGAAAAACAGGCAATACTCTTTTAGCTCACTCTGACTATTCTGTTTTCAGAGTTGATTTATTGAAGAATCCATTGAACTGGTTTACTGTAATCACCTCGTTATTATGTACCATAAAATAAAATGTTAAGTATTTTACCACCCACCCTGGTGATCCAATTTTTTGTCCGTCATGTAATATTTTGTGTGTATATGGTGTACAATTTTGTAACAGGCAGGAAAAAAAACCACCTTAGTTAGCTGTGCCTGATACTGGTTCCGGCTCCATCTGCTGTTAGGATTCATCCACACTTCCACTTGTTCCTCTTATCTCTGTGGTTTCAATCTCCTGGGTGATGTGGACACCATTAAGCAGTTGAATGTGCATGTGCACTCCATCCATTTCCCTCCCACCCACCCCCTCCACACGGCCCCAGACACTGGCAACCCATGCTACACCACTGGTCTGAGCACTTTTCCATTTGCCTGCCCCACCACTTTTCCCTGGAAAGCTCTCTCCTTACCACTGAGTTGGAGCAGACATGAATCCACTGAAAACTCACCAGACATTTGCTCCAATTCAATGGTATATAGCAGGTTTTCCCTGGGGGAAAGCTGCAGGATAGGTGGAAATGTGGGAAAGCCCTCAGTCTCTCTCGTTCCATTCTACAAGCCCTGGTGGGCACCAGCAACCACCACATAACAGCCCTCCCATGAACAAAAGGAGCTGAAAGGAGTCAACCCAGTGGAGGCATTCACTGTTTTGGGGATGGGTAAGCTTTTTGCTGATTTGCTCTCCCTACTTCTCCAACACAGCTTCCTGAACCATCTCTAATGGTGTTCCAGAGAGTCCCCAAATCCCTGGGTGAAGCACTGAGCTGGTTTGAGAAGATGCTACCAACCACCCCCCATGGCTATGATTTACCTTACCGCCAGAGGCAATTCCAGGTGCTGCAAATTGCAGGTGGGCAGAATGCTGTTGTGCTGGTGTCCATCTTGCAGGCTCCCACAGGCATCAGGTTGGCCACTGTGAGAACAGGATGCTGGACCAGATGGGCCTCATCCATCCAGCAGGATCCACTTACATTCTTTAATAAGGAGGAATCATTAAGAACTGCCTTCCCCCTCCTGCGAGTGGTAACATTTCGTGAGCGGAGCAGTGCTTCGGAATTCAGCCCTGTTTAGTGACACTACCAAAGTTCACGGTTACCTGCTTCAGAACACTTAATTTCATAGTGCTGCAGTATATAATGAATTTAGCATCATTACCCTGGGAATTTTTTCTACAGCTTGGCATGTAGAACGAGATTGTTCTGCCCATGCACAGCATGTGTGTTTAGTTCATTTTTGTATGTATGTTCAAGCCCTGGAAACTCATCACAGTTTGGAAACTGTTCTTAAATCCGCTCTGAAGCAGCAGCATTCTGTTTTGTTTTGGTGAGTCAAGAGTCTCTTTAGAGCTGTGTGAAAAGCAAAAGCTGTTCAGAGGGCTGCCAGAGCAAACTAATTGCTTCTGGTCATTTCTCATCAAGACTGATGCATGCATGGAATTGAAATCATATCAGCAGATTTGGATTTAAGAGCATGAAAAGCCAGATTTTTTCCCAAGGGAACCTGC
This sequence comes from Podarcis melisellensis, assembly GCF_964234715.1. NCBI lineage: Eukaryota > Metazoa > Chordata > Lepidosauria > Squamata > Lacertidae > Podarcis > Podarcis melisellensis. The sequence goes on from NC_138542.1 coordinate 25,924,537, forward strand.
AGTTAATTAATGGTGTGTTTGTCAGTAAACGTTAATTTTCTCTAATAGGAGAGGTTTGAGAAGTACACTTTTTCCCTTGCTTTGTTAAATGGGAATGGAGAGGGAACAGGGGGAAGTGACAAAAGAATTCAAAGAGTTTTCTTTTCTAGCATGTTTTACCTACTCTGCGTATGAATGTGTGTCTCAGAGGTGCCGTTGTGTAACTTGGGTTTGGTTTCCTTAGGTCACTGGAGCCTGTGATGTTCTTGCAGTATGTGGTTTTATTGACACAACTATACAATTGAGCATAAGCTAGAAGGACTCACAATATTAACACTGAAACATCTCACTCCCCCATTAGGCTTCTAGGTAAAGGTAAAGGGACCCCTGACCATTAGGTCCAGTCGTGACCGACTCTGGGGTTGCGGCACTCATCTCGCTTTATTGGCCATGGGAGCCGGCGTACAGCTTCCGGGTCATGTGGCCAGCATGATGAAGCCGCTTCTGGTGAACCAGAACAGCGCACGGAAACGCCATTTACCTTCCCGCCGGAGCGGTACCTATTTATCTACTTGCACTTTGATGTGCTTTCGAACTGCTAGGTTGGGAGGAGCAGGGACCAAGCAACGGGAACTCACCCCATCACAGGGATTTGAACTGCCGACCTTCTGATCGGCAAGTCCTAGGCTCTGTGGTTTAACCCACAGCACCACCCACGTCCCCATTAGGCTTCTAGCTGCACCCATAAATCCATAACTTTGGATTCAGCACAGAGAGCAAGTCAAGTCTCTATGTCTCTCCCCAGCCTAGTCCAAGTCAAATATGGCCCCTGGTCTATTGCCTGCATTATATTTGAACTTGCACAAGACATAAAAGCCCCCTCCAGAAATACAATACAAGTTTAGTGCTCATTTCCATGTTTTCTGGGGGTGGGGGAATCTGTTTGCAAATAACTTGAAAACGAGTTTTAAATTTGCTCAGGGAGAGCAGTGTAAGCAGTGCTCCCCCCCCCCCAAAAAAATGCATCCAGTACAATCACCCCTGACAATCCCAACCCCCACGTTATGCCCCTGGAAAGCTCTAATATAATACAGAAATTAACAATTAGGGTAATCTGAGTAAGACAGAATAAACTGTTGTGTGAAGATAGCCCTGGGATAGGGTGTGGCTGGCTGGTTAGAACCCAGAACAGGAACACTCGACACAGAAACATTTTGTTGCAACATGTGTCATTTGTTAAGCATCACAAAGTGTAAACTACCACGGTAATGGTTTAAGAGCTGGGTAAGACATATTTATAATGAACTTCCCCCCTCAATTGTTCATGCTGACATCAGAATTCTAGTACAGTGGTACCTCGGGTTACATATACTTCAGGTTACAGACTCCACTAACCCAGAAATAGTGCTCCAGGTTAAGAACTTTGCTTCAGGATGAGAACAGAAATTGTGCTCTGGCGGCGCAGCAGCAGCAGGAGGCCCCATTAGCTAGAATGGTGCTTCAGGTTAAGAACAGTTTCAGGTTAAGAACAGACTTCTGGAATGAATTAAGTACTTAACCCGAGGTACCACTGTACAGTTGTACCTTGGATCCCAAACACCTTGGTACTCAGACATTTGGGCTCCCAAACATGTAAGTCAGTGTTCCAGTTTGCGAACATTCTTTGGAACCTGAACGTCCGACGCAGCTTCTGTGGCTTCCAATCGGCTTCAGGAGCTTCCAGCAGCCAATCGGAAGCCACGTCTTGGTTTATAAATGCTTTGGAAGTTGAACGGACTTGAGGAACAGATTCTGTTCGACTTCCAAGATATGAAGGTATAAATCAGGGGCGGAGAACCTGCAGTCTAGCAACATTGACAAGGATGCAACTCCTATTTTGTCTGATCATTGCTGACCAGGGCTGATGAGAATTGGGAATCCAGAAATGTTTGGAAGACTCCCTCACCCATGGTTAGGACAGCCAGGTAAAGATAGTCTCAGAAAACAAGGTCTGAGGTCTAGCTGAAAACCATCTGATGTGCAGTTGTACATCTATTCCTAGTATGTACCTTATGTCAGACATTGCAGTCCCATGTCCCTAACTTTTTAGAATCTGTGAGGAAACTAGGACAAGAACCTAACAGAGGCCTCATGACTTGGATGTGAATTAAAGAGGTCTCATAATGGACCACCTACTCTAACTCTCATAGTCTTTCACTCTCTTGACATTCTTTATAACAATCATTTCAGTCCCCAGATTGTATTGTAATGTGCCTATTGCCATACTGAAATCTGAAAGGCATAATAGGCCTATTGTTTGGAGAGGAAAATGTAATACTTGAGTCACGAAGGCTAAAAGCCAATCTTCTCTGTAGCACAATTATTGCTGTAGCATGGGGCTTCAACTGATGGCGGGGAGAGAAAGAAGAAACACTTTAGGTAATTACATTTGTCACAAAAAGCCAGGTTGATGAAGCAGAAAGCAGCCCTCAGTCAAGATAAGAGAGGCCTGTCATAAAACGGCAAGCTCAGATCCACGTTTAAAACATTGGTGTTGGCCAATTTCTAGCCCTACAGGAGCAAGACTAATGTGATTACTTTCAGAGTCTGCAAATAAGAATGTTCAAATAAGTGTTATATATATTGTTTATCAAGCCATGTGTTCTTCACTCTCATATCTGAGAATAAATCAACCTTAATGCTACTTTATGGGGGGACAGGGATCTCAAGAGATGCTATTATTTTACCCTTAAGATTTTCCAACGTGAAAAAGGAATTGCTCGCTTCTGAAATCTTTACCATTTTTTCCAAGCTAATCTTCTTATTTGGTTCCCTTTCCCCCCAGCTGTCATCATGATCAATGGGAAATCAGGGTTTTTTGAGTGAGCTTGCTTAACTTTGAAGTCAGTGTTATCCCTTTGCACAAGCTTGTTAAAACTTAGCGAGGGCACTCTTTTAGTTTGCTCAGCTTTCTAACAGCTTAAGGACCAGTCCGGATATTTTTGAACAAACCAGTCAGGTTAGCTGGGATAATGTTAATTCTCCTTTGGAGATCAAAAGTACTGTTCAGTAGCTCAGCTTTGGCTGGGAAATTGAAATAGCTTTGGATGAAGCACAGGGGTAAACACTACAGAAACTGGAGCAAACAGGGCTTTTTTTTGTACAGCTATGGAATCGGCGTGTGACTGATGTACTTCAGCATACAAATCTAAGGCCCTCTTTCTTCTTCTTTTTTGCAAGCTAAGGTCAATTACACCCTTGCTTGCCTTGTAGCTATTCTGTTTCTGGTAGGATATTGCATAAGTCTAGAGTTTGCCACTTGTGCTAGCTAGGTAAAGGGTAAGCAAGAGGTAGTAAGAAATATGACACAACTATGTGTATGGTGTATTGATTTTTTTTTTGCCGTATCTATGAGCAAATTTCAGTGAAGAGATGTGTGGCGCATTATCATTCTGGCTCCCCATGGGAGGGAAATGTAATGATTCAGGTGGCTGTGAGAAATTGGAGGGTGTGTGGGTGTGGGTGTTTTTTCCCCTAAATAAGGAATACAAGCTTTGTCTTGGTGTCTAAGACAGCCTTTATTTGGTCATTTGAATGTTATAGAAATAGGTTAACAGAATCTAAGGTGTTTAAATCTCAGCTCTAATCACAATATGTGGAAATAAGAATTATTACAATCCAAGAGGCATATTTCAACATAATGTGCTGAGAATGAGGTTAAGCTTCTGTGATCTTGCCTCTGTGACATTGCTGATATTTGCTATTACAATGGTACCTCGAAAGTCGAACGGAATACATTCCGGAAGTCCATTCGGCCCCCAAAACGTTCGGAAACCAAGGCACGGCTTCTGATTGGCTGCAGGAAGCTCTTGCAGCCAATCAGAAGCCACATCGGACATTTGGGTTCTAAAGAACGTTTGCAAACCGGAACACTCACTTCCAGGTTTGCGGCATTCGGGAGCCAAAACGTTTGACTCGGAAGGTGTTCGGGATCCAAGGTACAACTGTAGTTTCTGAAAAACTCTCACCACATATCTGTATAAAATAATGTTTTGATTCCTACCAGCCTTGTAGAGACTGGTTGAAGACTGAAAACTTTTGTTTATTTTATTAATTTGTTTTACCTTCAGAACTTCTATCAGCAGGTGTGGACTTTGGTAGTCTTTGGTGATACGGCACCATGAGCGAGGCCAAAATTTGGCGCCCCCCAATGGATCCTTTCTGTGTTGGATCTTCTCGATTTTGACCCTCTTGGCTTGGCACCCTGTGCAGGGCAGTCTCCTGCGCTGCCCTAAATCTGCCACTGCTTTCAGTATAACAAACAAAATTCCACCCCCCTTTTTATTGCTTCCCGCTACCAGGGGGATCCTAGCCACAGTGGCCCATGTGCTGGTGACCTAAAAAGGTTGGGTTATTGCCATGTGCTCCATGGGGGGCTGCCCTTGAGATTGGTTTAGAATCTGCATCATGAAGAATGCCAGAACTAGGCTGTTGTGTGGAACAGCCTGGCAGCAACACATAGCACCAATTTGGAAAAGTTTGCATTTGCTGCTGAGCCAAATATAAGGTGCTTATGTTAACTTATAAACCCATATGCCACTTGGGACATGGATATTTGAAGAAGTACCTGATTCCATATATTCCCACCCAAATTCTATGGGGGAAAGGCTCCTAGTGATGCTAGAGAATTTTGAAGCACTTTGTGGGAGGACCTTCTTAGTGACGGTGCCCCACTTTCTCACCTCTGAGATATGGCTGCCACTGACATCGCTAAACCTCAACCCAGTTTCCTAACTGGATGACTTGATCTCTGCCATCTTAAATTCTGTGCTGTTTTTAACTATTTTATTGCACTGCAAATATTGCTTTGAGACATATGAAAGGCAATTGATACATGGGCGAGGAAGGGGTGGAGGGGAAATTGCTTCATAATTCAGTATAAGACATACAATGTTGTTGTTTAGTCATTTAGTTGTGTCCGACTCTTCGTAATCCCATGGACCAGAGCACGCCAGGCACTCCTGTCTTCCGCTGCCTCCCGCAGTTTGGTCAAACTCATGCTGGTAGCTTCGAGAATACTGTCCAACCAACTCGTCCTCTGTCATCCCCTTCTCCTTGTGCCCTCCATCTTTCCCAACATCAGGGTCTTTTCCAGGGAGTCTTCTCTTCTCATGAGGTGGCCAAAGTATTGGAGCCTCAGCTTCACAATCTGTCCTTCCAGTGAGCACTCAGGGCGTATTTCCTTAAGACATACAATACAGAGCTGCTTTCCTACAATAATTGATGAAGATGATAAGAAAAGGAGTCCATCCTACAGGACTATCGAGTAACACAGAAAGTCAGATGCTGAAAAAGAGGAGTTTCTGTGTTCCTGGTTAATGCTTTGTGCTTGTTTGGGAGATCCACTCATGCGGATGATGAATTTAATACGCCCTTCCCAAAATCACACTTTTGTTTGGAAAAGAGCCACAGCTCAGAGAATGGTAGAGCATCTGCTTTGCAAGCTGAATGTCACAGTTTCAGTCCCCAGCATCTCCAGGTAGGGCTGGGAATGTTGCCTTCCTGAAACCATGGAAAGTCACTGTTAGGTTCTGTAGACAATACTGAACTCAGTGGTAAAGGTAAGGTAAAGGTAAATGACCCCTGGATGGTTAAGTCCTGTCAAAGGTAACTATGAGGTGCAGCGCTCATCTCGCTTCAGGCCGAGGGAGCTGGTGTTTGTCCACAGACAGCTTTCTGGGTCATGTGGAAACCACTTCTGGTGCAACAGAACACCATGATGGAAGCCAGAGTGCATGAAAACGTTGTTTACCTTCCCGCTGCAGCGGTACCTATTTATCTACTTGCACCGGTGTGCTTTCGAACTGCTAGGTTGGCAGAAGCTGGAACAGAACAACAGGAGCTCACCATGTCACGGGGATTTGGACTGCCGACCTTCTGATTGGCAAGCCCAAGAGGCTCGGGGCTTTAGACCACAGCACTGCCCGCTTCCTCTGAACTCAATGAACCAGTGGTCTGACTCTTATGTAAGACAGCTTTCTATGTGCTCCCTTTTTTGCTTTATTTTGCTTTTGCAAACACAGCAAATGAGGTGCTTGCCTGATGTATCCAGCTGACTTTTTCATGATTTGTGCTGCAAAATGTCTAACCCTTTGAAGATAAATGAATGGCTGCATTGAAAGATGCTACACTGCATCTCCTCCCATGTAATTCATCCAGCAGGGTATTTTGCAGCGTTATACCTAGTACTGGTGGAGCTGTATAGACAGCGAGTGCTTTAGAAGGTTAATGTGGTTTGTTGCATGACCTGGCCCTGTGACAACTTGTCATCAAAACAAATTACTTCCAACACTCCCTCCCTCATCATTTCATATATAAAGGCATTTGAGCGGATTTGTAGCCAGGCAACAACAGTTGTAAGCTTTGGGATAAATTGCCGGTTTGCTCATTGCTAGTGAATTAGTTGCGGCTAATTTCCATTTGCAAACAAGGTCTGTATATTCTTGATAAATCCAAGGAGCGGAAGCAGAATTTTAGGAGGCTTGCCAAAACGAGCGTTGCCTGTCCCCTGCCTATTGTTTCGCAGTGACAGCAAGACACCCATGTGAGAGTCTTCATTGGAAAATGTTGATTGAGTATTTTGTTTTCACTGCTCTATCACCAGCTGGTTTTCTTTATAGCAATAAATCGGAATGTCAAAGAAGTGTACATTCTTGCTGAGGGAAAAGATTGAGCAGACTGAGATTTAGATCTGAAAGCAGCCATGAGCACAATGTGATTCTCCCAGGTTATTTGTGAGTTAGTAATAGTACTCTATGTATTGTCAAAGCTGCCAATCTGTCTAACTGGTCCAACCAATCAAGTTGTGTTCTGGCAGATAAACTAATAATGGATCAGAAAAACTTGAGATTATAGCAGTCTCCACCCATGACCTGCAAGGTTAATATTTTTATTGGAGAATGTTTGATTACCAATCAAGGTACAGGCAGTGATGCAGTATATAATCTGCTTCGTTCCTCCCCTGACCAGCCACATTCCTTCTTTTCTCTGCCACACCAGAATCCATAAGATTCTACTTTAACCTATGAGGTTCTTACCCATCTTTAATACTTGGGTCCTTTCGAAATCCAAAGTTGGTGACCCAATGCATGGCAGATCTCAGACTTGCAAGATGAAGTGGTTATATTATCTTTCCCTACCATTACGACCATGTGAAACAAGGAATGCACTGGTGTAGTGTTGCTATATTATGAAAGAGATGGAGCAAGTTCTGAAGAAGGCTGACATTCAGTGGATGCTGCTTTCCCCGTAAGGTGATGGAAGAAGCCAGAATGGCCCATAGCTCCATACTTTGTGTACCTAACTGAAATCCACAATCACCTAAACCTGGATTATAGTCTAGCACAGAGCTTTCCAAACTTTTTGTGTTGGTGACACACTTTTTAGACATCCATCATTTCGTGACGCAGTAATTCAGTTTTTCTAGCAAACCAGAGGTTAAACTAACCCCTTTCTAGCCCTGGGAAGAGCATAGGGAGCATTCGCATGACACACTTACATGCACGACACACACTATCGTGTCAGGGCACACAGTTTGGAAATCTCTGGTCTTGCATGATGCTAAACTGAAAGGACTGTGCTGCCTTTCTGAAGCTAGGAAATGCTTCATATGGGGAAACAGGTGTTCTCCCAATCACCTACATAGAAGAATGGTTTCAGAATGCATGGAAACATACATGGAGGTGCATAGGCTTCCCTACTGGACATGCCCAACATGTAGATGTTGGTGGCTGGTCCCTTAATATTAGAGAGTCTCTTTGATAATGAAGAGGGCATGAAGAGGGCTTGCGTGCCCTGCCAATAAGAGGCCAGTTCATACCAATGGCATCTCTGCATTATCTCCAGCACATCAGAGGACCACCAGTGTCTCCGTGTGTTCCCAGAAGCAAGTGAGTGTGGGGCGTAGGAACCTACCAAGATGATCTTGTGCTGCAGATGTCTGAGGGAAGAATAACCTTCTTACAGCGGATCATGCCTGAGTGGTCACTCAAATTCTTACTGCAATCAAGAGGATTTGATAATTTAGAGCATAAAGAGATGAACAACAAGATATTCAACCAGGAGGACAACCAGGCTGCACTTATAACTACTAATGCAAAATTCCTCACAGATATTGGTTCAGTACTTTCATTCCCTTTCTTCAGGAGGTTTTCAGAGTCAGGTCACATTTGCCACTGTAATAGCAGAGCTGTAGCCATTGAAAGAAATGCAATTTTCACTTGTTACGTTTCAGGTACTGAAGTGCAGTGGGATGTGAAAGATGATTTCCATTAATATTATTTTCTTCCTTGAAAGCAAATGTGAAGGTGCTGGCCCATAACTCAGGTTAGAAATACAGTATCTGATATATCACAAAAAGCCTGTAGTCCAGTTAAACCAGAACTCCTTTTTCCAGTAGTTTATTTAGAGATACAAGGCAACCTATATTTTCGTTTCTTTTCTACAACAAATAAACAAAGGCACATGGTCACAGAACATTAAGAAGTGCCATGCTGAATCAGATGCAAAATCAAATGTGGTCAGCTAGAGGTCCCTAGAATAGAAATAGAATTTAAAAAAAAAATCTGTGTAGTATCAAGCCTTGAAGGGAACAAGGGAACTGGTAACATTCACTGTATCCAGATGTCTTTGCTATGTCGCTTACTGTGTAAAACAAGAAAGAAGAGTTGAGATGGTCCCATTACACTCATACTTACCTGGCATAAATGGGATTTATTTATGAATAAACATGAATAGGGTCAGGCTGTACTTGAATTCTAAGATTTTATGGCCAATTATCTGTTGTGCAATCATTCTAATTTATTTTGGGGAGTTTTATTTGGCCAACATAGTTTCACAGAGTGCTCAGGAGGGCTTACATTATGCCAAAACAAATAAAAACAACAAGAAAACCACTCAAATACTAAAGACTAAAATCACAGAACAGAACATAAAACCAGCTGTTAAAAATAACAGTAAAGTAGACCATGTTGTGCAAAATGAAAGATAGATAATACTGAATGCAGTGAAGTTCCAGATGGTTGTATTGATGCCCTAGTGACTCAAAATGGTGGAACGCCTTTCAAGAATGACAACGTGAATAAAATATCGGGGGGGGGGGCAGGTACACCATTTGAATGGCAAAGCCCATCAACTCTGTGGGGGGCTTAAATATTTTATGGGGAGCTGAAGGGACCTCACCCCCTAGGAGTTAGCTCCTATGATTGACAAGATAGCATGGAGTTGGAGAATCTTTGCAGTGGCTGCACTATGTAGTCAGTGGAGACTGATCCACTGGGGCCACTGGGGAACAGCCCTCCCACTGAAAATGTCAAGCATTTTTTTATTAAAAAGAATCCTCAAAATCTAAAAGTCACATACTCTTTCTTGTCCCATATACCTTTTCTTCTTGCTGGAACTTACAGGGGCATTTCTGTCAACCAGCTCTTACTGATTATAAGAATTTAACCTTAACTGTGTCTTTTTTTCTGGATTCCTAGTGCAACCAAAGCCCTTGGCAGGTAAAACTAAGGCAGCATCAGTCAGGGTTAATTCATGCAGCCATTTATTACCAGCCACATGAAAGCAAGCTGACTTCTCCAGGAGATTTGGGTATGTGGGGATAGTCTACAGAAATTCACTTTGGCACTCCTGTCCCTTTCAACCCACTCTTAATGCACTTTTTCGGCACATGGTTACACCTAAAAACACAAGATGAATTCAACAAACCATAGTCATATTTTTCTGGGCGGGTCAATTAAGGGGTCTTTTCAATCATTCCTATGGCTCTTTTTTCAATTGAATCACGGTTCAGAGATATTTAGAAACGGGAACATGGCCTTATGACATAGGAATGATATATGTTGTAGCAAACAGAATATAAATTGAGACTCAGTCTATCTTGCAGTGGAAATCAACATTTCTTGGGGGATTATTGTGGTTGGTTGAACTTGTATTAGGCTAAACTAGTCTCACAGAATGGGACGTGGGTGGCGCTGTGGGTTAAACCACAGAGCCTAGGACTTGCCGATCAGAAGGTCGGCGGTTCAATTCCCCACAACGGGGTGAGCTCCCGTTGTTTGGTCCCAGCTCCTGCCAACCTAGCAGTTCGAAAGCACTCCAGTGCAAGTAGATAAATAGTTACTGCTCCGGTGGGAAGATAAATGGCATTTCTGTGCCCTGCTCTGGTTTCGCCAGAAGCAGCTTAGTCATGCTGGCCACATGGACCGGAAAAACTGTCTGTGGACAAATGTCGGCTCCCTCAGCCAGTAAAGCAAGATGAGCACCGCAACACCAGAGTTGTTCGCAACTGGACTTAACTGTCAGGGGTCCTTTACCTTTTTTAGTCTCACAGAAACATGGGGCATGCAAGAAAAATGATACCTTTCCATCTAGAGCTATTCTTTTCTTCCATTACCAGGCCAAGTAGTTCATCTATCTCGTCTGCATCCTCAAGCTGAGTAACTGCACAATCCTATGTACTTCTGCTCAGATGTAAGCCCCATTGAGTTCCAGCGGAACTTACTTCCAGCCTAAGGAGGATAAACAAAACACATGCAGCCATGAGGTAGATGCTGTTGCTACACATGTAATCACCGTGATAGCCCCAAATGACAGGCTTTCCATTCTCCTGCAACAATTTTTGTTGGTAGATTGTATTCTTCAGCAACCATCCCCCTGTGCATTTGTCTACTCCTTACCTTGTGATTTATTGCTGGAGCTGTTCTGTAATTTGAAATAATAGATAGGCCACTTCAAGTGGCAACAATTTTTGAGATGGTGGCATTTGTCGATGAGCAATCACTAAAAGCCCTTTTTACAGGAAGATTCCTGTAAGTTTAGCAGTGGGTGAAATGAAAGGAAGTGTGAATGGGGGCAATGCCTCACATTTATAAGCACTAAGGAAGTGCTGGCATATGATCTATTACCACATTTGTGCTCATTGTAACCTTATTTATACCACTGAATGTGTTTTAAAGGATCCAAGTGTGTGTGGCCTAAGCAATGGACTTTTGACTTATAACACAGCTCTAGAGAGATTTGGTTTGCTCCCACATTGGAGCACTTTAGCACTGCTGAGACATCGCTTTTCTAGAATTAGCCAGAAGGCTTCACACAGTAAAACAGCACTATATTATCCACCCCCTCCCTGTGACCAAGTTATTTCTATAATATTGTCCTACAAGGAAGGCACAAGCAAAAGTCTGATAATAAAAAATGTTTGCTGTGACTTGAGCATATTATTGTTTCTCCTTAAGTACAGTGAAGGAACAGTGATGTATATCAGCTTTATTTGTATGTTGAAAGTCTCCCTTATTATTTAGTTATTAGCTAAATTTGTATCAGGCCCCTTTTTCCAAAGGAGCTCAGGGTAGCAAATATCAAAATGGTAACACAATACAATTTAAAATGAAATGAAAACACTTTTCAAACATTGCAAACATTTTTTTAAAAAAAAACCCTCAATTTTATTTACATTTTTTAATTGGTTCTTAAGCAACTACAAATACAAGAACTATTAAACACTTTTCCAGAAGTACATCTAACGGTGTTTGTTCTCTCCATTGACTTTAGACATTCAGTGTTCAAGCATATTACTTAACTTAACCTCTCCACTGAGAAGATTCAGTGCTGGCATAAGAAGGTCTTGATTGGGATCATTTACATATTAAAAGAAAGAGGTTCAAATTTCATGGAAGGTATCTCTTTTTGTTATGCCATTAATCAGCCCCCTGTGTCTGATTAGACACTCAGACATTGCTGTATCCTAGATATTATTTTCCCATATGCTCAGACACAAAACCATCTAAACACATTTAAATAGGTAAAGATAAAGGGACTCCTGACCATTAGGTCCAGTCGTGGCCAACTCTGGGGTTGCGGCGCTCATCTCGCTTTATTGGCTGAGGGAGCCGGCGTACAGCTTCCAGGTCATGTGGCTAGCATGACTAAGCCGCTTCTGGAGAACCAGAGCAGCGCACGGAAACGCCGTTTACCTTCCCGCCGGAGCAGTACCTATTTATCTACTTGCACTTTGACATGCTTTCGAATTGCTAGGTGGGACCGAGCAATGGGAGCTCACCCCGTTGCGGGGATTCGAACTGCCGACCTTCTGATCGGCAGACACAAAACCATCTAAACACACACACACACATATATATTAACTGTCCCAATGTCTGTTTCCATTTCTATTAAGAGGGTTAGCTATTGGCTGGTTTCTTTGAATTATTTGTTCATTTTTAAAAGCAAAAGAGGCATTTTTTCCTAATTTGCTACAAAATGTAAACGCAGACAAGTGGAAATCAGTTCTTAAAGTTCCCTCACATGTGAAACTAACACAGAGACAGCTAAGAGACATTATTCAAAGGAGAGTTAAGAAGCTAGGAACACGAGTTGCAAACAGGAAACTTTTGCTTAATGGCACAGGAGCCCCAGAAAACTTGAACAGTGCTTTGCCTGTGCCCACAAAACAGACTTGTACTGCAACAATGTTTTATTTGAGGGGGGAATCCCCACAATTCAGATCTGAAAACACACAGGAGAATTACAAAGAAATTGCTACTGTACTGCAACAATTTGACATCAGTGTTTTCAGTATACAAAAGGTGGCAATTCCAAAGAAAGGAACCATGTGGAAGCAATTATGGCATTGTGGATATGGAACGAATGAATGACTAATAAAATGAAAACAATGCCGTGGGTCTTTCGGTGTCAGAGGGGAGTCAATATGCTGCAATCAAATGTTTCAAAGCCAATGAGGTGGAAACTTCCAATGAAATATTTTATTATAGGCTGCAGTAGTAGAAGATGATGAACGATCCACAGCCAGGAAAGCTAAACAAGAGAGGAGGGCAAGATAACAAACTAATACATAAAGTAGTAAAACATTTCATTGTTATGTACTACCCAGACAATTTGTTCCACTAGTGCCTCGAGGTCATTTGGGAAAACTCCAGACAAGATGAGATGACTGGCAGCAAGCAATCAGGTTCATTTTTGAAAGACCAACATTTCAAGATACAGTGGTGCCTCGCAAGACGAAATTAATTCGTTCCGCAAGTCTCTTCGTCTTGCGAGTTTTTCGTCTTGTGAGGCATTCGTCTTGCGGGGCACCACTGTACCAAAGGCAAGGCAACATCGGTTACTGAAAATGGCCAAAGAATACTGGCCCTAATCCAGGTCAGATTCAATAAAGGCCTTTGAAATAAATGGCATTGGACACTCATCACTTCATTAGATTAAATATACATTTTATGAAGTAATCTAGTTGATCTCTTTATATGGCTTAATACTAGTTGCTGGAAACTGCAGGAGGGGAGAATGCTGTCTTGCTCAGGTCCAAATATCTTTGGCGTTAGTAGTAGGATTTTCTCCCAATGTCAACACAAGATTCAAAAGTGGGAAGGGGCATAGCTCAGTAACAGAGTATCTCCTCTGTGTGCAGAAGTTCCCAGGTTGTCGTCCACATCTTCATTTACAGCTGGGAGAGAACCCTTGAATGATATTGCCAGCCTGTGTAGGCTTCTTCTTCAGCTAATTGACAATGTGGTCATTATTTATTGGCTAATCTTTATGCAGGCTTTCTTCAAAAGGAAGCTTCGGCTAGGCCTCCCCAGAAGTCTCCCATCTGAATATTAGATGGAGACTTGCTTAACTTAATTAAAAGGGTGAGGGAAGACCACCCTGATCATCACTGTGGTTTTAAACCTAGCAGGGTGCAAAAAGCATTGTGAAAAACTTTCTGTGGGAATCTTTCACAGCCTCTGTCTACCTCCCTCTATCTACTTTGGGTCTGAAGGCTTACAATTTGCAGTTCACAATCAGGGTGAGAAGAGCTACAGTTCAGACTTTTGCCCTCTGTGACAAAATTTGTAGATCCAGCACTGGTGGTCTTCAGAACAATTTCTTCTTAGCCCTGTGAACATGGTGGCTAGCTCTGTGTCTACAGAGCTTCCAAACTGTGTGTTGCAACACGTTAGTGTGTCAACTGCAGTGTGTAGGTGTGTCATGCAAATGCTTCCCCACGCTCTTGCCAGGGCTAGAAAGCATCTGGTAAACCTCCGGTTTTCAAGTGAAACTGAATTACTGTGTTGTGAAATGATGCATGTCTTAAAAGTGTATCACCAACATGAAAAGTTTGGAAAACCCTGATCCACACCGTAACTTAACCTGGTTGATAAAAAGAGAGCAGGCAGGGTAGGGTACCCTGGAAAATAAATTGCCTGGTACACAACATGTAGGCCGTTTAAATCCCTTCTGGGCAAACCGGAAGGAAGAAATTATCTATCCAGTCACTTGTTTCAAGGTTCATGTTGGAGTATAGCATATTAGATTATGATTATTAAAAAAACACCTACGAGGGTAGGGTGAGCAAGGATTACTCACCTCCGTCACTAGTGTTGTGCAATGCCAGGTCTATAGGCAACAAAACCGCCACCCTGCAAGATTTCTTCATCTCGCAGGGGGTCGACCTGGCTTGTGTGACGGAGACCTGGGTGCGCGAAGGGGATACTGTTACTTTACGAGAGATGGCGCCCCCGGGTTTCTCCGTCCTTCACCAGTCGCGGACTGTGGGCCGGGGGGGGAGGGGTGGCATTATTAATCCGGGAAGATTGTTCTTTCAGGGCTCTACCATCGCCATCGATCCCCAGCATTGAATGTGTTGGCCTAGTGTGGGGCTCCGAGGTGAGCTTGGCTGTCTGGCTGGTGTACCGGCCACCTAGCGCACCAGCAGCCACCCTGTCAGGCCTGCTGGAGGCGGTGGCCGGCTGGGCCTTGGAGTTCCCTAACCTATTGGTATTGGGGGACTTCAACATCCATGCTGATGCCACTCCCTCCTCACAGGCTCTGGACCTGGTGTCTTCCATGGCGACACTAGGGCTCTCCCAGTTTGTTTCGGGACCCACACATCAAGCAGGCCACACGCTGGATTTGATCTTTGGCGTTGGTATAGATGTGATCATGTTTCCTTCGATGAAGGTGCCATGGTCTGATCACTACGCTCTGAAAGCCAGGATTGACGTTCCACCCCCACCCTGCTTAGGTGGCGAGCCGATTTGGGCTGCCCGCAGAGGCTGATGGACCCTGATAGATTCCGTCAAGCCTTGCAGGACCTTCCCCCCCCCCCCGGCGACTCATTGACTGAGCTTGTTGAGGGCTGGAATACCCATCTCCTGGCAGCCATCAATGAGATCGCACCTAAGCGCCCTCTGCCACCCCGCAGAAACCGGGCTCCCTGGTTTACCAAGGAGCTCCGGAAAATGAAGCGGGACCTCAGACGGCTAGAGCGAGTATGGCGGGGTGCCCGTGACGGAGCTTCAAGAACATCTTATAGGGTTTTTATGAAAACCTACAAGATGGCAGTGAAGGCCGCTAAGAAGTCCTACTTCTCGGCCTCCATTGCATCCGCTAGCTCTCCCGCGGTGCAATTATTTAGTATAATTCAGCCAAATTTAAATAACAATTTGACACACAGCTGTGAGGCATTTGCGAGCTTTTTTGCGGAGAAGGTCCTGTTGCTCCGCCATGACATCCCTGCCAATTTGGATACAATAAAGGAACTGGAGGCCCCTCGACTGTCCTCGGGTCCAGTAGATCTATCCAATTACCGCCCGATTTCAAATCTTCCATTTCTGGGTAAGGTGATTGAGAGAGCGGTTGCTGAACAGCTTGGTAGGTTTCTGGATGAAACATCGGCTCTGGATCCATTCCAGTCCAGCTTCCGCGCTGGTCATGGGACCGAGACGGCTCTGGTTGCCCTAACAGATGATCTTCGTAGACAGCTGGATCGAGGCAGGTCGGGGCTGCTGATTCTTCTAGATCTGTCAGCAGCTTTCGACATGGTCGATCACAAACTCCTGGACCACCACCTTGCTGACGTGGGGATCCAGGGCACAGTCCTTCAATGGCTGTGCTCGTTTCTCTCTGGTCGGGGACAGAGGGTGGCGCTTGGGGGGGAATTGTCATCGCGCCACTCCTTGGTGTGTGGAGTGCCTCAGGGTGCGATTCTCTCCCTGATGCTTTTTAACATCTTTATGCGCCCCCTCGCCCAGCTTGTCCGGAGTTTTGGGCTGGGCTGCCATCAATATGCTGATGACACCCAACTCTATCCTGACTCGGCCCCAGACACACTGATCAGATGCTTGGAAGCTGTGGCTGGATGGTTGGATGGTTACGTGGGAGCCGGTTGAAGTTAAATCCTTCGAAGACAGAGGTCCTCTGGCTGGGACGGGATGATATGGGATTGAGGGGGCAACTCCCATCTCTTGCGGGGGTGCAATCAGTGCCAGCACCATCCGTTAAGAGTTTGGGTGTAATCTTCGATACCTCCCTCTCCATGGAGGCGCAGATTGCAGCTATTACAAAGGCGGCATTTTTTCATCTCCGCCCAGCTAAGCAGTTGGCTCCTTACCTCTCTCGCCCTGACCTAGCCACTGTGATCCACGCGACGGTCACCTCCAGACTGGATTATTGTAACTCACTCTACGTGGGGCTGCCCTTGAGACTGACCCAAAAACTCCAGTGGGTGCAGAATGCCGCAGCGAGACTCCTTACGGGGTCTTCGCTGCGAGATCACATTCATCCGGTGCTATACCGGTGGAGTATAGGATCAGGTTTAAGCTGCTGGTTTTAACCTTCAAAGCCCTATACGGCCTAGGACCCTCGTACCTACGGGACCGCCTCTCCTGGTATGCCCCACAGAGGAACTTACAGTCTTCAAATAAAAACACCTTGAAGGTCCCAGGCCACAGAGAGGCTAGGCTGGCCTCAACTAGAGCCAGGGCTTTTTCGGCTGCGGCTCCAACCTGGTGGAATGCTCTGTCACAAGAGACAAGGGCCCTGCAGGACTTGACATCTTTCTGTAGGGCCTGCAAGACAGAGCTGTTCCACCAGGCCTTTGGTCAGGGCACAGCCTGACTCCCTCCTTTGGCAATCTTTACAAAACTTTATGGTTGCCATCAATTTTGATTTTAATTAATTTTTATAATGTTTTTATAATGTTGCACTACTTTGGTGTTGTTAGCCGCCCTGAGCCCGGCTTCAGCTGGGGAGGGCAGGATATAAATAAAAAAATTATTATTATTATTATTATTATTATTATTATTATTATTATTATTATCATCATCATCATCATCATCATCATCATCATCATCATCATCATTATTAGAGCATGGGTAGGCAAACTAAGGCCCGGGGGCCAAATCCAGCCCTATTGCCTTCTAAATCCAGCCCATGGACCGTCCGGGAATCAGCATTTTTTTACATGAGTAGAATGTGTCCTTTCATTTAAAATGCATCTCTGGGTTATTTGTGGGGCATAGGAATTCGTTCATCCCCCCGAAAAAAATATATATAGTCCTGCCCCACACAAGGTCTGAGGGACAGTGGACTGGCCCCCTTCTGAAAAAGGTTTGCTGACCCCTGGCTTAGAGTAAGCTGTTGCTTTGACTGATCTACCACCAGCAGGCCACCTGTCAGGAGGGAATATTTTAAAATGGTTGGTTCTTTTCATATGGCAAACTGAGCACCCGGCTGCCTAAGTGGTTTACAGCAGATTACAGCTGAGTTGAAGTGCTTCTGCAATCAAATATGCTCAATGAATCTCAAGCGCATACTTCCATCCACCCACAGAAACCCTGGGGAGAGATCATTTGCTTGCTTGATTATCTTCAACACACTGTGTGCTTCCTTAAGTGAAGCTTTGTGCAGATACCAGTGCCAAATTTGTCAACCACAGATGCAATAAACAACATTTCCCCTAGTCACATGAGGAACTGAAAGGTAATATTACATTTTTGGCTTATTATGATGTTGTTGATCATTTACTAATTCAATATACTGGAGCATATTGGCACACATGCTGCTCAAAACCATTCAGAACAATATACTGTATATGTATGAGTACTAAGACAATTATTTGTTTCAGACCAATGAACTCATTTTTTCCTGGCTTCATATGAAACTGGATTTTGCTCATTTATACATTTATAATATTCCAATTGCATATTCCAATAGAATTAACAATGAATCTGGAACTTTCTAATGGCAAGCTATCAGTTGGCATAATTTTGCATTTCTGGGTGGCTTAGAGGGATCAGAGACCGAAAGCCTAGCAGGATGTGACCAGCCACCATGCCTAAAGGCAGCTTGTCCTGAAGACGTGGATCAATGTCTGGGGATCAAGATACCTAAGAATCCCTCACAGCTATTTAATGCTATTTACAGGACTATTTGTGGCAGCAGCGACAATGGAGTTAGCAATGCTATCGAGTCCATATTTCTGAAAAGCTAGCGAGCCTACAGGGGCAACTCTTAATAAAAGACCATTGGCTATTGTGCAATGCCCTCTGCTCCACATTGACTTCCTGGAGATTACCAGGGCAACAGAGTAACAACAGAAATTTGCAGCCCCCTAGATTTATCCACATCTGAGCATGTTGTAAAGGTAAAGGGACCCCTGACCATTAGGTCCAGTCGTGGCTGACTCTGGGGTTGCGGCACTCATCTTGCTTTATTGGCCGAGGGAGCAGGTGTACAGCTTCTGGGTCATGTGGCAAGCATGACTAAGCCGCTTCTGGCGAACCAGAGCAGCACACGGAAACGCCGTTTACCTTCCCACCGGAGCGGTACCTATTTATCTACTTGCACTTTGACATGCTTTCGAACTGCTAGGTTGGCAGGAGCAGGGACCGAGCAACGGGAGCTCACTCCGTAGCGGGGATTCAAACTGCCAACCTTCTGATTGGCAAGTCCTAGTCTCTGTGGTTTAACCCACAGCACCACCCGCGTCCCTGAGCATGTTGTACACATGGCCTGAAGATGGTAATGGCTGGTGTCAGATGTCTGCTCCGGGCTCTTTTCTGGTATATAGGGCCCAGCAGCTGCCTGACCATGCCAGCTGCCATTGTTGGACCTCTCTAAGACCTGAGGCAATCAAACATGCCACCTGCATACTATGCATTACTGGCAGGCAGTAGAAATATATTTTTAAAAAATTAAAAAATTGTCCAGTAGCACCTTAGAGACCAGCTACCGTAAGTTTGTTCTTGGTATGAACTTTTGTGTGCATGCACGCTTCTTCAGATACACTGAAACAGAAGTCACCATACCTTTATATATAGTGAGAGGGTGGGGAGGGGTATTACTCAGAAGGGTGGTGGGGATGGGTGATTGGCTGATTGGTGTGGTAAACCTGTTGACAACTGTTAACGACTGCAATTGGTCTTACAGGAAAAAGCAGGGGATAAGATGGCCAAAAATAGCTTTATCATGTATAATGAGATAAGAACCCAATGTCTCTATTCAGACCAGGTCTCTCCATGGTTTTAAGTTTGGTAATAAGTTGTAATTCAGCAACAGGCAGTAGTAGCTCTTCCTCCTCCTCACCACTGCTTTGGGGATTTGCCAGAATGGAAGGTAGGTCAACAAACAGGTTGCAGTACGGGTTAAGTACTTAATTCGTTCCAGAGGTCCGTTCTTAACCTGAAGCACCACTTTAGCTAATGGGGCCTCCTGCTGCCACCGTGCCGCTGGAACATGATTTCTGTTCTCATCCTGAAGCAAAGTTCTTAACCCGAGGTACTATTTCTGGGTTAGTGGAGTCTGTAACCTGAAGCGTATGTAACCTGAAGCGTATATAACTTGAAGCGTATGTAACCTGAGGTACCACTGTACTGTCTTTAGAAGGAGCTGCTCACCTTTTTAATCATTACCAAATAGATGCTGCCTTGGAAACAAATGGTGCATTGATCTTCAAACCTGAACTGAGCATCAGGATGACTATGAATCACATGACCAGCCAACTCAAAACTTGGAATCAATGAATAAAAAGATAAACATGTTCCCAGATGATGATTGCTTTCTCAGAAGGTTTGTGCGTCACTATGATGACACTGGAGCTATCATGCATTCAGGTCATTCCAATGAAATATCTGATAACACAGTGTAGGATATGGACATGCTGTGCTTGCAATCGAGTGGACGGCGAGTTATTTACCCAGCCTTATTTCATAAGCCTTTTCTTCTTAGTAGGTGCTGGAAAGGGGTTGGGTTTTTAATTATCATTCAGAAATAAGCAGCAACAAAGACAGCACATTTATCATTTACATTTATTTACAAAGACAGCTTTATCAAAAACACATGTTTGGGACATATAACACTAAACTGATTTTGACACCCATCCTTCGAACTGGATTATATCTGCTGATCTTCCAGTGTAGGCCACAGGTGTTTTAGAAGGTAGCGAAGGAGAAAGTGTGAAGTCTTCTAAGTGAACAGGCATGTTTGGAAAATCTTGCAGATCTCAGAGCTTTCTAGGTTTGTTTGTTTTTTGTTCTTACACCTCTCGTTGAATCCATCTACCCCTTCTTAATGTGCTGTTGAATTACTGGTGGGTCCACTAACAGCCTTTTGCTCAGACATGAGTCATTCATATCAAATTATGTTTCTTACAACTCTTCTAGTTACATTCTCTAGGGAACACCCCTCAGCTCTTAATATAGGCTCCTTCTGGCTTCCGTGCTGTTGTTTAAAGGTCAAGCAATTTTCCCCCCAGAAATGGCGGCACTTTGGTGTATAGTTCTGAACAACAGTAATCAAGTGTAACTGTGTGAAGGTGTAGCAAAAACCTGCTTATGCCTCACAGGTTCTCTTTGCCTGTATCATGTGACTGACATTTCTGAGTAATGTTTCTCTTTAACCAGGTGTTTGGTTGATTACAGACATTTTATGGCTTTTAAAAATGTGTTCATGAGAGAGGGTTTATTGGTTTGTTTTTGTTTTATTATGTATTTCATGTCCTCATTTTGCATTTTTATGCTGTGAACTGCCCTATGACCTTCAGATGAAAGGCAGTATACAAATTTAATTATTTATTCATTAAAGCAACAATGCCAGTTAAAGAGTTTTGGTTAGGCTTCCTGTTTTATTAATTGCTGGTCTCTCAGTATCTTGTTTATTTGTGTCTTTAATTGTGTTTATGAAATTTACTGTGTTTCTGAACTGGCTCCCCCATCCTCTAAGAAGTCAGCTGAGCAGAGATGATTGATCGGGAAGAAATTAGATTCAATTTGCCTGATTTGCACTTTCAGAAGCAATCAGCCCTCCTTAGAAATTCATCCTTCTCCAATTTTTTGCAGTTCTCCCACCAGGTTGTATGAACAAAAATGTACATATGGCTGCAAAATGTGCATAAAAATGCATAGATTGGCAAAAATGACAAACAAAATTGCAGTATATTAGGGGAGTGGCTTTGAGAAAATGTGCACACAGTAATAGGCAAGACTGCATACAAAAATGTGCATACTGGAAGAAGTTTGCACTAAAATGCTGATGGATTTTCATGAATTCTTACTTTTTAAAAAAATTACAAAGTGATGTGGAAATGTGGAAAAAGGAATTTAATATTTGAAAAAGGAGAAACTGAAATTGACAGATTTGCCCATGCCTAGTGGAAACCGGGAAGAATGTTTTCTTAGCTCAGAGAGGCTTATACGAAGCTTGTGCTTAAATCTTTCCAGTGCAGTGCAAAGGCCTATCCATTGTATCTTCCCAGCTCCAGTTTTTAGGCTTCGTTCCATTGTTGATTTTACTTTTCTTTGTTTCTTTTACTGATTGCTGTTCTTAAATCATTGTTTTAACAGCCGTTAAACCACATTTACTTAACTGACAGTCACCATGGGAATAGCAACACAGGAATAGTTTTCTTTTGGGGTTTATTTCTTAGAGTTTTAATTCCATCTGCTGGCTTTGTTATTTCTTGCCCCACTTTTTCTTTGTAAGATTATGAATTGTGTTTGCTTCATAGCCGCTATGGATATCTCCATTTGGGGATAAACCTTACTACAAATAAATGGAGGGCAGTCTATAAATATTTTAAATAAAATAATTCAAAGAAATACAATTCTTCAGTGAAAGTGCATTCTTGTCTGGCACCATTCTTCTGTACTTGGTTCAGCCTTGTATTTTAGCCCTAGGCTGGTAGCCCTAGGCAAAAATAAATTGCATGCAGGTGAGTGAATGGGTTGCTAGATGAGAGATGAAGCACTCTGCCCCTCCCAAAATGCAGTGAAGAAACATAGTAGGTTGCTAACTGTGGGATAGAATTCTCCCTGCTCTTCTACCAGCTCCCAGCAGGCTGATTTGTTCATTTATTTGCAGGCATCTAACTTTTCTGGGGGGGGGGGTGCTGGTGGTGCTGTGATGAAACCACAGAGCCTAGGACTTGCCGATCAGAAGGTCGGCGGTTTGAATCCCTGTGACGGGGTGAGCTCCCGTTGCTCTGTTCCTGCTCCTGCCAACCTAGCAGTTCGAAAGCACGTCAAAGTGCAAGTAGATAAATAGGTACCGCTCCAGCGGGAAGGTATATGGTGTTTCCGTGTGCTGCTCTGGTTCGCCAGAAGCGGCTTAGTCATGCTGGCCACATGACCCGGAAGCTGTACACTGGCTCCCTAGGCCAATAAAGCGAGATGAGCTCCACAACCCCAGAGTTGGTCACGACTGGACCTAATGGTCAGGGATCCCTTTACCTTTAACTTTTCTGGATTTTGTTGTTTGGATGCATCCTTACATTAGTTATACAGTCGTACCTTGGAAGTCGAATGGAATCCATTCTGGAAGTCAGTTCGTCTTCCAAAAATAGTTCGCAAACTGGAACAGCCACTTCCGGGTTTGCGGCATTCGTAAGCCAAAACGTTCAAGAACTAAGCTGTAGGGCTGTATCCATTAGGAAGTTGATACACAATGGCAAGATGACCAAATTCCAGGAAAACACACACACACACACACACACAGGCAGAAATTCGCAACATTGTTAGTTTCTCATTTTAGGAATTCTGACTGCAGAGAAAACTCTTATCTTTCTAATCAACAGAAATCTTTCTATTTCAGAAAAGAATAATCTGTGGGTTAGAAAATATTGAGATCGAAGCCATGGAAATATAATGGCTGAAGGCTGAATGGTGTGTTAACATGTGGTGCTATTGTAAAACACTTCTGCGTTATTGCTAGCTTTGCAAATAAAATACTGTGCAGATCGATAAAGGCAATCCATTTTATGACATTAAAATGAGTTATACTAGATCTAGGTCACTGCATTTTATTTTGTTCAATAAGATCAGCAATGAAACATACATAAATCAGATTAAAGTGAGCAAAGTTAGTGAAGCCAGAAAAAAGATCTGTGAGAGAGAAAGATGAAGGTTCACACCACATTTTTATGAATGTGGGGTTCAATCCAGCTTCATCTTCCACCTGCAAGAAGGACCAGTAGCTCAGGTTTCCAAAATTTGAAAGCTAGTGTGACATAGTGGCTAAAATTATATTATTGTTGTTAAGATTTATATACCACCCTTCATCCAAAGATCTCATGGGGGTTCACAAAACAAAAATACAAGAAAAAGCACCAATAAATACTGGTAGTTAAAACAGAAACAACAAAACTATACCCCCCCCCAACAGCAAACCCAACAGAATTGATTTCGCAATAGTCATGCATAGGGTTGCAGAGTGAGTTATCCTGTATTTGGTGAATTAAGTCAACATTTTTGAAGTAATTCTGGTTGAAGGAAGATGCAACCTTGTCAGTGGTGCTTTTTGCAGGCTGCCAATGGTGGAGATACAAGTAGATGCACTTCCACTTTCCCACTCATTGGACAAAACAACTGGGGAGTTTTGTGTGAGTGGAATGATCACTCTGTGGGTGGAGGCCAGTGAAGCCCATCAGGGCTGGGTGGAGGACACTTCCAACCCACAAAACAAACAAACCAAGAAAGGGAGTTTGGATTGCAACTTAGATTATTATTATTATTATTATTATTATTTTAGAGGAATGATAAACTCACCTTGGGGGAGGGCCATAGATCAGTGACAGAGCACATGTTTTACGTGTCAAAGGTTCCTGGTTCAATCACTGGCAAATAGGACTGGGAATGACTGCTGTTTGAAACCCTGGAAAGCCAATGCCAGTCTGTGTAGATGTTGTTGTTGTTGTTTAGTCGTTTAGTCGTGTCCAACTCTTCGTGACCCAATGGACCAGAGTAGGCCAGGCACTCCTGTCTTCCACTGCCTCCCGCAGTTTGGTCAAACTCATGCTGGTAGCTTCAAGAACACTGTCCAACCATCTCGTCCTCTGTCATCCCCTTCTACTTGTGCCCTCCATCTTTCCCAACATCAGGGTCTTTTCCAGGGAGTCTTCTCTTCTCATGAGGCAGCCAAGGTACTGGAGCCTCAGCTTCAGGATCTGTCCTTCCAGTGAGCACTCGGGGCTGATTTCCTTAAGAATTGATCGGTTTGATCTTCTTGCAGTCCATGGGACTCTCAGGAGTCTTCTCCAGCACCATAATTCAAAAGCATCAATTCTTCAGCAATCAGCCTTCTTTATGGTCCAGCTCTCACTTCCATACATCACTACTGGGAAAACCATGGCTTTAACTATACGGACCTTTGTTGGCAAGGTGATGTTTCTGCTTTTTAAGAGACATAGATGTAGATGAGTGTGCTTCAGTTTTGGGTCTTCTGTTGTTGAAGTACAACTCCCATCATTTCTGGCCATGGAAAATCTGGCTCTGGGTGATGGGAGTTGTAGTCCCACCAACATTTGGTGGCCCAAGGTTGAAGAACACTGGTGCAGACAACACTGTACTCCATGAACCTGTTGGTCTGCCTCAGTATAAGGCAACTTCCTATGTTCAAATCCCTGGTTAGCTATGAAGTTCAGTGGATGCCTGAGGAAAACACATTTCCTTCTCATCCTAACCTATGTACATCACATTGCTTTGGAGGAAAGGCAGAATAAAAATTCAGCTGTCGGCAGTTGTGGCTAAACAATATTCAACACAATGTCTTCCAGATGCTTCTGAACTACTACAACTTCCATAAACTGTACGTTCAATAACTTCTGAAAGGCACCAGGGACCATCCCTGCAATATTGTGATTTAGCTGGAAGGTTCATTTCTCGACCTTGTGAAGTAGAGAAGAGGGTTTGAGTAGGAGGAAGAGGAGACTTTAAGATTCCTATTCTTGGAAAACATTTCCATAAATAATGACAGTCTTCAGCTGGGCTTTAATCTATATGTGGTGCCTCTGCAGCTATCGAGACAGAAGAACAGAAGTATTCACACCACCATTCAGATTTAGAAATAATAGGTGTTTTTCAACCTGTTTAGCTAATTCAAAAAATAAGCATTCTGGAACGAAGAGGAGTGTTGTAAATTGTTTGGTTCCAAAGATCACATTGCGTAAGTGAAATACATTTGTCCACACGCAGAGGGGATCACTAATTCCCTTCCCCATCTGCAACCCCTGAAAACTGGCTCCGCTTTGGGATATGCTCTGGAGAAGTTGGAGGGGGATGCAGATGAGGGGAAAATTGGCAGCTACCTTGCACAAGAGGAAGGGCCTTAGATTTGCACAGCGGGGTCTTTGGATCCAAGCCAGCCTATGCTTTGTTTCTTTGACTTACTTGGCAAAAGGTCTCTCATAAATAAGGTTGTTTTGGTTTGCAGAATAGAAGGTAGGAGACAACAAGGAGAATGCTTTGCAAACTTTAAGCCACAGCTGGAGTCAGATTTTTTCCCCCTTGTACAAATAAATAAGGAGAATTGGAAGTTTTACAAAACACATGGAACAATACACAGTGGTTGTCATCTGGATAGACTGAACCTTTCTGGTTTTTAGCAGTTCTCAAAATAAAGAGGGATTTGGGGACTTTATGGGACTCTGGGACACATGTTTGTGACAGCCGCTTCCAGATGGGTGGCTCCAAGCTCTTATAAAATACTGTTCTTCTGTAAGATGCAGAATTGCAAGTGACTTTCAACACTTTCAGGGATATTACACTTTTTTCTGAATGTTAATCCCACCAGGTTGATACTAGTGAATGTGATGCAGCTGCTGTGTCAAGGGAAAGGGAAGCTCTAGTTCACCTAAGAGACCTTTGGGAGGAGGAATTCCAGGTGATCCTTAAAACTAAAAATCTGTAATTTATTTAGCACTACACATGCTTACTAATGTGAGTGTAGTTGCCCATTAGTGGCCATGAACTTCTCTTTTGGATTGAAAGTGCTTCAGTAGGGAAATGGCAACACATTGCCAAAATGGTGGTGACCATATTTTATTTTATTTTTTGTCTTTTTAAAGTGTTATGGTGCTGTAATACTTTTTTATTTAAAGAACATCTGTAATATTCATTAGTATCAAAAGGGAAGATTGGGGACACTTAAATTCCCAGGATGTTTATTTTCTGCCATAAACCAAATTCCAAACTTACGCTGCTGTCCTGTAGACAAATACATACAGACTGATATCTATAGACTTAAATGTTGTTATTTAGAATATAGTATTCATGTTGTTAAACATATGGTTTTTCCATCAAAGCTCTATACCTGATAATTAGAACTACATAGGAAGCCACAAGTCATCATTAGCTATGCATAACAAAAATGATTCTGAATTAGGTGTGGTGCTAAGAGATTAGAAAACAAAGCTCATTTGAATGGTGCACATTCTCATCAGCTGGTAGACCGTTTCAAAGCCCATCTGCAACTTTGCACAGTCATTTTCAGAAACAAAAATAAACTGATTTAACATGTGATATAGTGCATGTACACACACACACACACCCTGTAATTTGGTTAAAATTAACAAAATTTGAATTTATAATTATCACTTTCACTGCATAGTGCCAAGGCTCAATGTGATGAACAATGTGCTAATTATTTGTTTAAACATCCTTCCTTTAAAAAAAAAGTGTGTTTAATAAGGGCAAAAATAAAGCTTTAAATTCTCTATTTCATTTTTCCGATTGTCAGTCTTCCTGTGCTGTGAGCTGCAGAATGGGACACAACTATACCACGTATCCCATAATCAGAGAGCTGCCAGTCCCTCCTGAACCCCAAGAAATCTATTGTCATTATCATAATGGCATTATGTACCATCCATAGTTCAAAGGCCTACCCAAGCTGATGTCAATTTAACCCCAGATCATATATTTATAAGAGGAAGGCATTCATATCAGCAAAAGCTGCCTGCATGAGGCAGTAATTTGATCATGAAGGAACTATAGCTCAGTGGTAGACCATCTGCTTTTGCACCCAGAAGATCCTAGGCTCAGTCTCCAGCATCTCCAAGTAGGACCAGGAGACTGCCCTGCCCAAAACCCCAAATAACCACTGCCACTCAGTGTAGACAGTTGGGCTACTTAGCATAATAGTTTGCTATGTTCTTACAAGTTTGCAGGAGTCCCCACTCTTTGTTTCATATCAAAGTTACAGAAAGATCATCATAAATAATTGACTAAAGGTAAAGGGACCCCTGACCATTAGGTCCAGTTGTGGCCGACTCTGGAGTTGCGGCGCTCATCTCGCATTATTGGCCGAGGGAGCCAGCGTACAGCTTCCGGGTAATGTGGCCAGCATGACTAAGCCGCTTCTGGCAAACCAGAGCAGCGCACAGAAACACATTTACCTTCCCGCCAGAGCGGTACCTATTTATCTACTTGCACTTTGACGTGCTTTCGAACTGCTTGGTTGGCAGGAGCAGGGACCAAGCAACGGGAGCTCACCCCGTCGTGGGGATTCAAACCGCCAACCTTCTGATCGACAAGTCCTAGGCTCTGTGGTTTAACCCACAGCGCCACCCGCGTCCCTCTAAATAATTGACTACTCCTCTCTCAATTAATTCAGATTAAGTGCATAATTTGCTTTGCCAACAGCATGAGGTTTATAGAACACAATCAAGTGCTAGAGGACCCACAAAGAGATATTGTGATAATGTCCTCCCGGGACTGTGGCTGCCCGGGATGTGAGTCACAGTGTGAGCCGACAGCCAGAAAATAGGCCACAGTCCTCTCACAATTTTACAAAACGTACACTTGTAGAGCCAAACGTCAATACCAAAAAACTGAGTCCCCTTGCCAAGTTTTTGAAAGGGCAGTGCCAGAAGCTGAATCATTGGTCACAGCATGTCAGCAGAGGAGGTTCAGAGAGACTTGAGAGGAACAGAAGGTGAAAAACTAAAGGTTGAATAAAAAGGTAGGAAGCAGGAGTACAAGAAAATCCTGAAAAGTAAAGTCTGGCTGGCAAGACTCCAGATGGACATTCTAGATCAAAAGTTCCATGTAATATGACCATGTAACAATGGGATTTTATACTCAACCTTGCAGCATTTCACTGGAGCCACCAGTGACTTTAATAACTCATTTCTGTTCTGCTCACTGACATATCTATCCCTTCCTGCCCACAGGACTAGGAGGAGTAAAATAAACAATAGCTCATAAAGCAATTTTAATAGGCAGAATGTTTCATCGTCAATCTTACTTCACATAAGAATTCTGTAAGTTAAGTCGCTGTTCCTCAGCTTTGCCAAGATCGTGCCCGGTCTATGAGTTGGCATGTATTTTAATTAGTGTGGAGTGTGCAGCTCACATTACCTCATATGTAAGCACATGACCTGGTGCTTAATGAAGGGGATCTGCAGTACATGAAATCTGCACATAGGGCAATCACTAATGGGAACTCACTTTCCCTCTCTCAAATACAGACCCTCCAGAGGCCACATGGACATGATGGCTAGCACTGATGGGAATTGGAGTACAAAAACCTATCTAGAGACAGAAGTTCCCCCACGCTTCTCTAAAGCCTGTTGTATTGTCATATTACTAAAAAATAATAATAATTGTGCTTGGTATAATTTGTGAAAACAACCTTAGGAGAGTTGAGATATGCATTTACCGTGGCAAAGGTACCTTAGAGACATTATAATACGTTCACTAAACTTGCTGGAGGAGGATACAGAATTGAGAGGAGCCTATGAATGTGTGTAGTTTGAGATGTACCTTGGTATGTATGGTGTTCAGCACTTGGCATGCAAAAATATTCACATATAACATGCCTTTTACACTGTGCTGGGAATTTTTAAACCTTGAATATATTTGCTTCAAAATTAAGGAAATACATATATAAAGAAATATTGTTTCTCACCACATGTGCACATACCACATTAGAAAAAATGGTTCAATGAAACAAATATAAGCCAAAAAAGCAATAATTTATGATTACACAGATGTGATATTATCTTCAGATTCTTTCTCTCCCAAGTTAACACTGCCTGTAATGGTAGATTCTTCATGAGCTGCAGCGTTGTCCTGTATTTTTTTTGAACAACATGGTATTTGACCACAAAAGTACATATAAATCCATGGATTAACACAGCTGTTAAGATTCCCTAGGAGCATAAGAATGGCTATTACTGGACCTGAAAGGAAAAGAATTTATAAGTCATTCAGAGAAGACAAAGAAATATGTTGCAGGGGAAATGATCTCTCTCTCTCTCTCTCTCTCTCTCTCTCTCTCTTAATGAAAAACTGGTTTTTATACCCTGAACAGATGTTTATGCCCTGAAGTGTAAACTCACTCAATAAAAGAACGTTAATAAAAGATATACATAAGAAATTTTTGATCCCATTGATCTTCAACCAATTTACTTACTATAGATTTGTTTGGGAATGGCTGAAGATTTTCCAAATATCTTTAGAAACATTTTGTCACAGTTTCAAAATCCAGTCTATTATTTCTCTAGAATCAGATTATTGTTCAATTCAACATAGTGTTTCTCTTGCACTATAGACTATTTGGAAATGTCTCGTTCAGTTTTGACTTGAGCAAATACTCCAGTTGATCTGCTCCAGTTGTTCATAAATCATAATGGGCATAACATTCAGCAGCCTTTGGGGCACAAGCATTTCAATAAGTTTTGAAGCAAAATTCTACTCATTTAAAAACAATTGATTTCCTGTGTTTGTTCTTTAAATTGGCAATAAATATCATTTGATTTTTTTTTCTTATTAAGCCGTTTAATATTATGCCCACGTTTAGAACTATTATAAGTCCATCCAGATATTTAAAATATAGCAATGTGATTATTGGCTATGTATCGGGCAAGATTATTGGCCTTACCTTCAGTCCTAGCATCACTGGGGTGCCAGGCAGTCCACAGCTGTGCAATGAAAAAAGGTGACCAACAGAAAATATGAGCCACAACTATCACCACTGTCATCTTGATAGTCTTGATCATAGCCTTCGATGTACAACTTGCATTGTTTCCCTGGCATGGCTGTATTTCCTTCTGATTCGTCACTTCCAATTCATTGCAGCTTTTCAAATGCATGCGCATTTGAATTGCTCTGCAGATCCTCACATGACATACTATGAGGACAGCTGCAGGGAGGAAGAAAATAGCTATGGAAATCCAAGTCACATACACCTTTGTACCCCAGGGTTCAATGAAGTCAGCTTGGCAGTCAAAGATGCCTGGGGATACCTCTCTCTTCCGAAAGATAAATACCTGGGGAACACTGAAGACCAGAGAAATGAACCAGCTTGTGCAGATTGGAGGGTTCCAAAGGGCCGCCTTCTTTGGAAAAGAGGCCATGGGGTGGCACACCGCTTGGTATCTATCCAGTGCCATAACCACGATCATATAAGTGGAGGCAAACATGCTCAACAGCTGGAGGTAAATGATGGTTCTGCACAGAATGTCTGGGCCCATGAAAACATCTGTAATTTTCCAAAAGAGCTGTGGAAGGACTTGGAAGAATGCAACCATCAGGTCTGCAATGCTCAGGTGAAGCAGGAAAACATACATCCTAGATAGCTTCATTCTTCTCCTCCATAACAGCAGGATGAGGATGATGTTGCCCACAGACGCTGTCGCAAATATTATCCCAAGCACAGCGATTTCTACCAGAGCTAATTGTTCATTTCTCGATTGCCTTTCGGGAAGAGCTGGTGCATTTGTGGAGTTGAGAAAACCGGGAAGGAAAGGAACGCCAGGCTCATAGTCATCTTTGGAAAATGAGAAATTCTCCATAATGCAGAAGAGCTACTTTCAGAGAGAGTCACTTAGGTTGGCAGCCGTGGAAGACACGCTATTAAATATATCGCCAGTTGTTTATGTTTCAGTGTGTCTTGGAACATATGGGTTCACGCACCAGTGGACTTGAATTTCAAACTTTCTCTCTCGTCCAATAAAAACATCTAAAAACTAAAAAACAACAACACAGCAGCTTTACTCTTAACAAGTAGATCTTTATGTAACTTGAGAAACTGCAGTTGTCTTAGCCAGGAGGAAAATCAGAAACACACACATACACTGAAACTTGTTGGCTTATAGAAAGTGAACTACCTATTTGCATTGACATCCCAAAATAAAAGCAGCCAAATTCATGCTTATACATTTGCTTATGGAATATTTGCCTAGTATCTACGTGACAACTGTGTTCTTTAATGTACCATAATTCTCTTCATCATATAATGACAAAGCTTTCTACGTATGTACATGGAAAGGCTGTGTACTTTTTCATCAAAAAGGAATGAAAACCCCCAGATCAAAGAAGTAGGCTAAAAACAATATATTCAACAAGGGGACCATATTTTCCCATTAACTTTTTTCTCCGACCACAAAAAGGTGCATTCACTATAAAAGATGTCTCCAAAAATAATCCTAGTTCTCCTTTGTTCTTTTCTTGTACAAAATTAAATATCATGATTGGAATCCCTTTGTTCATACAAAATAAATCCATGTCAATATAACCTAGAACTACACATCTGTTCTTGTATTTTTCACATTGAGCAAAAATACAATGGAGGATGAAGATTTAAAAAGTGCAAATAAGATATTCTTTGCCGTTTGAATTACTACAGCTTGTGAAACTGCCAAGCAGATTTATAGCTCTCCAGGCTTCTTCTTTTCTTGGTATGGACTACACTGTTTTATTGCAAAAAAACAAACAAACTACTGTTGATTTTGGAAAGGGCATAGCTGCTTCATACATTTACATTTTTAGGATGTGCCCATATTAGTCTGCAATGAAAATACACAATGCATGAATGCAACAAAAATGTGATAGCAAATACACAATTTTGTAGCGGTTCCTCATACCAGTTCTTCCAGAACAGATTCCCAACGAGGGTATACTCGGAAGCAAACACAAGGCTGCCTTGCTGAGTATTGTACAAAGCAGCTCTACAGCAGAGCTAAAATCCTACACCTGTCGCTGTAGTCTCTACAGTATTATCAAACAGAGGTGTGCAATATTTTGGTCTACATTCCGACAAATATTCCCTCAATTTCCCTCCTTTGCTCCCCGCCCTACTATCATAAATATCAAATGGTCCCAAGCAAACACTGCCCCTTGTTTCTTATTTCCACCAGTTTAAGGCATGTTGTGTATCGGCAAACTAACAGGTCAAGTCTTCTCTCTGTATTCATTAAAAAGGGCTATAGTACTTACTTAGCTTGCAGGTGTTGTTAAGTCTTGATAATCAGTGTCCATAAAGCAAAACGAATCCACAGTATCCTCAAAACGAGCATTCCCCTGCCTGCTTAAAGCTGCATAGCAATAACTGAGCGACTGAGAAATATTTCTCCAGCTTTGATTCTGGGAAAAAAGTGGGGGGGGGGGCGTCCTTGCATTTGTTATATTGCAAACTCTTATGTACTTCGGCTTCTCTTAAGGTCAACAATTCTTCCACAGCGAACACTTGGTTTGTATTTAGATGAGGTTTTCAAGAGAAAATACTCCTAGTCACCGGATGTGTGAAATTGCTGCAAGTTCATCAAATCCTTCCCTTTAACATAAACATAGCCTCATGTTTTCCTCTTCTCTTTTATAGTGTGCTATATATTAATGTTGTTGTTTGGACTAGAAATGTAAACTGATGTTCCCGAAACAGCGAAAGCCTAGCTTTTACAGTGGCAAAAGTGACCGCAAATGGAATGCCATACATTAGTCTTCAGGTTCCTTCACATTTACAGGAAGTAGTAGCTGGTCACAGTCCAGTATATTTTGAAATGCTTTTCTGGAACTTATAGTTTCGCAGGTGATGCTTGCAAATCTTCTTCTCGAAACAAATTCAGAAAGCCACTTATAATTCAGCTATGCATTTCTTCCCCTGATAACCTGAAAGCACATCCAACACAAACCCCAATGAATGCTGGGAAATGCAGTTTATTAAGGATGCTGGGAATTATAGTGCTGTGAGAAGGAAACTATAGTTCCCAGGATTCTTTGGAGGTAGTCACGTGCTTTAAGTGTGCACTGAGTGTGTATTATAATTGTATGGCATGGATCTGCCCTAAGCCAAACCTCTTCTGATCCCCCTTAAATGCAGACTGCCAAGATCCTAAATCTATTTTAGATTTCATGCATAACCACGTGCCAAACCACATGCACTAGTTCTCATTTTACAGTTGCTTATGAATGTGGGCACATGTGAGCCACATCTAAGGGTTTTGCATCCTCAAGGACCGCAACTTGAGT
Source organism: Podarcis melisellensis (assembly GCF_964234715.1). Taxonomy (NCBI): domain Eukaryota; kingdom Metazoa; phylum Chordata; class Lepidosauria; order Squamata; family Lacertidae; genus Podarcis; species Podarcis melisellensis. The sequence goes on from NC_138542.1 coordinate 25,957,851, forward strand.
AACCAAGATCTTGCTCTCCAGGGTTTCTGCAGCAGGCAGTTTGCCAGTCCCCACTGACCAAGACGACATCTGCGTCCTTGGCTAAGAGCTCAAGCCATTCCTGCCAGTTTGATAACTTCTTTGCTGAAATTATTCCAAGATCTGTGGAAAAAAAGGAACAAGTGTGCACCTGCTTCTTCATCTCTCATCACAAAAATGCCAACTGTTATGTACTGAAATTCTCACCCTGGGCCAGCAGGGGGATACTGTAGATAGTTCAGGTCCACATATGCAAATAAGGGATCGAAAGTGACGTTCAGTGATTGGATAGTTACAGAAAATGGTTACTGTTGCGTTCTAGTGGAGCTCTATATAAGCAGGCTGGCTGAACCCTTCAGTTCAGTTCTGTTCTGACCTGTGAATAAATAAGAGCTGTTTGGAGAATTGCTGGGTCGTCTGATATGTTCACTCACAACTTAACACCAACACTCAGGAAACGGGTGGACTGTGAATCTGCACCATTCCATTTCTTTCTGTGTTTGAATAAGATAAAACACAACAAGGAAAGTGCATAGTTTTCAAGGTCCAGATATCACATTGCAATCTACGGCTGTGTATACGCTACAGCTTTAAAGCACATTTGAAGCACATTCTTTCCCTCAAAGAATTATGGGCACTGCAGTTTGTGAAGAGCTACTAAAGACTGTAATTCTGTAAGGGGGTAAACTACAATTCTTTGAGGGAAAGAATGTGCTTTGAAGGTCTAGTGTGTACACAGCTATTGTGTGTTTCCTTCTCCCTTTGGAAATGGGGGGGGGGGGTGAAGCGGGAATTATGACTGCAGATGGAGAATCATGCCAAACATATAAAATATTAAATCATTAAGCTCGCTTCGTGCTCATGAGATATATCACATTACAGTGAAGTACTTAATTCGTTCTGGAGGTCTGTTCTTAACCTGAAACTGTTCTTAACCTGAAGCACCACTTTAGCTAATGGGGCCTGCCACTGCCACGCGATTTCTGTTATCATCCTGAAGCAAAGTTCTTAACCTGAGGTACTATTTCTGGGTTAGCGGAGTCTGTAACCTGAAGCGTATGTAACCTGAGGTACCACTGTACTAGAGTTCTGATGTCAGCATGAACAATTGAGTTTTCAGGTTCCCCACCCACCAAAAAACTGTGTTAAGTTGTGGGTTGACATAGCAGACGACACAGTGATTTCTCCCAAGCAGTTCTTCATTTTGTAAGCTGGAACAGAACTAAGCTGAGGAGCTCAGTCAGCCTGCTTATATAGAGCTCCAGAACAATGTAACTGTTGCCATTTTCTAAAACTATCCAATCACTGAGCGTCACTTTTCGATCCTTCATTTGCATAACTATCTACAGTATCCACCTGCTGGCCCAGGGTGAGAAACCTCAGTACATAACAAACTGGATATAAGGGTCATGCCAGACTTAACATTTGACTCATAGAGTTGCGTCAAGAATGCACATGCAAACTTCCATAACGATATATCAATTTTTTTAAGCTGATTTTCATTTTTTCCTTCTCCCATTGAGAAATGTGTGCTGCGGCTATGACTGCGGACCCTTCCAAATATGCAATGTTCTATGAAGTTATCCCATTTTTTAAATGAGCCAAAATACACGGGTCTATTAGACCAAAGACCTCACATAACTTGCACCACAGAACATATGGGCTTTTGCCACTGTTGACCAACCTTTTGCCCCATTGTGGTGTTTTGCTTCAGAACGTCTGCCTCAGTTTTTGGCTCTCATCCCAAGACACTGTTTTTTAAGAGAACTAAGTGAAGCAGAGTCTGTTCAGACTCTGGGAGCCTGGAAGAACTCTAGAAGGCCTCTTGCTTAGTTTGGATGGACATTCGATATCCCCTAAAGGGGGAAAGGAACTATGTTTGCTAGAGGAAAAATAACAAAACCAAGGTCCTTAGAAGTTTACAATTACATTAGAATAGTGGTGGTGGTTCATTTGTATTGTAATAAAAAATGGGGTTATCAACCAGTTAAAAATATTTTGTCCAGTTGCCCAAAAATTGATGAGTTAAAAAAAGTTTGCCTACCGCATTGAATTCAGACTTACTCCTAGGTAAATACATACTGCAGCATTAATATAGATAATATTTTTTAGGAAACTTAACCAGGCAATTTTTCTCAGTTAAGCTCAAGGGAAATATTTCTCTAATTTGGATTTTCACTGACTTTTTAAAAGCACTAAATAGTGAATTTAAAATTCCTGAAGCTACATGGGGCACTTCTAGGTGGCTGTTCACTCTGGAGTCTGTGGTCTGCATGCATGCAAGTTTGGAACAGTTTCCACATGACATTGTCTTAATCTGAAAGCTTACCCATATTATTTCCCCATTTAATCCAAATTTACAATTTCTGTGGAAAAGCCAGTAAGTAGCAAAACAAAACATAAATGGTAAATCTGGAATTAATTGGGGTAGGGGAGTAAGGTTGGCATTTTTATTGGGTTGATGCTATGTGGATGCTGCAAAAATAATTAAATAATAAAAATGCTCAGCACCAAGTACAGAAGAAGCTGCCATGTGGAGGCACCCATAATGAATAGGTTAGAATAGTTTCTCCCTTGTGTGCAGTGATTATCAACCACAAAATGTATCGCAAGAACTTTACTTCATAGTTTGGCTAAATAGCCAGGATGTTTCAATAGGAAGAGCTGTTGACTACTTCATCGTTAGGATAAAAATAGGCTCTGCGATATCTGGGATTTTTCAGTGTAATTATGGTAACATAAACATAGTCCTTCTAGGAACAGAATGATTGCTAGCAGATGTATGTAGCCATATAAACAAGATTACCAAAGGAATATTTATTGTTTCAGCATGCAGGAATATGAAGAGAGAGTATCGGAGATTCTGTAAAATTTCACAACACTCTAGATTTTTTTACTTATCAGTTGCACCTTCATTGATAAACTTTCATATTATATTGCACAATTTTTTGGCCGTTGGTTGGATCCAACCTTAGCCATGCTTAGAGTTGATCCGTTGAAATCAGTGTGACTTAAGTTAGTAATGATGACTAACGTTCAGTTGTTGATTTCACTAAGTGTAAGCATGACTAAGGCTGCAGTCCTAACCCCACTTAACTAGGACTGGGAGTACACCCCATTGAATTCAATAGGACTTAATTCCAAGTAGACATGTCTAGGATTGTGCTGTAAGTCTGTATCCAGCCCAGTATGCTTTGCATCCATTATTTCAGTGGATATTTTCTGATTCTTGCATCTCCTTCCTCTAAAATATGACGCCCTTGTAAGAGCCAGTGTGGTGTACCAATTCAGTGTACTGAATGTTAGACTAGGACCTGGGAGACCATGGTTCAAATGACCAGTCAGCAAGGAAGTTCACTGGGTGACTTTTTCAGCAACTGCTTCCCAGCCTAAATTACTTCACAGGGTTGTTGTGAGGATTAAATCAGGAGGGGAAGAACCATGTATGCCATCTTGAGCATCTGGGAGAAAAGGGTGTGTGTGCAGCGGGTGGTGTGTGTGAAATGGAAACAGCACTGTGGAGATTGGAAGAGACAAAAACAAAACCAGCTGAGTTTCCTACCACAGTTAGCTGCAACAGGTTTAGCTTTGGAGGGGCTGAACACATGCTTACTGTAAGAATGCATGTTGTACGTCAGGGCTAGGGAGCCTATGGTCCTCCAAAATGTTGCTGGACTACAATTCCCATCACCCCAATCATTGGCGATATTGGCTGAGGCTGATGGGAACTGGAGTCTAGCAACCTCTAGAGCGGTGTTTCCCAAACTTGGAGATCCAACTGTTTTTGAGCTACAATTCCCACCATCCCTGACCACTGGTCCTGCTAGCTAAGGATGATGGGAGTTGTAGTCCAAAAACAGTTGGAAACCCAAGTTTGGGAAACCCTGCTCTAGAGGAATACAGGTTCCTCAGCCCTGTGCTTACTTCCTACTTGGATAATTAAAACAGATTATACAAAAGTACAGTGGTACCTCTGGTTATGAACTTAATTTGTTCTGGAGGTCCGTTCTTAACCTGAAACTGCTCTTAACCTGAGGTACCAATTTAGCTAATGGTACCAATTTTAGCCGCCGTGCCACCAGTGCACAATTTCTGTTCTCATCCTGAGGTAAAGTTCTTAACCTGAGGTACTACTTCCGGGTTAGCGGAGTCTGTAACCCGAGGTGTTTGTAACCCAAGTTGCCACTGTATTCTAATTCTCCGGTATAAGCAAAACCCTGTAGTGCTGGTGTTGTCCCTGGGATTTCTCAGTACTCAAAACAGGGAGTGCCTAATAATACTTTTCCAAAGAAAAGGAATACATCCAATTACTATTGTTATCATTAGATTAAAAAATCAGATGTAACTGTGCTCAAATAACTTAATCAGACACACCTTCTATCTCCCTGCAGTTCACAAACTATAAATCAAGCAGGGGAACTTGACTAGTGGCGCAACAGGAGATCAGTACATGACTCTTTTTATCCCCTGGGAGATCCTATCTGTAATAGTAATCTTTTAACCTGCTTTCAATGGAACCCGCAGTGTCATTGTATACCGGAGGTCATAGGTTAACCTTGGATTCTTATTTATAGGGATGGATTTCACCGACTACAAAAGCATCACTTACCTGTGGGGAAGCACTGCCTGCACATGAATTTTGCCCCTGAGACTCCCAACTCACATCCAGCTGGATGACAGTAACTGAACTTTCCCCTCTATCAATCTGTTTGCTGAAAGAAAAACTCAAGAAGGTTCTTCAAACTGCTTTTGAAAATGGAAAAAGCTGTGTGAATGTCACACTTACTTTTGACTGCTGAGTATTACCCACGCAGCTCATTTTTATCTGTGATCTGTGCCACTGTTGTTTTAAATTGTGTTTTTAATGCTGTGTATTCTACATTATTGGTTATTGTGGAAGGAAAGAGCAGGGTGGAAAACCATACAAATAAAAAAAAAATATGCCTGCCTGCTGATAGCCTTGGTGTTCCAACAACGCGTTTCATTCAGTGATGGTTGGAGAAGATGATTTACCTAGATTCCTCTCCTGAAAAGGCTTCAGACAGGAGCAGAAGAAAAAATGAACAGAGAGCTGTGATTTTGGACTGTGATCTAAAAGCATTGGGGGGCGGGCGGAGGAGGGAGGTGGCAATACCCCTAAATATATGATATGGGAGCTGTGAACTTTGCCTGTTAGAATGGTTAAGCTCAGTGCTATTTTTCTAGAAAAAGAGGGGCCAGGACTCACAATGAACACCTCCTTGTTCTCTTATAATAGCAATGACACCCACCTGAGAGATGCTGGAACTGAGTTCCAGTGAATTCTGGCTGGGGGGGGGGGGAAAGCCCTGATTAAGCTTTGCCTCCACCTATGAACAACCTGTGTCAATAAAGCAAACGCTACAAAACGTCAATAAGACTTCAGTTGACCTCCTACCAAAGGACATCAAACCTGGGTAAGTGCTGCATGGACCACCAGAACGCTTAACCCACAGAGGAAGGATGTGCATAACAATGGCATACACTTGGTGTTATGTACTGAGTCGAATAGGATAGTCTGATTGGTCCTAGAACAATAGGCTCCAAAAGGCAGCAGTCTGATTGGTCCTAGAACAATAGGCTCCAAAGGGCAGCAGTCTGATTGGTCCTAGAACAATGCAGCAGTATGATTGGTTAGCAGGAACCACCCAATCATGCTCCAGATAGAAGTGAATCCACAACCTGATTGGCTTACAGTAGAATTCCGGAATTAGCCAATCATGTGCAGCCCATTGTGTAAATAATGTATATAAAGCAGATACTCTGAGGGGACATTCATTCATTCCCCCTCACCACTATGAGCTGAATAAAGAGCATGAAATCACTTTGCGACTCTGAGTATATTTCACTGGCGACGAAGGTGGGATCCCGCTGAGCTGACTGCCACACACAGCACCGCAGCACCGCCACCTGCCGCACCGCTGCCTCACACCGTGTATCCAGGCTTCAGCTCCGGGACCCAAGGAACTCAGAATGGCAACCGACAGCAGCTTCTCGCCGTTCAACCCAGCAGCTGGAGACTGGGAAGCATACACCTCCCGTTTCACCTTCCTCCTAGAAGCCAAAGGGATCACCGATGAAGAAGACGCCAAGAAGAGGGCAATATTCTTCAGCGTCTGCGGAGAGGAGACGTTTGAAATCACCCGGGCTCTCCTTGCACCTGAAGACGTCGCCACTGTTCCATACAAAACCATAATGGAACAGCTGAAGGGGCACTTTTCGCCACAGCCCTCAGTGGTGGCTCGTCGAAATGCCTTCTACGCAAAGCGGCAAGCCCCTGGGGAAACCATAACTGGGTTTGTGACCTCTCTCCGCCAAGCTGCACAGTTCTGCAACTTCTCAGAGCTGGAGAACATGCTTCGTGACCGCCTCGTCGGTGGCCTGAAGGATGAGAAGCTGCAACGACGCCTCTACGCTAAGAAGAACCTAACTTTCCAGGTCGCTCTGGAGGAGGCCCTGGCAACGGAAGCTGCCGAGAGGTCGACGCAAGAGGCACGGCCGAGCTAGCCGTCCCAACCGAGGGTCCACCACGAAGACCTCACCAACAACTCAGGATCCGACAGGGAGGAGGTGCACCGAGTACAGCAGCGCACTCAAGCAGCCCACATACCACAGCTGCCTCGACGAGAAGGAGGGAACTGTGCAAGCTGTGGAGAAAGTCACGAGAGGAGGACCTGTCGTTTCCGCAACGCAGAGTGCAGGCAGTGCAGAAAATTGGGACACATCGCCCGGGTGTGTCGGGCTTGGCCCACCCAACACCAGGCATCAGATGACCAATCCAGGAGCCCCAGGTCCCGGGGCCCAATGCACCAAGGCAACTCAACGGAGCTCACGGACTTCCAGGTATACCAGTTGCCCCACCCCAACGTAGAGAAAATTTATGTAGAGGTACGGATAGAGGGGGCCCCATGCCGCATGGAGCTTGACACGGGTTCAACTCTATCCATAATCTCGGCAAGGACCTTAAGGAAACTGTGCCCTACTGGGGGTCCCAAACTCAGACCGGCCCCATTCACCCTCCGGGACTTCCAGAAACGTAAGGTCCCCACAATGGGGGTGGGGACCTTCAGGGTGCAATACCAAGGGCGGACGCGGCAACTGGACTTGCTTGTGGTCAAGGGCCCCTACATTAGCTTACTGGGATTGGCATGGTTTGGACCACTGGGGCTAGCCATCACCGGGGTGAACCACATGAGCTTACAAGTGGATGTGGACGCCATATGCAAGGAATTTCCGGGGTTTTCGATGGGAAATTGGGACAGTATACGGCCCCCCCATTGCTCTACAGCTTGACCCTGCAGTACGACCGGTCCCGTTCGCCCTGAAACCCCGTATAGATGAGGAATTGGACCGACTCGTGGAGCAAGGAGTGCTGGAGCCGGTGCCTAATGCCCCCTGGGAAACCCCAATCGTCACACCCGTCAAGCCTAATGGTTCAGTCCGCATCTGCACAGACTACAAATGTACCATAAACAAGGCCCTCACGGCCCATGCATACCCAGTGCCAGTGGTCAGCCATGTCCTTGCCACCCTGGCTGGGTCAAAAATTTTTGGCAAGCTGGACTTCGCCCAAGCATATCAACAGCTGCCAGTAGATGAGGCTACAGCAGAGGCACAGACGATTGTGACGCACAGAGGAGCGTTCAGGGTAAAGCGGCTGCAATTCGGGGTCAGCGTGGCACCAGGCATATTCCAGAATCTAATGGACTCTCTCCTTAAAGGGATTCCTGGTGTCACCCCCTTCTTCGATGATGTGTTGATTGCCGGGCCCACACCCGAGGAGTTTGAGGACCGCCTCCGCACCGTTCTGCACCGTTTCCAGACGGCGGGTCTCAAGGTGAAGCGGGAAAAATGTCTACTAGGAGTGCCTCAGGTGGACTTTCTGGGATTTATGGTGGATGCAGAAGGGGTCCACCCAACTGGAGACAAGGTACGGGCCATTTGTGATGCTCCAGCGCCCAAGAACAAGACTGAACTTCAGGCGCTGTCCTGGGACACCAACTCCCGGATGGAAGAGAGGTACCGGTAGCATACTTTTCCCAGACACTCAACGAAACCGAGCAGAACTACTCGCAAATCGACAAGGAGGGTCTGGCAATCGTGAAGGGAGTAAAAAAATTCCATGATTTCTTGTACGGGCGGCCCTTCACCGTGGTGACTGACCACAAGCTGTTGCTTGGCTTGTTTGCCCCCGAAAAGCAGACCCCCCAAGTGCTGTCTCCTCGCGTCCTCAGGTGGTCAATTTTCCTTGCCAGCTACCAGTATGCACTGATTCACTGCCCTGGAAAGGCGATGGGCCATGCAGACGCCCTCAGCAGGCTACCACTACCGGAAACAGGCCCCGACCCAGCACCTGCACAAGAGGTTATGAGCCTGGAGCTGCTTCCCGACCGCCCCATTCAGGCACAAGAAGTTGCACACCATTCGAAGAAAGATAGGGTCATCTCCCGGGTCCTGGACTGGGTGTGGAGGGGATGGCCCAGCAGCAGCCCCGGGCCAGAATTCGCCAGCTACACAACCCGCAAACATGAACTGTCAGCCCACAAGGGGTGCCTGTTATGGGGAAGCAGGGTCGTTGTTCCCCAGCCCCTCCGCAAAAGGGTCCTCACAGCCCTACACGAGACACACCCAGGGGTAGTAAGAATGAAGGCCCTTGCCAGGAGTTACGTGTGGTGGCCGGGGATCGACGGAGAGATAGAGGCCTGGGTCAAACACTGCCAGGCCTATCAAGAATCCCGCCCAGCTCCCCCAAGGGCCCCAGTCCAGTCATGGGAGTCTGCCCGAGCACCATGGTCACGCCTGCATGTGGACTTCGCTGGCCCCTTTCAGGGGAAAACATTCTTCATAGTGGTGGACTCCTACACCAAATGGCTGGAAGTTGCACTGGTACCGTCCACTTCTACGTCCGCAGCCATCCGGGTACTACGCCGGTTGTTTGCAACCCACGGGCTCCCTGACACTCTCGTCTCAGACAACGGAACTGCATTTACGTCAGGAGAATTTCAAACCTTCACAGTGCAGAACGCCATCCGCCACATCCGTTCGGCGCCATTCCACCCGGCCACCAATGGCCAAGCAGAACGCATGGTGCGGACCACCAAGGACACCCTTCACCGCATGACGCAAGGGGATTGGGAGTACCGCCTTGCCACATTCCTTCTAGCACAGCACAGCACCCCCAGCTCAACGACTGGCCGGAGCCCCGCTGAACTACTAATGGATCGGCGCCTTGCAATCAGATTGGACCGCCTTCACCCCGATAGAGCTCAGGATGAGGTAGTGGTGGGGGAAGGCAGGAACCCCCGGACCTTCACGGCCCAGGACCCAGTGTACGCAAAGAATTTTGGGGCAGGCCCTGCATGGGTACCTGCCACAGTCACCAGGGTCACTGGCCCCGTGTCGTACGAGGTGCTAACAGATGGGGGGCAATGCTGGCGCCGCCACTGCGACCAGATACGGCGACGATTCCCGGGAGAAAACCAGGAGGAGGAGGACAGGTCAAAGGAGTCCCAAGGGAACAGTGGGGCAGTGAGGCCCATAGAGCAGCAGGGGCAAGCAGGAGAGGCAGAATCAGTAAATACAGAGAGGACCCGTGAGGCCGAAAGGACACCGGAACCAGAACCACGACTGAGCGAGCCGGTTGCGCCAGACCAAACAGCCCCATCACAGCCAGCATCCGTGGAACACGAGCCAGAACCTGAACCCCGGACCAGGGAACACCACAGGCCGCAACGCACACGTAGGCCGCCGGCGTACCTTGAGGACTATGAATGCGACCTCCCGGGCAGGACTGGAACTTAGAGGGGAGGGGTGTTATGTACTGAGTCGAATAGGATAGTCTGATTGGTCCTAGAACAATAGGCTCCAAAAGGCAGCAGTCTGATTGGTCCTAGAACAATAGGCTCCAAAAGGCAGCAGTCTGATTGGTCCTAGAACAATGCAGCAGTATGATTGGTTAGCAGGAACCACCCAATCATGCTCCAGATAGAAGTGAATCCACAACCTGATTGGCTTACAGTAGAATTCCGGAATTAGCCAATCATGTGCAGCCCATTGTGTAAATAATGTATATAAAGCAGATACTCTGAGGGGACATTCATTCATTCCCCCTCACCACTGTGAGCTGAATAAAGAGCATGAAATCACTTTGTGACTCTGAGTATATTTCACTTCCATAGACCAGAATTTATTTCATCACATGCATGGAGGGTTCTCCTAAGTTGGCAGGTGTATATGTAAGGAAACGGGTGGAAGGGAAGAAAGAAATGTAAGCAGTTAAGTCAGAGTTGAGGAAAATGCCAAAAAATAATAATACAGATCATGTCAATTACATTGCAGTTTAAATGTATGTAAAAGGGGGGAGGGGTAAAGGACAGTGCACATCCGGACATTAGTAAGCTGATTAACACCTGCTGTGTTGAAAACTGGTCCGCCTGCTCTTGTTCAAGCATGTTTAAAGGCAATCCAGGGCTTGACCTAAATGCAAAAAGTGTGTTGGCTCACCTAGATCAGTCTCTGTATTTGTGACTTCTTCTTCTGTTGGGAAACAAAATCTCCTTTATCTCCTTGTAACTGGCTCTACAAGGTATTCTAAGCTGCATCTGCCTGCGCTTCTTGCCAAATTAAACGAATTGGCAGAGTGGTCCAAATCCTTGCCAAGGTGGGGCAGAGTGGCAGATCAGCTGCTGCATCTGAAGCTCTGCCAGATTACGCCAGCCAGGAAAGAAGGTAGGTGAGCTGTTTTTGTTTAAGTTTTTATTTATTTACTTATTTTGCTGTGCCAACTCCGAGTTGGCATAGCTGAGGAGCCTGGGTTAGGTTTCTCTTTGGTGTATGGTGCGGTTGGCTGGCTCTGCTTCCACATACCCCATAACCCCATTTCGGGCCCAACATTGGCTACTGACTATCTTTAAGGACCGGTGTTATATGGTCTCGGCAGCTGCTCCCAGTCACCAGTCTAGTTGCTGCATTGTGGATCAGTTGTAGTTTCCGAGTCACTTTCAAAGGTAGCCCCACATAGAGCGCATTGTCGTAGTCCAAGCAGGAGATAACCAGTGCATGTAGCACTCTGGCAAGACAGTGTGCAGGCAAGTAGGGTCTCAGCCAGAGCTGCCTTTTAAATATATGGTGTGAATGTGACCTAATGTACATCCCACCTTCCAATATATAATCCATACCAAGGCAGCTTACAAGGAACATTAAACTAACTTATCAAAGTCACCCTTTTAAAAGCCCACCAGGACCATTCTCTTGGAGCAATTGGTGGCCGTATCCTTACTTGCTCTGCTCTAAGGAGGAGACTGAGAGCCTCATTTGAGGGTGGAAATCAGCAGGGCTCTTGGCTGTGGCCATTGCTGCCAGACACAGGGACCCGAAAGCACAGGGCAGTTCCCCTGTTCGCATTCCCACTAGGCATAAACTCCTTATTTATCAGCCATTATCATGTCCCTCCCACCCACTCAAACAACCACCTGTCTCAAACTGGATTTATGGCAGATTAGCTGCACTGTTCAGTGTTTGTGACCCAAATAAATGCAAGGTGTTTTTGCATCTTCTCCCACCCTCCTCCAAACTTTCCTGTCTAAGCTGCCACCTCAAGTATTTTCCTCTTTTCCTTTCTACCTGTTCAAAACATTGTTCCTTCCATTCCCAAGACCCTCTTCTTCTCTGCTAGCTATGCATAGATAGACCCATTCTAAGAATCCTCCCTGTGTCTGTCTCTTTCCATTCACATTATCCTTTCCCATCTCCAGAGACAGGGAAGTGCAAAGGAGGGTGAAAGCAGAGTTGCCTCTTTTCAAGTTTATGTGTATGTCATAAACTACGCCCTACAGTGTCTCTCCTTAGCTGCCAAACTAAACAGACATTTGCAATGGATAGCGTGCTTATAACAATGGCAAAGTCACAGAGAATGAGAGTAGATTCATATAAACAAAAGGACAGGAAAGTTTATTGCTGGCAAGTATGCTTCATTTGTAAGTTTGAGATATTTATCAGTGTACATAATTACACGGAAAACAAGTTCTTTTTCCATTTCCAGCTGCCACCTAGTGTTTGAATGTAGAAGAGTTTTGTAGTACAGTCAAGTATTATTTTCATGCTCCTCCAGAAACCTGATAATTCAGCATTCATCCTGGTTTGTTTGCAGGTAGATTAGATAATGCGGACTATTTAATGAGCATTGCTTCTGATTTGTTTGTGGGGGGGCTAGATGATGTTGCATCAAACCAAGTGTCATCCCACACTTTCCAGTATGTTTTCCTGTTGCTTTCCTTAACACAAAAAGTCCAAGAAACTATAATTGTGCCATCAGAATTTGTGGTTATGTGAATGAATCCCACCTGAGAACAGCAAAAGTCTGGAAGCATCCTGTAAACGGCCGTTATTGAGCATCGATTCCAATTGACTTATGGGACAGTTATACAACAACGAATATTTATCCTGCATTCATCCTAATTTGCATGCAGGTTGTTTACACGTCCCTCTGCTCTTCCAAACCATCTCCATTTTCAGATAGGATTTACTCATGCACTGGCAAATTCAAGTTGCTCGTTGTCATGTAACTGTCCAATAAACAAATCAGAATGACTTACTCAATAAAGAACCAAGATATTCTAAGCACCATGTGTAAATTCAAGCAAATCAGAATGGATGCTGAATAGATATGTTGCCTGGAGGAACCCTCTGCCAATTTCCTAACATCACAAAATTCTTTTTTTTAAGTGGATTATATTGTGTGGGCAATACCGTGCTTTAATCCATTTGAATTGCTTGGGTTGGTGCTTCAAACCCTCCTGACTGCAGGCATCTTCCAGTTGTTTCTGTTAAATCTTCTTTACCATAAAGAGGGAACATTTCCCCACAATATTTCAGTGGGGGGTAGTAGATTAAAGATGGTGGTGTTAAGACAAATAAAAATGCATAGTATTGGCTAAGCCCATCTTGAATTCTAGGCATAAGCCTTATTACTGTGCCCCTTGCACACTTTATGCATACAGGAATATATTCTCCATATTCTGTCCACGAAAGGGATGTTTAGGCTACGTATCCAGTGGTTTAAGAAAAGAAACAAACATGTCAATCAGAGAGCAAACATAAGAAATTACTGTATGCAAATCAAACAAATGCCCAAATCATTTTGCATAATTTATTCTACAATATCAACCATTATACATAATTAATTCTGCTAGAAGGGGACTGGGCAATAAGTTGTTCAGTGCCCTGAATCTTTCCCCCCTACACCAGGCAGGTCCAAAGTCCGGTCTGGGGGCCACATGCAGCCCCAGGCTGGTTTCAAATGGCCCCCCAGGCAATTTTGAAAAAGCAATCTCTTGTCGCCCCCGAGTGCCTGCCCACCAAAGCCTTTTTGCAGGCTCACCAGGAGCTCTCCCCTCTGTGCGGGGGATGTGGCTAGCCCCCGCGCCATTAGGGAGTCCCCGGCTGTGCCACTCCTTGGGTCGACCAATCTCGTTGGCCGGGGGGCGTGGCTAAATAAATAAATACTACAGTTCACTTTTGGGACTTTGATGTGTGATGCTAATTATTTCCCCCAAGAGTTAAATGATAACTAATCAGAGGCAGCTACAGTTGCAAATGGCAACAAAATATCTGTGAAAGAGGAGCAGGTTTGCTCAAGTGTGTTGCAGGTAGAAATTATTGGCAAAACCTATTTGGTGTTTCGCAACTTTCTGACTAGTTGCAGGACCGTAGCCAGACCTAGCAGGTCACTTAATCAATTTTGTCCCTCTGAAAAAAGTTTGGACACCACTGCCCTACACAATTACTTAGAGATTATATTATTGAACACCACTTCTGTCTCATCCTTGCAGGGTTGCTCCCCAAATTGCAGTGCTGACTAAATTGCGGAGATGTCATAAACCGTTGCAGTATTTTAGCCACGCAGCCATACCAGTACACTTATAAATTATAATAGGAAAGGCTGTTTTGTTTTTTTAAGTGTTTACTTAAAAGGGGGGGGAGGGGAATCTCCTCCACTTAAGAGCAGCAACTCATCTGTTTGCTGCGACCTTTTTTGTTTGTTTCTAGGTGGACACATCTAGGTCTAACTCCAGATACGTTACAATCTTTAAGATTTTATTTTATTTTATGGCTTTATATGTGTTGGAAAGCCGCCTAAAGTGGGCAGGGTATAAATAAAACAACAACAATATTTATTCTTCTTTCTTTTTCTTTCTTTGCGCGTGTGCGTTAAATACGGCATCTCCATTGTCAACCCGGAAACTCCCTGGCCTAGAGAAGGAGACGCGCTCCTTTAAAGATCTGTGGCCATTTTTAGGCGGCTATCGAGCTTGTTTGTCGTTAAACGGCGCGCGGCTAAACGTTCCAGCTCGCACGCATGCGTACTAGGTAAAGATGGGGTAGGCGCACGACCCCTGAGGGGAGAGAGAGAGAGAGAGAGCTTTATAAATAAATAAATAAATCTCGACGCCTCTCTAGCGCGCGTGCGCTGTCGGCCGCGCATGCTCACCGTCTGGGAAGAAAATGGCCGGTGAGACTGTTGTTCCGGGTTTCGCGTTGGGCGTCCTGCCGGGCGGCCTAGAGGGTAGACCGTCGACCTTCGGGGAGCCCTGCTTTGGGTGAGCGGCAGCCAGCAGTTCCCTTGGCCTTCCGCCTTTCCTCGTGTTGTCGTCGTCGTGCGCGCCTTTCCTGACCCGTGTCAGGAACGCGCCTGTTTACCTGGGTCTGTGAGTCGCCCTGTTGCCCCTCTAAGGTTCGCGGTGTTTTGTTTTCCTTGGTTACGGGGTATTTTTGTGTGTGTGAGAGAGAGAGTGTGTGTGTGTTTATGTGTGCCTTTCATGTGCGTTGCGTAGCTTCGGGTTGCACCTGGCTTAAAAGGCCTTCAGTAGTACCATTTATCTGTCAAAGAGATAAACAACTACCTGACATTCAGAAGACATCTTAAGGCAGCCCTGTTCAGGGAAGTTTTTAATGTATGACATATTAGTGTATTTTTGGTATTTGAGTGGCTGGGGAAACCCAGCCAGATGGGCGGGGTACAAATCTATTATTATTATTATTATTATTATTATTATTAGTATTATTATTATTATTAAGGTTATGCTTTTATATATGTTGAAAGCCTCCCTAAGTGGGTGGGGGTATAAATGATTTTAAAAAATATTGTTATTGTTATTACTATTACCAGTGAGCAAGTTATGAGTTTGAGCCAGGGGTCCCGTGGTAGTTTGTCCCAGGGGCGTGTAAGTCAGCTGCTGCTATTATTGTTATTTATTTATTATTGAATTTATATACCACCCTATGCCCAGAGGTCTCAGGGTGGTTCACAGAACAAAATCAAAATATAAAACCTCAAAATATATAAACAAAATAAAAACAACAAACCAGTGAGTGATAATACACAGCCTCTCCTCATACACCTGGTGTCTGGGGGATGTGAGGTTCTGCTTTAGGCTGCGACTTCAAACATTCACTGTTTCCCTAAAAGTTGCCCACCTGGTATTATTGGGCCCTGGGGCCTTTCATTCTTTCTCTCTCTTAGCTTTGGCTCTTAATATAAAGGAAGGAACACAATAGTATATGTGATGCCTTCCCTCTATATCTCCCTTTCTCCCCATCGTTTGAAAACCTTTATAGACTCATAGAATTGTAGAGTTGGAAGGGACCATGAGGATCATCTAGTCTAACCCCTGAAATGCAAAGTTTGGGGCTCGAACCCGCGACTTTGATATTAAACGTATCATGGTCAGTAGACTGAGTAGCAAAATAGCTTTTGATATTCCTGTTTGTTTGTGTGCATATAATTAAGACTTTTTTCCACAAGAATGTTTGCTTTTGGAATATTTTCTGACTGTTAAAGGTTTTGAGCTGTTCTCAATCTTTAAAAAATGGGTGTGTATGTGGTTGGTTATTTCACTAGTTTTTCTGCCTTCCACCGGGCTAAAGATGTATTAAGGAATACATCTGTATTGTGTATGTGACTAGCGTACGGCTTTGGTGTGGTCAGTCTTGTGTCCTGAAAACACACGTAATACTTGGCAATTTGCTTAATTGTATTTGTGAGCTTATATCCAGCTTATCCTCTAAGCATATCTCACTGAAACCCAAAGCTATTAGGCTCTGAATGTTTTCCTCCTGGTTTTAAGTGTATTCCTGTATGCAAGTACTCATCTTGTCAGTTATAAATAGTGCCTTGTAATGTGTGATCTTGGCTGTTCAAGAAAGATACTAGGAACAGATCAAGCAAGTGTCATGTGCCCTGTTGTCAGCTAGCTATTCGCTGTTACTCAACTTGTTCGTTGCTTAAAATAAAATGATTGTATACAGCTTTTCTTTCCTTAGAATGCAAGGGCAGCCCAAAATATGAAATGCACCAAGCGGCATTGGGGCATACACAGGCTGATTTGATGCAGTACTTCAGTGGAGAGCTATTCTAGGAAGTTTCCCTGAAACATTTTCCCCAGAGGCATTGTTGATTGCAGTGAGAAATGTGATAGATTATTCATGCCAAAGTGCAATGAAGACGTAATGGTTGGTGCCAAAGTTCAGTGAAAACTTAATGTGGTGAAAGAGTTGCCTTAGAGTAGAATTGTTGGATTAAGTGATGCAACTGGCAGTGGGTTGTTGTTGTTTTTTGATTGTGGTAGTGCTTCCATTTGCACAGGGCAGAATGTCTAATTCTCACTGATACTTCATATTCTGTTCCCCCAAAAAGCTTTTCCTGGAGGTTGGAAGGTTCTGTGGTATGGCATAGAGACCTGCATTTGGTAGGGGTGAAAATGAGGTGCTTTGCTTTACACTAACAGAAGGACTTTCACTAATACAAAACACCATGGGAAGGAATCTTATTTCTAGTATGGTTAGCTAAATCTGTGTCTAATTACACTCTTGCCTTGTTCTTATAGGAATGAATACAATGGTGCCTTTTATCCCATAGTCTATACTTTGAGGGAGTCAGCATGTTCTCTATTTTATTCCAGGCACCCCCAAACTCAGCCCTCCAGATGTTTTGGGACTACAGCTCCCATCATCCCTGACCACTGGTCCTTTTAGCTAGGGATGATGGGAGTTGTAGTCCTAAAAACAAATGGAGGGCCGGGTTTGGGGGATCTCTGTTTTATTCTATTGCTTAATATGTAGCTATTCTTGGGGATGTTCTGATACCTTGCTTCAATGCATTACACTGTATCTGAGTATTGGTAATCCCTATAGCTAATTTCAGATTACTTTTGTTTAACTCATTTAAACAAATGGCATTACAGAATGATACAGTTCTAAATTTGATGAGCTGCCTCTTAGGCTAAGATCAAGTATACTCACTATTAGAAACTCTGATTTCTCTTTGTCGAGCATACTTTGCTCAATAGACTAACACTCTTTATTTTTCATTTCAGGTAACATCCTGAAGAGTGATGTTTCCTTTTAAAAAAAGATTTCTGGACAAAACAAATTTATGGATGACTTCAGTATTTATACGTAATGTCAATTCGGTTGTCTTTAGATGCCTATCTGTACTTAGTAGCTAGTTCAAAAAGCCTTTGTAAACAAAACACCAGACAACTGTATTACTTGTACAGACCTAAGCTTTTTTGGAGTATAACTCAAGCTATTCCTTTTAGAGTTTTTCACACAAGCAAACCATATTATAAATGGGGAGGAGACAAAGCACTATGGTATAACAAGCACTTCTGTTATCATGACTCCTTGCATTACAGAGCTTCTAAACTTAGTACCTCTAAGGAATTGACAAAAACAAGCAGTCGCATGTCACGATTTAAGAACACTTTAGAATCTGTCTCAAAAGCTGTGTCTGGAACTCACAGTGAACTGATTTCACGGATAGCTCGGCTTAAGCCACATTCTGGTATACTAAACAGATCAGCTGAAAATAATGGCCAAGAAAATAGTTTTCATACAAACCCAGAAAATGTCAGACAAGCTGCGAACAACAGAAGTCAGAAAGACTGCAATGATAGCATAGATGATAAGAAGCTTGTGCCTGTAAGTGAAGACTTGGGTCCCAGTAGTACTAATCGTGGTTCATTGAAAGATCTTGCAGATTTCAAAAATAGCCTTTTTCATGTTAGCTATTTTGCTACAAACTTTGGAGAAACATACAACTTTCTAGCAAATCACATCAATTGGTACTTTAGCACTGGTGGTATGGCTCAAGAGAAAAAGGGGAATGGTTCCCCTCCTAAATCACAGACTCAGGAGGGGAAGACACTTGATACACCAGAAGATGACATATTAAGTAATGAAAACAGAATGAATGCAGTATCTGCCTTAATACCTGCAGCACAGTCTCCAGACTCTGCGAACGCCAGTGCCACTGCTCCAGCTTCCAGCAAAAAGGGCATTGCAAGTTTTCTTTCTTACCCAAGTAACAGTGTACAGGCCTTTGTGGATAGTTACATTGGAGGACTTGTCCCAAAGTTACGATCTGATCCAAAATCCGCTTTGCCAGAAAAGAGCAAAGTACAAGAAAATGAGGATAAGTTGAAAGATGATGAGGAGGCTAAACGTGCGGAAGAGAAAGAGAGGAGGCTGTCCCTTCAAAGGGAAAAGGTAAAGCTCCTTAATCATCACTTCATAAGCTATTTTGTTATGTAACAGATAAAATATAGTTATAGGCAATAGAAGAAAATGGGGGGGGGGGGCGCAGACCAACAACCCCAAACCCCTGTGTCACTGATTTTAACAGAACAGAGTATAGAATATTTTTAAAAGGTTATACAACTTAAGAAGCAGCTTTGTGAAAGTACTTGCATGGTTAAAGTATATGTAGAGATTTTTGATTTATTTTGTACACTCTTACCGTAAAAGAACTAAGTAATTGGATGAATTGGCTTTCCATTTAAAGAGTGCTAGTTTACAGCAACTCTGTAAATTAGTCTATAAAAATGACTGCCTACGCAAAAGTAACAAAAATCAGGTACAGAACATCAACAGCCTTGAGGTCAGGAGATAATCCATTAGCGTTTAACTTAAAAACAGCCCTACCTGTTCACCGCGAGGACTTTAGTGACCACAGACAAATCAGTGTTCAGAATACTGTGTTGGCCTTATAGGGCTGTGGTAAGGGCTGCCAGAGTGAGCTTAATTGAACACAACTCTGTATTGAGCACTTTAAAGTGCTCTTTGTGTCCCACTCTTGTTTTTTCTACTGTCTTCCCTACAACTCTCTTCAGTAAGTTACTGGTGCACAACAGTACAGTGGAACCTGGGTCTCGAACAGCTTAGTTGATGAACAAATTGGCTCCCGAACGCTGAAAACCTGGAAGTAAGTGTTCTGGTTTTCAAACTTTTTTCGGAAGCCGAATGTCCAATGCGGCTGCTGGCTATTGTTTCTGAGGCATCTGTGCCAATCAGAAGCCACACCTTGGTTTTCAAACGTTTTGGGAGTCGAACGGACTTCAGGAATGGATTAAGTTCGAGAACCAAGGTGCCACTTTATTAGCCCAGCACCCTTACTATATATTTCTGGACTTGAGATTTTAAAAAAATCTGAAATGCTTATAAAGCTCTCCCTGTTTGTCAGACATGGAAATAATTTCTGGAAACTACACAGGGGGGAAGTGCTCTTGCACTCAGGTCCTTCTTGCAGGTTTCACATGGGCTGGCCACTCTGAGAACAGGATACTGGACTAGATGGGCCATTGGTCTGATTCAGCAAGCCTTTCTATGTTCCTATAATTCTTAACTCAGCAGAGGTAACAAGGTAAGTGATTCATTTCATAAAAATGATGAAAATATTATTTATCAAAAAATATATATGCATTTTTACTCATTCCAGGGGCATTTTCTTAGAACAAAACTACCAAAACCCTTCTGGTACCTTAAAAGCTGCAGTCCTGTATGCATTTATTTGGGGTAAGCCCATTAAAGTCAATGGGACCTCTGAGTATACATGTATAGGATTGCACTACATGACACTTGTAGTACATGCTAGGATTCACGTAATCAGATGCAAGGAATGGTCATGAGTAGTGAAAACCTATGCATGTCTGTTTAGAAGTTGCATTTTCAAAGGACTCCCTGATAAGTGTGCATAGGATTTCAGCCTTAAGTGGATGGGTATTTAACTTAAGCTCATAGAGAAAAGGAGGGAACAAACTGCCTGCCTGCCATTTTTTAAATGTGCTTGATAAAGTGGGTTCTGGCCCACAAAAGCTTGTGTTGCTAGATCCCTTAGACCAGTGATCTTCAGCTGGTGGTCGGGACCCACTACTGGGTCACAGCAGCAGCGCTGCCAGCATACAAATATATGTTTAAAGGTTAAGAAAGGGGTCCCTCAAATGCACATTTGGGTTGAAGGTGGGTCCTGAGTTTGAATTGGTTGAAGACATCTTAGATATTTGATGGATTTTTAAAATTAATAAAACATTCTCTTCGTAGATTATTGCAAGGGTGAGTATAGATAACAGAACCCGGGCTTTAGTGCAAGCATTACGGAGATCATCTAACAGAAGAGTCTGTATCAACAGGGTTGAAGAACTGACATACCATCTCTTGGAATTTCCAGAAAGTAGAGGAGTTGCTGTTAAGGTACAAATTAATTCTATCATCTCACCATGAATTGAAATAACATCCTCATTTTGGAAATAATAATTGTGAGGTACGTATTTTACAACAATATATAACATCTAAGTGCGTATTCCACTGGATATCAGGCTATATAAGAATCAGTGGCTTCCTATATCCTGCCAAGATGTTGTTGGTCACCAGCTCTCATCAGGCCCAGCCAGCATAGTCACTTGTCAGGAACAATTGGCATTGAAGTTCCACAGGTTAGCCATTGCTGCACTAAAGTTACACCAATAACTGGTGCAGGGATGGTAATGTTATATAATATTCAACGATCACAAGGTTGTAATACACAAAAGAGTCAGAAGTTTTCTGGAGATAACCACAGTCATTTCTGACTTGTAGTAGAATCTGGAGTTGAGGATATCTAGTTACACATTTTGAGTATTTTGACTTTCATTATTGCCCTGCAACTTGAAAAATAACACTAACTACATTTTTCAATAACTGGAAGGTTCTAATAACATGATCCTGTGAGTCCTACAAATTTTATTGGGATTTGTTTCCTGAGAAGTGTGCTTAGGATTTCAGGCCAAGTATAGTATGTGTAAGAAAAGTGTGAAGAAAACATCAATGCTTTCTTTTAAATTTAACAGTATTTACTTTTGTAAATTTCATTTTAGTTTTATATCTGGTGCTCTGGAGAAGCACCAGATAGATTAACACTTTTGTGCTGCATTTAAAATCTTTATTTTGTTTCCAGGAAAAAAGCATTCCATGCTTGTTGCGACTAAGGCAGGCAAATGATGAAGCTCTTCAGGCTGCTGTCAGGGAAGCATTGGCTGTAATTGGCTATACGGACCCTGTAAAAGGGTGGGGCATTCGAGTTCTCACTATTGATGGCGGGGGAACAAGGTAGGGCTGTGAAATTTTACATCTACGTCTTTAGCTGGAGTGAATTATTTTAAATTTGTGTATCTCCCTTTTAGTATAGGCAACAGAGGTCGTCCTCTGCCTATTTGAACTGAGAGAGAAAATAAAGTAGTACTCTTGGAGATTAAAAATACAATTTTGCACGCTTCGTTGTGTCACTGGATTCATAAATTTACATTTATGCCACTGGACTATAATAGTTTGCTTCTGTTTGAAGAGCACTGGAAATTCTCATAGTGAAGTCAGCCTCTTGAGGGTTGATTTACGTGCAGCACCATTGTGTGCCAATTCATGAACATGACTTGTGTTTACATGCTCACGCCTCATGTTGTCTTCCCCTTTCTGTGCAACCCGAGTTTGCTATTACATCTGAACGAGCAAATAATGGTTTGCGCAAATATATAATCTGAATCGCTTTATGCTAGTTTGCAATCTTCATGCAAATATAGTTTGAGGATTCAGTCATAGTGGCAAGCTAGACTTCCTGCAAAAGTGAAAGGAACTAAAGTTGAAATAGAGGAGGAAACACAGGCATACATGTAATGTTAAACAACGAATCGGTGTAAAGGATGGACCAGCCTTTAACACATTTTTCAGAATTTATCCATAACCATGATAACTGGAAAATTTTCTCCATTAGCAAGATGGAAGTGTGGCAAGACCATAGACTAGAGTATAGTTATGGATCCCTGACTTCATCGTCATATTAAAGTGCTGGAGTGGGTTTGCCTGCTTTTGGCCTGAATTTTGTTTCTTTTAAATAGTCTAATTCCTAACAGAAGTGTATACAACTGTATATTATTTTCAGCACTTGATACCCACTTATTTGTTTGAAAGTCACTTGAGAGTGTCCCACTTTCATTTACTAACAGACTGAAATTCTCAGTTGATATCGCAAACAACTTGCATCTTCAGCCAGGTTTATGTAAATGTTATTAAATAACGCTTTTGTTTAAACTTATTTGTGAATTTGTTTCTCTTGGGTCATGACCACCTGCTCCATCCTCTATTGTTGCTGAACAGTAGAATCTTATACAGTTTAGATTTGCATATACTAATATCTCTGGAATGCGGAAAACCCTTTATTGGTATTTGTGTAGTCTATCCTGGAAAATACATGGTGAGTTCATGAGTCTTAGGATGGGGTAGTTCCTCAAACAGAATGAAACCAAGCAAGCAAACTATTACTATTATTATTAGCATTTTTATCCTGTTCTTTAGGCAAAACGTGCTTGAATACCACCTTCTCAACTATCAGTGAGAAGACAGGTCCCTGTTGTCAGGTTCACAAACTAAAAGACATGACACAAAAGGAGAGCGGACTGGGAGGGAGAAAGAAAAAAGCAAGCTCAAACACCAATACCTTAGTTACAAAGATTTTAAGGTTTACAACAGAAATCGAAAAATTTGAAGAAGAGCAGATGAAGAGGTCTTGCAGTCCCATCTCTCTTCTCTTAGCCGAAGGAGTGGCTGATGTAAATGGAATTAAGGAGTTGATGTAGCTGGGTTTAAGCAGACAAATGGAAAGGCGCTGTATAATATGCTTTTATGTTGACCACCTTGCGGAGTAATAGTCATTTTTTCTTAGATAGAACAAGGTTTTTTCCCCATATCTGAAGATAAAATCAAAGAGTTATGCAGTAAACACAGTGGCTGTTGGCACACTTGCTTAATTTAGCTAATGTATCTAGAATGGACAAGCCAGGGGTCGGCAAACTTCTCCGGCGGTCGAATCGCCCACGCATGGGAGCGCACACACCCGTGCGCATGCGCACACTTCCGTCGCTCTTTCCCTGCTGGCTTTCGGATCATGGCAGGGGAGGAGGAGGCGTCTGTGGCTTCCGATTGGCTGCAGGAGCTTCCTGCAGCCAATAAGAAGCCGTGGCTGCGTCTCAGAAATCAGTCCCCGCATGGAACTAAACCAGTGTGGTGTGCCAGTTTAGCTCCATGGAAGGACTGACTGAGTGGGTGGCAAGGGCCGGGGGGCGGTTTAATGACCCCCTCGGGCTGTATCCGGCCCGCAGACCGTAGTTTGCCGACCCCTGGACAAGGCCATATCTGTGTTTCCTTTTGAATGTTTTTAACTCAGAGGCATATCCTAAAACAGGAAAGAATGATGCATGTGAGCATGTTAAATTAAGAAGAAAATAAAACTTCAATGCTTATATAATTGCCTGTGGAAAAAATAGTGGCGGATATCCAGTTTCTTTCACTGGCAATAGAAATGGTTTAGGGCAAGCATTTTTCTTCAATATTTTGTCATATTTAATGGACCATTTATAAGAATTACAAGCCACCTTTGGTTTAGAGTTGAGATAGCTAGGAGCATGTTGAAAGATTGTCCTTGGCAAAGTCCCTGTAAAGCTCTTTATCTTTTCTTTTCATTCAGTGCTCATTGTCAGTTATGGTGATATTTTGGACTAATCTCACCAACTGTCAACTAACATAAATTTGACACTAACCAATTAATTGCTCATAAAGTACAGAACTGCCTGAAAGCATTAATTACTCGTAATCATTACCATTCTGTCTTGTTTTGAATCAGTGAGCTGTGAAGGTATGTGGTAATGTATTCTTGTTTCTGCTTTCCTTAGCAACTACTTTCTCGCTTGATGTCTTCTTGGTATCTGGGCTCCTTCTAGCACACATTCTCTCCAAATGCCGTGATTTCAGTTTTTGCCTTGGCAATTTCTGTTTTAACTGTGAAGCTGCCATTAGATTTGTGCTCCACAAAATAAATTTCACCAACCTTTGCACTTAAATTCTCACTGGGTATAAAAGTGTTAATTAACAAAATGATAATATTTCAGCTTTAAAATGATAAAATATACTGGATTCAAAGGGTTGTGTATAGCTGAGTTCTTCCTCAAAGTAGACCCATTGAGATTAATGAGCACAGCTAAGTTAGGTCCATTCATTTTGGTGGGTCTCTTCTGAGTATAACTTAGTTGAATACTGTACTACCTAATGAGCCTAAGATAGTTGTGTCTATTAATGTCAGTTGGTCTCTTCTGAGTAGGACTAGCACTGACTCTTACCTCAAAGTTCCTTTCATCGGACAGAAGTATTATGGTCCTATATTGCCAATAAGGTCTGAGGTTGAGAGTGACTCATGGTAGAGGCAAGATCTTAACTTAGTGGTTTGCACCTTGGGTTTTAATCCTGTGCTGGCTTACTGAAGAATAAGCTCTATGTAGACAGGGCACAATTGCTGAATAATAATTGATGTATGGATGTTAGGACTTGATAGCTAAGATAACCAGTAAGTAAACAATGTGTGCGTGTTTCACTTTGTTGGCTTCTTTTATTTCTCAAACACACAACCTATAAGATCTTAAGTTGCCAAGGTGTCATGCAGTTCAGGTTTCATATTTACATATTTTGGTATTCCCTGTGGTCAGCTACTTTAGGGCTGATGCAGTTTCATACCTTATGTGTTTTGAGCATTGGTTGCTGTGGAATGGTGCAAAACAGCTCTGCTTTTGAATATGCTCTATGAGTACCATTACTATATCCTACTGCAGAAGATTGCAACCACTAGGAATATTCCACTTCAGAGCTACTGGTAGAGAGGGGAAATTAATGACTTTAAAGTCAGCATTGCTTCTCTGTTCTTTACCAACCTTAGTAATCTTTTTATTTTTCTTTCCTAGAAAGTATATATTTCCTGTGACCTGTATAGGAAACACTTATTAAAGCATATCTAATGGGAGAGATCAATCAGTTTTGAACATGTTGTTTGCCTTTAAATATGCCACATTTCCCAGGATATAGCGAAGGATGATACTGAAAGCTTGATAGCTAGTGGCTTAAACATACTGTCACTTGGCTTTTACTTAACAAATGATAAATTGCATAACATTTTTTGGTTTTTTGTGTTACAGAGGTTTAGTAGCACTTCAGACACTTCGTAAGCTAGAGGAGCTCACTGGAAAGCCGGTTCATCATCTTTTTGACTACATTTGTGGAGTGAGTACAGGTAAATAGTCCTGCATGGACTTCTGAGCAGCATTCCCCATCACACTTTTCAATTGCATTATCTATGGCTTCATGTGATGTGCAAACCAGGCCATTATATTCTTACACTCTAGGTGGCACTATAAATGAATGCTTAATGTTAATATCTCAGTTATATTAGCATGCATTTATCAACTTCTAAACTCTACAAATAATTTGTCCTAAAAATATGTCTCAAAAATATTTATAATCAGGTTGCATAGACATTGAAATAATATTTACACTCCAGGGACCAAAATAATCCTGATATTTTTTTTAACTTTTAGAATAATCCAAGTATAAAGATTTTTATCTCTTTATGCTGTGCTCCTATAAATGAGTCATTAGGCAATCATATAAAATACCACATTTACAATTGATGAATCATGTTTGCTTTTAGGTGCTATATTGGCATTTATGTTGGGGTTATTCCATATCCCTCTGGACGAGTGTGAAGAACTTTATCGTAAACTAGGAACTGATGTGTTTAAGCAAAATGTCATTGTTGGGACAGTTAAAATGGGCTGGAGCCATGCATTTTATGACAGTGAGATCTGGGAGAAGATTCTTATGTAAGTTAAATTTATCTATTGATTTGTTTAAAATCATCACTAATTTTGCTTACTTCAGTGTACATCAAAGTATTAAATAGGCACAGTCCTCATTCTGCCATCCTGTAAATTCTGTTACTGCAACAGAGGAGTATAATATTAACTGCAAGTAGATATGGTGACTCCTATCTTTAAAGTCCGTGGTTGGTGATTCTTTAAATAGTTTTTGTTTGTTCAGGCTGCCAAACCATTTGAAAGCCTTTTAATATAATTTTGTTTCTGACAAATAAATTGAGTTGGGGCCCTCTGTTTTCTTTTTACATGCCTAACTGCTCAATAGCTCTCTTCATTGTGGTTCATTATTTTCACTAAAATTCCTCACCACCTGAGGAATTTTGTCTGTACGGCTAAAACTGTGGTAAATGTTAAAGTGTTCTTGCCGTTGGTCTAAAAGAGAACAAAAATGGTACAGAGTTTGGCTCTAACCTATTAAGTTAGTTGAAATTGAGTCCCATAGATTTCTGTCGGAAGTAAAACATGACTAATTTGTCAAATTGATTTCAGTAGAGGCTACGGTCAGCTGATTTAGTCTGGATGCAGTCCAGTAGAATCCAAATAAATGATCTCCCTTGCCTAAGCGTTTAGAGCATGAATATATAGTATGTGAGAATAGTATGTGAGAAGGAATGACAACTGAAGATCAGGGCAGCTGTATTTCTTTAGAAATATTTTTAAAAATGGCAGACAGCATATTAAAAACAATAAATCGTAACTTGTCATGTTTTGTCCTTTTCCATAGAGAGAGAATGGGATCAGATGTTATGATCGAAACAGCCAGAAATCCCAGATGTCCTAAGGTCAGTGTACTTGATCAGTTTTGGTTTTTTTTAATGTACTGCAAGCATGTAAGATTGTTTAAACATGTGTTGCACAACATTTCTATTAAGTATTGTTCATCTTTGTTTTAGAACTCTTTTCTCAGTGCTCAGTTCCTAATGTTACCATCAGCATGTAGGAAATGGGCATTTAAACAGGCAAGTGGGTACAGAATTTAAGTCTGTAGGCACATTAATCCAGTGAGTGGTCATTGGAAGTTAAAAAGTAAAAATGTGTTCCTGAATCTGACAAATTCTAAACCAGATCCATAGTAGGATGAATGTATATATACTTTAGCCACCTAGATTCCTAACTTTCTTGGTCAGTCACTTGCAAAGTTCAATATGAACACGATTCTAATTTTTGCAGTATGTGTCCTCTAAGCAAGCAGTTGTCAGTGGGGAGAGAGTGACGGGAAGAAAACCAAGGAAGAGGTTCCCTGGCCACTGTCTTTCTTTAACCCTAAATACTTGGTATTTACACAATACTTGGCTGAAGCTCCAATACTTTGGCCACCTCATGAGAAGAGAAGACTCCCTGGAAAAGACCCTGATGTTGGGAAAGATTGAGGGCACTAGGAGAAGGGGACGACAGAGGACGAGATGGTTGGACAGTGATCTTGAAGCTACGAACATGAGTCTGACCAAACTGCGGGAGGCAGTGGAAGACAGGAATCCCTGGCATGCTCTGGTCCATGGGGTCACGAAGAGTCGGACATGACTAAACGACTAAACAACAACAACAACAAATACTTGGTATTGGGCGAAAGGATTTCCACCTCATATTTTGCCATGATCCAATCCCTGTCTTATGAGCCTGGAATAGCTTGTACAAAACCAGCTATAATGGGGCAAGGCATGATTGTCCTGTACCTGAGCTGAGTCATGTGATTTATTCCTAGTACCTATTTAAGATCTGGACTGTAATGAAACATCTAGTTACAGTCCTTTAGTTTTACAACTTCTGGGGACACTTACAATAAATATGTAAACAAAAATTAAAACAATACAAAAATGTTCCAAAATACTGCTTAAACAGCAGGACAACAAAGCAGTTCAACAATATACATACATACAGATACAATTTTATTTGTATTCTGTCTTTCCTCAGTTCAAACTCTGCCTTATAACATGGGGAAATAAAACCTACAATGTAACAAAAGTAGTCATAAATAATAAGTTAAAAATTACAAAAAAACTAACAGCAACAACCCTTCTTCCAAGCAAACCCCCCCAAACAACACCCTAGCCTAAGAGTCTGTTCAGCAGCCTCAGCTTTTGTAGCTGGAGTCAGTCAGGGCTCCACCATCTCAGGCCTGGTGGAAAAGACCTTTGAGACAGAGAGCAGCTCTTCCAGAACTCTCAGCAAATGGTCAACAAGATAAAGCACTTTTAAATGGTCTGACTAAGTAAACATGTGTTTGCCTGGCATCAGGAAGACTTAAGATTCAGTATTAAGTGAGTATTAGGATTTTCTACCCCTGGCTTTAAGGGCTAGACTTGGCCCTTCTACTCCTTCAGTCCTGACCAAGGTGAATATATTGGGGAAAACTGATCTTAATGCAGCCATGCATAGAAGACCTGCTGCTCTATCTTCAGAGCTGGCCAGATGTGCCTCACACAGAGTCAGAAGAACCTTCTGAGGGGGAAGAAGGACATACAGTGGTACCTCGGGTTACAGACGCTTCAGGTTACAGACTCCGCTAACCCAAAAATAGTACCTCGGGTTAAGAACTTTGCTTCAGGATGAGAACAGAAATCATGCTTCGGCAGCGCAGCGGCAGCAGGAGGCCCCATTAGCTAAAGTGGTGCTTCAGGTTAAGAACAGTTTCAGGTTAAGAACAGACCTCCAGAACGAATTAAGTTCTTAACCTGCGGTACCACTGTAGCTTTTCAGCTCTGCCATCCTCTACAGAGGAATTCCTCAGTTTTTCTTCTTCCCCCACGAAGGGCTTTTGCTGAAAGCAGGGATGCTTCTTCTCCAGATCCTCACTTTTTTAACCGTGGGGAAGCTCTTAATAAGTACTCAAGCCCTGCTTCTCAGCAGTAGTCTTGTTCTCCAGCAATAGTTTTCTTCCCCAGAAGATCAAGATACAGACCTGATTGTAGTCAATAAGGAAGAGTGGAGTGGGTGGTCTGATATTGAAGACTCGGATTCATATTGGCTTTTCCTAGGCTCCTGCTACTTTCTGATGCTTTGCAAATCAATGGTGGCTTTAGAATTGAACACTCTAGCAGAGAGAGTTCACTCTTTCTACCTCCAGGGCTCAGGGTCTCTGTACAGGTAGGGTGAATTTGGTTTGCATCATTAAATACTGAAGAGCATTGGTTTGTGTTAGCACCATCTAGAAATGTACAAATCTATACACTGCCTTTGTCATAGCCAAGGAATATACCTTATGAGCGATCATTTCAGCTTTGCATGTGAGAATTCTTCTGTTTTTTAAGCTATTTTTTAAATAGAATGATTTTACTTTGTAATTGGGCAGAGAAAAACAGTACGACAATAGCATAAATGCAGGGTTTAAGTGCTTGAGTCACGATTTCTCAAACAAAGGAAAGTTCTTAAATGGGATACAAATAGAAATATACACCCACTGACTTGTTAAGAGTAACAATTTAAAAGATGATATTTGAGCTGTGTGCATCGCGGTATAAAGATCTCAAACATTTCTAATGCTAATTGTTCCATGATAGGAAATAGTATTGCACTCACTGTTAACGGTAATATCTGAAACAGAGTTACTGTTTAGAAAGTCTTCCTTTAACCTATAAATCTCTCTTATATGTTTAGTTCTTAGAATTCTTCTGGGGTGGAAACCTGCATACTTGTGTAGGAGGTTAAAAGAAGCCTTTCTTGGGGGCGGGGGGACATTAATTTAATATATTTCTAAGCATGTTAAATGTGGGAGTTATTCATTCTGCTTGCCTTTAGGTAATTTAGCAACTTAACTATCTTATTGTATTCAGCTCCATCATTCTGTTTTATGAACACAGAACTGGTCACTACTGTATAAATGCAACTTCAGAAGATATAAGAACTGTGAACACAAAACCTAGTGAATGATTTTCCAAATCTTACCTTGCTTTCTAAGAGGCAGATATTCAAAGTGATTCTGTCTACAGAATACTTGGAAGATTGCTAGTCTTATGGTAGCTTTTAGTGTTGCATTGCCCACATTATTTACAGTTTTAACTATGAAATAAAAGCAAAAAAGTGTGTTAGTGATTTAAAATATTTTATTCATTTCAAGTATTTTCATCCCTTAGAGTGGGTTAATGTGAACAGTAATAAAATTGCCCCTGCCGTCGGCTTTGCAATCTAAAATACAAGATGGGGAAGAGCAATTGGGAACAGAAAGGGGGAAAAGAAAACTCACAACCTTGGGGTTCTTTCGTTGCTGTTTACTTAACAGAAAGCCCAAAAAATAATTAGAATCTCTATTAGCTAGGTCAGGGGTTGGCAAGGGTTACCGGGCATCAGCCGGATCACTCCTCCGGAGATCCTCCGTGGGCCGGGCTGGTGCAGCGCAATGCTGAAAATTGCATCTGCGGGAAATCGCTTCTGTGTGTGCCCAGATGCCAAAAATTGCCCCTTTGAAGAAGTGATTTTCAGCGTCTGAGCACGTGCAGAAGTGATTTCCGGTGCTGTGGACATGCTCAGACGCAATTTCCGGTGTTTGGGCATTCGCAGAAGTGATTTCTGGAGCTGCAGAAGAGAGTCCCCGCGCTGCGCTGTGCCCGGTTTAGTGCATCGCACTGGGACCCGCCAAACGGGCGGCTTGGTTCGGGGGTGGCTCGTGGGCCAGTTAAACAGCCTCCGTTGGCCGTAGGCTGGGGACCCCTGAGCTAGGTTAACCTTTTTCAGCTAGGTTAACCTTTTTCATAGATTTGCATCAGTGAAGCTGCCATAAGCTAATCTGCTTTCCTTACATCCCCCAAAAATATCCCCCAAAAATAAAGTTGCTAAGTAATCTCTAAAAGTTTTTGCAAATTATTTTACCTTCACAAACTGCAGTGTTTCAAGATACTGTATGATAATGGAGTTAGTTGGTTTGAGCAATTTATTTCTTATCAAAGCATATGATGAAGTCTTTATGAATTATCACTCACTTTATGCTTGTGTAATAAATTTCCAATCTAAGACCTTCAAATATGATGAATAAAAACAGTGTTGGGGATTTACATTTCCTGCCGTCTTCTGACTGTGTGGTTGATTTCTATTCTATATCTTTTCCTTCTCCAAAATTCAGGTGATGGGGCTGTCAAATTTCAGTTAACTGTTCATAACAAGTGCCATGTGTTACATTTTCCCCATTGATCAGTAAATATTTGTTTTCTCTTGTGTGTACTTTAAACTACTGAAGCACTTCTATAAAACCTTAACTATTATGGCATCCTCTAATCAAAGTGTTAGACTGATAAGACTATTTAAGACACCTGACCATCAACATTGTTATATAACTGAGTGTGAAAATAAAAACAAAAAAATTCCTTCCAGTAGCACCTTAAAGACCAACTATGTTCAGATATCTGAAGAAGTGTGCATGCACACGAAAGCTCATACCAAGAACTAACATAGTTGGTCTTTAAGGTGCTACTGGAAGGAATTTTTTTGTTTTGACTATGGCAGACCAAAACGGCTACCTATCTGTAACTGTGAAAATAAAGTTTGTCTAATAAGGTGTATGTGTCCGATTTCTAACCACTGAAGTCGTAGGAAACAGTTATAGGCTTCATTTAATGTTTTGTTTCCCTGTCCTTGTCAGGTGGCTGCAATAAGCACCATTGTAAGCAGAGGGACACCGTTGAAAGCCTTTGTATTTAGAAATTACAATCACCTTCCCGGAGTCAAGTCTCACTATCCTGGAAGTTGCCAATATAAATTATGGCAAGCTATCAGAGCATCATCTGCTGCACCAGGTTACTTCCAGGAGTATGCGCTGGGCCATGACCTTCATCAGGTTGGTTGTAATGTTGCTGTTCTTTAAATAATAATAATTAGATTTCTTTCTAGACAAAATTGATCTAGGGGAGAATGGGAGTTAAAATGGGATTAATTATTTAACAGCAAATACTATCAAACAAGACTGCAGCTCATTTCACATATTGCTTTAAAGTGAGCCTTATGTATGTACCTTATATGATGCAGGCATGATTTAGACATATGGTACATATGTATGATAAGAGCATGTGCACTAGGGAAGCAAGATTAACCATGGCTCCTTGCCATGAATTCAGGCAGTGAAACACTATTCACTGTTCATACTGCAGTATTGATTTCAGTAGTTCAAAGAGACTTCTGATTTTGGTGAATTGCTTAACCTTACAATAAAGGTTTCATAGTTCTGTGATCTCTAGCAAAGCCCTGCGTGTTTCAAGGTATGCTGACAAACTTTAATGCCAGGGCAACTGCTGTGAGAGTTGTATGCTGATGCTAATTAATGTTTTCATTGAATGGAAGAGTCCTTTGATATGTGGCATTAAAAATTCATTGCATTTAGTTCTGCCTCCTGCCTAATGAACCAGTTTATTAAGTATACCAGTTCTTTGATGTGTGACAATATTGAGAGTCTTAGGGCTGCTTCATATGTTGCTAATTTGCTAAAAGAGATTTCAGCGAGGAAGGGTCATGAAAACCAGATCAGCAGTATGGCATTTTTTCCCTAAAAGTAAAATGGAAACCGCTCTTAGAATTCTGATCATTTTAAAATATATTTATCCCACCTCCCAACAGGAACCTCAAGATGGCCTGCAATTTTTAGAAGACAGTATGAAATAAAATTGCTGCACTAAAATGCAACACAAAGCTAAAACAAACAGACGTGACAACAGTGTTTATAAATATGAAAGATAAATATTAAATTATCAAGTTAACAATAAATAGTGATTACATTGAAAGGTATCTTAGCCATAGACTAAATTCAGCTGAAATGTGATTAAGTTTTAGTTGAACTAGACACAGAGGGTTCGGCCCAGAGATCCCGTTGATGGTTTTCTGTTTGTGTTATCCTCCCACTTGAGGATTAATTCCTCCTTTGACCCTTGAGAAGATGCTCTGTTGGGGTGTCGGTGGGTTGCAGAAAGAAGGGGGAATTGGCGAAAATCACTTCACCACTTGCCCCTTCCTTTTCCCTGCAGCAGCCTCCCCCAGAGCTCTGTTGCATAGAACCAAATTAATACCTCCATTTGTTCTCCAAATTTGCATGCAGTTTGTTCAGCAATGAGATTTTTCTTGGGGCAGTGTTCTGATTCCTAGCTAGCAAAGCCTCCAAACTGCTTCGACCCTAGGTTCTTGTCTTCCCCTGTACATTCATACCTCAGGTTACAGACACTTCAGGTTGAGTTTTTTCAGGTTACAGATGCGCCAAAACCCAGAAGTACCAGAATGGGTTACTTCTGGGTTTTGGTGGTCGTGCATGCGCAGAAGCGCTGAATCGCAGCCCGCATGTGCGCAGACACGGTGCTGCAGGTTGTGAACGTTCCTCTCGCACAGATCACATTCGCAACCTGAGCGTCCACTGTATATACTCCCTTGTGCTCTCAGTTCAGTAGCTGTGATCCTCTCTCTGAGTGCCCTTGTTGACTGAAGCTCAGCAGGAGTCTGTCTGAAGAGGACTTCTTTGGTGGCAATGCCAGCTTTACGCAATGGCTTCTCCAGAGACACCTGAAGGCACTCTGAATGATGAAGCTCTTAAGAGATATTTGTTGTTAATACTTGTCTCTGTCGCTACTTAATTTATTTTCCTGCTAGTTTCTGTTATCAAATTGTTCATGTTTGCTTTTTGCTTTTTGTAGTAGGTAGCAGTTTTGTTTAAAAGCAAGTGATGTTTACAAACGGTGGTTTCTGAAGAAAAGCTTAAGGATACGTGGTGGTTAGTTCTATATGGCAGGGCTGGGAAACCTGTGGCTATCCAAATATCATTGGACTCCAGCTCCCAACAGCCTCAGCCAGCATGACAAATGACCATGCAAGGCATATCATTATTCATTATTGCATCACTTAGCATATTTTATACATTTTTCTTAACATACTTAATGCATGCACTCCTAGGCTTGTATGGTTCACATTGGTTTTGAGGAAGGAGAAGTTAAGAGAATCTGCATTCCCGTAGCACATGCAGATTGATGCAAAGAGTGTTACAGACGCTGCTCCTTCCGACCTGTCAATAAATAGAACTGTTGTGGCCAGTGAACTTTCTCAACAACCCAGACAGCAATTAGTCAGTATAGACTGAAATACCACCCACCGGGAGGTATAAATAATGATCAGTGATCTCTGGATTGTGGCAGGGCTGGGATTCTGTGGTATATGAAACAAGTAGATAAAAGGGGGGAAATGCTACATCTCTCAAAATGTTGCAAGCAGCTGCTAAAAGCATAGGAAAACCCTGTGCTGTTCAGATTTTAAAAGGGGGCTTGTGATACAAAGAGAATAGGCTTTACTCAAGAGCTGTTTTCAACTGTTACATTTAAGGGTCACAGTTCCTGTTACCTTCCAACTCATGAAGACTTAACTTCCGCAGCGAGGAACATTTTGTATTTTGGGGGTTTTTTTATTTTGACTCAGAAGTGAACAGTGCTTCAGAACAAATCTTGGGAAGCATTATCTTCCAGGCAAGCAGGATAGTATAGATATGCTGCTTTGTTGTTGTTTTTCCCAAAGCCCTGATTTATTTCCTCCTGTGCTTGAAAAAGTATTTCTCTGGAAGAATGGGGAGGGGGTGAGATCAGACCACTTAGGATGTAGTAAAACCTTCCAATCCACTCCCCTTCTCTTGTTCTCAGAGCTCCCTGCATGGTACAAGACACTGGATTGCTGTACTTAAATTTTATTGTCACAGTCGCTGCAACAGCTGCCAGTATTTTTCTCTTTGTAACACCTTTTATAATCTGCCATCTGCTTAGAACACTTCCTGCATTGACTGTGTGTTACACAACCAAACTCATTTTCATACTGGTGTTTGATAGATACTTTTCCAGGTGTTGGGCTTCATGGAATCATAGAATTGGAAGGGACCCACAAGGGCCATCTAGTCCAACCCCCTGCAATGCAGGAATCTCAGCTAAAGCATCCATGGCAGATGACCATCCAACCTCTGCTTAAAATCCCCCAATGAAGGAGAGTCCAGCAACTCTGAGCAGCCGCAGCCAGTGGTCAGGGATGATGGGACTGTAGTTCAACTGCATCTGGAAAGCATCCTCCTAGCTACCCTGGATTAGTGTTATATGTTCCTCTGCCGTACAGATTGGCAACTGGCTCCTGACACGAAGAAGAATTAATTCTTTTGGCAAGCAAGCCCAATATAATTTTGTCGCAACTTGTATTTCTTTGAGTCCTTTTATGAATTGCTTCCCATAAAATACCTTGAAACAATTTCACGGTTAAAAAAGAAGATAATAATAAACCTCCATATGTAAAAAGGACTCCATACATAACAAAAATTAAGAATGATTAAATAATTCCATATGTGTAAAACAATTGTATCAGGACGAGTATATAGGACAAGGAAGAGTGCGACCTTTGCTGAAATGTTTTCACAGCTTTCGTTTCATAACAGTAAATGGGAGCCTGTTTCCAACAAATGTACAATTAAATATTGTTTTTGTTCCCTTCTCTTGCCTTTATCAATTGACTTTATATCCACATGAGAATTTTAAGGTTTTATGCAAGGTCTGTCCTGTTATGCCCATGCTTCACTCTTAGGATCACTGTGTCAGATACGTAGGATAATTTTTGAAATATCATTGGAGATTAACAAAACACAAGAAGCATTTCTATCATATCACGGGCTCAAGTTTTTAAAAATTGATAGACATGGAGAGGGGTGGGTGGGACCTTCTACTATTTGTGGCATGGAGCTAAGGGTGCTTGATTTCATCTCCTTGGCCATTTTCTAGTAACAGGACTTAAGCTGGGTATGAATACTGGAACATGATAAGAGTGCTTTCTCCCAGGAATGTCTCCCATGCCTTTCTGCCATGGTATTAAATTCCAGTACTGGAAATTGGCAGGGAATAGAACTGTGTGCGTTGAGGGCAGCTATGGAATTGGGATGGGATTGTCAGCTGCTAACCCAGACATGGTTTTGGTACCCTTAATACCTCTTTGCAGTGTAGTCCAGAGATGCTTTTTATTCCTCACTCATCTGTTTAGAGGCAATATTGTGCTTGCCATCAAAAATGAGAGAGGTGTGAACTTGGAACTCCAGGGACTACAAAGGTGTCACCAAACTGTGATTTGGTAACACTAGTGAACAGGGAGTGGAAACTAGAACTCTGTAGCTAAGACAGTTAAGTAGAGACTTTGGCTTTGCCCAGTTTTAAAGACAACCTGAACTAATGTCCTTTCTTTTCCCTGAAATGCTCTTTTCTGTTTAGTATTGTGGTGGTGTCATTTTTCTGCTCTTGTTCAAGTATTAATTCCCATTTTAAATAATATAGAAATAGCTGTAAGTCTTAAGTGATGCAAAAGCACATCTTTTGTGCTAAGTGAGTGTTTATTGAACACACAACTTTTATGGGAGTCCAAGGCATACCAATAAATGTTAAAGATCAGTCTTAATTTGTTTATATAAATAAAAATCCACAATTCAGTGGTGTGATTGAAAGATGCTCATGTAACAAAGAATGTCATTCCATTAACGCTTCTGTTATCATTCTTTACCTTGACTGTTCCATCCTCTATTTATCAGACAAAAGAAAGTGCTAAAATTCTCAGAAGACAGCAATTTTAAAAACCCCTTCTGCATATAGCAGAAGCTCAATATTCATATTTCAATGCTAAATTTAATTTTTAAATAGAACAATTGTGTAAGTGAATATTCCCTTGGCTAGTTTGGAGTTTTCTTTTTCACAAGCACAATGAAGGTAAACAGAGCAAGTCTGTGAAAATGAACTCGAAATGCAAAGCATGTCTGCGCAGGCATTGAGGTGAAATGGTTGCTATGGAGCTAGCAAACTCCAAGTATTGGAATTGGCTTTGCTAAATTGCATCTTTCAGTGCCATGGGACTCAGTTCACATAACTTCACTGTGTCAAAGTAAAAAAAACCTGTGTTTTAGGAAAAGGAAGAAAGTGCCTGGTACAGTGTAACTTGAAATTCCGGCTTTTTATTGAAAAAGAAAATGCACAATAGGCTTTACATGTACTGTACAGTGCTGTTGAAAATGAGTAACAAGATTTTAAAGTCTTAATTAGTAGTCTCCTGTTGAGTTTAGGATGGATGTATTTTGCCCTGGTTTTTGTTGCCAAAGGTGTCCTGATGCCACTTGTTACAGTACCAAATATTCCAGTACCAACAGAACGTTCCAAAAAGTGCTGCCACCAGTTGTCCTAGACTAGGTGGTAAAATACTAAATAGGAAGAATAGAATTTATTTTCTTGAGTGTATGAGCTCTGAAATCTTAAAGAAGACAACTGGTAAAATTCCCAGCAACGTCTAAAAATCATGCATATTAAGTAATGTTCTCCCCATCACCCACCATGAACAGCAGGGAGGTCTGCAGCACTTTGTGAGAAATGGAGAAGGAAATCAGGATAGTTCTTAAAGGAAGAAATGCAAGTTTTTAAAGCATGGATCTCAGGGGAATTTAACTTTTAGGCTTCTGTCTCTCTACTGCCATGTACATGTTTTGAGTAAAGCACGTA
The DNA here is from genome assembly GCF_964234715.1 of Podarcis melisellensis. Classification (NCBI taxonomy): domain Eukaryota; kingdom Metazoa; phylum Chordata; class Lepidosauria; order Squamata; family Lacertidae; genus Podarcis; species Podarcis melisellensis. Next base: position 25,995,397 of record NC_138542.1, read on the forward strand.
ACATGGAACTTCTTTTTTAAAAAAGAGAGAAAGAGAAAGGAAAACCTTGTCTTTGATCTGGCAAGGAACAAACAAAGCTAAGTTAGAAGTGACAGTGTTCTGCCCCATAATTTGTTTATTTCACACTTAAAAAAAAGTTCTTAAGTAATAATAAAAAAATGGCATAGATAAATTCCTTTGGCAGTTGCCAGTCTGACATTTAGAAGTCGCAATCTAAAAATAAGCAGATACTTTTATACCAGAAAGGGCCTGGAGATCAAAGCTCTGTGTTGACGATTGCAATAGCTGTCAAATACTTTTTTCTTTTTTTGTCAAAGCATTAAATTTGAATTTAATTCACAGCCAAAAGTGGCATAAAACATTTTAAATGTTCCCAGTGTGCTTATGGCAACAGCAGGGCAAGGGATCAATGTAAGAATGCAAGAGTACAAAGAGAGGCAGGGGTGGCTCATGTATATTTGGGGACTAGTGAAGAGAGAAACTTGCAGTTGGAATAAGAATAAATAGGGAGCAGGGAAGACAAAATAGAGGGCAAGGAAAGGCAACATGAGAAGTGAAAAGAGAATAAATGGAATGAAGTGCTTGTCAGTTTTGGCCAGTTGCCACGCAGTTGAATAAAATCCAAGGCTTGTGCATACACTTCATATGGCTGTTGCTAGATCATTCAGTTCAAAGAGACGGGCATCCATCATAACACTTTTTCTACACTTTAAAGTATCTAGGGATATGAGATTTAAAGATGCCATTATGTGGTTGGTCTACTCGTCTGAAATTTTAAACTCGGCTTTAACCTTTAGCGATGCAAAGCGTTAAACAAATGACCAAACTGTGGTTAAACAGATCCTCAGTTATGTTCTGTATTTACAAAAGCAAATAGAAACTGCGGTTAGAGCATAAGCAAAGCCGCAATACGTTAAATGTTCAAAACTGAGCTTTTGTGAACTCTTGTTTGCCCTTTTGAGCACAAGTTGGCCATCTGCCTTTTGCAGACGGAAACATCCATTTAACAAGCTCATATGAAAGCTGTGTAGCTTTTAGGTTTTCCTGTGTTCTATATAATGAAAATACATTAGGATTTGATAGTTTTACATGCTTCTTAAAACTCGTAGCATTGTACCATGTGGTGCTGCTGTGGGAACCCAGACAGAATGGCCACTGGTGGGGTCAGTTTCATTAGGGGCAGCCCTAGTGGCAGTTGGCCCTAGCCAGGCTGACCAAGAGGCCTTAGCTGTCTTTCCGGTCCCTTTCACAACTGTCGGGTGGAATGTGACTTTTTGCCATCAGTAGGCCTTAAAAGGTCTTTGCAGGATCATGCCTTTAGACTGTTGTAGCACATATGATGTAGAGTTATATGAATCTGGTCTGCTTAAAATTAAATGTTACATATCCCAAGTGGATGCTGCTGCTAATATTTACTATCTTCAGCTTTAAAAGAACCAGGGTATTAAACTGAATTCAGTAGACTTATTCATAGCACAAACACAGTGTTTACTATGGGTGCTGAGGCAAAATCTGATTTTAGCCAAAATTTTAAAATGTGCTCTAAGAGGCTACTGTTCTTCTTACTTCTGCTGAAGGCACAATATACTAATTGGTCCAGAAAGAGTTCAAAAAACCTTTTGTAGATTGTATTGAAAGCTTAATCAAAGGACTTTCTCAACAGGCCAATGATCTGCATCCTACTTTATCTACTGCAGCTGGGGAAAAAGAGAGTTTCTGTTTTCAATAAAGAATTCATTGGACTGCAGTTTGAACAATATATTAAGTAGATGTGATTTGGATATTCTTGTGTTGTGATGTGATAAATTTAGAATTAGAACAGTTAAAAAAATTATTTAGTCCCATAGAAAAACCAACAACACTTGTCTTTGCATGCCTTTGGAAACAGAATTTGGTTTTGCATATTACAATCTCAAGGGGGAAAGTGATCTAAATTTCAGAGCCCGTTTCATAGACAGCAATACCTGCAGTTGGTTGTATGGGTAGTTCTGCCCCCTCCCTCAAAAAATGTCAATGCCATTATTAGAGAAAAGCTACTCCCATCACACTAGGATGCAAGATTATTAATTTTTTTTTTGCTTTTTTGCTGGAGGATAGGAGGCACAACTATAGCTCCAGCAGGGTTTCAGCAGACAATTTATGTATTTGTGCACGAAGAACTCTTTAATATTTTATGTGGAAATGTTTGTTTGCAGTGTCTTGTACCACTAAAATATGATTCTGTTGCCAGCTGCTAAAAGGCTACAAGCACTCCCTGCAAAACAAATTTTTTTTGTTGGTTTCTGAAAGGCTCAACATAGGTCCTGTTGAACTAGTAGAAATAAAACGTCTGAAAAGGCTATTTGGCTTATATTCTAGGCTTGTAGTAAACATAACTACAATCAATCTATGTGCAAAAGAAGTGTCCATGCAGTAGTTGATGTACAAACTGATTCAATATCTGTTTTATTATGATTAAAATTTAAAGCATTGGACGTATGCTTTAGAGTAGACCAGTGAGGACTGAGCATGCTTGTAGGCGCAGAATTGCTGGCCATTGTGCTGGGAAGAAAAAGAAGAAGAACTTAGGGCAACGGAGTGACGGGTACCCTGAACAGAGCAGTACCCTCTACTAGTAGACTGAAGCCTCCATAGTTCAACAGTTTTGTGCTCTCATCTAAAGCTATGGCTGTTCTGTCTGCCTGAGGCTTTCATCAAAGGAATGATTGTTTAATATTAATGTATATATTTTACTTAGTTTAAATTACCTAAAGCTATTGATACCGTACATGTTTAGAAACAAAATTTACCAGTCACATAGAATCCATAGAGTAGCATTACTAATTAAATTGAGCATGTACAGCAGCAGTATATTTTAAGTAGCTTCCTTGCTTCAGTATTGGCAGAAAGCGAATAAAAACAGAACACTGGGACTTTTTATTTGAATCTTGTAATATTTTAATGATACGCCTATAGTTATGAATGGCTCAAACCCCTTGCTTTTCTTCCTTTTTTATTATTCACAGGATGGAGGCCTGCTTTTAAATAATCCCACAGCTTTAGCAGTGCACGAATGCAAGTGTCTTTGGCCAAATGTTCCACTGCAGTGTGTAATATCCCTGGGAACAGGTCGATATGAAAATGAAGGGAAACCTAACGTCACCTATACAAGTCTGAAAGCTAAATTGACTAATGTCATCAGCAGTGCCACTGATACTGAAGGTTGGTACCTACTGGCTAAGGTTGTTTTGTTTTCGTATTATGCCTTTTCGTAGCTCTTTGGAGAGTTAAAATGCAGGTTTTCATGATTAGGAATAGCATAGCATACATGGATATTTTTTAAAAATGATTTACCAGTAGTCAAAACATCAAAGGACATTCTGTTTCCATCAAGGGCATGTTTCATAATCTTTGTTCAAATTGAGATTATTTTGTTAATCCCTATCTCCCGCCATCCATGTGAGGATTTGGGGTTTAGTTCATATACAAAGCCAGCATAAAAAGAGAATTAGAATGCATTGTGTTAAATCAGTCTGTGTGTGAGTCTGTGTGTTTGATACATTTAAGGTTTAGCCTTTTTGTCAGACTAATATATTGCACTGGATATTTGGTGAATAAGGATTGTGCTGGCAGCTGATGATAAAGCATGCCAAATATGCATTTAAATTAACTGCTTGAGACTGTACCTTGATTATGCTGTTATTAAGCTCTCTTTGATTGATGAATACATCATATCTAAAAATGGGCCATAGTGCTGATGGAGGTGTTGCTTGCCTTGAAATTCAGGAGGGATGCCAGAATGAGCATTAAAATAATCGTGGCAAGGACTGGTATAGGTTTGAGCATGCTGGGAGTAGTGGTTAAGTAGCAACATAATTCTAAATCTCCTATTTTTATATTGGTGGAAAAGCACTATCTCCCTCCATTCTGCACATTCATCTAAATTATTTTTAAGGACTTGTTTGACTTGAACCAGCAACACATTGCCTCTTTTAAAGCTGAAAACCTTCTGGGATTGATACAGAATACCACCAGAAGATAAATTGCATAGTCGTGTTGTGTTGCTGTGAAGAGAGGCACTAATTTAAAACAGGTGACTTTTAAAAGTGAAGTTGTGTAATTGTTTTTAGTGTGAAATCCATATAAGATATTTTATGAGAAAGGCCATCTTGGTGGCGTCCATATGTTTTGGACCACAACTCGCATCCCCTTCCATGCTGGCTTGGACTGATGGGAGCTGTAACCTAGCAACACAAGGAAGGCACCATATTGGGAAAGGCTAGCATAGACCATAGAAGAGCCGGGGAAGAGAACTGTGTCTCACTCCTGTTGCTCTAGATCTGTTTATGATGATGATGATGATGATGATGATTACTACTATTATTACTTAAAGGGCCAGGTGTAGCATTTCAGCAAGGATTTGGCTACTCAGAAGGTGTCCCAAATCCCAAAATTGTATTCCTGTGGCCAGAGAAGTGCCTTGCTGTTGACAATCGCCTGGCTTTAAAATTTATTGTGTAACAGCTGAGCCTCTTTTGCCCCATTTACGGGAGTCAGAATACAATGAAAGGAGTTCTGATTTTCTGGTCAAATGGTGGGCTAGGCATTATGTGATTTTCTGCTTCTGGGGTTGTTGTAATGATTGGTTAGTTACATACATAGCCATAGCCAGTAATGTCACCGTGAAATATTCACTTCTAAACAGAAAAGTCAAAAGGTGAAGATACATTATTTCCTGTGAGTTGGCTGCTTAAAAATACATTATTATTATTATTATTATTATTATTATTATTATTATTATTATTATTCCTCATTCTACCCTTTACCCTAATGTCCCAGGGCAGTTACATCATTAAAACATCTTAAAATCCCAGAAATAAGGTGGGCCCCATGCGGTGGCAGTGGGCCAGGTAATGTTTGGTTCATTGTGCGGATATGGCCTCATGTTACCTGGCTTCCTAGAATGAAGAGCTGTATGTAAAAATGTTCTAAACAGAAATAATTGGGTATGCATCTATATCACATTTATGTGTATAAATTTCAGTAACAAATGAGCACCATGGACTATTGAGTGCCACAGGTACACGTACTTACTGACCAAGTTTATTTGAGTACCACATTCCAGGCTGAAGCATGCTTCCCTTAGACTGTGCTTTATTTTAAAACAACTGTTTTACTTTCAAATAAATATTTTTAAAGTAAGGCTGCCATCATTGATAAGTAAGACAATGGTAAGTAGATACCTCTTTAAATTTGGGGAGCAGGTGCTACACCTCAACCTTTTCCTCATTCTTAAGTAAAGTTTGCATGTGTCTTCCCAAACTAACGTTTTGTTTTTCTTGTGTTGGTTTTAAAACTAGAAGTCCACACTATGCTGGATGCCCTTCTGCCTTCAGACACCTACTTCAGATTTAATCCTATGATGAATGAAGATATAGCTCTGGATGAAAATCGCAAAGAAAAGCTGAATCAGTTGAGGACTGATGGCATCCGGTATTTAGAAAGAAATGAAGAAAAACTGAAAAAAGCTGCTAAAATATTAGCCCAGGAGAAAACAACTTTGCAGAAATTTAACGACTGGATAAGATTAAAATCTGACATGTACGAAGGGCTTCCAATTATTTCCAAATTGTGAATATGTAAAGTTTGTAAAGTCTCTGGTGTGGACCTTGTTTCAGAAATCCGTTCTGTGCTAAAAGGGATCAACATTTATTAGTCATTATGTAATTACTTGTGATTATAATGAACATGATAGGCTGGGGGAAAGTACTTCAGTCAGCAGTGACACACCAATGGCACTTAAAGCAGACAGGGAAGTTGCCACAATCTCTTATTCTTTCCCCTCCTGTTCCCCCAATCTAGAGCCCTGGGCTAGATTGAAGGTAGATTTCTGCAGGATTCAGATGAGGGTAATGATGACCTTTGCACACCTTTTTGCATTGGTGGAGGTGCATTCTACTTATGCAGTGGAATCTAGGGATTCATGTCTGTTTTTTTTTTCAGTTCTTGACTGTAGATTTTATTGGATATCTTTTCCTAAACTTCCTCAGAAGTACAATTCTGGTATGGCTTGGTTTTTTTATCTGACATTCGTTAGGGTCTGCCTAAATTTGTGACAATTATGGGACACAAATTTTGTTATGTGTTGGAAATGCAGACCAAAATCATGTTGACAAAAACAAAATGTGGTTTACTTGTTAACTAAAAATGTTTTTGATGTAAGAGGAAACAAACCAACTGGGCAGCCTGCTCTACAAAGCACTTACGCCAGAATAAATAAAACTACTCTGATATCAGATTGGATTGCAATGTATTATAAACCTGCAGTATTCTACAGGTTCTTGGCACTGCCACTAAATGCCATCCCGTCTATTTAATGGCAATTTAATTGCCCTATCACAAAGTCTGTGCATGTCAACAATTTTTTTGTATTTTAAAATAATGTTAAAATGCTTTGTATATTGTGCATTGGGTCTCAATATTTTATCCAGTTTACATTATCAGTATTTGGCTGATTACGGTAAGGTCTACAGTAGCAACCTACTTATATTTTTCAGAATTTTTAAGTTCAAAGGTTCTATTCCAGAGTAATTCCCTGTCTAAAAACAACACAAACTCATGTCTTGAAAGTAAGAAAATAAATTTGTCACATGATTTCTTATATGTTCATAGTACTGTATGATTTATTTAGTGATATGTATACTAAGCCTAGTCTAGTTACTGGTAAAAATAAAATAAACAGGTTTACTCATGTGCCTCATGTTCTGTGCCTGAATTGCTCAAAGACTTGAGTTTTAACCTTGTGTAACTTTGTATGGGACGCAGGTGGCGCTGTGGGTTAAAGCCTCAGCGCCTAGGACTTGCCGATCGAAAGGTCGGCGGTTCGAATCCCTGCGGCGGGGTGCGCTCCCACTGCTCGGTCCCAGTGCCTGCCAACCTAGCAGTTCGAAAGCACCTCCGGGTGCAAGTAGATAAATAGGGACCGCTTACCAGCGGGAAGGTAAACGGCGTTTCCGTGTGCGGCTCTGGCTCGCCAGAGCAGCGATGTCACGCTGGCCACGTGACCCGGAAGTGTCTCCGGACAGCGCTGGCCCCTGGCCTCTTAAGTGAGATGGGCGCACAACCCCAGAGTCTGGCAAGACTGGCCCATACTCCAGTTACAGATAGGTAGCCGTGTTGGTCTGCCATAGTCAAAACAAAAAAAATTCCTTCCAGTAGCACCTTAAAGACCAACTAAGTTAGTTCTTGGTATGAGCTTTCGTGTGCATGCACACTTCTTCAGATACAAATTTTTTTTTTTTGTATACTCCAGTTAGCAGTCAACATGACTTCAGTACCAGTGTTTAAGATAACTCTAAAAAAGAGTGCTAATCATGGTTCATTCTGATACGCTAAAGTGGCAATGGGGGATTTCAAACGCTCTCAAGTTGTGTTTATTCATAAACCCCATGAATGCCTTGCATGTCACCCTTGAAAATCTCCTTCCTTCCTGTTCAGGCCTGCCCCTGATCCACTGCCTTCTGGCTCCAAAAGGACCTGTGCATCAATCAGATGTGCCTAAAATGATTCCCACCTGTATACAGTTTCCAAGTTCAGAAACATTCTGCCTCCGTAGACCAGTTGCCTGGGGAGCAACCCTGGGAGAGAATTCTTGCCTTCAATTCCTGCTTGTCCCCTTCTCAGCTAGATGAACTTTTTGGTTTATCCAGCAGGGTGGTTCTTATTTTAATTGGCTATAAGGCCACCAACTTGGATGGCTTCTTAAAAAAGGATTAGACAGATTCATTGAGAATAAAGAGGCTATGTTCCACCTCCACTATCATAGGCAGCATGTCTTGGAATACTGTACCAGCTTCTAAGAATCACAAGTGGCAGAATGCTGTTGCACTCAAGTCCTGCTTCTGTAGGTTTCCCATCTGGTTGGCCACTGTGAGAACAGAATGCTAGACTAGATAGACCTTTGGCCTGATCAGCAGGGCTGTTCTTAAGTGTGCCATTGAGTTATATCCAACGAAGTCCTATTCAGAGTATGCTGCGTCTATTGATTTCAAAAGATCTACCGTATTTTTCGCTCTATAGGACACACTTTTCCCCCTCCAAAAATTAAGGGGAAATGTGTGTGCGTCCTATGGAGCGAATGCAGGCTCCTTGGCTTCAGCGATAGCAACTTGAAGCCTCTGAAGCGCAGAGGGAGAGCTCCCTCCGCGCTCTGGAGGCTTCGCGTTGCTTTCGCTGAAGCCTGGAGAGCGAGAGTGCACACCGACCCCTCTCACTCTCCAGGCTTCAGGGATAGCCGCCTGAAGCATTCGGAGCACAGTGCGAGTTCCCGCTGCACTCCACAGGCTTCGGGTTCCTTTTACTGAAGCCGGGAGAGCAAGACTTCGCTGCCTTCACTGAAGGCAACTGAACGCACCTTGTTTTAGAGGGGGAGAACAAGGGAAAAAAATTCTCCCCCTCTCTGCGCAGCGCCCCTTCAGTGAAGCGGCAGGAGAAATGGAAGAGGCTCCCCCCTAAAGCAAGGTGTGTCCTATGATCGGGTGCATCCTACAGAGCGAAAAATACGGTACTTGGAGTATGGTTGGATACAACCCTTTGTTTCTTGATATATATTATGCTTAGAATCCCAGAAGGGGCAAGCTTAATGGACAGGACTATAACTCAGCTAGACCACTGTGCATGCTAATTTTTACTCTATTTTTTACTTCTGTATAAATATTTATTGCATCCATATCCCAACTTTTCCTCCAAGGAACTTAAGGTGGCATACATAGTTCTCTCCCTCCTCACTTAATCCCCACAACAACTCTGTGAGGTAGGTTTGACTGAAACACGACAACTGGCCCAAGCTCACCCAGTGAGTTTCATAGTTAGGTGGGGATTTGAATGCTGGTCTCCAGACGCCTAGTCCAACACTACAACCACTACACCACACTGGTTGTCTCATAAATACTCCCATTCTTCTTGTTGTTTTTTATATATCCACAGTGTGACTGTTTCCCCAAACCATTATTGCTCTTTGGAATTTGGCAGCTCACGGCTTGATGCTCTCATGAGGGAATGGGAATGAAAAATGGGGAAGAACAGTTTCGTAGGAAAGGAACCATTTCCTGAAATTGAAATGATGCACCTGAAATGACTTGGCATATTTTAGCTGTGTCTGCTATAAACGTTTCTAAAAACAAAAAAACCTTGTTCCATGCACCCAGTTGTGAATGAAGAAGCAAGGGTGTCTCTGAAAACTCCTTAAAGCCACATTGTCAGCTAGAAATGACAGTGTACACTAATTTAAGTATGCACTAATCTGAGTACACTCCACGCATCAAGCCTTCATGGCTTTCTTGCATTTTTTCTAAGATACACATGGCAATAAAATATTTTGCCTTCCCTTCATAAGCTTGGCAAATTCAGTTCCCAAAGATAAGCAAATCATTTTTTAATCATAGGATCCGTCTGAAATATTGATGAAAGAATTTATTGTTGAATGCAGATAAGATACAGTGTGTGCTGTCTACAATTCCTTTAAAACTGTTTTTAATTGTAATCCTGTGCCTGAGTATTCCACAGGGTATGAGTAAAATGCCATTTGAGATTCTTTATTCTAATTGAAGAATGTTAAGTCTTTTTTCATATCATATGTAGGTTAGTGTGTATTTACGTTCAAGATCTGAAGATTTTGTAAAAGTAGGTTGTGTGACATAACTTTGCATTTGACTTCTAAACGTGGTGCTCCTCTCTCTGTTTTAGGCCAGGGATAACAAATTGGCACTGCCTTATCTGAAGGGAATAGGGTGTCTTAGGTTTTCTTATCTCAAATGAATTGGCTGCTTATCCAGTCAGTTTTTGTTCAGAGTCTGATTAAAAGCTGCACTTGGACTTATACAATTAACCTTTCCAATTACCCCATCAGGCACTTGTAAGAGAGCTTGTTTGATCTCCAAAGTCCTGCGATAGAGATATAGTGGTTGGCTGTCGTAAATTTAGCTAGGTCATCTCGGCCTGAATATATTCCTTAATTATTTCATTAGCTGTGGAAGACAGTCTGATGAACCATTCCTATATCCTATTCCCTCAATACACCAGGCACTTGCACAGGCATTTGTAATAATTAGTATTCCTTTGCATGCTTAAATTTGGACATGTGGTGGGTGGGGGAATTAGGTTATAAATGTGAAACAAATAAATACTTTTTAAAAAAAAAACCTTTTAAAAAATTGATGCTCAGTGACTAGGTACCTTTGGCAACCATCTGTACAAGATTAAAATATTTAATGGCAAATGGATCAGGTAAGAGTTGTCACTAATGAATGCCTCCTGTTAAAGCTGGACACTGATTTAGGGATTTATAAGTTGTGTTTCCTGCGCATATATATATATATATATATATATATATATATATATATTTGCTTTCGTAGATTTTCACGGGTACAGGAATGCAGGTTTTGGTGTCCTCGGGTGTCTTCCCGTGTAAAAGTTGGGGTGTCTAGGCGACGTTTCGACGAGGTCTCACTCGTCATCTTCAGGCTGGTGCTTTCGGCTTCTTGTTACTGGAACAGAGCAGGATCTCAGTGTTTGAGTTCCTATAAATACTGTTGAGGGGGTGTGGTGTATAGCCTCCAATGTTCTGGGCAGAGAGGAAGTTCCCAGGCTAGTGTGCCTTTTCTTCTTTTGTTCCTTAATTACTTGAGGGATATCTTGAGTGATTTCTTGAGTGATATCCTGAGTACCACTTAGGTGGGTCATTAGGTGTGGATTAGTTGCTAAAGTCTTTGTGTCTTGACCTCTTGAACTTTGTGAAGAGTTTTTCTGAGAAGATGGCTGTACTGCACTTAGTTGTGCTCTGGCTTGGCTTCGTGTATAGGGGCGAGCTGTGGTTTTGTGGCCTGTGTCAGCCAGATCTGTGTAGGGATTGCAGGGGGGTGCAGCATCCGGAGGTGCCACCATGGTTTGGCTACTGGATGGTGTCTGTAATTTATCTGTGGAGAGGGTCTGGGTTTGGGTCTGGTGTGGTTGATTGGTGATAGCGTTCTGTGTGCCTCTGGATCTGGTGTCAGTTTTTGTGGGGAGGGCTAATTTCCAGATGTCTGGCAAGCGGGATGTGTCGTCACGCTTGTTCATGTTGTGAGGGTGTTTCTCTATCTCGATGGCTTCCATGATTATTCTCTTGTGGTGATGTTCCATGTTAAAGAGCAATTTGGAATCTGCAAAATTAATTTCGTGTCCTGTTTCTTTCATGTGTTGGAAAAGAGAGGAAGTTTTTTCTTCTTTTTTGACGGCATTCTTGTGTTCTGCGATACGTGCATTTATTCGTCTGTTTGTTTGTCCAATGTACGTGGCTGGGCAGACTTTGCAGGGTATTTCATAGACCCCTTGGTTTTCCAACTGGATTTTATCCTTGGGGTTTCTGAGGATATTGGCTATTTTTTGGTTGGTGCAAAAGGCTGTTTTGATATTGTGTTTATGGAGGATTTTGCTAATTTTATCTGTAGTGCCCTTGATATAAGGAAGGAGGGCCATGCCATTGTTTTCTTCTGTGTCTTGGTTTTTGGGGGGTGTTTCTTTTTGGATTAGCTTCGTAACCCTGTTTTGCTGGTATCCATTGGCAGCACCTATGGGATCACCCCTCTCACCGGTCATCGCAAACCTGTACATGGAACACTTTGAAACCAATGCTTTAGACAAGTCAGAACACAAACCCAAACTTTGGCTCAGATATGTTGACGACACCTTTGTAATTTGGCCACACGGGAAGGAAAAACTGGATAGCTTCCTCACACATCTCAACAGCCTACACCCCAAAATACAATTCACTATGGAAATAGAAGCCAACAACCAACTTCCCTTCCTTGACGTCCTAATCTACAAAAAACCTGATGGCTCCCTAGGACACACTATCTACCGGAAAAAAACACACACCAACCGCTACTTACGTGCACAATCACACCACCACCCTGCACAAATAAACTCCGTAGCCAAGACTCTCATCTCCAGAACCAAACGCCTGGCTGACAAAGACCACTTGACAACTGAGTTACAGAATCTCTCAAATGTGTTAATTGCCAATGGATACCAGCAAAACAGGGTTACGAAGCTAATCCAAAAAGAAACACCCCCCAAAAACCAAGACACAGAAGAAAACAATGGCATGGCCCTCCTTCCTTATATCAAGGGCACTACAGATAAAATTAGCAAAATCCTCCATAAACACAATATCAAAACAGCCTTTTGCACCAACCAAAAAATAGCCAATATCCTCAGAAACCCCAAGGATAAAATCCAGTTGGAAAACCAAGGGGTCTATGAAATACCCTGCAAAGTCTGCCCAGCCACGTACATTGGACAAACAAACAGACGAATAAATGCACGTATCGCAGAACACAAGAATGCCGTCAAAAAAGAAGAAAAAACTTCCTCTCTTTTCCAACACATGAAAGAAACAGGACACGAAATTAATTTTGCAGATTCCAAATTGCTCTTTAACATGGAACATCACCACAAGAGAATAATCATGGAAGCCATCGAGATAGAGAAACACCCTCACAACATGAACAAGCGTGACGACACATCCCGCTTGCCAGACATCTGGAAATTAGCCCTCCCCACAAAAACTGACACCAGATCCAGAGGCACACAGAACGCTATCACCAATCAACCACACCAGACCCAAACCCAGACCCTCTCCACAGATAAATTACAGACACCATCCAGTAGCCAAACCATGGTGGCACCTCCGGATGCTGCACCCCCCTGCAATCCCTACACAGATCTGGCTGACACAGGCCACAAAACCACAGCTCGCCCCTATACACGAAGCCAAGCCAGAGCACAACTAAGTGCAGTACAGCCATCTTCTCAGAAAAACTCTTCACAAAGTTCAAGAGGTCAAGACACAAAGACTTTAGCAACTAATCCACACCTAATGACCCACCTAAGTGGTACTCAGGATATCACTCAAGAAATCACTCAAGATATCCCTCAAGTAATTAAGGAACAAAAGAAGAAAAGGCACACTAGCCTGGGAACTTCCTCTCTGCCCAGAACATTGGAGGCTATACACCACACCCCCTCAACAGTATTTATAGGAACTCAAACACTGAGATCCTGCTCTGTTCCAGTAACAAGAAGCCGAAAGCACCAGCCTGAAGATGACGAGTGAGACCTCGTCGAAACGTCGCCTAGACACCCCAACTTTTACACGGGAAGACACCCGAGGACACCAAAACCTGCATATATATATATATATATATGCACACACACACACACCAGTCTATGTGTATGATACAAGCTGGATATTTCCAAGTTACTGTGTGAAAGCATCATTTGGCACTGAAACATGTCAGTTTAGTCTGACTTTGTTTCTGTCCTTTCTTAAAAAGATGCTACATTTATTTTTGATGCTGTTAGTCATGAATCCTTTTGAGACTTTTCCATTCTACTCTGCATTGCTGTGACAGCTTAATTCTATAAGTTTTATTCTCTTAAGTCTGTATGCATTGTGCGTAGCAGTGAACTGAAATGCAAAGGCTAACAGTTGTGGACTGTTTGAGGTCGTTCACAGAACAGAGTTTTCACAAAAGAAAATATTGGGATGCCTAGCCCTAAAGGTAATGTGTACTTTGTCTAATGCTAATTAGGATTTAGTTTCTCTGTTGGACAACCTGAAGATACGCATAGAGTGATAGACTTGTCAACTTGATGGAGATCTGTCCCTCAGGCAGTTGTGCAAATTGTTCCACTGTTCTTGCTTTATGTACAACATTACATTCTGGATGAATCAAAATGGCAGTGTGGCAGGGTCAGGTGGACTAAGTGACCACTGCTTCCAGGCTGATCCTGTTGAACAAGATACCTCTTGGCCATGAAGTTTTCTGGGTAAACCCAAATTAAACTGTGATGGTGAGTGACCCATCATAGTTTTATGAAGATAAAATTGGAGGTGGGGTGGGGTAGGACATACAGCTCCAGGAACAAAAGGTGGGATACAAGTGTGATAAATCACACGTATGCCTGTCTACTTAATAAGGGGGGGGGAGTGTTCCATTTTGCTTGTAAGTAATTTGGAAAGAACAGAAAGATAAATTCAGTGCAGATTCTAAAGTTGTTAGTGTCATACGTATTAATTTTTAAGGAATGTTCTCCGTGGTATGGAGAAGAAGAAATATAAGAGATGATCTCATCTTTGGTTAGAGCTCTTAAGCCTTCATCTAAAATCTTGCAACTGCAGTTACTGCTCATAAGTTGTTTTTTCTCTGCAAACACCAAATAACTTGCAGGGCTTTGGGGAGGAATTTCAGTCTTCCTGTTTCACATTTCAAGAACCCAGCACATCACCATGCAAAAATTAGAGTGCTATGTAACATAGCAATTAGAAAATCATTGGTGGTGCTCTTATGTTCTAATGATGCAAACCTAATTGTGTAGTGCTAAAAGGAGGAAAGGTTAAATACCATCATTTAACTTGAATCAAATGGTAGCTTCATGCAGCTCTTTCTGTGTGGCAAGGTTTAACCTTGTGCCTGTAAGCAAGCTGTTCTCATGGAGAAGGGTTCACCATTATATTTTCAGAATTTCCTCTTTGGAGCAACTCATTCAGCTGGGCATCCAGGAGATAGATGTATGTGTTTTAGATTAATCATATCTTTAGCTTGTATTTCACAATCTACATTGGATTTGCTGGTAGCCTGAATGCTGCAGCCAACTGACTACCAGACCAGTGTATTATTCAGCCACCATCTTATTTTGTTTCCATGGCTTTAGTAGTGCTAAAATTTGCCCAGTTAGTCTTGATGGAGGCTCTCTATTAAGGGCAGCTGGTAAAAATTGTAGACTTACAATTATAGTCTACAGATTTAAAAGCATGCTGTGTTTCCTGCCTAAATTTAGAGGTCCTCTTTTTTTCACCGCACCGCCTGTGTCATCTGTTCTTAGTATTTCACGAGGTGGGGGGGGGGGGGAATCCTGGCAAAACCATGGTAAAATAACCCCTCCTTTACCTATCACCAACTTGGTTGTCTCTCAGGGATCAGGTTAAGGCATTCTTATTTTCTGAGGTATTTTAACAGTTTGTACTTAAAAATAGTGTTGGTAAGTGACTTTTTACTTTGCAGCTTTGATTGCTATTTTAATTGTATGGAGTATAATCCAACTATAGTATACAGAGAGTACACTTATCAAAATTTGGATTTAAGCCCATTGAATTCAGTGACTTGGTTACACACACACCCCATAATATGCTATAGGTTGCTTTTTAATAGGGTTGTTCTAAATTTATTATTTTGTTTAAAACATAATTTGCAAATTGACCTGGGACATACATTATGAAAGGTGTAATTTAAGTTCCATTAAATAAAATATGGCTGAAATCCTATACCCACTTCAGTTAGGGGTAAGACCCATTGAACTCTATGCTGCTAGTGTGCATGCACACGAAAGCTCATACCAAGAACTAACTTAGTTGGTCTTTAAGGTGCTACTGGAAGGAATTTTTTTTTGTTTTGACTATGGCAGACCAACACGGCTACCTATCTGTATCTGTAACTAGGCATTCTATAGTTTGCACTGTGTGTTTCTCTGAGAAATAACAATATTGTTTTCATATAACAATTTCAGCTTTTTTATATAACAATTTCAGCTTTTAACAAACTTCTTAAGCCTTGCTCTGTTCTCAGGCTGAGGCAGTGCTTTCCAAGGTTTTCCTGCTTGGAACCCAATCATCTCTTCTCCCACGTACAAACATCAAAACACTCCACTTCAGAGAGGGGTTAGAGTGTTGAGGAGTGGGTGCAAACATTAATGCCTAGTTCTGATTCTGCATTTTGCTCCTACAATTCATTAATAAAATCCTGGTTTTCTGTTTTTTTCTGTTGAGTAGGAATTTGTAATGTTGACATGGAAAATAACGTGCTGTATCTAAGGAAGCAAGAACTTTTTGTGTGATACTTGGGAATGGCAGAGATCTCCCTAAACTTCTGTTGCAGGGTTGTACTGCCTTGTTTTTAACTCCTTTTCTGATTTGGATTTGGCTTAATTAACAGCTTTGCACTAAAGCTTTACATTTGGTGGTAACTATTTTCAAGTGCCCTATTCTAGATAGCACAGTACTATCTTTGTGTATTTTCTAAAAGACTACACTGTAGTGCTTTTTTCCCCTTTAGACAAGTTCTTTGAACACATTATATTAGGGTATACTGTAGATGGTATGCTGGAAAACCAGACCTCATTACTATATATATATATATATATATATATATATATATATATATATATACACCAAACAGTACAGCATCTTACAATAGACACATTTATCTTTCTTTGGTGTGATACTTATTTCCGTTTCACTACAATATTACTCAAGGTTTTTAAAAAATGAAACGGGCAAATTTTTCACTACTGATAGCTGTTTATTCATGTAAAGTGTTAGTTGTTTTTACAGAAAGCAAACTTTAAAAAGCTATTATACATGAAAAAAAAATATTATTGAAGTGGCGTGGAGCTTAGTTTGCTCTGGAATGTGTTGCATTAACTTTGTAGTCCAAACCTATGCAATTACTTAGAAGTATGTCTCACTGAGTTCAGTGGGATTTGCTTTCACTAAGTAGGCATAGAATTGCAGCCTTAGAACATATAAATTGTGCCTTCCTGTAATGCGAGCACAAGTCCTTATTGAAATACAAGGTGGGAGGAGTGCTATCACAGCAACCTGGATTTAGCAGGTGCACAAATTCCTATAGTGCAATAATACAAAGGCTGTTAAAGTGGCTTCTCCAGTTGAAGAATCTGCAGCCAGTATGAACAATATATTTTATTCTTCACTGACCATATACTCTTCGTTTGCAACATTGTTCTGTGGACATGTTCTGTGGAGTGAGGCAACCTTATTTCTCACTGATCAGACAGGTTATTTATTACAATTATTTATATCCTGCCTTTCAGTGTACAAATTACTCAAATGCAGTTTACTTGCATTAGATTTAAACAAGCAATTCTAACATTGCAAAAAGGCATCAGGATACTTGGTGGGCAGCTCAAACAAACTCTTGGGTGGGTGGGTGGCTTTGCTTGCATCTCTCTCTGTCCTAGGTTGTTTGATTTTTTTGCCACAGTACAGTTCTCTTCTCTGTGGTTTCTGCAAAGAATTAATGCGCCCCAATTCAGCAAGATACAAGTAATCCACATACCTGCTTAAATACCTGTGTGTGTGCAACATGCATATACAGATGGGGTGCATATTGCAGGGTGGTGGAAAATATGCCCCCCCCAGGCAGTATCATACAGTCCTAATGGCCCAAATAGCACAAGATTTCCCTTTTACTGTTTGAGACTGGGTTTTGCACACAAGATTCTTAGGCATTCATAGCTTGCCAGCTTAAGAATGAATGTGTTGAACATTAAAGAATACATGCTTGTGCACATATAAATCTACTAATCATTCAGCAATTTATAATGCAAACTAGTTTAAACATTCATTGCCGATACTAAAAAAGTTTGTGCATTCTTCTTAGCCATTGTTTGGACAAATGGTTTATATATCCAGTAGAGATACAAAATACTTATTTGGCGATCAAATAATTATTTAGTAGATGCCTTGTATGATCTAGCTGAGATTCCTGCCGGGGTGCCAACTCGAATAAAATATTTGGGGCGCCCAGTTAAGCCCCATCTTGCAAAATTTTGAAGACATCTGAAGGCAGCCCTGTTTAAGGAAGTTTTTAATGTTGTTGATGTTTTATTGTGTTTTTAATATTCTGTTGGGAACCACCTAGAGGGGCTGGGGAAACCCAGCCACATGGGCATGGTATAAATTATTATTGTTATTGTTATTATTAATCAATCTCATGACATTTCACGCACACACACCATTTGAATTCCAATGCCCATCAACTTGGGGGTGGCCCCCTCAAATATTTTATTGGTGGGGTAGCGAAGGGACTTCAGCCCCTAGGACTTGGGCCCCTATGATTCCTTCAGTGCAAGGAGTTGAGCTAGATGACCCTCGAGGGCATAGCTGTCAACTTTTCCCTTTCCTTGCGAGGAATCCTATTCGGAATAAGGGAATTTCCCTTTAATAAAATGGAAACGTTGACAGCTATGCTCGGGGGTCCCTTCCAGCTCTACAATTCTGTGAACAATGGGGTACACACAGGTCCCGCTTCCTATTACATAACTTAAACAGTAGGGAGGGATAGATAACAATCCTGTCAGCCGTTTGCTGACCGTTGCCCTCCCAGGTTTGGGAGCGGCGGCGCGTGTCTGTGCTGTGAGAGGCAGCGCGCCCTGTCAGACGGCGTGGAAGGAATCTCGCCGCCTGAGGAGGGCACAGCAGCGCGCGCGCAGCGTCTGGGAAGGAGGCAGCTGGGTGGGGTGAGGGCACCTTCCACGCGCTCATCCCTTTTCTCCCGCCTCCTCGTCTCTCAGGCAGGGGCGCGCGGGCGCGCGCCGAGCTCGTTCTGGTCGGAAATAGGGAGGCGAGATAGGCTCTGGAGCGCGCGCGAGCTTGCCTTGCCTTGCCTGAGCGAGCTGTCCTCTCCAAGCTCGCTGGACCTGAGGGAGGAGAGAGCGAGCCCCCTGAGGAGAAAGAGACGCGCGCTCTCTCTCTCCGGCCCCCCGCCGACGACTAACTGTGAGTCCTGAGCTTCATATATATATGGAGCGGCGATATATATATATATATTATGGTGTCTTGAGGCGGGGTGTCTTAGCAGCGGGGCGCTCGGTAGCAACAGGGCGGCTGCCTCCGCGGGAGGGGCGGTGGGTGCGGGGTGGCTGCCTGTCACCCACCAGCGCGGGCCCCCGCGCCCAGCCCAGGCGCTGAGGCGACGCCGAGCTCGTCTTCCGCCGCAGCTCCCCATGGCAACTGGCCGCCGCTGTTTGCGGGGATAGCCTGGCTGGGAGCCACCCGGGCAGGAGAGAGAGAGAGAGAGAGAGGAGGGACGAGCCCCGCTCCTGGCAAACAACCCATAGAAGAAGCCCCTCGCCGTTGTCTTCCGCGCCCTGACCCCGCCAGAAAGCGGAGGGATCAGGTGAATTATATAACGGCCGTGGTCCGCAATGGGGTCACCCAGGGAAACGCGAGCAGGCGGGGAGGGGATGTCCCCGTGGGCGAGCCGGGCCGAAGAAGTCGCCATGTGTAGAGGGATGTGCCATAGCTGACGCCCAGCCAGGCATCCGGGTGGCTCCGGGAAGCGCGCGAGGGCGGAGGGGACTCCCGGGAGCCCCTTGGGCATTGGACCTCGAAGACTCTCTCCATCGAGGCCGTGTGTAGTAGGCGGGGGGGGGGGTGGAGAGGCGGGATTCCCCTCCCCCTCCCGCCCAGCGTTTCTTTGATGTGCGATGGCAGAGGTGGCTCTTTCTCTCGCCGTGTGGGTGTGCCTCCGCCGTGCGAGTGACAGCCAGGCTCATTGTAGCAGCAGCAGCAGCAGCAGCCCACCCTGTTTGCAGGTCACGACTCCTCTGGCGGCCACGATGGGTGTCTGGTAGGAGTTGTGGCGCTGGGTTTGCTTGCTGGGGTTGGGTAAGGGAGAGACCTTTGTGTGCTACAGGTGTGGGCCGACCCCTCCTCGGAAAGCACCTATCACCATAGGAGCGAACATTATTTGAGGTGCCCGCCCGCCCCCCAAAGTTGATGGGCATTGCCATCCCAATGTTGTGCGTGCACCACGTCTTCTTGCGATCGATTGGGCGGGGCGGGGCTTACCTTACCACCACCTTATTCAAATTGGAGCCCCTGGCTGTCACCATCCCTCCATCCAGAGTTTGGAGCGGCGATCGTTTGCTGGTGGCCTGGATTGGGGAGTGTCTGCTGCCCCCAGCTCCTCTGCCCGGGGGCTGGGAAGGTCGGGCTGCTTGGGAAGGAGTGGCGGAGGCCAAGACGCGAGCCCCTCCTGCCCTCCTGCCGTGCTTTCTTTCCCGGCGTGTAGCTCAGCCTCTCCCACCCAGGCCGAGGTTGACAACAGTCGCCATTTCAAGCCCGCTGAAGGGGGCAACAGGCTGCCTGCTTTGGAGAGCTCTCTCTCTCCCTCTCCCAGCCAGCCACCCCCCAGTCGCCGCCAGAGGCTCCACTGCGCGCGCGCCAGGCGGAAACCCGCCTGATTTGGGCCAGGCTCCTTGCAGCCTGTGCAACTGTCTGCGTGGGGGAAAGGAGCTGTCTATGCTGAAGCAAGCCAACGCAGCTGAGGATTAGGGTTTTAAGAGGCCCGCTCGTCTTTCCTTCCTCCTCCATCTGTGCCACGCAGATTTGATGAGTCTCGGTTTGGAGAAGGGGCGCTTTGGGAGAAAAGCTTTTCACAATCAAGGGGTAAATGATCCACTTTGCGAAGCAGGGTTTACTCCGCTCCAAAAGAACGCATTGTCATATACAGAAATGACTAGCCAGGTGGTAGCCTGAGCGGAGTGTATATCAACTGTGTTTTTCCAGAAAATGCAATCTCATAAATGGGTCATTCAATTATTATTACTTCATCTCGCGTTCATGATCTGTCTCCTCTGCATTTCGCTCTTGAATACGTGGACATGGGTGCATGTGTATGATGTCTAATGGAATGTAACGGAATAGCTATATGTTTTAATAACAGGGAAAGAAGCAAACTAAGGTGCAAAAGAATGTCAGCATTCTTGTATATGAGGGTTGTTTACAAAGCCAACTGGGATTAAAGCAAGTGGTGTGTAAACAACTGAACTTGATATGTGAAACAGGAATATCCATAGGGGGTGCTGAGGTGAGTTACTGTGCTATTTTCCCCATCTTTGACACTCATTAGAAAATGTCAATGAATGCAAGCAATGCAGCGAATCTCCTGGCTACAAGTGTCAATTAACTTGGTTTTGGTCTTTTAATTTTCGGGGGAGCTGTGCAAAGTTTTGGTTCAGTGTAGAAAAAGCATGTCAACCTGAGCTCAGATTCCTGTGGCTTAGTTAACAATACACTGCTGTTTTTATATTGATTATACAGTGAAACAACTGTTTTCTTTGCTATGTTCATTCTAGGAATAACACAAATGGTTCAAGTGCAGGCTATCACCAGTAGAAGATTGAGTATGTTGTCAAGGACCTAAAAGAAAGAGAGAGAAAGAGCAATTGGTTCAGAGCACCCAAGGGGTGGTTTGAACTTGTTGGTCTTGGACAACAGACTCCCATCCTGCAGGATAAGTAGTTCTTAAAGCTAGAGGGAGCTTCAGTTTTAAGTTTGTGGAATGACACAAGTCAGGTGCTCAAAAGGTGGAGGGGGTGTATAAAAATTCCGTCAGGTGCACCTAAAGTAGTAGTTTGGATTGCCAACCCGTATGTGAAGCCTACATCTACGGACGTAGTAACTGAGTTTGGCTTGTTATTCAGTTTGGTTTCCTTCAACTACAGTATTGTGTATTTGTTTGCCACTTTGTGATTAAACATAGTCTAATCTGCATCCTCCACTTGCTCTGAAATGATACATTTTATGAAGATGTCTGTACTCATTCTGAGGTCAGGGGTCTGTTTCCAGGAAACTTCAGAGACTGAAACTTGCAATCCTGTATGCACACACTTACCTGAAAGTAAGACCCATTGAATTTGAATAGATATGTACTAAAACTTCACTGTGAAAGAAACATGTTATACTTTCATCTTTTTGTGAGCATTTTACACATAACAGAAATAAGTAGCATGTTACTTAATATCAGTAAGGTGAGTAAAATCACACCCATCACTTTTTATTTCATATCTTTAAAGGGGCATAGGTTAAAGGGGCATAGATTTGAATAATGTTTTAAATGCTATTAGTATGATACAAGTGAGAGCTGCAACAAAATGTTGCAGTATAGAGTACACCTGCTCACTACTCCAGTCAATTATGTCCTCCACAATATTCCTGTTCTCCTTACATCCAGATATGTGTGGTTTCTCTAACAGTCAGGCAACATTCTCTAGCCACAGCACTGCTCAGACTTCAATGCACTTCTGCAAACTTTGGATGTTTCCCTGTTTCTGCTGATATCTTTCTCTTCTGTGTGGATGGTGCTGTTTTAGTTGTTTAGGCAGTGGCATCAGCTTTGAACATTAGAGAGAGACTATGCCCCCCCATATCTATTTTTCCAAAACTTGCTAGGAAATTAATTTGCAGCTGTGATTGCTATATGCAACCCAAGTGAGTGATTTATCTGTGTTCATGGTGTTAGTACCTATAGATTGCTATCGATGCAAGCTATTTTACAGAGCAATTCATTCATCATTGTTGAAATAGTCCTTTTTAAAGCACACTATACAAATTGCAAAACGCCAGTTAAAAAAACATCCTGGGTGGAATTCAACATGGTACTTTTCCAGTTGTTCTGTCTGCACAAGCATTTCGGCTTGCCAAAATGGTATGATCCTCCATCTTCTCCCCCTGCGTGCTGGTTCTCCCACGCACCCACCCCCGGCCAATTTCGGGGGGGGCGGGAGAGGAGAGAAGGGAAGCCCCATTGCACAAGTGGAAGTCCTCATGCACAGCTTCTGCTGACGGTGCTGTTAGATGCATGAATAATTTCTGACCTATGACATAACACTAATCTCTGTAACAGGTACTAATTATCATAATCGGACAACTGAACCATATAAATCAACTGCTGGTTGATGTAAAATATCTAGGACCAAAACCATATTTGTTGCTGGTTAGCTTGCTGCCATTAGGGCCTGCGTGCAGAGTGAGATGTCACTCAACAAGTAGTGTGATCAAGTACAAAGTGGACTTACTGTTAAGCAGCATGAAGCAGCCTCTTCAGGCAGTTGATTCCAGAGGGATCACTAACTTTTGGGCTCCATCTTCCCTTCCATGTGTCATTTTTTAAAAGAAATGAGTGGGGAGAGCTGTCATGTGTGACACCCTGCTCCACATATAATAATAATAATAATAATAATTTATTATTTATACCCCGCTCATCTGGCTGGGCCTCCCCAGCCACTCTGGGCGGCTTCCATAAAAACCAAAAATACAGTAAAATATCACACGTTAAAAACTTCCCTGAACAGGGCTGCCTTAAGATGTCTTCTGAATGTCAGGTAGTTGTTTATCGCTTTGACATCTGCTGGAAGGGCGTTCCACAGGGTGGGCGCCACTACCGAGAAGGCCCTCTGCCTAGTTCCCTGTAGCTTTGCTTCTCACAATGAGGGAACCGCCAGAAGGCCCTCGGCGCTGGACTTCAGCGTCCGGATAGAACGATGGGGGAGGAGACGCTCCTTCAGGTATACTGGACCGAGGCCGTTTAGGGCTTTAAAGGCCAGCACCAACACTTTGAATTGTGCTTGGAAACATATGACAGTATCTGAGGATGGCACTGCAGGAGGGATGTAATCATGCCACAAAACATGATCCACAGCCTTACTTGTACAGGGGCTTCTTTGAACCTGTTCCTTCTGTATGCTGAAAGGATTTCACAGTTACTTTAGTTTTTTGGGGGGGCACATCGCTTTTGGCTCCAGAATCTAAGTGAAATGGAAGCTGTTGCACATCTGAGAGCTTGTTATGCAACACTGGAACACATATGGAACTTTGGCTCCCAGCCACTGATTGTGAGGAAGCTAAAGCTCTTGTATTGTATTATTATTTATAAATGGATAAAACGTTCCCAATGCAAATGATGCTTAAATCGGTGCAGGTGTTACCAGTGCAGTGAACTCTATTGCATGGCCATGTATATGAATTCTTAATAATCAACTAGGTAGCCTTTATTTTTCTAACCATACATGTAACAGGAGGAAAGGAACTGATATGGTATAAACTTTTAGCTTTCTTGTTGGTATACAAAATTTAAACCGCAACTCAATAGATGTGATTTCATTTTATTTAGCCCATGAAGCTTTAATCTGAGACTGAGTATAAATTTTAGGATCACCAATTATATATATATATATTTAAGAAGACTGGTTAGGACTATTAAGCAGCTCAATTAAATATTCAGCAGAGCAAATCAATAGTAAATAAATCCATACTGAATATCCACTGATGGGCCATTTCTGTAATTGCTCCAAATCACTCTGTGAATTACCATATTATAGTCCTCATATTTTTGTTTTGTCAACCTGCCAGATATCTGTTTGGAGGGAGTGCAAGGAGGCTTTTAAGAGACATTAGGAAGGATGGCAGTAGGTTTTACTTTAGTTTTATTCTGCTCTGCGAATACAATTTAAAAACCCCCAGCTGAAATCCATACAGAAAAGTGTGTTTTTCAGCAGTGTAAGCTGTGGGAATAATGTAGGAGGTCATATGTACTATGCATTGAATTATTTGTTTTTCCCTTCTTGAGTGGGCAGGCAGTATTCAAAAAATTCAGCACATGTAATATAAATAACTCTAATTTAAATTTTGTCAAGTATACTATTTAAAGTCACTTTGTTTATATGTTTAGAAAATGTGG
The DNA here is from genome assembly GCF_964234715.1 of Podarcis melisellensis. NCBI lineage: Eukaryota > Metazoa > Chordata > Lepidosauria > Squamata > Lacertidae > Podarcis > Podarcis melisellensis. The sequence goes on from NC_138542.1 coordinate 26,019,738, forward strand.
ATAAATACAAATTCACTTCATCAATTACCCTTCAATACATTACTTTGCAAGACTAACATGATGTCCCACGAGCTTCATAATACTCTTATATGTTGATCAGTAGGCGTAGTTTCAGGCTAGCTGTACTGCTTTCTTCAGAGGCACTGAAGACTGGCTGAGCTTTTCAGTTATTTACCTCAATAGAAAACTGAAAGGGGAAAAAGTGAACAAAGGAGGTCTGTTTTGCCTGTCCCACTTGCTGGGCTGTTGTCTTTGCCCTTTTCAGTGAAGGAGGGGGTAGAGCTGGGTCAGAGTTGAAGAACACTGAAAAAGAATTCAAGTCTCATGTCTAAATGTGAATGATAGCTTAGTTTGAGTGCAGAGTGCATTTATTGAATTGAAATTTTCGTATCTGCTGGAGCTTTACGTGACAGATGGTGAAGAACCAACACATAGGAGGATAGATAGAAATGTGTTCAGCCTCTGATTAAGATGTGCAATAAAAATCTAGTTATTTGACAAGGTTATAAAAAATATTGTAGGTAGTGAGACATTCAAATGTGATTTAAGGCCAAGGCCTTGGATCCATCACACAATCAAATTTACTTGTCTTGCTAAATTGTTTCGCCTACACTCTTCTTATCTTCTTCTGCCTTTCCCATGTGATTGTGCGTTGAGTACAGAGACCTATTAATCTTGATAATCAATGAATTAATAATGGGGAGCTTATTTTGCATTTTTTTGTTTGATGTTTGACTTGGATGACTTGACACCTAAGAACACGTGAGATGGAAATATGGTGCTTTTCTGTTCATAGTTTAAAGCAGTAAACACAATGATTACTTTAAAAAAACCTATTCATCAAGAAAATATAAATCCTCGAATTGTACACTTTTCTGTCAACACTCGAACATTTTTTGTGGTTGTTTTTGATGCACGAGGCATGTTTTGGTCAAAACATTTTGGATGTGACAAGAGAATCTCAGTACAGGATTGGGTAGCTTCTCAAATGACCCCAGAAGTGAATTAGCAATTTAAATTGTCAATTTAACAAGCTATAATTAAGTTGGGACAACTTGTAGCTCTTCTAAGGGGCTTAGAACCCATGCAGGAGGGCTGTAAATTTGAAGCCTGAGGGTTTTTTCTTAGCTCTCATTATGTGATGTTTCAGCTGGAAAATCCTGGCACTCCCGCTGGTATATGTGCTAGGAGGATAAGAGCTGATATCTTTAAATATTTATTTATTAAATTAATTAAAATGTCCTAGAGATAGCTTGTGAAGGATATGTATAAATAGCCTGCAGAATTCACCTTGATATATGTATTCCACCCCTTCATTAACTTTCTGTTCTAGACGTTTTATAACTAGCTGTGAGCCTAAAAACTGCTGTGGGCACATGAATATCCTTTGTGTTGCCATAAAATGCCAACCCAGAAGTTTACATCCTCTTATGGGGTCCCACTCATTTACTCACTCACCCTATCTGTCTGTCTGATGGTAACGGGATGGAAGTTACAGAGCGCTGGAGATACAAAATATAAATATATTCACCTGATTAATGGATTTTAAATGAAATGAATGAAATAAAAATTATTTCCCCCAGTACTTTCATGTTGTTTGCCGGAACACTGGAGACAAGGGGTAGATTTATAGAGAATTTAGATAAAGTGTTGTTTAAATAACTTCATAAATGAAAGGGCAATATTTTATTTTATTTTATTTTATGCAAGGCATTTTTTATGCAAGGGCAATATTTTATTTTATTTTATGCAAGGCATTTTTCATTCAGAAAAATTGGGTGAAATATATACTTTGGTCAACTCATCCCTCCACAGTCTCCTCCTTGCTGTGGCTATATCTTTTTATATGCTAAAAAAATGTTACTGTAGACCTCTGTTAAAAAAAGCTTACTTCTTAGTTAAGTTTTGAACCTCCGCTTAATGTATAATATCAGTTTTCAGTTCAGTTTTAAAACCTATAGTGTATGTTTAGAGGCACACACATTGAGGAAGGCATGGATATACTGTCCTGAGTTGGATCTCTGAATTCTTGTTGTTATTTAGTCGTTTAGTCATGTCCGACTCTTCGTGACCCCATGGACCAGAGCACGCCAGGCACTCCTGTCTTTCACTGCCTCCCGCAGTTTGGTCAGACTCATGTTTGTAGCTTCGAGAACAGTGTCCAACCATCTCGTCCTCTGTCGTCCCCTTCTCCTTGTGCCCTCCATCTTTCCCAACATCAGGGTCTTTTCCAGGGAGTCTTCTCTTCTCATGAGGTGGCCAAAGTATTGGAGCCTCAGCTTCACGATCTGTCCTTCCAGTGAGCACTCAGGGCTCATTTCCTTAAGAATGGATCGGTTTGTTCTTCTTGCAGTCCATGGGACTCTCAAGAGTCTCCTCCAGCACCATAATTCAAAAGCATCAATTCTTCAGCAATCAGCCTTCTTTATGGTCCAGCTCTCACTTTCATACATCACTACTGGGAAAACCATGGCTTTTACTATATGGACCTTTGTTGGCAACATGATGTCTCTGCTTTTTAAGATGTTGTCTAGGTTTGCCATCACCTTTCTCCCAAGGAGCAGGCGTCTTTTAATTTCGTGACTGCTGTCACCATCTGCAGTGATCATGGAGTCCAAGAAAGTAAAATCTCTCACTGCCTCCATTTCTTCCCCTTCTATTTGCCAGGAGGTGATGGGCCCAGTGAATTCTTAGAGGGGCTCAAACTCTTCGTTCTGTCTCTGATCCACACTTGTCCACAGAGCACTCAGTTAAACTACGGAGTTCACCTCCACAAAATGTAGCAATGACCACCCACCTGGACAGCTTTAAAAGAGAATTCCAAGATAAATTATTGGAAGATAAGGCTGTCATGGTGGCTACTTGTCATGATACGTATAAGCTACTGCAAGGATTAGAGGCACTATGTCCCTGAACACCTTCAGCAGCATCATAGAATCATAGAGTTGAAAGGGACCATGAGAACCCAACCCCCTGCAATGCTCTTTCTTCTGCTGGTGTTCCCATGGCTTGCTTGTGATCTTTCTATAGTGGACTAGATAGGCCAGCAGGGGTGGCCAGCAGGGTTGCCTTACGTTCTTATGGACCCAATCGCCTATGATTCTTCTATGAAGGAGATTTGATGTTTGAAGTGCTGCCGAGAGCTACGTAAACACCATGGTTGGTATCCAGCATTCCCCTTCCACGTGCAGAACAGAACTTTCCCTCTTCTGTTTTCCCCTGCAGCCTCCTGTGCGCCCTCAAAATCATCTCCAGGGGGTTGGGAGAATCTCTAGAAGAATCTTGGGGTATCAAGTGAGAGGAGAGAAAGCGGAAGTCCCCTTGTGTGAACAGAGTTCCGTTCACAGAACACTGGACACAACTCTCTCTTCCTGCTGCTGTTTTCCATTCTTCTGTGGCTCTGTTTGCCGCTGCATGGATGTCCTATTGTGCCCTGCATGCCACCCCAGTCCCCCATGATGTTAGCTATGGAGAGCATTTATTTCTAGAAGCGCTTTGATCTCTGTACAATTTATTCCAGTGTTGTTGCAATCTCTTGAGCTGCCTTTGATTTTTGAGGGGGGAAATCCATAAAATGTAGCTTAGCAGTAAACTTCGTCATACTGAAAATGCTGCTACTAGCCAAGCATAGCATATGCTGCTTTACCATAAAATTCAGAAGCAACAAAATGACTAATCCCCAAACAGGATAGTGCATGGATAGTGTCAGCTGATGCTACTTTGTGTTTGCAAAGATGCCACTGTGTGCACAGATGCTATAGTGAAAGCATTCCTTCTACGAGTTATATACTCGCCACTATTCAGCACCTCCACAATTTTGCACCCCTGAATTATAAAGGCTTGCGTATGGAGAGCCCTAGTAGTTAGATTCGTGTACACTTGGAAATGTGCTTGCTTGGTATACATGAAGTATTTTGTTATAAAGTAAATGGCAGGGACAGAGCAGAACTCTATAGCTAGAATACTGGCCACATGCAGGCTCAACTCAGAACTCAGTCACCCTGAATATTTGTTTAAAGGTAAAGGTAAAGGACCCCTGACAGTTAAGTCCAGTCACAGATGACTCTGGGGTTGTGGTGCTCATCTCGCTTTACAGGCCGAGGGAGCCAGAGTTTGTCCGCAGATAGTTTTTCCGGGTCATGTGGCCAGCATGACTAAGCCACTTCTGATGAAACCAGAGCAGAGCACAAAAACACCATTTACCTTCCTGCTGGAGCAGTACCTATTTATCTACTTGCACTAGTGCTTTTGAACTGCTATGTTGGCAGGAGATGGGACTGAGCTCACCCCATTGCTGGGATTCAAACCACTGACCTTCTGATTGGCAAGCCCAAGAGGCTCAGTGGTTTAGACCACAGCGCCACCCTGAATATTTGTTTACCCCTCTTCAAATCAAAGTAAGGCTGAAATCCTAATTGCATTTATTAGGGAGGAAGTTCCTTTGAACATAACTGGGATTCCAGGTAAATGTGAAAAGTATTGCCCTGTAACTTGGTTTTACTTGCATTTTCATAGAATCTGCTGTGCCACTTAACAAAAGTAATGATAGAAGGTGAATCCTGATCAGGATGATGGGGAAGGTGCTGTTTCTATTTGCTGCAAATATCCCCTGGGAGTATTTTCTGGCATAAAAATAGCACAGGGTAAAGGTTAACTGTCCCCTTTACATTCTGCAGTCCTGTCTGAATCAGGGCCCTCATGTCTGCTTAAGAGTGGTAGATCTCAAACATTCTATTTTAAAAATGGTATTAACACAATGTATAGTTTGGGCCTTCAAGTGTAGAAACAAACTCCGGCTTTCCCAACAGTTTCAGCATAGCAACTGTAGACCAGCTGTTAAATCACCATGTTGCCAACAACTTCTAGAGCTCCATATCTAGGCCAGGTCTGTACCATTCCCCCCCAATGGGTGACAACTTCTAGAGCATATCTATAGTATAATGCTGAATCGGGATGTGTGCAAAGACAGTGCTTGAAAGAAACCAACTACTTTTGCTCCTAAAACAAATCATAATCTCTAACAAGCCTTACACTCAAAGGAAGAGGATGAAATGGACTGGAATTTGTGGCTGTGTTACTGCAACCTTTTATTTCACAGCTCACTTAATTCTGATACTCTCTCGTCCTATTAGAGAATTAAGTAAAAGAAATGACCTTTCCACATTTCTACAAAGCAAGTGTAGCGTGTCTAAGTGGATCTTTCTGAGTTTTCTGCCTAGGTAGGACAAAACTGAAGTTTCATTCATCAAAAGGTTAAGAACCTAAAGTGCCACAACTACATCAATAAGCAAGGGGGAAATTATTTGAATTGCACAAAATATTATAGCTGTATGAGTTTGTTCGGGTAATTATTATCATTTCCGTGGAAGATAGATTGGCTAGCATAAAACAATACTGTGCTATAAACAAGTAGGATTAACAGTTTCAGATCCAGGACTCACATTGCTGAATCAATCTGAAACGGTGGCATACAATTTTAATTTTTTCCTCCTGTGTATACCTCCTATCCCTGCCATTTTTCTTCGGTATGTCATCTCCTGTACTTACCTACATTGCAAGCAACCTCTTCTTCCTAAGGAACCCTGGGAATTGTAGTTATGTGTCTATGGGTTGGGGGAAATGGAGATCTATAACAAAATTTTCTAGGCAGGTGTACCTAGGGTTTGGCAAAACTGGCCCCAACCAGAGGCACGGGCCTGGGGCATGTGTGCAGAAAATCCCTTATAAGACTTTGGAGTGATTGACATATAGGTGTGTGGCAACGTGTCACCGCTGTCACAATGCTCTCAGAAGTGGGAGAAGCTTCTTGTCTTTCTTGCATCGCAGCACAAAGGCATTCAATATGTTTCACCTTTCCTTTGGACCCTCACTCTGGACGCTTTGAGTACTTGGATAACATAAAATGTAGCAATTTCTAATTGACTATTGTGGTAAAGTGTTGCTGTTTTTTTTCTGGGAGGGGCACAGGGGACTCCTGGTAAGCCTCTTTTTCTAGGATTTGCCCTTAACAACAGAACCCTATGAATTCTTAGAGGAGCTATTACAGTTAGTATGTTAGTATGGAAGTAGTAGCCTTGTAGTGTAGAGATACAGCCTCTTTCTTTCCTTGCCCTCAACTTTCTTTCCTTCTTTTTTTTCTTTTTTGCCAAAAAGCAAGTGTTGTGACACTGAACTTGGGTTACTGAGCTCCTTGGGGTGCTGAATCTCTATTTAAAGGCTTTTGACCTAAACAGTCAGTAAGCTGCAGAATTAAAGTTTTGTTTCTAGTTGTGTCTTGGACCCAAACCCATGACATACCAACCACAGCTTATTCTTTTATTAACACCAACAGGTGAGGGACAGACTGTGTGAGACTTCCTGAATCAATTGGTGTACAGGTAGCTCACTGTTTTCACTTAAGCAATTGCAGTGGCGAAATAGATAAATAAATGGAGAGGGGGTGGGGAACAACGACCCACCATTCACTATTCCCCACTCCCCATTTATTTATTTCCCATCTACTAACCTGTGCATCCACTGGAGTTTCTTTGCTCACCGGGCTATGGGAAGCAAGGAAGCTTTCAGAGCCCTTGCACCTTTTCCCCACCTCACTGAGCTTTGAGAAGGTGGCATCAGGGCTCTGGAACCATCCTTAGAGTCATCATGCCACCTTTGCAGAGTGCAGTAAGCAGCCTTCCTCTGTGTGTGTGTGTGTGTGTGTGTGTGTGTGTGTGTGTGTGTAAGTTCCAGGGGTTCCTAGCTTTACACAATTTCACATTTACATGTGGACCCCTGGAACCGAACCTTCGTGTAAGCTGCAAGTTACCTGTATTTACTATTTGTTTACTTTTAATTTCCCATCTTGCTTAATTTTCTGATGAGACACAAGGAGACTAAGAAATCAATAATGGAACAAGATAAGACAGACAACATCCCCCAAATTAAACCCAATCTGAGGTCGTTATCAGAGTGAGGCTGGGATTCGCATTACAAGATGCATAACTTGGAAAGGCAGAGATCCTCATTGAAATAGTAGATAATGGGATTTGAGGAAAACCTATTTTGTTTTCATGGTGTAATAACTGCTGTCATAAATTTTAAACTAGTTACCTTAGCAGCTATCTAAAGAGAAAACATTAAATGTTCAGAATGTTGACTGATAATAAGAATGTGGAAAAACCAAGGGTCCCCCCCCCTCCTTCCATGGCAACAATTCTGCATGGCTGCTCTAAAGGGTTCCCAAAACAATATTGCAGCAGTCCAAGTGCATGCTCCATGCAGCAGAACACTCAGAGAAAATGACTTCAAATAAATAAGTGAATGTTAGTTTTGGATGAAAGTACATAGTAAATGTCACGAGTAATTAAGCTTCAGAAAATGTCTGCAAAGTCTCAGATAGTTCCAGTACTTTGAGTTCTTGACCTTTTTAATTAATGAAATTTCTGAAAGTACACTGCTGGCACAGAAGGCTTGTTTTATGTGACTCTGCTTTGTTGGTTGTGCCTTATTTTATGAATGCTTAAAACTGTGCTGTTTCCTGAAATTCATTCATTCCCTCTGGTGTATCACTGCACTTTTCAGATATAGTTTCCAGTTGGTCACAGCTGACCACAAAGCTTATATTTTATTCCTAACTTCACCCTTCTCTCCCCAAACAATTTCTGATGCAGCTAAAATATATTCAGCTTCAAGTGACATGAATGGATAAATGTGGTGCTATGGTACCTGTTAAATGTAATAACAATGCTGATCTTAAAACTAGCATTTTTATTATATTTTACAACTAAGGTAACATTAAAAATACAGTAAACTAATCATATATTTCATTTCATTTACATGGTACTAAACTGTTAACTGGGTTAGAAATGAGGGCTGGGTGTTGCTGCTATTTCCAGGAACAGTGTGTATATTTGCAAGAATATAATTTTCTGCACCCGGTATTCTCATAAAGGAAAAGCCACTATATGGGAGGTAATGTATTTGATCTCTGGCCTGTGCTTGATTGTCAGTACTAGAACATGTTACACATCAGAAGGGGAGGGAAAGCTAAGCAAAGAAATCTATAATTTCTGCTGGTTTTAATTAAGGGAATCAATACCATTATATTTGCCCTTCTCTCAAGTGCTAATAAATGCCTTTCTCTTAACAGATTCAAATTCAAATTAATTATAAATCGTCTGATACATCTAAATGAATTAAAAATAAAGATTTCTAATGCACAAGGCAAGTTGGTATAGATGACACTTACCGGTACATGCTTCTCTAAGTTGAAGCCTAATTTTAAATTCAGTTGAAATTACTGAGATTTATGTAGATACCTTTATGTTTATTTTACTATGTCTAATGCTGATTTACAACCTGATAGATCTTTAAAGTATCCCTGGGTGTGTCACTATTATGCCTGCTTTTTAGGTAAGTTACTGAAACTAACAAATATGACTTCTGGTTGAAGATCATGTAATAAGTCCTTGTCTAGTTAGGTATCTACTGTGTTTTTATCAGTCAACAGATTGATATCCTATGTACAGGAGCAAATTGTACTGACCTGTGAGTTCTTCAGCCCTAGCTGTTGGTTACCAGCATGTATGTTGTTAGGATAGAAACTAGATCAGCAGAGTGATTTTTTAAAAAATTGTTTAATAGTATCGCTTCACATACGGTAATTACTTTGTGATTGGGGTGCCTGCTTATTATGCTGATGTTTAGTCTGCAGGGCAGAAACCTAATGCTGTTCTTCCCCTAGCACATGTGTGGCTAATCCTCAATTTCAGGGCATAATCTGACTCCCTAAGCAGTTTTGTTCTGGACACAGAGACAAAAAATAAATAAAATAAAGTGAAAATAGAACTGTGATAGGCAGTGAAATTTAAATATTTCAACCTAGCCTAGCCCAGCAGCCTGATTGGGTGCAATTTTCTCCCTCCCCAGTAATCAGATCAATCATTTGATGAGATGGGAGAGGGCAGTTAACCCACCACTTCAGCTGATTTATACAGACCAGCCGAGGGTGTTTCTGTGCCCTATAAATGTGTGTGGTAAGTGTGTGTGGCGGGCAACACCCAATTTTCGTCACATTTATTGCTGTGGCCTCTGGAATGTTGGCCAAGGCTCTGGGGCCAAGAATGTTGATCTCACCTGCTCTAGAAGGTTGGAAGGGTAATCCCAAAACATGTAGGGCATAGTTGTGAGTGATGTTGAATCTTTGTAGGGGTAGGATATAGAAATACAGGCATCCCCACACACAACGAAACATCAAACATTTAAAAAAGTCATAATAGAGGGCTACCACCAGAAGTCTTCAGAAAGTTGTGTAGTTTTTTATCTGTTTGACATCTGATAGGAGGGTGTTCCACGGGGTGGATGCCACTACCAAGAAGGCCTTCTGCCTAGTTCCTTGTAACTTCACTTCTTGCAGTGAGGGAACCGCCAGAAGGAACTGGACCTTGGAACTGGACCTCAGTGTCCGGACTGAACGAGGACACTCCTTCAGGTATACAGGGCCATGTAAGGAAATGATTATAGACTATGAATGGTTTCTGGATGACAGCAGCAATACAAGATAGAATGGGGGCAGCCGGTGAAATGGGATTTGGAGAAAGCAGGTGGATGGGTACCATAACTTTGGGAAGAGTCCTTGTTCAGCTGAGCATTCATAGGGTCTTCTAGGTCCTCTGGCAGTTGCTGGAGTTTTCAGAATGGAAGGGGTGGGCCAGAACTGCTACCAAGCAAGGGATGTCTCACAACTCAAGCTGACCTATTCTTATTTTGGAAGTGTGTAGGGCTGGGTACCCTTTGATTGCCCTGCACAGCATCCTGTGGAAGTTATGGGCTTCCTTAGCTCCAAAGAATTCGACAAAGCCTGTAGTCCCATTCATATGAACTCATAGCAAAGTGAGTGCTGTTTTCCTTCCCTGCTCACCACAATCCTTGAGCAGCATTGGGACTATGCTACATGGATGTGGCTCCCATGCCACTGTTTGAATGGAGAAAATGTGACATCCATTTGATAAAATAAGCCAGGATTGTATTCAAGCTGTAGCAGGTCAGATCACAGTTATGGTGTAAAATCTATCATTAGGCTTAGGTTATCTGACCCATCGTATAGGGCAGTGTTTCCCAACCGATGTTCCGCGGCACACTAGTGTGCCGCGAGACGTTGCCTGGTGTGCTGTGGGAGGGAGGCGGGCGCTTTCTCGTTCACGCCCTGCAGCGAGAAGGGCAGCGCGGCGCCGCAGAAGAGGCCCAGGAGGCAGCAGGCGCCCAGCGCGCACCCGAGTCCCGCCCAGCTCGCCATGTCCGCCCGCAGCATTGGCGACCCGAGCCAGGCTCCGCGCGCAACGCCCGTCTTATGGCGCGCGCCTCTGCCGAATGCTCAGCCCCGGCGCCGAGCGGCTTAGCAACGCCGTCCAATCAGGGCGCATCTCGGCTGGGCGGCTGCGGCATTCTGGGAAATGTAGTCCTCGGGCAGCAGCAGCATTCTGAGAAGGCGCGCTTCTTCGCCGCTGCGCCTTTTCTTCCTCATTCCTTCTTTGCTGGCAACGCAAAAAGAGGTGGAGGAGGAAGAGCTGCTGGAAATGCCTGTGTGGGCATCGGTGCGAGCAGGAGATTTAGGCCGGGTGGGGTTGTTAGAGTCAAGATTTTATTTTGTTTATGTCCATCTTGCTGTTCGTGATACTAAACTACTCTTTATAGATCTCGTTATAACTTGTGTGGGGATTGCTTAATTTCGTTGTGGGTGCTTTGATACGGTTTCTTATGAGTGGTAATTATGTAAATATTGCCATGTCGTAAGCCGCCTCGAGCATGGTTTTTAACTATGGAAACAGCATGCAAATGACGATGATATCTAGGGAGGTTTCAAAGGCTTTGTAAGCAGAGTGAAGGAAAGAAATCCAGATGTGATTGTTACGCATTGTTTTTTGCACCGTGAGGCCCTCGTAGCCAAGACTTTACCAGCAGACCTAGTTCATGTGTTGGATGATGTTGTGCGCATGGTAAACAGGCCCAGGTTGCGCACTGAATAAAGTATTTTATAATTTTTCATATTTCTGTTTACTTACTATTTCATAATAAAGTAATTATAAAATACTATCTTTGTGTTTATTTGATTCCTATTAAAGAGAGTTACTTTATATATAGTCAATATAGGCACAGAGTTAATTTTTTAAACATTTTCTAATGGTGGTGTGCCTCGAGATTTTTTTCATGAAACAAGTGTGCCTTTGCCCAAAAAAGGTTGGGAAACACTGGTATAGGGAATATTGACTCTCTCTTTTCATTCCTAAATTTTCAAAGCTTGATGTACTTATGATAATAGTTTTCTTTTAATTAATCAGCAGAGAATTCGAGGTTTTACAGTGAACATGGCTTTGATCTAGGAGTACACTTCTTGCAACTTTATTTATGCCAGGAACCAATTGCACTATTTGGGAAATATCAGTGAAGAAGTGTTACACTTCCTAACTAAGGCTGAAAAATTGATGAAAGCAAACGTAAGCTAGTAGGAAGTAAAATTTTATTTAAATTATTTCTACCTTGCTTTCTAATTTCAAATATGTTTGCAAGGGGACATTAAAAACGGAAAACATACAATTAAAAACAAGAACATAAACTCATTATGAACAGCAAAAGCATGAATAAAAGCATAAAGCAGCCAGGTAGTGAAACCTCAGAATCAAAAATAAAATTAACATAACATTCAGTTAACAGCTCGGGTAAATGAAATATTTTACTTGGCCAATGGTCTCATGACATCATTGTAAAGGAATCTTTGGGTTTGAGGCTGGTTAGTGCTGATTGGGAGACTGCCTAGGGTCCAGCCATGCAGATATCTCTCAGGTGATATTTTCAAACTGATGAACCTTGACAGAATGCCCTCTCTTTGATCACGTTATGTCCAACTTCTGATGGTGAGAGGTTGTTACATTCTTCGGTTGGGAGCAATGTAAGGGTTTAACCGACAAAACTAGTACTTCAAATTTAAAGTGTAAGGTTGTAGACAAGTCCTAATGTAGTTCTAGCTTGCCCAACAATTACTGTGGATTTGTTTATCTCATCAAAGCTAGAGCTGCCATACATCCGGATTTTCTGGGATTTACTTGGATTTCAAAGGTGGAATTGACATCCAGGGGGAATTTGTCCTGGGTCATAGGTGAGTCAATTGAAAAATCACGTTTCAGGGTGTCCTGGTTTTTACTTTTTGAAATATGGCAACCCTATCAAAGCAGAACTTCTTAATCTCCTTAATATCTCTATAGTGTCAGTACAATAGATTATTACGTCATAGAGCAGGGGTAGCTAATGTAATGTCTTCCATATGTTGTTGGACTCCAAGTCCCATCAGTCCTAGCCAGCATGGTCAAATCTCAGGGGTAACTGGAGCTGTAGTGCAGCAACATAGGGAGGGCTCTGTATTAGCTGCCCCTACCTTAAATGTTTCTAGGAGTTGATAATTAAGTTGAGATTCACCAGTATTCAGCCAATCAGTATTTATTGGTCAAACCATTATGGCAGGGGTAGCCCTCCCTGCCCCCCAATGCTATTGGACTCTAACTCTTATCATTGTGACAATTTGCCATGAGGTGTGCGTAGGCTGATGATAAAAGTTGTTTTAGTAAACAATATTATAAATTTGTTCTAACCCAGAAAGGTGAAAACTCTCTCTTTTTAAAAATCACCACTTGACTTTGGGTTTTGCCTGACAGGCCTTATATCCCTTTATTCAAATAATGAGGAGCAATATTGTTATTGTCAACTGGAAATGCCAAGTGCATGTTTGGCTGAAATGACTTTTATTCCCCATACAATTTATTTTTCAGTGCAAAAACGGAGTCCTTTCCTTTTTTTAATGGGTAGGAAATGTCACAAATTATTCTAGAGCATAAACTAACGAATTGCGTATTCCAATGGGAAAAAAAATCCTGTCACATCCATCCAACAAACAATTTCACTCTAAATATAATAGAAACGGTTAGTGTATCTCTAGATGCAAGCAGGCCACATTATAATTATACATTGAAATTGCTTTCCAGAGGCAGATGTCAGTTTAGTATATTAATCCTGTTATTTGGTGCATGTTGACAAATCAGTAGCATATGAATGAACCTTGCTTTCTTACATTTTAGGTCAATGACTCTAAAGGCAGAACTCTCCAAAATTTTCCCACATCGTTATCATTATAGGATATATTTTTTGGATTTGGGTTAATATTTAGGTTTCAGTAATCTTCATATTTAGTTGATTTTTATAAGCTATAAGTAGCATGAATATTTAGACTAGTTATTATGAAAAGGAGGACTAGTCAGTTCATTCAGTTTTCAAATTAAAGCAGCTGGGGGTTTTCATTTCTAAAAATAAGAATAGTGTTAGGAGTTTGGGTACCAGAGTTTGTGGGTGCAACACACCAATACTTCCTGGATTTAGTAAGTGTTAGAATTTAATCAATGCTTGGAGAGTTAAACTGGAAGTCAGACTCCTAATAGATGAACTCAGCTTCCCATGTTGAGGACATAGGCCATTAGCAGTGACAGGGAGATGGGCCATTAGCAAACCAGAGACTTTCTGCCAGCCAACAGATGGATGAAGCCCCCCCCCATCCCCGTCCCCGTCCCCAGAGCTCTGAGATAAGCAATGCCAGAGTTTTTGTGAGGAGGAAATTATAGGATTTGTATTGGCTGTGGTGTGATTGAGGAGGAAGGTGCCAGTCTGTGAAAAGCAGCAAGCTGGAGAGTGGGGTTCAGAGCACAATGTGGGCTGATGGTTTGAATCGCAGGCTACAGCAATAGGAGAAACAGGACCTGCTTGGAGTGTAATGCTCCATTAAGTGTATATGTGCAAGTAAACCATATATCATAAAGACACCCCAGTGCCTCATTTCCAAAGGAAACACAAACCCTGAGTAAGTGCCCGGACCCTTGGAATCTTGCACTGCTGTGGAAATTGGGGAGGCGTGTAACAATAGTTTGCTGTACAAAACAAGAACTAATTTTCACACTGCCCATTAAAGAATGAGAGAAAAATGATTGTGTGCATCATTGGCTATCACTATTCTTCATAAAATACAGTTATTAATGGATAAGAATATATTAGTTAGTAAAAGCGATTTATACTGTGGTAGGACATGCAAAGTAATTTTTTTTTAAAAAAAAGCAGAGCAACTGATGAGAAGGTGCAGGTGATAAATGAGTGAATATCTGCAGCTTAGGCGCCAGGCAAAAACTTTCCTCTAGGCCTCTGGCCTTTAACTAACTAAAGCTATCTTTTAGAAGTGGGTGGGATGTTTTCAGTGCCTCTCTCAGGTTTTAACGTATCCATGTGGGGTTGTTTGTTTGGTTGGTTTTAAGTCGCTTTGGTTTGCCTTGGGCAAGATAAAGCGACTAACAAATTTAATAAATGATAATAATAAAGATATTTTTAGAGATGTTTTAAAGTTTCTGGAGTTTCAGAGTAGCATCACTCTTGTGTTGGCTTAGAGTAATGTTGCCTTTTGTTGCTTGGTTTATTTAGGCTACATGGGATTATACTATGTTCACAGGAAGTGCTACACTCTGCAGCAGAGACACTCCAGGTTGCTTTAAACCAGGCCCAAAATCTTTCCTTTTTTTTCTGTGAAGGACCACGGCCACAGGAAAAGTCAGCTGGGTGTCAGGATCAGTGGTGGGAAGAACTATCTGTCTCTCTCTTTCTATCACCCTATCTCTTTGTCTTGCTCTCTCATCATCTGTTCTCACTCCCATTCCTCTCTCTTTGAGCTCCTGAGCAAGGCAGCCGCTTAGCGTCATATGTTATCCTCTGCAGGAAGGAGGAGGAGGAGAGTCCCATACTTCTGGGCTGAGTACTAGGATCAGGGCTCTTCTTTCCATTTGCTGTACATAGTGGCGTGGTAAACTGGAGATAGACCCTTTAAGAGACACAGCAGGAACTGCGGAGCCTGGGGTACAGAACATCAGCACCATCCATGAGGGGATTCTCTCCTGTTGGTCACTTCCTTCCATCTCTTGCTGACCTGTTTATCTTCCTTTTTCTGTGATAGTACTATTTCACTCTGCTCTACCTTTTGCCTCAACGGCCCAGTATGGACCAATGGCATAAATGAATTAACCCTTCAAGGCTCCAGTCAGCATGTTGTTGTTTTTATAGATGTATGTCAGACGCTTTAGCATCCTTTTTAGTAAATCTACAACAACAATAAATCACCTTCATATATTTTCTCATTGTAACTGCAATCTCTCTCTGGAGAGTTCTGCAAGAGCTTTTATTGATGCCTGTTTGTGAAAGCTTTCCCCCCTTAGTGTTTAACATTTGTGCAGCCTGTTTGGTTTGTATAGACTCATCAGCCACCTCTGTGTATGTGTAGGCTTGCGTTTTGCTTGCCTTTAAAATGTTTGATCTTTGCATAACATCAAATCATTTTAGAACGAAGCAATGTTTTAAACATTTTTTGTTGCAGTTACTCCCTCTTTGGTTTCATTCTGCTAGCTCTCCTTTCTGGTGTTCAGACTCTATTAACTTGCATATTCTGTGCTTTGAAAATGAGATAAAGGTTTCAGTTTATCTCCAAGGTACTGCCAACTTATCTTCAGGTGGGATGCCCATTGCCAGCTGCGCTGATGACTCTGAGTGCAGTTAGTTTAAATTAGTTGGACGTGGACCTGAGAGAAGCTAGGTTCCATCCAGGGCCGTCACCAAGTCCCACCTTTTTGTTGGCCATGATTGACCCATTTAAATTCAGATGGTGGAAAGCCCTGACAGTCCCCTGCAGCCAGCTGAGGTTGATGACACTGTTGGCTGGTCACAGGGAAAGGAATTTTTTGCCCCTAGCTCACCTGTGGCATGGGGGGAGGATGTCTGCTGAGAAGACAGCAGATCCAGCCTCCAAGGAATGTGCTCCAGCCACCGCTGTCGCTGTGGCAGCAGTCAGTGATTCATTCCTTGGAGACTGGTTTTGCTGCCCCTGTGGATCCTGTCACCCAAGGCAGTCACC
Organism: Podarcis melisellensis; assembly: GCF_964234715.1. Classification (NCBI taxonomy): domain Eukaryota; kingdom Metazoa; phylum Chordata; class Lepidosauria; order Squamata; family Lacertidae; genus Podarcis; species Podarcis melisellensis. The sequence continues at coordinate 26,035,699 of NC_138542.1, forward strand.
TCACCTTGCTTCATGGGTGGGCCAGTCCTGCAGATACTTCTTGGGGTATTAGCTCAGTGCCACCTAGAAGAGCTAAACAAGATACAATTAAGCTTACATACTGGTGGTAAAGAGATTTCCCCACAACTGTATAGCAAATGATCAGATATTTGTCGTCTTTTGCTGGTAATAAGAGGTACGATACTTCCTAATATTAAAGCAGTGTATATTTTGTTGTTGTGGCTCGCAGACATGTTCTGCTTGCATGTGGGTGCAAAGATGAAAGAAACAGTATGCAAACCATTGTCGTTCACATATTTCTCTTATTGTTTTTATAAGGCTTTTACCGTGTAGATATGGCCTGCCTATTTACTTAAACTCAACACACAGTTTGTGATTTGAAATGACTAATAAGGCAATTCATTAAGTAAAAAGAGTACACTTAATGATTTCTGTCAGCTGGATATAACATAAATTGTATCAAGAAAGCAGAGGCAAGGACAGATTTATGGTAAGCAGAAAACAATTATTGGGCAAAGTTGGCATTCATTTTTCATTAATATGGAACACATTTTGTCATTTAAAGGCAAATAATATGTATTAGCCAATGTGTTTTATTCAGAAATATTGCATCAGTAAGATTTTAATATAGACACTTTTCCCAGAAATTCACAATTAATTTATTTTCATTTATGAATCACTTCCTATGAATCATCTCAAAGAAATTTAACAATAAAAACATATATAAAATAATTTCATGTATGAAAAGTATTCCTATGACAATACAGATATAAACTCGGATTTTAAAAAATCCCACTTAAAAGGCTTGGTAAAAAATGAAAGCTGCTCAAAAAACAATCCTTGTCTGACATACTGTGGGAGGGAGTTCCAAAGGGTAGATAATGCCATATTACCTAGGCCAGTAAGAATAAATATTTCAAAAGTAAATTTAGATAATCAAGATGGTATGCTCACATAACACTGATGCTGGCCCAGCTGCACTGCCTGCCAATTAGTTTTTGGGCCCAATTCAAAGCACTGCTTTTGACCCATAAAGCCTTAAATGGCTTAGGACCGCAATACCTCAAGGACCACCCCTCCTCAAATGAACCAACCTAGACCCTGCAATCTTCATCTGAGGTCCTTCTTCAAGACCCTCCTCCACAAGAGGTCCAGAGGGTGGCAACTTGAGAACAGGCATTTTCTGTGGTGGCTCTCCATTTGGAGAATGCTCTCTCCAGGGAGGACTCGCCTGGCACGTTCATGACAGATGAGTGCTAAACAAATGCAGTGTACAGGCCCATAGTGGTCACTTTCCTTTGTCCTGTCCTTCAGATTCTGCCGTGGCTGCCTCTGTGGCAGCACATTCATCACCTTCTAAAAACCAGATACCAGTAAACACCCCTTGAACAGGGAAACAATAGTGCTAACTTCTCTAATAGCTCTCTAATTGCCCTCTGGCTTTCCAAAGGATACATAAACAACTACAGCTTTAGCCTCACTTCCATCGGAAAAGGGAAGAAGAAGAAGAAGAAGAAGAAGAAGAAGAAGAAGAAGAAGAAGAAGAAGAGGAGGAGGAGGAGTTTGGATTTGATATCCCACTTTATCACTACCCTAAGGAGTCTCAAAGCAGCTGCAATCTCCCTTCCCTTCCTCCCCCCACAACAAACACTCTGTGAGGTGAATGAGGCTGAGAGATTCAGAGAAGTGTGGCTAGCCCAAGGTCACCCAGCAGTTCATGTGGAGGAGCGGGGAAGCGAACCCAGTTCACCAGATTATGAGTCCACCAGTCTTAACCACTACACCACACTGGCTGGGCTGGGAGAATAGTAAAAGGTAAAGGTACCCCTGCCCGTACGGGCCAGTCTTGACAGACTCTAGGGTTGTGCGCTCATCTCACTCTATAGGCCAGGAGCCAGGGCTGTCCGCAGACACTTCCGGGTCACGTGGCCAGCGTGACAAGCTGCATCTGGTGAGCCAGCGCAGCACACGGAACACCATTTACCTTCCCGCTAGTAAGCGGTCCCTATTTATCTACTTGCACCCGGGGGTGCTTTCAAACTGCTGGGAGAATAGAACAATTATAAATAAAACTTCATTAAGGGAGTTTGGAATGTGCTTCCATGGATGTTTTCTGGCTTCCTAGGAAAAAACATTAGATTGGTATTAAGAAAGGCAGTGTTTTTATAGTTGGGTCTAGACCACTGAGAGCCTGGGCTGCTCTGCCACCTTCGCCAGGGTGGGGCAAGGATTTCCACAGAATCCAGCGCCTGCGTGCAAGAGCCTGGTTGCAACCCCTCAGAATTTTGTACCCAGGGCCATGCCCCCCAGTGGACAGTCTCATTACAATTTGATGTCCACATGTTACTCTGCTCCAGCATATCTTCAGAAACAATGCCTCTTGGATGTTGAGACTTGTCACTTGTAAGCAAATACATTAAGAGAAGCAGGGCTGTTCAGCCACGCCTGCTCCCTCTGGCACATAATCTGTACACAGTTTAGTTCCGTCCATGAATGTGAGGCCAAAAGTCTACAACATCCTGTACTCATATTGCAGGGATGGCGAGCGTCCATTCAACAGGCCAAACTTGATTTATAGAAAACTTTACTGGGGGCTGGGCTTTCTGCTAGACTTTGATTTGTTTGCTGTGTTTAGCAGGGAATTATATCTCCTTGTGGCTTGTAAAGAAATAGGATGCACTTTGTGATATTCACATTTGGTGAAAGCAGATTCATTAGAAACTTCTTCTGGTTTACTCTCAGGTCACATGAGAAAGGCATTATGGGAACCTGACAAACCTCATTGTCCGTGTACTCTCAGTCTGAAGTATTGACTCAGCTTGAAGCAGGTTCTAGAAACAGTCCGCCACCTTCGTCAGTGTATGGTGAATGCTTGACCTTATTTTAGGAGATTAGTCTTTCTGGCAGTAAATCACAGAAACCTTGCAAGTGAAATTTATTTTCCCCCATACTACGAGAGCAGATGGTGTGCTGAACATACAATCAGAAATGTAATGATTAACATTTTCTCTGCTAAAATACACTTTCAGGTTTGAAATGTATAAATGGCAGTATTTCAAGTGGTTTGAATAACAGTTTGAACAAGTGTGCTATCTCTTTTATCATACGGCCCATACTCATTTTTTTATTATAATTCTTATAACAATGTGATGAAATAGCTTTTAAATGCAGATCAAATCTACCCATAGAGTCAAAAGTCTGGAATCAGCAGTTTTTATTCTGTATGAGGAAAATCTGGGACAATGATGACAACAGACTTCTATTCAGATAATAGCAGCCTGTTAATTACCATCTGTAAGGATGTACAGTGTTCGTACATTATATTCTACTGTTGATTTGATATTTATTCAGTTGCGCCGGACTGGATGCATTGTGGAACAGCGTAATTAGCTTTTAGAACTCAGTTGATTTTAAAATGTATTATTTATGTCAGAATTGGAACACCACCTGGCAATGTTTTTCTGACTTGTTTATGGAATTTATCTAAATAATGCAATACGAATTAAGAAATATCTTTAAAATGGTGCAGTACATGTGCATTGACCCTTTGAGCTTCGTTTGCAAGGCAGCAGTAGAAACATATCTCCAATCAGAGTTGCAGCTAAAAAAAAACAACCCCCCAAAATGTGTGAATATGACTAAAACATTTTTTTAATAAGTGATTTTGTATGTTGTGAATGTATTGTAGGAAAATGCCATGGGGCTGAATCCAGTCCTTGTCCCCCTGGCATGGAGGGGTTGGAGATTACTTTTGTTGATCTCTGCGGATCCTTCAGATGTAGAACTGGGGTTTGCAGAGGAGATGGAATTGGCAAAAGTAACGTCTGTGGCTTGAAATCCTGCTCCATATCAGCCGGCCAAATTGGCCAATGGCTGGCTGGCTCGGAGGGGGGCTGTGCCTGAAGGAACAATCAGGCTTCCCTCAGGTCCACTCCTGGGAAATTTAAAACTGAGGTCCAGCTCCGAGGGCCTTCCAGCAGTTCCCTCACTGTGAGAAGTGAGGCTACAGGGAACCAGGCAGAGGGCCTTCTTGGTAGTGGCGCCCACCCCGTAGAACGCCCTCCCATCAGATATCAAGGAAATAAACAACTATCTGACTTTTAGAAGACATCTTGTTTGCTGTTCCCTAAACAGCATCTTGTTTGTTCCCTAAACAAGGCAGCCCTGTTTAGGGAAGTTTTTAATGTTTCATGTTTTATTGTATTTTTAATATTTTGTTGGAAGCCGCGCAGAGTGGCTGGGGAAACCCAGCCAGATGGGCGGGGTATAAATAATAAATTATTATTATTATATTATAAAACAGCTCCCCAGATTTTAAGTTTTGGATATATATACCTTGTAGTCAGTATCTTTAAAAGCTTTTTTTTTAAGTTCCCCTGGAGTCTGTGATACAGGAAGCATATGTAGGTAAAACATTCATAAATATATTGCTTGTCAAGGTTATGAACAATGCACATTTTTAGTCAAGGTAGAAAAAGCATTTTGCACATCAAATAACTGTTGGCAAGGGCTCAAAAAACAAGCAGCAATAAGAAACAGAATTTTGTCTGCTCTGTTGCCTGCCTTCCTCTAATACCCAGGCAAGCCTTCAAAGGTGTTGTACATGCTTTCTTTGAAGGCAAGGATTAAAAGGTCAGAGAAACATTGTTCTTCTGGCAACATCTCCCCCCTGCCCTGTTTTGGTTATTGCATCCTGTTCTATGAGGATGTCTTCTTAATAGAGTCTTCTTTCTTAGGCTATTGTAACTCCAGATAGTCTGAATGTACCACGAAAAATCTTATCTGAAACAGATTGAAACTTTTATTTTATTTTATTCGTATTTCTCACCCATAGGAGACCAAGATGGCATACATCTTAATAAAAATGCAATTACAAATACATTAAAGCAACCATACTAAAATCTGTATCAGATTGGCAGTTTATACAGTACATCAGAGCAGGAATGCTGAGCTGTATAACCCCAGTCGACCTCCAAAAGCCTGCAGAAATACATTTTTAGATGTGGCAAGAACTGTGACAATGTAAGGGACAAGTACAGCTTGATGGGCAAGAAATTCCACTGCTAGGGGCATGGACAACGCCCTATCTTGTGCCACTGCTACAAACAGGGTCTGCCCTAGAGATTTTAAGGCTTGGCTCAGTAGGTACTGGAGTTATGTTAAATTAAAAACAAAAAAAGGCAAAACAACCTTCTCATTGCTGTTATACAGTTGCTGAACTTGCAGCTTGGAATCAGGGATGTAACTGAAAGAGTGATATATTATAGTAACCTGTTCCCCCTCCTCCACTCCCCTGTGGAATTCACTAAAAGTTTCATTGCCTAGAACATCAGATCTCTTTTTATCACTTCCCTGTGTCAGCTGTGGGAGCTGTGAGATTTGTCTTGGCATCAGAAAAGCCAGCACTTTATCACCCAGGAATACCACCCCCCCCCCCCGTGTTTTTCTGACAATAAAAAAAAGCTAGTTCCTAGCATTGTTCATTATTTTCTCTTAGTATTTGTGAGTGCTAGGTGTAGCATACTTCTGAAAGCTGCTGTTTTCCCTTGGGCAATAATAACCTCCATCAATCTCTAACATTTAAACAAAGATTTCTGGGAGTGGAGGTTAAGTCAGAATTGAGTGAATATTTCATAGTTGTAAAATTAAAAACCCTTCTCAAGAACTTGATTATTCTGCTGTATTGTAACTTTTAAAAAAAGAAAGAAAAACAAGAAAATTGATCACCAATACAGAGTCAAGCAGTTGTCTTCTATATTTCTGGCTATGGTGAAATCACCCAACTTCTGTTCTTACTGAGTTCTTTCTGGCTTAATAAATGAGTGATTCAAGCATTATTTTAACAGACACTTTAAAAGGCTCAATAAAAGCCCCCTCCCCAAATGCAAGATAAGACCAATTAGATCAGTAATACTCAATTTAATTCTAAGAAGACATTTGCTTAATGAACTTGCACTTGGTGCAAACCATTTGCCTTCATCTGATCAATTATGTGCCTTTTAAATGCATGCCGCAGACATCTATTCACAGCACAACACAAATTCATCTTTTTCATTTTTGTACATTCAGGCTTCCGGTAATATGACTCAAGGACCACAGACACAGTTCAGTGGTATTTTGAATAACAACAGCAGTACTGTTTCTTTCAGTGACATAAGCCAATAGGTTATGGTACAGTATTCAGAAAAGAATGTTACATGCTTAAACTAATCAGAGTTCAATAAAAATGTCATTTGCTTTGGTAAAAGGTCTATGCATAAATATTATTTGTTCACCCTTAACCTTTTATCCTTTGCAAACACACTGAAAAAAGTCCAGTCCAGTATGCCCTTTCCCTTGCTGTCAGGATGTGGCTGCAGTGTGGGATTCTGTTCAATTTGGGGCACATTGTGTGTGTGTGCGTGTGCGCGCGTGTGCGTGTAGCTATCCCCATTTTCTGGGTCATGTGTCAATATTGTTCCAATTTCTAAGCAGGCACTTATAAAATCAATTTGACACGTACAGCACAACAAATGTTAAGTTGCAATGACGAACCCCAAAAACATAATGAAACAAGCCTTTTGCAGTCATGTTTGTGTGTGTGAATATTTTATTTTTCCCGCTGCCTAATTCATATATATATATATATATATATATATATATATATATATATGGATAATACTTCATTTGATCTATTCATTTCAATTCCATTTGGAATTATTCACTTTCCACTTTATATCTTTTAAGTCCCTTGGATAAAGGTGGCTTATTATAAGCGCTCATATTAGAGTGCACAGTCCAGTTTATTCAAAACTCTTGGATTTAGGACTGGTTCACAGAACTATGCTTCTCAATTCTCATGTGATAACTTGTGGCTGTGTGCACACTCCCATTTTCTCTGCATCCAGTGTGCTCTCAGCACTAGCGTAAACTAGTAGTGTACACACAGTCCGTATATATCCTTTATCTACCTCCTGTTTCCTATGCTGCATTTTGATGCAGTTTCTCCCAAAACCAGCTTTGGTCCTAATTGAGAAAAAGAACAATCCAGCTGCCCTTGAAGCTGGCAACGTTTACACAGCCTGAGTGACATGCTACCTTAGATAAACTACCACATTTACTATGAGATTTACTACCGCATTTATTTGCGCTGGCCTGTTTTGATTAGGTTCTATGCTGTTCAATGTTGGCTGGTCAGAGACCTAACTGAATAGGTTTGCCTACTGCTCTTTGCATTGCATGGATGTTAATATTCATTTGGGGGACTGACCAGGTGAGGCTGCTGTGTGCAGATGTGTGCGAGAGAGAGATGTTGAGCCAAAAAAGGCAGGCTTACAATTCTGAGTGTTTATACCTGTGGCTGGCACCTGAAGCAGGATAGGGATTTTGTTGTGTGACAACCACCCCACTTCCTAACAGTCTCTCTGCTTGAGCTGACGGAGGTTACATTGATTTCTCCAGACTTAATATCTTGTGAAGCACTGGCATATAAAATGGCTTATTGTTGGTTCAACTTTAACTTGATAGATACTGGGTGGTATTTCCATCAAGAATGTAATGAAGACTAGGGCAGAGTGAGGACTGTACCACTCACATCCTTCCTGATTGTGTGATGTGACAGATCTAGGGTGGCTTGTTGGATTGTGGAGATAACATCGAGATTAGAGGCTATTGACAGCCACAAGATCCCTTACAATTGAGTAATTATTGGCTACTTTCAGCTATACCATTGTTGGGTTAGGTGCTTGAAAATGTCATAGCAGCACAGCTCTAGGTTATCCTAGAAGATACTGATTATCTAGAGGCAGGAAACCTGTAGTCTTCTAAATGAAATCAAGTTCCCATCATCCCTAACCAATGGCCATGCTGACTGGGGCCGATGGGTGTTGGAGGCCAGTAGCATCTAGACACCAAAGGTCTGATCTAGATGCATTTTATGGCATGATTGTGGGACTAAATCTACCTTAGTCATTGTAATGCAGTGACCTGCATCGAGAAGTAAGGAAGGCGAGTGTGATCCTGCTAATTCTCCTGGACCTCTGAGAGGTTTTCTGTTTCACTAGCAAAGTATTCATATGGGGCATTTTTCCATCTGCACTACTATTCTAAATAAACTAGCTGCAATTTTGTTTCTGGGAGCAACTCCTGGTTTCAGTCTTAATATTTAAAGCCCCAAACTGCTTGAGGCCACGCTATATAAAGGATCTTGCTATTCTACTGTATGTGCAATTCTTTGTGCACAGAGGTCAGATTCGAAGCCAAGTCATGGAGTATCCCCCTAAAGAGATCTGTTGGCTGAGTTACAACCTGATTATTGATACAAAAACTTTTTGATGCTGATGTTATCTGTTGCTGAATACTTTATCTCCCCATCCCACCTTCATTCCTTTTCATGCTCAACACTGTGGCTTGGTTGTGGTTTGCATTATTGTATATTCCATTGTTTTATTTACTTCAATAATTTTTTTAAGCTCCCTTGGGACTTGAAAGTGTGGGATATGACTGTCAATAAATAAATGCACGTAGAACTGTCTCACACATTGGTGAATCATGCATCTCCTGGAGCATCTTGTGTTTACATTAGAGTTCCAAAATATGTAAGAAACTAAAGGGTTAGGCATATAAAATGCTTTCTGAGTGAATCCTCTTTTCTGAGACTCCACTATCCCTATCTGCATACTTTTTTTTTTAACAATATCTTGTGCATTGTTTTGAAAGCATTGTTCGTCATTCAAGTTCAAGGATCTCCTCCGCCTCCCAATTCCCGGATTTCAAAACTCTCAGCAAGTCCTTGGAAGCACAGCACACTCATTGTTGAATGCTGAATGTGCTGTCAGCTCTTTTCCTGGGAATCAGTGGGGGATTGAATTTGACAGAAATCCTGCTCTCTCAAGTTCCATAGACAAAAAATCTTGTCCATTTTAATCACCTGCCATCTCTCAAGAACTTGCTGTTTTCTAGCCTTGTAGCAGGGATTAACTGTTGAGAAGGCCTGGCAGACATTTCACTATCTTGAATATACCTTTTCTTTTGAAAGCTTGCAGTATGTGGAGAAAGGTTTATTTTTAGTGTGCGGCCTTATGCTCTGTTTATTAAGTGAAAGAAAGAAAGAAAGAAAGCCTGGTGGCTTGCTTGGATTTCTCACCATCCTTAAGCAGAGATGGAAATTAATTTCATACCCTGCAGCTTCTGCAGATGGCATGCTGTCATACCTTTACTGCAAAAATAATCACATGTAAATATAGACATGAGGCATGGTTATTTCTGCATGCCATCGCACAGTAGCTGTGATTACAGCAAGTAGGAAAGAATGGTGTGTTTTAATAAAAGAAATCGTGTGAGCAGAGATGCTGGCAAAGGGTTTTTACTCTAGGGTGCCTAGAATAATTATACAAAATGGGATGCCAAAGCCACTTTTTGCTCCCTCCCCCACCTGCAATGAATAGGAAAGCAAAGAAAAAGTTCCTGTAGTTCCTGTTACTAGTGTGACAATTGTTGTTGTTAAGGTTATTATGGACCTCCAGCCAACAGACCTAATGAAACATACCAGACTCCCCCATTTGGCTTATGAGGCCATTTTGACCAAACCATGCCTGCCTACTCCAGGTGTCAGGTGTGGGGTAGGACATGGTTCAAGTGGAAGAGGTTTTTCAGCTGATCAGCAGCTCCTGCAAAGCCCTGCAAAGCATGCTCAGATGATTGGGATGTTTTATGAAGTGCTGTGCATGGAGCTTCACAAGGCGCAAAGATCAGTAGATGTCCGAGCCTGTGGAGCACTGTTCACTGGACTTGATTGTGAGGTCTTCCAGAGTGCTATGCAGAAGTCTTCGCAAGCTTCAGTTTGTATGCATGGAGACTTGTGCACACCAGCTCTTGAAATGCATGAAGAGTGTGAGAAGAGCCATTGAACATGATCACAACTTCAGCACCATACCTAATATCTGCTCAAGGCATGTACCTTGTTGTTTTATAAAATGCTTGTCCCACAGGGTAGACATATCAAAGGTCATGATTCACATATGGTCTGGAGATAGGGCTTGGGAGTACAGTAGCCAAATTTACTGTTAATGCCAAATTATTCAGGATGATAGAGCCCAAATTAGATTGTAAAAAAACAACTTTAGGAGAATTGGTCCAAGAAAAAGTAAAATGTTGGAGAAGAATAAATGTTCTACTGAAGCAGTGAAAACATGGTACTTTGTATGGCTAGGGAAAGGTATGAAAACAAAAGAGAATATATACAATACAGCAATAATAAGATCCTTCCTGAGTCAGGCCAAAGGTCTGCCTAGTCCAGCATCCTGTTCTTACAGTGGCCAATCACAATCAGATGATTGGGAAACCTGCAAGCAGGGGCTGAATGCAACAACACTCTACCTGCTTGTGTTTCTCAACTACCGGTATTCATGGAATCATAAGGACAGAGTGCAGATTGAAAGTATCTGGGCAGAAGCATTAGCAATCATTTTAAACCACAAGCCAGCTAAAACAGAAAACAACACACAGAAGAAATAAAAAGCTGCCCATTCTAAGAGAGGACTCTCTTTTAAAAATTTAAAGTCCTTATTTAGGAGGAGGCTTTTAAAAACTACTTAGGTTGACTGCATTGAGGCTGTACCCACTTCATTGGGTCAGCAATTCCACAAGCTGGGGCCACCACAAAAAAGGCCTCGTATCTTGCGTCCATCAACCAAATTGCCTTTGTAAGTCAGTTTACAAGCATAACTTCTGAGGCAGGTTCATAGTGGTGTTGATAGTCCTTCAAATGACATGGTCCCCAATCATTCAGTACTTTAAATATTAAATCCAGCACTTTGAATTAGGCCCATATATGCAATGTCAACCAGTGCAACTAGTATAGGAGTGCTGTCACATGCTTTGATGATGATGATGATGATGATTAAATTATTATTAATGTCAATAAGCAACCAGCAGCATTCTGTACCTGTGGAAGTTTGTGAGCAATCTTCAGAAGGCAACCCTATGTAGGTATTCAGAATAACATGGTCCTGTGTTGTATATGTATGTAAAATAGTCACATTAAGTTTTTAAAAACGCATATACTAATTCTGGAGAAGGTGCCAAAAGGGCATTTGGGTGGTAGGGGTGGAAAATGGAGCATCTTTCATATGAATAAATGTTCTCTAACAATTTAGGTTTTGAACATAACTGATGGTATGCATTGGAAAGGTTTGTGTGAAAGTGATTCATTCTGTCACAATACGAAGCCTTCCTAGGCTCATGTATTGAAACTGGTAGACAGCAGGTTTAAAACAAAAGAGAATCCCGGCCCCCCGAAACACGTAATGTACCTATAGTATTCATTGCCACAGGCTGCTGTCATGATCACCAGCACAAATGCTTTTCCAGAAGGATTAGATACATTCATGAAGGATGCTTTTTAAGCAAGCCATTACAAGTACAGGAGAACAGAATTAGCCAGAAAGTAGACAGAACGAATATGGGTAGGTTCAGATAATTTCACCTTTCTGGTACTTGCCAAGGCATTTACTCAGTCTTTAATGTTTTCCTGCTTTATATATACACACATGCACACAGAATCCTTCCTCTACCTGCCAAGGCTTTCTGTTCCTTTTGGTACAAGATACTATACATACATTGTAATGCTGTGACTAAGAAAACAAAGGCCTTCATGTTTCAGAAGCAACCCCCTCCCCCCCCCAAAAAAACCATGGAAACGAAGTAGGTAAATGCTATTTTGTGTTAGTCAAGATTCTATGGCAACACTTGAATAAAATGTATGGCCATATTTAGTTAAATTTGTGTAGCTGGTGTAGAGGAAGCCTTAAGGTAAATAATGACCACTTGAAAAGCTTTGTTTGGCATTGCTGTTGAATGCTGAGTCTAATGGCCTGTGTTTGCTAGAAATTAATTAAGGAAACTAAATAAACTAAACAGGGACAGTTTCAGAAGTTGTCAAGATTGGGTATTTGCCCGGGCCCCAAGATCAGCAGAGGGTCCAGTGTCCTAACAGTGCTATTACTTCCACTTTGCATAGAGTATTCAAAAAGCTCTTAAAATAATTATCAGTTTGCATGTCGTGCCCCTTCCAAGTCTGGGTTCCCGCTGGGGATGCCATGGCCAAGAGACCTCGAAATCCTACATCCAGCACTGCTTCCAAAATCTTATCGAGCACAAAGAAACATGTGTATGTATCGATAAAACATTACAGGGGGAAATATTGATGTGATTGTGTTGCATATGATCATATATACAATCACATCAATTTTGTACATATAATTCTATCAAGATTCGTTTTTCTGTAATGCTTTATTGCACATGTGAGTCATGTCCAGGTTAGACTACTGTAATATGCTCTACATAGGACCCTTAAACAATGTTTAGAAATTAATAAATGAACAACTTTAATGGTGTGTCTGCATTGTCTATTGGCTGCTGGATCAGGGATATGTGTATATAGTTTGGGCTAACATATGGGTTGTATTGTATATATTGTATATTGCTTAGGTGGTGCTGTGGTCTAAACAACTGAGCCTTTAGGGCTTACTGATCGGAAGGTCAGTGGTTCAAGTCCCCATGACGGAGTAAGTTCCCGTTGCTTTGTCCCAGCTTTTGCCAACCTAGCAGTTTGAAAGCATGCCAGTACAAGTAGATAAATAGGTACCACTGAGGCGGGAAGGTAAACGGTGTTTCCGTGCACTCTGGTTTCCGTCACAATGTTCTGTTGCACCAGAAGCGGTTTAGTCATGCTGGGCACATGATCCATAAAGCTGTTTGTGGACAAACACCAGCTCCCTCGGCCAGAAAGCAAGATGAAGCACCGCAACTCCATAGTCGCCTTTGACTGTACTTAACCATCCAGCCATCCTTTACCTTTTACCTTTACCTATTGCTTATGACGTTTCTATTTGTTAACTGTACTGGTGTTTTGTTAGGTATAGCTGGAAAGTTTATAAGTTCATTGTAGCATTTTTATTGCCAGATAATCATTGTTTTTGTATAACGACAGCAGCTTTGGGCTATACGTTGGAGGGAAAAGGGATACAAATAAGGAAATATAGCTATTCTGGCATACAGTTTAGGGGCCAACTTCAGGAGTGGACTTATTCTGTTGGTTACCAGAAAACGCCCACATGTTTAGACCATAAAATCTGCTCTGCATTAATTAATTTGTGTCAATAGAAAAACTGGTGCCAGTGAGGTCAGACCATAGGTCTAAAGTTTGTTTCAGTTTGGTAGAAAAGTAACTAGGATACACTTTCCTCTTTCAACCATATTAACATTAGCTAGGAATTCCTGTTAGGTCACAAAGAATAGAATGAGTATTTTATTGTTCAAGTCCAGCATTAAAATAGCTGAATAATGACAGCATGGCTTCATGAATTAAACTGTTATTTTGTCTCTGATTTCATAAGGGCACACAAATCCTACATATATTTTTCCTTTCAGTGGTATTTTCAAACTTTTTCATGCGCATTCCAGCTTTTTATCTGCATACCATAATTATATGTAAATTTTCTCTACCCAAACATCAACATTATTCTCTAAAAATATCTATCATCTATCTATCATCTATCTATCTATCTATCTATCTATCTATCTATCTATCTATCTATATATCTATCATCTATCTATCTATCATCTATCTATCTATCATCTATCTATCTATCTATCTATCTATCTATCTATCTATCTATCTATCATCTATCTATCTATCTATCTATCATCATCTATCTATCTATCATCTATCTATCTATCTATCTATCTATCTATCTATCTATCTCTATCTAATCTATCATCTGTCATCTATCTATCATCTATCCTCATCTATATCAGATGGATGAAAGAGAACAAGAGGAATATGTGGTTTCCATAAGGGAATTCTGGGGACAAATATATAAGTAGATTTCTGCCTCGGTATTTTCAAAGCATAAATACAGTTAAGTCATATACTGGAGATATATGGGAAGAGTTTTACTTGCATTAGTTAAATGATCCCTGTAGTCAGATACCACCTATTCCCTTGCTGTTTCTAACTCATTCAGATTTAGATTTCTGATACTTAACCTTCTGATGATTATAGAAGCCTGGAACCCTGTTCAAGTGTTCTGAACATGGTTTAAACTAAGCAACACATGTGAGTCAAAAGTATGCTCAAATATGTTAGCTCTGCATATACACATCACCATCCCTAGGAAGCCTCCTGCGTATTTTGGAGCCCCAAAATGCATATAAGCACCCATGGGGGCTCAGGAGGCACTGATATGTGAAAATGCAGCTTTCATTTCCTAGTGGCCAGTTGAAATGCTCATTAGCGTACACTGTTATGTATGTACCTGCCACCCCAATTGAATTTGTTTCTTGCATTTTGCTGAGAGAATTAGGAGGCAGAAAATGTTGGTGAAGGAAAAAATTAACACAACGTATAAACAGTCAAATCCCACTTATGTTTTCTGGTTTCTATGCTTCATTCATCTCTGCTGTTTGGTTAGTATAGATCGTTTCTCTTTAGCAATGATTAAGAAGAGTTGGAACGAGTGGTGGAAAGTGTCACCAAAATAGAGATATTGGGAATAGAGATTAAGACCACCACTATATATAAGCAAATGTAAATATATGACACAAACTGGAAAGAGATACAAGGAGCTGTCCTAAAAGCTTGTCCATAATTGAAGAAAATAGATAAAACAGCCAAATGTTCTGCCATCATCCCTCTGCTGTATAGTGCTTGATATGAGCTACTTCAAGGTTTTATTGATGAGTTGATTTCACTGAAAGACTGAAATACAATAGAGTAATTAAACCATACCCTCACTATCCTCATTAGATAGTGCTGCCAAAGCTCTGAAGCACTGATGAAACACTTTTCCTAGGTTTACACGGCTGCCAGAATGAATAGACAGAGTCAAATGCAAGAGTATCAGGCATGTTGCAAAAGTGAAACTTCCAAGGCAGGGTTGGAAACAAGGGGAGATATGCACGTGTTGCTTCATCACTGCTCATCTCACACAATTTGTTGTTTGAACTTCATTGTCTTTGGATATTCAGGATATTTCTTCTATTTCTCAAACCTCACACCCCCCCCCCATTTTATTCTGTGTGTCTTTCTTTTTTGACGGTTGCTCCCTATGCAGTAGAAAAGGTCCCATTCATAGCTGTA
Organism: Podarcis melisellensis; assembly: GCF_964234715.1. NCBI lineage: Eukaryota > Metazoa > Chordata > Lepidosauria > Squamata > Lacertidae > Podarcis > Podarcis melisellensis. Next base: position 26,050,820 of record NC_138542.1, read on the forward strand.
ACTCATGCCACATATAGATTATTATTTAAATATAAAGGGTTTTATCCATTTTACACCAACTGCGTTTGCTTGTCTGCCTGAAAGTAGCATATATGTTTCATGAGTGTGATTTATTTTCACAACAAGAAAAGCTTAATGAGTATCCTTGGATATGTAATCAGTGGGGAGCCATCAACCTATATGTGATATTTTTATCATCTCTTAGCTAAATCACTGATCCAAATGTAAAATTCATCACTTGGGACTCATAGGCATTTTACATACTCAGGGGGACATTTGGTTCATAAACCAATGAATGGATTATGCTGGCCCATATGTTGTTTTTCTTCTTTGGCAGACATATTTTATAATCTTCATTAAACAACATGCATAATTCAGTGTTATTTATATAGTAGGGATTTTTGATAGCATGTAGATACTTGCCATATTTTTTTTTAGCAAATCACCATCTTCAACAAAATTTAATGCTGTGATTTTAATTAACTGAGGTGAAAAATAGGCAAAACACTGTGGATAATTTTATTTTACAGTTCTCTTTAACTTTAGCAATGAATTTCTGTACCAAGTCTGTCTTCCTGTTCAAACTTTAGTACTTCCAACTTGCATATCACTAAATTATTTTCTTACTTCCATATTAAGTTGGGCACCACACACTGTGTGTTGCTTGTTTGGTCTGTATTACAAAGTTCAATTTAAAGGTTCAAAAACCAGTTGTTTTCATGATTGTATTATTTCATTTTCAGCAGCGGAAGTGCTGTTGTATGCAAGAGAGAGTACTTTACAAATAAAAAAAAATGATTAAGTAGAATAAAAGTTTAAAATAGCATATGCAATGTTCCTTCATGTAAGTGTGAACTGGAGGCAGATCTTTTGAAATATGGTGGATTTAGGCATGATCAACAGGTTTTTTTTAATCAGCTGTTGAAAGAATTTCAGCAAGTGGGTGTTGCCGGGAGGGGGGGAGAGAGAAGCACATGATTAAAGTGTTAAGTTAATATAATGGCATCATTTTTGTTCTTATATATTCATAAGAACATGGGACGCGGGTAGTGCTGTGGGTTAAACCACAGAGCCTAGAACTTGCTGATCAGAAGGTCGGTGGTTTGAATCCCTGTGATGGGATGAGCGGTCCCATTGCTCGGTCCCTGCTCCTGCCAACCTAGCAGTTTAAAAGCATGTCAAAGTGCAAGTAGATAAATAGGTACTGCTCCGGTGGGAAGGTAAATGGCATTTCCATGTGCTGTTCTGGTTCACCAGAAGTGGCTTAGTCATGCTGGCCACATGACCCGGAAGCTGTACACTGGCTGCCTCGGCCAATAAAGCGAGATGAGTGCCGCAACCCCAGAGTCGGCCACGACTGGACCTAAGGGTCAGGGGTTCCTTTACCTTTATTCATAAGAACAGTATTAAGATTGACTGTATTGCACCAGGGACCAACCCAGTGCATGGTTTTGTAGTACATTTATCAATACATTTAATAAATTTATTAATTTATAAGCTTTGTTGTTGTTTAGTCGTTTAGTCATGTCTGACTCTTCATGACCCCATGGACCAGAGCACGCCTTTATCAGAATTCTGAAAACAGTTTATAAAGTTCTAAATTACACAACGTAATACCATGAACTAGAGTGCTTGCTGAAATCACTAAATCCCAGCAGCTATAGAAAAATGTGCAGGAGTGGAAGCAGCTATTATTAAATTAAAGACTCCTTTTAGAAGAACATTTTTAATCTAGAGGCCCTTGTCTTATGTATCCACTTGCTGTGTTTCAGTTGGTGGAGGCTTAGGGATGGGGGCGAAATTTAGTTGCATACATGTATACAATTGAAAACAAGGGACACAGGTGGCGCTGTGGGTTAAAGCCTCAGCGCCTAGGACTTGCTGATCGAAAGGTCGCGGTTCGAATCCCTGCTGCGGGGTGCGCTCCCGCTGCTCGGTCCCAGCGCCTGCCAACCTAGCAGTTCGAAAGCACCTCCGGGTGCAAGTAGATAAATAGGGACCGCTTACCAGCGGGAAGGTAAACGGCGTTTCCGTGTGCAGCTCTGGCTCGCCAGAGCAGCGATGTCACGCTGGCCACGTGACCCGGAAGTGTCTCCGGACAGCGCTGGCCCCTGGCCTCTTAAGTGAGATGGGCGCACAACCCCAGAGTCTGTCAAGACTGGCCCGTACGGGCAGGGGTACCTTTACCTTTACCTTTTTATACAATTGAAAAATAGGTCACATCCTTTAACTTAGGTTTTCTGTAGCCCTCTCTCAGCCCTGACCTTTCCCCTTCTCTTGGAACGTGGATGATGAGCCCCATCTGACTGTTGTGTGGCCCACTGCTGCAATTAATGTTTTTTTTGGTTTTTTGCCGTACTTTTGATTATTATGTCCATTTCTTTGATAAATATATTGGCTTTTCATTTAAGTTATGCAAACTTTAAGATGTGGGATTTGGATTTTAATTCATTGCAGCCCCTTTTGAGCTGGGATCCTTTCCCACTCCACCCCTCCTATAGTCAGTATGCAATGGAATGGGTTTCTGAAAGAAAAAGGATAACCACAGGGGCTTTAAAAAGTTAGGTACTAACTGCACCCCTGGTTTCCAGAATGATTGATCATAAAAAAAGTTCTGATGGTGGCAGAGGATTGCCTTCTAAGTTGAAAACCTGCAGATGCTTGTAGCAGGCTGCTTTTAGTGAACTCAGTCCTTTGAGATAGGTATTATCTGTTCTACAGAAGCAATTCCAAGACTGCCTAGCTGTTTCAGTTTTTCTGCTTACTTGAATTATATTATTATCTATGAAATGTATTCTGCATTTTCTTTTTCTTTTTTTATAACCTGAGGACATTTCTACTAGCTGATCATTCTGCATGAATTGCCCCACTTCAGAATTCATTTATAGATAAGAGAGGTGGAATATTTTTGAATTTTTTTAAAAAAATAGAATTCTCTTGTAGGTAACTTTTTGATCTGGAATGCTTCCTACTAATGTATTTTTAATTGTTTCTGACATTTAGAATAATTCATTTATATAAGTAGTGTGCAAACTATTTTATTATTAAACCCTATAAAGTTCATGAAAATGTCATCCAAATATAATGTACTGTATAATTTATGTCTAGATGCTGCTGCTTTAAGATATGATCACCATCAAATCTAAAAACATTTTAATTCTAGTATTATCTAGTATTTCTTAAGTCATATCCCCAATGTTAATCAATCTTTTTCCTAACACCTCAACACTTTTTCACAATTGTTCTTGTTTATATTTGTGTGTTAATGAGGAACCATTGTGGTATAGTGCTTATAGTGTTGGACCTGTGAGACCTAGGGTTCAGTTCCCCCACTCACCTGGGTGAACTTGTGCCAGTAACAGTCTCTCAGTGTAGCCTACCTCACAGGGTTGTTTTGAGGGTAAAACAGGGGCGGAGGGAACCTCAGAGGTTAACTAGGATATAAATGCAATAGATAAACAAATGACCATACATAGAACAATGGAGAAAAGGAGCCTGATTTGCAATGGTTTCTGGAGCAAGCAATTGCTGAGGACATGGGGCACAACCTTGAAAGTTGCATTTTATCTGTGTGCTCATGTTAAATGACTAGAATGAGGAGGATATTAGAACCCAAGTAGTTGCATCATAAACAAGGAAGTAACTAAACACTTGGTCCTTTTCTTACTTTGGTCATGGCTCAGTTCCATCAAATTTACCCCATGTAAAATGACAACTATACACCCACATCTATGTATTTATACTCACATGAAACTTGGGTGGGGGATAAAAGAGAGGGGGGATTAGTGCAGGATGCACTTTCTCAACAGCAGTGCTATCACAGCAGTGATTTGGGGGGATACAAAGCAGAACTGGTACAGAACTAGACAGAGAGGCTTGGGGGTCCACATCCCTTACTGCTGCCTTGAACTGGAGGTCTCCCACTCCTGTCCTATAAATAAATGACAACTACTGTTAATCCTATATTGTAGGTTTAGGAGCAGCTTGGGTTTAGGTCTGGGTAAGTCATGGCTGCTTTGTTGTCATGAAAAAGATGGAGTCCTTGGAAGGCACAGCGATTATTAAGATGAAAGGGGTTGAAGTGCTATATTAACCCCTATTTAGCTGTTAAATGTCGATCCTGTGCAGGAGTAAGCCATATGGTTCCTACCAGATGTTGCAGGACTACAATTTGCATCATCATAGGTATGATAGCCATCTTCAAATATCCAAATGGTTGTCATATGGAAGATGGAGCAAGCTTGTTTTCTTCTGCTCCAGATGGCAGGACCCTAACGAATGGCTTCAAGTTACAAGAAAGGAGATTCCGACTAGACATCAGGAATAACTTTTTGACAGTAAACACTGTTCAGAGTGGAGTGAAAGTGAACTTACTTGGAAGGTGGTGGGCTGTCATTTATTGGAGCTTTTTGGAGTTTGGATGGTCATCTGTCATGGATGCTTTAGTTGAGATTCCTACATTGCAGGTGGTTTGACTAGATGATGCTCAGGGTCCCTTCCAAAGCTGCAATTCTATGATTCTATCCCTGACCATTGACCATGGTGGCTTCGGCTGATTGAGTTCAGCAATATCTGAAGGGCACCATGTTTGCTATCCCTGCTTTGGCCCTGTATAAAGCACAACCACTGAGGTCTTCAGGGAGTGTAGGGGTTATAATTATATCCTCTGTGATTCCTCCCAAAGCATTATAAGGCTCCCATTTCAGGAACACTTGTGAAGTCTGAGGCTTTGCTAGAATGGTGTTCTGGTACAAGGAGGAGTTTTCTTCAGAATGAGAAGGACTAAGAGTTTGCATTTTCTTGTGACTAACTGCAGAAAAATCTTGTCATCCTGATTTGTATGATAATGGTATGCCTCCAAATGCCGAGGAAACAGCAGTGGGAGAGGGTTATTTCCCTCGTGGGTGATACTGCATTGCAGTGGTTCCATTCATTCTGGGATGACTGTCTTGAGAGGGTGGTATTGGGGAATTTCTGCAGTTGTTGTGGCAATTGTGCTATGATGCTCCACAGGGTCCTGTCTTATCCCCATGCTGCTTAGCATCTATATGAAACTGCTGAGTCAGATGATCTGGGGATTTGGGGGAGCATTTCATGATTATGCTGGTGACATGTAGCTCTACTCTTCTTTTCATCTAACCAAGATAAGGTTATAGGAATGGTAAATTAGCTGTGACAATGGGCAGGATGAGTAAAATACAGAAGTTCAGTCCAGAAAGGCAGAGACACTGTTAGGAGATCATTCGTTTGCTCAGATGAGTGATACTTTTTCAATACGTGGGTGCACTCACTGTAGAACAGGGTATCTCAAACTTGGGTCTTGAGCTATTGTTGGACTACAATTCTCATCATCTCTGACCACTGCTCCTGCTAGCTAGGGATGATGGGAGTTGTAGTTCAACAACAGCTGGAGACACAGGTTTGGGGAACCCTGCTCTAGAGGATCAGGTTTGTAGCTGGCAGGTGTTTCAGGATCCATCCCCATCATTAGAAATGCAAATAACCTTTGTGGCACAGAGCTTAAGGTGGTATCTCAAGTATGATCCTGGGGACTTTCATCTAAGGGTTTTTTGTAGAGTCTGCTGTTTATGCTCACAAGTTATTTATAGCATCTACTCTTCAAAATGATGTCCATATCATTTTCCCATTTAATCCAGATTTACAGTTAAGTAAAACAAAAACGTAAATCTGGATGTCGAGGTAGAACTATGGAATAACATTTGGTTGAAGACCATAGTGTGTGGAAACTGAAAAAAAAAACTTGCTTGCTGGAGCAGCAACAAGTCCACAAAAACTGCTGGGTGGAAGAGTTCCCTATCTTCATGTAGACAACTAGCCTTCAGTAACCCCTGTTCTTGTCTGCCAGTGTGATAACTCTGATCCATTGTACCACAGCTGTCAACCTTTCCTTTTTTGGTGGGAAATTCCCTTATTCCAGCACCATTTCCTGCTGCTATCCCGGATTGTTAGATATCCCGTAGACTGTCCCCGGGACATGTGAGGATGCTGATCCCTTATTTTCAAAGCTGAAAGTTGACAGCTATGCATTGTACATGTGTGACTGCATTTTGAAGAAGGTCTGGAGACGTCGGTTACAGGACAGAGTAAGATACCCAAACACTGGGATTTGGTTCTTCTTCACATTCATTGGCTCCTGATCCATTTCCAGGCCCAATTCAAAGTTCTGATTTGAACTACATGGTTGAGTTCTCTGTATCTAAATGATCATCTCTTTCCATTTGTACCTGCCCACATCCAGGCTCATGCAGCAGGATGGGCAGCCAGGTACACTTGTCCTGGGCCTTGGAGGGTTAAGCCAGCCAATAGGTCTCACTAGGGGCCTGCCAGATTTACGCTGTCATGCAAAGAATGCCCTGGGCTTCCAACAGACAAGTACTTAATGGATGAAACAGCCATGGGAGAAATGGCCATGCCTATCCATATGCACTGCAAGTCTTCAATAGTAAAATTGGGACCTGCATTACCGCATACTAGTGTGTAGCATCAGATCAGATTGGCTGCCGCTGCCACAGTGGCACATCTCATGGGCTGTGAGTCTGTTGGAGCCACATGTCTAGTGCCAGCGTTATCTTGTGTTAGCAGGGCTTGGGTAATAATGAAACATGTAGAAATAGTTTTGCAAGCATAGTTGATAAGTGCACAATCCTTGAAAGATCGGTGTAGAGTGCAAAAAGTTTTCGAACTTTTGTTTTTTTCCAATTTTCCAGGTTTATCTGAGCTACCCTGACATCTTATATAACTGGAGTGGCTGTATTTTTGTTTGAGTTTATATCTTTATTTTAACAAGGCTCCTCCCCCGGGCCTCAGACAAGAACAATATTTGTTCTTCTAAATGGATATTATACTATTAAAAACCTCAGTGGTAACAATCAATCGTTTTCATCAAGTGGTTTTGAACGAAACAAAAATGTTTAGATTGCATTATGCAAATCATATTAGGCTGCAGTTCAGAATACACAGTCACTTAGAAGTAAATTTTATTTGAAATCAGTGGGACATCCCTTGAGCAAAGTGTCATTAAGGTTAAGCTGTTAGTTAAATGAATTTGTATGAAATGCGCACAATAAATTTTTCTAAAAATGGAAGAGTTTTTTTCAATTGTGATTTCACCTAGCCTAGGTCATCTTGATTCTGAAAATAGATATAAAACCCGTTGTACAGGTGAGTGCTTAGACATGACTAAGAGTATCAGTTTGCAAAGTAAGTATAGTTTGAAGGCTTAAAAAAAATAAATCTATCACAAATCATTTGTTTGGCTCTGGATAGTTGCCATCCCCAAAACCCAAATGACAGATTTTGGTGTGGGTTTTGAGATGATTGTTTACCACAGTGCCTTCCTCCCTTGAATGTTTTGAGTAGCCCACTGGGTAGCTACTGTTGGGAAAGTAATGGGTCACAGTAGGAGGCGAAAGGGGGACGGGTTCCAGAAGCATTTAGTGTTTAATGGGGCTACTGCTGTAGTGAAGCAGTGTGCAGAAATAATTCTGATTAGACTTGGTCAATCAAGCTACAGAATCAGACCTGTCCTTCTCCTATTCATGTCTAAAGAACGGAAAACTGTCATTGTTCAGAATAAAATCTTAGAACTTTCCTTCAAAATACAGTTTTCAATTCATTTGTATATGAAGCAGGTTGTGAGAGGATGCAGAGAGAAGAAAACAGAGGGACAATTAGACTACAACAAGTCATGATAACATCAGCCAGAGCAAAACCCTAAAGATTAATGTAGATTTCAGTGGGAGTTTTAAGTATTTACACTACTTAATGATTTCCATTCAAACTAGTTAAATCAATGCATGTTTATTTTGGGCTAGAAATTTCACCTTAGAAATTTTGCAGGTGTTGTACTAATATTAACTTCATGGCATGCTTAATTTATAGTATACATATCATTTAGCTATTGAACAGGCAGGTGCTGTTAAAAGATATTGACACGTATTTGCCTATTGAAATGGGTAAATGAAGTCGTAACAAAAAATAAAATAAAATGAAAACTTAAGAATAATTATTACAAAAAGAAACTTTGTGTTTAAAATATATAATGTTACCTACCAAGCCCTAGGACTAGTGATAACACACATCTAGAATAGCTTTGGTTAAGACACTCTCACTCTCAGCTTTGTTAAGTGTGAGAGGTCATGAGACTGCACTTAGTGTTAGGCTTCTTTGACAATATGCTTTGAAGTAGATTATGTTACATGGTGATTGTACTTTTGTGAAGTTTCTGAACAGGTCTTTAGGGAAACTAAGTGGGCATCAAAGGAGCATTTCTTATTGTTTTGAGCATGCAAAACAGCAAGGGAAACATTTTTTGTTTAATTTTTCTAGAGCCACATTGTGTGCTTGTCAGCAAAGAGATATATTGTATTTATAGATGTCATATTTTTCCACAGGGGGAAGTTTGAAAGGCATCATTGTTCTTGACTAATTGTGTCAAGGCAATTGCTTGAAAAGTAAATGAGGATAAAGTGATAAATCTGGTGTATCAGCCTTGTGCATAATGTGGTAATCTATTCTAACCAATCCTGACTTTCAGAACATTTTTCTTTTCCTGAGTTGAAAGACTTCTTTGTCAGCATAAAGAGATTGTTTCTGTGGAGTTACCATGTTTATCTGATCAGAACTGAGTACTACTAGTCTGATTATCAAATGCTGTGGCAGATAGCTAGGTCAAAATCATATCAGAGCATTGAAATAAAAAGTCAAAGAACAGTAAATATAAGGGCATATGCAGGGTAGAGGCAAGACCTTAAGGGAATCCTGGTACTTAACTCTTATAACTCCGAGAACCAGGAGTTATAGTAATGCTACTTTCTGCAACAAATGTCTGCTATTAAATATAATAGAACCATATTCTGAATAAGTAGGAGGTTCAAGCAACTAAGCAGATTTTCTTGCTTTTAAATAAATACAGGGAAGTATTTAACCCCTATTGTATAGCTACAAAGCCCTTGCTGATTGCACAGTGAAGCTTGGGAGGTCCAGAAGGATGTGATTGGCTCTTTAAAGGCAGCTCTCTTTTTTTGGTACCTCTTTAGCAGCAGCAGAATTCAGCAGCACAGGGATTTATTAGCAGGATTGCTATGAGAGGAAGACTTCTTAATCAAAGTTTTAACTTCTGTATCCTGGAGATGAAAAGCAGAACAAAAGTGCATTCATAAGGTACCATATAGAATTATTTTGAAGGTATTACTGATACATCTATTTAATACTAAGTAGTTAACAAAATTTTGTTTTGCACCAGTTCATCAGTTTTGCTAACTGTGTTGAAATAGATGTTTTAGAAATGTGAAGACGAAACTAAATTGGATCTAATTAATTCAGTGCTTTACTGGGGGTTGAAATTGGCACCTTTATATTACATGAAGTTCATATAAAGGTATGGACATGATATCTTTATAAATTCCAAAAGCAAATAAAAAACAATTCTGGACCACCAAAGTTCATTAGCAAAGTTCCTGTTCTCTTCTATGCAGAAAGAAACTTACTTTGTATGTTGGAATATCTATTTAAGTTGTAATATTGGCTGATGAGAAAAGGAAAAGTTTCTTTCAATATTGATTTTTGTATTTTTGTTCATATCCCATTCACTTGACTTTCTAAATATATTTTACACAGGCAATTATTTTCCTTCCAGTTACACATTTACCAATATTTAACATATCTGAAATTTCATTGAATTTTATACCTAATGCAAATCTTCATAACATATTTTAATTAATATACTATTTTCATGCACTAGAAAGCACAAAACTCAGTTGTGGTTTTGTTGTTACAGCTTCATTAAACCAGAAGCAAGTATGTCAACATTTTCTGTTTACTGTTGTTCCACTGTTGACTTGTAACATTATTTGTATAATACATTCTTATTTACAACTGCTCATGTCTTGAACTATACTATTATTTGAAAAAACCTATCAGAATTTTTAATTTTATGTTAAGCTGATGTACTTGCAGTAGATAATCATGTTTTGTGCAAACTTTTTTTGTGCAAGATTGATGTGACATAGTTACATTAGAAGCCCTTCTTATGCTATAGAACCCCAAGGCAGAAAATCAACGTGCCTGCTATTAAACAAAAGTGAAATCACTGAGAAATCTGCTTGTAACAAATGTGTTGTATCCAAGTCATATGAACAGTAGAAATCATTAAAATCAATAGTTCATACTAGCTTGCTAAGGCTCCATATTTAACCATGTGTATTCCAGTGTGAGTACCATTGAATTCAATGGGGCTCACACCTAGGTAAGTGGAGTTAGGATTGCTGCTTAACTTTATATCTAACAAAGTTAGTAGTCCATTGATTTAAGTGGGTCTACTCTATGTATGATTTAGCACAGTATAACCCATTGTATTTAAGATTAGCATACAATAAAAGCATGATATTTGGGATTAATAAATATTCATACATCAAGAACCACAATGTAATGTGGGTTTTGAGATTCATATCTACCTCACAACAGCATTATATATTTTGTATTGATAGATATAACCAAGCAGTTAAAATTTGAACAATTCAGCAAGTTAAGCATTCCTTTTTACACTATTGACAGTAAGTGTTATATAAGTCTATGCAGAGTTGCTGTTGTCTGTGTGAGCATGTTTTTTTTAAAAAAAATTGTGTACACCCGGAACAAATTAAATACGTATCCAGAGGGTCCACTGTATTTAACTATGACTAATGATAGAGTACTAACCTACTATATAATGCTTGCTATCTAGTTAACCCTCAGTTAACTTGTGCTAAATTCAGGGAAGGATAAAATACTTTGCTTTCTGTTGGCATCTTTTCCCCTATTATGTTTTGTAACTGTATCATCTTCAGCTTTTTAAGGCAGGGGTTCTCAAGCTTTCTACTCTCAATGCCCACCTAAGACAATGACGCTGCAGTCCCTTTGGGGGGGGGGGCAGGGTGGGAGTTTAAACTGACATAGCTTGCATAGTTTGAACTGGCAACGCCAAATGTGGTTCTGAGTCCACATAGTTTCACTTTGCAATACAGTCATACCTTGGAAGTTGAACGGAATCTGTTCTGGAAGTCCGTTTGACTTCCAGAACGTTCGAAAACCAAAGCATGGCTTCTGATTGGCTGCAGGAAGCTCCTTCAGCCAATCAGAAGCTGCGGAAGCCCCATCGAACGTTCGGCTTCCAAAAATAGTTTGCAAACAGTCACTTCCGGGTTGAGACGTTCAGGAGCCAAAACGTTTGAGAACTAAGCTGTTCAAAAACCAAGGTACAACTGTATTAGGTACTGTTTAATTAGCAGAATCCTCAGTCTAAAAATGCGTATTACCTACTTGAATAAGAGCACCGTACTTGTAGCATGTGAAGGCATAGTGACAAAACTGAATGCTAAATCACAACCTGTTACCAGCATGCTGTCAACAGCAAAGGGATACATTGAATTGGAGTTGAGAACTTTTTTCAGCTTGAGGGCCATATTCTAGATAACAGTAGCACTAGAAAAAAACAGTAGCACTGGGGAAAAACAAACATTTACTGCAAACATTAGAGCCTTCATAGCAAACGCTGGAAGCTATTGCCTCAGTACAGCAACTCCCAGCAAAATAGTATGTACGGTTTAAAATATGCAATGAACAATGTAAAAATTCATACTGTCCTTTTATTTCAGTTCCAATCATTTCTTGAAGACCAAGGGTTAAAAAAGAGGTCATCAAACTCTGACTGACTCATCAAAACCAAGCATTAAACAAAGGTAAAATCATTCTTATTTTGTCTAATTTCTGGGATTTAGGTTATTGAGAAATTCTTGGACATCTTGTAGGAGAAATTGAATGGCCTTTTTCTGTATTTTTATTTAAGATTTGGAGGCATAAGACATGTTTTGGTCCAGAACTTTGTGACGTGGTTAGTGGTCCTATGCTTGTTGCTTCTGGCAGTGGGCCTTGCCACTGGTGCAGCAGGTATTTTTAAGAGGCTGTGATTGGCTTTGTCTGAGTCCTGAGTTAAATCGGGCCTGTTTGAAGGGATTTGGGCATCAATTCAGTCAGGTTGAGATAGCACAGACTACTATGGTTGGTTTGGATGTTTCAGAGCAACTTGTGTCTGTCAGGTAGCAAGACCAAGACTTAACTGATCACCATCTGTGACTTCTCATTTTAATCTAACTGTCTGTTTTAGGAAATTGTGAAATGTGACTCCTGAACTGATTAAGAAAGAAGAATGCTCTTTCAACACATTTTTGACGCAGAGAGATCCTAGCATAACATCAATGGAATCTCTGTTGTATAAGATCTGTGGAAGCTGATGTTAACTTTTGCCAGCTAGAAATTGATAGTAGGGGAAGTGATAGATGTTGCCTGGCAAATTGGGGTGGCTATGTGTCTTACTTTAGGGCAGCCCTCTGTTTGAAGGCATCCTCTTATTTCAAAGAACTGCTTGATTGTAATAAAACCATTTTTGATACAACAGTTTTGTATCCAAAGTACACTGTTCATATTTTCTTCCATCTAGGAACTGTGTGAGCTCTGTCTTCATTGGAAAGTTGTGCATTTGTTGGGTGATGAAGATGCAAAAAGGCTGTTTCTGATGTATCATTTTTGCACAAAAACAGGATGTGCAGGGAAAATGTGATATGGCTTTTGCTAGTTTTCATAAAATGCTCTCTGTTTTCAGTACTCCTTTGACAATAAAATCAGCCAACTTATTTTACAGACTGGATGAAGATGGTAATTTTATGTAAGCCTCTGTCCATTAATTACAACATTACTAGGCATATCTTGCAAATTACTGAGAACTCATAGCAACATGTTGAATTGGTAAATAATTCACATTTATCTGGTGTTTGCCCCTCTTCCCTTGTGCCTGTTATATGTACTAGGCACTGCTCTTGGAAAGAAACTGTTGCTTGGAAAGAAACTCGTTTAAAAATGTTTTATGTGGTTTTTATTTAAATAAAATATTTATACTGAAGACTTTATCCCCCTTGCCTGCTTTTCCATATCTGAGGCTTAGGAAACAATGGAATAAACTGATCATAGATTAAAATCCTTACCAGCACCAGCATCAAGAGACTAATATGTTGATCATATTTAATTGATCATTCAGTTTGGGGGCTTGGAAGGAATTTCACCCCAGAAGAGATCTGTAGAAAAAATTGAGATGGTATATTTTTACAGGGGATGATAAACCATTTGGGATTTTTTAACCAATGTCTGTCTTGGTATTGTTCTATGGAATAGTCCACCAGCTTTTTCTGTGTTTTCTGGTCCTCAGCTGCTAGAGCCAGGGCCAGATTTAGGTTTGATGAGGCCGTAAGCTACTGAAGGTAATGGGGCCCTTTATATAGCAGGCAGGGCCCATTACTTACATCACATGAGCCTACACAACACAAAATACTGTTGATGTATGTAGGTTTTATTTTATTTGTTTTTAAATCATATTTTGGAAATGTACATCCAGTTCCTTTTCCTTTAATTTTTTTGGGGGCCCCCATGAGAGTGGGCCCTAAGCTATAGCTTGTTTAGCTTATACATAAATCCGGCACTGGCTAGAGCACATCAGCTAAGAAATCCACTGCGAAATAAGCAATCTATTTATTTGCAGCAGGGCTACATCATATTTCACACAAATGGGAAAGGACTTAGTGTTGTGATTGTTTTGAGCCAATCCATATAGGGCTTTGGTTTAGTATGCAATCACATTAGATAAATGGTATTTTAAAGTGGCACTTTGGCATGAGATACTCAGGTCTCCAAGTGCTTTGTTTTTTACAAGCCTTGTTTAAATTAATTCATAGATCTGAAAGGCTATAGAAGAATATCCCTTAGGAAGAAAATCATGAAAATGAGAAGGACATTGTAAGGTTGGTGTAGGATATTGATCATTTGCAATGGGAAGTCCTTCTTCTCATTTCCATCTTCCCAATCTTCTGGGATTTCCATCCCAGAGATATTTAATGTGGGGAGGAAGTTCAGTTATGATCCCAACTGTACCAAGATGAAGTTCATAAATATTATAAAATGGCAGAAGACTTAGAAGCTAACTGTTCAGGGCCCAGCTTCTTCACTTTGAACCTCAACTCTGTCTTCTCTTCCCCAAGACTTCTTAGCTTTCTGCTCAGGGCAGCCTATCTCCTCCCAAACAGCAAGCAATGGATTACTGTTTGGGTTTGGTCTTGATCCCACCCCCTAGGATCAGCTGTAGCAGGCGAAAGTAGTTAGCTAACAAAAACATGCCTTAATTTTGGTAGGCAAAGGAATGTCATACAAAGATAGGCTACGGATCTACTCTCCATGCCAAGTAAAGGGAATAATTGGATTAGCTATTCAATAACAATAACAATAACAGTAATTTAGCATTTATACAACGCCCATCTGGCTGGGTTTCCACAGCCACTCTTGGGCTGCTTCCGACAAAATATTAAACAGAATAAAACCTCAAACATTAAAAACTTCCCTAAACAAGGCTGCCTTCAGATGTCTTCTAAAAGTCAAATAGTTGTTTATTTCCTTGATATCTGATGGGAGGGCATTCCACAGGGTAGGCGCCGCCACCAAGAAGGCCCTCTGAATGAAAGCCCATACTTCTATGGGTGAGTAGCTGATAAGTTACCATCTGAAGACATCTTGCTCCTACCCGCCCCCGCCCCCCCATTTTTAGTTTTTACAGTGCTTACGTGCCAAAGACATGAGAAACAGTGAACATAATTAATCTGGATTTTAGAAAAAGCTTTTGATAGTGTACTATCCTTCTGAACAGCTTACATAAGCAAAAAAGACTAGTAGGATGGATTGCAGGTAGGACAGAATGCAAAGGACAGAATGCAAAGGATATAGGATATTGGTTGAAGTTGGAGGGAGAGAAATGGTTTTCCTTAAGCATCACTGTTTTTGACTACTGGGTGTATAAAGTGCCTGAAAGTAATGACCTCTCCCCGCCTAAAACGGGGGGGCGCCCTTTGCGTGGACGCGTGCAGCCCCTAGATCTGGAGGGGCTCCAACAGCATAGGCTAGGCTTTGCCTTCCTTCAGGTGGGATACCTGGAGGTCTCCGCCTACCTCAGTCAGTTGTCCAATCCCACCTGGGGAAGAGTTGCCAAGGAGACCAGGCCAGGTAAGGGGAGGGATTACCTGCCCACACAAAGGAGGGAGGATCTTACCTGGGAATTCTCACTTGGCTCCAGAGCTTCTCCCACCCTACCCACCCTCAGTCAATGTCTTATGTTGCAGGTTAATTTTCCTCACAGGTTTTGCAGGTTAACTTTTCTTCACAGGTATGCGGGCGCTGCTACGTTAAGGTCGCTGTTAAAGGGCCGGAAAGGAATTTCCCTGCATTGGCAGGTTTCGCCTTTCCCTTAGCAAAACGTCACAACTTTGGCGGTATCAGGCCTTGGGCGGAATCCTTTTGTCCATCTTCCTCTTTGCGGCGGCGATACCAGGGTTCCCCGCTAAAGGGATTTCTGAAGGGAGGCTTTGACCGTACGCCGGAAGGTCGTCATTGCTCTCCCCTGCGGCAGCGGCGTTACAGGGGCGGCTATCTCTGCTTGAACATATGTTCTCCAGAGCCGGCCCATCCCCCCCCCCACACTGGATAACCCTGATGCTCCCTAGGTCCCCGGCTGGGGACTGGGGAGGGAGAACGCCCAATGCCTGAGCCAAGGTCTACCCACATTTGAAATTTAATAAAGTTGTGGCCAATTTAATCCCATAGCACGTTGTCTTGAGTCGTTATTCCACATGACGGGGGGACCGCGCAGGATCTGGGGACTCCGCCTGTCCACGCAATGCAATTTTTCAAGAGTTCTACTGATAGATTTGAAGTGGCTAAGACAATAGCAAGTATAAATCAACATGTGCTACACCCTAAGATTATCTGAAAAGATTTATAGTTCTGCCACGTCTATCAGCTCTTGTAAAAAAATGCAAAGGATGACAAATCTTCAACAATCCAATCCAGAAACCATAATATGTTCTTGTTTATACAGCACACCTCACTTAAAGCATCAGTTGTTAAAGGACACAAATCTAAACTACATACTATTATCATACTGTTATTTGTATATGGTTTCATGGTGTAGCCTTTAACCATTTCTTTGTGTGCCTTTATATGAGAAATAACCAACTCAATTAGAGCAAAACTAAGGGTGAATGTCGCCTACCGTTAGTCATGCTGTAAACATACTGTGTTGGCCGTATATCTACATGGAGGGCAGTGAAACAAGTCATAGGGGTGGGCAGATTGTTTGTGGCTCTTAGCATGACATGGCCACTGCAGAACTTGCATGGGCTCATCAGTGAACTTATTTACTTCCACTATAGTAAGTTTATATGTCAAAATAGGTTCATATACCCTATCAGACCAATCTATCAGCTCCAACAGGGATGATTCACTGGGGTTGATGGAAGTTGTCTTCCTCAGACGTACAGAAAGATCAGTTCGTAGCAGATCTTGATAGCTGGTGAAAGCTAATACAAAAAGTACTGAATCAATATATTGTATGAACTTGTGCCAGTCTGGTGTCCTCCAGATATTTTGTGCTAGGGCTGTCAGGAGTTGTAGTCAACATCTGGAGGGCAGCATGTTGTAGAAGGCTGCCCTAGATTGTTTCTAGGGGTCTCATTGTAGAAGAAACAGAGCTATGTTGGTAAAGATTATAAATGGATATACAGTATACAGACCTTGGGATGTTTTTTGTAACATGTTCTTTTCCACCCTTAGGGTGCCTAATAGGGAGATGATGCATGAGAAGTTTATTGGTATTAAGGAGAGGGCACATGGCCTGTCATTTTTATTCACCTTGTTAAGTCAGGACCTGCTTAAATTGGATTCATGCTACATGCTTGCAAAAATCCAATTCAAATTGTTTGCACAGTGCTATTGTCAGGGGTTTTTTGGCAGCAAGTTAATTTTAGCAATCAATATGTTATGTTACTGCATGCCTACATAAACAGGGAGATTAAGTGGTTTATTTTTAAATCTCAGGTTATCGCTTGGAAAAAGAAATATGTCTTCAAAAGCTAAATTTTGGGAAATGTTTTTCATTTTATTTTAATGAGCAAAGAAGGCATGAGCACTTATTGCTATTCACCATACTACTCTCTAATTGTTAGTTCCTTTATAAAAGAACAAAATGAATACTTCAGTAACCTTTGCAGTTGCAGTATGGTGTAGACGTTGTCCAGTATATGTAATATCTATTCTTCAAACAATGGACTAGAGATTAAGCATTGCATCCAACTGTCATACTCAGAGTAGATGCACTGAAATCAATGGACTCAAGTTCATTGACTTCTATAGTTCTTTTCCTCCAGGGTTCCTCACCAACAGTCTAAAGGATCTCTAGTCCCTAGATTGGCTAGAGCTGCCATGTCAATGAGGCAGACTGCAGCAGAATCCTCTGGTGGTGGTGCCCCTACAAGCAACCCACCACCCCAGCCCCTGCCACCAAAGAAGTGAGGAGAAGCGGCAGCTTCTGGCGAGATCTTGCACAACTGTTTCAAGGTCTTGCTGCTGCCACTGCTTGTCTTCACTTTTCCTGTGGCGGGGGGAACACCTTGCCTGCCTCCAAAGATGCAAGGATGCAGGGAGAAGCACCTGAATCTTCCATGTACTAGCAAGATCTCACAGACCTCTTGCAATATGTTCCTGGAACCCAGAAACCTCATGACCCCAGTAAGCAAGGCTTCTGCCAAGGGGCAGATAGAGGCACAACACCTTCCTGTTTTGCCTCAGTTTGTGAGACCAGCACTGTAAATCATTACTTCCCATAAATGTCTGAAATAATTGTGGGTAACAGAGTTCTATAGCAAATCTCATTTGAAGATACTGCCATGCACTTAAATTTAAAGCAGATACCAAGGGACTTGTGTTTTATTAATGTGTCATCTGAGTAAGGGGGGGAGCACATTATGTTTAGAGGATAATGAACATGATTGCACTTTGCGCCAGGGTAATGAAGTGTAGTATGTTGCATCTTATTTAAATAAGAAATGCTTTCATTGCTAGATGAGAACTTTGCTTGCTAGCCTGGTCCAAAAATAGGATAGGCCTTTCCTTTAGGTCTCAGTGCCTTAACACACAAACATGTCGTCTCCCAGTACAACAGCTCTTCATTGATTCTCTCATTTAAAAGTCCTATAACCCTTATTTTTCACTCACTTTGGCATCTTTTGTTCTTTTGGGGAGCTATGACAACTGTTAACATGTACATGATTACACATGAAACAGGTCTACTCCTTTGAAATACTCCTATCTCCTGTAAATCCCATGAGTTGGCAAGAGCTATTCAGCCTTTTTCGCACACAGTGATTTGCTGCTGGTGCATATTGTGCTGCCAGCAGCAGATCCTAACACAAGGGCAAAGCTCATAAAGGATCAATTTGGCACAGTTAAGCAACCTCACTGCTTCAGAGCTTTCTGATTTGTTGTGAAACACTTACTTTGCAATCTCATCCAAATTTGTTGGCTGCTGATCAAGCTCTTACTGATTATATAGTGGTGCCAAACAGACCCCAGTTTAGTCACAGCTTTGAATAAAATCAAAGTGATACATCTTACCCCGACTGTCAAAGTACATATGCTTGTGACTTCATATACCCTTACAGAATTTCCAAGAGTAAGCAGGTTCATATATTAACTTTACTCAGTAATGTCATTCGTCTGGCATTAACACCACTTTTCAATAGCTCGGTGTTTTGTTTTGTTTTGTATTTTACATGGTCTAGTAATATTGCAAGGCTTTGTTGCTTCGCTAGAATGTTGATGACTAGTAGCAGTTTCCAAAGCCTGCTGAATGAATGGATAGTGTAACGTCAGTGCTTGAATGACAAAAGAATGGATACTCAAATGGAAATGGTGCATAGTTTCCAAAATGATGGCAATTCATGTGGTTTCCTGGCTCTTACAACTTTGGAATGAATTATTTGCTGTTCAACTTTGTAAGAGGTGGGATACAGGAAACACATTGAAATTATGAAATGCTCACATCCATTCATCTGTCAGTGAATTCAATAGATTGCGAAATATTATTAAAAGGAGTCAAACTAGTACAAATGTTTTGAAAGATGATAGGATTTCTGGTGTCAAAACATCTATTGAAAATAAATGTGGCTTTAAAGGTTTGAAAATATGCAAAAGCTTAATCAGCTAGGCCTATTAAGAGATCCATTTAATTGGCAGGATTTAATAAAAGCTATTTTAAAATGAAAGTTACTTGGCAGCCAAATACTTCAATTTTGTCATCTACATACCTCAGTAAAAATAGTGATGTTGATATGCAAGAAAAGTTCCATCTTGTAAGAGTTACTATTGAATTGTGCATGGGACCTAGTTAAGAAATGAAACCTTTTGCTAAATAGTTAATCAGCTCGAAGGCTTCAATGGCTCTGGCTGGATAAAAGGTTTTATTATTCAGTTTAACCAGTGGGAAATAATAACTTGAAAGGAAACATTTACTTTGGCCTAGAAACCGTTTCATACCCTCACAAGTGTCCCAATTTCCCAGGGACAGTCCAGAATTACAGAAGCCATCCCGGCTTTTGATTTGGTCCCAGAATGTCCCTATTTCCTCCACTAGTGCCACTATCACTGAACTCGGGGTGCTTGCCAGTGCTTGTCTGAAGTGATGACAATGGTGGCAGCGGGGGAACATCCCACTGCCTCTCCATGGCTGCCACTTCTGGCCTTCTCCCTTGAGGAGCTGCTGGAGAGTGGGCAAGGAGAGGAGAGTCTGCAGCCACTGAGTTCTAGCCCTGTGTGAAGCACCAGGTTCTGAGGGGCAGGCAAATGGCAGAGTCTCCCTGGGCAGGAGGAAAGAGGAAGTGGAGCAAGTGCAAGGAGTCTTGATTGATATTTGTTTTAATGCTTTGTGTGTCCATGTCTAATTTTGCCCCTTTCTAAAAAGTATTTATTGGTGGGTGCTCTTCTTTATCTAAATCTACGCAGGTGGCGCTGTGGTGTAAGCCACTGAGCCTAGGGCTTACCGATCAGGTCAGCGGTTTGAATCCCCGCAACAGGGTGAGCTTCTGTTGTTCAGTCCCTGCTCCTGCCAACCTAGCAGTTCGAAAGCATGTCAAAGTGCAAGTAGATAAATAGGTACCGTTCCGGCGGGAAGGTAAAAGGCATTTTTGTGTGCTGCTCTGGTTTCGCCAGAAGCGGCTTAGTCATGATGATCACATGACCCGGAAAAACTGGCTGCGGACAAACGTCGGCTCCCTCGGCCAGTAAAGCAAGATGAGCACCGCAACCCCAGAGTCGTTTGAGACTGGACTTAACTGTCAGGGGTCCTTTACCTTTACTTTAAAAACAAAAACAAAGAATAAAATAAAACAATATAAAATTGGGATTTAGGGGTTTTCTCATGATAGTGAAGGGCATGTGTGCTCACCCTTCTTCAGATAGGAAATGCTGCCCCCCCTCAAAAATAGGGGCCCAGGAGGGCCAGTTGTGGGGGGGGGGGTTGACAAATGTCCCTATTTTCATCTGAGGAATGCTGTTTTCACTCTTCTTTTTAGTAGTATGGATAAAGTATGTCTGTTTCAGTCAAGTACAGTGGTACCTCGGGTTAAGTACTTAATTCGTTCTGGAGGTACGTACTTAACCTGAAACTGTTCTTAACCTGAAGCACCACTTTAGCTAATGGGGCCTCCAGTTGCTGCCGCGCCGCCAGAGCATGATTTCTGTTCTCATCCTGAAGCAAAGTTCTTAACCTGAAGCACTATTTCTGGGTTAGCAGAGTCTGTAACCTGAAGCGTCTGTAACCCGAGGTACCACTGTACTGCTTTTAGTCAAGTACTTTCCTTTGGGGAGGGCAGTGCAGTGATTAACTTCACTTTCATCGTAGCCAAGAAAATCCTCGGATTGGCCCACTTGAACTTAAGGTTTTGGCAGGCCATCAAGCCCAGCAGACTGGCCAGCCAGGGGGATTCCCAGTAGCAACATGATCTTTGACCGCCCAGGGATGGCGGATAGGAGCTCCTGGCATCATTGTGACACCATGTGATTGCTAGGTTGGTGGTCACGTCACGCCCACATGTCAAATTTGCCCCGTGAGTCTCATTCTGATAAGGATCTGGACCCATGACAGCAATGTATCTGTAGTTCCATCTGCATAGCAGGGCTTCCTATAGCCGCACCCCAACTGGCATATCATGAATAGGAGATTGCTCTGATAATGTGCAGAATATGTAACTTTATAATACAGCTATTTATTCATTGTATAACAACACGTGTCAAAAGTGTGGTGACTTTATCTCGTGGCCAAGAATATGCTCAGTTCAGCCAGAGCTGCAGTCTTACCTTTTCCCATTTATGTCACTATTCATCCTGAATACGATGAACCAGAACAAAAATTGTGCTGACAAATCTACAGAGGTGTTTTAGTTAAATATGTTCTATCATGAACCACTGAGGTATTTTATGTTTATAGCAGATGACACTTAATAGCTACATACTGCAAGTTCAGCACTTGCATTCCCTTTGGCTCTAATATTAAAATCATATGACAAAATGCCCTGGTGTATGCTTCAGATTACACAATATTTCTATTCAGGTTGCTGCACTACCTGTCTTGAAAAAATGGATTATGTGCATAGAGACTAGTCAGTGAATATTAGGTTGATTGGTTGGTTGTTGAATGTTACCAAGGCAATATAAAAAGCTTGCAAACATTCTGGGTTATTTATGTCCAAACTTCTGCAATATATGTCAGTCTCAGCCGCTTACGCGAGATCATGGAATAATAACACAGACCAACCTTTTGGGATTGTTGTAAGGAATACTGAGATAATGATATGGGTCACATGTCACTTTAATCTATGGTTAAAATGTGAACATGTAACATGCTGGTGCTTAGAGTTCAAATTGTGGGTTGTTCATTCAAAAACAATGAGTGCTTCATTCTTAATGCACACTGCTGAAATTGTTGACAGCTGCTACAGTGCTGCCAGGAGCTAAGCTGTCGTCTGTCATTTTGTTACATCTGCACCTAGGACAATAGTTTATTTCTTTCCAAACAAACCATGAGCTCAGGTTTGGACACAACACTTCAGCCAGACTGACAGGCTTAGCTTCTGGCACCATAGCAGGTACAGAGAGGAATGAAGTGCATGCTATTGCAGCAACGTACAACAGCATACTTCACATTTGCATTCAAACCATACTTTACTTTAACTATTGTTTAAAGTAATGTGCAAACAAGGCGAATATATGCAAAGTGTGTCCAACGCTGAGCACACTACATTGTAATTATTATGTATCATGGGATGAGTTTAACTCAGAGAAGACCCATTGGAATTAATGAAAATGGCTAAATTAAGGCTATTAATTTCAGTATCCTTCTTGTTAAATCCAGGGAAGGTCTCCTCTGCTGTTTCTGTGTGCAGAGAGTTAAAAGGATTTTTTTGGTGGAGAAACAGACTCTTTAAGAGGCATCACTATCCATATCTGGACAAGTGGGACTTTTTGCTCTTCTCATTTCTGGAATTCTACGTGTATCAGCCAAGCCGTACTTCTTAGGTCAATTGGTTGAGTTCCAAATCTACAGTCTCATCTAGTCCAGATTGATCTACAGCTACTTTGTGGGCAGCAAGGCAGTAGGGGGGGGGGCTAAAAAGATAAAACCAAAAACCAAACAGGGCATTCTTTCAACGTAGCCTCTTCGGCCAACAGCAATTTTCCCTCTCCTTCACTTTGTTTAAAATATAGGGGTCAAAGGAATTAAAATGGATTTTAAAAGATTAAAAGGTTTTTAAGTTTAAAAGTCCTTAAAATAAGTTTTTTAAATGTGGAGATATAGCCAACAGGAAAGCAGGGCAGTGGCTGCAAGGCTGTTAGGCTTCGTTAAAACTAATTTACGACTCTGGCTTCACAAATTATATAGTGCAAATTCTTGAGGCTGTCAGAACACATAAAACAACATTGCCTTCGATACTAATAATTTTAAAAAGAATAAAAGAGAGGGGAAGAAGTCAGCAAAGCAAACCCCCATCATGTACAGTAATTGAAAGAGAATTTGCGGAGCTCTGATATGCATGTCTTACCTTGGCGCCATCTTTCAGTGTGTCAGTAAAATTTCATTGAAAGCATCCATGATCTTGATACTTTACAAAAGTTTCAAAGGCTTAGTTCCAAAGATGCAGCTATATATATGTAGGTGGTTACTTGAAATGGAGGCAACATCATTTTGTAAACGGTAGACGTGAAGCAACTGCTGCTGTTGTCATAGCAATTTTACCATGCACTTGTAAGCCCTTCATATGGTTCCATTTCAGGTGGCCATCTGAATGACCTGGAAAATTAATGCAGATTTGATTATGGAGTGTCACCTTGTCTATGGACCACTTTTCTTTCTTTCTCCACCTCTTGCCCCGCTTCACTGGAAAGACACATAAGAAAAAGTCCTTATGAACTCTGTTTGGACATTATATCAGTATGTGAAAGTGTATTCCTAAGATATGAGCCCATGCACACAGCCCTAAAAAAAAAAAAAGGCACCTCAGTCACATGGAGTGAACCCTCTGGGATCTTTCAAACCTTCTAATGAACACACACAGGTCAGGCACTCACTATCCTGTTTTTCCTACCCACCTTCCTTGCACACATCTGAAAAGACCTACTAAGTCAGTCCATTGTTATCTCTAGGTCAGAAGGTGGGTGACTCACTGCTTGATCTGAGTGCCTTTTGAACATGTGACCTCCTTGCTACAAAATATGTGGTCTGCAACTGAAATAGAGTTCTCCCCCCACCCCCAGCAATGGCAGCATTGGCTGTTGCTTCCATGCACTTGTACATGGAATGAAAAGGAGTTCCCGCACATATAACTCAGATGGTATAATTGTTACACATTATGGTTCACATCCTGATTTCTGGTGCACTTAAACTGAATGTATGAATCAGCCATAATGCAAGGGTTGTAGTAGCCTGATTACGGTATGTGTTCCAGACCATTGCTAAGAGTTGTTTGGTATTACTTCGTTTCCAGATTATACGACTTCACAAACCCCATTTCCAGAAATCTCCTGCTAATAAGAAAGGAAATTTGAGCTTGTTTTAATTCTACTGGGCATTTCCTAATACATATTGGAATGGAGTGGAGCAGCAGCATCTCTGAAAACAGACTTTCCCTGGTTCTCTTTTTTTGCCAAATTATTACAGCATTGGATGTACCTCTTGATCGTAAGTATTAACACCTTTTATATCCAAAGAATGGTGCTGCATGCCTTTATATTGTTGTAGAGCAGGGCTTTCCAACATGGCACCTTCCAGATGTTGTTGGAATACAGTATCATCCCTGACTGTGGCCATGTCTGCAGCAAATGATAACTGGAGGCTTAACAGCATATGGAAGGCATTACATTGGCCAGCTCTGTTACAGGGAAACAAACTGATAAACTAAATTCAGCTCATAAACAAGCAGAATGCTATTACCTTATGGAAGAAAACACATCTGTATGTATATTTCACACTCCTCACCTCCTTTAGCTGTGGAAAGTTCCAAGGCAGCCGTTCACAGTGTCATTTCCTTGTGAGAATTGAGTACTAGATGCTTAAAAGCAAACTAGGTATTAAGGTAACAGACTGGTCAAAAGCCCAGGACATTTGCATTTTGGACAGCAGCTTCACTTTTTATATTTTATGCAAATGTTTTATTTGTTATGTCATGAAACTGAAAAACTATAAACACAAATGTCACGGCCACCCAGGTCTGGTCCCAGCTCACAAGAGACCTCACTCCGTTGCAGCTTATTTACAGGAAAAGTTTATTGAAGATTTCTGCTTCTCATACAGTTCAGCATTGTGGCCGTACGTCTGCCACGTTAGACCGCTGAAGTCCCCTCTGACTCCTCCCCTCTTCCGCACCAACTTAATAGCCTGGCTCTAGACCACCTCTTCCTCTCCTTTCTTTTCCGCAGGGTCTTCCTGCCCCCCTGGGTTCCCTCTCTCCGTGACTCGCCTGAGGCTGAATCCTCTGCCGCCTCTTCCCCCCTCTTTCTGGCTTTAGGGCCGGGCTCCTCCCCTGAGCTCTCTCCACTTCCGCGCGCCTCTACGTTTGAACTTGGCGCGCGTACGTTGCTGCTGACCTTTCTTTCGACCGCTACACCACCCCCTGCTCTGCTCTCCACCCTTTCCGGCTGAACACCCTGCTCCAACCCCCTCTCTCTGTTCTCTCCTAATCCTGCTCCCTCCGAGAGGCTGACGACTCCACCCCCTTTACTCCGTTCCGGCTGAGACGTCTCTTGCTTCCTCTGTCTTCCACTGGGCTCCTCTCCGCTTCTCCCTTCTCCTCCCCTTTGCTTGATTAAGGTAACCCCCTTTTGAGAATCCTCTGACTCGCTGCTCAGACTCGTGGATTCCCTCAGAATTCCGTCATCTTCTTCCTCATCCTTCTGCCCCTCCTCCCACTCGCTCTCCGTCTCCTCTGTCATCTCCTCCTCTCTCCCAGAAACCCTGACATCCATCCCCCCCTCGAAGCCCCCCCTTCCCCCCTCCCGCTCGCCGGGGACCGGTTGTGGAAACTGCGGCTCTTCGGGGGTAGGCTCAGGATACAGGTCGTCTACGTCAATGTTCTCTGCTGGCAGTTCTGTGTAAGTGTATTCGAAGTCGGGTTCTTCCCCCAAATGCTTCTCAGTCTCTGCTTCCATCGCTACTTCCTCCGGTGCTGCCCGCCAAGGACCTATCAGCCACCTCTTACGCCATTCCTCCTCTGGCTGCTCCTCCCACCAATAAGGGGTTTCCGTGTCCACCCCCGAGCACGATCCCCTGGGCGGGCTTGATTCTGGTGTTCTTTCCTCGGGGGAAGAGAAACCCCTGAACGTGCTATCTGACAATGTGGGTGTGAAAAGCCAGTCATCAAAGTACTCAGCTGGCATGGGTCTATGTGGGAAAAGTGCATGGAACTCTTCTTTCAAAAGGGGTTCGTCTAACTCGTAGCCTGGCACCCAACTATTAGCAGCGGCTGGTGTGCCCTCCCTGGCGAGAAAATATTCAACTCCCTCCTCCCCCCATCTCGAGTCCAGTATCTCTGTGACCTCGTTAAGAGGTTCTGGCCTTGGCGATTCCCCCCTCTCAGGCGCCCTCCTACGTGGCTCTGGGGGTGCTCCTGACTCTTGAAACCTGTGTGGGGTTTTGTAGGGAGTGAGCACCGACCTATGAAAGACCGGGTGCACCCTGGAACCTTCCGGAAGGGCTAGACGAAAAGCCACCGGATTGATCTTAGCCTCAACTTGATATGGCCCTAGCTGCCTGTGTCCTAACTTCTTCTTGGCCAATGACCTGGCCGGCATCGCGTGGGCTGCTAACCACACCCAGTCCCCAACCTGGATGTCCTCTCCCGCCCTCCTGTGCTTATCGGCCTGCACCTTATACGCCTGTTTTGCCAGCTCCAAATGTCTCCGCAGCTCCTCGTGCACCTCTTGCAACTCCGCTGCAAACTGGTCGGCATCTTGAGGCCCCCCCCCTCCTGGTGCCGCAAATCTCGGGAAGGTTCTGGGATGACGGCCATTGTTCGCGAAGAAAGGCGTCACCCCGGTGGAAGCGTGTTTCGTGTTGTTGTAGGCGAATTCAGCCATCGGCAGATAGTCCACCCACGCCGCAGGTCGCTGGTTGGCGTAGCACCGCAGGTACTGCTGCATGATCGCGTTGACCCTCTCCGCTTGACCGTTGGTTTGTGGATGCCTCGCCGATGTCAGGTTGATTTTGACGTGCAAGATGCCCAGAAGCTTTCGCCAGAAAGTGGAAACAAACTGGCGCCCCCTGTCGGACAAGACGGACTGCGGAAGTCCATGCACTCTGAAGACGTGATCGATGAAGAGCTTTGCGGTCTGTTCTGCCGTCGCCACCTTGGCACAAGGGATGAAGTGCGCCATCTTGGTGAACAAGTCCACCACCACTAACACCGCCGTCTTACCTCTGGAGCTGGGCAGGTCTGTAACAAAGTCCAACGCTACCCTCTCCCATGGTTGCTGCGGTGTCTCCAGCGGTTCTAGCAATCCCGCCTGCTTCTGGTGCACTGGTTTGGACCTCTGGCAGATATCACACCTGGCGACGTAGTCCGCCACCTCTCCTCTCATCTGGGGCCACCAAAAGTCTCTAGCCACCAACTCCATCGTCTTTTCTTTGCCGAAATGGCCTGCACTAGGGGCGTCATGCAACTGTTGCAGAACCTTGGCTCGAAGATCGTCGGTGGGCACGTAAAGGGCACCCTTACGAGTCAAAAGTCCATCTTGTAATTGAAACTCATCGTTGTGTCGCGACCCTCCGCGTAGCTCCTCCATCTTAGACTGTGCAAACTGATCCCTTTGCAACGCGCGTCGCACCGCGTCCAGGTCGACTGCGATGGTAGCGCACGTCCACGCCTGCGGTGCGAAAATGTGCTTTGCTGCGATTGGAGCTGCTTCCTCCAAGTATTGCGGCTTTCGGGATAGCGCGTCTGCAATAACATTGGAGTCTCCTGGGATGTATTCTATTTTGAAGTCGAAGTCCGCAAAGAACTCCGCCCAGCGCATGTGTCGCTGGGTCTGCAACTTAGCCGTCCGCCAATACTCTAAGTTCTTGTGATCCGTGCGGACCTGCACCGTGTGCTTGGCTCCTATTAAGAAGTGTCGCCACGCTTTGAAAGCTGCATGAATGGCCAACAACTCCCTGTCCCATATGGTATAATTGCGCTCCGTCTTGCTGAGCTTCCGGGAGTAGAACGCACCCGGTCGCCAGTTGCCTTGTGAATCCTCTTGCAAAAGAACGGCCCCAACCGCTCTATCTGACGCATCGGTCTCTACCCGCATGGGTCTGCCGGGATTCACGTGGAGCAGCTGCTCTTCGGAGGCGAAAAGACCCTTAAGCGTCCGGAAGGACCGCTCCGCTTGTTCGGTCCAGACGAACTTCTTCTTCTTGGAACTGAGGGTGTCAGTGATCGCCGCCGTCGCGTTCGCAAAACCTTTAATAAACTTGCGGTAAAAATTGGCAAAGCCGATGAACCTCTGGACCTCTTTCCGATTTCGAGGGCTTTTCCAGTCCAACAGCGCTTGAACCTTAGCCCTGTCCATGGCCAGTCCCTCGTCGGACAACTTGTAGCCAAGGAAATCAACCTCTCTGACATCAAACTGGCACTTTTCCAACTTGGCGTACAGCCTGTGTTCCTTCAGCCTCTGCAGGACCTCCCTCACGTCCTTATCGTGATCCTCCGGCGATTCCGAGAAAATCAGGATATCGTCGAGAAAGCAGACACACTTTTTGTAGAGGAGACCTGCTAGCACGTGGTGCATAAATGCTTGAAAAACGTGGCTGCCATTTTGGAGGCCGAAAGGCATGACTCTGTATTCGTATGTGCCCAGAGGGGTGAACATGGCGGTCTTCCACTCATCTCCTTTCCGGATGCGGATGAGATTGTAAGCTCCACGTAGGTCCAGCTTGGTGAAAATCTTGCCCCTTCTGACGGTCGCTAAAAGGTCGTCAATCTTGGGCATGGGGAAAGCTTTGGGCTTAGTCAAGCTGTTGATGAACCTGTAATCCACTATAAGCCTTTTTTGGGGCGTGTCCTTCTTCTTCACAAAGAAAACAGGGCTGCCTCCCGCTGCTTTAGATTCCTGGATGAAACCGCGCTTGAGGTTATGGTCTATGAACTCCCGAAGCTCTTGCATTTCGTCCTCCGACATGGAGTACAGCTTGGCAGCAGGCAATTGCGCCCCTGGCACTAAATCAATCGCGCAGTCGTAAGGTCTATGAGGCGGCAACTTGTCAGCTTCCTTCTCACAGAAAACCTCCAAGAATTCCTGGTACTTGTGAGGCACTGTTTGCACCATACCCAGATGCAATGGCTGCTCAGCTTCTCCTCCCTGATCGGTCTGAAAGCAATGCTGAGCACAATACGATGAACAAAAGTTGATCTGCCTCTGGTACCACGCAACCGCGGGACTGTGCCTCTCCAGCCAACTCATGCCTAACACGATGGGTGTGTCCGATAAGTGGGTGACATTGAAACTAATAAGCTCTCGATGGTTGCCAATCTGCATCATCATGGGAGGGGTTTGCTGCACCACTTGCCCCCCCAGCAACTTCCTGCCGTCCACCGTGACCACGTTCAGAGGCGTCGTTGCAGGCAGGAGCGCCATGTTGTGCTGCTTAACGAACTGCAGTCCCATGAAGTCGGCGTTGCTTCCCGAATCGATCGTTATTGGAACCTCGAGGAGTCTCCCATCAGGCAACTGGAGTGTTGCTGTGAGCAGAACTGCCGGTTTGGGAGGCAAAGGGTCCACGCTCTGCAGTGATGCTGGGGGCTTGTCTACAGATCCGCCTGGCTGAGCCCCAGTAGCTCTGCTTCCAGCCAGGCACTGTCGTTTCCCTGAAGCTGCTCCCCTGGTTGCACCTCTGCTGTTACAGTTGCCAGCGCTGCAGTGTGCTTCTGGAGCCTCTGGGGGCACTCTTTCGCCATATGGTGCGCACTGTCACAGATGTAACACTTCCTGGTTCCTCTAGGAGGCTTCGCTTTGGCTGCACCAGGGACAGGGCTCTGGGATGGCTTCTGAGCCCTAGCACCACCAATCTCCATTGGCTCCTCTCTGTCCTTCCCCATTGGCGAGGGGTGCGCACGGCTGAAGTCCCTGTGCACAAAAGGGAGAGTCCTTGCTTGCGCACGCGCTTGGGGCCCGTCCTCCTCATGCCACGGACGCCCCTCATGTCGAATTCCAAGAGCTAAAGCCCGTTGCACCACGTCTTCTAGGGTCTGGGGTCTGTCCCCCCTAGCGATCTCATCCTTGATGGGGGGGCTCAATCCCTCCCAAAAAAGATCTCTGACCGGTTTACTGTCCTTTGGCCAATCTAAGGCGGTGAGCAATGCAAAAAATTTAGAGTGGTATTGGCGCACAGTCGCTTTCCCCTGCCTCAGCCCGTGCATTTGACGGCGCGCAATGTCCACATCCACAGAGGATTGAAAACAAGAATCCATCGCTTTGATGAACGCAGTTGAATCGCGACGGGCCGGTCCATCTTCGCGCCACAAATTGCGTAGCCAAGCCCTGGCCTCCCCATGCAGGTGCGAAACAATGAACCCCACTCTCTCCTCCTCATCTTTAAAATCGTGACGGAGTAAGTGCAGTGCATATACAACGTCCGCTCTGAAATTGGGATAGTCTTGCAAGTTGCCATTAAAATGCGGAACTAGGGCACCCCCCCTCCGTCCAAGCGCAATGCCCTCCGCTCTGGATCCTGGGGCCCCCGCCTTGTCCGCGCGCTCCCACCTTGCCTGCAAATCCTGGCACGTCTTCTCCAAGTCGTCATTCTTCTTCTGCGAAGCAATGACTGCCGATGTGAGAGCGGTAACCTGATTCCGCAATGCAACCAGCTGCTCCTCAGCGCTCATGGCTGCTCCCGTTCGTGAGCTTCGCAAAAAAAATTTTTTGCTTTGAGAGAGGGGACTTACTGTCACGGCCACCCAGGTCTGGTCCCAGCTCACAAGAGACCTCACTCCGTTGCAGCTTATTTACAGGAAAAGTTTATTGAAGATTTCTGCTTCTCATACAGTTCAGCATTGTGGCCGTACGTCTGCCACGTTAGACCGCTGAAGTCCCCTCTGACTCCTCCCCTCTTCCGCACCAACTTAATAGCCTGGCTCTAGACCACCTCTTCCTCTCCTTTCTTTTCCGCAGGGTCTTCCTGCCCCCCTGGGTTCCCTCTCTCCGTGACTCGCCTGAGGCTGAATCCTCTGCCGCCTCTTCCCCCCTCTTTCTGGCTTTAGGGCCGGGCTCCTCCCCTGAGCTCTCTCCACTTCCGCGCGCCTCTACGTTTGAACTTGGCGCGCGTACGTTGCTGCTGACCTTTCTTTCGACCGCTACACCACCCCCTGCTCTGCTCTCCACCCTTTCCGGCTGAACACCCTGCTCCAACCCCCTCTCTCTGTTCTCTCCTAATCCTGCTCCCTCCGAGAGGCTGACGACTCCACCCCCTTTACTCCGTTCCGGCTGAGACGTCTCTTGCTTCCTCTGTCTTCCACTGGGCTCCTCTCCGCTTCTCCCTTCTCCTCCCCTTTGCTTGATTAAGGTAACCCCCTTTTGAGAATCCTCTGACTCGCTGCTCAGACTCGTGGATTCCCTCAGAATTCCGTCATCTTCTTCCTCATCCTTCTGCCCCTCCTCCCACTCGCTCTCCGTCTCCTCTGTCATCTCCTCCTCTCTCCCAGAAACCCTGACAACAAAGTTATGTTTTTCCCCTATAGCGTAGTACATTTACAATAAAGCTAAGTAGTATTGGTTTAGTCCTACAATATTGAGGAAGGCTCTCACATTTAAATTAATATATTTGGTAATGGAAATAGCATAGCTAATAACATGTCCATGTTGTCGATGGAATAGCAGGTGTCTTTGGCCATTTCAGACTCAGGACAATTTTTTAACTCAAATGTGAATTTGGGACCCATTTTGTTATTTATTTATTTTTAGTGTATATTTGGATGGTGGTAGTGTTCCGGTTGCAACTCACCTTGGATCAGGCTGCAAGTGGGTCCTGATCCCCCATCTGAAGATTAGTGGAATAGATGCTGTTTGTATTTTTAAAATGTAGTCTTAAGTGCTTAGCTGCTCTTCCATCTGGACCTATGCACAAATTGATTTTTGCCCGCAGCATGAATGCAATGCATTCCATTAATTCCATTTCCCTACCTCCTCAGAACCTTAGTATCAATAGGGCATGTTCTTTATAGGTCAGAGGAACAGGCAGTGTTTGTACTTGAAAAGTCAACATTTGACAAGAGCCTCATACATTGGATTGTGTGAGATTCCACGCTGAATCTTGAAGCATTTACTGTTTGAGTAACAATTGTTGAAAATACCTTTAGTGTCAGTGATCTGTATATTTTCCTCAATACCTTCTCTTTCTAAGGTTTAACTTTTTCTTCTTACTAACAAATAATTTTCTTTAATTCATGATTACAATTCACCTGCTGAATCTGATGCGGGGGGAAAAAAAGCAAAACTTCTTGAAGAATGTAAGTTTTCTGCCCACTAACCTAGACAATAAAGTTTACACTGTGTGTGTGTATTAATATTTTTTTAACGAGTGTGGAATCCAAGTGACATGATTTTTGTACGTGGTGTTGTTTGCTGTTATTAATGTTGTCGTGTATAGATGATTGATGAAAAGTAGCATTGTGGAAATTATAGCCGGTAGCAACTTTGGAACAGGTTTCTTTTAAATGTTCAAATATTTATTTTTGGTGCCCAAAAGGATATGTGTTTTTGTTTTCAAAAAGGTGCAATGCCACCTTTCCCTTTCGATGATGCCCCATGTTTCAGGAGTTACATTGATTGTGTCAGCTTCTGCTTGTCATCTGACCTAATCAGTTTCACCATTTAGTTAGGACCAGGAGAAGTGACTGCAGTTAGAAAAACGGAACCAAGAGAAATGTTCCTGTTTGCATTGCATCTCTTCTTCATTTTGTGGCTATTAAGTTGAGTCAGCATTAAGCATAAAGCTGTTCCTATAGTTCCAGGTAAATCATCTATACACAGCCTGTGTGTTTGCTCATGTTTTCTCTTGCTGTTAGATTTACAAGCATGCACGACTAGAATTTGATTCCCCCCAAACTCCATAGACATGGTTTCCCACAAGAATGCATTACATCACAATTCCTTTTTAAGAACAGCCTTTTTGATGTGGTTCACCCACCACTTGAAACTATTGTTTCAACAGCCTGTGGTGCACCCCTGTTCAGCATATCATAAAAGAAACAAGCCAGAGAATATCTTGCCATTATGTGCAAACCATTGTTTCTGATTTGTTTGTCTCCTAACATACCACGAAGATAAGTCAAGGACAAAGCTTGGATTATTGTTGTTTGTTAGGACAGAGTCAAACCCAGGAGTGCCATTTCACATATCAATGACAGACTAGCTTCTGGTTCATTTTCCCCTCAGCTCATAATGTAAAGAGGCAGGGTTTCATCCCATTTTCATCACAATCAATGCTGTTTCCATTTCACTACAGTTCGGCTTCTGCTAAAATCTACATTATTCATCTCACTTTCTAGTGTTGGCTGAAACAAACGCTAATTATGTAATAAAGTATGTAATTAACTTCAGTGCATTCCAATGAAAATCAAACATGAAAAACAGCACAAAATTTGCTTAATTATTTATGTAGCATTCAGACTAAAAAAAAAAGTTACCAAATGCCACTCGTATTCCCTTGCATGATTTCTATCCCTGACTTCAATTTAATATGCAAATTGTGGCAGTTCCCACTTCCGTTTCTGACAAAATTTCCTACTATCCCTACCTAATATCCCTAAAAGAAGGAGGGGGAGAACCATAGAGACTTTTGGTGCTCAGCCACATTAAACCATAATTTTATTTAAGCTGTAGTTCAATGTGATGCATGACTGGGCCCTTAATGTTCAGTAATGTTAATACTTTACTACTACTACTACTACTACTACTACTACTACTATTATATATGCCACCCATCTGACTAGGTTACCTCAGCCACTCTGGGTGGCTTCCAGCAAAACACAATATGATATCAAGCATCCCTGAGCAGGGCTGCCTTTAAATGTCTTCTGAAAGTCCAATAGTTGTTTATCTCCTTGGCATCTGATGGGCATCCCACAGTGTGGGAGTGACTGCTGAGAAATTCAGGGCCCATATGACTACCCCGCCTTCTCCATTCTTACTCTGCTGCAAATTTAGAAGTGCTAAGCCAGGTGGTTGGTCAAAACTTTGCATTTTTACTTTAGAAATGAATTGCAGTGCAGGTGAATTTTAAGCAAAGATCAGATCCCCACTGCATGACCAGAACTGGCGGGGCAGGTTTGTTTGACCTAGATGTGTTCATAGTACTTTTAGTATTATCTTCAGCAATGAGATGTCTAGTATATCTTATGACAAACTTTTATAATGTGCCATATATTGTGTTATATAAATACAGTACTGCTAACGATGTAGAAAGGAAAGATTAGGACAGCCACCTACAGATGCTCAGGAAGAGTTCACTTACTAGAAATAACTTATCAACCTAATTTCTTTCTGCAATAAGAGAAAGAGAGAGAAAAGATCTCTACAGAAATTGTCACATTAGCACACACACTCACTCATACACATGTAGAATCTGGTATCTTGGCGATCATTTCATGGTAACAGTATCAAAAACAGCTACCGGCACTTGATAATCTCTGTAAGCAGGTGCAGATGCTTATGTACACACAGTAGGGCTTTCCTTTGGTAATGAGAAAGCCAGTTGTGATCTAAGAGTTCTCAGACTATTAAAAATGCTAGTCTTCTTGGTGTTACATGAAACTATTTTCACTCTCATTAATTTGCACGCCAGTCTAATCAAACAGAAATAGCCGCTTGTGATTTAAGAACAAATTCCTTGGCATCGAGTCCTGTTAGTTATTTAACAGGATTTATATAGTACCGGTTAATCATCAAAACCCCTAGGCAGTTTACATAAAATATAAAATATACATTAAAATATGCAGAAAATCAGATTTTAGATTCGCCTAATTAAAATACAAAATCAGCAGATTTGAAATATACGTTGTAAATGCATATTAAAACACATGTCAAAAGCCAAATACGTGTCCTTTGCTGAGAAGGTCAAATGGTAGAAGGAACCCAATCTAGCACTTGGCAATACAGTGTGTTCTTGCATTGGCACACTGGTGAAAGCTCATCTGGCCAGCTAGAATACAGTGACAACTTGTACTGTACATACTTAGGCTTTTTTCCCCTCCAAAAAGTATTACAAATGAGACCAGTGGATACAAGCTGGATCTTCCCTACATGAATTAATTATACAGTTGTAGAACATACAAAGAGGGCTTTAGTGATGGTAAGGCAGAGGTTTTCAACCTTTCTGTGTTCATGGCTCCCTTGACCAACTACATTCTTTCTGTGACACCCCTGTGGGGCTCAAGAGCCCAGTTATGTCATCCCATGACTGCAGAGCTGGCAGCCTCTCACCCTTTTTCAAACACCCTGCCCCTGGTCTCTGAGCTGTCCCCACTCCACCCCAAAGAGAGCTGTCTCCTCACACTGCCCTGCAGGGGCCTGGGCAGCACCCCCTGTCCAGCTCCAGAGGCACCATTCACCAGGGGAGCTTGTAGCCAGGGCTGCTGCAACAAACAGCTGTGCAAGCCTTTGGGAGGCAGAGACTCAAGAGCTCATCAGAGGAGGGAGGGGGAAAGAGGGATGGAGGCCAGTGCTGTCCGCGGCACCCCTGACCATCATTCAAGGCACCCCAGGGTGCCATGGTACACTGGCAAAATGATGATCGTATGCAACTGCCTATAATAAGAAATGTCAGAGATTTTGTTTTATAAACCCAAACTGTAGTCCTAGAGGCATGCAACAGTAACATTCGCCATTAATCTCATGTGAATTTAGTCTCCTGAAGATTTGTACAGGATTGCAGCACACTAGATGTTTGTGGTTAACAGCACTATTTCTGTGATTTGCTTCTTTTTAAACTTTTTTTTTACAAAAGTGGTTTTGTGCTTCTTTTAGAAGATATAATTGAATATTTCCTTTTACTTTTTAATTATATTTCATAAAAAGTACCACAGCCTCCGACAATAACACAACAGTCTCCAAAAGACTATATTGTTGATCCAAGGGAGAATATTGTAATACAGTGTGAAGCAAAAGGAAAGCCACCCCCTAGGTAAGTACTGGTTTTGTTGTCTTAACTTTGTATACATCCATTTTTTTAAAAAAAAAACTTAATCTCAGCAAAATAAATAATGCTATGCCTGTGATTATTATTATATGTCTTCTCAAAGTAGCCTATCATATACATAGTTCTATCATTAAAAAATGCAAAGAGCATTTATGAGGTGCCAAAGTGCTAACTGTGCGATTGTTCTTGTATGTGGAGCACTTCCAGTTGTGGTCCCAATCGCAGTGCCTCCTTTCCCTGGCCTATGTGAAGTGTGACAGAACAAATGCAAGCAGACAATGATCTGGATAAAAAATTGGTCACAACTTTATTGATTACAAGTGTAGGTAGAACTTTGGCTCAGGCATTGGGTGTATATGGATTCCAGCCTCCTGCTGGAGGGATGGAACTGCTGCAGGGACAAGCCGGGATTATAGCCTCTCTAAGAAGTTGATCTACTGAGTTGGCCATCCCAAGGCTGCTGCTGGAAACTCTATGGCCCATTTGCCCTATGCTTGGCTTCTGGAGAGGAATTTCCACTGTGAACCCTCTAATGGGGTACCCTGCCTATGCCACTGACAGAGTATTGTGTGATGAACCACTTCACCCAGCATCTGAAGAGTAGGATTCGACCCTTGCCTCGGACAGGGCAACAGCCAATGCCTGGCCAGCCAGCAAGGCACCACCCTCCATGGCGGGGGGTTCCATGATTGGTCTATTCCAGTGGTGTCCAAACTTTTTTCAAAGAGGGCCAGATTTGATGATGTGAAGGGCTGTGAGGGCCGACCAAAGGGCCGACCAAAGTTGTTTTTAGGACTGAAGTTGTTGAGCTCTTGGGGGGGGGGGATTTTCCCCAGGAAATAAACTGCCACAGGGGCTGGATTAAACCGATTTGTGGGCCAGATTAGGCCCTTAAAATGGACTTTGGACATGCCTGGTCCATTCAAGTATGTCCTACCTAGAGGATGACACCTTCCCCATACTGCTGTCAGAAGAGGCCAGCGAGCAAGCATGGCCTGATTGCTGGGGACGAAGGCAGAGTGCGAAGGGGCTATATCATGGGACTGCCAGAGAATGCCGGGGAAGAGGAGGAACGTTCAGAGGGAGGTGGGCAGGAAGTGATGGATGGGGAAGGGTGAGAGAGCCAGGAGGCAGAAAGGCTCTCCGATGCTGAAGCAGAGCCCCAGCACTGCACAGGAAGTTCTGGCACCGATGGTGAGGCAGTGCCTAGTCTGTCTGCCCAGGAGAGAAGAGAGTTAAAGAGGAGGGGGGAGAGGCATCACATGAAACTTCCCCACCTTTTCTGTTGGAGGAGAAGCCGGCGAAAGCCACTCCAGAATCTGAACTGAAGGAGTCAGACACATGACTGTAATGTGGTGCCTGTACATATGTAAAATAAAGAACTGTATATATCTCTGAGTGAGTGAGCAGAGGTGCTTATTGCGAAGAGCATACACAGGCCATCACAGGCTGAGACCATTGCCCCCATGGATGCAGTGAGCGGCCATTGAAGTTGCCCCAAAGGCCTCATCAAGCTTGGAAATTTTCAGAATATATCTCCATGAGGAGCAGTGAGTTGCCACCAGAAGGAAATACAGCCAAAATGCTGCCTTCTGCTGTATGGGGTAAGGACTTGATCCTGGCCTCAGCAGAGAACTGCTGTATACTGTCATACTGTCAGATGTGATAGTATGAGATTTAGCAGACCTGCTGTAGACAGAAGATGATGAACTTTCTAAAAAGGTGGCACTAGCTATTTATGCAACTTGAAGAAACACGTTTACAAATAGCATCTTTACACATATACCATATTAGTAGACTTTTACTCTTAAACAGAGGCTGGGAAAAGCTTATACAACATAACTGTGATCCAGATATCCATTGGGCATAGGGTTTTGGAAGTCTGTGGAGGTCTGTGGACATAGTGTTATTGCAGGTAATGAAAATTCCTACAACACTTTTGGAGCAACACTTTGTCTGGAATAGGTGTCTCACTTTTTTTTTCCTTCACATTTTCTAGTTGGATATTTATTAACACTTTCAACATTTTGTTTCACCGAAAGTACACATTATACACTGAAGATTATACATTATCTGATAGCAAATGTCCCCCCTCCCAATAACTAACTTCTTCAACTTTCCACCCCAATTGATAGCTTCTCATGGACACGCAATGGAACTCATTTTGACATCGATAAAGATGTACGGGTAAGAATGAAGCCTCACTCAGGAACCCTTATAATAAATATTATTAATGACGAAAATGGAGGAAAGGCAGAAACGTATGAAGGAGTTTATCAGTGCACAGCAAGAAATGAACTTGGAGCAGCAATTTCCAATAATATTGTTATACGGTCATCTAGTAAGTTGAATATTAGAAATTTCTTAAACTTGAAGCTCTTACTACTTGTTGTCAGCATATTTATTTACTTAATTTTCTTTCTCAGGAACCCTTATAATAAATGTTACATTATTTTCTTTCTTCTTTTCTTAAAAAAGACATCTTTTTAATCATCAAAGCAATCTTATTAGAAGGTAATGATATTTGATACTATAGTTTAGCACTGTACTGCATGAAAAACT
This sequence comes from Podarcis melisellensis, assembly GCF_964234715.1. Lineage (NCBI taxonomy): Eukaryota > Metazoa > Chordata > Lepidosauria > Squamata > Lacertidae > Podarcis > Podarcis melisellensis. Next base: position 26,089,026 of record NC_138542.1, read on the forward strand.
ACCCATCTTCTCCGAAGTTTTTTCTTAGTAAGTTAAGCACGCAAGATTTCCCTTCTTTTTCCAGTATGTTTAGAACTGGGTATTGTATAAAGCATCACAATTAGAACAAAATATTTTATACTTATTATATGTATTTAACAATTACATATTGCTGAAATGTACGTTTTTAAACATGAGACCAAAGAGGTTGGAATATAGATCAGTGAATTAGTCTCATTAGAATTTTTGTTTCCTTAAGCAGTCATGCCTTCATCTCAGATATGTTCTCTTAAGAGTTTAGGATGAGTTGGTAAACAGATGATCCTAAATCATTTCACTCTAGCATGGCAGGCAGATACCTCAAAATGCTGCATAATGACATATGATTCACTTTACATGTACTAAAGTAGCATTGAAATCAATAAAACGTAAGGATGTATAACTGTGCTGAAGATGGCATACTTAATTTGCTCTCCCATTCATCTATATTTTTGTAACTACCTACTCCTGTAATGTGTAATTAGGAGTCCATTATCCTCGTGTTTAATTGCTTTGCTTTCCTACGATACCCAGCATTACATAGTCTGAGAACTTCCTATGCACATTTCAGGAAAGTGCAAGTTTCTCTTCCTGTTGCTGAACATTTGAAGATTATTTTTTTCCTTGAAATAGCTAAATCACATCATAAAGTTCCTTACAACTTTCCCCCTAAGAATACTGTAAAAAAAAGATGTTCATGCAAAATTTGTAAATTTCATGTGATATTGGGTTCATGTCTTATGAAGCTTTGTTTTCTCTTGCTTCTTGAAATTCCTATGTTGTTTTCACTGCCCAGGCCATGTGACATTGATTTCCTCTCTTTTCTGCAGGATCTCCTTTATGGACCAAAGAAAAACTAGTTCCCAAAACAGTAGTTGAAGGTCAATATGCAATACTTCCCTGCAGGCCACCTATTGGATTACCACCACCTATAATATTTTGGATGGATAACTGTAAGTTTATTTTAAAATACATAAATATCTCTCACACGAAATTATTTCAGTAATTCCATCTGTGCTGCAATTAGAACACCTTCATGTGGCAAGGGGGACAAAGTCATCATACTGTCTACATGACTTGCAATCCCATGATAACAGGAAAGTGTTTCATGTTAGGTTTGTAAGTTAGCTCTTTATGATGGGACATGGGTGTGTTCACTACATCTCTGTATTACATCATAATGCTACTCAAGCTGCAGTTTTCTGCGTGTGATGTTATATGTCAGACCCACTCTTTTTAAAGCAAGGTAGTTGGTTTGAATCAGCATGACATATAGGTTGGCCTGTAATACTGTTGCAAATTATTACATAGTGTTCATACATCATCATTGTATGTCATTTTCCCCATCACTTTGATGGGACGGTGAGTAAAGTTGCACAACCATTGTGAACAGTCTATGTAGATGACCCACATTTTGGTAGTCATCCTCTATATCTCTGAGACATGCTTTTTCTACAAGTAATGAGAGGCCAAAACAGGGGAGGGCTGGGCTGATACAAAGATGGACCTTGCAAAGCCGTAGGAAGAGAGTAGAAATGACTATACAGTGGTACCTCGGGTTACATACGCTTCAGGTTACAGACGCTTCAGGTTACAGATTCTGCTAACCCAGAAATAGTACCTCGGGTTAAGAACTTTGCTTCAGGATGAGAACAGAAATCATGCTCTGGCGGCGTGGCGGCAGCTGGAGGCCCCATTAGCTAAAGTGGTGCTTCAGGTTAAGAATGGTTTCAGGTTAAGAACGGACCTTTGGAACGAATTAAGTACTTAATCCGAGGTACCACTGTAGTAAGTAAATACATGTTGAATAGTCTCTTGAACTATGGCTGGGACTATACCTACTGTTGTGATCTGGAATGTGGGGGAAGAACATGGCAGTCCTACTTGGAAGATAGGAAAAAGCCATTTCACATTGATTTATCTGGTTCCATGACCTCGTTTGGAGACTTAATATCCACAGTGGAGTGGATATTAGTTGAGGTGAATTTGTTCTACCTCCTTACCCGAAGGAGACTCTGAAAGCGATTTCCCAAAAGTAGATGGGCATGGTAATCAATCATGGGTGATGCCTTCCCTTTTTTGGCCAACTTTACACTACATAATGTTTGCTTGCTCATTTATTTTGTGACTCAGCTGATTGGCAATATTTCCATTTCCCTGTTGGATGAATCTGGTCTCATTGTTATTTGCTTGTGTAACTGGAAGAATCAGATGCGATTGGCATGAGTTCCCTTATTTGGTTAATCTAGTCTATCTGGCAGTGGCTTGTTTTAAACAAGTACACAATCTGGTTGGACTGGCAATTGTTTACTGTTGGATTTGGTCACTTTGCTCTCATTGGAGTTTAGTGCAGGCAGGTAAGCAAATTCGGATATAATCCTATGCCACCCTGAGGCATTATTAGGGTTGTGGGCACCTGGGAGTCATCGCTTATAGCTGTAAGCTTACAAAAGATGGGCAGGGATGAGCAGGTACACTTGGGTAAACATTCTGCCATGGGGCCATAGAGTACATGCCCAGTGCTTATACCCTAAGGTTCATCTAGTGTGAGGAGCAGAAATACACCCAGTTGTTGGCTTGGAAGCCACTGAGTACAGCAGCTGATTTGTACAGGGAATAAGACGGGTGCTCCCCTCTATATAATGAATAAACTCACCTGCCCTCACTTATTAATTCACTCTTGATTCAGAGATATTCTTATATTGCAATAAATATAATTGTTCCACCAATATGCTGGTTCTCACATTTTTCTCAGGGGCATAGGAGAATGGCATTCCTTTATTAGTTATCTCACACATGGAAACTGACTGGTTTTTCTCCCACAGGGGGCACATCCACCAGTTTTAAACCATTTTCAAGGGCTTCTAAATTTGTTTCTGCATGCAATTCAGAGTGCTGATTTTAATCTTTAAAGCCCTCTATGAATTGGGACCCAGGCATTAGAAAGGCAGGTTCATTTGAACCTGTCTAAACACTAGAATCTTTGTCAGAGGCACTGAGGCAGGCAGCAATAGGAGAATGTCTACTTCACGTACCTAAAGTAGCCCTTCATTGTTTAATGACACAATTTCTTTTCTTTTCTTCCCTACAGCTTTTCAAAAGCTGCCTCAAAATAATAGAGTTTCCCAGAGTCTAAATGGAGACCTTTATTTTTCTAATGTAAAGCCAGAAGATAGCCGTGACGATTACATATGCTATGCGAGATTTAACCACACTCAAACTATACAACAGAAGCAACCCATTTCTTTAAAAGTTGAACCAGGTAGGTGTGGATTTTGTAAGCTGTTTTATAGCTACATTACATTTGACAGAAGTATATGTTATGTAAGTGTATAACAAACTTTTCTTGTTGGAATGTACCTTTCTTAGAACACGTGGTTTAAATTAATACACCTTCCGAACATTAAAAATGACTTCCAGTATATATTTACTAGAGCTTTGTAAAATTATGTGGTGCAATAAAAATATGTACTGTTAAGTACCTAGGGTGCCTAAACTGCATTGAAGTCAATACTAGTTTAGACAATCTGTTTGCTGGAATACAACCTAAGTTTGAAAACAGCCTGGTAACAAGATGCTTCTGTATGACAGTTACCAAATATTTTCTATCTTATGCAAAAGCAATTACAGACCTGGATATTACAATGAAATAAATGTTTATTTCTGTTCGAATTGATCGGCTTCAGTAGATAGATAGATTAACTTCTAAAGCCCATATTTACTGCTTCCTGGTTGCATTCTTCATGATATTCTATTTATTTCAGTGGATTCATTGAATGAAACTATAACTGCTAATATGAGTGACTCTGATTTTTATGGTGGTGAGTTTTAGAGATCCACTCCTGCATTACTCCTTTCATTGTAGAATTTAGTTAACTAACCACTCCATGGCTGCTTAACTTTACTGCCCTTACAATTCTAATATCTATATCTACTGGTGACCATACAAGTAAATTGCACAGGATGAGTGCACTAATTGATTATAAATTATTTAGAAGTAATGGCAGAACATTTGCATGCGAACATGTCCCCCCCCCTTTTTGGCAAATGAATCAATATAGCAGGCTTGTTAATGTTCATGCACTCTATAACTTTCCCCTTTATGTTAGCTTATAATTCGCTATCACCGAGACCAGTCAGTAGCACACACCGTATACTAAGGAAAAAGCCATAAACAATTAACTGTTGCTCATCCTGCTTAATATCTCACTGAATATGCAGTTTAAGTGCTAACCACTTAATACATCTGTGTTAGAAAGAATACATGTCTAGCATGTTTGAAGCATCCATGCCCTAATGTGCATTTGCTATTTTATTTTTTTCCCTCTTTTATTTTCAATCCTTCACAGAGGTAGCAATCTTATCAACTATAAACATGGCTTTATGGTTATGGATTTAACCACACTGTTGAATTTCTCAAGGATGCATATACGATCCACTTCACACAAACTTTCCAAGGGCTAATGGCATATATTACAGGGACTCAGTCCATCAGCATAATATAAGTCTAGTGGCTGATGTATTTCCTTTTTTTATTCTCACTTAAGCAAGTGAAGTACCACCATCTCCTACCATTGCTACGATTCAAGGCAGGCAGCAGCAGCCCTTTTCCCCTAAGTGCCACAACCTCCCCACCCACCCCAGTAGAAGCCGAGAGCAAATCAATTGAAGCTATATCCAAACCAAAGTAAGCATTAGCAAAATAAGTGCCTACATCCTTGCAGTGACATGGTCATCTGTATTGCTGCTGTTTGTCTCTTGGATGTGAGAACCTCCCAGATCCAAGATGAGCTGAAGAGTGCACCACTGCTGCATCCTGCTTCCATGGAGTGCAAAGGAGGGGGTGGCAAAAGAGCTGCATGTTTGAGCATGGTACCCTTCAAGGACAATTTAGTCCTAGAGAGAGAGCTGCACAGCAGACCAGTCATACTGTGATGTATTTAAAGGTCAGGGAAATGTAATTGGTACATGCTAGTAGGTAACTGGCTGATGGACTTTGTCCTTCATTTTTTCATAAAATAAGAATTAATTCGAATATTTTTGCTTTGTATCCTATTTGCAAGTTATGTGAAAGCATATGGAGATAGAAGTGGCTCCTTGTGCACTTGAGGATTTCCCCATTATAAGAGTGGAAATTCAATGCATGCACCTCTTTTAAGCACACAGAGTTCCACTGAAGAGAATAGGGAATAGTCGGTGTACACATGAGAGAACTTGGTGATCTGGACTAAAAGCTATGCTTTTAAAGTTAGTGGCTTACTTCTTATTCTATGATCTCGCTGTCTTCCTGGACCTGTCTACACTACAAACTTAAAACACTTTATAGTCATTTTCTGTTCCCAGGGAATGGTGAGGGTCATAGTTCTGTGATATAGGTAGGTGCAGGTGTGTATGAAAAGGTTGGGGAGGAGAAATGGTATCCTGGGGATCTCTAAGAGAATTTTCAACACTGGACCAAACTGAAGTTTGACCAAGATCTTTTGGGAAAGCCAAAGCAGTTAAAAGTTGCCTAAAAACATTTTAATTTGTAATGACGATATACCCTGATTCCACTCCTGTTTACTTATAACCTTTTGGAGTCCCATTGAATGTAAGCCTGCTATCTACACATATCTACACAGATGAATGTTAACTAATTTCCCAGAAGAATTTCAAACAGAAATGGTAATAAAAAGGATACAATTCACAAGATAAGCTTCTAAGCCAACAGAAAAGATTTCAGTCGAAAACCTTTATCATTTACTTCCATCATTTCAAGTGAAAAACTCTGATCACTTACAGTAGCTCTTCACAGCACTATTATTTATTTAAGAATTTGCTATTTCACCAACAATGATGTTCCCAGAGAAACTTACGTTATTCTTTAGTGTCAAAAAAATAAAGCACTAATTTATTTGGTGGGTGGATTTCTTTCAAAAGATTTTAGTTACTAAGTGAAAGGTTTACCCCTTACAGGAATTTCCCAAATTTTAAGGCAGAGTTTTGCAAAGTAGTTAAATGAAGCAGAGCAAGAAGGGTTTAAAACTCCCATTTATGAATTACAGTATTGACGGTCAGTATTAGATACAGCATGCATTTATGGAAAGGATTAGTTTTACTGTAGTCTTGAATTTACATTCAAATTTTTTATACTTCTAAATACATTTTTCTTTTCTTTTAGACAGGTTATCTCCTGAAAGGCGCCCAACTCTTCTGCTACCCACTGGAAGTACAAGTAGCAAAACAGAGCTAAGAGGAAACACCCTTTTGCTGGAGTGCATTGCAGAAGGATTGTGAGTTGACATTTGAAACATGCAACGTAAATGCAGAAATGCTAACCACTTCTCACTTCTATATCTTTACACTGTTTTCCTTTTGCAGTATTATTATGTTTAAACGTTCGATTGTTGATTAGTTTGGCAGTGTGCACTCAGAGAAAGGGAGACTGCTGAGATGCTTGCTCTTTCCCTTCTCTTTCTCACAGCTATTTCACAATTTGTTGTTTCCTTGTCCAACCAATAGAAGACAGACTTTCCCCAGAATTTCCAGAGACTGTATAATGGAATACTGTACCTCTTTGCTCTAATTTACCAAGTTGTCTTGAGTGTGCCTTCATAAATCAGACACTCAAGCAGCAGTAAGGTTTTTATTCTTCCTCTTCCCCACAACACAAGGGTCATAGCAGAGACTCTGGGGTAAAACCCATCAGTTCAAAGGTCCAACATCTGGCAAACAATGCTTTGGCAAGCGCAGGAGATAATTCCATAACTTGCTTGCTTTTATAGATCACTGATTGCTTCTATACCTCCTACAACTGTCATTCACTTGTAGTGTTCACTCTTTCTGTCATTCCTTTCCTGCCCTATCAGCATGGGCTGTGCTCAGCAAATATTTAGCAAATTTGTTTTCCTTTTGTACCAGTGACATGTAGTGAATTGTAGTGCAAGAATCCTAAATGTCAGCCTTTTATAAAAGAGATATTCTAAATGTACATATTCTGCTTATCTCTACCTCTTTTTTCCATTGTCCATCTACCAAGAATGAGTTAGTCTTTTTCTTTTTTAAGTTACATATTATTTTTGGCTGCATCTGTAAAATTTGCTGATTACCTATCTGTCCATAGCACCCTAAAGCCCACTGTGGAAATTGGAAGGGAATTCTGTCAGCACTGACAGAAGAAGAGAACCTGAAGCTTATAAGCTTGCTTCCAATCTCTTCATCATGGGAGTTGGAATATTGTGCTCATTCCGCCAATCACTTTAATCTCAACTGCTGTTGCTTTGTTTGTTTTTCACCAGACCTACGCCACTTATTCGCTGGATTAAAGAAGGCGGTGAGCTTCCTGCCAACAGAACTTTTTTGGATAATTTTCATAAAACCCTCAAAATAATAGACATTTCTGAAGCTGACTCTGGAAAATATAAATGCATTGCATCAAATCTTTTGGGTTCCGCTCACCATGTTATAACAGTCACTGTCAAAGGTAAAACTTTTCTTAACATAGCATGTACATTTTTTAGTTCAGAGGGGTGGCATCAGATGGGTTTTACTACATGAAAGGTTTGTCTGAACTAGATTTCTACACTGAAATCCATCCACATGTTGAAATGAGAAATGTACTATGGTGTATTAACTATACCTTGCTATGTATGTTTACAGCACTTCATAGTGGCCAATACTGTAATGCCATTGACTTCACACAGTGTGGTAAAGCCCTCCCAGCACACAGAAAAAGTCTTGTATATCCTAAAGACATTTTGGAATCCGCTAGCTAAATTGAGGCAGATTCTGATCAATCTCAGATCTAATCACCAAAAATTTTCCTTCAGCAGAATTTCAAGTCTGCCAAAATCAGTACAATGAGGACAAATGGGTAGTGGAGCAGATTGTACCTGATTCAGTCTGATCTTTGGGCAACTTGTATAACCCCAGCATGGGTAGAGGACAATCCTCTCAGAGGCTGATAGATCCAGAATCTTTCTTAAATTTTCTGGGAGATTTTTCTCTCAGAGTTCTGCTGAGGCCCTTGTTTTCCAACTCATTATTATTGTTTTAATATTGTATAATATATTTTAACTGATTTTATTGTATACTGTATGCTGCCTTTGGGGGGGGAAGCATTTTGAAAAACAACTAACACATCTATTTAAGTAAATGGATAACAAAATCACTTGGATGCAGTTATTCACGGTTGGGAGGGGATTAGCAGAAGATTTATCTGCTGATTTTTTAAAATTATTATTTCCCTCTGCACCCCTAGCTATAGCCTACCCCTTTCAGAGAGGGTACCTCGATCCTCAGAAGGGGCTTTCTGGAGGTGGCAGAGAAAATTACCTTCTGCCAACCCATTCCCCATTGGATAAAATCAAATACTGTACTATGTTAATATATAAAGTGGAATAAAGATATTATACGCAATATACAGCCCAATAGACTTGTTACAAGAAGTCTGCAAGTGAAGATTTTACTGATTAACTTATTTCAATGTGACATTCAGACCTCCTTCCTGATCTTAAGTATTGGCTTCATCTACCCTTTCCTCATGTTGCTGTCCCTAAATTCCATCAGCTACCTTTGCTCTGGGCTCCTTGACTCTTGGCTTTTCTACTCCTTCTGATTTCTTTGTGGGCTACAGTACTCTTAACAAAATACCCCAAAAACTTTTGTCTATACTAGGTTCTCTGCAAGTTTTAATTATCCCATCCAAATAGACAATGTTCCCTTCTCTCTCAGGGTGTGCACTTCAAACATTCTATCAACTTTGTTCCCTAGACAGCCAGAATTTTGCCACCATAACTAATTGAGTCAATCTGTGTAATATTGTATTCCACCACGCACACACAATAAAAGATATACAGATGGTTGTTTTGTTCCCTTTAAATTCAGCTGCACCTTACTGGATAAGAGAGCCCACAAACCTTGTATTATCTCCTGGAGAAAGTGGTTCCTTGATCTGCAGAGCTAATGGCAAACCCAAACCCAGTATAAGCTGGTTAGCGAATGGAGTTCCTATCATAAGTAAGATCTGTTTTTACTCTCTTCAGAACAATGTGATGCAAAGTTTTTAACTGGTGTCTCTGTTCCAGGAGAGGTGAAAGCCAGGAGGCTTTGCAGGATTCGGCTTCCATTTAGGGGAAAGGAAGGAGAGAGAGAAATAAACAAGGAATAAAGGACTTGGACTTTGTTTATATGGGTTGTTTGCATGGACTCTGCTTTTATAGACAGTTGTGTATTATATGGGGATACAAATCTTACTTGCTTGTTTGTTTGGGGATTATATGGTTAACTCCATAACTCTAGAGTTAACTAGCTCAGAAGAGAAGGTGGGAGAGTTAGCTGAGTATGTGAGAGAAGGCTTGTCTGAAATAAAAAAAAACCCCAAAATTTCCTGTCACCTGCAATCTGTTGGGCAGAGCCCATGTTGTGGAGGGAGCAGGTAGCCAGAGGCTATTCCTTGGAGGACTGCCTTTGGGGCAGGCACTTCAAGGTGTGACTCTGGAGACATCAAATTAGCAAGGCGGACCTACTGGAACTCTCTGGAGTACAATAGAAGAATGTAAGTTTGTAACCTTAGGGAATGTATTTAGAGACTGCAAAGGAGGATTGTGTTTAACCATTTGTTTGTTCTTTTGCTTCACTGGGAATCTGTTGTCTTTCAGCAACTTTATCATGCAATGCCTTTTCCTAGAAGAACTCCTTATTTTTGTTTTGGTAAACTTTAGATTTCATTTCATAAACCTGTTGCAGCCTTGTTTTTAACACTCCCACGCCTAGGAGCAATAAACTACCCTACCTTTGCAGAAAAAAACCCCAGGGAAGTTTTTAGGTTGATTGATAACTGGCAGCCTTGTAGAAAGAATTCCTCATTATCGGGTGGCAGCAAGTTCTAAAGTTGGGAATGGGTGGCCAGGCGGAGGGGTGCTTTCAGCTGCGGCTGAATTTCCCTTCCCCAAGTGGCACAGGTTCCTTCGCTCTACTGAAGTAGGTTGCCATTAATACCCTTCTGAAGATTCCATTCCTTTTCCTTTCAAGTTTCTAAGCAACAACATCATTCAGGAACTCTGGATGAGGTGGCTTCAACTTGTGCCAGGCAAGGAGACAGCCAAAGTCCTCAAGTGAAACAGTTCATTAGAGAAAGTGGACAAGAAATAGACTGGCCAGGTGGTGGGGGGAAGCACTTAACAAGCTCTGCTTGCAGAAAATATCTCTCCTACCCAACGATTAAAGGTCCATGCAGAAGTCCTGTTCTGCACTCTTTTTCACATAGCCAACCTACAGAACAGGTAGAGCCTCTACAAAAGATTTGTAATCTTATATTTCTTATATGCTGAGTCATATTTTGGCCTTGCCAGGAGTTCTGGAAAGAGGTATGGTGTGCTGGAACAATAATTTGTTAAAATACCATTTAGATAAAGCACATGAGTTTTATTATTTGTATTCTGTGGCTAGAATAATGTTCATTATCTTCCCATGAGGGCAAGGTTCTTTGAAGTGAAGTGCATAGGGATCAGCTACCTTTGATTTTACACACATTAAAGTATTTTTTTGTGACTTTTGTGGCTTTTTTTCTTCAATGGAGGAAGATGTAGACCAAAGGAATGATTTCAAATAAAATAGCAAGATTTGAATTTCAAAGCTGTTTACTCCCTGTAGGCCTTGCTATCAATGATCTGTTTTTATTTTCTAGTTTAAAAAAATGCAGACTAGAAATCCACAGGACTTTATTTAGATTATGGGGTTAACATCCCCCCCTTTTTGGACAACATAATATATTTGTGAATTGAAAGACCTTGTACTAACATCTACAGTTTTGTGGCTCTTGTGGAAACTAGATGTACAGAACAATGCTAAATTATATGATGTGTGGGAGTGAGGTTGCTAATCATCTGCCTATCATCCTGTCAGGACTGGAACAAGGAATTAGTTCCAAGCTGATGTTCTTCAGGGTCTCGATCCTATGGCTTCCTGAAATAATGCAGGGGCTTTGAACCTGGTGCATCCAAGGCCCATCTGCCCTGATTCTCTCATATCCTATTTCGAGGCCTAGCATTAGCAGTTGCTGGTGAAACAACGCTGATCTGTGCCCACAGATCTGTCAATGACGGATATGTCATCCCCCATAAAGTTCCTGGGCATCAGCAGAGGGCTATGGCCTTCGTTTCTTATCCTCATTTCTCCAGGAGATCTGGTGGCTTGCATTGGCATTCTTAGGCATCATGTTGTTTCAGTATAGCTGATTTGTAGTTTATAATGCTTTTCTTGGGGGGGGGGTGTTCATTTGGATGTTTGAGTAAAATTATATGATTTTTTATCACATTCTTGTATATTTTGCCTCTTAAATATTCCAGTGGAGGGGCTATATTGGTAGCATTAATGCATAATTTAACCTCAATTTTTCATTGTGGAAGGAAGGAAAATAAGTAATTCCAGTTAGATCTACAGTCTACTTTGGATACTATTGTTTTGTCGCATTTGCATTTTTCACACTCTCTACTTTTCTTCAGGTCCTTTTTGCTATAACTTATCCTTTGTTCTTTTGGTATAAGATGTGCCTCCACTTGAGTTTCCATTATGTTTTACTGTATATTGCTGTATCTCGCAAGAATTTTCAATCCTGTCTCTGAACCTCTCATTACTTTTTGCAAATAACAACTGAATAAAAAGGAATATTTTGGCATCTCTGAACATTTTTTAATATCTCCTTCCTATTTTTCCTAGTTGCTCCTGAAGATCCTAGCAGAAATGTTGACGGTGATACAGTTATTTTCACTGATGTACAAGAAAGGTCAAGTGCTGTTTATCAATGTAACGCCTCTAATGAATATGGATATTTATTGGCAAATGCATTTGTGAATGTTTTAGGTAAGACCACATTTTCTTTTGGGGGAAAACCCCCTAGTAATAATGCTGTATAGTTGTGTGATTTCCCATTTGTGCAATCCTATACGTGTTTACTCAGAAGTAATATTTTAGCATTCATTAAAGCATACATAAATTTGTATATTAAAAATCAGTTAAAAACAAACTTCCATCTTCTACTAGATTGAACTCAACACCAAACACAAGCCCAAATAAGAATGTCTTACAACACAATACTATGTATGTTTACTCAAGAGATATGTCTCGGTGTGTTCAGTGGCTACAATAAGGATAGACTCATACCAAAAAGTAGATAGGGAAACATCTTTCACCCCTCTTTGGGCTCAACCAATGAAGCTGGATGTTGGAAGATTTGGGACAAAATGAAGTACTTATTCACACAGTGCACAGTTAAACTACAGTATTTCCTCCTGGTATATCTAGTGAGGGACACCAAATGATTTAAAAGAGGATTAGATCAATTACTGGTTGCTAGTCATGATGGCCAACTGCTGTTGGAGACAGTATACCTCTGAATAACAGGTGCAGGTTGCATAGAAATATATCCACTGGAGAATCAGTACACTACGTACTTCACTTTTTTTGTCATACGAATTTTCAAAAGAGGCAGATAATTATGTTTCATAAAAGCTGCAAATGTCTGCTTGAAGAATGCTATTCATCTCAATTACACTAATGAGAGAATGAATTAATAAGGTTGTGTCAGAAACTCTCCAAATCACATCACTTAGGACCTTTTCTTGGTACAGTGGAACCTTGTGTTACGTACTGTCCCCCTTGCAAATGCTGCATGTTATGAGCTCCGCTAACCCAGAAGTAGATGCTCCCGGTTGAGACCTTTGCCTCAGGATGTGAGCAGAAGTCACGTGCCGGCAGTGTGGCAGCAGCGGGAGGTGCCAATAGCAAAAGTGCACCTCATGTTACAAGCAGTTTTGGGTTGAGAACGGACCTACAGAACAAATTAAATTCGTAACCGGAGGTACCACTGTATACATAGATTTTGATTGTTTTTGTTCTCAGTCCACTTTTTTGTTTGAAAAAGAAACACAAAATTGTTCACCTTAGGTTTTATATTTTTTCTAACAAGCAGTTACAAATAAAAAGAAAAGGTGTCGTAGGAGAGAAACTATTTTTCGCTCTATAAGACACACCCGACCATAAGACACACCTAGTTTTTAGAGGAGGAAAACAAGAAAAAATGTTGTAAGTGGGAAAGTGGAGGCTGCCAGCAGAGCAGTGCGGCTCCCACCACCACCACCACCAAGGAGCAGCTCAGGAGGGTGCTGTACTCCAACAATTTGGCTCCAGGGACCACACATTCGCTCCATAAGATGCACAGACCTCTCCCCTTACTTTTTAAGAGGAAAAAAGTGCATCTTATGGAGCAAAAAATACGGTAAGTATGATTTACAAAAAAGTTTAAAATGGAGCTTGCAGAATGCACAAAAAAGTATGCATTTCCTACAAAGAGATGCAAAACTTTTGATTCCTGAGCATGCTAAAGCTATCAAATATTAGAAGCGCTAGGGAAGGCAGAAGTATTTTTATCACAGGTATTTCCTTTCTACATTGTAATAAATATCAGGTCTAGAATGTTAATCAGGATGTGGATTTATTAGCTGAAGTCTTGCAACTTCTTTGGTTCAAAACTGCTACATAATAAGAGAGGGAAGAAATTGAGGGAAATGCTTTTATTGTTCTTTATGTGATATTTTTATTTAAAATACTTGTCTCCCTTTTTTCTAAACAAATGCATCCAAAGGAATTCACAAGTGTTTCAATAATGCCTTTCTTTTAGCTGAGCCACCAAGAATACTCACTCCTCATAACGAACTCTATCAAGTCATTGCAAACAAACCTGCCCTTCTGGACTGTGCTTTTTTTGGATCACCTGTGCCTGAAATTGAATGGTAAGTTAATTATGATGTAAAAAACTTAAAAGATGTTCTGTTCCATTCACAACAGTTATTTAAGCAAATAATTTTGGAAATTTGTAAAATAGAAAACTGTTTTTTTTTTTTTTTCATTTGCAAACCATTTTCTTACTTAGGGAAGCAACATTAGTATATTTGCTTATTTCCCCATTTTCAACAGAATGCATATTTTCTTTCACTAGTCAGGACAAAATTAAATGATCTGTTAAATGCATGATCGTATTTAACAGGTTTTTAAAAATGTATTCTTCCTTTTAAATACCCATTTCAGAATGGGGATCAGGTTTGTCATCCCCCCCAAAAAATATTCCATTTGCCCGCCCTCCCCAAGTGCTAGTCCCTATGGGATGATTATTTTTTTGGAACTCTGCCATACAGAATAGAATACTGAGGGCCATTTAGTCCAACTGCCTGCAATGCAGGAATCTTTTCCCCAACGTTGGGCTGAAACCCACAACCCTAAGATTAAGAGCCTTTTTCTCTATCAGCTGAGCTATCCTCTTTCACTCTGCAGAAATGGGCTTGTTTCTAATTGGTGGAAGCAGTTTTTCAAAAGTAAAAACTAGGCTATGTCAAATCCATCACAACAATCATACTTTGGCCGTGGGAATCTCCTCGTTGAATATTAGTATATTCTAACCCTAGTATTTACAAGCCATGAATTTACTGGTACTGGTCTGATGTATAAAGATGTATTTATTTAAAGAAACTCATTTTCACCCAATGATGTTTGAATAAATGCATAACATGATTGTGTTTTCAACACTTAGGTTTAAAGGAGTGAAAGGTAGCATTCTCCAAGGAAATCAGTATGTTTTCCATAAAAATGGAACCTTGGAAATTCCTGAAGCCCAGAAGGATAGTGCTGGCACGTATACCTGTGTTGCAAGAAATAAACTAGGGAAGGTACAAAACGAAGTTCAATTAGAAATCAAGGGTAAGAAATCATGCCTCCTACCACTCTTCTAATCACAATTCCCTAAAGAATTTCCAGCTGTTAAATATCTTAATAGTAATTTTATGTTTCAGAGCCAACAATGATTATTAAGCAGCCTGAATACAAAGTTGTACAAAGGACTGGGCAGGTTTCCTTTGAATGTACAATTAAACATGATGCAACCTTAGTACCAACAGTTACATGGTTGAAGGACGGCGCTGAATTGCCAAATGATGAAAGGTATGTACATCATTTTTTCTTTCACCATTTTTTTCCAAGGCATTAAAATCCAGTTATTTATGCATTTCATAGAAGAAGTACAATTTTCCTTACATGATATTTCTAATGGGACAACATACTTTAAGGCGCCCTTTAGGACTTAAGGGGATTTGGTCATTCTAGCATTACTTTGTTACTATATTTGAAAGGTAGTGCACAAAGTGCACACATTTTGTGGAGGGGTTTCCCGTAGGGTTTATTTCAGTCCCGTGTGACTTACAAGCCACCAATCATGTATTGTGGTCTTCCCGTTGCTCAAGGAAGGTGGCAAAAACAGAAAGTTTGTTGGATAGCAATATTGTGGATCACAAATTTCGCAGGGTGTCATATTTTGGCTAACACAGAAAAATAAGACATAATGAGAAGAGATAAAAGGGGTAGACTATGTAAGAAAATGTGATTGCCGCCTTCCCTGTCATAGGAATGCATGCAAACAGGTGTTTGATAGCTTTGCAGTCTGCTACATGCATACAGAGGCAGTTATATGATCTGCAATCTTCATGTCCTTAAATAAATTCAGACAAGACTCAAATTTTGGTTTAGTTTTTGGCAGAATTTAGGCCACAACTTTATTGATTACAGCAAGTGAGTGGTTGCATAGGCTCTGGTTTGACTAGCTCCCTGCACCATTTCAGGTAGCGCTCACCCAGGTCACCAGCATAGGTCAGCCTAGGGTGAACACCTGGATAAGCAGAAAGCCGGGAACAGGCTATCTCCGCCACCCAAATGCCCCCCTGGACTCAGGCACAGGCACAACCCCCTCTCAGGGGTTGACCAAACCATCGAGTCCCTGGATTCCTTTAATGGAATACCCTTCACATAGGGATGGTGAGAGCATTCTCCCATCCCTATCGCCTGAACCAGAGCCTATCCACAACCTTACAAGTTGTGATGATTTGCTACATGGCAGGCGAAACCCAAATGGCACCAGCCAATCAGCCAACTGGGGAAAATTCCTGCCGTGTCCCTGTCCCAATGACAGACGACACACGATGGCATAGCAAGGTCAAGCACATAGCCCTAAATATAGGGAGAGGTGGGCGGGTGTTCCGGATGCACATGCCAAAAGAGGAAGCTCTGGGACACGTGCATAGGTATATATAGGTCCCTTGATCCATTTAGCTTGTGTCCCATTGGCCTGATTAAACCCAGCATCAAGGGACCTACCAACTGGGTGTTGTGGCTATTCAATCAAACCCACCCACAACACAGGGTTTGGTTGCCAGGTCTCACCGCAACACGTGCCCTCTTTAAGGAAGGACCCGATTTATTACAGCTGTTTGAAAAGGTATATAAATCAGATTGCAGAATGGGACTCCTAACAGAATTGTAACTGCATATTTCCAAATTCCCAAGTTCCGACCAAGATTCCCTGTTCACTTTGTGGAACATGGAATTGTTTGGACCTACCCTTTGCATTCATGGAGCTTTCCTCTTCACTGAAAAAGGTGGTGCCATTGTGAACAGGCAGCTTTTTGTATATAGACATCAGAACTTCTGTGTACTCTTCAACTCGCTCCACTAGGTGTATGCAGATTCTGGAGAGAGCCAAGCCATGAATTCAGTTTAATACAATGCAACACACTATGTAAGCCAAATTGTGACTTAGCTCAATGCATCTGCAAAATGTTTTGGCAGGAGCAAAGTGTCTGTGATCTCCTGTCCTGAAGGAAAGGAGATTGATTTGGCCTAACGTTATGTGGCACTAAGGACTCCGAATAGACATGCATTAGAGGCTGTTCTGTAAATTTTTGAAGCTACTGAATCATAACCAATTATTTTAAATTTAGCATAGTTGGATTGGGTAATACATTTTTCAACCACAGTAATTATATACCAATTATATTTAAGAAGTACTATACTCTTGTTCCTGCTTCCACTACACTATATTTTTTGATGATGCAGGCAATATTTAGTGGGTTGATATGTGACCTAAATGTGGTTTATTTACTGCATGAAGGATGCTTTCTCAATATTAGATAATATTGAAGTATTTTTCAGTACTGATATTAAGATTTTACTGTATTTTGTTGCAATATATACTTATAGTCCTACGCACCAATGGAATGACTAAATGTATTGTAATTGCAGGTTTATTGTCGGTAAACACAACTTGACCATTATGAATGTCACCGATAAAGATGGTGGAGCATATACTTGCATAGCTAATACTACTCTGGACAGTGTTTCCGCAAGTGCTGTGCTCACTGTTGTTGGTAAGATTTATTTTAACTTATGATTATGACTATGATAAATCTATTATCTATTACTGAGTTTCAGCTAATGGTAGGGTTGCCATATATCTGGATTTATGCATGAGCATAAATTTATGTTGCCACATATACTCCTGAAAAACCACGCCAGAAGTTCATGGAACCCTTGAGAATGGTGTGGGATGGGATGCAAGGAGCTTCAGGGAGAGGAGGAAACGAGTGGAAATCAGTCAGACACAGTTTATGTGGAGAGAAACTCTGCATGCACAAGGAAATCCTCCCCAGTTTTCATAACTCTCTACTGGAGCTCCTTGCAACCCATAATAAGTTGCTCTTGAGGGTCCTCATGCCACAAGTGGGCACAGTGGAGCTACAGTGGGGGAAAGGGGTAGGAAAGCCTTCTAATGTAAGTCTCCTTATGCTCAGACATACCTGGATCCAACCTATTTTATTTATAGATTAACTATTTTTAATGCCTTTTATTGTTTATAAAGATAATAAGCATGCACACTTTACAGATGCTTTGGCAGTACTGCACACATATTTGAGAAAGGAAGAAGGGCCCAAAATTTAGTTCCCACATGATCGAAACGGATTTTTAAAACTGCCTGTATCAGCCACAGAGACATGATCCAGCACAGATAAATACACAGCTCTGAATGTTCAATGTGTGGGTTTTCTCTGCAAGTTCTGTTTTCATACATGGATCCTCTAAACCTGATTCTACTATGGATTGCCCTAGCAATATTAGGCTTTTGTCTATAACCTCATTTACATCCCAGCTTTTTCTGTTTGTTGAATTAGAAAAAAAATCAATGTCTGCCTATGCCTGTTAAGGGGGGGGGGGATGACTTTCCTTAATCCATCTCAGGGACTGGGGTTGAGGCTGTAGAAACCAATTTTGCCTTAATCCATTGTATATTTACTTTCCTGATGGCTTATATTATTTTAGATAGCTATCAAGGATCAGCAAGTTGCACAGAAACACATATTCCTATCTGTGTATCTGGGTGTGAGCTAATTTGCCTGTTGCATGGGAAAATAAAACTGATACAAGCAATAGGGTAATAGACACAGATCCACCTGCTAAGCAGTCTTGTTCTGCCAAGCTACGAACAAAGCAGGGAAGGTGCACTGTGCACAAACACACACACACGTGTGTGCTACTGTTATGGTTGTGATTTCCTGGGTTGAGAAATGAACTAGGAAGGAAACAAGGTAGTTACAATGAGCTAGTAAAATATACTTCAATATAAGTTAAGCAAGACTTTTTCGTTAGTCATTGGCTTATTCATGAATAACCCTACAGTATCCAGGCTTTGTTTTAGTTTATCACCTGTTTGCAAAAAGTTGCTTATGTCTCAGAACAATGGATGTCATCAATTTTACTTGCTACAGTTTTCAGCTTGACCCCTAATCAGTGCATGATTAGAAATTAATACTTATCCATATAGAAGTAACTTTGTGTTATAATATTCAGCCATTTTAATAGTAACTTACTTGTACAGTTCAGTTTCTTTTCCGGCTACTAACACTGACTATATACTTTATATTAATATCCTTTTTCAGCTCCTCCAACAGCCCCACCTGTTGTTTACGGTAAACTAATAAAAAAAAGTCTTGTTTGTGTCATGCACCAAATGTTCCTAACCTTTCAAGCCTATTTCAAGCTGAGATTTTCTCTCCCCCCCCCCCCTGTTTCATTACATTTTACAAACTTATTTTGGATCTGATGATAATTTAGTATTGTGTTACCATTCTTTTGAGCTAAATGCTTGAACTGTTTCATTATTATGATTTAATACAGCCTGTGATCAATATTTCTAATAACTGAGCAAACATTTTATCCAAAACTGTGTTCAACATACCTCTTTAAATGCACATATTTTTATCATTTAAATTATTCCTTAATACTTATCCATCCCCAAAAATCATTTACATTTTCTCCACCAGATAATGTTTAATATTCCTTTTGACCTTTTCTATGGGCTTTTGGATATGTTTGGCTTATTCCTGAGCTGTTATATGAAGAACAGCAAAATGGATACAAGTCTGAAGTTAAGTCAACAACTAAGTGCAAGGCCTTAGACTGATGAAAATTGAAACATGAAGCTGTGCTGGGAATTAACTACTTGTTTTCATCCTTGGCCAGGGCTAGCACAAGTCTTGGGTAGACTCTGCCCTCATCTTTTCTTTACTCCCAAAACTTTAAAGATGTTTTGCTGCTGCATCTTCAATGAGTTTCACAGGTCCACCTTTCCTGAGCTTGGCAGAGTTTCAGCAGTTACGTCTAAATGTGGTCTGAATGTTCTCTTCCAAGACCTTTCAGCTCAAAATTTAGGGGGACGATTTTCACCACCACAAGGTTTTGACAGTGGCACTCCTCAATCCCATGGAGGTGGTGCTGCATCTGGGGGCTCAGCGTATTTTAATTCTCAGAAATCCCCTGGGAATAGCCTGCTAGGGGACACATATTGTTTGGAAGGAAATGTCTTGACCTTAAAATCTCACCCAACAACCAACAAGATCCTTGCCATGGAGCGGGAGAAAGAATCTGCCCTTCCAGATGTGAGATAAGACAAGTAAGAAAAATCCTTCAACAAAGCTGCAGGAATGATTCAAAGTCCCATTTCCACAAATCACCAGAAACACTACATAATGCAAACTTAAAAAAACAGCACCTAAGTTTAATATATTTATGTTTTGCCCTTCCACCCAAAGGATCCTCAGGAGGGCTAATAATTCAAGGTCAAAACTGACAATGGTATGTGGTCTTTAGGGGGTTTAAAACCTTTGCCGCTGCTATTTTCCCAATTCAAACCACCCCTGTCTCAGTCATCAGTTTTTGCACCAAGGAGAGAACTCTCTATTTAATTTGGGGGTGGGTAGGGATTGCATATGGACAAGAGAAGTAGCAAAGGGTTAGTACTCCCCTACTATCCAAGGTGATTCAAATTGAGCCTTACATGGTGGCAATTTGTGTAGAAACAGCAGCAGAAGCAACAACAACAATATCAGCTCCATATCTGTGCCTTTATCTTCTAGTTTGGTCTTCAAATAATTAAAAATATATAAAATAGTGGTACATCAAAACAGAGTTAGTTCTTCAAACCATATAAATCTAGCACCAAAAGGTTAAAATGCACCCAGACCCCTAAAATCATCTTAAAAGTTCAGGAAAAATAAAAATGTCAGGAGAACAAATCAGCATCAGCTGAACCTCTGGAGAGCAAGTTATTCACGCTGAAGCCACATTTCAAATAATTTACATATCATAATTCATTATATATCATCATGGCTTCCATCAAGGATTGGTGACAATTGTGGTTTTGGATGAATTAGAAATGCTGTTCTAAGACCCCTGCTCTCCTTCCCCACCCACCCCATACCAATTTTGAGGGGAAGTTGTGATGCCATCACAGTTAAGCCCATTCGAAATGTATATTATCCAGAGTGAATAACTGCAGATGAATAAAAGAAAGAAGCAGCGGTGATGATAAACTATGGGCATGGTCAATAGCTGAGTTGTTGCTGCATACTAAGACAGGAAAGGGGAGGAAGAGGTTGGTGCAGTGCAAACGTGCTGGCAGGAACATTGGATTGCACCATGTCAACCACACCCCTCTCTGTCCCAGTATACAGTAGCAACTCAGTTGAAGGATGGTCAGGTAAGTGGCACAGCCCCACTCTGCCATCTGTATTATTATTAAAAAAGGAACCTTCCTAGAAAAAGAACATCAGAGTGTTTCTGATCACTGTAATTCTGAAACAGTTGTTTTTTGTTAATATGTATGCTTTTTATTTTCCTTTTGTGTATGAGGAGACTTGCTTTCACATACAGTAGTTTTCTACTCATCATCATTAATCATTAACTGAAACTGCTGGCGAACCATACTACTTCTCAACTTTGCAGTTACCATTATTTCTTAAAACACAAGGCAATCTGGCACTGGAGTTCTTGTAACAATTCTTGCTTTTTCTTCTTTTTGCATTGTTTCCCAGCAAAATCGGTTATTCATTTTCATTGCAGTTGCATGCTAGTGACCACTAAATCATTTGTACATGTTGAAAGCAGTTATGGTTAGATTTTGTTTTCCTGGATAGCAACTAATTTGTGTTTATCTTCCTTTGCGCTTATTTGGCTTGCAGATCGTCCTGATCCACCTTTTGATCTGGAATTGACAGATCATCAAGAGAGAACTGTTCAGCTCACGTGGATACCGGGCAATGACAATAATAGCCCTATTACGAGTATGGTTTGCTATGTTTATTTGACTAAATTAAATTAAAAGGGGAACAATGTGTTACATTTAAAAGGGAGTGTGTTTTGTCCCCAGATTCTACGTAATTATATTTTTCATTTGCAATTTTCTTATTAGCTGTACACTTTTGTACCATTATTGGACACTAAATAAAATAAAAAGGCACAATCCTTTAAGGCAGGGATGGGAACTTTTCTTTTCATTAAGAGCTGGAGATCATGAGGGAGGGCCTTTTCTGTGACTTCTCTGTGTGTATGTGCTTGCTCTCTTTCAACCATCCACATTTTTTTCTCAGCCACCCACCCCCTGTTTGCTTTGCCAGCACAGATATCAAGTTCTTCTCTTTCATGAGAATAGAATGCCTTTAAATGTGGCCATAGTAATGGCTCATCTCAGAGGAACTGGAAGTCAAATGCTGCTGCTTCTCGTTGTCTTCTTCTCATCTCATTTGTCTCTCTGTGGTCTGGCTTTTCTGTTTCTCTTCCCTTTAACCAGCACCAGCCCTGATGGTGTGCAGCTGCTGCTGCCATAAACAAATGCTGCAAGCTGGGTTAGATAAGTCTATTTCTAGGACAATCTGCCAACTTTTCAGGCTATAGCATTCCTGTTTTCAAAAACATGAAAACCTCTTTTTATACAATTATCATATTTTTTAAAATATATTTATTTCTAAGAAAAAAATGTTTGCATTGCATCCTAACCATTTTTCAGTATACAGAGATAACATATCATTACATAGTGAAACCTATAATAATAATCATGTTGATATCATGCCATTCCTACACTAAAAGAGGACAATTTCTTATAAAATTATATTGACATAGATATTGTCCTCAGCTCATTATAATCTGAAACATTTCCTTTTTGCTTGTTGCATGACAGAAAGTTATCTGGTCTCTGAAGCAATCCTCTTTTATTTTATATGCAGAGTTTGTCATTGAATATGAAGATGCCATGCGTGAACCAGGGATATGGAACTACCTGACAGAAATCTCTGGGATCCTGACAACTGTACAGTTAAAGCTGTCACCATATGTTAACTATTCATTTCGTGTAGTAGCTGTCAATGACATTGGAAATAGCCAACCAAGTGAAGCCTCTGAACAATACTTTACAAAAGCTGCAAGTAAATAAACGCTATCACTTACAATTATCAGCTTAGACCGTAGATAGTACTGAATTATTTGGGATGGGTAAAGAGTTTACTTAAATATAAATATTTAACTTCTAGAGCCGGATGACAATCCTACTGGGGTTCAAGGGATTGGATCAGAACCTGATAATTTGGTGATCATGTGGGAGGTAAGGATATATACATTTTTTAAAGAGTTTGAACCCTTTCAGAATTTGAACCCAAAGAAGGCGTCCTCTTTGGGCTCCAGGAAGGGTCTCATCACAAGCTGTAGGGCAGTGGGACTTTGTTGAGGCTGCTCAGCCTCCCCACCTAACATCTGACGTGTGGGGTAGCGTAGCAGCAGTTGCTAACCCATAAGTCAGCTGAGCAGCCTCAACAAAGCCTCACTGCTCCTCTGGCTCATGAGGAGAGCCTCCTCAGTGCCTGAAGAGGGTGTCTTCTTTGAGCTCTAGGGAGTATCTTCCCATGTGCTGAAGGTTTGTTTAGGCTGCTCAGCTGCTACACAGGAAACCTTCCCCATGCATCAGCTGAGCAGCTCACTATAGCCCCGCTACACCTCTGGCTTGCAAGGACACCCTCCCCAGAGCCCAAAGAGGATGCTTTCTTCAGACTCTTGGGAGGGTCTCTTCGTGAGCCACAAGGACTCTCCAGGGTGCTCCCCAGTTCCGGTTTACTGGTGTTGTACATGTGTGCAGTTGCACGTAAGTAGATCACACACAAGTGGGGAGTTGCCTGTATAAGAATAAAATTTCACTAAATTATATAAAAAGGGGAACAATGAAACTGCTCATGAACTACAATATTTCTGAAAGGGTTTGGTTGGAAATATCTAACTATGCAAGCAATAAGATTTCACAGGAAGCACCTGGTTAAATTGGCATATTGTGGAATTCTTCAACCCAAGGTCATTGGTTTTATATAATTATTGTCTTATTTTCTGTATTTTCTTTAAATGCAGTAGCTAACTATAAATTTCTTCTTCTTCTTCACTTTCCATTTTAGCCCTTAAAGCATTTTCAGTCCAACGGTCCAGGGCTCCAGTACAAAGTCAGTTGGCGGCAGAAGGATGGCGACGATGATTGGACATCTGTTACAGTTGCAAATGTATCCAAATATATTGTGTCTGGTACACCGACCTTTGCTCCTTACGAGATAAAAGTGCAGTCGTTAAATGATTTGGGACCTGCTCCAGAACCAACAACAACAATTGGACATTCTGGGGAAGATTGTAAGTTGATTAATTTTATTCTTTTGCAATAATCCTTGCTGCGAGGGCTATACATTTATCGCAATGCACTGAAGCTTTGATAGTAATTACATTATGGTGAAATATATAGATTCACAACCTAACTTCTAGACTTCTGAAGTCTCTAAAGTGTCATGGGTATGTGTAAGTTGCTCTAACCTGGGATTCATTGAATTTTCTCCAACAGTACCAATGGTTGCTCCAGGCAATTTGCAGGTACAAGTTGTAAACAGCACCTTAGCAAAAGTGCAATGGGATCCAGTTCTGTTAAAGTATGTCCGAGGTCATCTACAGGGATACAAAGTAAGTTAACCATTGTAGCCTCTTAAACAATATTTACTCTTTGTTTCTATTTTTGGGGTGGGAACTTCTAGCTATGAGTTCTGAACTCTAAATATTAAAGCTTATCTCTTTTTATAGCAGTCTGTTTCATTTTCAACAGCCAGTATTTGATTGAAATAGCTATTCTGTCAGCTTCCATGTGATTAAAGTAACTGCCCGAGCCATTGTGCTTCACTTTCTAGAAGAAAGGCCATTAGTTCATTCTGTCAAAAACGATTTTTAGCCTGACTGCTGATATCCTTTACCCTTAAGTGCTTCCAGAAAAGTGTGACGTGAATGGTTCTGAAAATTAATATAGCATGACTCAACCAGGAATTATTCTTTCTAGTACAACTAGCATTAGGGGAAAAAATCAGCAGGCTTGAATAGTTATTTTTTTCTACTGATAATAATTGTGAATTTTACCTTCTCATACCAGCATATTAGATAAAACTTAAAACAATTCACTTTATAAATAATGTTCTGCATAAACCTGGCAGGTACTGTGTTATCAAATACTATCATCCTGCTGTGCCACTAAATCGCTTCAGATTTGTTTCTGATAAACCTTTTAAAGTAATAAAAATAAAGGTGAATGCAACATATATGCCGTGTAATTGTCATGGGCTAAAAAAATTAAATCACACCCTGTAACCACAGATGAACATGAACAGTCTTAAAAGCACTTGATTAAAAGGATCTGTTGGTGGGGCTTATGGGCTTTACGTCCAAATAAACATGCATAGGATTGCATATATCCAAATAAGCATGTTTAGGATTTTGTATGCCTCATTAAAAGAGCCTCAGAACCCTAAATTGCATGTCAGAAACCTTTATCATAGTATGTTGCAAACCAGTAAAGCAGTGGATAAATATTTTTTAAAAATATATATTTAATTTTTAGATTTACTATATGAAAGTGGAAAGTTTATCTGGAAGAATTAACCAGCATGTCGAAAAAAAGGCACTGTCTTTTCCTGGAAATAAGACACATGGAATGTTGCCAGGACTGGAGCCATATAGCACTTACAAATTGAATGTTAGAGTGGTTAATGGAAAAGGAGAAGGACCAGCAACCCCTGATGAAACATTTAAAACTCCCGAAGGAGGTATGCAGTTAGAAAACAATAAAGCTACTCTATTTGCATTTAATGTTTCAAATGCATTTTACATTCCTGAAAATCATAATCCTATCAGTGATCACTAGGATTTCTTGAGTAAAACATGAATCAGATTAGAATGTGGGTCTTACATTGTGCTACTACCTAATCAGTATTACCGTACATTGTGTAAAAGGTGGAAGTAAATGTAGGGCTCATTTACACTGGCTTGTATTTGAACTTTATTTAATTTTAGTTAATAATGGTGGTGGTGGTGATGGCAAGTTTGTTACTTATTATCTTTAACATGTGTCATTTTGTCATCTTAAAAGTTCCGAGCGCACCCTCGTTTTTGAAGATTACCAATCCAAATCTGGATTCCCTCACTTTGGAATGGGGACCACCTTCTCATCCAAATGGTGTTGTGGTAGGATATATACTAAAGTTTCAACCAAGTGAGTAGACAGTTGTTTTTCATTTCTCAAAACACATGCTTACTGAATAGTTAATAGCAGCTTTTAAAGTTGATAATATATCTTTGTAGGGAACAGATTCAGGTAGGTAGCCGTGTTGGTCTGATGTAGTCGAAATATAGAATAATAATAATAATAATAATAATAATAATAATAATAATAATGTCCAGTAGCACCTTAGAGACCAACTAAATTTCTTCTTGGTATAAGCTTTCATTTATATATATATATATTGTAGGGAACAGTTTATAAAAAATGCTTCAAATGGGAATGGGCAATGCTAAATCAAATCTGTCGACTTTTAAAACTTTCATTGTATTCCACTTCTGCATTCTTGGTGTCCCATTCTTATAGAAAGCAGGTTGCATGATAGCACTTTTCTCTCTCTCTCTCTCTCTCATGCAATCTGGCATCGTGTGGTTTTGGAATGCCACCTGATGGTTGAAGGCAAAATCACTGCTCAAAATCGCTACCTCCTCCCATCAGCCTTCAGTTTTGATTCATGGCTGATTTATTTTTTTCAAAGCACTCCACTATGCTTGTTTCAGGTTTAGGTTTTCCATGTCTGTATGGTCTGTCTGTCTGTCTGAGTTAACCTTGCCCAACCCTCAACAACTGTTGGTGTGCTTCTTCATTTAAAAATAATAATAAAGTTCTTTCCCACTCCATTCCCTTTCAGCTTTTCCAGCGCCTGTCACTCCCTCCAATTTTTTTGAGAGCCAGTGTGGTGTAGTGGTTAAGAGCGGTAGTCATGTAATCTGGGGAACCGGGTTCGCGTCTCCGCTCCTCCACATGCAGCTGCTGGGTGACCTTGGGCCAGTCACACTTCTCTGAAGTCTCTCAGCCCCACTCACCTCACAGAGTGTTTGTTGTGGGGGAGGAAGGGAAAGGAGATTGTTAGCCGCTTTGAGACTCCTGAAGGGGAGTGAAAGGCGGGATATCAAATACAAACTCCTCTTTTTTATTTTTTTTTTAGCCTCTGTTTTCCTCCCTGCTTGCCTTGGCTACAGCCTTAGAGGCATGAAGAAGATAACACACAAATCCATGACTTTCCACGGTACCAGAGAGCAATGCTGCATAATTCAATTTTTACCTAGGGCTGCTGAAAAACATATTGCTTAGTGTGCCAAAACATGTGTGCCATATGGCTACATAGAATCATAGAATTGTAGAGATGGAAGGGACCCTGAGGATCATCTAGTCCACCCCCTGCAATGCAGGAATATGCAGCTGTCCCATACAAAGATCAAGCCTGCGATCTTGGTGTTATCAGCACTATGCTCCAACCACCTGAGCCACCCATGGTCACATGATTAAGGGAGTTTACTAATTCAATATATGTAGTAAAGTCTGGTGCAATGCTTTTTGATGTAACAGTTATGTGCTTCCAAACAACTACTTAACTATATTATTTGTCCTGTCTTTCAACAGTTAATAACACACATGAATTAGGCCGCTTGGAAGAGATCAGTATACCAGCCAATGAGACCAGCCTGATATTAAGCAACTTAAATTACAGCACTCGATACAAGTTTTACTTCTACGCACAGACATCAGTTGGAGCTGGAAGTCAAATAACAGAGGAGGCAGTAACAATTATGGATGAAGGTAAGATGGGTATGTATAAAGAACGTCCACTTACATTTGAATAATTGTGCTGTTTTCCTCTCTCTAAAAATAAGTGAATTTAGCTGTCTGTAGTAGGAGAATTGTCTCTATGGTTTTGGTTTTCAAGGAAAATGTGGTGCTCTTGGAACTGCTGTAAAGTTTATCCCTAGAAAACCTGTGCATAATTGTTTTACAAGGGACTTGCATATGCATATAGTCACTTATATCTATTGTGTCATGCTAAACTATGCCTTTTAAATTGTCACATAGCTTTCCAGGCACCATAGCTGGGCTATGGTCACACAAAATTCACTCTAAAATGGCTATATGATCATCTTGCAGCTGTCTGTATTTTATGAAATGGTTTCCTTGCTTCCCACTGCCCAATGAAAACAAGACTTTAGGTCATATCTGGATTGCACTGATTTTAGAGATTTAATTTCTACTTTTAGCATTTCCGTGCGCTGCTCTGGTTCGCCAGAAGCAGCTTATTCATGCTGGCCACATGACCTGGAAGCTGTATGCCAGCTCCCTCGGCCAATAAAGCAAGATGAGCACTGCAACCCCAGAGTCGGTCATGACTGGACCTAATGGTCAGGGGTCCCTTTACCCTTTAGCTTTACTTTTTAGCATTTATACGTCCTGCAGTCCTGAATGATTCAGTCAGAGCTGCCTCCCCACCTTACATTAAACCACTGTGGATTGTGCAGTTCCACGTGGGTTTTTTTTTCTTTTCGAGTACAGATATACCCTGTGGGGAGAAATCTCTACCTGAAATATATATTTTTACCCATACTCTCCAATATCCGACCAAGTGCACAGAAAGTTGCCATTTGGACCTGCCATTTGCTTTCGTAGCTTAATCATTGGGATGTATTTGAGCAGATACCACAGGATCATTAGCATGAAAACAATAGTCATAAAGCCATGTAAAAGCACCTGTATACTGCAGCTGTCTATGCATTACCATCATGTATTATACCCCGAATATAATGCATTGTATTTTGTATCAGTTCTCTAGTTTTGGCTGCTGCATCAGGATTCCTAATTAAAGCCTGTTCTGCGGGTATAATACTTTCCTCTGAATCACTGCCCTGAATCTAATGGTATCCAAAACAGGGATTAAAGCCAAAACCAAACATAGCATAACACGTATGATGCTAAGCAGGGGCAAGTTACAAGTGAAAGAAACTATAAAGTGGCCTTCCTTCAGAAAGCAAGTCCTGCTGTTTTTGAAGATGCCAGACTAAAAGCATCATAAAAACTGGCAAATAGAGGAAAGTAATGCTGGTCACTTAGAAAAGAAAAGAAAAAGCTGTCAGGCAAGTCCTTTATTTGGACAAAGCAACCGACAATTGTCCTAAGTTTGGCAGAACAAGGAAGTGTCTTTATTCTGGAAAACTGCTATAGTGTGTCTGTGTGTGCGTGTGCACATGCATGCACACCTATGATTTAACTTAATTGCACATTAATAAATTATAAGACAAAAGGAAAAGTGGTTAAGAAAGATATCTTTTTTTAAAAAAATAATAGTAGGTGAAACAAATGCATGATTATTAGCCTTTGTTTTTAAAATCACTCTTTAGTGTGAGTGTTTAACTTCTTATTCCCTTCTTCTAATACTTTAACTGCATGCCTTTGTACTTTAATATATATGTGTAGATTTATAGTATAGATATATAGATATATACGCTCCTTTTGTTGTACCTAATTATGTAGTGTTCTTTTATTTTCTTCCATTTATGCTGGTATTCTTCCACATGACCTAAGTGCAGGTAAAGATGAGCATGAATTGTATGGATTTTTGCAGATTCTAAATTCAGTTTCTTTAAATAGAAATCAGCCTGTAAAAGTGGAAGGAACAATGCAATTCATTAAAGGAGAGTGTTGCGCTGATAGAGGGAATGTTTATGGGACATCCATCAATTTCTTTAACATAGTACCTGTCTTATTGCTTCAAAAAGCATATGTGTATCTACTGTCTTTCATGACAATGCATTAGACAGGCTCTGAGGAGGAGGCAAGTTTGTGCTACAGGGAGGAGCTCATTTTTCTATCACTAAGGCTGCTTTGTGGCAGTAATGATAGCTTGCAGGTTTCTCCTCTTTCAGAACCTCTGAGAATGCCTCTGCTAGCAATGGGGGGCGGGAGTAAAGGCTTCCCTCCCCAATTAATTAAAGCATTGGTGAGATCTAGTGTCATGTATTTATTGGTCACACCAAGCTTTCAGATGTCTGTTTCCTGTAGAAGCAAAGTGGGCTAGTATATTGCAAATAAAGTGGAAGCAAAGATGCTATTAAATAAAGTTCACTTTTCAAAAACACACACACAGACATGTACAGTCAGTTTATTGAATGCCATCTTTTGCTTACTTGTATCCAGTATACCTTTCTCCTTATATGTGTCGCCTTAATAAACACACAGAGAGGATAGTTTCATGACCATTTTGGTTCCTATTTTCTATTGCTCTATTGGAGAGTTTTATGTTATCTGTGCATAGGCTGACCTGTTAAATGTTCTGTTTGGTTCACAGCTTATAGAACTTATTAGCTGAAAGTTAAGATGGCTGTTGTTATTAGCATAAGAAAGTGAAATATAAACAATAATTGGAGAAATGGTAATCAATACTACTATCTAAAGAGTAGTATAGCACTGTGATGTTGGATTAAAGCATCATGGATTAAAACATCATAATGTTGGATTACTTCCTGTGGAATTTCAAATCAAAATTTCAGAGAATCTGGACCCATCAGCCTATTTCTGACTCATGTCAGTTTTCCCCATGTATATATTCATAAATTTATTCCACTGCATTATTCTCTATTTTTAAAAATCCCATATAAAAAAAATTCTGATTTAAGTTTATACTTAAACACATAATGAAACACAATATACATATAAACTACATGTTAACCTAAAATTTGCATTGTTTTATGAATCTGGATGCTTTCTTGAAATGAGAACTGTATCGCAAAATTCAGAAAAGCTTGAAAACTGAAGGGTAATTATATTCCCGCTCTTGGATTGGTCTAGGAGGTCCTAATTAGCTCAGTTTGCTTAAAGATGTGGTCTACATGAGATTCCCACCTATCCTTACTTGTTTTGTTGGAACACTTCAACGAAATATGATTACAAATATCAAAATAGTTTCATGCAGAAATTATTTGGTATATTGTGCTGACGTTATGTAGCAGTTTGACACCTTACAACCACAACATACTTGTTCTGGTACATCCATAAATTATGTTGTTGTTTTTACTGAAATAGATGGTTGTCATTGTTGGTATTTTGCCTATTTATATGAATTAACTGGCTATTTAACTTGGTTAATAAAAAAATAAAGCTCTCTAGATATGTAGTTTATTAACTGAAGCAGAGGATAACAACAACAATTGTAATAATAATAGTAATAAATGATTAGTAGTAGTAGCAGTAGTACCTCGCCCATCTGGCTGGGTTTCCCCAGCCACTCTGGGTGGCTCCCAACAGAATATTAAAAACATGATAAAACATCAAACATTAAAAACTTCCCTAAACAGGGCTGCCTAAAACTCAGATAGTTGTTCATTTGCTTGACATCTGATGGTAGGGCATTCCACAGGGCGGGCACCACTACCAAGAAGGCCCTCTGCCTAGTTCCCTGTAAACTCACTCAGAGTTGGACCTCAGTGTCCGGTCTGAACAATGGGGGTGGAGATGCTTCTGCAGGCATACTGGGCCAAAGCCTTTTAGGCTGGATGTTAGCATCTCCTGTTCATAATACAATCATCTGTATTGGGGTGGGGGAGGGACCACATTGGCAAAGATGAAAAGTATTTGTTTTCCTGAAAATAATAATAGTAAGAGTAAGAGTAAATAGTAAACAAATAATTCCATATGCTGCCCATCTGACTGGGTTGCCACAGCCACCCTAAGTGGCTTCCAGCAAAATATAAAAACACAATAATACATCAAACTTAAAAAAATTCCATATACAGGGCTGCCTTCAGCTGTCTTCTGAAAGTCATACAATTGATTATCTGTTCAACATCTGATTGAAGGGCGTTAAACAAGGTGGGTGCCTCTACCGAGAAGGCCCTCTGCCTAGTTCCCTGTAACTTTACTTCTTGCAGTGAGGGAACCGGCAGAAGGTCATTGGAGCTGGACTTTACCTGCTTTGTTAGATTACTCCAAGAGAAACATTTCCAAAATCTCAATTCTCCATAAAGTTCTCTCTGTGCCTAGAGCATGAACAGATTCATGTTTGATTTTGCTCTGAATGCATCTCTGCAGAGTGGAGCACAGTTCACAAATGAGCTAACTGACTGGTAACAATGTGTTGCATCATAATGTAAACTGTTATTTTGAGGGAAGCAAAGATTAGTCTTCAGACATTTTCAAGAAATCAGTCAGAATTAAGTCCTCTTTATTGAAGGAATAATATCCAATTGTGTTTTGTCACAACTTCCTTTAATTTTGCATATCTGTTGCATCACTAAAAGGCATCTGTTTTGCAAGTTCGTCAAGGAAGGTTCCTATTTTTGAGTACCTAGAACTTACACAGGCTCAAAGTAGGGTGATTCTATATTTTGTTTTACAGATGCAGAAAGCAGGAAGTTGATTTCAGTTCCAGAAACTGGGTGATGGACCATTGTGGGGGTGGATTAGCACAATCTTAAAAATAAAAAAACCTCTGATCTTTCCCCTGACAGTTTCTTCAGCATTGTTTCCAGGGGGAAAGAAATGCATGGTATTTCATTCCTCAAATGGTTTTGCATGCTGAATAATGTTCGAGAACATGTTGTGAATTAACCACATAGAACACACAGAGGTGCTGAAGAGGCATCACTTTACCATACCTTTTAACAGCTAAGGTTTTCATTTTATGAAACCCACCTCTTTTGCTGAATTTATGCTGTTCTTTTATGATGGAAACTGTTTTATTATTTTTACTGCTTATCTGTGTTTATTATTGTTTATTACATTGCTGTAACCCGCCCGAGGTGAAGGGTGGGTAAAAAAATCATACAAATCATTAATAAAGTAACAAACACAACCTACCATGCACTTCAGCTATAAAATCCTTTTTTACTTGGTCATCTCTGGGATTGCACAGGTTGTACCATTGCAGTTCTTGATGGGTGCCTCCTTATGATAAAAGCCTATGTCCATCAGAGTGATGAATGGATGGTTATTAGCCTTTCAAGATAGTTATAACTAATATTATTATTGATCTGCATTTTAATAATGATTTTATGTGCTTGTTTTCCTTTTGCAACTTGTTCTCCTATTGTATCGAGTAAAATGTCTTTAAAAGAACCTGCATGGGTGTCCATTTATGTATGTGTTGTGTTGACTTAACAGGTAAGATGGTGCTGTGATGTATGAAACATTTTTACTCTGTAAAAATATTTTCGCTGTTTGTTTTCCTCTTTCCTGCTTTCTCTGATGAAGGAAATTCAGAGAAGCCTTTTGAAACCCCTTTTTGAAACCTTCCCTGTTATGCATACTGTACCAGAGACGGATTTAGGGTGGCGAGACTGGTTCCCCTGCACAGGGCGCCGAGCCGAGGGGGCGCCTTCCCGCTTCCTTCACAAAGCCTAAGTAAGTGCTTGCTTCGGGAAGGAGGCACGAGGGCTTTGACAGGGTCCCTCCAAAAGCCTAGTTAGTTCTTGCCCAACTCTGTGAAGTAGGGCTGCAGGACCCTGCCAGAGCCTTGTGCCTTCATCCCAAAGTCCACTGCCTTGCTTAGCCAATTCAGGAAGCTGCTACAAGGGCCGGGAGGGCATCAAACTTTGGCCTTGCACAGGGCACCATATTACCAGGGTCCACCCCAGACTGTACCTACCAACATATAAGGGGAAGGATATTTATCTTATGGATTTTAATGCTATCAAAACAGCTGAACTGCAATGTTCCACAGAAAGAAACTGCCGGAAAGAAATTCAAGAATTACCAAAACAATATGAAAATAGAAAGTTATATTTCTGTGTGTCTTTATGGTTTTCCATCAATCCGTAGAATTACTGTCACTTTTGAGATGTTTGCTAGCCTTTTAGATGTGGCTAGCCTTTTAGCTGAGAAGTAGAATTATTAAACATGCCTCTTTATCTGGAAATGTCACACTGAATTGAATGGGGCATACTCTTAAATGAGTTGCATAGAATTAAACGGTTATATAGTTAGTTGTACTTCATAATAGACTAACATAGCATGCTTACTACCATGTCATATGCAATGTCTGCTAATCCTGTAGTCACTAATTCTCCTGTGGTGCCAGAGTGGAACAGAACTCGGGGACTCACCTCCACTGGGTTACCAGGCAGGGTCCTCTTTAATAATAATAATAATAATAATAATAATAATAATAATAATAATAACAACAACAACAACAAAGTACAACACCATGAGGAAGGGTTTCTCTTCAGCTTCCAGGCTTGCCTTGCATTGTTGGCAGGCAAGACAGTTGTTCAGAGCATCACACACCTTTGTAACAATTTTGAAAATAGATTCCCCCCTCCCTTCCCTAATCCTTCTAGTTAGAAATTTGGATTATATGTAGAAGGACACAAAAGCAAATTTGGGAAGGAAAAAAGGATACGTGAACCTGTTGTCCACTTCTATTTATGGAGATTGTTTATATAGTTTGGGGAAATATGAAGACTGCTTACCTTCCAGTTTCCCAACCTCAGGGCCACCAAAGCACTCCATTTTTTTTATAACTTTGGTAAAATCCATTTTGTCCAAACAGGTGCAAGACATTTACTGTCTTTCTAAATGTTCCAGCTTATCAGGTGGCTTTGAGAGGTACTGAGTCCTCCTTGTCCTACCATAAACATTTTTTAAATAGAACTACAACACAAGGATATAGTGGCAGCAATAGCCACTCAGCAAAATGAGGAGAAGAAAATGGGGACAAGAATAACTCTCATGGCTCCGATTTTCCGCCTTTTCCTGTTTGGGTTTCACTGCAACCCTCCCTGGTGTATTAGGATGACCTACACATGGGGGGTTTTGCAAAGCAATGGAAGCTAGGAGAACTAGAGTATTTCATTCCACTTTTCATTGGCAGGTCAGATTTCATGGAAGAGCAGCAGCTCAGTGATAGAGCATGTGAACACCCCCAGTTCAATCTCCAGCTTTTCAAGGTAGGGTTGGGGAGGACTTCCACCTGGAATCCTGGAGAACCGCTGCCAGTCAGTACTGAGCTAGATGAACCCAGTGGTCTGAGTCAGTGTAAGACTGTAAGACAGTTTCCTATGTTCCTATCCTTTCATGGTCATTCATGTACTGTTTCTGAACAGAGATTCGATCATAGAATTGTAGAGTTGGGAGGGAGTTGGAAGTCCAACCCTCTGCAATAATCTTCAGTGGGGACAGATTTGTCCATCCTCACAATGGTTAGAAGACAATAAAGTCTATAAGGATAAGATGCCAGCTCACTATAAATGCAATACTGCTATTTCCACAGCCTACAGAAGCTCCCCAAGTGTGCGCAAAGCTGCACCCTCAAGATTCATGCACACCTTTGCTAGACATTATCAAATGATCATACTTGTAACGATGCGTTATCCTAATGCCGCATTTCATAGAAGGCGGCTTTGGGATAAAACAGTTGAATCTCCCTGCTGTTTGGATACAAGAAAACTTGGTACATCTGAATTGAAGGCTACCCCACCGCAGAGAGGGAAATATTGACATTGTCTATTCTCATTCTCAGTGATTCAAAGGTGGGGTAGTTTGCAAACAGGTAGATATAGAGAAAAGCTAGAGTTATATTCTTGGAAGCCCATTCAGTATCTGTAGTGGGTTTAGATAGTTTGACTCTAGTAGGAAGTTCTTTTTCTTTGTTAACCATAGCAGTACATTAGCTCCAGTGTTTTCATGCTTGTTGTATTAGATCTACTAATATTATTAGTAGACCTCCTGTCAGAGTAAAGTTCATGGTAGAAGCTTATCCAAACTCTTGTCACAGCCCAGAGGCTGAGGGGAAGCTCCTCCCCTTGGTTCCATTTTAAAGAGGACCGTGCTTGGTAACCAAGAGGAGGGGCTTTCACCAAGCGGAAGAGTGGTCCACCTGAGAATTGCTGCTAATGGGAATTTATGGTAAGTCCACATTTTTCATTTTTCCGAAAACGGAAACAAATCAATATTCTATTCCTTAAGATTCAGGTTAGGGAAGAAGTTAAAGCTGGATTGTATGAGATGCATGCAGCCTTTCATATTTTGCTCTGTTTTTCTTGTGTATTTAGTGCCGCCAGTGTATCCAGGGATCAAAAATGTTACGGCAGCTGCTGCTGAGACCTATGCCAATATCAGTTGGGAGTATGAGGGTCCAGTTCATGAGAACATTTATGTTGAATATGGTGTGGCAGGCAGTAAGAAGACATTTCATTGAATTCTTCCAAATGCTGTAATATATTTCAAAATATTTTAATAATAAGAAAATGGCCCAATATCGACTTAAGTTTTCAAAAACTAGTTTTGCTTCTAAAAAACTGCAGCAAACTTTTTAATATGAAGTGCATAGAAGTGTGTACAAGCACACATTTGAATTAATGTCATTTTATTGTATTGTTTTAGGAATTAGAGCCAACAGCACTTAATAAAATGCCCCTAACTAAATGGACACGCATGGAGCTGCACATAGAGTTTTCTATCGCAGCTACTAAATTCCTGTTGATCAGCTGTTTAGTAGGTGGTGACTGAATCAAACCCTTTCCCGCACCCCCAAACGGCAATTCAGCAGAATTTTTAGCATTGTTTTGAAAAGCACACACAGCCCCAGAGGGAATTGCTCATGCAGAAACTGTGTGAATTGGTAGTTCCCCACCAAGCAGCATATATATGTGAGGAAGCACTGCTTCTGCGTCTGCAGTTACTCCTCTTTCCCCACCTCATTCTGGTGAGAGTTGATGAGGCTGCCCATCATAGAGTACATTCAGTCTTATTAAGCACATACATATTTGTTGTGCTTGGAATTCTGTTATTAAAACCTCATTAATGCAATGCAGCTTCAGAGATACTTAACCTGAAAGGTTATGAAGCAAAATGCTTTAAACTACAGTATATTGAAACTGGGGTTTTTTTGTGCCATTAAATTCATATGTAGCCAATTAGTCTTCATTAAAACTAGAAAGCCTGATTTTCTAAACATCTTCAGGGCAGCAATTTGATGCACCTATAATCCTAAAGTGAAATGCTTGATGTTTTGATGGCAAAAGGTGTCTGCTTGTTTGCTTTCCTTTAGTTGTATTATGTCCATGAGGTTAAAATAGAATAGAATAGAGTTGGAAAGGACCAACCAATACAGGAATCTTTTGCTCAATGTGGGGCTTGAACCCCAAACCCTGATATTAAGAGTCCAAAACCCTTCTATACCTACTGAGCTATCCCCCCAAAGGTCACTTTTTGGTGGTCAGGGCATATTACTTGCCCCATTACATGAGAAGGAAAATAATGCCATCATCAGTCCCCAATAAAGTCCAGTTTCAGAGAAGCCTTGTGTAATTACACAATGTGTATCTTTCACATTTTTAATAAATCCTGAACAGAAAGATGTGAGAAGCATATCTGAATGGAAGGATTTTCACTCTTAATTCTGAGAAAGATGAACTAGGCAGAAGTGGGCAGTTCAATGAGCCACACAAATTCTGGTTATGAATGAATTCCTCCCCTTTTCTTTGCTTGATTGTTGATAAATTAAGGAAAATGTAAAGAAAAATCTAAGTAGAAAATGTGCCTTTCTTAAAAATTTAGGCTTTTAATGCCATTTTCCAAGAAAACAAAACTATAATCAAATCTTTGTGGCCATTTTAACAGTTAAAACAACCTTCCTTTCCTCTAGCAGACTGATCAAAATGAATCTTTCACAACAGATGAAAAATTAGATTGTGACTGTTTCCAGGCTGATAGCTGCTGCAATAGAAAGAGAGAGAAATAAAGGCACCTTAAAGGCTAATAAATATATAACAGCATAAGCTTTCGTGAACTGGACTCCAGTTCATCAAATGCATGAAGTACTATTCTAATTTGACAAGTATACACCCACATAGGGTTGGGAGCAGGGTTATAAGCAGTATATATTTCATTATGAAATGAAATGCAAAAAGTACAAACTGTGACAATTACAGTATATCTTAAATGCACATAAAATCATTTGTGACTATACTATTCATAATTATTAATGTTGCTTTGTGAATAGAGCCTGTAATTATTTTACATCCATTTAAAGTCGGAT
Organism: Podarcis melisellensis; assembly: GCF_964234715.1. NCBI lineage: Eukaryota > Metazoa > Chordata > Lepidosauria > Squamata > Lacertidae > Podarcis > Podarcis melisellensis. The sequence continues at coordinate 26,126,630 of NC_138542.1, forward strand.
ATAATTATTGTAGTCTTCAGGTTTTTTTTCAACTCGTTCCCTTCCAATCTCACTCTTTATTGTTTGCACATGCACACACACACACACAGTGTCCTCTATAAGTTGTTCGACTACAAACCCCATCAGCCCCAATCAGCATGACCAAAATTCAAGGAGGATTGTGATTTTACAACCTCTGGAGGGGTACCACATTGACTAAGGCTGTATTAGTCCATTAAAGCACGTACCATAATAAAAAATATTAGGCTTTAAGGTGCCACAATACTCTTTGTCATTTAGCCTACAGTTTACCTAGATATTGTATATTAGTAAATAACAGCAAAATATTTTTGAGATGGAAATCTAAACTTTTGCCAAACGGCAGTAAGAAGTGTAAGCATGAATTCAAGACAGTGAATTTAAATACTCCAATTGTTGTGTTCCTAAAAATTTTGTAGGCAAAGAAGATTTGAAAAAAGAAAATGTTAATGGTTCCCGGAACTTCTTTATGTTAAAAGGATTAACACCAGGAACATCATATAAAGTCCGGGTTGGTGCTGAGGGTCTTTCTGGTTTTAGGAGTTCAGATGCTGTGTTTGAGACAGGTCCAGGTGAGGCACACCATACCAATTCTGCCCTGCATTCAGAATTGTGATGCGTTAAGTGCTGGGAATCTGAAGTAGTGTTATGTTTGTATATTTATATAAAAATTATCCTTTTCTGCTCTATCCAAGGGAGAGCTAAAATGTGTGTCTCATACTTGCACCAGCATGTCTTTGGTATGCTCCATGAATTTGTTGGTTGTCTTTATCACTTTGCCATTTGTTGTAAGGAAGTATACATTTTTCACGGCTCCTTTTGAGGGGCCCTTTTTAATTCTTTGTTTCTGGATTGTATATTTGTGTTAGAGAATAACTAAGTCTAAGGACATCGAACTCAGATTATCAAACTGGTTCCTTCTAGCTTAAGGATCAATAAAAATGTATTAACTTTGTTGTTCTGATAGACCAAATGTATTAAAACCAGAATACGTATAGTATTTGGCATGTTTTGTACTGAATCAAATGTAAGAAGGGAGATAAAGAGCGTCTTTCCATTTATCTTGATAGAACAGCAATAATTTAAAGAGGAAAATAATAGTTTTTGTTACCAATATTTTGTTACCAATGTCATGTTGTGTGGCATAATCATATGTGTTTAGGGGGTGTGCTGTTGGTACAGGTGTTGGTTGCATATTGCATATACACTGCAATATTTCAAAAGCAATGCAAAGAACAAATGTTAACTTTATGATGTGGAACAATTAGAAAGATACCAAAGAACCTGATAAAAAGGGCCAGTTTAAAAAGTTAAAGTCATGTACTCTGATTATATATGGGAGGAATGCAAAGTGTTCTTCTACATGCAACCCCATGTGTTCAGAAAGGGTCCTCTGGTACAGGAAAATGCCAGTACAGACGAATCCCCACTTCTGTGTGATCAACTTGTGTGTGACTGCCAGGAGTGCCAACTCTAGGGGGACCTGGGGGCCTGAGCACCCACAAAAAAATCTTGTGGGTGCTCAGCATCCACACTGCAGGGCCCCCTGCACAACTTACAGTCCCTGTGAGTCCTTGTGAGACCTCAGAGATGCTGTTTGAGGCCTTGCAAGACCTCGGAACCTGACTTCCAGTGCCCCAGAGCTTCAATTCCACTTGTGGATATTTTTAGTACAGTACTTTTGATCTGGATTGGAGAGAGAGAGAGGCAGAAAGAGTATTTAAAGGGTGTTTAGAGGGTCTCCCCACTTACGCAATTTTCACTTATGCACATGGGGTGCTGGAATGTAACCCCCTCGTAAATAGGGAGTCACCTGTACTCATAACACATGGTCAGCACTACCTATTCTGCAAGTACAAACTGACAATAAGCTTAAATTCTAGACACACATTTCATTCTTCTCCACTGCCCTGGGCAATCAGTACTGCCTAGTTAAGGGGCTATAATGTTCTTCTACATTATATATTTCCAATGTATGGCTGTTTGAAAAATTGTATGGCATTATGGTAAACTCTTAAACCATGATGTCAGTGTATTTAGTATAGTCATAGTAAAATTATATGATCTGGTCTTAGTTCAATTCCCTACAATACCTTTTATCAGTTTCCTTCTGTGTTTATAGCAAAGCTGATAAAATTTAAACAGCAGCATTCACAGCTTTTTTATGTAGAAGTTAAGTGAAACTCTGGCGATAGGATGACACTTTTCTTGTGACTATTGCTGCAGAAGCTAACTGATTATGGGTGGGGGTGGGGATTTCACACCTGCAAAGCTAAAACTAGACAGCAGATTTCCACAAAAATAGCTCATTTCCCAGATGAATACAAAAATAGCAAACCATTGAATCATATAATTGGAGAGGACCTTGGTGGCCTGGTTGGTGGCTTTACCAGAATTCATGGTCCTAAAGAACACTAAATGTCAGAACCTTCCTGAAGAGCTGTAGGTATTCTGATGCAGTGTAGACAGCCCATACCACAGGACATGAAACCTATAGAGGGCCCTGAATGCTAGTGAACATGCAAGGGCCAGTCCATGTTTAGAAGAACATCCCCTATAGTCCCTTGGACCTTTTCATGCTGTTAATAGTGGAGAGAAGGTGTGGAGCTGCCTTGCTAGTTCCTTTCATCACCAAGGGAAGGGAAAAGGGGAAATGTGTTTTGGAGAATGCCGGGGACAGTTAAAGATGGGCAAGAAAGTAGCAGGAAGATAGTGGGGACAACTTCTTTCCATGCTCATGGATTGACTTGGCACAATTCGTCTGCATTTTCCTGAGTTTTATTTATAGGAAATGCAGAGAAAGCCAAACTGAAGAGAAGCATGGCAAGATAATTACATTGCCATAATGTAGCAGCGAATTTTCATTCCTCAAACTAAATGGAATAATTCAGCATCTAAATTCTTGCTTAGTGACAATAAATATGAGGAGGTAAAATGGGGCAAGGCAGGGGGGGTCTGAAACCCCAGATTAGACTCAAATCTACATAACATGTTTGTGGTCTCTGAAAGAGTTCTTGTTCATCATAATAAGACATGATTTCATATTAAGTAAGCACAGTGCGGCCCATTCCTATGTCCTTGCAGCTTCTGTATTCACCAGGGGAAATTAGCAGTGTGCTTAAAGAAAACAATTTGTGCGACACAACTACAAAAGTTTATGTAAAAAAACAAAGAAACAAAACTTGGGAGGAATCCAGTTGATACCCTTGTGCTCACAGAAGTGTTTTTGATCCAGTGGAAGTATCTGCTAATGGAAGAAAAGTGATAGTGGTTATTTTATCCCTGTAGCCTCCAGTACATCTAAAAATGGGCTCCAGAGAGGAGCAGAGGAAAGGAGGAAACAGCTACAATTTCCTCTCTAGCTCATCCATTAACAGAGGCATTGCTGGATCAAAAGCACAAGGGTACCAGTTAGATTCCATCAACTGGGTTTTAGAAATGCGTACTCCTTAGCAGGATAAACAGTATCCTGGTATGCAAGGAATATCAGAAGCTGCAGAAGTAAGTTACTGTCTTTTCTTGTTACATATTTGGTACATTATGCATGGAGTGTTTCGTTTAGTTGGCATGAAATTTCAGAATACATTTGAATGTTATATGTGCATGTCTTCCTTTAATGTTTGACCCTAAACTTAATTCCTCATAACTGCATGTTTGGAATATCTATTAAGAAAATTGACTTTTAAAAATAATAAAATGTTAATATATTCATTTGAAATTGAAAGTTTTATGAATTTTAGTCACTAGCTATGTTGGTCTTATGGTTATTTTTCAGATACTTTATAAAAGAACCCCAGACCTTAACGTAATCACCTCTTATTTTTATAAAGAACGCATTTTCAAAACCACAGTGCAGTAATCCTGTAGAGTACAACTGTGAAACTTGTAAATATCTACACAGAAATCTTGTTGCACTTCCTTTTGCAGAAAGGTAAATCTACTCTGCATAAGTAATGCCTTCAAGTGGATCATGCGGCTTAATTCCACAGATCAATTAATTTCATATACTGATGAGCAAGTGTAGGAACCTGCTTGACTGAACTAATTTGACTGTCATCGTTGACTTTAAAATCTGCTTTAGGAATGTGCTATAATCTTGCTGGTAAAATTATGCATCCTTTCTGCAGAAAGCTGTGGACTCAATGACTTTCCTCCAAATTTTGCATTATAAAAATATTAGCCATAGCCACCTCCATATATAGGGATCAGTTAGCAAAATAAGTAGAATATGCTAAAGAAGCAAATATTACAGATCCATGACATGTGAAGCATGCTAAATAAATCAAATGCATAACGCTGAACATCATTAATTAACCTTGCTGCAAATCCATTCTGAGGTCAAATGTTCTTAGATACCACATTCAGTGTCATTCTTCTGATGCAAATTTAATACATAGAATGTTTTTACAGAATGGTTGTGAGTGAAATTACTCTAATGTAATGGATATTTGGGAATAATAATTAATCTTTTTCCATTTTCTAGCAAAGGCAAGCCGGCAGGTTGACATTGCTACTCAAGGATGGTTCATTGGTCTCATGTGTGCAGTTGCTCTTCTCATCCTGGTTTTGCTAATAGTTTGTTTCATACGGAGAAATAAAGGTGGAAAATATCCAGGTACGATATGTTGCACTGTGAGTTTGAATATTTAATTCTATTTACATTTAATATATTCTCTACTCTTAATTGCCCAAATCCAGATTACTACATCAAGGAACCCAAATGATTGTGGGTTTTAAAATAAAATAAAATCAAATAAATCAAATATTTTCACAGTAGTTCCCTGGGTCATATCACAAAGTGCCTTGAAAGGCACTTTGGGATTTATCCATGCTGATCAAACAGACTTCTACTGATACAATGGGATTTCTGTCTCCATTCCTTCCCCTGATTTCCTCAAAATCTGGAGGGTCTCCCAACCTTCTGGGGCTGATTTTGAGGGTATGTTGAGGCCTAGAGGCATCATGAGAGGAAAAAGAAGTTTTGTTGCATGCATGGAAGTATTTCGTGTGGGCAGAGCTGCAGTATTAGATAAAACAGTTCGCCATACAGTGTGGGAAGAAACTGGGAGTAGAGAACTACTTGTGCTGCTCTTTGGATCTGTAATTTGATTCAGATTTATTTCTGGAATTTTTGTGAAATCTTAAGAATTTGAAGCAATTTAACTTGGCAGCAATTACAGATTCAAAAGTGTGACATAAATGCAATTATATAGAACTGTTGTAATCTTGAGTTCAACCCTGAAAATAGTTCTTCCAATTTCAAATAATGAGTTTTCATTTTCTCATGCTACTGATAGAAATTTAGCTTCTATCAGTGACATCTTTGGGGTTGTATCTTCCATTGGATATTTAACATAAAATTGAATTGACATTCCTGGTAGTTTGCTGCATAAAGATCCAATTGTATGCTGCTGAATTCCAGCATAGAAATCACAAAGCAGAGGGGCATATTCTATAAAGTCTATTATTACAGGGCATACCCTTGAGCAAAGATGTTTGCCAACATAGCTTCCCCAAAGCATTTCAGATGGAAGAACATTAAATCTTGGTTAAGAAACTTGTATATAATTTTCCCCATAGTTAATAGAAAATAGTTAAGTCTATAGCTTCCTGGGTCATTAGCTTGTTCTCTTCCAACTGGAAGGGATCATACCAGAACTGTTTATTGTAATAAGAAGGGCAACCACCAATTGTATTCACCAGTGCTGATTTACTTTTATAAAGTCTTTTGGGGTATAGTCAATCCCTGGAGTCTTCCCACTCTTAAACTGGTTAATTATAGAGGGTTGCTCAGACAGTATTATAGCGTTTTCCCATGAGCCCACCACACAAACAAGATACTGGGCAAAACCTCGCCAAGCTTTTTGCTGCAGTCTATGGGCCACAGTACCGCTGGGCAAAGGCATCCCACACTTATTGGGCTCGGAATGAGGCTTATTATACGGTTATCCATCAAAGGAGCTTCTGTATTTTTGTTGTTCTGAAGACTTGGTATCATTAGTGATTTCATATGACCCATTAGTGTCCACTAAAGATGCAAACCTATTAACTATTTTAATTATAAATGGCAGGCATGGTCTGTGTTGCCCAAGCAACATCATCTCTTTTACTTTATTTAGATTTGGGTTTATTAATCATATCTGAGGGTGGGTGAGACCTTTTCCTTCCTTTCATACTGGTGATGATAATAAAAATGGTCTAAAGACAATTCACCTTGATTTAAAACAAATTACACGGAAATCAAACATACAAGTACACTTCAACTAAAACTGAATATAAACATAAAAATCAGCTGTTATGCCTACCGGCGTGGTTGCTCAAGAGCAAACAGGCAAGATCCCCACTGATCTTTTCAAAGGCTTTCTTATTGGTGCAAAAACATTTACAGTGCAGAACGTCTCAATTCCATGTCTTGCTCAGTCACTAGCAGAATCTGAGAGTGGGCGGTCCTTAAGCTTTCCCTAGCAGAGTAGTCTCTTTCCCCCCCATCCGACGCCTCCCCTCTCTGCGCATAAACCTACTGCGCAGAGAGGGCATGGCTAAAGGGGGGCCTGCCTCCCCCCCTTTGCTCATGCACAGTGTCTTGGCTCTCTCTTGCATCCTCTGAGCCCTGCATCCCTTCCCCACTAGAGGCAGGGCTTTCCTCCTCCGCGGAGGAAGTGCTGCTTCTCACGATCTTTGGAGGCTCCCTGCAACCCACCTGCCCTTCAACCTCTCGCCTCTGAGCTGATGGCAGTTCCCTGACATCAGCTAAAGAAAGTATAATATAACTCCTGCAAGTTACAAAGCCTAAAATAATACCAGATACCTCTTTCCTGCTGTTTCTGTAGTAGAGGCTTCTTTAGAAAATGCTCTGGCGGGATGCAACCCAAAAGAAAGTTGCTGTGTGTTATGATGAAGATCAGCATTCTGTCTGCAGATCTTTATGTTCCATGGATATAGTTGCAGTCCAGTTTATCCTTAATAACAGCAAAGCACTGCTGGATTCCAGGGTGATTCCAGCATGAACCAAGGCAGTCCTTCCCTTTTTATAACTGCAGTAGGAGATGGAGATTGCAAGGGTTAGGTGACTGGCATACAGCTGCTGCTGCTGCACACAGGGTCCTTCAGAAAGCACACACCCCACTAGGGGTTGGCATGCATCACACTTCCAGTCCTTGCTAATTGTTATCCTCCATTTGTATGTTTTAGTGAAAGAAAAAGAGGATGCTCATGGTGACCCAGAAATACAGCCTATGAAAGAAGACGACGGAACACTTGGCGAATACAGGTAAGCAATTATGTTAATTCATACTGGTCATGTCTGCTTGATTTTGAAGAGAACTACTTATTTTTAACTCTTGCTCCACACCGTTCAGAAGTATTTAATACTGGAGGTGTTAGTAGCTTCATCAGCTCAGCATCCTCAAACATGATGTCTCACCAACATTAAGAATATCATGTGGTGTCACCCACAAATATATTGATGTAGGACCATAGCCCCACTGCCATTACCATTGCAAGGCAATTCACAGGCATAGATACCAACATATCTGATAGTTAATGATCCACTTGACTGTAAGGGAAATTTGAAATTCTATGGGTGCAGTAATTGTGGCAAAGCATAACGCAAGGCATGGCAAGGCATGGCAGCATCTCCACTGCTGTAGGAATGTTTCTAGAGGAAGTTGTGGAGTTCCCCCAGTGTTTCATTGTCTTCTGGTAGCCTTGTTCCCACACAGCCTCTGTGGATTACAATCTACCGGAGCAATCCTATGCATGTTTACTCAGAAGTAAGTACCATTGTGTTCATTGGGGCTTACCCCCAGGTAAGAGTGCAAGGATTGCAACCTATGTGGAAAATCTTAAGATTATACATTATGATCAACCACAAATGTAAAATACAGATCCAAATTGCAGTATTGTTAACCGAATACTTAAAACAAATTTGGATCCAGGGTTTTACTTCATTCATATGTCTCATATATTTGCTTCCAGTGTTCACTGTGATTTTGGGGCAGTTTTGTGCATGTGTGATTTTTATTTTTACTTATTATTTAATCTTTCTGCCTTATTCCTTTCAAAGCAGGAATAAAGCAAAATATATGAATGTTCTGTATTAAATCCAGGCTTAGTAGTAAAAAATATAATTGATTTCAGCGGTACTCAGATTTTGTTTTTTGTCTTGGTAGTGTAATAATCAAACATAGATGAATTCTAGGCATCTTGTTCAATGGTAGGAAAAAAAATAGCTAAGTGATATATGAAGGGTAAAAATCATCAACTTGAATGGATAAAAATTAGGTGGTAGTTTCAAATTAGCTGAACTTTGTTAAGTTCAAAGCCAGTTCATTGTTATCTAATAAGAATAATAAATTAGCTATATTTCTTGCCTCACAAAGGCGTGCTATTCAAACTACTAATAACAATATATAATATAATTCAAAGAAAGCTTTATCATTTTAATCCAATGTGTTGGTTTAAAGAAGAAAGGATGATTTATTTAAAAGGTTAGCCTTTTGTGTTTTGTTTGTGCGTTCTATTATATTTTAAGATATGTTTATGTATCATTTTAAATACTTTGTTTCTTGTATGTCATGTACTGTAGTGCTCTAATTGTCATTTTTAACGAGTTCAGTATATTTTTGTAGCTTTCTATCTATAGGAAATTAGTCTTTCATTTAATTGTTCTAAGCTGTGTATTGTAGTGACAGAATTGTTCACAAAGGGAAATTATTCAAATGCTAACTTGTACCTATGATAGCTTTCTGTTCCCGTGTTACCTCATAGTCATGCAGAATTATGCCAATTCTCTGGTGAGTTTTTGTTGGGCAACTCGGTTCTAGGTGTGATCATCAAATCTATTATCATGTGGGACCTAAGCCAGGATTTTGGTCTATGTCTTGAAACAACTAGCATGTTAATGTGTGAAATCATCTATGCCATCGTCAGTTAGTTGTACGGTTAAGTAAATGATTGCATGAATCTTTACTACCAGATTTTATATGTTTTTTAAGAAGTCGCTCATCTAATTCATTTTGCTAAAAAATCTCCTTTTAGACACAAGTTCCTGCGGCATTCACAGGTAATAATAGGATTTGCCCCCTTTTCTCTTTAGAGACAGAGCAGATGCAAGCAAATATTCAAATCACGGAATATGTGTTTGTAACTTTTGTGCAGCCCAGCACTGCTACCATTACCGGTAATCACTTTCCTGGTTCATGCTGCCTCAGGCAGTTCTAAAATGTGATTCAGTGTGTCTTTGAGGGAAACTTTTTTTGTTTTTGTTTCATTTCCCCCCCAAGAATTCGAGCATTTTGAACTTTTTTCATCACTTCAGGTCCATGTCTCCGTGGACAGTAAAGAAAACGGACAAAGGAAGAAAGAGAGACTGTAGTGATGTCACTCGTTTTCCCGAAGCAGACCCTGCCTTTACCAAAGCAGTGTCTGTGTGGTCTCAGAGAGCCAACCTATCCAGAAGGTCAGGAGAGCAATCCTTCATCACCAGATCAGAGACCTCTCACAGGACAGTCAGGAACTCTCCAAAGCATTTAAAAGTAAATTCCATCTCCCCTTCACTTTGTCGGAGGAAAAATAAACCAACGGAATGGCAGCCTGAGGGTATTTCTAGATACCACACTCTGCGGCAGCAAATAACAGAACTGGATGAAGGGTCAGATTCTCAGGTAGGACAGCGTCCCCCATATCAGCAAAGGTCCAACAAGGGCCCGGCCTCCACACAACAGTGGTTCAACCACACAATAGGCCCCAACTCAGATTCGGAAGACAACTACAGGGGCCAAGTCAAGAAGGTAAGACCTTCTGGTGCTCCTAGTATTGCTTGTAGTTGCTCCAACTCTGACAATAGTTCACTAATGAGGTCTGTTGTATTACCCAAAACTACTACCATTTTGAAGGATACCCATGCTGTGGCCAAAAATGCTGTAGCTTCTGCCATGCAGGCTGAACCTTCTTCAATAATGGACCCCAAGGCATTACACACAGTGATTACTGTGGCCTCCTATGAAACAACTAGAGAGCACTGCCAGTTATTGGTACCTGAAGCTGTGGACAGTGTGGAAAAAAATTCAGCTTCTACAAAAAAGCCTAAATTTCACAGTGACTTGGAGGATGAGTCGCCTCCTGAGAATGAAGAAGTATCATTTGCTTCCTTACTGGAAGTAGGAAAGTATAGTGAGCCCATACGTAGGTTCAAAATGGAGACTCAGAACTACTTATTCAAGCATATTCAGAAAGAACTACAGTTAAAACACCACAAAACTGAACAGTCAGCAGAAAGTAGCATGATAGATAAATCCCTTCCGGTTCATTCAGCTGTTCAAAAACTAATTCATAAAATCTGGAATAAACCCAATGTAAGACATGTAGCTCCAGCAATTCTACATGAACTGTATCCTCTTCCAGTGAACAAAGCTGTGTTTTGGGGGACCATACCCAAGATAGATACTGCAGCAGCTAGTAGAAATGCTAAGACACGCTTCTCTGGAGTTGCGGGCTATGTCCCCAAACATCCAGTTGATAGAAAGGTTGAGGCTATGATCAAGAGATCATTCAGCTTAGTTTCAGCCCAGCTTAGAGTATCCCTTTATTCTGCCTATGCGTCTAGGGCTTTATTAGCCTGGCTGGAAAAGGAGCAAGCAATAAGGGGAGGCACACTGAAGTCACCTTCAAGCAAGTGGAGAACACGTATTCTGTGTGGAATTGCAGCTAATTTCATTCATGATGCTGCTCAGGATTCTCTCGAACTCACAGTTAAAAACATAGCATGTCTCACAGTGGCATGGAGGGCTAGCTTGTTGCGTCATTGGCCCTTGGACCTAGGCATGAAATACCAGCTGTTATCCCTACCATATTGTGGTGGAACTTTATTTGGAGACTGCTTGGGACAGGTTTTCAAAGATTATGCCCAACATAAGAAATCCCTCCAACAGCTGAAAAGGAAAATACACTCTTCCACTTCTTTTCTTTATTATCCTCACAGGTGTCACACAGCCTATCAGTTCCCCACTAGGTTAAAAAGAGGGAAAGGTTTGCAGTCCTTACATCTCATGAATATGAAAGGGTATAACACTCAAAGAAGTCACAAATGTACCAAGAGGAGACTTCTGACATAAATGCTTTCCAGGAAGCAAAAATAGTTTCAGTCAATAAAAAGATGACACAAGGGGAATGAGAAGCTATTTCACATGGTTTCTTGTCTTGATCAATTTAAAATGCAGTATCAGTTTTAAACTCTTTCTGTATCACTCTCGCTGTCTCTGGTCAATTTCCTTCTTTTCACTAGGGGAATAGGTAGATTATTTAACCAACTGTGTCATTTGTTATCCATACTGGATACATCCCCCCCCCCCCCCCGATTTAGAAGGGGATATAGGAGTCTCAGAGTGGAGACACACAGACACACACACACGCACGCAGAGAGAGAGAGAGAGAGAGAGAGAGAGAGAGAGAGAGAGAGAGAGAGAGAGAGAGAGAGATCTAGACTGAGGTAATTAGTACTTTCTGTTTTGCTCAGCCAGCACAATATTTAAAGTCTCTCTGTAGAGTTTGACTTCTGGCTTCATAAAATTCACAAAGGGGTCCCCTGCCCCTTATTTTTAAAATTGTGTTCAAAATAGTAGCCCCAGCACTTCTTAGCTCCAACAGTTCTGGCAGAAATTAACCAACCATTCCTATATCATTTAAGAAAATTAAAGTTCCCAGGTGATATATTGTTAGTCCAGATAATCCAGTTATTTCATCTCAGTGGGAGTGGCTGCTGTGCCTACGTTCCTATATTACAACAGCATTGTAAAACTGATTCAGAGGGACTTTTATTCCCTTGGGCCGTTTTATTATCTAAGAGTGCTTCATATCCAGACAGACTTCCATCATTGCCACAGAATATTTTTAACATACGCTTGCTTCTTTAGACTGATTTGAAAATGCATTTCATATTGGTATCTTCACAAAGTGGTGCATTACTAAAAAATTAATCCAATAACACCTGCCAGCCAGTTAAATATATCCTACCTTTACAAGAAAACCAACACTGCAATCCTGACCATATTCTTATATTAGCATTTCAAACATTACCAGTGCAGCATGGCTCCTTCTCCTGCCACTCAAGTAATATAGGGGCCCTGTGATCTCAGAGTTTGACCAACACTCTGGCAATTCCACCTTTAGGGAGTTTCATTCTCAAGAGCCAAAAAGTTATGAGTGGCCTTGTTTCTGTTGTAGAATCTCAAAACAACCTTCTTTATCTGTAAAACAGATGCAGAGCTTATACATGACATACCCCAAGATACCCTAAGCTTTACAGTCAAAAACCTAGTATTATATCTGTCTCAGTATCCAGGAAGGGGTAGTTTTCCTTAGCTTTGAAAAACCTTGAATGATATCCTTTAAAATTACTTGTTTTAACAATGGGGAAATCATTTGTAAAAAATGTTATTTTAAAACATTTTGTCTATTTTTTTTTAAGTTGACCTGCTACTTGTAGTTAAAATAAAAATTAGCAATACACTTCATATTCTAGATATTACTAAAAGCTAAGCAATGCAGAGATTTATTTCATAGGAAGTGATTCAATTGTAACTGAAATAATGTAGGCCTACTGAAGCCAATTTGTCAAAAAAATCCCTAGTGAGATAAGGTAAATTTGTAATTATCCTGAAGGCCTTTTAAATTGTTTTACAGCATAAAATTTATACTTCTGGGATGTCAAAAATTGGTCCTTTATTTCCTTTCTCTTATGGTCCCATTGATTTAGGCATCTCGTAGATACTGGAAGCATACCAACATACCCAAATTCCGATTCTGTATATTAAGAATTAGGATGAGATCAGAGCAATTTAATCATTTTCTCTTCAAGGCATTTAGGAAAAAGCAGTGCATACTGAATAATTTTGGTTATCTCCCTATTTTTCCCCTGAAGTGAGAGACAGTTGTGCTCTCAGAGCCATCATTAAAAGCTGCCAGTCAACTCAATACATCCTACCAAGTTCCTTCCCCTTCCACTGCAATGAGCGTCACTGTATTCTTTTTTGCTCCAGTGATTTTTTTAGCTGAATATAGTGCTAATCATATTTTGAGTTATTTTGCATGTTGATCTACACAATGGGTGCATGCACAGACAAACCAGCCTTCTGCTTTTTGACTCGTTATTGCATCTGCCTGCCCCTGAAGTGAAAAGATTATTAACAGGTAATGAATGCAATGTCGTTGGAATGATGTGACAAAGTTTACTAAGAATTTGTAAAACTTTTTGATGCATTTCTTTACTGCTCTGTTTCACCCCCAAATATTATTTGGCTTCTGTTTACTTATGCCCATCTTCTCACTTTGTTATGTATCTCATCCATCACCTTCAAGTTTGCTATTTGTTTCATAAAACTCATAACAGTAAAGTGGAAAAAACGGTTATGTATAAGTAAAAAGAGGGAAGTTCTAATTTGGCCAGAGAGCTGTTCTTCCACTGAAAGGAAAGCACTTTGATCCAGTGGAGGCTTCCATAAACAGAACAATAAGGGAACAGATTTTTGATCTTCTGCCTCCTGTCCCCTGTTGCCAAGTCTATTCTAGATGATCTGGGGATTTTTATTTTTTTTTATTTCTTTGGAGCAGCATGGGAGGTCCTGCTGGGGGGCGGGGCTCCAAGAGAAAGGAGAAATTGGCAGAAAAATACCTTATTTAATTCACAGAAGCCTTTGTTAAATCAAAGAAGCTTCCATCAGGGAAGGGCCACAATTAAATACATCACAACATGAGTAACAGGTGATATATATTCAGAACAGACCCCCTGAAATAAACATTAATTCCATTAATTTCAGTTGTTCTACTCTGATGTGTAGCTAACATTTGATATCACCTTCTATAATACAACTTTTAGAATTATGTTCTTATGTAATATAAAACTTCATTTAAATGTTGCTCAACTTATTAGTTTATTAAAACTGACTTTCTACTTGTAAATAGCAAGTACTGGAGCGAACTTGCTATTGTAATGCCTCATCTGACAATAAAATTCATATATCCTACAATCTATATTTTCTTTGTAATTGTTCCAGTATTCATGCTACTTACTGATATACTTGGAGGAGGGGAAAAGCATTCTGTTTTAAGTTTTGAAGGATATTTTTCAGTTGTTGATCTTAATTTCAAAGATTTCAGTAAGTATTCATCTGCAAAGGTAGTCAATTAAAAAAAATTGTATAGGTTTTGAGGCTATCTAAGCAGGAAAAGAGAACATTCCGGGTATTATATTAAATCATCATTAGAAATAACGCTACTGTAAAAATGCCCAAAAGCCCCAACCCTTAATGTGGAGCTCTTTAAAGCCCACAACAACACAATCAATCTTGCTTCTGAAGTATATTTCTTAGCAACAAATTAACATTCATTTCCCAGTAAGAATCAAGACTTTGGTTCTCCTCCCAGGATGTACCTGGGAGACATCTTCCTTTCTGTGCATCTTCAATATACATTAACAATTAGCTACATTAACAAATTTGAAGGGCAAAGAATATGCCATCTTGAAGTAGAGAGCAGAACATTCTTTTGTATAATGTATCATTCTTGAGTAAGTGATATTGTGTTATTCCTGGAAGAAATCCCTTTTGAGTTAAAGGCAAAATCTAGAATTCACCCGCTAAATTCCTATCTATAGAATATTTTGAAGGCATGTTTTACTTAACCACATGAGCAAAATGGATTTACGTTCCATGCCTCTTTTGGTGTGGCAGGATCTGCTTTTATTTGTATAGACAAGCTTCTTCTTTAGGTTTTTGTTGATTGTGCCAATTGCAAATGGTTTTAGTATTTCTTTTGTATTTGTAAGTCGCTTTGAGTCATTTCTATGCGTAAAGCGACTAATAAATATTCATCTTGGTAATGTGATTCTCTTATTTCTGTCTGTGCCGTGGCAAAAGGTGTTTCACATTCTTTCGTGAATGATACAGATTAGGACATCTAAATACATTTAGGTATTTAAGTACATTTAGGTGCCTTGAATAGAGTGCCTCTGAGTGTGTGCAGAGTTTCAACTCAAGCAGTGTTTTAAAAGATCATCAAGACTCCTAACCATATACAGAATGCCTTTTTTGTGGTCAACATTTGTTGGAACTTATTTTCAAGTGACTTTGTATGGGCAGGAATGGAGAATCTGTAGCCCCTTAAGTTGTTGCTGGACTACAACTCCCATCATCCCTGATTATGAGCCATGCTGGCTGTGGCTGGTGGGAGCTGGAGTCTGACAATATCTGGATGGCTGCTGGATTAATTCAGCAGTATTGGGAAGCTGCCCTAGCAGCACTTGTTCCTGCTTTGCCATGGAATGTCAGATGCTCATGACTATGTGCGAAGGGGATTTTCCCGCATTGTCCCAAGCTTTGCATGTTTCTCTGACATCACAGGGGGGGGGGGAACCTGCCATTGCTGCATGCGTGAAAGCCCTGTCTTAGCTCTGCAGTTTAAAGTAGCTAGTGTTCATAGAAGAAGTCAGTCCAGTGCACACAGTCTATTTGACTTTTCTCAGGTGACCAGAAACAGATGTGATAGTTGCTCCTTCTACTAGTTACGCAGAAGAAGGCATTTCAGTGGGAGTTGCTTCGGCATTTAGGTATGAAAGCAGCTTCACCTGCCAACATTTCCTCTTCTGCACAATTGTTAGAGGAATAATCTCCAGTTCTTCTTTAACATCTGGACATTATATTTGACAGATGTAATAAACGTTCATTCCATTGATCCAGTTTATGGAACGTATTGCTAGCCTGCGGTAATTAACTCTTTATTTACTCCCTGGTATCTGCTCTCAAGATGGCTACTATTCT
Source organism: Podarcis melisellensis (assembly GCF_964234715.1). NCBI lineage: Eukaryota > Metazoa > Chordata > Lepidosauria > Squamata > Lacertidae > Podarcis > Podarcis melisellensis. The sequence goes on from NC_138542.1 coordinate 26,142,460, forward strand.
CTCTTCATTCAGTTGAATTGATAGAACTTAGTTCTCAGCCTTATTCAGTTGGGACCTCTGCCACCATTCCTGTTTCTCAGCATCTAGTAATCTTGAATATATTTATATGGTCCCCCCTAAACACACAGACACACACACACACACACACACACATGTGTTGCTGCTTTGAACATGTTCCTTACTCACTGAGAGGGGGCTCCCTTGGTTCCTGAGCTATATATTTGCTGCAATCCCTATGGAAACATTGTTTTCACTTCCTTTTTTAGTGTGCAAAAGACTGAGGGAACCCAATTTCCAAATCTGATTTTTGCATATGCTGTAACTGTGCACTCATGCCAGTGTCCACTTCCGTGCAGGTACACACACTCGTGTAAATCTGCAGTTTTGTTCTTGTTTGTTTTTTTAATTATACAGACATTAGACTCTGCATCATTACTAGCATATAGAAAAATCACAGAAACAATGCAACCAGCTGTGTAAGTATTTTTTCATTATTTAGATTATAACTGTAAAATAAACCTAAAAGAAATAAGAATGAAAGAGAAACTGATGAAAAGAACTTATTTCTTTGAAATAAAAAAAAAGTCCTGTATTCTACGGTAATAAATAAAACTGCTTTCTGAAGTTAGTGCCACTACACGTTACTTTTGAAACATTTTGTGTGAAATAAATACAAGATTGAAACAATTTGAAAACTGCTTATGATCCCCTTTTAAAAAAGAGTATGTATAGTTTTTTTTCAGTTAAATCCAAATATTTTGTGCTACAAAGCATAGGATACAACAATGCAATGAAAGGTATTATGTATTTCAAACCCTTTGTGCTTTATTCATGGTATACCACCCAACCAGATCTGTCTTTGGTGGGTGATTGTGAATTTCGTTGAAACACAAATCAAAAGACATATTCATAGTATTCAAAAGGAAAAAGGAGAGCTCAGAAATATTTGGATCTGTGAATGCATATGATTATTTCGCAGGTGGCATTTCTATTTTGTGGTTAATGTGTATACAGGTGCATATTTGTATTTAATGCATAATACAAAACTTTGGGTGATAGTTAACTAGTTATTCTCTGAGTATGATTACCTATGCACATCACCCTTTAATTTTAATTTGTTGTGTTCACTTGGGTTCCTTTTTTATTATTACTGAGAATAAATCACAAGTGTGAGTTTGTCACAGTGGTACCTCGGGTTAAGTACTTAATTCATTCTGGAGGTCTGTTCTTAACCTGAAGCACCACTTTAGCTAATGGGGCCTCCTGGCGCTGCTGCACCGCTAGAGCACGATTTCTGTTCTCATCCTGAAGCAAAGTTCTTAACCCGAGGTACTTTTCTGGGTTAGCGGAGTCCATAACCTGAAGCGTATGTAACCTGAGGTACCACTGTATACACATGACTTTTCATCACAGGAGTCATTCTATTTAGGAATTTCTCTTCACTGATGCAGACCTGTATCACAGTTGTAGAAATGATAGTGAGCATGTTATTTCTACTTCTGAGGAAATCTATCAGGTTGACACCTGATAGTTTAAGATAATGGTAGAGAATGTCCAGCCTATAGACCTAATTAGGTCCATCAAGCCCCATTTGGACCATCAGATTGTTTTGGCCAAGCCATGCCCATATGTCCTTCACCTGACATCAGGCTCAGGACTGATAAAGCCACAGCTACAAACATTGAATTCATTTGCAGCTTAAATTCATCACTATTTGAATGTGGTGCCTTACGTTGCACTGCTTTCAGCAGGGATCAGATACACTCAGATATCCCAGTTGCTCCCAAGTGTATCTGATCTGACAACAGTGTGACAGGAGAAGACACCAAATTCAAACTGCACCGAAGGTTAAGCCACTTCAAAGAAACAATCGGGAGTGAACTCTTGATTGTTTCTTTACAGTCAGAGCTTTACCTCTCCTGTGCCTAATGTCAAATTGAGGTCAGGTGATTGACAAGTGGTCACTGTGTGAAGAGTTAACTACTTTCATCCAGCCTTCTTGCTAAAAGTAGCCCCAACCTTTGTTTAATATATTTAAATTTAAATTTCATTTTAAATTCCTTTCACGTTTCCCTAATGTCACCATAAAATGCACCAATTCTACGTTCACTAGGATGTGTCATTCCACGCATGGTTCTTTCCTTCAATGAATTAAAACTTTGGATCCAACCCATTATCGTAACTAACCTGTCATCTTTTCGTCCAGCCTATCTTACCAGATCAGAAATCCAGAGGAATAGTTAATATTCTCCTCACTGCTTAGGAAGGCAATACAGATGACCATTACTTTAGTAGAGGCACATACTCAACTTCCTATTAAAATGAAATGGGATTTCAAAGTGCTTAATTTGGACTAGCTCTAGATATTTTCTATGGAGTGTCTTGATTTACATTTGCATCACTTAAATACCACCTTCCCCCTCTACAGACTCAATATTGTGTACTTTTTATATAAATATATGTGTCTTCTTGTTGTTTCGTGCAATATGCATGTTAGACAAGTCGAATAAGTTAAAGGAAATAGTTAATTTTAAACAGATGGAATACAATGAGAGGTAACTTGTTGTCTTTTTTTATAACTTGGTGGGTAACTTGTTGTCTTTTTTTATAACTTGGTGGGAGAATGATATATTCTAGTTTAACTGTGTTTCCTTTAAATTTCAAAAGATATAATTGTTTTATTTGGATAATATTTATAGATTACATCCATTTTGTTACAAAGATAGCCAATTCATATTGTGAAACAAGCCTTTAGGAATGAAGAATAAATGTGGAAGTAATGGAAGACAGAGTTGGAAATCCACTGGACTCCAATAAGTGAAAGAAACTACAATGTTCACTCAAGTCTAGGGAATGCAGAACCAAGCCAGAGCGGAAACACAAGTCAATATTCAAGGGGCACAGCCATCTTTGTTTGCAACACATTTCCAGTGTGTTAAAAATAACCACTGTGGCTGTTATCATTTTGAACAAAAATGCATATAATTGCAGTGAAAAGCTGGTTTCATGATTTTATAATGTGGGAGCTTACATCTTATTATACAGTATTGTCTAATGCATATATTAGAGTGTTGTTGTTATAAATGGAGAAATGGAAGGGAAAGACACATATCTGAGCTTGCAATACATAGCTTGAATAAGAAATCTCCATAGTGCTTCCCTGAGTAGAAATCAACATTTTTTCCTGAATTTGCTGTGATGTGTGCTCAGAAATTCAAAACAAACTCATATTCCTCAATTTATTTCAAGCTGCTGTAACAAGTAGTTTTCAGCCATAATAATAATGTGATGTTCTGCACCAAATTCAATCTGCAATCCTCAACATGCTTAATAGGGGGTAAGTTTTATTGAACTGAGTAAACAAATTGGGGTTATGCTGCTTTCTCTTCCCATGCCTCCATTAGTGTTTTTTGGGGCTCTTCAAATTAAATGGGTTTACCGCTTTGGTACTTTTCAGTTAATATTCATATTGAATGTGTAAGATATGTATAGTCTTTGACACCAACAGTTAAGTAGTGCCATGGTCAGACTGGGAAAAGGGAATCTAAGAGATTTTCCAGTGTCATATGAAGAGGCATGCAGTTTTGTTCCTGGTATGTTACTGGTTGGAAATTATCTTATGGTCCACTCTAAAATAGAATGTCTTAAGATGGATTCAAATAACCTCCCCCCCCCCCTGCTACACAATGATGTTTTGTGGGACAAAAGTCTAACCTGCCAAATTTCCTTTCTAGATACATCACAAACAGCTTTTTGTGAAATTCAAAGGATTATTTTGATCTACATTTAGAATCTGACAACTCTTGAGTGAACGCATAATTCTTATGCTACCTGGAAATTCAGAAGGGAGCTCTGAAGTTTCTCTTTGTAGAAGGCAAGAGAGAGATTAACTGAACAGAGTCTGAGATCTTAAGGTCAAGGATATATCCCCTAAGAGAAAAGAAACAGCAGAATTTGCCCATGAGATAATGTATCTTGATAGAAAGGATTTCACAAACACTGCAAGTAGAGATGAGTTTGGAGTAGCCTAAACATTCTGTTGTAAAGAGAGAGAGAGAGAGAACACATCTGTTGTCCTATTCCCAATACCTCTCCAATATAGTAAGCCTGCAACTTATGTGAGGTAATGTTTCAGGAATTGTTTCAAAGCAAAAATCACATATCGTCAAAACATATTGGGTTCAGTGGCAGGTAGGATTTCCCCCCCAGATGCCTGTCCCCTTTCAAAAAAAATATTTTTTGCCAAGTGCGTAAAGCTGAATGCACACAAGTTAAATGTGCATAAGCTGTGGGCTTACTGTATGCTTAAACCAGACAGTTGAACCTTGCGTAACAGATGGGCATAAAATATATTGGAGGTTACAAGAGAAGGCTCAGAGGAGTACCAGATTATAGTGGCAGAACAAAGCAATGATGAGATTGGATGCAGTAGGGAACTAACCTTGCTGTCGGTGGATATACTGGGCTGTGCCAAAGGAGGAATGCAGGATGGGTACTTCAGATGAAAGGGAAATCCTCATACCATGCACACCTGTGGCTCTGCACACAAAAATCACAAATGTGGCCCATAAATATGTCTGTATGAAAAGTCAGATGGGCACAAGCAAGCAGCTGGATACACGGCAGGGTAAACCTGCAGATTACACAGTCTGTGGTAGTCCCTTTTAGTCATGTAGACAATGATAAAAGTGGATAGGGAAGTATGATAAGATTTTAAGCAGAGACAACGCTGACGTAGAGCATCAACAAACATCTCACCCGGGTTCATAGTTAATCTCAGGACTGATTGATAACATTAACAGTAGAGTACAGAAGCCATTTCCACACGGTTGTGTCCTGCACCTTTCGGCATCATGTACAACAGGTAGATCATGACCTAATGGTAGATTATTGGACATCTGTGGTAGATCACTGGCTCTCCCCAAAGAAACTCAACAACTTTGGCTCCCCTTAAAAAAGCTCAACATTTTTGCTCTGCGCTGCCCCCAAATGGGGCTTTCCTCATCCCCCCAAAAAAGTTCAACAACTTTGACCTGAACCCCCCAAAAGGGGGTAGATCACTGCCAGTTTTTAAATCTGTAAGTAGATCACAGTCTCTTGGGAATTGGCCACCCCTGATGTACAGGAAATAATCACAAGGATGGCACAAAAGATGTTACTTCCCATGCTAATGGTGTGATACTGCAATGGAAAATACATGTGGCATAAAATGGTATGAGGTCCTGCTGTGTGGAAATGTGTATAACCCAGTCTGATAAAGTATGGTTCTGTTCTTATACTGCTAATAAGCTGCATTGTCTGCAACTTCTAGCAAAACAGTCCTCTTTGCATGTGGACTAGGAAGATGCTGGTATGGACCATGGCTTACTGCCTGGCACTGTGGCCCAAATTGTGGAGATTGCTAGCCATGTATGCATATCTGCTCAGTTGCTGAAATTAGGGCATGCTGCATGTCCCTTCAGTATATGCAGGTGGTATTTGTCAAGATTTCCATTGAGAGAGATATGCTCCAGGCAGCAAAACCACCTTTGTACACAGTTACTGTCTCAAGCAAAAGCGAAGACCGCATTTCTTCCAGCTGCTAACAATTCTTTCCAAAATATTCATTCACTCTTGAAATAGCAAGTTTGATTTAAAGATGTTGTGAATTAAGATCTGGTTTTCATTTAACTAAACACTGATCACTATCAGGATATGGACTTTGCTTTTCTTCTTAGGCTGTTTTCATTTGTTTCTTCTGCACCCTTTTAATGGAATATGTAGGTCTCTGGAAAGGTAAGGTTATCAATTTCAAGCCTGGTGTGTGTAATGTAACAAATTGCTCCAAATACAACACTTCGTTTATTGTATTTTTCTAATACTGGGGAGAATCTTGGTTTGTTTGTTTTTTTCATTTAATCAAATTCATTCCTCATTCATATTCAGGAATCGAGAACAAAAAGTTTTAACAGACTAATTTCACAGCACACCATAAGCATCATATCTAAAGAACAAGGGGCCCTTTCTAATGCTTGCAACTTTTTCTACATTGCTTCAAAAATGGGACCTGAATTTGTCACTGTGAAGCCTTGCACGGTGGGGAAAACGCACTTCCACCGCTGGAGAAATCCTGCGTTTAAACCATTACTGCACCACGTATTCATACATCGTATTAATTTGTCTTCACCCTGTGATTGAGTTTACGAAAGGGCTGTGGGACTACACATACTTTTCAAAAACCAGCATGCATGATTTGTTTTTGTTTTTACACCTTGTCTAAGTTATATGTTAATAGTTTCTTTTCTTAAAAACCCTTTATTTTTTCAGTGATGCCGATGACCACAAGCCTCTAAAAAAGGGAAGCAGGACACCTTCAGACAGGACTGTGAAAAAAGAGGACAGCGATGATAGTTTAGTTGACTATGGAGAAGGAGTTAATGGTCAGTTCAATGAGGATGGCTCCTTTATTGGACAATACAGTGGTAAAAAAGAGAAAGAACCCGCAGAAGGGAACGAAAGTTCTGAGGCTCCTTCACCTGTCAACGCAATGAATTCATTTGTCTAATTGAAAAAAAGAACTCTTGCCCCATTCATACCGCATTTCCATTATTATTATTTTCAAGCATTTGTACATCTCCCCCACTTTATGGACATGAAGGAAACAAATATTCTACACGGCAAAGTGTTTATGTAATAAGTACATATAGGTGAAGCTGTTAAACTATATAACAGTAAGTGGTATGTTAGTATGACTCAGAATGCAAAACATTTTGCACAGATACTTGCTTTTTTACAAGACTAAAAAAAGAGCAACATCAACTAAGAATAACGAAAAGTACAGTATAACAGTATAATGCATGCGAAGCGCTGCATATGTCCTGGGCAAAGCCAGTTTATGCCACTGAAAATGGTTTTGATACTTCGTTATGCAGTCCTCAACTGAATCCCTGGATATGAAGCCCATTTTCATTGTCAGAGTGTTATAGTAGTATTATATAGAACTTCAATGTCTTTGTGGACATTGTTGTGAAATTGGTGACTTAATTGTCTAGATATCATTATGTCTTTTTGCAAGACAGTTAGGAACAGTATGTACAGTATATGATTGATAAATGACTTTTAAGTATGATACTTGCATTTGCTGATGCTTACTGAGATCCTGATACCTGCTCTTTGCTCCTCTTGTAGCCTTTCTAATCCAAGTATTACTGCAGCACAGTGTTCTCTTTTTGACATCCAATGTACATTGTATCTTTCTCTTTTTTTAGGACATACAACAACATGCATTGAAATGCATTTTGGAATTTATACAGTTATGGAAGTGAAATTTTCAAATTATATAGAAATATTCCAGAAACCATACAGGGCAAAATACATTCAGTGCCTTTATATAAGTGTACATTCAATAATGTACTGTAGCTGGTCATAACCAATCAGGAAGTTTTCTTGTGCAAGGTAGCATTGAAATGAAAAGTTGCAAATTCAAAATTCACAATTTGATTCATTTTGATGGAACTTGTGAAGGAAATGCTCCCTGCGGTTTGTGTTGCACCTCAGTAAGCTGGTGCAATAGTATATGACTAATGAACTGACATCATTGCCAAAGTAATTTAATTATTGTTAAATTCCCAGATATGTTCAACAGGTACAGAAGAGTTTGTTTTTACGTGATATAAAACTCATTAAAGTTTCTTTCTTTTCTGGAGATAAACTATAGACAAGCTAATGCAACTTACACTTTCATGGCCTTATGCAGTTTACACAAAGATGGCTGAATTAGTATATTTTGCTAACATAGGGAAACACAAAAAAGCTCATGATATTCTAAGATACCATGCTCACAAAAGCACATTTCCTTTCCCAGTAAGCCCAAGACCCTCTGACACCGCTTTTACCATTATGCTTGGCATGAAGCTGCTACTCAAGAGCCACAGCATTCAAGTGAAATTTGACAAATGTTAAGTAAGTTTAGTCATAAATTACCACTATCATCTGTTAGAATGTTTTCTGCAAACACATACACACAATCAATATCACAGAAATGGTTACCTCCAAATATGAAATTTTATATAACAACCTATGGTTGAAGGAATGCTCAGTTTCATTTGCCAATAAATTGGTTTTTCATAACTTGCATCAAGTTTAATTTTAAGTAAGCTTTTTATATGTAGATATTTTGTTGAATTTGTAAATACACTTAAAGTGTAGATGCTATATGCTTCTAGGTGTTTGAAAATGCTTTTGTTGTACTCTGTATGAAGTACTCTAACCCACAGAGTGCATGGTTTTTTAAAGCATCTACCTAAATATATGTAATTCAAAATTTGAGATAACATGCCCATTAGGCTGCTACTGTGTAACTTCTATCCATTTTTTGTGCAGGTCCTTAAGGAATGGAGGTGGCACAGCAGCAGTACTTGACAGATTGCACCCAATATCATTATAGGTTGAGTTATTGCTTTTCACTTAATCACAGCACACTTGTTGCAGCTTTGATGCATATACTATGGGACCTATAGTATAGGTTAACTTATAGTATAAATTAAGCACAATTTGAAATACTCACCTTATAAGCATGGCAACCCTTAGAGCTGGAAAACAGTTATGCAGCACTGACTGAAAAAGCACAAAAAGGATAAAACATTCCTACAAAGATTTACCAACAGTATTGGAGACCAGCGTAATTTTACAATTAAATGTAGATGCTAAATTTATCCATGCATGTGAAAATACACAGAGGAGATTACTTCTGTAATGGTGCAACACATTTTGTATTAAAATAAATGTGGTTTTAAAATTTCACTTGCTGTTCAGTCTCATGCAATAATACCGAACAGATTGTTATCGTCATCCATACCCTAGCCTTATACTCTTAAGATCACACATAAGGTAAAAATAGATTAATTATAGGCTCAACAGACGAAAGTGCATGAAACTTTGTGAAACTTCTTTTTTTCCTCCCTCCCCCCCCCCCCCGGTGCCACTCTCGTGTTTTCCTAGGATTTGGGGTGGTAGGGTATTAAATAGTTTTATATATATTGCACATTGCAGATGTGTTCCTGAGTTATTCTGCCAGGCTCATCCATCAGGAACTGCATATTATAATTCTGACTCACAAAAAAGATGATAGCAATATGGTTGCAAAATGTTGAGCTATGGCACTAAACATTATGGGTCAAGCTAGTGGTGATGCTAAATTCATCACAATGAGGCACTATAAGGGGTTTTTTAAAAAAAAAAAGTTGGAGGCATTGGTCATTGGGACCGCAGTACATAGAGAGGAGAGACTTAAACTTTCCCTCCCCATCCATGATATCTTCCCACCCTCCAATAAGAGCCCTAAGAGGAATGCTCTCATTTGCAGTAGCCATTTTCATTTCCCATAATTCCCTTAGGAATTATACTAGATGATGGCAAGCCATTTCCTGCTGCACCTTATTACAACCCTCCTTCATTACCGATGAATGGACAAAATTGGATTGGGCTTTGTATGGGCATTGTATGTGGCTTCAAAACACAGATCAAAATGTTGTGGGGAGTAGGGGGCTGTTGCTCTCCTATATGGGATGTTGGGGAAATTATTCAGAGCAGACTTGACTGAAGATGAAGGAATCATGTGAAAGCTATGTGGGGCCTGGCACATGGGGCCATTATTGACCATTTTGGGAAATGACTCTTATATACTGACCCCCTTCATGTACTCCTTGTCCTGCTAATTGCTAAGAGCAAATCTTTCAGCTAAGGTCACAACATTTTTCTAGGAATTACTTCAATAGACAATTGTTTTTATTGTCAATGTATAGCACCTTGGAATTCAATGGTAACACTGCTGCATGGAATGAAAAAATACTTCTCTAGGTATAATTTAAGGAGGACTTTGACTTTACTGGGGTTACAACAATTGGCCCTGTTAAAGAAGAGTGATATGAAATGCCTTTCAGTCTACATCACTGTGGTTCCACTATGTTTCACTGTTATTTCGGAATAAGTTTCTAAAGAAAGTACCATGACATGTTAAACAAGGAGATTTCTGGTGCTACATTTCCTCTGACAATTGTAAACCTACGACAAAAATGCTTTGGCTCTCATATTGTGATTTGTGACCTTGATTTTGACCTTGATCTTTGCTTGATGTGGGATTGTTTCTTTCTGTGTTTCTCTTACGTTGTATGTATTTCTTACTTGCTCATTGCTTAACTTCATGCTTTCCTGTGTTGCGCTTTCTTTTAGCTTGCAGCTGAAACAATTAAACTTTCAGGAAAGACATAGAAAATATAGTTCCCATCCTGCTCCTCTAATTTTTCTTTCCCACACATTTTTCCAAGGAGCTCAAGATGGCATATATGAAGTTATCCCATCGTATTCTCTGTGAGGTAAGTTAGGGTGAATGTGACATGTTCACACTGTGTTTCATCTGAATTAAATGCAGGTTCCCCTCTCCTGGTCTAAATACACTGTTCACCCTACTCACACATTGTAGGTGCCATATGTTTTTTTCTGCATAAAATGTTTGAGTGCCTGATATAGCCAAAAGCTGCAAATATCCAGGGAAATTGGTATGCAATTAAAGAATGTGGGTTTGTGGCCAATTAGCTCATATTTTGTGGTTCACTGGAAAACCCCTAACCTCAGACTGTTTCCTTGTAACTGGGTGATACGGTGCTTCAAGCAGAATATGTAAAAATGACACAGCTAAGCTTGTGACATGCCTCGAATCCAAAGTTACACTAGCTAATTTATAGGTCAGTAGTCCATCCTGTTCAGCAATCACACTTCATCTGTTTCAAAATTTGTCACAGCTATTCAGAGGGCAATGGCAAGCATGGAGAGTGAAGCAGCGTTGTAGGAAATAGATGGAAGGTTAAGTCACTACGGACACCATCGTTGCAGAAACAAAGATCAAAATATTCTTTGCTGTACCTTCTAGGCTTGCCAACCTTTTATTTATGATCGCTTTTTATTTAGATGATTCATAACCTGTTCATTAAAATCAATCCCAGAGCACGGTACAACTTTAAAATGTACAATAAAACAATATTTTAAAAGATCAAACCGCAGCAATAATGAATTGAAAGTACACATCAGCACTGAGAATGGCAAAGATGTTGAGCATTTGCAGTTTAGTAGCCCTGCAGAGAGCTTGCTGGGGAGACCATGCATTAAAAAGGGACTCAAAAATAACTTTAAAAAGGTTTTAAGAACAAAAACAAAAACTCCTTATACACTAAATACATCAACAACAAACCAGACTCAACCACCAACCCATCCCCCAGGGTAATGGGAGACATACACAATTTGTGAAATAATAATGAACCTTCACATTTTAAAGTGACCATTCAACAAAAGCACCTCCCTCGAATCAACTAACCAACTGCCTGAGTCAATAGAAATGTTTTTACAAGATTTCTAATAACCATCAGGGTTGGTGTCAACTGAATATGTGAAGTGAAGGACATTGATCCAAGGCTCACATCCCTGTGGAGCCTCATAATATTTGCATAGGATGCTGAAGCAACTACCACCAAGTCACAGAACACCTGCTATCACCATTTATGTTTGATGGTGGAGGAACTATCTTTTTGTGCATGTCAGTGTTGGGAAATGATGTTGTAGTTCCATTGCTGAGCACATAGAGCTTGGCGCAGTGTGAGGCCAAACAAACAGAAGAGTCTCTGAGATATGCTTAGCAGAGTCAGCAAACGAAGTCAAATCCATTTCGAGGGTCACGTAATCAGCAATCCACATAGTCAGACCATCCAGTGGTCAGGGAATCCAGTGGTCACAAAGTGAAGGGTCCAGCTGGAAAGCACAGAGGAGCAAGGTATGGTAATTTATAGGTCAGTAGTCCATCTTGTTCAGCAATCACACTTCATCTGTTTCAAAATTTGTCACAGCTATTCAGAAGGCAAAGGCAAGCATGTTTCCAGCATCTGGTTGCTGCTGAGAGCCCTGTTTAAGAAGGCTGAAGCCAGCTGGTTCTCATCAGTGCCTTCTCCTCTGTGTCCTTGAAGGCTAATCAGCTGCAGGTGGAGTCACTCCCCCTTCTCCCCCTTCAGGCTGCTGTGTAACAGTGAAGCTGAGTCCTGGCCCGTGGTTCATGATTCTTCAGGTTCAGTCATTGTGGACAGGTATGATCTCATGGTGGTTTGGGGTGGGTGGGAGGAGACACATAAAAGCTTCCTGCAATTGTGCAATTTAAATTGGACCTGTTTTGTGGGATCCGGTGTGTGTGTGTGTGTTTGTGTTTCATGTGGCACCCCATTTCCTCTTGGCCACTCTGTTTTTCTGCTTCCAGCCTTCAAGATTGTTTACCTTTTCCTCTTGTTCTCTCTGTCACTCCACTTTCTGTTTGGCTGCACAGGTGTCATCTGAGCCTTAGAAAGCATAAATAGCTGACAGAATAAATGGGCACTCTTTCTCTAACATTTTGACGTGGGAAGGAAAAAATAACTCTCTTCGCCACCTCATTGTTGAGAAGCTGTAAGTGCAGAGGGGTGGCACAGAGGTTTCTTGGGTGCCAGGGGAAGTTCTCAAGGTTGCCATTGCACCCATAGATACCACACTGGCAACCTCAGATTTAGTCTGTAGGGTAAGTCAGGAGTTGTCCCACCCCTAATATCATATGTGATGACAGGTGTGAGGCAGGTAAAGGCATGGCTACCAACACTCCAGTGTTCTTTTGCAACCGTTTGCTACTGAAACTGAATGGTAGTGTTTTTCAGCCCTTTTTAGCTGATAAATGTTGACAGACATCACATTGAAGTCCACTTTCAAGCTGTTTCAATGCAAACGTCTTGCAAAGGGACTTCAAAGGCAGTGCCTCTCAGCACCAGGTTTCAAAATTATGTCTCTCAGCACCCCTGGATGCTGAAAGGCAATGTCTTTGAAGTCTATTTGCAAGCACGTTCAAGTTGTCACCTGGTGTCATTATGATGGCAGGCACTGGATGTGAGTGACCGCACCTACCTGTCAAAGTTGTACTATAAGCCAGATTTAGCCCTCTGCTAGCCTGTTTACAGGTCCAGGCAGGTGACACTTAATTCCAGATTCCCCTAATGACCACTCCTAATGGTTTCATATCAATGGTAAACAGCACTGGGACAAAATAGGGCCCAGCACAAATGCCAGGAGACCAAAAAGCATACTTCCCAGTGCTGTTTTCTGCAAACAACCCTACAGTAGTGTCGGAACCACCATAAAATAGTGTTCTAACACCCAGCCCACATAGCAGGAGCAGGGGGTCCCCATGGTCAATGGTATCAAAAGGAAGGAAGCTCACATTCCCCTTGTCCCTTTCCTGACAAAGATCATCTGCTAGGGTGACCGCAATAACCAAGTTATTGTGACTTTTATATTGGATTAATTAATGTTTGATGTTTTATTATGTTTTTATGTGTTGGTGGCTGGGGCAACCCGGCCAGATGGGCGGGGTATAAATATAATCATCATCAGTGCTTTTTTTCTAAAAAATATTTTAGGGGTACTCTCATTTTCCTACTCATATTGAAATACTACCCCTCAATGAGGCCAAACTTAGATTCACAAAATGTTTAGGGGTATGCGTATCCCTGCGTCCCCCCCAGAAAAAAGCACTGATGATGATGATTGTTGTCGTCGTCTTGTTGTTGTTGTTGTTGTTGTTGTTGTTGTTGTTGTTGTTACAAGGCTGATTTGGTCCCAGAACTAAGTCTACCCCTTTGACACATTACTTATTACAAGATGCTTTGATAAATGTAGTTTGATAGTTTAAACATAAGTCACCAAAGCATCCTTTCAGGACGTATTTGTTTAGTTTATTGATATTCTTGTATCTGAAGCACCCTTTATTTGTATCTGGCTGAGGACAATGAAATCAATTTGCTCTGGAATGTCACTTTGTCAGCCTGCATTACTTTCGCTGGCTATCTGCCTATATGCCTTCCTGTCTAAGGGCATCAGAACCCTTCTATTCTCTGCATAATGAGAATCTGTCTCTTGATATTAATACCCCTACTGGCTTTGGGTGATAAAATGTGTCACGGGGACACAACTCTCATGATGCGGGTAAGGAAAACAGGAAAACCTGTTACTGAGAGGGACACCCAAATACAGATTTGGTGCTACTGACAGCCTGATCCTATGTATGCAGGATGATAATGTAACGATTATAATAAATAGGGCTTTTTAGTATTTACAGGATGTACAGGATTGAAAACACTACGAGCTATTTATTTATTTATTTGCACATACCAACATGCTTGCATATATGCACATAACCTGCTCATTACTAAATGGTTCTGGGGTGAATTACATAAAACATCACAATTTAAAACAACATGCCATTCATTCAAACCATTAAAGTAGCTTCACATATACAGTGGTACCTTGGTTCTCGAATGTGATCCATTTGACCTCCAAAACATTCGAAAACCAAAGTGTGGCTTCTGATTGGCTCAGGTGCCCCAGAAACAATAGCCAACAGGAAGTCTGGCTTCCGAAAAACATTAGAAAACCGGAACACTTACTTCCGTGTTTTCGGTGTTCAGGAGTCGGAATGTTCAAGTACCAAGGCATTCGAGAACCAAGGTTCCACTGTAGTATTAAGTAATTTTGATCTTACTGTAACCCTGTAAAGCAGTTCTTGTTGTCCCTACAATGCAGGCAGGCGGCTGAGAGACACAGTTGCACAATGGAATGTTGAGATGAAGTGGATCCTAAGGTTCTGGCCCCAGGAAATATGAAGGGCTCCTTGGTTTTCCATAAGTTCTGGGCAATATCTAAATTTTGTGTAGTTTCAAGATATCTTTGAGGGTGTCTATTTTTGTTTGTATCAGTTGTGTATTAGTGTCATGAACTGGCAGCACAATGGGGAGGAGGAAGAGGGTACCGGCGAGGGGTGTAACCGGGACTGGGACACACTGGGACAAGCTGGGGATGGGGGAGGAAGTACTCACAGGATGACAGAGGATGGCAAAGGGATGGGGCTCAGTGAACAGAAACCAGAGCAACAGGACCCATCACCAGAGTTCTGAGTCATAGGGAGAAGTGGAAGTGGGGCTCCAGGAGGGTGAGGCAGGCAGGGGCCCACAGTCCAGCTCCCTAGCTGGCCAAGTGGGGCTCACTAGCTCAGGGAGGAGGCGTGTGATTCCTGAGCTGCAGTAGGCTCAGAACAGGTGAGGGTCACCTGCCTCATCAAGCCCAGATGGCCAAGTACAAAAGGGGAGCAGAGCTAAGGTGTTGTGTCTGCTCAACTGCCCATGTTGATGGACCTTGGCTTGGATGCTCCTAGACATTTATGGGACTGTGCTTTGGGTTTAACTCTGGAGTGTATGCTGACTGCTGAACTTCAGACTTGGCTTACTTGGATTGACCTTCGACTGCATTTCCTGACCTTTAGACTTAGAAATTTGCTTGCATGGATTGACCCCCAGACTTTGAACTCTGGATATGACTTACTGACTTGCCACCAAGTAGGCCTGGGGCTCAAAACACCTAACCCAACTAATGTTGGGCTCTGATGACAGTAGGGCCAAAAAGAAGCTGGGAAGGGGAATCCAGAATCAGAAGAATCTTTATTTGCATTGGCCACTAGCAATAATAATAATAATAATAATAAAATACAATGTACTTAAGATAGAGGTAAGAACTTAACTATACAAAATACATTCTGGAGGTTTACATCAAGAAGCTGGGAAGGGGAATCCAAAAGTCTTCTAGACACATATTTCAGAAAAGGAGAAATAGAGCATAAACTCCTAGAAACTTTTTGTTAAATGAACACAGTTGAAACTAGTCAGATTTACTTCTTGTTCCTATTCACTATAATGGGGCTGTGCAAAATGTGTACATTTTTATGGTAAGGAAGATAATTTTTATACACAATAAATTCTACTGGCTTGTTATGAAGGTCTTCAACTGCCCAACTGATTTGTTTCCTAGAGAGGATCTCAACAGCTAAGGGTTCATTAATTTTCTGTGTACATTTTCTGTTTCAAGCAAATGTTAAATAATTACTCATGCGTGTGAATAATTTACAAATGATTTTGAAACTGACACAGAATTAATAATACAATAGGTGGCCCAAGTTATTCCTATTGATCACACAAATGTAATCTGGCGTTCCTCACAGCAAATTTCATTCCGAGGGCAAGAGCTACAGATCATGGTAATCTGTAGGGTCACCAAGAGAACTAGTTTCGCCTTATGTTAACCATCTCCAACAGCACAGATCAGGGAATTAGGATTGCATTGTAACACGGGTGCTCCACACTGACACTGGAATCAATAAGTGCTCCTAAAAATAATGTAACCATATTTCCCACAATGAATATTGTAGGAGTGAACAGGGTTGGTGGTGCCATACTTTGCTGGCTACAAAATAATAAATTTAAAGTGATTAGAAAATGCAAAATCTCAGAGAATCAGCTTCTAGAACACCAGCTTGGCCACTATTCTTACAAGTTTTCATACTTCCAAGGCATTTCATCTGCCTTATGATCTGCAAGCGCTGATCACTCTTATCCACACACCCTGATGTTTTAAATGCTGTTGGAATAGATATAAGGAACATATAGGTCCTGTGGGATGAGGCCCTGGCCTATCTAGTCCAGCAATCTGTTCTTTCATTGGCTAACCGGACTCATCTGGGAAACCCATAAGCAGAACCTGAGTACAAGAGCACTCTCCCCATTTTAGATTCCTCCCAAATGATATTCATAAGTATGCTGTCTCTGGCAGTAGAAGTGGACCATGGCTATCATGGCCAGTGGCCACTGATTTGCACATCTCATCCCTAATGTATGACTGTAGATCTTGGGATATGATGGGTTGAATTTTTGGTTCAAAAGTCCATACCCTCAGTGTTCAAGCTGTTGAAGGCTTACTTATACATTTGCCGATTTCAGCAATCCTATTAACAAGCATGCCATTTTTGTACAAATATAGTACTAGAAAACTATTTTTTTTTAAAAAAAAATGTCATGAAACCAACAGTCATAGGGCAACTTTGCACATGCTAAATATCTACCATTTTTATTCTATGCACAGCCTTTCCCACCATCTGTGTCCACAAAAGCTGGTTAGAAGAGCACTTAATTGTTTCTATCAGCGTCTATTATTGATCCAGAATCAAGGGGAAAGCATTTAAGCATTTCCTTTGTAAGAAATCAAATGTCCAGAAGCAAAACTGGTTTCTTAGCTGTATCAGAATATACCCAGTGGGAATTTTTCTACCATTACCACTGAAAAATTCATTCCACCTCATGCAGCATATACGTGCTACAGAGGGGAACGGGACACATTAAACAGCTCAGGACAATATCCTGCCCAGAAGGAGACTCACATCATTGCCAAGGAATAAGACCTTCCCATCTTTAGCAACACACACACACACACACACACAAAATCCCCTTCATAGAAATAATGTGTTCATCACGAACCTTTTACAACTTCGAACCAATAAAATAACATTTAGGGCAATAATATATTGAGAGAAATATTATTACTCTCAAGTGGGAAGAGTAATTAAAGTCTTAAAAATAGCAATCCTTCCCAGTAATTATTTTGGGCCTCTGGGTATACATGATCCACCAGAGAAAATCTGCACACACTGAGGGGTGATATGTTGCCAAGGGAGACTCCTTTGTTGCTGTGGCAACCACCTAAACAGAGCAATGCTGGGCAGGCACAATCTGTAGCAACATATTTCTAATTTTCTCTTTCTAAGCACTATATATATAGAAGATAAGGGAGATTCTGGAGCCTAGTGGCTATGTAGTGTTTTGCTAGAATATCCTGTTTAGGATAACTGAGCAAGATGATGTGATGGCCCCTCCACCTGGATGCCACAATTCAGGCCGCTGTTAGAGCACAAAGCACCCATTTATATTGGCCTTTGGCAGCTAGGGTGCTTTGCCCACCTCTTTTGATTAATTTATACATATCTGTTGTTGTTTTTTATAAGATATTTATTAAAGATTTTCTTAATACAATAACAGAAAACAAACAAAGTAACATATAACATTATAATAACCATGTTTTCTTCACTTCTTTGGACTTCCTCGCATCTCTCGTTCCTGCGTTCCAAGTTTATCAAACTTTAACCAGCAATTTATCACCTTGTTTCAATTCTTGTTTTATAATTTTCCAATATTGTGTCCCTAATTTTAGATATTTTTACCCAAACCTTAAAAGCTTAATTTTAACATAATATTTATCCAAAATTTATCTTTTCTTAGATTTTCACTTATCTTCATATTCCTTTCAACTAATTTAATGGTGCCATATTATTTATAATCTTACATCTTTCTTAACACCCATACAATTTACAATATTTTTGTAAATAGTCCTTAAATTTCTTCTAGTCCTCCTCCACTGCCTCTTCTCCTAGGTCTCGGATTCTGCCGGTCATTTCTGCTAGTTCCATATAGTCTATCAGTTGCATCTGCCATTCTTCCAGTGTGGGCAAATCTTGGGTTTTCCAGTGCTTGGCGACAAGTATCCTTGCTGCTGTTGTTGCGTACATAAAAAATGTTTGGTTCTTCTTTAACACCCTCTGGCCAACAATGCCTAAAAGAAAGGCCTCTGGTTTCTTAGGGAAGGTATACTTAAATACCTTTTTCAATTCATTGTATATCATTTCCCAGAAAGCCTTAACTCTAGGGCAGGTCCACCAGAGGTGAAAGAACGTTCCTTCAGTTTCTTTACATTTCCAACATTTATTGTCAGGCAAATGATATATTTTTGCAAGCTTGACTGGAGTCATGTACCACCTATATATCATTTTCATAATATTTTCTTTCAAGGCATTACATGCCGTGAATTTCAGACCGGTGGTCCATAACCTTTCCCAGTCAGCAAACATGATATTGTACCCAATGTCCTGTAATTTATACATATCTATTCCATTTGGAGCAGCTTACTATATTTTATTATTGTAATGATTCTATCCATTTCTATAACTGTCGTTTTGTATTGCAGTAACCTGCCTTGGGACCTTGCAGTGAAGAGAAATGGGGGGGGGGGAATATTAAAAATAAATAAATTCATACATAGTTAATCCAGGAAAAGCTCATATATTGTGCCAGTGCATTATACTTGGCTATCTTCCCAGATGATGATAACATAGTCATATCAAGGCATACAAACTAGACCTCCCACAAATACTCATTTGATCAGTGCAATTATCCAAGAAACATTCATTGCTTATGCTTAACTTTACTGAAATAATTGGGATGGAGCTTAATGTGCAAGGACAGGATCTGACATTAGGTGTGATGGTGTGCAGTTGTTGGCCTCCCATAGTTCCAGCACATGCTATTCTGATAGCAGGGAAATGTGCCTGGTGGTGACAACACAGTCAGTGAATTAGCCAGTTGAAAGCCACGCCATTAATAAACTTTAAAATCAAGGGGGCTACCTCTTTGTTTCATTCAGTTGTTTCAACTATTTGTAGCCACTGGTTGCATGCTCTTTCCATGCTGGGGGGAAAGTCGGGATCTAAATATAATTATATAATTAGAACCCCCCATGCACACACATATAGTCAAAAAAGAGCAGTGGCAGCTGACTAAAAGCATATCTAACACCTTAGTTTAGGATTTTTTCCAGACAAACTCAGTACCAAGCCTGTTGTGATCAAAATAGTTGCTTCCCCTACTTGGGGGTGGTTAGCAGTTGTGGCCCGTCACGGGCTTCCCCTCCGTTCCTAGTGGGGAGAAATCCTATATTCATGGCAAGCTGTTGGGTTTCCCCTGGCCAGTCACTTTGGACAGCGGGACAGCCTGCCAACTCTGAAAATTTGAACTGCCCAATCAGGGGCAGGCAGGGAGGTGGAGCCTAGGTGGTGAACCAGAGTCGAGAAGTCTTCAATCTGGTCCACCACCTGGGAATAAAAGCCAGCTGCACCTGAGTCTCAATACTCAACACTCAGCCTGTGGTGATCAAAACACATCCCCTTATTATTGTCAAATATGAAGAATACATAAAGACTTTTCAGGTGTTCCCTCATATGATTTACAGTTATGCTCCCTGTGAGGTTGTGAGGGTCAGGTTTGTTGAGAGCTGTGCCTGACACACACACACACACACACACCAGCCACAGGGTGAGTGTGTTGGTGGAGAGATGTGGAGTTGTATTACCCCAGGTGTTTTGCGGAAGTGAGAATTGGGTGGATGGACTGATGTGATGGGTACAAGGAGAGTCTGATTGTTGAATGAGTGGGTGTGACAATACGGTTCTTGAATTCCTGATATGCCGTTTTTTGGTATATAAGTCAAAACACGTGAGTAGTGCTGTGCTGTGATGTGTGGGCCCCTCTGCCCCATTGCGTCCCCTTGCCAGCTTTGCCCCCTGTACACCAACACACTGGGGTAATATCTGCAATTGAGAAGCTCTCTTCATGATCTTGAACCCTACACAATCAGAGTCCCAGAGAGACCCTACGTCTCTCTTTGCCTGGATGGAAGTGAGTGGGGCTGGCAGTAGACATGTCAGTGGGACTGGGCCCCATCAGGCAACCAGTGTAGTCCAGCTCAGTTATCCTCAATGTGTGATTGCAAATTGGATGAGGGAACTCGCCTAAGGAGGACTTCAGATTTTCTTAATTTGTAGCACTTCTCGCAACCTCAGATCAGAACAGTGTTTTTAAAACTAAAAACGCACATTTTTCTCATTTAAATTCCATGTCTCCCTCATCTCTCCTCCTTTGATTTTCCTTATGTCCTTCCCTTTCCTTCTGCACCGCCAAAGAAAATCTGTTCAAAGGCCGTCCATTGCTAGAGGGAGATTCACAGCAGTACATCACAGCAACTGTCATCTGATATGTGAGGCAGGCAGAAACCACTTCAAATTAACAGAATATGATGGTTTAGTTTGCAAGACTGGGGGTGGAGGTGGGGGTGGGAATGTTCCCACAAAATGCAACTGAAGTGTTACGCTTTGTGAATGATCACACAGTAATAATGATAAAATGATGGTGTCAAGAGCAAACACATATGTTGTAAGGTGACTCTCATTTCTTTCCCATGTTTCAAAGTTATATACAGTGGTACTTCGGGTTAAGAACTTAATTCGTTCTAGAGATCTGTTCTTAACCTGAAACTGTTCTTAACCTGAGGCACCACTTTAGCTAATGGGGCCTCCTGCTGCCGCTGTGTGATTTCTGTTCTCATCTTGAAGCAAAGTTCTTAACCTGGGGTACTATTTCTGGGTTAGTGGAGTCTGTAACCTGAAGCGTCTGTAACCCGAGGTACCACTGTATTGGGAACTGATGACAGGTCTATGCAATTTTTCAAACATATGTAAGAATTTTAATAAATCTCTGTTTTTAACCAGGGAATCTATGCTATGACTTCAAAAAGACATCTCAAAAACTTGCACATGGGTTTTGAAAAAACGCACAAAAACACGTAGTGCAATGTGTCAATCTCAAATGAAACATTGCTCCTATTGGAACGACTCCAAAAAAGAGATTAGTAGTAACTCAGACAGGAAGTAATAAAACCAATTCAGCTCCCCTCTGGGAAAGGTAATATCACAATCCTTGCGATGTTCCTGAGATGATAGAACACCAGGCTGGCAAACAAGTTGATCTGATTGATAAAAGATAGACTGGAGCCTTTCCTTTCAAAAAAATTCGTTTTGACTAAAAAAAAAGAAAGAGAAAAAACATTTCTAATGAAGTAGCAGAAGAGTGCAACTGTTGTGTCAAAATCTTATCTTACCAGTTTAAAACACAAGCAAAAAGTTCCATCATTATTTCAGTTGTGAATGCTTTCTAAAAGCATGTTCAGACACTAGATTCTAAATTAATTCAAATCATCTTAATTTAAAACCTAACAGTGTCTGCTGTGAAGGATCTCCCAGTTTATTTTTCTCAGTAACTGTGGCCCCGTGAGCTTGTCAACATCATCTGCTGGAGTGTGATGGTTGCCATGGCAGGACTATGGAGAGGAGCTTCACCCCCTACTTGTAAGGCTTTGGGGAATCGACTTCCTTCCCCGTGGCCGTAAATGAGCAGATCAAATGAAAGGGAATTATTACCAGTTAGTTTCTTTAATAAACACAGAAAAGGATAAAAGATAGCCTCTAACCAGAATGGTGGTGCTCCTAAGTAAGGATCCCACCCCCTTCTATCCCTATTAATCTACGTCACTTCTACGTCTTGTAAGAGTTTGTACCCTCTGTGCTTTCTGCTCTGCCAATTTCTGAGGATCAGGATCAGGAGGAGGGGGTGGCTCCCACCATTCTTCCTCAGTGCAGCCCCCCTCAGCACGGTCCCTGACATTACAAGATCTCAGCAGGCCCTGCATCTCATGTGGGATCTCACCAAGGGACATGTTGGTGAAAACCTTCAAAAGGTTCTTCTACCTTCCTGATTTCCCTCTTTGACTCTTCAGCAGCAAGGGGAAACTTTCCCAGCCCACCCCCAGTTCAGAAGCCCCCACTGCAGCTGTCAATGCCTCCTGGTTAACACTGTTGGTAAGGAATTTTACTCTCATCCACAATGGCTTTTCACCCCACCCCCTCACAGTTTCTTTCAATTTTGCCATTCAAGTCCAGTTTTCCACATTTCTGCATCAGTGTGTGTGTATTCCTCATGAAAATTCATCAGCATTTTAATGCAAATTTCTCCTAATATACACATTTGTTGTATAATTTTGCACTTCTGCAAAGCAATTTCCTCGAATATAATGATGATTTGTTTCAGTTTCTTACCTGCCCCACACCATATGGCCCCAGGGCAGGATACAGCAATTTAAAAGTACAATATTAAAAAAAGGTTAAAACAGATTATGGGCACAAGAGTAGGGTTAGTCCTAAATATATAATTATGATAGCTCGACCTGTTCCTCAGGGAATTGAGAAAAGCTGCTGGTGTTTGAAGGCTAATGTGACTAGATCTTTATTTTTTAAAAAAAACTTTGTGGCACTTTCATGCCATCAGAGGTTCAACTCAGACTTGAGCATCTCGTCTATTCCCCCTTGGGAGGGGTGCTCCTAAGCAGAAGAGTTTGCATCTACCTCAATGTATTTAACTAGAGGAAAGTGAGAGGCCACCAGAAGGAAGCTACAGCCTCTCTTTACCATGGGGACAGACGGCAGGTACCCTGGGGCAAAATGAATTTTATCATAAATTCTTAATGCTGCATAGCAGCACTGTGTTATATATACCAAATTCCTGACACAAACATCTTGGTCTTTCACAATGCTTTTGTTTGGGGCCTATTGCTCTTCCAGGACCCTGCTGCATTCCACTCTATGCTATTTTGCATAACACAAAACCCCACTTTGCTCTTCTGTATTTTAATATTCTGTTGGAAGCCGCCCAGAGTGGCTGGGGAAACCCAGCCAGATGGGTGGGTATAAATAAATTGTTGTTGTTGTTGTTGTTGTTGTTGTTGTTGTTGTTGTTGTTGTTGTCGTTGTTATCTTTCCTTACCTTTTCAACTGTTCCTGCTGATTTCTTTTTGTACCACTGTGAAGACTCCACAGTTCTTTAAATGCACATGCCCTTCGCTACCCCATAAAGACTTCATTGGATGTCACCCTTGCTTAATCCACCACCTTCTCACCACCACAATTTCTACCAATTTCATTTGCAATAGGATGATCAGTGAATATATTAAGCAGTGTCCTTTGTTGAAATTCACATGTCTTGCATGGGTTTGTTTCCTGTATTTCTATTCAAATGTTTCCTTGGCTTTGTTTTCAAAAATGGATATGCCATTTTTTATTTATACGTTATAAATCTCAAAGTAGTTCACAATATAAACATGATTAAAATCAATAAATAACCATGATTAAAACATCCAGGTAGATGTAAAGCGTAACACATAATTTCAGGAACAGGAACAGCTAGAGCAAGCAAGTAAACAAAAAAGAACTCAAAGTTAACTGTCAGCAAATTCCAAGTGTAAACAGAATGAGTGGTCTTTGGTAGATAGGGGAAGGAGAAGGGGAATTTGTTGCTGGACTCCAACTTCCATCAGCCCTGACCACTGGCCATGTTGGCTGTGGTTGATGAGTGATGAGGTCCAATAACATCTGAAGGACCACAATTTCCCCATCCTTGACTACTTCCCTCCTGATACTTGAGCTCTGATCTTGTTGCCACTTGGGATGCCACCGCAAGCTCCAACAACATGGCAGAGGAATGTAGACAGCGCAGAATAATAGAGAGAGAAGCAGGAACCAGAGAACTGAGGTGTTTAAAAGTGAATTGAATGGGTTTAAAAAGAATAGTAGAAGAAAGAGGGAGCTGATGTAAAGAGGAAGGAAGACTGAACATGGGCTCAGTACAGACAAGCAGCTTAACAAATGCAAAGGGCTTCTTTTGCCAGGTTAGACATCTGTATTAACAAAGTATTGTAGTTTTCGTTCTTCTTTTGATCACATGTTCTAATGTGTGGCAATTCTCCTCAATCTTTTCCTCAATTCTCTGTATCATTGTACATTCTTATGTGGCATCATTTTTTCCACTATAAGGGGTGGATGGTAATAAACAGTAGTTACAGTCCCAATCTCTCTCTCTCTCTCTCTCTCTCTCTCTCTCTCTCTCTCTGTGTGTGTGTGTGTGTGTGTGTGTGAGAGAGAGAGAGAGAGAGAGAGAGAGAGAGAGAGAGAGAGAGAGAGATGTGATGATCTGCCTGGCTGTAATTTGGATAGTAGAAGCTATGTTCACTATACATAAGGAGGTACTCTCCGCTGCCTATTCACTTCCAATAATGAATTAGCTTTCTGCTTAAAGATTTCCAGGAGAGAAAAATACACCAGAAGTTCACCTAGTATAACCTTGCTCCAGGAAAGATTGCTAAAGAGAAGAGGCTTCAAATACAATTTTAGTATAGGTTGCTGGCAGGAATAACAATAAGAAAATGAATCGTTTTTCCCTATCCCAATGGTGTGCTTTGGGGAAGAGTGTTACAGTTATCAAATTATAGCAGAAAATAAGTACCTAATCACTGTTATTTAGCAGCGTTCATGAAGCTCATGTACGATGGTGCAAGTCAATATTTACCGTAAATTTCACACATTTTGGTAAAATGTAGAAAGCTTTTTATTCATAAATGGTTAGTTTGGATTGAAAGGAGTTGGTATGTGTGAGAGGGATAGAGCAGTGTTTCTCAACTGGGGGCCACAGGTGAAAATCGCATAAATGGGGGGCTGGGGCACAAGACTAGGCAGCCACAGAGAATTTGCAGCAGTTAGTGATGAATTGAAAGATGATGAAATAATTTTGTATGTGAATCATTTGAAGCAGCTTTATAACAATATGGAATTTTATTTCCATGATAATCTGGACTGGGTAGTTGATCCATTTGCTGTGAATGCTGCTGATGTTCATGTTTCTTTGCAAGAAGCCTCAAAGAGCTACAGAGCAATCAGAGTAACTTTCAGTAAAGAAAACACAATTTTTTGATAGAGTACAATCTCAAAAAAGTACCGGTATCCACAGCTTTGGGATAAATCAAAATGGTTTTTCATGGCATTTCCTACTTTGTATTTGGTAGAATTAGGTTTCAGTCATGCGAATTATTTACTCTGCCTAACGCGGAATCACCTTAGCATAATGGACAGAAGTGATCTTCGGTTATCCCTCACATCAATTGAATCGGATATATTAAAAAAAGCTTGTTTCTGGTCATCAAGAACAAGGGTCACATTGCCACACTAATGGAGAAATACTTAAAGTATAACATTTAAATACCCAGCTTTCTACTGGCAGGACAGAGGGGGGTCACAGGAAGGAAACAAGGTCAGAAGGAGGCCACAGTCAGAAAAAGTTTGAGAAACACTGGTCTACAGCATGGGCTTCTTCATTATTTAGAAGCACTCTGTTGTTTCATGGAAAATTTCTAATGGAAATCAGCAGTATTTGAAGTATTTATGTGTTAAATCTCTAGAAACAGGAGAGAAATTTAAAATTAGAATAACACAATTGGATAAAACATACTTTATTGTTTTGAGCGTAAGTAGACTGGAACAGATGATGTTCTTCACTGTGGTGGCCGCTCTGGCTAATGTTTTGCAACAGAACAGTAGAAGCTGAACAATAGGATTGTCAAGACCAAAGTGGAAAAGCACATGATCTACATGTAAAAGATACCAGGTTTACTTCCTGCCTGAAACTCTGGAGAGGTGCACTCAGTCAGTGTGGACAATCTGAGCTCAATAGACTATGTACCAATTTGACTCTGCGTAAGACATCTTCCTGGGTTCCCAAATTCACTTGGTCTGAGTGATCCTTTAGCTAACTTGACAGGTTAGGAAGATCCAGTAGTTTTCCTATCTCTCTTGTCAAGGAGAGGTAACCGGACACAAGAACTGTACTATGAACTAAAGGTAAAGGTAAAGGTACCCCTGCCCGTACGGGCCAGTCTTGCCAGACTCTGGGGTTGTGCGCCCATCTCACTCAAGAGGCCAGGGGCCAGCGCTGTCTGGAGACACTTCCGGGTCACGTGGCCAGCATGACATCGCTGCTCTGGCGAGCCAGAGCTGCACACGGAAACGCCGTTTACCTTCCCGCTAGAAAGCGGTCCCTATTTATCTACTTGCACCCGAGGGTGCTTTCGAACTGTTAGGTTGGCAGGCGCTGGGACCGAACGACGGGAGCGCACCCCGCCGCGGGGATTCGAACCGCCGACCTTTCGATCAGCAAGCCCTAGGCGCTGAGGCTTTTACCCACAGCGCCACCCGCGTACTATGAACTAAGCTTATGTAAAAAATAAATGCATAGGGAAACAAAGGATAAGATTTCAAATTTCAGTGAGAGAAGAGAGCAAATATATTTCAATCAGGGGAGGCAAGATTCACAGCTTTAAAGGCTCCCTCTTGGATAGTCGTAGCATGAACAGTGCAATCCTATACATGTCGATTCAGGGATATAGGATTGTAGTCTATACTGCATACACACCCAAAAAGAATCTGCCAACCCAAACCCAAATGCAATATATTTTAGCAGCTTTCGATTACCTCATAAGGCAACAGTATCCACAAAGGTCACTCACCTTTGAAACAAAGGATTCGCCCAGAGTGCAAAGAGAGTCTGCAAACCTTTGTGGATAATTAAAGCTCAATGTATAGATTTGGTTATGAATAACCACATGAAATTTGAAGCCTCCCAGAGTGGTTCCCTGACAGCCTAAGGGTAGGTATCAACTGGTAGGTCAGTATGCATGATGCAGTTATCATCCTGGGAACAGCTTCTGGGAGCAGGGACAGAATATAACTTCTGAAGTATGTTTTGGTTCCTATGTAAGACTCTTAAGAATGGGAAATGACAGCCTCTGTACCATGCTATAACTTCATTCTCGAAGGCTGATGGATCTTCTTACAGATCCAGGGAAATTGCCAAGAAATTATTAGGTTTCTGATGATGTGACTTTTCTGAGCTACCGTTGGGCTCTATTGTGCTTCAGATATAAATTGGAAATATTATGAACCCATGTGTAATTTATGACTAATGTATAATTAAACTTGGTTGGAATGGAGAATATTAAACAGTGCTTACTTATAAATTTATGCCTCATTTTGCAAATTTACCAAAAAGAAAATCATACAATGAGATAATGATGGCATCTATGTTGGCCAATTGATCTGTGTAGTTAATAACCAACTCTTAATACATTGCAGTCTCTTGGTGATAAATCAGGGTTGCTATTATTAGCTTCCTGTTCCAGGGTCCGGGGACATGTAGACCTTTATGAATATGAACACTGAGGGCTGATTGATAAGATGAGTAGAAAAAATGCTTAAGGCCAGGCGGAGCTATGGCTTTGGAAAAAGAAATTGAACCCTGAATTGATTATATGAATTAAATCCAGCCTAGAGAGCAAAATAATCACGTTCTGTCCCTGTCGATTCAGGTTGTTTCAGGACAGCAAACATCATTTTCTCTGTGGCATGTTCATATTAGCTCCGCCATAAAATGATGATGCCCTGACCTGCTGTAAAACTGATACAGCATCTCTATTAGAATGGCTGTTTGTCAGCCTACTGTTGCAGATCAGATTTCAATTCTATTTTCTGTCTTTAAAAAGTATTTAAAGACACAGTTTTTAAAGTAGTTTAGAATGCTCCAAGCTCATTTGCTTGTCCTATAGTTGTAGTATTATGTTTGGTAATATGGAGACTTTAATTTTCTTGAAACGTCATACATCTAGCCTACCCTGAGGTGAGACAGTAAATGATGCTGCCACTCCTGAAAGAACCCAAGGTTATTTTGGCAAAGTTACTTTGGCATCGAGGGCAGAAAATCCCACCAGCAGCTCTACCTGGGAGTAAAATATGATAATTATAACCAAGTAAATAATTATCAAACTGCTTTGCTCTCCTGACACACAAAATCAGCTACCTGAGGCAGCCTTCTCATTCTCCCTAAAGCTAGGGCTGGCCGTGCTATCCTGAACTCTATACTGAACAAAGCTAAGATGGCATTTGTATCATTATTTAAAACCTTTCTTTTTCACTGCAAATGCAATTCCAGAGCAAGCTACGGTACAAAATACAAATACATATAAACAGGTTATAATATGAACTACAAATCCATGTAAACTGCACAATCAGATTAAAGGAAGGCAGATACAGTGGTACCTCGGGTTAAGTACTTAATTCGTTCCAGAGGTCCGTACTTAACCTGAAACTGTTCTTAACCTGAAGCACCACTTTAGCTAATGCGGCCTCCCGCTGCCGCTGCACCGCCGGAGCACAATTTCTGTTCTCAACCTGAAGCAAAGTTCTTAATCTGAAGCACTATTTCTGGGTTAGCGGAATCTGTAACCTGAAGCGTATGTAACCCAAGGTACCACTGTAAATTACAACTAAGCAGTAAAAATGCACATCCATCCTGGAATGGAACACCATCAAAGGCCTTGGTGAGCACCCTAAGACTATGCAAGTTTTTACTGCAGAGGGAGTGCAACCCCACCCAGAACAAGCATCTTCCCAATCCCTGAACCCAGGAGCCACCCACCAACAGAACCTCCATCTTGTCAGAATGCAGGTTCAGCTTACTGGTCCTCATCGAGCCCCTGCTACACTGATCTAGAACTTCCACAGCTTCACCTGACTCAGCTGAAACAGAAACAGAGGGGGGTGTCACCAGCAGAGTGATAACACATTGTTCCAACACCCCCCCCCCCACTCCCAATGGTTTCATAAACAGCATTGGGGAATAATGGCACCCCATGGCCTCAAAGCCAAGGAGGTTGAGCAGGTGTCACCCAACACCACTCTCTCATAGTGACCATGCAGGTCAAAAAAACAACCACCTCCAACTCTGATCCCATAGAGTCACTCCAGAAAGACACCGTGCCGGTTGTCCCAGGGTATATTGCAGCCTGTTTAACTAACATGCTCACATGCTACCAAAAAAGAAAAAGCAATGCATTGGCAGAAGATGGTGCTATTGTCTAATGGTGATGTTTAGGCTCAGTCAAAAGGGTGCTCTGCTGTGAGCATCCCTTCAGGCAGTGACTGTGATGAATATATGCTTGACGGGTGTTGTAGAGTCTGCAGAGAACAGTTCAGCTAAAAGGATAGCTTTGGAGACAGAGGGAAGACTGATTTTAGTCTTGCGGCGTGCAGAGATAATCCATTTTTTATGGATTCTACTTTTAAGTTACAGAAGTAATTACTACTATCCAGATGTGTCAGGAAATAATATAGATGTAATTTTACTGTGTTCTTCTTGCAGGGGATGTGCACATTATATCTCCAGGTCTCAAAAATGAAGCAGTGAGTGTCTGTTTAAGTAATATATAGATTGCTCAGCTACTCTGAAAATAAGTTGAGAATACATTTTCATATAGCCTTAGCTGCTAGAAAGCTCAGTTCTCAAGTCTTCTGAGCAGACCAGAGAAGACTCATGGAGTTTGTCTACAGCTAGGGTCCCCAAGGTGCCTGTATGATCTCTAGTGTTCTCCAACACCCACCTGGTGCCTTCCATTTTAAAAATGACCCTTTATTTATTCATTTAAAAAGCTTGTTGGCTCTCTTTTTTGGTTGTTTAGTTGGGGGTGTTGCCTGCTTTTTTCTTTTGGTCTGGGCTTTATTTGCCTCCTCCTGTAAACTGAGTATTTTGTGTGGTGTGCACAGCAGTTTTTAGATATCCAAAAAGTCTATCGGTGAACCTGGAGTCCTGCAGTTTCTGGTGGGCTCCAGCAGCTGTAACTATAAAGAGAAACACATGAAAGCTTGAGACACCACCTTGACATAATTGCAAAACCAACGTTGTCTATGATATAAGAAAGCCTTGTTGACTGCTTTGAAAGTTGAGGACCACTCCACTTTGTTTCTAGAAATGCACTGCAATATTCCCCTTAGACGAAAATTTAGCAGCGTTTGTAGAACACAACTTGATGCTTTTAATCAGACTTATTGCTGTACAGTTAATAAAACAGCAATCCTTTGGAACTCCCTCCTGCCCACCTAGCAGTTCAAAAGCACGTCAAGTGCAAGTAGATAAATAGGTACCACTCTGGTGGGAAGGTAAACGGCGTTTCCGTGTGCTGCTCTGGTTTCCAGAAGAAGCTTAGTCATGCTGGACACATGGCCCGGAAGCTGTCTGCGGACAAACACTGGCTCCCTTGGCCTATAGAGCGAGATGAGCGTGCAACCCCAGAGTCATCCACTACTGGACCTAACGGTCAGGGGGTACCTTTACCTTTACCTTGACTGAATTAAACAAACCCCCTCCCTGTTGAACTTCAGGTGCCTGATGAAGACTTTTCTATTTCAGCAGCAATTTTATCTGTTTTTATAATGGATTTGAATTCCTCTTATTCTTTGTATGATTTCTTTTTTATGTACTCCACTTAGAAATTCTGCATATTAAGGTGCAAATCTGTCTCTTAAATACTAAGGACTAAGCCTTTAACGTGGCAGGTGCTGTCCCGTGATACCCCTTGCCAGTAGAGGTTCAACAGGAATAATCCCTGCCTACTTTTAGACATCTTCTGAAAAATAGGGTTATTCAAACAGGCCTCTGAAATGTGAATTTATTTTTACCAACTAGTATTTATCGATTTTTCTGTTGATTATATTGTAAAGTTGTTCTTTTTATGCTGTATATCATCTTGCTACATTTTTATGAAAGTGCAGTCTATAAGTATGTAATGTAATGTATTACAATACAATATATCCCATAGTTTGGCTCTAAGTTATCCTAGTAAGTTTGATCCTGGGAAGAGATTTTGACCAAGCACTTCCAAGGTCACACTCTTATGCATGATAGATCATGGCTACAAAGCCCCCTTTTTTGTACGTGTCTCCCACGGATTGTATATACATGTATATAGCTTATATACATTGGTATTCAGAAGTCCATTGAGTTCAATGATCTTAAAGGTAAAGGTAAAGGGACCCCTGACCATTAGGTCCAGTCGTGGCCGACTCTGGGGTTGCGGCGCTCATCTCGCTTTATTGGCCGAGGGAGCTGGTGTACAGCTTCCGGGTCATGTGGCCAGCATGACTAAGCCGCTTCTGGCAAACCAGAGCAGCACACGGAAACGCCGTTTACCTTCCCGCCGGAGTGGTACCTATTTATCTACCGGTACTTGCACTTTGACGTGCTTTCAAACTGCTAGGTTGGCAGGAGCAGGGACCGAGCAATGGGAGCTCAGCCCATCACCGGGATTCGAACTGCCGACCTTCTGATCGGCAAGTCCTAGGCTCTGTGGTTTAACCCACAGCACCACCCGCATCCCTGCCCTGCAATGAGCTTACTCCTAGATAAATTGGTATAGAATTTCAGCCTTGAACACCTCCACTTCCCACTGAAATGCCTGTTCAGTCATTTCATCTTCTGACATCTGGGGAAATCGTAGGGGTATGCAACTGCAGAAAGATCACATCTGCAGCTGGTTGTGTAGCAGCTGTGAGCCGAATAATATTACATCAATTTAATGCCAATTGTGATTAATTTAGCAGTCATTATTTATACCACTATAAATGGCAGGATTGTGAAAAAAGATAGAATTAGACATTAGCCTTCTAACTGCTTGTTTGCGTCCCATGATATTTTTCTATTTGCAATGAATAACATTTAAAAATGCCTTACTATTACTACTACCCACCAGAGTTAGTAATTGCCTTTCCTAGTTGTTCCCAGGTTCCTAAAATGGCACTCTGTCAAGCCAACTAAGGCTTTACTCCTCATCACATTGAACATAGAAAGTCATACTTCTGTGGATAGAATTGCACTATGGAAATACTTACAGGATTTATGCAGAACTGGGCAGTGGTCCAAAGATACTTGCATGGAATTTAGGTTTATTGAATGGAAAGAGTTTTCTTCCTGGTGGCCACCAACTTGGATGGCTTCAAAAGAGGATTAGACAAAGTCACCATTGGACTATCATTGGGTACCAGCCATGATGGTTCAGTTCTGCCACCACTACAGTCAGAATGGACTGATTTAAGTTGCAGCAGCTTGAATTCTTGATTAAAATTGTTAAAATCTTCAAGATAAATAAGTGGTTTAATTAACTCCCATCTTTTTCCTATATTTTTTATTAAATTTTCTGTTTTACGTTTTAGAATATGCATTTAAACCATCTTAAAATATCAATGACTTCCCTTCTTCTCTTTCCATAGTTCATTTTGCATAATATATATATATATTTTTTAAATATTTATTAGGGTTTTTACAGAAAAAAAGAAAACATCCAATAACAATATACAATATTACTTTGTTTAACAAAATTTCATATCCTCTTTGAACTTCCTCACGCCTCCCACTCCCATTTGCATCATTAATAAATTTTGTCCAGCAAATTATCATCTTATTTCCAAATTTTAAAACCGCTTAATTACAATAAAATTGTTCTCCTACAAATTTATTTTTCTTAATCTCTCTTCTCATCAGTTCCTGATCTATTTTAGTGATGGCCAATTATTTATAACTAAGCATCTTTTTTAACATTCTGATAAATCATAATATTTTTGTAGATAAATCTTGAATTTCTTCCAGTCTTCTTCCATCCTCTCTTCTCCCAGGTCTCGGATTCTGCCAGTCATCTCCGCCAGTTGCATATAGTCCATCAATTGCGTCTGCCATTCTTCCAGTGTGGGTAGATCTTGAGTTTTCCAATTCTTAGCGAGTAGTATCCTTGCTGCTGTTGTCGCATACATGAAAAATGTTCTATCTTTCTTTAACACCTTCTGGTCGACAATGCCCAGAAGAAAGGCCTCTAGTTTCTTGGTAAAGGTATACTTAAACACCTTTTTCAACTCATTATATATCATTTCCCAGAAGGCCTTCACCTTAGGGCAAGTCCACCAGAGGTGGTAGAATGTTCCTTCATTTTCCTTACATTTCCAGCATTTATTGTCTGACGAATGGTATATTTTAGCAAGTTTAACTGGGGTCATGTACCATCTGTATATCATTTTCATTACATTTTCTTTCAAAGCATTACATGCAGTAAAGTTCAACCCAGTGGTCCACAACCTTTCCCAATCCTCAAACATAATATTATGCCCAATATCCTGTGCCCATTTTATCATAGCCGATTTAACCATTTCGTCTTGTGTATTCCATTTCAACAGCAAGTTATACATTCTTGAAAGTACCTTAGTCTTAGGTTCTAACAGTTCTGTTTCCAACTTCGATTTCTCCACCTGGAATCCTAACTTTTTGTCACTTTTAAAAGTTTCCTTAATCTGAGCGTAGTGTAACTAGTCTCGCACTTTATCCTTCATTTTCTCCATACTCTGCAATTTCCAATTATCTCCGTCTTTTTCTAGCAGTTCCCAATATTTTGGCCAGTAGGCTTCCATATTGGTTCCTTTTCGGGCCTTAGCTTCCAAAGGTGAAAGCCACCTTGGTGTTTTATTTTCCAGTAAGTCTTTATATTTAGTCCAGACATTAAACACTGCTTTTCTGACAATATGGTTCTTAAAGGCCTTATTGATCTTAACTTTATCATACCACAAATATGCATGCCAACCAAAAGCATTGTTGTAACCTTCAAGATCTAACACATCAGTGTCCTCAAGAAGTAGCCAATCCTTTAGCCAGCAGAAGGCTGCGGCTTCATAGTACAACCTTAAGTCTGGCAGGGCAAAGCCCCCTCTTTCCTTTGCATCTGTTAATATCTTAAACTTAATTCTGGGCTTTTTGCCCTGCCAGACAAATTTGGAAATATCTCTCTGCCACCTCCGGAAACACTCTGCTTTGTCCACAATTTGCAATGTTTGAAACAAAAACAACATCTTTGGCAGCACATTCATCTTAATTGCAGCAATTCGGCCTAGTAAAGAAAGCTTCAGCTTTGCCCAACTTTCCAAGTCTCTCTTAATTTCCGACCAACATTTTTCATAATTGTCTTTAAATAGACTCAGATTTTTAGCTGTTATATTTACCCCTAGGTACTTTACCCTTTTCACTAGTGATAATTCTGTTTCTCTCTGAAACCGTTCTGACTCTGTGTCTGTCATATTTTTCCCTAGCACCTTCGTTTTTTTATTTAACTTAAATCCTGCCACCTGACCAAAATCATTTATCAATTGTAATACTCTTTTCGTACTAGATTCTGGCTCCTGCAATGTCAATACTAGGTCATCTGCGAAGGCTTTTAGTTTACAGTGGTGCCTCGCAAGACGAAATTAATTCGTTCCGCAAGTCTCTTCGTCTTGCGAGTTTTTCGTCTTGCGATGCACGGTTTTCCATAGGAATGCATTGAAAATCAATTAATGCGTTCCTATGGAAAACGCCTTCCCCCGACCTCTTCTGGCGGGTGGCATTTTAAAATCACCCGGGACAGCGGAGGACTTCTCCGCTGTCCGGGGCGATTTAAAAGCCCCTGGGAAGGCAGGCAGGGGGGACAAAGGCTTTCCCGCCCCGCCGCTCGGCTTCGGGACATCGTTCCGATGCCGGGCGGCGGGGGGAGGCTTTCTCGCCCGGCCGCCCGGCTTCGGGACATCCTTCCGATGCCGGGCGGTGGGGGGAGGCGTTCCTGCCCCACCGCCCGGCATCGGAACGATGCCCCGAAGCCGGGCGGTGGGGGGAGGCGTTCCTGCCCCACCGCCCGGCATCGGGACGATGCCCCGAAGCCGGGCGGCGGGGGGAGGCGTTCCTGCCCCACCGCCCGGCATCGGGACGATGCCCCGAAGCCGGGCGGCGGGGGGAGGCGTTCCTGCCCCACCGCCCGGCATCGGGACGATGCCCCTAAGCCGGGCGGCTGAGGGAGGCGTTCCTGCCCCACCGCCCGGCATCGGGACGATGCCCCGAAGCCGGGCGGTTGGGGGAGGCGTTCCTGCCCCACCGCCCGGCATCGGGACGATGCCCCGAAGCCGGGCGGCGGGGGGAGGCGTTCCTGCCCCACCGCCCGGCATCGGGACGATGCCCCGAAGCCGGGCGGCTGGGGGAGGCGTTCCTGCCCCACCGCCCGGCATCGGGACGATGCCCCGAAGCCGGGCGGCTGGGGGAGGCGTTCCTGCCCCACCGCCCGGCATCGGGACGATGCCCCGAAGCCGGGCGGCTGGGGGAGGCGTTCCTGCCCCACCGCCCGGCATCGGGACGATGCCCCGAAGCCGGGCGGCTGGGGGAGGCGTTCCTGCCCCACTTCCCGGCATCGGGACGATGCCCCGAAGCCGGGCGGCTGGGGGAGGCGTTCCTGCCCCACCGCCCGGCATCGGGACGATGCCCCGAAGCCGGGCGGCTGGGGGAGGCGTTCCTGCCCCACCGCCCGGCATCGGGACGATGCCCCGAAGCCGGGCGGCGGGGGGAGGCGTTCCTGCCCCACTTCCTGGCATCGGGACGATGCCCCGAAGCCGGGCGGCGGGGGGAGGCTTTCCCGCCCGGCCGCCCGGCTTCGGGACATCGTTCCGATGCCGGGCGGCGGGGGGAGGCTTTCCCGCCCCGTCGCCCGGCATCGGGACATGGTTCCGATGCCGGGCGGCGGGGGGAGGCTTTCCCGCCCCGTCGCCCGGCATCGGGACATGGTTCCGATGCCGGGCGGCGGGGGGAGGCTTTCCCGCCCCGTCGCCCGGCATCGGGACATGGTTCCGATGCCGGGCGGCGGAGGGAGGCTTTCCCGCCCCGTCGCCCGGCATCGGGACATGGTTCCGATGCCAGGCGGCGGGGGGAGGCTTTCTCGCCCCGTCGCCCGGCATCAGGACGATGCCCCGAAGCCGGGCGGCGAGGGGAGGCTTTCCCGCCCCGTCGCCCGGCATCGGGACATGGTTCCGATGCCGGGCGGCGAGGGGAGGCTTTCTCGCCCCGTCGCCCGGCATCGGGACGATGCCCCGAAGCCGGGCGGCGGGGGGAGGCGTTCCTGCCCGGCCGCCCTGCATCGGGACGATGCCCCGATGCCGGGCGGCGGGGGGAGGCTTCAAAAGCCATCCGGGGGCTTTTAAATCGCCCCGGACAGTCCCGGGGCGATTTAAAAGCCCCCGGTTAGGCAGGCAGGGGGGGCAAAAGTCTTTGCCCCCCCTGCCTGCCTTCAAAAGCCGTCCGGGATAGCGGGAAGCGCTTCCCTGCTA
The DNA here is from genome assembly GCF_964234715.1 of Podarcis melisellensis. NCBI lineage: Eukaryota > Metazoa > Chordata > Lepidosauria > Squamata > Lacertidae > Podarcis > Podarcis melisellensis. Next base: position 26,178,905 of record NC_138542.1, read on the forward strand.
TCCCGGACCGCTTTTAAAATGCTGGCGGTGGGGAGCAAAGCCTTTCGCCCCCGCCGGCCTTCCTGGACCTCTTCTGAAGTCCGGAGGGGGGAAAAAGGCTTTGCTCCCCACCGCCAGCATTTAAAAAAAGGTCCCCGAGATTTCCCTATGGGCTTTCGTCTTGCGATGCAAGCCCATAGGGAAAATCGTCTAGCGAAGCGTCGCAAAACCCGAAAAACCCTTTCGTCTTGCGGGTTTTTCGTCTTGCGAGGCATTCGTCTTGCGGGGCACCACTGTATATTGTTTCACTCCGACCTGGATCCCCTGCACCAGCCGGTCCCCTCTAATCAAATTCAAGAGCACCTCCAGAACTGAGATAAATAACAAAGGGGAAATCGGGCAGCCTTGTCGTGTTCCTTTTTCAATTTTAAATTCTTCTGTTACCACATTGTTAACTATCAATTTAGCTTTTTGTTCTGAATATATTGCATCGATCCCATTTTCAAAACCCCGCCCCACTCCCATTTCTTTTAGATTTCCCTTCATAAATTTCCAAGAGATGTTGTCAAAGGCCTTCTCCGCGTCTATAAATATCAGTACTACTTTAGTGTTTATATCTGTTTGCAAAAGTTCCAAAATGTCAATAATGTTCCTTGTGTTTGCAAACATGTGTCTGCCCGGGAGAAAGCCGGCCTGGTCTTTATGAATTACTTCATTTAAAACTCTTTTAAGTCTGCATGCTAAAACATCAGCAAATATTTTGTAATCCACATTTAGAAGGGAGATGGGGCGGTAGTTCTTAAGTTGTGTTTTTTCAGTTTCTGATTTTGGTATCAACGTGATAAAAGCATATTTTACATAAACTAAACCATTCAGTATTCCATTATTACATCCATCAAATCTTATTTACACTGTTGAATTTGTCTTAATGCTGCTCACGTTTTCAAATGTACACAATTTCCTCCATATATTCAATAAACATTTTCCAATCTTCTTTAAATGTATGTTCTTCTTGTTTTCTTATTCTATATGTTAGGTCTGCCACAAGCTGTACACATTCCATCAATTTAAGTTGCCATTCTTCTTTAGTTGGGGCTTTGCTTGTTTACCATTTTGGGGCAAACAAAACACAGGCCACAGTAGTGGCTTACATAAATAACCTTTTTTGATACCTGGGAATTTCTGTCTGAATTATCCCCAACAACAAGGACTCTGGGTTTTTTGGGGGGGAAGTACTTCTAAGCATTTTTTTCAATTCATTATGAATTATTTCCCAATGCTCTTTTACCCTTTTACAGGTCCACCACATATGATAGAATGTACCCTCAGTCTCATTGCATCTCCAGCAATGGCAGGGCTGGCCCAAGACATTTTGGCACCTGATGTGACAAAAATAGTGCCCCCCTCCTCACCAAAGAAGAAGGGGTGGGTGAAGATCTACATCAGGAACACGAGGGAAATAAAAGTATCTCAGTCAGTAGAACATGAGATTCTTAATCTCAGGGTAATGTGTCCAAGCCCCACGTTGGGCAGAGGATCCTTGCATGGCAGTGGGCTGGACTAGATCATCCTCCTGGTCTCTTCCAGCTCTACAGTCCTATGATTCTATGATCTGCATCAGGATCTGCTCCCCTTCTAGATCCAGCTGCCTGAGGAGGTCACTTAACGTTGCCTCATGTATTAGCATGCATGTGAAGGGATTATCACAACTTCAAGTAATCTGTTCCCAACTAAACAGAGGCTTTAAACTAACCACAAACATCTCATGCCTTGTGCAGTGCAGTGGTACCTCTGGTTACGTACTTAATTCGTTCCGGAGGTCCGTTCTTAACCTGAAACTGTTCTTAACCTGAAGCACCACTTTAGCTAATGGGGCCTCCTGCTGCTGCCACGCCACCGCCGCGTGATTTCTGTTCTCATCCTGAAGCAAAGTTCTTAACCCGAGGTACTATTTCTGGGTTAGCGGAGTCTGTAACCTGAAGCATATGTAACCTGAAGCGTATTTAACCCAAGGTGGCTTAGTCATGCTGGCCACGTGACCTGGAAGCTGTACACCGGCTCCCTCGGCCAATAAAGCGAGATGAGCGCCGCAACCCCAGAGTCGGCCGTGACTGGACCTAATGGTCAGGGGTCCCTTAACCTTTACATACCACTGTACAGAATCTCTGATGCCAAGGCAATCCCCTCAGGACCACAATAGAAGAGGAAAGCATTAAGTTTCTTCTCCCTCCTGTTTCAATACTGATAATTGTCAGCTCCATCCCCACCCTGAGGATATTATCTACATTTATTATTATGACTTGAGTGTCAGGATTGTGGGTTAGAGCCCCATGTTTCGCAAGAGATTCTTCCTCATGGTCCCTTCCAACTCTACAGTTCTATGATTCTATGAAGTACAATTCTCAGCCTCTCTCTCTCCTAATAGATATATATATTTCTATACTTGCCTTTGTTTGTTTACTTTTGACTCCTTACTATTTTACCTACAAAATTAAAATAGTAAAAAGTAATAATAAAAATTGAAGTACATCACTCTTCTTTCCACATTCTGCCCACACCAAGTGAGGATATAAATATTCAGATATTCCTATAGTTCTGATAAATCTATATTCATTTGCTCATATGCACATGCGACACAGCATATGTGACTGTTGTTGTTGTTGTTGTTTACAACTTTGCATCTTAACAAGAGGATAGCCACAATCTGTGTAATATTTTCACTTTCTGAGTCAGCTGAGAATTAGCACTTGCTGTTCATAGTTATTCAGAGTTTTGATATATTTTTTTAAAAAAAACAACAGACTTTTCCCTTCATGATTTATTTCAAAGTCCTACATTTCACAAGTTTATTATGTACCAATATCCATGGTTACTTGTGCTCTCATTTCCTGTGACAACAATAATCCTATTTTCTTGTCTGGCTGTAGATTGAATCTCCAAGCATGCACTATGCATCTTTATAGCAAGTCACCAGCTGAGTTTTGTTCTGCTGTAAAATATTTTGATTACTTAATAAAGTTCAAAATAAGATAAATAAAATGGACCAATGTTTTGAGTTAAGGTTATCCTTTGACAACTAAATGAACAACAAAGAACACGAGTTGTTCATGGGGGGGGGCATATTCTGGGAAACAGTATTCCTGGAAAATCGGAAGGAAAAAACCAAAGCACCAAATTCCAGTTAACAAATGATTCAGATTTCAGTAACAGATGCTCTTATAGTCAAATGTGCACTGCAACAATATATTGTGGGGGGTTTTTTGTCAGTTCTTACATGTTTGTTAAAAACACAGCCAGAATCTTTCCAAATTTCTAACCCAGGGTGCCCTCCAGATGTTTTGAAATGCAACTTCCATCACCCCTGACCACTGGCAACTCCAGCTGGAGCAGATGGGAGATGCTATCTAAAACATCTGGAGGGCATGATGTTGACTGTCTCTGTCTGAGCAGGCAGTGGCTTCTCTGCCAATCTTTATCAGCCCTGGTCCTTTCCATAAGAGACAGCAAAGATGGAATTTGTGCTTTATGCATGTGCTCTGATGCTGTACTATGATGCCAGGACAACAGAACTCTGGCCTCAGAGTAGAGTTTCTGTTTGCTATCCCAGCCCACAGTACAACATCCTGGACCACCTGATGCCCACAGGGATTAGGATATGAGTATAACAGCACCCTCTTCACCCTCTGTATTCTGCAGAAACAAGTAGTCAAAGGAATACTGCTTCTGAACTTAGAGTTAATATACAGCCGTTGTTTCCAGTAGTCATAGACAGTCCTATCCTAAATGAATTTGCCCCTTTAAAACCATCCAAGTAGTCAATGCTCTGATAACCTCCAAGTTGGACTGTTGCAATGGGCTCTATGTGGGGCTATGCTGGGCTCCCTTTGTAGGAGGGGTGGGATAGAGATTTAATAATAAAAATGAATGCATCATGGAATCTGCAGCTGCTATGGAATTTGTTGTTTGGAGCAGTGAGATGATATCATATAATATGGATCCTAAGGGAACTTGTACAGTTGTACACTTGTACTTCAAGTTGTTGGTGCTAGTGTAGAAAGAGAAAGTCCTTAAGGCCTTAGGACCCAAGTAATTGAAGGAGTACTGAATGCATTACCAACCAATCCAGAGTTTGAAACTTTTTGGGGTTGCCCTGCTTCTGGGGCTGTGAAACACCATATAGCAGGGCCTTCTCAGTGGCAGCACCACATTTGTGGAACTCCCTCCAAGTTCAGGTTCAGCTGTTTCCCACTTTATATTCACTCAGGAGACAGCTGAAGTCCAATTTCTACAGGCCCTTTGGAGGGTTATCAGCGGTGGGCCTATTTATCTGTGTGAAATGTTGCAGTTACGTTATTTTGCAACAAATACTGTTACAACTTTGTTTTTAATGTTGCTTTTTAAGTGTTGTGAGCTACTCTGGACTCTGTATGATAAATGCAGAGATATAACTAAGTAGCAAGCATCTTGTGGTAGTGAATCAGCAAAACTCGGTATCAGCAGTACAGATGTCTTGGTTTTTTAAGGTTTACGCCCCATTTGCAGTATTCTGAAAGATCGAATGTAAAGGTTTCGAAATGCCAACATACATAATCATGTGATAAAGTGTAAGACATGTTGCTGCAAGTGAAACCACACTTTCAAAATTCCTTCCAGGAACCATAAAATGATAAGCTAGTCGTCTTGTAAGAGTTGTGTGCCTGTTCTAGTCAGTAAGCAGATGGGCATAGCAGAAGTAGAATTAGTCCAATAAAATGCGTCATACTCTAAGAGATTTGACAAGTGCACCTCATGTGCTTTACTGTAAAGTGTCTGTTACTGTAAACAATCACTCATATTCCTGTAGCCATGATGGAGTGCATATGACTGTTCTTTTTTAATTGCATGGAATGCATTTGGTCAGCGGACGAGAAACATATTTGGGCTGAGGAAAGTGCCTGGAAAAAAGGACCTAAGATAAAGATCCCTGCTGCATCAGAACAACCTGGTGCCCCCCAGATGTTCCCCATTCCTTCCACCATTGACCGTGCTGGTTGGAGCTGATGGGAATTTGAGTTAGCATCATTTGAAAGGTCACAAGTTCACAACTCTGCTCTATATATAGCATGGCAAATTCCATTTCGATCACACTTTAAATGCAGATTTTATTAGGCTTCAATGAACTTCTGCCAGCAAAGCATCCCGAATGAAAGAAGTCTTTATCTGCTGATTGGAAGAAATTAGTTACATTGGAGAGGGGGCAGGAGATCACACTTGGGAGCGTGACCTACATCTTAACAGAGAGGTCCGCGTCCGCTGAGGAACACTTCTGCAAACTTTCATGATCATCGGCATCTCCATGGCAATTACTTTAATTGCTCACATGCTAAAGAATGATGCTGGGGGGGGGGGTATGTTCAGGGGACATTTTAAACTTCCCCTTAATGGAATTTAACAGTTGGATGTAAAGTGTCATCACTATGTGGCCAGCCAGCTCTCTGCAGACCACACATTTCCAAAGTGCTGTGTGCAGGTAGATGGTGCAAACAAGCAATGATGCCTTCTAGCAATCTTTTTAATAAGTTTGATTCTCCCCTATATATTTTTCAAACCAAACCTGGAATCCAATTGAATTTGCTTCCTTGGAACTCCTTAGTGGATTCTGTCAGCAATATGGATAAACTCCCTGAGGGCCCCAAAGGCAAATTAGAGGAACCTCCCCCCCCCCTTTTGGATGGTTTTGGTTTTTCTTTTCTTATCAGTTACATGCTGTCTCAAAGGAAGCCCTGAGGGGTATGTGCTAAAGACTAGCCAGAATGCAGAAGGTCATCCGCTCAATCCCTAGCTTTTCTAATGAGAAGGATTCCAGGTACCAAGGATGGAAATACCTCTTTCTAAGACCTTGGACAGCTCCTGTGAGTTACAGCGACAGTACTGGTCAAGATGAGCCAGTATAAACTATCTTCATATGTTTCCCTTGTAGCAAAAGCAGTTTCATCCAGAACAGAAAGTGGGCGGAAATGTTTTATGCATACAGTGTTCTTTTATCTTAGTCTGCCTGTATGTCATAGTCCATGAAGCTTTTGAATACATAACAAAATATGAATCTTACAAATATGTGCATAATGTTGCAACAGAAGAGGGAATTTTAGATGTCGTCATCTGCCTAGGTAAGAACATGTCGTGATAGTACTTTTAAGGAAACCAAGCAGTTTTCAAATAATGAAATGTTTGCTTGCAATGTTTACTGACAAGGGCAGCTGCTAAAATAGCAGACTCATTTAGTCAAACATCTAATTGGTTGCCTGTTTTGGATGTGTCCCAGTTATTTAACTTACTATCCGATGTATGTTTCAGTAGATCAAAAGCCTGCATTTAAATAAAATAAAAAGATTTATAGCAAGGGCAGAATCAAAGTTGTCTTGACTTATGCTAATAAGGAATGAGACTGGTCAATGTTTCCAGATTTAAGCCTTTTAGTATTTGCATTTGTATTTTGCATCTCTTCTACTGATTTGAAAAGGCAATAAGGCTGGAATCTAATACCCACTGAACTTGGCAGGGCATAATTCTGAGTAAACATGCATATTGTTGCATGCCACCCCACTCTCCGAAGGGTGTGAGATTCCAGGAGTTTGAGGCACTTACCCAGGGTTTGGTTTCCTCAGAATGAGGGACAACAGAGACTGTGGTGTCTTTAGGATATATGGCTTATTTTTACACACACACACACCCTAAGCCTGTGATGGAGGGGCTCATAGCATCAACATCCCAAGAGAGCCTTGCTTCTCCCACAGCCACAGCCTTGGAATCCAGCAGAAATCGGGCATGGCTTTGTTTTGCAACTGCCCAGCCTGCAGCTTTGCTTCTGCCTTCTAGCTCACAGCTCTGGCCTTTGTCTTTCTAAATACCAGTTGAGTTGAAGGAGGGGAGCGGTGGAACCCATTTGCCTTGAGGACACAGAGCCACTTCCTTTCTTACCATAATGGCCCATTACCTCACCAGGAAGACAGCCTGGCTGTTCCAGGAATTGAATCGGTGCTGGATCCAGGAATTAAAAAGGGGCACAGGCATACAACTCATAAGGATATGGTCGCACTGCTTATCTCTTGTGCCTATGTCCACTTCGCAAGCTTCCCACAAGCATCTGGTTGGCGACTGTGAGAATAATGATGGAGTGGATGGGCCATTGGCCTGATCCAGCCAGCTTGTCCTACGTTCTTATTTTTTCAGTGCAACCTGCCGTTACCCCTCTCTTGTAGCAGTATAAAGGTAAAGGTAAAGGGACCCCTGACCATTAGGTCCAGTCACGGACGACTCTGGGGTTGCGGTGCTCATCTCGCTTTATTGGCCGAGGGAGCCAGCGTACAGCTTCCGGGTCATGTGGCCAGCATGACTAAGCCGCTTCTGGCGAACCAGAGCAGCGCACGGAAACGCCGTTTACCTTCCTGCCAGAGTGGTACCTATTTATCTACTTGCACTTTGATGTGCTTTTGAACTGCTAGGTTGGCAGGAGCAGGGACCGAGCAACGGGAGCTCACCCTATCATGGGGATTCAAACCGCCGACCTTCTGATCGGCAAGTCCTAGGCTCTGTGATTTAACCCACAGCACCGTCCCTGCCACAAAAAGGCAATATATATTGAGAGTGTTTTTAAATCAGATCTGACCTTCAAAGCAAAGTCACAAAGAATATTAATTGTTTCAATATGTATTATCTACACTTAAGAGGAATGACTTCCTGCTATTTCGCCTTGAGCTATGCTTTGAGGTAACCCAAGGAGGAAGAGTAACACATGGCATGGCTCTGTCTCCCTGTTTACAAGCAAAGTCCCCCTTTCAAATAAACAACCATTAGCAAAACAATAGGGGCTTCTAATCTTATTAATCCTCTGGAAGATTGCAGTGATTGTGTGGCATGAATAAAGCAACTGCTGGCTTGCGTCTCTGTTTTTTTGCAGTATAAAAGGGAGAAGAAGCATATGACCCCCTTTCCCGTCTCATGTGGAGTGGAGCATGTGAATAGATTTGCTATAGGATGTGTAAAAAGGTTACTGCTTTGAGCTGCTGTCCTCCAGCTAGTGCTGGATAGACAGATCCACATGTTTCCTATGCAGGACTCGCCTCTCAGTGGACTGCATCTACTCCTTTCAGGATCCTTCCTAGCAGACAAGTAAGTGCACTCTAAAATATGCATGAGGGTGGCATGTGGTCTCTGTCCATAATTGTCTATAGAATTACAGCGATCTCTGCAGAAATAGCTGGAGTGCAGTGTGGGCATGACGTATATTGTAAATGGCAGATCATTATTCTGAGCACACAATGCACTGTGTGTTGCCTGCTTGTGTGCCTTTTGTGCTTCTCGAACTAGTCCTCATTCTGAAGAGATGGAGAAACTGTTTGGGTTATGCTAACAGATTGGGAGGGAGGCATGATAGTACGCAGTGCAGAGAAAGTCACTGTCACACAAGTGATAGCAAAAAAAAGGAGGGGGGAGATACCAGCCTTATAATATTTGTGTCAGCCATCTTAAGTCCTGGCAATGAAATCTTCCGACTGCAGAACATTCACAGAAAATGTTCCACATTCATTATTATATTATATTATATTATATTATATTAATTATATTATATTATATTGGCTTAGGTATGACACAGTTTACAGAAAGTGACCACTTTCCTGGAATATTTGAAGGGGAAAACAGGAGGCACCCTTTCAGTAAACACCTACCTTAAAGTTTTCATCTAAAAACCAGTGGAGGGAGCATTTTTGTGTGTGCTATGCTTTGGTGCTTCTGTGAAAGTACACACCCATTATTTTCCACCTTCTCTTTGCCTATAACATGCATGCTCACAATGAACATTTTGCTGCAGAATAAACTTCCACACTTGCATATCTCCACATGTTAGTAGGCACATTCAGAAGTTACAGCTGTGCTTCAGGGCTGCACTTCCACAGAGAAATTTACATAGATGTGCACAAGGCTTACAGAAGTCACTGGCTATTAAAAAAAAAACTCCTCTTGCTACAAATCAGAAAGGGTAAATGGTTTGGCAAAAATTCAGTGATAGCTTTCCCATTTACAAAGCAATAAAATAGGACAAAAGATTCTACTACAAGCACATTTGTGAAAGGCGGTTTGGTCATTTCTTGGCACTATTTCAGTCTGGGGTTTGTCGCTTGCTTCATGATTTGGTAATTTAATTGAAGTTGGGGGTTTGTGGCACTATCAAATTCTGCGGATATGAAAAAGTATGGATTCGTTTTTTGCAAACAGTTTGGTTACATTTTCTTTGGGGAATTTGGAATCAAATTTGGTTTTGCCTATACAAGTTATATTTCTAAGTGGCACATAGCTTATAATGCAGATTCAAGAACCTAGTCAATGAAAGGGATTGAGGTCACATTTGGATTATTGCACTGTGTGAAATCCATAGCATCCATTCATATGGTGGGAGATGTAGGAGTGTTTTAAGTCGGGTAAAGTCGATGGAATGACTCAGTAATGGAATTGGATGGTGCAGAATAGGTTAGGAAGGGAAGACTGGCCGCAATGGCTGTGCTGTCTCCACTGTCAGAGGCAACATGTCTCTAAATGCCAATCGCTGGGAATCGCAAGTGGGGATAGTGCTCTTTTGCTCAGGTCCTGCTTATGGGCTTCCTATAGGCATCTGGTTAGCCACTGTCAGAACAAGATGCTGGACTAGATGGGCCATTATCCTGATCCAGAAGGTGGTTCTTATGTTCTTAAGACTGCAAAAAAAAAATACAAATAAAAGAAATATCAGGAAGGGATACCAAGAGCAAAGAACAGCCTCCTCCCTTCCCAAAAGTTCCTTCTTGAGAACACAAAATAAGTGAATGTACGGTGAATATGAATATGTGTGAAGTCTGTACATTCCAAATCAGTAGGCTTGCAAGAGACAGCCAAAATCTGGAGGACAAAATTTTTGGATGTGCAAGCTAGAAGTATGCTGAATTTGGGGGGGCAGGGAGTCATAGCCATGTACTATTCTCAAATCTTAAATCAGATCCCTGGATATACTTTTGTCACCACTCCCAAGCACCAGATATACTTCTACGGCAGTGCAATGACTGGATTCAGGGAGTGAATGCAAAAAGTGGACCTTGCATGTCTGGCTCATTTTGATATCTGAAAGATTTGGACTGGAATCCAAGTCATTTCTTTGTGGTAACTGGAGGTTGGGTATAGAACTTGTGTACAAAGAATGAGCGAACTGTGTTTATTTTATACCTTGGCACAACCATATTTGATATAGATAAATGTTTTGATGGGTCAGACAATACAGGTGAGCCCTAAATTTCCAAAAGAATAATTAGAAGCATGCAGTCCTACTACCTCTGTTTCTCTAGGATGGAGCAGTTAATCTACCAGATTTTGCTGAACTCCATCTCCAATCAGCCCCAACCAGCATTGCAAATGGTCAGAGTCCAGAATTGTGGGAGCTGGAGTCCGAACAATATCTGGAGGGCCACAGGGTTCTCCATCCCTGCTCTAGGTCGTGGGAAGAGAGCCCTCTTGCCACAGGGTAGCTATGGAATCTGAACCTATATGTTGCTGTTGTTGCTACTGCAGTGTTGTCTTTCTATTGAAATCGACCACTTCTGAACGGTGAAAGAAAACCACGTTTAATACCCACGTTATGAAAATGTACAAATTAGATACGATTAAAAGAGTTCTGGTTCTGAATCCTTCTAAGGTTGAGAAGATTAACTGGTTTGGGTGTCAGTGGAGCTTACAGATCGCAAAGGTGGGGCAAAGCACACATTAAATGCGGGTTTGCATTTATTTATTTTTAATCGCCCCTGTATGCTAAATGTGCATTTAGTATTGTGTGTGTGTGTGTGTGTGTGTGTGTGTGTGTGTGTGTGTGTGTGCGCCACTAGGGGCATATATTTCTCTGGAAGAGAAGAGAATCTGGAATGCCTTGATGCTATGATATATTTTTGCCCAGGCTCATGGAATCCTGTCCTTAGAAGGGGTAGGGTGTCTTGGGAATGGGGCGGAACCGGACTTTCCTGCAGACTGTGGAATTTTCCCGAGTGGTTGCATAATGATATGCCGGGTTAACTCCCACTCACCCACACTTACCTTATTTTCTTCTCTGGGCATCCTCATTTGCCTGGCCCTGCTCTCACCTCCTGAAGCCTTCCCCCCTATAACCAACCCTTCTTCGTCATCCCGCTCCTAAATCTGCTGTTCCGCTGAGCATCACTCCCTGCACCCTCGTATCAAAATCTCTCAGCAGCACCTACACGGACAGCAGCATCCTTTCGCCCTTATCCTTAGAAGCTACTGGCGCAGGCGAGAGCGCCAAGGGAACTCCGGGTAGGGCAGGAGCTTCAGTCGGGCTTCAATTTGGCACTGGGCATGTGCGAGGGGTCTGTGCCCGCGCCAGGGAGGCGGAGCCAAGGCTGCCGCGCGCCGCCTTTGCACCTGCAGTAATGTGTCACCGCGAATAGATGGGCGGGCGGGCGCTGCCGAGCGCGCCGCTTGCCTCGCCTCGTCGTTCTCCGGGGTGTCGCCGCGGAGTGTCCCCCCCCCCCTCCAGCCGCCACACGCCACACGCCTCCTTCCGCGCCCGCGGCTCCTTTGCAGCTGTGAGGCTGCCGCCGCTTTCCCAACCCGACGAAGCCCTTCCCTGACCCAGCAACGTTTCCCTCGTTGCCAGGCTCGAGAGTGACATCACCCGCGACCAATCGCTGCCCGGCGCTCTCGCGCTCCGCCACCGCCCCCCGGCCCCCTCCCGCTCTTGCCCCAATCAGCTCGGTTCGCCCACAGCCCCCTCAGGCAAAGGCGGGCAACTGTCAAGGCGTTTTGGGGGGTGGACTTCGCTGAGGAGAAGGGAGGGAGGTGGGCGCGCGCGCAGGGGGCAAGGCAGCCAAGCCTAGCCAAGCCAAGCCAAGCAGGGCAGGGCGCTCCCAGGTGCTTGCGGCTGAACGCGGGAAACCTCCAGCTGCGCAGCCCCCTCCCGCCCGCCGCACCTCGCGCGCGTTTTTCCCTCAGCAGCGCGGTCCCCGCACAGGTAGGACTTGGCTTCTTATTGTTATCCGCACCCAGGGAGATTTCGAAGAGCTGGGTTGGGTGTTTAAATCCACCTCAGGGGTGGTGAGGGGGGTGGGCTGGATAGGTTGGGGGGAGGGGGGCTGCTGCCTGCTGCCGCGAGCTTTTCTGAGGGAGTGTCGCTCTGAGGAAAGGAGATGTGCGCGCCTCCAAAAGCGTCCCCAGGTTTATGGGTCGTTTTCAGTCGCCCTCTTCTGGGGAGGCAGAAGCTGGCCGAGTTGCCGCCGCGCGCGCAACAGAAGGATGAGGCAAGTTTCCTCGGGGAAGCTCCGCCGCCCAAGCAGCCCGCTCGATTGAGCAGCAGCACTGCAATACCCAGAGCAATTAGCTCGGCTGGAAGGACGCAGCCGGTTTGGGGTGGGGGGAAGACGTTGCTCTGAGATTATACGCTGCCTCATCCAATGTATTGGCCAATATATTTCTCTTGCTTTCCCCAATGCATCTCCCACCCCCCTTGCCACCCCACCCCCCGCGCTTCCCACCTTTCCGTCTTGCAATATCAGAAGTTAAAGAGAGGCGATTCTCACCTTGCAATTCCACCCTCCCAGTTCCATCCACTTCAGTGGTGAAACGCATTTGGCTGCTGCTTCTTTTTTCTTTTTTGCACGGGCTGTGATGATGGGGGGAAAACAAATCCATGTTGCCGGTGCAGATGGCAGGAATGGGTTTTATTTCTTTCTGAGCTTTCCCGTTTTCTCAGTTGCGCCACAGCTTTTAGGAGCACCTTGTGGAGATCTGCTGCTGCAGACAGGGGAACACCAAGGAGAAAAGAGAAAGGAGATCCTTTAAGCTGGGTCTCGTAAAAGATCCATGTCGCCCAGGGGTGACATTTTCAGTGTGTGTGTGGGGGGGGGGTGATGTTCACACAAGCATTCCTAATTAGTTGTTAATTTACAAGGTCTGAACTCAGGGGAGTGTTTACTGGGGAGACCCAGCAGGAAACTCGCTTAGGATTTTCTCCCCTGTAAGGAAATGATCCATTGGGACAATATTTGTTTGATAGGAGGCAGGTTGGTATGAAAGGGTTCGTTAACCAGTGTTAGAGGATACAATGAAAGGCATATTACAGAAATTGGCAAAATTAGTGACAAGGCAGATGAAATGGGCTGTTCGAATTGTTATTGCTACCATCCCTGAAGGGAATCTTCAACACATCCTCATTGCTGCTGTTAACATTTCAACCCTAAAGGAGCTGCATATACAAAGCAGGAACTGGGTCATATAATTCAACATAAACTTTATTTTTTTAAAATCCTGTTACATAAAATTGGCCTGGGCTGGCACAAAAATAGTTGAGTTGAAGGAGCCTAATACAAGGGATGCAGTTCTCTTTAATGTCTATGATATCCTCTGGTATATAAATGAATAATGCAGCATTAATGTAATTCGCACATCCATTTTGGTACTGCTGTGGTGGTTCTGCAGGCATCTTGTGTAGAGGCTGCTTCCATTCCAGAAGGCAGGTTTGGTCTCTATCTCACTTTTTTTTTTTTTTTTGGTCCAACGTTTTATATGTCTTACATAATTTGCAATTTGCATTTGGATGAAATTTATTTCCCCCCCCCCCACACACACACTTTTACTGTTACTCTTTTAAAAATTGCCAGTTAGTGCAAACGTTGCAGTGTATATGTTGCATTTCACCTTGGTTATAGTAACACCTGCTGGAGAGAACAGAGACATTGCTTCCAGAATCGGCTACTGCTGAATTTCAGCTGCACCACACTCATACTAAATAGGTGCAATACGTAGAAATGAGCTTGAATGGCTTCGGTATAAAACCATTCCAAATTACTGTTTTCATCTCCAGTCAAGACCATAGGCTGTTAAGGGTTGGAAGCAGTAAATGATGACCTTAGAGATATAATGACAGGGGGAGAAACACTGTGCCACACAGGAGCTTGTTGTTTTCGTATGAAGGCACTAGGGCATCCAGAGTCCTTTACCTGGGCCTTATTCTGCTGGTTGCCAATGTGCTATTCTTTGCCTTTCTCCTCTGGAATCCCTAAGTTCTGTCTTCTACATACAGTTATGACCTCAGAAAACCCAATATTCTCTAGGGCTCTTTAAGATTTTTGTTTGCCCCGAGAGAAGGAAGGAATCCTGGGTCAGGGATTCCCTCCCACCATCAGTCCACCAGTGGGGACCTCTTCTGCATTTTATACCATTCGTTTGTTTGGGTGTTTTAAAATTGTAAACTGCTTTGACAGGAATCTGGTATATAAATGCAGCAAATAATTAAATGAAATGCCATTAATTTTTTTTTAAGAGAATGCTTTGTTAGCAGGATTATGCAAGTATTTTTTTTGGGGGGGGTCCATTTCTTTAAGAAAAGGAAACCCTATTTTGGATGTTTATTTGAAATTCTCTGATTTTCTGCATAATGTGTCCTGCAACTTGGGAGCCCTGTAAACAGAACATGTTCAGATCCAAGCTGGAAAAAACACACACACATGAATCCCATAAATGAGCAAACATTGAAAATGTAATCCTGCATATCTTGACCATTTATGCAATTGCCAATAAGTTGGGTAAGAGTGATCACCTTGGATTCATTATATTGGATGATAGCTCATAGAGCCATAAGGAAGGATCATTCATGAAGACAGCCAGTGAGGTGTAGTGGTTATAGTATTTGACTAGGACCTGAAAGACCAGGGTTCAAAGCCCCACTCGGCCATGAAGTTATTAGGTGACCATCAGCAAAATCACTTTCTATTAGCCCAACCTACCTCATAAGGCTGTTGTGAAGATAAAATGGGGAGAGGGGACCATGTGACCACCTTGAACTCCTTGGAGGAAAGATGGGGTAGAAATAAAATGAATGAATGAATGCACCAATTCCTTTAACCCCCTCCCCCATCCATCTGTATAATAATAATAATAATAATAATAATAATAATAATTTATTTTTGCTCAGGGTGGCTAATAATAAAGACTGTAGCATTCTCCAGGTACAGAACAGGGACAAGCAAGGTTATGCACAAGTCAATAATACTGTAACTACTGGTTGAAAGGAAGGTGGCCTTACTAGTCAGCTATCTGAGTGGACAGAAAGGGATGAAATGGCAAATAGATCCTGAGCACAAAGAAAAGCCCACATACTTTACCCAGCATTCCAAGGAGCCATACCTATGATAGCTTAATGAAAGTTAACTATTTTTTAACTATCTTGGTATACTTGCAAGCATGGAAGCTGAATGTCAGTTGTCTTCCACACTTCCAATGCATGCAGATACGTAAACTGGGGGTGGCAGTCTAACCATAACTGATTTGAATGTGGAATTAAGGTGTTATACTTTTTCTGATTGTGTTAATTAACACTGAATACAAGAGTGTGGTTTTTGCATGTAACTTTAGGCCCACTAGCACAAGTCTACCTCACACACAGCACCATGATTTGATTGTATTGAGATTAGAGGGAGAGTTGGTTCTCCTGAGCACACTACTATAACTGCTTGGGTATTACTTCTGAGCATTTTGGAAGGAGTGGTATCCCAATCTGTGTCTTCTCTGCTCATATGACAGCCTATCTGGGATAGATGGTTTCAGAGGGAACTTCCCACAAAACTCATTCTGTCTTTTGCATTTGTATCTTGCGCTCGGAACGACATACAGTGGTACCTCAGGTTAAGAACTTAATTCATTCCAGAGGTCCGTTCTTAACCTGAAACTGTTCTTAACCACTTTAGCTAATGGGCCCTCACGCTGCCGCCGCACGATTTCTGTTCTCATCTTGAGGTAAAGTTCTTAACCCAAGGTACTATTTCTGGGTTAGTGGCGTCTGTAACCTGAAGCGTCTGTAACCCGAGGTACCACTGTACATTAGTTTCTCCGAGTTTTTACCCTTATAGCAGCTTTGTGAGGTAGTATAGGATGGGAGATGCCCAAAGGACATCTGGTAAGATTTAAACCTAGGCCCCTCTTATCCCAGGTATAACACTCTTTATCATACTTATTCAGGCGTTATCAGCATTGAATATCTTATAGCTAGCCCCCTTGAACATCATTCTTAAAAGGTCACCTACTTGGAGAATAAGTTCTTCGTTTTGCTATGATGCCCAGATGAACTGGAGGCAGGAAAAAGAGAAACGTTAAAAGGATTTGCCCTTGTAAAGTCCCATAATATTAACAGATAAAGAAAAGATCCACCTAGTTTGGGTTTTAAGTGTTCAGTCATACAGCCAATGACTCTTAGATATTTTGAAAGGTTTCAAGATTTAAGGGAGCTAAGTGCTGAAGCCTAAAGGGATATTGATGAGGTTTAGAGAAGTTGAAATCTTGATGCAACAACAAGTACAGAGAGCTAGCGAAGCACAGGGCATGAGCCATAAATTGGATATCGCCTTTAGCATCATCTCACTATGATGACTTAAACTTCTTTTGTAGAGAAGGTGGGATCCTGTGGGATCCACCAGGCTTCCCAGACCACAAAACAAATGGGTTCTGGTATTTTTCAAGAATATTCTTCTTTCATATTCCCAACTGAGACAGGAGTAGAAGATTTTATGGCTTTAATTTAGTGTATGCAGTTCCATTAATGTAATGCTTTGTTGCCACAGCTTTCAAAGGAATTCCTTGGGTTTTCCATTTTTAATAGTTATAAATAGACATCTCAGAGCCATTACTTCTTGCACTTACTTTGAATGAGCTGCTGATACTAGAGCCATTTTTCTCTTAAATAAATAATCTCTGCTTGCGCTAACAGATTTTATTTCTTCACCACAAATTGTGATCTTGATGTATAACTCCACCCTCTTTCCTGTAAATACAGTTAATGTATTCTTATGTATAGTTCCTATGTATTCCAGTCCTGGTTACTTCTGAAACTATCATTATTTTCTGCAATTAATTAAGAACTATATCAGATATATTTTGTTTGTGTGATACAGCTGTATCATGTCATAGTATGAGCCCTCTTGCCAAATCTCTTTCATTCCATCTTTATATTTATTTAACCTTGGCTGGTTTTATTTTTAAAGTTTATATTCTGCCCTTCAAAAATAAATAAAAATAAAACAAATATATTAAGACCAAGGCAATCTTAAACATCATAAAATCAGCATATAATTTTAATAAATGAATGATTGGGAAAATAAAAGCATATTTGTCTGCTTCCTAAGATAGCTATTAGGCAAATCTCCCTTTATGGTCTTCAATTTCCACTCTAACCATCAGGTAAGGTTGATTTGACCCTCTCCTTTCACTTTGTTCCTGATGTAGATCTTCACTGACTCCTTCTTCCCTTGGTGGGGAAAGGCACCTTTCTGTGTCTCAGGTGCCAAAATGACTTGGGCTGGCCCTGTTTATTGCCCTGCTGTAAAGAGGTCCATGCCAATTTCTGCATATCAAATAGATTTTTTTGAAGGCACGGGAAGAGGATACGATAGCTTTTGTCTGGCCACTTGGCAATTTAAAACTTCACAGTAACTAAGTAGGATGTCTGTAGGACAGCCAATTTTTATGAACAGAATCTATAGATGTGTCTGTAGCTGCTGTTTGATCTGGTGCAGTAGTAAGTTATATAATATTTATCTGCAAGGTGTGAAAGCTTAGCCTGTGAGTTGCAGCAGGTATGGAGGCAGCTACATCCCAGAGCAAAAAGTGAACTCCCAATTTTCTCTTTGCAAGTAGTGCTCCCTGTCAGCACCAGTGAGTGCCACTGCCTTTAAGGGGCTTGCTGTGAACTTAAAAGTATAAGGTATCACAATGCAGTGGTACCTCGGTTTAAGAACCGAGCCGGTTTAAGAAGGATTGGGTTTACAAACTTTGCAAAACCGGAAATAGTGTCTCGGTTTGAGAACTTTGCCTTGGTCTAAGAATGGAATCTGAACAGTGGAAGGACACCAGCAGCGGGAGGCCTCATTAGGGAAAGCACACCTTGGTTTAAGAATGGTTTTGGTTTTAGAACGGACATCCGAAATGGATTATGTTTGTAAACCAAGGTACCACTGTATATCATTTGTTGCAACTGAATAATACAGTTACCAATCTAGAAACTGGTAGGCCAGTTGACAATCTATCCATATTACAATCTTCCTTTCCCTTCAATGAACTTCCTGTGGAAGATTATGTAGGGTTGCCATACACCAAGAATTTCCTGGACATAGCCGGGATTTGGCTGTCGGAAACAGTGTCCGGGCGGAAATCATTGGAATGTCCGGGAAGATCAGGACATATGACAACCCATGTCAGAAGTTTAGATTTTGGTGAATTTTCTTTTAAAAATAGCTCAAAAATGTCTTTTTTGTGTGTGTCCAGATTTTCACTTTTTGAAATATGGCAACCCCAGATTATGACATTCCATAAGAGATTAGAAATGCTTGCAACTATAGTAGTGAGCTGCTCCTAATTGTATAAAGGACACACTGGGGTAGACTTGTAAATTGCAGCATATGTCAGGGGAGTTTTATTGAATTTGCATAATGAATAGCCTTTAGGAGAAACTGGTCATTAAGGTTGTAATCCTAAACACACTTACTAGGGAGTAAGTGCCACTGAACTCAGCAGTGCGTCTAGATCAGGGGCAGGCAACCTAAGGCCCGGGGGCCGGATGCGGCCCAATCGCCTTCTCAATCTGGCCCATGGATGGTCCAGGAGTCAGCATGTTTTTAAATGAGTAGAATGTGTGCTTTTATTTAAAACACATCTCTGGGTTATTTGTGGGGCATAGGAATTCGTTCATTTATTTATTTTTCAAAATATAGTCTGGCCCACCACATGATCTGAGGGACGGTGGACCAGCCCACGGCTGTAAAAGGTTGCTGACCCCTGGTCTAGATCTCTGCATTTTTAATGATGAGGGGTAAATATGTATACATGTCTGCATTTTTAAGGATGAGCTGATTTTAAGGGTATTTTTTCTCTTTCAGAAGTTCAAACCGAACCTATTATAATGTTTCTGCTTTACAATATATATGTTTTCCTTTTCAAAACCTTATTATTGTGATAAGCAAAGCAACAGAAATGGAGAGACTGATCTGTTCTTCATTATAAGGATGGGGTGGAGCAAAAGGCAAACTGAATGTGACTGAAGCAAACTACTTGAAATGAGGACATATTACACATTTCTCTGAATACTGCACACGTTTAAAAGCATAAAGAAAGGTTTGTAACTGAAACAGCCCCGGGTTTGTGATCCAGCACAGCTGTTTCAATTCCATTCATACTCTCGCATTGTCAAATGTTCTTGGGAATTTTGCAAGCAGCTGACCCTGTTCCTTAAGTGTGGTTCATCTGTACAAACCTGTACTGTGTTGGCATATTATATTGAAGAATTCAAAGGAAGTGATGAGCTCTATTCCTTGACAGGTTTTCTCTTGATGAATCTTGCTACAGAAGCCTCCAATGTCAGGGTAGTTTGCTGTGCTGAGTTGCTGCAATTTACCATTTAGAATTACATCAGCATTAAGTATGCACAGCTGGATAATTATTCCCTTTTTCACACCCTTCAAACAAAATGGTAAGTCAGGATAAGAACAGGGTTTGTGAACAGTTTTAAAGAGTTTTGCACATGATGGTTGTTTTAGGTTTTAGAGTCTAGGAGCAGATTGGAGGAACTACAACCTTGCCTTTATCACCTCAAATCCATCTGAAAGTAAATTAGGCAGGCAGTTGCAAGATAGAGATGAGAGATGGAGCGTTAACATTAGGTCCATAGTCAATAGTTTAGGCTTCCTCAACCTGGTATCCTCCAGAGGTTTTTGAATGCAACTCTTATCAGCCACAATCAGCATATCTGTACAAGGTTAGTGAAGGCTGGACTGGTGGCTATTTTCTTGCACTTAAACCTTGGAAATTTAGCTTCCAAAGCTCTTAGGAATGTTGGTTTTCAAATTTCTCATTGGTAGCATTTAGAGAATATTAGTGTCAGGCCATTCCTTTAGGCATTAATTGCCCAGTCATGAACATGTTTAGTTGGACCATCAGAGAGACGTGCGTCATTGTAATTATACTTAATATTGTATCCCACAAGTGCCATCAATAATAATAATAATAACAATTAAATAAAATATAATGTGTTAGAACACATTGCTGAACACATGTTCAGGCAACAGCTCTTCAGATTGCTGTTTGCCCCACTAGGAGAGGATTTAAGTGAATGATTTATTGGCCCTGCTGGCTGGAAAATTTGGGATGTAACATAAGCAGTCAAGTACAACACTTCCTGTTTGCCCAGAGTGGGCACAAAGGCGGATGTTACTCCAGCCAGGAGGACTTCCTGTCGCACCTGGTCTGGAGCATCCTCCCCCTGCGTGTGATCAGGTAGATGGGTGTGACCCTGTGAGACCCTGTAAAAGGGCCAGTCACACAGCCATCTTCCTCTTTGACTCTTGATCTCGATGCCTTTGCTGTCTGCTGGCTCTCAGCCAGCAGCACATGGGCTCAATCTTCATATGGGATGAACTCAAACTCTATTCTGTAACTACAAGCTAAAGTTTGCCTTCGGGGAACCTTCTGTGAACTGAATATAAGTAAACCTTTTATTACTTTTAAAGAAGACTGCTGTGTCTTTATTCTTTTTAAGAGGGAACAAATGGGATTTACCAGGAACAAAACCCAATCTGGACAAGCCAGATTGGATTGCTTAAGTAGATTCAAATGAACCTACTAACTAGCTTCCTGCAATATATTGGGATATATACTCTGCTACTGACTCACTAGCATGAGTGAGGAAGGATAATATTTAATCAATATATCCTCTCCTACTATCCACAACATTCCCACAGAAAATAAGAAGAGCCTTGCTGGAAGAAGATGCTAAAGGAGCAACTAATTGAGCATCCATAAAGTGACCAGGGGTTTGTGGGAAGCTCACAATCAGGGGAAAATTGGAGTTGTCGTCCAATGACATTTGGAGGGCCACAGGTTTCCCTGTAGTATAGTATAGTATAGTATAGTACAGTATAGTATAGTATAGTATAGTATAGTATAGTATAGTATACGGCAGAGGAGAGCAGGAGGAATATTTTGCCTTAAATGCCTCAGCCTAACTGTGATAGAGGACATGATCTGGAATCATTTCTTATATTAATCAGAGTGGCTGAAGCTATCTAAGCAAAGCAGCAACTGTCTATCTAAGCTGGAGACAACTATAAATTTGCCGAAAAGTACAACTACATGTTGGTTTACAAAACAAAACAAAACCCCACTCGGACTAATTTCTGCTAACATATAGTCGTAGCTAAATATGAATTTTCAATGTGACTGAGTTATTAACTACCAATGGTAAAGACAGATTTAATTTTGGATCCTTTTTTAGAACATTGTTTCTTTGTAGCTATTAGGGCAATGTTCTGCAGTAAATATCCTATATATGCCCATGTGATTTTTTAAGAGGGTTGGTTGTTGGTGTCTTTGGGGGGGGGGGTTGCTGTTCTTAAAAACTGTTTCCCATAATTTGAGTTTCCTATACAAAGCTGCATTTCTGTGCTGTTTTTATTTACCCAGTAGAAATTGGCAGGTGCTTCCTTTTCAAATGCCCAAAGAAGTAAGACTTGTAAGTAATGCTACTTGGGAATTGGCAGAGGATTCGGGTAAGGAAATTACTCCCTTGCCTCATACTACAATATTGTCTTTGAGAGACAAGTTCTTGTTGTGTTTCCTCTTTGGGAAAAGCATCAATTTGTCCTTTTCCCCCCCAAAGGGTGAAGGGAAGATATAAACAGCCATAAGGCCATAGAACTTTATGTGCTCATCCACACCAGCTGAGGAGTGGGTGGTTGCCTCTGCAGCTTTTCAGAAGTAGTTTTTGAAAGAAGAAAGGACTGAAAATACTTTCTCTTGTTCAGGCTTGGTGTCAGGGATTGTCATTGTTAGGCACTTGCCCGGGTCCCCAGTCTAGCTGGCCACCTCTTCCTCTCTCACTCTTCCTCCTTTGCTCCCTGGCTGTTCACACTTTTTCTGAGATAATGGAAATAGAGCATCCTATGCTCATCTTGCCCACTCTTTCTGGGCAGTGGTGCAGACTGGGCTCAGAGGAATAGAACAAATGAATGAGCTCAGAGGAAGAAGCTCACTCTAGACAGTGCATGCACTGAAAGAGTCCTTCCTAAGGGCCCCAGAAAACCTGGAGCTGTCAGTGCTCTTGATTTGCAGCAGTAAAGAATGAATGGCAAAATATATCATACACCTTGAGAGGTGCTGCTACACAAAGCCCCTTGTGGGGAAAAACTGAAAGGTGGGGGAAGTTGCCAGGTTGGCAGAAGAGGCTTTCCAGGTGGGAGGAAGTACATGTAGCTATGATAGTGTAATGACCAGGTGGGTTGCTGTTGCTTACTGGGAGGGGTAAAGTGATGGGGAGGTCTGGTGCTCCTGCTGTTGCATTTCCACCACATCAACCTCCCTGCTGCCTCTCCCACTAAGCAACAATGACCCATCTGCTGGAAGCTAGCACAGCAGATCTGCCCCACCCAGCAAGCTGTTTCTGCAGGTTGGAAGAGGAGGCAGCACAATATTAAGAGCATAGTGGTTAATTATCTACACCACTGGTCTTCAGTTGATGGGTCACAGCATGATCCTGTAGTTCACAACAGGAGAACTACTACCATGCAAATATATGGTAAAGGGTTAAGAAATGGGTTTCCAAATGCATGTTTGGGTTAAAAGTGGGCCCTGAATTTGAAAAGGCTGAAGATGCCTGATCTAGACAACATTAAATGCAATAAACATATTTACCCCTTTCTGCTTTTGTGACTAGACTACTGTATCAACTGCATTTTTTCTTTTCAAACTATTCTCTATTTGATATTGCCTATAAGTTTATAACGGGCTGTTATGTTGCAAAGGAAGTGTAACTGGGGACTTGCTTATCCAGTTTGAAAAGCTAAGATTAAATTCCTTTAACTTCGGTATCTACGGTATATCTGTTTACAAGCTGCATTTGGTTCTACTAACTTGAATTACAGGGTATGTCATTTGGATGATATGATTATATTATCTCTAGTATGAAAATGGCAAGAGCAAGGTCTCATCATGGGGGCTATGCAAAAAGGTGCTGCTTCCTTTCAGGAGAAGGGAGCGTTTGATTCCCGTACGCATAGAACTTTCTAAAGTGAATGACCAGTAAAACCATAACATTAAAATAAGAGTTAAAAATAAAAGCATGAAAAATTCAGCAGCTCAATTAAAATCTGTAAATCATGAGAGAGCATCAAGGAGAAAGGAAGTTTTCAGTGCCTACTTAAAAGCCTGAAATGATGGGATTTCCCACAGGAACAGAGTTAAGAAGCAGACGGATGTTTAAGTGAAAACAAATTCAGTGGCCTGGTTCTCATGACATAGTAAGCAAAACAATGGCTAATGGGGCTGCACAAATGTGTAAGCTCCTCTCTAGTACCCTACACTTTCGCACTGTCCCAGTAAGCCAAAATTTGGTTTACCAGTGTTCCCTCCCCCAGATGGCTTACCAGTACTTAACTTTTGCAGTCTGGAAATACAGTCGCACCTTGGTTTTTGAACCGCTTAGTTCTCAAACATTTTGGCTCCTTAACGCCGCAAATCCAGAAGTGAGTGTTCCGGTTTGCAAACTATTTTTGGAAGTTGAACACCCAACGGGGCTTCTGTGACTTCCAACTGGTTGCAGGAGCTTCCTGCAGCCAATCAGAAGCCACACTTTGGTTTCCAAATGTTTTGGAAGTCGAACGGACTTCTGGAACGGATTCCGTTTGACTTCCAAAGGTACGACTAGATGTAATTTGTATCTGTAGTATCAACATTCTATAATGTTGATTCTGCTTTGTTGTGAAGGACTGCAGAATTGGATACTGCAATCGTTTATTTAATTTCTCTCTGAGATGCTATCTAAATAGCCAGTATTTGACAGATGGTGTCCTCTGTGGTGTGCCTATGGATGCTCTTTTCACAGGGTTATAATTGAGTGCTGAAAGTGAGAGGATTGTGTTTGTTTTCTTTTTCTGCTCTTTGGGCAGTGATCTATCCCTAGAGAGAAATCTCAGGTTAGCACTAGAAGGAATAAGTGGGGACTATAAGATCTGAAAAGTAGGTCATTTTTTCCTAATGTCCTGCTTTGCATATATCTGCCACTAAAGTAATAGAAAAGTCAATATGTATCAGAACCTGAGGGCATCATTGGCTGTTGCTGATACTGTCAAATGGTGTAATCTCACATGTCCCTGATTAAATATTTGCATGATTGAATTTTATGAGAGAGAAGCTGATAATAATGTGGTTTGCCATTTTTATTTCTATAGAATTCTTACAAAATAAATGTCCATAGTCCTTTACATTTGCAGTCTATAAGAGGAAGAAGCAAATTTTATACAATGGCACCCCTAAGCAAAAATGATTTACAGGAGAGCTGGATATGGCAGTGAATAAATTTCCATAATTTTATCAAATATATTTATAAATTCATTATATTTACTTGTTTTGTGAGTTTATTTGGGACCTATCATCCAGCTAAATTGTATGCAAAAAGATGGGATTGGCCTGTGGATTGTTTTAGCTGTGAGAAATATATTTGAATAATAATGTTAGGAAAGTAAAGCAAATTGATATTTTTACAAAGATGGAATTCAGAAGGGCTACAAAATCATTTAAATTTATGTAAATCCTAAATGGACTTTATCTGTTAGGTTTTTCAATTGTGAAAATGTGGGTATCTTATTTTAATTTTATAAATTAAACAGCTTTCTGTTTACAAATTGAGGAAAGTGGCAAGACTGCTGCATAATCTCACTACTTTACAAGCAGGCATTGTTGCCTAGCAGCAAGAAGCCTTATTTAAAAGCTGTTTTATACTTAAGTGAACATAAATAACTCATCACTCCCAAAGTTTTGGGGACACACACAGTAATTTTTAAAAGGCCGTTACATTGTTAAAAGCTGAGAGGTGCTTTAAGAAAGCCCAGTTCAAAAATGTGAATACTTAGGGAAACAAACCTTTCCTTTTCACAGAATTGCTTCAAGCTACATAATTGCTATTTGTACAATGAATCGTACAGTATGTTAAAAATTTTGCCCTGAGGTTGTTTTCACACTCTTAGGAATTGATCCCCATAATTTCCAGCAATCGGATCATTAAAGTATGTTTATTTGCAGAAACACCTTTTGGGCATTCTGGGCATAAATCTCCATGAAGTTAATTTTGAGTAGCTCTGTTTCGTCTAACAAGTTAAGGTAAAACTTGACAGTGATTTGGATCTTAGTGTGTGTATGTCATACCCTTCGAATTGCTTATCTCATGTCACTCAGTTAGCACTGAATTCTTATCTACCCTTTTCTCTTGGATGCCTGAAATAATGACCTATGTCTGTGCTCTTGTTTACATCAGGGCAGGTGTTCTTGCTCACAGGATGTCAGGATGAAAATCAGGTGGCTTGCAGCATGATTCTATTCAGCTCCCAAAACATGGCCCAGGTGATTTAGATACCATCTCATTGTGAGGTGTGATACACAGAGGAGAACAACATAAGGGGAGAAGTGCTATAGCTTCCTTTTCCAATCAGTCTCAGTGAGGTTAGGATTCTCCTCAGCTTTTTCTTCAACCTGCTTGTCATTTTCTACTCTGGCTGCATATAAGAACTGTAGACTAGTAGAAGAGAGGAAATAACTTATCCCTTGTGGAAGCTGGAGAGAAAGGCAATACATTTTAGCCCTGGTGTACTTGGTGCCTGGGACACGGGTGGTGCTGTGGTCTAAACCACAGAGCCTAGGGCCTAGACCACAGCACCACCCTCATCCCTGAAATGTAACTAACAGGGCAGTGATATAAGATCGGAAATGCACCCAAACCACCATGCAGGGAGCCAGTTTAACTAAAATGCATTAATTGGAAGTTGATTGGCATTTTGATAATTGTATAATTTGGGAATTAATTGTTATTGTTATAATTCAGCTATTATTGCGGGTATATTGGAAAACTAATGAAAGTTCTAGTTTGAAATTTCACACTGGGGGTCTCTCTTTGAAATTCTTTTAGATCATTGGAACTTGTGAATTAAATTTTACTGAAATTTTGTTGATACTTGAAAGATTTGCTTGTGGGCCTTGCATATCAGATTCTGGTTATAGGAAAATAAAATGAACATGCTGGTGAAAATCAATGGATAAATCAACTGTTCAGTGGGGGCCACAGGTTCTTTATCACTTGCCCAATAGACAACAAAGTTGTCCCATTAGCATAAGGACTCCCACCCGTCCAGTGGGACTTCCTCTTCCTTCCCTCTGCTCATGTTCCACCTGCAACCTCTCCATCTGTTTTGGAGATTCCTCTGGAGCTCATTTTGTGTGGGGATCCTGGGAGCATGCAGGGAAAGCAGAGGAAGCCCCATTGCATAAGTCATCCTTGTGCTAAAAGGACGGCCTTTTCTCCAGCTCCAAGGGCTTTCTGGCAGTTCCCTCACTGAGAGAAATGAGACTGCAGGGAACCAGGCAGAGCTCCTTCTTGATAGTCATGCCTGCTCTGTGGAACCTCCTCCCGTCAGATGTCAAGGAACCTTTAGAAGACACCTGAAAGCAGCCCTATATATGGAAGTTTTTAAATAGAAATATTCAAGTACAGTGGACCCTTCGGATACGAATTTAATTTGCTCCAGGGGTCCATCTGCAACTCAAAAAGTCTGTAAGCAGAGGCGGCAATTCTGCACATGGCACAATTGAGCACTTCTGCACATGTGCGAAATGCACAGAGCACTTCTGCGCATGCGACGAAACCTGGAAGTATACACTTCCAGGTTTGCCATGTTCATAACCTGAAAGTTACGTATCCAGAGCAGTACGTAACTAGATGGTCCACTGTAAAATGAATGGAGAAGGCAGAATTGGAAAGCATGCACTTATGTATCAGTTGTGAAATGCTAAGTGGTTACGATGTATTGGTGCTGTCTTAGGGCATAACAAAATGAATTTCCTTTATGGAAAATGTCAGAAGAATGTGAGACGTTCCATGGAGATGGGGAACATTGGTGGGGACCATCTCCTTTCCTCCCACCAGTGGAAACTTCCATCAGATCTCAGTCTCTTTCATGAATGTTAGGAACTCTTCTGCTTCTAGAAAAAGGTATTCTGGATCTAATCAAATGTTTTTTCTTAATTTTGACCATTGCAGGTTTCTGATGTGTATAATTATAAATAGAAATATAATTTTGGGAGTGGCAAATGAAATTTATTATTTATTTATTTAGTATCACCTTTATAGTCCACTTTTCCTCTCAAGGAGCTTAAGCTGATATGTATACATGGTTCTCCCACCTCTCCATTTTATCCTCACAACAACCCAGTAAAGTGGGTTGGGCTGAAGAATTGTGTCTTGCCTAAGGTCACCCAATGAGCTTCATGGGTGAGTGAAGAGTTGAACCCTGTTGTCTCCCAGAGCCTAGTTCAACACTCTAACCATTAACACTGGATAACATAATACAGAAAGGAATGATTTATATAGGAGCAGCTTATGTTGTTGTTTTGTCAATGGTGACTGAGCTGTTGGGCAAATAATGTTAATGTCCCTCAGTAAGTAGTACCAGGATAATAAAGAATAAATGGTACATTTTTTTTTGTAACTGAAAGAATGTAATTTTGCTGTAAAGATCAACAAAGCCTGATGACTGTAGGCATATTTAATATGATGGTGATTTAATTTTTTTAAAAAAATAAAATAAAATGCTGTATTTAAAGCCAGTGGCTATGAGGCAATGACAGCAGATGTGAATACTTGTTAGCATACAGGAAATCTTGTCATATAAAATAAGCATCTATTTTGAAATAAGGAATAGTTTTCAAATTATTCTCTTTCAGTGCTGGAAAATAATTGGAAAGCATACTTGCCCTCCCTGGGCAATTTGAGCTCATTGATGATGATTGTTATCAGGGTTTTTTCCTCCTTCCTCCTCTAAATTGGTCACCCCCTGTTAGACTTGCTATAGGGAATATGTTCTTAGGTTTAGGAATACCAGATGGGATTAATCAACATAGTGCTTTGTTCTTTGTGTTTTTCACTACCAATATCAGAGATGCTGAGTTCATTGACACACGTTATTTCAAGTCCCTTCAGGCTTTGGGGGTACTGGAAAAAACGCAATGAAAGTCTAGTTAGGGTTTCTTTACTTTTCATGTAAAGCCCTAAAGCCTGGCTGTTGAGCACAGACTCGCATGGGTTTTGGTTTTGTTAGATTTACAAAGGATGAGGATTCTATCTGGCCATGTTACATTCAACAATAACCCTTTGGTCTGAAAGTTAAAAGCCCTGAACATAACTGCTATGTTTTGGCATTTCCGCTTTACTACTCCCTCTAGCTCACATTTTTCTGACCTAAGTGGACTGGCAGGAACATTTTAATTGGGTGTAGATCATGATTCCTATGAAGAGTGTATGCAGTACTTCATCAGATGCCCCTAATGAGACGCACAGATGTTGGGGAAGGCTTGGATAGAAATGCCAATGAGTTCTAAAAAAACAACAACCTGATGACATGGTCTGAAAGCAACAGAAAATGAGCTCCTTTATGGAGCTCATACTTCTGCTAATGAATATTGAAATTTCATGACATGACATCGTAGTCTAACAGTGTTACTGAGAATTGCTTGTGAGGAGATATGAAACATGGAAATATGTGACCTATGATGTACATATGAACACTAAATAAACATGCTACATTAAACTTTGTAATATTCCCTGTGCTTTCGGCATTTGCAATTGTGTCTAAGGAAATTGGAGACTGATATATTTATACTCTTTTTTAGAGCAATGCTGAAGCTACTGTTGAATTCTAATATATCATGTGTTGCAACAGTACTTATGACAAATGGGAAAGAGAAAAGTCATTATACTTGAGATCACAACTACTGAAGACAGTAAGAGAAATAATCTCAGATACAGTGGTACCTCGGGTTACAGATGCTTCAGGTTACAGACGCTTCAGGCTACAGACTCAGCTAACCCAGAAATAGTATCTCAGGTTAAGAACTTTGCTTCAGGATGAGAACAGAAATCATGCTCCGGCGGCACGGTGGCAGCGGGAGGCCCCATTAGCTAAAGTGGTACCGCAGGTTAAGAACAGTTTCAGGTTAAGAACGGACCTCCAGAACGAATTAAGTTCTTAATCTGAGGTACCACTGTATTGAAAAGAAAATAAGGTGGCTGAATGCCTATCACCTTGAAAGTGAAATGAGATCACTACAAATAGAGTTGTGGTTTCTACATACCTGTGACACCATGAATGGCATAGTGCTCTTTATATACATACCTGAATATAGATCGAGAGAATAAACAGCCTTGTTCCTCTGCTTTGAAATCGAAAACATAGTTAAAATTTAGCTCTTTCACCATAGTATGACAGTGATTGTATTTTCATAATTTTAGTTGTCACTTCTCCAGGTAAAATAAATAGCTTGTAGTGCTTCAACATTTTATAAGTATAATCCCATCTATATGGTCTAAAGCAGTGCTGAGGAAGCATTGGCCTTCCAGGACTCCAACAACATATGTAGGGTCAAAGATTCCCCAGGTGTGATCTAAATCACTTGAGTGCATAGCAGAAAAAAGTGAATGCAGAATGTTGAAAAGAGTGTAATTGATGGGGAGGGGAATCCTTTTGGCACATCTTCCTCCATGTTGGCTCCAAATGCATGTGTAGCTTATTCATTATGGGGAAAATGTACAAGCGCTCTTTCCGCATATTAGCAATAAGTAGCAGAAGCATGAATATACATTCTTTTTTGCTTGAACATCTTCTGTTTGACTGATTGCTGCTTGTATGGGGCAACATGACCTTACCTTGGTAGGATGGCATGTTTTTGGTAAAATGACAACCAAATTTTGGAAGATATTTATTGTATTTTTTTAAAGGAGGGAGGGGCAAATTAAGGTCACAGTAGAGGAACATCTGAATTAAATGAGATTAAATTAAATCTGCAGATTGTGCGCCATAGTTAAAGATAAGGTGTGCTGAAAAGCAGCACTAGTATATTTCTGTTATACTTTCCTTCTATAATTGCACATAGCTTGGCTGTTTTGGCAAAGCTGGCAACAATTTTAATCTTACCGCACTGAGACTAGCAAGATATCTGATGACTTATGTCATCTGGCGCATATAGAGGCAGCAACCAGAGATGATATTGATCAAAATTTGAAAGAGCTTTATAGGTCAAGACGACATCTTGAATTGAATATCAATCTGTTTGGCAGGCAGTGTAAGTGAGTCCCAGTGGCAATATTTGGTCTTATAAAAATGATCAAGAATTGCATATTGATGTGCTTCTGTATTTGTAAATGGATAGTTTGATTGGAGTGAATATTTGAGCAAGATTTTTACAGATGGAGCTGGGATAATATATATATATGGAAAGGTTATTAAAGTTGTCAGGGTGTGTAGAATGATATGGATTCCGTATAGAAGATATTTCTTTAGCATCCCTCCTCAGGATGATTTGATGCTCTGCATTGCTTGAGCTGCAGTCTTATACAGTGGTACCTCGGGTTACATACGCTTCAGGTTACAGACTCCACTAACCCAGTACCTTGGTTTAAGGACTTTGCTTCAGGATGAGAACAGAAATCGTGCTCTGGCGGCGCGGCAAGGAGGTCCCATTAGCTAAAGTGGTGCTTCAGGTTAAGAACAGTTTCAGGTTACGAACGGACCTCCAGAACGAATTAAGTACTTAACGTGAGGTACCACTGTACTCACTTGGGAGCATATTCAACAGGACCCACTTCTGAGTAGACCATGCATAGGATGGTGTTGTAAGTGATGTCCACTAGAGGGCTTCAATGAGAATTGAAGCAAGAGAGGGGAAAAACACTTTTTTTTCTTTGTCTTAAAAAAAAGAAACAAACCATGACTGCATCGACTCATTTAATTTTGTAACTGAGAATTAATCGGAAAAGTCCTTTTAAAAGATTTCTTCTGCTGGTTGCTCTTTTCGATCTGTTCTTTCTCACAGCAACTGTGTATCCATCTAATAGTTTTCAAATGCATGCGCCATTCCAAATAAAAAGAGAGCATTATAGTGTCAGGTGAGGTAGCTGGATTATTCATTGTTATGCTTGTTCGCTAAGCCTGGAAATATGCAGTTGTCAGAATTTATATTTTAAAAATTTAATATATGCTAAAACTATTGTAAATGGCTGTTGAATTAATTCCAAAATGTTAATGAATGAAGATACTGAAGTAGTTTGACCTTCTAAACCGACTGACTTCTTGAATTGGCTAAGCGTATTGTGCAGTCGGTGTATTTATTTATTTATTTATTTTAAAAAAACCTTTTTGGTTTTGTATCAGTTTATCCTTGAATCTCAAAGCAGCAGGTTGACATGGAGGAAATAACAGCTCTCACACTGGAAAAACCTTTAAGATAAGAGTCTAAATGGAAATTTAAATTACAGAAATGTCTCTTTCCTGCTGGGACTTAAATATACAGGCTTAGTATATTTAAATTCAGCCCAGCCTGTAGTTCTATATCTGATATACAGTGGTACCTCTGGTTACAAACTTAATTTGTCCCAGAGGTCCGTTCTTAACCTGAAACCGTTCTTAACCAGAGGTACCACTTTTGCTAATGGGGCATCCCGCTGCCGCTGTGCCGTCGGTGAGCCATTTCTGTTCTCATCTTGAGGTAAAGTTCTTAACCCGAGGTACTATTTCTGGGTTAGCGGAGTCTGTAACCTGAAGTGTTTGTAGCCCAAGGTGTTTGTAACTTGAGGTACCACTGCATGTGCTTATAACAGTGTCATAAAGCTGATTCCATCATTGTAATGTGATACTACGGTGACCTTGTGCTGGCACAGGAGTCAGACTGTCTATGTAGAGACACTCCATTCTAAATGGTTATTGCTTGGTTATTTCCATACTCTTTTTGGCTACAAAGCATTTTGTAGCTTGCTCCTAAATTGTAAGCCTGAAGACGCATAGTGAAAGAAGTATGAACTGTGACTGCATTGATGATTATCCCAAGCATCAGTATTAAAACCCTGTGATTTTTTTTTCTGTGCTGAGTTAAGCCTAAATAACAAAGACTAAATAGCACAACATGAGTCACTCAAGACTGCTAATAAATACCGGTAAGTGCAAGGTGGCAAAGGACAAAGGCCAGGCTCCTATTTGACAATTAGAAATTGATTAGAAAGTTTTGCACTGACCTGCTAAGTATCTGGCCTGATGCAGCATAGTGTGAGCAGAAATAAAAAAAACTGGAGATGCAAGTCAATATCTGTAGCCTGGACTGATAACTGGATGCTCAGAGGCAGCCATTCATGCATTTCTGAAGTGACAGCATAGATTGTTGGTGGAAATAAGTTTACACACAAAACCAGTCCCTATCAGAATGCCTAAGGACTCATTCAGACTCCCTTCTGTGCCATTTCTGTTTCTAGACATAGGTCCCTGCTTAAAAGCTCTGTGTCTAAGGGTTGGGTTTTGTTTTGCTTCCTCTGCAAAAATGCACTCTTTGCTGCTGAAAACAACTCCATGGAAAACCCAAGCTGTTGTATGTTCAGCGTTAAAGAGTGGGTTTTTCTGGTGAAAGCAGCACGGCAAGAACAAAACAAAACAACAAAAAGCACTTGGAGATGGAGAAAACACAGGGCAGGAGGTAAGCGTGGGTGAGGCCTAAGCAGATTCCTATGTTCTTAATGCTACGCTGTGAATAATACTACAGTATGCTACTTTGTTGTTGTTGTTTATGTCCCTCCTTTTCACCTGATGGGATTCAAGGCAGCTTACAGTTAAAAACAAGAATATCTGAAAACACAGAATAATAACAATAACAATAAATAAGAACCAATTTAAAACAATTATATAAAGCATTAATCACATGTAATTACTTACTTAATATGGAGCAGCAGAAACATTAAATCACAGGCCAAGAATTCTCCCATTACGCCAGGGCAATCTAGTTTGTCAGTTCTGTGGGTGTTGGTGTTCTTTATTATTAATCTCACAAGGCATGGTTAATATGGGTACCCAGATGCTTAGAAAGTCGAGGTGATTTTAATCTGTTTAAGCATTTTAACTTTTGTGTGTTTTAAAGTAGGATTGTGATTCCCCCCCTTGATTTCACTGCTTATCTTTTGTAAACTGCTTTGAGATTTTTTGTTTTGTTTTTACAGTCAAGCAGTGTATAAATTTTATGAAATAAACAAATAAAATGAGTAATGTTTGGCCCAACCAGATGTAGTTTGGCACAAAGTGTTCTATTTTGTTGTTTGTTATAGCGGATAACTAGAACTTAATTTTTTAGCAAAGCTTTAGATGTCATATAGAATCCATTCCATTTTTGTTTGTTTGTTTAGTTCTTAGATGAATGCCAGTATCTACAAAAAAAAAAAAAGGTTCATTTACAATTTATACTAGAGTCCATGGTATTTTCAACTTTTAAGAGCTTCTGAGTATGATGAATGACTTCCAATCAATGCACTTGCATTGTGGCTGATTTTTTATTTTTGTAAAGCAAATAATTTACTTAACAGATACTGATTTGGTTCCAGTGTGGCAACCCCATTAAAATGAGTCACAAAGAGGGATATCTAAAACATTTACTTTTCACCTGTGTCTTATCTAGTAATTATGTTCATTCCTGAGAAAATTATGGATACCTAAATCCTATTGACAGCAATGTGGCTGAAGCATCTAAATATGAAGTCTGGTTGTTGATTTCAATGTCAATTAGGCTCACCTAAGTTTGTCTGGATTGCACCCTAAGACTGCAGTTCTAAACATACTAAAAAGTAAGCTCCATTTAACACAGAACTTAATACCTGTAAATACATTGTATTCTAAATAGTGCTACAGGAGAATAGTATCTTGTGTTTGTGCAGAAAATTACTTTTCACTGATAATATAGCTTCCATGATACAACTTGTTGGAAAGGATCTAGCATATTTTATTCTTCTTACTCAACCAAATATGATGATGAAATTTTATACATGTACATTACAATTTAAATGGTCATATTCAACTTTCATTGATAACTCTGTTTTCAGCTGAGAACAAAGAAGCCACTATATCCAATTTAGTCATGTGTCTGTAAATGATGAGCTTCTGGTGCCAATGACTGTCTTGTTTTTGTGTTCGTTCATCCATGCTCTAGTATGCTTTAGCTTGTCCTGAATTTACTCAACTAATTGAGAGGTACTCAACTAATTGATAGTTTGTTCTCTACCTCGACCATTTTCAGCAGCTTAAAAACAGGAGGATCTTCAAAGTAACGCGTACTTTTCTTGTTTTCAAAAGAACTTTAAATATTTAAGCATTGATGGTGTTCATTGTCTTGTATTATTCCAATAATGATGCTGGGTTGTTACTACAGCTATTAGGCAATAGTACACAGCATCACCCTTTGACCTTGAGCTCAATCTACATTGCTAGGCTTTTGTTTTCATTCTACCAAGTTGCCTTCCAAATGATGGTCATGTGTAAGAAAACATGATGAGAAAGATAAGTTGTAGGTGAGCGAATGCCAGTTACAATTCTCCATTTGGCTCTCTGCCCCGACTTCCTTTCCCTTGGCTCTTGATTTTCTCATTCTGTACTCTATGACTTCTGTCTCTTTCCATCCTTGCCTCCCTCTGTAACTCAGTTATATTTACAGAAAAAAGCTTTGTTGGTTGTTGAGCCTTTCTGGTGTCCACGTCCAGCCTTTGAATAACTGTTCCTAAGACTTTTAAGAATACCACTATTTGCCTCTCTTCAGTGGCGATGTACAGCAGTACCTTGGGTTAAGAACTTAATTCATTCCAGAGGTCTGTTCTTAACCTGAAACTGTTCTTAACCTGAGGTACCACTTTAGCTAATGGGGCCTCACGCTGCCGCTGCACGATTTCTGTTCTCATCCTGAAGCAAAGTTCTTAACCCGGGTTAGCAGAGTCTGTAACCTGAAACGTATGTAACCTGAAACATATGTAACCCGAGGTACCACTGCACCTGTGACACGTATTCTGTCCATGAATGGCATAGTGCTCTTTATATACATACCTGAATATAGATCGAGAAAATAATTATCAGCCTTGTTCCTCTGCTTTGAAATGGAAAACATAGTTAAAATTTAGCTCTTTCACCATAGTATGACAGTGATTGTATTTTCATAATTTTAATCTGAGATACTATTTCTGGGTTAGCGGAGTCTGTAACCTGAAGCGTCTGTAACCTGAAGCGTCTGTAATCCGAGGTACCACTGTATCGGCATGCCTAAGATATATGTGGCGATAGGAATTGCATCTGCTGGCTTCAGAAAGAAACTTGATTCTCCATAAAGAAGTTGATTTTCCATGCAATTCCTAAGTGGGAAGGTGTATGTGTATTGGTGTCTCAGAGGCAACAGGTTGACTAAATGTAAGCTGTTACCTTACCTCCCACTTTTCCAGCAGTATCCCCCCACCCCGCTTCATTCAGGAAGAAGAGTTTAGCATAGCAAACACACTGACTTATGGAGGTGTTGGCCATGATCTTGGAACAGGCATGCACAACATGTGACCCATCAAAACAAATGTAGCTTAGTAGCTACGTTTTATGGCAAGGGCTACTCAGTAGGGTGCAAGAGGGCATTGATTGTTCTTCTGACCGGTGTTTGTCGCATGCTACACTGTTTCTATTCTGCTGCCATTAGGCTTCTAAAAAGGCAATGTTGTTCATTTTCCTGTCCACTGGAGTGGAATTTTACTAGATTTATTAATTATGTTCTCATCACACACCTTTCCTTTCTATGAAAAGGAAATGCAACACTTATGGCGGTGCAGGGAAACCACCATCAATTATGCATGGTTTGAGGACTGAAAACAACTGTGAATACCAATCATAATTGGTCATATTGATTTTCGTTCCAGACATGGGGAGAATAAGCAACTACAGACAATTTCTGTTTCTGTCTCCATCAGAATTGCCCAACATCCCTATGTCTGAGGGCTGCATTCATACTTGGCCCATCTGCCTGTGGGCTACATTACAGTGCTGGGTATGGTCATCCCATACATGCACATACAGATCAGTAGGGGAGGGGGTTATTGCAACATCTCCACACATCATATGGTCAATCTGATTACTGGGGGAGGGTATTTGCAGTGTCTGTGTGTCTGCTATTGGTGCTAAAATTGGTGGGATCTGGATAGGTCAGAAAAATGTTCAGGCTGATAAACCGGGAGTTAGGTCCTCAGTTTTATGGCCTGCCAGTTGATTGACAAATCATGCTGTGCCACTTGACAGCAGAACCCTGTGGCTGACAATCTGCATTCAGCCTGGTGGCCCACAGGTTAATCGGACTTTTGTACATAGTGATATGTGCATTTCACTCACTAATTGACTTTTACTACATTTATATACATTTATATACAAGGATTTGCTTAAGTTGTGAACGCAGTCTATGATCTATGTTCCCTTTACTGTATATCTTTTCTACTCCAGTTGTGTGTTTTAAACCTGGTGTGCAAGTCATTTTGGAAATCTTACTTTATCTCCCTCCTAAAGCAAACCACTTTAGGTATTGGTTAGAGATAAGCTCTTATTAAAGATTAAACCTCATCAGATAGTTTTGGGACATGATGATCCAATGAAAATGTTGTGCCTGCTTCCAATAATGCTGCTGTATTTATACAAGCATATTTGGTTAAGTGGTGGCTTGGCATGAGTTCATTTCTACTGTCTTACAAAGTTCTGGTGCTTATAAATAGACAGACAATGCGTAATTATAGTACTACAGGGGCTTCTGTATGTGAGAAGAAATGCAGTCATTTGCTAGGGATAATAATTGCTTTCATTTTCAACAGTGTTCCTCACTGTTATTTAGGAAGAAGTGATCGGCACAAGGATTGGAGAGCACCAAGACCAAAAAGAGAAATTGCACTTCTTCATTTGTAATTTTGAGCAGCTGAAGTCTTATCCATTCACTTTCAGTAAGTTCCATTTGTGTGATTTTTATTATATTATTCCAACTTTCTTTTGAAAAGATTCTGTATATAATACACAGTGTCTTTTTATGAATATTGGGAAATAATATGTTACAAAATTAATTTTCCTGGAAAGTATAACCTTATTTCATAGAAAATTACAGTGTGAAAATTATCTTATCTTCATCTTATTTAGCTTTGAATGCCACATTGAATGTCTAAATCAAATTAGTTGTGATAACTATAATTATTGGACACATGTGTATTTCTTCGTGAATAGCAACAGGAGGAGCCTTTTAAAAAGTAAGTGCTGGCTCACACTTGCAGGTTATCCCAGCCACAGATAGGTCTGCCATAAGCATGTGGATATGCTGCTATATGACGTTAAGTGGCAACTTGACACAGGAAATAAATATCTGGTTGCTGAGATTTCCTTAGTCACAGACATGCTGGAGAAATCCGTAAAGGGTTCATCCTGCCTGGAGTTCCCCAAGGGAACACCAGTAGACACAGGCTTAAAGAGAAAAATTAGGCCTTTGTTAATACCAACGTACCTAGGGGTCAAACAACCCATTGGAACTGCTCTAGTACAAGTAGTTTTAGCTTCTGGAGTTGGCATGCCAAATGGGTCTTACCTCCCCACCCCACACCCCCAAAAGTAACACAGACACAGACACAGACAACTTTTAAGCTCTCTGCCTTGCTTACCAGATTGTAGGAGGCTCTCGTGAGATCTTGCAGGAGTTTCCGAATTCTTGCAAGAGCTTCCCACAGCCCATAAGCAAGATAGAGAGCTTAAAAGCTCTTTCCACAACAGGGAAACCCTCTGTAAAATGAGCTTTTAAGCTCACTGCCTTCTCTGTGTTTAATTTGTGAGATTTCATTTAGATGACCGTCAAGCGCATAAAGTTGAAACTGCATAAGTTAAATGTGTAAGTTGTGAGATGTCTGTAATAGAGGCTTAATTTGCAGTGTTGCAGTATTTTTTATAATATGTTGCCCATTACTAACTGATTCATAAATCCATAACAAAATATAAGCACATCTTAGATCCATTATTGGTATATGGATCACAGCATCTCTTTCAATGCCCCACAGGGTTAATCATGCCATAATTCTACAAAAGCACAGAACCACCATCACCCAAGAATCTGATATCAGGGACATATATCTCCTCTCTCAGACACTCCATTGCCTCATTCTTCTGATATCTCTGGTATCACACTTTCATTCTATTTTCCTCCTCCCAGTCTCCTCTTTTCCTCCTTTTTCTTTCTTGCCCTCTCAGTTGATTTGCTTTCTTTTAGCAGCTCTGATGCCAAACTGGGCCTTGAGAAGCATATGAAGCTCAAAGAGGGACTGGGAGAGA
The DNA here is from genome assembly GCF_964234715.1 of Podarcis melisellensis. Taxonomy (NCBI): domain Eukaryota; kingdom Metazoa; phylum Chordata; class Lepidosauria; order Squamata; family Lacertidae; genus Podarcis; species Podarcis melisellensis. Next base: position 26,217,142 of record NC_138542.1, read on the forward strand.
TAGTTGTGTTGTTCCTATTTTCTCTTTACCTCTGTGTGCCTTTCAGTGGAAGAAAAAGGAACCACATTTGCCATCTCAAGGCAAATGGATCTTTTATCTTTTAGTGGGGAGAATGGGGCTGAGGCATTGTGGGCACCAGGAGAAGTCCTCAAGGATGCACAACAACCACAGGTACCACAATGGAGGCCCCTGCTCTTGAATATGCATTAGGGGTGGTCAAGAAGTTCTTAGCTTTTAGGGCAAACTAGATGTTGTGCTGGTCTGCCTGCACCACATACCAAAAGCCAGGGGTAGGTGTACAATTTGAAGGAGTGCACAATTCTCCTTATGCCCACTACTTGGCTGTCTGTAGTACCTTTCATTTGTGCCTGTTCTTTGAACTGCACTCTTTGTTTTGTATGTGATTGGTGGAAACTTGCATTTTAAAGAAAGATATTGGTCCGAAGTAGAGCGGAGATGAGCTTGGAGTTGGGCTGAAAACTTTAAAGCCCCCATCAAGTCAATATTTAAAGCATTTCAACTATTAATGTTGTCTGATATCGATTTATTTTACACTGTTGGCAGGCAAGGGAGTATGTGATGTGATGTCCTTCCAGCTGGCACACTTTACATTGAATTTTCAATCCTGTATGTTCCTGTACGCACTCCAGGGAGATTGATTTGGGAGTTTGTTACAGACATCTCCTGGAGTGATCTGCACAGTATCTTGTACTCTCTAGGTGCAAAATACAATGATAACAGTAATAGGAAATAATGCACCAACAGTCCTTGTCCCCACCCCCCACCCCCAAGAAAAATAATCAGGAAATTGAAATAATAAATGGCATTTAATCACGGGGGCAGGGTTTGACTTCAACCAGAGAGAAGAGGGTTATTACAACCATGTTTCATCTCCAAGGCTCCTGTTTTATTTTCTTGCTTGTTCTCTGACTAGTGTGATGCTTCACCTTTCTCTGTTAACCTTGTTTCTTTTCTCCCTTGACTTTATCATGCATAAGCACTTATTCATGAAAATACTTCTCTTGAGCTCAAGGGTGCTAGCCAACAGGAGAATCTTACCACACACTTTTGCTCATCCCTACATCTTTTTCATATCTCCAGTTCCTGAACCCTACTCTGGAGTATGGAGGCATTGGCAACAACGGTATACTGCCTTAAACCACTACACAAAACCTTCCCAATTTTTGCTTATGTCTTTGTACTAATATTCAGGGAAATGTGTGTGTGTGTTTAATTGAAAGTATCCCTCGATTGCTGTTCAGATGTCATTGGAAAAAACTTGTTTCCTTATATCCTTGTTAGTGACAATGTCTGCATTTTCTCTTCTTTAAAAGGATAATTAGGTGGCAATGCAATTAATCTATCACTTCTTTAAGGAGTCACTGACTTTTATCTGATTAATTGTTCACGATCTGAACAAAAATGATATTTTAAGGGTGGTTTGCAAATACTTTTTGAAAACAAAGGTATATACCATGTAGAAGATTTTTATATTCTGACCCAATCCACATTAGGTATTTCAAATAGTAATACAATGGGCAGTGTGTCAATTTGGGGTTGGTAGACTGGATTCAGACTAAAATATATATTTTATTTGAACAACTGAATTCATAGTGGTGGTGACACTATCTCTTCCTCCCGATGACTATACCTGTTTTGTCTTTGCTTTTCAATCATTCATTCTTCGTATCCTGTACAAGCAGAGTGCAATTATGTGTTATATTAATGTCTTTCCAGTCATGGAGGTGCAGTGATGGGGAAAGATTCAACAAGTTTTGAATGATTTCAGGTGCTGAAGCCACTTCTTTTTTGGCAGAGGGTGGAGAGGAGGCTGCAATTCCTGTTTACTATAATATTCTTGTTCTGGCATTCACCTTAGAAAAAATGCAGTGCTAGAGGTTTTTTAAAACTAGGACATTTTCTAATTGTTTCAGAAATTGATATTATTGTTCAGTGAGGCTTCCAGATAAATGTGAATAAGATTGCAGCCTAGATATTATAACTCTTAAGTCTGAAATGTAAAAAAAAGGAGGCATCTTTCATGGAATATTGATATAATGCAGTCCAAGGCCAAGACTGGGCATTTAACCAATTGCTGAGAAAGTTGTCTTGTCCAAATAAAACTTGATGACTCCAAGGGATGCTAAGCATCTTGTTAAACTGGCTGCAGTGCCATGATATTGGTTCCCCTTTAAACAATAAATTTCAGATTTTCTTGATTTAGCAACTGCAAATGTTTCTGTACTATATGGAGGATCTTGGTCTAATCCATTAGAACAGTTATAACAGAAGAAGAAGAAGAGTTTGGATTTGATAAACCCGAAGGTGTCTCAAAGCAGCTAACATTCTCCTTTCCCTTCCTTCCTCACAACAAACACTCTGTGAGGTGAGTGGGGCTGAGAGACTTCAGAGAAGTGTGACTAGCCCAAGGTCACCCAGCAGCTGTATGTGGAGGAGCAGAGTCGCGAACCCGGTTCACCAGATTACGAGTCTACCACTCTTAACCACTACACCACACTGGCTCACAGTCTTCTATCTCCCTGCTCAATCAAAGCAGCAGATAATTCTTAAGTTATTTGATGTCCAGTGCCCAAGTCTTTTCCTTTAGTTGACCCATAGCTTCTCCCAGCAATTCCCAGTAACTCTCCTTTCTTTACCAGTGCTTAGCATTTATTTTCTCTCTACTCAGCACACACAAGACACCCCAGCCATTTCAGTTTGGATTGAATTCTGTCATCGCATCCCACCGATCAAAATCAGGACTCTCATTTTTTTTTTGTTCCAGGCTCTTGCATGAGAACAAAAATTGAGTGTTTTTTGGTTCAGCACTCTGGTGCATGCGGGCTGGACCAAAAAAGGGAACACTCTGGGATCCAATCAGAAGTTAGGGTGGCTTCTGTAAATCTAGGATGTTCCACTTAAATTGGGATGGTTGAACAAGACGCCACATTAGTTTGTGCTATTGTCCAATAGGATGAAGCAAGATGTCTACTGACTGAGTAATTTGAGTTTACCAGCTTCTGTTGCTGGTTTGGCAGATTGAAAGCATGACAGTTTAACTGTCACTCAGGCCTGTTGCTGGCCCACCACTGATAAACCATCTCCACAACTCTCAGCAGATACTCATAGCCATTTAGAGGCACTATATTCAGTTATGTATAAAACCCTTTAAACATTTAAAAATTTACCTCTTAAAAAAATATGATTTCACGACAAATAACATTGCAGTAATACTATAAAAATCCCTTTTTTTGAAAGTTAGTTTTATTTGTTTGTTTAGAGCAGTGTTTCCCAAACTTGTGTCTCCAGCTGTTTTTGGACTACAGTTCCCATCATCCCTGACCACTGGTCCTGCAAGCTAGGGATGGTGGGAGTTGTAGTCCAAAAACAGCTGGAGACACAAGTTTGGGAAACACTCATTTAGAGCATTAGTTCCTCCATTGTTCAGCAAAAAAGGCCCCCAGAGTGGCTTACATAAAATCAATTAAGCCAAGACAGAAATGAAAAGACATGGCACTAAGGGGAAAGAGACAGGGGGAGAGAAGAAAAAATAAAACTTGATTACTTGCATCATTGTTTTTATAATGACCAACTGGGACAGTTCAAATATAGGAGGTTGGACTAGGAATAGGCAGTATAAGACTTATGAGCCTATTGAGTCTGCTAACTTTTCCTTTGCTTGTGTAGGAATGACTTTTCTGTGGGCTAAATAGAGCAGTGGGTTTTTAGGAGCAATATGGACTAGATATGTGCTGTGTTTTGTTGCTTGCTCCTCATCTAATCCATGCTATTCTAACATTTTAAAATGCCAGATAATAGTTAACATATGAATAACAAAGGGTTAACATTAGGAAGCCGGGACTGAAAACTATGTTTGTATAGTCGACAAATGTGGTTTTCGTCGTGTCCTTGAAATATTTATCATGCTTTATTGACAACCTATTATTTTCCTGTCAGGTGCTTCAACATTTTAAGTACTTTTTGAGATCCTCTGGCAGGGTTGTCACAGAAGAAACAGTCTTCTTTTTTTTCAATTCACTTTTGGAACACATTAGACCTTGTTTTAAATTTGCTTCCCTTCAATAACTTGTCAAATGACTGCTTCATACAGCAATTACAAGTAAACTACAAGGTTCTTTGGAAGGAAGGGCAATCGTAGCATCAGCAGACTTTGTAGGGTTTCCTATGAGAATGGGAAGAAAATAATTTCTGAGTTTGTGTGCAAAATGCTTTAGGAGTTCATTTCTTCTTTTTTACCCAGTTTTTCCCCACAGGCCAGAGTTACATCTCACAATAAGCCAGGGCTTCCATCTTATTGCCATTTACTTTGAATAAGCAATGCTCTAAACACATGGCCTGATTGCTCCTCCAAGGCAAGCAATAGGAAAAAAAACCTGTGAAGTTACAATTAAGCTTGGATTTTCATGACATCCAAATATGAGGTCCTGGTTTGTTGCTTCCAAACAAGACAGGGTTCCTAAGACATCACTAAAGTATGGCTTAAGGATGGTTAGTAATTCAGGCTTGTTAGGGAGAAACCAGCCAAGATCCCAAGTTGGGATGTCATGACAAGCAAAACATAGATGTGGTTTCCTGGTTTGTTTCTTCCATTTGCTCCAGGAGAGGAGTGAAGTGGGTGGGTTGGGGCTGTGGGTACTGGCATACGGTAAGGCTGCAATTTACACTCATTTAACTTGTGCACGTTCAGCTTTATACGCTTGGCGAAAATATTTCTAAAAATTAAAAACGGGGTGGAAAGGGGGAGGGTGTCTAGAAAAAAATAACTTTCCACCCACCATTGAATACAATGTGCTTTGATTATAAGTGATTTTGGCTTTGGGTACCCCAGATCGTAGCCCCCACATAAGTTGGGAGCTTACTGTACTATTCACTCAATGTAAACCACAGTAAACTACCGATTGTGGCTTATTGCGACATGTGAACACAAGCGATTCTCTTAGTTTTAATAATACATGTTATATGGTTGTCAGTATACTTTATGCACATTTTCTCTGAAATTCTTACAATAAATTTATTCTGGTAAATCAACCAGGATATATTATCCCTCGTATTAAGGGAGGAACTGATGCATAAGAGTTACCACCTAATAAATTTATGCTGATGTAGACTTTGAACCACAGATCTCCTGACTCACTACACCACTTTTTATTATTGAAAAACATGTGTGAATGAAACAAAACTTACAACTCTTCATTAAAAAATGTATGTTTTTGAAATGGTAATGGTAGAATTCTATATGAAGATATGCTGATGGGGGTTGGCGAGAACAAATGAAATAGAGATGAATGAACTTCCGTCCACTCATATTGTATCTATACTACTAATTGTAAACCTCATCCATGAATGATAAACATTTGTTTTATTGATAATTCTAAGTTGGCTCATAATGCTTTGGCAATTTGTTGTTAACAAAAGACAGCTGGACATATAAAAGGCCCCATTACCTCCAGTAGCTTAGGGCCTCATCAAACCTCAATCTGGCACTGCTCAGGGTCTGAGGTGGTGTACAACAGTATTAATATTTGTTTTGGTATTTTGGATCCAGATCTCTAGTTTAACTGTATTTGGGCATCACCACTTCTCCATATCTTTACCACAGCCATTTTACCATGAAAAATTTCAATTCCTAGTTTATAGTTACAGTACTATTTAAATTCTTGGAGGGTTTTTTTATCCACATTTGCAAACCTAGGCTAGTTTTAATCATTCCAGTTACAAAGCCATAATTGAAATAGATTTGCATTCCCCCTTCCCTTTGCTCCAGCTAAAAGTAAATAATTAGGGCATGACTGACTGCTTTTTTAGTTTACCTTTTTGTTAAAGTGGATAAAGGTTATTTTCATGTGCAGTCGTTGCTGGCTGATCACTCTGTTCCATGTCAGAGGAAGGCTTGAATAATCTCTTTGAAGGCAGCATTGAGGCAGAGAATTAGCATTCTTTCCAGCTGTACTCCACTGCACACAGGTTGGTTACTCGTTTGCCATTGCAGAGTTTTCATTAGATCAGCTGAAAAGATGCATGTCTCCCCCCTTGGAATACAAAATTAGATGCGAAGAAAAGAAAACAGAGCCAACAAATAAGTGTGGGATAATGTGTATCAATTAACCATGAAAACATCTATATTGTAAATTTTCAAAATGTGCATGCTGCTTTGTTTGCGAAAGCATTTTATAAATACGGGGGCTGCCCTGAACAAAGATTGGCTTGTAAAGTTAAGTTGCTATTTGGCTTATAAAAGGCACAGTAATTAAGAGAGTGTTAGAACTAAAAGGCATAGGTAAATTACTTAAACCCTGCACACTTCATTCTGTTGTAGAGGTATCTGATCATTGTATTTTGATTTAAAATAATAATAATATTGTGTGCATGTGGCAGAAGATCTTCAGATCTTCAGATCACCTCCAGACTGGATTATTGTAACTCACTCTATGTGGGGCTGCCCTTGAGACTGACCCAGAAACTCCAGTGGGTGCAGATTTGTCATTTTAAATCTTTGCTTTGGTTATCTCACCAAAGGGTACTTGCCCCTAACTTGGATCTTGGCATCCAGGAATTCTCCTAGATACAGTGTTTGTGTTTGCACCAACAACCTGGAGCAATGGTGGCAAGAAAGCAAGCGGAAAATTAGATTACATATCAACTTCTATAAGTGGTATAATTCAGTATAGCAGTTATGTTTAGGATGTAAGATAAACAGAATAACCTCTTTAAAATATCATAATTCATTCTGCCACATTTAGAATACTGTGTTTACTTTCCATGTCTAGGGATGCTGACAGCCATGCCAGAAACATGTATCTTAAATATAGCTATAATGTGCTTAGGCATATTATAAGCATTTATAAACATGCATTTTGTCGACAGATGTTTGTGACATGAACTGATTTTTAGCTTTGTGCAACTGTTTCTATAACTTACATTCTGCAGTAGATCAAATTATACTTTTATTACAAGATCGAGGAAAAAGGAGTTTGAGTATTACTTAAATCAATTACAGGGTTGGACCCAGAACTTTTGCAATAGGCAAGCAGAACTTTGAGGTAAAAGCAGTTAGTTTCACTGTTGTAGCAGAAGTGACTGTGCCTGAGTCCAACGAGTCAACAAAGATTTTAAACAGGATTCTCCATAATCTACATAAACTACATAATCTAACCTGCAATATGGATCCCCATTTGACCTGTGAATTTGTTTTCCCCTAACAGCCACAAAATATCTATTTGCTAACATTTGCACACACATTTTCTTGTGTTTGCAGGCAGTTTGAAAGTGGGGAAAAACATGAAGGCTCCCTAGAGCTCTTATGACAGCCAGGGAATTGATTTATCTTGGCTTAATTCTTTAATAGACACTTCCCGTCAAAATATGCTCTCCCGCTATCTTCTGGCCTTCAGCAGAGATATATAAGCTGGATCAACCTTACAGAAAATAAAGGTATCTTTAAGAGGTTTAATTAAATCAAAGTTTACTAATAAGCTTTGCAGAAATGGAGTTCCAAGTCTTCCTTTCTCATGCAAACTAGTTTCTTATTAAGCATTTATCTAGTAGCAAATCCAAAAGGAGATATTTATTTAAATTTCTTCCATTTGATGCAAAATCAAAAGGTAATAAAGATGTGTAGCTTGTTTCCTGCACTGTGGTGTTAATAGCCATTAATATGAATTTTCTCTTCCTGTGCAGTGTTCTTAATCTCAGCCAATTTGGCAATGACTTTCTTTTGATAACTGTGAATATGAACAAGCATTGCTTAGGACTTGCAGCAGATTGAAATGCTATGCAACATCTAAACACATTGATAGGCCTGTTTCATAAACCTAACTAGGGGGAAATGTTTTTTTTTTTTTTCTTGCATACAGGCCAGATATCCAAAGCACATTTGTTAGAGTAAACATCATCCAATTGTGTTGTTGTGTTCAGCAATCCTGTTGAGTTTCCCATAGTAACCAAAACCTTTTCTTTGACCTGGTGATTCCTCCACAGGTTTGTAGTGTCAAAAGCAAATTCAAGTGGCTTGAGTTAACTGTGGGGTGTTTTTGTTTTTTAGTTTTGCTTCTTCTATTTGTGCATTTGCTTGCTTCAACTTTAATGAACCTGAAATTACAATATCTTTTTTTTAAATAAAAAACTCTGTTCTCTGTTAGTAATATAAGTTACAGTCTCCACTTTACCTATAAACATGTGTTTAAAAGGCCGGGGGGGGGGGGGATGAATGCATCTCACACTGGCTAACTACCTTGAGTACAGTAAATTGGTTCATGGGTGCCATTGCAGTGACTAATTTTATAATTCAATAGCCGTAATCAGTTTGAGATCGAAAGGCTGCATTTCCTAAAATAATAGTTCAGGCAAATGCTTCCTGTAAATAATAATAATAATAATAATAATTTAATAATAATTTATTTATACCCTGCCTCCCCAGCCACTCTGGGCAGCTTCCATAAAATCACACTTTCACTTTCACGTGTTCTCAGATCTACCCAGTCAGTTTTCCATTTGCGTGGGCAGGCGGAGTCCCCAGACCCCGAGCGGTCCCCCCCCGTTATGTGAAATAACGACTCAAGACAACGTGCTATGTGATTAAATTGGCCACAACTTTATTAAATTTCAAATGTGGGTAGACCTTGGCTCAGGCATTGGGCATTCTCCCTCCCCAGTCCCCAGCCGGGGACCTAGGGAGCATCAGGGTTATCCAGTGTGGGGGGGGGGATGGGCCGGCTCTGGAGTATATATGTTCAAGAAGAGATAGCCGCCCCCGTTACGCCGCCGCTGCATGGGAGAGCAATGACGACCTTTCAGCGTATGGTCAAAGCCTCCCTTCAGAAACCCCTTTAACGGGGAACCCTGGTATCGCAGCTGCAAAGAGGAAGATGGACAAAAGGATTCCACCCAAGGCTCGATACCGCCAAAGTTGTGACGTTTTGCTACGGGAAAGGCGAAATCTGCCAATGCAGGGAAATTTCTTTCCAGTCCTTTAACAGCGACCTTAACGTAGCAGCGCCCGCCTACCTGTGAAGGAAAAGTTAACCTGCAAAACCTGTGAAGAAAAGTTAACCTGCGAAGTAAGACATTAACTGAGGGTGGGTAGGGTGGGAGAAGCTCTGGAGCCAAGTGAGGATTCCCAGGTAAGATCCTCCCTCTATGGTGTGGGCAGGTAATCCCTCCCCTACCTGGCCTGATCTCCTTGGCAACGCTTCCCCCAGGTGGGATTGGAGAACTGACTGGGATAGGCGGAGACCTCCAGGTATCCCACCTTAGGGAAGGCAAAGCCAAGCCTATGCTGATGGAGCCGCTCCAGATTCAGGGGCTGCGAACGTCCACGCAAAGGGCGCCCCCCCGTTTTATGCGGGGAGCGGTCATTCCTCACACTAGCCAGCCAGAATAGCCAGTGGATGGAGCTGTGTCTGAAATGCACAGAAGATGCATAGCCTCCAATTGCCACGAAAATTGCCAGGAGCTTCACAAAAACACTTAAAAGTATCATTTTGCCATGCGAATTCTGGAATTCCCTATTGTAAGCCTTTCCTTCCCCTCCCACTCAAAAAACAATCGAAATTCTCTCCACCTTTTCATCCATTGCTTCTTCCATCGCCTGGTCAGAGAAAGAGAGAAGCAGCAACCTACTTCGTGTTCTTGTTTGCACACTCTTATGAGCTGCTCAGCAACATTGCACACAACAGGGAGTGTCTGCTTTGCATCCAAATTTCTTAGGTCCCTGCCCAGTTTATTTGCATTGCTGCCTTACCTTTTGTTGCCAGTTTCATTTGGGGACCTGAAGTGCCACTGAGCCACTGCCACCTGTGCGTTTAGTGGGCGTTTCCTCTTTGGTGCCTGCTTTGAGAGACATGCAGAGAGATCTGATCCTGGAGCTTGACTTTCTCTATGGCTTAAAATAAACAAGACTAGATTCCTAGAGAGGAAGGGGATTTGGAGAAATGGGGAAGGGGTCCTCTGGAGCAAACACACTTCCCTCCAAAGCCCCTTCCTTCCTGAATGTGGATGCAGAAAAGGCATTGATTTCTCCCATGAGCTGAACTAGTGGCGTCTCCCTGTTTTGTGCATTTGGGTGTCCTAGGGCAGCTGGGGGTGGGGGGAAGCCGAGGTTTGTGTGTCTGTGCAGCTGATCCACCCAGGATTCACCAAAGCACCAGGATTCTGCAATTGCTTACACATTCCTATTTTGCTCAAAAGTTTTAAACCAGGCTTCCTCAACCTTCCAGGTGTTTTTGGCCTACAACTCCCATGATCCCTAGCTAGCAGGACCAGTGGTCCGGGATGATGGGAATTGTAGTCTTAAAACATCTGGAAGGCCGAGGTTGAGGAAGCCTGTTTTAAACACTAAAAAAATGAGGTTTTGTATCCCCAAACTCAAAAGTTTATATTTCCCTGTACCCCAAAATAAACACTGGGATGCCCCATATCATACACCTGCACAATCACAGCAATAATGGTTGTTCAGAGTTATCATGCTTCCAAAATACTCATAAATGCATGAGTCTCCAGACACACACATAATTAGTTGCATTAATTGATATGGGCTTTTCATTTTTCCTCAGGCTTCCCTAAATACCATACATAAATTCAAAGATTTCTGTGTTTCAAATTCTGTGGTTTTGTATGATTCCTCTAATAGCTTTTGTACTTGACCATGGGGAAATGTTCAAGCAGTGATACTGATGCATAATAGAACGTCCCTTTTATCATCTGAAGAATATTAGAGAGTATATGATATGCTGGAAGACAGATCCCCAGTTAGCTACTTTGAGCACTGGTTTTTATGCCCAGGGATCTGATTTAGTATAAGTCAGCTTCCTGTTTTCCCATATTTATATGATTCTGCAGAATACAAAAAAGTGAGAATATGCGTCCTGTCATGGACATTAATTAAACTTACTAGTCTATAACTATAAGTCAGTGAAAACCTGGAAATTGACTGGAGGGTTCCAGATGGAGAAAGTAGAATAGCACTGTTTAAGAGACAGAGAGTCTGATTAGACAGCCAGGCAGTTTTTGAGATGCTCATCAGTACTTATGAAGAAACCCTGAAAAACAAAAACAAAGGACAAGTCTGAGAAAGACTGAATCTGGAAGTACCATCACCCAGAGGCGTAGTTCAGAGAGGACCTGGGAACTGAGAAATCCTAGTGGTGGCTGGTATTTTTTTCTTCTTCAAAGGAGGGAGTCAGTGCTTGAAAGCTAAAATCACTGATGTCAGATGCTAAGAAGGTTTACAAAGAGGGGTGAAAGATTCCTGGAGCAGTTATTTGGGATGAGCAGAGGCCAGTGTGCTAGTGATTGGCAGTTGATTTGAAGAAACACTGCATTCCTGACCAAAGATAAGAACTATTGTTAAAAGACCTGGTAAAGTCTGAAAGGCAACTGTGGGGAAGAGAAGCTGACCAGAGAGAAGAACCATAGAATCATAGATTTTTAGACTGGAAGAGACCCCAAGGGTGTTGTCCAGCTCCCTGCATTACAGGAATCCTGCCCACAGCTATCCCTGGTTGGGCTCCAACCACCACCCTTCTGGTTAACAGCTAGATGCACTGGTCCATTGTGCCACAAGAAAGTGAATACTTCAAGTGAATAATTTATTTTGAGTTCACATCCTAATCTCCTGGTCCGCCTTGTCCCGCACCTATACCCAGCAACTAAATGAGAAAGCTATATAAATGTATTATTTATTTGAATCCTAATGGTGGCAGCAGGAAGATAAAAAGGGATCGTGATAGCAGGTACTTTTAATGTATGGTGTTTCTGGCAGGGATCCTGTATATAATATACTTGCAGAAGTAGTGATTTATTTCAGAATGCATAAACCACTCTACATGCAATATTACTCACACAGTGTACAGAAATAAAATATAAAACCTAATAGCAATCAATAACAATATTAAGAATATAAAAACCAGGAAGAATGAACTACAGAAATATAATAGTCCAATTTGGCAAGACTAGGTAAAAGAGAAAGATTTTCAGCAAGCATCAAAAACATAACAATGCGTGGATTTGCTTCACTTCTATGGGTAGATAATTCTAGAAAACTCATGTCACAACACTGAAAAGACATGTCCAAGTCACAGCATGCTTTACAGCAGGGGTTTGTGGCATCATCAACAGATTTTCATCCTCTGTCCAGGTGAATGCTATGTAAGTCATGGTCCAACACTTGCAAAACCTCATCTGATTTAGAGACAGAGATAGAGAACGAGAGCTGAGTATCATTGGCATATTGATGGCCCCACACACCAAAACTTCAGTTGATTTCCTCCAGTAGCTTCATAGATGTTGGGGAAACAGAATGGAACCGTGTAGGACACCACAGCCCAAAAAGCCATTTGTCGAAGTAGAAATCATCCAACAACACCTTCTGGTACCATTCTCTCAAACAGGAGTAAAATCACCACAACACTGTATTTCTCACTTGCAACCCTCTGAGCTGCTCCGGGAGGTAACCAGGATGATGGCATCAAAAGCCATTGAGAGATCAAGGAGAATCAACAGGGACACACTCCCTCCATCCCTGTGAGATAGCTGCAGACAATCTGTTTCTTCCAAGCATATCAAAAGTTAATCAGACACCAGATATTTGCTATCAAGGAGAAAATATGACTTTCAGAACATGTAACAGAACACATTTCAGGTGATTTTTCTATGATGATTTGCTTCTAGGGAGGAAATATTTTATTTTACTTCATTTGCAAACTATTTGAATTATCAGTTGAAAATATTTTGGTACTTTAATGTCGCAATGTATATTTGCAGGAAACACTTAGCATCAGCAGCAGATTGACTTAATGAAGATTTAATTTACAATCATTACATGGAAGAAATAACTTACGGTGCTTTATAGGTTTTGCTCTATCCAGTGTTTTAGGAGGGTGGTTGGGTTTGGATGGGTCCCAAGGAAGAGTTTCAATTATAATAGGAGATCCATCTTTGATGTGAAACAGATATCATGTTTGGAGGATCCAGGAAGGCCTAATTTTCTGCCCCCCTGTATCTTTTTAGGAGGAATGGGAGGTGTTTAATGTTTCTGTTGCTAAACCTTTTAAGCAAAGTTGTGGCCATAATTTAACCGGCTGTGGTCACTAGGAGACATGTGTGGGAACAAAATGATTGCCATTAATTTTGATGCTGCTTTCTGGTTTATACCATGAGAGAGATATTTATCCCTTGCTTCATGGGATAGGACAACAAATGATCCAAGATGACTCATTTCCGGACGATGAGCTTTAACTATTGGTTGGCTAGCAGAGCTAGAGCTATGAGCTCTGGATGTAGCTTCAATAATATTGTATTGATTTCCTGCCATGAGCAAATCACAGAGAAGAGAGTGGAGAAGAAAATAAATTTTGAGAGTTTGAAATAATGGCACTGGGGTGGAATTATACAATAGATTCTGACTTCTGTACTCTCTCTTCATCCATTTCCAGATAGCTGCAACAGACAAAGAACTTTTAGGCTGCAACATCTGAGGACCATTTGGTAAGTCAGGATTGTGTTAAGTTCATAGATCTTGTTTTTCTCTCTGTGCTGCTGCTACTTGTTGTTATACCATTATTAGCAGTACCATCATCCTTCCATCTTTTAAGATAAAAATCCTTCTAAAGTGACAGACAAGTAAAATCAAGATGCATTAATAAAATCAGAATGAACAATATAAAAATATAGCAAGCCATCAAACCAGTCAGTGGTAGATGGTCCAATATAGGAGAGAAAACAGTCCAGCTCAAAGGTACTTCACCTGCTTTCCTCTTTCTCCTGGAATTCTTCATGTATTGTTGTTATAATTAACAATACATGAATAAAAAGTGCCTAAAATGCTTTGAAGACAAAAAGTAAAATGAATGGGTCCCTAACCATAAGCACAATGAACACAATGAAAATTCAAAGCATAGGGAGAGAAGATGAAAACAAATTCTGTGGCATGAAGTTGCAAATAAGGTTGCATAATTACTAAGTGGAATTAGATAGATGGGCAAGAGAAGAATGAAATAGCAGCTAGCTCTTGACAGTATAAACCTGGTTTAGATGTAATCTTAAGCTTTGACCTTGGGCTTTTGCTTCCCTCCCACCCCATCTTCCGCTGGAATAGCCACATGGAAGAGAACAAAACTCCACAAACCATGGCATGAAGGTGGCTTGTTTCACTAACCATGGTTAAGACCAGTCCTTTTTTCTGAGGGTTCTCAAGGGTACTCAGTACCAGTACTCCCCCCATGTTAAAAGTATGGCACTTACTGTAACAACTTCATGGTGAGTACCAGGACCTTTCTTTCTTTTAAAAAAACCACTGGTTAAGACTAAGCACAATTTGTCCTGGTTTGGACACAACAGTAAACAGCAGTTAGTTAAAAATGGAAGTGAAATCTTCCAGTTTCCTTGCAGCAACACTATGGGTGGAAAGGGAACTGGAAGGGACAAATTCTAGGTTCATTGATGCAACACCAAGTCAATACAGCTGAACACAGCCATAGCGTATTGAATATCAAGTAACAGCTATCCATCCACATATTGTTCCCGCCCAGAATTTTACTGTGTGAAGTTTAGGCTGTTAATTTTATTAGTCCATATTGCCTCATTTACTTCTTCCCCTGAATCACAACATCTGAATCGGGAGTTGAAGAGACTGTTCTGTACCTCTAGTTCAGACCTGAATGCAGTGGGTGTTTGATGAGGGTGAGATTTGGTAAAGTCTTTGTGACCAATGATGGATGAGAGGATGGTGTGTGGGTGTGGAAATCATTTTTGTAATGATCTAAATGTTTGAATAGATCAGATAGATAGTTTTAATTCTGTTAATGTTTAATTGTTTTTAATGTTGTTGTTTTCCTGTTTTTAGCTATTTCTGTTTTATTTGTAAGCCACTTACAGCCCCTGTCAGGGAAATAAATAAATATAATAATAATCCTTGCCCATCAAACTTGATAATTTTGTAACAAGTATTTTATAATGCATACCAGAGACCATTGGGGAGACAGATTTAAAGAAAAATCATATTCAGTCTTCATTGTAACAGACAGCATTTGTTTAATATTTATGACATGTAAGACATAGAAGGGATCTTTGGTTCTGCTCTTATTGTTGATTCCCACAGCATCAATAATTCTCTTTTAGAGGCTGGCCGGATCCATAGATTTGTTTGTTAAAACAGCTTTAATTCATTTGGAGCCTATCTTAGTGGCATCATACCTTTCTCATCTAATAGCTGGCTTTTTGCTTATGGGACATGAGTTTGTTTCAAAATGGGATACAAGTTGGACTACTTCCATAATGACTAAAATATATTTGAAAGTGTATAAAATCCACAGGCTACTAACAGTATAGTCCATTCTCTGCCTCCAGAGAAAGAACCAAGGCAGGCTAAGGCATAAAGAGTGAGATCTCTACTAACTCTCCCACAAGACTGATATATTTCAATTTGAGTACAGGGATGTATCCCCTAATACCTGTGCCTTTATCTTGTAGTTTTTTGATTAATAAATGATGAGGTACCTCTCCAAGGAATTTCATGAACATAGGGATTTCTGAAGCAAAAATTGTGTAACTCACAATAGAAAATGTGTCTCTGTGCGTGTGTGCGTGCATGACATACTACTACATCTACACTGTATTCTCAATTAGCTCAGGTCTAAGAAGTGTTTTGAAAAATGCAGTTACCTTTATATACAGCTGTATTAAGGATATCCAGCTAAGGAATTCAGTGGCTAAGGAGTTACTTGGAAGTTTGACTGAGCATGTCCAAATCAGACTAAGTTGTTTAGAAAATGAAACGGAACATGGATTTTGATTAAAAAAAAATATGTGAGGGAATTCAGTTTGACTGGAAGTAAAATTCCACATTATCTCTCACATAGCAACTTGAGACAAGATTAGGCAGCTGAATGAGAACGGTCTCAGGAAACAGGAAAACTACAGAAGAGTGTTGCCAAAGGCCAAGAAGTAGGGTGAAAAGTTCTGCAGTGGGCGGAAATCCTGTTTTCTAGTTGCCACTCTCAGATAAGGTGCAGTGGGTGGAAACTAGAGAAGGACTTTTTCGGTGGTGGCACCCTAGCTGTGTAAAGCCCTCAACAGAGAGGTTCACATTGGTATCATTTCAGTGCCAGACAAGTAGCAACTAAAATCTGTTTATATAGGCTATATATTTTACACTGCTTTTATTTTTTATTTAATAGTAGGAATGAAATACATTGTACGCTTGTCTGTCCTTAAAGATGGCTTGTAAACTTCTACTGGTCCAGAATGTGTCTGCCTGAGTACCTTTGGGAGCCAGATGGTCAGATCAGGAATTTATTGTTTTTCCAGCTCCAGGAGCAGTTAAACTGGCAGGAACAAGAAAGAGGGCATCCTCTGTGGTAGCTCTACAGCTTTGCAATCAGGGGTGGATGAAACAGCCTTGATCTGACCAACTACCAGCAAGTCTATCCCATCCCAACTCCATGTAGAAATTATAGGAAAAATCCTAATAAAAGCTACCTGCTCTTAACAGATTGAAATTGATCTGAAGAACTTACAGGGTAGTCCAAGGGCTTTCCTCATAATATCTTTCTTTTAAACCACCAAATATCCCAGTAACTAGAAAGTGTGGCCCCTTACTGTGTTTGTTGAAAACTTTTGACTAAAAAAAAGCCCCCGGAAGTGGTGGTGTGATGTCACCTCTTGCGTAATTGTACACAGAAAAAATGTGGCCGTGGGGTTTGCAGTGAGCCCCTTGGAAAGGGCACTGTCATCTGACAGCTTCATGAAGTTGTCACCTGATGTCATAGTTACAGAAGGTGATTGTCCTTGCCTGCTCTTCCAGGAAGCCATTCAATAGAAATATGAGAATTGTGGTCTAGTTCTTTAACCATGTGGTAACTTCTCAATAGATGTGCAGCTATCTGGCAACTAATTGCAGTGGAATCTCCATGGGGACAGTGACACACCCAAAAACATTCTATTCTCTTTTGCTACCTGTTATCTTGATTTGTAAAGCTTGCAGCATTAGACAATATTACAAAGATGATACTGGACAACAAGGTAGTATATTTTCTAATAAAAATCCACCCCATCATAGACTGTAATCTGATTTTCCTTTTTTATTAGTTTACCTTTGAGAAGAAATCTTTGGAAACGACCACATAAATCATCTGTTCCCATCATGTAGCTGATTGAAATAGATTTTTTTTCTTGACTTGGGAGACATTTAAGTTTATAAAGGATAGTCCTTGAGTGAATAAATCATCTTCTCCTGACCACTTTGAATAGATAGATTTATTCATACTGTCATACCTCATGTTGCGGACACTTCAGATTACATGTTTTCAGGTTGCGGACCAAGGGAACCTGGAAGTACCAGAATGGGTTACTTCCATGTTTCGCTGCTCGCGCATGCGCAGGAGCACCAAATCGCGCCAGTGCCTGCACAGGCGTGATGCTTCAGGATGCGAACGCTGTGGGTTATGGACGTGCCTCCATCACAGATTATGTCCGCAACCTGAGGTTCCACTGTAATTCATACATTTAAGATTCTTCTATATGCTTATGTACTGCATCATGTCTTGTCTACCTGTTTCTGAATGTTGACCCAAATAATAAAATTGATGTAAAAAAAACAAAAACCAGGAAAGAAGCACTGCAAAGTCAATAATTCTTTTTCCTCTAGTAATAATGAGAGCATAACTTCTAGAAAGAAATCTGGAAAAGTTTAAATTGAAGACTTAGAAAAATGTATATTTATCTGTCAGGAAACTAATTATTAATATCAGCCCTACAGATGTTGTTGGACTACAGGCCCGATCATCCCCCAATCACTGTCCATGCTGGCTGCGCCTGATAGGAATCCAGCAACGTTATCTGCAGTGTGTCTGAGGGATGTGAGTGTTCTTTCTTTGAACTTTCAAAGAATCCCTGACCTGCCCTCTAGCACACTGCAGACACTCCCCATCCCTCATCTAGCACGTGTACATGGAATGCATGTAGGAAGAGATCATGGTTTAATGACCACTCTATGCTTTCCAGGGAATATGCTGGCAAGGGAGGCTGCAGAACACACAAGGACTGGGTTTTAAAAGTTTAAAGGAGGAAGATTCATGTTCCCCTTGGCCAGCTTCATAGTGATTATGATTATAGGAAGAGTCAGTGCTATTTTTCAAGGGGGGGAAAGTGCCAGAACTCACCACGAACACCTCCCTTGTTCTCTTATAATAGCAATGGTGCTGGAACTGAGTTCTGGTGAGTTCCAGATGAAAAGAAGCCTTGGGAAGAGTCAACGCCCCTGCGTGTTCCAAAGAATCAGGAGAAATGGTCACCGCTTTCTTGGAATTGAAAAGTCTCATTAAATTGGTGGATCATGTTTCATAGAATCATAGAATCACAGAAATGTAGAGTTGGAAGAGTCCACAAGCGTCATCTTGTCCAGCCCCCTGCAATGCAGGACTCTTTTTACCCAATGTGGGGTTCAACCCATGACCCTGAGATTAAGAGTATCATGCTCTACCAACTGAGCTATCCCACAGGGTAAAGGTGATGTTTGATACATCACTAATTCACACTCATTTTTGGATTAAGAATAGGGACAGGGTAAAAAAAACCTTGTTAATTTTCATGAACCCCTGAAGTATAATGGGCTAGAAGTTGAATAAACTAAACAACAAATAAGCAGAAAGACTTCATAGCACATTTGTCTAACAGGCCCTTTTTGCTGTAGGGGTTATCTAGATTCAGTGTGTTCGATCAGAGACATCTGACCTTCCTTTCACATAGTTTCTTTTTGAATTTTAACTGACTGTATCTCTTATTTGGTTTTCCATCCATTATATAAAAGATTCAGATAATTCAATACCATTAGGATCACTGTGTGGCACCATATTAATTTACAACTTGATAGTTTAAACCAGATAGGGGCTGGCTGTAGTCTAAATCACAAAATACTTTCAGTCAAAGCAGGATAAACTACAATGAATGGTAATTTTGTGCGGAAAGATGCATTAATCGCAGGACTATGCCAGATGTTCATAATGAATATTTTTGGTTTAAAAGGGAGCTTTTAAGATGGATAAAATGTTACCTGAATGATATCTAAAACCATATGTAACACTAGTTTGTTGCTGTTTGTAGCCTTAACCAGCTGTGGCTTTTGTCATGTTGTTTTGTGTGTGTGTGTTTTTTGTTTGTTTCCAGTGTATCTTCTTTCTAGTAACAGTGACACCATCATGCAGTCAGTAAAATCTGGATATGTAATGTCACTGTAACAGCAAATGAAGCTGATTTTGACATCCCTTGTTTAGCCTGATGAGAATTAGATGCATATGTATGAAGGATTTCTGGGGGTTTTCTGGTTTAGTTTAATTGCAGTTTGCCTGGTTGTCCAAAACCAAAATATGGTGGCCAATTTCAACTATGGTTCTTTGGAAATAACCCAGCTTAAGCCCATGGGCAATGGAGTGTGAGGCTAGTGGTTACTAGCCAGAATAGCTAAGATATACAGCTACTTCCTGGGAGACAGCTGTTGTGCTCAGCTCCTGCTTATGGACTTCCCAAAGGCTTCTGGTTAGCCATGGTGAGAACAGGATGCTGGACTAGATGGGCTAGAACTCTTTTCTGTTCTTAAGAAGCTGACTTGTTTAAGCAAACCATAATCAACATTATTTAGAGTTTAGGGACACTGTAAAAAAAATGATTAATGGTTACAGAAAGGAAAAGCTTCTCAATGTCTCATGGCCATGGTGGAGGAGAAGGGAGGTGGGGATGTGAAAACCTGTAAATTGTTATGTCTTGACCTTGTTGTGCTAAACTATGGTTTAGCAGCCACCTTGACAAAAAGATCGGTCTTCTAAAATTGCTTGCATATCTTCAGGCATCTGAAAATACGACATGGGCCTGTATTTTAAATCCCATAATGGCTTTGAACTGATGCTAAGCAGCACATGGAAAATTCAATTAGCCCCTAAACCAACCATTTAATTACTAATTGGTGCTAAGAAATGACAAATTAATGTGTCTCTGCTTGTCTACTGCCATTTAGAGTTCTCTGATAGATTCAGATGTGACATTAAGCTTTTTTTCTTTTCTTCTTGCAAGCATCCAAAGCAACCTTGGTATTTCTGGTGAAAAGATACTGAATCTAGTAAAATATATGTTCCTTATCCGACTTCTTTATCCAACTCCTCATGGTGTTGATGCAGCGTGGAGTGTACAATGGGTCGCACTTCTTAATTTACAGGCAGTGGAAGACAGAAGTGCCTGGCGTGCTCTGGTTCATGGGGTCATGAAGAGTCAGACAACAATATGAAAGTATTTTGGATATACACAAACAAAAATGGTTATAATAAAATTAGGCAAATGGGGACAGCTTTACTGATTGGTTCCTTTGTAGGCGAACCTGTTTCTGTAGTCCAAAAACTTTGAGATGTATCCTTGCAAAAGGCATAAACAAAGTATAAAAGACACTTGGTTTCCAAATAGTAGATTGATGTTGAAGTATTTGTGCCAGGAAGTACAGAGAGACCAATCGTGTCTTATGCCTCTCAAGAGAGATAAATTACTCAATTGCCTCTCTCCTGCTGCTTTCAGTGTTATCTTTGAACAATATAACAACAGTGTTTTACAGAATTACTCATGTAAAGAATAAATAGAAATCCATTTCTTCTAAGATGATGGAAAATTTGATAATAACACAATTGTGTAACATTGTCATGTGTTAGATCCCATGAGGCTACTTAAATCCTGAAAGTTCTATTTTTAAAAAAAAATAGAAAGAAGAAAATGAATGCTTAATAAGCAGCCATGAGAAACAAGCACATCCCTTAGATTGATAATTATGATGGGTAATGGCCATCATGCAGTGAAAGGGGCATTTTTTTGTTTTTGTGTGTGATGCCTGTTTATGAGCATTCCTTACTTTCTCCTTGTT
The DNA here is from genome assembly GCF_964234715.1 of Podarcis melisellensis. Classification (NCBI taxonomy): domain Eukaryota; kingdom Metazoa; phylum Chordata; class Lepidosauria; order Squamata; family Lacertidae; genus Podarcis; species Podarcis melisellensis. The sequence goes on from NC_138542.1 coordinate 26,238,053, forward strand.
TTAATCCACTGTACATTTAAACGAGTGTTTAAAAATGCCAAGCAAAATGACATTTCATTTTTTTTAAAATTATAATTCAAAGATAATTCTATGGAGGAAAAAGGGGTTGGGGAAGATAAATAAAAGGATTGTTTGACATTCATATGCCACAGTTAGCATTCCTCTATTTTAGAAAGCAAGCCTGACTACCAGCTATATGACTTTTTAAAAAGGGAATATCACTGTTTCCTGTGTATCCTGGCTTCTTCAATACATTAAAATAAATAATTACCTTTTTGATGGGGGCTTTATTTTTCCCTAATGTTGCGCTCAAACCATTTTTGCATAAATAGATTCGTTATTAAAGATGCACAGCTGTTCAGAATACATTTCTATAAAGTTATTCTGCTTTAAAACTCATGCTGTATCCTGCAGTGTCTGTATTGGTTGTTAAAATGTGAATTCAATAATTATGACATATCTGACATTCCCACCAAATATTGATGACATCTGTATGATGAATGCTGCGCTTCTAACATTTAAATTGTGTTATTGAAAACATCTTATTCAGCCTAGTGGGTGTCAGATACCATTGAAACAGTAACTTATGTAGTGCCTCTTACACCGGCAAACTTAACAATACTCTTTTCACTGAAAAGCACAATATATCTTGTTTTTGTTTCTCAATTGTCACACCAAGATCTCTTTCCCATTGTGTCTTGAATTGTTGCCTGTTCATGCTTGAACTTCTAATTAAACAAATAGTCCTTGCAATTAACCCCTTTACTGCTGTGTCAGTGTTTAATATTTCCATGAAGTCAATTTACTAAATGAATAATTAGGACCACTAGAGTTATAGAAGGAAATTTAAAACATGTAAAATATGGGAAATTTTGCATTCCTTATTACTGATGTTAAATAGGGGATTGAGGAACTTGATTTCTCTTTACTTATCTCGTTTATTAGGGAGTTGTTCTGAGATTATCTCCCCCACTTTCTGTTTTCTGATCACCTCTTTTTTTCTGTCAACAAAAGCATCTTAAGGGGGATGTCAAGTTTTTGCTATTTTAATATATTGAACTTCCCCTACTATGTATCATTCATAGATGTAGCCACCATATTTGTAGTTTTCTAAACACTATTCATCACAGAGTTTAATCCTAGCTTGGGTAATAGCCACTCTTCTTTTAGAGTACACTTCTGTAACTTATGACATGTCAAACACAGGCACTTTAATCTTCCAGCAGCAACAGTATGATTTCATGTGTTTTTGGTGCTCAAGGTAGGTGATACAGTGGTCACACCTATTTGGGAAATCAATCTATTGGATATATTGTTGGAAACCTCTTTCATTGGAAAGAATAATTCCATTCATATCTATATGGATGCAAAGCTAATTAAACCAAAGGTCTATTAATAGTAAAAAAAAAGCAACACATAAGTAAGGCAATAACAATAAATAGCACAAGTTGATTGATGATGATTCAATTTCTATACTGCTTAATATATTAAAAATATCTCTAAGCTGTGTACAGAAAACAGAAGCAACAACAGACTACTTAAATGAAATATTATAAAAATACACAGTTACATATAAAATGTTACATCAATAAAAAGTTACTAATATATAGGTAATATATCAATTCATTTTAATTCAGACACATCCACCATCTCAGCCACTGAGTTCTTACTCAAGGTCCACCAGACTCCCAGCTCACCCTTAAGTTAGAGTATAACAAACCACACTCAGCTGCAGCTTAACTACCCACCAAAACTGAAATGTTTTTAAGAAACCCTAATGCAGCAGTGTAAAAATTCCAGTCTGCAAGCCTAATTAGGCATGACAATCTTCATTTCACTCATGAAGCTGTTCCAGCCAAGCCTCAGCTACCTGCCTTAACCTGACATCATATATGAAGTCAGCTGTGGGTGATGCAGCTCCTTGCCAAAAGTGGGGTTTGCAGGTCCACTTAATAGCCTGCAAAGCCCCTTGTAAATGCTTCTCTTGTAAATGATCATCTGCACTGAAGCTGGTTTCAAAGAGCAACTAGAGTGACACTGATTTGAACACACACAATGTTGGTTTCATTCAACTGTAAAATAGCAATAAAAAATCTACTTTATGTGTAACAAAGTTGACGATAAGTTCGGGGGTTAAAATGGACACCATGAAACATATTTTTGAATTGCTAGTGTGCCTATGTATTGTAGACTCTTACGGTGGCAAACTCCACAGAGAGCTTATACACTGTGTGGAAAAGTACTTTCTTTTGTCTGTTCAGCATCTTCTTCCAATCAGCTTTATACAAGGGCCAGTGAAACTCCATTCTGGTTATCCCTTTCTCCATCATGTGAAGAATGGGGAGAGGAGGAAGAATATGCTCTCATTGTTGTGGACTCTATCCAAACATATGTTGGAAGCTATTTGGGTTTTCTCTGAGTACTGCTCAGAGCTTACAGTTCCACACAATTGTAAGACCAGTGCTATTTTTCTATAAAAAGAGGTGCTAGAACTCACCTTGTTCTCTTATAATGGCAATGGCACCTACCTGAAAGTTGCAGTAAAGTTGCTGGGGAAAAAAACCCTGCCATAGACCATGCTATTGAATAAAATTGCACATGCAATAACAGTTGAAGAACACCACTTCCAAGTCTCTGAAAATATTTTCACATATTCAAATTCATTCTTTAAGGTTTGAATATATGAATGAATATATGACCAAACTGCGGGAGGCAGTGGAAGACAGAAGTGCCTGGCGTGCTCTGGTTCATGGGGTCATGAAGAGTCAGACAACAATATGAAAGTATTTTGGATATACACAAACAAAAATGGTTATAATAAAATTAGGCAAATGGGGACAGCTTTACTGATTGGTTCCTTTGTAGGCGAACCTGTTTCTGTAGTCCAAAAACTTTGAGATGTATCCTTGCAAAAGGCATAAACAAAGTGTAAAAGACACTTTGTTTTCCAAATAGTAGATTGATGTTGAAGTATTTGTGCCAGCAAGTACAGAGAGACCAATCGTGTCTTATGCCTCTCAAGAGAGATAAATTACTCAATTGCCTCTCTCCTGCTGCTTCTCTTGTAAATGATCATCTGCACTGTGTTATCTTTGAACAATATAACAACAGTGTTTTACAGAATTACTCATGTAAAGAATAAATAGAAATCCATTTCTTCTAAGATGATGGAAAATTCGATAATAACACAATTGTGTAACATTGTCATGTGTTAGATCCCATGAGGCTACTTAGGAGGTATTCTATAAATTAGCCAAAATTTGACTTTGCTTTGCTCTCAAGAAGTTCCAGTAACTATCTAAAAGCTATATTGATAGAGGATGCGAAAAACACTCTACAACTTCATCAGAGGAGAAATATAAGTGAACCATTCCTCATTCATCCACAGGCTTTCTTAACCCTATAGCTGTCAGTGAAACACTGAGAAATTTAGGTCTGAAATTGTAAGAAATTGTCAGATTCAGATTAAGACTTTGTGCAAACTACAGCTTTATTGCCTATTCAAAGCATATTCTTTCCCTCAAAGAATTCTGGACACTGTAGTTTGTCCCTCACAAAGTTGCAGTTCCCAGTGACCCTTAACAAACTACAGTACCCAGAATTCTTTGAGGGGGGAAATATGCTTCAAATGTTTTTTTTTTTTTTTGTTAGGTAAAGTGTGTATGCAATCAAAGTTAGTTGAACTTAGTTCCCACTGAAACCAATAGAGCTTAAGTTCAAGTCATGACTGATTTGTCTGGACAACCTAAGGATTTTATTCACTAGAGGGGTAAAATTTTGGAATATTCAGGAAGACTTCTTGCAGCCAAGAGTCTCTTTGGATAATAGAGAAGTTTGCTGTGAGATTTATTTATTTATTTTAATCATTTTTATTAGTTTTACATATAAGCACATTGCGTAACATCATATCCTCTTATATCTCTTTGGCTCTACTGAGCCTAACGACTTCCCTCCCACCCACCTAATGGTTTACAAAATTAAATTGTGCACCCTTGCATTTCCCTTCCTTTCCTGTTCTTGTTATGACATTTCTTAAAATATTACATTACTCAACCTGAATAGGTAATAATTTCATTTTACAAATCTTCAGATAACCCTGCTAATGATGTTAATTGTTTACAGTTGTCTTTCAAATATAATATAAATTTGTTCCAGTCTTTTGGGAATGCTTGATCTCGCTGGTTCTGGATTCTTCCCATCGGTTTTGCCAGTTCTGCAAAATCCATAAATTTCATCTGCCACTCTTCTTTTGTTGGTAATTCCTGTTGTTTCCATTTTTGGGCTAACATAATTCTTGCTGCAGTTGTAGCATATAAGAACAGTTTTTTATCTTGTGTCAGTATCTCTTTACCCACTATACCCAATAGGAAAGCTTCTGGTTTTTTAACAAAAGTGTTTTTAAACATTTTCTTTAACTCATTGTATATCATTTCCCAGAAAGCTTTTACCTCTTTACATGCCCACCATATGTGGTAAAAAGTACCCTCCTTTTCATAGTTATCCTTAAATAGACTCAGATTTTTTGCTGTTATGTTTACCCCTAGGTACTTTACTTTTTTAACCACATTTAGTTCTGTCTCTCTCTGAAACTGTTCTGACTCTGTATCTGTCAGATTCTTTTCCAATACCTTAGTTTTCTGTTTATTTAGTTTAAAACCCGCCACCCGACCAAAATCTTGGATCAATTGTAATACTCTTTTCGTACTAGATTCTGGCTCCTGCAGGGTCAAAACTAGGTCATCTGCAAAAGCTTTGAGTTTATATTGTTTCGCTCCAACCTGAATTCCTTCCACCAACCGGTCCCCTCTAATCATGTTCAGGAGCACCTCCAGAACGGAAATGAATAGCAAAGGGGAAATAGGGCAGCCTTGTCGTGTTCCTTTTTCAATTTTAAACTCTTCTGTAACCACATTGTTAACTATCAATTTAGCTTTTTGCTCTGAGTATATCGCCTCAATCCCATTCTCAAAACCCAATCCCACTTCCATTTCTTTTAAATTACCCTTCATAAAATTCCAGGAGATGTTATCAAAGGCCTTCTCCGCGTCTATAAAAATTAAGACTGCTTTTGTGTTTATATCTGTTTGTAAAAGTTCCAAAATGTCGATAATGTTCCTTGTATTAGCAAATAAATGTCTACCTGGGAGAAAGCCTGCCTGGTCCTTGTGGATTACTTCATTTAAAACTTTTTAAAATCTACTTGCCAGGATGTCTGCAAATATTTTGTAATCCACATTCAAAAGAGAGATGGGACGATAATTCCTAAATTGTGTCTTTTCAGCTTCCGATTTTGGTATCAATGTGATAAAAGCTTCCTTCTACGACTCCGGCGCCTTCTTCCCCTCCATAATTTCATTGCTAACCTCCATCAGTGGTTGTATCAAGTAGTCTTTTAGTGTCCTGTAATACTTGGAGGTCAGCCCATCTGGCCCTGGAGATTTGCCCAATTGCATGTTCTGAATGGCTTGTTCAATCTCTTGTCGTGTTATTTTACAGTTCAGGATTGTTCTATTTTCTTGTGACAATTTTGGTAGTCCATTTTTTCCCAAAAATTGTTCAATCTCTGCCTCATCTTGCAGCCCTTGAGTGTATAATTTTTTAAAATATCTCTGGAAGGCCTTTCTGATGTCCACGGGGTTCTGAATGTTCCTTCCTTCAATATCCAAATTTGTGACTGTATTTAGTTTTTGTCTTCTCTTCAACTGCCAAGCTAGCAGTTTCCCACACTTATTCGCCGATTCAAATGTTTTTTGTTTCATTAGTTTAACCTTCCACTCTATTTCCTGATTTATCAATTTAGAATATTGTGCTTGAAAAAGTTTGATTTTTTCTCAGAGTCGGCTGTGACTTCGGGTTTAATCTTAACTTCTTCTCTAATTCTTTTATTTTGTCCAAAATCTTATCTTTTCTCTTATTTTGTAACCTTTTCTTTACAGCATTCTGTTGTATTAGGAACCCTCTCATTACAGCTTTACTTGCGTCCCATATGGTTCTTTTTTCCACCGTAGTGTTCATGTTTATCTCAAAATAGTCCTTCAAAGCTTTTTGGGCCTTCTTGATGATTTCCTGATCTCTATTTTCCATCTAAAAGAGCCGGTTGGTAACAATGTCATGTCCATCTTTACTGCATTATGGTCGGAGCAGGTCTTTGGGCAGATTTCCACCTTTCTAGCCTTAGGTGCCAGACCTCTAGATATCCATATTTGGTCGATTCTTGTCCAAGTCAGTTGGGCTTCAGAGAAAAATGTTCCCTCTCTTCCCAGGGGGTTCTTTGTCCTCCAAATGTCAATCAAGTCCATATTGTCTGTCATTTCGAAAAAGGTTTTTGGTAGTCTGCCGTCTTTTGTAACATTTTGATTTTGTGACTTATCCATGTTGGTTGAAACGACCCCGTTCATATCTCCCATCATGATGATGTTGTCATAGTCCAGATAATCCAGCATCGTCTCATGCAACTTCTTGTAAAACTCCGATTTTCCTTCATTTGGTGCATAAATTCCTAATATCAGAAGTTTTTCTCCTTGGTGTTGTATCTCAATTGCCAAAATTCTTCCATGTTCGTCTTTAAATAAGAATTTGGGTGACAGGCTCTCTTTTGCATAGATCACCACCCCTCTTTTCTTTACTTTGTCTGAAGAAATAAATTCCTGACCGAGTCTTTTGTTTATTAACACTTTCCTGTGGAGCCTAGTCACATGTGTTTCTTGCAGGCAAATAATGTCCAATTGTTCTTTTTTTAATATATGAAATATTTTTTTCCTTTTTTCCGGAATGTTGCAGCCATTAATATTCCAACTCAAGAGTTGCAGAGACATCCTGAATAAATCTGGTTATTTTTCTGGGGGTGGTGCTTTGTTCGCTGGATCTTCAGGTTCCGAAGGTGCAGGTACCGCCGGTGCTCCAGGCCCAAAAGGGGATTGAATTCCTTTTGCCAGGTCCTCTCCGTATGTAGACAGAAATTTATCTCTTTCTTCCAATGATCTGATTTTGACCTTCTTCCCTCTGAAGGTAAAAGATAGTCCTTGAGGAAACTCCCACCTAAAAGCAATTGAGTTACACCTTAGTAGACTAACCAGTTCAGAATATGCAGATCTAAGGTCCAATAGTTGTTTAGGAATATCCTTGTAAATTTCAATTCTTCTGCCCAAAATGTCCAGTGTTTTCTCGTAATGTAGGCCCAAAATCTTGTCCCTTTCCTCCTTTGATCTCAATGTTATCAGACAGTCTCTGGGCTTCTCCTTTTTTGCAAATCTTCCAAGCCTAAAAGCTGAAACAATTTTAAAGTCCTTTTCCTCTAGGTTCCAAAACTTGGAAAATTCTTTAGTCAGAAACTCAGCTAAGTTACCTTCTTCTGCCTCTGGTATCGACCTGATCCTTAGGTTACAATCCCGATTCTGCAGTTCTATCATGGAAAGATAGGTCTGATGTTCACCTACTTGTTTGCAGAGTGGTCTCACCTCTTTTTCTAAATTTTGAAGCTTTTGACTAGTGTCCTCAGCCAATTTCCGGTTTTCTACTGTAGCCTCCGTCAACTCTACAATTGCTTGAACGTTCTGTGCCACTTGTCCAGTTAATCTATTTAAACATTCTGTGTTTTGATCAATTTTAGCTGTTTGCTCATCAACTTTCTTATCCAAAGACTCCAGTTTTTCAAAAATTTTCTCTAGAATAGAAGCAGATGTTCCTGCGGCCATATCTTCTAGTTGTACTTGCTCAGTTTCTCCCTCTCTTGCCTGTGGCAGAGAGGCTGCTTCTTCCTCTGAAGGCAAAGTAGGTACAGATGATCTACGTGTCTGCAAAGCTGAGGTTAAAGTTGTTAAAGTTGTTTGTCTAATTCTTCCCCTTCTTCTTGTGCCACTCATTCCAATGTTATCTAAAAACCAAGGTCAAGCTGAGTTGTTCCCATGGGAAAACAGAAGCCAGAGATACAAAGCAGGAGGCCGGGAAAAAGAAAGTAAGGTGATGTCACTGTTATAAATCCCAAGTCCTCTAGGGGGAGCTTAAAATGTCTTTAGGGAAGAATCCGATTCTAAATAAAATTATAGTCAAATTTTATATCCAAGAACCTTCAATAGCAGTTATTTAGCAGAGTTAATGTTGACAGCCACATTGTTTCTACCAGTGCATACTGGTGTTGCAAGTGGTGTTTCAAAATAACAAGTCAAACACCCTCAGATAGTTACAAGTTCTGATACTCAGTAGCCAAGTTTGCAAAACTGACAGCTCAGTCTCTCAGGCAGCTCCAGCCTGGGTTTCTCAATCAAATTGTAAATCCAATAGAAGAATGGTAACACAGTTCAAATAGTAAGCAGGATCATAAGCTTAAAGTCCTTACTTTGTTTAGACAATTCAATGGGTGCTCCAATCTGTTATGTAGAAAGGATCTTTTCAACGCCTCCACTCCTCCAGCTCTTTGCTTTCAAGTTCAATGGCAACGGAAGACGGACTTCCTGTTTCCACGTCTCTCCGCTTTCAGCCAAATTCAAAATTTAAGGTCCAAATTATAACTAGTCAGTCTTTACTCACGGGTTGTAGCTTTCTTCCAAATCTGTGATTTGCAGGAAAAGAGGTCAGCGCTCACCGGCAGCAGCAGCGCGGCTTCACTCCACAGATCGCGAAACGGCTCTCAGCGCCGCTACCCCCTCCACGATCCGGAGCCCCTTACGGGGTTCCTTCAGCGATTTGGGGGTCGCTTCTGGCGCCCACCGAGCCTCAAGACCACAGGCTCTTGCTGCCTGTGGGTTTCCCGGATGGGTCTCCGCTTCGCCGTAGCGGACGACCCGGTTTCCACGGAGCTCCTCTTCACTAAAGGAAAATGACCGCCATTGCCGTTCGCGCCGCCTCCGGTTGGTCAGAAATTAAGAGAGACTTAGACAGTTGGACAAAATTGAAACTTTCTTTGTTAGGCCGAATTGCTGCTATCAAGATGAATGTATTGCCAAAAATGTTGTTTTTATTTCAAACACTACAGATTGTGGACAAGACGGAGTGCTTTCGGAAGTGGCAGAAAGATATTTCTAAGTTTGTCTGGCAGGGCAAAAAGCCCAGAATTAAGTTTAAGATATTAACTGATGCGAAAGAAAGAGGGGGCTTTGCCCTGCCGGACTTAATGTTGTATTATGAGGCCGCAGCTTTCTGCTGGCTAAAAGATTGGCTACTTCTGGAGGACACTGATGTATTGGATTTGGAGAGGAGAGGTTTAACAATGCGTTTGGGTGGCATTATGGTATGATAAGGTTAAGATCAATAAGGCCTTTAAGAACCATATTGTCAGAAAAGCAGTGTTTAATGTCTGGACAAAATATAAAGACTTATTGGAAAACAAAACTCCAAGGTGGCTTTCACCTATGGAAGCTAAGGCCCGGAAAAGACCCAATATGGAGGCCTACTGGCCAAAGTATTGGGAAATATTAGAAAAAGACGGAGATAATTGGAAACGGCAGAGTTTGGAGAAAATAAAGGATAAAGTGCGAGACTGGTTACACTACGCTCAGATTAAAGAAGTTTTTAAAAATGACAAGAAGTTAGGGTTCCAGGTGGAGAAATCGAAATTGGAAACAGAACTGTTAGAACCAAAGACTAAGGTACTATCTAGAATGTATAACTTGCTGCTAAAATGGAATACTCAAGATGAAATGGTTAAATCAGCTATGATAAGGTGGGCGCAGGACATTGGGTATAACATCATGTTTGAGGACTGGGAAAAGTTGTGGACCACTGGGATGAATTTTACTGCATGTAATGCTTTGAAAGAAAATATAATGAAAATGATTTATAGATGGTACATGACCCCAGTCAAACTTGCAAAAATATACCACCTGTCTGACAACAAGTGTTGGAAATGTAAAGAAAGTGAAGGGACATTCTTTCACCTCTGGTGGACATGCCCTAAAGTGAAGGCCTTCTGGGAAATGATATATAACGAACTGAATAAGGTATTTAAGTATACCTTCACTAAGAAACCAGAGGCCTTCCTTCTGGGTATTGTCGGCCAAGGGGTGGCAAAGAAGGACCAAACATTTTTTATGTACGCAACAACAGCAGCAAGGATACTTCTCGTGAAGAACTGGAAAATCCAAGATCTACCCACACTGGAAGAATGGCAGATGCAACTGATAGACTATATGGAACTGGCCGAGATGACTGGCAGAATCCGAGACCTGGGAGAGGAGAGGACGGAAGAAGACTGGAAGAAATTCAAGATTTATTTACAAAAACATTGTAATTTGGTTGAATGCTAAGTAGGTTGCTAAATCAGAAATAATTGAGCACCACTAAACTAGATAGAATTTGGAAGAGAAGTGAGATTGAGAAAGTAAAAACCTTTTGGAGATCTACTAGATTATAAACTAAGTTTGTGGGACACAAAATGCAAATAAGATGATAATTTGCGGATAAAAACTTTTAATGATGAAAATGGGAGCGGGAGACGTGAGGAAGTCCAAAGAAGCTGTGAAAATATGTTATGATATACACTGTATTGTGAATTTTATATGTATCTACATGGAAAATCTTAATAAATTTTTTTTAAAAAAGTACCCTCCTTTTCCTTACATTTCCAACATTCGTTTTTTGTTCTATACATTTTAGCCAAATTTACTGGTGTTAAATACCACCTGTACATCAAGAGATTTATTTATTTTTAATTCCAACCTCAAAAATTCACTTAACTTCAAATTGTTTTTTTATTTTTGCCACTTTCTTCACAGGGATTGCCACAATTTAAGTAAAAATGGTTGGTGCACGTATATCTATAAGCAAATCTCTTTCTGATGTGGCTTGATTTAATAGCTTTACATCTGATGGGATATTGTCAGTGGCGACTGTATGTAGAGTAATGAACACATTTCCTCAGACTGATTAGGAACTTGTTTCTGCTTTCACCTGCAGTATTTGGTTTGGCTGACTAGCATAAATCATAAGTAACTGTTGCTGTGCTCTGCAAGCACCTGTAAGCTGTTGACTTGTTCTATGTAATTTGGATTGAAAATGAAGATTCCTCACATCAGAGTGGGAATTTCTCCCCACACTTACTTCTGACATTTTTATTCTGTGCTACAGGGACCTGTTAAAGCAACAGTGCATTTACAGGAACTTTATTTGCAGACACAGTGCTTTCTTCTTTACTATTTTCTGTCATGCATTACCCGACTTAATATATTGAATTTCTCCCTGACATTCAAACATAGCTTGGTTAGTCAATCATGGTCATAATGGAGTTGAGACTTATGAGCAAACATATGTTAAAAGGTAAAGGTAAAGGTACCCCTGCCCGTACGGGCCAGTCTTGACAGACTTTGGGGTTGTGCGCCCATCTCACTTAAGAGGCCAGGGGCCAGCGCTGTCCGAAGACACTTCCGGGTCACATGGCCAGTGTGACATCGCTGCTCTGGCGAGCCAGAGCTGCACACGGAAACGCCATTTACCTTCCCGCTGGTAAGCGGTCCCTATTTATCTACTTGCACCCGGAGGTGCTTTCGAACTGCTAGGTTGGCAGGCGCTGGGACCGAGCAGCGGGAGCGCACCCCGCAGCAGGGATTTGAACCGCCGACCTTTCGATCAGCAAGTCCTAGGCGCTGAGGCTTTAACCCACAGCGCCACCTGTGTCCCTATATGTTAGGAATTCCATATATCAGGAGTTGGAAGCCAACCCATGTCTAAATTAAGGATGGATCTACTGATAATTGCTTTTGAGGCAGATTTTCTCTATGTGAGTTGTACTCATACTCTACAGACACACAGTGATTTGTAGCTTGATAGCAGATTCAGCTATGGAATTCTGTCTCTCTTGTGCATCCCACATGGTGTTTATTTGTAGCTAGCACTGATTTGTGTAATTTAAGGCAGTTTTTATGTTCCTATGATTCATTGTGTGGAAATGCCAATATATCCATAACAGTATTTGGGTCATAAACAGAATACAAATATTTGCTTATGGCTATAGACCTTTAATAGAGAACAGGTCATATTGAACTCAGTGGGGATGTACTTCTGAGTAAACATGAACAGGATTTGGATGCTATAAGGGAAACTTGAATATTGCTTAAGATGCTAATAAATTAAATGCTTGTAAAAATGACATGTAGAATGTAAAATTGCATCTGTAAAAGTTGAAATCTGTTGCAGTTTATGTGTATCTGTCTACATGAATATTCATGGATGACTGTTCACTTGTACCAACGTAATACAAATTACAATGCAGTTTATTAATGCAGTGTAGGAATGCGAGTACATACTGTAAATCTTCATCTGGCTCTTTGAAAAGTACAGTTTAAATAGAAGAGAAAAAGTTTGAAAAAAATGTTCATTAGTCACAATTTCAAACATTAAATGTGTAGTTAGTTTCCTGCTAAAGGTAGCTGTAACTAAGTCCTATTCGTGCAATCTATTTACAACTAACCTTAGCTAGAGTATAAGCATGGTGATTGGTATTCAGCTGAGTTTTATGCAGAGCAGACCCAGTGAAATTAACACACCTAACTTAGTTATGTTGATTAATTTCAATGAGTCTAATATATTAGAATTTAGTAGAATAGCATTCATATTTTTATGATACTCTAATTTCATAATTGTGTGGAACTAATGAAGAAGAATGAGTTTAGGTGAAATAGACTATGGAAGTATTTGCGCTACCACTGTTGGTTCAATTTCAGACATATTCTGTCTGGCATGCTCTGTATTTCCAAAAATACATAGGCAAGTCCTCCTTCCTGGCTACTTGATTTTACTTTATTCTAAAGTTTACTAGGAGCCTTTCCTAGAGAATTAGCCCAAGGAGTTGTGGCAAAATTAAAAACGAAAGCAATAAAGATTGACTCCATGACATATGTGGGAAAATGTATTGTAGGAATATGTGGAAGTTTTCATATAACCATGATGGTAAATGTAACTTTTTAAAAAAGTAAAAACAGGCTATATTCAAGGTAAATCCCATAAATTTAAAGCTCATAGGGTTAAAGCTCATAAATTGCAAACATGAATGTGCTCTATTCATCTAACTCATAGATGTGTGAGACATCTTTATATGATATTCTTAATCCGCTGTATTCCAAATTTGCATTACACACCCTTTGTTTTCTTGTGATGTGTGATATTTCCAAATCTTCCACATTATAGCACTGCTTGGAAAGCCCTTCCCATTTACTTTAAGGAAAGAACCTGATTCATATCAGCATGGATGGATCTCGTCCCTCTGTTGAAATGAATGATGAAATCTCTGAGAACTGCTGTTTGCCTTGACTGTTTCCTTTGAGTTTTTGTTTAATCTTTCTTCATGACATTATAAATAGAAATAAATTCATTAATAAAGTTGTTCTTTTGAAGAGAGCTATGACCAAAAGCTCAATAATATGAGCTATCTTGTCAAAGTTTTGAGTGTTCCAAGGAACTAAATATTTAGGCTACAATCCAGCCAGCCACTTACACATGCTTTTAGAAAAACATCATGAGCTGGTGCATTCCCTGCAGTGATTATCTTAATTTACCAAACCACAAAACAGCCAGGATTCAAGTAGTTAAGCAAATGTTTAATTGCATTCTGTTTTTAATCATGATGTAAGAGCTATGTGTGTGAGTTAACGGTTGATTTTTAAAAATGCATCTGCATTAACATAAAGTCTTTCATAGGGCCAGTGCTTGGCTAATTACAAAACAACAAAGAATATTGTGACACTTTAGAGACTAATAGGGAAGTCTTTAAAGTAGTCCAAGTCTCTCTCTTCATGCTGTCACATATTGACATATATACTTCTCTCTAATTTTACAAGGCGAGACACATCTACTGGACAAATCTTTGCAGCAATTCTTGCATAACTTGTTCATAATGTCATCTCTTAGGCAGTGACCCCTGCATCAATTTAAAGATATGTATCATCCTTCCAAGCACTAAGCGAGATGTTGCTGCATACCAGGTGTGGTCAAATGGTTGACTGTATCTCCCCTATGTGTCCTTTTCTTATTGCATGCCATATTTATTGACGTTTTCCCCAAAAGGCTAATTTACATTGTAGCAATAGTTCATCAGACTGCAAATTCTTTAACAGCCCAGCCAGGTATCATTTCATCATGACAATGTAACTGATGTCTTGGTAACACAGTATCAACAAACTTCACAGCAATTTGGAAAGACAATAACTTTTCCAAGTAAACAGTTACATGTAAAGTTTATTTTTAAAACCTGGACATTTCTTATTGAAGCTGATAAGTACAATAGGTGGTTTGCTTTGGGAGGTGCGGAGGAAATTGGGAACTCACTGGATCCCACCAACAGCTGTTAAGTCTACAAATAGCATCTGGATATTGAACAAATTCAGCTACAGACTGAGTATATACTATAGAAAGTTATTTGAGAGATCAATGACTTAAATGCATTGGGGCTAAATGTATTTGATAATATCACTTAGCTCAATGCCATTTAGGTAGAGAGAGTGTTCAGAAATAAGCTTCTTAGTCTTTAGTCTGAAAGTATACCTTGTATTAATGAGCTTATTCTATGGTTGTGTGCTTGCACACATGCCTAAATTGTTCCTGTCTGTGGATTTGACACCACCAGTTTTCCTTACAACTCTTTCAGCACTGGCTTTCTTTGGGTCAGAAAGGACCTGCGCTCATATGCATCCTTCTTTATACATTCACCCATTTGAATCCAACGTAGCAGTGGTTTTATGGGTTTTATCTACCATCTGTTGTTCAGTGTCAAAAGTAGTGGTGACATGAAACAATGTATGCAAATTAGCTGTAGCCATATTTATAACTGGTGGTTAGATTGATTTGTCTACACACAAAAAGACAATCTGGTCTTCTGAGCTTTCTTCCCACCTGTCAGGCTAAGGAAATCGACTTCCTCCCCCGTGGCAGTAGATAAGCAGAACAAAGGAAAAGGAGTCTTCTTACCAGTTAGAAACTTTAATAATCACAGCAATAGAACAATGAACACACCTGCTAGAATGGCGGTGCTCCTAATAAAGGATTCCACCTCCTTCTGTCCCTATTAATCTACATCACTTCTACGTCTTGTAAGCTGAGTTTGTACCTTCTGTGCTTTCTGCTCTGCCAATTTCTGAGCTCTCAGTGACTTTGGAGAAGTGGGGTGAATGCTGTTCCGAGACTGTGAATCTGTTAACCCTCTCTCTTCTAGTGTTTCTTCTCCTAGCTGTTCCCCATCTGCCTTCTGAACTATGCCCCTCTGCAAACCACTGTTCCAAATCTATACTGTCCTCCTGCTCCTGGGAAGATTCAGGATCCGGAGTAGGGGGAGGGGAAGGCTCCCACCATTCCTCCTCAGTGCAGCCCTCCTCAGCACGGTCCCTGACACCACCCCACACAAGGTCTGCCATCATGTTGAGAACCACCCATGCTTGGGTTAGCCTAGGTACGCACATACATTTTTGAGGGGAAAATATTTGCTTTTCCAATAGCCCTATGTCTCTTCATTGCCTATTACTGCTACAGAATTCTAATTTATAAAAGTCTGCAGGAAGAACTGTCTAGTCATTCTGTAGATGATTAGGGCATCAAATTTATAATACTGTAATTCACTGATTCTCATACATTTATCAGCCTCTGAATTCACTAATCAATTTGTGTTTTGTTTTTTCCATTACAGTCTTTTGTCAGACTGTTCGAGAATTTCATTCATCCCTTCCCTCCCTCCCTCCCTCCCTCCCACCCTTGCCTTTTCATTTATAGCCTAAATTTATTTATGGCTTTATGTTTTCTTTAAAATTAAATGAGCACTTTCTACTCTCTTACATTTACATCCATTATTTATTTATCCAGCACAGCCGTGACTCTTTAATCGTGGTGTACCAAACTTCAATAAGTTATTTTAACCATGTCACCTGAGAAGAACTCTGCCTTCCTGGCTTCTGTTTGTTTTCTACAGATTCCAGAGAAAAAGCACATTTTCTAAAGTTTCACCTTCCTCTTACAGTCCTAGTGTTGGTGCAGTCAACAATCAACTTGCAATCAACTTGCAATCAGCACAGTTCATAATCTCACAAACGCCACAGGAACAGCAATCTGGCACACACTGGGTCAAAGCAACACCTTCATTGAGTTATCCTCCACCACAGAATAGGGAACCCTAGGCCTGGGGGCAACATTTGATACTCCAGGGCTTTCTGTCTGGCCCCTAGGAATCTCCCCAGCACACATACCCTCCTGAGTCAGACCCCTCACAAGTCCTGCTTTGCATCCTCCTTGATGGTTTTTGCCTAGCTGGAACGGGTCCTTTGAATTTTGATAATGCTTTCCTGGCTGGAAGACATTTGTGAATGTGGTAAAACTAACCTCCTGCACAAAGGCAAAGTTCAAATTTATTGCTCTTCTCTCTTTCGTGTCCGGTCCTGCCCCAATACTAGCATGTAGTTCCCAGAAGCTTGCCAGGAGGAAATATGGTCCTTAGGTGAAGAAAGGGTTTCTACTCCTGTTCTATGACTTGCAGTGGAATCAAAATCTAAGACAGAAAAGAACCTTGGGAGAGAGGAAAGAATCATAAACTGAGCATTACCAGAGGCTGAAGTTCATATTCTGAGTCAAGGAATGACAAAACTCAGTGAGACCTCCATCGCTAAGTGTCTTAGGGCAAGAAAGATTATTGATTGTAGCTTTTTAGAGGGCTTCCAGAACGTTTATGTACACGTATTGCACTCATACAGGATCATTACCTATATTTGGAACCATGAATTCAATATAGTCAACAAAACAACTGTTTTCTCCACATTCATTGTGAATTTAGATGCATGTACCTAACAGGATGGTACAGACATGATAAAAGCAAGATCGAAACACTGCTGTCTTTCCCCCTTTGCAAATTTCTTGGCTTGGGACACTAAACTCACCAGAACAAAGAACAACAGAGAACGAAAACAAAATAATGTGCGTTCAGCAGCCTGAGTGAACAAAAAGGCCTTTCAGTACAGTTGAAATTCTGTCAAACTCCACTTCTGATAGATAAGGCAGCAGGTTCCAAATGAGGCAGCTCATGGCTATTGACTGGGAAAGCTGTGCCATTGCCCCGAGAAACCACAGAGCCAAGCACAAACATCCCAGAGAGGCCAACAGAACTTTTGTGGAGCATAGCGAGGGTTCAGCCGTAGGGTTGTGAAATATGTGTCTTTTGTGCGAAGAGAAAGAAGACAAGATCAGAACTGCTTGTTTAAGAGAGGACAAATAAAGAAAGCTTTGGATAGTGGGATGTGCAGCAAAGGAGAGTTCAGAAAGCATAATCCCTGCTACTTTACATAGATGGTATTCTGATTGACTTCTTGATGAACATCCAGCAGGTGTCATGGAAGACTCAGAAGACACACCAGCCAGGGAGATAGGTGTCAGGGAACTGCCATCAGGGCCGGAGGGAGAGAGCGGGCTCCGGAGGGGTCCCAGAGAGCGTCCCGGGATGGGGAGAGGCAGCCCATCTTCTGGGGAAGAGAATCAGCGTAGCACCAGTGGAGAAGGGGGGCAGATGGGGGAATCGGCGAGGCGGTCCCATGACTCCTTGCCAGGGACCAGCGGGGAGAGTAAGGGTCCTCCGCTGCCTACACCCTCCTTGCGCAGAAGGCTTCCGCGCAGGGAGAGTAGGAGGAGACTAGGCGTCAAAGAGCTTCTTTGCTGGAAGAAGTTCAAGAAACGCCCACTGACGGATTCTACCAGCGATTGAGACAGCCACGGGTGAGTGGCTGTCCGGACAGAAAAGGTTCACTCAGGCAACCCAGCCAGGTGTTGCACCGGTTTACGCACAAGCAACCCATAGAACCATTACAATAGGTAATTACTAATCTTCAAGAAGAACAGTAACAGGAAACTCCTGACTCCTCAGATACAATTATGCTCAGTGCCACCTGCTGAATAATTCTGCTATCTGATTTCATGTAAAATGCGTGGGAGTTGGCATGCTAAGCTCCACCCTTTGTCACCATCCCTGTCACTTTCCCAGCTCATAGATGACAAATGTCTGAAGCAGGGAGCCGTATTTACTTATGGAAGGGCCTAATGAGATTTAGAACCCTGCATATTTGATGTGAGCAATGATGCATATACCGTATCTTTTGATGAAATACTTTGCAGTTTTCAAATCTTGTTCCAAGCCTTCTCTAGATGCTGCTTCTAAAGTGTAGGAGAGACAAATGATTTACATTTGCTAAGAAAGCAGAAGAGTGATGTCCAGGTAGGCCTGTTCTGGTCTACTGTTTCTTAGAGGTGCTTTGGACATTTTCTTCTCATGCAGAAACTAAGTCGATCATATTTATATTCTGCACTTCCTCCTAGGAATTTAAGACTGCAGACCTGTTTTCTGGTACATTCTGTTTCTATGCAGAATATTATATGGGGGGAGGGGCGGAAACAGCCTTTTCATGTCTCACAATTGCTTTCAACTTCTACAGGCAAGCTAGCATCTCTGCTTCCTATCTGTATATGCAAAGATTTTACTGCTTGAGTGCCATTCTTATACAGGAGGGGCAAACGTGGGAAATTAACATAGGTTTTTATGCATCAATATACCATCAGAACCTGGTGTCAGACTCATGGCAACATGCTGGAGCCCCTTGTTAATTCACAAATAAATAATAAATAAATTTGGTTCATTTCTCTGGATGCTATTTGCAGCAGGTTTCCCGGCATGCCGTAATATTTAATAGTCTTGTACCCTTGAACATTCCAAAGGATTCAGACTCCCGCATCTATTTACAGTCTCCGAAAGCCCAATAATTTCCCTTTACTTTGGCGCCGGTCTTCTTCGCTTTGAAGGGAGGATGTAATGATGTCACTGATTTATGCCAGATATCACTCTGTATACCAGATAATTGTATTCTGCTTATCTGAAATTAAGTCTTTCTGAAGTAGTCTTTCTGCAGTTCATTTAGTTTTAGTATTTTCATCTAACTGACACAGACAATGAAAGGCTATACTGTACTTATATTTATCATTCTGTGATGGTTAAACATGTAAAATCTCAAAGCATGCATAGTTTTTAGCTCCCCTCCACCAATCACATGATGCTTTCATGTTCATAAGAACAGAAACGTTTAAATTCAGGTTTGCAATGTGTATATATAAATATGGCTCTCTGATATGTACCAGTGTAAATGCTATACAGTGGTACCTCGGGTTAAGAACTTAATTCGTTCTGGAGGTCCGTTCTTAACCTGAAACTGTTCTTAACCTGAGGTACCACTTTAGCTAATGGGGCCTCCCGCTGCTGCCACACTGCCGCCGCACGATTTCTGTTCTCATCCTGAAGCAAAGTTCTTAACCCGATGTACTATTTCTGTGTTAGCGGAGTCTGTAACCTGAAGCGTCTGTAACCTGAGGTACCACTGAAGTAAGAAACTGTGTTGGGGTGGAATGCTAGACCAGATCCTGTAGGATGGGCTCTACTCTGCATTTGACTTGTAGAGCTTCTAATATTATTTTTGGAAGTGGCCAGGAAGTGACCCCCCACCAATGCTGCCCCAGTTCACTGATATGGGTCTTACCCACTCCCTGCCCCTGCCATTGTGTCTGTCCTGCTACCAACCCAACCATCACAGCTGCACCCTGGGCTGAAGCTGTGCCCAACTGTTGCCACGACACAATGGCAAGGGTGTAGCAGGCACAGTGGTGAGGGTAATGGCACTGTGCTGATGGCACGGGTGAAGCCCTGGCAGGGCTGGCAGCATTGCAGCAATGGGGGACGGAGGTGGGTCAGGTCTGCTACCTGAGACAAATTGCTTCACTTTGCCTCATGCATATTTGCTAAAAAAAATTATTTGTGTCTTCTTTTACCTTTCCAATACTTATATAAACACATATGACCCAAAACTCTCCACATTAAGTTCCTTGTCATGTTGTATTTTTAAAAAAATATTAATAATAATTAATGCACTAATATGAATCAGTCACCTGCTAGTAGAGGGACAAGTGAATACAGGATCTCAAAAAATGTGGTGAACTGCAGGCATAGCAGTGGAAACGAAGTCCAACTCAAAAACTGGAGAAAGGTGTGTTGCTAATGATTCACCCCAATAACTGAAGATAAATTTGGATGATAAACTTTAATAAATTTAGTTGAAATCTGGCTGTTGTGCAGAAACAATGCAGATGTGAGATCTTCTACAGTCCAAATTCCTTGATTAGGTTCCTTGCAAGCATAGACTACTGGATAAATTTTGTTAGTATCTTTACAAGGTCTGTTTATTTATAAATATAAAAGACAAAAAGGAACAACCAATCTCAAGAAGATAGAGAATAGTGTGCTTTTATACATAGTAGGAACCAACTACTGGTAATTAACAAGGAAAAGAAAATAAAGGAGGGGAGGGAATAAGGGTCAAGTTGCAAAGAAGGAAAGGTTTTCCTTCAATGCAAAATAGCTACATGCTCCTAATGTTTTAATTTAACCAGAACCCCCCTTTAAAAACAAAAAGATAAACCTCAATTTTAAAAAGTTTATTTCACAATGCCCATTTTGATTTTGGTTCTCCAATAATAAAGGGTGGATATTCTGTGTCAAAACCAATATTATGGTATTTGCAACTCACTAATTGACCTGCATTTTCTGAGACATCTCATATATTTTATACACACCATGCTGTGTTTAGCTGACAGGAAGCTGTTGCTGTCATACTGCATTTAGTTGATAAGGAGCAGTTGCTGTTTCTCATTGTACCAACAAGTGGAGCGATTGTGATTAATTGCCATTTGAGCATCTTTTTAAAAACTACTATTGGAATGTGCGACATTCCTTCATTCTAGTTTTCATGTATTTTGTTTGCTTGGGGTCCCCCCCCTTTTTTAGTAGATACTATTTAGTGCAATTCTAGTAACATTTATCTAAAATTGCTTTACTAAAAAAATCTAGCAGTAGACAAATGCAGCATTTCCCCTCTTTAAGTCAAAATAGGAGTCTGTCAAACAAGACAAGTGATTTCAGAGAAGAAAAGCATAAATATTGAATCTTAAAACACAATTGGCTACTTTACCAACTCATTTTTTAAGGTTACTCATTTTTTAAGGTTGCGTTGGGTATATTTTACTTTTGCAGTAATTTTGTGGTTGTCCCAATTTATCTGTAAGCATTATTAAAATGGAAACCTATTGGCTTTTGTGGTCATATCCATTTTAGGTAGTATCTCTTAATAATGCACAGGAGCTTTATTTCCTGTTTGGGAACACTGAATTTGTAGTTTTCTCTTCCTCCTCAACCGAATCAAGATAGACTGTCCTCCCTGCTGCAATTTTCTGCTAGGGAGTATAGGATTTTTGATATAATTTATTAAAGGGTCTCTAAGTAAATATTGTGGAGAAAATCAGAATTTTCAGCTTCTAATTTAAAATTTCAGCTTCTAATTTAAAATCAGCTTCTAATTTAAGACAGCCTTTTGCCAACCAGGTGCCTTCCAGATCTTTCAAGCTGCAACTTCCATCAGTCCTAGGCAGCACAGGTTGTTGTCCAAAACAACTAGTTGATCACGGTGAGGGTTTGCCAAATGTGCCTTCCTCTTAGCACGTTTCTCTCTTTCGTCTTGAGTTCAAGCATCTTCAAAGTCCATGACACCCTTGGTAAAGGCTGTTCTCCAATTGGAGCACTTGCAGACGTTGTCAGTGTTTATACTACATTTTTTGCCTTGAGAGAGTCTTTAAACTTCTTTTGTTGACCACTAGCATTACACCTTCCATGTTTAAGTTTGGAATAGAGTAGTTGTTTTGGAAGACGATCATCAGGCATCTACACAACATGACCAGTCCAATGAAGTTGAAGTTGAATAATCATTGCTTTGACACTGGTTATCTGATCTTTGCTTCTTCCGGTACACTGGCATTAGTTTGCCTGCCTTCCTAGGACTTACTAGTCGGTTAGGGGAGCTGAAATATATATATTTGGCAACCAATGCATCCTTTTGCTTTCAGATAGTATAGCCCTCTAGCAACTGTGGTGGCCCATTTACCAGAAGTAATGTATTTAGCGTTAACTCTGGAAGTGCTTACTCGATTCTGACCCAACTAAACCTCCTGATGTATTTTGTGCCCTATGAGGCTTAGTTTGGTCAGAATTGAGTAAACACTTCCAGAGTTAACGCTAAATACATTACTTCTGGTAAATGAGCCACCATAGCCACTAGAGGGCCATGAAAATTTGTGTCTCTGACTTTTTAGACTCATCTACCCATGTACTATCTGAAACCATTGGCTGCTGTAAGTGAAATATATTGGCATTATTTTCAGCTGTCCTACCCCACTATATAGGAGGATTTCATGTATGGCTCTAGAGACATAATGATATGAATCTTTTGGTCATAATTTAAAGCTGTAGTTTGTTGTATGATTTGTAGGAAAATACATGGGCTCTGTTGCTGAAGTGCCAGGTTTATATAGAGACATTGAAGTTTACCATCAAGAGGGTTTGGTGTGAAGGTGCGATGGATTGTTCCCTCCATACCACCTCTATTCTTACCATACTCTTGCCATTCTTACTTGTAAAAGGATGGGTGATAGCTCAGTGTGGTATCTGCTTGGCGTGCCAAAGGGTCTTGGTTCAATACCCAACATCTTCAGGTAAAACTGGCAGAGAATCCAGCCTGAAATCTTGGAAAGCTGTCAGTGTAGACAATTCTGAACAGCTTCCTGTGTTCCCAATAATATATTTGTTCTCTTTTTCATACCACTCATTTTAGTAGTCAGTTGAATTGAACTGGAAGAGAAGTTCCTTCATCATCCTGCATAATGATCAGTCTCATGATGATGATCTGGTGGTTTTTCAGAAATACATGAAACACCATTACAAACCATGTTTTACAAAGAATATACATTCTTATATTCCTAGCTAAAACTATAATCTACCCCAAATGAATATATGTAAGGGCTATGATATTCTGTTCTCTTTCAAGGTGAATTGCTGGGAGTGGAATATTTAGAAACAAAAGGGGGATAAAATATGACTGATCTTTCACTGTCAGTCTGATGGGAAAAGGAATAGTTTAAGGTGGTTTTCAAAGTATTCAGTGAAAGGGCAACTCATTATTGTGAAGTATTCCTGACAGGTTTGAAGTAGAAAACAAAATATAGCTTGAAGTTTATGACTATGTTTTGTGATTCCTGGAGGCTGCTATGCTGTACAAGGGAATTATAAGGCCATAGTCTTTGGCCTATGTTAAGGGTGAGTTGGATGAATTGCATTCCATATTTATGATCAGAAACATGGAGGAGAGGAGGTGATTCTCTAGCCTATAGTTAGAAATAATAGCTTCTGTTAATATTATGTGGCTGTTCAGTGACTGAACAAATTTGGGATTTAGGTCCATCTCTCAGCAGAAAAGTTGGATCTAACAACATACCATACCAATACATATTCCATACCAACTATGCCATACCTATATTGCCTGCATAATGCTTCTATTATGGTCATGGCCCTTAACAACTGTAATTCTGAAGCATGAGTGAACATGGAAAGCCCTTAACACATCATGTTAAACTGTGAGGCTTTCATTAATTGAATCATACGTATATCTTGTGTAGTGTGAACAGCTAGTCAGTACTTGGAATAAACAAAGTGGGAGCAGCAGAAAGCAGTTGATCAGCATTTTTTCCTCCAGAAGAGAGAGTAATAGATCCCAGATGGTGAGGCGAAAATATAAATATACCATTCCATGCATGTTGGCCTCTCATTTCCATAAGGATGCTGTAGGGATAGAAAACTGGATCTGCATCTGAGTCTGGGTGGAACAACTGTTTGCTGCAGTGAGTCAGTGCCTCATCTTGATTATTTTAGTGAGCTGATCAATATATTCCCATTACTGGCTGCAACGCTGCCTGCAGGAAGTGCACCGGATATTTTAGTGAGCGTATTATGCATATTGTGCCCATTGTTTTAGTCTCTGTGCTGAGAGGCAAAGATCTCAACATGATGGGATGATCTTTTTCCAGAAAGTGACTGCAGTGAAATGCTTCATATTGCCAGGAGCACAGGGCAAGGCTATGTGGGACCGGCCTGTTTAAGAAGATATAAATCCTTGAGCTTACAGTGTGCAGAATGCTTGATTTGAAAGTGTTGCAGCCATCAAGAAAGCCAGTTTCCCTGCTGTCTCGTCTGTTTTCTACAGAAGGTTGGCGGAGAGATAACGGCTGTTCTTTGCTCTGAGGTCACAGCTTGAAATCTCCTCTCTCTCTCCCTCTCTCTTTTTAATATGCTTTCTGCCGCAGGAGAGGATGCTTGAAGTTTATTGGTGCAACCCTTGTGTGTGCGTTTAAAAATATAAACTTGAGATACTTGTGATGGACAAAAAGGCAAAAGGGAAGTCTTCATCTAAGGTAATATATACATATATATGTTTATATCCCTACAAAATATGACAATTTAGAAAGGTAGAATGTGCCGATACTGGCTTGTGGTGAGGCAGGGTTTGCAACGCTCTTTCAGATCAGATCTCTGTATCAGAATGCAGAGTCAGGTTTTTCAGACAGCTATTGTTTGTGAATGTGAAGGACTGAGTTACTTTCTGAAAATGGCTTATTATGCTATAGGCTTCTGAATGGTGACTGCAGTGTGGCACTCTGCCTCTTTCTTTCTAAAATATGTGTTTACGGTCAGTCTGTGTTTGCTGTTGATGACTGTATCATGGGGAGGGACAGTCCTGTAGAGCAAAATCAATAGGGAAAAATGATCTACTCATCACCAACCCATGCAGCATAATGACATTGGCATATCATGATTTCAGTAGCAGTGCCTGTCCTGCTGTATTTTATGCTTTTAGTGTAGACACTAGGTGAGCTCTGAGAATCTTCTGTCAAAATGGCTTGCAATGATGTTCGAACTGGCTAAAAGTCTGAACAGAATAGCATGAAAGGAATGCATATGTTTGAACTGGTTCAGAATAAATACCCTTGACTGATGATTTTAAAGCATGATATATCTCTTTCTGGTGGATTCTTTGCATTCTTTGGAAGAAATATGAAATAGGTATGAAATTGTCTGCTAGAGTATTGCATGACAATAGCACATATGATAATTATAACACAGTGATGTGAGGTGTTGCTAGTAGATGGGAATAATTCATATATCCATTTATATTGCTCTTTATAACAACTATTAAAAGGCAGCTGTATTTTTCAAAACCATTCATTTATATATAATTGAATTTGTAGGATTAGCAAGGGAATGACCTAGACTGATATTTCAGTACTCAATAATCCATCATGCATAGAAATATGTATTTACCATTTAAAAGATGGAAATGTTACCTATCTTGACATGTAGTTAGTTTTTTTTTTTTAAGGCTATTATGACAACTAATAAATTTGTGTATTTTCTGTTGTGTGATCTGAATTACTGGGATGTTTGTTGACACTGTTGCTAGATACCTGGTCATTAGGTTTGAATAATAAATTATATTTATTTAAGAATTTATAGTCACCTCCCAAAGTGGTGGCAACAAAATAAGAATTTGTCTTATCCCATCTCCTGGTTGGCATTAGCTGTGTCATTATTATTCCTATCCGCATCATAAATCAAAACTCTCATCTAGCTCTTCCCTAAATGTATGCAAATGCACCATTATTTCACTCATAATATAAAAAAAGCTTTAAATACATTGAGAAATTAAAAATCACCCTGCAGCTCCAACTTCTGCCTGTGTTCTCCTCTACCTGTTGCCTTCAAATTTCTGGAGGATGCTTTTTTTATTATTTCTGCTCCACTGACTTTCTCTTTCCCAGTTTATCCAACATGGTTTCTACTTCTGCACTCCAGTGGAAGTTATTCATAAGAACCTCTATTTCCCCATCCAAATGTATCTACCCAAAAGTATCTCCATCGTCCTTGTCCTCTCCACCACCTTTGATACAACTGATGACTCTCGCCTGCTCAATTGCTTTCATGCCCTAGATTTCAGTATTTGTGTCCTTAACTAATACTCTTCCTGCCAGTATGATCACTTATTCAGTGATTCCATAGGGGAATGTTGATCATCTCTCTCTTGCTTTGCCTCTACACATTGCCACAGGGTGACCTTATCAATTTTAAATTGTGAACCGCCCTGAAGTCTAATTTAATAAATAATAATAATAGTCAGATCCCATGGCTTTCAGTCTTGCCTATATGCTAATGACATTTGGTTCTGCCTTTCAACCCCCAAATCCTCCCCTTATCCAGTTCTACGTATCCAACTACTTGTCTCATATTTCACCCAGTACTGTATGTTCAACATTGAGCATTTTCTATTAACAGCAATGCTGCTGTCCACTCTTCTGCACAGATCTTTGGGTTTATCTTTGACAGATCTTCTCCCTGCCCCCAATATGAAGTTTCTTGCCAAGTAGAGCTCTTCTCCCATTGAAAAGATAGCAGAGCTACAGCCTTTCTCCTCTACCTCCACCTTCTTCTGATAAAAACTCTGATTCCTGGCTGAGTCATCTCCTACACTTTGTTGCACATGCTCTGGAGCTCTCTCTTCTTTTAATTCACATGTTCTAAAGCTATGCTGTGACATTAAGAAGTTTCCAGGGGTAAGCTGCATAGTCCCTAATATACATAGTCCCTAATAAGCAGAGCAATGGCTTTATGGTAGTTGCAGTCAGGATTCTTTAAGAGAACCCAAGTCTGGGACTTGTTCTGCCTTGCTTTAATTAATATCGCAACTTGGCCATATTGATGAATATAACCTTTAGATAATGTGTTCATTTGTCTCTTTTCCACATTGGGTTTTTGAGCCACTTGAGAGGTTGGTGACATGCAGCTTTTGTGAAAAAGAATTACTTGCTTGTGTTTTGAAGGCCTCTTCTATGCTGAGTCACTGAGATCATTTCAGGCAATGCTTGCTTGCCTGCTGGCAATATATTATTCAGCAGCTCTTGCAGTGAAATGAGAATTGTTTACAGAGAAAGGGAGTAGGGGAGAAATGTGTGGAAGAAGGTAAGCCCAAGAAATTCTCACCAGCTTAAATAGTATCTTAAATTAAAAGCGGTGGTTTCTAACACTCCCCTGGCTGTGTTATATTCAAATGTTAAGTGAAAAGACGTCATCCCTGTTGGGCAAACTAAAGTAACATGACTACACAGTGCTGACACAATAATAGTAAATAAAGGGGAACATATTAGTTAAACTGTTTGCTGCTTTTGTCATCCTTACCCCCACAGACTTGCATTTGGGGCAAAAAAACTGACAGTTCTGGGTCATAATGCAGTTTTATTTTCTACAGTGTTTTCCAAGGGGAGGTAATATAAACCATAGGTAATAGCTAAAGGACGGCTCATACTTAAAGCTTTCCTAGCAGCCTATCAGGAAATGACATGTGGGAAATTGGGGCCATATTGAAAGCTACTTGGCCAACACAATGGACATAACTGAAAATATGTCGGTAGGAAAGGCCTGAGCAGATACCAGCTGTGTGCAATGGATGACCAGATTTCCCCCTGACTAAGACAAATTCAGAAACCATTTGAACATACATTCCCCATTTCTTGGTGATGTTGTGTGCCTGTAATCCTTTTTGCTGCCAGACTGAAGCAGAGTAACCAGAGACTATTTCAGGAATAGAAGAAAGAAAAAAGTGATAAGCAATACACAAAATTGTTGGTTTAATTTGAGGGAGAAAGTGCTTGGTCCATGCCTTGAGCAGCCCACACCCCACATCTCGATTATGTTTAGAGCATGGGTAGGCAAACTAAGGCCCGGGGGCCGAATCCAGCCCAATCACCTTCCAAATCTGGCCCACGGACAGTCCGGGAATCATGTGTTTTTACATGAGTAGAATGTGTCCTTTTATTTAAAATGCATCTATTGGTTATTTGTGGGGCATAGGAATTCGTTCATTTTTTTTCTTCAAAATATTGTCCGCCCCACCCCCACCCCCAGGTCTGGGGGACAGGGGACCAGCCCCCTGCTGAAAAAGTTTGCTGACCCCTGGTTTAGATATAGCATGCCAGCTAAACATCTCATCTGCCCTCCCTTTCTCTAAGGAATATGTGTACAGTATATGCAGAGGCAAATACAAAGCCAAGGCTGCATGTATCTTTACAAGGTTTACTTCTAAGACCAGAAGAACTGTGTTATCGCAGATAAGTTCATGATGTGCCAGTGTCTCTTAAAGTTTATGTACCTAGTGTGTTTTTGCTTGGCTTGTGCCATGAGACAATGAATGCTTTATACTCTAAGCTGAACTGAGTAGGAAAGGAGTTTTCTGAACTGGGAACTTAAACTACTGGAAAGGAGAAAAACTCTTGATATTCTGCTGGAAGACTCTGCTGATCACACTGGTTGAAGTGTGGTCATGTAGTATCAACAGCAGATGGTGGGCCCATATCCAACAGGTTTTGGACCAGCTGGCTGCTACAAGTCAGAACAAAAATGAAGTATCTAAATGGGACTTTAAGGAGACTCCATTGTGGATAAATCTGCAGGGGGTGAAGAGACACTTTTCCTGGGCCTGAAGGTTATCAGGGCCTGCAAGCTCATCATCACGATAGAAAATGGTGCAATTTTTTAATGCAAAAAAACAACAACTCTGTATCTCTGTTGGGTATTCAGATTTTGTCAAGATTTTTGTTAGATATACTAGTGCCAATGGGGCACAGTGTTAGAATGAAACATACATTTATTTATTAAATTTTAAACAAATAACTAAATACATCATTCTGAGCAGTGAGCTACTGGCTCAAGATCTCCTCTTGGATCCAGGTCTCCATTGTGAGGGAGGCAGACCATTTCATAAAGCAGGCACAAGGAAAGAGATGTCCATTGCTTCAGCTCTTATCATCTCCAGCCAACATCTCTGTTGGTCAGGGATGATAGGAATTGTAGTGAAACAACAGCTGGAGTTTAGCTTCTTCTAGTATTGGACTCCTTTGATGGAAATAATGTTGAAACAAACATAGTGCTTTTCTTTTAACTCCCTTATGGTGTTAAACAAGGACATTGTTTAATTCACTGGTGGTCATTTTTATGATGTTTTACTGCTTACATTGTACACTGCCATTATATTTTTTCAATGACTTGGTGGTTTAGGAATACTGCAATAAATAAATGTTAACATGCTGGTGCGAGTGATTCTTGTGCCAGGTAGGGGAGTGTTGCTGTTGAGTTTCTATTTTTATCTGCTGGTTAGTGGGTGGGAGTATTGTTTTGTTTATCGTTAGTGTGCTGCTAATGTTTTCTGTCACTATAATGTGGAAGATTTTTTTTGTTTCTGTTTTCCAATAGGTTGTAAAGAATATGGATGTTGTATGTAACTTTCCCCTCACCCTATGGTACTATATTTACGTATATATTCTCCCCCATGTAAGTTGTTTATAGACGCTTTGGATGAAGAGTGACTAGTAGGTTTAAAAATCAAATAAATAAAGCTGGCCTGAAACTATAATGATAATGATAATTTATTATTTATACCCTGCCCATCAGGCTGGGTTTCTCCAGCCACTCCGGGCGGCTCCCAACCGAATATTAAAAACACAGTACAGCATCAAACATTAAAAAACTTCCCTAAACAGGGCTGCCTTCAGCCCTGAATGCTAACTTTATTTTCCCTTCCCAACCATCCTGCCAAACACCATCTAGGAGTCCTGGTGTCCATACAGCTCATATTATACCTCTGCTCAAACACTGCAACACAGCTATGCAATACACAGCGGTCTAATCTTCGAAGTGCATTTAATTTCCTACCTTAAATCAGATAACACAATTTTAATTGTGTCCGGTTACTATGCTCAGAATGTAATGAAATGCTCTTGGTTTTTATAATGATCATGTGCTACTTTTCTTTGGAAATAGGGCTTGCATGGGGTAAATTAATCTTAGATTATTTAAGGCTACCTCATTATATGTAATGAATACTAAGCAAGAATTCATGCCTTAATCCCTTGCATATAATTGTATGTATTATGTATGTGGGGGTTTTTTACAGTTCATTAGTATTGCTAAAAGTGGAATGTTCATGCTGTGATGCTGCATTTCACAAGAGGAGCCTGCAATATATCCAAAAATTAAAACTTGTGGAGATTAGGCAGTTGCACCTGCAGGCATTTCCCAAATAAGCTATTCATTTGGGGATGTAGCAACGAAGGTAGTTCAGATGCAACTCTGAGTATTCCGAATATTCATGTTTCAGAATTTAGAAATGGTGAAGGCCTCATTCCAATGCAATATCACATTTGCATAGGAATTAGATTGAAAGTCTTGATTCTTCTGAATGAAGAAAACGTGGCTCGTTATTTTATGCCTGAGCGAAAATGTAAAAATAAAACATCAAGGGTGCATTAATTTACACCTGGAGTGTTTAATTAGCATTCCTGCACTTTGCATTGAAGGGAAGGGTAGGGGTGTCTGAGATAATACTAGTCCATATGGCAAAGAGAATCCTTTTCTTACTATTTCTGTAGGGAGGGCCTATCTGAATGATGATGGCAGCCAGAAATAATCTGTTGACAAACTGGTATCAAGCCTGAGCTGAAAAATCAAGATTACGGTCGTCAGAGTCAGAGCTGCTCCCAAAACCAATGTGAGAAAAATGAGAAGCATAAAGTGTTAACTTAGACTAGAGCAATTAAGCTAGGGTGCCCTTTCTTTTAACTTTTCTCGTGCTGATATCTTCAGGATTGACACAGATAAATTAACCTTCAATCTCTGAACTGGAGTTGCTGATTTTCGGTGACCGAATGTGGACTAATCTGTTGCATGTGCCAATTTAAATAAGTAAAGTAAAAGCCTGCTAAAACCTGCTCACCCACCCTAAAGATGGGTGAGTTAAAAATGGCAATATGGGTTTAAAAATAGAGACAAGCATAAAAAGAACATTCTTCTAACCATTCCTCTCTGTGTGCAGCAAACGTCATCTCGTTCCCTCATTTACCCTCCCTCCTGAAGATAAATGCTGTGTTTCAGTGCTTTTCAAGGTGACTTTTCACAATATTTTCTTCATGCAGCATCTGTTGCAATCTCATACACCTGACAAAGGCTACTTTTACTTGATCCCTATAGCACTGTAAGTATATAACATTTCTGGGTTATCTCAGATTTGTAATAATCAGGAACTGTCCAGAATGGGGCCAAGGCCAGTAAGGAGTTTACTAGTTGCTGTTTAATGCTGACTTTTCATGTTCTTGAAGATATTGTTTGGATTTTCAGAATGTAAAAACTGTTATAAGAAGCAAATTTGCATTCTGTGTGTCTCATGCTCTTTTTTTTTTACCAATGTGCTTGCCAGAAGAGTAAGGTTAGACCCGTAAGAAGAATTTTACCATTAGCTTGGAAATAAAAACACACAATTGGGGCCAGTTAGCGGGGTGAGTCCACCACACTATTAATTGGTGGTAAGCAGATCCACTACACGAGGTCTGAACTGGCAGCACTAACTCAGAAAGAGTTCTTGGATCCATGGTTGGATAGCTGAACAGAAGCATAAAGAGGTTTTGAGATTACATCTGCAAGCTCCTTTAGTACCCTTGGTGCAGCTTATCAGGCCCTGGATATCTGAATTCATTTAAAGTAGCTAGGTGTTCCCTTACCAGCTCTTTTCCTATCTTGGGCTGCAGCTCCCTTCTTACGTCATTTCTTCTATTTCGACCAGGTTAGGCACAGCTTTCCTTTTGGGTGAAGACACAGGCAGTCTCTTCTTTCCTCTGTCACCCAGTGGCATTTATCCTTAACTTCAAGTTACATGTGAAGAGGCAGGCCTCAAGTAGTTGTACCTTCTCTTCCAGCAAAAAGAAGTGAACTAAGCACTGGTAGAGTCTGGCCATGTGAGAACACAGACTACAAGACCCTGAGACTTTGCTTCAGATCTTCCTAAGTTGTGCATAGAGTGGTAAATGATGATTTAGCATTAAGTGTGAATGTGGCTAAAAATGGAAGGCAGTCAGAAAAAGGGAAGCTATATGTTTAGACTGTGCTTGTATAACAACTCCATGTATGTTTAGCTATTAAAATCAGAGCCTAATTTAATTACAATTCTGGTGGCCTTCTCTTCCTGTAAGTCTCAGCACAACTCAGATGCTTTACGGGAATCCATGTCTCATTTTTGTTTCCATTCTACAGGCTTTACTAGAGCAGATAATAATGTGGTTTGATCTACTAACACTTCATTTTTCTCCAAAGAGGAAATGTGGCATTAAATTGTCATGATGGCATAAACAGTTATCTGTACCTCAAAAAACTCTACTGCATGGAAATCTGATTTTAATCAGAAGCTATTGGAATTTAGTGTAATTATTGTGATGCTAAGAGTGGAGTTTGATTTTTAAAAATAGCACGTACTGATGTAAAGCTGTTGAAATAATAATAGCCCAAGAAAGAGACAGTAGAAATTATTTCAAGACATGAAAAAAACCACATTGATAAGAAGATTCCTGATTGATTTGATGACAGACTTAATCAGTTGCTTTAACTAATTTAAATGAATTTGCATATTATCAAAACCTCAGTGTAGGTGCTTTTCTGAGAATATTTCAAGAAGCATGAAATGTCAGATTTGTTACTGTTCATTGTTAGATGAGAGTGCAATCTTTTCTCATTTTCTGATACACTGCACAGAATAATAAAGCATATGCCCTTATCAAGCAGTCTTTCCACTTTCCCTTTTACCAGTTAAAAATGGCTACCACCAGTTTTAATCAACTAAGGCTTTAGTTCATTAGCCTATCAATTTAAACAGATTGAAGATTGTACTCATAATTAAAAATGCCAGTGCCTTTGCATTTTAGATCTCCAATATTGACACTTTATTAACTTTAAAATATTTATGTTTTTTTATTTTGTAAAGTTACCATTGTGGTTTTGCGGGTTACTGTACCTGGTTTTTATGTCTTAGGGAACCAATAGTACGCCCTGTTTTAAGAGAATGTGTTAAGGGAATAGATAATATAAGGTGAGACTAGGATCTGGGGTGGTTCAAGACATTTTTTGCACCTGAGGCAAAATGTCCTACTGCCGCTCCTGTAATGGGGGCATGTGAGGCTCTGCAATGGCTTTCCTTCAAGGGAATCCAAACTCAGTGAGAAGGGGGCTGTCAGGGAACTGCCATCAGCTCAGAGGCGAGAGGTGGAAGGGCAGTTGTGTTACAGGGAGCCTCTGAAGATCTTGCAAAGCAGTTCTTCCTCTGGCGAGGAGGGAAGCCCCACCTCCAGTGGGGAGGGGGTGCAGGGATCAGAAGATGCTAGGGAGAGCCTCAACACTGAGTCTCAGCAAAGCGGAGGGGAGGCAAGTCCCCCTTTGCCAGCGCCCACTCTGCGCAGTAGGTTTGGGCGCACAGAGAGGAGGAGAAGGATGGGGGTCACACGGCTGTTATGCTGGGGAAGGTATTAGGACCGCCCACTCCCAGATTCTGCTAGCGACTGAGCAGACATGAACTTGCGACGCTCTGCACTGTAAATAGTTTGTACATGTTATGTACTGAAGTTCTCACCCTGGGCCAGCAGGGGGGCTACTGTAGATAGTTATGCAAATGAAGGATCAAAAGTGACGTTCAGTGATTGGATGGATACTGTAGATAGTTATGCAAATGAAGGATCGAAAGTGACGTTCAGTGATTGGATAGTTTTAGAAAGTTGCTACAGTAACGTTGTACTGGAGCTCTATATAAGCAGGCTGACTGATCCCTTCGGTTCAGTTCTGTTGTGGCCTCTAAATAAAGAAGAGCTGTTTGAAGAATCACTGTGTCGTCTGATATGTTCACCCACAACTTAACAGTACAGATAATAAAGTCTGGAAAGACAGGTTGGGGCCTTGCCTGTTTGCTCTCGAGCAACCACACCAGCACCTGACAGGGGCATTTCAAATAACTTTGGTCCTGGTTTCCCTCGGCCCCTAGGGGCGGGGAGAGACCAGTGGCAAAGTGGAGCTCCTTTGGTGGTGGCAGAAACAGTGGGATGGGACTGGGAGCCAACTCTTGCATTCCCGCCACCTGAGGTGGCTGCTCCAACCCACCTCATCTGTAGACTGGCTCTGGCTAGAATATTCTGTTTATGTTTTCTGCTTGTCCAGAGTCATTCTTTCTAAGAAATTGCCTATCAAAACTGACTTTACATACCAGCTTCTGTCTTTTGTGAAAATACAGCACATAAGCTGCTTTGTGGTACATTACACATTTGGCTGCACCTATCACTGAGACTGAAGTCAGTAGTCCCCTGAGGCTTACCTCACACAGAAATTCTCTTCATAATGTGAAGCAAACCTAAACATTGCTGGCATGTTTTAGTTTTGTTCTTTAAAAAAGAAAGGTGGAAAAACCTAATGAGTAGGCAGGGAAATAAATGTATGTACTTTGTATCTAAAACTAGAATTCTGTTGTTGATGAGGTAGCAGCATATTAATCAGAGTCATGTTTTACTAAAAAATATGGTAAATGACAAACCAGTTCACTTGTAAACTAAAGTGGCATGGGAACAGTTTCCATGTGTTTGGGGCCCCATGTGACTTTGGTAGTTTTTTATATATAAAATAATGGTTCTGTCAAAGAATGTTTTTCTTTCTCCCAGTAGTAGTCTGGCCCACACAGTGGACCTTTCCAATTAATCCAGGTCATAAAGGATGTAGATGAGAAAGAATTTCTTCTGGATCCCTCTGAAATTATGTAAGACAACGTAATGCTATTCAAAACAATAATACAGTGGTACCTTGGTTCTCGAATGTAATCTGTGCCAGAAGTCCATTCGACTTCTGAAACGTTAAAAAACCAAGGCATACCTTCCAATTGGCACAGGCGCCCTGGAAACAATAGCCAAGAACTGCATTAGACGTACGGCTTCCGAAAAACGTATGAAAACACTTACTTCCAGGTTTTTGTCGTTCGGGAGCTGAAATGTTTGATTACCAAGGCATTCAAGAACCAAGGTTCCACTGTAGTTGGATCCTATGCATGGCAAAGATAGGGAGCCAATGCAGGCAACAATTTCAGGTTGTCACCAGGTCTTCTGAATGAAAGGTCATGTGAATGAAAGGTTGTGTAACCTATCTATGTTGCCACTGGAAAACAAATTTACACAGCATTTAAACTTTATTAAGCATCAATAACAGCATTACTTTATGGCAGAGAAACACATTTAGATTATGATAATAGGACAATGAATAGCTAGTAGAAAACAAACAGTAATAAGCAGGGCAATACAGTATGTGATTGCTTACCTCTTACAGTTGAATTGCATTCAAGTTCATCAACTCAAATAATTTTTTTTTATGTTTTTCATTTAATTTCTTCACAACACACCCTTTTCTCCTTTTTTTTGTGGGCATTGCCCCTCTATCAGCAGCCCTCTGGAGTACAAAAGCTTACTAATAGGAATACTACATAGACTAAACGCATGCATAGCTGAGTCAGACCAAAAATTCAGTGTGGTGAAGCACTGTTAAAGCCTCAAGCTAAACTTTGCATGACTGGGATCTTTTTGAAAACAAAAACTATTTGGATAAATGATTATAACTATTTGTTATAGTATAGCATACTCTCCTCTGGGAGGTACAGAACAACTTGCATATCTTTTGCTGGTGGTCTCCCATCCTGATACCAAATCTTAGTTTCATCAGTTTATGCAGTCACTTCACAGTGTGTACTCATTGTGAAGAAACTTTTTTCTTGCAACTTTGTACTTAATGGAGTTTTTGCATGCAGCCTGGTAGCTAACGCAGAAGGTGCAATCTGAAGGATAATGTTTTGGATAGTACTTTTCTGTTTTGTAAATCTGACTCAGGGGTTCAGTGTTGTAGAGATGGCTTCAAGATGTCATGTCTGCAAAAGGTCCCATTGTGAACAAAGTGGGGATTTCTATATATACTTGTGGTGGTTGAAGCTCCACCATTTCTTCATTGCTTTTTTTTACAATTTCATATGACTATACAGTGGTACCTTGGGTTACAGACGCTTCAGGTTACAGACTCCACTAACCCAGAAATAGTACCTCAGGTTAAGAACTTTGCTTCAGGATGAGAACAGAAATTGTGTGGGCGGCAGCGGAAGGCCCCATTAGCTAAAGTGGTACCTCAGGTTAAGAACAGTTTCAGGTTAAGAACGGACCTCCAGAACAAATTAAGTTCTTAACCCGAAGTACCACTGTAAATAGGTGCTGGTAATTGCTCAGATAGTGTCTCTTGTGATTTGCTGCATTAGCAACTGGAAGGCAGACAATTGACATGTACTGCATTTTAAAACTTCAGCTATGAGTAAGAAAATCTACCAAGTTGGTAAGGTGTCAGGAAGGTAAAGCGAAACTGGAACACAAAGTGAAGCTGTCAGTTTTGTCAACGTATGGCAGTAAGCTTACTCTGTTCTGTCACCCAGAGCTACAAAGCAATCCTGGCACAGAAGCTTTCCCAAGCCTTGTCACATGACTTGATATGGCCTAACCATATGCAAGAGGCTTCCTTACTAGATTCCTTGCCAGTGGCCAGAGGTTTGTGTTCTTGAATCCCTCTACCAGGCCGCAAGATCATTCCAAACAGGAAAATGCAACATAGGAGAGAAAAAATAATTTCTCCAGAACCCTCAAGGAAATGAGACATGACTGTTGTTTACCACATTACAGTATTACAATGATTTTGTATCTCTCATTGGTTGTCTACTACTACTACTACTACTACTACTGCAGTGGTACCTTGGGTTACAGACGCTTCAGGTTACAGTCTTTGCTAACCCAGAAATAGTACCTCAGGTTAAGAACTTTGCCTCAGGATGAGAACAGAAATTGTGCAGTGGTGGCACGGCGGCAGTGGGAGGCCCCATTAGCTAAAGTGGTACCTCAGGTTAAGAACAATTTCAGATTAAGAAAGGACCTCCAGAACGAATCAAGTTCTTAACCCGAGGTACCACTATACTAACAATTTATTGCAGTGATAGTTTTTTTGCATAATATTGTTGCAAGCCCTTATTCAAGGATGGGAGGGATATAAAACTATTGACTGAATATGCAACATGAAACACTGAACCCCACATGGAACTGTCTGTCTGTACATTAGGGATGGGAGAATTATGACAGAGCTTTTTTCAGCCGGAACTCACTGGCACTGAGTTCCAGCACCTCTCAGGTGGGCGCCATTGCCATTATAAGAGAACAAGGGAGGCATTTATGGTGAGTTCCGGCACCTCTTTTTCCAGAAAAATAACACTTCCCCCAGGTATGGCTAGACTACAGTGCCCGTCATACGTGACCATTGGTCGTGGTAGCTGGGGCTGATGGGAGTTAAAATCACAACTTCCAGGAGTTCCCCATTCCTGCTGTAAATTGTAAGTAGCACACTGACCATGAACACACTTGCTTTACATCACACTGACTGCACCGAGGCTCAATTTCCAGTTATAGTGCACAGAACCGTAACTCAAATTCTCAGTTTCTACTCCTTTTATGACCACTTAGTCCATCAATACAAATGAGAATAGTGTTATTCACAGGTTAATGTAAAGCGAAGCTTGTGGCCTCATCTTTAAATTGTGAAGTTTAAAGACAGTGAAATGTAGTTGTCTTTTGATATAGTGTTTACTGTTACTAAATGCATTATAAGAGTCAAGGAACATATTTGCCAAAATATCCTGGATTTTAATCTCTGGTTATTTAACGTACATTATGTCACAAAGATGACGAATAGCTTATCCGCTTGCAAGTATGATTACAAAATAGCATTATAGCCTTACGGATAAATATTAACGTTTTGCCCTTGCTTTGTACTTCTCTACCACTCTGTCTCGCACATGCTGTACAACGTGAAGTGACTGGACATGATATTGTGCTTAACAAAGAAAGAAATTATTACTTTTTCCACATCACACACACAAAAATGAAAAAAGTACTGTCAGTTGGGAGAAGCATCTGTCTCCCTACCTTAGAGAGAGCTCTTTGCTGTTTAAAGACTGCCTTGTGGACCATCACAAAGTCCTGAATTATCTATAACTACAAATAGCTGTTGTTGGTATTTAAGTACTTCTGACACCCCTATTTTCTTTTCTTTCTTTTTTAAAAGAGCATTTACTCAAAAGTTGCAATACAGTTTTGTCCGCTGCCATAATATCACAAAATGATCACTCCAATCCTCAATCCCACATCACTGTCATGTTAGCTTGCTGAATATCCTCAATAGGAACCCAACACCCCTATTTTCCAACTTGTTGTGAATTAGAACATAAATTCATCTCAGTACTTTGAATGCTTTAGATTAGGATTACTTATTGGGCAAAGAGAATTCAGAAAACAATATTAAATCTAAAGTTGCAATTGTAATATAGCCTCTTATTTGTATTTTAGACCCAATATATTGGCACTGTTCTTAATCTTACAGCACTTAGATTTCAGTTTGTTATTGTTGTTTTCTGTGCTATTTTAAAGTGTAGTCTCTTATACACCCCTTGAGACATATGTGTGGAAGGTAATAAATTATCTACAGCCAATTTGAGATGGCAACATTAACCATACTGAAACCCCACCAATTTTCTCCTGTGAAACCAATTTCCCCTGCCTCCAGTGCCCAAAGGGAGAGGAAATGGGAAATATGAACTAAAAATTCTTTTAAAAATTGCATCCGAAGGTGAAACTTAGAACACCCCCCCCACACACACACTTTTAAGAAATACAGTAAAGCAGGAACTTTGCTATTTGAATCTTTTCAGCCTAGTAAGTGTGTGTGTGTGTGTGTGTGTGTGTGTGTGTGTTGAAGCATACTTTCTTTGCTACAGTGACATCCAGTGGCCACTAAGTTTACATAAGGACTATCCTGGGACAATGCTCTGCAGTCATTGCTCTTTTTGTTGCATCTTTGCTTTTCAGACTTGCAAGGATAATTTGTACACTCCACTGACTGGATTCAAAACATGCTTAAAGCATGTAGTTGTCTTTGTATTCTGGAAGTCAAATGGACTAAGCAAACGGTACACTCGGGTCCAGAAAGCCATTAAGTCCAGTCCTTTGCCCTAGGCAGGATCCCCTACAAAACTCTCCATAGTTTAACAAATGTAATCCTAAAGTGTTGCAAAAGCACAGGCCAGAGTAGAACAGTTCGCTAACAGATAAGCTGAGCCATTTTATAACAAAAAGAACTGGAAGGGATCCTGGCATTCCATTGCTTTGCTTTGCATAATTAAAGGCTAAAGGAATATCTAATTCAGGCTTCCTTAACCTCGGCCCTCCGGATGTTTTGAGACTACAATTCCCATCATCCCTGACCACTGGTCCTGCTAGCTAGGGATCATGGGAGTTGTAGGCCAAAAACATCTGGAGGACTGAGGTTGAGGAAGCCTGATCTAATTGAAACAGAAAACATTATTTTCTTCCATAATGCTTTCTATTTTTGAGGAGCATATTTGTTGATTTTTTTTTTTTGAGAGTGTAATTTGAGTAGCAGTAGTTCATAAACAAGTGCATAGCAAATAATCATTATGCTTTCAATTATGATTATTACACAATATAAGAAAAAGGAAGCTGATATGATATCAGTTTTCGTGTAACTTTCATAATTTAAAAGTGGATTCTATGCATCACAAATAATTTTGTAGCAGGATAACCCTGCTATAGTTCATTTATATTTTATTTACACAAAGTATAAAAGCATAAATAATATCTGATAACTTTCTTTCTATATCAGCCTCTTTTTTTCTACCGTTTAATTTCTTAAAGTAGATGCTATAATTCCAGAGATATTATTAAGGAGCTAATCTTCTCACTCAGAGTGCTCTGCATTGTTATGGTAAACAGAATCCTGATAGTATTTCAGAAACACCAGTTGTTTCTACTGAAGTAAACAAGAGTTTTAAGAGGTCAAAGACTTCTCTGCGATTCTGG
Source organism: Podarcis melisellensis (assembly GCF_964234715.1). Classification (NCBI taxonomy): domain Eukaryota; kingdom Metazoa; phylum Chordata; class Lepidosauria; order Squamata; family Lacertidae; genus Podarcis; species Podarcis melisellensis. The sequence goes on from NC_138542.1 coordinate 26,277,770, forward strand.
GAATGCAGTTGATGAGTGGTAAGATTAATGTGATTTACTTAGCAGTTGCTCAACAGCATTGGTTTCAGAAAACAGCATGTTTCCAAAATCCCCAAAACATTGCTAGGACCAATATATATCTGAAGTGGTATATTTATCATTAGGTTAATATCTGGAGCTCTGGATGGAAAAATTACATTTTCTACCTAACTTCACCCAAGTGGATACATGAAAAATTGGAGACTTTCCATTTGTCCCAAAACATGCATGCAAAGCTACAGCTGACAAGTAGGATATAGGCTCTGCATAGAGAAGGTTCCTGGTCCAATTTCTGGCATAACAGTTCCAGCTTATCAAGAGGAATGCAGATACCAACATCAACTGCCTTAGTATCTTTACTTATTTAATAGATTTTAATTCTTCTAGCTAATGTGTAAACCTTGCACTTGACCGGCCACCCTTGAGCAGCTGCTGGAAGCCCAACACGGCTTACCCTTGTTGACACATATTCTACGTCCTCCCCACCCCCCAATGCCTTAAGCAGCCCATGCTGGGGCATTGTGAGACGCTAAAATGCCACCACTATTTTGGACAGGAAATTTTAAATGGTGACTTGGAGCTGCTTACTCACAGCTGGGGAGGGACAACAGCGCTGGAGGGGGGCCTGTGGTGGGCATAGGGCTGATTTAAACCTGGAACTACCCCTAGGATTTATGACTAGGAAAAATATCTGGAGTCGTTGGTAAGCTGCTGCCACTGCCAACCAGAGTTGACAGTACTGGCCTAGATATACTTTGTCTGCATATAAGACAGGTTCATGTGTCCATATTTGCCACATGATTCACCTACAAGTTGAGAGGGATTTTCCTTGGCATGGTATGCCATGCCAACCAAACAGTTTTAGTAATGCACAGTTGCCTGGTGGTTTTATATATTTTTTAATTTAAACAAAATTAAAGGAGGACAGTGCATTCTGAAAGAGCTGTTTACCGTATTTTTTGCTCTATAAGTCTGCATCTTATGGAGCAAATGCAGGCTGCGCGGCTATCCCAGAAGCCAGAACAGCAAGAGGGATTGCTGCTTTCACTGTGCAGCGATCCCTCTTACTGTTCTGGCTTCTGAGATTCAGAATATTTTTTTTCTTGTTTTCCTCCTCCAAAAATTAGGTGCGTCTTGTGGTCTGGAGTGGGCACATTTCCAGCTCCCCTCTCTGGTTCCCTATGGTAGCCAGTGATATCAAGAACTACTCCCAGTATAAAAGAAAGAAATGTTCATAGTAAACTTGCTGCAAGACATATTTCTAGACATATCTCAGGAGGTAGAGCTGAGAGCTGCCAGTGCTCAGACTTCAAAGCTCTGCCTTTATAAATGTTGCAGATCTCAACCAACCTGCAGATAATAGCATCGATGGGAATAGCGTTAGCAGCAGCTTTCTGAATAGTGGCTATATATATATATATATATATATATATATATATATATATATATATATATATAAAATTAAATCATGGCAGGGAAATGCAGCTTAAAAGATCTCATGCTTGGGAAATGTATATTGAATCTCTTTCCATCTTTTAATGCATGCATTCTCAAATCATGGTCTTGAAGTGTTACAGATCAGTGCCATTTTATAATGGCTTCTTAAAAAAAAAACCTTCCATTTTATACTGCTGTGATATTAAAATACTCAGGGGTAATCTCCAGACCGATTTTCTGTCATATTCAAACTTTAAGCTAGTTTTAATCTTATTAGAGTTAGATTCTGTACTATACTGTACAGAATATAGTACAGTTGTTCTTTCATTCAGTAATATTATGGATGACACATGCAGTGTACCCCTATTTAGCTGTTAGCCCCTCATGTGATTACAATCACTTAATGGGAGAATGAGGTCCTGCTCAGTGGCTTCCTCTTGGCTCATCCACTTAAAATGCATGAACAGCAGGTAGGAGCAGGCCAATGAGTGGGTACTTGCTTTGTGTCTCATGTGATTGCATGAACAGGGCTTGTGTCCTTTCTAAATGGTTACACCAGGTTCGATGTAGTTGGAATGCTTTCTCTTTTTGGCTTTGTTAACTTTTGTTGTTGGCATCTTAAGACACAATGGAGTGTGCCTCCAGGGGTGAAATCAAACTGCTGTGTTAGCAGCACCTGGCACCTCCCTGGGGCGCAAGCTTGGGCAGTGTGTACAGAGGTCCTGGACTGCCCAGACAAACAAGACTCCCCTCCTAGCCTCACTGATGTGGTCAAAAGGAAAGCAGAGCAATACATTTGGCACCAGTTGGCCTGCAGGAGTTGCCAGAAGTCATAAAAAGTGCCATCAAACCATGTTAGGGACTCCACTTTGGTTTAGCCTTCTTTTTTAAACATATCCCACAAGGCAGTGGAGATTTAGTAGCAGCATTTTCCTTCTCCTAGACGGGCTACCTTCCCAGGTTGACAAAACCCATTAGCCCCTCAATTCCCTCTACAGTACATGCAGAAACCATCTTCTTGACTGTTGGACCCACTATTGGTCCCATCCACTCAACTCACCAGAACCTGTTTTTGTATGCAGGGACATCCCTAACCCAGCAAGAGTTTGAGACTCATTGGCTACGCTCACCTGGTTTAGCCAACCAATATAAACTGTTTCCGGGTTGTGGTCACTGTCACTTGCTGACAGTATCTAGGAGCCACAGGTGAGAGCTGAATGCAGAGTGGGGACCAAAGGTGGACAAACTACCCCAGAAGGAGCATGACGTGTCCCCCACCAGTGGTACTACCCCTCCCCTAACACCCCATTTGTTATCATTGCCTTCCCAATACAGTGGTACCTCGAGTTAAGAACTTAATTCGTTCTGGAGGTCCGTTCTTAACCTGAAACTGTTCTTAACCTGAGTTTCCACTTTAGCTAATGGGGCCTCCTGCTGCTGCCGCGTCGCCACCACGCGATTTCTGGTCTCATCCTGAAGCAAAGTTCTTAACCCAAGGTGCTATTTCTGGGTTAGCGGAGTCTGTAACCTGAAGCGTCTGTAACCCAAGGTACCACTGTATCTCATAAAATACCTGCTTTCACTTCCTTAGTCAAAAATAACTCCACCAAAATTGAGTTTGGGATCTTTTATTACCCTGTGCAAGAAGGCAGGGCCAGCCCACACATGAGACAAGATGAGGCAACTGCCTCGGTCAGCAGAATTCACAGGGGTGGAAGTACTTGCCTCCCAGGAATGTATCACCTACTGCTGCCACTACAGTGGCAGCAATGACTGTGGTGCACTCCTCGAAGACTGGATCTGCCACCTCCTCAGCAGTCCTGCCCCCTCTATCTCTTGTCAAATAGGAGGCACTGCTGGTTTCCTCCCAGCTCTAGGAGAGGAAATGGTGGGGGCTGTACTCTGAGGTCTCCTGTGCTCTTTTGCACCCATCCATTGTGATTCAGAGTGTGCCCCTTTCCCTCTTGCAATGTCCTCTGACTGTTGGCTGATGTGATTCCCTTCCCCTTGTTTCTGATATAGATCTTCACTCACCCCCCTTTTTTTCTTTGCTGGACAGGGGACACCATTTTCTGATTCAGCTCAGGTTCCCAAATGTTTGGGGCCAGGCCTGCAAGTAGAGCAAGGCTATAGGTGGGGCAAATAAAGCTATGAGCAGTTTCACTTCTGAATGTAAATGCAGTATTCCCCAAAAGGGACTAGATTATTCAAAGGTCTATAAATGGATTTTGGAGCAATACACACACCAATACCAAACTACAGTAACAAGTTCTGTGTGAATGTAGTGTTAACGGAGGTTGGTAAATGGACTGTACTTTGTTTAGATGTGCAGAAGAAAAATAACAGATGGAGCAACTGTCTCCTAATCTTCAAAAGGCAAACATTTCTCACTGTGAGCAATATCTGCCAGGCCATTGACGTCATCTTATTCAAATCCTCATCTGTAAGCTCCAAGCACTCTTGAAGCAGTTCCAAGCTGCTGCTTGTTCTTCTTCTATGATCACTCATAGCTGAGTAGGATTGTCTTCCATGAACACAGTCTTAACAGTGAGTCTGTAAGTGACCTTGGAGGCCAATTCTGGATCCACACGTCATTCCACAGTGGGGACATAGGTTTCTGGCTGGGAGTTGATCACTGTGAGGGTTTGCCAAATGTGCCTTCCTCTTAGCACCTTTCTCCCTTACGTCCTGAGTTCAAACGTCTTCAAAACCCATGACAGCTTTGGTAAGGGCTCTTCTCCAGTTGGAGCACTTGCAGGCCAGTGTTTCCTAATTGTCGGTGTTTATACTACATTTTTTAAAATTTCTCTTGAGAGAGTCTTTAAACCTCTTTTGTTGACCACTAGCATTACGCTTTCCATTTTTAAGTTCAGAATAGAGTAGTTGCTTTGGAAGACAATAATTAGGCTTCCGAACAACATGACCAGTCCATCAAAGTTGATGTTGAAGAATAATTGCTTTGACACTGGTGATCTTTGCTTTTTCTAGTACACTGGCATTAGTTCGCCTGTCTTTTCAAGTGACGTGTAATTTTTTTTTTGAGACATTGCTGATGGAATCCTTCAAGGAGTTGGAGATGGCATTTATAAGTGGTAGTACAATAGCTTTGTAAATAAGCATTTTTGTTTCCCTGTGAATGTCTCAGTCCTCAAATACTCTGCACTTCAATTGTGAGAAAGCTGCGCTCGCAGAGCTCAGGCGATGCTGGATTTCGGCATCAATGTTGGCCCTTATGGTAGGCCAGGTATGAGAAGGGATCGACAATATCCAATGTTATAACACTGAGTTGGATTTGTGGTACTGCAGAGGGGTTGTTTTGTACTTGTTGGTGCAGCACTTTGGTTTTTTGGATGTTGAGCAATAGGCCAAACTTTAAGCTTCTGCAAAGATACTTAGGATGGTTTGGAGGACATCCTCTGAGTGTGCACACACTACGTTGTCATCAGCATACTGAAGCTCTATGACAGAAGTTACGGTAACCTTACTCTTTGCTTTCAGCCTCCTCAGATTAAAGAGCTTTCCATCTGTTCAATGTATGATTTCTACTCCAGAGGGGAGTTTCCCTTTGACAAAGTGTAGGATCATGGCAATGAAAATCATAAATAGAGTTGGGGCGATAAGTCAACTGTGTTTAACACCTGATCCCACTGTGAATGGTTCACTTTGAGAGCCATTGTTATCTGTGATTGTTGCTGCCATATTATCATGGAGGGTTGAGTTGTGAAAATCATGCCCGCTGTCCCCCTAGATATTGTTAGGAGATGGTTTGCTAAGATCCTTGCAAGAATGTTGCCGGCCACAGCTAATAAAGAGATGCTTCGATAGTTTCCACAATCTGTTCTATCACCTTTTTAAAAAAGATCGATAATTTTGGCATCCCAAAAGTCTGCTGAGATCTCCTCGCTCTCCCAGATTTTTTTGATGAGCTTGTGAAGTTGTTGTATAAATTCACTTCCACCCACTTCAAAGACTTCAGCAGGTATCCCATCCAGTCCACTGGCTTTGTGTTTTTCGTTTGGTTAATAGCTGTACACAACTCTCCCAGATTTGGAGATACTGCAAGCTCATTTCTAATTTGTTTTTGCAGAATTTGTGAGAGGACCTCAGCAGCTACAGGGGGGTCAGAGTTAAGGAGATCCTGGTTATGTTCTTTCCAGCACAGTGCAATAGCTTCTTTATCTTTTAGAAGTGTGTACTTTTAGAAGTATCTGTACCCGTTTGTTGAGCGTAGGGGGCATGCCATGATTTATTGGCCTGTAAATGATCTTTGTGGCTTTAAAGAAACTCTGTGAATCATGAGTGTTGGCTAAGTGCTGGATCTCTTGAGCTTTTTTATCCACCAGGTGTTCTTTAGTTCTCTGGTTCTTCTTTGAACCTCAGCCTTAGCGTTGGCATATGTTTTCTTCTTAGTGGCACAGTTTCTATCTCTTTGCCAGATCCTTTTCTTGTCGATAATGCATTCAATCTCACTGTCATCCTGGTGTTTCTTGGTTTGGTATCCAATAGTTTGTTCAGAGGCTACAATAATGGATGTTTTTAGTTAGGTCCAGTGTTCCACAATGTTATCAGGGAACTCCAAAAGCAGATAGTCCTTAAGAGTCGTTTAGAAGCCATCCCACTTAATAGGATCTTGAAGGGCTTGGGTGTTCATTTTGCACCTTGGTTTCATTCCTTGAAACCTTCGTTGAGGTCTAACCTTGATAGCCATCTTGGAACATATTAATCAGTGATCTGTCCAGCAGTCATTGCCACTTGTCATAGCTCTGGTAAGGAGCACATCACGGCGATCTTCAGCTTGGACAATTACTTAGTCTAAGAGATACCATTGATTTGACCGAGGCTGCCTACATGAGGTTTTAAATTTATATTTTGTCAAAGGGTGTGTTGGTAATAACAAGGTAGTGTGCTGCACATCTAGTGAAAAGTAAGATTATGTTCTGGTTGCTGTTGCCAATTTCTTCTTTCCCAATAGGTGCAGGCCACAGATCAAAATCTTGCCCAACTATTATATTAAAATTCATTCCTTGAGTCAGAACGACTGAATCTGTATCTACCACCTATGTGCTGGTTCATGACAAGGGCTTCCAGATTTCACGGTCCTGCCCCGTTACCATTTGCCGATCGCCATGGCACATTTTTTAGTTTGGGTTTGGGATGCGGTTTTGAAATACACCTGTGCATGAATTTGTTTTATGTGTGTAGATCAGTGCACGCTGACCAACGCACCGTCTTCACAGTAAGGCTCTATTATGATGGTATGAGTATCATGATGACTGGTAGATTATTATCTGCTGCTGCCTTCATCCACCTTCACAGCTGTTGTAACATACCGCTGGTTATCTTCTACCTGTTCTGCCATTGAGGACTTCTTGCAACATTCTTTGTCTAGTTCCTCCCCTTTAACTTTACCACCTTGGGTGACCCTGCTGGGAGTCCGAGACTCCCGGCGGCTTCGCTCACAAGGGTCATAGGAACGTGCAAGCCCACTCACCTCGACAAGGTGATGATCCAGCATGTGAGAATTGCAAGCATGCCATCCTGGCAGTCTCCAAATGTAGAACAGAATGCTATAGTTTGGCACAAGGTAGCTAAAGAGAGGAGATCTGGTTCCTGGTCAGAATCCAGTGATGGAAAATTTCTGAAGAATGATGTTTGGGCTTGATGCATCTATCAAAGCACCTTATTTTATCCATGACCAGGACGCAGCCCCAAATAGATGATAAAATGGTAGTCCCCATCTCTGCTTCATAAGTCCCTTTACTTTACCACCAAACTTGATTGCAGTTTAAGCAATCAGACCAGAAAGTCTAAAGTGTCCTAGTTCAGACAAAATGAGAAATAGAGGACTTATTGTCATACATTATGGCAAACTCAGGTTAGTTTTACACTACAGTGCACTTGAAGCCAAGGCTCAAGCAGGTTTATTCATGTGGTGTTAAATCTTTAGCATTACATTTGAACAAGTCAACAGTGTTTTCTCAGAATATCCCCGCCCCCTCCCCAACATTAATGCTGTTCTTTTTATATTTTGCAATACCCATATCATATTTATGCCATTACCTCAACCTATGATACTGGAACCTTCGTTACTAACAATATTTGGTTATTTAGTGTTCATTAAAATGGGCTAGAATGAGTACTTTTTACTGTGGTAAGGATAATTTCTACACAGCATATATGACTTAAGGATAAGGCTTAGAGCAATAATAATGGATCCTATTAATTGTATCAGGGTAAAAGAACAGCAAGAAAAAATTGAGAAGAAATGGTTTTCACTTACATAATATTTGAATAAACAATCATATGTTGATATTACTGCAAATTTTCTTCCTTCATTGATCTGATTTTTAATTATACATATAAGCATACCTTAAGTTGCTAATTTCCACAACATTAATACCTTTTGAATGGCCCTAAACACAGTGGGTGGCACTCTGGTCTAAACCACCGAGCCTAGGACTTGCTGATCAGAAGGTCAGCGGTTTGAGTCCCCGCGAAAGAATGAGCTCCCGTTGCTCGGTCCCTGCTCCTGTCAACCTAGCAGTTTGGAAGCACGTCAAAGTGCAAGTAGATAAATAGGTACCGCTCTGGCAGAATGGTAAACAGCGTTTCCATGCGCTGCTTTGGTTCACCAGAAGCAGCTTAGTCATGCTGGGCACATGACCCGGAAGCTGTACGCCGGCTCCCTCAGCCAGGAAAGCGAGATGAGCACCCCAACGCCAGAGTCATCCGTGACTGGACCTAATGGTCAGGGGTCCCTTTACCTTTAAACAATCTTAACTGCTACCTCTCTATATTTCCTGTGATTTTTATCAGGCCATCAAATATTGTACAAATATGTATTATTATTGTGACCAACAGTTGATTAAACAATAAGAAAATAAATCATGTTTGCATATAGGGACTTGTATATCTTGTTTCAAGATACTGAACATACCTATATTTCCTAAAAGGTTTTAAAAACTTTTTAGGTTGGGATGGAGAAACTACAAATGTCTAAGTCTATGATGGGGAACTGTCTTTTCTGCAGGTAAAGAGAAGTAGAAAATAGAACTTCTAAGGCAAAACCTTTAACAGAAAAGGAAGCTGACGTGTGTGACTTGGTTTGCTACTGCTTACTGTAAGTGGGACAAACTGTTTTGGCACAGTGATGTTTTGGAACTGAGCTGCCCCTGGATGCTTTCATGACACAGGAAGTTTGCCACCAGCATAAAAGGAACAACAATGTTTGGATAACTGTCCTGGTGTTCTGAAATTGGCTTGGCAAGCAGAACTTGACATTTGCTTGGAAGTGAACAATACCTACCCCTGTGCTGGACTTTTCCACCATCCAGAACACAGCATAGTATGCATCTTCTAATATTAAACTGTTTTTCCACAAGCCAGCACATTTTGGATCATATATTATTCAGTCGTTTATTATCACTTAAGATGAAAACTACCCAGAAAAGGTGGCATTCTATCTGCGGTTTCTATTGCTTTATGGCTATTTCATCATATATGTGTAAGTCTTTTTACAGAGTCAGGGTTTTCTTCTGCATATTCGAGTTAAAATATTTAGGAATAACATTTAAATTACATCTAGTTTAAAATGTAGGGCTTGTGGAATATATAAACTATGCTTTTTTAAAATGTTAGACTGTGCTAAACGTTATGAAATATGTCAGAAATTCAGTGGATAGCATTTATTGCCAATTCTTAATGTTTTTGGAGGTCAGAAGTGACTGTTCATGAAGAAGTACCAAATTTCATCCTCATATTCATGGTTTCTTGGCCAGTGTCAACCTTCAAAGCTACTCTGATGACAGTAACATTTGAAATTTACCCAAAATCTCAAGAATTGTCAAGTAAATGTAATACAGGGGTACCTCGGATTACAGATGCTTCAGGTTACACACTCCACTAAACCAGAAACAGTGCTTCAGGTTAAGAACTTTGCTTCAGGATAAGAACAGAAATCAGGCTCTGGCGGTGTGGCGGCAGCAGGAGGCCCCATTAGCTAAAGTGGTGCTTCAGGTTAAGAACAGTTTCAGGTTAAGAATGGACCTCCGGAACGTATTAAGTACTTAAACCGAGGTACCACTGTATGTGATTCACAGTGAGCTTCTCATTCTCATAATTGGGTGGCTGTGGAAATCACAGTGCAGTTTAAGTTCTACTTGCAGCCGTTCCACTGAAATGTTCCCAAGTTAGTTAAACTAGCTAAATGATGGAATTCACTCTGACAAGAAATAGTGATTGTCACCAACTTACATAAGTAGTTTTACGTTTATCTTTGAACTGAAGCAACCAATTATGACAATGAAACTATATAAGTGAGAAGTCTTAAAGACAGTGGTAGACCAACAAGATGAGCTACATTATTTTGCAATTGTAGTGTTAATTATATAAATAATCATAATGGAACTAACACAAGTTTGATAGAATGAGATCACTCTTTCAAAACACTAATATCTGCCCCTGCATGAATTTTTCTTTGGTAATGACAACTGACACATCCAGGTCATAAAACTTGTTGTGAAGCTAATATTTAAATGACTGAACTTCAACACATATGATAGATATGCAGCCCAATTTATATGGGTGGCAAATCACAGCTTGAATTCTGACTCTCAGATATACCATATTCATTTCAAGGTTGGGTTTTTATTTATATATTTTATTATATAGATTTATATCTAAACCAAGTGGGTGCAGTTATTAAGCATTTTGGAGCAAGGGCGCACCAGTATGCTGATGACACTTGGCTCTACTTCTCCATAACATCTGAATCAGGAGAGACTGAAAGCTTTGTACTAATGTCTGGATGCAGTGGTGGACTGGAGGAACACCAATAAACTGTGTTTGAATTATGGGAACATGGGGGCTCTCTGAGTCAGTGATTCCTGTGTTTGGGAAATTGGCAAGTTACCTGTTTTGGATGGAACAAAACAAAAAAAATTCCTTCCAGTAGCACCTTAAAGACCAACTAAGTTAGTTCTTGGTATGAGCTTTCGTGTGCATGCACACTTCTTCAGATACCGGTTGATGGACTTCCATTTCATGCGGCTCAATGTGGTGCCTTCCATAGTTCCAGTTACAGATAGGTAGCCGTGTTGGTCTGCCATAAGGTAAAGGTAAAGGTACCCCTGCCCGTACGGGCCAGTCTTGACAGACTCTGGGGTTGTGCGCCCATCTCACTTAAGAGGCCAGGGGCCAGCGCTGTCCGGAGACACTTCCGGGTCACGTGGCCAGTATGACATCGCTGCTCTGGCGAGCCAGAGCCGCACACGGAAACGCCGTTTACCTTCCCGCTGGTAAGCGGTCCCTATTTATCTACTTGCACCCGGAGGTGCTTTCGAACTGCTAGGTTGGCAGGCGCTGGGACCGAGCAGCGGGAGCGCACCCCGCCGCAGGGATTCGAACCGCCGACTTTTCAATCGGCAAGTCCTAGGCACTGAGGCTTTAACTCACAGCACCACCTGCGTCCCTAGGTCTGCCATAGTTAAAAAAAAAAAAATCCTTCCAGTAGCACCTTAAAGACCAACTAAGTTAGTTCTTGGTATGAGCTTTCGTGTGCATGCACACTTCTTGGATGGGGTTGCAGAGGGATCTGAAGGACCAAGTGCATAGTTTGGGAAGATACTCAGGTATACATGTTTGTTCCTAGAGGCCCAAATGTCCTCTGTGGCTAGGAATGCCTTTTACCAGCTTCATCTGGTTTGCCAACTATTGCCATCCCTGTACAGGGATTGCCTGAGCACTGCAGTTCATGCACTGCTAACCTCTTGGCTACGCTACTGCTATGTGCTTTATGTGGGGCTGCCCCTGGGTCTGGTTCAGAAGTTCCAGCTTATGGCTAGATTGCTGATGGCAGCTTCTGGTCAAGAACATATGACATAACTACATTGCCTACCCATCTGCTACCAAGTCAGGTTCAAGGTCCTTGGATTGATTTGCAAAGCCTTGAATAATTTGGGCCCAGGAAATCTCAAGGATTGCCTGATATTCCAGCTCGATCACTGAAGATAATTTGCAGGAGCATCTTTGGTCATTACCCAAGTTGGTGAGGCTCGTTTGACAACAACGTGAAACCAAGCTTTTAGTGTCATTTGCCCAGTCCTGTGAAACACTGCCAATAAAGATTCAGTGAGCACCTTATGTGCCAACTTTTAAATGCCTGCTGAAAACCTTTCTATTCTACCAGGCCTATGCAGGCAATTAAAAGTACCTTCTCCACAATGGTCTATTGATGTTTGTTTTTAATTTCTTTTTTTTCTTTTAACCAGTTTTTAACATTTTATGGTGTTATTGTTTGGCTTTATATTTTTATATTGTTGTAAGCCACTGTGATACATAGTTTTATGACACAGTGAACTGTATTTTTTTTTAAAAAAAAACTAAATAAACCTCTTAATCAAGATAAGAATGAATTAGGATTGGGATCTTCTAGATTCAGTGATTTGCAAAAAAATAAAACCACCAAATGTGATCACACTGCAGACATGTGTAGAATACTAAAAATGGAAAGAGAAAGGATGTATTATATATGCTTGGTATCATATAAGGCGTCTACTGCCCCACTTCTCAAATATATTCTTCAACTTGCACAAAAATTTGTGCATGCAGGTGCACCTTAACTTTGTCCATAGAGTTGGTGTACTATTCAATAAAAACTATTGTAATATGTTAAATTGTTATATGTAATATGTTCCACATCTCTGAGCTTTTGTAGATAAATGACTACATAGTTGAAATTAATAGCAAATCTCCAGGTGACAACAAACTGCTCTGTGTGTGAGAGAGGGAAGCATTCACATGGTGATTGTATAGAACTGTACAATCTATTCATTCTTCCTGTAGTCTACTATAAGGCAAGATAAAGGCATGGACACTGATCCCATTTTTATTACTGATAGGTGTCATAAACGAATCTCTCATGACTGTAGAAGCTATTAAGTGTGTCTCTAATTTTTTTCAGACGCATGTGAACCCATTGATTATAGATGATGAGGTCTTATAAAAAGTAAAATTAAGGAAAACTGGAACAGCTATTGCATCTATGAATGTATTGTCTATATGTACCACATAGCTCTACCCTAAAAACAGTCGTTAAAGTGATTCTATATTTTCATCAACCCCTGGAGTTAAGTGCTGTGTGCAATATTCTTGATGTAGATATTTAATAGTGGATTGTATCCTTATAAATTTTGCTTAAACTTTCAACGGTAACTGAGGTGAGCTACGCAAATCTTCTTGATGCAATACACAGCACACTTTTCTAATTGTTTAATGATACCTTTGCAGTTTTCTGTAAATTGGCACCTTTTTAGATAATCACTTGAATAACCTGAGCATAAAGTGTTAGTAAGGAATTTTAAATTGATTCTGTTTGACAATTAAAAAGAGAGTATGGTATATTTGCATCTGACTTGCAGAATCCAAATTTTTGTTATTTTCTGTCAAAGCAGCATCAAAACAAACAAACAAAATGCAGTTTTAAAGTATTCCAAAATGAAATGCTGTTCAAGATTCATGGTTTTGTGTAGGCATTGTAGAAGGTAATAAGTTCTTCCATATCTATTGAGCCCTTTCTTTGTAGGACTTGTAGCTCAGGAAAAGAATGGCTAGAGAATGATAAGGAAGTGAGAAAGAGGTCAAACTATTAATTAAATAAGAAGTCTAGGAAATACAAATGCATTAAGGTTTAAAACCAAGTCACAAATACTAGTACTGCAAATCAACTAGAGACCTGGATTGTTTCCCCCTTCTATCTTGCAGCTGCCTTCTGGTCTAATTTGTATTGTTTATTCATTGGATGAAAGAGATTTTTTAAAGCATTCCCAACAGAAGCAAGTGACGGGTTTTTAAAAGGCACCCTGTTCAAGAGTTGCTAGGAAACACGCCATCTAGAAAAAAGAATCTCCTACTGAGTTTGTCCTCGTAGGGAAAAGTTGTGATGGGTTTTTGTATGTGTAAAGTGTTATGCTATTGACCTTGCTTTGAGACCCTTAGAATAATCTGTAGATGTAGGATTTCAGAATCTTATTTGCAAGAGTTTGTGAAAGCAATTTTCATAAAAAGTACTTTGTAATAGTGGATATTTGAAATGATGTCATTGTTCCGAAGAAACTCAGAACACCATACATGGATTTAGTTCACATTATCCTTCTCCTGTGAGATGCATCATGATTGTGTCCTTGGTCAATCACTTGACTTTCATTGGCCTGGGTGGTTTTTCATTTGTTTCACACTCTGCCAAAGGAAACCCCAAATTATCTGCCAGTACTGCAGATTTGTTCCTGAGCAGGTCTCAGTGCTCAAAACCTGTAACCCTGGGATGCAAAAAGTGTCCAAATAATGATTGACATTAGCCAGCCTAGTTCACTGCTTGACAACCTACTCCAGGAAGGCAGCACAAGAAATCAAACAGGACAGTTCCCTGTCAATATAGAACTTACCTTTGATAGAACAGGAGGTGAAAGTTCAAAGGTTCACTTGAAAAAAGCAAATTTTACATGACATTTACTCATGAAATACCATCTTCCACCACACTGCACATATGGCGCTGTCAAGGGAAGTATATGAAACAGAGCAAAGCTCACTTTCACATCGGATAGCAATACTTACCAAATCATCTGTAGGTATGAAAGATGATGAATAAATCTAAACTCTATCACCGCCTTTGATGTCATTGGAGGATCATCAAAAGGTCCTGTTACCCAGCCATCAACCACTTCCTTTCTATTTTTTCCCTCACTAGCCATTCCATGCCCAAATTAACTTAAGACTGCTTGAAATAAGTAGGTGGTGAGGACCCTGATAAGTGATCCAGAATCCAAACTTAAACCTATCAATGAAATGAACTGCATTCTCCTTGCTCAAGTGGAAAGCCAGCACTTAAAAGTACTTCTCCTTTAACTTGACTGGGACTCTTTTCTCATACCTTGACCTGATTGCTCTGATTTCTTCCCACTTGTCCCTTTTCTAACATAAAAAAACTTTATTAAACATTAGCCCTACCCTGAACTAATTTGGGTCCAGATTTGGATGGGAGATCCCCAGGTTGGCCCAGGGTGGGTCACCCTGAATGGGGTCCCTTGGATTGGAGCTATGGGTCAGATCAAAGTATGCTGTGTGGAGACCTACCCAATACTTCAGGAGTACCCTATACCTCTCCAACTGCTGCTGCATTTCTATAGCCATGTAAGTGAAGAAACTAAGAAGCCAATTAGTCAAAGTTCTGTCACTCCCATTTAATCTTTCCTTGTTGTTTATCCTCTTCCTTGTCTTTATCCTTCTTCTCTGACTCCATTACTAAGAGTGTGGACACATCCATGTATTTACACCTCCACATTAACTGCCATTGTGCAAATGTTTTTTAAGCAGATGTAGAATTAATAGCCACATACTAGGCTAACATAATCACAGGGAAGATTTTTTTGGCCAGTTCAAATAATTTTAATAGCATCTTATTGTTCTGTGAAGTACAAGAGGGAAAAAAAAGCTGCCATCTCACATGCCCTTTCTGAAAGATCAACAACTGACCAGCTTCATACTATTCTGGTTGTTGTTTTTTAATTCTTTTTATGTCATGGTAATGTGATTTCAGATCTGATGCCAGAATTATCCGTTTCCAAGATTTAACAACATTTTAATCCATTGGCTCCAAAGTCGCCCCCAAAATGTTGGGTTATGGCCAGATAAGCATATCTTAGAAGTCTTTAATGCAATAGAATTTATTATTCTCTATTCTTTTTATGATCAGCTATTTCCCATGATTTGAAGGTCAGCGTCCTTGAGAATAAACATACTTGTGAAGATGAAGCTGCAGCCCTTGACCAGTCATTTTGCTGCAATCTGTTCCATTTTCTGCCTGGCAGGTAAGATGATCCCTGCATTCAATCAGTTAACCAGTAAATATAATGCCATTGGTATCTGAGCTACGAAGCTAGAGCAAAACACAGCTTTAATTATTGTCACTTGGCAAGTTATTTAATTTTCATTTTGCTTTCATAATTTGTGTCATTTGTCTTTCTGTTTTTATTAAGTACTAAAATCCAAGTGGCCTTAATTAGAACCCAGCTTTTTCCTATTTCATCCCTGATTTTCTTTGGATTGGAAGCCAAACCAGGAAAGGGGGGGGGATAGTATATGGCTGTAATAAAATGAGTTTATAGTGATTTTTGTTTTGTTTTTATTAGGCAATAATGCCTAATCAAGAATGCTTATGTATTATGGGTTGTATTCAACTATGTTTTAATGGTCCTAACTTAGCCATGTTCATTCATCTCAATGGGTTTATTCTGAGTAAAGCTTTGTTATTACAACCACCCTATGAATACACAAATTCTGCAAAATACACAAAGGCAAAAACAACTTCTAGAGGGGTTTTGCTGCAGCAAAAACATCAAAAAGATATGTAGCTTCTCAAAGACTATCAGGTTTATTATGGCATTATGTTTTCATGCACTTGAGCCCACTACCTGTATCTGAAATTAACTCTAAAACAAGCACATATTGTAGCAGAGGCATTCAGTATTAAAATGCTACAAGGCTCTTTGTTATAACTGGGAAGGAAGCAAAGATAAACCTGACCTTGAAAATTAGTGAGCTGTCTTTATTGACTAATGTTTTAAGTCTTAAATGCTCATGAATTACTTGTAGCAGATAAGAAAATTAAACATTTAAATATTTAAAAGCAGAAGCAGATTATTATTGTAGGATCTGTTATTGTTCCCAGTGAAGTTATAGAGCCAGTGTCACCACTTCTGGTAATTTCTTATAACTGCTTTGATTGAAATATGTGCCCTTTGAAACAACACAGTATGTGGCAATGATGCAGGGGGAGAATAGTCTTCATAGTACTAGCAGAGTAGAGTCTGAAAGGAATTATTCTGAAAATGTGAACTTCCAGAACAATCTGGAAATAGGGATTTGGAGACTTAGCTCTAATTTTCTCTCTGCCAGTTAATATTTCTAATTGAATAGAAACATTTGCAAGTAGATATATTTATCATTTGCATTGTTCAGCCTGGGACCCAAAATTAACACGCTTAGCGGCAGAGAAAGTGTGACACACCAATTTATCATCCCAGCCATAATAGTTTGTGCCTTTTGGCTGCTGCTCTTTAAAGGATCTTTTCAGAGAAGAAGCGAACTGCTGTCCCCAACAGGAAGAATCTAAGAATGACTATGTATGCACAGAGCTTTGAATCTCAGCCAAAAATTGTGGTTGAATGAAACAATATTTGGATTTGAGAACCATACCTGTGCTTAGAACAGGCATAGGCAAACTTGGCCCTCCAGATGTTTTGGGACCACAATTCCCATCATCCCTGACCACTGGTCTTGTTTGCTAGGGATGGAGGGGAATTGTAGTCCCAAATTATCTGGAGGGCCGAGTTTGCCTATGCCTGGCTAAGAATTTAGGCTGCAATCCTATGCACAGTCAACCGTTGGAGTTAGCACTATTGAAAACGGTAGGACTGACTGCTGCTTTTGCAGGCCCTGGAGAAACCATGCCTCTTTCACATGCTTCCCATCCCTTCTCCCTCTTGCCCCATTGCAAGAGAAAATTAAAGCAGTCAGGTAACTTTATCCCTACTCCTTTTTTAAAAAATAAAGACAGTATTTGATTTTAAGTTACTCAGCATTTACTCTTCTTTCGTTGAAAACAGGCCTGAGGTGCTCAAGTGCTGCAGGAACTCCCGGTGAGTAACATGACAAGCAGGAATTTCTTGGTTTGCTTCTGCAGAGATTGATGCATGTGCATGACCCTGAGCCACCAGAGGGACGTGAGAGAGACAAAAATTATGTCAAGATCTCAGTAACAGAACTGGTCTCCTTTTATATCTGCACCTGGCCCACCCATGAGGCAAGGTGAGGCGAGTGAGATCCACAGGGGCAGCGGATCCCGGTGCAGATCTTTATTCCCCTCTTGTTCCTGATGTAGATCTTCACTCACTCTTTCTTCCCTGGCAGGGAGGGGACACCATTTTGTGGTTCACCTCAGGTGCCAAAATGTATTGGGCTGGCCCTGATCTGCACCCATGGAATCCCTTTCTAAATTTAAGAACAATAATTGCCTAGCTATAGAAAATGCACAGATAGTATCTTGGAAGGTTCTAGAATTTGAGTAATAGTCAGTATAGAACTGACTGCCAAATCACACAGTAATCATTGCATTCTTTCAGACCATTCTTGGCATTTTTAATGTAATAATAGTTCTCATGAAGAAAGCTTCATAAACCCTTTTGGGAAATAATTGTCTCTTTCAACTTTGCTTGCAGTACGTGACATCCATGGAAGTAAAGTCTTTGTAAGAGGTAAGCTGCTACTCTTCAAATGTTCTACTTAAGTTGAAAACAAGACTAAGGAATGAAAAGAGTATGAAAGTATATTCTTGAATAAATAACCATAAGGCTTATGCACCACCAAACTACAGACGATCCACATAAATTGGTGTACATACTGTAGTTAAAATATTTAAAATAGTTGTATGCTGCTCTTCAGCTATAATAGAACAGAAATTAAGAGATAGCCAATGAACCTAGAAATAAAAATTACAGAAACAAGAAAAATAGATACAATAGTGATACAGTCTATGTTCCAAAATTGCCAGGGAGCATTAAAGAGAATCTCATTCCATGAACACAACTTAGTTGAATTCTGCCCTGAGTATTTACTGTCCTCTGAAAGAAGAAGCATGTGTGTCAACCTGACTCAAGAAGACAGAATTCTACAGCTTACATGCTACCTGATGTCATATATAATGCAATATGTGGAACAGATATAAATATAAGGCACAGGCAAAAGGTGTTTTGCATATGCTGCCACACTGCCAATTGGGGATAGCTGCAAAGCCTTGAAAAAAGCACTGGGTAAGATAGTGCTTTGAAAGATGCTACTGGAGATTGACAGTTGCCAAAGTTCCATCTTGTCCAGTGATTTGAAAGGGGCTCCTGAAGACCCCTGCAGCCAAAAAAAAGACCACCAGATATCATTGTGATGTCAGGTGATTGGCCAGTGCATGGCTCTGCCCACATGCCAAATATGGGAAGATAACAATCTGTCACTTATGGCTAGATCTAGTTCTTCATACCTGTATTAAGACAAGCCATGGGTTAGCTTAGTCCAGCACAGAAGGACTAAGGATCAGGAGGAGCAGCAGAACTCTCATGCTCTCAAATTCAAACAGAAACCAGGATTGGCTTCTGTGATTCCAGGATGCCCTGCTTAAAACGGGTCAGTTGACAGGTATGCCGTATGATTAGAACATGATTGGAGTCATTTTGTTCCTGCTATTATTAAATGACTGAGAGTCAGAAATCCTGTTGATATACTTCAAATCTCTTAGAGCTCTTACTAATAGATCCAAATCTATCTTCTGCCTTCCCCTGGAATAGAGCAATATCTGCTTTATGAAAATAACATGTACTGATATTTCAAATATATATTCTGCGTGGAGTTTTCCTAAGGCAACTGCTTTGGAAATAGATATTGTAAAATGGAGGTTGGAATCTTTAGCTATTTTTGTCACAAAGCACATAACATGTGGCAACATTCACAGCTTGCAAGAATGAAACATTATTGCCTCTAAATATAAAGGCTGTGTGATTATATATGTGCATTGTATCCTACCAGTGCTGCTGTATTTTGCAAGAATACCCCCTGGAAGCAAATATGGCGCTTGCCAAAGTTAAAGGATAACAAATAAAGCTGTCTGCTAAATTGTAACCATATTCCCAAACACTGGAATATTCTCTTTCATTCCTGTAGGTCTCCCAAAGGCAGGGTGTTTGGTTCTTTTAGAAAGAAACACCGAGGATATGCTTAAATTCTAACTGACATCAGTTTTTGCAAAAACTAAGCAACCATTGAGAGTTTGGAGGTGGGCATCCTGGTTCCCTACCCTTACTTCTAAGTAGTTCAAGGTTGCCAGGGACAGTATCTTTTAGCCATCAAATACCCTGGTAAACAGAAATGTTTTAAAGTTCTTTCAGAGACACTATACCAGGTAGAGCATTTCACAAATGGGGACCCATCGCTGAGAAGGGCCTACACCAGTGGCCAGGGGCTTACGAACGGGGGGGGGGGCGGTCCACCCCGGGTGTCACCCTGATGGGAGGTGACAAAATGGTGGGCAGCACTAGTCACCACAGGGCCTACAACATGCATGAGCCATGCATCTTGGCTCCCACAGGCTCCACACTATCTGCCCGCTGCCTCCCCCCCCCCAGCTTTAGGGCAGCTGAGGCCCGCTGCGTACCCTGTCCTTATCGGCGCTGTGCACCCCGTCTCATCCGTAGGGATGGCACGGGACAGCATGGCATGAGGCGCCCAGCACCCATAGGGACGGGGCACACTGCAGCACACATAGGGACGACACAGGACGCCCTGCCCTCTGTTCCATTCTTATGGGCGCCGGGCGTCCCGCCCCTATGGGCAGTTTGCCCCATCCCTGGGCACGCTGCCCCAGGTGCCCGAGAGCCTTCCTCCGCCACTGCCAGTGGGCCTCTCCTGCTGCTGATCTATTTGAAGAATTAAAAGCTGTTAATTTTCCATTTTGTTTTCAGCTGTGACAGCTGCACTGGTTGCTTCAAAGCCCCAGACAGCTTAGGGCAAAGTTATCATAGGGATTACATCCTCCTATAACCATCAGATCAGCATGTGAGGTCCTTCTCTGTGTCCCACCTAGGGTTGAAGCATGTGTCATCTTATTGATTTCATTATGCACACTCCTCAAAGAAGTTTCTAAATAAATTTATAAATAAATAAAAATAAGTTTTAGTGAGATGAGAGATGGAGGGCCATCTCAGTGGCTGCACTCAAATTGTGGAATACTTTGTTCTGTGAAGTGCAAGCAACCTCTTATCTCACTGCTTTTCACTGTTATTAGAGACCTGGCTGCATTTTTCATTTTATGAAGTCCACAATGATGCTTTTAAAACCAATGACTCTCTCCCCACCCACCCCTTAATTGTTGGGTACTGTCTTTATGAAAATAAGATGTGTATCTGTTGTAAGCCTCCTGAGTGGTGCATTTACTCTTATAATGTTGGATATAATTGGTCTCATAACATAAAATTACTGAAACAAATTGATTTCAGTGCAGTGGCTAATATAAATAAAGAGCAGATGAAAATAATTTTTTTTAAAAAAAAATGGAAACGGTTTCTCAGAACATCATTTGTATTCATTCAATTAAGGTGACCTAATTTAAGTGCTGCCTCGTTTCAAGTGAAAACATCTTCTTAATCACTGGCATGTAGTGTCCAAAGGGAGGCGAGATTCAGTTGAAAGATCCTCTTTATGCAGCCCAGGAAGTGCTGTCTGGGGTACAAAGCTATTAGTTACCAACCAGCTTCACATTCTCAGATAGATATATTATTGTGAAGGAAAGGAGTAGGGAAAATAAGGAGAAGTGAGTAACCAAATGATTTAAATGCTATACTGTGATCACAGCTTGGGAGGGGTGCCACAGGTTATGGGAATTATTTGTAACAAAAATATATTTATTTCAGTCTTTTATATAATGCTAGTCCAGCTTTTATAAAGGCTTAGAAGCTTCTCAGTACAAAGATCTGGTGTGAACCCTTGTTAGTACTAAAACAAATCCGTACACAAAATGAGGTGCTCCCACCATTTGCTTGAAATAGTACCGTATTTTTCCATCTATAAGATGCCCCCATGTATAAGACGCCCCCTATTTGTGGGGACTCAGATTTAAGAAAATGGGGGGAGATGTATCTGTGTATAAGATGCCCCCTAATTTTTGACATTATTTTTTAGGGGGGAAAACCTAGTCTTATGCATACGGTACAACTGCCATTTTAGAATGCCCAAATAAGTTCCCTTCCTCTCTTTTATATGCTGCTGACAAATTTCCTAAATGCATAAGTAGAATGCAATCCACTAATCATAACAAAGTTATGGCACCCATTGGGACTGTTGGGGCGGAACACATGAAGCCCAAACAGCAAGTGGAATCATAGCCAGTGACAGGCAAACCTGGTTTTCCTCTATGCTTACTTCTACAAAAGCAACACTGAGACTAAAGAGGAGGAAACTGATAGTAAGGACGAAGGCAGGCAGGTGGGGGCTGACTGGCTAGCTGTGGGCAGACTGATGTTGGTGAGGCAATGCTGTGATTCTCCAGCAGTTTGACCTCACCCCCGGAGGCACACTCCATTGTTTCCCATGGCAGACAGAGGCCAACAACAACAAATAGCTAGATCCTTGTTCAGCCAAAGCGGAACTGTTAGAGAATGCACTCCTCTTTCTCCAGTTACCAGTATTTCCTCCCCAAAGCTACTATACATGCCTAATCGCTGCTAGAAGTAGTGCCAAAAAAAGCAGCCAGAAAATGGCCAAATCCAGTGAGCATTGCCCTTGTTGCTATACATGCAGAAGGCACTGCAGTGGGAGAAAATACAGCTGCTGGGTAACAAACAGAAAATAGAGCAGCAAATAATCACTTTTTTGAGCTTGTGTTGATCAGGGCAGTTCCTAGGAAGTTTATTATAGTTTGCCCCTAAAGGCAGTGAGGTGAAGATTGTGCTAGAATTCCTTTTCACAACCTACATGTACATGTAAGCTGAATGGAACTTACAGGCATAACAGCAGTGTTTCTGTGGTACTAACCACAAAAAGTGCATTGCACTGGGGAGGAAACAAGGTTGCAAGGTCATTCATTGTCTATCCTCTATCTATCTATTATCTATCTATCTATCTATCTATCATCTATCATCTATCATCTATCATCTATCTATCATCTATCTATCGGCATAGACTGGAATAACTTTGAGTTTCTGCTCTACCAGAAATATATTTTGAGGACTGGTCAATAATGTGAGCTGTCCCCTACTGGGGAACAACCCAAATAGAGATGTCCTAGCTTAGAAAGGACAGAACTATATATTATATGTAGTTTCATGATTCTGTTTGCACAAGTCCAGATGAGTGAGCTTTTTTTTAAAAAAACTTTCTACTACATTTCCTCCCAAACCCACCCCACTTGTTTTTATGCCAACTTGGGAAAAGATTCAGGTCCCCATTTCTTTTTCCTTGCATGGTTAAAAAGCAGCTGACAGTGTTGCATTGTGGTGTTGTTGTTGTTTCAAGAACTCCTTTCCCCACAAGAACCTCTCATATTTAAATTGTAACCCAGCTACATTTTGTAAAGCAAAACAAAAATATGTAAAAAATAAAATTTTCCTTTTCTAAGCAGGAAGCTAGAAATACTATTGTAGTTGAATCCTCAAGGCCCTCAATTGCAGAGAGTGAAGTTAAGCTAAAATATGCAGCACAAGACTAATCTTTAAAAAAAAATTCTACATTTTTGCTGCTGTTGAAGAAGAACCATTTCAGTGGTAAAGCACAGTAATCTTCACATACATACAGAGTTACAAAACTGCAGAATCACTTTATCAGTGCTCCAGTAATGCCCAAGCTGGATTCCTGCAGTACGTTGTACCAGGGGCTGTCCCTGAAAAGCAGCTGGATATTGCAGCTGATTCAAAGTGTGGCACTGTGGCAGCCAGACTGTAAACTGGGACAGAGTCCCAGGAGTGGTAGTGTAACTTCAGGGACTAGCAAATTCACTTTCAGGGTCAATTCAAGATGCTGTTTTGGACCTTCAAATGGGTGGAACCTTCATTATGTGAAGGTGAGGTTATCTGAAAGTGAAGCAAGGCGATTTGCATATGTTCTTTTGTTTTGTTTTTACTCATTCATTTGCTGTGCTCTAATTTTAAACGTGGGTTTCAGGATTGAGTTCTGAGTAGACACCACTATCCTGAAAAGCAGGATAGCAGAAAAATCAAATCACAGTTTAGTTGCAACATGTGGTGGGTGACTAAGCAGACAGCTAATGAAGCTAACCTTTTAACTTGAGCTTTGCTGAATATAATAGCCCAAGCCAGAGGACATCAGATGTCATCACCATCTGGTGGCTATTTGCTGGACTGCAGAGGAGATTTCATCTGTCTGTATCTTCCAAACAGACAGATGCACAAGTCACAAACGCTTCCACTAGCTTTGGCACCAGTTGGCAGGAGAGCCAGTGGCCTTAAGGGAAATTGCAACTAGTTCACAGGGTCCCCATTCCCCCCTCCCCCCGATGGTAGGTATATGGACAAGACATAACTGTAGTAGTGAAAGGGAAAGCTGTTGCATTTAAACTGTTGATGTTGTACTTACTATGCAGACTTACTAAAATGGTTTGTACTCATTTTAACTCTGCATTCTCAATATGCAGTAAATAAATATTTTCAAGGGGTTATAATTGACTTGCCATATGTTTTCAGATGAGCAAAAGGGGTATGGACCAATTTTTGAAGAACAGCCCATTGATACAGTCTACCCAGAAGAATCTCCAGAAGGAAGGGTTTCAATGAACTGCAGAGCCAGAGGAGTCCCCGCTCCCACTTACAAGTAACATATGTTTAAGTCTTAATTTGTACTAATGTATAGGAGTTGCTATTCACTTCCAACTTGGAAATTTTGGTCTGGGAAATGCAACTGCAGTGGGTGACCTTGGTAGCTTTGGACAGTTCAGAACCATTCAGTTCCTTACAGGAGTAATAAGTGTGTGGAGGTGAATGAGAAGTCGATAAAGTACTTTGCCTATGAGAAATGCGGTTAGTGTGCATGAATCTATATGTGAAGAGCAGTTTTAAATCCATAGCCTGTTTATCTCATTGCTCTCTGATTAGTTCATCATCCACAGGTGTAAAACTTACTCAAACTTAAACTGTACTACTCAATTTAGCTCTACCTCACAACTGAATGTCAGTTTGATTAGAATCGGCTTATGTTAGTTCCAGGAGATGTATCAAAATCTTGAGTGATGCCGCAAGTGCTGTAAGGTATTTGTCTTTGGCTGATTTCAGTGGCTAGATCAGTCTTTACCAGCCTGGTTCCCTACAGATACTTTGGACTACAAGTCCCATCAGACATAGCCCCCCACGAGGCTAGACTGTGAGGGATAGAAAGGGATGTTAAGTGATATTTTAACATTCTGTTGCATAATAACTACAGTAATGAAATAAAAAAAGCATGAGGGAGTATAGGTATAGCAGTCATACATTCAGAGAGCAATCTAGTAATGTATGTTCAGAAGTTTCTTCCACCAGGATTCCTTAGAAAGGTAAAGGGTAAAGGAGACCCCTGACCATTAGGTCCAGTCGTGACCAATTCTGGGGTTGCGGTGCTCATCTCGCTTTATTGGCCGAGGGAGCCGGAGTACAGCTTGTGGGTCATGTGGCCAGCATGACTGAGCCACTTCTGGCGAACCAGAGCAGCGCACGGAAACGCTGTTTACCTCCCTGCCGGAGCAGTACCTATTTATCTACTTGCACTTTGACGTGCTTTCGAACTGCTAGGTTGGCAGGAGCTGGGACTGAGCAATGGGAGCTCACCCCGTTGAGGGGATTCGAACCGCTGACCTTCTGATCAGCAAGTCCTAGGCTCTGTGGTTTAACTCACAGTGCCACCCGCATCCTCCCACCCTAGAAAGGTAGGATTGTTCTTATTCCTGGAAGAGTTCGCCTCCCCCACTTCTAATTTTCTGTACAAGTCAATAGCTATATACACGCACAGTGCTAAACCACAATTTACCGTATTTTTTGCAGCATAGGACGCACTTTTTCCCCTTCAAAAATGAAGGGGGAATGTGTGTGTGTCCTATGGAGCGAAGACAGCATAGCCCCACGACCCTCTGCCGGCTGGAGAGGTGTCGCGCAGCTATGGCAGGAGCCTCTATAAAGAAGCCCCGCTTACCCTCTCCCAGCTAGAGAGGTGACACGCAGCAATTGCAGCAGCCTCTTTAGCCGCGCGCCATCTCTCCAGCCAGGAGAGCGCGCACGGGGCTAAAGAAGCCCCCCGTGACCCTCTCCCGGCTGGAGAGGTGACATGCGGCTATGGCAGGAGCCTCTTTAGCAGCGCGCCATTTCTCCAGCCAGGAGAGCGCGCACGGGGCTAAAGAAGCCCCCGTGACCCTCTCCCGGCTGGAGAGGTGACATGAGGCTATGGCAGGAGCCTCTATAGCCGCGCGCCTTTGCGCTGCTCCCCAACCTGCTCTTTGGGGCTGCTGGTGGGCTTCCCCCTGCCAGCCCCAAAGAGCAGGTTGAAAGGAACCTGAAGCCTGGAGAGTGAGAGGGGTCGGTGCGCACTGACCCCTCTCGCTCTCCAGGCTTCCAAGGTAGCCGCCTGAAGGCGTCTGAACGCACCTTAAACGGTACCTTGTTTTAGAGGGGGAAAACAAGAAGGGGGAAATTCTCCCCCTCTCTGCGCAGTGCCTCCTGCCGCTTCGCTGAAGGGGCGCTGGGCAGAGAGGGAGAGATTTTTTTTTCTTGTTCTCCCCCCTCTAAAACAAGGTGTGTCCTATTGTCCAGTGCGTCCTATGGTGCGAAAAAGACAATAGCTCTATCTGGGTGAGCTGGAATAAGTTCAAACAAGGCATCAGTCTCACACACTCCTTCTGAACAGCCAGAAGGAGGACTTCAGCAACATTTAGGTTCACTTTTGAAGATCACTGCGTTGTTGTTACATTTTAACCAGGGATCCTGGATTCAAACAGGCTTTGGTTAATTGAACAGGTCAGATTCACACAGCCCATGGTTTAAAGTTGGTTTGTTATGAAACTTACCCGAGTTTTGTTTTAAACCGGGGTCTCTGGTTCAAGCATAACAACAAGCTAGGATTCTATTAATGTGAAGCTAAAGTCCTTTTCCCAACTGGAGAGGGGATTGCTTGAGCATGATACCTTGCTGGGGCTTGTTCCAGCTTGTCCAATACAAATGCAGCTGTTGCGTGCATTTTATTTATTTTTCAAAACTATCTTCCTCTGCATCGTGTGTGAGAGAGAAAACTTAACATTCATTCGGAGCCTTCTCTGAGAGACGCTACATGTCTCATCTTGGCCTGATGGAGGTCTGCAGATTCGCTTGCTTTGCTACAGATACTGGATATGAAAAAGAGTGGGCACTCCCTCTGGTGGTCAAAGTGAACTAATTACATATATTTCTCACACACAGTGGTTTAAGAGAGAGCACACAAGGCACTACAAAATACTAGGTCAAGCATGAGCGTTTAAGCATCTGAGAGACACAATTTTCATTTAGCCCTTTGCTGCCTTTGAGCCACAGAGTAAGCT
The DNA here is from genome assembly GCF_964234715.1 of Podarcis melisellensis. Classification (NCBI taxonomy): domain Eukaryota; kingdom Metazoa; phylum Chordata; class Lepidosauria; order Squamata; family Lacertidae; genus Podarcis; species Podarcis melisellensis. The sequence goes on from NC_138542.1 coordinate 26,304,363, forward strand.
GGTTGTGTACATACCAATTATGAAGAATCTTGGTTTTAATACAGTTTCAATAGCATCAAGACCCTAACCATAGTAAATCCAGCATCTTATATTCACCATGCTGGCAGAAACCTACACAGCCACCCATTGTTACAGCTGCTGGAAGTTGTCATGGGCTAACTGAAAACTGGGGCTGCTACAGGCTAAAAGGGTTCCATAATCACTACTTGTGGGAATGTTCAGAGGTGCAGGAGAGGATATATTGTCTGATTATATCCTTATCCAACTTGTGTTAACGAGTTCCACAATTTCAGCAGAGTAACATTCCCCTTTATTTTAAGCTTTGCAACGGCTGCGTTTGCTCAGGCTCGCTAAAGCCTCTATAATAACTGTTCTGGTATTTCCCCTTATTCCCTCATAAAATATAAGAGACGACACAGTCTTTTACAAAAGTATAAAAAGAGTTTACTCACATTCTGTTCACAATCAGATCCCAGAAGGCAATCTTAGCTTAATACACTTGGAATCTATCTCTTAAGAAGACAGTCCCTTTGTCCTCTCTTGGCTGGAAGCCAAGAGGGCATCTTTGGCTTAGTAGATGTTGTTTCTTTGATGCATGTGGTGAAAAAGAGAGAGATGGCAGCCCTGCCCTGTGCTTTTGTCATTACCTGCACAGGTGAGGCCACACCCACCTCTACTCACATGCAGAGGAAGTCTGTCCCAGCCCAGAAGGAAACAGGAAGTTTATCTGCTGGCTGGACAAACATTCCTTCCCATGTGCAAACATGTTCACTCTAGGAATGTTGTACTTGACTGCTCTTGTGTTTCACATCCCACACTACTGACACAAGTCCATCTGGAAGGACTTTTGTGTGCTGATAGAAAACTGCAGGTTATTATATTGTTACTTTTAGTGTGTGATAAAATACCTTCTCCCTCAATAGGTGGCAGCGTAACAACTGGGATATTGATATTAAAACAGCAAAGGAGCACCACAGTATGGTGGGAGGTAACCTGGAAATCAACAATCCCGAGAAATCAAGGGATGAAGGAAAGTATGTTTGCCTTGCATACAATGTACATGGAACTATAAGGAGCCGGGAAGCATCTCTAAACTTTGGATGTAAGAAATGTTTACCTTTTTAACATGGATTACATAGATGACTTGTTCACTCTGAACCCTGAGCAGTTAGAATGGGGTAGTAGTGAGGTTACCTGTAATTCTTCTGGTGGTGGTTGGGTTCCTTAGTGTTTCTCATTGTTTGTGTTTTCAGCCCCTGAGCGCAAGGAGTGTAGGTCTGGAGAGTGCACCCTTTAAACTTCTAGCTTGGGGAGGCTGTTCATAGGCAACACATACACTGTAGCCACAACCCTGATGGCTACAATAGAATGCTTATTTCAAGCCTAAATTTCAGCGGAGGAGGGGTTGGGACAGGGAACCATTTAGGTCCCAGGGAAGTCCTCTGCAGGTACATGTACACCTGTGGCTGCCACATTGGCAAGCCCTGAACTGAACAAAGATAAGTCCCCTTTCCCCCCCCCCTTTTTTTACAATATATTGGCTGATAGTAATGAGAGCCAATGAGACAACCATCTTTTTCAGCGTAGTTAAAACTTGAGGTACTTGTAAAACTCACATGATTTTAGTTACCAACCAATACAGAGAACGAGAGAGAATATATCTTATGGAGTGCTGTTCTGACACTGTTTGAGAAACTCTGATCTAAGAGATTGTTCTCCGTCATCCAAAGTACAAATGTGTCACAGCAAGAAAACAGACACAAATCTATTTAGTTAACAAGATGGCGCAAGCAAATGAGCTGTGCCTTATGCTGCTGAAGGCAGTTCCCAATAAAATTAATCAATTAAAACAGAAATACAACACCAATAAAAACGCAACAGAGTGGTTTACAAGAAAATAGTTGCATTGTGATTACTGTAAGCACTTTGGGGGTAGGAAATTCTCTCTCTTTTGGTTTGCCTTATGTTGTCCCATAATGTGTCATGTCTGACATTTTAACAACAATGCAACAGCCTGAAGTACAGACATATTGACATAACACCCCCCCACCCCCCACATACCTTATAGAGGATAAAACTAGTTTGGGTGTTTAGGCTACATTCGTAACCCTGTATGCTCAGAAGTAAATCCTGTTGAATTCAATTGAGCTTACTCTCAGGTAAATGTGATTAGGATTGCAGCCTAGATATGTGAAATGTTATTGGACAGGGTGAAGAACTCAGGGGGAAGTGGCTGAATCAGAGATGCCAAGGGGTTTAAATGAAGGTCAAAATGTCCACATCACTATATGCTAAAGATAGATCTCTAATCCTTGACCCTGGATAGGAAATCCTGCTGAGGACACTTCTGTCATTATAAGAGAACCTTATGCAAACATTTTCTGCACATTCAGTGTTGTTTAGCTTTGGGGAAAGGATGAAACTATACAAGACTAATAGCAGTACTTGATTCCTGAACAGAAATAATACTCATTTTTCATTACACATTAACTTAGTGTGAAATATGCTGCCTTTTAGGCCTTTAGGGCAAAATCTATAATTCCCACATTATGCTTTGGGCTTCTCTCCAGTACAGACTGTGAGTTTAGTATATTGTATATACAGTACTTAAGCCTCCTCCCCCCACCCCAAAAAGGAAATTATTCTTCCTGAACAATTTTATTACATGAATTATCTGTTATGTGAAGGAAAGAAGTCATTGGAATTCATGCCCTCTTTCGTTCCATTGACACATCTATGACAGCACATCTGCATGTAATATGAGAGTCCATTGCCTCCCATATCATGGCTTGAAGCATTACACTGGTATACTCGGTGATAAGTGCTGATATGTTGTCTCAGCGAATTTTGAAATTGTGTTGATCAAGTACATAAAATAGATGCATAATTTAATAACTTCTAAAAATGGGATCATGGTCTATTTATTATTCACTTTAAAGATGAGAACATAAGCTTATCCTCTTCAAGAGAGGATAGCATTAAACAATGTTTCAGAATATGTTTTTCGTATTGAGAGGTTTATCATCTCCACTTTTGAATGAAAGCGTTTTTTTGCTCATCAGAATCCAAAGATGAGTGTAATCCCCGCTGTTGCTGTTAAAGCAGGCACACATACCCTTTGGCATTTATTATTACTAAAATAAAATCAGGCTGGGGGGTAGTACTGCTTTCAAATAGGTCTGTAACATTTGCAAAAAATTATCATAGCTCGAAGATTTGTCTGTCACATGTACCGTGCAGATTTTTGCAAGCTCACCTTCCAACGATGATAAGTCGCCCCACCCGCACCCCAAAAGTTTAATATGAATGAAATGTTGGAATAATGTTCAGAGAATCTATTAAATACAGGGTTGTTGTTAAGTGTTATTCGTAGCATCATATATTGTAGAAAAATCCATTGGACCAAGGTAAAGTTGCTGTTTAGGGCAGTGTTTCCCAACCACTGTTCCGCGGCACACTAGTGTGCCGCGAGATGTTGCCTGGTGTGCCGCGGGAAAAATTTAAAAATTGAAAGATTTTTTTTTTAAAGTCAAATTTTCGATTGGGGCGCCGTCACTAGATGACCCCTGGGGTTCCCTCCCTCCCTCCCGCTCTGCGCCTCCCTCCTCCTCCTCCTCCGGGGAGGCCCTTCCTGGCTCTCGGCCAAGGCTTGGCGGCTGCCACTCACTCACTCGCTCGCCCACCCGTCCCTCCATCCCTGCACCCGGCCTCTCCTCCTCTGTCCCCGGCGCGGGGGCTGCCGGGATCCGTAGTCCCCTCGCCCTTGGGCTCCGCACCCGCGCAGGGTGCGCAAACTACGTTTCCCAGCGTGGCCTGGCGGGCCGGGCGTTTTATTTGAAGCGCTCTTCTCCCGGCCATGGAATGAGCGCAGCGGCGGCAGCCGGGCGGGCAGGGGCTCTTCCGCGCAGACCCCACACAGCCTGCCTGCGCCCTCCGGAGATCGGGCGGCAGGATGGAGCCCGGGGATCCCCGCGGAGGCGGAGCGGCGGAGGCTGCCCCCCAGGTAGGGCTGCGTCGGGGTTTTTTTATTTTTGCAATGCTGCATCCGCGCCGGAGGGGACGCATCGGACCGCGGGGAGACCCCTTGGCGGGCGTGCAAGGCAATGCATGCGTGCAGGCGTTGCATGGAGTGCAGTGCAATGCAATGGCAACGCGGCGCCCTGCATGCATGCATGCAACTTCCACCGGCGCTCCGGACTTGGCAGGTGAGGGGGGTGCCCAGTGGGCGGCAGAGAGAGCCGGGAGGGCGAAGGGGAGCCGCGGGGGGAGCACTGGTGCTCCCCGAGCCGAGCCCGGGGGGAAACTTCGGCGTCGTTGCGCCGGGTGTTGGAAGCGGAGGCTGGCGGGGGCCCCTCACCTGCAAAACCTGGTCACCTCTCATATATTTCGTGCATTGCATTCATTGCCCGCTTTCTCCTCCAAGGAGCTCCCGGGGGCGCGCGTGGTTCTCCCCGTGTTATCCTCGCAACAACAGCCCTGCGAGGTGGGTCAGGCGAGTGGCCCAAGGGAGCACCCAGGGATTGTCCTGGCCAGGTGGGGTGATTTGAACCCTGCTCTCTGCCCGGTCTTCGTCCTCATTTAGCCCCCACATGTGCATGACTGTGCATGACTGAGGTTTTCCCCCCTCGTCTTGGCTATGGTGTGAGTCTGTGCTGTTAATTAATGGGGTTCTGCCTTCGGAGAAGATGAGCCAGCCCTCAAGGAGGTGATTATGTAATTTGCTAGCAATTCATGTCCCTCCCGGCGTGACGCTGCGCGCTGACGTCACGGGGCTGTAATGGTGGTGTGCCTCGAGATTTTTTTCATGAAACAAGTGTGCCTTTGCCCAAAAAAGGTTGGGAAACACTGGTTTAGGGTAACACCTGAGCCTTACAGCTCCCGTTCATGTACTGTGCCTGAATCTATGACTAACTTAGCCTAGGGAATCAGCCCAACTATACATTCCCATGTCAACCTGTAAGTCTCTGCCTGGGATCTGAAATTCACTTTGCCGTTTTCAAGGTGAACTTTCAGTGAATTCTGAGACACAGGTTCTGATGGACTTCTTCTTCTTTGTTTTTCCACTTGCACCTCAGACCAACACTAGACCCAATGAATTCTTCAGTTACATTTTGCTTGCCTGCTTTCCCCCTCGTCATTGCTGTTTCTACAACTTTGCATGAGTGTCCCAATACAGTCCAATACTTCTATAAGAACTTCCCTAGGCAGATACCTAGGGTGTCTTAATAGTTCCAGGAGCCTTATATGCTATTCATATAACTGGCCATGCAAATAATATATGTTGTTGGCATTTTGCAAACAACTTTAAGTTTTCTGAGACAGATAGCTTTATGCGAGCTTTCATTGCTTTTTCCTAAGCTGTCTCATGTTTATGTGTGCATCTTGGCCCCAGCAGTTCCAAAGGAAAACTCCTGATTTGAAAATACTGATTCCAAGTAGGTAGCCTTGCACCTGTATTCATTCTCCATTGTCTATGATAGAACACAGATAAAAATAATAATCCTTTAACAATTGATGCCTACCCTTTTTGTTACACCATGGAATGATAGAATAAAGGCTTGTACACCCACCACACTCTTTTTTGTGGAAAAAATTGTGGTAAATTACCAATGAATATATGCTTATTTTGTAAATGTCTACTTCACATCTTTGGTGAGTTTATACCTGCAGTTTTAGCTGCATATTATATAATACAATTATATAATACATGCACATTGTCTTGCATAGATTTATATCCATTTACTCCTGAAGAGAGGCATGCAGTAAAAGTGCGGGAAGGCGTTGGGGCTGTCCTTCTCTGTGACCCTCCACCTCATTATCCAGGTAATTAAATCCACATATTTTTCAGCTTTCATTGGAAGAACAGGATAGAAACTAATATGATTACAAAATTCCTAACTTTGAATATGACGGTATAAGCTACATAAGCTGCTTAAATCCTGTAATAAGAGAAGCACAGATCAACCTCGCTGCTTGACTTTTACTTTTTTTTTAGTTCCTTAGAGAGAGGTTGGTTCTCTTCAGATTAAAGAGCGGCTGCATCTGGTTGCTGTTAAAAAGCTTTCGCTGATAAAGCTGGGTGAACTTTTGCGCTTACATTCCCACAAATGGCAAGCATGCTTCAGGCATAATTGGAGCGCTTACTGTGCCATCTCCTAGCATAAAGCCAGCACAAAGCCTGGGTAGAAGCATATTTGAACTAATCGGATGGGAGGAGTGGTAGGCAGTTGAAGTGTGGAGCGGGTGGCTCTGGTGTGACAGCCAGCAATCTTGCCATTTGGCGGAGAGTAGAAGCAAGCTATTAGCACTATTCCCTGCGCACCCAATGAAAGCTTTGGCCATGTGCACTTCAGGATTGTCATACTGAGTTACAGCTTCCAACTGGGTTAATGTTCTCCTCTAAGCAACCAGAAGGGGAACCTGCAGTAACTATTTACAGCAGCCACTGACACTTACTGCCAGGAAACAAGATCCTACCCATTTCCCCTGTTGGGTGCAGTGTATGCCTCCGAGTGATAGTTGTTGGGAATCACAAGTGAGGAGAGTGCTGTTGTGTTCAGGTCCTGCTTTCAGCAAAGAGCCAGGCCAGTAGAATGGATGAGATGCTCTGTCAAATATAAGCAGCTTATGATATGACCAGGACAGTAAGTGTGCTCTAGCCACAGATATGTACAGTGACACTATGGTATTGACAGTTTAGTTTTCCAAACCCTTTCCTAATGACCCCTAACATCTCGAGGATCACAGGATCCCCATTCCTGATTAAGGGAAATAAGCAAGGGTGTATTCAGAACTCTACCAAGGTGAACTGCATTGAAGGGCAGAATGCCAGTGTATTAGCTAAATAATCTAACAGATAAAATAGGTTGTAAGTTGCAGAATCCAGCTACCAGATAGCTAGAGGCCAGCTCATTAGGACTTTCTCCTTCCCATTTTAAGCTAGAACAACTTTTCAGCCCAGAAGATTTTGGTGTAAAATAATGAAGTGCTTCAAAGCCATCTTTCAAGTTCTGAGCAGCCCTCACTGGTTGTTTTTTTTTTTTCTACACTCACTGATTCTTAATGTCTTTTTAATCCTTTAACAAATCCCTGAAAAAACTTACGTCCTGAGACAGACCTGGAATACTACAGTCAGAAGTTGTTGAAATTGGCAAAATATCTGGGGAAATGTATGGCAACCTATGTCACTTTTGTCAATAGCTCAAAAAGGCTTTCTTCTTAAATTTTGCCCCAAAGAAAGCTCCACAACTTTGGCCAAAAAGTCACTGAAACATTCATTTTGCATAGGGAAATAAGCTAAGCTCAGTGGTGGAACGCATGCTTTACTTTCGGAAGGCACCGTATTCAATCCCTGGCTTTTCCCAGCTAAGGTTGGAAAACCCCATTCTCTGTAACTCCAGAAAGCCACTTCCAATACTGAGCTAAAAAGGCCAGTCTTCTGATTCAATATACTGTATAAGGCATTTTCCTATGTTACAAGATACAGCAAAGTCATAGCTCAGCGGCAGCACACTTTTAAGGTTCTAGGTGCAATTCACTAGGATCTCTGGTTAAAAGTATATTAGGAAATGAGGGCAAGACCTCTAACAGATACACTGGAGAATTTTGGTCTGTCAAATTCAATAGTAATGACTATAAGAGCCATTTAACCTCATGTCAGGCAACTCATTATATTCATGTATTTGCACAAATTCTTTCTAGAATTGCACACACCACATCCTTTTATAGATGTCAACAAAAACTTTCCCTTCCTTTCCAGATGATCTGAGTTACCGCTGGGTTCTGAATGATTTCCCAGAATTCATTACTTTGGATAAACGGCGGTATGTCTCACAGACAAATGGCAATCTCTACATTGCTAAAGTTGAAGCATCAGATAAAGGCAACTACTCTTGCTTTGTGACCAGCAACTCAATCACTAAGAGTGTTTTCAGCAGTTTTATTCCACTCATTCCTCAAGCAGATCGTAAGTATTTATCCAGAATATTAGGTACATCAGTTTGTCTATTGTTTATTTTTCAATTACATTCTTGGTGCAGTAAAAAAATTTTGGCTATGTGCAATTGAAACTAATACACAAGCAGATGTATTTGGTATAGTTCCTTCCAAGGCATTGCCATTTGTGGCTGGCTTTGCTGTTCTCGTGGCATTACACTGTTAGATACAACTAGTGATTTCTGAAGCATCACATTACAACTGGGACATGGTGTGGAGGTTGCTGAAAAACTTCACCCCACAACAAGGCAAGGCTTTGCACAATTAAGGGATTGATCAGACAGCTTACACAACACTCCTTCATGCTTCTTTTATGTAAACCAAATATTGCATATTCTGTTGAAAAATTATGTTTATACTTTAAAAAAACACATTGGAACCATTGATCCCATGCAGATGGTCAAACTCACACAGAGTGAGTTTAGCTGTTCATACCATCCTGGTACTTTGAGTGTAAATATGTAATAGAACATGTTTCTAAATGGTTGCCTATGATTACAACAGACTGGTTTTTAGTTTTGCATTTCTCTTCATGTTAGGTTCAAAAGGCTATCTTCCAGATATCAGAGTGAGCTTCAAAGAGACATACGCACTTTTAGGACAGAATGTAACACTGGAGTGTTTTGCACTTGGAAAGTAAGTATGCTTGAGGTTGGTTCCACGCATGGGCACAGTTTGTGTAGACTAAACTGGGCCTGGGTTATCAGCCCTAATCTGCTGTCAGATGTAATCCTCAAGTCTGCACCTGACAATTGAGAGGTCAAAATGTTCCCTTCTTAGACACTTCCCCCTTCCCCTGCCACACTCAAGGTGACTTTGTACATAGATTCAGGTGGGCAACCATGCTTATCTACATGATCTTCAGTGTGATATGGGCCAAAGATCCTACTTCACTCAAAACCATGGGTGAAAACTGCCCTTGGTGAAAATGGCAATATACATAATTAAAAAATGGCCCCTCTGTTTGGAGTTGAAATTCCACACTTGGATTTGGACTCCACAATGCCACCATTACCTTTCTTCCTCTCTCTATCTCCCTCCCTCTCTCCCTCTCTCCCTCCCTACCTCTCTCTATCTCTCTCTCTCTCTCTCTCTCTCTCTCTCTCTCTCTCTCTCTCAGCATGCGTCACAACCGCAGCCAGCCAATCTAGGTGGCTTGGGGGGGAGACTAGCTGCATTTAAGTGGTCATGCGGCCGGGAGCTTCTCCTTCTGCTTCCTGGCTTCCATGGATCTCCCGCCCTCCCACCCTTTTCCCCCCTGGCATTCTTCACCTTGACCTTGCTATGGACTTCGGTTGGTCGCTTGTTGAAGGGGCCTGGTAGGAATTTTTCCACTTGGCAGATTGGCACCAGCCACTTGGTTTTCACCTACCTCATAGCAAATCGTCACAACTTTGTAAGGTTCAACAGTTAGGCATTGGAAAAGCTTGGTTTATGGGAGGGGAGGTTATGGCCATCACCTACCCCTCCTCTTTAAGGGTATTCTGTTAAAGGAATCCAGGGGTCGTGGTTCCTGTCTGAAGCCTGGGTGGAGCCTAGGGCCATGGCACAAGCTTTCTGGTGACCCTGGGGGAGCTCTGAGTTGATGTACATCAACAAGGCTCCCCCTACAGGTGGTTAACCTTTGTGAGGCTTCCTACATGGTGGGCAGGAGTCAGATATAGTTAGTTCGGGTCCAATGCCAAAAGCCAATACCACTCACATTCTGTAACCAATAAAAGTTGTGGCCTTTTTCAGCCCATTAACCTAAAATACATGTGTCCACGTGCTTTTATTCATCAAGGGAGGGGGTGCAGGGTCTTGACACGCAACTCATTTCTGCTTGACAAACCTTAACAATGATCTAAGTATTGTGCAAAATGCCAGGCTCACAAGTGTCTGCCCAATCTGCATTTCACAGCCAAAGCAAGGTGTTGTTGTTTTTTAATTAATAAAGTGTATAGGCTGCTTTTCACCATCCATGTGGTTCCCAGTGTGGGACTGGGGAAGTGATTAGGAATTGACTGTGAAGAGAGTGAGGAAGATATGAGGATTAGCTAAGTAAAGGGTCAATTAACAGCTAAGTAAGGGCTCAGTTGGTTTACAACAGGGATGGGGACGCTTTATCAGCCCAAGTCCGTGTTCCCTTTTGAGCAATATTCTGAGAGCCAGGTTGCCACTGTTATGTGGCATCAGAGGCAAAACTGAGCAGATCAACTATGAGAATTTTGTCTTTGTACAGTAGGTGAATTACTTCATACAAAGACAAAACACTCAAAGAGGTGTTGCTGTTGAGGGGCGTTGTTCAGGAAGGTGACAGATAGATAGAGTCCCATGGGCCAGGCAAAGAGGCCTGAAGAACTGTGTTTGATCCCCAAACCAAAGGTTCTCCATTTCTGGTTCATGGTGTATGGTCTGAAGGCAGATGATGCAGCCAGCTTGCTGGAGCTAAGCAGGTCTTGGACTGGTCTGTGCCTCGATAGGAGCCTCTTGTACTTTAAAATCCATGGTGGAAGAAAAATGAGCTATACATTTACAAAACAACAACAACAACTGGGTGTGGGTGTGTGAGAAAGTGAACTTAGAACTAGAAGTAGTTCTGTAAATAGAAGGGGAGAGCAGAGGCAGAAGGCTTGGGAGGGAATGACAAAAGACCACCAAAGGGCACCCAAACTTTATTCACATAGGCTCATTTTTCTTCTTTTCAAAGCCCTGTTCCAGAGATAAGATGGAATAAGTATCTTGAACCCATGCCAAGCAGTGCAGAAGTAAGCATGTCTGGTGCAGTCCTCAAGATCTACAACATTCAGTTTGAAGATGAAGGAACCTATGAATGTGAAGCTGAAAATCATAGAGGAAAAGATAAGCATTCAGCAAAAGTTTATGTTCAAGGTAGGTGGGACACTTCTTCATAAATTGCATTGCAGGGGTCACATGGGTTTTTTAGACTTATTTTAGGTTGCATGGTCTTTTCACCTGTACAGAAACATGCAATTGTTTCCAGAATGTGTGTTGTAGAGTTGGTTCATATAAAACTACAGATAAAATTAGCAAAATCCTCCATAAACACAATATCAAAACAGCCTTTTGCACCAACCAAAAAATAGCCAATATCCTCAGAAACCCCAAGGATAAAATCCAGTTGGAAAACCAAGGGGTCTATGAAATACCCTGCAAAGTCTGCCCAGCCACGTACATTGGACAAACAAACAGACGAATAAATGCACGTATCGCAGAACACAAGAATGCCGTCAAAAAAGAAGAAAAAACTTCCTCTCTTTTCCAACACATGAAAGAAACAGGACACGAAATTAATTTTGCAGATTCCAAATTGCTCTTTAACATGGAACATCACCACAAGAGAATAATCATGGAAGCCATCGAGATAGAGAAACACCCTCACAACATGAACAAGCGTGACGACACATCCCGCTTGCCAGACATCTGGAAATTAGCCCTCCCCACAAAAACTGACACCAGATCCAGAGGCACACAGAACGCCATCACCAATCAACCACACCAGACCCAAACCCAGACCCTCTCCACAGATAAATTACAGACACCATCCAGTAGCCAAACCATGGTGGCACCTCCGGATGCTGCACCCCCCTGCAATCCCTACACAGATCTGGCTGACACAGGCCACAAAACCACAGCTCGCCCCTATACACGAAGCCAAGCCAGAGCACAACTAAGTGCAGTACAGCCATCTTCTCAGAAAAACTCTTCACAAAGTTCAAGAGGTCAAGACACAAAGACTTTAGCAACTAATCCACACCTAATGACCCACCTAAGTGGTACTCAGGATATCACTCAAGAAATCACTCAAGATATCCCTCAAGTAATTAAGGAACAAAAGAAGAAAAGGCACACTAGCCTGGGAACTTCCTCTCTGCCCAGAACATTGGAGGCTATACACCACACCCCCTCAACAGTATTTATAGGAACTCAAACACTGAGATCCTGCTCTGTTCCAGTAACAAGAAGCCGAAAGCACCAGCCTGAAGATGACGAGTGAGACCTCGTCGAAACGTCGCCTAGACACCCCAACTTTTACACGGGAAGACACCCGAGGACACCAAAACCTGGGTTCATATATATGTGTATATTGGTTCCTGCTACACAAATGAGCCATAGTAAGCCCTGGGTTTGCATGCTCCTCTCCCCCATGTCACAGGAGAAGAGAGTAATCATGCACTTTTAAACAAACTACAATTCATAATTACCTCCAAACTCGGGGAGGGGGGGTTGTGGTTTGTTTGAATTGCAATTATCTTGATTCTGGCTACTCCCCCCCCCCCCGCCACCGCAACTGGTTTCAAACATGCATGAAATGCAAGAGTTGTGTTTTCTTTGTCTTTCAGCGTATCCGGAATGGGTGGAGCACATCAATGATACAGAGAGAGATATAGGCAGTGAATTCCACTGGCCATGTGTAGCTGCAGGGAAGCCTCTTCCAACAATGCGATGGCTGAAAAATGGAATACCGGTAGGCTTAGGTTATGCCCACATTCATGTCCACCTTTTCCCCCCAAGGTAGTAGAAAGCACATAAATAAACCAAGAATGGTCTTTGATAGATAATGCTACCAAGTGTCAAATACATTTGTAAACTTTTTTTAAAAAAACAAAAGTCTACATACTGGAATGCTATATTGAATTAAACACTACAACACATCATTATCATGCAAATCCTGATTTTGAGCAATAGAAATAAAAATATCCTGATTGCTGTGAGAATGTTTTGTTGAATGCTCAGTGATCACCTCTCCCCATATGACCTAGACCCAGCAATCATCATTTGAGGTCCTTCTTTGTGTGCCTTCTCAATGAGGGTTCCGGAACATGGCAACATGAGAATGGGCCTTTTCTGTGGTGGCCCCTCACTTGTGGAATGCTCTCCCCAGAGAGGCTCACTTGGCACCTTCGTTACTTGCCTTTAGGTGTCAGGCAAAAACATTTCTCTTTCCCCAGGCCTTTGGCTAAGTAAACAGTATTTTAAACTGGGGAATATTTTTGTTTGTTTGTTACTATGGTATGTATTTTTGTGTTTCTTTGGATGAAGTGGGATAGTATAGAAATTTAATTAATTCTGCTAGAGTGTTCTTTAAAAACTTAGAAAATTCTCTTTGTTTTCATTTCCTTTGGGGCATTATTTCCAACTGCAAAATTTACAAAGGAAAAGGAATCAAATAATATTTATTTCAGTAACAAAGGTTATTGTATAATTAACCAATAGATATCAGTCACTTGGACTGCAAGTATTTAAGCCATGGTGACCACACACCTACTTTGTCACAGTGTTCCATTGCACCAGAAGCAGTTTACCCATTGACCTGGAAAGCTGTCTGTGGACAAACGCCGGCTCCCTCAGCCTAAAAGTGAGATGAGCACCACAACCCCATAGTCGTCTTTGACTGGACTTAACCATCCAGGGGTCCTTTACCTTTACCTTTTACCAATGTGTGTCCAACATAGAATTCATGAAAGCTCTATCGTCTGAAATAGTTATATTCGCAGTGGGAGAAAGAGTTCATTATATCCTCCCTAAGTTTAATATGTGCACAAACTGATTGGGACTTTTGCATGCAGCAAACTGCTCACACGGACTCACCTTTGGATAGAAATTAGAGTATCCTTTGTTTATCCAGTGACTGTTGCTGCATTGGTTAACAATACCATCATAAACTAAGAACATAAGAAGAGTGTTGCTGGGTCAGGCCAAAGGTCCATGTAGTCCTGCATCCTGTTCTCACACTGGCCAGTCAGGTGCCATAGGGAAGACCAGAAGCGGCAGCTGAGTGCAATAACGCTCTTCCCGTGTGATCCCCACCAATTAGTATTCAGAGGCATACTGCTTTCAACATCAGAATAATAGAATCACATAACCATCATGGCTAATAGCCACCGATAGTATTATCTTTGCCTAATGTCTCTTTTAGAGCCACCAAGTTGGTGGACTACACCTTTTGGGAGTAAATTCCATAGTCCAACATTCATGTTCATTGGATGGTACCTAGTTCTAGTATTATGGCTGAAGGAGAAGAACTTCTCTTTCTCCACTTTCTATCCTCCACTATCCTCCAAATATTTTAACCTTTCCTTATGGGGGAACCACTCCCTCTTTCTCAACCTTTTCCAGATCTACAATATCTTTCTTCTTCTTTTTTAATGTGATGACCAGAACTGTAGATAGGATTCCAAGTGCAGTAGCACCATAGTTTTGTATAGTAGCATTTTATATAGGCAGTTTTATTTTCAGTCCCTATTTCGAACAGAAAGGAATTTAGGCAGTTTTTAATCATCACTGCTGCCTTGTGCCTATTATAACTTTATTGTGTCTTTCACTTTTAGTATTGGAAAGGAGATTTGAGATTTTCTAGCCTGAAGAAAGAAGATGAGGGCATGTATCAATGTGTAGCAGAAAATATACATGGAATGATTTATTCAAATGCTGAGCTGAAAGTTCTCGGTTAGTGAAAACATCATGTTCTGTGTCATTTGAAACCATTTCTAGTAAATAAAACAGATAATGTGTGAGTTCACCTTTTATTGTTGCTACATGTTTGAACTTATTTATATTTCTAGTATTTATTGTGTTGTTATTATGTAGGTAATCCTGGTAATTTTGTCAAGGAATGAAATAAAATTTAAAAAGCAATAAATGCAGGTGTGAAGCTTTCTTCAGCTTCATTGGTTAGAGTAGCCAACCAAAAGTCTAGCTGATTAATCAGTGAGTCTGCACAGCTGTGAGTTAAAATAAGTATATCTTAGTTCTGGTGTGTTACTATAAGAAGGATGAAAAAGTTTTTTTAAAAAATAGACTAGCTTGCCTTGCTATCTACCACTGAATACTAGTTTTGGTTTATTGAATTCATATTGCCTTTGATATCTGAAAGAAACACACCCTATACTGAGGATTTGCTCATATGCAATACGTTTACATTTAATTGATTCATGAATTGATTATCTGGTAAAAAGGCAGATGATTGAACTCATCTTTAATCAGTTGACAGACCTGGTAGATGAGATCTTCTTAATTCTGCAAAACATCATATTTAGATAGCAATCATACATCTGGGATTAAGTCACATTGATCTTATTGGGACTATCTTCTGAGTAGATATTGTAGTATTGCACTGGTAGTATCTGAAATGAGAGCATAATTTCTAAAAATATTTATCTTTGTGTGTTTTTTCTGCAGTTTTAGCCCCAACCTTTGAATTCAGCCCCATGAAGAGAGAGGTCTTGGCTGCTAAAGGAGG
The DNA here is from genome assembly GCF_964234715.1 of Podarcis melisellensis. NCBI lineage: Eukaryota > Metazoa > Chordata > Lepidosauria > Squamata > Lacertidae > Podarcis > Podarcis melisellensis. The sequence continues at coordinate 26,319,601 of NC_138542.1, forward strand.
TCAAGCTATAATTGAATGTAAGCCTAGAGCAGCTCCTAGGCCAAAACTCATATGGAGTAGAGGAACAGAAATTATTAGAAATTCAACCCGGTCAGTATTATTTGGTTAGCACAGACAGCACAACCCATGAATCCACTATTTCAAGTGCAGCCAGTTACAAAGACCAACCAGAAATTTGACAAGCTGCATTGCTGCTTGTCTGCAGCTAAAAAGGGGGTGGGATGAAGCACCAGCAGGATAGAATGAAAGACTCTGTTTAGCCTGGTGATTCACATTACCCCGTCGTATGAAGGTACTCCGTGCAATTATAGGGAAGTACAGCTGTACCCATCCTCCTTCCTCCACACCCCATGACCTTTGCACAATAAACAAAGGTCTTGAGGTCCATAGATACAGACAGCTCCCCAGATACTCAATGTGCAGTGGTCAGGGGTGGAGCCAGGAGGACAGGAATGATGTTGGGTTGGGCCAGTGGTGTAACTCTGCTTCTTTTTAATTGCCTGGAGCCCTTTCACATGAGTAGCACATGAAGGGGGCTCTTGTGTAAGCCTCAGAGGAAGTCGTTTGTTTTACAAATGGTTTTACAGCATTTCCATTTTGAACTCCATAAGATAACGATGGAGTTCAAAGTCATTTATCAAGGGAGGATACCTCCAAGTGGGTTGTCTTCTTCCTAATGTTCAGCCTCCTGCTGGACTCCTGTCCTTCTGCACAGAATCATTTGCTTCATCTTTTGGTTATCTGAAGCTTGTCATATTGTTTGAACTGACCAACCTCGGTTAGTATTAACAATGTTTAGCTTAAAACTATGATTTCTAAAGTTGAAGTTTAAACTGGCCATAGTTAATGTTGACCAGATAGGTTATGTGGATTGATGTTCACCATGGGAAACTGTGGTTAACTCCTCCCTTCACTTTAACTAATGAACAAGTCAGAATATTTCCCACTGAGTGTAGCTTTCTGTTTCATCCAAACCAGAAAACATCCACACAGCTTTGGAACGAGCCAGTCAACTTCAAATCATAGCTTCTGATTCATACAAAATGGGAAACATTAGTTAGTGGAAGATTTCCTGGCTTGTTCATTGGCTCATGGAAAAGGAAGAGCAAAGTAGCTGCTCACTGGTACAAGATTCATTCATATTAAGTCAAGTCTCACATATGGAAACTTATTGGTTAACACAAGCTATGTATCACTTTCCATATAAATGGTTGTCTGGGACAGAAACTTATTGCATTATTTGGATGTTATTTTGAATGTATTGCCTAAACTCCAACTTCTGGGTTACAGCAAGCCATTTTACGTTAAATGTGATGTTGTTATATATTGTAAGAATCTAATTTAAGTCTAGTTAGAAAAAGAAATCCAATATGTGATCAATTAAACATGTGATCAAATTGTTTCTTCTTATATGTTTCCTAACAATTTCCCTTTCAATAGGATACGGATTTGGTATGATGGAAGTCTGGAAATAATTAATGTCACAGCAGCTGATGCAGGCAACTACACTTGTTTTGTAGAAAATAACAAAGGAAAAGCTAATAGTACTACTACGCTTTTGACCACAGGTAACTGTTGTTTATTGCCCATCAAGTAAAATCAGAAGACACAATGGAAGCAGAGCAAAAAACTTTATAATGCTAGTGTACTACTGCCTGCCCTTGAGTCTTATTCAAATCAGTTCAACATAAATACTTCTAAGTCAAATTAGAATAATTTAGAATACATTTATTTAGTAGAATTTATAATGTATTGAGCAAGATAGCAATCAAACTTTTCTAAAAGGTGATTTGTACAGTATTGGTGCCACAATTAAAAATGACACAATTCACACAAATTGCAATTGAGCTGATACTTTTGTTGCAGATTGAGTGGCAGACATGCTCTCTCTCTACCCCCCCCCCAACCCACAACAAAGCAACATTTGTGAGCTTGAGGCTCTCAGGGAAAGCAGGCAATGTCTAGTGAAGGCAAATCGGGTCAGTGCAAAAGGCAGATAAGAACAGAACCTTGGATAGCTCCAAGGGGGACCCCTTGCCTGAAAGATTCTCCTCCTAAGGTGGCTAGAAGAAGCTCTTGTCTCTGCAGGGAGATAGAGCAAACTCAGACTTCATGTTGGTTCACAAGACATGTAGGTTCACTGGAGTATCTGCCTTAATTTGCAGTCTTTGAAGTCTGTGAGGTTGGGGAGATAAAGATTTATGTTCTGAGTCAGGACTGGCAGGGTTGTGTCCTTTGACCAAGAGGTCCCCAAATTAGGCACTTAGAGGTTTTCTCCACAAGAAAGCAGCCTGAACCTCATCAGAGACCTTTGTCATGCACTGCAAGGTCCTTAGGTTGTGGGTCATGACAACATTGGCATAATTTACTGCATGGACTGTAAGTTAAGCTCTCTGGCGCACATACTGGATTTGACATGGATTACATCTTTTTATTACCGTATATTTTTATTCCAACTTTTTCCCAGATGGCCTACATAGCCCTTATTTTATCCCCACAACAGCCCTATGAGGTAGCTTAGGCTAGTGACTGGACAATGGTCACTTAGTGAGCTTCATGGCTGAATGGAGATTTGAGCCCTAGTCTTGCAGATCCCAGACTCAAATGTTTATGATTACACCACACTCATTCTGAATTCTGTTGAAGTCATAGGAAAAGGACCATCTCTCTGTTTCAGATTCCTCTTTGTTCTACTGCTATTCCTATAATAATATTTGTCTATTGTATGCAGGGTTGTATACGCATTATTATCGTAGTATATATCTATATCTGTGTTTTAAGACTGCAGTCCTGTGCACAATTGCACGGGAGTAAGTTTTACAGAACTCTGTGTGTCTTACTGACAATTAAACAAGGCCCAAAACATTACTAAAACACTGTAAGTATCTTTTTTTCATTACAATTGAGAGGCCTCAGCAGAAACAGGATGTAATAGGTCTGGAAATGGACTACAGTTGTCATGGTGAGAATAATCCATAGTGAAGTTTTCAGATACAGAAGTTTAGTTGCACTTCTACTGTTTTGTTGACGTGCAAATGTTCTGCTTTCTCTCCTAAACTGCACAGCGGCTACAAAGATTGTTTTAGCACCAACCAATGTTGACGTCACAGTTGGATGGAATGCTACCATGCAGTGTCTCGCCGAGCATGATCGATCTTTAGACCTTACTTTTATTTGGCTTCTCAATGGATATCCAATAGATATTGATAAAGACAATGAACATTATGAAAGGGCCATCATGGTAAGATACAGCACATTTTTATCATGATAGAATTAGGCATGGTTTGTGTGATAACTTGTCGATTTTCTTCTTTTCCCCATTTTTTGTGGCGGTGGGGCAGGGAAGAGAACTAATTTTAGAAGGAGTGCGGAAAAGCCACCTCCATGGACTAATAAACTTTTTCATGCTAGGAGTTTACTATTAAAGGGGGACATGACATTGTTGCATCTTGTAGAAATTGCATTGCTTATAGACAAGATAGCAGAACTCAGGCTTCAGAATTAGCTATTCCAAGACATTTCTACTTTTCACTGCTCCTACTATGAAAAAGTTTAACTCCTGATGTCTACAAGTGTGATTGCCTCTGGCACTTACCTTCATTGTTGGGAGTTAACTATTATTTTGTGTTTTTATGAAAAGCAACAAAATATAAATTGAGAAAGAAGACAGTTGTAAATGATATAATCTATAACACAATCCTAACCATGTAGTATACTCAAAAATAAGTTGTACTGATTTTTTCTGTATGAAAAATGGACACTACTATCCTGAAATGTGGCATTCTTCTTCCTAGAAATGTTGTTTCGCCATCTCATACTCCGATATTTTAAATCCTTCTTATTTTAGATATCCATCAGTAACTTTCCCTCTTTGGTAATATTGCATAGAGCTTACGCTCCTTCCATTTGTTTCCATTTATTCATTAAAATAGTAATGTTGCATGAGTAAATTCACAACATCTTAAGACTTATTTTGCCCAATAATTTCTGGTTTAATATATGTGATACAAGGCCCCCATTTGCTACACAGGCCACCTTGGAGCCCTACTTGGAAGGTGTGGCTAGATTCAATAGGTACCGTCATTTTCAAGGGAGAACTAGTTCATGTGTGAAGGCTGAAGTACTCCCTGTCTATGATTCTTTCTTGCAAATGGTTCTACTTTCCATTAACATTCCAATGACTTGCCTCATGGTGTATAGTTCTATCATGACAGAGTTGAAGGTGATACGATAAAGACACACTTTCTTGTATCCCATTCCAAATCCCGTGAATAGTGGCAATCATGGGATGTGAGTATCATCCGAGCATACCTGCAAGTTCCTGTAAAAACAACAACATCCCTACAGCCCATATTTAGTTCTGGACAAACACTCTTGGTAGTTTTAAAGCTGGGTTTCAGCAGCTGCCAATTTGTAGTTCCCACCCATAACAATTCTCTCTTTTCAACAGCCCTTTCCCCCTATCTTGGAGTTACAGGCTCTGGTCACCAGATGGCAGCTTTGCATAAGGTTTACTGTTTCCAGTTAGGAATGGGAACAGAAATCATGGGCAGATTAATCTGTTGCATCAAAGTATCAGACTGGAGATTAGCATAGAGACAAAAAGATTAAGCAACTAAGTATCATAACATTAAATATCTGTTGGCTATTTTGTGTCATAACTTTATGACGCATACCAGATATTTAGCAGACTTTGTTGCGGTTCATAATGATCCCTATATTCTGGTAGCTGCAATAATATTAATATTCAAGTAAGGAATATGGGGAATTAATGGGGGAGGGTTTAAGATAGTTGCACTGATCTATGTATTCACTTCATAAAGTCAACAATGAAACTTAAAACTAATTTGCATCCATTAGAAACGCAGGTGGCCATCTAAAATAGTGTCAGTTGTTTGCGTTATTTGGTCTTTATTGTTTTGAAAAGCAATTGCTGCTAAGTGGCATACTTTCAGTTGTCAAGAAACAGTAGTGACTCAGCCGCTAGACTCCCTGCTAATCTGCAAGACATGCCTAAAACATCTATTGTCAGAGATAAGAAAGGAAAACATTAGCTTCTTGTGTATAAGTTGCACAATTTTAAAGTAGCAGCTTTGGTAGTTTGTTTTTTAAATGTAGGCCTTTAAAACTTTGATGAGCATTCTGAGTGCTAAATTGCTTGTATACTTGGAACATATCTGAAAGCTGCCATCAAAATTTCCAGTTCATGATTCAGTTCTTCCTGTAGTTTGTAACCCAGCCAAGCTGAGGTTTTCAGTAAAAACATAGCTGGGCATGCTTTTCTATGCTGAGGCTTAAACTTGCTGCTGACCATGCTCATTATTTGCTTTGTAAGCTTTATTCTAGAGAACCAACGTTCCCATGGAGCACTGGAAAGCTTGATTACAAACCGCTAAATGTTTGATTCCATAGAGATTTCATATGCAAACTGGCGCCATCTAGATATGAAGATTATTGCATGTTTTCTTCCCTCAAATGTGCTGCTGCAGAGCTTCAACACAAAATGTATCTGCTACATACTATTTCCATCAGTCAATTCAGTATTTTAGACAAAGTGTAAAGCAAATATTGAACAACGTGCAGCTCAATGATTTTTTAGTTATATTGGTTCAAACTGGCAGCATGATATGATGGGTCCCATTTTCCTAATAATTAATAGAATCTCAGTGTGTGAAACTGAGATGAACAATATCCATATGGGATGCATTGGGTCTTCCCTATGTTTTATTGGTGCATCCAACTGAAGGCAACATTCATATAATTGTGCCTTGTATAGTTCTTTCCAGCATGCATTAAAACAAATATTTATTGCTGAAAGCTGGCATTAAATATGTGACTAAATGACCCACCCACCCCTTCCCTCAAAAACATGCTGTAAAATACAGTTTTCAGTACAGGAAAATATTTTTATTTGCAAATTGGTTGGCTTCCTTTAAGACTAATTAACGAAAACTCTCAAAATATTATTGCTACCCTGTAGGACAACTCCTTTATATTATTTTCTAATGGCTCAGTGAACAAGCATCAGTGAATATTTCTTAGTCACCTCTCAAGAGTTCTTATCTTCCTGACTCCCCAATCAATACTGGATAGAATGAGCAACCTGGATTGAATTAATGGAATTAAGAGAGTAAAATGTTAACCATGTCAAGATGGTATGATATGAATTCAGCTGTTACTCTCTTGTAACATTTTACCACATATGAAAGTGCTCTAGATATATTTCAAGAGGGTGATTGAGGAGTTTATGGAAATACTTTAAAAGAAGAACACATGTTTAACTCAGTTAATTGATCTCAGTCCATTTTATTAATAAACTGCAAAGTAGATTTACAAAGAAACTTGCCTTCAGCTTACAGTGTTGAAATTGGGCTTAGATTTTAATTGCTTGTCATTGGACTCAATTAGGCCTGAGGATATAACTTTTTATTTTAGACAGTGAACTACCCAAATAGAATATGATACTAAATGTAATGATTGATATTTTTTTAATACAACTACAAACACATTACATAGAAAAACACAGCTCTGCATAAAACAGAGCTTAAAAATCAGTCTGAATCGAAGTTCTTGAATTCCCTGCATTGCAGGGCAAGATTGCAGGTTGTATTATTTATTTAAAACATTTATATTCTGCTTTATGTTCAAGTATCAATCATTATATTGTTAATCATCAAGGTATAGGTGCCATACAATGTATAAAATCCATTAGAAAAAAAAATCAAATGTAGTTTTTAAAAGGCCTTATAAAATTCATATATTTAAAGAACAAAAACAAAAATAAACAATAAAGAGCAACAAGCAAGCCTCCCTGAAATGCTTGGCAAAATAAAACAGATTGGACTAACTAAGCCAACATGACCTGAATATTTGTACAGTGTGTGTTTCATGGGCTGGATGCCACCATAGAAAAAGCCCTGGATGTCATCTGCCTTACCTCAGGGGAAACTGGTCCAGGCTTCTAACATTAGCTTTAAAACAGAGGTAGCCAACATGGTGCCTTCTACATGTTATGAATTGCAACTCCCATAATCCTTGACTATTGGCCATGCTGGCTGGAACTAACAAAATATCTAGAGGGCACCATGTTTGTGACCTCTGTCTTAGAGAATAGGCAGAGTGTTTGTTCGGATGCCTCTGGCCAGGTTATTTAGATGTTTATAAGTAAAGGCAGCACTTTGAACTTCAAATTGAAACAAGTGAACAAAATATGGCCATAAAATGCTTAGCAAATAAATTGCACTGGTTTACTGAGAGTTTATTATCATCACCCTTGGGGTTTCTACATACAGGCCTTCATCAAATTGGAACTCTTCTATTGATCTATGCCACGTGGATGTACTGGTAGTAAAAGAATATTACTTTTCCACCATCACAACCATACTGTAGGCTGTAAAAGGTGGTTGCTCAGACTCTGCCCAAGTGGCACATCACTTATGTTCTGGAGGCTGTTTTTGCAGCTTCAGTCCCAGAGATCTGTCTTGACTGTAATCAGTAGAAAGGACACGTAGGAGTGCTTGTGTCAAAGGTACAAGTTATGACCTCAGCAAGCACAGTTTGGGGTTTTGAAGGAATTTTTCAAAAAGAATTCCTGCAAAATGTGGGGAGAACTAAATTTAAGTTTGGGTAAACAAGAAACAGAGAGAACTGAAACTGACACCCATTCCACAGTATGACAAATACAGTGGTACCCCGGGTTACAGACGCTTCAGGTTACAGACGCTTCAGCTTACAGACTCTGCTAACCCAGAAATAGAACCTCAAGTTAAGAACTTTGCTTCAGAATGAGATTAGAAATTGCACAGCGGCGGCGCAGCGGGTGGCCTCATTAGCTAAAGTGGTGCTTCAGGTTAAGAACAGTTTCAGGTTAAGAACGGACCTCCAGAACGAATTAAGTTCTTAACCCGTGGTACCACTGTATTCAAACACTGAATTCTGAAAAATAGGAAACCTATAAAGAAAGGGGATTATAAGTAAATCATTTTAGAAGGTTTTTTTTAAAACATTATGAAATGGAATTATGTTCTGCACATCAGTCAACACCTACATTAGACAGTACAATCTTTCATGCATTTTTTAAAATACAGCTCAGTCAGCAGAGCATGAGGCTCTTAATCTCAGGGTTGTGGGTTTGAGACCCTTGTTGGACAAAATATTCCTGCATTGCAGAGGGTTGGTCTTTATGACCCTCATGGTAACTTCCAACTCTATGATTCTATGATTCTATGATTCTATGATGCATATATTTATGGTTTTTTCCAGTGCTGCAGACAAGTCTGTGGCAGGTAATGTAATCATTTTCTGTATTTCTTTTCAGTATGTGGGCACTGATTGCACATAATTTTAGGTCAGTAAACTGTAAACATAAAATATGAGTTCAGTGGAGGATTACTGACTTCTGTCGTTCCTCTCTTCCATAGATAAAAAACAACGGTGAACTTATAGTAAAAAATGCCCAACTACGGCATGCTGGAAGATACACATGCGTTGCTCAGTCAATTGTTGATAATGCTACAGCTTCAGCTGATCTTGTTGTGAGAGGTAACTTTTTTGTTTAAATATAAAATTTACGGGCCAGAGTCAACTACTTGCACTGCTGAAACTGTCATCATAGTGTGACATGAATTTCCACCCTATTTCAGAAAGAATTATTATTAAAATGGTGGCTGCCAAAAGGGGAAAGCTATCTTCTCCCTCAGAATGGCCTCTAGAGCAAATTCTCACCAGGGCACAACTTTATTTGGGGGCATTACAGGGATTTAAATGTGTCCTGACAACATAGAGGAACCAGAGGAGCACTGGTGAGAACCCCATTCTTGAAATTCAAGCCTATCTTTCAAAACATACAAGAGCGAATAAAGGTTTTACACCCCTTGGCAATCTTCGTTTAATTTGAGCCCTACAGCTTTATTTGGGCATGAGTGAGATCTCCTAAAAGCTTAAGAAAAGAACTGTTGCATCAGGTCAGTCTTGTCAAGCATCGTGTTTGGATCTCACAGCAGGTCAACCAGATCCTTGTGGGAAACCTGAAAGCAGGACCCGAGTACAACAGCACTCTCCCCAGTAGTGATACCCAAAATTGGTGTTCAAACTGCCTCAGAGTATGGAGGTTGCCATCCTGGCTAGTAGCCATTGAAAGCCTTAGCCTTCGTGAATTTTCCTAAGCTATCCAGGTTGGTGGCCTTCACTCCATTTTGTGGGAGCACATTCCATAGTTAAGCTGTGCACTGTGTAAAGTACAGTGGTACTTCAGGTTACATACGCTTCAGGTTACAGACTCCACTAACCCAGAAATATTACCTCAGGTTAAGAACTTTGCTTCAGGATGAGAACAGAAATCGTGCTCTGATGGCGCAGCAGCAGCAGGAGGCCCCATTAGCTAAAGTGGTGCTTCAGGTTAAGAACAGTTTCAGGTTAAGAACGGACCTCCGGAACAAATTAAGTTCTTAACCCGAGGTACCACTGTATCTCTGTTACTTGCTCTTTTTCTAAAATGAAGAGCCCAAATGGGCTTTCTTCATAGGGGAGCTGCTCCAGCCCCTTGAGAATCCAACTTTCCCCTGGATTCATAAGGAAATGAGCAAATTTATTTCTGGGGGGAAATGAGGTCATTTTCTTTCTTGAGCCCATCCAAGCAGCTTAGGAAATGAAAGGGCCTTCTCCCTCTTTAGTTATCCTGATTCAAATTGTGCAGTGGTCCCAGCCAAGAAGGCATCAGGGAGGAAGAACATTTTTCTGTGTCCTTCCTCTTCCCTTTCCATAAGTCTGATATACTGCAGAGTCCATGAGAGGTCCCAGAGTTGTGCTGCTCAGCTATTTAAGAGCTCTGGGAGTTCATAATTAGACCAGGCTCAAATCAAGTCCCACAACATCCCTAATTTTATTAATTAGGCTTATTGTATTAGTTACTGGGTCCTTAGATGTGCAACAACCCCTGAATTTCTGTACAAAACTCTCAGTGGAACATTTATTGCAAAGCTTGAAGAGGATGCAATTCATTTCTTTAATTTTTTTATTTTGTTGATACCTATCTATTCAATATTAGATTAGGTTATGTCATTATCTTTCATGGAAATGTTTTTCAGGACCTCCAGGCCCCCCAGGAGGACTCAAAGTGGAAGATATTAGAAACACATCTGTAGTTCTTACTTGGAGCCGTGGGACAGACAATCATAGTCCTATTTCAAATTACACTATCCAGTCAAGGAATTTCCTTTCTGAGTACTGGAAGGATGCCAAAACAGGTAAGAGTAATACAGTATTAGAAAGATTAACCTATACCTACCAGACTGAATGTAGGGACACATTACTAAAAAAAATACAGAAGCTGTTTAATGGTTGGTGTGAAAGAGAGAAAAACATATTGTGCAGTTAAAGTAGTGCTGTAACACACTTGCCATCATCACTTTCACAGTCTTGGTCTCTAGGTTTTAAATTGTGCTCCATTTTGTGCATTAATATATATGCATCCTGGTGTTTAGCAAAGGCAGGGAGTTCAGCAACAGAATGATGTGGAATTTTACCTTCTGTGCAGAATACAATCTCCCTATTTCCTCTCCAAAATCACTTCTGACCTGCTACTGCAAAATTAGTGGAACCTTTAATAAGTCACGTCTCAACCATCAAGTCAATGTTGTTGCTCTACATCTTGGCAGGCAGTCATAGTATCTTTTGGTACTATATCTAATTCAGGAACAAAAAGTGTGGGCAATACTGAAAATGTTCTGTCTGTCTGTCTGTCTCTCTCTTTCTGTCTCTTGCTCTTCTGTACTAAAGGTATTGTTATAAAAATGATATAATGTGATTTGGGGTGGAATGCCTCAGGGTCATGGACTCCTGTCAATGTGATATTAGGGTAGGGGTCAGAAACCTTTTGGTGTCCATGGGCGTATTTGCAAACCAGTGAGAGTGTTGTGGGCACACCACACCCACTGTAACCAAGGACATGCTATGGCTACAACCTGGTCTTTTAGCTACAATATAATGCTACTTACAAGCCTAATTTCAGCAGAAGGAGGGAAAGGAACCCTATGGGCACTAGTGAATACCTCTGCAGACACAATGGCAATCACTGCATAAGTATACAATAACATGCATTTAGAAACCATGTTCACACAATGGTAATTGCAGTGTTTTGTATTGATAGGGCAGCCACATTTGCACACAGTGACCCCAACTTAATGTTTGGAAAATGTAACAAATTCCAACATAACTCAATGAAATATGTCAAGAGGCCCCTGATTTGATTTGATTTGATGTTCATTTTTATCATGTTGATGCACTTGATGTTATTGAAATAAGTTTAGTGTCCATGTTGATTGGAAAAACATAGCTGTAGCTGAAAGATTCAAGTGGCTCCTTTTCTATTTTTCTTGTGCGTGTTTTGGAAAGTAGAATAGAAATTATGTTTGCATAAAAATTTCTTCATTGTCTCTAAAATATGACAGGCTACACCATTGGAATGGTATCATTTCAGGGATCTTGCCCAACTGCATTTGTTTTCTAGGCTGGTGGCTCTTCATAAATAATTGGACTGACAAGAGAGGCTGTCCATGTGGCAACTGAAATGTGAACATCACAAGCTTGGCTGCTATTGTTTGCTTTCACTGTGTATTAAATTATCTTTCTGTTTTCATTTAGACCCTCCAGTTGTTGATGGAAATGTGGAGTCAGCCAAGGTGATTGATTTAATCCCATGGATGGAATATGAATTTCGGATAATGGCCACTAATATTTTAGGGAAAGGAGACCCTAGCATGCCATCACAGAAAATCCGAACAGAGGGATCTTGTACGTACGCACTAATGCCATCTCTGATTCAATTACCAGTTTGAAATCCAAAATAGTATGGTAGTATAAAATACTTAATAGGTAACTATCACATTTGCTGCAAAAATGAGCAAGTTTTGTTTGGATTCAGGTAAACTGTTCTTTTTTTCACATTCTGCATCATGTTTTGCAGTTTCTGTGTGGTGTGGAATAAGCACTCACTTTGAATGAGGTTACCCAAAGGAGTCCAATGTATAAAGACAATTGCAGTCACATACATTTCCAGACTAGGCCCACTTGAACTCCACCATGTGGTGACTGCAGAACTCAGTGCATGTTAGGGGAGAAATGGTTGTCTAAATCACCACTTACTCATACCAAAATAGCATATTTATTTCTTTTCTTTTCTATGGCACTTCATTTTATGTAGATGGTCCTTAACTTAAAAACACAGGATATTTTAGAAGAAGGGAAATATTTGTGCTTATATTCGGTGAATGTTCGCATAATCATGAAGTTTTTTGAAAGTGGAGAAGAAGCTGTTCTAATAGTAGCCCCAGCAGACCACATCCTTAAAATTTCCATATGAACACCAAGCCACTGTTCCTAGGTGGAAATTTTCTAAATTTTCCTTTAGCGCTGCAATTTTCCATGCACTTCTATTAAGTTTTCAAGAGGCACTCAATGCTTACATTTTCTGAACAATTTTGGGTGCTTTCATACCATATAGCAATAGGGATTGCTGTGAGTATACACTGGCAGAGTCAGTAAGTGTTACTAGCAATGCACCTGCCCAGCCCCGACTTTGCCACCGCCTCATCCCTCCCACTAAGTAGCAGTGAGGAGTACCTATTGAAATTAAACTTCTGTTAGCACCTGCCTGAACACCACTTGATTTTTCCACATTTGATGGCTGACAGTGTAATGTATGATATACGTATAAACACATAATTCACTACCACACAATGTGGTGAAGGTCACCAAATTGGATTTCTGTAAAAGAGAGTTATGCAACATTATGGAGAATAAAGCTATCCATGGCCACCCTTTTGCACAGGGGTTGCTTTCCAGGTCATTGCACACATCAGTGATGCGTAAGAACCTGCCCCACCCCATTATGTGTCTGCTCTGTTATGCCTCTGTTACGCCCCCTTCAGGGATTGAAAACAGTGTGTGTGTGCCTTGGTCGCACGCAGAATGACTGTTCCCTGTACTACTACCTCCAGTTTTGGAAGCACTATGTTTTTGAATGCCAGCTGCCGGGAAAGACAAATGAGGAGAATGGTTTCGTGCTTGGTCCTGCATGCAGACTTGCCCGTGCTCATCTGGTTAGCCACTATGAGAATGGGATGCTTGATCCAGCAGGGTTCTTACATTCTTATCCATTATTTGTAATGACCATTTACATATGCAAGCCATCATATGCAAGCATGGCTGAACCAGCTGCTAGAGTTGTAATGTGCTGAACAGCTAGACATTTGTACTCTAATCTTCACATAGTACTAATACCCTGAACATCTTAGCTTTACAGATGCAGATGCCTCGGTTTTGGCAAATGGATGTCATAGATGAGGTGCATTATTCTAAACAGCTCTTCAGATGGTTTTTAATCTCCCCTTTTTATATTCACAATGCAACCTAATGCAGCTGTTGTTGTGTGTTGGTGCATATGCCTTGGCTTGGCAGTGTAACAATATGGGGGGGAACTAACCAAATTCTGCATTATGATCATAAGAAAACATGCCAAAGTGTTTTTGCATGTTGTACTAGATAATGCTGGTTTACAAATGAGTGAAAGCTCTCAAAACAGTGTCAAAGGCATGACCTTATCCTCCATTGCACACATTCTGCTTTGTCTAAATGCTTAATGTTAGATCTCAGTGCACAGTTGTGCATAATCTTTGGCCTTCAACACACATATTATTTAACTGTGTCTTCCACATGAAGAATTAGCTCTGTTCTTATTGTTGAAGATAATGCATGCTGCTTTGACTGTATGCAGGAGATAACAGCATTTCTCATATGTCACTGCAGAAATGCACAGAAAAGCCTGCATGTCATTCTTCAGCAGATTAGTAGTAGATTATCCTTTTGTGTTGGCCTTTCAGCCCAGATATTGGGCCATTGTCTTGAATGAATGCATATCAGGAGTATAAATGTGAAGCATTTGTACTGCTAAAGAGCCACAACTGGCAGTAGTACCCTGTTGAAACTGGCTCTCTTTTAAGGATGAAGGAAACATTTGCTAGGAAAGCCAACTGAAAGAGGAAAGTAAACCTAAGTGAAAAAAGTATTTCCAACTAAAACAAAATCTAAACAAATAAACAGGACTAGTGTAGCTGACACTTCCTTTTTCAGCAGCTGTTTTAATAAAAGAGCTTAGGTCTAAAATATAGTGTATAAACTTGGAGGATGAATTGATTCCCAAAGAAGTACTTATGATAGTTTGGAGATTTCAGAAAGGCGGAAATATGACAAGTGAGGGAATTAAGTAAAATAATAGAGAAATTGTACCACTTCAGTTTAAGTATTATAAGTGCAATTATGAATATTCTTTAACACTCTGAGTTGTGCAGAGTTTTATTACCATAAGCTACTCGTGGATGTAAATTTTAAGTATGTGCTTAAAGTACATGAGTACAAACTATTGAGGTGAGAGCAATAAATCTTCTGAATGTCTAATTAACACCCCCCACCCAAAAAAATGAATTACTATATACGTTCAAGAAAAACTGTACACTATAGCCAAACCTAGATTCAGTCATGTTTCTTCTGGAAACAGAGTTTGCTTTTCATTTGGCAAGTCCCAAGACTTTCTCAGCAATTACAGGCTATCATTACTATAATTGTATGGGCCTTATGGACTCAATGGCATTCTTAATGAGAGGGGGGATTAAATAATGGTTTATTTTATTTTATGAAAGCAGAGAAAACATGTCTCTTTTTCTGTTCTTTAGCTCCAAACGTGGCTCCTTCTGAAGTTGGAGGAGGGGGTGGCAGCAATCGAGAGCTGACAATAACTTGGGTGGTAGGTATAATAATAAAATTATGCTTAATCTTCACACTGTTACAAAAGGACCTGTTCGTGTTGAACCAAAGGTGGTAGTGTTAAGATTACAAGTGGATGCCATGTCAATCTTGGTTATAGTCTTGGTGATTTTGTGTACATTTTTAAAGGGTTAAACTCATTTAATCTTTTCTGGGAACTCACCTTAAAGGTTATAAAGCATAAAATGGATTAAGATTAGTAATGGTGCCAATATTTGAAACATATATCAGGGATGTCCAACCAGTAGATCACGACCCCAGCTGATCCTGGTAGATCACGGGATTCTTATTGTGTACAAAAAGTTACGGGGGGAAACGCTTTAAAACTCTGTGCAATCCTCCCCCCCCCCACTGCCAGTTTTTTAATACTGGAAGTAGATCGCAGTCTCTTGGGAGTTGGACATGCCTGTCTGATTTATCTAGCTCCTAATGCACAGCTGTATTTTGAATAAGGGCACAATTTACCCAGAGCTTTTGTCCAGTTCAGAATGTCCAGTGAGGGCTCTACCCATACACATTGAGCAAGGCCAGGTGATCAAAGCCAGGTGATCGGCAAGGGCAGGTGCATGCCCTGGCAAGAACATGCACTTATTTGCACCGCACTGAGCTCACTGCTGCCTCCCCCGTTCTCCTTTCTGTCCTGGTATGCAGCAGAATAGAATAGAATTGATTATTTATACCCCGCCCATCTGGCTGGGTTTCCCCAGCTACTCTGGGCGGCTTCCAATAGAGTATCTGTTAAACATTGAAAGCTTCCCTAAAGAGGGCTGCCTTCAGATGTCTTCCAAAAGTCTGGTAGTTGTTCTTCTCTTTGACATCTGGTGGGAGGGCGTTCCACAGGGCGGGTGCCACTTCCGAGAAGGCCCTCTGCCTGGTTCCCTGTAACTTGGCTTCTCACAGTTAGGGAACTGCCAGAAGGCCCTCGGCGCTGGACCTCAGAACGATGGGGGTGGAGATGCTTCTTCAGGCAGCAGCAAGGGCAAATATAGATAAGGCAGAGATATTACTCTTGTTCATCTTTAACAACTTTTCTGTATTCACTTGATGCAGTAATTTTAAAATTGCAAAAGTATTATTTTTACGGATGTCTGCTTTTCATTTGGGGGGGGAGTTGTCTATTAAAAACAAAGTTCAAAAAACTTTAAAGTATCTTAAAAGTATTGACAAATGTTCACTCCTAAGACCATGAAACCTTTGGGAGGTGTGCGGGGGGATGACACATCTTGTGCTGCATGTAAATGTCCATATCCCTAGCCAAGTTGGCACTGCAAATTTGGATAACTTCCAGCTGTGACTAACTTTTTTTAAATTATAGCCGGGGGTGTGTGTGTGACTAATGCAAGATCAGAGAGTACCAAAACAAGATCACTTTGTTCTTTCACATAGGCCCAAATAGATTTATATCCCAATTACTTCTCTCAGCTAATGGAAGGCTTTCCCCATCTGTACTGGATGGGGAGGCTCATTTAAACCGGGAAAATGGGTGGGTAGGATTTCCTTCTCAGTAATTCCTTTAGCATGTATGTAAAAGTAATGTTGTAAATGTATCTTGTTTTTAATGTCAGCCTGGCTCAGGGCAAATTAGATAGGTTTGTGTAAGGTCATGGCATGGTTCTCTAAAATTTTGCATACTTTGCATTTAATGGTCCAATAATTTCATAAGTTACGGCATATGAACAAAATGTATGGCAGGTTGGCACACCTAGATAATTTGCTGTGATTCATAAAGCCTCAAAAGGCGAGATGTTTAGGAGCTAGAGCAGTAGGGATATAAACTTCCATTCTACTGCCCCTTCTTAATGCAGATTCCAAATTATTATCTCATTCCTCCTTTTGAGAACTAGATTAAGAAGCTGGATCTTAATGTTAGTACACATTTTCAGTCTTGCCACCCCCTCTTCTATGGTTACAAAGGATGGATTTCCTCCTCTCTAACATTTGTTAATGTGTGCTGGGATTTTAGGGATTATGTTTGGCTTACTTTGTTTTTATTACTGACTTTCAGTCTCCTTGAATCTTTCTGGAGACTCTCTGTGTGTGTGCATGTCAGCAGAAATCCATTTATCCCTTTGAATTGCAGACATGGCAGAATTGTAGAGATGCCTTGTCTTGTAATGAGGGATTTCTGTAAAAAAAAATGATATTAATTTACAGATTAATTGAGGAAGGAAAGCCAGCAGGAGTTGAGGAGGGTCTGGTTTGGAACAAAATCTTCCCTCTGCGATGAAGATTGTGAAACTGAGGAAAATTTAGATAGGGGTGGTGGAGAACAAGGCATTGTGAGCACAGTGCATAGGTTTCAGAGAGGCTGAAATACAAGTGCCAAAGACACTTGAAGAAACAGACACAAACGTTAGAAGCCTCCAAGCCCAAGAT